>NC_134399.1:197993289-200516477 GCF_050003625.1 Haematobia irritans | reverse complement strand
CTATATCTAAATCTGAATCGATTTCAACCAAATTTGGCACGCATAGCTACAATACTAAGTCTACTCTCTGTGCAAAATTTCAACCAAATTGGGCCAAAACTCTGGCTTTTAGGACCATATTAGTCCATATCGGGCGAAAGATATATATGGAAGCTATATCTAAATCTTAACCGATTTCAATCAAATTTTGCACACTTGACTGTACAATTAAGTGTTATGTTTGTACGAAATTTCGAGCAAATCGGTATAAAACTCTGGCTGCTGGGTCCATATTAGTGCATATCGGGCGAAAGATATATATGGGAGCTATATCTAAATCTGAACCGATTTCCGATTTCCAAAATCAATAGGGTTCTATTCTGACCCAAATTAGGAACATGTGCCAAATTTGAAGGCGATTGGACTTAAATTGCGACCTAGACGTTGATCACAAAAATGTGTTCACAGACAGACGGACGGACGGACCGACGGACAGACGGACATGGTTATATCGACTCAGGGACCCACCCTGAGCATTATTGCCAAGGACATCATGTGTCTATCTCGTCTCCTTCTGGTTGTTACAAACATATGCACTAACTTATAATAGCCTGTTCCACAGTGTGGCGCAAGGTATAAATATTGGTATTGATTCCGAGCCAAAGAAGTGGAGAATACAAGTTAGCATACTTTTAAGACACAATTTTCTTTTAAATTTGGGATTTGTGTACTTGCTTCTAGGAAGAAAATTTCAATTTGTATATCCTCCACCATAGGATGGGGGTATACTAATTTTGTTATTCCGTTTGTAACACATCGAACACATATTGCTCTAATTGCTCATAAAGTATATATATTCTGGGTCGTGGTGAAATTTTGAGTCGATCTGAGCATGTCCGTCCGTCCGTCTGTTGAAATCACGCTAACTTCCCAACAAAACGACGACACTTGCAACTTGGCACAAGTAGTTGTTATTGATGTAGGTCGGATGGTATTGCAAATGGGCCCCATATAAACGGACCCCCCAAATTTGGCTTGCCGATCCTCTAAGAGAAGCAAATTTCATCCGATCCGGCTAAAATTTTGTACGTGGTGTTAGTATACGGTCTCTAACAATCATGCAAAAATTGGTCCATATCGGTCCATAATTATATATAGCCCCCATATAAACCGATACCCCGATTTGGCTTGCGGTGCCTTTAAGAGGAGCAAATTTCATCCGATCCGGCTGAAATTTGGTACATGGTGTTAGGTGAGGTTAGGTTAGGTTAGGTTAGGTTAGGTGGCAGCCCGATGTATCAGGCTCACTTAGACTATTCAGTCCATTGTTATACCACATTGGTGAACTTCTCTCTTATCACTGACTGCTCCCCGATTCCATGTTAAACTCAATGACAAGGGACTTCCTTTTTATAGCCGAGTCCGAACGGCGTTCCACATTGCAGTGAAACCACTTAGAGAAGCTTTGAAACCCTCAGAAATGTCACCAGCATTACTGAGGTGGGATGATCCACCGCTGAAAAACTTTTTGGTGTTCGGTCGAAGCAGGAATCGAACCCACGACCTTGTGTATGCAAGGCGGCCATGCTAACCATTGCACCACGGTGGCTCCCATGGTGTTAGTATATGGTCTCTAATGACCATGCAAAAATTTGTCCACATCGGTCCATAATTATATATAGCCGTCATGTAAACCGATCCCCAGATTTGACCTCCGGAGCCCCTTGGAAGAGTAAAGTTCATCCGATTCGGTTGGAATTTGATACATGATGTTAGTATATGGTATCCAACAACCATGCAGGAATTGGTTCATATCAGTCCATAATTATATATAGCCCGCATATAAACCGATCCCCAGATTTGACCCCCGGTGCCTTTCGGAGAAGCAAAATTCATCCGATCTGGTTGAAATTTGGTACGTGGTGGTGGTAAAAGTGGTCCATATCAGTCCATAATCATATATAGCCCCATATAAACCGAGCCACTTGGAGGAGCAAATTTCATCCGAGTCAGTTCAAATTTGTTACATTGTGCTAGTATATGGCCATTAACAAGCATGTCTAACTAGGTCCATATCGGTCTATAGTTATATGTAGCCCTCAGATAAATAGTCTATAGTTATATATAGCCCTCAGATAAATCACACAAAAAAGTCCATATTGATTCGTAATTATTTGTAGTTTTACCTATACATAGCTTTTTTTATCTAATATATACCACGTATGGACTAACTTACAAATTAGAAGACAGCGTTAAGAAGTTTTAAGATACCTTGCCATCGGTAAGTATGACCACAACCCAAGCGATTCAGTTGTGGATGACAGCCCTTATGAGAAGTTTTTACGCAACCCATGGTGGAGAGTACATAAGATTTGGCCTGGCCGAACTTACGGTCTTATATGCTTATTTTTAATATCTATACAAACATGAAAAATAATTAAAAACAAAAATTATAAATATATTTTGTTTTGTTTTTTTTTTTTTTATTTACAGGTAACTACAGATTTGTATACATCATAAATTAAAATCAGGTAATATTTTCGTTTTGCTTTAAAATGTAAAATGTGGATATATACCCGCTCAAACATTGCAGTCAAGAGATCGATTTATATGGAGGTTTTACAAGAAAAAAAGAAGTATATAGAGTAGTAAGTTCGGCCGGGCCGAATCTGCAAGAAAATTATGAAATAACACCTTGATTTGAAATCTAAAATCTGTGAATTTTCATCCCAATTATTTAAGTGACTACGAGAAGTCAAATCTGGTAATTTTGCATTCAGTTTCAAGCAATTTTCATGATCAGCGCGCCTTCTATACCCTCGATAAGTGAAATCGGTCTATATGGAGGCCTTACCAAAATGGACCGATAAAACTAAATCTTATACACTTTGTTATGGGTCTAAAATGCTAGTATATTTTCAATTTGTGGCAAATCGGATAAAAACTACAATTACTAGAAACCGTAGGAGTTAAATCGGAGTTCGGTGTAATGGGAAGGATACACACAGTATTCAGCACATTTAATTGTAGTTCTAGAATCTAGACCCCAAATCGGAGGGCCGGTTTATAAGGGGACTATATCAAAAACTGTACCGATGTACAATATATTAGGCACACCCCTTTATGGTCCTAGAATACCTCTAGATTTCCAATTTCAGGCAAATTGGGTAAAATCTACGGATTCTAGAAGCCCAAGAAGTAAATGTGGAGATCGGTCTATATGGGGCTATATCGAAACATGGTCCGATAATTACCATTTTCGGCACATCTTTTTTCCTAGAATACCTCTAGATTTCCAATTTCAGGCAAATTGGGTAAAAATTGCGGATTCTAGAAGCCCAAGAAGTAAAATCGGGAGATCGGTCTATATGGGGGCTATATCAAAACATGGACCTGTACTTACCATTTTCGGCACATCTCTTTATTTTACTAGAATACCTCTAGATTTCCAATTTCAGGCAAATTGGGTAAAAATTGCGGATTCTAGAAGCCAAAAAGTAAAATCGGGAGATCGGTCTATATGGGGGCTATATCAAAACATGGACCAGTACTCACCATTTTCGGTAGACGTCTTTAGGGTCCCAGAGTACCTCTAGATTTCAAATTTCAGGTAAATTGGATTAAAACTACAGATTATAGAAGCCCAAGAATTAAAATTGGGATATCGGTCTATATGGGGGCTATATCAAAACATGGACCGATACACCCCATTTTCAACACACCTCTTTATTTTCCTAGAGTACCTCTAGTTTTCGAATTTCAGGCAAATTGGATTAAAACTACAGATTATAGAAGCCTAAGAAGTAAAATCCGGAGATCGGTCTATATGGGGGCTATATCAAAAAAATGGACCGATACACCCATTTTCAACACACCTCTTTATTTTCCTAGAATACCTCTAGATTTCCAATTTCAGGCAAATCGGATAGAAAATACACTTTTTAGACGTCCCAGAAGCAAAATCGGGAAATCGGTCCATATGGGCGCTATACCAAAACATGGACCGATGGGCACCATTTTCGGTACACTCTTTGATGGTCCCAAAATACCTCTAGATTTCCAATGTCAGGCAAATTGGATAACAACTACAGTTTTTATAAGCCCAAGACCCCAAATCGGGAGATCGACCGATATAGCCCATCTTCGAACTTGACCCGCCCTGCAAACAAAAGACGAATCTGTGCCAAATTTCAGGACGATAGCGCCATTATTGAAGGCTGTAGCGTGATTACAACAGACAGACAGACGGACATGCTTATATCGTCTTAGAATTTCTCCCTGATCAAGAATATATATACTTTATATAGTCGGAAATCGATATTTCGATGTGTTACAAACGGAATGACAAACTTATTATACCCCCGTCACCATTCTATGGTGGTGGGTATAAAAATGGGGCGCACATACCTCTCAAGGTCAAGAAATTAAATCGGCCTATGTGGGAGCTATACCAAAACATGTACCGATTCGACAAATTATTTTCGATCCTAAAATACCACTACTTTTGTAATTTTAGGCAAATCGGATAAAAACTATGACTAAGCCAAAAATAACCATCCGTTAGGGGATTATGTGGACGCATTAATTTTATTGAAACTGCTATCAGAATTATTTTGGTACCTTTACGGTCATGTTTTCATGTAGCTCCTTTAGGCTTTAACTGCCAGTTAACAAAAAGTAAATTGCAAATATCTCAAAAATATATTTTTTTGTTAATGGCTGTAAAACTTTTTCATATCAAGCATTTTGTTATTTGTTTGCTTATTTCATTGTATATACGGAGACTGAAAAAGAGCATTCATATTTCCTATGCCATGGCTACTCTTTAGAATGCAGTTTGCTTGAGTTCACTTACCTCATTTAGCATTTTTGTTAAAGGAATGCAGTTTGAATTTGTAAAGATTCCATTTAACCCATACACAGAACTTTTTATATGCATATATTCCTCCAAATGAATAAGTGAATACCCCGTAACCACAGTAAACATACCGGAAGGGGGCGATATGTTTTACTTCATTTACTGCAACAGCTGCCCTTAAATCCTTTGGCAAACAAATACTTGCATTATATTTACTTAACACACATGCAAAGGACCAAACACAGGCCATCCATTCATGGAAAAAATGCAAATGCAGTTATTCTGTTTTATAGAAAAAGAGGGAGAGACAGAGAGAGACTATAGACCATCTACCATTCACTTACTTACTGGGGGCAATGGATGTTGTGCGGTGATCGTAAAGGAAAGTAGATACATTCTGAGCCTTCCTTATTGAAGTTTTGCATAAATGGACGAACACTAAAAAAACAGAGGCACGTTCCATTCACAAGTGCATTTCCATTGAGACCTATTTTGCATAATAAATAGTAACTCGTGTGTGAATATCCCTCCCCCCATATTCTTACAAATGTTCAGGCTATAGTCAGGGCAGGTTTTGTTTCCTGAGCTAAGGATATTGTCAGTGCGGAAGGTGTGGCAGCACTTTATTTCTTCGTGTTCTTGATTGTTCAACCAAGTGTTGGCTTTATTATTCGATTTTTTTTTTCTTTCGTTTAAGCCTTCTAGTAACACAATTTGTCGGAGTCTATTTGCCATTATCCAGTAAACTCCCATAAAACATTTAAGAGGCATAATAGATCGTTTTAAATTTTGTTTTGAGCTTTAAATTCAATAGAAGATATTTAACTTTAGTTTACAGTAAGAGATTTGTATATAGAAATGAGTTTGACTTGAAAGAAAAAATTGTTTTAAATTTATTTCTACAGAAAATTTTCTCCATATGAAATTAGGTCAAAATTTCATTAATTTAGGAAAAATTTTTTAAATTTTATTTCTATCGAAAATTTTCCAAAAATTTTAATTTCTATAAAAATTTTATAAACATTCTATTTATGTAGAAAGTTTTGTAAAAATTTTATTTGTATAGATAATTTTGTCAAAATTTGTTTTCTATACAAAATTTTCTCAAAATTTAATTTCAATGGAATTTTTTTCAAAATTTTATCTCTGGAGATAATTTTCTCAAAATTTTATTTCTGTGGAAACTTTTGTCCAAATTTTTTTTACAAACAATATTTTTAAAAATTTTATGTCTATAGAAAACTTTACCAAAATTAAATTTCCATAACAAAATTATTTCTATAGAAAATTTTGTCAAAATTTTATTTCTATTGAAAATTTTGTCAAAATTTTTTTTCTATAGAAAATTTTGTCAAAATTTTATTTCTATAGAAAATTTTGTCAAAATTTTATTTTTATAGAAAATTTTGTCAAAATTTTATTTTTATAGAAAATTTTTTAAAAATTTTATTTCTATAGAAAAATCTTTAAAAATTTTATTTCTATAGAAAATTTTTTAAAAATTGTATTTCTATAGAAAATTTTTAAAAAATTTTTCGAATTCCAATTCTATACAAAATTTCCTCATAGCTTTATTTCTATAGAAAATTTACTCAAAATTTAGTTTCATTGACATTTTCCCAAAAACTATATTTCTATAAAAAATTTTATGTCTACAAAATATTGTAAATATTTTAGTTTTAATTTTGCCAAATTTCATTTCTATATGATTTTTTTTTTCAAATTTCATTTCTATACAAAATTTTGTACAAATTTTAATTCGATAGTAAATTTAGTCAAATAAAATATTTGTATAGATATTTTTTTCAAAACTTTATTTCTATAGAAAATTTTCTCAAAATTTTTATTTTTAAACTTACATTTCTCTAGGAAATTGTGTCAACTTTCATTTCTATAGGAAATTTTGTCACAAATTTATTTCTATAGAAAATTTTGGAAATTTTAGTTCTATAGAAAATTTTGTCAAAATTTTATTTCTTTAGAAAATTTTGTAAAAATTTAATTCTATAGTAAATTATATCAAAATTCTATTACTATAGAAATTTTTGTTAAGATTTTATTTCCATAGATAATTTTGTCAAACTTTAATTTCCATAGAAAATTTTGTCAAAAAAAATCATTTGTATACACAATTTTGTCAAAATTTTATTTCTATAGAAAACTTTTCCAAAATTTTATTTCTATAGAAAATTTTATCAAAATTTTATTTCTAAAGAAAATTTTGTCAAAATTTTATTTCTATAAAATTTTTTTCAAAATTTTATTCTAAAGAAAATTTTGTAAAAAATTTTTTTTATAGAACATTTTGACAAAATTTTATTTTTATAGAAAATTTTGCCAAAATTTAATTTCTATAAAAAATTATGTCAACATTTTATTTCCATAGATAATTTTGTCAAGAATATCATTTCTATACACAATTTTATCAAAATTTTTTTTCTATTGAAAACTTTGTCAAAATTTTATTTGTATAGAAAATTTTGTCAAAATTGTATTTCTATAGAAAATTTTGTAACAATATCATTTCTATAGATAATTTTGTCAAAATTTTAAAACCATAGTAATTTGATCAAAATTTTATTACCATAGAAATTTTTGTCAAAATTTTATTTCTGTAGAAAATTTGCTCAAGATTTTATTTTTATAGAAAATTTTATGAAGATTTTTTTATAGACAATTTTGCCAAAATTTTATTTCTCTAAAAATTTTATCTCCTCAAAAATTTATCTTTGTAGAAAAATTTGTCAAAATTTTATCTCTATAGAAAATTTTCTAAAAATTTATTTGTCTCTATAAAAAATTTTATTAAAACTTTATCTCTATCGAACATTTTCTCAAAAGTTTATATATATAGGAAAATTCCTCTAAATTTTATCTTTATAGAAAATTTTCTGAAAATTTTATGTGACAGACTTTCTAGTGACGTTTCAGATTATTGCTTACAATCTTATAAAACAACCTTTGATTTATTGAATTTTGTCAACATAGAAAATTTTGTCAAAATTTTATTTCTACAGAAAATTTTATTTTTATAGAAATTTTGTAAAAATATAATTTCTATAGACAATTTTGTCAAAATTTTATTTTTATAGAAAATTTTATTTCTATAAAACATTTTATTTCTATAAAAAATTTTGTCAAAATTTTATTTCTATACAAAATTTTTTCAAAATTTTAATTTTATAAAAAATTTTCTCAAAATTTTGATCTTTTAAATTTTATTTCTATACAAAATTGTGTAAGAATCTTCTTTGTCAAAATTTTATTTTCATAGAAAATATGGTCAACATTTTATTTCTATACATTTTTTCAAAATGTTATTACTACAGAAAATTTTTTCAAAATTTTATTTCTATAGAAAATTTTGTCAGAATTTCATTTCTACACAGAAAAAATGTTCACAAAACATTTCCTATTAAGTTTTAATTGATCTTTAAAAGAAATTCGATTAAAAATTTAATTGATTCAACAAACTTTTTAATTGAAACAAAAATCAATCAAAAAATTAATATTATAAATTAATTTTTTAATTGGATCAATTAAAGTCAATTAAGAAGATTTTCACTTATTTTTTTAATTGATGCTATCATTTCTGTGATTGCAGACATTTCAATTAAAAATTAATTGGATAAATTAATTTCGTGATTGAATACAACAAATATTTTTGTGAGTGTATAGAACATTTAGTCAGAATTTTTTCCTATAGGATATTATGTCATAATTTTATGGCTATAATCATGCTTGATTTCAAACTGAAATTGTCCATGAATTTCATCTCGACGAAAAATTCATATAAAAACTTTAAGTGTATTATTCCATTCATTCTCATTTGACATTCTATTTACCATATCTACTTGAATGTAATATCCTCACTTTAATTCGCCATTTATTTTATTGTTCTTTTTCTCAATTTTTGCAATTGATTGTTGAGTATTTGATGAGCAACTTGAAGTGTTCTGTGATTGATGCTCTTGTAAAGAGATTTTCAATAAAAAGTAGCTAGCATCCTTAACCAGTTGAAGAGCACGTGCAGTCTCACGTCCTCATCTGTTTTCTGTTTGGGTTGTTTTTGTTCAGCTCACATTCGTCTCCTGTGATTGATGGTGTCCTTAAACAAATTCGACACAATTTAGCTGTTCAATCTCTATTCGAAAATTTTTATAAATTTTTCATTTATCAAGTTAATAATTTTGGGCAGGTGAGGGAAAGCTATTTGAAAACATCATTGAACAATAAAAGGGAGGTACATTGATAGAGCGTAATTTAGGACAGGAACAATTTTTTTATGAAATTTTAAAAGTGTATTTAAAAAAAAATTATTTAAATTTCTATTAAAAACGAAAGTGGTTAGAAAAAATTATGGTCTTGGATCCATTTTTGACTTACACCATGATCATTTCACTTGACTACTACCCAAGATAGTAGAATTTTTACTGTTTAGTAGATTTATAGAATTCTTGATGTTATGGTAGATTTTGTAAATTATTACTTTCCAACCAAGTTGTACTTCACAGATTTTCTAAAGAAATCAAATTTTGATAAAATTTTCTATAGAAATAAAATTTTGACAAAATTTTCTATAGAAATAAAATTTTGACAAAATTTTCTATAGAAATAAAGTTTTCTACAGAAATAAAATTTTGACAAAATTTTCTATAAAAATAAAATTTTGACAAAATTTTCTATACAAATAAAATTTTGACAAAATTTTCCATAGAAATAAATTTTGACAAAATTTTCTATAGAAATAAAATTTTGACAAAATTTTCTATAAAAAATTTAATTTTGACAAAATTGTCTATAAAAATAAAATTTTGAAAAAAATTTTCTATAGAAATAAAATTTTGACGCAATTTTTTATAGAAATAAAATTCTGACAAAATATTCTATAGAAATAACATTTTAAAATATTTTCTATAAAAATACAATTTTGACAAACTTTTCTATAGAAATACAATTTTGACAAAATCTTCTATAGAAATAAAATTTTTACAAAATTTTCTATAGAAATAAAAATTTGACAAAATTTTCTATAGAAATCAAATCTTGATAAAATTTTCTATAAAAATAAAATTTTGACAAAATTTTCTATAGAAATAAAATTTTGACAAAATTTTCTATAGAAAAAAAATTTACAAAATTTTCTATAGAAATAAAATTTTTACAAAATTTTCTATAGAAATAAATGTTTGACAAAATTTTCTATAAAAATAAAATTTAACAAAATTTTCTATAAAAATAAAATTTTGACAAAATTTTCTATAGAAATAAGATTTTGACAGAATTTTTTATAGAAATAAATTTCTGACCAAATTTATTTCTATAAAAATATTTTCTTAAAATATTTTCTATAGAAATACAATTTTGACAAACTTTTCTATAGCAATACAATTTTGACAAAATCTTCTATAGAAATATAATTTTGACAAAATTTTCTATAGAAATAAAATTTTGACAAAATATTGTATAGAATTAAAATTTTGACAAAATTTTCTGCAAAAATTAAATTTTGACAAAATTTTCTATAAAAATATAATTTTGACAAAATTTTCTGTAGACATAAAATCTTGACAAAATTTTATATAAAAATAAAATTTTGACAAAATTTTCTATAAAAATATAATTTTGACAAAATTTTCTATAAAAATACAATTTTGACAAAATTTTCTAAAGAAATAAAATTTTGACAAATTTTTGTATAGAAATAAAATTTTGACAAAATATTCTGTAGAAATAACTTTTAAAATATTTTCTATAGAAATACAATTTTGACAAAATCTTCTATAGAAATAAAATTTTGATAAAATTTTCTATAGAAATAACATTTTGACAAAATTTTCAATAGAAATAAAATTATGACAAAATTTTCTATAAAAATAAAATTTTGACAAAATTTTCTATAAAAATAAAATTTTGACAAAATTTTCTATAAAAATAAATTTGACAAAATTTTCTATAGAAATAAAATTTTGACAGAATTTTTTATAGAAATAAAATTCTGAAAAAAATATTCTATAGAAATAGCATTTTACAATATTTTCTATAGAAATAAAATTTTGACATTTTCTATAGAAATAAAATTTTGATAAAATTTTGACAAAATTTTATATAATATAAAATTTTGACAAAATTTTATATAATATAAAATTTTGACAAAATTTTCTATAGAAATAAAATTTTGACAGAATTGTTTACAGAAATAAAATTCTGACAAAATATTCTAAAGAAATAAAATTTTACAATATTTTCTATAGAAATAAAATTTTGACAAAATTTTCTCTAGAAATAAAATTTTGATAAAATTTTATATAGAAATACAATTTTGATAAAATGTATAAAAATACAATTTTGACAAACTTTTCTTTAAAAAAAAAATTTGACAAAATGATCTACAGAAGTACAATTTTGACAAAATTTTCGATAGAAATAACATTTTGACAAAATTTTCTACAAAAATAAAATTTTGACAAAATTTTATATAAAAATACAAGTTTGATAAAATGTATAAGAACACAATTTTGATCAACTTTTCTATGTAACTAAAATTTTGACAAAATGATCTACAGAAATAAAATTTTGACAAATTTTTTGGTAGAAATAAAATTTTGACAAAATTTTCTACATAAATTAAATTTTAACAAACTTTTCTATAGAAATAAGATTTTGATCAAATTTTCTATAGACATAAAATTTTGATAACATTTTCCATAGACATAAAATGTTGACAAAATTTTATATAGAAGACTAATTTTGATAAAATGTATAAAAATACAATTGTGACAAACTTTTCGATGAAAATAAAATTTTTATAAAATGATCTACAGAAATAAAATTTTGACAAAATTTTCGATAGAAATAAAATTTTGATAAAATATTCTCTATAGATATACAACTTTCACAAAATTTTCTATAGAAATTAAATTTTGACAAAATTTAAAATTTTGACAAAATTTAAAATTTTGACAAAATTTTCTATAAAAAACATTTTGGTAAAAATTTTCTCTAGAAATAAAATTTTGACAAAATTTTCTGTAGAAGGAAAAGTTTGAAAAATTTTCTATAGAAGGAAAAGTTTGAAAAATTTTCTATAAAAATAAAATTTTGATAAAATTTTCTATAGAAATAAAATTTTGGCAAACTTCTCTACAAAAATAAAATTATGAAAAAATTTTCTATAAAAATTTGGCAAAATTCTCTATAGAATTGAAATTTTGACAAAATTCTATATAGTAATAAATTTTTGACAAAATTCCCTATAGAATGTTGCCAAAATTTTCTATGGAAATAAAATTTTAACAAAATTTTCTATAGAAATAAGATTTTAACAAAATTTTCCATAAAATTGTGCAAAATAATATTTTTTGTTTGGTAGTTTTTTGGTAAAATTTTCTTAAAATATTGTTTGATTAATTTGGAAAATAAAGTAATCACATTCCACTACACGAAAACTTAATTAACGACACAAAAAGTACACGATTTTCATTCTCTACTATGCAATCAGCTTAGCAGATTATGTGTGGCACAAAAAAAAAATCACAATCACTTCACCACCACAAGCACAAATACAAACACACACACAAATGTTGTGATGTATCTTATTTACCAAGTTGTAACGGAATTTCTTATGATCCGGTTCCTGTTAACGCTAACAGAATAGTCACGCATTACTTTATGGTTGCCGTAACTACTACCATAAAAATTGCCATAACACTGAAGCAATACCATACATAGAAATATATCATTAAAATTCTGAAGTAAGGGTATTTAGCTAATTAAATGTTTAATTTCTATACAAAATGATTCCTATGGGGGACGGTCATATATCTTTCTTTACATTGCCCCAAAGATGTTTAATCTCATTTGCAAAGGAAACATTTTATTTACATACATGTTTGTTTTTCCTATGTTTTCTCTAAATCATTGAATTTAGCCAAATGATTGCGTAGAGATTTCCCCATTTGTCTATGAAATAATCTAGGAGCAAAGGATAAACAAATATTTTTATTTTATTCAGCATTTTTTTTTTTTTTTTGTATGCCTAAATTGCTATTTATTCACTTTATATCTACTAAATATGGCCAATATTTGTTATGTTTGTCTGGAGGTAGATTGCTCTGACATCGACAATTTGGACTTTGTAAATAATCTCGAAGGGAGCAATATTTTCTTTTTCTTAAAGCTGTAGTGTTGGTGATTTTACCGAGACTTAGACTAAATAGGTCCATTGAAAAAAGTCTACACAATTCTTTAGATTTTGTCTTTAATTAATTTATTTTGTGTGTTGATTTGGAGCCCGGAATAGGGGAATTTAAACTAAGGATATACATAAGCCACAATTTAGCTTTAAATTTATTTTTTGCGTAATTTATACTAAGAAACCATTCTTAATTTATTAATTTTTCTGACCGTTTCCAAACACGTGTTCCAGTATAAATTGTTAAGTAAACAGAATCTTTAAAATTGAGTCTTGAAAGGCGTCTCCAATTTTTGAACGTTTTTTAGCTCGGTAAACAAGATTTAAAAAATTTACAGATGATTTAATTAACATTAAACCATATTTGAGATTTTTTAAAGGCAAGTTGGTCTCTTGTGGATTTTCTTTTATATCAAGATGCCTGGAATGGAATCATTTAAGCTAAGGACAATAAGCTTTCTATAAGTTTTTGGTCATTTAAAAAATCGTCTTTTACGCAAGTCAAAACAAATTTTAAAGAAGCAAAACTTTGACAAAATTTTCTATAAAAATAAAATTTTGTCAAAGTTTTCTATAAAAATAAAATTTTGACAAAATTTTCTATAGAAATTAAATTTTTTTTCGTTTTGTTTGTTATTGTTGGCTTCTCTTCAATCGTTATTGTTGTTTTTTTTTTATCTCAGCTTAAAGCCATGCATTGACTAAACTACAAGTGTAGCTTAACCAACAGAGGAAAAGTATGCTTGTCAAATTTATTTGGGCAAAGCCCTATAGACTGCAAGATGGTTGGATGTACAGCTGTTTCGGAATTACCACATTCCTCATCAGCATCCTCTACTTGCAGCAAAACTATCAACCAATTATCAGAATAAATTCGGGTAATTCACTCAACCCAACGTGAACTACACTTGAACCTCCCGAAAAATTTTGACAAAATTTTCTATAGAAATAAAATTTTGAAAAAATGTTGACAATATTTTCTATAGAAATAAAATTTTGATAAAATTTTGACGAAATTTTCTATAGAAATAAAATTTTGATAAAATTTTGACAAAATTTTGTTTATAAAAAAAAAAATTGACAAAATTTTCTATAGAAATAAATTTTTGACAACATATTCTAAAAACTAAAATTTTGCAAAATAAAATTTTTTGTTTGGTCAAAAATGGCATTCGTATGTTAACGATATAAAATCTTTGTGTTTACGACAATATATTTTTTTCAGTGCCATAGTCCGGTCAGATTTTTCGTCCTGGTGCGTATTTAAATATGTATTTATCAACTACAACGTTTTCTTTAACTCGATAAACTCTCCAATGAAGTCGTTTTGTCTTGATAATTAAGTAATTCGTCTTAAAAATGGGTATCTTTACAATGAAGAAAACATTGTTGGATCGGGGTCAACTTGGCTTTAATAATCCTGAACTTGTCTTTAAATTTGTTGACCTTTTGTATCTTGACCACAAAGCAAAATAGCTTTACTCTAAAGACGTTCTATACTTCAACAATAGTATTAGTTCTACCTTAAGTCGAGACTGAATTGGGAAATTTAATTTGTCGTTAACACGTTTTTAAAGGCCTTTGAATTCGTTCCTAGAATCAACTACGCAAAACTCAAAATTTAAAAGAATCAATATCATAAAAATCATTCAAAATCATAGTATTCGAATTATTCAATATCAAAAACATTATATTCGAATTATTCTTTCCATCCCACAGCACTATAGGTAATTTGCTCCATTTTGGTGTTAAAAAGTCATTTTTTGGATTATTAAGTAAAAATATTTTGTTGGTACAATTTACGTTGCTATTTTTTGAGTTATATCGTTTTTTCGTAGGCAACCTTAGGTTAGGTTAAGTTAGGTGGCAGCCCGATGTATCAGGCTCACTTAGACTATTCAGTCCATTGTGATACCACATTGGTGAACTTCTCTCTTATCACTGAGTGCTGCCCGATTCCATGTTAAGCTCAATGACAAGGGACCTCCTTTTTATAGCCGAGTCCGAACGGCGTTCCACATTGCAGTGAAACCACTTAGAGAAGCTTTGAAACCCTCAGAAATGTCACCAGCATTACTGAGGTGGGATAATCCACCGCTGAAAAAACTTGTTGGTGTTCGGTCGTAGCAAGAATCGAACCCACGACCTTGTGTATGCAAGGCGGACATGCTAACCATTGCACCACCAAAATTTTTATTTCTATAGGAAATTTTCTCAAAATTTTATTTCTATAGAAAATTTTGTCAAAATTTTAATTCTATAGAACATTTTGTCAAAATGTTATTTCTATAAGGAATTTTGTCAAAATTTTATTTCTATAGGGAATTTTGTCAAAATTTTATTTCCACAGAAAATTTTCTCAAAATTTTATTTCTATAGAAAATTTTGTCTAAATTTTATTTCTACAGAAAATTTTGTCTAAATTTTATTTCTATAGAAAATGTTGTCAAAATTTTATTTCTATAGAAAATGTTGTCAAAATGTTATTTCTATAGAAAAATTTTTCAAAATTTTATTTCTATAAAAAATTTTGTCAAAATTTTATTTCTATAGAAAATTTTGTAAAAATTTTATTTCTATTGAATATTTTGTCAAAATTATATTTCTATAGAAAATTTAGTCAAAATTTTATTTCTATTGAAAATTTAGTCAAAATTTTATTTCTATAGAAAATTTTGTTAAAATTTTATTTCTATAGCAAATTTTGTGAAAATTTTATTTCTATAGAAAATGATGTCAAAATTTTATTTCTGTAAAAAATTTTGTCAAAATTGTATTTCTGTAGAAAATGTTGTCAAAATTTTATTTCTGTAGAAAATGTTGTCAAAATTTTAATTCTATAGAAAATGTTGTCAAAATTTTATTTCTATAGAAAATTTGGTCAAAACTTTATTTCTGTAGAAAATTTTGTCAAAATTTTATTTCCACAGAAAATTTTGTCTAAATTTTATTTCTATAGAAAATTTTGTCTAAATTTTATGTCTATAAAAAATTTTGTCAAAATGTTATTTCTATAGGGAATTTTGTCAAAATTTTATTTCTATAGAAAATTTTGTCTAGATTTTATTTCTATAGAAAATTTTGTCTAAATTTTATTTCTATTGAAAATTTTGTCAAAATGTTATTTCTATAGAAAAATTTTTCAAAATTTTATTTCTATAAAAAATTTTGTCAAAATTTTATTTCTATAGAAAATTTTGTCTATATTTTATTTCTATAGAAAATGTTGTCAAAATGTTATTTCTATAGAAAATTTTTTCAAAATTTTTTTTCTATAAAAAATTTTGTCAAAATTTTACTTCTATAGAAAATTTTGTAAACATTTTATTTCTATTGAATATTTTGTCAAAATTATATTTCTATAGAAAATTTTGTCAAAATTTTATTTCTATTGAAAATTTAGTCAAAATTTTATTTCTATAGAAAATTTTGTTAAAATTTTATTTCTACAGCAAATTTTGTGAAAATTTTATTTCTATAGAAAATTTGGTCAAAACTTTATTTCTATAGAAAATTTTGTCTAAATTTTATTTCTATAGACAATTTTATCAAAATTTTATTTCTATAGAAAAACCGCTGAAAAACTTTTTGGTGTTCGGTCGAAGCAGGAATCCAACCCACGACCTTGTGTATGCAAGGCGGGCATGCTAACCATTGCACCACGGTGTTATATTGAAAACGAAGGCGACCTTATTTCTATTGAAAATTTAGTCAAAATTTTATTTCTATAGAAAATTTTGTTAAAATTTTATTTCTATAGCAAATTTTGTGAAAATTTTATTTCTATAGAAAATGATGTCAAAATTTTATTTCTGTAAAAAATTTTGTCAAAATTTTATTTCTGTAGAAAATGTTGTCAAAATTTTATTTCTGTAGAAAATGTTGTCAAAATTTTAATTCTATAGAAAATGTTGTCCAAATTTTATTTCTATAGAAAATTTGGTCAAAACTTTATTTCTGTAGAAAATTTTGTCAAAATTTTATTTCTACAGAAAATTTTGTCTAAATTTTATTTCTATAGAAAATTTGGTCTAAATTTTATGTCTATAAAAAATGTTGTCAAAATGTTATTTCTATAGGGAATTTTGTTAAAATTTTATTTCTATAGAAAATTTTGTCTAAATTTTATTTCTATAGAACATTTTGTCTAAATTTTATTTCTATAGAAAATGTTGTCAAAATGTTATTTCTATAGAAAAAATTTTCAAAATTTTATTTCTATAAAAAATTTTGTCAAAATTTTACTTCTATAGAAAATTTTGTAAACATTTTATTTCTATTGAATATTTTGTCAAAATTATATTTCTATAGAAAATTTTGTCAAAATTTTATTTCTATTGAAAATTTAGTCAAAATTTTATTTCTATAGAAAATTTTGTTAAAATTTTATTTCTATAGAAAATTTTGTCTAAATTATATTTCTATAGAAAATTTTGTCAAAATTTTATTTCTATTGAAAATTTAGTCAAAATTTTATTTCTATAGAAAATTTTGTTAAAATTTTATTTCTATAGCAAATTTTGTGAAAATTTTATTTCTATAGAAAATTTGGTCAAAACTTTGTTTCTATAAAAAATTTTGTGTAAATTTTATTTCTATAGACAATTTTATCAAAATTTTATTTCTATAGATTATTGAAAACGAAGGCGACCTTCGTTTTCAATATAACAATTATTTTGGTCGAATAAGAGCCTTAAAGTCATCCAGCAAAAAAAATTGGAAGTTGTTCCACAAACATTTCTTTTAAAGCCCATCCCAGAATCCCCCATCGACTTTTTCCAACTTCCGATGCAGTCCTTTTGGACAAATCCACAAGCATTTCTTCTAAAGAGCATCGCGGGATCCCCCAATGATTTTTTTCCACTTCCGATGCAGTCCTTTTGGACAAGTACACAAACATTTCTTCTAAAGCGCATCTTGGGATCCCCCAATGATTTTTTTCTACTTCCGATGCTGTCCTTGTGGACAAATATTACGATCACACAAACATTTGAATTGACCTTTCGACGCTTTATGTTCAATGGCGTTTGTGGCTGAGTGTGCTAAGGCGTTCTGTTATGGTGCCAGTAAACCCAGGTTCAATCCCTGGTCGGAGCGAAAAAGTTTTTCAAATTGTAAAAATTAGATAATAGGAAAATAATAGTGTAATTAAAACATATGGATGAAAAAAAAGTGAAATTGATTGAAAAAAAATTTTTCGCTTTTTAAATTTCTTCATTCAAATTAACTTCCAGAGCACAACTTCTAAAGCAATGCAAAGGATCCAAAAAGGGAAAGATTTTATTATTTTATTAGAAAAAATTATAAGTAAATATTATGAAATTATTAACGATTTTTACTTACACTAACAAAAGAAAGCTTCTACCTAAAAAAAAAAGGAGAACTTACTCGCAATGAATTTTGATAGTATAATCTAAATCAAAAATTGAAATATTAGGTTTATAGAACATTTTTTAGAAAATTTTATTTCTATCGAAAATTTTTTAGAAAATTTTATTTCTATAGAAAATTTTTTGAAAATTTTATTTCTATCAAAATTTTTTTAGAAAATTTTATTTCTATAGAAAATTTTATTTCTATAGAAAATTTTGTAAAAATTGTATATCTATTAAAAAAACTTAGTCAAAATGTTATTTCTATAGAAAATTTTGTTAAATTTTTTTTTGTTAAAATTTTCTCAAAATTTTATTTCTAATGAAAATTTTGTCACAATTTTATATCTATAGAAAATTTTGTCAAAATGTTAGATCTATAAAACATTGCGTCAAAATTTTATTTCTATAGAAAATTTTATCACAATTTTATATCTTTAGAAAATTTTGTCAATATTTTATTTCTATAGAAAATTTTGTTACAATTTTACTTCTATAGAAAATTTTGTAAACATTTTATTTCTATTGAATATTTTGTCAAAATTATATTTCTATAGAAAATTTTGTCAAAATTTTATTTCTATAGAAAATTTGTAAAAATTTTATTTCTATAGAAAATTTTGTCAAAATTTTATTTCTATAGAAAATTCTGTCAAAAATTATACTTCTATAAACCATTTTGTCAAATTTTCTTTTCTATACAAAATTTTGTCAAAATTTTATATCTGTAGAAAATTTTGTCAAATTTTTATTTCTATAGAAAATTTTGTCAAAATTTTGTTTCAATAGTAAAATATTTTGATAAAAACTTTCTTTCAAAAGAAAATTTGTCAAAATCTTTTTCTATAGAAAATTTTCTCAAAATTTTATTTCTATAGAAAATTTTGTCAAAATTTTAGTTATAAAGAACATTTTGCCAAAATTTATTTCTATAGAAAATTTTGTCAAAATTTTAGTTCTAAAAAATTTTGACACAATTTTATTTCTATAGACATTTTTGTCGTAATTTTATTTCAATGGAACATTTTGACAACATTTTATTTCTATAGAAACTTTTGTTAAAATTTATTTCTATGAATATTTTCTCTCTATAGAAAATTTTGTCAAAATTCTACTTAAAACAAGTAAGGAAAGTCTAAAGTCGGGCGGGGCCGACTATATTATACCCTGCACCTCTTTGTAGATCTAAATTTTCGATACCATATCACATCCGTCAAATGTGTTGGATGCTATATATGAAGGTTTGTCCCAACTACATACATTTAAGTATCACTCGATTTGGACAGAATTTGATAGACTTTTGCAAAATCTATAGACTCAAAATTAAAGTTGGCTAATGCACTAGGAAACATTTAAATCAGAAGATATTTTAAGGAAACTTCGCAAAAGTTTATTTATGATTTATCGCTCGATAAATATGTATTAGAAGTTTAGGAAAATTAGAGTAATTTTTACAACTTTTTGACTAAGCAGTGGCGATTTAACAAGGAAAATGTTGGTATTTTGACCATTTTTGTCGAAATCAGAAAAAAATATATATGGGAGCTATATCTAAATCTGAACCGATTTCAATCAAATTTGGCACACATGACTATGTTACTAATTCTACTCCTAGTGCAAAATTTCAACCAAATTGGGCCAAAACGCTGGCCTCTGGGGCCATATAAGTCCATATCGGGCGAAAAATATATATGGAAGCTAAAGGGTGATTTGTTAAGAGCTTGATAACTTTTTTTTAAAAAAAAACGCATAAAATTTGCAAAATCTCATCGGTTCTTTATTTGAAACGTTAGATTGGTCCATGACATTTACTTTTTGAAGATAATTTCATTTAAATGTTGACCGCGGCTGCGTCTTAGGTGGTCCATTCGGAAAGTCCAATTTTGGGCAACTTTTTCGAGCATTTCGGCCGGAATAGCCCGAATTTCTTCGGAAATGTTGTCTTCCAAAGCTGGAATAGTTGCTGGCTTATTTCTGTAGACTTTAGACTTGACGTAGCCCCACAAAAAATAGTCTAAAGGCGTCAAATCGCATGATCTTGGTGGCCAACTTACCGGTCCATTTCTTGAGATGAATTGTTCTCCGAAGTTTTCCCTCAAAATGGCCATAGAATCGCGAGCTGTGTGGCATGTAGCGCCATCTTGTTGAAACCACATGTCAACCAAGTTCAGTTCTTCCATTTTTGGCAACAAAAAGTTTGTTAGCATCGAACGATAGCGATCGCCATTCACCGTAACGTTGCGTCCAACAGCATCTTTGAAAAAATACGGTCCAATGATTCCACCAGCGTACAAACCACACCAAACAGTGCATTTTTCGGGATGCATGGGCAGTTCTTGAACGGCTTCTGGTTGCTCTTCACTCCAAATGCGGCAATTTTGCTTATTTACGTAGCCATTCAACCAGAAATGAGCCTCATCGCTGAACAAAATTTGTCGATAAAAAAGCGGATTTTCTGCCACTGATTTTGGTAATAAAATTCAATGATTTGCAAGCGTTGCTCGTTAGTAAGTCTATTCATGATGAAATGTCAAAGCATACTGAGCATCTTTCTCTTTGACACCATGTCTGAAATCCCACGTGATCTGTCAAATACTAATGCATGAAAATCCTAACCTCAAAAGAATCACCCTTTATATCTAAATCTGAACCAAATTTGGCACACATGACTATACTACCAATTGTACTCCTTGTGCAAAATTTCAAGCTAATCGGGATAAAACTCTGGCTTCTGGGTCCATATAAGTGCATATCGGGCGAAAACTATATATGGGAGCTATATCTAAATCTGAATCGATTTCAACCAAATTTGGCACGCATAGCTACAATGCTAAATCTACTCCCTGTGCAAACTTTCAAACAAATTGGGCCAAATCTCTGGCTTTTAGGACCATATTAGTCCATATCGGGCGAAAGATATATATGGGAGCTATATCTAAATCTGAACCGATTTCAATTAAATTCTGCAAACTTGACTATACTACTAATTATACACCTAGTGCAAAATTTCAACCAAATTCGGCCAAAAATCTGGCTTCTGGGGCCATATAAGTCCATATCGGGCGAAAGATATATATGGGAGCTATATCTAAATCTGAACCGATTTCTTCCAAAATCAATAGGGTTCTATTCTGACCCAAATTAGGAACATGTGCCAAATTTGAAGGCGATTGGACTTAAATTGCGACCTAGACTTTGATCACAAAAATGTGTTCACAGACAGACGGACGGACAGACGGACATGGTTATATCGACTCAGGGACCCACCCTGAGCATTATTGCCAAAGACACCATGTGTCTATTTCGTCTCCTTCTGGGTGTTACAAACATATGCACTAACTTATAATACCCTGTTCCACAGTGTGGCGCAGGGTATAAAAAAAATGCCAAATTTTATTTCTGTAGAAGATTTTGTCAACATTAAAAATTTTGTCAAAATTTTTTTTCTATAGAAAATTTTTCAAAATTTTATTTCTATAGAAAATTTGTCAAAATTTTATTTCTATAGAAAATTCTGTCGAAAATTATATTTCTATAAACCATTTTATTTCTATAGACAATTTTGTCGAAATTTTTTTTCAATGGAACATTTTGACAAAATTTTATTTCTATAAAAAATTTTGTCAAAAATTTATTGCTATAACATTTTGTCAAAATTTTATTTCAATAGTAAAATGTTTTGATAAAAATTTTCTTTCAAAAGAAAGTTTGTCAAAATCGTTTGCTATAGAAAATTTTCTCAAAATTGTATTTCTATAGAAAATTTTGTAAAAAATTTTAGTTTTAGTTTTAATTTTGTCAAAATTTTAGTTCTAAAGAAATTTTTGTCAAAATTTTATTTCTATAGACAATTGTATCAAAATTGTATTTCTATAGACAATTTTGTCGAAATGTTATTTCAGTGGAACATTTTGACAAAATTTTATTTCTATAGAAAATTT
Source organism: Haematobia irritans (assembly GCF_050003625.1). Taxonomy (NCBI): domain Eukaryota; kingdom Metazoa; phylum Arthropoda; class Insecta; order Diptera; family Muscidae; genus Haematobia; species Haematobia irritans. Next base: position 200,494,133 of record NC_134399.1, on the reverse strand, counting down.
TGTCAAAATTTTATTTCTATAAAACATTTTGTCAAATTTTAATTTTTATCGAAAATTTTTTTATTTCAATAGTAAAATATTTTGATAAAAATTTTCTTTCAAAAGAAAAATTGTCAAAATTAAATTTATTTTCAAAAGAAAATTTGTCAAAATTAAATTTTTTTTTCAAAATTTTTATATGTATATAGAAAATTTTGTTAAAATTTTTATTTCTATAGACAATTTTGTCGAATTTTTATTTCAATGGAATATTTTGACAAAATTGTTTTTCTATAGAGAATTTTGTCAAAATTTTATTTCTATAGAAAATTTAGTCTAAATTTTATTTTTATAAAAAATTTTGTCAAAATTTTATTTTTATAGAAATTTTGTCAAAATTTTATTTGTATAGAAAATTTTGTTAAAAATTTATTTCTATAGGGAATTTTGTCAAAATTTTATTTCTGTAGAAAATTTTGTTAAAATTTTATTTCTATAGAAAATTTTATCAAATTTTATTTCTATAGAAAATTTAGTCTAAATTTTATTTCTATAGAAAATTTTGTTAAAATTTTATTTTTATAGAAAATTTTGTCAAAATTTTATTTCTATAGAAACTTTTGTCATATATTTATTTCTATAGAAAATTTTGTCAAAATTGTATTTCATTTGTTTTGTTATTGAATTGAAATTAAAGTAACTCTCAGGTGGAGAGGAATATTTTTCAAAATCTACAAAAACGTGAAAATTTTGCCCAATCTCCCAAAAAGTAAAAAATTCTGAATATAATACCTCAAATGCTTTTATAAGCTTGTAAGCAAAAAATGAACTGTCGCTGAAAAATCTGTCAGCTATTAGAATAGCAGTTTAAACATTTTAGAATTCGGATGGTAGAGAAGTCAGTTTTTTTAAATAAAAAAATTGAAAAATTTATAAGTACATTTTTCATATTTTTGGACTTTTCTACCTCTTTTAAAATATGGGGAAATCCCCATTTCCATTAAATTATAAAAGATATAGAAAAGTCGACTTTACCAAATTTTGAAAAAGTCGTTAACTCAAATAGTGCGTTTTTTCTGATTGCAATCTCTAAGTTTTAATTTTTTTTTAAATAAAAAAAATTGAAAAAAGTCAAACTGACCAATGTGGGCCTAAATCAAAAATTTGATAGTAACCAACATCGACAATTTGATTTTTCATGAAAACATCGAAATGATTTCTCATTTGTGTATATATTAAAATTTACTTTGGGAAGAACACAAGTGGTACCATTTTTCATGAGGAAGTATGTTTCGTCAAATTTTCGAGCGGTTTTGAAAGGAAAATATTATGCATTCGACCCGCCCGATCTTACGATATATTTCTTCTAACCATTATTTCAAAATGTTTTAATATTAAAAAAAACGCAATTAATTCCGTTTTCTTTATTTTTTAAACCACGTTAAAGAATTAAAGTGAAATCATCTAAGTATTCCCACTATACTTCAAAACGTTCCTTTCATATAACCAACCAACACTTGGCAGAGAACGCCAAATACCTAGATGGCGTTGAAGGCGCATTACTTCGTTTAAGTTTTCTCTTTTATGCCATAAAACAAGAACAAGGCATGCCTATGGCTATGTATATGTATGTTTGTGTGTGTGAGAGAGAGAAAATGCATGTGGCTGGTATATTTCAAAGCTTAAATTATTCAAACATTGCAAAGTACTTGATATCCATTCTAATGGTGTTTGCACTCCTGATTATGACGATGCTGATGGCATAGCGACTATGAATACGGAAACAACGACAATGGCGTTGATTTTTCCCAAGCAAACGATGTTCAAATGAGCACTACCTGTTTATCTACCACCTCCCGGGTGAACCATACAAAGATTGTTCCCAGATTACATGGTTGCCTTACCTCACAGCTCCAGCTAGTGTGCCTACCAATTCTACAGTACTGCTGGGTTGGATAAATGATGTACGTGGCCATACTATTCGTCCATCCAGCGCATAGATGGGAAAACGAATGAAGTAGAAAGTGGAAAAAACGAAGCTGTTAATAGATTGAAGAAACAAAAAATCCTAAAGGGTTCTGTCAATGAATACAACACATACGAGTATGAGTGCCATTGGGCTCTCAAATGGTTAGCCATTCCATTCATCAGGTTACAAAGTTCTTTATACTCTGTAGTTGCCTAAAGAATTCGAAACCTGAGTAATGAATGTGTAATGAAATGGATTCGATTTAAGGTACAATGGATACATAATGGGGGTTAATAGAGTGAGGTGTTTCAAAATTGGTGAAGGTATGGGCAGGAATTAAAGGAAGATGGATGCAAAAAATACAAGAAAATCTCCATCATAATATACGGTTAAAGAGGTTAACATCGCAAATAGGTCAATAAGATGTTCTTAATATTACTAAAATTATGACAGATCCATAATTTTGATGTGATTACAAAAAAGAGAAAAAAAAAACCAACATTTTTTAGAGGAATAAATTTTTCAGAAAGTTTCCTATAAAAATAAAATTTTGAAAAAAAAACTATAGAAATAAAACGTTAACATAGTTTTCTACACAAAATAAATTTTGACGAACATTTTCTATAGAAATCAAATTTTGAGAAAATTTTCTATAGAGATAAAATTTTGACAAAATTGTCTATAGAGATAAAATTTTGACAAAATTTTCTATAGAAATAAAATTTTGAGAAAATTTTCTACAGAAGTAAAAGGTTGAGAACATTTTCTACAGAAACGAAATTTGAGAAAACATTCTATAGAAAATATTTCTATAGAATTTTCTATAAAGATAAATACATATTTAGAAAATGTTATATAGAGATGAAATTTTGAGAAAATTTTGTATAGAGTTAAAAATTTGAAAATTTTTCTATAGAAATAAAATGTTGCCAAAATTTTCTATAGAAATAAAATTTTGAGAACATGTTCTATAGAAATAAAATTTTTGACAAAATTTTCTACAGACAAAATTATCTATAGAAATAACATTTTGACGAAATTATCTATAGAAATAAAATTTTAACAAAATTTTCAATAGAAATAAAATTTTGACGTAAATTTCTATAGAAATAAAATTTTCTATAGAAATAAAATTTAAAAAAAAAAATTAACTAGGAATAAAATTTTGATAAAATATTCTGTAGAAATTAAATTTTAACAAAATTTTCTATAAAAATAAAATTTTGATAAAGTTTTCTATAGAATAAAAATTTTGTCTAAATTTTCTATAGAATAAAAAATTTAGACTAATTTTTCTATACAAATAAAATTTTGAGAAAATTTTCTACAAAAGTAAAAGGTTGAGAACATTTTCTACAGAAATAAAATTTGAGAAAATATTTTATAGAAAATATTTCCATAGAATTTTCTATGGAGATAAAAAAATTTTTAGAAAATTTTATATAAAGACAAAATTTTGAGAAAATTTTGTATAGAGTTAACATTTTGAAAAATTTTCTATAGAAATAAAATGTTGACAAAATTTTCTATAGGAATAAAATTTTGACACAATTTTCAACAGCAATAAAATGTTGACAAAATTTTCAATAGAAATAAAATTTTGACAAAATTTTCAATAGCAATAAAATTTTGACAAAATTATCTATAGAAACAAAATTTTGACAAAATTTTCTATAGAAATAAAATGTTGACAAATTTTTCTACAGAAATAAAATATTGACAAAATTTTCTACAGAAATAAAATATTGACAAAACTTTCAATAGAAATAAAATTTTGACAACATTTTCAACAGCAATAAAATGTTGACAAAATTTTCAATAGAAATTAAATTTTTGACAAAATTTTCAATAGCAATAGAATTTTGACAAAATTATCTATAGAAATAAAATTTTGACAAAATTTTTTATATAAAATAAAATCTTGACAAAATTTTCTATAGAAATAAAATTTTAACAAAATTTTCTGAAAAAATAAAATTTTGATAAAATTTTCTATAGAAATAAAATTTTAACAAAATTTTCTGAAAAATATAAAATTTCGATAAAGTTTTCTATTAAATACAAATTTTGTATAAATTTTCTATAGAATTAATATTTTGTCTAAATTGTCTATAGAATAAAAATTTAGACTAATTTTTCTATAGAAATAAAATTTTAAGAAAATTTTCTACAGAAGTAAAATTTTGAGAATGTTTTCAATAGAAATACAAGTTTAGAGACATTTTCTAAATAAAATTTTGAGAAAATAATCTAAAACATTTACGTAATTTTGTACATAAAATAAATTTTGACGAAAATTTTCTATAGAGATAAAATTTTGAGAACATGTTCTATAGAAATAAAATTTTTGACAAAATTTTCTACAGACAAAATTATCTATAGAAATAACATTTTGACGAAATTATCTATAGAAATAAAATTTTAACAAAATTTTCAATAGAAATAAAATTTTTACGTAAATTTCCATAGAAATAAAATTTTCTATAGAAATAAAATTTAAAAAAATTTTAACTAGGAATAAAATTTTGATAAAATTTTCTGTAGAAATTAAATTTTAACAAAATTTTCTATAAAAATAAAATTTTGATAAAGTTTTCTATAGAATAAAAATTTAGTCTTATTTTTCTATAGAAATAAAATTTTGAGAAAATTTTCCACAGAAGTAAAATGTTGAGAACATTTTCTACAGAAATAAAATTTGAGAAAATATTCTATAGAAAATATTTCTATAGAATTTTCTATTGAGATAAATACATTTTTAGAAAATGTATATAGAGATGAAATTTTGAGAAAATTTTGTATAGAGTTAAAATTTTGAAGATTCTTCTATAGAAATAAAATATTGACAAAATTTTCTACAGAAATAAAATTTTTGGCAAAATTTTCTATAGAAATAACATTTTTGACAAAATTTTCTACAGAAATAAAATGTTGACAAAATATTCAATAGAAATAAAATTTTGTCAAAATTTTCAATAGCAATAAAATTTTGACAAAATTATCTATAGAAATAAAATTTTTACAAAATTTTCTATAGAAATAAAATGTTGACAAATTTTTCTATAGAAATAAAATTTTTGGCAAAATTTTCTACAGAAATAAAATGTTGACAAAATTTTCAATAGCAATAAAATTTTGACAAAATTTTCAATAGCAATACAATTTTGAAAACATTTTCTATAGAAATAAAATTTTGACAAAATTTTCTATGGAAATAAATTTTTGACGTAATTTTCTATGGAAATAAAATGTTGACAAAATTTTCTATAAAAATAAAATTTTCATAAAATTTTCTATAGAATACAAATTTTGTCTAAATTTTCTATAGAATAAAAATAGACTAATTTTTCTATAGAAATAACATTTTAAGAAAATTTTCAACAGAATTAAAATTTTGAGAAAGTTTTCAATAGAAATACAAGTTTAGAAACATTTTATAAAAAAAGTTTTGAGAAAATAATCTATAGAAGTACCAACCAGTTTGATCAAATTTTCTATAGAGATAAAATTTTGAGAAAATTTTCTAAAAAAATAAAATTTAACAAAATTTTCTATATAGAGATAAAATTAAAAAAATCTATTTTGGGATAACATTTTGACAATATTTTCTTTAGAAATGCAATTTTAACAAAATATTCTTTGGAAATAAAATTTTAACAAAATTTTCTATGGAAATAAAATTTTGACAAAATTTTTTATAGAAATAAAATTTTGACAACGTTTTCTACAGAAATAAAATTTTTGAAAAAATTTGCTACAGAAATAAAATTTTGAGAAAATTTTCTACAGAAGTAAAAGGTTGAGAACATTTTCTAAAGAAAGAAAATTTGAGAAAATATTCTATAGAAAATACTTCTATAGAATTTTCTATAGAGATAAATACATTTTTTTGAAAATTTTATATAGAGATAAAATATTGAGAAAATTTTGTATAGAGTTAAAATTTTGAAAATTTTTCTATAGAAATAACATTTTGACAAAATTTTGTATAGAAATAAAATTTTGACAAAATTTTATATAGGAATAAGCTAATATTGTGCCAAAATTTTCTATAGAAATAAAATTTTCACAAATTTTCTATAGAAATAAAATCTTGACAAAATTTTATATAGAAATAACATTCTGCCAAAATTTTACATAGAAATAAAATTTTCACAAAATTTTCTATAGAAATAAAATTTTCACAAAATTTTCTATAGAAATAAAATTTTCACAAAATTTTAGAAATACAATTTTGAGATATTTTTTTAAAGAAATAAAATTTTAACAAAATGTTCTATAGACATAAAAATTTAAAAAAATTTTCTATAGAATAGAAATTTTGATCTTCTATAGAAATTAAATAGTGACAAAATTTTCTATAGAAATAAAAATTTAACCAAATTAGCTTCGACCTCAGTTTAGTCCACCATACCATTGACAAACAGAGGTCTTTGGCGGAGCTTCATCGCCAATAATTGAATTAAGTTCATCGAAAATACCTTATGGCTCTGCTGTAAAAATAGGTCCCATGTCATTGATGCTATTCCGTATTGTTTGCGTATTTGCTGGAGGGTAGTATCTTAGATCTTGTTATAAATTCCAAGTGGCTCGGATATCATAGGAAACTTGCACTTCCCAATGTGTTAGCTCTTCACCCTTAAAACCACTGTTCATTAACTCCTACAACGAAAATCTTGCAATCAAATCACTGAGAACATTGAAAGGAAAATTCGCTATCTAAATATTGACCGAATATACATGGTTAGGCTTGTTACGTTGTGGCACTTCATTGAACAATGGCCAGGGCAACATCATTAAGCAATTGGCAATTGATTTGAGCATTACAGAACTATCCTCTTCAACCAATGGCAGTAGTAAAGGAATAATAGAGCAACGTTTCATATCGCCAGTTATTTGTAAAAGTGATTATGTCTGCACTACAAGTTAAAAATTTGTGATAGATTATTTGCACATATCCACATCTATGTGAGAGTGTATGGGTTTTAATATCCCTAGATGGTGTTGTTTTTTTTTTTTTTTGTGAAAACAAGCAGATGTTTAAGCCGAAGAGAAGATCACGACTGTGGTATAATAATGGACTGACTAGTCTGAAATATCGGGCTAACCTAACACAGGCGTTTAATCTCCGTCCTTATTATGTACAATGAAAAAACATTTACGTTATATTAAATATTACGCAACTTAACTTTTAGAATGCAATTTTTTTATTAAGGACAAATTTCTTTAAAATAATCAAATTTTGATTAAAATAAAGTAATTAATCTTTACTTCAAACATTTTTTTTATTAAATTTAGGATACACATTTTGGAAAAGCCATATGTCCTTTTGCCTTAGTTCAAGTAAGGAAGTAAGTAAAAAAACAATAAATGTCAATAGTTTTGAAAGAAAAAGATCGAATAATACACCAAAAAACAAAAAAAAATAAAAAAAAACATTTTCGATTTAAAAAATCGTCCTTAATGAAATACTGAATCTTCAGATTTAAGGTACAAATATTTCAAATATAAGCCAAGATTTATTTTGAGGATTTTGCATCTTTGGCTATTTTTTTTTTTTTTTTGAACTAACAAAACATTTTTTACTTTGAAGTATCCATTATAAATTAGATTTTTGGCATTTGTTTGTACGGCATTAATATATCGCAAAAACAGAATGAAAATTCGATATATGAGATCTGTCTCAAATTTTAATTCTATTGAACCAAGATTTAAAGCCAGATAGGTCGCTAAAAATGCCTTTATTTTAAAGAAGCCTAATCTTTGGCTCAGAACTAATGCGTATGGACTAAGTTACAACCTAGAAGGTAATAAAGCGTTGCCGCAATGAATTTTTATTTTAGACCAACGTCTTACCAAAATTCAGTCAAAAGTTAAAATTTTTTCCAAAATTTTAATTCGATAGGAAATTTAGTAAAAAAATTTTATTTCTATAGAAAATTTTGTCAAAATTTTATTTCTATAGAAAATTTTTCTAAAATTTAATTTCTATAGACAATTTTTCTAAAATTTTATTTATAAAGAAAATTTTGTCAAAATTTTATTTCTATAGAAAATTTTGTCACAATTTTATTTCTATAGAAAATTTTGTCACAATTTTATTTCTATAGAAAATGTTATCAGAATTTTATTTCATTAGGAAATTTTATTAAAATTTTGGTACTATAGAAAATTTTTTTAAAATTGTATTATTACAAAAAAAAAAAATATTTTGTCAAAATTTTATTTCTATAGAAAATTTTGTCAACATTTTATTTCTATAGAAAACTTTAACAAAATTTTATTTCTTTGGGAAATTTTAATAAAATGTTATTTATATAGAAAATTTTGTCAAAATTTTATTTCAGTAGAAAATTTTGTCAAAATTTTAATCCTGTAGAAAATTTTGTCAAAATTTTATTTCCATGAAAATTTTGTAAAATTTTATTTTCATAGAAAATTTAGTCAAAATTTTATTACTGTAAAAAATTTTGTCAAAATTTCATGTCTATAGAAAATTTTATAAAAATTTTAGTTCTGTACGAAAATTTTGCCAAAATTTCAGTTCTGCAGAAAATATAGCTAAAATTTTATTTGCCAAAATTTAGCCCAAATTTTATTTCTATAGAAAATTGGTCAAACTTTTATTTCTATAGATTTCTATAAAATTAAAAAAAATCTTCTTATACAAAATGTTTGCGTAATTTTGTATCTATGTAAAATCTTTTTAAAGTTTATTTCAGTACAAAATTTTGGCAAAATTTTATTTCTATAGAATGTTTTGTAAAAATGTTATTTCTATAGAAATTTTGTCAAAATTTTATTTCTATAGAAAATTTTGTCAAAAATTTATTTCTATAGAAAATTTTGTCAAAATATTATTTATACAGAATTTTTTGTCAAAATTTTATTTCTACAGAAAATTTTGTCAAAATTTTATGTCTATAGAAAATTTTGTCAATATTTTATTTCTATGGAAAATTTTGTCAAAACTTTATTTCTATCGAAAACTTTATCTACTTTTTTTTAAATTTTATTTCCATAGAGAATTTTGTCAAAATTTCAATTCTATTGAAAATTTTGTCAAAATTTTAATTCTATTGAAAATTTTGTCACAACTTTATTTCTATATAAAATTTTGTCAAAATTTTATTTCTATAGAAAATTTTGTCAAAATTTTATTTCTATAGAAAACTTTATAAACTTTTTTTATTAAATTCTATTTCTATAGAAAATTTTGTCAAAATTTTATTTCTATATAAAATTTTGTCAAAATTTTATTTCTATAGAAAATCTTGTAAAATTTTACTTCTATAGAAAATTTTATTAAAATTTTAGTTCTGTACGAATATTTTGCCAAAATTTCAGTTCCACAGAAAATATAGCTAACATTTTATTTGTATAGGAAATTTAGCCCAAATTTTATTTCTACAGAAAATTTGTCAAAATTTTATTTCTATAGATGGCTATGGCAAAATTTTATTTCTATATAAAATTTAAAAGAAACAATTTCTTCTTATACAAAATGTTTCGTTATTTTGTATTTATATAATTTTTTTTTTAAAGTTTATATAGAATAATTATACATACAAATAGTTTATATAGAATGTCTTATCAAAATTTTATTTCTATAGAATGTTTTGTCAAAATTTTATATCTATAGAAAATTTTGTCAATATTTTATTTCTATAGAAAATTTTGTCAAAATTTTATTTCTATAGAAAATTTTGTCAAAATGTTATTTCTATAGAAAATTTTGTCAAAATTTTATTTCTAAAGAAAATGGTGTCAAAATTTTTTTTCTATAGAAAATTTTGTCAAAAATTTATTTCTATAGAAAATTTTGTCAAAATTTTATTTCTGTAGAAAATTTTGTCAAAACTTTATTTCTATATAAAATTTTGTCAAAATTTTATTTCTATAGAAATTTTATATCTATAGAAAATTTTGTCAAAATTTTATTTCTATAGAAAATTTTTCTAAAATTTAATTTCTATAGACAATTTTTCTAAAATTTTATTTATAAAGAAAATTTTGTCAAAATTTTATTTCTATAGAAAATTTTGTCACAATTTTATTTCTATAGAAAATTTTGTCACAATTTTATTTCTATAGAAAATGTTATCAGAATTTTATTTCATTAGGAAATTTTATTAAAATTTTGGTACTATAGAAAATTTTTTTAAAATTGTATTATTACAAAAAAAAAAATATTTTGTCAAAATTTTATTTCTATAGAAAATTTTGTCAATATTTTATTTCTATAGAAAACTTTAACAAAATTTTATTTCTTTGGGAAATTTTAATAAAATGTTATTTATATAGAAAATTTTGTCAAAATTTTATTTCAGTAGAAAATTTTGTCAAAATTTTAATCCTGTAGAAAATTTTGTCAAAATTTTATTTCCATGAAAATTTTGTAAAATTTTATTTTCATAGAAAATTTAGTCAAAATTTTATTACTGTAAAAAATTTTGTCAAAATTTCATGTCTATAGAAAATTTTATAAAAATTTTAGTTCTGTACGAAAATTTTGCCAAAATTTCAGTTCTGCAGAAAATATAGCTAAAATTTTATTTGCCAAAATTTAGCCCAAATTTTATTTCTATAGAAAATTTGTCAAACTTTTATTTCTATAGATTTCTATAAAATTAAAAAAATCTTCTTATACAAAATGTTTGCGTAATTTTGTATCTATGTAAAATCTTTTTAAAGTTTATTTCAGTACAAAATTTTATTTCTATAGAATGTTTTGTAAAAATGTTATTTCTATAGAAAATTTTGTCAAAATTTTATTTCTATAGAAAATTTTGTCAAAAATTTATTTCTATAGAAAATTTTGTCAAAATATTATTTCTACAGAATTTTTTGTCAAAATTTTATTTCTACAGAAAATTTTGTAAAATTTTATTTCTATTGAAAATTTTGTAAAAATTTTATTTCTATAGAAGATTTTGTCAAAATTTTATTTCTATAGAAAATTTTGTCAAAATTTTGTTTCTATAAAAAATGTTGTCAATATTTTATTTCTATAGAGAGTTTTGTCAAATTTTTACTTCTGTAGAAAATTTTGTCAATATTTTATTTCTGTAGAAAATTTTGTCAAAATTTTGTTTCTATAAAAAATGTTGTCAATATTTTATTTCTATAGAGAGTTTTGTCAAAATTTTATTTCTATAGAAAATTTTGTCAATATTTTTCTGTAGAAAATTTTGTCAAAATTTTATTTCTATAGAAAATTTTGTCAATATTTTATTTCTATAGAAAATTTTGACAAAATTTTATTTCTATAGAAAATTTTGTAATAATTTTATTTCTATAGAAGATTTTGTCAAAATTTTATTTCTATAGAAAATTTTGTCAAAATTTTGTTTCTATAAAAAATGTTGTCAATATTTTATTTCTATAGAAAATATTGTTAAAATTTTATTTCTATAGAAATTTTTGTCAATATTTTATTTCTATAGAAAATTTTGTCAAAACTTTATTTCTATAGAAAATTTGTCAAAATTTTATGTTTTTAGAAAATTTTGTAAAATTTTATTTCTATAGAAAATTTTGTCAAAATTTCAGTTCTACAGAAAATTTAGCCAAAATTTTATTTTATTATTCCAAATTTTATTTCTATAGAAAATTTGTTGAACTTTTATTTCTATAGATGGTTATCGCAAAATTTTATTTCTATATACAATTTTTAAAAAATTTCCTTCTTATACAAAATGTTTGCATAATTTTGTATCTATATAAAATTTTTTCAAAAGTTTATTTCTGTACAAAATTTTGGCAAAATTGCATTTTTATAGAAAATATTGTAAAAATTTTATTTCTAAAGAATTTTTTGACAAAATTTTATTTCAATAAAAAAGATTTGAAAAAAATCGATTTGACGAAAATGGACCAAAATAAACCAAATTCTATTTGGTCCGACCATCGGACCAAATTTAAAAGTTAATATTTTTTTGAAACAATTTTGGTCCGATCGGACGAAATAGCAACCCTGATGTAATGTCAAGTAAAATTCCTTTTATATTTCTTAGAGGGATGTCATGTATTCCCAATTCTATCAATCATATTGTGTCTTCCATATGGTGTTGGATAGGTGACATTTTAGCCTACATTTAATCAAACACAAAATTAAATTCAAAGAAATGGAAAATGCTTACAGCTTTTCCAAACTACACTGAAACAAAGCCTGAAACCCAAGGTTCCCAAGGTTTTGTGTTTACTAAAAAAAAAATTCTATTAATTTTGTTATCAAAAAATTTCAGAAAATTATAACATAAATTTTTTCATCCTCTACCAAGACCACGTTAACCTACACACATGGTTAATGACTTGGCAAATACTGGGAGAGCTGAGAATTTGTGATGCATCAACCAAATAGACCATTTATTTTGGTCAATGCAGAATTTCCTTAATGGAGTAATTACTTCTCTCCGACTTTTGCCTATACTTGATAAAAGTTTTACACTGATCTAATAATATCACTGGTGATAAAATGGGACTATGTGGTCGACCACAATGATGCACATTTGGTTCAATATTAAAAAATGAGTGGAATTTTGGTTACATAGATCTTCTCTCAGTGTATACAGATACCCAAAAATGGCCATGCAAAAACATTCACATTTCAACATCCCTTTTTTTGAAACCCAAAATAAATTAAAAATTATTCTGCCAAAAGAATATATAAGAAAACGCCTTATCATAATCGTTTAAGTGAAAACGGGCGTTGATACATTTTTCGAGTGATACTCTACTCTATGACACAATCAGGCCTTCACCATTAACATAATGGCGAGGGTGGCCAATGCCGGTTAGTTTCATTGGACGATAAGAACCAAACGAAAAAATGTGTAACATGCATAAATCATTTTCAGTTGGTCAATGACAAGAACACTGGCGACAGTGAAGGCAGATTAAGCAAAAACTTGGGGGGCTAATAACTGCCCCTAGAATATACGCATGATACATTTTGGGACAATGAAAAGAAAAACGAACAACGCAAGGTTATCTTTATATACGAAAATCTTCCAAAATGAATAAGCTGTTTAAGGCATCAATGATGCACACAAAGAAAAAATACTTTCCTCCGGAACGAAATTTTAGATAAACGAAATTCCAATTTCATATACAGGCAGTTTGGATAAAAACTATGGTTTGTAGAAGCCCAAGAAGAAAAATCGGGAGATCGGTCTATATAAGGGCTATATCAATAGACCCTATTTTCGGCAAACGTATTTGCGGTCTTAAAGTTCCCGTAGATTTCACATTTCAGGCAAATTGGGTTGAAAATACGGTTTCTACACGCAAAGAAAAAAAAACGTTTGGAAAACGTGTACCGAAAACGATTTTCTTTTGTTAGAGTTTTTTGAATTGCTTCGAAAATTTTAAACTTTTACAAAATTTTTATTTTTTCAATAAAACAAGTTATTTTTGAAATAACAACACAGTCCATTTCGTTTATATCAAACACTGTTCTTTTCTGAATTTAGATCTTTAATAAGACACATTTTACAGTTCAAAATTTAATATACTACAATGTAATGTTGAACATTTTTTCGGAATCTTCCGAACATATCTGTAAAATATGAATATATGTAAAAAAAAAAAAAAAAAAAAACTTTGGTCGAAGCAGGGATCGAACCCACGACCCTTGGCATGCAAGTCGGACGTAGCAACCACTGCTCCACGGTGCCAAACTAAATGTTTGTTTCTTTTAAATAAACTTTGTTTATTCGGTTCGTGGGCGCCGCAAGCTATGCTATATAAATATAACTTATATGGATAATTATCTATTGATGACCATAACAGGTACATAGCTCAGTGGTTAGTGTGTTGGCTTACAAAGTGCATGGTCTCCTGGACGGAGAATCGAACCGTATATAATTATAAAATCGTATAATTTCTTCTACATTGTTGGTATTACAGGAAAAGGTGTTAAGAACTAAAAAACCTCGTGGATGTGAGGGAAAATGCAATTAGCAAGAAAACAATGTTTTTTTTTTTTTTTTTTTTTAGTTTGTCTTTATGAAATTGTTTTTACATCCTGGAAAAGAATAAACGTTTATCACAAAAAGTATATACTTTTCTTCCAAATACACTTCCTTACAGCGAAAAGCAAATGAGAAACGAACTTTGTTTGTCTAAAATTTCGTTTGGGAGGAAAGAATTATTTCTTTGCGTGTATCTCTGATTGATCATCATTTACAGATACATAAAACGATCTATTACTTAAGGATGATTTAATAAGTAAGTAATATGTCGTTGGAACAATATTTTTCACTTTAAATAATAACCCTTCGTGCCAGACCCGATCAAATGCTTGTTTGATATCTAAAAACACAGCTGAACAGAACAATGTTCTTTCGAGAGAATCACGTATAACATTAACAATTCCGTGGTATTGCTCAGGAGTACCATGTTTCTTCCTAAATCCAAACTGATGTTCGGGAATTATATTTCTCTTGTCAAGTATTGGGACCAGTCTCTTTAGAAAAAGCTTCTCAAATATTTTTGAGAGAATGGATAACAAGCTTATAGGCCGGTAGGAACTTAACAGATTTACAGGTTTTCTTGGCTTTAGAACCATAATAATATTGGTATGCTGTGAAGGAAAATACGATAATCTTATTATTGAATTAAACAATGTTGTAAGAAAAATGTGTCCTTTTTTGGGCAAACTTTTTAAGGCTTTGGCAGATATGTTGTCATACCCAGGTGATTTTTTGTTATTTAACTTCTTTATTTTTTCTCGAACTTCTTGGAATGAAAACGCTTTAATTGGTAAATCCTTTTGACAAGGAAGTCTAGAATCTTATTCATATCGTCAGTGGCACAGGTAGTGAATGGTGTGAAAATATCTTCTAGATAGACTTTGTAGCCACTGTTTGTCAGATCTGCACCAAGTTCCATCGGCCTATTTTATTGGCGTTATACGTTTTCGAGGTCTTTTCAAATATTTGGTTGAACATAGCTTATACAAAGCTATGTTCATTGGATTTCGAAGGGTTCAAATTTTGTAACTATTGTCCAATGCCATCATTTTTGCTGTTTCATCCGTTTTCTAAGGTATTGAACTGCTCGGTTAAAGTTGGTTTTATCAATAGGAATGCGCGTCCTTTGCCACATTTTTCTTAGCCTTCTTTTCTCCTTTACAAGATTTCTTATCTCTTGTGTTAAATAAAAGTTAGATTTTTGTTTTGTTATTTCTCCCGGAGAAGATTGAAATGTGGCTTCGTGAATAAGTTTCACGAGACATTCAACTGCATCATCGATATCAGCACCCGTTTTAAGGGAAATGTTAAGGTTAAGATGAGATTCAATCCAAGTTTGAAAGATTTCAATATTTGTTTTGGAAGAAAACGTATTTCTGTTTGTGGCTTTTAAAGATGAGGTGGTCTTGAAGTTTAAAATAATGGGCGTATGATCGAAGCTAAGGTCATCACAGAACCTGATGTCAAGAAGATTTTGAGGTATGCCAAAGAAACCAAAGAAATCTAACAGATCTGGTATCTTTGCCGGATTAGTAGGCCAGTATGTTGGTCTTCCTGTGGATATTACTTTAAATTCAGTTTTACATTCGAATGATTGCTTGCCTTTAGGATTGTTTAGCCTAGATCCCCGCCAGATATTCTTTGCATTGAAGTCACCTCCAACAATGAACTTATTTCCAAGCTTCTTGAAAAAGTTTTCGTGTGTTGAACTGCTAATATTGAATCGAGGAGAAAAGTAAGCCGAATATATGGAAACTAAGCCGCCATACTCACAATATATTTTAACCTCTGCAGCTTGAATATGGATCTCAGAGATTTCTTCTAGTATTTCACATTTTATTCTTGATTTAATAAGAATGGCTGCTTGTGAGATGCGATTCAGAAATGAGTAGTATATTTATCTATATTATATATACTTAAAAGTACTTATATTTCATTAATATGATTAGAAATACCATTAGCATTCCACTCTACAATTATGATGACTGAATTCATATTTTACTTATTAGCACAGACATCATGTTTATGAGGGTATTCGTCATTTCTATCTGCTTTTCGAGCATGGATTCTATTTTACGCAAAAGAGAATTTTCCTTGATTTCTGTACCTCAAACTGCTTGAGCATATGACATAGTATTTTGAGGTTCGACTTTATTTAGTGCAGCAAAGTTAATCTGTGTATTGTTTGGCCGGGATGTTCGTGTTATTCTCTTATTTAATAAGTACTGATAAAATCTGCCTCCTTTGTAACTTGAAGTGTGACTCTCCAAACAATGAACACATTTCGGAGGAACTTCTGGAGACTTGTTACATTATTATTTATATTTTGATATGTTACAAATAGAGTGTTAATCTTATTATAACTTTAATTAAAAACTATATCGCCTTTTCCGTTTTACTTTTGAAGAGATAAGCTCGATAAGATTCATTATTAATATATGACATTATTTTTTATATTGTTTGCAGGTATGAAATGTAGTCATTTAGTACGATTATTAACTGGTAAGTTCAATTTCACTTTGATAAGGCTCCATCACAGAAAAAAATCACGAACATTTTTCCAATTAAACTCTTAATTGAATTTTAAAAAATATTCAATTAAGAATTTAATTGATTGAAAATTTTTTTAAAACTGAGACAAAAATCAATCACAAAAATTTATAGTATCAATTAGTTTTTTTTATTGACTTTCAGTTAATTGTTTAATTGATACTATCATTTCCGGATTGAAGACAATTCAATTAAAAAATTAATTGGTTCAATTAAATTCGATATTGAATCTGAAAAAATAATGTTTGTGTGATAAAGAAGCCTCCATTCATGTACTCTGCCTTTAGGAACTGTTTATCAGGAAATATTTCACACTATATTCTGAGGAATTACTTGGGTTATCACAATGGACTGAATAGTCTAAGTGAGCCTGAATGTTAATCGGGCTGCCACTTTAACCTTGGGTTGTGGTATCTTAAATCGTTTTCTAAATTGTGAGTTAGTCCATACGTGGTATATATTAGACAAAAAAGGTATGTATAGGTAAGTCTACAAATAATTACGAATCGATATGGACTTTTGCACGGTACGTAGGGAGCCAGAATTGAAATATGGGGGTCGCTTATATGGGGGCGATATAAAAAAAATACGAACTTGATATGGATTTTTTTTGTGATTGGGGATCGATTTATCTGAGGGCTATATATAACTATAGACCGATATGGACCTACTTTGGCATGATTGTTAACGGGCATATACTAGCACAATGTACCAAATTTCAACTGACTCGGATGAAATTTGTTCCTCCAAGTGGCTCCAAAACCAAATCTCGGGATCGGTTTATATGGGGGCTATATATGATTATGGACTGATTTGAGCCACTTTTGGCATGGTTGTTAAATATCATATACTACCACCACGTACCAAATTTCAATCAGATCGGATGAATTTTGTTTCTCTAAAAGGCACCGGAGATCAAATCTGGGGATCGGTTTATATGGGGGTTATATATAATTATGGACTGATATGAACCAATTCCGGCATGGTTGTTGGATAGCATATACTAACATCACGTACCAAATTTCAACCGAATCGGTTGAATTTTGCTTTTCCAAGGGGCTCCGGAGGTCATTTTATATGGGGGCTATATATAATTATGGACCGATTTCGACCTATTTTTGCATGGGTGTTTGAGGCCATATATTAATACCACGTACGAACTATCAACTGAATCGGATAAATTTTGCTCTTCGAAGGGGCTCCGGAGCTCAAATCTGGTGATCGGTGTACATGGGGGCTATATATAATTATGGACCGATGTGGATCAATATTTGCATGGTCATTAGAGACCATATACTAATACCATGTACCAAATTTCAGCCGGATCGGATGAAATTTGTTTCTCTTAGAGGCTCCGGATCGGATGAAATTTGCTTCTCTTAGAGGCTCCCCAAGCCTAATCGGGGGATCGGTTTATATGGGGGCTATATATAATTATGGACCGATGTGGACCAGTTTTAGCACAGATGTTAGAGACCATATACTAACACTATGTACCAAATTTCAGACGGATCGGATGAAATTTGCTCCTCTCAGATTCTCCGAAAGCCAAATCGGGGGATCGGTTTATATGAGGGCTATATATATAATTATGGACCGATGTAGACCAATTTTTGCATGGTCATTAGAGACCATATATTAACACCATGTAACAAATTTCTGCCGGATCGGATGAAACATGCTTCTCTTAGAGGCTCCGAAAGCCAAATCGGGGGATCGGTTTATATGGGGGCTATATATAGTTATAGACCGATGTGGACCAATTTTTGCATGGTTGTTAGAGACCATATGCAAACACCATGTACCAAATTTCAGCCAGATCGGATAAAATTTGCTTCTCTGAGAGGGTCTGCAAGCCAAATTTGGGGGTCGGTTTATATGGGTGCTATACGTGAAAGTGGACCGATATGGCCCATATGCAATACCATCCGACCTACATCAATAACAACTACTTGTGCCAAGTTTCAAGTCGATAGTTTGTTTCTTTCGGAAGTTAGCGTGATTTCAACAGACGGACGGACGGACATGCTCAGATCGACTCAGAATTTCATCACGACCCAGAATATATATACTTTATGGCGTCTTAGAGCAATATTTCGATATGTTACAAACGGAATGACAAAGTTAATATACCCCCATCCTATGGTGGAGGGTATAAAAATTGTCCAGTATTGGAAAAATCTCATTATAAAGGGTGATTTGTTAAGAGCTTGATAACTTTTTTTTAAAAAAACGCATAAAATTTGCAAAATCTCATCGGTTCTTTATTTGAAACGTTAGATTGGTCCATGACATTTACTTTTTGAAGATAATTTCATTTAAATGTTGACCGCGGCTGCGTCTTAGGTGGTCCATTCGGAAAGTCCAATTTTGGGCAACTTTTTCGAGCATTTCGGCCGGAATAGCCCGAATTTCTTCGGAAATGTTGTCTTCCAAAGCTGGAATAGTTGCTGGCTTATTTCTGTAGACTTTAGACTTGACGTAGCCCCACAAAAAATAGTCTAAAGGCGTCAAATCGCATGATCTTGGTGGCCAACTTACCGGTCCATTTCTTGAGATGAATTGTTCTCCGAAGTTTTCCCTCAAAATGGCCATAGAATCGCGAGCTGTGTGGCATGTAGCGCCATCTTGTTGAAACCACATGTCAACCAAGTTCAGTTCTTCCATTTTTGGCAACAAAAAGTTTGTTAGCATCGAACGATAGCGATCGCCATTCACCGTAACGTTGCGTCCAACAGCATCTTTGAAAAAATACGGTCCAATGATTCCACCAGCGTACAAACCACACCAAACAGTGCATTTTTCGGGATGCATGGGCAGTTCTTGAACGGCTTCTGGTTGCTCTTCACTCCAAATGCGGCAATTTTGCTTATTTACGTAGCCATTCAACCAGAAATGAGCCTCATCGCTGAACAAAATTTGTCGATAAAAAAGAGGATTTTCTGCCAACTTTTCTAGGGCCCATTCACTGAAAATTCGACGTTGTGGCTCGTTAGTAAGTCTATTCATGATGAAATGTCAAAGCATACTGAGCATCTTTCTCTTTGACACCATGTCTGAAATCCCACGTGATCTGTCAAATACTAATGCATGAAAATCCTAACCTCAAAAGAATCACCCTTTATTATGGAAAAGTGTTTCGTTATATCAATGAAAAAAATATCGTTTGCTCAATTTTAATGTAATTTCCTTTCTACCACTGTTGCGCAGTTGTTAGCATACCCGCGGCTCAATCCTAATTTCGACCGAAGATCAAAAAGTTTTTCAGCCATGGTTTATCCCCTCTTAGTAATTCTGAGTCTTACAGGTATAGTGGCAGCCCGATATTTCAGGCTTACTTCGACTATTCAGTCCATTGTGGTGAATTATCACAATAGACTGATGGTCTAAGCCACTATATCTAACCTAACATAGTTTGCTGTATCCCAGTTTAGTTCATCACAATTCACATTAACGTCGATTTTACAGTGTCAATATATAAGTTTTTACTTTTAGCCGATTTTTCCGAAATTTAAATTACGACTAGCAATGCTTCAAACTTTTTGCATATTTTCACTCTTAATACAACACTATTTACTCTTTCAATCATCCCAAAAAAGTCATTCAGTTGTAATTTAAAATTTCACTATTTGCTATTACATAAAAAATAAAAGTAACAACACTCGAATGACTACTGGCAAAATAGAATTTTTTTCACGAAAACTTTTCAAGAGAGAAAGTTTTAAATGAAACACACTTTATAATTACTTGACTTAATAGCACTGAAATGTTGTTTCGATGTTGTTCTTTCATTAATTTATGTGCTTGTGTTTGAGAAAAACAAAAACAGAAACCAAAAAGAAGCAAAATCGAAATGATAAAAAGTCAGAAATGCAACAACACTAACCGTAGCATAAGCTTCATTAGTGGTTGGTGTTGGTAACGAAATCGTAGTGATGTTGGTAACGAAACTAACGAAATTTAACATGAAATTGTCTGACACAATGTAAGAGCAAAAGAGAAGTTTTTTAAGACGATGTATTTGTAAATTACAACTAACTACATTTGAGAATTAAGGAGACTACAAATAAACATAAATTCATATAAAGTGTTTTTTTTTTTTTTTTTTTTTTTTTTTTATTATTATTATTAACAAAAATTCATATAGTTTACAATATAATATATTCCTCAGCGCCCAAAGGCATTGGAGAGGCTAGTTGGCAATGTTACACTTAGTATTATTTTATTTCAATTTCTATAAGAAATAATAGTATATATATTTAATTAACAATAAATTTTAAGAGCAGTTATGTTAGCTATATACAAGAAAATATTAGTTAATAGTACTATATCAGAAGCAATATTATGACAAGATATCAAAGATATTCGTTTTTAAGAACTCTTTAACTAAATTTTTGAAGTTAGATATTGATGTGCAGAATTTAATATGCTGTGGAAGGTTGTTGTATTCACGAGTACCAGAAAAGTCAATGCGTTGTTTAGTTCTTTCGGTACGGCATAATGCTACTCTAAGTTGTTGATTATTTCTAGTATTAACATTGGCTTGACTCCGCAAAAGTATGATAGTATGATGTCCGATATTATTAACACATTTGAAAATATATGTAAGTAATTGAAACTTATATGTTCCGTGTATAGGCAATATATT
Source organism: Haematobia irritans (assembly GCF_050003625.1). Classification (NCBI taxonomy): domain Eukaryota; kingdom Metazoa; phylum Arthropoda; class Insecta; order Diptera; family Muscidae; genus Haematobia; species Haematobia irritans. Next base: position 200,473,012 of record NC_134399.1, on the reverse strand, counting down.
TGGAAATATGTCTGTATATAGATCATATGTCGAAAAATGTATTGGAAGATTTGCAATTGTCTTTAAAGCTTTATTCTGCATTCTTTGCAAAGATCGTAGTTCTGCGGTTTTCTTATAACCATAGATTATGGCTAAGTAGTTCAAAATACTTTGAATTAGCGTTTGGTAGATGAGTAATTTAGTCTCACGACTGAATTTAAATTTGAACTTAAATAGTATTCCTATTACCGGTGCTATTTTTGATTTCAAGTGGCGTATATGTTGATCCCATGACATATTAGATTGTAGATGAAGTCCCAAATATTTGACTGTATCCACTTCAGTTATTAGGCTTCCACCTATATTAACAGCAAATGCCACATCGGAACGTGTGTAAGGTCTAAAACGAATTAGCTTAGTTTTTCTCTCATTGATAAACAATCGATTTATTCGCATAAACTCTAATATAAGCGCAGAATCACGTTCAATATATGGCCTCGCCGAAATCCCATATTTAAAGGGGTAGAACAGACATATGTCGTCAGCATACAAAAACATTTTTCCAAAAAGATGCAAATTCTTAATATCATTAATATATATGGCGAAAAGTAGTGGACCCAAAACACTTCCTTGCGGCACTCCATATTGAACTGCAGACATTCCACTTCTATGTTCGTTTATTTGAACAAATTGTTTCCTATCTGACAAGTATGACTCAATAAGCTGAAGTTCTTTACCACGTAATCCATATGTATACAATTTCTGCAAGAGTATCCCATGGTCAATCATGTCAAAAGCTTTGGATAAATCGAAAAAGATACCTACAACACCACTGTAACCATTGTCTAACATTTTACATATATAATTCTGTACGTTCATTGTGGCCTCCTCCGTACCACATCCCTTCCTAAAACCATATTGATGTTCATAAAGGAAATTATTCGACTCAAAATATGTGAACATTTGACGATGAATAATTCTCTCAAAAATCTTATTTATGACTGGAAGAACGGAAATAGGTCGAAACTTATCAATCGAAAAGTCATTTCTATCTTTAGCTATTGGAATAATCTTATGCACCTTTAAAATGTCTGGATAGGAACCATTCCTTATAGTGCTATTCAAGATGCTAGTCAAATGTGGTGCAACGCTATTGCAACATTCTCTTAAAACCCTAGGCGAGATGTTATCATGACCGCAGCTTTTCCCTATAGACAAATCTGAAATTTCATCACTTATGTCACTGATTGTAGTACCCTCCAAAACTAAGCGCGAACTACTGTGTTGCAACGTCATCAATGCATTTATATTGTCTCCAGCTAAAGTCTCAATCTTTGTCTTCAAGGTGCTAATGGAGTCAATAAAATGATCATTCAATTTTTGAGCCATGACTGAATCTTCCTTTAACAAAACTCCATCTAGATCTTTTACCAATGTAATGCGATTAATATTCCTTCCCAAAGTATCGTTCAAAAACTTCCAAGTCTTTTTGGAGTTATTATGAAAAGAAGATATACAATTAACGTAATAATCATTCATTGAATCCTTAGTAGCCCTCTTTATGACCCTGCTTACTCTTTTAAGTCTCTCTCCAATACTCACGTTATCAGGAGACTTTCTTCGCAGCTTCAATAATCGTTTCTTGTAAGTGATTAGCTTATAGAGATTGCCATTTATCCAAGGAGTCAGCTCCCCCCTGAGACATTTCCTTCCTGCTTTCATAACAGTGGAGTTGCTTACAGCAGCATTAACAGATGCAATTAAGTTGTCCATATCAATAGAAGGATGTCCTACGATCATAAGCTGATCTAAATGTTCTCTAGAACAGCGTCGCAACATATCATAATCACAAACCGAATAATTTGACTTCATAATTCCACTTAAATGAACGTTAGATTCCAGCGAAATGTATAGAAAGTTGTGATCGGACAATTTACATTCTATGGATGCAATGCCAATGGGTTTACCTATATTAGAGTAGACATGATCAAGACAGGTCTGGCTATTGGGACGAGTAACAAGTTTGTGACAATTGACGAAATCATAGCATGAAAGTAGATCGAATATTCCACTAAATTGATTATCATTCATAGCATCGATATTCACATCCCCAAATAATAAACAGGGTTCCCTACCACGACGAGCAAAGATGTCCTCCAAGAAATTCATAAAATATACTGAACCACATTTCTGAGACTTGTAAAATGACATAAAAGTAATAGGAACACGACTAATAGTTAAATTCTTTATCTTCACCACTACGTATTCAATGAATTCTTCACTTTTTCAGTCAAATAGTAGAGCACTTTAAACATGTACGTGATTGAGGAATGTGGGTAAATCAGTTAATGAAGCCATCCGCTTAATAATTAACCGGTGACTTAAAATAGGTTAACTTAGTTATAGCCTTCCACATAGTATAACAGCATACTAAATTTAAGTCTAGAGATTATGTAGAAGTGTAATTTTTTTCCTAATCCATTCAGATCAAAACACGATGCTTAAATATGGACCCCATCAAAATTGGCAAAAAATTATATGGAAAACATCAACACCAAAATGTTCTTTTTTTTGGGTGTAACTTCATTTTATTCTTGGGGATCGTTTGCATTATTTAATTTTTAGTATTGTTGGATTTGCATTGCTGGTTGCAACTATACAAAATTTTATTGAAGAAGCTCATCGGATTTGGTTTATTTATGGCCGGCGTTTGGACTGAATTTCAAACTTTTTCAATGGACAGAGTCCAAAGTTGGCTAACGCAATTCCCAAGATATTCATACTGAGTAACACATATTTAATTTTTTTTATACCCTCCCCCATAGGATGGGGGTATATTAACTTTGTCATTCCGTTTGTAAAACATCGAAATATTGCTCTAAGACCCCATAAAGTATATATATTGTGGGTAGTGGTGAAATTCTGAGTCGATCTGAGCATGTCCGTCGCATGTGGAACGTGGTGTTAGTATATGGTCTCCTACATCCATGCAAAAATTGGTCCACATCGGTTCACAATTATGTATAGCCCCCATATAAGCCGATCGCCAGATTTGGCTTGCGGAGCCTCTAAGAGAAGCAAATTTTATCCTATCCTGTCGAAATTTGGAACATGGTGTTAGTAAAGGGTGATACGGTCAAAATTTGGTCAAGGGAAAACGCGTGTAAATCGGTGAATTGAATTAAATTTCTTTTTCAAGTTCAATTAGTATAAAATTCAGGAAAAATATTCAGTTAGGCTTTCACTTTTCCAAATCCGAATTGCCGGGCCTCACGCTTGACACCTGCCATCAGATTTTGTACAGCCACCTTGTCCACCTTCTTCGCCGCAGAAAGCCAGTTTGCCTTGAACTGCTGCTCGTCCTTAACAGTTTTTTTGGTCTTCTTTAGGTTCCGCTTGACAATAGCCCAGTATTTCTCAATTGGGCGGAGCTCTGGCGTGTTGGGAGGGTTCCTGTCCTTGGGAACCACCTGCACGTTGATGGCGGCGTACCACTCCATGGCCTTTTTACCGTAATGGCAAGATGCCAAATCCGGCCAAAACAGTACGGAACAACCGTGTTTCTTCAGGAAAGGCAGAAGACGTTTATTCAAACACTCTTTCACGTAAATTTCTTGGTTGACAGTCCCGAAAGCTATGAAAATGCTGCTTTTGAAGCCACAGGTAGAGATGGCTTGCCAAACCAGATATTTCTTTGCGAACTTTGACAGTTTTATGTGCTTGAAAATATCTGCTACCTTTCCCCTTCCTTTTGCCGAATAAAACTCCTGTCCCGGAAGCTGCTTGTAGTCGGCTTTGACGTAGGTTTCGTCGTCCATTACCACGCAGTCAAACTTCGTCAGCATCGTCGTGTACAGCCTCCGGGATCACGCTTTGGCCGTCGTATTTTGTTTATCATCGCGATTTGGAGTCACTACCTTCTTGTAAGTCGATAGTCCGGCTCGTTTTTTGGCTCGATGCACGGTTGTAGACGATACACCCAGCTTATTTGCGGCATCTCGGAGAGAGAGGTTGGGGTTTCGCTTGAAACTACCGGCAACTCTCTTTGTCGTCTCAGCGGCTTCCGGTTTTCGATTTTCCCCCGATCCAGACTTCCTGGCTGTCGACAAACGTTCCCCAAATACTTTAATTACATTTGTAACGGTTGATTTGGCAACTTTTAGCGATTTTGCCAGCTTTGCGTGCCAGTAGCTCGGATTATCGCGATGCGCGAGCAAAATTTTGATACGCTGCTCTTCTTGCTTGGACGGCATTTTGACAACTGCCGATCCGGCTGAAATCCCCAGATTTGACCTCCGGAGCCTCTTGGAGGAACAAAATTCATCCGATCTGGTTGAAATTTGGAACGTGGTTTTAGTATATGCTCACTAACAATCATGCCACCGTGGTGCAATGGTTAGCATGCCCGCCTTGCATACACAATGTCGTGGGTTCGATTCCTGCTACGACCGAACACCAAAAAGTTTTTCAACGGTGGATTATCCCACCTCAGTAATGCTGGTGACATTTCGGATGGTTTCAAAACTTCTCTAAGTGGTTTCACTGCAATGTGGAATGCCGTTCGGACTCGGCTATAAAAAGAGGTCCCTTGTCATTGAGCTTAACATGGAATCGGGCAGCACTCAGTGATAAGAGAGAAGTTCACCAATGTGGTATAACAATGGACTGAATAGTCTAAGTGAGCCTGATACATCGGGCTGCCACACAACCTAACCTAACCTAACAATCATGCCAAAATTGGTCTATAGTTATATATAACCGATCCCCAATCACACAAAAATTGGTCCATATCGGTTCATAACCATGGTTGCCACTCGAGCCAAAAATAATCTACCAAAATTTTATTCCTATAGAAAATTTAGTCAAATTTTATTTCTATAGAAAATGTTGGCAAAATTGCATTTCTATAGAAAATGTTGTCAACATTTTAGTTATATTGAAAATTTTGTCAAAATTGTATTTCTATAGAAAATTTTGTCAAAATTTTTTTCTACAGAAAATTTTGTCAAAATTTTATTTCTATAGAAAATTTTGTTAAAATTTTATTTCTGTTGAAAATTTTGTCAAAATTTTATTTCTATAGAAAATTTTGTCCAAATTTTACTTTTATAGAAAATGTTGTCAAAATGTTATTTCTATAGAAAATTTTGTCAACATTTTATTTCTATAGAAGATTTTTAATTATATACGTATTTAATTATATACGTATGAACTACCTTGCAATTTAGAAGACGGTGTTGGAAGTTTTAAGATAACTTGCCATCGGCAAGTGTTACCGCAATCCAAGTAATTCGATCGCGGATGACAGTCTTCAGTAGAAGTTTCTACGCAATCCATAGTGGAGTGTACATAAGCTTCGGCCTGGCCGAACTTACGGCCGTATACACTTGTTTTCTGCTTAAAACTTCATTTTTTCACTTAGTTAGGGTTCACACGGTTTTTGAAGCCAAAAAAGAAAATGAGCTGTAATACTATTTTAGGGTCGATTTTCATGCTTCAGTTACATTTGGGTAGAGCTCATATGAATTACAAAGCGTCGCCCCCACGGTTCTCACAGCTGGTAGAATTCTACCAAAAATGGTACATTTATTTTACCGTGTAATAGAATTCTTAATATTTTGGTAGATTTGGTTCCAACTAAGAGTTACTTAAATTTTCTATATAAGTGGAATTCTTTTGAGAACATTTTCTATAGATAACAAAAATAATAAACATTTTTAAAAAATTTTCTACAGAAATAAATTTTTTTTACAAAATTTTCTATAAAAATAAAATGTTGCCAAAATGTTCTATACAAATAAAATTTTGACAAAACTTTCTACAGAAATAAAATTTTGCCAAATTTTTCTACAGAAATAGAATTCTGAAAAAACTGTCAACAAGAGAAAATTTTGACACAATTTTATATCGAAATTAAATTTTGACAAAATTTTTTATATTTTTTAAAAATATTTTTATATAGAAAAAAAAATACGAAAAAAAATTTTCTATAGAAATACAATTTTGAGAAATATTTCTGTAGAAATAAATTTAAAAAAAAATTTCCATAGATATGAAATGTTGCAAAAATTTTCTTTTGATAAAATTTTTTGTATAAATAAAATCTTGTGAAATTTTTTCTGTAGATATAAAGTTTTGTAACAATTTTCAATGAAACAAATAAATTTTTGAAAAAGTTTTGTAGAAAAAAAACTGGAAATAAAATTTTGAGAACATTTGCTATGGATATACAATTTTGATAAAATTTTCAATAGAAATAAAATTTTGACAAAATTTTCAATAGAAATAAAGTTTGAACAAAAATTTTGTATACAAGTAAAATTTTAACAAAATTTTCTATAGAAGTAAAATTTTGACAAAATTTTCTATGGAAGTAAATTTTTGAAAAAAAAAAATCTAAAGAAACAAAATTGTGTGAAAATTTTCCTTAGATATGAAATTTTTACACCATTTTCTATAGAAATAAAAATAAAATTTTGAGAAAATTTTCTGTAGAAATAAAATTTTGACAAAATTTTCTATAGAAATAAAATGTTGACAAAATTTTCTATAGAAATAAAATGTATATAAATTTTCTATGGAAATAAAATATCTATAGAAATAAAATGTTGACAAAATTTTCTATAGAAATAAAATGTTGACAAAATTTTCTATAGAAATAAAATTTTGACAAAATTTTCTTTAGAAATAAAATTTTGAAAAAATTTTCTATAGAATTAAAATGTTGACAAAATTTTCTATAGAATTAAAATTTTGACAAAATTTTCTATAAAAATAAAATGTCGACAAAATTTTCCATAGAAATAAAGTGTAGATAAAATTTTCTATGGAACTAACATTTTGAAAAAATCTGTCTATAAAGCTCAAAAATAATTGTATAATTAGATATAATGCATTTGGACGTCAATTGCCTGTTTCGGTATCAGGCTAACATGAAATATCATTTTGACAAAATTTTATATAGAACTAAAATTTTGATAAAATTTCTATAGAAATTAAATTTTGACAAGATTTTCTATAAAAATAGAATTTTAAGAAAATGTTCTTTCTTTATAACTAAAATTTGTGAAAAATTTTCTATAAAAATAAAATTTTGACAAAATTTTCTGTAGAAATAAAATTTTCAGAATATGTGCTATAGAAATAAAATTTTGAGAATATTTTCTACAGAAGTAAAATGTTCTAAAGAAATAAAATTTTGAAAAAATCCATATATATAAAATTCAATCTATGTTTGTTTATTAATATAGGGTACGTGATAATCCGATATCAGGTCCGAGTGGAGCGAAGGTGGGGAGAGGGTTCCCTTTTGTACGTTTTTTTTTTTTTTTTTTAATTTAAAGTAGAGTGTTGTCCGTAAATGGGAACTCGGTACATAATTTTCTGATTTTTGCACAGACTTCTGCCAGACTTCTTTTTATTAAAGAACTTAAATTTACATGAAATTGGCAGCCAACGTAGAGGGTGCATCATTTCCCAACATTTTAGCAAATGTTAATGTGGTAAAGGAAGGATACTTTTCCTGGACAAACTACACTTAAAATTCAAAAGAAATATTGAAGATTGTCCAACTACTTGAATACAGAACATTATTTAAAAAAATTGTGGGAAAGGGTACACCCTCTCCCCGACATTTTTTAAGATGAACCGTTGTACATATGCATATCCGCCGTATTTTTAACTATAAACGAAAAAGCACGTGGTCCGATTTGTGTGAAAGAATTCAAATCTTTTCGAATTTGTTTTCAGCACGAAGGATATGGTTGACTAAGTTAACGCAAAATGTTCGTACAAATACGCTTCGGAAGGCGCAGCGAAGCGGGCCGGGTTACGCTAGTTTTCTATAAAAACAAAATTTTGACAAAATGTTTACTAAAAATAAAATGTTGACAAAATTTTCTATATAAATAAAAAATGTAAACAAAACTTTCTACGAAAAAAATTTTGACAAAATTTTCAATAGAAATGAAAATTTGAGAAATTATTCTATAGAAATGAAATTTTGAGAATTTTTTCTATAAAAATAAAATTTTGAGAAAATTTTCTATAGAAATAAAATTTAGAGTAAATTTTCCACAGAAATAAAATTTTGACAAAATTTTCTATTGAAATAAAATTTTGACAAAGACTTCTATAGAAATTAAATTTTGAGAAAATTTTCTATAGAAATAAAATTTTTGAGAAAATCTTCTATAGAAATAAAATTTTGAAAAAATTTTCTACAGAAATAAAATTTTGAAAAAAAATTATATAGAAATAAAATTTTGACAATGTTTTCTATAGAAATGAATTTCGACAAAATTTTCTAAAGAAGTAAAATTTTGACAAAATTTTCTATAGAAATAAAATTCCGTCAAATTTTTCTCTAAAAATAAAATATTGACAAAATTTTTTATAGAAATAAAATGTTGACAAAGTTTTCTATAGAAATAAAATTTTGAGAAAATTTTCTATGGAAATAAAATATTGGGAAAATTTTTCTATATGAATAAAATTTTGACACAATTTTATATAGAAATGAAAATTTGAGAAATTATTCTATATAAATGAAATTCTGAGAAAATTTTCTATAGAAATAAAATTTGGAAAAAAAAATTTCTATAGTATTTCTATAGAAATTTTTTTCAAAAAATTTTCTATAGAAATATAATTGAAAAAAGTTTCTATAGAAATGTATTTTGACAAAATTTTCTATAGAAATAAAATTTTGACAAAATTTTCTATAGAAATAAAATTTTGACAAAATTTTCTATAGAAATAAAATTTTGACAAAATTTTCTATAGAAATAAAATTTTGACAAAATTTTCTATAGAAATAAAATTTTGACAAAATTTTCTATAGAAATAAAGTTGTGGCAAAGTTTTCTATACAAATAAAATTTTGAGAAAATCTTCTATAGAAATAAAATTTTCTATTGAAATAAAATTTTGAAAAAAAATTATATAGAAATAAAATTTTGAAAAATTTTCTATTGAAGTAAAATTTTGAAAAAAATTTATATAGACATAAAATTTTGTCAAAATTTTCTATAGAAATAAAATTGTGACGAAATTTTCTATAGAAATAATATTTTGACAAAGTTTTCTATAGAAATGAATTTTGACAAAATTTTCTATAGAAATAAAATTTGGCAAAATTTTCTATAGAAATAAAATTTTGACAAAATTTTCTATAGAAAAACAAAATTTTTAATAGAAATAAAATTTTGCAAAATATTCTATAGAAATAAAATTTTGATAAAATTTTCTATAGAAATAAAATTTTTACAAAATTTTCTATAGAAATAAAATTTTGACAAAAATTTCTATAGAAATAAAGTTTTTACAAAATTTTCTACAGAAATAAAATTTGGACAAAATTTTCTATAGAAATAAAATTTGGACAAAATTTTCTATAGAAATAAAATGTTGACAAAATTTTCGTTAAAACATACAAAATTGAACATATTTGCAATTCGAGGGTATTTATACACCCAAAAAATTGTCGCTATTGGGAGGAATCATTCATTCATTCGAAAAAAAAAAAACTTTTATTTCAAACTAACCACAAAGATTTGATCAAAAACTTCAAAATAAGATGTTTTTTAGATTGGTAGATTGTGGTAAAATTTTCTTCATTTGTGCACGAGTAGCAGTCATGGTTGCCCAAAAGTTGTACCCCTTTTCCGTTTGGGTTTTTAGGCTAATTTTCCTGGGGCCTATTTTCATACCGCCTCGAAATATATGTATTTATGTTAGGTTAGTTCCCAATTAATATCAAAGACATCAGTTCAAAAATTTGGTCTACAGAATCGGGGTATCATATAGTCGGCCTCGCTTGACTTTAGATATTCTTTGCTTTTTTTAAATGACAAAAAAAATCAAAATATCAATTAAAAAGCCGCCATACCCGAATAACTTTAGACTCACTAACATTTATTAAACAATCTCCTTGTAGGAAAGGCATCTTTGCCCTTGGAATTTTTGGTCATCCTAAGATTATCTCCAACAAGAATTACAAAACTTTATCCTATATGCCAGAGTGCTTGTATATGCAGGTGAAACAATGAGTTAGTTAGAAACATTGTTCTATGAAATTAGCTAGCACTCGGTCTCTAGTAGCCAGGCACAACTTTTGCGCTTAAACTTATTTTGCTGCAGTAACAAATAACTTTTTCTTGTACTTTCCTGGTTAATCTTGTAACTTTTACCACTTGTTCACTACACCGCACATTATCACACCAAAAAAAGTTGTAAGGTTATTGCTGCTAACTCGTTGGACATAAAAGCCATGCACTTTAGATATTCCCCCGGGGGCAAGGGCTATTCTCTCATACTCATACTAATGAAATGACTTTTATATAATTTTTGCAGAAAATTTTGTTAAAGTTGAATCATGCGAAGTCATCAAGCTATTTCTTTAAACCCAGCGCCACATTATGGAACGGGGAATTACAAAAATATCTTTCAAGAAAAATTTAAAAAAAAATATTGGTTGTTTATTTTTATACCCTGCGCCACACTGTGGAACAGGGTATTATAAGTTAGTGCATATATTTGCAACATCCAAAAGGATACGAGATAGACACATGGTTTCTTTGGCAATATTGCTCAGGGCCGGCCCCTGAGTCGGTCTAGCCATGTCCGTCTGTCTGTCCGCCCGTCTGTCTGTGAACACATTTTTAATCCAATCGACTTCAAATTTGGCACAAATTTCTGTTTTGGATCAAAATAGAACACTATTGATTTCGGAAGGAATCGGTTCAGTTTTAGATATAGCTTCCATATATATCTTTGGCCCGATATCTGCTAACATGGCCCCAGAAGCCAGAATTTCAGCTTTGCTTTAAATTTTGCACAAGAAGTGCAATCGATATTGTCATAATGTTGGTTGAAATCGGTTCAGATTTAGATACAGCTTCCATTATATGTCTTTCGCCCAATATGCACTTATATGGCCGCAGAAGTCAGAGTTTTGCTCTGATTTACTTGAAACTGTGCACAGGGAGTATAAATATGATTATGGATATGCATGCCAATTTTGGTTGAAATCGATTCAGATATATACAGCTCCCATATATATCCTTAGCCCGATTTACACTAATATGATAACAGAGGTCAAATTTGTAATCCGATTTACGTAAAATTTTGCACAGAGAGTAGAATTTTCATTGTAACTATGTGTGCCATATTTGGTTGAAATCGGTTCAGATTTAGATATAGCTCCCATATATATGTTTTTCTGATTTCTACAAAAATGGCCACAATACGAACTTTTCCTTACAAAATCGCCACTGCTAAGTCAAAAACTTGTAAGGATGACTCAAATTTTCCTATACTTCTAATACGAGTACATATCTATCGACCGATAAATCCTAAATACACTTGGGCGAAGTTGTCTCAAAATTAGTTCATATTTACATTTTCCCATATTACTATACCCACCACTATAGAATGGTGATGGGGGTATAATAAGTTTGTCGTTCCGTTTGTAATACATCGAAATATCGATTTCCGACTATATAAAGTATATATATTCTTGATCAGGGAGAAATTTTAAGACGATATAAGCATGTCCGTCTGTCTGTCTGTTGTAATCACGCTACAGCCTTCAATAATGGCGCCATCGTCCTGCAATTTGGCATAGATTCGTTTTTTGTTTGCAGACAGGTCAAGTTCGAAGATGAGCTATATTGGTCCAAGTTTTGATATAGTCCTCATATAGACCTACCCCTGTTTTGGGGTCTTCAGCTTCTAGAAACCATAGTTTTTATTCGATTTGCCTAAAATTAGAAATCTAGAGGTATTTTAGGAAAATTTTTGCCAGAAATTTAAAATCTAGAGGTATTTTAGGACCATAAAGAGATGTTCCGAAAATTGTCCGTCATCCGATCCAGTTTAAATTAGGTACATGGTGTCAGCATAGGATCTCTAACAACCATGCAAATATTGGTCCTCATCGGTCCATAATTATATATAGTCCCCATATAAACCGATCCCCCGATTTGGCTTGCGGAGCATCTAAGAGAAGCAAATTTCATTCGATCCGGCTGAAATAAGTTGGCTTTTGGCTTGCGGGGCAAAAAAATTTCATTCGATCCGGCTGAAATTAGGTACATGTTGTCAGCATATGATCTCTAACAACCATGTAACAATTGGTCCACATCGGTCCATAATTATATATAGCCCCCATATAAACTTTCATCCGATCCGGTTGAAATTTGGTACATGGTGTAAGTATATGGTCTCTAACAACTATGCAGAAATTGGTCCACATCGGTCCATAATTATATATAGCCCCAATATAAAGCGATCACCAGTTTTGACCTCCGGAGCCTCTTGAAGGAGCAAAATTCATCCGATCCGGTTCAAATTTGGAACGTGGTGTTAGTATATGGCCGCTAACAACCATATCAAAATTGGTCCATATCGGTTCATAATCATGGTTGCCACTCGAGCCAAAAATAATCTACCAAAATTTTATTTCTATAGAAAATTTTGTTAAAATTTTATTTCTATAGAAAATTTTGTCAAAACTTTATTTCTATAGAAAATTTTGTCAAAATTTTATTCCTATAGAAAATTTTGTTAAAATTTTATTTCTATAGAAAATTTTGTTAAAATTTTATTTCTATAGAAAATTTTGTCAAAATTTTATTTGTATAGAAAATTTTGTCCAAATTTTATTTCTATCGAAAAATTTTGTCCAAATTTTATTTCTATAGAAAATTTAGTAAAAATTTTATTTCTATAGAAAATTTTGTTAAAATTCCATTTCTATAGAAAATTTTGTCAAAACTCTATTTCTAAAGAAAATTGTTGGTCAAAACTTTATTTCTAAAGAAAATTTTTGGTCAAAACTTTATTTCTTTAGAAAATTTTGTTAAAATTTTATTCATATAGAAAATTGTGTTAAAATTTTATTTATATAGAAAATTTTGTCAAAATTTTATTTCTATAGAAAATTTTGTCAAAATTTTATTTCTATAGAAAAGTTTGTTAAAATTTTATTTCTACACACAAACAATTTTTTTTCTGATTCAATCACCAAATTAATTGATCCAATTAAATTTTTTATTGAAATGTCTTCAATCATGAAAATGATAGTATCAATCACAGTTTTAATTGGACATAGAAAAAATTCTTGATTAAAAAATTAATTGATTTTTTTCTGCAAATTTCAATTAATTTTTTAATTGATTCAATCAAAATTTTAATTGATATTTATTGCAAAACTCAATTAATTTATTAATTAGAAAAGGTAACTATTTTTAATTACTTTCTGAATTGGCTTAGAGTTTGTATTTGGATTAACAAATGGTTGTTTGAAATACATTTTTAATTAAAAATTAAAAAAAAATCAGCACTTTTTTTTAACAGAATTAGTCTTCCGAATTTGATTAAAAAGTTAATTGTATCAATTAATTTTTTAATTAAAAATTTTAAAATTTTCAATCATTGACTTAATTAACTTAATGTTTCTATCATGATTAAAAAGTTAATTGTATCAATTAATTTATTAATTGAAAAAAAATTTCAACTTCAATTAACTTTTTAATTGGAAATATTTTGGTGATATTTTTTTCTGTGTATAGAAAATTTTGTTAAAATTTTATTTCTATAGCAAATTTAGTTAAAATTTTATTTCTATAGAAAATTTTGTTAAAATTTAATTTCTATCGAAAATTTTGTTAAAACTTTATTTCTATAGAAAATTTTGTGAAAATTTTATTTCTATAGAAAATTTTGTGAAAATTTAATTTCTATAGAAAATTTTGTGAAATTTTTATTTCTATAGAAAATCTTGTCAAACTGAATTATATACGTTTAATACGTATCGATCGATCTTTTTTTATTTAATATATACCACATATGGACTTATATACAATTTAGAAGACGGTGTTAGGAGGTTTAAGATACCTTGTCATCGGCAAGCGTTACCGCAACTTAAGTAATTCGATTGTGGATGGCAGTGTTTAGAAGAAATTTCTACGCAATCCATGGTGGAGGGTACATAAGCTTCGGCCTGGCCGAACTTACGGCCGTATATACTTGTTTTATTTTACTTTATATCTTAATCACATGGCATTTTAATTCTATTTTCCTATAATGAATCCTATTTTTTTTTATTTTTTTTATTTATTTATTTCTTTCTGTGTCTACGGAATAAAATCCTATTTCCTTTGCCTTTTCCTCCCATCCAGTATCTCTGTTGTGGTTTTAAATATATATCCAATGTCTTTATATACAAACCACTGCAGAGACTGGACATACGTTTCTGCATAAAACTCCTTTAATTGAATTGTCAACCATATCCCATAAAAGAGATATAACTCAAGTCACAGACACAATTAATGTCATTGACTTAACACCTTAATGATCTCTGTCATATTATGGATTTCCCGGATGGAAAACCATAACAAAGCCTCTTGTAATATTTTTCGTTAAACTTCACACATTTGTCATCTTGACAATGTAACCACGATTATGGTCAATAAAAACAAAAGGATATATTATAATTTTTTTTTTTTTGTTTTTTTATGAGATACCATCACCACCAACTCCATCGGTTATGGCGGCAGGCATATGTGGAGAACAGAAAATATATCCATTAAACGTTTTTGAATAATACATAGTAGGCAATTAAGGAGGAAAAAACAATTACATAGTCCACATTTAAAAAAGGATATACATTTTCTGGTATACCAATTGGTACATCAGCTGACCATAAACATATCTGAATTAATTCATTCCCCGTATCTACAGTCCTTCTGTATTAATTTCTTCCGACATTTGGTGTAAATCATTAATATATGCCAACAACATGCATACACCCATTGGACCTCTCACTGAAACCCACCAACAAATTGTTATGAAAGTTTTGTGTGTTTAACACAACCACAGTTACAAACCATGAGAGCGAATCCAAAAAATACTCATTCACACTCTCAATGGGAAAGGCAATAAGCATTACAATTTTCTCTATAGCTGCCATAACTACAACAAAGATTTTTTAATGGTTACGATGATGATGAGAGATGTGATAATGAGATCAGTGTATGGCAGGGAGTATGTATGGGAGTATAGGTGAAATCTATAATGGGACTTGGGCAAAATGAGATAGTGGTGCATTTTTTGTTGTGTATTTTGCATGTCATACTGCAAATGAGTGAGGGAGTGATGATAACAATGCCATTTCTGACCATTTGGCCTTAACTGGCAATGCAATTTTGAATAGCATTACGAGGGCTGGTTTAGAACAATGGCAGTTTGCAGTTTGCAAAACATATGTTATGAATCGCATAAAATTCAATAAAACTTGCTCCAGACATTTATTCGCTTATTTTAATAGGGTCTCGTCACGTTTCGATTTAAGAGCTGTAATGTGGTTTTATTGGCCTATATGGGCCCCCAAAACTTAAATTAAATAAAACCGTCAAAAATTTATATATAAAACAACAAGACCAAATTTTTATGTTTTTTTAGGGAGTAACTTTATTTAAATTTTGGAACTCAATTGCATTATGAAAACAAGTATATACGGCCGTAAGTTCGGCCAGGCCGAATCTTATGTACCCTCCACCATGGACTGCGTAGGAACTTCCACGAAAGACAGGCATCCACAATCGAATTATTTGGGTTTTGGTTATAAAGGGTGATACGGTCAAAATTTGGTCAATATACACTTGACGTATTCCTTTCAATGTTGCATTTAAAAAACCTGAACACCCCTCATTTTGAAGGTGTGTGTGTAGGTTAGGTTAGGTTAGGTGGCAGCCCGATGTATCAGGCTCACTTAGACTATTCAGTCCATTGTGATACCACATTGGTGAACTTCTCTCTTATCACTGAGTGCTGCCCGATTCCATGTTAAGCTCAATGACAAGGGACCTCCTTTTTATAGCCGAGTCCGAACGGCGTTCCACATTGCAGTGAAACCACTTAGAGAAGCTTTGAAACCCTCAGAAATGTCACCAGCATTACTGAGGTGGGATAATCCACCGCTGAAAAACTTTTTGGTGTTCGGTCGAAGCAGGAATCGAACCCACGATCTTGTGTATGCAAGGCGGGCATGCTAACCATTGCACCACGGTGGCTCCCAGGTGTGTGTGTAGAATGTTGCTCCTATTTTGATTTTGGAATTCACTTTTCAGTTGTCAAAATGCCGTCCAAGCAAGAAGAGCAGCGTATCAAAATTTTGCTTGCGCATCGCGAAAATCCGAGCTACTCGCACGCTAAGCTGGCAAAATCGCTAAAAGTTGCCAAATCAACCGTTACAAATGTAATTAAAGTGTTTGGGGAACGTTTGTCGACAGCCAGGAAGTCTGAATCGGGGGTAAATCGAAAACCGGAAGCCGCTGAGACGACAAAGAGAGTTGCCGGTAGTTTCAAGCGAAACCCCAATCTCTCTCTCCGAGATGCCGCAAATAAGCTGGGTGTATCGTCTACAACCGTGCATCGAGCCAAAAAACGAGCCGGACTATCGACTTACAAAAAGGTAGTGACTCCAAATCGCGATGATAAACAAAATACGACGGCCAAATCGCGATCCCGGAGGCTGTACACGGCGATGCTGACGAAGTTTGACTGCGTGGACGACGAAACCTACGTCAAAGCCGACTACAAGCAGCTTCCGGGACAGGAGTTTTATACGGCAAAAGGAAGGGGAAAGGTAGCATATATTTTCAAGCACATAAAACTGTCAAAGTTCGCAAAGAAATATCTGGTTTGGCAAGCCATCTGTACCTGTGGCTTGAAAAGCAGCATTTTCATAGCTTCCGAGACTGTCAACCAAGAAATTTACGTGAAAGAGTGTTTGAATAAACGTCTGCTGCCTTTCCTGAAGAAACACGGTTGTTCCGTACTGTTTTGGCCGGATTTGGCATCTTGCCATTACGGTAAAAAGGCCATGGAGTGGTACGCCGCCAACAACGTGCAGGTGGTTCCCAAGGACAAGAACCCTCCCAACACGCCAGAGCTCCGCCCAATTGAGAAATACTGGGCTATTGTCAAGCGGAACCTAAAGAAGACCAAAAAAACTGCTAAGGACGAGCAGCAATTCAAGGCAAACTGGCTTTCTGCGGCGAAGAAGGTGGACAAGGTGGCTGTACGAAATCTGATGGCATGTGTCAAGCGTGAGGCCCGGCAATTCGGATTTGGAAAAGCGAAAGCCTAACTGAATATTTTTCCTGAATTTTATACTAATTGAACTTGAAAAAGAAATGTAATTTGATTTTTTAAATAAACGATTTCACCGATTTAAACGCGTTTTACCTTGACCAAATTTTGACCGTATCACCCTTTAGTTTTACCATTAAGACCGTCTCGCCTGTAATTCAATCAGTGAGCCCTCTAGTCATTATCATTAAGACTCATACCACTGATGATCTGCCGTTCCATCACTGTGACTTTCAGTTAACCACTGAAAATACAACCATTGAGATCTTGCGGATTGTAGTCCAAGCACTCATAGCCTAGATTAGGTTAGGTTAGGTAGCAGACCGATGTATCAGGCTCACTTAGACTATTCAGTCCATTGTGATACCACATTGGTGAACTTCTCACTTATCACTGAGTGCTGCCCGATTCCATGTTAAGCTCAATGACAAGGGACCTACTTTTTATAGTAGAGATCGAAAGGCGTTCAAGAGGATTTTCAGCTAGGAAACTGAGATACTTAAGTGTGATATATAATTATCTGCAGTTCAAGCACTCAGACCCTGAAACATGCAGCTGGAACATTGAATCTTTCGGGCTTGACATCTTATCACTGAGCTCTTTGGATCTGGAGTTTAAACATTAACACTCTTGTGTCAGTACTTCTGTCAGGATCAGGATAGGATTCTTGGTTCAGTTGTTGACCCATAGAATCTATCTGGTTTGCAGTTCAATTTCTGAGTCCCTATGATATTTAGTAAAATCACTGTGACCTTCAATTTTCTAGTTACACAAAACGGTCCAATCATTGCGACCTTCTGGGCTGTTGTCTGCAACCATTTAAATCCTAATATCCTTGGTCGAATCACCAGCTTTTAATGGTTCAGTTCTTTAATCATGAAGACACTTGGGCCAGTAGCTCAACGACTGAGGCCGTTTGGTTCGCAAATCAACCTCTGAAATTTTCATGTCCACAACTCGGTCACAGAAACTTTAAGGAATGTACTTGGGAGCCACTACGCTGCAATGGTTAGAATGCCCACCGTTTATAACAAGGGTCATGGGTTAAAGCCCAGTTTCAACCGTATAATTTTTCAACAAAACGTTTTTCAGTCCCTCTCAGTAAAATTTCTATAAAAGTGGTTCCACTATAATGTGATGCGTCGTTCGGACTCGGCTATACGAATGAGGTTCCTTCTGAGATAGCTAGACATAGAATCGGGCAGCTCTCATTGATAATAGAGATGTTCACCACTTGTGGTTAAATATCGGGCTTCCTCTATAGCTAACCAAACCTTGGTTGATTACTGAGACCTTTGATTCTGTATCTCATCCACTCACACCCTCCGGTCTGCAATTTATTCACTGAGACCCTGGGATATGTAGTTGAATTACTGCGATTTCTAGACCTAAAGTCACAAATGGTCTTCAGTTCCATCGCAGTGACTTTCTGTTAACCACTGGAAACACAATCATTGAAGGTTAAATCACTGAAACATTCAGACTTCACACCTAACAGGTTGGCTGATAAGTCCCCGGTCTGACACATAGATGGCGTCGCTAGTATTAAATGCATATTATTTTTATATAGTACCAACCTTGATTCGTTTCAAAATTTGACGTCTGTAAGTCAATTAGTTTGTGAGATAGAGCGTCTTTTGTGAAGTAAACTTTTGTTATTGTGAAAAAAATGGAAAAAAAGGAATTTCGTGTTTTGATAAAATACTGTGTTCTGAAGGAGAAAAATACGGTGGAAGCAAAAACTTGGCTTGATAAAGAGTTTCCGGACTCTGCCCCAGGGAAATCAACAATAATTGATTGATATGCAAAATTCAAGCGTGGTGAAATGAGCACGGAGGACGGTGAACGCAGTGGACGCCCGAAAAGGTGTTTACCGACGAAAACATCAAAAAAAATCCACAAATAGATTTTGAATGACCATAAAATGAAGTTGATCGAGATAGCAGAGGCCTTAGAAATATCAAAGGAACATGTTGGTCATATCATTCATCAATATTTGGATATGCGGAAGCTCTGTGCCAAATGGGTGCCGCGCGATCTCATATTTGACCAAAAAAAAAAAAACAACGTGTTGATGATTCTGAGCGGTGTTTGCAGCTGTTAACTCGTAATACACACGAGTTTTTCCGTCGATATGTGACAAGAGATGAAACATGGTTCCATCACTACACTCCTGAGTCCAATCGACAGTCGGCTGAGTGGACAGCGACCGGTGAACCGTCTCCGAAGCGTGGAAAGACTCTAAAGTCTGCTGGCAAAGTAATGGCCTCTGTTTTTTGGGATGCGCATGGAATAATTTTTATCGATTATCTTGAGAAGGGAACCATCAACAGTGACTATTATATGGCGTTATTGGAGCGTTTGACGTTCGAAATCGCGGCAAAACGGCCCCATATGAAGAAGAAAAAAAGTGTTGTTCCACCAAGACAACGCACCGTGCCACAAGTCATTGAGAACGATGGCAAAAATTCATGAATTGGGCTTCGAAATACTTCCCCACCCACCGTATTCTCCAGATCTGGCCCCCAGCGACTTTTTCTTATTCTCAGACCTCTAAAGGATGCTCGCAGGGAAAAAATTTGGCTGCAATGAAGAGGTGATCGCCGAAACTGAGGCCTATTTTGAGGCAAAACCGAAGGAGTTTTACCAAAATGGTATCAAAAATTGGAAGGTCGTTATAATCGTTATATCGCTCTTGAAGGGAATAATAAAAATAAATAAAAACGAATTTTGAAAAAAAATGTGTTTTTCTTTGTTAGACCGGGGACTTATCAGCCAACCTGTTAATCCAGTTTAAATATTAAGACTCTTGTGTCAGTAGCTCTACCATAGTGACCCCAGGGTCTCAGTCACTAAGAGAGCTGTGAGGGTTTACAATTTGGACAATGAGACTTTCCCTATGGTATTTAGTTATATCACTGCGACCTCCGATTCTCTGGTTACAGAAAACAAACCGATCATTGAGACTTTCGGGTCTGTTGTTCAACCATTGTTCGCAAATCAATCACTGAGATTTTCAGGTCAGCATCTCAGTAACTCAAACTTTACGGTCTGTAGTTTAGAGCCACCGGGGTGCAATGGCTAGAATTCCAGTCTGGCATAAGAAGGGTCATGTTTTTAACCCGAAATATGACCGGTCACCAAAACGTTTTCCAGCGGTCGATTATCCCCTCCTAGTAATGCTGATTACATTTCTGACTACTTTAAAGATTCTCTAAGTGGATTCCCCGTAATGTGAAACGCCGTCGAGATTCGCCTATAAAAAGGAGGGGTCCTTTCATTGAGCTTAACATTACGTCGGACAGAGCTCAGTGATAAGAGAGAAGAATGGACCGAATAATCTAAGTGACACAGAAATAACTGCCACCACTAAACTCACCCTAACCTATCCTAAGGCCTGCAGTCAAATCATTGGGCCCTTCGATCCAGGCCTTCAGTCGCTCAGATCTTCCGAATTGCTTTTCAATGACTCACACCTCGGATCTTCAGTCGAATTGCTGAAACCTTCTGATGTTTAATCACTCAGATCTTTGGGATTATTGGTGATAATGTAAGTTTTTAGTATCTTTGGGGCCGACAAAGCCATCATCAAACGCTGCATGAAAGTGGCTCTGCTGGATTTTTGCTAATCCCGATGAAGCTCAGTGCCATCCAAATAGCCCTTGGCGTAAAAGTCCAACGGACCGACATCCGGAGATTTTGGTGGCTATTAGGCAGTAGAAACGAGAAACTTCCCTTTTATGCCATTCTTCTAAACTCACCCTAACCTATGCTAAGGCCTGCAGTTAAATCATTGGGCGCTTCGATCCAGGCCTTAAGTCGCTCAGATCTTCCGGATTGCTTTTCAATGACTCACACCTCGGACCTTCAGTCGAATTGCTGAAACCTTCTGATGTTTAATCACTCAGATCTTTGGTTCATGAAGACCTTTGGAACTGTTTAATCACTGAGATCTTAGGGTCTGCAATCGAATCACTGACATCTACCATTGATTGGGAGCATGTAGGCGACTGAGTTTATCTCAGTTGACAAAAAATCCGTTTTACCAAAACTCTAGATAATGAAGTTCCAACTGTAAACCCGTTTGGAATAAGGAGTCGGATATGGTCTATATAAGCGATTGATTTTATTTAACCTCTTTGGATCAATTGGCCAAAATTACACGTCTTCAACTACAGCTGGGGATCCTCTTTATTTTACATATTTTTTGGACATTTTTCCCCAAGTACTTCTACCAAAATTTTGCAAACCACCCTGCTCTTTCATTCTGCCATTTGCAATAAAAGTTAATATCAACCTTAAATGATATTTCACAGTAGTGGAAAAAGTATGGTCATCGGATATGTCTGATGTGTGGTATATTAAGTTTATGTGATGTGGTATTCAATGCTGGCAAAAAATATCATCAGGATACAATTTAAGGTTGTTGATTGTTGTTAAATGCTGAAACATTTTAGCTATAACTCTATAGAATTGGTGAGGTTGCCATATCATTATACCCTGCGCCACACTGTGGGACAGGGTATAATGTTTGTAATATGTTTGTAACACCCAGAAGGAGACGAGGTGGACACATGGTGTCTTTGGCAATAATGCTCGGGGTGGGTCCCTGAGTCGATATAACCATGTCCGTCTGTCCGTCCGTCCGTCCGTCTGTCTGTGAACACATTTTTGTGATCAAAGTCTAGGTCGCAATTTAACTCCAATCGCCTTCAAATTTGGCACATGTTCCTAATTTGGGTCAGAATAGAACTCTATTGATTTTGGAAGAAATCGGTTCAGATTTAGATATAGCTCTCATATATATCTTTCGCCCGATATGGACTTATATGGACCCAGCAGCCAGAGTTTTTTACCGATTTGCTTGAAATTTTGTACAAACATAACACTTAGTCGTATAGCCAAGTGTGCAAAATTTGATTGAAATCGGTTCAGATTTAGATATAGCTCTCATATATATCTTTCGCCCGATATGGACTTATATGGCCCCAGAAGCCAGATTTTTGGCCGAATTTGGTTGAAATTTTGCACTAGGAGTACAATTAGTAGTATAGTCAAGCTTGCAAAATTTGATTGAAATCGGTTCAGATTTAGATATAGCTCCCATATATATCTTTCGCCCGATATAGACTAATATGGTCCTAAAAGCCACAGCTTTGGCCCAATTTGGTTGAAATTTTGCACAGGGAGTAGATTTAGCATTGTAGCTATGTGTGCCAAATTTGGTTGAAATCGATTCAGATTTAGGTATAGCTCCCATCAGATTTAGATATAGCACCCATATATATGTTTTTCTGATTTCAACAAAAATGGTCAAGATACCAACATTTTCCTTGTAAAATCGCCACTGCTTAGTCGAAAAGTTGTAAAAATGACTCTAATTTTCCTAAACTTCTAATACATATATATCGAGCGATAAATCATAAATAAACTTTTGCGAAGTTTCCTTAAAATTGCTTCAGATTTAAATGTTT
This sequence comes from Haematobia irritans, assembly GCF_050003625.1. Lineage (NCBI taxonomy): Eukaryota > Metazoa > Arthropoda > Insecta > Diptera > Muscidae > Haematobia > Haematobia irritans. The sequence continues at coordinate 200,450,402 of NC_134399.1, read as the reverse complement.
CCCATATTTTTTACTAACATTGCGTTTCACCCTAGTGCATTAGCCGACTTAAATTTTGAGTCTATAGAATTTAGAGAAGTCTATCAAATTCTATCCAGATCGAGAGATATTAAAATGTATGTATTTGGGACAAACCTTTATACATAGCCCCAACACATTTGACGGATGTGATATGGAATCGAAAATTTAGATCTACAAAGTGGTGCAGGGTATAATATAGTCGGCCCCGCTCGACTTTAGACTTTACTTACTTGTTTTAACTAACATTGTGTTCCACCCTAGTGCATTAGCCGACTTAAATTTTAAATCTTTATATTTTGTAAAAGTCAAACAAGTTTTGTACAGATCGAGTCAGATTAAAAGTTATGTATTTGGGACAAACCTTTGTATAGAGCACCCAACACATTTGACGGATGGGATATGATATCGAAAATGTGGATCTACAAAGTGGGGCAGGGTATAATATAATCGGCTCCGCCCGACTTTAGACTTTCCTTACTTGTTTTTAGAATATATTCATGTTCATGTTTTGGTAACTACTGTTTCCTTTGGTTGGTCCCAACCGCAAAGATACAAAACCACAAAACAGTTATACGCATATATCTTTCCTTCCTTCCTTCCATGATTCATCCTTTCCATCATACTTCATTCCCTACTCACATTACCCCCTATAGTTCGGTCGCCCGCTCTCTATCACACAATGGATATATTGTCCAACTCTGTCATTCAATGGTTGGTGGTCATTGCATTTTCATCTATCCCTATGGTATAACACAAACATGTATCCCAGCCATGTTTAGGAAATTTGTGTTCACTTGTTTGTATTATTCCTTGTAATTATCCATCTGGCCCATGTATGTGAAAATATTTTCATATGGAGTAACATTGAATGTGTGATGTATGTGTGTATGTTAATGTTGTGACATGTTGCTTTGTGATTATCAGTCTTGCAATTATAAACGAAAAGTCTTTTCCAAGAGAATATTGTGAACTTGGCAAGGAGCCTATGTTAAATTAGGACCTGGTCACGTGAGATTTATTTTATATATATTGGTGAAATGAAAATTTAGTCGTAATTTCTTACTACATAGTAAAGAGAGAGAGAGAGAGAGAGAGAGAGAGAGTGGAGCAAGTGCCAGTGTTGGAAACTGTTATCATATCAACCAACCATCTGTCGAAATTAATTACCTTAAACTTTTTTATTAATTTGTTCGCTCGATTTTGCATTCTGCGAAAATGAGAATCGGAGAAACATGGTGTTTTCATTAAACTCCCAGTAAGGGAGCTATGAATGGAATCCTCTCTCTTATACTACGTTCGCACTAGACACGAAATCTCGCTATTTATAATCAAAATCTCTTTACAAATCTCAAGTGTTCGGACTAGCAAAATAACGAGATTTCGTAGATTTGAGGATTTAACAGCTGTTTGTAAATATATCAATACAAACACAAACCCGTATATGTACACGCACACACACATTCATCTACAAGGAAAATTGGGGCAGGGTTGCAAAAAGCGTATTTTTAGTATTAAAACTACGGTTGTACAAGGCAGTATAAGGGATTTTGAAAGAGATTTTTTTGAAATCCTCTACGAGCCAGCTGATATTTGCCTATTGCAAATCTACTGAGATCTAAGAGGATTTCGACCAAAATCCTCGTTTACGAGGATTTCGTTTCTAGTGCGAACGTAGTATTACGCTTTGGGAACTTTGGGATTATTGGTGATAATGTAAGTTTTTAGTATCTTTGGGAACGACAAAGCCATCAAGTGGTTCTGCTGGATTTTTGCTAATCCCGTTGAAGCTCAGTGCCATCCTTAATCTCCAAATAGCCCCTGGTGCAAAAGACCATCATAGCGACATCTGGAGATTTTGGTGGCTATTAGGCGGTAGAAACGAGAAACTTCCTTTTTATGCCATTCTTGGTTGATGAGTGCTGAGGCCTGTTCGAATGTCCGCGTTCTGTGATCGAAATGTTTGTCAACCCAAGACTTCAGTCTTTACGATATTTTCCTTATAATATTCAGAATTTATTTTGACCCAACGGTCGTTGAATACGACCGACAATACGCCGTTATGGTGGCCTACGCCATTACCATCACCGGAGCCACCATGGTGCAATGCTTAGCCTGCCCGCTTTGCATACACGAGGTCGTGGGTTCGATTCCTGCTTCGACCGAACACCAAAAGTTTTTCAGCGGTGGATTATCCCACCTCAGTAATGCTGGTGACATTTCTGAGGTTTTCAAAGTTTCTCTAAGTTGTTTCACTGCAATGTGGAACGCCGTTCGGACTCGGCTATAAAAAGGAGGTCCCTTGTCATTGAGCTTAACATGGAATCGGGCAGCACTCAGTGATAAGAGAGAAGTTCACCAATGTGGTATCACAATGGACTGAATAGTCTAAGTGAGCCTGATGCATCGGGCTGTCACCTAACCTACAACATTACCATCGACGGTGCTTGAGTTCTGATGGCCAATCGACCTTAGTCCAGCTGACCTCATTGGCAATTAAATTCAATAATTTATTTTTGTTCGCAGACTACTCAATTTGGTATGGCTCAAAAAATTTGCTCGCGTTGGGTTCGTGCCGATTGGTCGAAATAAATGCTCCATAATACGAATACTTCAAAGTAAACAAGTATATACGGCCGTAAGTTCGGCCAGGCCGAAGCTTATGTACCTTCCACCATGGATTGCGTAGAAACTTCTACTGAAGACTGTCATCCACAATCGAATTACTTGGATTACGGTAACACTTGCCGATGGCAAAGTATCTTAAAAATTCCTAACACCGTAATATATACACATAGTCCATACATGGTATATATTAAACTAAAAAAAGGCCGATTAAATACGTATATAATTAAGTTTAAAGTTTCTATAGAAATCAAATTTTGACCAAATAAAATTTTGACAACATTTTCTATAAAAGTAAAATTTGGAAAAAAATTTCTATAGAAATAAAATTTGGAAAAAATTTTCTATAGAAATAAAATTTTGACAAAATTTTCTATAGAAAAAAAATTTTGACAAAATTTTCTATAGAAATAATATTTTGACAATGTTTTCTATAAAAATAAAATGTTGGTAGATTATTTTTGGCTCGAGTGGCAACCATGATTATGAACCGATATGGACCAATTTTTGTGTGATTGGGGATCGGCTATATATAACTATAGACTGATATGGACCAATTATGGCATGGTTATAAGGGGCCTTATACTAACACCACGTTGCAAATTTCAAACCGGATCGGATGAATTTTGCTCCTCCAAGAGGCTCCGGAGATCAAATATGGGGAACGGTTTATATGGGGGATATATATAGTTATGGACCGATATGGACCAATTCTTGCGTGTTTGTTAGAGACCACATTCTAACACCATGTTCCAAATTTCAACCGGATCGGATGAATTTAGCTCCTCCAAGAGGCTGCGGAGGACAAATCTGGAGATCGATTTATATGGGGGCTATATATAATTATGGACCGATATGGACCAATTCTTGCATGGTTGTTAGAGACCATATACTAACACCACGTACCAAATTTCAACCGGATCGGATGAATTTTGCTCCTCTAAGAGGCTCTGGAGTTCAAATCTGGAGATCGGTTTATATGGGGGCTATATATAATTATGGACCGATATGGACCAATTTTTGCATGGTTGTTAGATATAATATACTAGCACCACGTACCAAAATTCAATCGTATCGGATGACTTTTGCTCCTCTAAGAGGCTCCGGAGGTCAAATCTGGGGATCGGTTTATATGGGGGCTAAATATTATTATGGACCGATGTGCACCAGTTTTCGCATGGTCATTAGAGAACATATACCAACACCAAAATTTCAGCCGGATCGGATGAAATTTGGTTCTCTTAGAGGCTCCGGAGGTCAAATCTGGGGATCGGTTTATATGGGGTCTATATATAATTATGGGCCGATGTGCACCAGTTTTCGCATGGTCATTAGAGAATATATACCAACACCATGTACCAAAATTTCAGCCGGATCGGATGAAATTTGGTTCTCTTAGAGGCTCCGCAAGCCAAATCGGGGGATCGGTTTATATGGGGGCTATATGTAATTATGGACCGATATGGACCAATTTTTGCATGGTTGTTAGAGACCATATTCTAACACCATGTACCAAATTTTAGCCGGATCGGATGAAATTTGCTTCTCTTAGAGCAATCGCAAACCAAATTTGGGGTCCGTTTATAGCCCCCATATACGTAAAAGTGGACCGATATGGACCAATTTTTGCATGGTTGTTAGAGATCATATACTAACACCATGTACCAAATTGCAGCCGGATCGGATGAAATTTGTCCCTTTATATGGGGTCTATACGTAAAAGTGGACCGATTTGGCCCATTTGCAATACCATCCGACCGTGCCAAGTTTCAAGTCGATAGCTTGTTTCGTTCGGAAGTTAGCGTGATTTCAACAGACGGACGGACGGACATGCTCAGATCGACTCAGAATTTTACCACGACCCAGAATATATATACTTTATGGGGTCTTAAAGCAATATTTCGATGTGTTACAAACGGAATGACAAAGTTAATATACCCTCATCCTATGGTGGAGGGTATAAAAATGTTTTCTTAATTCCAAAAAAAAAAACTTTAAACCACAGACGCTAAATCCTCAAAATAAGTCTTAGCCTATATTTGAAGCGTTTTTATCTTAAATCGAAAGTTTCAATATTTCAATTAATTTAATTACAATTTCTTTAAATCAAAAATGTGTCTCTTTACTTTAAGGAAAATTAGCCTTACTTCAAAGACAAGCGACTTTAACGGAGGGAAGCAAATATACATAATTTTTGTCCTAAATTTAATGGAAAAAATTGTTGAAGCAAAGATTATAAACTTTATTATAAGTAAAATTTCATTATTTAAAAGAAATTTGTCTTTAATATTTTGTAAATTTCGCATCCTCAAATTTAGGTTGCATAATCTTTAATATCACGTAAATATTTTTTTCAGTGTACAATTGCGTATAGATCTTAATGGGAAATATTTTGAAAAACAATAAAATTGTAGCATACAACTTCATACAACTTTTAGTTAATTTACTTGCTTCTATGAAATCAGAATTTAAAACACTAAGTCTTGAATTCACAATATTTCAAAGAAATGAAAACATAAAATAAAATCTTAGAGAATTTTTGTATAAAAAAAGACGTTTTGATATTTTCCCTACAAATCGGTGACCCCAAGCCTTTTCCACAAGCGTTTGTAATTTTTGGAATAGAATGCCCAAATGGCAAACTAGCCAACAAAACCAAGAGCACTCACGCGAACTACGAAATTCATCCACAATGTCGCATCCTTCAACTATAAACCTACACATATCAAGATTCTGGAAGGAAAATCCAGCCGTCTGGTTTGTGCAGTTCAAAAATTACAACATATCAACGGAACGATCAAAGGTTTGATTCGAATTCAGTGTTTTGTGAATTAAACAATATTTTTCCAAATAAATAATTTTTATAATTTTTTATGATTTTTAATGCTTTCTATTGCTTGTCTGAAACGTCTGACCTCAAATATTTTAAAAAATTTCAAATTTTTCTAGAATGGATTTAGAATTTTTATCGATAAAATTTGAACAATTTGTTTAATTCTTATTCTGTTTTTAATCTATTTGAAACAAAAAAAAAATAAAATTACCCATTAAAAATATGAAAAAAAGCGAGTTATAAAAAAAAATGAATTAAAAGAACTGTGCATTTTTATGACATGAATATAGTATCAGTTGTCCGATGCGTATATCCCGAACTACGCCATCTGTGAAACTTTAACCCTAATTCAATTGTTAATATGTGCAAATAATAATATATAGTTAATTTATTTTTCAACATATTTAACTTTTGTTTCCCAGCGACAAATTCTATATAAAATAATTTACATTTTGCATAATTTTATTACTGAACTTTCAACACAACTAATGCAGATAGTTAATTAAAAGTCCAGTGAAAAAAAAACACAGTAGAAACCTACCTAGCCAACGACTACACATAATTACTTGGCGAAAAGTGGACAGAGAAGGAGAGCTAGAAAGAGAGAAATATGTCTATTACAAGAATACGAGTATATATGTAGTTCCCATATATAGTCCATTAATTCTAATGTTGGCTCCATTTCTATCTGCTAGTCACATCCTCATTACCATAGCGAAAAGATTTTAATTAAAATATAATGAATATTTTTGATTTATGATGTAGTTTTTTATATGTAGTAGTGTATGTATGTGTATGTTTAAGGAAATGGAGAATTATTTGTTTGTAGCTGTTTTGCTGGTGTTTGATTGTGATGTTTTAATGAAGATTGGTTTAAATGTAATAAATTTTAATGACCTTAAACAGGAAAAAAACATTTACTTTAGGAGTGTGTGAGTTATACACTCACGCCTATATAGACTACAGGATTTATGGGGAAGTCTTTTCCAAGCGAGAAGAAGTAACATATACATCATGATTATTATCAGTCTTTCTGATACTTAGAAACAAAGTTATTTACTTGAAATCTACAATGAACGAAGAGATAAATGCATTGTTAGAACTCTATAGAAAATGTTGTCAAAAATTTTCTATTCAGAGTCAAAATAAAATTTTGACAATATTTTCTATGAAAATAAAATTTTGACAAAATGTTCTAGAAAAATAAAATGTTGACAAAATTTTCAAAAGAAATAAAATGTTGATAAAATCTTCTATAGAAATAAAATTTTGATTAAGTCTTCTATAGAAACAGAATTTTGATAAAATTTTCTATGGAATTAAATTTAAAAAAAAATTTATATGGAAATGACATTTTGACAAAATTTTCTATAGAAATTAAATTTTGACAATATTTTCTATAGAAATAAAATTTTGATAAAATTTTCTATAGAAATAAAATTTTGATAACACTTTTTATAGAAAAAAAAATTTTGACAAAATTTTCTATAAAAATAAAATTTTGACAAAATTTTCTATAAAAATAAAATGTTGACAAAATTTTCAAAAGAAATAAAAAGTTGATAAAATCTTCTATAGAAATAAAATTTTGATTAAGTCTTCTATAGAAACAGAATTTTGATAAAATTTTCTATAGAATTAAATTTAAAAAAAAATCTATGGAAATGACATTTTGACAAAATTTTCTATAGAAATAAAATTTTGACAATATTATCTATAGAAATAAAATTTTGATAAAATTTTCTATAAAAATAAAATTTGATAAAATTTTCTATAGAAATAAAATTTTGATAACACTTTTTATAGAAAAAAAATTTTGACAAAATTTTCTATAAAAATAAAATTTTGACAAAATTTTCTATAAAAATAAAATGTTGACAAAATTTTCAAAAGAAATAAAATTTTGATAAAATTTTCAAAAGAAATAAAATTTTGATAAAATTTTCTATAGAAACAAAATGTTGAAAAAATTTCTGTAGCAATAAAATGTTTACAAAATTTTCTATAAAAATAAAATTTTGAAAAAAACTTTCTATAGAAATAAACTTTTTATAAAGTTTCCTATAAAAATACAATTTTTACAAAATTTTTGCTTAGAAATAAACTTTTGACAAATTTTTCTTAAGAAATAAGATTTTGACAAAATTTTCTATTGAAATAAAGTTTTGACAAAACTTTCTATAGAAATAAAGTTTTTGGACAAAATTTTCTATAGAAATAAAATTTTGAGAAAATTTTCTATAGAAATAAAATTTTGAGAAAATTTTCTATAGAAATAAAATTTTGAGTAAATTTTCTATAGAAATAAAATTTTGATAATACTTTTTATAGAAATAAAATTTTGACAAAATTTTCTATAAAAATAAAATGTTGACAAAATTTTCACAAGAAATAAAATTTTGATAATACTTTTTATAGAAATAAAATTTTTACAAAATTTTCTATAGAAACATAATGTTGAAAAAATTTCTATAGCAATAAAATTTTTACAAAATTTTCTATAAAAATAAAATTTTGAAAAAACTTTCTATAGAAATAAACTTTTTATAAAGTTTCTTATAAAAATACAATTTTTACAAAATTTTTTTTAGCAATAAACTTTTGACAAATTTTTCTATTGAAATAAGATTTTGACAAAATTTTCTATTGAAATAGAGTTTTGACAAAATTTTCTATTGAAATAAAGTTTTGACAAAACTTTCTATAGAAATAAAATTTTGAGTAAATTTTCTATAGAAATAAAATTTTGAGAAAATTTTCTTTAGAAATAAAATTTTTGATAAAATTTTCTATAGAAATAAAATGTTTGACAAAATTTTCTATAGAAATAAAATTTTGAGAAAATTTTTTAAAAATATTTTTGAGTGTTGTTGACCTATATTAAGTTTATTCTGATTATTAATTTTGTGCGGCTTGAGGTCATAGAAACAATCGATTATTGATTTGTTTTAATATTTATTTCCAATATTTCGGTTAGTGTCACTAACCATATTCTGGGATTTTGTATCTACATAAAATACAAAAATTAAATTACTTTTAATGTTCACAACTCACAATATTATTTTAGATATAATATATTGAAAATAACTAACTTGAGTTCGTGTGATGCTGTTCGTTCTGCAGGTCACCGTACACTAAGCTTCGTTTGTGTCGATGCTTGTTTATAATGTGTCGATACATTCTCGCGCATTCTTCCGTGTCTTTTTTGAAATTCATTCTCTTGTCAGGAGAGAGATCTATTATATTAAGCATCTCAAGAGTGTATCTACGCCTATGATTATTCTCTTGAGCAAGTATCTCGACGTCTGTGAAGTTGGGCTTGTGTCCTGTTGTTGCACAGTGAGCTGCAAGTGCTGTTTTTTGCTCTACTGATTTGTCTACAGCTTTAAGGTCTGATTTATGCGACGAAAGTCTTGTCTTAAGTTTGGTCAATGTAGTGCCAACATATGCCATTGGGTATATGTTGGACTTGTCTCCATTACATTTAATTTTGTACACCATATTACTCCTGTCCTCGTTCTTTATTTTTGACTTTGTGTTGCTGAATAATTCCTTTACTGTTCTCGATGTGCGTGAAGCAATTTGAATCTTGTCCTTGTTATATACGTCCGATTTGAAAAAAAACGCTCTGAGAATCCTTCAACGTAAGTCATGGGTTTGTATGACTTATCCTTTTTATGTTCCGGCTCTTCAATAGTCTTAGTTTTAATGTTTTCGTCAAGTGTTTTATTTTTAACGCGATTTATTAGTCTGCTTATTATTATATTTGGAAAATCGTTTGTTGTCAATATTTGTCTTATCTTTATTTCATTCTCCTTGTGGAATTCTGCATCACTTGACTGTGTAATGAGTTTAATGCGTCAAGAGTACTCTCCACGTCGGTTTTCTTTACTATCGCAAATATGTCGTCCTCATATTTTTTTATAATTCGAGGTTTCGGTATCTTGCTTAAGGACACGTCTAATAGCTCTTCCATGATGATGTCAGCAATTATTGGAGATAAATATTAAAACAAATCAATAATCGATTGTTTCTATGACCTCAAGCCGAACAAAATTAATAATCAGAATAAAATTTTAAAGAAATAAAATTTTCTATAGAAATAACATTTTGACAAAATTTTCTATAGAAATAAAAATTTGACTAAATTTTCTATAGAAATAAAATGTTGACTAGTACCCTGTTTCTGTATGTCGGAAGAAAACCCAGTCGACTCTAAAGCAGTCACTCGAATTCAAATCAATTTGGGTTTCTCTACTTTTTAAAGTTCATATCGTTTGTATGAGAGTACATTGATTATCAAAAATGAGTATTTTCAAGTTTTTTGGCTAAGAATTGACTGAAATTTCAAAATTGTTTCTACTCTTTTCTTGACACTTATTGAATATGTTCCTTTGCTACTCGACAACAAAATATGAAGTGACTTGCCTGTCGACATAGAGAAATCCAAATAATTTTTTTTTTTATTATTTGAAGTACTCTCGTTCGACATACCGAAACAGGGTATTAATTTTCTATAGAAATAAAATTGTGACAAAATTTTCTATAGAAATGAAATTTTAACTAAATGTTGTAAAGAAATAAATAATAATATAAATAAATAAATAAAATTTTGAGAAACTGTTCTATGGAAAAAAAATTTTGACAAAATTCTCTATAGAAATAAAATTCTGACTAAATTTTCGATAGAAATTAAATTTCGACAAAATTTTCTATAGAATTAAAAATTTAACAAAATTTTCTATAGAAATACAATTTTGGCAAAATTCTCTATAAAAATACATTTTGACAAAATTTTCTATAGAAATAAAAATTTAGATAAATTTTGTATAGAAATAAAATTTTAACAAAATTTGGTATAGAAATAATATTTTGAGAAATTTTTCTATAGAAATAAAATTTAAACAAGTATATACGGCCGTAAGTTTGGCCAGGCCGGCATCCAAAATCGAATTACTTGGGTTGCGGTAACACTTGCCTATGTCAAGGTATCTTAAAATTTGTTAACACCGTCTTTTCAATTGTAAGTTAGTCCATACGGGGTATATATTAAACAAAAACAAGTATATACGGCCGTAAGTTCGGCCAGGCCGAATCTTATGTACCCTCCACCATGGATTGCGTAGGACCTTCTACTAAAGGCTGTCATCCACAATCGAATTACTTGGGTTGCGATAACACTTGCCGATGGCAAGGTATCGTAAAACTTTTTAACACTGTCTTCTAAATTGTAAGTTAGTCCGTAAGGGGTATATATTAAACAAAAACCAGTAAGGAAAGTCTAAAGTCGGGCGGGGCCGACTATATTATACCCTGCACCACTTTGTAGATCTAAATTTTCAATACCATATCACATCCGTCAAATGTGTTGGGGGCTATATATAAAGGTTTGTCCCAAATACATACATTTAAATATCACTCGATCTGGAAGAATTTGATAGACTTCTACAAAATCTATAGACTCAAAATTTAAGTCGGCTAATGCACTAGGGTAGAACACAATGTTAGTAAAAAAATATGGGAAACGTTTAAATCTGAAGCAATTTTAAGGAAACTTCGAAAAAGTTTATTTATGATTTATCGCTCGATATATATGTATTAGAAGTTTAGGAAAATTAGAGTCATTTTTACAACTTTTCGACTAAGCAGTGGCGATTTTACAAGGAAAATGTTGGTATTTTGACCATTTTTGTCGAAATCAGAAAAACATATATATGGGAGCTATATCTAAATCTGAATCGATTTCAACCTAATTTGGCACGCATAGCAACAATGCTAATTCTACTCCCTGTGCAAAATTTCAACTAAATCGGAGCAAAAAATTACCCTCTGTGGTCATATGAGTGTAAATCGGGCGAAAGCTATATATGGGAGATATATCTAAATCTGAACCGATTTCAACCAAATATGGCACGCATAGCTACAATGCTAATTCTACTCTCTGTGCAAAATTTCAATTAAATCGGAGTAAAAGATTGGCCACTGTGGTCATATGAGTGTAAATCGGGCGAAAGCTATATATGGGAGCTATATCTAAATATGAACCGATTTCAACCAAATTTGGCACACGTAGCTACAATGCTAATTCTACTCCCTGTGCAAAATTTCAATTAAATCGGGGTAAAATATTGGCCTCTGTGGTCATATGAGTGTAAATCGGGCGAAAGCTATATATGGGAGCTATATCTAAATCTGAACCGATTTCAACCAAATTTGGCACGCTTTGCTACAATGCTAATTCTACTCCCTGTGCAAAATTTCAATTAAATTGGCCTCTGTGGTCATTTGAGTGTAAATCGGGCGAAAGCTATATATGGGAGCTATATCTAAATCTGAACCGATTTCAACCAAATTTGACACGCATAGCTATAATGCTAATTCTACTCCCTGTGCAAAATTTCAACTAAATCGGAGCAAAAAATTGGCCTCTGTGGTCATTTGAGTGTAAATCGGGCGAAAGCTATATATGGGAGCTATATCTAAATCTGAACCGATTTCAACCAAATTTGACACGCATAGCTATAATGCTAAGTTTACTCCCTGTGCAAAATTTCAACTACATCGGAGCAAAAAATTGGCCTCTGTGGGCAAATGAGTGTAAATCGGGCGAAAGCTATATATGGGAGCTATATCTAAATCTGAACCGATTTGGCTGATATTTTGGAAGTTTTTCGAGACTCATAAAATATTCGGATGTACGGAATTTGAGGAAGATCGGTTGATATACACGCCAATTATGACCAGATCGGTGAAAAATATATATGGCAGCTATATCTAAATCTGAACCGATTTTTTCCAAAATCAATAGGGATCGTCTTTGAGCCGAAGCAGGACCCTATACCAAATTTTAGGACAATCGGACTAAAACTGCGAGCTGTACTTTGCACACAAAAATACATCAACAGACAGACAGACAGACAGACGGACAGACAGACGGACAGACAGACAGACGGACATCGCTAAATCGACTCAGAATTTAATTCTAAGCCGATCCGATCCTATGATTACTCCTTCTTGGCGTTACATACAAATGCACAAACTTATTATACCCTGTACCACAGTAGTGGTGAAAGGTAAAAAAAAAAGGACGATTAAATACGTATATAATTCAGTTTGACAAAATTTTCTATAGAAATAAAATTTTGACAAAATTTTCTACAGAAATAAAAACTTGACAAAATTTTCTATAGAAATAAAATGTTGACAAAATTTTCTATGGAAGTAATATGTTGACAAAGTTTTCTATAGCAATAAAATTTTGACAAAATTTTCTATAGAAATAAAATGTTGACAAAATTTTCTATAGAAATAAAATGTTGACAAAATGTTCTATAGAAATAAAATGTTGACAAAATTGTCTATAGAAATAAAATGTTGACAAAATTTTCTACAGAAATAAATTTTTTACAAAATTTTCTATAGAAATAAAATTTTGACAAAATTTTCTATGGAAATAAAATGTTGACAAACATTGCTATAGAAATAAACTTTTTACAAAACTTTCTATAGAAATGAAATTTTGACAAAACTTTCTATAGTAATAAAATTTGACAATTTTTACATGGCTGTTAGAGGCCATATACTAACGAAATGTACCAAATTTCAACCGCATCGGATGACTTTTGCTCCTCCAAGAGGCTCCGGAGGTCAAATCTGGGTATCGGTTTATTTGGGAGCTATATATAATTATGGACCGATATGGACCAATTTTTGCATGGTTGTTAGAGACCATATACTAACATCAGGTACCCAATTTCAAACGGATCGGATGAATTTTGCCCCTCCAAGAGGCTCCGGAGGTCAAATCTGGGGATCGGTTTATATGGGAGCTATATATAATTATGGACCGATATGGACCAGTTTTTGCACGGTTGTTAGAGACCATATACTAACACCACGTACCAAATTTCAATCGGGTAGGATGAAGTTTGCTCCTCCAAGAGGCTCCGGAGGTCAAATCTGGGGATCGGTTTATATGGGAGCTATATATATTTATGGACCGATATGGACCAATTTTTGCATGGTTGTTAGAGACCATATACTAACATCAGGTACCAAATTTCAACCGGATCGGATGAATTTTGCCCCTCCAAGAGGCTCCGGAGGTCAAATCTGGGGATCGGTTTATATGGGGGCTATATATAATTATGGACCGATATGGACCAATTTTTGCATGGTTATTAGAGACCGTATACTTAGACCACGTACCAAATTTCAACCGGATCGGATGAATTTTGCTGCTCCGGAAGGCTCCGCAAGCCAAATTTGGGGATCGGTTTATATGGGGGCTATACGTAAACGTGGGCCGATATGGCCCATTTTCAATACCATCCGACCTACATCAATAACAACTACTTGTGCCAAGTTTCAAGTCGATAGCTAGTTTCGTTCGGAAGTTAGCGTGATTTCCACAGACGGACGGACAGCCGGACAGACGGACGGACGGACGGACATGCTTAGATCGACTCAGAATTTCACCACGACCCAGAATATATATACTTTATGGGGTCTTAGAGCAATATTTCGATGTGTTACAAACGGAATGACAAAGTTAATATACCCCCATCCTATGGTGGAGGGTATAAAAAGGAAGATTAAATACGTATATAATTCAGTTTGACAAAAATTTCTATAGAAATAAAATTTGGCAAAATTTCTATAGAAATAACATTTTGACAAAATTTTCTATAGCAATAAAATTTTGACAATATTTTCTATAGAAATAAAATTTTGACAAAATTTTGTATAGTATTAAAAATTTGGCAAAATTTTCAATAGTAATAAAATTTTGACAAAATTTTCTATAGAAATAAAATTTTGGTACATTATTTTTGGGGATCGGCTATATATAACTATAGACCGATATGGACCAATTTTGGCATGGTGAATTTTGCTCTTCAAAGGGGCTCCGGAGATCAAATCTGGGAATCGGTTTATATAGGGGCTACATATAATTATGGACCGATATGAACCAATTCCTGCATGATTGTTAGAGACTATATATTAACACCACGTACCAAATTTCAACCGAATCGGATGAAATTTGCTCATCCATGAGGCTTCTTAGGTCAAATTTGGTGATCGGTTTATATGGGGGCTATATATAATTATGCACCGATGTGGACCAATTTTTGCATTGTCATTGGTGACCATATACTAACACCATGTACCAAATTTCAGCCGGATCGGATGAAATTTGCTTCTCTTAGAGGCTCCGCAAGCCAAATTGGGGGATCGGTTTATATGGGTGCTATATATAATTATGGATCTATGTGAACCAGTTTTTGCATGGTTAGTAGAGATCATATGCTGACACCATGTACCAAATTTCAGCCGGATCGGATGAAATTTGCTTCTCTTAGAGGCTTTGCAAGCCAAATCGGGGGATCGGTTTATATGGGGACTATATATAATTATGGACCGATATGGACTAATTTTTGCACGGTTGTTAGAGACCATATACTTACACCATGTACCAAATTTCAGCCGGATCGGTTGAAATTTGCTTCTCTTAGAGGGTCTGCAAGCCAAATTTGGGGGTCCGTTTATATGGGGGCTATACGTAAAAGTGGACCGATATGGCCCATTTGCAATACCATCTGACCTACATCAGTAACGACTACTTGTGCCAAGTTTCAAGTCGATAGCTTGTTTCGTTCGGAAGTTAGCGTGATTTCAACGGACGGACGGACGGACGGACATGCTCAGATCGACTCAGAATTTCACCACGACCCAGAATATATACTTTATGGGGTCTTAGAGCAATATTTCGATGTGTTACAAACGGAATGACAAAGTTAATATACCCCCATCCTATGGTGGAGGGTATAAACAAATTTTCTATAGAAATAAAATTTTGTCTAAATTTTCTGAATAGAAAACAAATTGACTAAATTTTCTATAGAAATAAAATGTTGATAAAATTTTCTACAGAAATAAAATGTTGACAAACTTTTCTATAGAAATACCATTTTGACAAAAATGAAATTTTAAAAAAATTTTCACAAAAATAAAATTTCGACAAAATTCTCGATAGAAATAAATTTTTGACAAAATATTCTATAGAAATACATTTATTACAAAATATTCTATAAAAATAAAATTTCGGCTAAATTTTCTTTAGAAGTACAATTTTGATTAAATTTTCTACAGAGAAAAACAATTTACTAAATTTTCTATAGATATAAAACGTTGACCAATTTTTTATAGAAATAACATTTTTTTAAAAATTTTCTATGGAAATAAAATTTTGACAAAATTTTCTATTGAATAAAATTTTGTATAGAAATAAATTTTTGACAAAATTTTCTATAGATATGTATTTTCGAAGGAAATAAAAATTTTGACAAAATTTTCTATAGAAATAAAGTTTTGACTAAATTTTTTATAGAAATAAAATTGAACATTAAAATAACAATAAAAAATATATGGCTCTTTAATTTGTTACATAACACATCAAACGCTCTGTATAAAAACTTTAACAAGAGATCAACATGTGCTACACTCGTTTTTCAAATATTTTATATTTTCTTGCTCGCATTTCTTTTGCAACACTTAAAAAAATGTTTAGTTGTATCCACAGAATTTAACCTTCCCTTATGGATTTTGGAGTTTACTCCGAACCAAAGATTTGGCTTTTTTTAAATAAAAACCTTTTTAGATGACCTGGATCTGGATTTAAATCTAGGTTGAATAAAATCAAAATTAGGATACAAATTTTATTTACCGAAGTTCCATTCTGTGTTTGCGATATATTAATAACGCTATTTACGTACAAACAAATGTTGTTTAGGTACAAAAAAAATGTGTTTTGTCTTTTGAAAATTGTTGACATCCTTAAAAATATATTATGTATTTCTAGGCTTCATTTTAAATACGTTTTTTACTTGAAACATAGAATAATTTGTGGTTGAATTTGGAACTTTATTGGACTTTTTCTCTTTATTTTTTTCTTTTGCTACTATAATACAATTATTTTCTTTTCCTCTTTATTTCATGTTTAATATTTATATTGTTCACTTAATTTTATTTATAAAAAAACAATGTTAATTTTTTAGTTACCATTTTAGGGAGGGAGACTAAAGGAATAAATAAAACAAAATAAACGCCCTTTTAAATAAAGGAATGAATGACCGTCGCATAACATCAGCCAGGAAAACATGAGTGTGAGTGCGGTGTGAATCTGTTATATGAATATGCCCATGGTAAAAGGACACTTCCAACAATTCACAATTTTGTGAGGACACTTAAAACATAATTAGTATGCATTATACTCACACAAAGATGTCTACTTCAGGAAGCCATAAATACACTCACTCACACACTCATATATGGTAATTGTGAAATAGAAGAATGCTACTATTGTATCATACTTGGGAATGTTTATCCATTAAGAGTCTTACCATTGTACTAAACCACACTCGCATCACAAATATTTTAATGAGAAAATTGTATTATTGTTAAGACTTATTTACATAATTCAATGAAATTTCTTTAAAATCTTAAAGATTTACACAAATTAATTATTTTATTTGTTGCCATGTGGTTCTAAAATTAATTACGGTTTTATGCTAATGACAGATTTTAAAATTGAAATTTTAACTGTATATAGCTTGAAATTATCATCAAGGAAGATTGAATGTAAAATAACATATTCCATTCATGAAAGTAAATTAAATCCAAGTTCAAAATTAATTTTATAATAACTTTGGAATTGAAACTATCAACAAGTATATATGGCCAAAAATTCGTCTGAGCTGAATCTTATACAAGAGTTTTCTTTGAAGATATCTCTTTAAAATTATTATATAAAGTAAATTTATAATGTATCGACTATTGGTGGATTTGGATGTAATTTTCAATTTTTTGGGAGGGATCACGAATTAATCTCCTTTCCCACAAGGACGTTTAGTTGAGGAGATATGGCCAAACGAAATTTTTCATATGAAAATTTAAATTTTTATGGTTTTGATAGATTTTTGATTTATGGGGGTGACTACGAATTAACTTAATTTTTGCAAAAAAAAATTTATTTTTTTTTAGGATTTGGATGGAATTTTTAATTTTTTTTAAATTGTGATCACGAAATAAACTACTTTCCCACAAGGACGTTTAGTTGAGGATATATGGCCAAACGAAATTTGTAATATACAAATTTCAACTTTTATGGTTTTGATAGATTTTTGATTTTTGGGGGTGATTACGAATTAACTTAACTTTTGCTCATATAATTTTTTTTTTAAATTTGAATGGAATTTTTGATTTTTTTGGAGTGATCACGAATTATCGTCCTTTTCGCTTTAGAATGCATATTTAAGGAAATATGGCCAAAGAAGTTTTTTTTTAATATAACAAGTAAGGAAAGTCTAAAGTCGGGCGGAGCCGATTATATTACACCCTGCACCACTTTGTAGATCTAAATTTTCGATACCATATCACATCCGTCAAATGTATTGGGTGCTATATATAAAGGTTTGTCCCAAATATATACATTTAAATATCACTCGATTTGAACAGAATTTGATAGACTTCTACAAAATCTATAGACTCAAAATTTAAGTCGGCTAATGCAGTCGGGTGGAACACAATGTTAGTAAAAAAAGATGGGAAACATTTAAATCTGAAACAAGGAAAATTTTGGCATTTTGACCATTTTTGTCGAAATCAGAAAACATATATATGGGAGCTATACCTAAATCTGAACCGATTTCAATCAAATTTGGCACACACGACTATGTTACTAATTGTACCCCTAGTGCAAAATTTCAACCAAATTGGGCCAAAACTCTGGCTTCTGGGGCCATATAAGTCCATATCGGGCGAAAAATATATATGGAAGCTATATCTAAATCTGAACCGATTTCAATCAAATTTAGCACGCATAGCTACAATACCAAATCTACTCCCTGTGCAAAATTTCAACCAAATTGGGACAAAACTCTGGCCTTTCGGACCATATTAGTCCATATCGGGCGAAAGATATATATGGGAGCTATATCTAAATCTGAACCGATTTCAATCAAATTTTGCACACTTGACTATAATACTAGTTATACTCCTAGTGCAAATGTCAACCAAATTCGGCCGAAAATCTGGCTTCTGTGGCCATATAAGTCCACATCGGGCGAAAGATATATATGGGAGCTATATCTAAATCTGAACGGATTTCAATCAAATTTTGCACACTTGACTATACGACTAAGTGTTACGTTTGTACAAAATTTCAAGCAAATCGGTATAAAACTTTGGCTGCTGGGTCCATATTAGTGCATATCGGGCGAAAGATATATCCAAAATCAATAGGGTTCTATTTCGACCCAAATTAGTTTAGGTTAGGTTATGTGGCAGCCCGATGTATCAGGCTCACGTAGACTATTCAGTCCATTGTGATACCACAGTGGTGTACTTCTCTCTTATCACTGAGTGCTGCCCGATTCCATGTTAAGCTCAATGACAAGGGACCTCATTTTTATAGCCGAGTCCGAACGGCGTTCCACATTCCAGTGAAACCACTTAGAGAAGCTTTGAAACGCTCAGAAATGTCACCAGCATTACTGAGGAGGGATAATCCACCGATGTAAAACTTGTTGGTGTTCAGTCCTAGCAGGAATCGAACCCACGACCTTGTGTATGCAAGGCGAGCATGCTAACCATTGCACCACGGTGGCTCCCAAATTAGGAACATGTGCCAAATTTGAAGGCGATTGGACTTAAATTGCGACCTAGACTTTGATCACAAAAATGTGTTCACAGACAGACGGACGGACAGACGGACATGGTTATATCGACTCAGGGACCCACCCTGAGCATTATTGCCAAAGACACCATGTGTCTATCTCGTCTCCTTCTGGGTGTTACAAACATATGCACTAACTTATAATACCCTGTTCCACAGTGTGGCGCAGGTTATAAAAATATGGGAAACATTTAAATCTGACGTAATTTTAGGGAAACTTCGCAAAAGTTTATTTATGATTTATCGCTCGATATATATATGCATTAGAAGTTTAGGAAAATTAGAGTCATTTTTACAACTTTTCGACTAAGCAAGGAAAATATTGGTATTTGACCATTTTTGTCGAAATCAGAAAAACATATATATGGGAGCTATATCTAAATCTGAACCGATTTCAATCAAATTTGGCACATATGACTATATTACTAATTGTACTCCTAGTGCAAAATTTCAACCAAATTGGGCCAAAACTCTGGCTTCTGGGGCCATATAAGTCCATATCGGGCGAAAAATATATATGGGAGCTATATCTAAATCTGAACCGATTTCAATAAAATTTGGCACACTTGACTATTGTACTAATTGTTCTTCTTGTGAAAAATTTTAAGCAAGTTATGGTAAAACTCTGGCTTCTGGGGCCATATAAGTCCATATCGGGCGAAATATATATATGGAAGCTATATCTAAATCTGAACCGACTTCAATCAAATTTGACACACATGACTATACTACCAATAGTACTCCTTGTGCAAAATTTCAACCAAATTCGGCCAAAACTCTGGCTTCTGGGGCCATATAAGTCCATATCGGGCGAAAAATATATATGGGAGCTATATCTAAATCTGAACCGATTTCAATAAAATTTGGCACACTTGACTATTGTACTAATTGTTCTTCTTGTGAAAAATTTTAAGCAAATTAGGGTAAAACTCTGGCTTCTGGGGCCATATAAGTCCATATCGGGCGAAATATATATATGGGAGCTATATCTAAATCTGAACCGATTTCTTCCAAAATCAATAGCCAAAAAAAAAAAAAAAAAATCGGAGCCAAAACACATACTTGTGCCAAATTTGATGTCGATTGGACTAAAACTGCGACCTAGACTTTGATTACAAAAATGTGTTCACGGACAGACGGACATGGCTATATCGACTCAGGAGCCCACCCTGAGCATTTTTGCCAAAGACACCATGTGACTATCTCGTCTCCTTCTGGGTGTTGCAAACATATGCACTAACTTATAATACCATGTTCCACAGAGTGGCACAGGGTATAAAATTGTATCATGTCTTATAAATGTTTTTAAATTTCTTCCTGATGGTTTCACTGTTTTTTCAGTGCGGATACTTCAAAGCAAAGAAAAAGTTGTTTTTTTTTTTTAATTCCAATAAAACCTCAAATCAAAGATGAAAAATCCCAAAAATAAATCTTGAAGTATTTTTATCTTAAATTTAAAGACTAAATATTTCAGTTCATTTAAGGACGATTTCTTTAAATCAAAAATGTGTTTCTTTAGTTTAAGGAAAATTGGCCGTAGTTCAAAGGCATACGACTTTAACGGAGGGACGCAAATTTCCAAAAATTGAGTCCCAGATTTAATTAAAAAATGTTTAAACTATGATTGTAAACATTCTTTTAATTAAAATTTCATTATTGTAAAGAAACTTGTCCTTAATATTGTGCACTTAATGTATCCTGATATTTAGGTTGCGTAATTTTTAATACCACCTAAATATTTTTTTCAGTGTACGAATGCGTATTTAGCTTAGCATAGAAGAAGTTTCCATATCCATAAGTCGATAATATATTTAATGAAATTATTTTCGCCATATAGTCAAGAGATTTGACTAAAAATGGGGTATCTCTAACCCTCAAATGCGCACTGTAACTTTTAAGATACAACCAGAAAAAAATTCTTACGGCTTAGAATTTCGACCGAATTCTATGGAATAAAAAATGTAGCATTTAAAACATCATATCGCTATTTGTAAAAATATACCTTATCGGAAATATGTTAATACTTTTGAGTAATCTGCAGTCAAAATTTAAAATCAAATTTTGACCAAAAACTCCTAAAAGCATCCTTACTTCAATTCTCCGTTTCTTTGGCTCGGCATAAATATCATAATCACTAAGGTAAGACCAAAATCTTTGGAACCGGACATACTTCTTTTCAGTGTATGTTATACGAAACTATTATATTTGATTCGTGGTATTTTACGATTCGGCCCGGCCGGACTTACGTCTGTATATACTTTTTAAATAAATTTTAGTTTTTTCTTGTATTTAGGGACAATTTTATTGGGTTTTAATAAGAAAAGAATTGTACATATATTAATCAGTGCTCGCGTTCTTATTATGAGGACAATGAATCGTTGCTCCCATGGCAATATTTTTTTTAGTGTATGTACAATTTTTTGCTCCCCCTCCGATTTCGCATCATTTCGAAGCAAAACAAAAAATATTAGCTCTTATGGGAATATTTTACTTGAATAAGGACATAATTCAGCATCGAATGGTATATAAGTTGAGCCCCCTTTTTCAACAAACGCATGCATATGCTTTTTTTTCGACTCAATCAATAGTGTGTGGTGTTTATTGGAGTTTAATTTTCATTTTCAATTTTCCTACATGCAATGCACCTGAGAGACCTTAATTGCAACATGTAAAAGTAAATTTGCATAGGGCGTTCCAGAACAGTTAATTGGTAATACCGGTGAATAAATCAAGAATGAAACAGAAGTAAAAAATAAGAAAAATGTTTCATCAAAAGCCTCCGAAAAGAACTTGAGTAAAAATTTGCCTTTACCTTTACCGAGTACTCGTAGTCGACAGACTCATATGATATTGTAATAACCTTGATTTCAATCATGCCCATTAGTCGTAACCACGGTTGCCACAGTTAGGTAATGTTCTACCAAAAGTGGTAGATTTTTTACTGTTTGGTAAATTGGTGAATTCTTGATGTTTTGGCAATTGTTTCCAAATATTCCTTTTCAATTAAGAGATACTTCACAAAATTTTCTATAGAAATAAAATTTTGACAAAATTTTCTATAGAAATAAAATGTTAACAACATTTTCTATAAAAATAAAATTTTGACAAAAATTTTCTATAAAAATAAAATCTTGACAAGATATTCTATAAAAATAAAATTTTGACAAAATTTTCTATAAAAATAAAATTTTGACAAAAATTTTCTATAAAAATAAAATTTCGACAAAATTATTTATAGAAATAACATTTTGTCAAAAATTTCTTTAGATATAAAATTTAGACAAAATTTTGTATAAAAATAAAATTTAGACAAATTTTCCATAAAAATAATATTTTTTCAAAATTTTCTATAGAAATAAAATTTTGACAAAATTGTTTATAGAACTTTTGTCAAAATTTTCTTTAGAAATGACATTTTGACAAAATTTTCTATAAAAATAAAATTTTTACTAAATTTTCTATAAAAATAAAATTTTGGCAAAATTTTCTATAAACATAACAGTTTGACAAGATATTCTATAAAGCTAAAGTTTTGTCAAAAATTTTTTATAAAAATAAAATTTTGACAAGATATTCTATAAAAATAACATTTTGAAAAAAAATTTCTATAGAATTAAAATTTTCTATAAAAACAAATTTTTGACAAAAATTTTGCATAAAAATAAAATTTTGACAAAAATTTGTATAAAAGTAAAATTTTGACAAAAATTTGTATAAAAGTAAAATTTTGACAAATTTTCTATAAAAATAAAATTTTTACAAAATTTTCTATAGAAATAAAATTTTGACAAAATTTTCCATAGAAATAAAAATTTGACAAAGATTTCTATAAAAAAATTTTGACAAAAATTTTCTATAAAAATAAAATTTTGACAAAATTTTCTATACAAATAAAATTTTGACAAACATTTTCTATAAAAATAAAATTTTGACAAGATATTCTATAAAAATAAAATTTTGACAAACATTTTCTATAAAAATAAAATTTAGACAAATTTTCCACAAAAATAAAATTTTGACAAAATATTCTATAAAAATAAAATTTTGGCAAAATTTTCTATAAAAATAAAATTTTGGCAAAATATTCTATAAACATAAAAGTTTGACAAGATATTCTATAAAGATAAAATTTTGAAAAAATTTTCTATAAAAATAAAATGTTGACAAAATTTTCTATAAAAATAACATTTTGCAAAAATTTTCTATAAAAATAACATTTTGACAAAATTTTCTATAAAAATAAAATTTTTACTAAATTTTCTATAAAAATAGCATTTTGTCAAAATTTTCTTTAGACATAAAATTTTGACAAGATATCCTATAAAAATAAAATTTTGAAAAAATTTTCTATAAAAATGAAATTTTGACAAAATGTTCTATAAAAATAAAATTTTGATAAAAATTTTCCATAAAAATAAAATTTAGACAAAATTTTTTATAAAAATAAAATTTAGACAAATTTTCTACAAAAATAATTTGTTTACAAAATTGTTTATAGAAATAACATTTTGTCAAAATTTTCTTTAGAAATAAAATTTTGACAAAATTTTGAATGAAAATAAATTTTAGACAAATTTTTTATAAAAATAAAATTTTTACAAACTTTGCTATAGAAACAAAATGTTGACAAAATTGTTTATAGAAATAACATTTTGTCAAAATTTTTGTTAGAAATAAAATTTTGACAAAATTTTCTATAAAAATAAAATTTTGACAAAATTTTCTATAAAAATAAAATTTTTACTAAATTTTCTATAAAAATAAAATTTTGGTAAAATTTCCTATAAACATAAAAGTTTGACAAGATATTCTATAAAGATAAAATTTTGAAAAAATTTTCTATAAAAATAAAATGTTGCAAAATTTTGTATAAAAATAAAATTTTGACAAATTTTTCTATAAAAATAAAATTTTGACAAAATTTTCTATAAAAATAAAATTTTGACAAAATTTTTTATAAAAATAAAATTTTGACATAATTTTCTATAAAAATAAAATTTTGACAAAATTTTCTATAAAAATAAAATTTCTATAGAAATAAAATTTTGAAAAAATAAAAGTCTATAGTTTGTTAAGCTTGAGATCATAGTTTTGACAAAATTTTCTATAGAAATAAAATTTTGACAAAGTTATTTATAGAAATAAAATTTATTATTGTTGTTTTGGATCTCAGCTTAAACCTCTGCATTGACTAAACTACAAGTGTAGCTTAACCAACAGAGGAAAAGCATGCTTGTCAAATTTATGTGGGCAAAGCCCTATAGACTGCAAGATGCCTAAACAAATTTGCAAGCATATCTATTTTCCTTT
Organism: Haematobia irritans; assembly: GCF_050003625.1. Lineage (NCBI taxonomy): Eukaryota > Metazoa > Arthropoda > Insecta > Diptera > Muscidae > Haematobia > Haematobia irritans. The sequence goes on along the minus strand of NC_134399.1, from coordinate 200,425,881 downwards.
GCCAAAGTCAAATCATCGATTTGAATGTAGTTGGCTGGGTTTGTTTTGAGCGTGCTTACTCGAATTTATTCTGATAATTGGTTGATAGTTTTGCTGCAAGTAGCTAGAGGATGCTGATGAGGATTGTGGTAATTCCTGCAGTCTATAGGGCTTTGCCCAAATAAATTTGACAAGTATACTTTTAATCTGTTGGTTAAGATACACTTGTAGTTTAGTCAATGCATGGTTTTAGGCTGAGATCAAAAACAACAATAACGATTGAATAACAAACAAAACGAATTTTTACTAAATTTTCTCTAAAAATAAAGGGTGATTCTTTTGAGGTTAGGATTTTCATGCATTAGTATTTGAGAAAGATGCTCAGTATGCTTTGACATTTCATCATGAATAGACTTACTAACGAGCCACAACGTCGAATTTTCAGTGAATGGGCCCTAGAAAAGTTGGCAGAAAATCCGCTTTTTTATCGACAAATTTTGTTTAGCGATGAGGCTCATTTCTGGTTGAATGGCTACGTAAATAAGCAAAATTGCCGCATTTGGAGTGAAGAGCAACCAGAAGCCGTTCAAGAACTGCCCATGCATCCCGAAAAATGCACTGTTTGGTGTGGTTTGTACGCTGGTGGAATCATTGGACCGTATTTTTTCAAAGATGCTGTTGGACGCAACGTTACGGTGAATGGCGATCGCTATCGTTCGATGCTAAAGAACTTTTTGTTGCCAAAAGTGGAAGAACTGAACTTGGTTGACATGTGGTTTCAACAAGATGGCGCTACATGCCACACAGCTCGCGATTCTATGGCCATTTTGAGGGAAAACTTCGGAGAACAATTCATCTCAAGAAATGGACCGGTAAGTTGGCCACCAAGATCATGCGATTTGACGCCTTTAGACTATTTTTTGTGGGGCTACGTCAAGTCTAAAGTCTACAGAAATAAGCCAGCAACTATTCCAGCTTTGGAAGACAACATTTCCGAAGAAATTCGGGCTATTCCGGCCGAAATGCTCGAAAAAGTTGCCCAAAATTGGACTTTCCGAATGGACCACCTAAGACGCAGCCGCGGTCAACATTTAAATGAAATTATCTTCAAAAAGTAAATGTCATGGACCAATCTAACGTTTCAAATAAAGAACCGATGAGATTTTGCAAATTTTATGCGTTTTTTTTAAAAAAAAAGTTATCAAGCTCTTAACAAATCACCCTTTAAAATTTTGGCAAAATTAACATAAAAGTTGACAAAATTTTCTATAGAAATAAAATTTGAACAAAATTTTCTATAAAAATAAAATTTTAACAAAATTTTCTATAAAAATAAAATTTTAACAAAATTTTCTATAAAAATAAAATTTTAACAAAATTTTCTATAAAAATAAAATTTTTGACAAAATTGTCTATAAAATCTTCTATAAAAATAAAATTTTGAAAAAATTTTGTATTAAATAAAATTTTGAGATCATAGTTTTGACAAAATTTTCTATAAATATAAAATTTTGGCAAAATTTTCTATATAAATAAAATTTAGACAAAATTTTCTATAAAAATAAAATTTTGAAAATATTTTGTATTAAATAAAATTTTGATAAAATTTTCTATAAAAATAAAATTTTGACAAAATTTTGTATTAAATAAAATTTTGATAAAATTTCTATAAAAATAAAATTTTAACAAAATAAATGTCAATAGTTATTTAAGCTTGAGATCATAGTTTTGACAAAATTTTCTATAAAAATAAAATTTTGGCAAAATTTTCTATATAAATAAAATTTTGACAAAATTTTCTATAAATATAAAATTTGACAAGATATTCTATAAAAATAAAATTTTGAAAAAATTTTCTATTGAATAAAATTTTGATAAAATTTTCTATAAAAATAAAATTTTGACAAAGTTTTCTATAGAAATAAAATTTTGACAAAATTGTTTATTGAAATAAAATTTTGACAAAATTTTCTATAAAAATAAAATTTTGACAAAATTTTCTATAAAAATAAAATTTTGACAAAATTTTCTATTAAATAAAATTTTGATAAATTTTTCTATAAAAATGACAAAAGTTTCTATATAAATAAAATTTTGACACAATTTTCTATAAAAATAAAACTTTGGCAAAATTTTCTATAAAAAATTTGACAAAATTTTCTATAAAAATAAAATTTTGACAAAATTTTCTATTAAATAAAATTTTGATAAAATTTTATATATAAATAAAATTTTGACAATATAAATGCCAATAGTTATTTAAGCTTGAGATCATAGTTTTGACAAAATTTTCTATAAAAATAAACTTTTGACAAAATTTTCTATAGAAATAAAATTTTTACAAAATGTTCTATAAAACTAAAATTTTTACAAAATAGTTTATAGAAATAAAATTTTGTCAAGATTTTCTTTAGAAATAAAATTTTGACAAAAGTTTCTATAGAAATAAAACTTTGACAAAATTTTCTATAGAAATAAAATTTTGACAAAATTTTCTACAAAAATAAAATTTTGGCAAAATTTTGTATTAAATAAAATTTTCATATAATTTTGACCAAATAAATGTCAATAGTTATTTAAGCTTGAGATCATAGTTTTGACAAAATTTTCTATAAAAATAAAATTTTGAAAATATTTTGTATTAAATAAAATTTTGATAAAATTTTCTATAAAAATAAAATTTTGAAAAAATTTTCTATTGAATAAAATTTTGATAAAATTTTCTATAAAAATAAAATTTTGACAAAGTTTTCTATAGAAATAAAATTTTGACAAAATTTTCTATAAAAATAAAATTTTGACAAAATTTTCTATAAAAATAAAATTTTGACAAAATTTTCTATTAAATAAAATTTTGATAATTATTTCTATAAAAATAAATTTTGACAAAATTGTTTATAGAAATAAAATTTTGACAAAATTTTCTATAAAATAAAATTTTGACAAAATTTTCTATAAAAATAAAATTTTGACAAAATTTTCTACAAACATAAAATTTTGAAAAAAAAATCAATAAAAATAAAATTTTGACAAAATTTTCTATAAAAATAAAATTTTGGCAAAATTTTGTATTAAATAAAATTTTCATATAATTTTGACCAAATAAATGTCAATAGTTATTTAAGCTTGAGATCATAGTTTTGACAAAATTTTCTATAAAAATAAAATTTTGAAAATATTTTGTATTAAATAAAATGTTGATTAAATTTTCTATAAAAATAAAATTTTGAAAAAATTTTCTATTGAATAAAATTTTGACAAAGTTTTCTATAGAAATCAAATTTTGACAAAATTATTTATAGAAATAAAATTTTGGCAAAATTTTCTATGGAAATCAAATTTTGACAAAATTTTCTATAGAAATCAAATTTTGACAAAATTTTCTATAGAAATAAAATTTTGTCAAAATGATCTATAAAAATAAAATTAAGACAAATTTTTCTATAAAAATAAATTTTTTACTAAATTTTCTATAAAAATAAAATTAAGGAAAAATTTTCTATAAAAATTTAATTTTGAAAAAATTTCTATAAAAATAAATTTTTGACTAAATTTTCTATAGAAATATAATTTTGACTAAATTGTCTATAGAAATAAAATTTTGCAAAATAATTTCTTTTGTTTGGTAGTTTTTTGGTAAAATTTGTTTCCAATTTTTTGGTAGATTGTTTATAGCTTGAGTGGCAACCGTGGTCGTAACCCTTTGTGTGTGTGTATGGGAGATGAGTAAATTCTCATGTTTATTCATATCGTCTTTTTGGGCTCATATTGATCGATTTAAGCTTCGTTCTGAGTTTTCTCTATTACAATTTCCCCCTTCTGTGTGAAACTGCATTCATGTTGATTGCCTTTGGATAAGGCAATATTTAAATGAAAATGTTTCGATATTGCCACCTCATACAGCTGCTGCAGTTTAAGCATCCTGTTTGTGATTCGCGATGAGGGATTTTTTTTTGTGTGGGGATGTGAGTGTGTGTGAGAGAGCGTGTGTATTTGCTTTCCTTTTGAATCACACTTGTGTGCCAGTACTTGCATTGGCATAAGAGCGAGTAAATAGTATGTTGCCAGTGAGTCATGTGGCAGGTTTTACTTTGTCTTTTTTTTTTTTGCACCCTTTATTTACCCACACAGTTTTCCTATAAAATTTAAATGTTCCCCCATTCTACAAACATTAAGCCCGTACAGTGGGATATAATTGATCGCCATAAAGAGAGTCTCAGAAGTTAGGGTAGAATGGCATTTTAGTTCCTTTTCTCGACTCCGAGTTCGGCTAAACCAACATTTTAAAAATATTTCACATTTTTGTAGCTAACTGCAAACGATCAATAAACGGTGTTAAGGTGTAGATATAGGTCCTATATATACCGTTCGACCGATTTAGAATCATATGACTACCGTAGTTCCATATTTTGAGTAGATTTAGCAATGTCCGTCTGTCTGTATGTCTGTCTGTCTGTCTGTCCCTCTGTCCGTCTGTCTGTATATGCAATTTTGTGTGCAAATTACAGCTCGTAGTTTAAGTCCGATCGTCCTCAAATTTTGCATAGAGTTTTACTTTGACTCAAAGACAATCGCTATTGATTTTCGGTTCAGATTTAGATATAGCTGCCAAGTTGATAGCAATACCACGAAATTACTACATTTCGGTTTATATATAAAATTTTTATCATTTTTCTCACCTATATAGCTATTGAATATAAAAATATATATACTTCAAATATTTGGGTTCTTATTTTAATTTTCTATCACAAGTCATTTTTCTTATTTTCAAGTCACCGTTTATTTGCACAACTCATCCCAATGTTCTTTGCCCCCCGTCTTTTTTGTCTTAAATTAAAATTCCAATAAAGCTGCAACTTTTCGAGTTTATTTCAACGTTTTTGGTTTTTTCTGTTTTTTTGTATGCATCTTCTGGTCTGATACGATGAGAAGCAATAAATTGGGTTAAACTATCGAATGGAAAATGTGTCCTCATAGACACAGATCGTTGTAGGCGCGTACATAAAAGTTAATGTACGAATGTTCAAAACCAAGGAAATTCGTTTGCTCCAAATGTTTTATGTAAACGTGTGGGTGAATGTGCGTTCGTGTGGGAGTTTTAGTGAGAGGGCCATTGTATATTGTTCAATTTGAAGATGTTGATGGAGCTGCATATACAGTGGTAATCAAATGGCCTCAGAGGGTGTATCCACTTTACCATGTGGTTGGCCATAGCTGATTTATTTGTTACATGGTACACCATTCGCGTTTTAATTAAAATACTTGACTCCCAATAAGTCGCATGGTGAATGAGTGCAGAATATTTAATTGTCGTATAAAGGAAAATGCAAACTTTATAAGAATTTTTAATTTTTTTCGGAGATTCGTGTTTGCTGTTAATGCATTTAAATGTACAATAAATCATGTAAGTCGATAAAAATTGTCATGGAATCAATTAAATTCATTCTTCAGGGATGGAAATTTTACAAAATGAAGGTTGAAATATAACAGGCCATGTGAATAATCCCTGGTTTAAAACCATAATAATGAAATCTCGCGGCACATAGGGGGCGCGAATCAATTTAATTTTAGGTGAGCCATACATTTAATAATAAGCTTCTATAAATTTAACAGCTGCCAGGTTATAAGTTTGTGAATTATAGAATTTCAAGGGGAAGCAAACTAATTTCAAAATAATCATATATATTATTATATATTTAAATATATTCTTATTATATTATTTTTCTTGCAGGTATGAATTTGAATCTACTAATTTAATAGCAAGCAATATGTAAGTACATAACTTGTACATATCCTGACCACAATATTACCAAGCAACAAGTTGATACATTCAACGTTCTTCCTTCAATTAGAAAATAATCGCAATTAAGAAATGGAGTGAACATTTTAAAAATTTTTCATTAATATATACATAATTCCGATTAATATTTGAATTATTTAAAAAAAAAATCCAATTAAAAATATAATTGAAAATTTTGTTCGGAATTAATTAGTGCTATAATATTGATTGTTTCATTAAATTTCGCCTCAAATCTAAAGAAAACTCCCCAATCTTGTAAAATTATAAGATAATGATTTTATATAAAAGAATAAAAATATGAAATAAATAAACGACGATGCATTAAATAATTCAATTATTTTTTTTTTACCAAACTAAGTAATTGAACCAATTAAAAAATCAATTGAAAGTTCCGGAAAAATCAATTCATTTTTAAAAAGTAAATGTTTTATTTCCTAATTTCAAATCGATACCGAAGTTAGGTTAGGTGGCATCCCGATGTACCAGGCTCACTTAGACTATTCAGTCGATTGTGATACCACAGGGGTGAACTTCTCTCTTATCACTGAGTGCTTCCCGATTCCATATTAAGCTCAATGACAAGGGACCTCCTTTTTATAGCCGAGTCCGAATGGCGTTCCACATTGCAGTGAAACCACTTAGAGAAGCTTTGAAACCCTCAGCAATGTCACCAGCATTACTGAGGTGGGATAATCCACCGCAGAAAAACTTTTTGGTGTTCGGTCGAAGCAGGAATCGAACCCACGACCTTGTGTATGCAAGGCGGGCATGCTAACCACTGCACCACGGTGACTACCAAAGTAAGCGTGATCTCCAAAAACGTCCGATCGGTTAGACATAGCTGATAGATTCCAAGCGACCAATATAATCCGAAATGGTTCATCCATCTTGAAGCCATAGTTTTTATTGTAATATAGTAACGGAACGAAATACATTTTTGTATTGTATTCATCCTTACATTGATTGTGTCTCATGCTGTATAATATAAAGGCACACACCTTGTGTGGCCACATACCCACTGCTCTACTCACCACATACCCACTGTCATTCAATGCAGTCTGGGTGGGTATGGGAATAATGATTTATAAGGCAATCTGACTTGGGCAACATTTATTTTTGCGTGCTATGAGTATAATTCCCATCTACGTCGTGGCTGTGGGAGAATATAAACTCAGGGTTTTTGGGCAACGAGCAAGGAGTCCCGACAGCCGAAGGCTATTGAACACGACGAGTGGCACGACCGCAGTCAGTTCGCACTAAGCGACAGGAACTCTACCACTGCACTAAGTGTTTCGGCATTTATCTTGCTTCCGCACTAATAGCTTCGGTTATTAGCTTGCTTCCGTACTAATTGTTTCGACAATTAGCTTGTTTCCGCACTAATCGTTTCCCGACGATTAGCTTGCTTCCGCAATAGTAGCTTCGGCTATTAGCTTGTTTCCGCACTAATCGTTTCCCGACGATTAGCTTGCTTCCACGCTAATAGCTGTGGCTATTAGCTTGATTCCGTACTAATTGTTTCGACAATTAGCTTGCTTCCGCACTAATCGTTTCCCGACGATTAGCTTGCTTCCGTACTAATTGTTTCGACAATTAGCTTGCTTCCGCACTAATCGTTTCCCGACGATTAGCTTGCTTCCGCACTAGTAGCTGTGGCTATTAGCTTGCCTCCGCACTAGTAGATACGGCTATTAGCTTGCTTCCGCACTAATCGTTTCCCGACGATTAGCTTGCATCCGCACTAATAGCTTCGGCTATTAGCTTGTTTCCGCACTAATCGTTTCCCGACGATTAGCTTGCTTCCACGCTAATAGCGTCAGCTATTAGCTTGCTTCCACGCTAATAGCGTCAGCTATTAGCTTGCTTCCGCACTAGTAGCGTTGGCTATTAGCTTGCTTCCGCACTAGTAGCTTCGGTTATTAGCTTGCTTCCGTACTAATTGTTTCGACAATTAGCTTGCTTCCGCACTAATCGTTTCCCGACGATTAGCTTGCTTCCGCACTAATTGTTTCGGCAATTAGCTTTCTTCCGCACTAATCGTTTCCCGACGATTAGCTTGCTTCCGCACTAGTAGCTGTGGCTATTAGCTTGCCTCCGCACTAGTAGATACGGCTATTAGCTTGCTTCCGTACTAATCGTTTCCCGACGATTAGCTTGCTTCCGCACTAATAGCTTCGGCTATTAGCTTGCTTCCGCACTAGTAGCTTCGGCTATTAGCTTGCTTCCACACTAATCGTTTCCCGATGATTAGCTTGCTTCTGCACTATAAGATTCGGCAATTAGCTTGCTTCCGCACTAATAGCTTCGGCTATTAGCTTGCTTCCGCACTAATCGTTTCCCGACGATTAGCTTGCTTCCGCACTAATAGCTTCGGCTATTAGCTTGCTTCCGCACTAGTAGCTTCGGCTATTAGCTTGCTTCCGCACTAACCGTTTCCCGATGATTAGCTTGCTTCCGCACTAGTAGTTTGGCAATTAGCTTGCTTCTGCACTAGTAGCTTCGGCTATTAGCTTGCTTCCGCACTAATAGCTTCGGCTATTAGCTTGCTTCCGCACTAGTAGCTTCGGCTATTAGCTTGCTTCCGCACTAACCGTTTCCCGATGATTAGCTTGCTTCCGCACTAATAGCTTCGGCTATTAGCTTGCTTCCGCACTAACCGTTTCCCGATGATTAGCTTGCTTCCGCACTAGTAGCTTCGGCTATTAGCTTGCTTCCGCACTAATCGCTTCCCGACGATTATCTTGCTCCCGCACTAATAGTTTCGGCTATTAGCTTGCTTCCGCACTAGTAGCTTCGGCTATTAGCTTGCTTCCGCACTAATAGCTTCGGCTATTAGCTTGCTTCCGCACTAATCGGTTCCCGATGATTAGCTTGCTTCCGCACTAATAGTTTCGGCTATTAGCTTGCTTCCGCACTAGTAGCTTCGGCTATTAGCTTGCTTCCGCACTAATTGTTTCGGCAATTACCTTGCTTCCACACTAATAGCTCCGGCTATTATCTTGATTGCACTAATAGGTTCGGCAAATAGTTTGTAGTTTTCTTACTAACCTAACAACGAATCAACAATCCACACCGAATCGCCACATCACCTGTGTTATCAACACTGAATCGCCGCATCACCCGAATCATCAACTTATCCCGCATCACCCGAATCATCAACATATAGCCGCATCACCCGAAACATCAACCTGACGCCGTATCACCCGAATCATAAACATCAGCCAACCACCGACAGCCGTCCAAACCAACACGACCGACTCATCGACACCGGACAGCCACCGACGGCTGACCAACAAACCACCATCACCACCACCGAATCACCAACCGAGCCATCAACCGAATAGTCAACGACGCCGAATCGTCAACGACAATCACGAACCATCAACCGAATCACCAACTGATCGTCACCGAACAATCACCGACACCGTAACAGGTTGGCTGATAAGTCCCCGATCTAACAAAGAAAAAGACATTTTTTTTGTCAAAATTCGTTTTTATTATTCGACATAGTTCCCTTCAAGAGCTATAAAACGATTATATCGACCTTCCAATTTTTTGATACCATTTTGGTAGTCCTCCTTCGGTTTTGCCTCAAAATAGGCCTCAGTTTCGGCGATCACCTCTTCATTGCAGCCAAATTTTTTCCCTGCGAGCATCCTTTTGAGGTCTGAGAACAAGAAAAAGTCGCTGGGGGCCAGATCTGGAGAATACGGTGGGTGGGTGGCAATTCGAAGCCCAATTCATGAATTTTTGCCATCGTTCTCAATGACTTGTGGCACGGTGGAACAACACTTTTTTTCTTCTTTATATGGGGCCGTTTTGCCGCGATTTCGACCTTCAAACGCTCCAATAGCGCCATATAATAATCACTGTTGATGGTTTTTCCCTTCTCAAGATAATCGATAAAAATTATTCCATGCGCATCCCAAAAAACAGAGGCCATTACTTTGCCAGCGGACTTTTGAGTCTTTCCACGCTTCGGAGACGGTTCACCGGTCGCTGTCCCCTCTGCCGACTGTCGATTGGACTCAGAAGTGTAGTGATGGAGCCATGTTTCACCCATTGTCACATATCGAAGGAAAAACTCGGTTGTATTACGAGTTAACAGCTGCAAACACCGCTCAGACTCATCAACACATTGTTGTTTTTGGTCAAATTTGAGCTCGCGCGGCACCCATTTTGCACAGAGCTTCCCTATATCCAAATATTGATGAATCATATGACCAACACGTTCCTTTGATATATCTAAGGCCTGTGCTATATCGATCAACTTAATTTTACGGTCATTCAAAATCATTTTGTGGATTCTTTTGATGTTGTCGTTGGTAACCACCTCTTTCGGGCGTCCACTGCGTTCACCGTCCTCCGTGCTCATTTCACCACGCTTTAATTTTGCATACCAATCAATTATTGTTGATTTCCCTGGGGCAGAGTCCGGAAACTCACTATCAAGCCAAGTTTTTGTTTCCGCCGTATTTTTTCCCTTCAGAAAACAGTATTTTATCAAAACACGAAATTGCTTTTTTTCAATTTTTTTTCACAATAACAAAAGTTGCTTCACAAAAGACGCTCTATCTCACAAACTAATTGACTTACAGACGTCAAATTTTGACACGAATCATTTGAAGATTGGTACTATATAAAAATGATATGCATATAATACTAGCGACGCCATCTATGTGTCAGACCGGGGACTTATCAGCCAATCTGTTATCAATGACTTTTGCCGAACCAAATCGTCAGCAACCAATCCGCCGGCATCTTTACTAAGAGGCGACATAATAAATCACGAACTCCCCAGCATACATTGCAAACATAGGCATTATACGTTTATAAGGTCAAATAAATAAAGTTCGTACTACTATTATTGTATAAAGTTGATCCTGGACGACCACTGGTCTACCTGTGCCGACGACAAAACCACGTTACAATATGCACCCCAAAAAGCTGACAAAAGTCTTTGCTAATGTGGCTTTCCTAACAAGGTCATAATACACAGACCAAAAAAATCTTTAGGATATAATAAAAATACTAATTTAAATACCCCTATAATACGTATACATCACTCTAAATTCTATTTGTCTATTTTTTAATATTAAACTACTTTGACTATTCAAATAAAAAAAAAATCCAAACATGCGATGACAACAAGCTGTGAGTGAAATGGAATCTTTAGCAAAAAAAAAATCCATAAAATCAAATCTATCCACTATGACACAATCGAACAAATGACACCACATCAATGCAGCCTCAATTCTCTGATGGAATGGAGCATGCTTTGTGAATGCATTCAATCACCCGTCTTTCCAAAGCCAAATACGAAGCACAAATAGCAGACATCAATTTGGGAGGTTTGTGTCAATTTTATGCAACGCTAACAATGACGATGCACTTCCACTTCCATTATCTGAGCCCAAAACGGCCACAAACGCAAGGCATTGCTATAAACCCATAGGGGATAGATACTAGATGGGTATTGTCATAAGTGGTGACACAAGCAGGCATTTACTGTGGCAAATATCCTTGCACCTTGCTAACCAGCTTTCTAGCTCACATTCATGCTCTGGCTCAAATTTGAACAGCCAGTAGCATTTTCATGAACAATTGTTGAGGCATGGCGTGATCCTATGACAATGGTATTTACCAATTTTGTTGCCAATAACTATGCCCGCCCCCTCACACAAAATTCATTCAAATCCAATCATGCAATTTTGCTACAAATAGTTGACGGTAAATGGTGTAGCCCCCATGGGGACTTTCAGAGAGCTAGAGTTTTCAAATGTGCTATGGTCGACTTGAATTTTGGTTTTTATACCCACCAACATAGAATGGTGATGGGGGTATAACAAATTTGTCATTCCGTTTGTAACACATCGAAATATCGATTTCCGACTATATAAGGTATATATATTCCTGATCAGGGAGAAATTCTAAGACGGTATAAGCATGTCCGTCTGTCTGTTGTAATCACGCTACAGTCTTCAATAATGGCGCAATCATCCTGAAATTTGGCACAGATTCGTTTTTTTGTCTGCACGCAGGGCAAGTTCGAAGATGGATTATATTGGTCCAAGTTTTGATAAAGTCCCTATGTAAACCGACTTCCCGATTTGGAGTCCTGGGCTTACAAAAAAGTAGTTCTTATCCAATTTACCTTAAATTGGAAATTTATAGGTGTTTTAAGACCGTCAAAGAGTGTGCCGAAAATTGTGTCTATCGGTCCATGTTTTGGTATAGTCCCCATATAGACCGATTTCCTGATTTTACTTCTTGGGCGTCCAGAAACTGTATTTTTTTATCCAATTTGCCTGAAATTGAAAATCTAGAGGTATTTTAGGACCAAAGATTGGTGTGTCGAAAATGGGGTGTATCGGTCCCTGTTTTGGTATAGACAGGGACCGATCTCCCGATTTTACTTCTTGGGCGTCTAGAAACTGTATTCACACAACCCTATTTGTTTGAAATTGGAAATCTAGAGGTATTTTAGGACCAAAGATTGGTGTGTCGAAAATGGTTCGTATCGGTCCATGTTTTGTTATAGCCCCCATATAGACCGATCTCCCGATTTTACTTCTTGAGCTTCTAGAAATCGCAATTTTTATCCGATTTACATGAAATAAAAATCTAGAGGTATTTTGGGACCATAAAAAGGTGTGCCAAATGTGGTGTATATCGGTCCAAGGTTTAGTTTAGCCTCCATATAACCCTAACTCCCAATTTGACTTCTTGAGCATCTAGACATCCGAACTTTTATCCGATTTACGTGAAATTCAAAATCTGAAGATATTTTTGGGTCTACGCCGAATATGGTGTGTATCGGTTCATGTTTTGGTATTTACCTCATATAGACCGATCTCCAGATTTGATCTCTTAAGTGCGTAGACATCCCAATTTTTATGCGATTTGCGGGAAATTCAAAATTTAGAGGTATTTTCGATCCGTAAATAAGTATAGCGAATATGGTGTCCATGTTTTGGTATGCTCCCATGTGTAAAGTCTCCCACTTTCTATGTTGGTATATATGTTTGCTTGGCAGAGTGTCTGTAAGCAAATCCACCTGAAATTCTATATATGCCCAGCAAAAAGAGAGCTTTCAAAAAAGTAGTTTGGATCCTTTATTTTGTGATCCGGAAATAGTGCAAACTTGGATTATCTCCAATGAATTTTACATGGGCTTGTCTGAGTCGATCTGAGCATGTCCGTCCGTCTGTTGAAATCACGCTAACTTCCGAACGAAAAAAGCTATCGACTTGAAACTTGGCACAAGTAGTTGTTATTGATGTAGGTCAGATGGTATTGCAAATGGGCCATATCGGTCCACTTTTACGTATAGCCCCCATATAAACGGACCCCCAAATTTGGCTTGCGAGGCCTCTAAGAGAAGCAAATTTCAACCGGATCGGATGAAATTTGGTACATGGTGTTAGTATATGGTCTCTAACAACCATGCAAAAATTGGTCCACATCGGTCTATAATTATATATAGCCCCATTTAAACGGACCCCCAAATTTGGCTTGCAGACCCTCTAAGAGAAGCAAATTTCATTCGATCCGGCTGAAATTTGGTACATGGTGTTAGTATATGGTCTCTAATGACCATGCAAAAATTGGTCCACATCGGTCAATAATTATATATAGCCCCTATATAAACCGATCACCAGATTTGACCTCCGGAGCCTCTTGGAAGACTAAAATTCATCTGATTCAGTTGATATTTGGTACGTGGTGTTAATATATGGCCTCAAACACCCATGCAAAAATTGGTCGAAATCGGTACATAGTTATATATAGCCCCTATATAAACCGATCCCCCGATTTGGCTTGCAGAGCCCCTAAGAGAAACAAATTTCATCCGATCCGGCTGAAATTTCATACATGGTGTTAGTATATTGTCTCTAACAACCATGCAAAAATTGGCCCCCATATAAAACGATCACCAAATTTGACCTCCGGAGCCTCTTGGAAGACCGAAATTCATATTATTCAGTTGAAATTTGGTACGTGATGTTAGTATATGGTCTCTAACAACCATGCAACAAGTGGTCCACATCGGTTCGTAATTATATAAGCCTCCATATAAACCGATCCCCCCATTTGGCTTGCGGAGCCTCTAAGAGAAGCAAATTTCATCCGATCCGGCTGAAATTTGGTACATGGTGTTGGTATATGTTCTCTAATGACCATGCAAAAATTGGTCCATATCGGCCCATAATTATATATAGCCCCCATATAAACCGATCCCCAGATTTGACCTCCGGAGCCTCTTAGAGGAGCAAAATTCATCCAATCCGGTTGAAATCATGGTTGCCACTCGAACCAAAAATAATCTACCAAAATTTTATTTCTATAGAAAATTTTGTTAAAATTTTATTTCTATAGAAAATTTTTGGTAAAATTTTATTTCTATAGAAAATCTTGTCAAAATTTTATTTCTATAGAAAATTTAGTCAAAATTTTATTTTTATAGAAAATTTTGTCAAAAATTTTATTTCTATAGAAAATTTTTTCAAAATTTTATTTCTATAGATTTTTTTTTCCAAATTTTACTTCTATAGAAAATATTGTCAAAATTTTATTTCTATAGAAAATTTTTGCTAAAATTTTATTTCTATAGAAAATCTTGTCAAAATTTTATTTTTATAGAAAATTTAGTCAAAATTTTATTTCTATAGAAAGTTTTGTTAAAATTTTATTTCTATAGAAAAGTTTGTTAACTTAAGTAATTCGATTGTGGACGGCAGTGTTTAGAAGAAGTTTCTACGCAATCCATGGTGGAGGGTACATAAGCTTCGGCCTGGCCGAACTTACGGCCATACCTTTTTTACTTTTTTGATTTGATTTTCTATTCTTTTTTGCGAAATTTACATTTTCACTTAAAACGGTCTAATTCCGTACTTTCTATGACTTGTCCAAAAGGATTGCATTGGAAGTGGAAAAAAATTGATGGGGGATTCCTGTATGCGCTTTAAAAGAAATGTTTGTGGAACAACTTTCAATTTTTTTGCTGGGTGTATTTTCAAGTAAATTGACGAAGAGTTTTCTAAGGAAACAATTATATTTTTTGATTCATGGTGGCGTTTGCGGTGGGCCACACCATTACCATCGGCGGCACTTGAGTTCTTGTGGCCCATCGAATTTGTAAATTTTAAGCTGACTCCTATTGCAAGTCAACCCGATCACTAACTTCCCAATTTGGGTTTTTTTAACTTCAAAAGTCTATCGATGGTATGGTGAATTCGACCGAGATCCGTAGTTCAATCCAAGAGGAATTTCGTGAATGTCATCCAAAATCAGTTTTTGTTCCTGAAACCATCGTGAAATTGAGACAATCTTAGGCATTAGTGGGATCACCATACATTCAATATTGCATTTGACCGTAAAAAAAATTGTTCGCATTGGATCCCATACAATTTGTTAATCTCTCAGAAAATAAGGCTCTTGTCGATTGGTCGAAATAAATGCTCCAAAAGTACGATCATGACAGGCCATGAATCGGGGATTTATGAGTATGTGATCGAAAGTAAACAGCATTCGGCTGTTCGACACCTGAAGAAGCGGTTAATGCGTTCAGAATGCATATTTTGGAGATTCCTCAATCAGCGTGGCAAAAATGCTTTGACACTTGGTTCGAATGCAGGTAAAAGTTTATAGACCTTAATGGGGAATATTTTGAAAAACAATAAAGCGATTTTTGATTTTCAATATTTGTTCTCTAGTAGCGCAATATGAAATACAACCCTCGTACAAGAAATATATGCCCCAAATTGAGAAGTGATTTTCAAACTCAACCCTGATATACTTCAGCAGTATTTAATAAATTGTTCACTATAATTCACTATAAGGTTATAAATCATCATCCTCCTCTTTTAATTCTGTAGGGTATCGATAGCTCAAAAAGTAAAACATGCTTCATACAATTATGCATTCAACTCACAAACTCCTTTAGCTATACATCAATCAAACAATTGTTCCCCTTCTATTCAATATACGACAGGGCGAAGGAGATGCCTCCACGTAAAGAGTTAAGCAGAGTTATATTCCCTGGAATTGATATTCCAGGAAATTTTGCATACGCCAGCTTAACAATGAATAACTTTTGGAAAATTTTTCTTCATGAATAATGGAAGGGTTGATGCTGTTCAATGGCAAGATGTATATGCCAACACCTGAAAGAAATGACAACGTTGCACTTTATGATGATGTTATGCTGATACAAAAAAAAAAAACGAATTTACAAATATTGAATATTTTCTACAATGACTATACGAGTATATGAGTCCCCTGGATGTTTGTCAAACATTTACATTCAAGCGCACACATCAATCATAAATATCTGCATTGAGATGTAAGGCATAGAGCGTTGAGTATTATTGTATTTTTTTCACCATTCATAGGATATCAATAAATTCTTGGAAATCTGATGAGGGAAAATAAGTAATGGATTAGGACACATTGCTACGAGGTGTATAAATCCAATAAAATTCATTTTCATTTCATTCGATTAAATAATAAATAACAAAAATTATTTTATGAAGTTTTCATGAATTCTACGCTTTTTTTATCTCACAGTTATCAAATGATTGAATAATTCCTCCTATAAGTGAAAAATTTTTCAGTGTATGAATATCCCATGTAAATGTGTCGAATTTTAAATATTTAACGATTTTTGCTTGTACCACCAAGGGAAAATTACTACTTGTAAAAAAAAGCAAAACTTCATCACAATCGAATTTGATAGTAAAAATATTTTATTTATAAACACAATGCTGTCACCTTTTTATTTCTATACAAAATTTTGTCACAAATTTGATTTTTATAGAAAATTTTGTTAAGATTTTCTTCAAATATTACATTTTGTCAAGATTTTTTCCAATAGAAAATTTCTAATGAAAATTTTGTTAAAATTTTATTTCTATAGAAAATGTTGTCAACATTTTATTTCTACAGAAAATTTTTTAAAAATTTTATTTCTATAGAAAATTTTGTCAAAATTTTCTTTCTATAGAAAGTTTTGTCAAAATGTTATTTATATAGAAAATTTTGTCAAAATTTTATTTCTATAGAAAACTTTTTCAAAATTTTATTTCTATAGAAAATGTTGTCCAAATTTTATTTCTTTATAAAATATTGACAAAATTTTATTTCTATAGATTTTTTTTTTTCAAAATGTTTTATTTCTATAAATATTTTTATCAAACATTTATTTCTAAAAATTTTTTTTTTTTTAATTTTATTTCTATAGAAAATTTTTTAAAAATTTGATTTTATAGAAAATTTTGTCAAATTTTTTGTCTATCGAAAATTTTGTCACAACTTAATTTCTATAGCAAATATTGACAAAATTATATTTCTATAAAAA
Organism: Haematobia irritans; assembly: GCF_050003625.1. Classification (NCBI taxonomy): domain Eukaryota; kingdom Metazoa; phylum Arthropoda; class Insecta; order Diptera; family Muscidae; genus Haematobia; species Haematobia irritans. The sequence continues at coordinate 200,408,743 of NC_134399.1, read as the reverse complement.
ATTTTGTCATCATTTTATTTCTTAAAAAATTTTTTTCAAAATTTTATTTCTAATGAAAATTTTGTCAAAATTTTATATCTACAAAATTTTTTTTATACCCTCCATGGGGGGTATATTAACTTTATCATTCCGTTTGCAACACATCGAAATATTGCTCTAAGAACCCATAGAGTATATTCTGGGTCGTGGTGAAATTCTGAGTCGATCTGAGCATGTCAGTCCGTCCGTCGTCCGTCCGTCCGTCTGTTGAAATCACGCTAACTTTCGGACGAAGCAAGCTATCGACTTAAAACTTGGCACAAGTAGTTGTTATTGATGTAGGTCGGATGGTATTGCAAATGAGCCATATCGGTCCACTTTTACGTATAGCCCCCATATAAACGGACCCCCAAATTTGGCTTGCACAGCCTATAAGAGAAGCATATTTCATCCGATCAGGCTGAAATTTGGTACATGGTGTTGGTATATGGTCTCTAACACCCATGCAAAAATTGGTCCATATCGGTCAGTAATTATATATAGCCCCCATATAAACCGATCCCCCGATTTGGCTTGTTGAGCCTCAAAGAGAACCAAATTTCATCCGATCCGGCTGAAGTTTGGCACATGGTGTTGGTATATGGTCTCTAACAACCATGCAAAAATTGGTGCACATAGGTCCATAATTATATATAGCCCCCATATAAACCGATCCTCAGATTTGAACTCCGGAGCCTCTTAGAGGAGCAAAATTTATCCGATCCAGTTGAAATTTGGTACGTGGTGTTAGTATATGGTATCTAACAACCATGTAAAAATTGGTCCATATTGGTCCATAATTATATATAGCCCCCATATAAACCGATCCCCAAATTTGACTTCTGGAGCCTCTTAGAAGACCAAAATTCATCTGATTCAGTTGAAATTTTGTTCGTGATGTTAATATATGTCCTCAAACACCCATGTAAAAATTGGTCCATATCGGTCCATAATTATATATAGCCCCAATATAAACCGATTCCCTGATTTGAACTCCGGAGCCTCTTAGAGGAGCAAAATTCATCCGATCCGGTTGAAATTTGGTACATGGTGTTAGTATATGGTCTCTCACAACCCTGTAAAAATTGGTCCATAGTGGTCCATAATTATATATAGCCCCCATATAAACCGATCCCCAGATTTGAACTCCGGAGCCTCTTAGAGGAGCAAAATTCATCCGATCCGGCTGAAATTTGGTACGTGGTGTTAGTATATGGTCTCTCACAACCATGTAAAAATTGGTCCATATTGGTCCATAATTATATATAACCCCCATACAAACCGATTCCCAGATTTGGTTTGCGGATCCTCTAAGCGAAGCAAATTTCATCCGATCCGGCTGAAATTTGGTACATGGTATTAGTATATAGTCTCTAACAGCCATTCAAAAATTTGTCCATATCAGTCCATAATTATATATAGCCATCAAATTTTAACCCATTCGAGCCAAAAATAATCTAGCATAATAATCTAATCTAAAATAGCAAAAATAATCTATAGAAAATTCTGTGAAAATTTTATTTCTATAGAAAATTCTGTCAAAATTTTATTCCTATAGAAAGTTTTGTCAAATTTTATTTCTATAGGAAATTTTGGCAAAATTTTGTTTCTATAGAAAATGTTGTCAAAATTTTAAATCTTTTGAAAATTTTTTCAAAATTTTATTTCTATAGAAAATTTTGTCAAAATGTTATTTCTATAGATAAAAGTTTTGTTAAAATCGTATTTCAATAAAAAATTTTGTCGAAATTTTACTGCTATAGTAAATGTTGTCAAAATTTTATTTCTATAGAAAATTTTGCCAAACTGAATTATATACGTATTTAATCGTCCTTTTTTAAGTTTAATATATACCACGTATGGACTACTTGGTATATATTATGGTATTAGGAAGTTTTAAGATACCTTGCCATCGGCAAGTGTTACCGTAACCCAAGTAATTCGATTGTGGATGACAGTCTTCAGTAGAAGTTTCTACGTAATCCATGGTGCAGGGTACATAAGCTTCGGCCTGGCCGAACTTACGGCCGTATATACTTGTTTTAAAATTTTATTTCAATAGATTTTTTTTCAAAACTTTATTTCTATGAAAACTTTGTCAAAATGTTATGTCTATAGAAAATATTGACAAAATTTTATTTCTATAGAAAATTTTATCAAAATTTTTGTTCTATAGAAAATTTTGTCAAAATTTAATTTCTTTAGAAAATTTTGTCAAAATTTTATTCATATAGAAAATTTTGTAAAAATGTTATGTCTTTAGAAAATTTTGCCAACATTTTACTTCTATAAAAAATTTTGCTAAAATTTAATTTCTATAGCAAATTTTGTCAAATTTTTATTTCTATAGAATTTTCTTTTTCAAAATTATATTTCTATAGAAAATTTTGTCAAAATTTTATTTCAAGATTCACATTTTTTTTTAATCCTTAAACTTTTAAGCTTCCCCTACTAAAGCAGCATGGCTTAACACTCCTCACATATTCCAAACAAAAAAAAAACACCATTCATAATGTTCGTTTACCATTCTGATGCACTTTTCAAAAGCTAGTCAGAAATCCACAAAACATTAGCCTTTACACAGAAAAAGAAAAATGTCATTGCTCCCACTATTCCCAATGCTAACGATGCATAAGGAATTTAACCTCCCACAACCTGCAAAACCATCTCAATCTCATGTCCCAAATCGGTTATTTAAGAGTCTGTGGTTTGATGATAAACCAACACTGTAGGGGGTTATGCTGGCACTCCACTTCGTAGTAGATGACGCTTTTGCATTCGATTGTTGTGCCTTTAGCTACGTTTTGGAGTTTATTTACCCACATCGTCAACGATCGAATGCAAAATTGCATCTTTTCTCACATGAAAAGTGTGGTAGCCAAAACCTCTACGTTTTATGGAATATTGGAGAATCTGAATGGACGATATTGGCAAGTAGCATTAGGGAATCACATAAAGAAGTTAATTTTATGTCCCCTGGTGCTCTGTTGAAATGATAAGCCTATGCAAGCCATAGTGTCGTGACATCTTAATGGACAATTTCAACAATCTGCCATGCCATTGAGGACATTTGTCAGCCTACGAAAACAAGAGAATGATATATGGCAAGGTATGTATTTATGGTCATACGGCATAGACCTAGAGAGGGAAACTTTTAATCTTAGATATATGGTATGGCAATTTCAGGCAAATCGGATGCCTAAGAAATCAAATAGGGAGATCGCGGAATCAGTTTACATGGAGGCTATGCGAAAACATGCAGCGATACACATCATATTTGTCAAACCTTATTTGTGAACGTAAAATACCGCTAGCATTCCAATTTCAGGAAAATCGGAGAATAGTTGCGGAGTTTAGAAGTCCAAGAATTCATGCCACAAGATCAGACATCCAACAATCCTGCAGTTTACAGGGCTTTACCCAGGACTGTGGAGTCGGAGTCTGAAGATTTTGCTGGAGTCGGAGTCGTAAAAATTTTGTTCGACTCCGACTCCGGCTAAACTAAATTTTTTAAAACACTTCACATTTTTGTAACTAAACAAGTTTTTACTGTGTTATACATTCGTTTTCATTGTGTTATACATTCGACCAATGTTCGGTATGACTGTAAATGAAACGCAACTTCCAATTATGGAGATCATTTTATGTTAGGCTAGCAGATGGGCTGAATCGATCCATTTTAATGCCCACAACCATAACAATTTATTTGAAATATTTCGAAATATCGATTTTATTTTTTTCTTAATTTTATTTTAAGAATATATACCTATATACATATGTCGAATATTGGCAGAATATGTTTCTTCAAAAATTTATTTTTAGAGACAATTTTGTCAATATTTTATTTCTATCGAAAATTTTCTCAAAATATTATTTCTACAGGAAATTTTTTCAAAATTTTATTTCTATACAACATTTTGTCAAAATTTTTTTTCTATACAAAATTTTGTCAAAATTTTATTTCTAAGTGAAATTTTGGAAAATTTTAATTCTATAGAAAATTTTGTTAAAATTTAATTTCTATAGAAAATTTTGTAGTATTTTATTTCTATAGAAAATTTTGTCAAAACTTTATTTATGTAGAGAATTTTGTCAAAACTTTATTTCTATAGAAAATTTTGTCAAAATTTTATTTCTATAGAAAATTTTGTCAAAATTTTATTTCTATAGAAATTTTTGTCAAAATTTTATTTCTATAGAAAATTTTGTCAAAATTTTATTTCTATAAAAAATTTTGTTAAAAATTTATTTCTATAGAAAATTTTGTCAAAATTTTATTTCTATAGAAAATGGTGTCAAAATTTTATTTCTATAGAAAATTTTGTCAAAATTTTATTTCTATAGACAATTTTGTCAAGATTTTATTTCTATAGAAAATTTTGTAATATTTTATTTCTATAAAAAGTTTATTAAAATTTTATTTCTATACAAAATTTTGTCAAAATTTTATTTCTATGAATAATTTTGGAAACTTTTATTTCTATAGTACATTTTGTCAAAATTGTGTTTCTATAGTAAATTTTGTTAAAATTTTATTTCTATAGAAAATGTTGTCTAAATTTTATTTACAATATAAAATTTTTGCAAAATTTTATTTCTATAGAAAATTTTGTTAAAATTTTATTTCTAAAGAAAATTTTGTCAAAATTTTTATTTCTATGACAATTTTTTCAAAATTTTATATCTATAGAAAATTTTGTCAAAATTTTATTTATATAGAAAATTTTGTCAAAATTTTATTTATATAAAAAATTTTGTCAACATTTTGGAAAATTTTAATTCTATAGTAAATGTTATTTCTATGGAAAATTTTGTCAAAATTTGATTTCTATAGAAAATTTTGTTAAAATTTGATTTCAATAGAAAAATTTTGTTAAAATTTAATTTCTATAGAAAATTTTCTTTTATAGAAAATTGTGTCAAAACTTTATTTATATAGAAAATTTGGTCAAAATTTTATTTCTATAGAAAATTTTGTCAAAATTTTATTTATATAAAAATTTTTGCTAAAATTTTAATTCTATACAAAATTTGGTCAAAATTTTATTTCTATACAAAATTTTGTCAAAATTTTATTTCAATGGAAATTTTCATTTCTATGGATAATTTTGGAAATATTTATTTTTATAGTAAATTTTGTAAATTTTTGTTTCTATAGTACATTTTGTCAAAATTGTGTTTCTATAGTAAATTTTGTTAAAATTTTATTTCTATAGAAAATGTTGTCTAAATTTTATTTACAATATAAAATTTTTTGCAAAATTTTATTTCTATAGGAAATTCTGTTAAAATTTTATTTCTAAAGAAAATTTTGTCAAAATTTTTATTTCTATGGCAATTTTTTTAAAATTTTATTTCTATAGAAAACTTTGTCAAAATTTTATTTATATAGAAAATTTTGTCAAAATTTTATTTATATAAAAAAAATTTGTCAACATTTTGGAAAATGTTAATTCTATAGTAAATGTTATTTCTATGGAAAATTTTGTCAAAATTTGATTTCTATAGAAAATTTTGTTAAAATTTGATTTCAATAGAAAAATTTTGTTAAAATTTAATTTCTATAGAAAATTTTCTTTTATAGAAAATTTTGTCAAAACTTTATTTATATAGAAAATTTGGTCAAAATTTTATTTATATAAAAAATTTTGCTAAAATTTTAATTCTATACAAAATTTGGTCAAAATTGTATTTCTATTAAAAATTTTGTCAAAATTTTATTTCAATGGAAAATTTTATTTCTATGGATAATTTTGGAAATATTTATTTTTATAGTAAATTTTATCAAAATTGTGTTTCTATAGAAAATTTTGTTAAAATTTCATTTCAATAGAAAAATTTTGTTAAAATTTAAAATGTTGTCTAAATTTTATTTACAATATAAAATTTTTTGCAAAAATTTTTATAGAAAATTTTGTCAACATTTTATTTCTATAAAAAGTTTATTAAAATTTTATTTCTATACAAAATTTTGTCAAAAAATTTTATTTCTATGAAAAATTTTATTTTTATGAATAATTTTGGAAAATTTTATTTCTATAGTACATTTTGTCAAAATTGTGTTCTATAGTAAATTTTGTTAAAATTTTATTTCTATAGAAAATGTTGTCTAAATTTTATTTACAATATAAATTTTTTGGCAAAATTTTATTTCTATAGAAAATTTTGTTAAAATTTCATTTCTAAAGAAAATTTTGTCAAAGTTTTATTTTTATGGAAAATTCTGTCAACATTTTTATTTCTATGGCAATTTTTTCAAAATTTTATTTCTATCGAAAATTTTGTCAAAATTTTATGTCTACAGAAAATTTTGTCAAAATTTTATTGCTATAGAAAATATTGTCAAAATTTTATTTAAAATATAGTTTGTTCTATTTTATTTAAAAAAAAATTGTTAAAATTTTGTCAAAATTTTATTTCTATAGAAAATTTTTTCCAGATTTTATTTCTATAGAAAATTTGTCAAAATTTTATTTCTTACTGATGATCACTGCTATGTCGAAAACTTGTAAAAATTACTCAAATTTTGCTATACTTCTAAAACATATATATCGAGTGATAAATCATAAATGCATTTTTTTGAAATTGCCTAAAAAATTATAAATATTTCCAATATTTATGCCCTGCGCCACACTGTTCCCTAGGCATTAGCCGTGCCCAAGATTTTGTAGAAGTCTCACAAAATGTTGTCCAAATCGGGTCAGTTTTAAATATTTGTTAATGGGAACATAAACCTTTATATAAAGCACTCAACAAATTTGAAGGATTTGAGATGTAAATCTAAATACAATGTGGTACAGGTTATAACATATATAGCCGGTCCCGCCCGACTTCAGACTTTTCTTTCTTGTTGTTTACTAAAATTGTGTTTGTTTTTTATTAAAATTGTGTTTTGTCCCCTAACGTTAGATTTAAATTTTTTAGTACATAGATTTTGTAGAAGTGTAAACAATATTTTCTAAATCGGTCCAGAATCAAATTCATGCATATGGGTATATAAATCTTTATATAGCTCGCAATATATTTAAAGGAATTGAACATATTTGAAGAATTCTATAGAAATAAAAATGGTATCAATAATTTAGGTCCACAATGTGTTGAAGGGTATAATACAATGAGCCTAGTCCAACTTTAAAATTTCTTTACTTGTAAATACACATACTGAAGACTGTTGGTATCTGCTCATATTGTGATGGGTATTTAGGTTAGGTTAGGTGGCAGCCCGATATATCACGCTCACTTAGACTATTCAATCCATTGTGATACCACATTGGTGAACTTCTCTCTTGGCACTGAGTGCTGCCCGATTCGATGTTAAGCTCAATGACAAGGGACTTCCTTTTTATAGCCGAGCCCGAACGGCGTTCCACATTGCAGTGAAACCACTTAGAGAAGCTTTGAAACCCTCAGAAGTGTCACCAGCTTTACTGAGGTGGGATAATCCACCGCTGAAAAACTTTTTGGTGTGCGGTCGAAGCAGGAATCGAACCTACGACCTTGTGTATGCAAGGCGGGCATGCTAACCATTGCACCACGATGGCTCCCTTTTAAAGTAATAAAGTACTTAGAACCATGTTTGTTTTGTAAAATTTGTTTAAATTTAACGAAAAATATTGTAGGGAAAATTGTTTGGGAATGTATGGGAAAGTAGGGAACTTGTTTTGTCCTTGTAGGGTAAACCGAAAATTTTCCCTCGCAACACTGACAATGAGCTATAGTCAGATTGAGACAAAGCACCCATAAACATGTACCCCTTAATTTTCTTAAATATGCAACTACGGTTTATCTCCCAGACCTATATCAATGTTACCCCACAAATGCTTACACTCATAGAAAAAATCACGAACGGCGTGCACATTTCAAAACGATTCGTTCATGAAAGTGAATCAACAAACATGTGGTGTCAAACTGTGAACAGGCAGTGTCAATCTGACAACGATAAAATGACACCATGTGTTGTCAAAACAACAACCAGGGTTCATGATTTGAAAACGTTATGGTTACGACTTTATAAACAAAATTAAAAAAAGATTTCCGCTAGCGTGACTCGAACCTGTGTTTTCTGCACCATACGCGTTAACATTCGCCTTAGCACATTGCACCACCGAGGGAGTTGCCATAATAACGTCTGACGATTATTTTAAGACTTTTCATGGCCAAAGAAAAACGAATGCCGTTTATGACATCGTGAACGCCCGTGGACGAAATTGTGAACATTTCGTTTTGATTTTCTGTGAATGTTTCCGTTTCATTTTGTCACCGTCCGTTCACGACTATGGAACGTATTTTTTTCTATTAGTGTATGACTACTAATTGAGTAAGTGTGGTTTAGGGTATGATATAGTCGGTCCCGCCCGACTTTCTACTTTACTTACTTGTTTTAAATATACTAAAAATGGTTTTAAGCTGAAAACAAAACAGCAATAATGAAAAGACAAAATCTTAGGAACTGCTTAAGATTTTTTTAGTGTACCCAAATATCCCCCTGGCAAAAATTCAGTCATTTTTATACCTTCCACCATAGGATGGGGGTATATTAACTTTGTCATTCCGTTTGTAACACATCGAAATATTGCTCAAAGACCCCATAAAGTATATATATTCTGGGTCGTGGTGAAACTCTGAGTCGATCTGAGCATGTCCGTCCGTCCGTCCGTCTGTTGAAATCACGCTAACTTCCGAACAAAACAAGCTATCGACTTGAAACTTGGCACAAGTAGTTGTTATTGATGTAGGTCGGATGGTATTGTAAATGGGCCATATCGGTCCACTTTTACGTATAGCCCCCATATAAACGGACCCCCAAATTTGGCTTGCGAGGCCTCTAAGAGAAGCAAATTTCATCCCATCCGGCTGAAATTTGGTACATGGTGTTAGTATACGGTCTCTAACAACCATGCAAAAATTGGTCCACATCGGTCCATAATTATATATAGCCCCCATATAAACCGATCCCCCGATTTGGCTTGCGAGGCCTCTAAGAGAAGCAAATTTCATCCGATTCGGCTGAAATTTGGTACATGGTGTTAGTATATGGTCTCTAACAACCATGCAAAAATTGGTCCACAGCGGTCCATAATTATATATAGCCCCCATATAAACCGATCCCCCGATTTGGCTTGCGAGGCCTCTACGAGAAGCAAATTTCATCATCATTTGGTACATGGTGCTAGTATATGGTCTCTAATATCCATGCAAAAATTGGTCCACATCGGTCCATAATTATATATAGGCCCCATATAAACCGATCCCCCGATTTGGCTTGCGAGGCCTCTAAGAGAAGCAAATTTCATCCGAACCGGCTGAAATTTGGTACATGGTGTTAGTATATGGTCTCTAACAACCATGCAAAAATTGGTCCACATCGGTCAATAATTATATATAGCCCCCATATAAACCGATCACCAGATTTGACCTCCGGAGCCTCTTGGAAGACCAAAATTCATCTGATTCAGTTGAAATTTGGTACGTGGTGTTAATATATGGCCTCAAACTCCCATGCAAAAATTGGTCGATATCGGCCCATAATTATATATAGGCCCCATATGAATCGATCCACAGATTTGACCTCCAGAGCCCCTTGGAAGAGCAAAATTCTTCCCATTCGGTTGAAATTTGGTATGTGATGTTAGTATATGGTATCCAACAACCATGCATGAATTGGTTCCTATCGGTCCATAATTATATATAGCTCCCATATAAACCGATCCCCAGATTTGACCTCCGATGCCTTTTGGAGAAGCAAAATGCATCCGATCTGCTTGAAATTTGGTACGTGGTGGTAGTATATGATATTTAACAACCATGCCAAAAGTGGTCCATATCAGTCCACAATCATACATAGCCCGATCCCGAGATTTGGTTTTGGAGCCTTTTGGAGGAGCAAATTTCATCCGAGTGAGTTGAAATTTGGTACATTGTGCTAGTATATGGTCGTTAACAACCATGCCTAACTAGGTCCATATCGGTCTATAGTTATATATGGCCCTCAGATAAATCGATCCCCAGTCACACAAAAATTGGTCCATATCAAGTTCATAATTGTATATAGCCCCATATAAGCGACCCCCATATTTCAATGCTGGATACTTTGCCACCGGTATCCATGGTGGAGGGTACATAAGATTCGGCCTGGTCGAACTTACGGCCGTATATACTTGTTTTTGATATTTTTACCGGCGACACTTTCTTTTTTATATGCGCAACAAATTTTAGTCGGAATTTACGGAAAAGGTACTAGTATGCCAAGCGATGAAGGACAACGAGAGCTAAAACCCACAACGTTGGGGAAAAATCTCATCGAATTATGAAGGAATCATGATTGTCATGTACCACGTATAACAGTTTTGGTCTGATCGACAAATTAACTTAAACTCCTTTTGCAGTAGGCAGTTCCCCTAAACACATGCTGCTTAAATTTCTAAGCAAAAATTTAATCTCATTATTCATTTATTCATAGTATGAATTAAATTGTACAGCATAACTTTGTATCCTTTGGCCCCCTTTCCATATATGAAAAACCTTGTCCCATCCCACATCACAGAGTAACAATGTCGTTGCGTTGGTAAGCATGTTTGTAGTTACAAAGTGGTCTGATGGGTTAAGTAGCAAGGTAACGAGCATAATTTGCTTACGTGAGAAGAAACAAATGCGACGAAAGAGAGCATGACGCAGAAACACTCTGAATAACTCATAAACATGCACTCGAACACACACACGCGCATACATTTGTATGGCCAACCTACAAACAAATTCGTTTAACACTGTCTCAACACCACTATAAAGGACAGAGGTTGTCATGTTTACGGATGTGTCTTTTTAAAATAGGCTCACTTGGCAAAAGATTCAAGTCAACAGACTGACACTCATCTCTAAGGTTAAGGCCATCTGTGGTATACGTCAATTAAAAGCGATATTTCATACTCGTTGTCGTTGTTATTTTATTTGCTTTGGTTTTGTTTGCCTTTGGGGGAAAATTTAAAAAAGAAGATAAGAAACATGACATTGTGCATGGTATTTAACATTTTACATTGCTCATGAAATCAACTTTAAAACATTTAAATTTAAAATCATTAAATGTAGTAGAACTTTAGGTATTACAATTTGTCATTGCTTCAGATTATTTCAGTAAAATATGGGCCTGTAATATAAATTTCGGGACATTAGGTACAGTACTTCCTGAGTCGATTTAGCCATTTCCGTCTTTATGTAAATACATTATTGTAATATTATTGTAATCGCCGGCATATAATCCATACCAATTCATTATAGAATAAATCACTTCAGATTTAAAGGGTGATACGGTCAAAATTTGGTCAAGGGAAAACGCGTGTAAATCGGTGAAATCGTTTATTTAAGAAATCAAATTAAATTTCTTTTTCAAGTTCAATTAGTATAAAATTCAGGAAAAATATTCAGTTAGGCTTTCGCTTTTCCAAATCCGAATTGCCGGGCCTCACGCTTGACACCTGCCATCAGATTTTGTACAGCCACCTTGTCCACCTTCTTCGCCGCAGAAAGCCAGTTAGCCTTGAACTGCTGCTCGTCCTTAGCAGTTTTTTTTTTTGACTTATTTAGGTTCCGCTTGACAATAGCCCAGTATTTCTCAATTGGGTGGAGCTCTGGCGTGTTGGGAGGGTTCTTGTCCTTGGGAACCACCTGCACGTTGTTGGCGGCGTACCACTCCATGGCCTTTTTACCGTAATGGCAAGATGCCAAATCCGGCCAAAACAGTAAGGAACAATCGTGTTTCTTCAGGAAAGGCAGCAGACGTTTATTCAAACACTCTTTCACGTAAATTTCTTGGTTGACAATCCCGGAAGCTATGAAAATGCTGCTTTTCAAGCCACAGGTACAGATGGCTTGCCAAACCAGATATTTCTTTGCGAACTTTGACAGTTTTATGTGCTTGAAAATATCTGCTACCTTTCCCCTTCCTTTTGCCGTACAAAACTCCTGTCCCGGAAGCTGCTTGTAGTCGGCTTTGACGTAGGTTTCGTCGTCCATTACCACGCAGTCAAAATTCGTCAGCATCGTCGTGTACATCCTCCGGGATCGCGCTTTGGCCGTCGTATTTTGTTTATCATCGCGATTTGGAATCACTACCTTCTTGTAAGTCGATAGTCCGGCTCGTTTTTTGGCTCGATTCACGGTTGTAGACGATACACCCAGCTTATTTGCGGCATCTCGGAGAGAGAGGTTAGGGTTTCGCTTGAAACTACCGGTAACTCTCTTTGTCGTCTCAGCGGCTTCCGGTTTTCGATTTCGACCCGATTCAGACTTCCTGGCTGTCGACAAACGTTCCCAAACACTTTAATTACATTTGTAACGGTTGATTTGGCAACTTTTAACGATTTTGCCAGCTTTGCGTGCGAGTAGCTCGGATTTTCGCCATGCGCGAGCAAAATTTTGATACGCTGCTCTTCTTGCTTGGACGGCATTTTGACAACTGAAGAGTGAATTCCAAAATCAAAATAGGAGCAACATTCTACACACACACTCACCTTCAAAATGGGGGTTTTCAGATTTTTAAATGCAAAATTGAAAGAAATACGTCAAGTTTATATTGACCAAATTTTGACCGTATCACCCTTTATACCGGCCGAAATGTTGCAAAGAGAATTGAACTAAGCGAATTGATCATTTGACGCGCAGTCGCGATCAACATTTGCTTGAAATAATCTTCGAACCTTAAATTATATGGACCGTACTATCGCTACAAATAAAGATTTCATACAATTTTATACCCTGCGCCTCACTGTGGAACAGGGTAATATAAGTTAGTGCATATGTTTGCAACACTCTGAAGGAGACGGGATAGATATATGGAGTATTTTGCAATACTGTTCAGGGCCTGTCCCTGAGTCCATCTATCCATGTCAGTCCGTCCATCTATCTGTGAACACATTTTTGTAATCAAAGTCTAGGTCGAAATTTTAGTCCAATCGACTTCAAATTTAGCACAACCATGTATTTTGAGTCAGAATAGCACCCAGGTGATCTCGGAAGAAATCGGTTCAGTTTTAGATATATGTATCTCCCATGTAGTGTTAGATATAGCGCCCGATATTTACTAATATGGCCCCAGAATCCAGAATTTCAACTTGATTTACTTTAAATTTTGCACAAGGAGTGCAATTGGTAGTGTCGTAAAGTGTGCCGAATTTGGTTGAAATCGGTTCAAATTTAGATATAGCTTCCATGTATATTCTTCGTCCGATATGCACTTTTATAGCCCCAGAACAATGGACTGAATAGTCTAAGTGAGCCTGAAATTTAATCGGGCCAAAGTTTTATAAAACTTTTTTTTCGCATGGTTGTTAGCGATCATATACTAGCACAATGTAGCAAAATTTTAACCGAATCGGAAGAAATTTGCTACTCCAAGAGGCTCCCGAGGTCAAATCTGGGCATCGGTTTATATGGGGGCTATAAATAACTATGGGCCGATATGGATTTTTTTTGCAGGCTTGTTAGAGGCCGTATACTAACACTACGTACCAAATTTCAACCGGATCGGTTCAATTTTTCTCCTCAATGAGGCCCTGGAGGTCAAATCTGGGGATCGGTTTATATAGGGGCTATATAAAATTATGGACCGATATGGACCAATTTTTGAATGGTTGTTAGGGACTATATACTAACACCATGTACCAAATTCCTACCGAATCGGAAGATATTTGCTCCTCCAAGAGGCTCCGGAGGTCAAATCTGGGGATCGGTTTATATGGGGCCATATATAATTATGGACCGATATGATCCAATTTTAGCATGCTGGTTGGGAGCCACCGTGGTGCAATGGTTAGCATGCCCGTCTTGCATACACAAGGTCCTGGGATCGGTTAATGCTACGACCGAACACCAAAAAGTTTTTCAGCGGTGGATTATCCCACCTCAGTAATGCTGGTGACATTTCTGAGGGTTTCAAAGCTTCTGTAAGTGGTTTCACTGCAATGTGGAACGCCGTTCGGACTCGGCTATAAAAAGGAGGTCCCTTATCATTGAGTTTAACATGGAATCGGGCAGCACTCAGTGATAAGAGAGAAGTTCACCAATGTGGTATCACAATGGACTGAATAGTCTAAGTGAGCCTGATACATCGGGCTGCCACATAACCTAACCTAACCTAACCTAGCATGCTGGTTAGAAACCATATTCTTACACTACGTACCAAATTTCAACAGGATCGGATAAACTTTTCTCCTCAATGAGGCCCTGGAGGTCAAATCTGGGGATCGGTTTATATAGTGGCTACATAAAATTATGGACCGATATAGACCAATTTTTGCATGGTTGTTAGGGACAATCTACTAACACCACGTACCAAATTTCAACCGAATCAAAGGCTCCGGAGGTCAAATATGGGGGCTGTAAATAATTATGCACCGATATGGATCAATTTTTGCATGGTTGGTAGGGACCATATGCTAACAACACGTACTAAATTTCTACCGAATCGGAAGAAGTTTGCTCCTCCAAGAGCTTCCGGAGGTCAAATCTGGGGATCGGTTTATATTGGAGTCATAAATAAGTTTGGACCGATATGAACCACTTTTAGCATGGTTGTTAGAAACCATATACTTACACCACGTACCAAATTTCAACCGAATCGGATGAACTTTTCTCCTCAACGAGGCCCTGGAGGTCAAATCTGGTGATCGGTTTATATGGGAGCTATATAGAATTATGGACCGATATGGACCAATTTTTGCATGATTGTTAGAGACTATATACTAACACTACGTACCAATTTTTTACCGGATCGGAAGACTTTTGCTCTTTCAAGAGGTTCCGGAGTTCAAATCTGGGTATCGGTTTATATGGGGGCTATATACAATTATGGACCGATATGTATCAATTTTTGCAGGGTTGTTAGCGGCCATAAACTGCAGGGTTGTTAGAGGGTTGTTAGAGGCCATCCACTAACACTACATATATATATATATATATATATATATATATATATATATATATATATATATATATATATATATATATATATATATATATATATATATATATATATATATATATATACTTTCAACGGGATCCGATGAAATTTGTTTCTCTAAGAGGCTCGGTTTATATGGGGGCTATAAATAATTATGGACCGATATGGATCAATTTTTGTATGGTTGTTAGGGACCACATACTAACAACACCTATAAAATTTCAACCGGATCGGTTGAATTCTTCTCCTCAATGAGACCCTGGAGATCATATATGGGGATCGGTTTATATGGGGGCTATATATAATTATGGACCGATATGGATCAATTTTTGCAGGGTTATTAGGGACCATATACTAATGACACGTTCCAAATTTCAACCGGATTGGATGAAATTTTCTAAGAGGCCCGCAAGCTAAATCTGGGGGTCCGCTTATATGGGGACGATACATACAAGTGGTTCAATATGGCCCATGTGCAGTGCCATCCGACCTTCATCAATAACAACTACTAATGCAAAGTTTCAAGTCGATCGCTTGGAAGTTGGCGTGATTTCAACAGACGGACGGACGGACATGCTTAGATAGACTCAGAATTTCACCACGATCCAGAATATATATATATATACTTTATGGGGTCTTTGAGCAATATTTCGATGTGTATTAAACGGAATGGCAAAGTTAACATACCCCCCATCCTATGGTGGAGGGTATAAAACAACCTGTTTCGAATTTGGTTTATATCGAAAAGCGTTTTATATGTTATAATCCTCATATACACCGGTCTCCCGATTAACTATCTTTAGGTTATGAATCATTAAAATTTTATGAAAGTAGAATTAAAAATTTCCAGTTATAACTATTCTCATTTGAGTAATGCGGATAAAAATGTTTATAGAATTTAGTTTAGAAATCATTTGAATGACCTTATTCCATCGGATTTTCTGACACGGTTAGGCGATTCCTCTAAAACTCAAAGTAGCATGGTTGCTATAAATCCAGAATGTTAGGAAATTGAAAGTTCTACATCTAGGAACTATCAATTTATCTTCGGGAACCAGTATACTTGAGAGAGTATTTGTAATCAAGAAATCTATTGTATTTGATTCATGGTCAGGTTAGGTATAGTGGCAGCCCGACATTTCAGACTATTCAGTCCATTGTGATACCACAGTGATGATTCATAGTCGCGGGAATTATAGACTCTGTCCAGTTGAACTTAAGACCGTATTTTTACACAACAATCTTCAGCATCTTTTAAGCGAAAATATTCATTTTTAAATTAACTTCAACGTTGTACGTTTTACTTTTTTTTTTTTTTGAGGCCAAGCAAAATAAATCCTTTCAATTTTACATATCGATTTAAAAGCGAATCCCATTCCATTTCCTTTTACCACCTTCCTGCCTCATTGGCCTTTCTCAAACAAAAACAACGGCAAGACTTGAATAAAAAAAAACGAAATCACTGGAAACGAGGATAAACATATTGTTTTCTTTTAATATTTTTATGTTAAGTTCCATGCGGAATGTTTGTTTTTTTCTGCTTTTGGTTTTTGTTTTAAGCGCGTTTTATCATAACATCAGCCGTTCTTACCTACATCTTATAACCCCAAAACCTGATTTCATTCAACTCTATGGAAAAGCCCTAGAATTGAGTTAACAAGCGTAGGATATTGCAGAGGAACATAAATAAGAAAAGAAATCAGGGTACCTTTCAATGTGGGAAGCACAATAACATGGTTCGATTATAACAATCTTGAATCACATCTCAGCGTTGGCATTCACTTGAAATCGGTTTGCACTGATCCTATGGTACAAAGTAAAACGAAAGTACTTAAATAACGTCAACCAAAAAAAACAATCGTTTTTACTGTGGAATATACCTTCCGCCTAAGGATTTATCTGTGAGCTTATTTGAAACCGATAAAGTTTTAAACCTTTAAATTTTCCGAATTTTACTGTGAAAAAAAAATAATGTCGTGAGGCCAACGATTTCATGTCCTTAAAAGGCGAATGCGAATTTTGCTTAGCATAGAGGACGCATTTCTCTGAAATATTTTTTTTTTGGCCTTGTCCAATAGTCGATACACTTTTAAATGAAGTCATTTCAGTTTAAAGGTTTGACTTAAAAATGGGTATCTTTATATTTGTTGGACTAAGGTCCAATTGACTTTAATAATTCGGAAAAATTCTTCGGAATTAGTAAAGTCGTCTTTAAATTTTGTTGATCTTTTGTATCTTGATTACGAAGCAAAAAAAAAAAAAAAACAAGTATATACGGCCGTATGTTCGGCCAGACCGAATCTTATGTACCCTCCACCATGGATTGCGTAGAAACTTCTACGAAAGACTGTCATCCACAATCGAATTACTTGCGTTGTGGTAATACTTACCGATAGCAAGGTATCTTAAAACTTCTTAACATCGTTTTCTAAGTTATGAGTTAGTCCATACCTGGTATATATTAGACAAAAACGGTATGTATAGGTAAGTCTACAAATAATTACGAATCGATATGGACTTTTGCACGGTACGTAGAGAGCCAGAATTGAAAAATGGGGGTCGCTTATATGGGGCTACATAAAATTATGAACTTGATATGGACCAATTTGTGTGTGATTGCGGATCGATTTATCTGAGGGCTGTATATAACTATAGACCGATATGGACCTAGTTAGACATGGTTGTTAACGGTCATATACTAGCACAATGTACCAACTTTCAACTGACTCGGATGAAATTTGCTCCTCCAAGTGGCTCCAAAACCAAATCTCGGGATCGGTTTATATGGGGGCTACATATGATTACGGACTGAAACCACGTATCAAATTTAAACCAGATCGGATGAATTTTGCTTCTCGAAAAGGCAACGGAGGTCAAATCTGGGGATCGGTTTATATGGAGGCTATATAATTATGGACTGATATGAACCAATTCCTGCATGGTTGTTGGATACCATATACTAACATCACGTACCAAATTTCAACAGAATCGGTTGAATTTTGCTCTTCCAAAGGGCTTCGGAGGCCAAATCTGTGGATCGGCTTATATGGGGGCTATATATAATTATGGCCCGATTTCAACCAATTTTTGCAATTAACACCACGTACCAAATTTCAACCGAATCAGATAAATTTTGGTCTTCCAAGAGACTCCGGATGTCAAATATGGTGATCGGCTTATATGGGGGCTATATATAATTATGGACCGATTTTTGCATGGTTGTTAGAGACCATATACTAACACCATGTACACAATTTCAGCCGGATCGGATGAAATTTGCTTCTCGTAGAGGCCTCGCAAGCCAAATCGGGGGGTCGGTTTATATGGGGGCTATACATAATTATGGACCGATGTGGACCAATTTTTGCATGGTTGTTAGAGACCATGTGCCAAATTTCAGCCGGATCGGATGAAATTTGCTCCTCTTAGAGGCCTCGCAAACCAAATTTGGGGGTCCGTTTATATGGGGGCTATACGTAAAAGTGGACCGATATGGCCCATTTGCAATACCATCCGACCTACATCAATAACAACTACTTGTGCCAAGTTTCAAGTTAATATCTTGTTTCGTTCGGAAGTTAGCGTGATTTCAACAGACGGAGGGACGGACGGACATGCTCAGATCGACTCCGAATTTCACCACGACCCAGAGTATATATACTTTACGGGGTCTTAGAGCAATATTTCGATGTGTTACAAACGGAATGACAAAGTTAATATACCCCCCATCCTATGGTGGAGGGTATAAAAAAGGCCGATTAAATACGTATATAATTCAGTTTGACAAAATTTTCTATAGAAATAAAATTTTGACAAAATTTTCTATAGAAATAAAATTTGGACAAAATTTTCTATAGAAATAAAATTTTGACAAAATTTTCTATAAAAATAAAAGTTTGACAAAATTTTCTATAGAAATAAAATTATGACTAACCTTTCTATAGTAATAAAATTTTGACAAAATTTTCTATAGAAATAAAAATATGACTAACCTTTCTATAGTAATAAAATTTTGACAACATTTTCTATAGAAATAAAAAGAAAATAACACTACGTACCAAATTTCAACCGGATCGGATGAATTTTGCTCCTCCAAGAGGCTCCGCAACCTAAATCTTTGGGTCCGTTTATATGGGGGCTATATGTAAAAGTGGACCGATATGGCCCATTTGCAATACCATCCGACCTACATCAATAACAACTACTTGTGCCAAGTTTCAAGTGGATAGCTTGTTTCGTTCGGAAGATAAAGTGACGGACGGACATGCTTAGATCGACTCAGAATTTCACCACGTCCCAATATATATATACATTAGCGTAGCTAGACAATGTTGTTGTTTTATTTCATAAAATTGATTTATAATAAAGCAACTAAAAGTAGTTCCACACTTTTCCCAGCAAAAAAAATGTGAGTTGTTCTAAAGGCACAACTTTAAAAGTACTTCCAAAAATGTCCTCAATTATTTTAACTACACAGGTTGTTTTTTTACTTCATTTTTTTCATATTTTAATGTATAATTTGTTGTTTCTTTTTTTTCGAATAGTTTAAAAAAAGAGTACGAATAAATAAATTGGTACAAATCATTCAAATTTTGCCACAAAACTGCTAAATCCATTATAGAAAAATCGATAATTTTGGAAATTATTCGAGGAAAAACGTTTCAAACAAGCGTCAGAATGCATTAAAAATCATAAAAAAATATAAAAATTATTTATTTGGGAAAATATCACAAAATTTTTTAATTCACATTCAAAACACTGAATTCGGATCTCACCTTAAGAAGTGATGCAAATTCATTGAAACGGTGGACATTTGTCCTATGACAAGCTCATATTACATTCATTGCTTCTCCGCCAATTTTGAACCACTTCTAGACCCAAAAAGAACATTTTCACTACTTTTTTGGCGACGCTTTTTCGTAGCATTATTAAGATATTAATTTATGAAAGAATAGTTTTAATATCAATTACTATTTTTTTAATTAAATTGACTAAACTAAATCAATCATAAGTTCAGCCACAGCTTTATTTCATAAATATCTGACTTCAAACATTGCCATCGACAACTGCTACCACAACCCAAGTAATTCGATTGTTCATGAAAGTCTTTAGCGGAACTTTGTGCGATTGTATATACTTGTTTCATTTTTATAAAAATTAAAAAAAAAAACTATTGACATTTATTGAAAAATGGAAAATCATAAAAAGAGTTTCAAATTTTTTCTGGGGGGGTCTAAGCCCCCTCCCCAGAGGCCTTGCTACGCTTATGTATATATACTTTATGGAGTCTTAGAGCAACATTTCGATGTATTATAAACGGAATGACAAAGTTAATAGAACCCCATTCTATGGTGGAGGGTATAACAATTAACCCTTTCACTACCGAAATAAACCTAATGATAAAAACTTTTATTTTTCTTCTTTTTTTTACTTGTACTAACAGCATGTTGAACAAAAATTGCCATTTTGAAAACCTACCTCAATTACTTCAAGTGCTATATGAGCTTGTTCTGAAAACGTGATTCTTGAATTGTGACCAAATGGCCTTGCGAAAATAAGCGCTTTTTGGCCTATAATATCGTGAGAAAAAATACAAAAATGAATCCGTAAAAATATCAGCTATAGGTTTTTTATAAATGTCCATTTACTAGAAACATACAGTACAAAAATTGTCTCAAATTTTCGTATTTTTCGTTTCTTGTTAAAGAAGTCTATAAAAAAATATATTTTATACCTCACCAATATGAACAATATGTATAGATGAAAGCCTCTCTTTAAATAACACCTCTCTTTAAAATAACACCGAGAAATAAATCAAAACTAAGTGGGAAAATAGAATTTGGTGTCTTTTTCGAATGTCCTTCTAAGTGGACATCAGTATTGAAAGGGTTAAAAAAAACAAAAATTTGCTTGAAAGGGAACAACCCAAACCGACGTGTGTAAAGCCGGTTCCTTTTACATCTGCATAACCGCCCTATTTCTGTATATAAACGAAAAAGCAAGTAGTCCGATCCACACCATTCCATGGTGTTGTTTCCACACACCATGGAGTGATTAATCAGTACTTCAGTTTTTGTGCCAGACTCCCCCTGATCCTAGTCTTTAAAAGAGTTCAAATCGTTTCGAATTTGTTTCAGATCGAAGGATATGGTCGACTAAGTTAACGAAAATATGCCTCTCGTAGCGGGCCGTTATATATAAATAAATACGCTAGTTATTTATAAAATCCATTATATAAATTGATCTGGAACTAAAGTGGCTTATATAAGTTTTAATTTGCATTTCTATCTAACATAGATATATGGACTATCGTACAATTTAGAAGACAATGCTAAGAAGGTTTAATACAACTTGTCATCGGCAACTGGTACAACAACGCAAGAAATTCGATAGTCAATCTCGTATTATCGAACTTTGTACGCAATCCATGGACTTGGCCGCATAACTTTAATTAATTTCCAAAAAAAAAATTATGAAAATTATATAACCTATCTAGCGCATGTAAAACTCCCCCAATTCCGTAATGGTGCTATAGATTTAGTCCTAATGTAAGATTTTCTTATTAGTCCTTTGATAAATTCATCATAATGCCCTTAGATAACAAGCAAATCTTACATATCCTTCTTAACATTTCAAAATATTTGCGAAACCACTTCAAGTCTCAACATCCAATGTCAAAATCTTACCACTACATGCTACGATTAGCTTTCAATTCGCAAATAACTCGAGGTTATTGGCATACATTTGCCACTTCCTATTCAATAGCACACAAATTTCAGCCACACAAAATTTAATCTCACTGTGGTTTACAAAAATCTGTTAGCCCCTTTAGGCATTATAATGCAACTCGTCATCATCACACAATGACAACGCATACACATAGCCACCCGCCAGCTGTGGCTTTTATGTATACGGAGGTGTTAGCTCCTAAAGCGGTGGGTAAGATTCAATGACTATTTGTGGTGCACTCGTCTCATTAGCATAATTTAGGATATTGCCTTGGGTGAGAGGTATCCGAGGGGATTAGCAGTATTAATTATCCTTGTCATTGGAAATTTCGAAAAGTGAACATTTGAACTGTCGTTAGGAGAACGTGGGTGGCTTTAAGCTAAAGAAAGCCACAATTTTGTATTACATCAAGTCAGATATGGAAATTTGCAAAATTAGCTGTGATGAAGCAGTGCTGGGTAAAATACCATGACATTAGCAAGGTAATGGACTCGTTTGACAACAGAACGCTTTCGGGGTTTAACATAGAATTGACAGCTTTTATTGAATATCATTTGCTAACATAATTTAATATTTACAATCGAAGTCTTAACTAGCACTATAAGAAATTTTATATTTCAGTGTTAGAGAACAAACACAAATATTAATAATCGAAAATCACTTGATTGTTTTCCAAATTATTCCCCGTTGAAATCTATACAATTTTGCATCCATTTGAACCAATTGTCGACACACTTTTGTCATTCTGATTGAGCTATCTCCAAAACATGAATCCCGAAGGTACCAACCACTTCCTCAGGTGTCGAGAAACGTTGACCTCTCATTTTATTTTTTACGTACTTTATTCAAATAAAGGCATTCGATGCTAAATTAGGACTATATGCGGATCACACATCAAATCGATGTAAGTGCTCAAAAATACAGTTTCTTGAGCCGATGTATGAGAGCTTGTTTTGGTTGGTTTTTACTGATTTTTATACCCTCCACCACAGGATGGGGGTATATTAACTTTGTCATTCCGTTTGTAACACATCGAAATATTGCTCTAAGACCCCATAAAGTATATATATTCTGGGTCGTGGTGAAATTCTGAGTCGATCTGAGCATGTCCGTCTGACCGTCCGTCCGTCCATCCGTCTGTTGAAATCACGCTAACTTCCGAACGAAACAAGCTATGGACTTGAAACTTGACACAAATAGTTGTTATTGATGTAGGTCGGATGGTATTGCAAATGGGCCATATCGGTCCACTTTTACGTATAGCCCCCATATAAACGGACCCCCACATTTGGCTTGCGATTGCTCTAAGAGAAGCAAATTTCATCCGATCCGGCTGAAATTTGGTACATGGTGTTAGTATATGGTCTCTAACAACCATGCAAAAACTGGTCCATATCGGTCCATAATTATATATAGCCCCCATATAAGCCGATCCCCAGATTTGACCTCCGAAGCCTCTTAGAGGAGCAAAATTCATCCGATCCGGTTGAAATTTGGTACGTGGTGTTAGTATATGGTCTCTAACAACCATGCAAGAATTGGTCCATATCGGTCCATAATTATATATAGCCCCAACATAAATCGATACCCAGATTTGTTGTCCGGAGCCTCTAGGAGGAGCAAAATTCATCCGATCCGGTTGAAATTTTGAACGTGGTGTTAGTATAAGGCCGCTAATAACCATGCCAAAATTGGTCCATATCGGTCTATAGTTATATATAGCCGATTAGGTTAGGTTAGGTTATGTGGCAGCCCGATGTATCAGGCTCACTTAGACTATTCAGTCCATTGTGGTACCACAGTGGTGAACTTCTCTCTTATCACTGAGTGCTGCCCGATTCCATGTTAAGCTCAATGACAAGGGACCTCCTTTTTATAGCCGAGTCCGAACGGCGTTCCACATTCCAGTGAAACCACTTAGAGAAGCTTTGAAACCCTCAGAAATGTCACCAGCATTACTGAGGTGGGATAATCCACCGCTGAAAAACTTTTTGGTGTTCGGTCGTAGCAGGAATCAAACCGACGACCTTGTATATGCAAGGCGGGCATGCCAAACATTGCACCACGGTGGCTCCCTACTTCACACCTAAATCCTTCCGTAAAATAGTCCACGTGATTGAGTAACAGAGGCCCAATTGTTGCGAATGGCGACGAATCGATGCTTGATGGTCATCAATAAAACTGGCCGAAACAGATGCCATAATTCCTTCAGTTCGAACTCTACGTAAGCATGTTGATGGTTTAATGTCTAACAATGAAAATTTGCTACGAAATTTAGTCACAATATCCCAAATAGCCACTACAGAAGCTCAATTCGAACTGACCATAAAATGGAAGAAGCGACCAATGAACTTTCTTAATAGAGCACGCAATTTGAAAATCAAATCTAATAATTTGCAAGACGATTGCTGGTTAATTTATGGAGAAAACAGTTTGAAACAGACCACGAAACCTGCGTCAGCTATTTAGACCAGTGTAAGGTGACATAATTAATTTAGTTATTTTGCCGTACATTATCAATCCAACCTACTTTACCAAACTGGCCAACACACACTCATACACAAACCACGACTAGGTATTATGATGAACGATTTTTGGTGACAAAAATTAATGAAATACTTGATGCAAGGAGCGATAATTCTCAGTCACTTCATTGCAATCATTACTTATATGGTGGACGTTTTGTCAACCAAAGGCAAACACCTGCATCTACTTAATTACTGTTCCGCACAGAGACCTACTGTTCACAGAGACTTTCGGGCGTACAGTTCCACCACAGAGACCTTCGAGCCTACTATTCCCCTACAGAGACCTTCAGGCCTACTGTTCCTCCACAGAGATCCACTGTTCCACCACAGAGACCTTCGGACCCACTGTTCCACCACAGAGACCTTCAGACCCACTATTCCACCACAGAGACCTTCGGGCCTACTGTTCCCCCACAGGGACCTTCGGGCCCACTGTTCCCCCACAGAGATCTACTGTTCCACCACAGAGACCTTCAGACCCACTATTCCACCACAGAGACCTTCGGGCCTACTGTTCCCCCACAGGGACCTTCGGGCATACTGTTCCCCCACAGAGACTTTCGGGCGTACAGTTCCACCACAGAGACCTTCGGGCCTACTGTTCAACCATAGAGACCTTCGGGCCTACTTTTCACGCACAGAAACCTTCGAGCCTACTATACCCCTACAGAGACCTTCGGGCCCACTGTTCCCCAAAGAGACCTTCGGGCCCACTGTTCCCCCACAGAGATCTACTGTTCCACCACAGAGACCTTCGGACCCTCTGTTCCACCACAGAGACCTTCGGACTCACTACTCCACCACAGAGACCTTCGGGCCTACTGTTCCCCCACAGGGACCTTCGGGCATACTGTTCGCTCGTAGATTAACGAGTAGCCGTAGTTGTAGTTTGCATGACAGTCGTCAACATTACTAAACCAACCTTTACCACTGCCACAACGTCTCTACAACAATCAACTGCAGGACCACTATCAATTGTCTGAAGGTCGAAGATCTCATCAGCAGTTCTCGATCATCTACAAATCGACAAACAAGCACGTTCCCGAACAACTACAAATCGAGGAATGCCGAACTTCCCAATCGCCAACGAGCCGAACTACTCAGCAACGAGAAACCGATGCACTCATCAACGAACCGAATCTCTCATAAAATCCCGATCATCAAGCAACCAAAGAATCGAAGTACTTACGATTATCTACGAATGGAATTTCTACTTCATCTCACAAAGTCACCAGTTGCCATATCGACGACATCCCGAATGCCTACTCCCATAAGATTCCAAATCATATTAGAGAGAGATTGTCAAATATCACACAAGTAGATTGTAAAATATTGTTTATCAACAAAACCGAATTAATTAATATTTATATGTTCTTATTCCGGAAGGTTTAGTGGGTCCTTACGGAGACCCTGGAGGCGACTGAGTTTACCTCATTGCTCTAAGAGAAGCAAGTTTCATCCGATCCGGCTGAAATTTGGTACATGGTGTTAGTATATGGTCTCTAACAACCGTGCAAAAATTGGTCCATATCGGTCCAATTTTACGTATAGCCCCCATATAAACGGACCCCAAATTTGGCTTGCGATTACTCTAAGAGAAACAAATTTCATCCGATCCGGCTGAAATTTGGTGCATGGTGTTAGTATATGGTCCCTAACAACCGTGCAAAAATTGGTCCATATCGGTCCATAATTACATATAGCCCCCATATAAACCGATCCCCCGATTAGGCTTGCGGAGCCTCTAAGAGAACCAAATTTCATCCGATCCGGCTGAAATTTGGTACGTGGTGTTAGTATATGGTATCTAACAACCATGGAAAAATTGGTCCATATAGGTCCATAATTACATATAGCCCCCATATAAACCGATCCCCCGATTTGGCTTGCGGAGCCCCTAAGAGAACCAAAGTTCATCCGATCCGGCTGAAATTTGGTACATGGTTTTAGTATATATTCTCTAATGACCATGCAAAAATTGTTTCACATTGGCCGATAATTATATAGCCCCATATAAGCCGATCCCCAGATTTTACCTCCGGAGCCTCTTGGAGGAGCAAAATTCATCCGATCCGGTTGAAATTTCGAACGTGGTGTTAGAATGTGGTCTCCAACCAACACGCAAGAATTGGTCCATATCGGTCCATAATTATATATAGCCCCCATATAAACCGTTCCCCAGATTTGATCTCCGGAGCCTCTTAGAGGAGCAAAATTCATCCGATCCGGTTGAAATTTGCAACGTGGTGTTAGTATAAGACCGCTAATAACCATGCCAAAATTGGTCCATATCGGTCTATAGTTATATATAGGCGATCCCCAGTCACACAAAAATAGGTCCTTATCGGTTCATAATCATGGTTGCCACTCGAGCCAAAAATAATCTTCCAACATTTTATTTTTATAGAAAACATTGTCAAAATGTTATTTCTATAGAAAATTTTGTCAAGATTTTATTTCTATAGAAAATTTTGTCAAAAATTTATTTCTATAGAACATTTTGTCAAAATTTTATTTCTATAGAAAATTTTGTCAAAATTTTATTTCTATAGAAAATTTTGTCAGAATTTTATTTCTATAGAAAATTTTATCCAAATTTTATTTCTATAGAAAATTTTTTCAAATTTTACTTCTATAGAAACTTTAAACTTAATTATATACGTATTTAATCGGCCTTTTTTAGTTTTAGTGTTAAAGTATACCACGTATGTGGTATATATTACAATGTTAGGAAGTTTTAAGATACCTTGCCATCGGCAAGTGTTACCGCAACCCAAGTAATTCGATTGTGGATGACAGTCTTCAGTAGAAGTTTCTATGCAATCCATGGTGGAGGGTACATAAGCTTCGGCCTGGCCGAACTTACGGCCGTATATACTTGTTAAAAATATTTTAAAGTATTAAAATTTCTCCAATATACTTAAAATTCATTGGGATTGTAGAGCGAAGCCATTCGCTGAAAACAGTTTTCCTCATTTTCAATATCTGCATGATTTTTGAAAAATCATGTTTTCCCCTTATTTGAAATTTTCGTTGTAGACAAAATTTAAATTTACCTCCGCTACACCGTTGGCTCATAACTTCAGGTTATTGTATTACACTGGCAATCCTCTTTATATGTCTACCACCTTAGGGTTGAGGTATTTCCTTAAGACCCATAATTCCTCAATGGTATCAAGCTCTCCTATCCAAAAGGTTGTAAAGATGTTAGGTGACACATCTAATAAGCGACTACATCGACCTTTGGCAAAAGAAACAAAACATTGTTGTTTATAGATATGCCGGAATATAAAATCAATTTCAATGTTCCATTTAAGCTATTCAATTTTCCCCAAAATCGATAAAAGGAGACCAAGAAGAAGCAAAAAAAAAGGAACACAACAGTCTCCATACTGTCATCTGACCCCCAAGTACTTGGGAAACAAATGTTCAAGTACTTATGTATGGGATAGGTGGGTGGCTTGGTGAGAGAAATTGCAGTCGAATGTTGAATTGTTATTATGGACCATAAACATCGATGGTAATCTCAACATATTACAATTTTGTTAATGTTTCTTTGTTTTTTTTTTTTTGGCCGGCATGATGGCCACCGCATAAACTCTCCAACACACATACAGAAATACGTAAGTATGGAAAAATGCTACAAAAAACACAAAAGGCAAATACACGGAGACGAGAGACATTGTTGTTAAAGCTGAACCGGAAAGTCCTGAGAGGTACTTGGTTTTGTAGAGCCAAAAAGAAGAGGGGTCTACTTTGAGGTCGTTATTGCTAATCTTTATTGATTTTTTGGCTGTTGGCATATTTTTTCCTTGATGATGGTTTTTTTCTGGGAATTTTCTTCGCCAGTCTGCAAGTGCCATTCACCCAGCGCACCAACCAACCATTCACTCTATGGCATTTCGATTAAGGATATTAAAGATTTACAGCATATGTTAAAAGTCTATTAAGGTTTGAAGAGTATTTATGAGTATGAATGTGTGTGTGTGTGTGTGCATATGTATGTCATCGCTTGGGTGACCCATGTGGTTTTGTATGTGGTTGTGTTTTTTTGTTTTCTCCATTGGATATTTACGATTATTATGTTAATCCAAACGCATTGTGTTAAATGATTATGGCTTCACTTGAACGATTTATTTTGAATTCGGTTTATTGGATTTTCACTGAATATCGAAGAATTTTAAATTATATTCAATTGTACTATGAAATTTTAAACAAACTTTTAGAGATGCTTTAATGACCGTATTGATAAAAAAAATTACAGCAATGGGAGATTATATAACTCCCACGGAGAAATAGTGGCTTACGAAAGCATTTTGATCTATTGTGATTGCGTTATATTTCTCTGGAAAACCAAAAATATCATTAAAATTTAAATGTGTATCAATCGCCGCCAAGTTCTCAAAATTTTATTTCTATAAAAAAATTTTTTCAAAATTTTATTAATACAAAAAATTTTCTCAAATATTTATTTCTAAAGAACATTTTGTCAATATTTTAATTCTATAGCAAATTTTGCCAAATTTTAATTATATAACAAATTTTGTCAAAATTTTAATTCTATAGAAAATGTTGTCAAAATTTTATTTCTATAGAAAATTTTGTCAAAATTTTATTTTTATGGAAAATTTTGTAAACATTTTATTTCTGAAAAAATTGTTGTCAAAATTTTAATTCTATAGCAAATTTTGTCAAAATTTTATTTATATATAAAATTTTGTTAAAGTTTTATTTCTATAGAAAATGTTTTTCAAAATATTATTTCTATAGAAAGTTTGGCCAATTTGTTGTCAAAATTTTATTTCTATAAAAAAAATTTATCAAAATTTTATTTCTATAGAAAATTTTGTCAAAAATTTGTTTCTATAGTAAATTTTTTTGAACATTTTATTTCTATAGTACATTTTGAGAAAATTTCTATAGGAAATATTTTAAATTTTTTTACAGAAAAATTTTGTGAACATTTTATTTCTATAGCAAATTTTATAACAATTTTAGTCCCATAGAAAATTTTATCAGAATTTTATTTCTATAGAAAATTTTGTCAAAATTGTATTTCTACAGAAAAATTTGTCAAAATTTTATTTTTATGGAAATTTTTTTCAAAATTTTATTTATATACAAAATGTTGTCAAAATCTTATTTCTATAGAAAATTTGTCACGATTTTATTTCTCTATTTTTTATTTCAATAATTTTTTTTTAGTATTATTTCTATGGAAAATATTTTTAAAAATGTATAGTTAAGTGAATTTTCTGTAGAAAGTTTTGTCAAAATTATTTTTCTAAAGAATATTTTGTCAAAATTTTATTTGTATAGAAAATTTTTGTCAAAAATTTGTTTCTATAGTAAATTTTTTGAAGATTTTATTTCTATAGTACATTTTGAGAAAATTTCATTTCTATAGGAAATATTTTAAATTTTTTTACAGAAAACTTTTGTGAACATTTTATTTCTATAGCAAATTTTGTAAAAATTTTAGTCCCATAGAAAATTTTATCAGAATTTTATTTCTATAGACATTTTGAAAAAATTTTACATTTTACAAATTTTGTAAAAATTTTAGTCCCATAGAAAATTTTATCAGAATTTTATTTCTATAGACCATTTTGAAAAAATTTTATTTCTATAGAAAATTTTGTCAAAATTTTATTTCTTTAGACAATTTTGTCAAAATTTCATTTCTATAGAAAATGTTGTCAAAATTTTATTTCTATAGAAAATTTTGTCAAAATTTTATTTCGCTAGAAAATTTTATCAAAAATTTGTTTCTATAGAAAATTTTGTGAACATTTTATTTCTATAGTAAATTTTGACAAAATATCTTTTCTATAGGATTTTTTTTTTATAGAAAATATTGTGAAGATTTTATTTCTATAGCAAATTTTGTAAAAATTTTATTTCCATAGAAAATTTTATTAGATTTTATTGTCAAAATTTTATTTCTATACAAAATTTTGTCAACATTTCATTTCTATAGAAAATTTTGTCAAAATTTTAATTTTATGGAAAATTTTGTCAACATTTTATTTTTGTAGAAAATTTTGTTAAAATTTTGTTCCTATAGAAAATTTTTTCGAAATTTTAGTTTTATAGAAAATTTTGTCAAAATTTTATTTCTATAGAAAATTTTGTCAAAATTTTATTTCTATAGAAAATTTTGTCAAAATTTTATTCCTATAGAAAATTTTGTCAAAATTTTATTTCTTTAGACAATTTTGTCAAAATTTCATTTCTATAGAAAATGTTGTCAAAATTTTATTTCTATAGAAAATTTTGTCAAAATTTTATTTCGCTAGAAAATTTTATCAAAAATTTGTTTCTATAGAAAATTTTGTGAACATTTTATTTCTATAGTAAATTTTGACAAAATTTCTTTTCTATAGGAATTTTTTTTTTATAGAAAATATTGTGGAGATTTTATTTCTATAGCAAATTTTGTAAAAATTTTATTTCCATAGAAAATTTTATTAGAATTTTATTGTCAAAATTTTATTTCTATACAAAATTTTGTCAACATTTTATTTCTATAGAAAATTTTGTCAAAATTTTAATTTTATGGAAAATTTTGTCAATATTTTATCTTTGTAGAAAATTTTGTTAAAATGTTGTTCCTATAGAAAATTTTATTTTATTTTTATAGAAATTTTATTTTTATAGAAAATTTTTTCGAAATTTTATTTGTATAGAAAATTTTGTCAAAATTTTATTTCTATAGAAAATTTTGTCAAAATTTTATTCCTATAGAAAATTTTGTCAAAATTTTATTTCTATAGAAAATTTTGTCAAAATTTTATTTCTATAGAAAATTTTGTCAAAATTTTACTTCTCTATTTTTTATTTCAATAATTTTTTTAGTATTATTTCTATGGAAACTATTTTTACAAATGTATATTTAAGTGAATTTTTTGTAGAAAGTTTTGTCTAAATTATCTTTCTAAAGAAAATTTTGTCAAAATTTTATTTGTATAGAAATTTTTGTCAAAAATTTGTTTCTATAGTAAATTTTTTTGAACATTTTATTTCTATAGTACATTTTAAGAAAATTTCTATAGGAAATATTTTAAATTTTTTTACAGAAAAATTTTGTGAACATTTTATTTCTATAGCAAATGTTGTAACAATTTTATTTCTATAGAAAATTTTGTCAAAATTTGATTTCTGTTGAAAATTTTGACAAAATTTTATTTCTATAGAAAATTTTGTCAAAATTTCTTTTCTATAGAAAATGTTGTCAAAATTTTTTTTCTATAGAAAATTTTGTCAAAATTTTAATTTTATGGAAAATATTGTCAAAATTTTATTTCCATAGAAAATTTTGTCAAAATTTTAATTTTATAGCAAATTTTGTTAACATTTCATTTCTATAGAAAATGTTTTCAAATTTTTTTTCTTTAGAAAATTTTGTCAAAATTTTGTTTCAATAGAAAATTTTGTCAAAAATTTGTTTCTATAGAAAATTTTGTGAAAATTTTATTTCTATAGTAAATTTTAAAAAAAATTCATTTCTATAGGATTTTTTTTTATAGAAAATATTGTGAAGATTTTATTTCTATAGCAAATTTGGTAAAATTTTTTTTCTATAGAAAATTTTATTAGAATTTTATTTCTATAGACAATTTTGACAAAATTTTTTTTTAATTTTCTATAGAAAGAAAATTTTGTTAAAGTTTTATTTCTATAGAAAATGGTTTTCAAAATAATATTTCTATAGAAAGTTTTGCCAAAATTTTATTTCTATAGAATATTTTGTCAATATTTTATTTCAATAGCAATTGTTATCAACATTTTATTTCTAAAGAAAATCTTGTCAAAATTTTATTTCTATAGAAAATTTTGTCAAAATTTTATTTCTAAAAAAAAATTGTCAAAATTTTATTTCTAAAAAAAATTTGTCAAAATTGTATTTCTATAGAAAATTTTGTCAAAATTTGATTTCTATAGAAAATTTTGACAAAATTTTATTTCTATAGAAAATTTTGTCAAAATTTCTTTTCTATAGAAAATTTTGTCAAAATTTTATTTCTATAGAAAATGTTGTCAAAATTTTAATTTTATGGAAAATTTTGTCAACATTTTATTTCTGTAGAAAATTTTGTTTCTATAGAATATTTTGTCAAAATTTTATTTCTATAGAAAATTTTCTCGAAATTTTAGTTCTGTAGAAAATTTTGTCAAAACTTTATTTCTACAGACATTTTTTTCAAAATTTTATTTCTGTAGAAAATGTGATAAAATTTTATTTTTATAAAAAATGTCAAAATTTTATTTCTATAGAAAATTTTGTCAAAATTTTATTTCTATTAAAAATTTTGTCAAAATTTTATGGCTATAGAAAATTTTGTCAAAATTTTATTTCTATAGAAAATTTTGTCAAAAATTTGTTTCTATAGAAAATTTTGTCAAAAATTTGTTTCTATAGAAAATTTTGTGAAAATTTGTTTCTATAGAAAATTTTGTGAAAATTTTATTTCTATAGGAAATCTTCCTTTTTAGAGGAAATTTTGTAAAATTTTTATTCCTATAGCAAATTTTGTAAACATTTTATATTCGATAGAAAATTTTATTAGAAAATTTTTATTTATTTCTATAGACAATTTTATTAGAATTTTATTTCTATAGACAATTTTGACAAAATTTTATTTTTTTTTTTTTTAATTTCCTATAGAACGAACATTTTGTCAAAGTTTTATTTTTATAGAAAATGGTTTTCAAAATAATATGTCTATAGAAAGTTTTGCCAAAATTTTATTTATATAGCAATTGTTGTCAAAATTTTATTTCTACAGAAAATTTTGTCAATATTTTATTTCTATAGTAATTGTTGCCAACATTTTATTTCTATAGAAAATCTTGTCAACATTTTATTTCTATAGAAAATTTTGTCAACATTTTATTTCTATAGAAAATGTTGTCAAAATTTTGATTTTATGGAAAATTTTGTCCACATTTTATTTCTGTAGAAAATTTTGTTAAAATTTTGTTTCTATAGTAAATTTTGACAAAATTTTATTTCTATAGGAAATTTTTTCATTTTTTTTTATAGAAAATTTTGTGAAAATTTCATTTCTATAGCAAATTTGTTAAAAATTTTATTTCTATAGAAAATTTTATTTGAATTTTATTTCTATAGACAATTTTGACAAAATTTTATTTTTATGGATCATTTTGCCAAAATTTTATTTCTACAGAAAATTTTGTCAAAATTTTATTTCTATGGATTTTTTATTTTAAATTTTATTTCTATAGAAAGTGTTGTCAACATTTTATTGCCAAAGAAAAGTTTGTCAAAATTTTTTTCAATAGACAATTTTGTGAAAATCTTTTTTCGATAGAAAAGTTTGTCAAAATCTTATTTCTATAGGAAATTTTGTCAACATTTTTTTTTCTTTACAAAATTTTGTCAAAATTGTATTTCTATAGAAAATTTTGTCAAAATTTTATTTCTATAGAATATTTGGTCAAAATTATATTTCTATAGAAAATTTTGTTAAAATTTTATTTTTATAGAAAATTTTTTTAAAATTTCATTCCTATAGAAAATGTCAAAATTTTATTTCCACACAGAATTGAAGTACCTCTTAGTTAACTTAAACTTAACTAAAGGCATGCGAACGCTAAAACAATTTGTTAGTAGTAATCGGTAACCTTAAGTTCAATTATGAAAGCCTTCTTTAAGTTTTGCAAATTTAAAATCTCAATGGTGGCAATAAACCAAATATTTTACTATAATTTTTTTTTTTTATTTTCCCACTTTGCTTCTATGTATTTATCACCTTTTGTTGGATAGTCGCTATTCATCCTCTCCACTTAATGAATAATTTATAAATTTTTGCTATAAATTTCAACAGTCACCATTTACATTTTTTTTTTTTCATTCTTAATTTTGGTCCTTTTTTCACAAGTCGTAAAATTCAAGTGATAGAACAAAGTGAAAGAGAGGTAGAGAAAAACCTTCCATATGCTGCAGTTAAAAGGAATTTATGCCCATAAAAATGTCTCGGCAAGAAAAGGAACATTCGTTTCTTTTAAAATTTTTACATTGGTGGTGTTTTTCTATAGGGGATTATAGAGAATATTTTCAAAGAACAAAAAAAAATACATTTCACATAGGGTCAGTAAGGGGATATGTTAAAGAAACCGACAACTCTTGAGATTTCTATCTTTGGATGTTAGAAAAAAACCAAGACATAAAGACAGTGATTGCTTCTTTATAGGTGGGATAGCTATTAAATCACCACCAACTCTTAGAAATATCTACCTTGAAATCTCTTGCGAGAACATTGTGAAGGTTTTTTGTTCGAAATAAATTGGAAAACTGCTATGACCTTTTTAAAAATGCATTCGTTGGGAAAAAAGGTTCACACCTAAGCGGAAAAGGATTTATTTGATTTGGAAGAGCTTATCTTTGGTTTTTAATATATTGCCTTGTTAATGGAGAAATGAGTTTAATTTATATGTAATTGTGACGTGTTTTTTTAGCCACCACCAAGAGATGGTGATGGGGGTATAATAAGTTTCTCATTCTATTGGTAATACATCGGAATATCGATCAAGAAAATTTTGATAACATCTAAAGATTTCTGTATGTTGTACCTGTGCGATAGCCTTTAATAATAAAGCTACAGCTCTTGAATTAGGCACAATTTCATTTGTAACACAAAAAATTTGATGGGGCGATGTCCGTCTATCTGTATGTTGTTCAGTCTTCAATTATGGACCTATCGTCCTAAAATTTGGCATAGATATGGGTCAAAAATGGGCTTATATCGGCCCAAGTCTTGATATACCCCGTATACAAACTACCGTACTACCGATTTTACTCCTTGAGTTTCAAGACACCGCAATTTTTATCTGAATTGCCTAGGCCTATAAAAATGAGCGCCGAATAAGGTGTTGATCGGTCTAGGTTTTCTTTGGCATCTAGGCACCGATTTTTTTCAAGTGGGAATCTACAGGGGATTTGGGTCCACAAAGACCTGTTTAGTTTATATCGCTTCGTGATTTGATATAGCTTCCATATAGACCAATTTCCTAATTTGGCATAATCAGCATCTAGACCCCATAACTGTTTTAGTGATTTGCTTGAAATCTAAAGGAATTTGTTCTATAAACAGGTGTGCTAAACATAGTCTATATATAGGTCCATTGTTTGGCGTAGTCAATATACAGATGGATCCTCCAATTTGATTTCATTCGCCTCCTGACCACGACTGCCACTCGAGCCAAAAATAATTCAACAAAACTTGAAAATAATTTTACCAAAAAACTACCAAACAAACAATTCTATTTAGCTAAATTTTATTTTAGAGAAAATGTTGTTAGAATTTTATTTTATGGAAAATTTTGTCAAAATTTTATTTTTATAGAAATTTTTGTCAAAATTTTATTCCTATAGAAAATTTTGTCAACATTTTATTTGTATATAAAAATTTGTCAAATTTGTATTTCTATAGAAACATTTTATTTCTAACGAAAATCTTTTCAAAATTTTATTTCAACAGAAAATTTTGTCAATATTTTATTTTCGTAAAAAAATGTTGCCAAAATTTTATTTCTATAGAAAATTCAGAAAAATTTTATTTTTATAGAAAATTTTGTCAAAATTTCGTTTCTAAAGAAACAAAATTTTGTCACAATTTTATTTCTATAGGAAATTCAGAAAAATGTTATTTTTATAGAAAATTTTGTCCAAATTTCACTTATACAGAAAATTTTGTCAAAATTTTATTTCTATACATTTTTTTCAAAATATTATTTCCATATAAAATGTTGTGAAAATTTTATTTCTATAGAAATAAAAAAATATTTTTTTTCAAAATTTCATTTCTATGAAATTTTTTTTCAAAATTTCATTTCTATGAAATTTTTTTTTCAAAATTTCATTTCTTTGAAAATTTTTGTCAAAATTTTATTTCTATAGAAAATTTTGTCAAAATTTCATTTCTATGGAAAATTTTGTCAATTTTTTTTTCTATAAATTTTTTTTCAAAATTTTATTTCTGTAAAAATGTTGTCAAAATTTTATTTCTATAGAAATAAATTTTGGTTTTTCAAAATTTAATTTCTATGAAATTTTTTTTCCAAAATTTCATTTCTATGATTTTTTTTTCAAAATTCCATTTCTTTGAAATTTTTTGTCAAATTTTATTTTATAGAAAATGTTGTCAAAATTTCATTTCTATGGAAAATGTTGTCAAAATTTCATTTCTATAAATTAGTTTTCAAAATTTTGTTTCTATAGAAATAAAAAAAAAATATTTTTTCAAAATTTTATAACTATTAATTTTTTTTTCTCAAAATGTCATTTCTTTGAAAATTGTTGTCAAAATTTTATTTCTATAGAAAATTTTGTAAAAATTTTAGTTCTATGAAAATTTTTTCAAAATTTTATTTCTATAGATAATTTTGTCAAAATTAATTTCTATACAAAATTTTGTCAAAATTTTGTTTCTATAAAAAATGTATCAAAATTGTATTTCTGTAGAATAATTTATCAAAATTTGTTTCTGTAGAAAATTTTGTCAAAATTTTATTTTTACAGGAAAATTTGTCAAAATTTTATTTTTCTTACGGAAAATATTGTCAACATTTTATTTGTATACAAAATTTTGTCAAAATTTTATTTTTGTAGAAAATTTTGTCAACTTTTATTGCTATAGAAAATTTTGTCAATGTTTTATTCTTAATAGATAACGTTGTCAAAGTTTTATTTTTTATGGAAAATTTTGTCTAAATTTTATTTCTTTGGAAAATTTTGTCAAAATTTTATTTCTATAATTTTTCTTCAAAATTTTAGTTCTATAATTTTTCTTCAAAATTTTATTTCTATAAAACTGTTGTCAAAATTTTATTTCTATTGAAATAAAAAAAGATTTTTTTTTTCAAAATTTAATTTCTATGACATTTTTTTTCAAAATTTCATTTTTATGATTTTTTTTTTCAAAATTTCATTTCTATGATTTTTTTTTTTCAAAATTTCATTTCTTTGAAAAATTTTGTCAAAATTTTATTTCTATAGAAAATTTTGTCAAAATTTTAGTTCTATGAAAAATTTGTCAAAATTTAATTTCTATGAACATTTTTGGCAAAAATTTAATTTGTATGAAAAAAATGAAAAAAAATTTTAGTTCTATGAAAATTTTTTCAAAATTTTATTTCTATAGATAATTTTGTCAAAATTAATTTCTATACAAAATTTTGTCAAAATTTTGTTTCTATAAAAAATGTATCAAAATTGTATTTCTGTAGAATAATTTATCAAAATTTGTTTCTGTAGAAAATTTTGTCAAAATTTTATTTTTACAGGAAAATTTGTCAAAATTTTATTTTTCTTACGGAAAATATTGTCAACATTTTATTTGTATACAAAATTTTGTCAAAATTTTATTTTTGTAGAAAATTTTGTCAACTTTTATTGCTATAGAAAATTTTGTCAATGTTTTATTCTTAATAGATAACGTTGTCAAAGTTTTATTTTTTATGGAAAATTTTGTCTAAATTTTATTTCTTTGGAAAATTTTGTCAAAATTTTATTTCTATAATTTTTCTTCAAAATTTTAGTTCTATAATTTTTCTTCAAAATTTTATTTCTATAAAACTGTTGTCAAAATTTTATTTCTATTGAAATAAAAAAAGATTTTTTTTTTCAAAATTTAATTTCTATGACATTTTTTTTTCAAAATTTCATTTTTATGATTTTTTTTTTTCAAAATTTCATTTCTATGATTTTTTTTTTCAAAATTTCATTTCTTTGAAAAATTTTGTCAAAATTTTATTTCTATAGAAAATTTTGTCAAAATTTTAGTTCCATGAAAAATTTGTCAAAATTTAATTTCTATGAACATTTTTGGCAAAATTTAATTTGTATGAAAAATTTTGTCAAAATGTAATTACTATGAAAGATTTTGTCAAAATTTAATTTCTATGAAAAATTTTGTCAAAATTTAATTTCTATGAAAAAAGTTTATTTTTATAGAAAAATTTATCACAACTTTATTTCTGTAAAAAATTTTGTCAAAAATTTATTTCTGTAGAAAATTTTGTCAAAATTTTATTTTTACAGAAAATTTTGTCAAAATTTTATTTCTATAGAAAATTTTGACAAAGTTTTATTTCTATAGAAAATTTTGTAAAAAGTTTTATTTCTATAGAAAATTTTGTCAAAGTTTTATTTCTTATAGAAAATTTTGTCATAGTGTTATTTTTATAGAAAATTTTGTCACAGTGTTATTTTTTATAGAAATTTTTTTTCAAAATTTTATTTCTATAGAAAAATTTTTTAAAGTTTTATTTCTATAGAAAATTTTGTCAAAATTTTATTTCTATAGAAAATTTTATTTCTATAGAAAATTTTGTTAAAATTTTATTTCTATAGAAAATTTTGTCAAAATTTTATTTCTAAAGATAATTTTGTCAAAATTTTATATCTATAGAAAATTTTGTCAAAATTTCATTTCTATATAAAATGTTATTAAAATTTTATTTCTATAGAAAATTTTGTCAAAATTTTATTTCTATAGATAATTTTGTCAAAATAAATTTCTATACAAAATTTTGTCAAAATTTTATTTCTATAAAAAAAATTTATCAAAATTGTATTTCTGTAGAATAATTTATCAAAATTTGTTTCTGTAGAAAATTTTGTCAAAATTTTATTTTTCTTACAGAAAATATTGTCAAAATTTTATTTTTCTTACAGAAAATGTTGTCAAAATTTTATTTGTATAAAAATTTTTGTCAAAATTGTATTTTTGTAGAAAATTTTGTCAAATTTTATTTCTATAGAAAATTTTGTCAAAGTTTTATTCTTAATAGAAAATGTTGTCAAAGTTTTATTTTTTATGGAAAATTTTGTCAAAATTTTATTTCTATAGAAGATTTTGTCAAAATTTTATTTCTATTGAAAATGTGTCAAAATTTCATTTCTAAAGAAATAAATAGGATTCTAGTTTTCGAAGACCTTGTTGCGGACACTGGCAATTCTAAAATTATAGATTAGAATGCCTTCATTGAAAAGTTGATGTATTTTTGGTCAAGTCAGAAAAACAGTATTTCACAGAAATGTGTATGTTACAGTAAGCAAAACTCGCATAAGTATTATAAAGGCAATAAATCATTGTGTTTAAGACAATATTTTCTTCAGTGTATAATAAAAATTTTTAAATTCAGCATTTCATACCCGACGATGTGACAAATTTCTTCCATCCTCTAATAATCAATGAAAATTAGAGTATCTCTAAATATTTAAGCCCAATACAAAAAGTTTATTTGTCATTTGTTTATTTATGTTTCTTTAAATAACAAGCAGTTTTGTTGACCAAAATTAACCACTTCAAAAACTAAAAATCG
The DNA here is from genome assembly GCF_050003625.1 of Haematobia irritans. NCBI lineage: Eukaryota > Metazoa > Arthropoda > Insecta > Diptera > Muscidae > Haematobia > Haematobia irritans. The sequence goes on along the minus strand of NC_134399.1, from coordinate 200,369,167 downwards.
AGAGAATGAAAACAATTTTGAAACACCCATTGAGAATATCTGCAAGGAGTCGATGATGATGACAAGCAGAATGAGATTGACATAATGTTCGAAACTTTTCGCCACTTGTTGGGCTACTTCAGCAAAACAAGATTGCATGTCAAATAGCCAGGACAATGAAATGTTATACCAGAAAAGAAACCACGATGATGATACCGATGGTTGATGGTGTGGTTGATGTTGTAAAACTTTTCCAATTTGTATTTTGTTTTACACTATTTGTTGTTTTTGTTATTGGAGTTGTTGTTTTCCAAAAAAAAAACAAATATTTTTATCTACCTGTAAAATAAAATGAATATAAACTTATCAAAACTCTGAGAAGTTGTAATGGATATTTGAAAATTTCGGGGAGGGTTTGTGAAAAAGTAAACTCACAAAGTAAAATATCGTTGTATAGGATATCAAAATATATTTCCTCAAATACATTGAGTTAAATTGGAACATTTTCTTATCACTGGGAGAAATCCAATAGACATTATGGGTAAGCTAAGTTAACGTGATTTCAACTGACGGACAGACATCGCTAGATCGACTCAGAATTTCACCAATAACGTACGTCTAGAGATTTTTTAGAAGTTGAAGAAATGCTGTCCAAATCTGTTCAGATATAAATATATGCATATGGAAATATAAGCCTTTATATAGCTTCCAAAAATTTGGCATAATATAGTCGGCGCCGTCCCCGACTTTAGGGTTTCCTTACATGTTTCATATATAATATAATTTTTTCCATTTACTTTAAGAAAAACTTCTTATTTTTTCAATTTGTGCCATGGGTGTTCCATCCAAAATGAAATTCATTCGAAGTAAAAAAGCCCCAAACTGTTTCCATTTTATTTTTGCTGGACAATTTCGTTAAAGTAAAAGATACGGCAATCAACTCTGAGTAAAACAATGTATTCTGTATAAACTTTTAGATAAAATTAGAAAAGTTTTTTGTTTTGGAATAAGCACTAAAATGCTGTAATACATGCTCCTACAAATAATATGAAACTTATGTGGAAGCATTTTCCTGTAATACATGTACTTGTCAATGATGATGATGATGATGTCTTTAAATTACAATATTTTATTGGCCCTTGTTGTACGTTTTTCCATGCTGTTTTATTTTTTGGCAAACAAATTTTTCATTGATACCAAACACAATAAAAGTTAAGACAAGGAATAGGACCCATCGTCACCCACAAACACACACACCCCATTCTACACTTAGCAAAACAGGAGATATTTGGATCCAAAGATTTTTACCCTTCTTCAAGGTTTCTGAAATTGATTCTAAGTCTAAAATTCAAAATCAAAGAAACAAATTCTAAAAAACAAAGTAAATTAAATCGTAAACCAAAGACCCAAAATTTGTCAAAATTTTATTTCTATAGTAAATAGTTTCAAAATTTTATTTCTAAAGAAAAATTTTTCAAAATTTTATTTTGATAGAAAATTTTGACAAAATTTTATTTCTATAGAAAATGTTCTCAAAATTTTATTTCTATAGAAAATTTTGTCATAATTTTATTTCGATAGAAAATGTTGTCAAAATTTCATTTCTATAGAAAATGCTGTCAAAATTTTAATTCTATTGAAAATGAAAATTTTCTCAAAATTGTATTTCTATAGAAAATGTTCTTAAAATTTATTCCTATAGAAAATTTTCTCAACACTTTATTTCTATAGAACATTTTCTCAAAAATTTTATTTCTATTAAAAAAATTTTGAGAATATTTTATTTCTAAAGAAAATTTTATCGAAATTTTATATCTATAGAAAATTTTGTAAGAATTTTATTTCTATAGAAAATTTCGTGAATATTTTATTTTGAAAGAAAATTTTGTAAAAATTTTATTTATAAAGAAAATTTTGTAAAAATTTTATTTTGATAGAAAATTTTGTAAGAATTTTATTTTGATAGAAAATTTCGTCATAATTTTATTTCTATAGAAAGTGCTCTCAAAAAATCTTGTCCAAATTTTAATTCTATTGAAAATTTTGTCAACATTTTATTTCTAAAAAAAATTTCTCAAAATTGTATTTCTATAGAAAAGTTCCTTAAAATTTATTTCTATAGACAATTTTCTCAACGCTTTATTTCTATTGAAAATTCTCTCAAAAGTTTATTTCTGTAGAAAATTTTGTCAAAATTTTATTACTATAGAAAATTTTGTCAAAATTTCATTTCTATAGAAAATTTCGTGAATATTTGATTTCTATAAACATTTTTTTCAAAATTGCATTTCTATAGAAAATTTCGTGAATATTTGATTTCTAAAGAAAATTTTGGCGAAATTTTATATCTATAGAAAATTTTGTCAAAATTGTATTTCGATAGAAAATTTTTTCAAAATTTTATTTCGATAGAAAATTTTTTCAAAATTTTATTTCGATAGACAATTTAGTCATACATTTATTTCTATAGAAAATTTTCTCAAAATTTTATTTCTATAGAAAATTTTGTCATAATTCTATTTCGATAGAAAATTTTGTCAAAATTTTATTTCTATAGAAAATATTGTAAAAATTTTATTCCTATAGAAAATGTTGTCAAAATTTTATTTCTATAAAAATTTTTGTCAAAATTTTATTCCTAAAGATAATTTTTTCATTATTTTATTTCTATAGAAAATTTTGTCGAAATTTTATTTCTATAGAAAATTTTCTCAAAATTTTATTTGTATTTTATTTGTAAAGATAATTTTTTCATTATTTTATTTCTATAGAAAATTTTGTCAAAATTTTATTTCCATCGAAAATTTTGTCATAATTTTATTTCTATAGAAAATTTTGTCGAAATTTTATTTCTATAGAAAATTTTCTCAAAATTTTATTTGTATAGAACATTTTATCAAAATTTTATTTCTAAAGAAAATTTTGTAAAAATTTTATTTTGATAGAAAATTTTGTAAGAATTTTATTTTGATAGAAAATTTCGTCATAATTTTATTTCTATAGGTTAGGTTAGGTTATGTGGCAGCCCGATGTATCAGGCTCACTTAGACTATTCAGTCCATTGTGATACCACAGTGGTGAACTTCTCTCTTATCACTGAGTGCTGCCCGATTCCATGTTAAGCTCAATGACAAGGGACCTCCTTTTTATAGCCGAGTCCGAACGGCGTTCCACATTCCAGTGAAACCACTTAGAGAAGCTTTGAAAACCTCAGAAATGTCACCATCATTACTGAGGTGGGATAATCCACCGCTGAAAAACTTTTTGGTGTTCGGTCGTAGCAGGAATCGAACCCACGACCTTGTGTATGCAAGGCGGGCATGCTAACCATTGCACCACGGTGGCTCCCAATTTTATTTCTATAGAAAGTGCTCTCAAAAAATCTTGTCCAAATTTTAATTCTATTGAAAATTTTGTCAACATTTTATTTCTAAAAAAAAATTTCTCAAAATTGTATTTCTATAGAAAAGTTCCTTAAAATTTATTTCTATAGACAATTTTCTCAACGCTTTATTTCTATTGAAAATTCTCTCAAAAGTTTATTTCTGTAGAAAATTTTGTCAAAATTTTATTACTATAGAAAATTTTGTCAAAATTTCATTTCTATAGAAAATTTCGTGAATATTTGATTTCTATAAACATTTTTTTCAAAATTGCATTTCTATAGAAAATTTCGTGAATATTTGATTTCTAAAGAAAATTTTGGCGAAATTTTATATCTATAGAAAATTTTGTCAAAATTGTATTTCGATAGAAAATTGTTTCAAAATTTTATTTCGATAGAAATTTTTTTCAAAATTTTATTTCGATAGACAATTTAGTCATAAATTTATTTCTATAGAAAATTTTCTCAAAATTTTATTTCTATAGAAAATTTTGTCATAATTCTATTTCGATAGAAAATTTTGTCAAAATTTTATTTCTATAGAAAATATTGTAAAAATTTTATTCCTATAGAAAATGTTGTCAAAATTTTATTTCTATAAAAATTTTTGTCAAAATTTTATTCCTAAAGATAATTTTTTCATTATTTTATTTCTATAGAAAATTTTGTCGAAATTTTATTTCTATAGAAAATTTTCTCAAAATTTTATTTGTATTTTATTTGTAAAGATAATTTTTTCATTATTTTATTTCTATAGAAAATTTTGTCACAATTTTATTACCATCGAAAATTTTGTCATAATTTTATTTCTATAGAAAATTTTGTCGAAATTTTATTTCTATAGAAAATTTTCTCAAAATTTTATTTGTATAGAACATTTTATCAAAATTTTATTTGTAAAGAAAATTTTGTCAAATTTTTTTTTATTATTTTATTTCGATAGAAAATTTTGTCAAATTTTTATTTCTATAGAAAATATTGTAAAAATTTTATTCCTATAGAAAATGGTGTCAAAATCTTATTTCTATAAAAATTTTTGTCAAAACTTTATTACTAAAGATAATTTTTTTCATTATTTTATTTCTATAGAAAATTTTGTCAAAATTTTATTTCTATAAAAATTTTTGTCAAAATTTTTTGCTATCGAAAATTTTGCCAAAATTTTATTTCTATAGAAAATTTTGTCAACATTTTATTTCTGTTTGGCTTGAGATCATGCAAATAAAAACAGATGTTGTTGTTTTATTATTTCTATAAAATTTTTTTATCAAAATTTCCTTTCTAAAGAAAATTTTCTGAAAATTTTATTTGTATAGAATATTTTTGCAAAATTTTATTTCTATAGAAAATTTTCTCAAAATTGTATTTCTATAGAAAATTTGTCAAATTTTTATTTCTATAGAAAATTTTAGCAAAATGTTATTTCTACAGAAAATTTTAGCAAAATTTTATTTCTATAGAAAATTTTGTCAACATTATATTTCGATAGAAAATTTTGTCAAACTTTTATTTCTAAAGAAAATTTTGTCAAAATTTAGTTTCTATAGAAATTTTTGTAAGAATTTTATTTCTATAGAAAATTTTAACAAAATTTTATTTCTATAGAAAATTTTTTCAATTTTATTTCTATAGAATTTTTTGTACAAATTATATTTCGTTTTGTTTGTTATTTTTGGCTTCTCTTCAATCGTTACAAGCTACAAGTGTAGCTTAACCAACAGAGGAAAAGTATGCTTGTCAAATTTATTTGGGCAAAGCCCTATAGACTGCAAGATGGTTGGATGTACAGCTGTTTCGGAATTACCACATTCCTCATCAGCATCCTCTACTTGCAGCAAAACTATCAACCAATTATCAGAATAAATTCGGGTAATTCACTCAACCCAACGTGAACTACACTTGAACCTCCCGAAAAAGGGTTTGATAGTCGGCTACTGCCTAAACAAATTTGCCAGCATTATCTCTTTTCCTTTGTCAAACTCAAATCATCGATTTGTATGTATTTGGCTGGGTTTGTTTTTGAGCGTGCTTCCTCTATCTTCATTTTGTCGTAAAAAATTTCTTAAAATTTCATTTCCATAAAAAAATTGCCCAAAATTTCATTTCTATAGAAAATTTCGTGAATATTTTACTTTTAAAGAAAATTTTGTCTAAATTTTATCTCTATAGAAAATTTTGTCAAAATATTTTTTCTATAGAAAAATTTGTCAAAATTTTATTTCTATAGAAAATTTTGTCAAAATTTTATTTCTGTAGAATATTTTGTCAACATTTTATTTCGATAGAAAATTTTGTCAAAATGTTATTTCGATAGAATTTTTTTTTCAAAATTTTATTTCTATAGAAAATTTTGTCAAAATTTTATTTCTATAGAAAATTTTGTCAAAATTTTATTTCTGTAGAATATTTTGTCAAAATTTTATTTCTATAGACAATTTTGTCAATTATTTTTTTGTATAGATAATTTTATCAAGATTTTATTTCTAAAGAAAATTTTCTCAAAATTTCATTTCTACTGAAAATTTTCTCAAAATTTAATTTCTATTGAAAATTTTCTCAAAATTTTATTTCTATAGAAAATTTTCTCAAAATTTTATTTCTACATAAATTTTTCTCAAAATTTTATTTTTGTATAGAAAATTTTATTTCTACAGAAAATTTTTCTATAGAAAATTTTGTCAAAATTTTATTTCTATAGAAAATTTTCTCAAAATTTTATTTCCAAAGAAAATTTTGTCATAATTTTATTTCGATAGAAAATTTTGTCAATATTTTATTTCGGTAGAAAATGTTGTCAAGATGTTATTTCTACAGAAAATTTTGTCAAAATTTTATTTCTATAGAAAATTTTATTTCTGTAGAATATTTTGCCAAAATTTTATTTCTATAGAAAATTTTGTCAAATTTTTTTTTGTATAGAAAATTTTATCAAAATTTTATTTCTAAAGAAAATTTTCTCAAAATTTCATTTCAACTGAAAATTTTCTCAAAATGTCATTTCTATTGAAAAATTTCTCAAAATTTTATTTCTATAGAAAATTTTCTTAAAATTTTATTTCTACAGAAATTTTTCTCAAAATTTTATTTTTGTATAGAACATTTTATTTCTACAGAAAATTTTTCTATAGAAAATTTTGTAAAAATTATATTTCCTTAGAGAATTTTGTCTTAATTTTATTTCTACAGAAATTTTTCTCAAAATTGTATTTTTGTATAGAGAATTTTATTTCTACAGAAAATTTTCTATAGAACATTTTGTAAAAATCTTATTTCCATAGAGAATTTTGTTTAAATTTTATTTCTGTATAAAATTTAGTCAACATTTTATTTCTATAGAATATTTTGTCAAAATTTTATTCCTATAGAAAATTTTGTCAATATTTTATTCCTATAGAAAATTTTGTCAATATTTTATTTCTATAGAAAATATTATCAAAAATTTATTTCTATCGAAAATTTTGTCATAATTTGGTAATAACCCCATTTTTTGACAATAATATAAAATTTACTGAAAAAATTAAAGCAAAGATAGGAAAGTTTTTTTTATTAAAGATTCTTATTTTTTTATAAGAAATTTGTCTTTATTGAATAAACTAAATTTTTTTCCAGTGTTTTTAGCATATTACTCTCAAAACACATACACACACCGTCTTTAGCATTCTCATACATATAAATAAAGTAAACTTTTTCAAATAAAATTGTTGAGGAAAAAATTACTGTTCATTACAACACGTATACATCGCCACCTTCTCTTCCTTTCTCACACTCTTGTCTATCTATCAACGAGGACGAGTATATATATCCATTACAAGGACATATTTCAAAATTCCATAGCATTTCCAGCTTTTGAGATACTAAAGCCGATAATGTGGCTGATGTAAAATTTTCCTATGAAGAGTAGTCCATCCATTCTTCCTCACTTCCACAGCAATGCCAAGGATTCAATGGGAGGGGGCATGCCAACAAAGATGCCTTTGCAACATGATGAAGCAGCATACATTCCAATGACATGGCAGACAATGGACGTACTCAATAAATTAGTAGGAGTGTGTGTGTATGTGTGTGAGTGAGTAGGTTTTCATAAAGCTTTTCTGGTATGCAAGCCTTTTTTTCTCGGCCAGGGAGGGCTTCTGTAAATCGACCTATCCAATGATCCACTCCAACATTCCTGATGATTTTCACGCTCAACTCAACTCAGACACTGGATATTGACAACATCTGCTCGTTGAGACAAGGACAATTTGCCAGTTGTTTCGTTTTACCCCCAACTCTCATTGCTCTTGGTTTGGTTATTTTGTGATTTTGGTTCATCACATTTTTGGTACATTTTTCCATATGGGGGATATTGTATCTTAAATGTGGTGATTTTGTTTCGCATATGGGATATTACAAAAGGAAATGGAATTCGATATATAATAAAATGAAGTCTAAAGTTATTCCGGTTCATTCCTATCATTTTATATTTTTTTTACGGAAGTGAAAAAAGTCATTCGGTGCCAAGTCAGGACTATACGGGGGATGACGCATCAAGTCGAGTAATTTAAGTGCTCAAAGATGCAGTTGTTTGAGCCGATATGGGAGCACTCGCATTGCCGGGGTGAAGGGTGCTCCTTCTTCGGCGGATATCTTGGAAGACATCTGGTTACCCAATGGTTGTGTGCCACTCAGAAGTGACTATTCTGCGTTGTTCTAGGGGTACGATTGAGACATTGTAATGTGGTTGAGAAGGCGATGTTGCAACGGTGCGAAGTTGACGATGACGATACCGAGCGATGCTAACTGGTAACGGTGGTGAAACGGTGCGGTGCTAACTGGTCACGACAATGAAACTTTGTTCGTAAACGAAAATGACGATGGTGTTGGGCCGACTGGCGCTCTTGAAAGGTAAAGCGATGGTGTCGTGCCACCTGGTATCCGTGAACGGGGATGGCGATGGTGTCGGGGAATGCGATAGTGTCGTGGCGATTCGATTTCTGTAACGAGAGGAGGGAAAGGAGAGGAAGCGGACGAACCGCGTTAGGTGAGTGCTAGTATAGCCTGCACAGAAAAAAATTTCACGAAAATTTTTCCAATTAAATTCTTAATTGAGTTTTAAAAAATATTCAATTAAAAATTTAATTGATTCAACAAAATTTTTTAATTGAAATAAAAATCAGTCACTCAAATTAATAGCTTCAATTAATTTTTTAATTGGATCAATTATTTTTTAATAGACTGCCAATTAAATTTTTAATTGATATTATCATTTCTGTGATTGAAGACATTTCAATTAAAAAATTAATTGGATCAATTAATTTCGTGATTGAATCAGAAAAAAAAAATTTGTGTGTGGGGAGAAAGAGGAGATGGGAGGAGTCGGTGGAGAGAGGTGGTTTACTACAATGGACGCAAACGAAAGTTTGTCTGCGATCGGTACCACTTGTAAGACTTCGGTTGATTCATGGCTTCGTCCCGTCAAATCCGCATTCTTAAGTCGGTAGTGACCGCACCCAAATGGGAATACTCCCTTCAGTATCAGTAGTACCTTGGCCAAGTAATGATAGCAATGCGAATGCGGACGTAAATATATATAAAATGGGGGTAACTAAATTAAATAAAAAACAATTTGTATGAGCAGTTGGCTCGTTAACATACAACATGTCAAGTGCTTTTTTTTCGAAAAATAGAGGTGATAATTTGCTAAGAAGTTCTTCGTGAGAGAGCAACTTTTGTTGCATTTGGCTCATCTTGAAACCCCATACAGTCGTCTGCTGTTTAATTTCGGTCTCATACGCCTAAATCCACGATTCATCACCTGTCACGATGTCATAGACGTCTTTCGAAGCAGTGTGATCGTATTTTTGGGGAGCATTTATTTCGACTTATCGTCACAAAGAATTTCTTTTGACGGTCAAATGTTGATGATGAAATGATGATCTTAGTTTAGGTTGTGGAAGATGACACGAATCCGAACCAGCGGATTTGTGTCCACTTAGACCATAGTTGGTCCATTGCAGTTCCTCAAACTTCTTTGCATCTTCCTCTTCGTATCTCTCTCGCTCCGGCCGGAATGAGTCCATTCTAAGATAATGTGTCCTTCGGATGCGCCTAGGTCCTCCACCCCGATGCCTTGATGAAGGCGAGAATACACCCGGGCTGCATTCTCACAAGTCGGTCATAGTCTGAAAGAAATAAGAGCCCAGTATCTTGTTTCTTCTGAAAGATAGAGCTGGACACTGGCACAGGAAGTGAAATGAATCTTCCATAGCATCGGGGTCCAGACACCACCTACAAATGATGATCTTGCAACAACAGTTGATTTTGGACAATATTCACCAAATTCGTCTTGGAGTGAACTACCATAAACACTGATCCTTGACGGAGCTTCATCGCCAAAAATTGAATTAATTTCATCGATGCACTTTTGTTGACTTAATCCACATCGACAAATAATCTTACGATCATGGTCATGATTTAATGTCATTTCTGGACGTATCGTTCCCATATAGAACCATCTCCCGATCAGACTTCTTGGGCTTCTAGAAACCGCAACAGATTTAAAAGACGCGTGTTGAATTTAGTTCTAAATAACGGGCTGCCACTATTCCTAACCTGACCCTACCTACTGCCGAACGAAACAAGCTACCGAATTGAAACTTCGCACAAGTAGTTGTTATTGATGTAGGTCGGATGGTATTGCAAATGGGCCATATCGGTCTACTTTTACGTATAGCCCCCATATAAACGGACCCCCAAATTTGGCTTGCGATTGATCTAAGAGAAGCAAATATCATCCGATCCAGCTGAAATTTGGTACATGGTGTTAGTATATGGTGTCTAACAACCATGCAGAAATTGGTCCACATCGGTCCATAATTATATATAGCCTCCATATAAACCGATCCCCCGATTTGGCTTGCGGAGCTTCAAGAGAAGCAAATTCCATCAGATCTGGCTGAAATTTGGTACATGGTGTTGGTATATGTTCTCTAATGACCATGCAAAAATTTGTCCATATCGGCTCATAATTATATATAGCCCCCATATAAACCGATCCCCAGATTTGACCTCCGGAGCCTCTTAGAGGAGCAAAAGTCATCCGATCCGATTGAAATTTGGTACGTGGTGTTAGTATATTGTCTCTAACAACCATGCCAAAATTGGTTCATACCGCTCCATAATTATATATAGCCCCATATAAATTGATCCTCAGATTTGGCTTGCGGAGCCTCTAAGAGAAGAAAATTTCATCTGATCCGGTTGAAATTTGGTACATGGTGTCAGCATATGATATCGGTTCATAATCATGGTTGCCACTCGAGCCAAAAATAATCTACCAAAATTTTATTTTTATAGAAAACATTGTCAAAATGTTATTTCTATAGAAACTTTTGTCAAAAATTTATTTCTATAGAAAATTTTGTCAAAATTTTATTTCTATAGAAAATTTGTCAAAATTTTATTTCTATAGAAAATTTTTTCCAAATTTTATTTCTATAGAATTTTTTTTTCCAAATTTTACTTCTATAGAAAATGTTGTCAAAATTTAATGTTGTCAAAATTTTATTTCTATAGAAGCTTTAAACTGAATTATATACGTATTTAATCGGCCTTTTGTAGTTTAATGTACACCACGTATGGACTATGTGTATATATTACGGTGTTAGGAATTTTTAAGATACCTTGCTATCGGCAAGTGTAATTCGATTGTGGATGACAGTCTTCAGTAGAAGTTTCTACGCAATCCATGGTGGAGGGTACATAAGCTTGGCCGAACTTACGGCCGTATATACTTTTTTTTTGTCAAATATTCTCTCATCAAAATTCTTAAGGGTGAATTGGTGAAAAAATATTGAATTTCAATATCAAATAAATTAACTATCGGATAGTCTCCCCTATCGATAGTTTTGAAGCTCTATTTTTATTAAGGAATATAAAACTCTTACCAAGTATTTGTGAATGTCTCATATGGTATTCTTTAATATTGAAATGGAATCGCAATATGTGCATCAGTATATCTGATACAGAATAACTGTTTTTTTTTCATATCTGAATGAGAAGGGTGTTCCAACAATTTGAAGCAAAGAAAAAATGTTCATAGTCTTCAATGCTGTGACAAAGGTTCAATGAACCCTTGGCTTGGCCAATTTGAGCATTCGAATGGATAATTGTACAATATGTTGTTATTTTGGTAAATTTTGCAAAAAATGTTTTTCTTTTTAGTTGATTGAAGAAAAATACATTAAATTCGCTTTGGTATATTCTCTACTTTAAGAAAATTTAAATAAGCTCTTTATTACTAAAGGGTGATTCTTTTGAGGTTAGGATTTTCATGCATTAGTATTTGACAGATCCCGTGGGATTTCAGACATGGTGTCAAAGAGAAAGATGCTCAGTATGCTTTGACATTTCATCATGAATAGACTTACTAACGAGCCACAACGTCGAATTTTCAGTGAATGGGCCCTAGAAAAGTTGGCAGAAAATCCGCTTTTTTATCGACAAATTTTGTTCAGCGATGAGGCTCATTTCTGGTTGAATGGCTACGTAAATAAGCAAAATTGCCGCATTTGGAGTGAAGAGCAACCAGAAGCCGTTCAAGAACTGCCCATGCATCCCGAAAAATGCACTGTTTGGTGTGGTTTGTACGCTGGTGGAATCATTGGACCGTATTTTTTCAAAGATGCTGTTGGACGCAACGTTACGGTGAATGGCGATCGCTATCGTTCGATGCTAACAAACTTTTTGTTGCCAAAAATGGAAGAACTGAACTTGGTTGACATGTGGTTTCAACAAGATGGCGCTACATGCCACACAGCTCGCGATTCTATGGCCATTTTGAGGGAAAACTTCGGAGAACAATTCATCTCAAGAAATGGACCGGTAAGTTGGCCACCAAGATCATGCGATTTGACGCCTTTAGACTATTTTTTGTGGGGCTACGTCAAGTCTAAAGTCTACAGAAATAAGCCAGCAACTATTCCAGCTTTGGAAGACCCGAAGAAATTCGGGCTATTCCGGCCGAAATGCTCGAAAAAGTTGCCCAAAATTGGACTTTCCGAATGGACCACCTAAGACGCAGACGCGGTCAACATTTAAATGAAATTATCTTCAAAAAGTAAATGTCATGGACCAATCTAACGTTTCAAATAAAGAACCGATGAGATTTTGCAAATTTTATGCGTTTTTTTTTTTTAAAAAAGTTATCAAGCTCTTAACAAATCACCCTTTAGTACTATAAGACTATATACTATCGAGATATTATAACTAATAACATGCCACTTATTTCTTGTTTATTTACAGGTATGTGACTACGAAAGTGATAATGTTTATTTATCGATATGGTAAGGTAACTAAAGTAATAATACATTTCTGGAATTGAGGAATTTCCAGAAATATAGTGTTCATTTAAAAAGATAGCCACACTATATCTTTAGTGAAATGAAAACAAAACTCCACCTGGAGAGCCAGTTTTCTATAACTGCGATGTGGATTTTGATGAAATCAGGTCTTCACATTTCGAGTCATTTCTCGTGTTGTTGCCACTTTTTTCGTAAACATTTTGGACGCGATGCAAAACTGGCAGTATAACGATACAGAGAAACATTGCGTAAAACAAAAGTTTTTTTTTATATTTAAATGCTGTGGTTTTCCACCAGGGTTGATAAAGTTGACACATTTGTGCTTTTTTTGATACATTTCGACTGCCGAAAGCACCGTAGCACGACCCCGAGCCATTTGATACTTTTTCATCACAATTACTCTAGACAGAGTTATTCTGTCCTAAAGGTGAACGATTCTTAGCTATCAACTCAACTCTAAAAATTATAAATAGCGAACATTGAAGAAATAAAATTTTTTCAAAATTTTCAATAGAAATAAAATTTTGACAAAATCTTCTATGGAAATAAAATTTTGTCAAATTTGTGTACAGAAATAAAATGTTAGCAAAATTTTCTACAGAAATAAAATGTTGACAAAATTTTCTATAGAAATAAAATTTTGACAAAATTTTCTATAGAAATAAATTTTTGACATAATTTTCTATAGAAATAAATTTTTGACAAAATTTTCTAAAGAAATAAAATTTTGGCATTTTCTGTAGAAATACTATTTTAATAAAATTTTCTATAGAAATAACATTTTGACAACATTTTCTACAGAAATAAAATTTTGGCAAAATTTTCTATAAAATAAAATTTTTGCACTATCTATAAAAATAGTATTTTGACAACATTTTCTATAGGAATAAAATTTTGACAAAATTTTCTATAAAAATAAAATTTTCACAAAATTTTCTATAGAAATAAAATTTTGACAAAATTTTCTACTGAAATAAGATTTTTGCATTGTCTATAGAAATATTATTTTGACAACATATTCTATAGAAATAAAATTTTGACAAAATTTTCTATAAAAATAAAATTTTGACAAAATTGTGTATAGAAATAAATGTTGACAAAATTTTATATAGAAATAAAATGTTGACAAAATTTTCTATAGAAATAAAATTTTGACAAAATTTCTTACCAAAATAAAATTTTGACAAAATTTCCTATAGAAATAAAAAATTTGGCATTTTCTATAGAAATAGTATTTTAATAAAATTTTCTATAGAAATAAAATTTTGACAACATTTTCTATAGAAATAAAATTTTGGCATTTTCTATCGAAATAAAATGAAATAAAATTTTGAAAAATTTTCTATAGAAATAAAATGCATTGTCTATCGAAAAAGTATTTTGACAACATTTTCTATAAAAATAAAATTTTGACAAAATTTTCTATAGAAATAAATTTTTGACAAAATTTTCTATAGAAATAAATTTTTGACAATATTTTCTATAGAAATAAAATTTTGACAACATTTTCTATAGAAATAAAATGTTTGCATTGTCTAATAGTATTTTGACACCGTTTTATATAAAAATAAAAATTTCACAACATTTTCTATAGAAATAAAATTTTGACAAAACTTCTTATAAAAATAAAATTTTGATAAAAATTTCTATAGAAATAAAATGTTGACAAAATTTTCTATATAAATAAAATTATGACAACGTTTTCTATAAAAATAAAATTATGACAACGTGTTCTACAGAAATAAAATTTTGACAAAATTTGCTATAGAAATGAAATTTTGACAACATTTTCTATAGAAATAAAATTTTGACAAAATTTTCAATAAAAATAAAATTTTGACAAAATTTTCTATAGAAATAAAATTTTGACAACTTTTTCTTCAGAAATAAAATTTTGACAAAATTTGCTATAGAAATGAAATTTTCACATAATTGACTGTAGAAATAAAATTTTTGGATTTGCTATAGGAATAAATTTTTAACAAAATTTCTTGTAAAAATAAAATTTTGACAAAATTTCCTATAGAAATAAAATTTTTGCATTGTCTATAGAAATAGTATTTTGACAACATTTTCTAGCAGTCATAGCTTACAATTATATTTATAATTTTATTGTAAATGTAATTAATTGATAAATAAATAAATAAATTAACAAAATTTTCTATAGAAAAAATTTTGAGAAAATTTTCTATAGAAATAAAATTTTGACAAAATTTTCTATAGAAATAAAGTTTCGACAATATTTGCTACAGAAATAAAATTTTGACAAAATTTTCTATAGAAAATAAAAGTTTTGCATTGTCTATAGAAATAGTATTTTGACAACATTATCTATAGAAATAAAATTTTGAATAAATTGTCTATAAAAATAAAATTTTGACAAAATTTCTATAGAAATTAAAATTGTGACATCTTTTTCTACAGAAATAAATTATCTATAGGAATATAAAAGTGTAAAAAAAAAATATAGAAATAAAATATTGACAACATTTTCTATAGGAATAAAATTTTTACAGTATTTTCTATAGAAATAAAATTTTAATAAAATTTTCTATAGAAATAAAATTTCGACAATATTTTCTACAGAAATAAAAATTTTGACAAAATTTTCTACAGAAATAAAATTTTTGCATTGTCTATAGAAATAGTATTTTGACAACATTTTCTATAGAAATAAAATTTTGACAAAATTGTCTATAAAAATAAAATTTTGACAAAATTTGCTATAGAAATAAAATTGTGACAACGTTTTCTAAAGAAATAAAATTTTGACAAAATTGTCTACAAAAACAAATTTTTCACAAAATTTTCTATAGAAATCAGTTTTTGACAAAATTTTCTATAAAAATAAAATTTTAACAAAATTTTCTATAGAATAAATTGTTCACATAATTTCCTATAGAAATAAAATGTTGACAAAATTTTCTATAGAAATAAAATTTTGACAAAATTTTCTAGAGAAATAAAAGTTTTTGGCATTTTCTATAGAAATAGTTTTTTAATAAAATTTTCTATAGAAAGGTTCAAGTGTATTTCACTTTGGGTTGAGTGAATTACCCGAATTTATTCTGATAATTGGTTGATAGTTTTTGCTGCAAGTAGAGGATGCTGATGAGGAATGTGGTAATTCCGAAACAGCTGTTCATCCAACCACCTTGCAGTCTATAGGGCTTTGCCCAAATAAATTTGACAAGCATACTTTTCCTCTGTTGGTTAAGCTACACTTGTAAAGGGTGATTCTTTTGAGGTTAGGATTTTCATGCATTAGTATTTGACAGATCACGTGGGATTTCAGACATGGTGTCAAAGAGAAAGATGCTCAGTATGCTTTGACATTTCATCATGAATAGACTTACTAACGAGCCACAACGTCGAATTTTCAGTGAATGGGCCCTAGAAAAGTTGGCAGAAAATCCGCTTTTTTATCGACAAATTTTGTTCAGCGATGAGGCTCATTTCTGGTTGAATGGCTACGTAAATAAGCAAAATTGCCGCA
Source organism: Haematobia irritans (assembly GCF_050003625.1). NCBI lineage: Eukaryota > Metazoa > Arthropoda > Insecta > Diptera > Muscidae > Haematobia > Haematobia irritans. The sequence goes on along the minus strand of NC_134399.1, from coordinate 200,352,966 downwards.
TTTGGAGTGAAGAGCAACCAGAAGCCGTTCAAGAACTGCCCATGCATCCCGAAAAATGCACTGTTTGGTGTGGTTTGTACGCTGGTGGAATCATTGGACCGTATTTTTTCAAAGATGCTGTTGGACGCAACGTTACGGTGAATGGCGATCGCTATCGTTCGATGCTAACAAACTTGTTGTTGCCAAAAAGGGAAGAACTGAACTTGGTTGACATGTGGTTTCAACAAGATGGCGCTACATGCCACACAGCTCGCGATTCTATGGCCATTTTGAGGGAAAACTTCGGAGAACAATTCATCTCAAGAAATGGACCGGTAAGTTGGCCACCAAGATCATGCGATTTGACGCCTTTAGACTATTTTTTGTGGGGCTACGTCAAGTCTAAAGTCTACAGAAATAAGCCAGCAACTATTCCAGCTTTTGGAAGACAACATTTCCGAAGAAATTCGGGCTATTCCGGCCGAAATGCTCGAAAAAGTTGCCCAAAATTGGACTTTCCGAATGGACCACCTAAGACGCAGCCGCGGTCAACATTTAAATGAAATTATCTTCAAAAAGTAAATGTCATGGACCAATCTAACGTTTCAAATAAAGAACCGATGAGATTTTGCAAATTTTATGCGTTTTTTTAAAAAAAAAAGTTATCAAGCTCTTAACAAATCACCCTTTAGTTTAGTCAATGCATGGCTTTAAGCTGAGATCAAAAACAACAATAACGATTGAAGAGAAGCCAACAATAACAAACGAAACGAAGAAATAAAATTTTGACAAAATTTTCTATAGAAATAAAATGTTGACAACATTTTCTATAGGAATAAAATTTTGACAAAATTTTCTATAGAAATAAAATTTTGACAAAATTGTCTACAAAAATAAAATTTTGACAAAATTTTCTATAGAAATAAACTTTCGACACAATTTCTTATATATAAATGAAATCTTGACAACAATTTCTATAGAAATAAAATGTTGACAAATTTTCAATAGAAATAAAATTTTGACAAATTTTTTATAGAAATAAAATTTTGACAAATTGTCTATAGAAATAAAATTTTGACAAAATTTGCTATAGAAATGAAATTTTGACAAAATTTACTGTAGAAATAAAATTTTTGCATTTTCTATAAAAATAAATTTTTGACAAAATTTCCTATAGAAATAAAATTTTTACAAAAATTTCTATAGAAGTAAAATTTTGAAAAAATTTTCTATAGAATAAAATTTTTGACCAAAATTTCCTATAGAGATAAAATTTTGACAAAATTTTCTATAGAAAAAAAATTTACAAAATTTTCTTTAGAGATAAATTTTTGACAAAATTTTCTATAGAAATAAAATTTTTACAAAATATTCACAGAATAATATTTTCACAGAAAGTCTAAAGAAATGTCCAAATTGGTTTAGATTTAAATATACGTACACTTTTACAATAGTTTTTAAATTTTATGTTATGTAATTTTAGCATTTTTTGGCTTCGAAAAGTAATTTTTTAATACATTTTTAATACTTTTTCGTCATCATCATTTTTCATCCCTGTTTTTGACTATAACACGAATAACTTTTTTTCTGAATGCAATAAACTATAAAATTAACTGTCACTGCAATAAGCCTGTCAGCTATCAGAGGATCGGTTTAGAAATGATAGAAACATGAAATTGGTGGTAATCCATATCAGCCCCACTGTATATTTAAAAAAATACATTTTTTTAACCCAATATTGATTTTAGAAATTTCCAATTGATCTTAAACAATCATGCAAATTAAATTGTTCTACATTTAAAAAAGCAAACACTTGTAGTATTAAATTGTCCTTGCCTCTTAATCAAATATCGGATGTCAATCAAGCAATTTTCCGAAAAAAAACAATTTATTGCAGTTATCTGCAAAGTCTAAACAAATTGAACATTTAATGGCTAAATTGAATGGTAAACACAAGATGATGGAAACGAGACAAGAGGAAAACGAGACGGGGTGGAGAAAGAAAAAATAAAATGCCTATGTTCAATGTTTTTGGCATATAAGTCAAAGACCAAAGCAAAATAAAAAAAAAAAGAACAACAAAATCATGTTTAACATGACAAATGTATCGAAATAATTTAATTTTCTGCCATCTTTGAGCCCGAAGATGCCACAACAAGAGGGGGAGCCACAAAACAAGCAATTACCATAGCTGGTCTATATTTCTAAGGAAATTATTTAGGAAGTCATTAGAATTTCAACATAAAAAGAAGTGAAATTCTAGTCATTTGTTTAGCCAAGACATTCATTGGCCAAAGGGAAACGGATACGGATATTGCTCAAACGGAAACAAAAGTTTCGAAACATTTTCAATTCATTGTTAATTCACACCTTAAAATGAGGGGGTGGGGAATTTTTGGGCAGTTTCATGATAAACGGATATTGTAATCAAATTTGTAGATAGTATTTTTGAGGATAACTTAAAGAAAATATTTCGTTAGCTTAAAATTTTTCTAAAGAATCATGTTCAAGGAACATTGTAATGAATTATTTTTTAAAAACAATTAAAAATACATGTCAAAAGTCAAAACCATTATTTGGGAAAATTAGGAAAATGAACATGTTCATGTTCTATGGAAAATCTAATAAACCACAAATAAGTGATTATTTAAGTCTTTAGTCATGTTAAATTAATTATTTTATTTTAAATTACATAGAAAAAGTAATAAGTAATGATTTTGCAAAAAATATCCCAAAGAACAAAATAAACAACCAATATTTTTTTAAAGATATTTTAGTAAATTTCTTAAAAGATATTTTAGTAATTCCCAGTTAGTCTTTTTATACCCACCACCATAGAATGGTGACGGGGGTATAATAAGTTTGTCATTCCGTTTGTAACACATCGAAATATCGATTTCCGACTATATAAAGTATATATATATTCTTGATCAGGGAGAAATTCTAAGACGATATAACGATGTCCGTCTGTCCGTCTGTCTGTCTGTCTGTCTGTTGTAATCACGCTACAGTCTTCAATAATGAAGCAATCGTGCTGAAATTTTGCACAAGCTCGTCTTTTGTCTGCAGGCAGGTCAAGTTCGAAGATGGGCTATATCGGTCCAGGTTTTGATATAGTCCCCATATAAACCGACCTCCCGATTTGGGGTCTTGGGCTTATAGAAATCGTAGTTTTTATCCAATTTGCCTGAAATTTGAAATCTGGAGGTATTTTATGACCATAAAGAGGTGTGCCAAAAATGATGAGTATCGGTCCACGTTTTGGTATAGCCCCCATATAGACCGATCTCCCTATTTTACTTCTTGGGCTTATAGAAACCGCAGTTTTTATTCAATTTACCTGAAATTGGAAATCTAGAGGTATTGTAGGACCACAAATACGTGTGCCAAAAATTGTGAGTATCGGTCCATATTTTGGTATAGCCCCCATATAGACCGATCTCCCGATTTTACTTCTTGGGCTTATAGAAAACGCAGTTTTTATTCAATTTATCTGAAATTGGAAATCTAGAGGTATTGTAGGACCACAAATACGTGTGCCAAAAATTGTGAGTATCGGTCCATATTTTGGTATAGCCCCCATATAGACCGATCTCCCGATTTTACTTCTTGGGCTTATAGAAACCGCAGTTTTTATTCAATTTATCTGAAATTGGAAATCTAGAGGTATTGTAGGACCACAAATATGTGTGCATAAAATTGTGAGTATCGGTCCATATTTTGGTATAGCCCCCATATAGACCGATCTCCCGATTTGGGGTCTTGGGCTTCTAGAATCCGAAGTTTTTATCCTATTTGCCTGAAATTGGAAATCTAGAGGTATTTTCAGGTCACAAAGAAGTGTGCCGAAAATGGTGAGTATCGGTCCATATTTTAGTATAGCCCCCATAAGAACGATCTCCCGATTTAACTCCTTGGGTTTCTAGAAACCGTAGTTTTTATCTGATATGCCTGAAATTTTAAATATTCTGGTATTTTAGGCTCACAAAAACGTGTATCGGATTAAGTTTTTATCGGTCCATTTGGTAATGCCTCCATATAGACCGACTTTACTTCTTGAGGGTGTAGAAGGCGCACTGATCATGAAAATTGCTTGAAACTCCATGTAAAATTTCAGATTTTACTTCTACAGATTTAAGATTTCAAATCAAGACGTTATTTTATAATTTTCTTGCACACTTACAAGAGATGTTAATGATTCCTCTAAAACTCAAACAAAAATGGTTCTTATAAATCCAGAATCTGATATAGTCCTCATAGGTGAAATCTTTAAATTTATCTTCGGGAAGTGTCCTCAAGCCCTCCTGAAAATTTCAAAGGAAACCCTAATATTTGGTTCATGGTGGTGGGTATTTAAGATTCGGCCCGGCCGAACTTACTGCTGTATATACTTGTTTTATTTATTTAGTTTGTTTTTAATGCAAATACTAAGACAAATACTAAATAAAATAAATAATTTATTTCTTCCCTGCGCCACACTGTGGAACAGGGTATTATAAGTTAGTGCATATGTTTGCAAACACCCAGAAGGAGACGAGATAGACACATGGTGTCTTTGGCAAAAATGCTCAGGGTGGGCTCCTGAGTCAATATAACCATATCCGTCTGTCCGTGAACGCATTTTTGTAATCAAAGTCTAGGTCGCAGTTTTAGTCCAATCGAATTCAAATTTGGCACAAGTATGTGTTTTGGCTCAGAATAGAACCCTATTGATTTTGGAAGAAATCGGTTCAGATTTAGATATAGCTCCTATATATATATTTCGCCCGATATGGACTTATATGGCCCCAGAAGCCAGAGTTTTGCCCTAATTTGCTTAAAATTTTGCACAAGCAAAACAATTAGTACTATAGTCAAGTGTGCCAAATTTTATTGAAATCGGTTCCGATTTAGATATAGCTCCCATATATATCTTTCGCCGGATATGGACTAATATGGCTCCAGAAGACAGAGTTTTACCCCAATTTGGTTGAAATTTTGCACTAGGAGTACAATTAGTAGTGTAGTCAAGTGTGCCAAATTCCATTGAAATCGGTTCAGATTTAGATATAGCTCCCATATAAAGGGTGATTTGTTAAGAGCTTGATAACTTTAAAAAAAAAAAAAAAACGCATAAAATTTGCAAAATCTCATCGGTTCTTTATTTGAAACGTTAGATTGGTCCATGACATTTACTTTTTGAAGATAATTTCATTTAAATGTTGACCGCGGCTGCGTCTTAGGTGGTCCATTCGGAAAGTCCAATTTTGGGCAACTTTTTCGAGCATTTCGGCCGGAATAGCCCGAATTTCTTCGGAAATGTTGTCTTCCAAAGCTGGAATAGTTGCTGGCTTATTTCTGTAGACTTTAGACTTGACGTAGCCCCACAAAAATAGTCTAAAGGCGTCAAATCGCATGATCTTGGTGGCCAACTTACCGGTCCATTTCTTGAGATGAATTGTTCTCCGAAGTTTTCCCTCAAAATGGCCATAGAATCGCGAGCTGTGTGGCATGTAGCGCCATCTTGTTGAAACCACATGTCAACCAAGTTCAGTTCTTCCATTTTTGGCAACAAAAAGTTTGTTAGCATCGAACGATAGCGATCGCCATTCACCGTAACGTTGCGTCCAACAGCATCTTTGAAAAAATACGGTCCAATGATTCCACCAGCGTACAAACCACACCAAACAGTGCATTTTTCGGGATGCATGGGCAGTTCTTGAACGGCTTCTGGTTGCTCTTCACTCCAAATGCGGCAATTTTGCTTATTTACGTAGCCATTCAACCAGAAATGAGCCTCATCGCTGAACAAAATTTGTCGATAAAAAAGCGGATTTTCTGCCACTGATTTTGGTAATAAAATTCAATGATTTGCAAGCGTTGCTCGTTAGTAAGTCTATTCATGATGAAATGTCAAAGCATACTGAGCATCTTTCTCTTTGACACCATGTCTGAAATCCCACGTGATCTGTCAAATACTAATGCATGAAAATCCTAACCTCAAAAGAATCACCCTTTATATCGTTCGCCCGATTTACACTCATATGACCACAGTGGCCAATCTTTTACTCCGATTTAATTGAAATTTTGCACAGGGAGTAGAATTAGCATTGTAGCTATGCGTGCCAAAATTGGTTGAAATCGGTTCAGATTTAGATATAGCTCCCATATATAGCTTTCGCCCGATATACACTCATATGACCACAGAGGCCAATTTTGAACTCCGATTTAGTTGAAATTTGCACGGGGAGTAGAATTAGCATTGTTGTTGTTTTTGTTGTAACAGTTTTTAATGTAGTTTCATCCATTTTGTTCTATGCTTGTGTAGTTCAGCTGGTAGCCAGATCAAGGAACTCTGCGACAAGGATGGGGTGTGTCCAGAGTGATCTGGTAGTGAGACGGGTAGGCTTAGCTGGGCAAGCAAAAAGGTGACGAGTGTCATGTGGCCCTTGATTACATATGGGACACACGTCAGCTACGCTGCTATCAATCACTGATAAGTATGAATTGAGGCGGCTGCTCTTGCCTGATCTTAGTTGGACCAAAACTAACCTTGTCTGCCATGGGAGGTCTCTCTCCTCCGGTGCAATGGGCGGCGGTCGGACTACGAGAACAGGATTAACCTTGTAGCTTGATGACATTTGCGATCGATTAAATGTCTACCTCGCTGATCTTACCAGTTATTTCACTGCAAGAAATTTGAGGATATCTCCCACCAAATCCTCAGCCACACTATTCACTACATGCACACAAAAAAAATTTCACGAAAATTTTTCCAATTAAAATTTTAATAGAGTTTTAAAAAATATTCAATTAAAAATATTATTGATTCAACAAATTTTTTAATTGAAACAAAATCAATCATAAAAATAATAGTATCAATTAATTTTTTAATTGGATCAATTAACTTTTTAATTGACCTTCAATTAATTTTTTAATTGATATTATCATTTCTGTGATTGAAGACATTTCAATTAAAAATTAATTGGATCAATTAATTTCGTGATTGAATCAGAATTTTTTTTTTGTGTGGACGGCGGAAGTACGCAGACAGTTGAATGTCAGAGTCGATGGCGAAACAATTCCGACAAGAAATTACCCCAAGATTCTCGGGGTCACATTCGACAGCCTTTATAAGTCGTCTGCCCATGCCACTGCAATTTGTGATAAGCTCCGCGGTAGAAACAAGGTCCTCAAGTCGATTGCCGGCAGCACTTGGGGTGCGGACAAAGAAACCTGGTTAACTACATATAAGGCAATTGGCCGGTCAGTGGTAAACTATGCAGCACCAGTAGGGACACCTCAAACGAGCAATACGCAGTGGAATAACATATAGACCTGTCAGAACGCTGCCCTTAGAACCGCAACAGGATGTCTCCGCAGTACACCCCTGGATCACCTTTATGCGGAGACCAAGATCATCCCAGTGCGTCGACACAACTACATGTTGTCAAAACAGTACCTCTTGGGTTGCCATCGAAGTTGACATCCGAATCACCATCTTGTGGATAGACAACCTCCACCTAGGAATGTAAGGGTTGATCTTCACCTTCTAGAGCCCGAGATCCAGCGTTACAAATCATGGTTGCCACTAGAGCCAAAAATAATCTACCAAAATTTTATTTCTATAGAAAATTTTGTCAAAATTTTATTTCTATAGAAAATTTTGTCAAAATTTTATTTCTAGAGAAAATTTTGTTAAAATATAAATTTATAATAAAATTTTCATCATTGTCAAAATTTTATTTCTATAGAAAATTTTGTCAAAAGTTTATTTCTATAGAAAATTTTGTTAAAATTTTATTTCTGTAGACATTTTTGTCAAAATTTTCTTTCTATAGAAAATTTTGTGAAAATTTTTATGTCTATAGAAAATTTTGTGAACATTTTATTTCTATAGAAAATTTTGTTAAAATTTTATTTCTGTAGAAAATTTCTTCAAAATTTTATGTCTACTTTGTCAAACTGAATTATATACGTATTGGATCGATCTTTTTTGATTTAATATATACCACTTAAGGACTTACATACAATTTAGAAGATGGTGTTAGGAGGTTTTATGATACCTTGCCAAGCGTTACCGCAACTTAAGAAATTCGATTGTGGGTGGCAGTGTTTAGAAGAAGTTTCTACGTAATCCATGATGGAGGGTACATAAGCTTCGGCCTGGCCGAACTTACGGCCGTATATACTTGGTTTTTTTTTTTTTTTTTTTTTTAATTTCTTAATTGATTTTACAAAAAATATTTTAAATTACAAAAAAAAAAAACACAAAAACCACAAACAAATGTAAATCAAGGCAAATCAAGGAAATAAATATCCTTTTAATTATCTTTAGTGATTTCACAAAAAAAAATTCTTAGTGAATATTTTTCTATTTATTATAAAATGTTTAAATAGTAAAGAAAAATACTAGATAAATTCACAAAAAAATTTCTTCTATATGATTTACAAAAAAAAATATTTATAAGTGAATCTTTTTGTTTTTATTTTCAATAACAAAGAAAAATTAATAAGTAAACAAACATATTTTTTAATGATTTGAACAATCAAATGATTTTACAAAAAATATTTCTCAGGATTTTATATATACTTTTTTAAAAAAATTAAATTGCAAAGAGAAAAAAAATAAATAAAAATAATTTTTTAAATTTTTGAATTGATTTTATAAAAATATTTTCCAGAGAATTGTTCTATATTTAGTTTCAAATATTATAAATTAAAAAGAAAAACTAGTAACTGACCAAAAAAAAAATTTTTTTAATGATTTTACAAAACCTATTTTCTAGTGAATCTTGTTTTTTAATTTTTAAATCATTAAGAAAAAGTTTTTTTTGTATTTATTAAATTTATAACCAAAAATTTTTTATTAAATTTCTCATACAGTTTAAAAAAAGTTTTTCCCAGTAAATATTTTTGTATTTCTTTTTTAATATGTTTAATTACAAAGCGATAATTTTTTTTAATTTTTTAATTTTATAAATGTTAAGATATTATAAATTAAAAAGAAAAAATAATAAATAATCTAAAAAACCTTTCCTGAAATGATTTGTAAAAAAACATTTTCAAGTGAATATTTTTGTATTTATTTGATTTTTTTTTTTAATTACAAAGAAACAAAAATATACAATAGTATTCGTTAATACCCAAATTCTCTGATTCAATTTTCTTAAATGATTTTACAAAAATTATTTTCCAATCAATATTGTTGTAATTCCTTAGCCACCACCTTTAATAGCGCATTACCATATCCTTGCCTACGTTTTGGGAATTTCTTACGTTCTTCTTCGTTTCATTGTTTTCTGCTGTTTTACTTCACATCCGCATCTGTATTTATCAAAAGTATTATGGTATTATAGGGACGGGGAGACCAAATACAAAATGAACATCAAGTAAATAAATATTGAAATTGGTTTGGCAGACCATAAGTTATGACAACCACCATCACCATTCATTCCGTCCATGTGGCCCTTCTTGCTCACCTTGCAATGTATCAGCCAGTCATCTTATTGGACAATGAATCCAGTCCAAAAGTATTTGGCCACAATACATAGACCCACTACCGGATACCGGTAGTGGGTGGCTGAGCACTGACTTCGTGCAGTGAATATAAAATATTGTTATGCATTCCTTGGAACTCCATGACATTCATGGCACCACAACAACGGTCAGAAATTATCGTTGATATGCAAAATAAGCCCCCAAGCTGGCCGTATGAGGTATCCCTTTGCCAAGAGAGCAATGAGAATTACATATCTATGGATGCAGACAGTGGGGCAAGCATAAATTGGCTAATGCATTAAATTGGAAAGGTAAAGGACTTAAACAATAGGACAGTTGGAAATATACACAACAAAAAAAAAAATATTCATATTTCACATATAAGCTAAAAAATGTTTACATGAACTCAAAGATTTTGGCCTTCCCTTAAGGATATTGACATTGATTTCGAGCCAAAGATTCTGTTTCTTTAAAACAAAGCCATTTTTCGAGAAATATCTAGCTTTAAATCTAGACCCTCTTAATACTAGGTATTAATGTAGACATAGCTGTCACTTTAAAAATTCAAGTTACAATAGATACTTCAAAGCAAAACTTATTTTCTTAATTAAAAAAATCATATCTAAATCAATGCAAAATCCTCACAATAAGTATTAGTTTATTTTTGATTTTTTTTATCTTTAATCCAAAAATTCAATATCTCAGTAATTTATAGATTATTTCTATAAATTAAAAATGTTTTCGTCAAAATTTTATTTCTATAAACAATTTTGCAAAATTTTACTCTATAGATGCAAAATTTTGCAAAATTGTTTGCAATTTTATTTCTATAGAAAATTTTGTTAAATTTTAATTTCTATAGAAAATTTTGTCAAAATTTTATTTTTTTATAGAAAATTGTATCACAATTTTATTTCTTATAAACTTTTGTAAAAATTTTACTTCTATACAAAATTTTGTCAAAATTTTATTTTAATAGAAAATTTTGTCAAAATTTTATTTTTATAGAAAACTTTTTCAAAAGTTTATATCTGTACAAAATTTTATCAAAATTTTGTTTCTATAGATAATTTTGTCAAAATTTTATTTCTATAGAAAATTTTGTCAAAATATTATGTCTATAAAAAATTTTGCAAAATTTTATTTTTATTTTTATTTTTTTTTTTTGTCAATTTTGTCAAAATTTTATTTCTATAAAAATTTTTGTCAAAATTTTATTTCTATAAAAAAAATTTGTCAAAATTTTATTTTTACAAATAATTATGTCAAAATTTTATTTTTATAGAAAATTTTCTCACAATTTTATTTCTATAAAAAATTTTGTCAAAATTTTATTTCAATAAAAATATTTGTCAAAATTTCATTTCTATTAAAATGTTTTCAAAATTTCATTTCTATAGAAAATTTTGTCAAAATTTTATTTCTATAGTAAATGTTGTTAAAAATTTTATTTCTATAGAAAATTTTCTCAAAATTTCATTTCTATAGAAACTTTTGTCAAAATTTTATTTCTATAAAAATATTTGTCAAAATTTCATTTCTATAAAAATTTTTGTCAAAATTTTATTTCTATAGAAAATTTTGCAAAACTAAATTTTTATAAAAAATGTTTTGCAAAATTTTATTTCTACAAAAAATGTTTGCAAAACTTAATTTCTATAAAAAATGTTGTAAAAAATTTTTTCTATAGAAAATTTTGTCAAAATTTTATTTGTTTAGAAAATTGTGTCAAAATTAAATTTCTATCAAAAATGTTACAAAAACGTTATTGTTGTTTTTTTGATCTCAGCTTAAAGCCATGCATTAACTAAACTACAAGTCTAGCTTAACCAACAGAGGAAAAGTATGCTTGTCAAATTTATTTGGGCAAAGCCCTATAGACTGCAAGATGGTTGGATGTACAGCTGTTTCGGAATTACCACATTCCTCATCAGCATCCTCTACTTGCAGCAAAACTATCAACCAATTATCAGAATAAATTCGGGTAATTCACTCAACCCAAAGTGAACTACACTTGAACCTCCCGAAAAAGGGTTTGATAGTCGGCTACTGCCTAAACAAATTTGCCAGCATATCTCTTTTCCTTTGCCAAACTCAAATCATCGATTTGAATGTATTTGGCTGGGTTTGTTTTTGAGCGTGCTTCCTCTATCTTCATTCGTTTTGTTTGTTATTGTTGGCTTCTCTTCAATCGTTATTGTTGTTTTTTTTTTTGATCTCAGCTCAAAGCCATGCATTGACCAAACTACAAGTGTAGCTTAACCAACAGAGGAAAAGTATGCTTGTCAAATTTATTTGGGCAAAGCCCTATAGAGGATGCTGATGAGGAATGTGGTAATTCCGAAACAGCTGTACATCCAACCATCTTGCAGTCTATAGGGCTTTGCCCAAATAAATTTGACAAGCATACTTTTCCTCTGTTGGTTAAGCTACACTTGTAGTTTAGTCAATGCATGGCTTTAAGCTGAGATAAAAAAAACAACAATAACGATTGAAGAGAAGCCAACAATAACAAACAAAACGAATGTTACAAAATTTTATTCCTATAAAAAAAATTTTGTCAAAATTTTATTTCTATAAAAAATTTTTTAAAAATTAGTTTCTATAGAAAATTTTGTCTAAATTTTTTTGTTTAGAAAATTTTGTCAAAATTTTATTTCTATCGAAACTTTTTGGAAAAATTTTATTTCTATAGAAAATTTTTTCAAAGTTTTATTTCTATAGACAATTTTGTAAAAATTTTATTTCTATAGAAAATTTTATCAAATTTTTTTTTTCTATAAAAAATTTTGTCTAAATTTTATTTATTTAGAATTTTTTTTTTTTACCCAGAAGGAGACGAGGTAGACACATGGTGTCTTTGGCAATAATGCTCAGGGTGGGTCCCTGATTCGACCTAGCCATGTCCGTCCGTCTGTCTGTGAACACATTTTTGTGATCGAAGTCTGGGTCGCAGTTTAAGTCCAATCGCCTTCAAATTTGGCTCACGTTTCTGTTTTCGGTCAGAATAGAACCCTATTGATTTTGGAACAATTAGTAGTGTAGTCAAGTGTGCTAAATTTTTTTGAAATCGGTTCAGATTTAGATATAGCTCCCATATATATCTTTCGCCCGATTTTCCGTCATATGACCACAGAGTTCATAGTTGTAGTCCGATTTACGTGAATTTTTGCACAGGGAGTAGACTTACAGTACTAAGTATGCATGTCAAATTTGATTGAAATAGGTTCAGATTTCGATATATATGTTTTTCAGATTTGGACAAAAATGGTCCAAAAACCCACATTTTCCTTGTAAAACTCAAATTTTTCTTTATTTCTAATACATATCTATCTACCGATAAATCATAAATACACTTTTGCGAATTTGCCTCAAAATTGGTTCAGATTAAAATGTTTCCCATATTTATACCCACCACCAAAGAATGGTGACGGGGGTATAATAAGTTTGTTATTACGTTTGTAACACATCGAAATATGAATTTCCGACTATATAAAGTATATATATTCTTGATCAGGCAGAAATTCTAAGACGATATAACGATGTCCGTCTGTCCGTCAGTCAGTCTGTCTGTCTGTTGTAATCACGCTACAGTCTTCAATAATGAAGAAATCGTGCTGAAATTTTGCACAAACTCGTCTTTTGTCTGCAGGCAGGTCAAGTTCGAAGATGGGCTATATCGGTCCAGTTTTTGATATAGTCCCTATATAAACCAACCTCCTATAGAAATAGAAGGTTTTATCCAATTTGCCTGAAATTTGAAATCTAGAGGTATTTTATGACCATAAAGAGGTGTGCCAAAATTAATGAGTATCGGTCCATGTTTTGGTATAGCCCCCATATAGACCGATCTCCCGATTTTACTTATTGGGCTTATAGAAACCGAAATCGAAGTTTTTATCTAATTTGCCTGAAATTTGAAATCTAGAGGTATTGTAGGACCACAAATACGTGTGCCAAAAATTGTGAGTATCGGTCCATATTTTGGTATGGTCCCCATATAAAACGACCTCCCGATTTGGGGTCTTGGGCTTATAGAAACCGTAGTTTTTTACCCAATCTGTCTGAAATTGGAAATCTGGAGGTATTTTAGGACCATAAAGAGGTGTGCCGAAAATGGTGAGTATCGGTCCATATTTTGGTATAGCCCCCATATAGACCGATTTCCCGATTTTACTTCTTGGGCTTCTAGAATCCGAAGTTTTTATCCTATTTGCCTGAAATTGGAAATCTAGAGGTATTTTCGGGTCATAAAGAGGTGTGCCGAAAACGGTGATTATCGGTCCATATTTTAGTATAGCCCCCCTAAGAACAATCTCCCGATTTAACTCCTTGGGTTTCTAGAAACCGTAGTTTTTATCTGATTTGCCTGAAAATGTAAATATTCTGGTATTTTAGGCTCACAAAAACGTGTATCGGATTAAGTTTTTATCGGTCCATTTGGTAATGCCTCCATATAGACCGACTTCACTTCTTGAGGGTGTAGAAGGCGCACTGATCATGAAAATTGCTTGAAACTCAATGAAAAATTTCCAGATTTTACTTCTACAGATTTAAGATTTCAAATCAAGACGTTATTTTATAATTTTCTTGCACACTTACAAGAGATGTTAATAATTCCTCTAAAACTCAAACAAAAATGGTTCTTATAAATCCAGAATCTGATATAGTCCTCACAGGTGAAATCTTTAAATTTATTTTCGGGAAGTGTCCTCAAGTCCTCAAGCCCTCCTGAAATTTCAAAGGAAACCCTTATATTTGGTTCATGGTGGTGGGTATTTAAGATTCGGCTCGGCCGAACTTACTGCTGTATATACTTGTTTTTTGTAATTTTAACACATTTGCCTTTTTGGCCATCTTAGTGGAATTTTGAAGACTTGTGAAATTTTCATTTTTTTGTCTTTCATGCCTTAGAACAAAAAAATTTTATCTGCATTTCTTTTCTTATTTTTGTTTAATATCTGCTGTTAGCTTTCAATTCGAAAAAAAAATTTTGCTAATTTTGCAAAAATCAAAATTTATTTCTTTTTTCCTAGTTTGGTCTCTCTTATAATTAAATTTTCTTTATTTTAAAGAAATTTTTTCTTAATATTGTGTAAATTGTGTATCCTAAAATTTAGGTTGCAATATCTTTCATTTTTGTTGACTTTTTTGTATGTTCTCGGTAAGCTCGGAAGTACTGACTTCAAATTCTGAGAGGACGTAGAGGTTGATCATGTAGTGAAAATATAGCTCCGCATGTTTCAATATCTGGTCGGGGAGGGGACCTCCTCGTGCCAGAAAATTTGGATTTTATTTCTCTGATTTGCTGGAAATTTTCAGGGTTAGTTAAATGTGGTCTCTAGACAAAAATTCTCATATTTTATTTTTCGAATTGCACGAAGGATTTATCTTTCTTCGTAACTGAAAAAAAAAAAATCGCGATCAATACCACCAATAAATTTAAACCCGAAAATGACATCAAATTCTTTGGAATTTATTTTAGAAGAATTATTTTATTATCCCGTCCTTGAAATATTCTATGAAGGATATACACCCTCAAAAAAATCGCTTCTTAAACTTACTTAAAAACTTTCTTCGATGTAAATGCAATATTGAATTTTACTCCCCAAAGGATATTTCAATGTGCTAATCTCAAAGTTCCCACTGTCTTTGATCCTTGCTTTCATGCTAAGGATAAGGCCATATGTAGATGTAATAGTTAAGTAAGTGAATGAGACATATGGACATAAAAATATGCCATTTGTACATTATTCTCTTTTTACAAAAAAAATCAACCATATTCACTGCATTCCATGAGAGTTTCATACAAGTAAATTGGAGCAAAGAACATAACTTGTAAAGATTATATATGGATATGACATCAAACAAACACACTTACAAATATTCACACAGGTAATGGATGTCTATGTTGGTCACTATAGAACTAAAGCTACTTGATAGTTGATGTTTGCAAATGAATAGAAAAAAGGTCTCCGGAAAAAGGAAACATGAATGTAGTTTTGAAGAAAGTCATCTATTGGGTAGAATACACTATTTTAACAAAAATATTATAAAAAAAAATGTTTTATAAATTTATTGTTATTTGATGTAATGAAAATATAGATGTAGGAATACTCGTATCGACATATTTAGAACCCATATATAAATAGTCTTACATTTTGTCATAAAATCCGTTTTTTTTATACCCTCCACCATTCGGGAGGGTATAAATAACTTTGTCATTCCGTTTGGAACACATCGAAATATTGCGCTAAGAACCCATAACGTATATATATTCTGGGTCGTGGTGAAATTCTCAGTCGATTTAAGCATATCCGTCCGTCCGTTCGTCCTTTCGTCCATCTGTTGAAATCATGCTAACTTCCGAACGAAACAAGCTATCGTCTTGAAACTTGGCACAGGTTAGGTTAGGTGGCAGCCCAATGTATCAGGCTCACTTAGACTATTCAGTCCATTGTGATACCACAGTGGTGAACTTCTTTCTTATCACTGAATGCTGCCCGATTCCATGTTAAGCTCAATGACATAAGACCTTTTATAGCCGAGTCCGAACGGCGTTCTACATTACAGAGAAGTTTTGAAACCCTCAGAAATGTCACCAGGTGGGATAATTCACCGCTGAAAAACTTTTTGGTGTTCGGCCGAAGCAGGAATCGAACCCACGACCTTGTGTATGCAAGGCGGGCATGCTAACCATTGCACCACGGTGGCTCCCAAACTTGGCACAAGTAGTTGTTATTGATGTAGGTCAGATGGTATTGCAAATGAGCCATATCGGATCACTTTTACCTATAGCCCCCATATAAACGGACCCCCAGATTTGGCTTGCGGAGCCTTCACGAGAAGAATATTTCATCCGATCCGGCTGAAATTTGGTACATGATGTTGCTATATGGTCTCTAACAACCATGCCAGAATTGGTCCATATCGGTCCATAATTATATATAGCCCCCATATAAAACGATCCCAAGATTTGGCTTGCGGAGCCTCAAAGAGAAGAAAATTTTTTCCGATCCGGCTGAAATTTGGTACATGATGTTGGTATATGGTCTCTAATAACCATGCCAGAATTGGTCCATATCGGTCCATAATTATATATAGCCCCATATAAATCGTTCTCAAGGTTTGACCTCCAGAGCACCCTGGAGAACCAAAATTCATCCGATCTTGTTCAAATTTCGAACGTGGTGTTAGTATATGGCCGCTAACAACCATACCAAAGCTGGTCCATATCGGTCTGTAGTTTTAGCCAATCCCAAATCACACAAAAACTGGTCCATATCGGTTGAAAATCATGGTTGCCACTCGAGTCAAAAATAATCTACAAAAATTTTATTTCTATAGAAAATTTTGTCAAAATGTTATTCTATAGAAGATTTTATTAAAATTTTATTTCTATAGAAAATGTTGTCAAAATTTTATTTCTAAAGAGAAGTTTGTTAAAATTTTATATCTAAAGAAAATTTTGTTAAAATTGTATTTCTATAGAACATTTTGTCAAAAATTTATTTCTACAACAAATTTTGTCAGAATTTTATTTCTATAGAAAATTTTACCAAAATTTTATTTCTATAAAACATTTTGTCAAAATTTTATTCCTATAGAAAATTTTTTTAAATTTTTATTTCTAAAGAAAATTTTGTTAAAATTGTATTTCTATAGAACATTTTCTTAAAATTTTATTTCTAAAGAAAACTTTGTTAAAATTCTTATTGCTATAGAAAATTTTGTTAAAATTGTATTTCTAGAGAAAATTTTGTCAACATTTTATTTCTATAGAAAATTTTGTCAAAATTTTATTTCTATAGAAAATTTTGTCAAAATTTTATTTCTATAGAAAATTTTGTCAAAATGTCATTTCTATAAAAATTTTTGTTAAAGTTTCATTTTTATAGAAAATTTTGTTAAACTTTTATTTCTAAAGAAAATTTTGTTAAAATTTTATTTCTAAAGAACATTTTGTTAAAATTTTATTTCTATAGAAAATTTTGTTAAAATTTTTATTAAAATTTTATTTCTATAAAAAATTTTGTCAAAATTGTATTTCTATAGAAAATTTTATCAAAATTTTTATTTCTACAGAAAATTTTATCACAATTTTGTGTCTATAGAAAATTTTATGAAAATTTTTATTTCTATAGATAAATTTTTCAAAAATGTAGTTCTATAGAAAATTTTGTCAAAATTTTATTTCTATAGAACATTTTATTAAAATTTTGTTTCTATAGAAAATTTTTTCAAAACTTTATTCCTATAGAAAATTTTGGCAAAATTTTATTTCTATAAAAATTTTTGTTAAAATTCTATTTCTATAGAAAATTTTGTTAAAATTTTATTTCTAAAGAAAAGTTTGTTAAATTTTTATTTCTAAAGAATATTTTGTTAAAATTTTATTTCTATAGAAAATTTTGTCAAAATTTTTATTTCTATAGAAAATTTTATCAGAATTTTATTTCTATAGAAAATTTTGTCAAAATTTTATTTCTATAAAAAATTGTATCAAAATTTTTATTTCTATAGAAAATTTTATCAAAATTTTATGTTTATAGAAAATTTTGTCAAAATTTTTATTGCTATAGAAAGTTTTGTCAAAATTTTATTTCTATAGAAAATTTTATTAAAATTTTATTTCTATAGAAAATTTTTGTTAAAATTTTATTTCTATAGAAAATTTTGTTAAAATTTTATTTCTTGTGAAAATTTTGTTAAAATAGCATTTCTCTAGAATATTTTGTTAAAATCTTCATTTCTATAGAAAATTTTGTTAAAATTGTATTTCTATAGAAAATTTTGTCAACATTTTATTTCTATAGATAATTTTATCAACATTTTATTTCTATAGAAAATTTTGTCAAAATTTTATTTCTATAGAAAATTTTATCAAAATTTTATTTCTGTAAAATATTTTGTCAAAATTTTATTTCTATAGAAAATTTTATCAAAATTTTTATTTCTACAGAAAATTTTATCAAAATTTTGTTTCTATAGAAAATTTTATGAAAATTTTTATTTCTATAGATAAATTTTTCAAAAATGTAGTTTTATAGAAAATTTTGTCAAAATTTTATTTCTATAGAACATTTTATTAAAATTTTGTTTCTATAGAAAATTTTTTCAAAACTTTATTCCTATAGAAAATTTTGTCAAAATTTTATATCTATAAAAAATTTTGGCAAAATTTTATTTCTATAAAAATTTTTGTTAAAATTCTATTTCTATAGAAAATTTTGTTAAAATTTTATTTCTAAAGAAAAGTTTGTTAAATTTTTATTTCTAAAGAATATTTTGTTAAAATTGTATTTCTATAGAAAATTTTGTCAAAATTTTTATTTCTATAGAAAATTTTATCAAAATTTTATTTCTATAGAAAATTTTGTCAAAATTTTATTTCTATAAAAAATTGTATCAAAATTTTTATTTCTATAGAAAATTTTATCAAAATTTTATGTCTATAGAAAATTTTGTCAAAATTTTTATTGCTATAGAAAGTTTTGTCAAAATTTTATTTCTATATTATTAAAATTTTATTTCTATAGAAAATTTTGTCAAAACTTTATTTCTATAAAAAATTTTGTCGAAATTTTATTTCTATAGAAAATTTTGTTAAAATTTTATTTCTTAAGAAAATTTTGTTAAAATAGTATTTCTCTAGAAAATTTTATTAAAATCTTCATTTCTATAGAAAATTTTGTTAAAATTTTATTTCTATAGAAAATTTTGTCAACATTTTATTTCTATAGATAATTTTATCAACATTTTATTTCTATAGAAAATTTTGTCAAAATTTTATTTCTATAGAAAATTTTATCAAAATGTTATTTCTGTAAAACATTTTGTCAAAATTTTATTTCTATAGAAAATTTTGTTAAAATTTTATTTCTATAGAAAATTTCGTCAAAATTTTATTTCTATAGAAAATTTTATGAAAATTTTATTTCTATAGAAAACTTTGTCAAAACTTTATTTCTTTAGAAATTTTTTTCAAAATTTTGTCAAAATTTTATTTCTATAAACATTTTTGTTAAAATTTTCTTTCTATAGACAATTTTGTTAAAATTTTATTTTATTTTTAAGAAAATTTTGTTAAAATTTTATTTCTAAAGAACATTTTGTTAAAATTTTCATTTCTATAATTGTATTTCTATTGAAAATTTTTCAAAATTTTATTTCTGTAGATTTTTTTTTTAGAATTTTATTTCTATAGAAAATTTTGTTAAAATTTTATTTCAATAGAAAATTTCGTCAAAATTTTATTTCTATAGAAACTTTTGTCAAACTGGATTATATAAGTATTTAATCGGCTTTTTTTAATTTAATATATACCACGTATGGACTTACTAACAATTTAGAAGACGGTGTTAGGAAGTTTTAAGATACCTTTCGATCGGTAAGTATTACCGCAACCCATGTAATTCGATTGTGTATGACAGTCTATAGAAGAAGTTTCTGCGCAATCCATGGTGGAGGGTACATAAGCTTCGGCCTGGGCGAACTTAAGGCCGTATATACTTGTCTTTTACTAAAATTCTTTAGAGAACTTTTGTATACTAAAACAGTAGGATAAGTTTCGGAAATCACTGCGTTCAGCAGACTTTAGCCCTTTCTTTATTTCTTCAAATTTATAAACATAAATTCCATTCTCGAATTTCTTAGCATATAGTGACTGGGTCAATTATGTTTAATTTTTGCAAACACAAAAATCCAAAAAAGCTTTTAACCTCCAGTTAAAACTAATTTCAAAAACCTTGCCATCATGGCTATGTCAAAATTGCATGCCACAACAGCATTTTAGTTCCAACACAAAAGGATATGTCAAAAATAAAATTCATACAAATTTGCATAATTTACACTTCACTAAAATGGATTCAGGGAATAATGCTACCTCCGCTAAAACATACAGAATTCACCTATGGTAGATGCTAAGCCAACTATTCATAGGTTAACAGTATAGAAAAGTAGTTTTGTGTGTGTGTGTGTTTTTTTTTTTTTTAATTTCGTTTCATCCCAAAATTATATGAATTGCTAAGAGTGGCATCCTTGCGGATACCAACTACCATTAGATCTATAGCTACCAAGCATTCGCAGAATATTAAAATAAGGACTCTAAATGCATAAATGTAGTCAAATTATACTGACTCAAATTGTGTTTTTAAAACGCGCATTTTGTATCAGCTCTGCGTGTTGATATTCTGGCAATGTTAGATGCACATATGGGTTCCAATGTGTGGGAGTTTGAGTTGTTTTTGGGGGGACCTGTATTAACATCAGTTTGACTGAAATACACCGGAATATAAATGTGTTAAAGGATCAACACATTTATATAAATATGTGGTTAACTTCTATTCCGTCATTACCAAACCACGATATGTGTGTGTTACACCTTTTCGAATATCTCCATTTGTGCCATCTGCATAATTCATGAAGACGAAAATAACATTGGAGTGCAATAACACACAGACAGTCAAAAAATAAGTGAAGTAATAAATTATAGAAGGATCCATGGATACATTAACACAGTTATTTAACTTTTTGTGTGGAAATTGTTTCAAAATTTCATTTCTATAGAAAATTTCATCAAAATTTCATTTCTATAGAAAATTTCGTCAAAATTTCATTGCTATAGGAAATTTTGTCAAAATTTCTTTTTGAAAGGAAATTTCGTCAAAATTTCATTGCTATAGGAAAATTTCGTCAAAATTTCATTTCTGTAGGAAATTTTGTAAAAAATTCACTTCTAACGCAAATTTCGTCAAAATTTCATTTCTGGAGGAAATTTTGTCAAAATTTCATTTCTGAAGGAAATTTTGTCAAAATTTCATTTCTAAAGGAAATTTTGCCAAAATTTCTTTTTTGTAGGAAAATTTCTCAAAATTTCATTACTTTAGGAAATTTTCCCAAAATTTCATTTATATACAAAATTTTCCAAAAATTTCATTTCTAGGAAATTTTGTCAAAATGTAATTTCTTTAAAAAATTTTGTCAAAATTTCATTTCTTTAGAAAATGTTGTAAAAATTGCATTTCTATAGGAAATGTTGTCAAAATTTAATTTCTAAAAAAAATTTTGTCAAAATTTTATTTCTATAGGAAATTTTCTCAAAATTTCATTTCTCTATGAAATTTTCTCAAGATTTAATTTCTATAGGGAATTTTTTAAGATTTCATTTCTATAGGGAATTTCTAAAGGAAATTTTGTCAAAATTTCTTTTCTGTAAAAAATTTCTCAAAATTTCATTACTTTAGGAAATTTTCCCAAAATTTCATTTATATACAAAATTTTCCGAAAATTTTGTTTCTAGGAAATTTTGTCAAAATGTAATTTCTTTAAAAAATTTAGTCATAATTTCATTTCTTTAGAAAATGTTGTGAAAATTTCATTTCTATAGGAAATGTTGTCAAAGTTTAACTTCTATTAAAATTTTGTCAAAATTTCATTTCTATATAAAATTTTCTGAAAATTTCATTTGTATAGGAAATTTTTTAAGATTTCATTTCTGTAGGAAATTTTGTCAAAATTTCATTCTTATAGGAATTTTGGACATAGTTTCACTTCTATAGGAATACTGGTCAAAATTTCATTTCCTTAGAAAATTTTGTAAAAATGTCATTCCTTTAGAAAATGTTGTCAACATTTCATTTCTATAACAAATTTTGTTAAAATTTTATTTGAATAGGATGGTTTGTCAACATTTCATTTCTATAGGAAAATTTCTCATCGTTTCATATCCATAAAAAATTTTCTAAAAATTTCATTTCTATCCCAGCAAAAAAATTTGGAAGTTCTTCCAAAGGCACCTTTAAAAGCACTTCCAAAAGATGTACTCCCAAAGATGTTCTTTATTTCAAGTACACAGGAAATTCTTTTAATTAAATTATTTATAACTCGATTTATTCTTATTTTAATTTTTTTTGTTTCAAAAAGGTCAAAAACTGAGTAAGCTTTAATAAAAGGTTAAAAATTATTGCAATTTTGTCGAAAAAAAATCAAAATCCCTTCAAGAAATATTGCGAATTTTTCAAAATATTTTAATTCAAACGTTTCGGACAAACGTTAGAATGCATTAAAAATCATAAAAAAAAAATTATAAAAAGTATTTATTTGTCAAAATATGACAAGATTTTTTTTGCAACGGCTGTTGAAATGGTGGACATCCGTCCTATGACAAGCCCGTGTTAAATTCATCACTTCTGCGCCAATTTTACACTACTCCCGGATCCAAAAAGAACATTTTCACTACTTTTTTGGCGACGCTTTTTTCTGGGATGGGACGTGTTCTCAAAATTTCTTTTTTATAGGAAATTTTGCAAAAATTTCATTTCTATAAGATTTTTTTTCAAAATTTCGTTTCTATAGGAATTTTTCACAAAATTTCATTTCTATAGGACATTTTCTCAAAAGTTCAGTTTTAAAGAAAATTTCGTTAAAAATTAAGTTCTATATGAAATTTTCCGAAAATTTCATTTCTATAGGAAATTTTCCGAAAATTTCATTTCTATAGGAAATTTTCCCAAAATTTCATTTCTATAGGAAAATTTCCCAAAATTTAATTTCTATAGGAAATTTTCCCAAAATTTCATTTCTATAGGAATTTTTCACAAAATTTCATTTCTATGGGGAATTTTGTTAAAATTTTATTCCATGGGAAATTTTGGCATAATTTCACTTCTATAGGAATTTTGGTCATAATTTCATTTTTATAGAAAATTTTGCCAAAATTTTCTATAAAAATGAAATTATGACCAAATTTTGACACAATTTTCTATAGAAATTTCGATTTTATAGAAAGTTGTGTCAAAATTGTGATTCTATAGAAAATTTTGTCAAAATGTCGATTCTATAGAAAATTTTAAAAATTAAGTTCTATATGAAATTTTCCGAAAATTTCATTTCTATAGGAAATTTTCCGAAAATTTCATTTCTATAGGAAATTTTCCGAAAATTTCATTTCTTTAGGAAATTTTCCCAAAAATTTTATTTCTATAGGAAATTATCCCAAAATTTCATTTCTATGGGGAATTTTGTTAAAATTTTTTTCCATGGGAAATTTTGTCATAATTTCACATCTATAGGAATTTTGGTCATAATTTCATTTTTATAGAAAAGTTTGCCAAAATTTCGATTCTATAGAAAATTGTGTCAAAATTTCGATTCTATAGAAAATTTTGTCAAAATTTCAATTCTATAGAAAATTTTGTCAAAATTTCAATTCTATAGAAAATTTTGTCATAATTTCACTTCTATAAGAATTTTGCTCATAATTTCATTTCTATAGGAATTTTGGTCAAAATTTCATTCTATACGAAATTTTGTCAACATTTCATTCTACAGAAAATTTTGTCATAATTTTATTTCTGTAGGAAATCTTATCAAAATTTTATTTCAAATTTTCATTTCTGTACGAAATTTTCTCAAAGTTTCATTTCCATAGAAAATTTTCTCAAAATTTTATTTCTAGGGAAAAATTTTCTCAAAGTTTCTATTTCTATAGGAAATTTAGACAAAATTTCATTTCTATAAGAATCTTTCTCAAAATTTCGTTTCTCTAGGAATTTTTTAATTTTTATAGGACTTTTTCTCAAAAGTTCAGTTCAAAAGAAGATTTTGTCAAAATTTCATTTCTGTAGGAAATCTTCTCAAAATTTGATTTCTTTAGAAGATTTTACCAAGATTTCTTTTATATACGAAATTTTCCGAAAATTTCATTCTATAGGAAATTTTGTCATAATTTCATTTCTATAGAAAATGTCGTCAACATTTCATTTCTATAGGAAATTTTGTCCAAATTTAATTTCTATAGGAAATTTTGTGAAAATTTAATTTCTTTAGAAAATTTTGTAAAAACTTAATGTCTTTAGAAAATGTTGTCAAAAATTTAATTGAATAGGATGGTTTGTCAACATTTCATTTCTATAGGAAATTTTCTCAAAGTTTCATTTCTAGGGGAAATTCTCTCAAAATTTCATTTCTAGGGGAAATGTTTTCATTTCTATAGGAATTTTTCTCAAAGTTTCATTTCCATAGGAAATTTCATTAGAATTTCATTTCTATAGGAAATTTCTTTAGAATTTCATTTGTATAGGGAAATTTTCCCAAAATTTCATTTCTAGGGGAAATTTTCTCAAAATTTCATTTCTAGGGGAAATGTTCTCAGGGGAAATGTTTTCATTTCTATAGGAAATTTTGTCAAAATTTCGTTTCTATAAAAATGTTTCACAAAATTTAATTTCTATAGGACTTTTTCTCAAAAGTTCAGTTCTAAAGGAAATTTTGTCAAAATTTCATTTCTATAAGAAAATTTAGTCAAAATTTCATTTCTATAGAAACATTTCGTCAAAATTTCATTTCTGTAGGAAATGTTCCCAAACTTTCAATTATATACGAAAATTTCAGAAAATTTCTTTTCTATAAGAAATTGTCCCAAAATTTCATTTCTATAGGAAATTTTCCCAAAATTTCATTTCTATAGGAAATTTTGTCAAAATTTCATTTCTATAGGAAATTTTGTCAAAATTTCATAACTATACGAAATGTCATTGTTATTTCCATTGGAAAGTTTTTCAAAATTTAATTTCTATAGAAAATTTTGTCAAAATTTCATTTCTATAGGACATTTTAACAAAATTTCATTTCTATAAGAAATTTTCTCAAAATTTCATTTCTATTGGAAATTTTGTCAACCAATTAATTTCTATAGGAAAATTTCGTCAAAAATTTATTTCTATAGGAAAATTTCTTCAAAAATTCATTTCTATAGGAAATTTTCCATAAATTTCATTTCTATGGGAATTTTGTCAAAATTTTATTTCTATAAGAAATTTTCTCAAAATTTCATTTCTATTGGAAATTTTGTCAAAATTTCACTTCTATGAGAAATTTTATGAAAATTTCATTTCTATAGGAATATTTCGTCAAAAATTTATTTCTATAGGAAAATTTCTTCAAAAATTCATTTCTATAGGAAATTTTGTCAAACTCTCATTTGTATAGGAAATTTTCTATAAATTTCATTTCTATGGGAAATTTTCTATAAATTTAATTTCTATGGGAAGTTTGTCCAAATTTCGTTTCTATAGGAAATTTTTGTACAAATATCACTTCTATAGGATATTTGGTCAAAATTTCATTTCTAGAGGATTCTTTTTTTCAAAACATCATTTCTTTGGAATTTTTTCTATACGAAAATTTTTGTAAAAAATTCATTGCAGAACTTTAATTTTTTAATTTTTTTCTTTATGATTTTCTTTTAAAATGCTTGTTTGCTCGTTTTATTTTTTCTTCACCATTAACTTTAAAAACGTTTTAAAATCCTTCATCAACGATGAATACGAAAGAATTCATTTCACAAATGAGTCCTCATTGTAAAACAAAAATCGAATATCACATAAAAAGCCCAAGGATATTTTAATTTTCTTATAAAGTCTTCTTTCACTGGCGTAAAGCTATCCCATCCACCTATCCTATCCATCACAGTTAATAAGATTTATTTAATTTTATTATATTTTCATTTACCTTTGCCAAAAAGGATATAAGATCCATGCCACAACGTTCATCTGCATTAAAAAGTACTGCATCGTTCAACAACAGCAATAAAAAAAGAAATGCATCATAATTTGACGATGACCGTCTTTTAAAAAGATGTAATCCTTTTCTCGTTTTTTTTTTTCGGTTTATTCTGAGGGCTTGGATGAAGGAGTAGATTTTTGGTAGGGCAAAGGATAGATATCGTTAAATTTATTTAAATATGTTAATGCTGGCACAAGGACAGCCATGAATAACTCCAGCAAAAATTGATAAGCATTGCCAAACGAAGAAAAAGAGTGATGATATAAAAACGACGAAAAAGACTCGAGAGTACAAACATAGTGCAAAGGAGTGAAGAAATAAAACTGACAAGAGACATTACTTAATAAATGTTGCATTTTTTTTTTTTTTTTTTTGTTATGAAGTCATGCTGTTATATTATGAGGATGAACAATCTTTCATAGTGGATTTATGCAGCAAGGGATAAACAAAAACTGCGAAAAATGGCATACATATATGGACTCCCTTTTGGAGCAGACTCACTCATACTATCTGAACTATTTTGATGGCACAGCAGATGAAGAAATGTCAATGGTTCCAAAACTTCTAAAGAGCGTTTGGATGGCGTGTAACGCTACTCTTTTGGGACGCACTATATTTCCAAAAAAATTGTGGATAATATCCACTCTCATGTTTATGCCACTTCACTTGCAAATTTGCAACTTTTTTTTTTGACCATGATACATTCATGCCACTGTTTTTTGGAGCACATTATTTTGTGCCTATTTATAATTGAATTATTTTATATTGTAATATATTTTGTACTTTACCATACAATAATGCTTTCAAGCGGACGCAAATGACGCCTAAAACTATGCAACAAAATTTGTCTTTAGTATACAATGCATGTTACTTCCCTGAACTTCAATATTTATCAAACACCCATGTAAATATTGCCACCAACCTCAACTGACCGCTGATAGATTTATTACAGTTACAGTTCATTTTATTGCTTACAAGCTTGCAAAAGAATTTTGTTCTATTGAATTCGGAAATAAAGTTATTCGTCATCGAATTCAAGCGTGTTAGTGTAATTTCTTTATATTTGGCTGGAAAATCACAAGTGAATTTCGTTAGAGCCCTCCAGCAAAAACAAAATTGATGAGATTACAATTCACCAACCAACTCGACGAAATCTAACTTATTTCCTTCTAAAAACGAGACTTCTGAATCAGAAAAACTGTAAAAATGCCTCATATTTACTTATACGTCTAATTCATATGTATCTCATAATTGCGTTTTTGCAAAATGGCTTTGGATTTAAATATTTCCTAAACCACATAGTGCTCAGGGTATAATAAGTTCGATCTGAAAAATTGTGCTTACAAGAAATATTGATTTGAGACCCCATAAAACATATTCCAATCGACCCAAAACAGTCTCCTTTCCGATCTAGCCCTTGGGGTTTGTTCGTCAGTCTATGTATTTGTTGTTCTCAGGATTCCTGTCGGGATTATTAACAGTAAAGAATATTTTTTATTTTGTCACAAAGTCGAACGCTATTGAAGTTTATTTCTATAAACAATTTTGTCAAAATTTTATTTCCATAGGAAATTTTGTCAAAAAATTTTATTTCTATAGAAAATTTTATTTCTATAAAAAATGTTGTCAAAATTTTATGTCCATAAAAATTTTGTGAAAATTTTATTTCTATAGAAAATTTTGTCAACATTTTATTTCTACAAAAATTTTTGTCAAAATTTTATTTCTATAAAAAATTTTATCAAAATTTTATTTCTAAAGAAAATTTTGTCAAAATTTTATTTCTATAGAAAATTTTGTCAAGATTTTATTTCCATAGAAAATTTTGTCAATATTTTATTCCCATAGAAAATTTTGTCAAGATTTAATTTCTATAGAAAATTTTGTCAAAATTTTATTTCTATAGAAAATTTTGCTAAAATTTTATTTCCGTAGAAAATTTTGTCAAAATTTTTTTTTTTCGTAGAACATTTATTTCTATAGAAAATTTTGCCAAAATTTTATTTCTATAAAAAATGTTGTTAAAGCGTTTGTTATAAAAGTTGTCAGAATGTTGTTTTATAGAAAATGTTTTCAAATTTTGTTTCTATAAAAAATTTTGTCAAAATTTTATTTCCATAGAAAATTTTGTCAAAATTTTATTTCTATAGAAAATTTTGTCAAGATTTTTTTTTCCATAGAAAATTTTGCTAAAATTTTGTTTCCATAGAAAATTTTGTCAAGATTTTTTTTCCATAGAAAATTTTGTCAAAATGTTATTTCTATAGAAAAATTTGTCAAAATTTTATTTCTATAGGAAATTTTGTCAAAATTTTATTTCCGTAGAAAATTTCGTCAAGATTTTATTTCCGTAGAAAATTTTGTCAAGATTTTATTTCCGTAGAAAATTATGTCAAGATTTTATTTCTATAAAAAATTTTATCAAAATTTTATTTCTAATGAAAATTTTGTCAATATTTTATTCCCATAGAAAATTTTGTCAAGATTTAATTTCTATAGAAAATTTTGTCAAAATTTTATTTCTATAGAAAATTTTGCTAAAATTTTATTTCCGTAGAAAATTTTGTCAAATTTTTTTTTCCGTAGAACATTTATTTCTATAGAAAATTTTGCCAAAATCTTATTTCTATAAAAAATGTTGTTAAAGCTTTTGTTATAAAAGTTGTCAAAATGTTGTTTTATAGAAAATGTTTTCAAATTTAGTTTCTATAAAAAATTTTGTCAAAATTTTATTTCCATAGAAAATTTTGTCAAAATTTTATTTCTATAGAAAATTTTGTCAATATTTTATTTCCATAGCAAATTTTGCTAAAATTTTGTTTTCATAGAAAATTTTGTCAAAATTTTATTTTTATAGAAAATTTTGTCAAAATGTTATTTCTATAGAAAAATTTGTCAAAATTTTATTTCTATAGGAAATTTTGTCAAAATTTTATTTCTATAGGAAATTTTGTTAAAATTTTATTTCCGTAGAAAATTTCGTCAAGATTTTATTTCCGTAGAAAATTTTGTCAAGATTTTATTTCTATAGAACATTTTGTCAAGATTTTATTTCTATAGAAATTTTTGTCAATATTTTATTCCCATAGAAAATTTTTGCCAAAATTTTATTTCTATAGAAAATTTGGTCAAAATTTTATTTCTATAGAAAATTTTGTCAAAATTGTATTTCTATAAAAAATGTTGTACACATTTTATTTCTATAGAAAATTTTGTCGAAATTTTATATCTATAGAAAATTTTTATACCCTTAACCACATAGTGGTCAGGGTATAATAAGTTTGATCTGCCAAAAAATGTGCCTACACACAAAAAAATTTTTTTCTGATTCAATCACGAAATTAATTGATCCAATTAATTTTTTAATTGAAATGTCTTCAATCACGAAAATGATAGTATCAATCACAGTTTTAATTGGGCAAAAAAAAAAATCTTGATTAAAAAATTAATTGATTTCATTACCAAATTTCAATTAATTTTTTAATTGATTCAATTAAAAATTTAATTGATGTTGATTGCAAAACTTAATTAATTTATTAATTAAAAAAAGGTAACTATTTTCAATTACCTTTTGAATTGGCTTAGAATTTTTATTTGCATTAACAATTGATTGTTTGAAAAAAAATTTTAATTAAAAATTTAAAAAAATGTTAATCCCTTTTTTAACTGACTTACGGCCATTTTCATGTAGCTCCGTTAGGCTTTAACTCCCAGTTAACAGGAAGTAAATTGCAAATATCTTCTCTCCGGTTAACTTTTACTGAAAATAATTTCAGCGGTTAATGTCCTAACTGTCATATGAAATATATAGGCGAGATGACAGATATGTCGATAGTACGGTTTAAAATTTCGTTAGCTAACGTAGCACTAACGGAGCTTCATGAAAATGGGGGTTAGTCTTCCGAATATGATTAAAAGTTTATTGTATCAATTAACTTTTTAATTAAAAATTTTAAAATTTTCAATCATTGACTTAATGAACTTAATGTTTCTATCTTGATTAAAAAGTTAATTGTACCAATTAATTTATTAATTGAAAAAATTTCAACTTCAATTAACTTTTTAATTGGAAATATTTTGGTGATATTTTTTTCTGTGTACCAGAAATATTGATTTTAGACCCCATGAAATATATACCGATAGACTCAGAATCACCTCCTGAGTCGATCTAGCGCTTGGTGTCCGTCCGTCCGTCCGTCCGTCTATCCATGTATTTGTTGTTCATAGGATTCCGGTCGCAATTAATAACCGATTTTGATGAAATTTGGTACAGGGTGTTTTTTGGGCAAAAGGACGACCGCCATTGAATTTGGAAGAAATTGGATCAAATTGAGATATAGCTCCCATATATATGTATCGCCCGATTTCGACAAAAGGGGCTACGTTGCGCTTTTTTTACAAACGGATCGTCACCAAATTTGGCAAAAGGTAATCCTTTTCAACGCCCTTCAAGTCTGCAAAATTTCATCGAAATCGGTTCAGATTTAGATATAGCTCTCATATATATGTATCGCCCGATTTTCCCAAATTTGGCCACAAAACCTTTATTTATCAACCGATCTTACTCAAAGTTGGCTTAATGTAATCTTCTATAGCATTAACTATATGTGCAAAAAATCCTCGAAATCAGTTCAGATTTAGATATAGCTCTCATATATATGTATCGCCCGATTTTCCCAAATTTGGCCACAAAACCTTAATTTATCAACCGATCTTACTCAAAGTTGGTGTAATGTAATCTTATATAGCACTAACTATATGTGCAAAAAATCATCGAAATCGGTTCAGATTTAGATATAGCTCCCATATATATGTATCGCCCGATTTTCCAAAATTTGGCCATTGAACCCTTATTTATTAACCGATCGCACTCAAAGTTGGCTAGATCCAGTCCTCTATAGTACTAACTATATGTGCAAAATTTCATCGAAATCGGTTCAGATATAGATATAGCTCCCCTATATGTATCACCCGATTTTGAAAAATTCGCCCCTAATAACCTTATGTTTGACCATACAGGCCTAACCTTTTGTGGTATTAATCAAACCCGCAAAATATTATGCAAATTGGTTCAGATTTAGATATAGCTTCCATGTATATGCATCGCTTGATTTTCCCAAATTTTGCCATAATACTCTTATTTATTAACCAATGTTACTCAAATTTAAAATTTTGATGTACTAACCGATCGTATTTATACGTATTTGTAGCTTTTACTTAAGAATATTGCTCGATTTTTACAAAATTTGGATATATTACCCACACTAATTTAACGATTTTCTCTTTTTTAAAAATGGGCTCAATATTAGTGGCATACTAACTCCGTAGGCGCAATATCAACACAGCAAGTGTTGCTAGAAGTAGGGGAATTTCCCTATATGTAAACTTTATTCCTGTAGAGAACTTTGTCAACATTTTATTTCAATAGAACATTTTGTCAAAATTTTATTTCTGTGGAATTTTTTCTTAAAATTTTATTTCTATAGAATTTATTGTCAAAATTTTATTTCTATAGAAAAATTTCTCACAAAAATTTGTTTATAGAAACTTTTTCCAAAATTTTATTTTTATAGAGATTTTACAAAAAAGATTACTAATTTGGGTAGAATTCTACCAACTGTGGCAACCGTGGTGGTAATACAAATTTATATTCTAAGTTATATACGTTGTATATTCATGTTTTAAGATAATAAAGTACTTAGAACCATTTTTGTTTTGTAAAATTTTTTAAATTTAACGAAAAATAGAGCAGGGAAAATTGTTTGGGAATGTATGGGAAAGTAGGGAACATTTTTTGTCCTTGTAGGGTAAACCGAACATTTTCCGTGGCAACATTGACTATGAGCTATAATCAGATTGACACAAAGCACCCATAGACATGTACCCCTTAATTTTCTAAATATGCAACTGCGGTTTATCTCCCCGGCCTATATGTTACCCCACAAATGCTTATGATTACCAATTCTGTAATGGTGGTTTAGGGTATGATATAGTCGGCCCCGCCCGACTTTCTACTTTACTTACTTGTTTAATAATGGGCTCAATATTAGTGGCACACTAACTCCGTAGGTGCAATATCAACACAGCCAGTGTTGCTAGATGTTGGGGAAATTCCCTATATGTAGGGTTTTTTTTCTAATATTTAGCGTCTTGTAGGGACGTAGCGCCACAATGTAGGGACATTTTCACTCAACAAAATTTGTAATAAGTTTTACATTTTGTTGGTTTAGAGGAGGAAATTAGAAGCCGGCAAGGCTAGATCTTCACCAATGTGTGGTAACAACAGTTACCACTCGTTGGGAGCCACTGTGGTGCAATGGTTAGCATGCCCGCCTTGCATACACAAGGTCGTGGTTTCGATTCCTGCTTCGACCGAACATCAAAAAAAAAGTTTTTCAGCGGTGGATTATCCCACCTCAGTAATGCTGGTGACATTTCTGAGGGTTTCAAAACTTCTCTAAGTGGTTTCACTGCAATGTGGAACGCCGTTCGGACTCGGCTATAAAAAGAAGGTCCCTTGTCATTGAGCTTAACATGGAATCGGGCAGCACTCAGTGATGAGAGAGAAGTTCACCAATGTGGTATCACAATGGGCTGAATAGTCTAAGTGAGCCTGATACATCGGGCAGCCACCTAACCTAACTTAAGCTACCACTCGTGCCAAAAAAATCTAAAAAAAATTTGAAGATTACCACAAATCTACCAAACAAATATTTCTAAGAAATTTTTGTCAAAATTTTATTCCTGTAGAAAATTTTGTCAACATTTATTGCTATAGAAAATTTTGTCACAATTGTATTTGTATAGATTTTTTTTTTTTCAAAATATTATTTCTATAAAAAATATTCTCAAAATCTTATTTCTATGGATTTTTTTCTCAAAATTGTATTTCTATAGCATTTATTAGTAAAATTTTATTTCTATAGAAAAATTTCTCAAAAATTTTTGTTTATAGAAGCTTTTTCCAAAATTTTCTTTCTATAGAGATTTAACAAATAAAAGTACTATCTTTGGTAGAATTCTACCAATTTTGGCAACCGTGGTGGTAATACAAATTTATTTTCTAGGTTATATACGTTGCATTTTCATGTTTTTTATACCCTTCACCACTACTGTGGTACAGGAAATAATACGTTTGTGCATTTGTATGTAACGCCAAGAAGGAGTAATCATAGACCAACCTTTTAGTATACGGATCGGCTGAGAATTAAATTCTGAGTCGATTTAGCGATGTCCGCCTGTCTGTCTGTCTGTCCGTCTGTCTGTTGGTGTATTTTTGTGTGCAAAGTACAGCTCGCAGTTTTAGTCCGATTGTCCTAAAATTTAGTATAGGGAACTGTTTCGGCTCAAAGACGATCCATATTGATTTTGGAAAAAAAATCGGTTCAGATTTAGATATAGCTGCCATATATATTTTTCACCGATCTGGTCATAATTGGCGTGTATATCAACCAATCTTCCTCAAATTCCGTACATCCGAATATTTTATGAGCCTCGAAAAACTTGCAAAATATCAGCCAAATCGGTTCAGATTTAGATATAGCTCCCATATATATCTTTCGCCCGATTTACACTCATATGACCACAGAGGCCAATTTTTAACTCCGATTTAGTTGAAATTTTGCACAGGGAGTAGAATTAGCATTGTAGCTATGCGTCCCAAATTTGGTTGACATCGGTTCAGATTTAGATATAGCTCCCATATATATGTTTTTCTGATTTCGACAAAAATGGTCAAGATACCAACATTTTCCTTGTTAAATCGCCACTGCTTAGTCGAAAAGTTGTAAAAATGTTTCCTTAAAATTGCTTCAAAATTTAAAGGTTTCCCATATTTTTATACCCACCACCATAGAATGGTGACGGGGTATAATAAGTTTGTCATTCCGTTTGTAACGCATCGAAATACCGATTTCCGACTATATAAAGTATATATATTCTTGATCAGGGAGAAATTCTAAGACGATATAAGCATGTCCGTCTGTCTGTCTGTCTGGCTGTCTGTTGTAATCACGCTACAGCATTCAATAATGGAGCTGTCGTCCTGAAATTTGGCACAGAATCGTCTTTTGTCTGCGCGCAGGTCAAGTTCGAAGATGGGCTATATCGGGCCATGTTTTGGTATAGCCCCCATATAAACCGACCTCCAGATTTGGGGTCTTTCGCTTATAGAAACCGTAGTTTCCATCCAATTTGCGCGAAATTGAAAATCTAGAGGTATTTTGGGACCTTGAAGAGGTGTGCCAAAAATGGTGAGTGTCGGTAGATGGTTTGGTATAGCCCCCATATAAACCGACCTCCCGATTTGGGGTCTTTCGCTTATAGAAACCGTAGTTTTCATCCAATTTGCGCGAAATTGAAAATCCAGAGGTATTTTAGGACCATAAAGAGGTGTGCCGAAAATGGTGAGTTTCGGTCCATATTTTCGTATAGCCTCCATATAGACCGATTTCCCGATTTTACTTCTTGGGCTTCTAGAATCCGAAGTTTTTATCCTATTTGCCTGAAATTGGAAATCTAGAGGTATTTTCGGGTCATAAAGAGGTATGCCGAAAACGGTCCATATTTTAGTATAGCCCCCATAAGAACGATCTCCCGATTTAACTCCTTGGGTTTCTAGAAACCGTAGTTTTTATCTGATTTGCCTTAAATTGTAAATATTCTGGTATTTTAGGCTCACAAAAACGTATATCGGATTAAGTTTTTATCGGTCCATTTGGTAATGCCATATATAGTAATGCTACATATAGACCGACTTCACTTCTTGAGGGTGTAGAAAGCGCACTTATCATGAAAATTGCTTGAAACTCAATGTAAAATTTCCAGATTTTACTTCTACAGATTTAAGATTTCAAATCAAGACGTTATTTTATAATTGTCTTGCACACTTACAAGAGATGTTATTGATTCCTCTAAAACTCAAACAAAAATGGTTCTTATAAATCCAGAATCTGATATAGTCCTCATAGGTGAAATCTTTAAATTTATCTTCGGGAAGTGTCCTCAAGTCCTCAAGCCCTCCTGAAATTTCAAAGGAACCCCTAATATTTGGTTCATGGTGGTGGGTATTTAAGATTCGGCCCGGCCGAACTTACTGCTGTATATGCTTGTTTTTTACTAAAATTGTATTCCACCCTAGTGCATTAGCCAACTTAAATTTTGTGTCTATAGATTTTGTAAAAGTCTATCAAATTCTGTCCAAATCGAGTGATATTTAAATGTATGAATTTGGGACAAACCTTTATATATAGCACCAAACACATTTGACGGATGTGTTATGGTATCGAAAATTTAGATCTACAAAGTGGTGCAGGGTATAATATAGTCGGTCCCGCCCGACTTTAGACTTTCCTTACTTGTCTTTTACTAAGATTCTGTTCCACCCTAGTGCATTAGCCAACTTAAATTTTGAGTCTATAGATTTTGTAAAAGACTATCAGATTCTGTCCAAATCGGGTGATATTTAAATGTATGAATTTGGGACAAACCTTTATATATAGCACCCAACACATTTCACGAATGTGCTATGGTATCGAACATTTAGATCTACAAAGTGGTGCAGGGTATGATATAGTCGGCCCCGCCCGACTTTCTACTTTACTTAATTGTTTCAAAATGTTTTTTTTATTTGTGTACCTAAGCCCTTGGATGATTGCACCTCCTGTTGGAAAAAGCTTTAAGTGCGTATCAGTTTCTAAGGCAGTTTTAATTCTAACACATTTTAATTTTTTTCTTAAATTTTACATACAAATTTGTACTCGTATGTCCCACCAGATGATACCTCCAGCTAATTACATTTTCTACACTCCCTATGTATAAAATATTATAGAATTATATATCCACCGTGAAACTCATATATCAACGCTTTACCATTTCATGTCATTATTATACATTAGTCACAGTATTGCCTCTCGCAGCTTGCACATAGACTTAGGATAAACTCATGCAGTGGTCTTGTGGTTGAAGCTGAATAGGAAAAATGCTCCAGCCATAACCTCTCTATCCTGTATTGCATGTTATCTTCTATGGAAAATTATGAATGATTCAATCACTCACCGGATCACAAAGAATTTATGAAGCAATGTGCACACAAGAGAACCCAACAATTTTTTTGTGAGCATTTATGTGCAGATTCCATGGAAAACTGTGCTTATTGAATACTTTTACTCTTCGGTTTTATACCATAATTGCCAGTGTGTTATATCTAATGTCTGTACTATCATCTTATGGGGCCTTACCATTGCTTTGTGTAATATGCCAAACCATTCTGCACTACGAATATGAAGTCGAGTTTCACCGTCAAGGAAGCTTATGTTGGCGGTTTTCTATTTACCTCAGTTAGCCCACATTTTCATTAAGTCGATGGAGGGATTCTTTAGTTTTTTTGCTCGCATTGCTTCTTTTCTTCAATTAAATTTTTTGCTCCAATTACGATTTGTGCTGCAACTTCACTCAGTTTTACAATGTGAGTGAGTGGTGAGTGTTTTATACTATTGGTTGGCATGATGCATGAGGATTACGAGGCATATGTAAAAATCTATGAGTGTGTGTGTGTGTGAATGTGGGCAAATGTATGCTTTTAGGGTATTTCGGTGTAATTGTCTTTGTTTGTCTGAGTGGGTTCCGTTGAACTTAAGCCAATTTATTTTTTCTTCTCTTCTATCTTCTCTTTGGTTGTAGTAGTGCTAGTGTGGTTCCCGTGGCTTGGCTCACATTCAGTTCAACTCAATTAAGAATATTTGCCCAAAATCATAACAGCTCACTAGATATTGGCCTGCATTTCATCTCTATCATAGTTGGCGCTTTATTCCGGTTCGTTCAAAAAGGAACTGGATTTTGTTTCTAATATCATAGTTTTGAAAGGGGTTTCAAAGGGTTCTCTAAAAAGCATACAGAGATTTGATTTGAGATTTTCATACTTTTTCAAACTCGCATATATATGAGTTCAATGCTATTTTTAGAGGTCAAAGATATCCAGTGCAGATAAATCTTTTACTGGGTGCCAAAAGAAACCAAATACCAAAATATTTCCAACTATAAAGTTGATTGAATTTGAAAGACAGTCATCCACAATCGAATTACTTGGGATGTTGTAACACTTGCAAATGTCATGGTATCTTAATAATTCTTAACATTTTCTGACAATTTGTAAGTAAGTCCATATGGAGTTAAGGTAGAGGAATCTACAAACAAAGAAAAAATTCTTTCCTCCGGAACAAAATTTTAGACAAACTAATTTCCTCGTTATCATAGAGTATTTTCTTTAAGAGCAACTAAACCCGAATTTATCACAAACCTTGCAACGATTGTCTCTAATCTCCCTCCCCTAAACCACATAGTGGTCACGGTATAATAACTTTGATCAAAAAATGTGCCTACCAGAAATATTGAAATTCCGATTGCCCCCAAAATCACCTCCTGAGTCGATCTAGCGCTTAGTGTCCGTCCGCTAGTCCATGTATTTGTTGTTCACAGGATTCCGGTCGCAATTACTAACCGATTTTGATTACATTCGTTACAGGGTGTTTTTTGGGCACAAGAACGAACGCTATTGTATTTGGATCGGAAATCGGATCAAAATTAGATATAGCTTCCATATGTATTTATCGTCCGATTTTGACAAATAGGGTCACATTACGCTTTTTTACTAACCGATCAATGTCAAACTTGGCACAGATTCGTTTTTTTTTTTGTTTGCAGACAGGTCAAGTTCGAAGATGGGCTATATCGGTCCAAGTTTTGATATAGTCCCCATATAAACCGACTTCCCAATTTGCGGTCTTGGGCTTATAAAAACCGTAGTTTTTATACAATTTGAAATTGAAAATCAAGAGGTATTTTAGGACCGTAAAAAGATGTGCCGAAAATGGTGCCTATCGGTCCATGTTTTTTTGGTATAGCCCCCATATAGACCGTTCTCCCGATTTTGCTTCTTGAGCGTCTAGAAACTGTATTTTCTATTCGATTTGCCTAAAATTGAAAATCTGGAAGTATTTTTGGACCTTAAAGAGGTGTATCTAAAATGGTCCGTATCTGTCCATGTTTCGGTATAGCCACCATAAAGACCGATTTTTATTCTTGGGCTTGTATAAACTGTGTTTATTACCAATTAGCCTGAAATTGGAGTTATTTTGGGATCACAAAGAGGTGCGCCGAAATTGATGAGTATCGGTCCATTTTTATAGCCTCCAC
Source organism: Haematobia irritans (assembly GCF_050003625.1). Taxonomy (NCBI): domain Eukaryota; kingdom Metazoa; phylum Arthropoda; class Insecta; order Diptera; family Muscidae; genus Haematobia; species Haematobia irritans. The sequence goes on along the minus strand of NC_134399.1, from coordinate 200,314,749 downwards.
CATAGGATGGGGGGTATATTAACTTTGTCATTCCGTTTGTAACACATCGAAATATTGCTCTAAGACCACATAAAGTATATATATTCTGGGTCGTGGTAAAATTCCGAGTCGATCTGAGCATGTCCGTCCGCCGTCCGTCTGTTGAAATCACGCTAACTTCCGAACGAATGATGTAGGTCGGATGGTATTGCAAATGGGCCATATCGGTCCACTTTTACGTATAGCCCCCATATAAACGGACCCCCAAATTTGGCTTGCAGACCCTCTAAGAGAAGTACATGGTGTTAGTATATGGTCTCTAACAACCATGCAAAAATTGGTCCATATCGGTCCACTTTTACGTATAGCCCCCATAAAAACAGACCCCCAAATTTGGCTTGCGATTGCCCTAAGAGAAGCAAATTTCATCCGATCCTGCTGAAATTTGGTACATGGTATTAGTATATGGTCTCTAACAACCGTGCAAAAATTGGTCCATATCGGTACATAATTATATATAGCCCCCATATAAACCGATCCCCAGATTTGAACTCCGGAGCCTCTTAGAGGAGCAAAATTCATCCGATCCGGCTGAAATTTGGTACATGGTATTAGTATATGGTCTCTAACAACCATGCAAAATTGATCCATATCGGTCCATAATTATATATAGCCCCCATATAAACCGATTCCCAGATTTGGTTTGCGGATCCTCTAAGAAAAGAAAATTTTATCCGATCCGGCTGAAATTTGGTACATGGTATTAGTATATAGTCTCTAAAAACCATTCAAAAATTGGTTCATATTATATATAGCCCCTATATAAACCGATCCCCAGATTTGAACTCCGGAGCTACTTGGACGAGCAAAATTCATCCGATCCAGTTGAAATTTCCAACGTGGTGTTAATATATGGCCGCTAATAACCATGCCAAAATTGGTCCATATCGGTCTATAGTTATATATAGCAGATCCCCAATCACACAAAAATTGGTCCATATCGGTTCATAATCATGCTTGCGACTCGAGCAAAAATAATCTAGCAAAATTTTATTTCTATAGAAAATTTTGTCAAATTTTATTTCTATAGAAAATTTTGTCGAAATTTTATTCCTATAGAAAATTTTGTCAAATTTTATTTTATAGAAAATTTTGGCAAAATTTTATTTCTGTAGAAAATGTTGTCAAAATTTTTAATTTTTGAAAATTTTGTAAAAATGTTATTTCTATAGAAAATTTTTTCCAAATGTTATTTCTATAGAAAATTTTGTTAAAATCGTATTTCTATAGAAAATTTTGTTCAAAGTTTACTTCTATAGAAAATGTTGTCAAAATTTTATTTTGTCAAAATTTTATTTTGTCAAAATTTTATTTCTATAGAAAATTTTGTCAAACTTAATTATATACGTATTTAATCGGCCATTTTAAGTTTAATACATACCACGTATGGACTACGTGGTATATATTACGGTATTAGGAAGTTTTAAGATACCTTGTCATCGGCAAAAGTTACCGCAACCCAAGTAATTCGATTGTGGATGACAGTCTTCAGTAGAAGTTTCTACGCAATCCTTGGTGGAGGGTACATTAGCTTCGGCCTGGGTGAACTTATATGGGGACGTTTTGCCGCGATTTCGACCTTCAAACGCTCCAATAACGCCATATAATAGTCACTGTTGATGGTTTTTCCCTTCTCAAGATAATCGATAAAAAATTATTCAATGCGCATCCCAAAAAAAAACAGAGGCCATTACTTTGCCAGCGGACTTTTGAGTCTTTCCACGCTTCGGGGACGGTTCACCGGTCGCTGTCCACTCAGCCGACTGTCGATTGGACTCAGGAGTATAGTGATGGAGCCATGTTTCATCCATTGTCACATATCGCCGGAAAAACTCGAGTGTATTACGAGTTAACAGCTGCAAACACCGCTCAGAATCATCAACACGTTGTTGTTTTTGGTCAAATGTGAGTTCGCGCGGCACCCATTTTGCACAGAGCTTCCAAATATTGATGAATGATATGACCAACACGTTCCTTTGATATCTTTAAGGCCTCTGCTATCTCGATCAACTTCATTTTACGATCATTCAAAATCATTCGCACAAAAAAATTTCACGAAAATTTTTCCAATTAAAATTTTAATTGAGTTTTAAAAAATATTCAATTAAAAATTTAATTGATTCAACAAATTTTTTAATTGAAACAAAAATCAATCACAAAAATAAGAGTATCAATTAATTTTTTAATTGGATCAATTAACTTTTTAATTGACCTTCAATTAATTTTTTAATTGATACTATCATTTCTTATATTGAAGACATTTCAATTAAAAATTAATTGGATCAATTAATCTCGTGATTAAATCAGAAAAAATTTTTTTTTGTGTTTTGTGGATTTTTTTTTTGATGTTTTCGTTGGTAACCACCTCTTTCGGGCGTCCACTGCGTTCACCATCCTCCGTGCTCATTTCACCACGCTTGAATTTTGCATTATTGTTGATTTCCCTGGGGCATAGTCCGGAAACTCATTATCAAGCCAAGTTTTTGCTTCCACCGCATTTTTCCCCTTATTTTATCAAAACACGAAATTCCTTTTTTCCATTTTTTTCACAATAACAAAAGTTGCTTCACAAAAGACACTCTATCTCACAAACTAATTGACTTACAGACGTCTAATTTTGACGCGAATCATTTGAAGGTTGGTACTATATAAAAATAATATGCATTTAATACTAGCGACGTCATCTATTTGTCAGACCGGGGACTTATCAGCCAACATGTTATAATATATGAACACAAAAATATGCGAACAGACAGAAGAACAGATGGGCATCGTTCCAGAATGTAATATGGCAGCTATATTAAGACCTGGAACGATTTTTTCAAAAATCAATAGGAATTTTTTTTTAGTCGAAGTAAAACTCTATGCCAAATTTTAGGATGATTGAACTTAAAGTGCCAGCTGTACTTTGATCACAAAATCGTCTCTAAATCGACTCACTTTAATTCGAATATCTAAATCTGAACCTAAATCAGAATCACACCCAGAGAAGGAATATGGTCACCTCAAACATGTTTCAAGAACAAAATGTTATTTTTGGATGGTGACCATGTAACATGTTCCCCGCAACCATGTTATTTTCTTAGAATTATGTATATGTTTTCGGAAATCATGTTATGTTTGCCGAGAAAATAAAATTTTTGCGACAAACGTGTTACATGGTCACCATCCAAAAATAGCATTTTGCTCTTGAGACATGTATGAGGTGATCATATACCTTCTCTGGGTGCAGTAGGGAATTTCTTTGAGTCGACATAAAACTCCATGCCAAATTTTAGGACGGTCGGACTTAAACTGCGAGCTGTACTTTGATCACAAAAATAAATGAACAGACAAACTAACAGTCGGATATCGCTAAAAAGGCTCATATTTTAATTCTAAGGCGATGAGTCTTAGACTGCTCCTATCTTGGCGTTACATACTTATTATACCCACACACACTTATTATACCCAGTGCCACAGCGGTGGTGAAGAGTATACAAATTTCCATATATAACAAGTAAGTAAAGTCTAAATTCGGCCGGGGCCGACTATATTATACCCTTCACCACTTTGTAGACCACAATTTGTATATACCCTGTACCACAGTAGTGATGAAGGGTATACAAATTTGCTCCGCTTCCGAATTTTCATGGAATACCCCACAAAAATCCCATATTTAAATGTTTGGCATACATACACGGCCTTCTTAGGTTAGGTTAAAGTGGCAGCCCCATTAAATTTCAGGCTCACTTAGACTATTCAGTCCATTGTGACGGCCTTCTTGCGAAACCCTTTTCTTCTATTGCCCATAGCATAATTGCAAATTGTCTCAAAATGAAATTCTGTTATTGTAGCAGATGAAGGCGGATCTCTTGATGATGCCGCCCTAGTGTTTGCATTATTTTAATTGAAATTATTGAAGTATGAAGGATCCTGAATTTTTTGCATGCAATGGAATGGATTTTGTAAACTCTGGCCCTAAAACTTAGGCAACAGCCGTTTCCTCTCCCATTGTGAGCAAATAGAGTGACGAAAGCAAATATGCTTCGTATCAAATTAGAATTGAATGTGAAAATCCTAGAACATAGCAAGAAGCCACAGTTGGCTAAACAAAAAATCAAACTAGCATAATTTTGTGAAAATCTTCTTTAAGCCTTTTTTGGGAATTAATTGAAATTCACTGTGCATACAAAATTCACAGATATGCATTATGTTTGGAGAATTTCTTTAAAAAAAAATAACTTTTTTGCTTATTAAAAAATATTAATAGTTTGTTTTAAAACTCGTTGGTGAAATGCCTGAACACATGCCTTCATTTCGAAAGTTTTAATTTGCCTTCAAAAACCTTATACTTTGGAAAAGTATTTGATTTAACTCATTACCAAGATATTTTCGTTTAAGATAAAGTTTTTAAACGCTTCAAGGAGAATCACTTATTTTTACCAAAAAAAATTCCATTAAGGTAAAATGAAGCAATTCAGCAGCGAGGCGAGGCTTTTTCATTATAATGCATTTACCAGTAGCTATCTCTGAAACATGAAATATTTAAAATATGAAATTAAATTTAATGATGGCAAAGAAATTCGAATATCCTTCGATTTATACTCTTCACTACTACGGCGCTACAGAATATAATAAGTTTGTACATTTCTATGTAACACTAAAAGGACCAGTCTGAGGTCCCTCGCTATTTATGTCTGTCTGTCTGTTCGTTTGTCTCTTCATGTATTTTTGTATTCAAATACAGCTTGCATTTTAAGTCCGATCGTCCTAAAATTAGGCATATAGTATTTCTTCGGCTCAAAAAATAAAAAATTCCAGTTGATTTTGGAAGAAATCGGTTCAGATTTAGATATAGATATGATATTAGCAGAAATCAGTTCAGAGTCAATGTCCGTCTGTCTGTACATTTGTCTGGTCATGAATTTTCGTGTTCAAAGTTATTGATAAACCTCAAATTTGGCGTATAGTTTTACGTCGGTAGATTTGATGTTAGTCATAATTGACATTTTTATACCCTCCACCATAGGATGGGGGGTATATTAACCCGTATTCTCCCGAGTTATAAAACAATCATCCGATTATAATAATGTTTGATTCACAGCATGTATAGGCGACCTTTAGTATATATATGAACAAAAATTGTCATATCGGGTTCAGGTTTCCGGAAAATGGGTGTCGCAATTAACAAAGAATATCCTTGTTGTTTTTTTTATTTTTTTTCTGTGCAGCGATAACGGTACACTGGTGCATTAAACATGCAAATGTTTCTGTCGTCATATAACGACGCTATGAGAATATGGGTTAACTTTGTCATTCCGTTTGTAACACATCGAAATATTGGCCTAAGACCCCATAAAGTATATACATTTTGGGTCGTGGTGAAATTCTGAGTCGATGTAGCTATGTCCGTCCGTCCGTGTGTCCAGCTGTCCGTCTGTTGAAATCACGCCAACTTCTGAACGAAACAAGCGATCGACTTGAAACTTGGCACAAGTAGTTGCTATTAATGTAGGTCGGTTGGTAGTGTTAATATGTGGTCTCTAACATTCACGCTTAAATTGGTCCATATAGGTTCAAAATTATATATAGCCCCCATATAAACCGATCCCCAGATTTGACCTCAGGAGCCTCTCGGAGGAGCAACTTTCTTCCTATTCGGTTAAAATTTTGTAAGTTATGTTAGTATATGGTATCTACACTCAAAAAAAAGTGAACTCTATATTTCACTAAAGCCAATTTAACTTTATTTTAGTTCATAGAAATGTTATGTTTGGAGAAAGTTTTCTTTACTCTAATACTTTTTTGTGTACGTTAGTTAAATTAACTAAACCAGAGGAAAAAAATATACTCAAATGAAGCATAAAGATTAACTAAATTCGTGTCTTCCACAAAATCGTTCAGAATTTCATTAAATTTGTAAATTTTACCAAAAATGCGTCCATCGTGAACTTCGTATGTCACTAAAGACATTCTTGCAATTTTGAACTCCAAGATTTTTCTTCAAACTACAAAATTTTCTTTAACAAGTGAAAAAACTTAGTTATGTCTAATAAATTTTCTTGTATTTGTCGAAAAATATTTACTTATTTTTATGACATCGGCGTGATGCCAACGTTTGTAATACTGTTTAGTTAAAATTTTCTACAAATATTCAAAATTTTCTAAAATTAACCGAAAGTTTTCTTCCTGGTGGGTTCACTGTTTTTTCAGTGTAATAGAGGTGTGCTCGTGACACGAAAATTTTCGTGACTCACGCGTGAATCGCGATCCACGTTGACGGCAACGGCGTGAGTGTGAGTGAGCGTGATTAACCAACCAAATGTCGTGCGTGAGCGTGAGTCACGAAAATATAAAAATATCGTGCGTGAGGGTGCGTGAATAAGATTTCTCCGTCGTGAGTGTGCGTGAGAGTGAGCAAAATATTACTCACGTGCACACCTCTAGTATCTAACCAACCATGCAAGAATTGGTCCATATCGGTCCACAATTATATATAGCCCCCATATAAACCGACCCCCAAATTTGACTTGCGGAGGCTCTAGGAGGAGCAAATTTCATCCGATCCGGTTGAAATTTGGTACGTTATATTAATATATGATCTGTAACAACTATGCCAAAATTAGTCCATATCAGGGAGCCACCGTGGTACAATGGTTAGCATGCTCGCCTTGCATACACAAGGTCGTGGGTTCGATTCCTGGTTCGACCGAACACCAATAAGTTTTTCAGCGGTGGATTATGCCACCTCAGTAAGGCTGGTGACATTTCTGAGGGTTTCAAAGCTTCTCTAAGTGGTTTCACTGCAATGTGGAACGCCGTTCGGACTCATATAAACCGATACCCAGACGTGACCTCTGCGTTAATCTTTGGCCTGAAGACAATAATTTTTTATCGGCCATTATTTGAAGACCATAATTCTCGCTAAAGGTAACCAATTTAAATAAACCTAAACTGATTCTGAAATTTGATCTTAATTTTTCAGATTTTTTTTTATTTTAAATAAAATAAAAAAATATTCTCCCAAAAATAGTGAACCCTCTAGGGCACTTAAGCCAATTTAACTATATTTTAGTTCACGGAATTGTTATGATTTAGGAAAGTTTCCTTGAATTTAATAATTTTTTGCGTACGATAGTTGAATGAATGAAAAAAGTAAAAAAAAGTGTTCTTAAATGAAGCCTGAATTTACTAAATTCGTATAACCCACAAAATATTTCAGAATTTCTTAATTTTTTTAAATTTTATCACAAATGCATCCATCCCTAACATTTCTGAAATGTCGAACTCCAAATTTTTCCTTAAAACTAAGAAATTTTCTTTAACAAGGGAAACAAATATTTATGTCTACTAAATTTTGTTAAATTTATCGAAAAATATATGCTTAGTTTTGTGGTATCGGCACGTTGCCGGCGTCTGTAATAGGTTAGGTTACCTTACCTCTTATTACTGAGTGCTGGCCGATTCTATGTTAGCACAATTATAAGGGACCTAATTTTTAGAGCCGAGTCCGAACGGCGTTCCATATTGTGTAAAAACCACTTTTTGGTGTTCGGTCGAAACTGAGCTTGAACCCGCGACCATATGTATGCAAGGCGGGCATGCTAATCATTACACCACAGTCACTTTCGGCGTTTGTAATAAAGTTTAGCTAAAATTTTCTAAAATTTAGTGTAGCGCTTTACTTTGTTGCTTTACATATCAGCCTTCTTATATATCTGAAATTATGTACTTACATACTTACAACTACTTTATATATATTGAAAGTTTACGATTCATAAGGAATCTTTTTTCAAATTATTGTTATAATAATTGGAAAAATAATTCCTTTCCTTAATGATAAAAATATTAACAAGAGAGCCTAACCAAATCACTGACACGAATTGTTTTAGAAAAAATCACGAAAAAAGCCAAATACAAAACAAAAACTTAACAATTCGACATCTGACAAACAAGAAGTTATCTATTCTAAACAAAAGAAGTCTAGGTGCACCAGAAGAATTAAAATGGCATCGTGAAAGAAAATAACAAAACAACTACTTTGTCTTTTATATAGGGATTTTTGCAAAGTATTTGTGTGGATTGGTGTGTGTGTGTGTGTTTATTCATACCTTTATCTTCTATGGAAAGCAACACTCTTGTACGCCCAACCAGCATTCATTTTAACCACAGATAATGATTTCCTGTTGGCATGTCTTGCATTTAGATCTTCCTATACACACATATACACTTTAATATTCAGTATCTTTCTCTCTCTCTCGCTCAGCTTTATTACTGTAAAAAGAACAACAAAGCCTAACTCTCTTAAATAAGTAAATGAATGAATGAGTGAGTGACTTACAGAGTAGGGATTGTAATGAAAATCAAAAAGTCAACTTTTCGACTTTCCGACTTTTTGCAAAATTTGGGAAAGTAGAATTTTCGATTTTCAGGGTTTTTTTAACTTGGAAAAGTCGACATTTAGGTTTTCCGAAGAGATAATGATTTCTTCGCTTGCATTAAGACTTGGTTTGCATCTTCCTACACACACATGCAGTTTAATACCCAGGCTCTTTCTCTCTCACTCGCTCAGTCAAATTAGTGTTTACATATAAAAAGAACAACAAAGCCTAGCTCTTTTACAAAAGTAAATGACTTACAGAGTAGGGATTGCAGTCACAATCAAAAGGTGGTCTTTTCGAGTTTCTCAAAATTGGAAAATGTAGAGTTTTTTTTAGAGTTTTAGAATTTTCATAAACAAATAAACAAAAAACTAGTGAATTTTATTTGTTAAACTGGATGTTTAATGGTTGGGCGGTATATTAACTTTGTCATTCCGTTTGTAACACATCGAAATATTTCTCTAAGACCACATAAAGTATAAATATTCTGGATCGTGGTGAAATTCTGAGTCGATCTAAGTATGTGCGTCCATCCGTCTGTTGAAATCACGCTAACTTCCGAACGAAACAAGCGATCGACTTGTAGTTGCTATTGATGTAGGTCGGGTGGTATTGCAAATGGCCCATATTGGATCACTTTTACGTAGAGCACCCATATAAACGGCCCCCAGATTTGGCTTGCAGAGCTTATAAGAGAAGCATATTTCATCCGATCTGCCTGAAATTTGGTACGTGGTGTTAGTATAGGGTCTCTAACACCCATGCAAAAATTGGTCCACATCGGTTCATAATTATATATAGCCCCCATATAAACCGATGATCCTCCGGTTTGACCTCCAGAGCCTCTTGGATGAGCAAATTTCCTCCGAAATTCGGTACGGGGTGTTCCTATATGGTCTGTAATATTTATGCGAAAATTGGTCCAAAACGGTCCATAATAATATATAGCCCCCATATAAACCGATACCCAGATTTGACCTCTGGAACCTCTTGAAGGAGAAAATTTCATCCGATCCGGTTGAAATTCAGTATGTGGTGTTTATATATGACTTCTAACATCCATGCAAAAATTTGTCAAAATAGGTCCATAATTATATATAGCCGCCATATAAACCTATCCCCAGATTTGTCCTCCGGAGCCTCTTAAAGGAGAAAATGATTTCCGATCCGGTTGAAATTCGGTACATGGTGTTTATACATGGCCTCTAACTTCCACGCACAAATTGATCTAAATCGGTCCATACTTATATATAGCCCCCATATAAACCGACCCCCGATTTGACGTAGAGCTCCTCTTGGAGGAGCAAAAATCCTTTTAGCTACAGCAATAAATATTTGTGCATATTCGCCTTTAAATCCAATATCGATTTTCATCAAAGTGGGATTAGGACACTTCCAAAAATATCAAAACTCCTGTCGTTTAGTCGAAAAATCGATTTTCGACTTTTGTGTCCCTATTACAGAGTGGGTTATGAAATGTCAACACAAACCAACTTTTCCCTTATTTTTGGTTATTTTTCTGACTATGTATTATCCTCGTTACTGTTCACATAGTGTTTTGTATTTTTTTTTTTTTTTTTTTTTGAAAAAGGACCACCAAACATCCTACTATAATGGCTCTAAGTGAAAAACAAGAAATATTTGCCTGGATGGATAGTAACAAAATGGAAAAAGTACAGTAATATGTAAATATTTGAAACAAGAAAGACAAAAGTTACAAAAGTTTACAGTGTGTTTTTTTTTGTTTGTTCCCCCAGTGCAAAAGAAATGATGATTGCAGTCCTAGAAGAATTGTATAGAAACGGATTTTTAAGGAATCATTGTTCATGTGACCATTGTTCATAAATCTACCACAGGATTTTAATGGATAAAGAGGTCGGAACTATAATTATTAAGATTTTAGACAAATAAATGATAACTACAGTAAATACCCAGCAAAAAACGTATCGCCAAAAAACTAATGAAAATGTTCCTATTGGATCCGGAAGTGATGCAAAATTGGGGCAGAAGCGATTATTTTAACATGGGCTTGTCATAGGACATTGATCTATATCGCCTTATGTTTCTCCTGTGCCAGTTCATCCAACTCGGCCCCGAGTTGCCTCTATTGACTTTCTCTAAGGGCGTTTGCGATTCGAAAAAAATATGTTGCCTTGGTGTTACACTACCTTTTCGCTTATTTTATTTTCGCCCAAAGGATAGTGTATTTCCACAGTTATCGGTTATTGATAATATTGTGAGGTATACAGGACCCAAAATCTATGACAGTGGCCTTCATATTATGTAATCAATTTCGAGAATGTTGCCCTTTTTTCAAAATCGAAATCGTCATAAGGTAATCTCCCAATGTGGCCCAGCTCTTATCGTCTGACTATTTGTCTTTACGTTTCCTCCTATTCCTGCATGTTCCGGCACCATGGTTGCCAATCGAGCCAATTATAATCTACCAAAATTTGGAGAAAAATTTATCAAACACTATCAAACAAAACATTTTTATTTTTGAAACCATTTTGGACAACATTTCTGTCTATCCATAACATCATAATAAATAATGATGAGTTATGAATTTTATTTCTATAGAAAATTTCTTCGAAATAGAAAATTTTGTTAAAATTTTATTTCTATAGATAATTTTGTCAAAATTTTATTTCTATAGAAAATTTCGTCAAAATATTATTTCTATAGAAGATCTTGTCAAACTTTTACTTCTATAGAAACTTTTGTGAAAATTTTATTTCTATAGAAATTTTCGTAAAAATTTTATATCTATAGAAAATTTTACCAAAATTTTATTTCTATAGAAAATTGTATCAAAAGTTTATTTCTACATAAAATTTTGTCAAAATTTTATTTTTATAGATAATTTTGTCAACATTTTATTTCTATAGCAAATTTCGTCAAAATTTTATTTCTGTAGAAAGTTTTTTCAAAATTTTATTTCTATACATAATTTCGTCAAAACTTTATTTCTATAGAAAATTTCGTCAAAATATTATTTCTACAGAAAATTTTATCATAATTTTATTTCTATAGAAAATTTCGTCGAAATTTTATTTCTATAAATAATTTTATCAAAATTTTATTTCTGTAGTAAATTTTGTCAAAACTTTATTTCTATAGAAAATTTCGTCAAAATTTTATTTCTATAGAAAATTTCTTCGAAATAAAAAATGTTATCAAAATTTTATTTCTATAGAAAATTTTGTCAAAATTTTGTTTCTATAGAAAATATTGTCGAAATTTTATTTCTATAGAATATTTCGTCAAAACTTTTTTTCTATTGAAGATCTTGTCAAACTTTTACTTCTATAGAAAATTTTGTAAGAATTTTATTTCTATAGAAAATTTCATCAAAATTTTATTTCTGTAGAAGATTTAGTCAAACTTTTACTTCTATAGAAACTTTTGTGAAAATTTTATTTCTATAGATAATTTCAAAATGTTATTTCTATAGAAATTTATGACAAAATTTTATATCTATAGAAAATTTTGTCAAAATTTTATTTCTATAGTAAATTTTGTCAAAACTTTTTTTCTATAGAAAATTTCTTCGAAATAGAAAATTTTATCAAAATTTTATTTCTATAGAAAATTTTGTTTCTATAGAAAATATTGTTGAAATTTTATTTCTATAGAATATTTCGTCAAAATTTTATTTCTATTGAAGATCTTGTCAAACTTTTACTTCTATAGAAAATTTCGTCAAAATTTTATTTCTATAGACATTTTCGTCAAAATTTTATATCTATAGAAAATTTTATCTAAATTTTATTTCTATAGAAAATTGTATCAAAAGTTTATTTCTACAGAAAATTTTGTTAAAATTTTATTTCTATAGATAATTTTTTCAAAATTTTATTTCTTTAACAAATTTCGTCAAAATTTTATTTCTGTAGAAAATATTATCAAAATTTTATTTCTGTAGAAAATTTTGTCAAAATTTTATTTCTGTAGAAAATTTTATCATAATTTAATTATGAAATTTATCATTATAATATCAGTTGTAAATTTACTGGTTTGCGAATTAGTTCAATGTTCATTACTTCTAAAAAAAATTCCCTGAAGACGAACATCGGAGATGTTTCGAAATATTGGATAATTTTAAATAAAAATACAACTCAACAAAAACAACAACATCTGTTTTTATTCATATGACCTCAAGCCGAAGTAAACAAATATAATTAACAGTTTAAATGTCAACTATCAAACAACAACATAATTTTATTTTGATAGAAAATTTTGTCAAAATGTTATTTCTATAGAAAATTTCGTCGAAATTTTATTTCTATAAATAATTTTGTCAACATTTTATTTCTATAGAAAATTTCGTCAAAATTTTATTTCTATAGAAAATTTCTTCGAAATAGAAAATTTTGTCAAAATTTTGTTTCTATAGCAAATAATGTCGAAACTTTATTCCTATAGAAAATTTCGTCCAAATTTTATTTCTATAGAAAATTTTATCATAATTTTATTTCTATAGAAAATTTTGTCAAAATTTTATTTCTATAGAAAATTTTATCAAAATTTTATTTCTATAGAAAATTTCGTCGAAATTTTATTTCTATAAATAATTTTGTCAAAATTTTATTTCTATAGTAAATTTTGTTAAAACTTTATTTCTATAGAAAATTTCTTCAACATTTTAATTTCTATAGAAAATTTCTTCGAAATAGAAAATGATGTAAAAATTTTATTTCTAAAGAAAATTTCGTCCAAATTTTATTTCAATAGAAAATTTTATCATAATTTTATTTCTATAGAAAATTTTGTTAAAATTTTATTTCTATAGCAAATTTTGTTAAAATTGTATTGCTATAGAAAATTTCGTGAAAATTTTATTTCGATAGAAAATTTCGTGAAAATTTTATTTTTATAGAAAATTTTATGAAAATGTTATTTCTTTAGAAAATGTAGTCAACATATAATTGTTAAAGATAATTAAGTTAAACTTTTGTTTCTATAGAAAATTTTCTCAATATTTTATTTCTATAGAAATTTTTATCATAATTTTATTTCTATAGAATATTTGTATAGAAAATTTTTTCATAATTTTATTTCTATAGAATATTTGTATAGAAAATTTTTTCATAATTTTATTTCTATAGAAAATTTTATCATAAGTTTAGTTCTATAGAAACATTTTGTCAATCTTTTACTTCCATCGAAAATTTTGGCAACATTTTATTTATATTGAAAATTTTGTTGAAATAGAAAATTTGTAAAGTTACTCTTATGTGAGAGGAATATTTCGATGCCCTCATTCCAGAGTACGCTAAGTCGACTTAGCATGTCTTGATGGATATCGTTGTTTTTTATTCGGATTGATGTGAATTGCATCCTGTCAAAAGTTCGAATTTATTGGATCAAAATTTATGGTTAATACTGTACTTAGCCTGTGACTAAAGTTTTTAAAAATCTCCATTCCAAAAAGGACAAAAAGCTTTGTTCGGTCTAAAGTGGTCTAAGTCGTTTTTAGCCATGTTCTACTATAACTATTTTGAGTTCGTACATACTAAAAAAAAATAAAAAAATATGATTTTAAGTCCCAAAATAAGGGAATTTCTACCTTATATTAGTTTTGAGAAATATAAAAAAAAAAAGTTTGAACTTGTTTCCTGTAAAATTCACTTTTCAGACTTAGCGTACTTTGGAATGTAGACATCGATTTTGCAAAATCTAGTAAAACATCGAAAATTCTCCCAATCTATCAAACAGTAAAAAGTCTACCATTTTTGATAGCATTTTACGAACTATGGCAACCGTGTCCAGCACCCATATAATGCGGATCCTACCGGGATTCGAGTATTCGTTGATCATTGCATTCCAATACCGTTCGCGATCGAATTGTAATATCTGCCTTTGGCTTTATTGGCCCCCTGGCAATCTATAAAAATATTAACATTTTGTGACCTCGTGTAATTTCCGAGCTGGGATAATTCCATGTCCTATAAACCGAGTGACAATACAACATAGTACCATCCATCCTTTTGTTAAAGTGTATACCCTCTGCGGCCTATAGAACAGTTTCTGACTCGATTTAGCCATGTCCGTCCATCCGTCGGTTACTCCCACATTAGTCGAAATCAGTCAATGAGAGTATTATAAGTCTGAGATAACGTGAAGTCACTATAGTTAACGTATTGTATACAATCCATGGTGGTGATAAATCAAATTCGGCCTGGTCGAAAATTCTGACATATTTATCTTTAATATCCAATAGAGGCGGTAAATAAAGTATTTCATTTGTGGAAAACTGTTTTTTGTTTAATTTTCAAAAACTCCTAAAAATATGCAATTTTTATACAATATCTTCATTATTCTTGAAAAAATGTCCTACTGATCATAGTGCCCCTCATTTATGATTTTACAAAACTTACATCAAGTTAACTCTTTTTTATGTATGTTATCCAAATTTATATTGTACATTTACTTTTGGCAAAGACCAAATAAAGTAAAAGAAAATCTGGTTGCCAACTCCCAAATGTATGCTAACGAGAAAAAAGATTGTACATTTTTTTTGCATTAAAATGCCTAGCTATGACATAGGAGTTGGTCACTAAGACAAATGGCACAGGCAAAGAGATGCTAAGAAGAGGATGACAAATTTGTGAATTTAATATCCATGAGAAGTGCAAACATATTTTCCAAAAAAAAAAAAAATCCCATACATATACACATTACAATTTCTATGCTATGAGCATTCTCGTATTATGTTGTGAATAAGATAAAACTGTTATTCATAAATATTTTCCCAAATGGATTTAAATAACTATATGAATTTTTATATTCGAGTATTATAAGAATTTAGGATTTTCATTTAAATTTTTTTAAGACATTGTTTTGTCGTATTTATTCGAATGTTTTAGCACGTATGCATAGTTGAGTTTTTTTTTATTATTCTTAAGGATTTTTCGATGAATTTTAAATTAAATTTATATTGTTATGTTATTTGTAGGAAATGAAAACATAACACAAATATTAAAATACATGAATTGAGTGTTGGGTTACACCCTCAAAAAAAATCGCTTCTTTAACATATGTTCCAAACATATTTTGCAGGAAGCACATATATTATTGGGTACTGCCGAAATATTAATATGTTTGTTTTATGTGGACATATTATATGTTTGGAAGCATTTTGAGCCCAAAAATATTATATGCTTGGAAGAATTTTCCCCAAAGAAGATTGTGATCATTCCCTCACATAATTTTCACTTCCACGAAATTTTTAGTTCTTGGCACCTTTTTCTGTAATACAAATAATGTTGAAGAAATTATTCAATTTTATAATTTTTTTTTTTTAATTTTACCTTTCGCCTGGGCGGAGAATCGAACCGAGGCCCATACAGTTTGTAAGCCAACACACTATCCACTGGGCTACGTAGTAGTTATAGTCACCAGTAGACAATTACCGTTACAAGTTACATTTATATAGCATACTTTGCAGCGCCCACGAGCCCATGCAAACATAACATTATTTAAAAGAAACATACATTTGTTGGCCACGTGGAGCAGTGGTTAGCATGCCTGCCTTGCACGCAAATGGTCGTGGGTTCAATTCCTGCTCCGACCGAACCAATTTTTTTTTGCAATTTAGACATTTCTACTATATTAAATTTTTATAATGAAACTTCGAAATGTGGGTTATTACAAATTTACAGTCCCCACATACATAAAATTCTCCTCTCAAGGCGAAAACACATGCAGTTTTTTTTCAAATCTCTATGCTCTTGGTTCCGAATGTCTATTCTCTTTACTCCGAATACTCATTCTAATATTCAAATTAAATAATATTTAGACTTAAGCATATAAAATTTTTGGCCTTATCATAAAGCAGTTTTCCGAAACAACATACAACCATTTCACAGAAATTGTAAACATATATATGTTTGCTCGAAATTTGTAAATTTATATATGTTTACATTCACACATATTATTTTTATGAAACATTCATACCCCAAACATAATATATTTTAACATATTAACATATGTGTCCCAAACATTTAGTGTTAGTTTAGGAACATTACATGTTGGCACTTAAAAATATTGTGTTTAAAAAGTGTGCCCGAAACACATTTTGTTTATATCGGAACATATGAAAAACATATTTTTCTAACAGTGTAGAAATTGAATTTAGTTAAAAATTGAAAATTTAATTCTATATGTATGAAAAGTGTTTTTTTTTTTTAATGTTATTTTTATACCCTTCACCACTACTGCGGTACAGGGTATAATAAGTTTGTGCATTTGTATGTAACGACAAGAAGGAAAAGTCTGAGATCCATCGTTTAGTATACCGATCGTCTTAGAATTGAATTCTGAGTCGATTTAGCGATGTCCGTCTGTCTGTTCATGTATTTTTGTATGCAAAGTACAGGTCGCAGTTTAAGTCCGATCGTCCTCAAATTAGGCATGGATCCGTTTTTCAGGACAAAAACAATAGCTATTGATTTTGGAAAAAACCGGTTCAGTTTTAAATATAGCTGTCATATATATTTATCCCAGATATGGTTATAATTGGCGTGTTTATCATCTGATGTTCTCCAAATTCCATACAAAATGTTCTCCCAATTCTTATTTCCATAGAAAATTTTTTCAAAATTTTATTTCTATGGAAAATTTCCCCAAATTCTTATTTCTATAGAAAATTTTTTCAAAATTTTATTTTTATAGATTTTTTTTGTCAAAATTTTATTTTAAGAGAAGATTTTATCAAAATTTTATTTCTATAGAATTTTTTCTAAGAAAAAATTATTCGTTTTTGTTTTTATAGCGTCCACAATAGGATGGTGCCATTCCATTTGTAACACATTGAAATATTGCTCTAAGACCCCATAAAGTATATATATTCTGGGTCGTGGTGAAATTCTGAGTCGATCTAAGCATTTCCGTCTGTCCGAACGAAACAAGCCATCGACTTGAAACTTGGCACAAGTAGTTGTTATTGATGTACGTCGGATGGTATTGCAAATGGGCCATATCGGTCCACTTTTACGTATATCCCCCATATAAACGGACCCCCATATTTGGCTTGCGAATCCTCTAAGAGAAACAAATTTCATCCGATCCGGCTGAAATTTGGTACATGGTGTTAGTATATGGCCTCTAACAACCATGCAAAAATTGGTCCACATCGGTCTCCAGATTTGGTTTGCGAATCCTCTAAGAGAAGCAATCATCCGATCCGGTTGAAATTTGGTACATGGTGTTAGCATATGATCTTTAACAATCATGCAAAAATTTGTCCACATCGGTTCACAATTATATATAGCCCCCATATAAACCGATACCCAGATTTGGCTTGCGGAGCCTCTAAGAGAAGCAAATTTCATCTGATCCGGCTGAAATTTGGTACATGGTGTTATGATCTCTAACAACTATGCAAAAATTGATCCACATCGATCTATAATTATATATAGCCCCATATAAACCCATCCCGAGATTTGGTTTTGGAGCACCTTGGAGAAGCAAAATACATCCAATTTGGTACGTGGTGTTTGTAACATATATGATATCTAACGACCATGCCAATAGTGGTCCATATAAGTCCATAATCATATATAGCCCCCATATAAACCAATCCCGAGATTTCATTCCAGTCAGTTGAAATTTGGTACATTGTGATAGTATATGGCCGTTAACAACCATGACTAACTAGGTCCATATCGGTCTATAGTTATATATAGCCCTCAGATAAATCGATCCCCAATCACACAAAAATTGGTCCATATCAAGTTCATAATTATAGCCCCCATATAAGCGACCCCTATATTTCAATTCTGGCTCTCCACGTACCGTGCAAACGTCCATATCGACTATCATAAACCTTTTTTTCGGACGGTTCGAGTGTGATTGACTTTGGGTTTAGTGAACTACCCGAATTTATTCTGATAATTGTTTAATAGTTTTGCTGCAAGTAGAGGATGCTGATGAGGAATGTGGTAATTACGAAATGTGCGTCCATCCAACCATCTTGCAGACTATAGGGCTTTGTCCAAATAAATTTGACAAGCATTCGTTTCCTCTGTTGGTTAAGCTACTCTAGTAGTCAAAACAACAAATAAAATTTTATTCCTATAGAAAATTTTGCCAAAATTTTATTTCTTTATAAAGTTTTGTCAAAAATTTTTATTTCTGTAGAAAATTTTGTCAACATTTTATTTCTACAGAAAATTATGTCAACATTTTATTTCTATAGAAAATTTTGTCAAAATTTTATTTCTATAGAAAATTTTGTCAAAATTTTATTTCTATAGAAATTTTGTCAGAATTTTATTTCTATAGAAAATTTTGTCAATATTTTATTTCTATAGAAAATTTTGTCAACATTTTTACTTCCATAGAAAAATTTATTTCTATTCAACATTTTATTTCCATAGAAAATGTTGTCAAAATTTTATTTCTATAGAAAATTTTGTCATAATTTTATTTGTATAGAAAATTTTGTCAAATTTTAATTTCTATAGAAAATTTTGTCAAAATTTTATTTCTATAGAAAATATTGTCAAAATTTTATTTCTATAGAAAATTTTGTCAAAATTTTATTTCTATAGAAAATTTTGTCATAATTTTATTTGTATAGAAAATTTTGTCAAATTTTAATTTCTATAGAAAATTTTGTCAAAATTTTATTTCTATAGAAAATATTGTCAAAATTTTATTTCTATAGAAAATTTTGTCAAAATTTTATTTCTATAGAAAATTTTATTTCTATAGAAAATATTGTCAAAATTTTATTTCTATAGAAAATTTTGTCAAAATTTTATTTCTATAGAAAATTTTATTTCTATAAAAAATTTTGTCAAAATTTTATTCCTATAGAAAATTTTGTCAACATTTTATTTCTATATAAAATTTTGTCAACATTTTATTTCTATAGAAAATTTTGTCAACATTTTATTTCTATATAAAATTTTGTCAAAATTTTAATTCTATAGAAAATTTTGTCAACATTTTATTTCTATAGAAAATTTTGTCAAAATGTTTACTTCTTTAGAAAATTTTGTCAACATTTTATTTCCATAGCAAATGTTGTCAAAATTTTATTTCTATAGAAAATTTGGTCAAAATTTTATTTCTGTAGAAAATTTTGTCAAAATTTTATTTCTATAGAAAATTTTGTCAAAATTTTATTTCTATAGAAGATTTTGTCAATATTTTATTTCTATAGAAAATTTTGTCAACATTTTTACTTCCATAGAAAAATTTATTTCTATAGACAATTTTGTCAACATTTTATTTCCATAGAAAATGTTGTCAAAATTTTATTTCTATAGAAAATTTTGTCATAATTTTATTTGTATAGAAAATTTTGTCAAATTTTAATTTCTATAGAAAATTTTGTCAAAATTTTATTTCTATAGAAAATATTGTCAAAATTTTATTTCTATAGAAAATTTTGTCAAAATTTTATTTCTATAGAAAATTTTATTTCTATAAAAAATTTTGTCAAAATTTTATTTCTATAGAAAATTTTGTCAACATTTTATTTCTATATAAAATTTTGTCAACAGTTTATTTCTATAGAAAATTTTGTCAACATTTTATTTCTATAGAAAATTTTGTCAACATTTTATTTCTATAGAAAATTTTGTCAACATTTTATTTCTAAATAAAATTTTGTCAAAATTTTATTTCTATAGAAAATTTTGTCAACATTTTATTTCTATATAAAATTTTGTCAACATTTTATTTCTATAGAAAATTTTGTCAAAATTTTATTTCTATAGAAAATTTTGTCAACATTTTATTTCTATAGAAAATTTTGTCAACATTTTATTTCTATAGAAAATTTTGTCAAAATGTTTACTTCTTTAGAAAAATTTGTCAACATTTTATTTCCATAGCAAATGTTGTCAAAATTTTATTTCTATAGAAAATTTGGTCAAAATTTTATTTCTATAGAAAATTTTGTCAAAATTTTATTTCTATAGAAAATTTTGTCAAAATTTTATTTCTACAGAAAATTTTGTCAAAATTTTCCTTCCATAAAAAATTTCGTCAAAATTTTATTTCTATAGAAAATATTGTAAAAATTTTATTTCTATAGAAAATGTTGTCAAAATTTTATTTCTATAGAAAAGTTTGTCAATATTTTATTTTTATAGAAAATTTTGTCAACATTTTATTTCTATAGAAAATTTTGTCAACATTTCATTTTCCAGAGAAAATGTTGTCAAAATTTTATTTCTATAGAAATTTTTGTGATAATTTTATTTTTATAGAAAATTTTGTTAACAATTGTGTCAAATATTTCTATATAAAATTTTGTCAAACTTTTATTTCTGTAGAACATTTTCTCAAAATTTTATTTCTATAGCAAATGTTTTCCCAATTCGTATTTCCATATAAAATTTCGTAAAACTTTTATTTCTATAGAAAATTTTATTAAAATTGTATATCTATAATTATAATATATATATATCTATAATTATAATATATATAATAATTTTCTAAAAATTTTATTTCTATAAGAAATGTTTTCAAAATTTTATTTCTATAGAAAATTTTGTCAAAATTAGTCTAATGGCAATTTCGATTGGGAAAAAAAGGTGCAACAATTCTCGAAAGTGATTGACAAATATTATGGACACTGTCATAGATTTTGGATCCTGTATACCTTTTGCGAAACGAAGACGCCCTACGTGAGCCTAAAATAATGGCTGCCATTATATCTAACCTAACCCAGCATTAATTTAATTCATCTGAAATTTAATATATATGCTAGTAGGTAATCTGTTATGTCGATAGGATTTCAAAAAAAAAAATGTTTCATTGTAATATCTATTTTAGATTAGGCCTGCTTGAATTTATGGCCGCATATAGTTGTGTTTCTTTTATTAATTTAAATTTATTTTAATTAAATAAAATGCAATCTATCTTAACTAGATTTTCTTAACCCCGTTTAACCCACGAGAATATCAAGAAAAATAATTTCCTCATAAGCCGATGACCATGGCTTCTTAGCGATCTTACCCATCGAAGCCAATAGACGTCTGCTGTTCATAAAATTTAATTTAAAACAGTCTGAAAGTATTTCGGTAATCCTATCTTTTTGAATTTTCTTTTCAATTTTCTTTTGGTTTACCAAAAAAAAACAAATTAGAAAAACCTTTGACCTTTACCTTTCTCCCAAAATTGTTGGTTAAATTTTTCATGTTTTCTAGAATTTCTTTAATTTCATGTTTAGTCTAACAGTTGCTCTGGTATTACATGGAGTCTTATCGTTCTTCGTTTTGATTTCATGAGGGGTTTTAGAAATGTTTTGCCAACTGTGACAGTGTTAAATGCCGCAGGTGAATGTTTGCACCAAAGTTTTGAAGAGCAGCAGCAGCAGCAAAAAATATTGTAAGTGTTCCTTGTTTAAGCTTGGTGTTCTTGGTTATCGTTGCCATCATTCGTTTCCCTTGCTACTAGTCTGGTTAGGTTTAAGCTTCCTCGTTTACCTTTAACTAAAAATCCTTGTGTGTAGATGTGTGTGTGTGTAGGTTGCCCCACCCCTAGTCATTCAGTGATAAAATTAATTAAATCAACGCAACACTGGCCTGGTGTATGATGATTTCTGGCAACCACCATCACTTACACTGCCATAGCCAACACCAACATCCCCATCACCATAATAACCAACATTAAGGTGTTGGTTTCAGTTGGTTGGCTGCGTAAAGATTCCGGGGAAAGTTTATTAGAGGTTCTAGTTTACGGGGCCTTTGTAAATTCCTGATTAAAATGTTTCTAGTTCATGGTTATTTCCTTTATTGAACTGCAATGTTAAGAAGCGGGAATTTAATTGTTTTGGGCATTAACAAGAAAGCTAACACGGAGACCTTCCAATGGAAGGTATTCGGTGCTAACTTCTCTATATATAAGTATCCAATAAAAGTCAATTACTTCCCTCTTGTAGAAGATATTTACGAAGCGCTACCTTCTCGACTGCCCAAGATGTATATTGAAACTTCTATTATTGTGTAACGACAGGTTTACCCGACCTTTGTCTGGACAAGGTCTTACGAGGTCAAGAGTAAGAAAGAAAGTTTTGTTCTTTCACATCAGTGTTTAATTTGTTGAGTGGGTAAGATATACAGAGATTTATGCGAAGAGTTCCGATGCAACGAGGATGTGGTAAATGTGTCTACTAAGACCCATTGGTACTTGAATTCACAGCAGGTTTAGGGTATTGAAGATGGTGTGGAGAGGCCATTGATCCACAGATGGAGGGCTTCGAACACGACTGAGGGTCGTATTGCTTCATGTATTTGCGGAGACTGCGGCTTTTAATTGAGGCCCCCGAAGGAAAAGTAGCTGAAGGATTATAACACGGATCTAGAGAGATCCATACCTCCCGTGTGTGCTTGGGTGATCCCTCATCCCTAAATGATGGACGGTAACACCGCACTAACCTAACCTATTGGCTAGAGTGATGCAACGTATCTAACAGATGGATGAAAGATTTCATGGTACCAGAGATCTCGGTCTCCGTTAATTTACGGGTGACGAATGTACATGTGACTTAGCTGATGGGGGGAAGAAATCACGGTACTAGATATCTCGCTTTAAAGAGATCTCACACCTCTGTTGGACGGACTGACTATGGAATTCGTGATTAGATTTATCGCGCACTTCTAGTGGACGGACGTCGGATTAAGGCATACGTAGGTAGAGTGATCGTACACTAACTAGCGAGGTCGCTCTCCTCTAGTTTACGGCTGATGAATTAAAGAACACGCGACGAAGTAACACGTAACTTCTGAGATCCCACACCTCTAGTGGACAGACGACAGGATAAAGTGCACGAAGTTGGTGTGATAGCGCAACCCTTTGCGGTACTATAAAGGTTGCTCTCCTATGGTTTAAGAGTGGCGAACTAAGTGACTGTAGAGATCTCCATCTCTGACAGAAAACAGATTGCGGAACACGTGGCGAAAATTGATCCCGCACATCCTGTGGACGGACGTAGGACTAAAGAATACGTGGCTAGAATGATGGCACGTACCTAGCAGATGGATAGAAGATTTTGTGGTACTAGAGATATCGCCCTTTGCCGGTGTTGAACTAAGGGATATGTGCCTAGAGAGACCACTCACTTCTAGTGGACGGATGACGGACTACGGGACACGATACTAGAGTGATCGCACACTCCTAGTTCGGATGTATAGTGTTCGGTTCGGATGTATAGTGTGGTCGGGACTAGAGAAACTGTTCTTCTCCAGTTAATTAATAGTTAGTTGACAGCAATAGAAGAATTCCTTCGCTTCGCTTACTGAAGTGTTATAATTTCAGTCCTGCTTTTATTATCGGCAATGTTGTAAGGGAAACTATATATTTTATGACGATATTCAATCTTCCCATTCTCTGAAAATCTTTAGATGGTTAGGCAATGTTCTCTTTCGAAACATGAATTTATTTCATTTGTCAAGGACTGTATGAAACGCGCTTTAAGATCTACAACGAATCGGGAAAAGTGCTCTCTTTTAGGTGAGATGTCCCGATTTATTGCAGATCTTAGATGCGCTTCATACATTCCTTATGAAATGAAATAAATGCAATGTTTACCGAGAGAAAACTGCGTACTCATAGAACCTTCCCTCTTACCAATTTATGACCAATAATATTGGCCTTCCATTAGGAAGGCCTTTATCTTTCCCCACTACCGCCTATACCTTCGAGTACAAAATAATCGAAATTTCTAAAAACAAAAGTGTCAACAAGCGCCAACTGTCACAGGTAACAGTTTGACGAACTCTTCAGTTACTACATTTATTCACTTCACTCTAAAACCCACCCGCCCACCACATCAAGATTCCAACGAAAAAGCCAGTATTTCCTTTGGAATCTCTTAAAGTTCTCAACTTCTGAATTTCTATTAAAGCCCACCATTGATATAAATTCCCATGCAACGTTCGGTATTCACGTTTTATGAACTTTTTTATTTCATTCATTTTGAGCTATTTGCCCTTAATGGGTTGATGAAAGGAATTTCTAATGACTTTGGAAATCCGCATCTAAGTACTGATTTTCTTCGAATGAATGGTATGAATGGCATTTGCTCTGGCATCGTAGGGAGCCATGCCAAGTAATTTGTTTCTAGTCAAAGTCATTTAGTCAAACTTATAACATTATGAGTTTTGTATTTTGTGTATTATTGTACTGCAGCAATAGATGTTGTAGTACTTAGTCAAATGCAAATTCAAGCAAATGGCTATTGAAGAATTTCGTCGGGAATTCGTTTTCAGATTATAGGCTTAATTGGATTCCTATGAGTTTGGGAGGGGGGTTTACAAAAACTTTTCATATTATCCAAAAAATATGCAACAAAGTGGAAATTATTGACTACAGCCTATAAGTAGGCAATGGGTTTTTATGGTAATAGTTATTTTCCAATGAAATTACACAATTTTTGTTTTTGGAATTTGGAAAAAAATTTAGTAGCGAATGCCAAAAAGTTGTGTGAAATTGTAGGGGAAAATATTAATTGATTGAAATTGTATTATATAAACCTCCCCCACCCCATTGTAATTTATAAAATATTTTACCAAAAAAAAACTAAAAAAATCTTACTTTGCAAAATTTTATTTTCATGAACAATTTGTCAAAATTTTATTTCCATGGAAAACTTTGTCAAAATTGTATTCTATAGAAAATTTTGTCAAAATTTTATTTCAATAGATAATTTGTCAAAATATTATTTCTATAGAAAATTTTGTCAAAAATGTATCTCTATAGAAAATTTTGTCAAAATTTTATTTCTATAGAAAATTTTGTCAAAATTTTATTTCTGTAGAAAATTTTGACAAAAATTTTATTTCTGTAGATAATTTTTTCAAAATTTTAATTCTATAGAAAATTTTGTCAAAATTTTATTTCTATAGAAAATTTTGTCAAAATTTTATTCCTGTAGAAAATTTTGTTAATTTTTTTTCTATCGAAAACTTTGTCAAAATTGTATTTCTATAGAAAATTGGTCAAAATTGTATTTCTAAATATAGAAAATTTTGTCAAAATATTATTTCGGCAACATTTTATTTCTATAGATAATTTTGTCATAATTTTATTTCTATAGAAAATTTTGTCAAAATGTTATTTCCATATATTTATATTGTATTTCTACAGAAAATTTTGTCAAAATTTTATTTCCATATAAAATTTTGTCAAAACTTTATTCCTATAGCAAATTTTGTCAAAATTTTATTTCTATAGAAAATTTTGTTAAAATTTTATTTCTATAAAAAATTTTGTCAAAATTTTATTTCTGTAGAAAATTTTGTCAAAATTTTATTTCTATAGAAAATTTTGTCAAAATTGTAATTCTATAGAAAATTTTGTCAAAATTGTAATTCTATAGAAAATTTTGTCAAAATTTTATTTCTATAGAAAATTTTGTCAAAATTTTATTTCTATAGAAAATTTTGTCAAAATATTATTTCGGCAAAGGCCGGCTATCATAAACCTTTTTTCGGAAGGTTCAAGTGTGGTTCACTTTGGGTTTAGTGAACTGCATGAATTTATTCTGATAATTGGTTGATAGTTTTGCTGCAAGAAGATGATGCTGATGAAGAATGTGGTAATTCCGAAACGTGCGTCCATCCGACCATCTTGCAGTCTATAAGGCTCTGCCCATATAAATTTGACAAACATTGTTT
The DNA here is from genome assembly GCF_050003625.1 of Haematobia irritans. Lineage (NCBI taxonomy): Eukaryota > Metazoa > Arthropoda > Insecta > Diptera > Muscidae > Haematobia > Haematobia irritans. The sequence goes on along the minus strand of NC_134399.1, from coordinate 200,288,708 downwards.
TCCTCTGTTGGTTAAGCAACACTTGTAGTTTAGTCAATGTATGGGTTTAATCAAAAACAACAAAATTTTATTTCTATAGAAAATTTTGTCACAATTTCATTTCTTTAAAAAGTTTTGTCAAAAAGTTTTATTTCTGTAAAAAAATTTTGTCAGCATTTTGTTTCTTTAAAAAATTGTGTCAAAATTTTATTTCTATAGAAAAGGTTGGTGATTTTTTCTTCTATAGAAATTTTTGGTCAACATTTTATTTCTGAAAAAAATTTTGGTCAAAATTTTATTTCTGTACATAATTTTGTCAATTTTTTATTTCTATAGAAAATTTTGTCAAAATTTTATTTCTACAGAAAATTTTAGTTCTTTTAATTTTATTTCTATAGAAAATTCAAAATCAAAATTTTCCTTCCATAGAAAATTTCGTCAACATTTTATTTTTTTTATTTTTCTATACAAAATTTTGTCAAAATTTTTTTCTATAGAAAATTTTGTCAAACTTTTGTATCTATAGAAAATTTTCTCAAAATTTTATTTCTATAGAAAATTCTGTCAAAATTCTTTTTATACGCAAAATTTTGTCCAAATTTTATTTCTATAGAAAATTTTGTCAACATTTTATTTCTATAGAGCATTTTGTCAAAATTTTATTTCTATAGAAAATTCTGTCAAAATTCTTTTTATAAGCATAATTTTGTCAAACTTGTATTTCTATAGAAAATTTTGTCAAAATTTTATTTTATTTATAGAAAATTTTGTAGAAAAAAAATATTTCTATAGAAAATTTTGTCGATATTTTATTTCTATGGAAAATTTTGTATCTATAGAAAATTTTGTCAAAATTTTGTATCTATAGAAAATGTTCTCAAAATTTTGTATCTATAGACAATTTTCTCAAAATTTTATTCCTATAGAACGTTTTTTAAAAATTTATTTCTATTTAAAAAAAATTGTCAAAATTTTATTTCTATAGAAAATTTTGTCAAAATTTTATTTCTATAGAAAATTTTGTCAAAATTTTATTTCTACAGAAAATGTTGTCAAAATTTTATTTTGATATAAAATTTTGGTCAATTTTTTTTCCCTAAAAAATGTTGGTCAAAATTTTATTTCTATAGAAAATTTTAGTCAAAATTGTAATTCCATACAAAATTTTGTCAAAATTTAATTTTTATAGAATATTTTGTCAATTTTTTTTTTCTATAGACCATTTTGGTCAAAATTTTATTTCTATAGAACATTTTTTTAAAATTTTATTTGTATAAAAAATTTTGTCATAATTTTATTTCTATAAAAAATTTTGTCGTAATTTTAGTTCTATAGATACCCAGGAAAAACTCTCATTACCCGGTAATCTTGTAGGTAAGCCTATTTAAAAATTAATAACCACTTATTAATTGGCATCGCTTCGGATTACATTTACATACGCATGTCCTACGAGGAAAGTACTTCTCCCCAGGCATACTTTCAGCCATAAAATAAGTAGTACATTTAAAGCATATAATCACCTAATATGTAATGACTTATTCGTGGATACACCAAAGCTTGCAAAATAGCCACTTATTGTGTCAGGCAACCAAATCTCGAAAATATTGATTTCTATCGCCGATTACAATGGATCAAAATATGGCGAGTGGTGCTGTAATAGGAGAACTACTTGAATAGAAACGAATATTGTATAAATAAACAAAAAATCTAATAAATAATCTAAATAAGATTACACTCAAATTAATTTCACACTTAAAATAGAAATAAATGTAGGTTGTTTAAGGGAGTTGGATTCGTGAATTACGTTATAATATATCCAATAGCCAATTCAGGTAAGGTTCGAAATCTACTAAAAGTGGATTTTAAGTCTCTTTTTTATAAGGCAAATGGCATTTGAAATTTAGTTTAAACGCATTTTGGAAGTGTAATGTGAATGAGGTATAAAAAAGCATTTATTTAAAACATTATATGATAATGTAATTAAACACAATTATTATGAAATATTTGTAATAAAAAAATTCTTAACGGAAAAATATTCAGAATTACCGTTACATTACATATTCTTTTTGATTTTTTACGTAAGTGCTCGTTTATGTGAATAATTATATTAACTACAACTGCCTAAAAATTTGAGAATAACCATTCGAAAATGACCGAGAAGTATTTATTTTTGTCATTACAAGTTAGTCATTATAATTCGCCGCAATGTAATGCAACGTGTAATGACAGCTTTACTCCTGGTAATGTCAATTGTAATGAGATGTGATTACCTAGTTTTTTCTGGGTATATTTGTCAAAATTTTATTTTTATAGAAAATTTGGTTAAAATTTTATTTCTATAGAGAATTTTGTCAAAATTTTATTTCTACAGAAAATTTTAGTTCTTTTAATTTTATTTCTATTGAAAATTTTGTCAAAATTTTATTTCCGCAAAAAATTTTGTCAAAATTTCATTTCTATAGAAAATTTTGTCAAAATTTCATTTCTATATAAAATGTTGTCAAAAATTTCATTCCATAGAAAACTTTGTCAAAATTTTGTTTCTAATGAAAATCTTGTCAAAATTTTGTTTCTAATGAAAATCTTGTCAAAATTTTATTTCTATAGAAAATTTTGTCAAAATTTTATTTTTATAGAAATTTTTATTTTTATGGAAAATTTCATCAAAATTTTAATGTCTATAAAAAATTTTGTCAAAATTTTATTTCTATAGACACATTTATCAAATTTTGCCAAATTTTAAAAATAAAATTGGCAAATAAACAAGAACAAGACTACAATAGGTTTGTTCTGATTGACGTTACATTTCGGTTCGGAAACTTCTTAGCCTATAAATGAAAGAGAATAGTTAGTTTTCAAAAATATTTTTATTTTTCAATACAATCTCCTGAAACTGCAATACATTTAGTCCAACGCTTTTCTAGCAATTCTATCCCTTGATTAAAATAGTTTTCTTCAAGGTCTTCAAAATAGTGGTTTACAACTGTAATTGCATCTTCATTTGAGGTAAAACGCTTGCCAGGAATTTTTTTAGATTTGGGAACAAGTAAAAGTCACTAGGACCTAAATCAGGAGAATAGGGTGGGTGGTCAAGCAACTCGTACTTTAATTCGTTGATTTTAGCCATTGTTAAAACACTCTTGTGCGCTGGTGCTTTGTCTTGATGAAAAATTATTTTTTTGTGTTGTAAGGACGTTTTCCTCGAATTTGTACATTTAATTGATCCCAAAGGTTGCAATAGTACTCTGAATTTATTGTTTTACCCTTTTGCAGATAGTCAATCAATAAAATACCCTTGGAGTCCCAAAAAAAAACGTTGCCATAACCTTACCAGCCGATTGAATTGTTTTTGCCTTCTTTGGGGCACTTCTTCCAGCTTCAGTCCATTGTTTGTATTGTTCTTTTGTCACTGGAGTATAGTGGTGGATCCATGTCTCATGAACAGTTATGAAATGACGCTTAAAATCCATTTTATTTCGCTTAAAACGATCCAAACCAGCTTGAGAAATGTTCATTCTTATGCGTTTTTGATCGACTGTTAACAAATACGGCACCCATCTTGCAGAAAACTTTTTCATCTGTAGTTCTTCATGCAAAATTAAATTGACTCGATCATTTGAGATGCCCATGATATTAGCAATTTCACGCACTTTTATTCGTCGATCATTTAATACCATATCATGCACTTTGGCTACAATTTCTGTTGTTGTTTCTTCAATGCATGTACGGACACGTTTAATTTCAGCAACCCAATTTTTTACTGTTGCATAGGAAGGAGCACTTTGACCTAACACATTCACCATATCATTATGAATTTCTTATCCCGATAAACCTTTTTTATGTAAATACTTAATGACAGCACGCATTTCTAATTTTTCCATTGTAAAAAAATTGCGGATGCGTCGTTTTTGAACACCTGTTTCTATTTATACCGCGCTTTTTGAGCTAGGCTAAGAAGTTTCCGAACTGCCCTCGAAGAATAATACATATTAATTTAACATAATTCCCAACATAGCAGAAAATTCCACAGTATCTCATACTCTCATCCGCAAACTTCCTTTCAAAACCAAAAATTCATTTATCCTTTCGTAGGCCTTTGCTTTTATGGCTTTTCATAGTATTTTAGTCAAATACTCTGGAAACCATTAAAGAAGATAAAGAATAAAATAATTTGTCCGAAGAGAAATTAAAACAAGCGATAAAATAAAATCCCAACATCAAACCGAACCAACCAACCAACCAAGCATGTCACACAGCACAATGACTCATTTTATTATCACATCTTCAGTTTAACAACATTTTCATTTGTTAGAGATGACTTTAATATCTCTAGCTCACATAGAAACACCCATACACACACACACACACGCGCGGAATATGATTTTATGAATATGACCAAGTTAAGCTAAATGTTTAAGCGTCTGTCTCTATGGCAGGGTATATTAAGGTTCAATGACCCAATGGCACAAAAAACAATAGAAGCCACACATACCATGGGCAAGTCAGTCATCAACATCATCATCGTCGTCGTCGTAGCCGTCGTCGTCGTTACCACCTGTAATATGGCCCCAAGTTATGTTGTTAAGTTGTTACTCTTTATCTATGGCTAAGAGACTTTATGTCAAAGCCTTGTTCACGTAAGTGTATGTGTGCATGTGAATGTGTCCTGAGTGAATTATGTATATGGGGGGAAAGCTGTGTTACATTAAAACAAATGTGTGGTGTTAAAAAGGGCACCTCTCATATTGAAATTTATTTTCGATATGATAGCATGTAAATAACCGTGGGAACGAAGCATGTTTAATTAATTTGATATTGCAAATTCATTAAAAATACATTTCATTATTGTCCTAGGAAAAAAAGATGCAAATAAATGTAAAAGCAAGATAAATAAAACAAGTATATACGGCAGTAAGTTCGGCCAGGCCGAATCTTAAATGCCCACCACCATGAACCAAATATTAGGGTTTCCTTTGAAATTTCAGGAGGGCTTGAGGACTTGAGGACACTACCCGAAGATAAATTTAAAGATTTCACCTGTGAGGACTATATCAGATTCTGGATTTATAAGAACCATTTTTGTTTGAGGTTTAAAGGAATCATTAACATCTCTTGTAAGTGTGCAAGAAAATTATAAAATAACGTCTTGATTTGAAATCTTAAATCTGTAGAAGTAAAATCTGGAAATTTTACATTGAGTTTCAAGCAACTTTCATGATCAGTGCGCCTTCTACACCCTCAAGAAGTGAAGTCGGTCTATATGGAGGCATTACCAAATGGACCGATAAAAACTTAATCCGATACACGTTTTTGTGAGCCTAAAATACCAGAATATTTCCAATTTCAGGCATATCAGATAAAAACTACGGTTTCCAGAAACCCAAGGAGTTAAATCGGGAGATCGTTCTTATGGGGGCTATACTAAAATATGGACCGATACTCACCATTTTCGGCACACCTCTTTGTGACCCGAAAATACCTCTAGATTTCCAATTTTAGGCAAATAGGATAAAATCTTCGGATTATAGAAGCCCAAGAAGTAAAATTGGGAAATCGGTCTATATGGGGGCTATACCAAAATATGGACCGATACTCACCATTTTCGGCACACCTCTTTATGGTTCTAAAATACCTCTAGATTTCCAATTTCAGACAAATTGGATAAAAACTACGGTTTCTATAAGCCCAAGACCCCAAATCGGGAGATCGGTCTATATGGGGGCTATACCAAAATATGGACCGATACTCACAATTTTTGGCACACGTATTTGTGGTCCTATAATACCTCTAGATTTCCAATTTCAGGTAAATTGAATAAAAACTGCGGTTTCTATAAGCCCAAGAAGTAAAATCGGGAGATCGGTCTATATGGGGGCTATACCAAAATATGGACCGATACTCACAATTTTTGACACACATATTTGTGGTCCTACAATACCTCTAGATTTCCAATTTCAGATAAATTGAATAAAAACTGCGGTTTCTATAAGCCCAAGAAGTAAAATCGGGAGATCGGTCTATATGGGGGCTATACCAAAATATGGACCGATACTCACAATTTTTGGCACACGTATTTGTGGTCCTACAATACCTCTAGATTTCCAATTTCAGGTAAATTGAATAAAAACTGCGTTTTCTATAAGCCCAAGAAGTAAAATCGGGAGAACGGTCTATATGGGGGCTATACCAAAATATGGACCGATACTCACAATTTTTGGCACACGTATTTGTGATCCTACAATACCTCTATATTTCCAATTTCAGGTAAATTGAATAAAAACTGCGGTTTCTATAAGCCCAAGAAGTAAAATCGGGAGATCGGTCTATATGGGGGCTATACCAAAACGTGGACCGATACTCACCATTTTTGGCACACCTCTTTATGGTCATAAAATACCTCCAGGTTTCAAATTTCAGGCAAATTGGATAAAAACTACGATTTCTATAAGCCCAAGACCCCAAATCGGGAGGTCGGTTTATATGGGGACTATATCAAAACCTGGACCGATATAGCCCATCTTCGAACTTGACCTGCCTGCAGACAAAAGACGAGCTTGTGCAAAATTTCAGCACGATTGCTTCATTATTGAAGACTGTAGCGTGATTACAACAGACAGACAGACAGACGGACATCGTTATATCGTCTTAGAATTTCTCCCTGATCAAGAATATATATACTTTATATAGTCGGAAATCGATATTTCGATGTGTTACAAACGGAATGACAAACTTATTATACCCCCGTCACCATTCTATGGTGGTGGGTATAAAAACATGCAAAATATATATTCTTTCGTTTGGGAGAAAAAAATTAAAAAAAAAAATAATTCTTTTCTCCCAAACGAAATTTTAGACAAACAAATGTCGTTTCCCATTTGCTTTTTGTTGTAAGGAAGTTTGTTTGGAAGCAAAGTATATACTTTTTTGTGATAAACGTTCATACAGACTATATCAATTGTTTATTAAAACATATTTTTTTACAAAGATTTTTTCGTTTGGTGTTAAAAGACATTTTCTAAGAAAAGAACAACATTTCGATATCTGTTTTCCAAAGTTTTTTTTTATACCCACCACCATAGAATGGTGATGTCCGTCTGTCCGTCTGTCTGTCTGTCTGTCTGTTTGTATGTCTGTCTGTTGTAATCACGCTACAGTCTTCCAAAATGAAGCAATCGTGCTGAAATTTTGCACAAACTCGTCTTTTGTCTGCAGGCAGGTCAAGTTCGAAGATGGGCTATATCGGTCCAGGTTTTTATATAGTCCCCATATAAACCGACCTCCCGATTTGGGGCCTTGGGCTTATAGAAATCGTAGTTTTTATCCAATTTGCCTGAAATTTGAAATCTAGAGGTATTTTACGACCATAAAGAGGTGTGCCAAAAATTGTGAGTATCGGTCCATATTTTGGTATAGCCCCCATATAGACCTATCTCCCGATTTTACTTCTTTGGCTTATAGAAACCGCAGTTTTTATTCAATTTACTTGAAATTGGAAATCTAGAGGTATTGTAGGACCACAAATACGTGTGCCAAAAATTGTGAGTATCGGTCCATGTTTTGGTATGGTTCCCATATAAAACGACCTCCCGATTTGGGGTCTTGGCCCTATAGAAATCGTAGTTTTTATCCAATTTGCCTGAAATTTGAAATCTAGAGGTATTTTATGACCATAAAGAGGTGTGCCAAAAATTGTGAGTATCGGTCCATGTTTTGGTATAGCCCCCATATAAAACGACCTCCCGATTTTGGGTCTTGGGCTTATAGAAACTGTAGTTTCTATACAATTTGTCTGAAATTGGATATCTAGAGGTATTTTAGGACCATAAGAGGTGTGCCGAAAATGGTGAGTATCGGTCCATATTTTGGTATAGCCTCCATATAGACCGATTTCCCGATTTTACTTCTTGGGCTTCTAGAAGCCGAAGTTTTTATCCTATTTGCCTGAAATTGGAAATCTAGAGGTATTTTCGGGTCATAAAGAGGTGTGCCGAAAACGGTGAGTATCGGTCCATATTTTAGTATAGCCCCCATAAGAACGATCTCCCGATTTAACTCCTTGGGTTTCTAGAAACCGTAGTTTTTATCTGATTTGCCAGAATTTGTAAATATTCTGATATTTTAGGCTCACAAAAACGTGTATCGGATTAAGTTTTTATCGGTCCATTTGATAATGCCTCCATATAGACCGACTTCACTTCTTGACGGTGTAGAAGGCGCACTGATCATGAAAATTGCTCGAAACTCAATGTAAAATTTCCAGATTTTACTTCCACAGATTTAAGATTTCAAATTAAGACGTTATTTTATAATTTTCTTGCACACTTACAAGAGATGTTAGTGATTCCTCTAAAACTCAAACAAAAATGGTTCTTATAAATCCAGAATCTGATATAGTCCTCATAGGTGAAATCTTTAAATTTATCTTCGGGAAGTATCCTCAAGTCCTCAAGCCCTCCTGAAAATTCAAAGGAAATCCTAATATTTGGTTCATGGTGGTGGGTATTTAAGATTCGGCCCGGCCGAACTTAGTGCTGTATATACTTGTTTTTTTTTTTTTTGCATAGTTTTTCTACATTTAAATCTAACCCGAAAGGAACAAAATTTGTTAGACTTCTACCAAATCTATAGACTTAAAATCTAAATCGGCTAATGCCCTGCGATGGAATCTGAAGCAATTTTTGGACAACCTCGCAAAAGTACACTCAAAAAAAGTTTACTTGGATCCAAAGATTATGAGCTTCCTTTAAGGATTTTGGTATTGATTCCGAGCCAAAGATGCAGGTTCTTTAAAATAAGGAAATTTTTTTGGGACCTCTCTGGCTTTAAATCTAGGATCTATAAAATTAAAATTAGAATACGGATCTCATTTATCGAATTTTCATTATATTTTTCCGGTATATTAATAGAGCTATTCACTAACAAACAAAGGCCAGTTTAAAAATTAAAATTATTACAGATACTTCGAAGTAAAAAATATTTCCTTAATTCCAAAAAAAAAAAAAAAAACTTTAAATCAAAGATGCTAAATCCTCAAAATAAATCTTAGCCTATATTGAAGTGTTTTGATTTTAAATCTATTTCAGTTAATTTAAGGACGATTTCTTTAAATCAAAAATGTGTTTCACGTAAAAGCAAATGCCAGTTTAAAAATTCAAATTATGACGGATACTTCGAAGTAAAAAATATTTTCTTAATTCCAAAAAAAATTTAAATCAAAGATGCTAAATCCTCAAAACAAATCTTAGCCTACATTTGAAGCGTTTTTATCTTAAATCTGAAGATTCAATATTTCTGTTAATTTAAGGACGATTTCTTTAAATCAAAAATGTATTTCTTTACTTTAAAGAAAAATTGACTTAGTTTAAAGACATGCAACTTCAACGAAGGGATGCCAATAATCAAAATGTGTGTGTAGGATCTATAAAATTAAAATTAGAATACGGATCTCATTTATCGAATTTTCATTATATTTTTCCGGTATATTAATAGAGCTATTCACGCACAAACAAAGGCCAGTTTAAAAATTAAAATTATTACAGATACTTCGAAGTAAAAAATATTTTCTTAATTCCAAAAAAAAACAAAAACTTTAAATCAAAGATGCTAAATCCTCAAAATAAATCTTAGCCTATATTGAAGTGTTTTTATCTTAAATCTATTTCAGTTAATTTAAGGACGATTTCTTGAAATCAAAAATGTGTTTCACGTAAAAACAAATGCCAGTTTAAAAATTCAAATTATGACGGATACTTCGAAATAAAAAATATTTTCTTAATTCCAAAAAAAATTTAAATCAAAGATGCTAAATCCTCAAAATAAATCTTAGCCTACATTTGAAGCGTTTTTATCTTAAATCTGAAGATTCAATATTTCTGTTAATTTAAGGACGATTTCTTTAAATGAAAAAAGTGTGTTTCTTTACTTTAAAGAAAAATTGCCTTAGTTTAAAGACATGCAACTTCAACGAAGGGATGCCAATAATCAAAATGTGTGTCCTAAATTTAATGAAAAAAAATTTAAAGCAAAGATTATAAACTTTCTATTAATTAAAAATTCATTATTTTAAAGAAATTTGTCTGTAAATTGTGCATCCTAAAATTGAGGTTGCGTAAACTTAAATATCACGTAAATGTTTTTTTCAGTGTATATTTATGTTTTATCGGGCGATAGATATGTATTAGAAGTATAGGCAAATTGGAGTTAGTTTTACAAGTTTTCCACTTAGCATTGGCGATTTTATAAGGAAAATGTGGGCAGTTTGACCATTTTTATCCAAATCGGAAAAAACATATATATGGAAGCTATACCTAAATATGAACCGATTTCTACCAAATTTAGCGTGCATTGTTAAAATCTTAATTCTACCCCTGTGCAAAATTGCATTTAAATCGGATTACAAATTTGACCCCTGTGGTCATATGTGTGTAAATCGAAAGAAAGGAGCCATATCTAAATCTGAACCGATTTCACCCAACATTGGCATGTATTTTGAGAAAGTTAATTGTAATCCTTGTGCCAAGTTTTAAAGCAAATCGGAGCTCAACTTTGGCCTCTGTGGTCATATGAGTGTAAATCAAGCGAAAGATATATATGGGAGCTACACTGAAAAAACAGTGAACCCACCAGGAAGAAAACTTATGATTCATTTTAGAAAATTTTGAATATTTTTAGAAATTTTTAACTAAACAGTATTACAAGCGCTGGCATCGCGCCGATATCACAAAAATAAGTAAATATTTTTCGACAAATTCAAGAAAATTTATTAGGCATAAATAATTTTTTTCACTTTTTAAAGAAAATTTTGTAGTTTGAAGGAAAAAATTGGAGTTCAAAATTGCAAGAATGTCTTTAGTGATATACGAAGTTCACAATGGACGCTTTTGTAGTAAAATTTACAAATTTGAGGAAATAATGAACTATTTTATGAAAAATACGAATTTAGTAAATCTCTGTCCTTAACTTGTGTATAATTTTTTCCCGTCTTTTAGTTCATTTAACTAACGTACGCAAAAAATTATTAGAGTAAATGAAATTTTCACCAAATATAATAAGTTCATGAACTAAAATAAAGTTAATTTGGCTTTAGTGAAATAGTGAGTTCACTTTTTTTTGAGTGTATATCTATATCTGAACCGATTTTTACAAAATTTAGCATGTGTATACGAATTCTAATTCTACTCCTGTACCAAATTTCACGTAAATGGGAGTGAAACTATGATCTCTGGAAAATATATATGGGAGCCAAATCTACCGAACCGATTTCAACTAAATTTGGCACAATTACCGATACTACTAAACGTACTCCTTGTGCGAAATTTGAAGCAAATCACGGCAAACCCTGGATTTTGAGGCCATATAAGTTCAAATCGGACGAAAGATATTATGGGAGTTATATCTAAATCTGAATCGATTTTGACCATATTTGGCACATACAATAGTATCGTTAAAAGTACCGCTTGAGCAAAATTTGAAGTAAGTCAGTGCAAAACTCTGGCTTTTGAGACCATATAAGTCCAAATCGGGCGAAAGATATATATGTGAGCTGTATCTACATCTGAACCGATTTTAACAAAATTTGACACACTTAAAGATACCATTAAACGTACCCCTTGTGCAAAATTTGAAGCAAATCACGGCAAAACTCTGGCTTTTGTGGCCATATAAGTTCAAATCGGACGAAAGATATATATGGGAGCTATATCTAAATTTGAACCGATTTCAATCAAATTTACCAAGCATTGGTAGAATGTCAATTCTACCCTCTGTGCAAAATTTCACGAAGATCGGCAGTAAACTTTGGCCTCTGTGGTCATATGAGTCTAAATCGGATGAAAGATATATATGGGAGCTATATCTAAATCTGAACCGATTTGGTTGATATTTTGCAAGATTTTTGAGATTCATAAAATATTTAGATGTACGGTATTTCAAGAAAATCGGTTGATAAACACGCGATTTATGACCAAATCGGCGATAAATATATATAGCAGCTATATCTAAATCTGAAACGATTTTTTCCAAAACCAATAGCGATTGTCTCTGTCCCAAGAAACGGCCCTATGCCAAATTTGAGGACGATCGGACTTAAATTGCGAGCTGTACTTTGTGCACAAAATTACATATACAGACAGACGGACGGACAGACAGACAGACAGACAGTCGGACATCGCTAAATCGACTCAGGATTTAATTCTAAACCCATCGGTATAGTAAAAGATGGGTCTATGACCACTATTTTTTTGGCGTTACATACAAATGCACAAACTTATTATACCCTGTACCACAGTAGTGGTGAAGGGTATAAAAAGCTCTGTGATATTTTAATTTAATTTTCATACCCTTCACCACCACTGTGGTACAGGGTATAATAAGTTTGTGCATTTGTATGTAACGCCTAGAAGGAAAAGTCTGCGACCCATCGTTTAGTATACCGATCGTCTTAGAATTAAATTCTGAGTCGATTTAGCGATGTCCGTCTGTCTGCCTGTCCGTCCGTCTGTCTGTATATGTAATTTTGTGCACAAAGTACAGGTCGCAGTTTAAGTCTGCTCTTCCTCAAATTTGGCATGACGTCATTCTTCGGATCAAAGACAATCGCTATTGATTTTGGAAAAAATCGGTTCAGATTTAGATATAGCTGCCATATATATTTATCACCGATTTAATCATAATTAACGTATTTATGAACCGATGTTCTTCAAATTGCGTACATCTTCAAATTGCGTACATCTGAATATTTTGCCAGTCCCGTAAAATCTGCAAAATATCAGCTAAATCGGTCCAGATTTATATATAGTTCCCATATACAGCTTTCGCCCGATTTACACGCATATGACCACAGAGGCCAATTTGTTACTCCGATTTAGTTGAAATTTTGCACAGGGAGTAGAATTAGCATTAGGTTGAAATCGGTTCAGATTTAGATATAGCTCCCATATATATCTTTCGCCCGATACTAATATGGTCCTAAAAGCCAGAGTGTTGGCCCAATTTGGTTGAAATTTTGCACAGGGAGTAGATTTAGCATTGTAGCTATAGTCTATAGATCTTGTCTATAGTCTATAGATTTTGTAGAAGTCTATCAAATTCTGTTCAGATCGAGTGATATTTAAATGTATGTATTTGAGACAAACCCAACACATTTGACGGATGTGATATGGTATCGAAAATTTAGATCTACAAAGTGGTGCAGGGTATAATATAGTCCCGCCCGACTTTAGACTTTCCTTACTTGTTTTTTGTTAAACTATATCTAATAAGCGGACCTCGTTAAAATCATCCCCTTATTAAATGACCAGAAAAATTCCTTGTTTTATTAAATTACAGCATATGTCCACCATTAAGTGAATTTTCATAGTTAAACACTGCATGGATAACATCATCGTTAACCTACTTTGCTATGTGATGTGCTATGTTAAGTACTAAGTGCTAATAATAGTAGCACAACCTTTACGCTTGTCATCTGGTGACTTGGTGCATGGTTGTTGTTGTTGTTGTTGCTATTGTCATTTGTCGCGTTTGTCTTTGTAGTTTGACCATATTGCGGTAGTGAGGAGATAACAAACAAATAATGACTGTTTAGCTCGTTGATGTTAGGTGCTAGGAGTATTGTTATCCTCAAACAAGCAACATAGGGAGAGAGAGAGAGAGTGAGCGAGCGACTTTGTTGTCCCACACAATCACTGTAGCTTACCATGTTTGGGGAATAGGTAAACCATTGACATGGGACAGTATGACACCACAGCTATACAATAGTGCTCACAGACCCTTTTCAGTGCAAAAAAAAAAAAAAACAGCAAAACATCTAAACAATATGCTGTGCTTCAACCGCAACCATATCTTTCGAACCCCCATTGTGTTACTTTATTGTAAACAAGGAATTTTCTCACCAAAAAAACATAATGCTTCACGATAATTTTTACTAAGCATGTAATCATAGGGAATTGTGCTATATTTTTTTTTTTGCTTTTTTGCAAAGGTTTCACTATGGATGTCCTTGGATAATTGGGATCCAAATATTTGAAGCTTCCTTAATGATTTTGGGATTTATTCCGAGACGAACATATCAGGACAGCTGATATCGATTCCCTCATTCCAGAGTACGCTAAGTCGACTTAGCATGTTTTGATGTAGTTCGTTGTTTCTTATTCGGAATGAAGAAAAGTTATGGTTAATATTGTACTTAGCCTGTGACTAAAGTTTTAAATAATGTCCAATCCAAAAAGGTCAAAAGCTTTGTTTGGTCTAAAGTGGTTTCAGTCTTCTATTATTACTATTTTGAATTCGCACATACTAAAAAAATCTATAATAAATATGATTTTAGACCTAAAAAACGAGAATTTCAAGTTATACAGTTTTTGAAAAAATTCAATTTTTAGACTTAGCGTACTTTGGAATGTACACATAGATATGTAATACAACAAAGTAAAGCGCTATATTTTTTTAATTTTATTGCCTTTATCTATGAATGTTAAATTTTGAAAAAAATTTCTCTAGGAATAAAATTTTGACAAAAATTTCTATAGAAATAAAATTATGACAAAGTTTTCTATAGAAATAAATTTTTGCCAAATTTTCTATAGAAATAAAATCTTGACAATATGTTCTATAGAAATAAAATTTTGACAATATGTTCTATAGAAATAAAATTTTGACAAAATTTTCTATAGAAATAAAATGTTGACAATATGTTCTATAAAAATAAAATTATGACACAATTTTCTATAGAAATAAAATTGTGACAATATGTTCTATAGAAATATAAAGTTGACATTATGTTCTATAGAAATAAAATTTTGAAAAAATTTTCTATAGAAATAAAATTTTGACAAAATTTTCTATGGAAATGAAATTTTGACAAAATTTTCTATAGAAACAGAGTTTTGAGAAATTCTTTAGAAATAAAATTCTGACAAAATTTTCTATAGAAATAAAATTCTGACAAAATAGAAATAAATTTTTGACAAAATTTTCTATAGAAATAAAATTTTGAAAAAAATGTCTATAGAAATATAATTTGGACAAAATCTTCTATAGATAAAAATGTTAACAAAATTTTCTATAGAAATAACATTTTTAAAAAATTTTCTAAGAAATAAAAATTTGACAAAATTTTCTATAGAAATAAAATTTTGAGAAAATCTTCTAAGAAATAAAATTTTGACAAAATTTTCTATAGAAATAAAATTTTGGCAAAAAATTGTATAGAAATCAAATGATGACAAAATTTTGTACAGAAATGAAAATTTGACAAAATTTTCTATAGAAATAAAATTTTGACAAAATTTTCTATAGAAATAAAATTTTGACAAAATTTTCTATAGAAATGAAATTTTGACAAACTTTTCTATAGAAATGAAATTTTGACAAACTTTTCTACAGAAATGGTGTAGGTTAAGCTACACTTGTAGTTTAGTCAATGCATGGTCTTAAGCTGAAATCAAAAACAACAACAATAAGTAAAAACAAGTAAGGAAAGTCTAAAGTCGGGCGGGGCCGACTATATTATACCCTGCACCACTTTGTAAATCCACATTTTCGATACTATATTAAATCCGTCAAATGTGTTGGGTGCTATATATAAAGGTTTTTGTCCCAAATACATACATTTAAATCTGACTCCATCTGAACAAAATTTATAATCTATAGACTTAAAATTTAAGTCGGCTAATGCTCTGGGATGGTACACTATGTTAGTAAAAACAAGTAAGGAAAGTCTAAAATCGGGCGGTGCCGACTATATTATACCCTGCACCACTTTGTAGATCTAAATTTTCGATACCATATCACATCCGTCAAATGTGTTGGGGGCTATATATAAAGGTTTGTCCCAAATACATACATTTAAATATCACTCGATCTGTACAGAATTTGATAGACTTCTACAAAATCTATACACTCAAAATTTAAGTCGGCTAATGCACTAGGGAGGAACACAATGGTAGTAAAAAATATGGGAAACATTTAAATCTGAAGCAATTTTAAGGAAACTTCGCAAAAGTTTATTTATGATTTATCGCTCGATATATATGTATTAGAAATTTAGGAAATTAGAGTCATTTTTACAACTTTTCGACTAAGCAGTGGCGATTTTACAAGGAAAATGTTGGTATTTTGACCATTTTTGTCAAATCTGAAAAACATATATATGGGAGCTATATCTAAATCTGAATCGATTTCAATCAAATTTGGCACGCATAGCTACAATGCTAATTCTACTCCCTGTGCAAAATTTCAACTAAATCGGAGTTAAAAATTGGCCTCTGTGGTCATATGAGTGTAAATCGGGCGAAAGCTATATATGGGAGATATATCTAAATCTGAACCGATTTCAACCAAATTTGGCACGCATTGCTACAATACCATTTTTTCTTCCTGCGCAAAATTTCAACTAAATCGGAGTTAAAAATTGGCCTCTGTGGTCATATGAGTGTAAATCGGGCGAAAGCTATATATGGGAGCTATATCTAGCTCTGAACCAATTTCAACCAAATTGGCACACATAGCTACAATGCTAATTCTACTCCCTGTGCAAAATTTAAACTAAATCGAGTAAAAAATTGGTCTCTGTGGTCATATGAATGTAAATCGAGCGAAAGCTATATATGGGAGCTATATCTAAGTCTGAACCAATTTCAACCAAATTTGGCACACGTAGCTAAAATGCTGAATCTACTCCCTGTGCAACCAAATTGGGCCAAAACTCTGGCTTTTAGGATCATATTAGTCCATATCGGGCGAAATATATATATATATATATATATATATATATATATATATATATATATATATATATATATATATATATTATATATATATTATATATATATATATATATATGTATATATATATATATATATATATATATATATATATATATATATATATATATATATATATATATATATATATATATAAATATATATATATATATATATATATATATATATATATATATATTTCGCCCGATATGGACTAATATGATCCTAAAAGCCAGAGTTTTGGCCCAATTTGGTTGCACATATATATATATATATATATATATATATATATATATATATATATATATATATATATATATATATATATATATATATATATATATATATATATATATATATATATATATATATTTCGCCCGATATGGACTAATATGATCCTAAAAGCCAGAGTTTTGGCCCAATTTGGTTGCACATATATATATATATATATATATATATATATATATATATATAATATATATATATATATATATATATATATATATATATATATATATATATATATATATATATATATATATATATATATATATATATATATATATATATATATATATATATATGGGAGCTATATCTAAATCTGAACCGATTTCAATAAAATTTTGTCACTTGACAATACTACTAATTGTACTCCTAATGCAAAATTTCAACCAAATTCGGCCAAAAATCTGGCTTATGGGGCCATATATGTCCATATCGGGCGAAGGATATATATGAGAGCTTTATCTCAATCTGATTCGATTTCAATCAAATTTGCACACATGACTATACGACTAAGTGTTATGTTTGTACAAAAATTTCAAGCAAATCGGTATAAAACTCTGGCTGCTGGGTCCATATTAGTGCATATCGAGCGAAAGATATATATGGGAGCTATATCTAAATCTGAACCGAAACAATAGGGTTCTATTCTGACCCAAATTAGGAACATGTGCCAAATTTGAAGGCGATTGGACTTAAATTGATCACAAAAATGTGTTCACAAGACAGACGGACATGTTTATATCGACTCAGGGACCCACCCTGAGCATTATTGCCAAAGACACCATGTGTCTATCTCGTCTCCTTCTGGGGGTTACAAACATAGGCACTAACTTATAATACCCTGTTCCACAGTGTGGCGCAGGGTATAATTAAAAAAAAAAAATATAGAAAAAAACAGTTGCAAAATATTTCTATAAAAATAAAATATGGCAAAATTTTCTATAGAAATAAGATTTTGATACAATTTTGTATAAAAATAAAATTTTTCTATAGAAATAAAATATTTACAAAATTTATATTATTATTTAATAAAATGTTGACAAAATTTTCTATAGAAATAAAATGTTGATAAAAATTTTTATAGAAATAAAATTTAAAAAAAAAAAATTCTATAGAAATAAAATTTTAAAAAAATTTTCTGTAGAAATAAAATTTTGACATAATTTTCTTTAGAAATAAAATTTTGACAAAATTTTCTATAGGAAAAAAATTTTGACAAATTTTTTTTTTAGAAATAAAATTTTGACAAAATTTTCTACAGTAATCAGGGTATATAAAAAAACAACAATAACAAAACAAAACGAATGAAATTTAGACAAAATTTTCTATAGAAATGAAATTTAAAAAAAAATTATAGAAATAAAATTTTGACAAAATTTACTATAGTAATAAAATTTCGACACAAGTTTCTATAGAAATAAAATTTTGACAAAATTTTCCATAGAAATAAAATTCTGACCAAATTTTCTATAGAAATAAAATTTTGACTAGAGGTGTGCGCGTGAGTGAAACTTCACTCATACTCACGCACATTCACGAAGTCAAATATTTATTCACGCACGCTCACGCACGATACGTGTGGTAGCCAATCCCACTCACGCACATTCACGAAATGAAAACCAGTACTCACGCACGCTCACGCACGAACTACTTTTAAAGACTCACGTTCACTCACGATTCTCGACAATTAACGCAACTCACGACAAATTCACGAAACTCACTACATTTTCCAACCGGGAATGAGCAAGGGTAACAAAATTCATAAATAAAATATAGTTCGACAGCTAAATCAATTTCAGTTAATTCTTTAAATCTTGATTTTTTTTTTTTCGTGAGCGATTGTGCAGAAATTTTATTGTATCTTGTAGTCTATAGGGCTTTGCGCAAATAAATTTGACAAACATTCTTTTCCTCTGTTGGTTAAGCTACTCTTTTAGTTTAGTCAACGCTGAGATCAAAACAACAAATATGAAATAAAATTTTGACAAAATTTTCTATAGAAATAAAATTTTCATAAAATTTGCTATGGAATTAAAATTTTGACAAAATTTTTTATGGAAGTAAAATGTTGATAAAATTTTCTATGGATGTAAAATTTTGACAAAATTTTATATAGAAATAAAATTTTGACAAAATTTTCTATAGAAATAAAATTTTTGACAAAATTTTCTATAGAAATAAAATTTTTCACACAATTTTCTATAGAAATAAGATTTTTACAAAATGTTCTATAGAAATAAAATTTTTACAAAATTTTCTATAGAAATAAAATTTTGACAAAATTTCCTACAAAAATAAAATTTTTACAAACTTTTCTATAGAAGTAAAATTTTTATATTTTATAAAACTGTGATCAAAACAATAAATATGAAATAAAATTTTGACAAAATTTTCTATAGAAATAAAGTTTTGATAAAATTTGCTATGGAAGTAAAATTTTGACAAAATTTTTTATGGAAGTAAAATGTTGATAAAATTTTCTATGGTTGTAAAAGTTTGACAAAATTTTCTATAGAAATAAAATGTTGCCAACATTTTCTATAGAAATAAAAATTTAACAAAATTTTCTATGGATGTAAAATATATTCAAAATTTTCTATTTTGATGGATTAAAACTTCGATTGTTTATCTCAATAAATTTTCGTTGGGCACCAAAATAGCACCTTTTATTTGACAACATTTTCATAATTTAAAATATCATTTAATTTAATGTGAACAAAAATGGTTTTAAATTTCATTCTTTGTTTGGTTGCCTTATTTATTTCAATTGCTTTTATCCTCATTAGCTTTATTGAATTGTATTTGTATATGAGATTAGCCTTGCCAGAGAAAATGCTAAAACATTTGCCATGTCAGCTTTTGGTTTCTTTGAAGATTATCTACGAATTCCACGAAAAAAAGACAAAGCTTATTCTCCAGGAAATTTCATGGAATTTATATAGCTAATCTTCTTGTTGTATTCCTTCTCAAGTTTACAGCAAATAAAATAATGGCGGTGCAAAAAAGCAAATTATTATACCCTGAAGCGAAAACGCTTGCAAATCTCCAAACCACCCAAAGGAGCCACAAAATTTAATAGCATTAACACACAAAAATGAGACATCAAATGAAATCTTTTGTAAACATTTTCACTTTTCTTTCTGCGGATTAGGTAATAATGGAGCCACAAACCAGAATCCCATTCCACTTTACTCTACTGCACTCCACCTTAATACGTGTTCCCATTTGTGATGGCAATGCCTTAATGGCACATTCGTTTAGTGGCACTCCAAATGATAGCTCGTTAATGTTGGCTTCAAACAATTTATGTGTGATATTTGTATTGGTAATGAACGATTTTATTTGATTAATAGGCGGCATTTAAGCCACGTTAATACCACTTATTGGCAGTAGATGAAAACAAAACGAGGAATTTCTTTTCGCCATACGGGAATTGTGTGCAATTGAGTTACTATCACTAATGAGACCAAATGCGAATGATAATTGGCATTATCTGCAAAGCCCATCGACGATACGCATATCCTTCTGGTGACCACAAAGGGGTCTTTGATGATATGTCGATGTGATAATTATCTTAATTAGTGATTTTGCAAAATGTTTATTCTAATGAGATAAAGAGAATAAAATGCTACAAATTAATGCTTATTGTCGGAAAATAAATTTAAATGCATCCGATTTGGATTCAATTGCAAGCGATTAATTATTGAAATAATTAATCAGCAAATGATTTGAGTCAATAATTGTATAAATTGAATGTGATTAAGGATTACTATAAATATGTTAAGGGTATCTCATTGATGATGCCTCAAAAGAGCATATGAAATGGAAATATTATTGAAATTGACAATAAATGTATTAAGAATGATCATAACGAAACGTTATTTTGGGCCAACATTATTCGAAAATTTGACCAAAATTCCCACCAATCCAAATTCAAAAGAAAAGCATGTAAAAGTTAAATTATTGTACTGTTTTTATAAAGTAAAAGTAAACAAGATTAATATGAATTCTGTACACCCATTACCATAAGCTAGTATATACGGCCGTAAGTTCGGCCAGACCGAATCGTATGTACCCTCCACAATGGATTACGTAAAAACTTCTACTAAAAACTGTCATCCACAATCGAATTATTTTAGTTGTAGTAATACTTACCGATGGCAAGGTATCTTAAAAATTCATAACATCGTCTTGTAAGTTAGTCCATATGTGGTATATGCTGGACAACAAAAAACAGATTAAATACGTATATAATTCAGTTCTTGACCGGTATATATAAGTGAATCTATAAATAATTACGAAACGATATGAAATTCTGCACGCCAGAAGTGAAATATTGGGGTAGCTTTAGATGGGGGCTATTACAATTATGAACAGATATGGACCAATTTTTGTGTGATTGTGGATCGATTTATCTGTACCAAATTTCAACCGAATCGGATCAAATTTGCTTCTCCAAGAGGCTACGGTGGTCAATTCTGGGGATCGGTCTATATGGTGGCTCTATATAATTATCGACCGATATGAGTATTTACCCCACGTACCAAATTTCAACCGGATCGGATGAAATTTGCTCCTCCAAGTGGCTCCGCAAACAAAATCTGGGGATCGGTTTATATGGGGACTATATATAATTATGGACCGATATTAATAATTTTTTCCATGATTATTAGAGACCATATATATTTACCCCACTTACCAAATTTCAACCGGATCGGTTGAAATTTGCTGCTCCAAGTGGCTCCGAAAACAAAATCTGGGGATCGGTTTATATGGGGACTATATTTATTTCTATACAAAATTTTGTCAAAATTTTATTTCTATAGAAAATTTTGTCATAAGTTCATTTCTACAGAAAATTTTATCAAAATTTTATTTTTATAGAAAATTTTGTCAAAATGTTATTTCTATAGAAAATTTTGTCAAAATTTTATTTCTATAGAATGTTTTGTCAAAATTTTATTTCTATAGAAAATTTTGTCAAAATTTTATTTCTATAGAAAATTTTGTCAACATTTTATTTCTATAGAAAATTTTGTCAAAATTTTATTTCTATAGAAAATTTTTGTCAAAGTTTTATTTCTATAGAAAATTTGTCAAAATTTTATATCTATATTTGTAAAATTTTTATTTCTATAGAAAATTTTGTCAACAATTTATTTCTATAGAATTTTGTCGAAATTTCATTTCTATAGAAAATGATGTCAAATGTTATTTCTATAGAAAATTTTGTCAAAATTGTATTTCTATATAAAATTTTGTTAAAATTTTATATCTATAGAAAATTTTGTCATAATTTTATTTCTAAGAAAAGTTTGTCAAAATTTTATTTCTATAGAAAATTTTGTCAAAATTGTATTTCTATAGAAAATGTTGTATTTTTATACCCTAAACCACATAGTGGTCAGGGTATAATAAGTTTGATCGGCCAAAAAATGTGCCTACCAGAAATATTGATTTTAGACCCCATAAATAATATACCGATCGACTCAGAATCACCTTCTGAGTCGATATAGCGCTTGGTGTCCGTCCGTCCGTCTGTCTGTCCATGTATTTGTTGTTCACAGGATTCCGGTCGCAATTATTAACCGATTTTGATGAAATTTTTTACAGGGAGGTTTTTGGGCACAAGGACGAACGCTATTGAATTTGGAAAAAATCGGATCAAATTTAGATATAGCTCCCATATATATGTATCGCCCGATATCGACAAATGGGGTCACGTTGCGCTTTTTTTCAAACGGATCGTCAACAAATTTGGCAAAAGGTAATCTTTTCCATCGCCCTTCAAGTCTGCAAAATTTCATCCAAATCGGTTCAGATTTAGATATAGCTCTCATATATATGAATCGCCCGATTTTCCCAAATTTGGCCACAAAACCTTTATTTATCAACCGATCTTACTCAAAGTTGGCTTAATATAATCTTCTATAGCACTAACTATATGTGCAAAAAATCATCGAAATCGGTTCAGATTTAGCTGTAGCTCCCATATATATATACCGCCCGATTTTTCTAAATTTGGCCATAAAACCCTCATTTATCAACCGATCTTACCCAAATTTGGCTAAATATAGTCTTGTATAGCACTAACTATATGTGCAAAAAATCATCGAAATCAGTTCAGATTTAGATATAGCTCCCATATATATGTATAGCCAGATTTTCCCAAATTTGGCCATATGGCTAGATCCAGTCCTCTATAGTACTAACTATATGTGTAAAATTTCATCGAAATCGGTTCAGATGTAGATATAGCTCCCATATATGTATCACCCGATTTTGAAAATTCGCCCCTTATAACCTTATGTTTGACCATACAGGCCTCATTTCTTAATTGATCTTACTCAAATCTTGCACAAGGTAACCTTTTGTGGTATTAATCAAACCCGCAAAATATTATGCAAATTGGTTCAGATTTAGATGTAGCTCCCATATATATGTATCGCTCGATTTTCCCAAATTTGGCCATAGTACTCTTATTTATTAACCAATGTTACTCAAATTTGAAATTATACGTACTTGTAGCTCTTACATAAGAATATTGCTCAATTTTTACAAATTTGTATTTATTACCCACACTAATTTAACGATTTTCTCTTTTTTAAAAATGGGCTCAATATTAGTGGCATACTAACTCCGTAGGTGCAATATCAACACAGCCAGTGTTGCTAAAAGTAGGGGAAATTCCCTATATGTAGGGTTTTTCTAATATTTAGCGTCTTGTGCGCACTTTGGACCACAATGTAGGGACATTTTCACTCGACACAATTTGTAATAATTTTTACATTTTGGTGGCTCTAGAGGAGGAAATTAGAAGCCGGCATGGCTTGATCTTTAACGATGTGTGGTAAATTTTATTCCTGTAGAAAATTTTGTCAACATTTTATTTCTATAGAACATTTTGTCAAAATTGTATTTCTATAGAAATTTTTTTTTTTTCAAAATATTATTTCTATAAAAAATTTTCTCAAAATTTTATTTCTGTGGAATTTTTTCTCAAAATTTTATTTCTATAGAAAAATTTCTCACAAAAATTTGTTTATAGAAACTTTTTCCAAAATTTTATTTTTATAGAGATTTAACAAAAAAGATTACTAATTTGGGTAGAATTTTACCAACTGTAGCAACCGTGGTGGTAATACAAATTTTTATTCTAAGTTATATACGTTGCATATTCCATTCCATTTTTGTTTTGTAATTTTTTTTTAAATTTAACGAAAAATATAGTAGGGAAAATTGTTTGGGAATGTATGGGAAAGTAGGGAACTTTTTTTTGTCCTTGTAAGGTAAACCGAACATTTTCCCTGGCAACATTGATTATGAGCAATAGTCAGATTGACGCAAAGCACCCATAGACATGTACCCCTTAATTTTCTTAAATATGCAACTGCGGTTTATCTCCCAGACATATATGTTACCCCACAAATTCTTATGATTACTAATTCTGTAATGGTGGTTTAGGGTATGATATAGTCGGCCCCGCCCAACTTTCTACTTTACTTACTTGTTTAATAATGGGCTCAATATTAGTGGCATACTAACTCCGTAGGCGCAATATCAACACAGCCAATGTTGCTAGAAATAGGGGAAATTCCCTATATGTAGGGTTTTTCTAATATTTAGCGTCTTGTAGGGACGTAGGGCCACAATATAGGACATTTTCACTCAACACAATTTGTAATAATTTTTACATTTTGGTGGCTCTAGAGGAGGAAATTAGAAGCCGGCAAGGCTTGATCTTTAAAAATGTGTGGTAAACTTTATTCCTGTAGACAATTTTGTGAACATATTATTTCTATAGAACATTTTGTCAAAATTTTATTTCTATAGAAATTTTTTCAAAATATTATTTCCATAAAAAATTTTCTCAAAATTTTATTTCTGTGGAATTTTTTCTCAAATATTATTTCTATAAAAAATTTTCTCAAAATTTTATTTTGAGTGTAATTTTTTCTCAAAATTTTATTTCTATAGAATTTATTGTCAAAATTTTATTTCTATAGAAAAATTTCTCACAAAAATTGGTTTATAGAAACTTTTTCCAAAATTTTATTTTTATAGAGATTTAACAAAAAAGATTACTAATTTGGGTAGAATTCTACCAACTGTGGCAACCGTGGTGGTAATACAAATTTATATTCTAAGTTATATACGTTGCATATTCCATTCCATTTTTGTTTAGTAATTTTTTTTTTTTTAATTTAACGAAAAATATAGTAGGGAAAATTGTTTGGGAATGTATGGGAAAGTAGGGAACTTTTTTTGTCCTTGTAGGGTAAACCGAACATTTTCCCTGGCAACATTGACTATGAGCAATAGTCAGATTGACGCAAAGCACCCATAGACATGTACCCCTTAATTTTCTTAAATATGCAACTGCGGTTTATCTCCCAGACCTATATGTTACCCAAAAATGCTTATGATTACTAATTCTGTAATGGTGGTTTAGGGTATGATATAGTCGGCCCCGCCCGACTTTCTACTTTACTTAGTTGTTTTTTTTTTTTTTTTATAGAAACATTTTCCTTTTGCACATTGCATTTTCATATGTTTTAAGATGATAAAGCACATAGAACCATGTTTGTTTTGTAAATTTTGTTGAAGTTTAACGAAAAATATTTTGGGAATGTAGGGGAAAGTAGGGAATTTTTGTGTATTCTTGTAGAGTGAATCGAAAATTTTCCCTGGCAACACTGATTGACTAAGAGATTGGACAATACGAATAACTATATACATATAGGTGTAATCGTTCTACGAGCGGCTCATTTCACATCGTTCTGCTCGAAGTTCGTCGCTCTAATTTTTACACCTTCACAAATCTCGTTCTTTTAGGGATTGTGATTGCTACTCCTTCCTTCCATTGTTTTAGTAAATTGTTTGCGACCCAGCTGTTGTAATTACTCTGTAAAGTATTGGCTAATGTCGATACTAAGTACTTAAGGAGCTCGGCAGGGATATAGTCGGAACCGGCGGATTTCCCATTTTTGAACTGTAGCAGCGCGGTTTCGATTGTCGCCTTCGTTGGAGGCTCGATTGAAATGTCTAATATTGTATATGTTGTTGACGTTGCTATGTATTGTTGTCGAGGGTTCGCGGTTGGTAGAATGTTACCACCGCTGTATTTAATTATTGTCGTATTTCTGATGTTGTTTCTCTCAATTTTCTTTATGGATGCGTAGACCTTACGCGTATTTCCTTCACGGTTAAGGATATTCGTCTATATTCTTCTCAGGTAGCGGGCTTCTCTGCCGTATCGTTGACTATCATAATTTGGTGTTTTAACTTTTTCTTTTTCTGTATTTCTGCCCATGTGTTGTCGGTAATCCCTGGCTTGCGCCGATTGTTTTGAATTACAATTATATTCTTCGCGTATATAATTGGAGTTCAGTTTCTTTCCAGTTTTCATCCTTGATGTTTAACGCTAAACTGTTGTTATACATGGCCACGGTTGTTGGGTCCTGTAGTTTCGACAACTATTGTTTTACTTTCTTTTTTATCGCCGCAGGCCTTAGACAGAAAGTTCCCACTAGTAGTTGGTGGTTGCTATCCACATCAGCACGGGGTTTTACGTCCTCCAAGAAGCCAGCGAATAAATTGCTTACTAACACAGTTTCTATTTGATTTCGAATACGACAGGTACAAGATTCATCCTATGGATGAATCTTCAAGTTTATCACCTTTTTTTACACCAAAAGAGATGAAAAATCTCT
Organism: Haematobia irritans; assembly: GCF_050003625.1. Lineage (NCBI taxonomy): Eukaryota > Metazoa > Arthropoda > Insecta > Diptera > Muscidae > Haematobia > Haematobia irritans. The sequence continues at coordinate 200,261,971 of NC_134399.1, read as the reverse complement.
CTTTTTTGTGTGTCCACATAAAAGAATTTAACAAATGAATTATAGGTTTTTATTATATTCCAACTTCGAAACACCCATCACTCCTACATAGTAGCCACAAAGCAGATTTGCTAGAACAAACTAAAAGCAAAAAAAAATTGGGGAGAGAAGTAATTTGCAAATTCCAATTACCAGTATCCAAAAGCATTACAATTTGTTTAATGGACTTACACGAGAAACATTCAATAAAATGCTCATTGACCATCATTATTGTAATTGACATTCATCGTTAGCACTTGAGTGCTTAGCGAATGAACTCTGTAAGTTTTGTGGCCATCTGCAAGGAAAATGGGTGTGTTAGTATCACAGTAGCCTATATTTAAAACAATTCCCTTTAACTCTCAATTAAGGGAATCTCCTAGATCGAACTAAACCTTCTCTAATTATGAGATGCTTAAGATATTCTTCTTTGTTTCTATGGTGATGACGGTGTTTCCTTTACCAGGCGGTCATCTAATTGAATATCGTTTTTATTTATTCCATTCAAGTGGATGTTGAGTTTTTTTCCCCCCTCTAGTTTGGCCTGTCCTGATATCCTTTAGCTCATTTATTCTTGCAAATGATGGCATTAAATGCCACTTTAAATACCACTCATTGTTTTGGGGGAGTGGGCAAATAAGGGAAGTTGAAATAGTCTCAAGGATGCCAGGATCTATAGAGTAAGCGAATAAGTAGGAAATTGGTAATGATGGCAAGCGTTTGTTTTTTTTTTCTTTTCTCGCTTCTTGTTTTTTTTTTGCCCTGCCACCGTCACTATTGAAGATGGCTCCTTAATGACCCTCATTGTACAGGAAACTCTGCAGCAGAATTGTATCAGCATAGAGTATTGCACAAATAATAATTTCTGCCATTTGTGGCATGACCGTAACCAAACAACAGCAGCAGCAGCAGTTGGTGGCAATGACAGTAGCAGTGGCAGTGGTAATGGCCATGGCTTCACCAGCCCGCCATCCAGCCAGTAATCATTTCCTTAAAGTTTTGCATTCAGATGCAAGTCTGTCGTTGGCATTTGTAATTGAAGTCATTTGGCTGCATCTTAACTGCTGTCTAATTGTTTCTTAAGCCCGACTAAGTTCTTAATTGTCTCGAAGGTTTTACTCGCTTCCATTTGCCTTATGCGAATGTCTCAATGCTCTATTGTCGAAGACGTTTTGCTAGGATAATTAACGTCCATGTAAAGAAAGTATTCTTGATTTGCTTTCCAACCTCCCTCAAAACTTGTTGGCTGCTGCTGTTTATGTCAGTAAGAATTGTCCAAAATTTTGTATATGTTGTTTTTATATTTTTTTTTTCAAAATTAGGACAAGTATTTTTGATTTACTTATAATTGTTTTAATATAACTAAGAACACAACAACTTTGATAGAAAATTTTAGCGAAAAATGAAATACAAACCAGTGAAATATAAATTATGAATTGGACCTTAGGCAGGAAACTAAATTGGAAGAGCCACATCAAAGAGAAGACTGAGAAAGTCTACAGATGTTAGGAACTGTGCAGGGAGACGGTCGGTGTAATGGCGGATAACGCAAACAGTCCATGATCGTATAACTGAGGTGGCTATAGCTGCCGAATGTGACATTCTGACGCCAGTAAGATGGTCCTGGGAGAATGAGACCTTAGACAGGAAACTGAATTGGAAGAGCCACATCAAAGAGAGGACTGAGCAAGTCTGCAGAAGAACGGTTAACCTTAAAAAGATCCTGAATCCAATGGTGTCGAACTGAATATAGGGAAGCCTTATAAGGTCAATCCTGACATACTCGTCGATAGCCTGATGGACGTCGATGGAGAGGATAACCCACATAGAGATTTTACGGTCCAACGAACATTTTGTCTTGCATTAACTGTGGCAATACATACCACGTCAACCAGAGCCTTGAATATGACACTGGACTTAAGACCTACAGAGGTTCAGATCAAAAGCCAAGCCGCCACGGCTGCGATCAGATTGAAGATATTGGGATAATAGACGGATACACGAAACATGACAAACCCTCAAATGACAATAGGGGAGACGATAGGTGTAATTGCCGCACCAATCAATGATCGTCTACCTGAGGTGGTCATAGCTATCGAGTCTGACTTTTTAACGCCAGTAGGATTACCCTGGGAGAATGGACAAATACCAGAGGGAAATAACTGCAACATCGATGGATCAAAGATGAGTAAGAGGACAAGACATCCCCAATGGAGAGAATGTGCAACATAGAAATTTTACAACAAGAAAGCTTACTATGGAGAAGAGCAGTGGACTATAAGTGGGGTCTGAATCCAAAGACGATGCACTGGATATATGGGAGCCTACTCAGGCCAATTCTGACATACGTTAGTCTGATAGAAAAAACTGGCCACGTCAACCAGTGTCTTAGAGACGATGCTGGATTTAAACATATAGGCATTAAGAATGTTAAGGAATGGACAGAAACACGGAACATGAAAAACCAAGAAATTCTCATAAGGAGATGGTGGATGTAATGGCGGATACTGCAAAAATCTTTGTACCTGTACCGGAGTTGCTCTTTAACTGCCGAGTGTGACAATCGTATGCCAGAAAGATGGTTCTGTGAGAATTGGACCTTAGACAGGAAACTAACTAAATTAGAAGAGCCACATCAAAGAGAAGACTGAGGAAGTCTACAGATGTTAGGAACTGTGCAGGGACACGGTCGGTGTAATGGCGGATAACGCAAACAGTCCATGATCGTATAACTGACGAGACATCGTAAATGTATAACTGAGGTGGCTATAGCTGCCGAGTGTGAAATTCTGACGCCAGTAAGATGGTCCTGGGAGAATGAGACCTTAGACAGGAAACTGAATTGGAAGAGCCACATCAAAGAGAGGACTGATAAAGTCTACAGACGAATGGTTAACCTTAAAAAGGTCCTGAATCCAAAGGTGTCGAACTGAATATATTGAAGCCTTATAAGGTCAATCCTGACATAAGCGTCGATAGCCTGAGGGACGTCGATGGAGAGGATGTCCAACATAGAGATTTTAAGGTCCAACGAATATAACATCTACAGATGTTAGGAACTGTGCAGGGAGACGGTCGGTGTAATGACCGATAACGCAAGAGTCCGTGATCGTATACCTGAGGTGGCTATATCTGCCGAGGGTGACATTCTGACGCCAGTAAGATGGTCCTGGGAGAATGAACAGATACCAGAGGGAAATAACTGCAACATCGATGGATCAAAGATGGGTGAGAGGACGAGACATCGTAAATGTAGAGGATGTGAAACATAGAAATGTTACAACTAGTTCAACGAACGAACTTAGACAGGAAACTGAATTGGAACAGCCACATCAAAGAGAGGACTGAGCAAGTCTTCAGAGCCCTAAAAAGGTCCTGTATTCAAAGGTATCGAACTGAATATATGGAAGATTTATAAGGTCAATCCTGACATACGCATCGATAGCCTAATGGACGTCAATGGAGAGGATGTGCAACATAGAGATTTTACGGTCCAACAAATATGTTGTCTTGCATTAACTGTGGTAATACATATCACGTCAACGAGAGCCTTGAACATGATACTGGACTTACGACCTATAGAGGTTCAAATCAAAAGCCAAGCCGCCACGGCTGCGATGAGATTGAATATGTTGGGGAATGGACGGAAACACGGAACATGACGAACCATCAAATTATAATAGGGGAAACGATGGGTGTAATTGCCGCACCAATCAATGATCGTCTACCTGAGGTGATCATAGCTATAGAGTCTGAATTTCTAACGCCAGTAAGATGACCCTGGGAGAATGGACAGATACCAGAGGGAAATAACTGCAACATCGATGGATCAAAGATGGGTGAGAGAACAAGACATCCTCAATGGAGAGGATGTGCAACATAGAAATTTTACAACTAGTCCAACAAACATGTTGCCTTGGCATAGTTGTGGCAACACTGATCACGTCAACCAGAGCCTTTAAGACGATACTTGACTCATGACCTATAGAGGTTCAGCCTAGCCGCCACGGCTCCGATGAGATTGAAGATGTTGGGGAATGGACGGATACACGAAACATGACGAACCATCAAATTATATGTGGAGGACCGAGATCCTATTATCGGACCACAGCACAAATCTGCAGAACAAAGTGCATTCTATAATGGAATGTGTTCATTGGCTCACACGAGGCCCCAAAAAGTAAATATTTCACAGATAGTCGGACGACAATGTAAATAGCAGGAATTACGGTTCAATCGCGAACTGTATTGGAATGAAAGATCGTGATTAACGAATACTCCGAATATGACAGGATCCGTATCATATGGGTGCCGCGATATACCGTAATAAGAGGAAACGTTAGGGCAAATGAACTGGCAATAAGAGCTGCGACACAGGGAAGTGATCTAAGAGAATACAAAACCCACAGAGGCAACGCCACCAAAGTTAGATGAATGGGCACGGAAGACACATAAAGTGATGTGGACCAATGCAACGGTTGGAAGAGCGGCGAAAATATTATGGGGTGACTCAGGCCATAAAAAAAACTGGAGAACTGCACAAGAAGAGTAGGACAACAGACAGGAGGATCGTGGGAATTGAGAGCACATTCTCGCCGAACAGGAGTAGCAGATGATGGTGCATGTAGGCGCAAGAGGCAATACGGGCCGAGTCAGATGAATGGGCAGATAAAACGACGAAAATATTATGGGATGACCGAGATCAGAACAAAAAACTTGAGAACTAACCAAGGAGAGTAGAGCGACAGTCAGAAAATCCGTGGGTATAATGAACGGCTACCTTGAATTGAGATCACATCTGCGATGAATATGAGCAACAGCGGGGAATGAGGTGACCTTGGAATTCTACCTTTGTCACTCCCTTGCCTTTAATAGGCAAAGAGTTAAACATTTCGGTTAAGATGTGATTCGGGACCTGGCTAAGCTTGGAAACATATTAGGGAATTCCTTAGACACTCAGATTTGCTGGCGTACAAGAAGGATACGATGGAAGGAAGAAGTTAGAGCGCTCAACAAGTCGAATGCTGGATTAGGTGTATGTCAGCTGATATGAGATAGGGCAAGTGCCAGAGCTCATGGATGCACAAAACTAATTTAGACTAGAAAGAATCAGGGTGTTGCTTCACGAATGTAACCAATTACCAAATGTTTTGTCCGATGGGAAGCCATTTCCAAAGTGAGCAGTTTTTGAACAAACTTCGCAAGGAAAATTTACATCTCAAGCGTCACCGACGATAATGGTATAGGCATAGGTTAAAGGTTAGGTTAAAGTGGCAGCCCGATTATGTTTCAGGCTCACTTAGACTATTCAGTCCATTGTGATATGGTATCGGCCTAGGACATATTCATCGGAAATGGGGATAAAAAAATGTTCAATGTTATCGAGAAAATATTGAAGATGGATATTCCAACAGGTCTCAACATCATCGCAATCAGCACGCGTCAATCAAGAATGCCTTAATAAGGGCGCTGCAATTCTAACGCACAATGAACACTCTCTCTACATCTCAATCCGTTCGACTTTTGCACCTGGGGCATTTTGGAGATTAAAGTTGGTCGTAAAAAATATCAAAGTGTATATCATCTCAAAACGATTCAAAATGGACCAAAATACCAATTTGTGTAGCTTGTGATGGTGTTGTCGGTAATCTGAGCCAAAGGTAGCCAATGTTGTTAGCGACATTTTTTGACATTTGATTTTGGACTATTCAGTCCATAGTGAACTACTCTCTTATCACGGAATGCTGGGCTTATTATATGCTTAGCTCACTGCCTAACCATTGTACCACGGTGGCTCACATAGGGACTTACATTATTGTGAATTGCCTCTTGAAAGTATCCTTAGTGTAATTCCTTGCTTCGTGGGCTCGGAATCAATTCCAAAATAAAGTGAAAGCAAAATCCTTAGAACTGGCTCAGTTCGTATTTCAGTATAAATGTTGCTATTCTATTGTTGGGACCACTAATAATCAAACCCAAATTGTAACTGTCCTAACCATAAAACGAAGATTTCAAATTTGGTTTTACAATTTCTATTGGATATTTACGAAAGTTAGTGTTGTATAAAATGACAATTTATACTAAGAAAAACCACAAACTACTTAATATTCATTAAATAATTTTCTAATTTCCAAAACACTTGAATTAACTTCCGAGCCAAAGGACTTTAGACCCTTGATGGAATGAATTTGAAAAACATTTGAAATTCCTCATTCATGGAATTTTTCTAATTTGTTGCCTAAGGTTCCACATTTGTGGGTAGCAAGCGGCCAAATGGGAATCATTGTTATATTTGAAGCTTTTCCAGAGGCAGGAGACTACCATGAAATTGCTTTACTCTACGCACTCTCCTCAATATGAACAATTAAGATATGTATCTTAAATTAAATATTCGTAGAGTAATGATGATATGAATTCCTTTGAGGATGTTTTGCCACAATGTTATCGCTATGGCAAAAATAGAAGCTAAAATTTATTCTTCACCTTCCACGATATTTTAAAATGCTTTTAGGGGACGTATGGTATTATCAAGCATTTGGTGGCCTTCAGGATGATTAGTAAAAATATTTTGACTCTTGAATCGTAAGAGTAGAGCTTAGCACATGTAAAACTGGTCTAAGACTACAAAGACATAGCCAAGATGTTTTCATAAACATCAAAGGTCCTTCGAAAGGAGCTCTTCATTGGCTAGCAATATTTCGAGACTTGTGTTTATCGTTACATTTAAGCAGTGTTTGGGTCAAAGTAATAGACCTATCTGGGTCAGTCCATTATAACTTAGGAATTTCAAAGACAGAAGTAGAATTTTGGACTAAACAACATTTTCTTCGAAAAAGTCGAAGATCACTTTCTTAAGCTAGATAGAAGCCACTTTATGTCATCTGGGAATTCCGTTTATCCTCCATGCGGTTAAAATTTGGGGGTCGATTTATATAAAAATGTATAGTGGTTATATGTAATTATGGTCCTATATGGACCAATTTTTGCATAATTTTTAGAGGCCACTTACTAACACCAAGTAGTTAATTTCAATCGAAACGAATGGAAGTTTCTCCTCCAAGAGGCTCCGCAAGCGAAATCTGGGGGTCGGGTTGTATGGTGGCTATACCTAGAAATGGTCCTATATGGCCCATTTCCAATTCCGTCTCACCGACATCGATAAAAGCTACTTGTACCAGTGCTGCCAAAAGTAGGGGAAATTCTCTACAAGTAGGTGTTTTTTGAATATTTAGGGTCTTGTAGGAACGTATGGCCACAATGTAGGGACTTTTTCAATCTACACAATTTGTAATAATTTTTACATTAATCCTCTAGAACTTAGAATCCAACAAGGTTTGATCTTTAACAATGTGTGGTAACTACGGTTACCATTTGTGCCAAAAAAATCTAATAAAATTGGAAGAAAATCTTGCCAGAAATCTACCAAAAAATATTTCTATAGAAAATTTTCTCAAAATTTTATTCCTGTAGAAAATTTTCTCAAAAAATTTTTTCTGTTAAAAATGTTCTCAAAATTTTATTTCTATAGAAAATTTTCTCAAAATTTGATTTCTATAGAAACTTTTATTTCTACATAAAATTTTCTGAAAATTTCATTTCTGTAGAAAATTTTCTAAAAATTTTATTTCAATAGACAATTTTGTCAACATTTTATTCTTATAAAAAATTTTGTCAACATTTTTACTTCTGCAGAAAATTTTTATTTCTATAGAAATTTTTCTAAAAATTTTATTTCTATAGAAAATTTCCGCAAAATTTTATTTTTGCAGAAAATTTTCTTTCTATAAAAAATTGTATTTCTATATAAAATGTTCTCAAAATTTTATTTCTATAGAAGGTTTGGTTAGGTTAGGCGGTAGCCTGATGTATCAGGCTCACTTAGACTATTCAGTCAATTGTGATACCACATTGGTGAACTTCTCTCATATCACTGAGTGCTGCCCGATTCCATGTTAAGCTCAATGACAAGAATCCTCCTTTTTATAGCCGAGTCCGAACTTTCTATAGAAAATGTTTTCAACATTTTATTTCTGTAGACAATTTTCTCAAAATTTTTATTTCTATAGAAAATTTTCTCAATTTTATTTCTATTGAAAATTTCCTCAAAATTTTATTTCTATAGAAAATTTTCTCAAAATTTTATTTCTATAGAAAAATTTCTCAAAATATTATTTCCATAGAAAGTTTTCTCAAAATTTTCTTTCTACAAAAAATGTTGTCAATATTTGATTTCTGTAGAAAATGTTGTCAACATTTTATTTCTATAGAAAATGTTCTTAAAATTTTATTTCTGTAGAAAATTTTGTCAACATTTTATTTCTATATAAAATTTTGTGATAATTTGTATTTCTATAGAAAATTTTCTCAAAATTTTATTTCTATAGAAAATGTTGTCAACATTTTATTTTTGTAGAAAATTTTCTCAAAATTTTTATTTCTATAGAAAACTTTCTCAAATGAAAATTTCCTCAAAATTTTATTTCTATCGAAAATTTTCTCAAAATTGTATTTCTGTAGAAAATTTTCTCTAAATATTATTTCCATAGAAAGTTTTCTCAAAATTTTCGTTCTATAGACAATACTCTCAAAAAAAATTTTTTTTTAGAAAATTTTCTCAAAACTTTTATTTCTATAGAAAATTTTGTCAACATTTGATTTCTGTAGAAAATGTTGTCAACATTTTATTACTGTAGAAAATTTTCTCAAAATGTTATTTCTATAGAAAATTTTCTCAAAATCTTATTTCTATAGATAATTTTTTTTTCTATATAAAATTTTCTCAAAATTTTATTTCTATAGACAATTCTCTCAAAATTTTTATTTCTGTAGAAAATTTTCTCCAAATTTTCATTTCTGTAGAAAATTTTCTCAAAATTTTTATTTCTATCGAAAATTTTCTCAAAATTTTTAATTCTATAAAAAATTTTCTCAAAATTTTATTTCTATAGAAAATGTTGTCAACATTTGATTTCTGTAGAAAATTTTGTCAAAATTGTATTTCTATATAAAATTTTGTCAAAATTGTATTCCTATAGAAAATGTTGTCAAAATTTTATTTCTATAGAAAATTTTATTTCTACAGAATATTTTGTCAAAATTTTATTTCTGTAGAAAATATTCTCAAAATATTATTTCTATAGAAAATTTTGTCAACATTTTATTTATAACGAATATTTTGTCAAAATTTTATTTCTACAGAATATTTTGTGAAAATTTTATTTCTATAGAAAATGTTGTCAAAATTTTATTTCTATAGACAACTCTCTCAAAACTTTTATTTCTGTGGAAAATTTTCTCAAAATTTCTATTTCTATAGAAAATTTTCTCAAAATGTTTATTTCTATAGAAAATTTTGTCAAAATGTTATTTCTATAGCAAATTTTGTCAAAATATTATTTCTGTAGAATATTTTGTCAAAATTTTATTTCTATAGACAACTCTCTCAAAATTTTTATTTCTGGAGACAATTTTCTCAAAATTTTATTTTTATAGAAAATTTTGTCAAAATTTTATTTCTATAGAAAATTTTGTCAAAATTTTATTTCTACATAATATTTTGTCAAAATTTTATTTCTATAGGAAATTTTGTAAAAATTTTTTATCTATAGACAACTCTCTCAAAATTTTTATTTCTGTAGAAAATTTTCTCAAAATTTTTATTTCTATAGAAAATTTTCTCAAAAATTTTATTTCTATAGAAAATTTTGTCAAAATTTTATTTCTATAGCAAATTTTGTCAAAATTTTATTTCTGTAGAAAATATTCTCAAAATTTTATTTCTATAGACAATTCTCTAAAAAAATTTTATTTCTGTTGAAAATTTTCTCTAAATTTTATTTCTATAGACAATTTTCTCAAATTTTTTTTCTATAGAAAATTAGGTCAACATTTTATTTCTATAGAAAATGTTGTCAACATTTTATTTCTACAGAAAATTTTGTCAAAATCTAAAGAAAATTTTGTCAAAATTGTATTTCTATATAAAATTTTGTCAAAATTGTATTCCTATAGAAAATTTTGTCAAAATTTTATTTCTATAGAAAATTTTATTTCTACAGAATATTTTGTCAAAATTTTATTTCTGTAGAAAATATTCTCAAAATATTATTTCTATAGAAAATTTTGTCAACATTTTATTTATAACGAATATTTTGTCAAAATTTTATTTCTACAGAATATTTTGTGAAAATTTTATTTCTATAGAAAATGTTGTCAAAATTTTATTTCTATAGACAACTCTCTCAAAACTTTTATTTCTGTGGAAAATTTTCTCAAAATTTCTATTTCTATAGAAAATTTTCTCAAAATGTTTATTTCTATAGAAAATTTTGTCAAAATGTTATTTCTATAGCAAATTTTGTCAAAATATTATTTCTGTAGAATATTTTGTCAAAATTTTATTTCTATAGACAACTCTCTCAAAATTTTTATTTCTGGAGACAATTTTCTCAAAATTTTATTTTTATAGAAAATTTTGTCAAAATTTTATTTCTATAGAAAATTTTGTCAAAATTTTATTTCTACATAATATTTTGTCAAAATTTTATTTCTATAGGAAATTTTGTAAAAATTTTTTATCTATAGACAACTCTCTCAAAATTTTTATTTCTGTAGAAAATTTTCTCAAAATTTTTATTTCTATAGAAAATTTTCTCAAAAATTTTATTTCTATAGAAAATTTTGTCAAATTTTTATTTCTATAGCAAATTTTGTCAAAATTTTATTTCTGTAGAAAATATTCTCAAAATTTTATTTCTATAGACAATTCTCTAAAAAAATTTTATTTCTGTTGAAAATTTTCTCTAAATTTTATTTCTATAGACAATTTTCTCAAATTTTTTTTCTATAGAAAATTAGGTCAACATTTTATTTCTATAGAAAATGTTGTCAACATTTTATTTCTACAGAATATTTTGTCAAAATTTTAGTTCTGTTGAAAATATTCTCAAAATTTAAAAAAAAAATTGTCAAAATTTTATTTCTGTAGAAAATATTCTCAAAATTTTATTTCTATAGAAAATTTGGTCAACATTTTATTTATATAGAATATTTTGTCAAAATTTTATTTCTACAGAATATTTTGTCAACATTTTATTTCTATAGAAAATTTTGTCAAAATTTTGTTTCTATAGAAAATTTTGTTAAAAATTTTGTCAAGATTTTATTTCTATAGAAAATTTTCTTAAAAGTTTTATTTCTGTAGATAATTTTCTCAAAATTTTATTGCTAGAGAAAATTTTGTCAAAATTTTATTTCTATAGAAAATTTTGTCAATATTTTATTTCCGTAGAAAATTTTCTTAAAATTTTACTTCTATAGAAAATTTTGACAAAAAACAAAAAAAAAATATTTCTGTACCTCTTTGTTGGACAGGAATATTTTGCAAAAATTTACCAAACCATCAAGAATTCTACCAATCTACCAAGCAGTAAAAAATCTACCATTTTTGGTAAAATTCTACCAATTGTGGCAACCGTGATTCGGTGCCATGTCATGACAATTGTTCGAGCCGTTGTGTGAAAGCTCGCATTGTTGCGGTTGGTTTCCTGTTTTATTGGAAGTAACCTGACAAGCATATCGTTATGTACCACTTATGGTCCACTATTCTGCGTTGTGTTGTAGAACGTTTGCGACATGTCTAGTTTTTCTGAAAAAACGGGGTATAATTTTGTTGAAAGTGCTTCGTGCAGGGGCAACTTTTTTGAATTTGGCCCATTTTGAAAACCATACAGTTGACTGCTGCTTACTTTCGGGCTCATATGCGTAAACCCACGATCCATCATCTGTCACGGTGTCATAGGCGTGTTTCGAAGCACCGATATCATATTTTTGGAGCATTTCTTTCGACCAACTGACACGAGTCTTTGTTTGAGCGATTGACAAATTGTGTGGGATCAAAAGCGAACAAATAATCCACGTCGAAAATTGTACAAAATAATCCCACGTAAATGTTCACGATTTAATTCCACTTTTGGGCGAGAAAAAAGAAAATTTGACAAAAACCCCATTTTACAAATTTTTTATTGGCGAAAATATTGGTTCATAATAATTTTGCCCGCTTTTCCAAATTTATGGTAATGGTGTTTTCTTTTCTGAAAAAAATTCTATGCCTTTTGTCTACACAGAAATCGCATCTTTAAAATGTTTCCAGTAAAATAAAAACATGCTATCATTTCAGCGGCAAAAAAGAATTCAATGGAGTAATCGCAGCATTCTCGCTTGTCGGCAGTGCTGGAAATGCCCGCAATTTCCCTCCACGTGTGGCACTATTTTCACAACAGAATTGGAAGCCTTTCCGGTACTTTTACCTGTTGTTTTGTTTTTTTTTTTTTTTTTAGAAAAGAAACCAAAACGTGCATTTTCCAGGCAAAATGCAAAAAAGTGTGCATTTTTACAAGAAAAGAAAACACCATAAGTGTGTACCCTTAAATCTCTTTTCTTATAAATTTATTATTATTATTATTTTTTTTGGTTTAACCCATATGTTTGTTAGGACTTGAAATATTTTGTGCCACTTATAAATACCCTCATAGACAACACAACTGCTACTGTTTATGCTTATGTATCACTTTATAAGTGTGCGTATGCCTGTGAACCTGCGTGTGTGTGTTTGTGCAAGTGTAGGATTTTGTGGAAATTATGGTCTCCTCAGTGGTTTACCGTTGTAGTTTGGATACGGAAAATGTTCTTAAGGTTTATTATTTGATGGTGGTGATTTAATCTTTGGCGGAAATTACTTGCCAAAGCACAAGAAACCAGCGAAGCACAAACACACGCCACCAGGGAAGTTGGTCGGTAAAGTTACATAGACCGTATCGGATCACATTTGAACATTGAAAACCGGAATGAAAACCTCTCAATATTGTGAAAGCGAAAAGAAAGAAAGTAAAGACGGCAATTTACTCGACACATTGAGGACAACGAACGATAGGAAATGACTTTCAAAATCAGAAACGAATTCTCACGGAATGAAATGTCCCCAACTGTGGAAGCTTAGGAAGCGGGAATAGAAAAAACAGACTTAAATCCAATTTATTTGTATAAGAATCTTTGCCGAATGATTTTGGATTAGAACAATTTTGAGAACCATTGATGTGTGTGAGTGTGTGTTTTGTACAAAGATTTGTTACATTTGTGACCTCAAGAGATTTCCGTTTTTTTGTTTTTCTATTCCAAAGTAATCAGAGGGCAATCAGCCATGGGTGAAATAAGACAATTATTACTTCACTTGAACTCTTATCGCTGTTGTTTTTCTATTACTGCCTTATGCTTCATTTGGTGGTGGTGAAAATTTCAGCTTTTTCAATTCACATATCACCCATAAAAACCGACTTTTCGAGTTCGAAATTCAACCAAAGACAATTTTTAGAAAATAAACAAATAGCTGAGGTATTGGATGGGATATTGAATGAAGTGGGGGTAATATGATGTTTTGATAGTAATAAAATTTTGACAAAATTTTCTATGGTATTAAAATTTTGACAAAATTATGAATAGAAATAAAATTTTGGTAGATTATTTTTGGGGATCGGCTGTATGTAACTATAGACCGATATGGACCAATTTTGGCATGGTTGTTAGCGGCCATATACTAGAACAATGTACCAAATTTCACCACGTACCAAATTTCAACCGGATCGGATGAATTTTGCTCTTCCAATGGGTCCGGAGGTCAAATCTGGGGATCGGTTTATATGGGGGCTATATATAATTATGGACCGATATGGACCAATTTTTGCATGGTTGTTAGAGATCATATACTAATACCATGTACAAAATTTCAGCCGGATCGGGTGAATTTTTCTCTTCCATGGGGCTCTGGGGCTAAATCTGGGGATCGGTTTATATGGGGGCTATATAAAATTATGGACCGATGTGGACCAATTTTTGCGTGGTTGTTAGATACCATATACTAATTCCATGTACCAAATTTCAGCCGGATCGGATAAAAATGACTTCTCTTAGAGGCTCCGCAAGCCAAATCCGCGGCTCGGTTTATATGGAGCCTATATATAATTATAGACTGATTTGGATCACTTTTTGCATGATTATTAGAGACCATATACTAACATCATGTACAAAATTTCAGCCGTATCGGATGAAATTTGCTTCTCTTAGAGGCTCTGCAAGCCAAATCCGGGGATCGGTTTATATGGGGGCTATATATAATTATGGACCGATGTGGACCAATTTTTGCACGCTTGTTAGAGACCATATACTAATACCATGTACCAAATTTCAGCCGGATCGGATGAAATTTGCTTCTCGTAGAGGCTCCGCAATCCAAATCTGGGGATCGGTTTATATGCACAGAAAAAAATATCACCAAAATATTTCCAATTAAAAAGTTAATTGAAGTTCAATATTTTTTCAATTAATAAATTAATTGATACAATTAACTTTTTAATCAAGATAGAACATAAAGTTAATTAAGTCAATGATTGAAAATTTTAAAATTTTTAATTAAAAAATTAATTGACACAATTAACTTTTTAATCAAATTCGGAAGACTAAGTCAGTTAAAAAAAGTGATGAACATTTCTTAATTCAAATAAAAACTCTAAGCCAATTCAGAAAGTAATTGAAGATAGTTACCTTTTTAAATAAAAAATTAATTGGGGTTTGCATTCAAAATCAATTAAATTTTTAATTGAATCAATTAAAAAATTAATTGAAAATTGCTAATGACATCAATTAATATTTTAATCAAGAATTTTTTCTATGCCCAATTAAAACTGTGATTGATACTATCATTTTCGTGATTGAAGACATTTCAATTAAAAAATTAATTGGATCAATTAATTTCGTGATTGAATCAGAAAAAAATTTTTTTGTGTGTGGGGGCTATATATAATTATGTACCGATATGGACCAATTTTCGCGTGGTTGTTAGAGATTATATACTAACACCATGTACCAAATTTCAACCGGATCGGATGAATTCTGCTCCTCCAAGAGGCTCCGAAAGCCAAATCTGATCGACGGTTTATATGGGGGCTATACGTAGAAGTGGTCCGATATGGCCCATTTGCATTACCATCCGACCTACATCAATAACAACTACTTGTGCCAAGTTTGAAGTCGATAGCTTGTTTCGTTCGGAAGTTAGCGTGATTTCAAGAGACGGACGGACTTGCTTAGATCGACGCAGAATTTCACCACGATGTGTTTCAAACGGAATGTAGGTCGGATGGTATTGCAAATGGACCATATCAGTCCACTTTTACGTATAGCCCCCATATATACGGACCCGCAGATTTGGCTTGAGGAGCTTATAAGAGTAGCATATTTCATCCGATCTGGCTGAAATTTGGTACATGGTATAAGTATATGGTCTGTAACACCCATGCAAAAATTGGTCCATATCGGTCCATAATTATATATAGCCCCCATATAAACCGATTTGACCAGATTTGACCTCCGGAGCCTTTTTGAGGAGCAAAATTCATCCGATCCGGTTGAAATTTGGTACGTGGTGTCAGTATATGGTCTCTAACAACCATGCCAAAATTGGTCCATATGTTTCCATAATAATATATAGGCCCCATATAAACCGATCCCCAGATTTGTCCTCCGGAGCCTCTTGGAGGAGCAAAATTCATCCGTTCCGGTTGAAATTTTGGAACGTGGTGTTAGTATGTGGTCTCTAACAAACACGATAGGGACACGAATTGGTCCATATGGATCCATAATTATATATTCCCCATACAAACCGTTTTCCAGATTTGATCTCCGGAGTCTCTTGGAGAAGCAAAATTCATCCGATCCGGTTGAAATTTGCAAGGTGGTGATAGTATGTGGCCGCTAATAACCATGGCAAATTTGGTCCATATCGGTCTATAGTTATATATAACCGATCCCCAATCACACAAAAATTGGTCCATATCGGTTCATAATCATGGTTGCTACTCGAGCCAAAAATTATCTACCAAAATTTTATTTCTATAGAAAATTGTGTCTAAATTTTATTTCTATAGAAAATTTTGTCTAAATTTTATTTCTATAGAAAATTTTGTCAAAATTTTATTTCTATAGAAAATTTTTTCAAAATGTTATTCCTATAGACAATTTTGTCAAACTTTATTTCTATAGAAAATTTTGGCAAGATTTTATTTCTATAGAAAATTTTGTTAAAATTTTATTTCTATGGAAAATTTTGTCAAAATTTTACTTCTATAGAAAATGCTGCCAAATTTTAATTCTATAGAAAATTTTGTTAAAATTTTATTTCTATAGAAAATTTTGTTAAAATTTTATTTTTATGGAAAATTTTGTCAAAATTTTACTTCTATAGAAAATGCTGTAAAAATTTTGTTTCTATAGAAAATTTTGTTAAAATTTTATTTCTATAGAAAATTTTGTTAAAATTTTAATTCTATTGAAAATTTTGTCAAAATTTTATTTCTTTAGAAAATTTTGTCAAAATTTGATTTCTATAAAAAATGTTGACAAAATTTTATTTCTGTAGAAAATGTTGACAAAATTTTATTTCTATAGAAAATTTTGTTAAAATTTTATTTCTATGGAAAATTTTGTCAAAATTTTACTTCTATAGAAAATGCTGTCAAAATTTTATTTCTATAGAAAATTTTGTTAAAATTTTATTTCTATAGAAAATTTTGTTAAAATTTTATTTCTATGGAAAATTTTGTCAACATTTTACTTCTATAGAAAATGCTGTCAAAATTTTATTTCTATAGAAACTTTTATCAAAATTTTATTTCTATACAAAATTTTGTCAAACTGAGTTATATACGTATTTAATCAGCCTTTTTTTATTTAATATATACCACGTATAGACTTACTTACAATTTAGAAGACGGTGTTAGGAAGTTTTAAGATACCTCGCCATTGGCAAGAGTTACCGCAACTAAAGTAATTCGATTATGTATGACAGTCTTCGGGAGAAGTTTCTACGCAATTCATGGTGGAGGGGACATAAGCTTCGTGCTGGTCGAACTTACGGCCGTATATACTGGTTTTCATTTAAATCTTTCTATTTAGTCGTTACTGAGTTAATAAAAACCCATAAAAGCAATTTTTATCTGGCATTTTCATTTTGGGCGTTAATGGGTTAATAAACTGAATAATTTATACAAACAAATACATTAATTAACAATTAAGTCATTTATTAGCACAATTGACTACGAAATTTCAATGATTAAATGTGGAGATTATTTTAAATAAACACATTTTACAACTTCTCATTTATATTTTGCCAGTATTTTAATTAGTTTTTCCGTTTTGTGTTCTTTGTCTTTCTCTTTACAGCATCTTCGGCAGGACCTCATGAAAAACGTTTATTACATGCACTCTTAGATAATTACAACAGTTTAGAGAGACCCGTTGTTAATGAATCCGATCCACTGCAATTAAGTTTCGGTCTAACCTTAATGCAGATAATTGATGTGGTAAGTTGACATTGCTTTTTATTTTCTTTCTGCTTTTCTTTATTCATATTTACCCGGAAATTTTGGCAGTATTTAAAACGGATGTTGGTTTTGGTTTCTCTATGATGTCTTTAGGTGTCTTTTCAAAGGATATTTCATCATCGCTATTCAAAAAAAAGAAAAAAAAAAAAACAAAAAACAGGCGTTAGTAGTGTAAATCATGAAGCATCCTCAACTTTGTGAAAGCCAACATAACACGCAGAGAAGGAATATGATCACCTCAAACATGTTTCAAGAGCAAAATGTTATTTTTGTATGGTTACCATGTAACATGTTTGTCACTAAAATGTTATTTTCTCATCAAATATAACCTAAAGGGTGATACGGTCAAAATTTGGTCAATATAAACTTGACGTATTTCTTTCAACTTTGCATTTAAAAAAGCTGAACACCCCTCATTTTGAAGGTGTGTGTGTGTAGAATGTTGCTCCTATTTTGATTTTGGAATTCACTCTTCAGTTGTCTTTTTTAATCATTTGTTTGGAAATATTTTGCGGAGAATTTTTTTCCGTGTAATTAGTTCTACGAATACATCTACACTTTGAGACTTTAATGCCATAATGACATGTATACATTTTTCTTTCTGTCCCACTTAAGTTCTATAACTATAGAGAAAAAAACAAGAGCAAGAGAGAGAGAGAGAGAGAGAGAGCGAGAGAAAAAGAGTGTTTATGGGAGAATGCTTAAAAGCTCATATCCCTAAGTTCTTGGTATTATTCTCGCCTAGTTAGTTAATTCCATTTTTTGTTTTGATTATACTCTCAAGTGATGAAGGCAAAGGCCAGCAATTTCATTTAACCCCCCTCCCCCACCAACCAGTAGTGTATGGCTCTTAAAAAAAGGAGAACCACCATTAGACCTGAAAAAAACAACAATGATGAAGGCTTTAATGATGATGATGTCGACGATGA
Source organism: Haematobia irritans (assembly GCF_050003625.1). NCBI lineage: Eukaryota > Metazoa > Arthropoda > Insecta > Diptera > Muscidae > Haematobia > Haematobia irritans. The sequence goes on along the minus strand of NC_134399.1, from coordinate 200,243,592 downwards.
CTATGACAAGTGTTAAGAAACCTTATACTTGGCTTCACAAACAACAACGACAACAACAACAAAAACTGCAATTGAGAATGATAATTTCTCCTACTCATATCAAAATAATCACATGCAGCACTTGTTGTTTTTGTTGCGCTGCTGCTGCTATTGTTGTTTTCATTAAGTAATTAACTAATTGTCAATTTTAAAATACTTTTGAGACCATAAACAAAGAATTGCTTAATAAAAACAACAACAACATCACCAACAAGAAAAATAATGACAATGATGATATGAGTAAATGAGGTAGCACTTGACTTGAGTAGTTATGTATGAGTTGGCTTTCACCCCTCACATCTCTAGTTGGCTTGGTGATGTTTTTTTTTTTTTCCTTAAGAATTTCTACCAAGGGTTCTTCTAATACACACACTCTCACACAGATTGAAAAGGACATGTAAGTGTCAAGACTTTAGGGCACTATTAGGATACAAGCGGCCTCATTTGTCAAATGATGACACAATTACTGCACATCAACAAGAAATAAGGACTTAATGAGTGGCTCTTAAGCATTAATTATTCATTTGCCTAAAAAGTTGAAAGAGATTTGTGAGTGTAGATTTATTTGTGTAGTACTAAAGTGACAACTCCTTGAGAGAAATTTATAGAAAGGACCAAAAGCTATTAAAAATGTTTAGAATGGTTGAAAGGGATTTACTTTAATGGAAGTATTAAGAGATGTTATTTAGTATCACCCAGCTTTTGGTTAGCTGTCATTTTTGAATTTTTTTCTTTGACATTAAACGATTAGAAACTATTCACTAATGCAAATCAGATAAAAACTAAGGTATATAGAAGGCCCAGAAATCAAATCAAAAGATCTATCTATATGGGGCTACACCAAAACATGAATCGGTATAAATCACATTCGACACCTGCGTAGATTTCCAATTTCAGACAAATCGGACAAAAATTATGATTTCTACACGGATGAAAAAGAGTGTTTTTCATATGTTTGGGTGTAAAAATTATATGTCTGGAACTCACATTTTTTAAACACAATATTTTTAAGTGCAAGCATATAATGTTCATAAACTAGCATAACATGTTTGGGACATATGTTAGGTTAGGTTATGTGGCTGCCCGATGTATCAGGCTCACTTAGACTATTCAGTCCATTGTGATACCACAGTGGTGAACTTCTCTCTTATCACTGAGTGCTGCCCGATTCCATGTTAAGCTCAATGACAAGGGACCTCCTTTTTATAGCCGAGTCCGAAAGGCATTCCATATTCCACACGCTCACAAAAAATCGCTTCTGTAACATATACTCCCAAACATATGTTGCTTCAAGCATATACATTTTTGGCTATTGCCCAAACATTTATATGTTTGATCTCTACCAATATATAATATGTTTGAAAGCATAGTGGTCTAAACAATATATGTTTGGGAGTATATGTTACAGAAGCGATTTTTTGTGAGCGTGTAGAGAGTATGCTGCAAGTAAAATAATGGAAGTATCCAATTGGCGCCTTAAAAATATATCCACGCAAAGAAAATTTCATTAACCCTTTCGACCCTAAAGTTGCCTGTGGGCAACTTTTTGTGTTTTGAGACTCACTGACAGCGTTGCTTTTATTTTTGTTCATAAAACTGTAACGGTATCGAAAGCGACAAGTGTTTTCTTCAAGTTGAATGAAAAATCAGCTAATTTGGTTGTTAATTAGCAAAACAATATTCATTAATACGCACGTACCTCAAGAAAAAAATATTTGCGAATTTAAAAAGAGGTTTTTATACATGTGACTTTTTTCAAAAATTACAACTAAAATGTTGAAAGTTTTTATTAAATCTATTGTAGTACATGTCAAATAAAATATATCTGGAAGTCAAATCTTACAATTGCAAAAAAACAGATGGGAAATTTTTAAAATTGAAAAGTTGCCGGTGGGCAACTTTGGGCATTTGTAGTAGTAAAATTACATATTTTTTAACTTAAGACCTGGAGAAAAAATGTTTGAAAAACAATGATTTTGAAAAAAATTTTGAACTTCAATTGGGATGTCCAAGTGACGAGAAATGCGGCGATGATGTGGAAAACATATCTGCAGTGCAGTGGGGAATTTGGAAGGAATCGTAAAAAGGGAGGACACCACTTCTTGGCAACATACTAGTGGATTAGCACGAATATTTACTTTGGTTTTTTACACCACCAGTTAAATTGACATGGGTTAAAAACAAAAAAAAAAAACAAAAAACAAAACATTTTCGTGAGTCACGCGTGATACACGCGAAGCCGTGAATGAAATTTAAACGAAACCTCGTGAATGTGCGTGAACGGCATTAAAGAAAAATGTGTGGCGCGTGAGCGTGAGTAAAAATCAAATTGTGTTCGTGATTGTGAGTGAGTAAACTTTCTTCGAAATCACGCTTTCACGATCCAACTCACGCTCAAGATTAAATTCACGTTAACAATAAAATTCATATTCACGATAAAATTCGCACTCACGGTAAAACAGACACAAAAAGTCATAATCACGAACAAATTCACGTTCACGATTAAATTCAAACTCACCGATTTTAATCACCTTTACATATTTAATCACGCTTAAGATTTCAATAGCGTGAGTCACGAGAAATTTCGTTAATTACCAGAATTTTATTGAGCCACGAAAATTGTCGTGTTCCGAAAATATTCGTGACTTACGAGATTTGGCGTGAATTACGAAAATTGTTGTGAATCGTGCGAAAGCGTGGGATATAAACATTGCTCATGTGTGAGCGTGTGCGAGTATGGATTTTCATTTCGTGACCGTGAATTCCTACCCACATGGCATGCGTGAGTACAAATATTTCTTCGTGAATGTGTTTGAGCGTGATTGAAATTCCACTCACGCGCTCATCTAAGTATATATTTACTGTAAAATAACAAAAAACTTAACAAAAATCCAATAAAACGTATAAAAAATAAAAATCCAATAAAACCAATAAAAAACATTACAAAACAAAATAGTTTGTAGTCACAATTGCCCAAAATTGCCCACAGGCAACATTCTCTTGCCTAAACGAATGGGCGTGGCGACCCGAAATTTTGGCTAGACGCTTCTTAAATGACTTCAACATGATTAAAAGTAAAACAAGTATATACGGCCGTAAGTTCGGCCAGGCCGAATCTTATGTACCCTCCACCATGGATTGCGTAGAAACTTCTACGAAAGACTGTCATCCACAAATTTCAACTCCCTCCAGAGGCTCCAAAACCAAATCTCTGGATCGGTTAATATGGGGGCCACAAATGATTATGGACTGATATGGACCACATTTGGCATGGTTGTTAAATATCATATACTACCACCACGTACCAAATTTCAACCAGATTGGATGAATTTTGCTTCTCCAAAAGGCACCGGAGGTCAAATCTGGCGATCGGTTTATATGGGGGCTATATATAATTATGGACTGATAGGAACCAAGTCCTGCATGGTTGTTGGATACCATATACTAACATCACGTACCAAATTTCAACCGAATGGGAAGAATTTTGCTCTTCCAAGATGCTCCGGAGGTCAAATCTGGGGATCGGTTTATATGGGGCCTATATATAATTATGGACCGATATCGACCAATTTTTGCATGGGTGTTTGAGGCCATATATTAACATCACGTATCAAATTTCAAATGAATCCGACGAATTTTGGTCTTCCAAGAGGCTCCGGAGGTCAAATCTGGTGATCGGTTTATATGGGGGCTATATATAATTATGGACCGATATGGACCAATTTTTGCATGGTCATTAGAGACCATATACTAACATCATGTACCAAATTTCAGCCGGATCGGATGAAGGTTGTTTCTCTTAGAGGCTCTGCAAGCCAAATAGCGGGATCGGTTTATATGGAGGCTATATATAATTATGGACCGATGTGGACCAATTTTTGCATGATTGTTAGAGACCATATACTAACACCATGTTCCAAATTTCAGCCGGATCGGATGAAATTTGCTTCTCTTAGAGGCCTCGCAAGCCAAATTTGGGGGTCCGTTTATATGGGGACTATAGGTAAAAGTGAACCGATATGGTCCATTTGCAATACCATATGACCTACATCAATAACAACTGCTTGTGCCAAGTTTCAAGTCGATAGCTTGTTTCGTTCGGAAGTTAGCGTGATTTCAACAGACGGACGGACGAAGGGACGGGCATACTCAGATCGACTCAGAATTTCGCCACGACCAAGAATATATATACTTTATGGGGTCTTAGAGCAATATTTCGATGTGTTACAAACGGAATGACAAAGTTAATATACCCCCATCCTATGGTGGAGGGTATAAAAATGACTTAACCCTTGTGCACTCCTTGGTTAAGTGCCCTTCCCACGTATGGATTATTACAGCGGATTATGGAAATATTTTATTTTTATTATTTTCTTCCAAAAACATACATTTCGTCCCTGTAATAGATAAATAAAAGTTTCAAAAAAATATCCTATAACTAAAGGAATAAAAATTACGTTTTAAAATCAAAGTTGGGTCAAATTGTCCCAAGGGGTTCTCAAGGTTTAAAAAGAGCTCACCCAGTTCTGAAAATTATGTCTTTACACAAACAATTTTGATATTAATTCCGAACCAAAGGAACGGACAATTTCACTAAGGCTTCATGTAAAATCCATTAAAAGCGCAAAAAAGAGTAGCCCAAAAAGGCGATAAAAATCTTCTTTTTCGATCCGGAAGTGTTGCAAAATAGGCTCAGAAGCAATGTAAAATTACATGGACTGAACGTGGTCATAGGGTAGAAGTCATCTTTTTAAGCAATCGCTGAATGGATTTCACATTAGCTTTTAGACATGATAATATTTCACTATATTGGAATTCATTTAAAAAATGAGGAAAAACTTAAAAAAAAAATAAAAATTGTATTGACTTTTGTCTCTACATAAAGACGTTCTAAATAATATTAACAAATATTTAATAGCAAATTTCACTTCTGCAGCGAAATATATCGATACACTTTTCAAATATTTTTTGGAAATTTCCATTCTTGTCCGGTGATGGCATGATATTATTCTCAAACAAACGATAATGCTGGGCACATGGCACCAAAGCTATTGATAAGCAATTTTTCACATCAACTACTTCCCAGTGTTTGCTGGGAACTTTTTGTGAAGGGAACATTTTGTTCATCTCTAGAAGAACATTTTGGATGTACATTAAGAGCAATAAATTAGAAATACCTTCCAATTTTGTCTGGGTTTCTAATTCAAGTATAAATTAACTATGTTTCTGGAAATTATTCCCTATTTGTAGTAAAACGAGTTTTTTAAATAAAATCTTCAACTCTTAAATGCTTTTTATACCATCCACCATAGAATGGGGGGTATATTAACTTTGTCATTCCGTTTGTAACACATCGAAATATTGATCTAAGACCCCATAAAGTATATATATTCTTGGTCGTGGCGAAATTCTGAGTCGATCTGATGTCCGTCCGTATGTTGAAATCACGCTAACTTCCGAACGAAACAAGCTATCGACTTGTAACTTGGCACAAGTAGTTGTTATTGATGTAGGTCAGATGGTATTGCAAATGGGCCATATCGGTCCATTTTTACGTATAGCCCCCATATAAACGGACCCCCAAATTTGGCTTGCGCGGCCTCTAAGAGAAGCAAATTTCGTCCGATCCGGCAGAAATCTGGTACATGGTGTTAGTATATGGTCTCTAACAACCATGCAAAAATTGGTCCACATTGGTCGATAATTATATATAGCCCCCATATAAACCGATCCCCCGATTTGGCTTGCAGAGCCTCTAAGAGAAAAAAATTTCATCCGATCCGTCTGAAATTTGGTACATGATGTTAGTATATAGTCTCTAATGACCATGCAAAAATTGGTCCATATCGGTCCATAATTATATATAGCCCCCATATAAACCGATCTCCAGATTTGACCACCGGAGCCTCTTGGAAGACCAAAATTCATCTGATTCAGTTGAAATTTGGTACGTGATGTTAATATATGGCCTCAAACACCCATGCAAAAATTGGTCGATATCGGTCCATAATTATATATAGGCTCCATATAAACCGATCCCCCGATTTGGCTTGCAGAGCCTCTAAGAGAAAAAAATTTCATCCGATCCGTCTGAAATTTGGTCCATAATGTTAGTATATGGTCTCTAATGACCATGCAAAAATTGGTCCATATCGGTCCATAATTATATATAGCCCCCATATAAACCTATCTCCAGATTTGACCACCGGAGCCTCTTGGAAGACCAAAATTCATCTGATTCAGTTGAAATTTGGTACGTGATGTTAATATATGGCCTCAAACACCCATGCAAAAATTGGTCGATATCGGTCCATAATTATATATAGGCTCCATATAAACCGATCTCCAAATTTGACCTCCGGAGCATCTTGGAAGAGCAAAATTCTTCCCATTCGGTTGAAATTTGGTACGTGATGTTAGTATATGGTATCCAACAACCATGCAGGAATTGGTTCCTATCAGTCCATAATTATATATAGCTCCCATATAAACCGATGGCCAGATTTGGCCTCCGGTGCCTTTTGGAGAAGCAAAATTCATCCGATCTGGTTGAAATTTGGTACGTGGTGGTAGTATATGATATTTAACAACCATGCCAAAAGTGGTCCATATCAGTCCATAATCATTTATAGCCCCCATATAAACCGATCCCGAGATTTGGGTTTGGAGTCTCTTGGAGGAGCAAATTTCATCCGAGTGAGTTGAAATTTGTGGATGACAGTCTTTCGTAGATGTTTCTACGCAATCCATGGTGGAGGGTACATGAGATTCGGCCTGGCCGAACTTACGGCCGTATATACTTGTTGATGGATGATTTCAATATTTTATTGTATATCCTAAACCACATAGTGGTCAGGGTATAATAATTTTGATCTGCCAAAAATATGCCTACCAGAAATATTGATTTAAGACCTCATAAAATATATACCGATCGACTCAGAATTACCTCCTGAATGGATCTAGCCCTTGGTGTCCATCCGTCCTTTTGTCCGTCCATGCTAAGCAAATCTCGCATTCGTATTTAAAAGAATGCGAGATTTGACAATATTTTTTTCTTCAATATGATAAGATTTTAAATATTTTCTAAGTTTATAAACGTTTTCCTGATCTAATATATCTTTTAAGTGTATTCATTTTTATGTATCATTTACTAAATTAATTCTAATTTTTATTATTTTCAACCACCAGCATATACCCATCGGTGTTGTTTAATGGTAGATTTATGTCATCCATTTAAAATCCCTTTTAAGTCATACCCATAAACTAAAGAACTAAATAGAAAAAATGTCTCCAATCACAAATCACATGCCATGGATCCAATCCTTTTCCTATTAAAAATAAATGAATCACTTTATCTTTACAAATTAGGCTTTTTGAAACCCAACAAATACCTTTATCCAATTTACTACAATAGCAATTTCCATATCAAAGAATTCCTCTTTCAAAACGAAACGAAAATGATTTGATTAGTTCAATTCGTTTGACAGCCAACTATTGTGAGCCAACAAATGCTCAAATGCTGGCTCAATTCAAGTCATCTAGGAGACAGGTGATGGCAAAAAGCAATGTAATCGCTGTCAAATTCAATTACCCCCAAAAGGAACCTTGATATTTTTCATTTTTTTGTGGGGAGCGGGGGTGGTTTATGGGAAAAGAAAAATCACCAGCAATTGTCAACAATTGTAGAGGCATAAAATCCCCTTAAGCTAAGATTTGAACCCCAAAACTCAAAGGCAAGGATTGTGGCAAAGACGAAAAAATTAAATCAAAAAGATTTTTTTTTATCATGATAGGCATCTGGAAATCTGGAGGCTTGGTCCTTTTTCTACAGAAAAAAAAGGTAAAGGTTAGGAAAATCTTTAAAATTTGCTTTAGGGAAAAAATGGCAACCCCCAGACTCAAAACCAGCAGACAACAAAAGGTGATTTGTAATGTGTGCAGGTGTAGGTCTCGAGTATTCTTAACTGTCTGCTGTACGTTAGGAGTAGCTGTGGAAGGCTTTTTACACTTAATACTGATTTAAGATAGGAAAAAAATATCATTCTCTGCATTTGATTTCTATTTTCCTACTGGCGGTAATGCTTTGAGTGCTTTGAGAAGAAAGGCATTTTTTCCACTCAAAAAGCCGGGTTGTTCTATGGAAATGGTAAAAAGGGCATAGAATTGTTGCTTTGAATTTTACTCTTACTGGTGTTTTTTTTTTTACATTCTGCATAGGAAGGTTTTCTGACAACAAGAAATCCTATTAACAAAGAACGAATATGTATTAGAAATCCAACTAACACCTGCTGGTAGCCTTGGGCATCCACAAAAACCAAGATAATTCCAGCTTTGTAAATTGGGAGTTTGGGAGGGTAATGCCACAGCCATAGCATCAGCACTGAGGAAAAAATCACCTGCAGCCAGACATAAACAGTTAAAGTAACTTGATTGTAAAGGCTAAAAGGCATATAATTTTGCTCCTATACACATACATATTAGCCTATCTACCATATACTTCTATTGCTCTCTTGCAGGGATGGAAAATACAATTTTTAAGAAAGTACAAAAACGGTATTTTTTTGGAGCGAAAAAGAACTTCCACTAAATTTCAACTAAAATTCCATTGGAAGATTATTGGCAAGAGCTCTTTTAGACTGAATTTTAAAGAAAAAAAATTTTTGTTTGTCAACTCCCCAATAATAATTTTCTTTTTGGTTGTATATCCGCTTACAAAGACAATAATGCAATCACGGTTGCCATAGTTGGGAGAATTCTGCTGTTCGGTAGATTGGTAGAATTCATGGTACTTCATAAATTTTCTGTAGATAAATAAAACTAAAATTTTGACAAAATTGAATATAGAAAAAAAAGCTGACAAAATTTTCTAAAGAACCAAATTTTGACAAAATTTTCTATAGAAATACAATTTTGACAAAAAATTCATAGAACTAAAAATTTGACAAAAATCTATAGAAATGAAATTTTGACAACATTTTCTATAAAAATGAAATTTTGACAAAATATTCCATAGAAAAAAGATTTTGTCAAATTTTTCTATAGAAATAAAATTTGGACAAATTTTTTTATAGAAATAAAATTTTGACAAAACATTTCATAGAAATAAAAATTTGACAAAATTCTATAGAAATAGAATTTGACAACATTTTCTATAAAAATAAAATTTTGACAAAATATTCCATAGAAATAAGATTTTGTCAAATTTTTCTATAGAAATAAAATATTGACAAAACTTCCTAAGAAAAAAAATATTTGACAAAATTTTCTATAGAAAAAAATTTTTGTTTGTTTGTTATTGTTGGCTTCTCTTCAATCGTTATTGTTGTTTTTTTTTTTTTTTTTTGATCTCAGCTTAAAGCCATGCATTGACTAAACTACAAGTGTAGCTTAATCAACAGAGGAAAAGTATGCTTGTCAAATTTATTTGGGCAAAGCCCTATAGACTGCAAGATGGTTGGATGTACAGCTGTACAGAAAAAAAATTTTAACAAATTCTATAGTAATACAATGTTGAAAATCTATAGAACATTTTGTCAAAATTTTCTAAAGAAAAAAAAATGGGCAAAATGTTTTGTAGAAATAAAATGTTGACAACAATTTTTATAGAAATAAAATTTTGACAACATTTGTTATAAAAAAAAAATTGACACAATTTTCTATAGAAATAAAATTTTGACCCAATTTCTATAGAACTACAATTTTGACTTCTTTCAAATTTTTCTATAGAATTAAAACTTTGACAAAATTTTCTATAGAAACAAAATTTTAACAAAATTATCTATAGAAACAAAAACATTATACAATAAAGAAGAGCAAGAGAACGCGAGAGTACGTTTAGCTTCTCTTATAGATGACCACATACAAAAGACTAAACCAAATAAGAAAGAGAAATTTATACTTGACACAGTGGGGGAGACACGGAAATATCTAAAGGAAAATAAAGATGTACTTATTCTAACTGCTGATAAAGGGGGAAAACCGTAGCGATGTATAAAGACGATTATGAAATAAAGATGAAAAATATTTTAAGAGATATTTGTACATATAGACGCTTAAAAAGAGATCCGACATCAACACTACAAACCAAAAATAACAAACTGGTGGAAAAATTATTCAGAATGAACATCATTGACACCAACGAAAAAATAAAATTGATATGTAAAACTGCTAACGCCCCTCGAATTTAAGACCGATATGTTCTTCAATAAATTCCCCCTCTTATGAACTATCAAAATATATTGTAAATATTTTGAAAAATATGACGAAAGATTCCAAATATAATGTAAAGGACGCAATTGAATTTAAGAATAAAACCAGTAATATTAAGATTGAGGACAATGAAACAATGATCTCGTTTGACGTAGTATCTCTTTTTCCAAGCATTCCAGTAAATTTGGCGATTAAGATTATAAAAGAAAAATGGGACGAAATAAAGGACTATACGAAGATACCAATGGATATTTTTTATAGAAATGTTAACTTTTTGTATAAAGGACTCAAGATATTTTGTATATGATGACAAGGTGTATGAGCAACGTAAAGGAATGCCAATGGGATCACCAGCTTCACCGATTATCGCCGATATTGTAATGGAAGTACTCTTGGACTCAGTATTGGAAAAATTGACTATTAAACCAAAAATAATGACAAAATATGTAGATGATCTGTTCTGTATTTTGAACAAAAATGACGTTCAGGCCACTTTATCAGCTTTAAACGCCTTTGATAGACAAATTCAATTTACGATGGAAACAGAAGAGGACAACAAGTTACCATACTTAGATACTATAATTCTAAGGCACAGAAATGGAATAAAAATTAACTGGTATCAAAAGCCAACAGCCACAGGACGATTGATCAATTTCAACTCCAAACATCCTAGACGAGTTATAATGAATACGGCTACAAATTTTATAAGAAGAGTACACGATATCAGCGACAAAATATTTCATAAGGACAACGAAGATAAGATAAGGACCATATTGCGATTAAATGATTTCCCGAATAAGACGATTGACGACCTAATACAACATGTAAAAGAACGACAACATATCAAACATGACGAAATTGAACCCAAAATTTATAAACCCTTGACATATGTCCCCCAATTCTCGGAAAGATTCAAATCGTCAAACATGCTAAATAAGGACAAATTTCAAATTGCACAAAGGACTCATAATACAGTAAATCAATTCTTCAGCAAGACAAAATCCAAAATTAAGAAAGAAGACAAGTCAAACGTAGTATATAAGATCAAATGCAATGGAAATGACTCTGATACTTGCCAAAAAGTATATATTGGTACAACGAAAACCAAATTAAAAACTAGACTCTCAGGACATAAATCTGATCACAAACCACTGATAAGCCCTTGGAGCAAAAGACGGCACTTGCAGCACATTGCACTTTAACAGGACACAAACCAAACTTTAAGGACGTAGATATTTTGACGCAAGAAACCAATTATAAAAGGAGATTTACTCTGGTACCTGCAGAAAGACGAATGAATTTTAAGACTGATACGGACCATTGTGCACATATTTATAGAAATATTGTACAAAAATATAGTAAGACAGATTAGCTTTTAGTTGTAAATATACTCCCTTGTAAAGAAGTTCACTGTTCTTTAAATTTAAATGTAATTATCTGTGTTTTTCATGTAATGATATATTTTTTGTTAATGTGTTAAATGTTTTTTCTTTTTGTTTAAAGTAATTTCCCTGAAGACGAGCATCGGAGATGTCTCGAAATATTGGAAAATTTTAAATATAAAAATACAACTCAAAAAACAACAACATCTGTTTTTATTCACATGACCTCAAGCCGAACTAAGCAAATATAATTAAAAGTTTAAAGGTCAACTAATTAAAACAACGAAACAAAATTTTGTCAAAATTTTCTATAGAAATAAAATTTTGTCAAATTTTCTATATAAATAAAATGTTGACAACATTTTCTATAGGAATACAATTTAAAAAAAAATTTCTATCGAAATAAAATTTTAAAATTTTTTTTTAGAAATAAAATATGGACAAAATTTTCTATAGAAAAAAAAATTTTGATAAAAGAAATAAGATTTTGTCAAATTTTTCTATTGAAATAAGGTTTTGTCAAATTTTTTTATAGAAATAAAATTTTGACAAAATTTTCTCTATAAATAAAATTTTGACAAAATTTTCTATAGAAATAAAATTTCGACCAAATTCTCTATGGAAATAAAAATTTGAAAAATTTTTCTGCAGAATTAAAATTTTGGCAAAATTTACTATAGAAATAAAATTTTGACAAATTTTTCTACAGAAAAAAAAAATAAAAGAAATAAGATTTTGTCAAATTTTTGTATTGAAATAAGATTTTGTCGAATTTTTCTATAGAAATAAAATTTTGACAAAATTTTCTATAGAAATAAAAATTTAACAAAATTTTCTATGGAAATAAAAATTTTAAAAATTTTTCTGCAGAATTAAAATTTTGACAAAATTTTCTATATAAATAAAATGTGGTCAACATTTTCTATAGAAATAAAATGTTGACAAAAAATTCTATAGAAATAAAATTTTGACAAAATTTTCCTTTGAAATAAAATTTTGACAAAATTTTCTATAGAAATAAAATTTTGACAAAGTTTTCTATAGAAATAAAATTTTGACAAAATTTTTAATAGAAATAAAATATTGACAAAATTATCTATAGAAAAAAAAATTTGGCAAAATTTTCTAAAGAAAAAATATTTTGACAAAATTTTCTAAAAAAAAAAAAATAGCAAAATTTTCTATAGAAATAAAATGTTGACAACATTTTTATAGAAATAAAATTTTGACAAAATTTTTTATAGAAAAAAAAAATATGACAAAATTTTTTTTTGTAGTAAAAAAAATTTTGACAAAATTTTTATAAAATTGTCTACCTTCCAAATTTTTCTATAGAATTAAAATGTTGACAAAATTTTCTATTGAAAAAAAAATTGACAAAAAATTCTATAGAAATTAAACTTTGACAAAAATTTCTTTAGAAATAATAAATTGACAAAATTTTCTATAGAAAAAAATTTGAAAAATATTTCTATACAAAAAAAATTTGACAAAATTTTCCATATAACTAAAATTTTTACAAAAATTTTTATAGAAATGAAATTTTGACAAAATTTTCTATAGAAATAAAAGTTTGACAAAATTATCTATAGAAATAAAATTTTGACAAAATTTTCATCTGAAATAAAATTTTGATAAAATTTTCTATAGAAATAAAATTTTTGACAAAATTTTCTTTAGAAATAAAATTTGAAAAATTGTTCTATAGATATACAATTTTGACAAACATTTTCATATGAAATAACATTTTTACAATATTTTCTATAGAAATAAAAGTTTGACAAAATTTCCTATACAAATAAAATTTTTACAAAATTCTTTTTCTGTTTTCTGTTGGTTAAGCTACACTTGTAGTTTAGTCAGTACATGGTTTTAAGCTGAAATCAAAAACAACAACAATGATTAAAGAAAACATCCAACAATAGCAAAACAAAACGAATTTTTACAAAATTTTCATCTAAAATAAAATTTTGACAAAATTTTCTATAGATTTAAATAATATGTTTTTTGGTAGTTTTTGGTAAGATTTTCTCTAAGTGTTGGTAGATTATTTTTGTCTCAAGTAATGGTTCGCATTATTTTAGTACGCGATCGATATCTTCTTCTCTAGAAAGTGTTCGAGTGGAAGCGTAATATAGAATAGCATGCTTTTTTCGAATAAAACATTCTTGAAATTCAATAAAATCGTGTTTTTGAATATGGCTTTTACAAAATCGATATTTTCCTCTCGTATGAACTTGTGTGTTTTGCAATATTTGTAAAAGACTAAGTTTATTAAAGACTTTTTCAAAATATTAAAATATTTTGTCAAAACTATTGTACCATAACTCTGATATCGGCTCAAAAATATCTATACAAAATGTACTAAATCATTCGCGGGGGTACTGCGGTACTGATAAGGGTGAAAAATATTGAAAAAAAAGTACTATAGTACTGTATTTTCCACCCCTGCTCTCTGGAATATAACCATTCAGACTATAAAAAGGATATGAGTGCCTAAAAGTGTATGTGTGTGTGTGTGTGTGAATGTGTATGCCTTTTCACCCCAGAGTAAAATGTCTGCTGGATTGAATGGCTCAACGACATATCTTCGTTACAAGAGACTGACTTAACATGCTGGTGATATGTGTGAAGCTAGCGGAAATAATAAACCAAAAATATGTATTGCAAATTTCTTACCATGACCCATCATCACCATCCTTTTCGTCCTTCCTCATATCTGCTTGTCATGGTGATAACAAGTAAAGATTTCAACATTTTGGAGTATGAGATGAAACGTAAATCATCAGTTATTTTAAAGGTGATGGCTGTAGTAGAAATCAGTTAAGTGAGATTTTATTAAAATATGGGTGTCGATTTAGGGGTTTCCGTAAGTGGTTTGTGACGAGTATGTTAAGATAAGGACAAAGTAGATATGGAAAAATGCCAGGTCTTTCCTTTTTGCCCCTCCAATTAGTTTTCCTATATTCGAGTCTGGGCTTATATGTTACGTTTTTATTGCATAATTGATTCTCATAAACGAAAATGAATTGTGAACAAAGTATTTTCGAAACTTATCAATAGATGTCTCTCCGGTGCAACTCCATACTGTGTGTGGGAAAGGTGACATTATAAAAAAAAAAAAAACAACAACAATAAACAAATATATACTGCTTTACAGCCAGACTGAATATTATGTACCTTCTATCATGGATTGCGTACAAAGTACTACAAACGACTGTCATCCACAATCGAATAACTTGGTTTGTGGTAGCCGTTGCGATGGCAACTGTCTTCTAAATTATAAGTCAGTTAGCCTCTAACAGCCTCTTCAGTTCTTGATCGATTTATATAGAAGAGTCTATAAATAAAAATTTTATAAAAATTTTCGCATGGTAATTAGAGGACTAATCCCATTCGGCGTCTTCAGACTTTTTTGGTGGTCTTCCACGTTCTTCATTTCTCACATCAAAATCATTATTTCTGAACCATCTGAGCTGTTGAAACTATCTTTTGCAGCAATTTTCTTCAAATGAAAACAAAAAAAAAAAGCTTTCCGCAAATTACATAACATTCTGGTCAAAAATTCGACATTTTTAACACTATGAAAAAATATGATGTTGTCTGTTCAATGACTTCATGTATACTAAATATTTTTCACAGATGTCATAGCAAACAAGGATAGGTTAGGTTAGGTTAGGTGGCAGCCCACTGTATCAGGCTCACTTAGACTATTCAGTCCATTGTGATACCACATTGGTGAACTTCTCTCTTATCACTGAGTGCTGCCCGATTCCATGTTAAGCTCAATGACAAGGGACCTCCTTTTTATAGCCGAGTCCAAACGGCGTTCCACATTGCAGTGAAACCCCTTAGAGAAGATTTGAAACCCTCAGAAATGTCACCAGCATTACTGAGGTGGGCAAATACACCGCTGAAAAACTGTTCGGTTCAAGCAGGAATCGAACCCACGACCTTGTGTATGCAAGTCGGGCATGCTAACTATTGCACTACGGTGGCTCACCATAGCAAACAAACAAAACAAAAAACATGTATATACGGCCGTAAATTCGGCCAGGCCGTATCTTATGTACCCTCCATGGATAGCGTAGAAACTTCTACGAAAGACTGTCATCCACAATCGAATTACTTGGGTTGTGGTATCTTAAAACTTCTTAACATCGTTTTCTAAATTGTGAGTTAGTCCATACGTGGTATATATTAGACCAAAAAGGTAATGTATAGGTAAGTCTACAAATAATTACGAATCGATATGGACTTTTGCACGGTACGTAGAGAGCCAGAATTGAAATATGGGGGTGGCTCATATGGGGACTATATACAATTATGAACTTGATATGGACCAATTTTTGTGTGATTGGGGATCGATTTTTCTGAGGACTATATATAACTATAGACCGATATGGACTTAGTTAGGCATGGTCATTAGCGGCCATATACTAGCACAATATGCCAAATTTCAACTGACTCGAATGAAATTTTCTCCTCCAAGAGGCTCCAAAACCAAATCTCGGGATCGGTTTATATGGGGGCTATATATGATTACTTTTGGCATGGTTGTTAAATATCATATACTACCACCACGTGCCAAATTTTAACCAGATCGGATGAATTTTGCTTCTCCAAAAGGCACCGGAGGTAAAATCTGGGGATCGGTTTATATGGGAGCCATATATAATTAAGAACTGATATGAACCAATTATTGCATGTTTGTTGGATACCATATACTACCACCACGTGTTGGATACCATATACTACAACCAGATCGGATGAATTTTGCTCTTCCAAGGGGCTCTGGAGGTCAAATCTGGGGATTGGTTTATGTGGGGGCTATTTATAATTATGGACCTATTTCGACCAATTTTTGCATGGGTGTTTGAGGCCACCCATGCAAAAACGCGTGTAAATCGGTGAAATCGTTTATTTAAAAAATCAAATTAAATTTCTTTTTCAAGTTCAATTAGTATAAAATTCAGGAAAAATATTCAGTTAGGCTTTCGCTTTTCCAAATCCGAATTGCCGGGCCTCACGCTTGACACCTGCCATCAGATTTTGTACAGCCACCTTGTCCACCTTCTACGCCGCAGAAAGCCAGTTTGCCTTGAACTGCTGCTCGTCCTTAGAAGTTTTTTTGGTCTTCTTTAGGTTCCGCTTGACAATAGCCCAGTATTTCTCAATTGGGCGGGGCTCTGGCGTGTTGGGAGGGTTCTTGTCCTTGGGAACCACCTGCACGTTGTTGGCGGCGTACCACCCCATGGCCTTTTTACCGTAATGGCAAGATGCCAAATCCGGCCAAACCAGTACGGAACAACCGTGTTTCTTCAGGAAAGGCAGCAGACGTTTATTCAAACACTCTTTCACGTAAATTTCTTGGTTGACAGTCCCGGAAGCTATGAAAATGCTGCTTTTCAAGCCACAGGTACAGATGGCTTGCCAAACCAGATATTTCTTTGCGAACTTTGACAGTTTTATGTGCGTGAAAATATCTGCTACCTTTCCTCTTCCTTTTGCCGTATAAAACTCCTGTCCCGGAAGCTGCTTGTAGTCGGCTTTGACGTAGGTTTCGTCGTCCATTACCACGCAGTCAAACTTCGTCAGCATCGTCGTGTACAGCCTCCGGGATCGCGCTTTGGCCGTCGTATTTTGTTTATCATCGCGATTTGGAGTCACTACCTTCTTGTAAGTCGATAGTCCGGCTCGTTTTTTGGCTCGATGCACGGTTGTAGACGATACACCCAGCTTATTTGCGGCATCTCGGAGAGAGAGGTTAGGGTTTCGCTTGAAACTACCGGCAACTCTCTTTGTCGTCTCAGCGGCTTCCGGTTTTCGATTTCCCCCCGATCAAGACTTCCTGGCTGTCGACAAACGTTCCCCAAACACTTTAATTACATTTGTAACGGTTGATTTGGCAATTTTTAGCGATTTGCCAGCTTTGCGTGCGAGTAGCTCGGATTTTCGCGATGCGCGAGCAAAATTTTGATACGCTGCTCTTCTTGCTTGGACGGCATTTTGACAACTGAAGAGTGAATTCCAAAATCAAAATAG
The DNA here is from genome assembly GCF_050003625.1 of Haematobia irritans. Classification (NCBI taxonomy): domain Eukaryota; kingdom Metazoa; phylum Arthropoda; class Insecta; order Diptera; family Muscidae; genus Haematobia; species Haematobia irritans. Next base: position 200,225,917 of record NC_134399.1, on the reverse strand, counting down.
GAGCAACATTCTACACACACACACCTTCAAAATGAGGGTGTTCAGGTTTTTTAAATGCAAAATTGAAAGAAATACGTCAAGTTTATATTGACCAAATTTTGACCATATCACCCTTTAGAGCCTTTATATAAAGCATATATTCGTGATCAAGGAGAAATAAGACGATATAATCATGCCCGTCTTTCTGTCTGTTGTAATCTGTTGTAATTTCGTAATCATTTGAATAATGGGTGAAAAATCTACAGATTTCAGATTTTAAATCAAGGCTTTATTTTATAATTTTCTTGGACACTTACATGAGACGTTCATGATTCCTCTAAAAGTCAAACAAAATGGTTTTTATAAATCCAGAATCTGATATGGTCTTCGTAGGTAATATCTTTTAATTTATCTTCGGGAAATGTACTGGTTGAACTGCTCTGTTTGGGAGAATGTCTGTCATCAAAATCTTCTGAAATTTTAAAGGAAACTATAATATTTGATTCATGGTGATAGGTATTTAAGATTCGGCCCAGCCGAACTTACTGCTCTATATACTTGTTTATATATACCCCATTTAGATGGAGCTTTGATCTGATCTCCGATGTATCTGGCAGCTAAAATCACAAAAAGCCATGCAAATGTTGTTTAAATCTGCTCCGACCGGGCTTTTTGGCCCTTTGAGCATCAAATATTTTACCTTTGGTCAAGAACCAAATAATTTACATAAAAGTAAACAATGTTTGTTTTTTTTTTCGGTGCACACAATCTGTTTATCTCTAATTGAAATCTCTCCCAAAAAGTTTACCTCAAACAAAGTTTAATATCACACATTTAACGACAATAAAACAACAAAAACGAGAGATATGGATCCTATATTCTCTACGAAACACCCGCAACATGTTTGATTACAACCTCACATTTATAACCAAAATCTCTTAAACACCTCAATTTGTATTATCGTGCAAAGTTTTGCAAATAAATTGTTTTCCTGTGAGATATTCTTCATCCCATTTCCCCCGCCCCGACTAACTGTGCTTTGCTTTGTTTTTGACCCCTACCACAAAAAGTTATCTTAATAACCACTTTATGGTCATGAGTGGTACTAACAAGCACGATGCACCTCTTGCTTTGTATTCCTTAACCGACAATACCACAACCCTCTGGGTCATATACAATTGATGTAGATTTGTGTGTGTGTGTATGTGTATGAATTTTTCCTCAGTTTTACTACCCCATAGTCATCATAGACAATGGCGAGGAAACAAAAATAGTATGGCTTTTGGAACGCCTCTACTCGATGATATCTGCTTACAACTAGCCTGCCAATGTAGTAGCTTGTAAGGATATTTCGGTTTTGTTGTTCTTCTTTATTCCACTTTGTCTCTCTCAGCGTCTCTTACCCAATGGAACGTCAAAGTGAACATGCACTTTATGGTGTCACTTACAGTTGAACATGGAAAAACAAGAAAGCTGGCAAGTGCCAACAAACCTCTTCAGCACCAGCGATGAAGATGAAGATGCATGAGACACCCTTACTCTGAGAACAAGCACAGTGGCACAAAATTACCACTTGAAAGGACAACCAACACTTATCACCTAATGGTGAAGGTGTCACACACACACACACAACAACAGATTTCGAAGGTGTGCTGTATGGTGCGTTGTAGCATAATTTATTCTCTACTTCTCTACATAACAGAAGATAATAGTGGGGTTGTGTGGAGGGGGTAGTGATTGATGAAGGTATCATTTTCATGGAAAATGGGGATTGAATTAAAGTATTCCACCTCTAAAGACAATCTAAATTGCATACTTTTGATGAAGGATCGAAAGAAATCATATTAAATTCATTCTTAAATTTTAGGTCAGCCTGTTACTTCAGGGCCGCTTAGACTTTTCAGTCAATTGTGTATCACAAGTGTTGAATTCTTAAATCATGACATGAATCTCGATCAATGGTGGTCCTCGCGAGCGTTGACGCAAGATCTTATGGGTACTTGTGCTTAGAGCCAAGTCAGGCAGGCCTCGCCATGGGTTTAAAGGGATGTTAGCCATTTTAGTGTCCAGCAATATGGAAAATAATTATAGCTTATTTAGATTAGAACCTCTACTTTAAAATAACATCGTGAAATAAATCGAAACTAAATGGGGAGTTAGAGTTTGGAGTTGTTTTCGAATGTCGTCTGTAGTGGACATTGGTAGTGAAAGGATTAGGACGCATATTTAAGGAATTATGGCCAAAAAAAGTTTTTCATATAAAAATTTTATTTTTTTGAGGATTTTCATTGAAATTTTAATTTTTTTGAGGGTGGTCACGAATTAAAGTCCTTTTGGCTCTAGGACGCATATTTAAGGAGTTATGGCCAAAACAAGTTTTTCATATAAAAATTTAAATGTTTTGAGGATTGTCATCGAAATTTTGATTTTTTGAGGGTGGTCACGATTTAAGGTCCTTTTGGCTCTCGGACGCATATTTAAGGAGTTATGGCAAAAAAAATTTTTCATATAAAAATTTGATTTTTTGAGGATTTTCATTTAAATTTTGATTTTTTGGGGGGTGGTCACGATTTAAGGTCCTCTAGAACGCATATTTAAGGAGTTATGGCCAAAATAAGTTTTTCATATAAAACTTTTAATTTTTTGAGGATCCTCATCGAAATTTTAATTTTTTGGGGGTGGTCACAAATTAAGGTCCTTTTGGCTTTAGGACGCATATTTAAGGACTTATGACAAAAAAAATAAGTTTTTCATATAAAAATTTTAATTTTTTGAGGATCCTCATCGAAATTTTAATTTTTTGAGGGTGGTCACAAATTAAGGTCCTTTTGGCTCAAGGACGCATATTAAAGGAGTTATGGCCAAAATAAGTTTTTCATATAAAAATTTGATTTTCATTGAAAAGTTGATCGTTTTTTGGACAAGTGAAAAAAATTTATATTAGATAAATGTCTCTTCTATGCTAAGCAAAATTCGCATTCGGATTTTAAGGGCATGGAAATTTTGGCCTCACGGTAATAATTTTCAGTGTATGTCATAAGTTATGGTTTGATAATAAAATGTATATATTCGTTCCTCTATGCAATGGGGTCCGTAAAACTCTATTTTTTTTACTAGGGACCACGGTTGCCACATATGGTAGAATTCTAACAAAAAACCGAAATTTTTAATATTTGATAGATTGGTAAATTGTTGATGTTTTGATAGATTTTGCAAAACATTCCTCTCCAACTAAGAGGTAATTCAATTCTCTATAGAAATAAAATTTTTACAACATTTTCTATATAAATAAAATTTTGACAAAATTTTCTATACAAATAAAATTTTGACAAAATTTTCTACAGAAATAAAATTTTGACAAAATTGTCTGTAGAAACAAAATTTTGACAAAATTTTCTATAGAAATAAAATTTTTACAACATTTTCTATATAAATACAATTTTGACAAAATTTTCTATACAAATAAAATTTTGACAAAATTTTCTACAGAAATAAAATTTTGACAAAATTGTCTGTAGAAACAAAATTTTGACAAAATTTTCTATAGAAATAAAATTTTGACTAAATTTTCTATAGAAATTAAATTTTGACAAAATTTTTTATAAAAATTAGACAATATTTTCTATAGCAATAAAACGTTGACAAAATTTTCCTTTGAAATAAAATTTTTACTAAATTTTCTATAGAAATAAAATTTTGACAAAATTTTCTATAGAAATAAAATTTTGACAAAATTTTCTATATTAATAAAATTTTGACAAAATTTTCTGTAGAAATAAAATCTTGACTAAATTTTCTGTAGAAATAAAATTTTGACTAAATTTTCTGTAGAAATAAAATTTTGACAAAATTTTCTATAGAAATAAAATTTTGACTAAATTTTCTGTAGAAATAAAATTTTGACAAAATTTTCTATAGAAATAAAATTTTGATACAATTTTCTATAGAAATAAAATTTTGACAAAATTTTCTATAGAAATAAAATTTTGGTAAAATTTTCTATAGAAACAAAATTTTGACAAAATTTTCTATCAAAATAAAATTTTGACAAAATTTTTTATAAAAATAAAATTTTTTACAAAATTTTCTATAGAAATAAAATTTTGACAAAATTTTCTATAGAAACAAAATTTTGACAAAATTTTCTATAGAAATTATATTTATTCGTTTTGTTTTGTTATTGTTGAATTTTGTTCTTTAATCATTGTTGTTGTTTTTTTGATTTCAGCTTAAAACCATACATTGACTAAACGACAAAATTTTCTATAGAAATAATATTTTGACAAAATTTTCTATAGAAATAACATTTTGACAAAATTTTCTATAGATATAAAATTTTGACAAAATTTTCTATAAAAATAAAATTTATAAAATTTAGTATAGAAATTAATTTTTGACAAAATTTTCGATAGAAATAAAATTTTGACAAAATTTTCTATAGAAATAAAATTTTGACAAAATTTTCTATAGAAATAAAATTTTGACAAAATTTTCTATAGAAATCAAATTTTGACAAAATTTCCTATAGAAATAAATTTTTGACAAAATTTTTTATAGAAATTATATTTATTCGTTTTGTTTTGTTATTGTTGAATTTTGTTCTTTAATCATTGTTGTTGTTTTTTTGATTTCAGCTTAAAACCATACATAGACTAAACGACAAAATTTTCTATAGAAATAATATTTTGACAAAATTTTCTATAGAAATAATATTTTGACAAAATTTTCGATAGATATAAAATTTTGACAAAATTTTCTATAAAAATAAAATTTATAAAATTTAGTATAGAAATAAAATTTTGACAAAATTTTCTATAGAAATCAAATTTTGACAAAATTTTCTATAGAAATCAAATTTTGACAAAATTTCCTATAGAAATAAATTTTTGACAAAATTTTCTATAGAAATAACATTTTGACAAAATTTTTTATAGAAATAAAATTTTGACAAAATTTTTTATAGAAATAAAATGTTAACTAAATTTTCTATAGAAATAAAATTTTTACTAAATTTTCTATAGAAATAAAATTTTGTCAAAATTTTCTTAAAAATAAAATTTTGACCAAATTTTGTGTAGAAATAAAGTCTTGACTAAATTTTCTGTAGAAATAAAATTTTGACTAAATTTTCTGTAGAAATAAAATTTTGACAAAATTTTCTATAGAAATAGAATTTTGACAAAATTTTCTATAGAAATAAAATTTTGACAAAATTGTCTGTGGAAATAAAATTTTGACAAAATTTTCTATAGAAATAAAATGTTGACTAAATTTTCTATAGAAATTAAATTTTGACAAAATTTTTTATAAAAATTAGACAATATTTTCTATAGCAATAAAATGTTGACAAAATTTTCCATAGAAATAAAATTTTGACAAAATTTTCTATAGAAATAAAATGTTGACAAAATTTTCTATAAAAATAAAATTTTGACAAAATTTTTTATAGAAATAAAATTTTGACAAAATTTTCTGTATAAATCAAATTTTGAAAAAAATTTCTACAGATTTTGACAAAATTTTCTATAGAAATAAAATTTTGACAAAATTTTTTATAGAAATAAAATTTTGACAAAATTTTTTATAGAAATAAAATTTTGACAACATTTTTTATAGAAATAAAATTTTGACAACATTTTCTATAAAAATAAAATTTTAACAAAATTTTCGGTAAAAAAAAAATTTTGAAAAATTTTCTATAGAAATAAAATTTTGGCAAAATTTTCTATAGAAACAAAATTTTGACAAAATTTTCTATACAAATAAAATTTTGGCAAAATTTTCTATAGAAACAAAATTTTGACAAAATTTTCTATACAAATAAAATTTTGACAAAATTTTTTATAAAAATAAAATTTTTTACAAAATTTTCTATAGAAATACAATTTTGACAAAATTTTCTATAGAAACAAAATTTTGACAACATTTTTTAAAGAAATAAAATTTTGACAACATTTTCTATAAAAATAAAATTTTAACAAAATTTTCGGTAGAAATAAAATTTTGAAAAATTTTCTATAGAAATTCAATTTTGACAAAATTTGTTATAAAACTTAGACAATATTTTCTATAGCAATAAAATGTTGACAACATTTTTTATAGATATAAAATTTTGACAAAATTTTCTATAAAAATAAATTTTATTAAAATTTTGTATAGAAATTAATTTTTGACAAAATTTTCGATAGAAATAAAATTTTGACAAAATTTTCTATAGAAATCAAATTTTGACAAAATTTTCTATAGAAATAAAATTTTGACAAAATTTTTTATAGAAATAAAATTTTGATAACATTTTTTATAGAAATAAAATTTTGACAACATTTTCTCTATAAATAGAATTTTGACAAAATTTTCTATAAAAATAAAATTTTGACAAAATTTTCGGTAGAAATAAAATTTTGAAAAATTTTCTATAGAAATTAAATTTTGACAACATTTTCTCTATAAATAGAATTTTGACAAAATTTTCTATAAAAATAAAATTTTGACAAAATTTTTTATAGAAATAAAATGTTGACAAAATTTTTTGTATAAATCAAATTTTGACAAAATTTTCTACCAATATAAAGTTTTGACAACATTTTCTATAGAAATAAAATTTTGACAACATTTTCGATAGAAATAAATTTTTGACAAAATTTTCTATAGAAATAAAATTTTGGCAAAATTGTCTATAGAAATAAAATTTTAGCAAAATTTTCTATAGAAATAAATTTTTTACAAAATTTTCGATAGAAATAAAATTTTGGCAAAATTGTCTATAGAAATAAAATTTTAGCAAAATTTTCTATAGAAATAAATTTTTTACAAAATTTTCGATAGAAATAAAATTTTGACAACATTTTCTATAGAAATAAATTTTCTATAGAAGTAAAATTTTGCAAAAGTTTTTTAGAGAAATAAAATTTTGCAAAAATTATCTATAGAAACAAAATTTTGGCAAAATTTTCTACAGAAATAAAATTTTTACAAAATTTTCGATAGAAATAAAATTTTGACAACATTTTCTATAGAAATAAATTTTCTATAGAAGTAAAATTTTGCAAAAGTTTTTTATAGAAATAAAATTTTGCAAAAATTATCTATAGAAACAAAATTTTGACAAAATTTTATATGGAAATACAATTTTCAATAGAAATAAAATTAAAAAGAAATCTATAGCAATAAAACTTTGCAAATATTTTGTATAGAAATAAAATATTGCAAACATTTTTTAAAGAAATAAAAGTTTGCAAAAATTAAAAAAAAAAATAAAATGTTGCCAAATTTTTGTATAGAAATACAATTTTGACAAAATTTTCTATAGAAATAATATATTGGCAAACTTTTTTTTAATTTAATAGATTTTTGGTAAAATTTTCTTAAAGTTTAAAGTTTTCTTTGAAAGCCCTGGAAGGAAGGGCGTCTTTCCTAATTATAAGATATATCGAAAAACAAAGTCCTTTTTATTAAACCACTGTTTATCGAAAAAAATTCTGTGGCATACCCAAAGCTATCTAAAAATCTGCAAGGCTGCAAAAGAAAAAAAAACAATTATTTATTTAAAAGTAAAAATGGGGCGAAAGGAAATTTCAAAGTGACGCAAAAATGAAATAAATTTAAAACCGCACTCACGAGCACAATGCTAACTAAATAAACGAGATGCTGTATTTGAATGTACACTCACTCACACATCGGGATACATTCGCCCACCTTTCCGGAAGCCAAGGAGTATTTTCGTTTTGGTTGCCATATCTGGTACTTTACCATCTTTGCAGTTGTAAGCTTTGATTCTTAAGCAATAGGACATGAAATGTAGGAAATTCGATGCAAGTGCATATCCTCAGACACTAACACACATACACACACGTATATATTTATCAAAATGCCCACATTAACAACAGGATATTGTATAGAGTAAAACGAAAAAGGGAAAAGTGAAAGAGCTTGAATTGCATACACAAACACACACACGCACACACACAATCAAATGCATTAACACACCATCATATAAACATGTCTTTAACATGGCTTTCATTTCTGGTTCAAAGGATTCTTGAACGATATTATTATGCCATGATATATGTATGTGTTCGTGTGATTGTGTGTGTGTGAGAGAGTGTCTGCATCTATATTATTGGGTGGCAGTGTGTGTATTAAGATGCATTTTAAGTTAACGAATTTTCAACGGTATTTGCTTTCAACGAGCGCCATGAAGCATGAAACAAGAAATACGAATAAAAAGCCATTCCCTACGGACATCATTGTAGTCTGCCTGCCAGCGAGTGTCAGAAAAAGAGAAAGGAAAATGTTCGCAAGAAAAAAATGTCGGTGACATTTTTATCGTGTGATTTATGTCGTGTAATTTCATGGCAGCGAACACAAAAAGTTAAGAATTAAATGAAGGATTTTCCGTAAATTTTCAATGAAATAAATTTCCATTTTCCTAGGTACTGAATTAAAAGATAAAATCCAGGAAAGTATGAGAAAGCCTTAGTTTTTCTTTAAGCACTTTTCTTAATAAGATATTTAAGATTGCTCATGATGTGGATATATAGGATGACATTTTGGAAATTGGCTGACCATGGTCATGGAAAATAATGGCTTACATTTTTAGTGTATAATGAAAATGGCATATCTCTGAAAATAACTCATACTCCGAGTATAAGAACATAAAGCATCGGATATCTAAACTAAAACCAACACCAAGAGGTTTGCGATGTAAGTTGAGAACCTAGATGACAAATGGAGGGAACTGATGAATAGAAAATAAAAAAATAAAAGCTTACCTTAAGTAAAAGTTTTTACGGCGACTTCTCACTCCGACTATGGAAATCAAGAAAGTCTAATTCAGATAGATTTTTATTTCTATAGATAATTTTGTCAAAATTTTATTTCTATTGAAAATTTTGTCAAAATTTTATTTCTATTGAAAATTTTGTCAAAATTTTATTCCTACTGAGAATTTTTTCAAAATTTTTTTTTGTCAAGATTTTATTTTTATAGAGAATTTTGTCAAAGTTTATTTTTCTAGAAAATTTTGTCAAAATTTTAATTTTTTAGAAAATTTTCTTAAAAATTTTGTGAAATTTTGGAGCCACCGTGGTGCACTGGAAAGCATGCCCGTCTTGCATACACAAGGTCGTGGGTTCGATTCCTGCTTCGACCGAACACCAAAAAGTTTTTCAGCGGTGGATTATCCCACCTCAGTAATGCTGGTGACATTTCTGAGGGTTTCAAAGCTTCTCTAAGTGGTTTCACTGCAATGTGGAACGCCGTTCGGACTCAGCTATAAAAAGGAGGTCCCTTGTCATTGAGCTTAACATGGAATCGGGCAGCACTCAGTGATAAGAGAGAAGTTCACCAATGTGGTAACACAATGGACTGAATAGTCTAAGTGAGCCTGATACATCGGGCTGCCACCTAACCTAACCTGAACTATTCCTATAGAAAATTTTGTCAAAATTTAATTTCTATTTAAAATTTTATCAAAATTTTATTTCCATAGAAAATTTTCTAAAATTTTTGTCAAATTTTTATTTCTATAGTACATTTTGTCAACATTTTATTTCTATAGAATATTTTGTCAAAATTTAACTTCTATAGAAAATTTTGTCAAAATTTTATTTCTATAGAAAATTATGTCAAAATTTTATTTTTATAGAAAATTTTACCAAAATTTTATTTCTATAGAAATTTTTTCCAAAATTTTATTTCTATAGAAAATTTTACCAAAATTTTATTTCTATAAAAAAATGTTGTCAAAATTTTATTTCTATATCACATTTTGTTCAGAGCTTTATATCTATAGAAAATTGGTTCAAAATGTTTATTTCTATGAACACTTTTTTCCAAATTTTATTTCTATATCAAATATTGTCAAAATTTTATTTCTATAGAAAATTTTGTCAAAATTTTATTTCTATATACATTTTTTCGAAATTTTATTTCTATAGAAAATTTTACAAAAATTTTATTTCTATATTCATTTTTTCGAAATTTTATTTCTATAGAAAATTTTGTCAAAATGTTATTTCTATAGAAATTTTTTCAAAAATTTTATTTCTATAGAAATTTTTTCCAAAATTTTATTTCTATAGAAAATTTTACCAAAATTTTATTTCTATAAAAAATGTTGTCAAAATTTTATTTCTATAGCACATTTTGTTCAGAGCTTTATATCTATAGAAAATTTGTTCAAAATGTTTATTTCTATAGAAAATTATGTCAAAATTTTATTTCTATAGAAAATTTTGTCAAAATTTTATTTCTATAGAAAATTATGTCAAAATTTTATTTTTATAGAAAATTCAGTCAAAATTTTATTTCTATAGAAAATTTTGTCAAAATTTTGTTTCTATAGAAAATTTTGTCAAAATTTTATTTCTATAGAAAATTTTGTCAAAATTTTATTTCTATAGAAAATTTTGTCAAAATTTTATTTCTATAGAAAATTTTGTCAATATTTTATTTCTATAGAAAATATTTTATTTCTCTATATATTTTTTTTAAATATTATTTCTGTAGAAAATTTATCAAAATTTTATTTCTATAGCAAATTTTGTCAAAATTTTACTTTCATAGAAAATTTTGTGTAGATTTTATTTCTATGGCAAAATTTTATTTCGATATAAAATTTTATAAAAAATTTATTTCTGTAGAAAATTTTGCCAAAATTTTATTTCTATAGAAAGTTTTGTCAAAATTTAATTTCTATAGAAAATTTTGTTAAAATTTTATTTCCATAGAAAATTTTGTGTAAATTTTATTTCTATTGAAAATTTTGTCTAGATTTTATTTCTAAGGAAAATTTTGTCAAAATTTTATTCCATAGAACATTTTGTGTAGAGTTTATTTCCATGGAAAATTTTGTCTAGATTTTGTTTCTAAATAAAATTTTGGCAAATTTGTATTTCGATATAAAATGTTATCAAAATTTTATTTCTTTAGAAAATTTTGTCAAATTTTTATTTCTTTAGAAAATTCTGTCAACATTTTATTTATATAGAAAATTTGTCAAAATTTAATTTCTATAGAAAATTTTGTCAAAATTTTATTTCCATAGAAAATTTTGTCAATTTTATTTCTATTGAAAATTTTGTCTAGATTTTATTTCTAAAGAAAATTTTGTCAACATTTTATTTCGATATAAAATTTTATCAAAATTTCATTTCTATAGAATTTTTTTTCAAAATTTTATTTCTATAGAAAATTTTGTCAACATTTTATTTCTATAGAAAATTTTGTCAAGATTTTATTTTTATAGAATTTTTTTTCAAAATTTTATTTCTATAGAAAATTTTGTCAAAATTTAATTTCTATACAAAATTTTGTCGAAATTTTATTTCCATAGAAAATTTTGTGTAAATTTTATTTCTATGGAAAATTTTGTCTAGATTTTATTTCGATATAAAATTTTATCAAAATTTTATTTTTATAGACAATTTTGTGAAAATTTTATTTCTATAGTACATTTTGTCAAAGTTTTATTTCTATAGCACAATTTGTCCAAGTTTTATTTCTATAGAAAATTTTTTTCAAAATTTTTATTTCTATAAACATTTTTTTTTTTTCAAAATTTTATTTCTATAGAAAATTCTGTCAAAATTTTATTTCCATAAAAAATTTTGTCAAAATTTGATTTCTATAGAAAATTTTGTCAAGATTTTATTTTTATAGAAATTTTTTTCAAAATTTTATTTCTATAGAAAATTTTGTCAAGATTTTATTTCTATAGAATTTTTTTTTTTCAAAATTTTATTTCTATAGAAAATTTTCTCAAAATTTTATTTCTACAGAAAAATTTCTTTGTCAAAACTGTTTTTCTATAGAAAATTTTATTTCTATGGAAAATTTTATTTCTATAGAAAATTTTATTTCTATAGAAAGTTTTATTTCCATAGAAAATTTTGTCAAAGTTTTATTGAAGTTAGAGAGGCATATTTTGCAAAATCTACCAAATAATCAAGAAGTCTATCAATTTACCAATCAGTAAAAATCTATAATTGTTTTGTAAAATTCACACTTAACCCTTTCACTACCGAAATAAACCTGATGTTAGAAGCTTTAATTTTTCATCTGTTTTTACTAGTACTAACAGCATGTAGAACAAAAATGGTCATTTTGAGAACCTACCTCAGTTGCTTCAAGAGCTATATGAGCTTGTTCTAAAAATTTGATTATTGAATTGTGACCTAATGGCCTTACGAAAATAAGCTCTATTTGGCCTATAATATCTTTCAAAGTATGAGAAAAATACAAAAGATATCCCGAAAAAGTATCAGCTATAGTTTTTGTATGAATGTCCATTTACTAGAAATATACAGAAGAAAATTTATCTCAAAATTTCATATTTTTCGTTTATTATTAATGAAGTTTATAAAAATGTATTTTAGTGCTCACCAATATAGAAAATATTTGTAGCTTATTTAGATTATAGCCTCTACTTTAAAATAACATCAATAAATAAATCGAAACTAAGTGGAAAAATAGAATTTGGTGTCTTTTTCGAATGTCCTTCTAAGTGAACATCGGTAGTGAAAGGGTTAATGAAAATTTAAAGAGACTTTGCCATTTCATTTCTGGAAAATAATAAAAAGCCAGACATTTGAAATAATTGAAAGAGAAAATTTGCACCACCAAAAAAGGTGTAATAAAATCACTTCCTAGATACTTGGAAAATTAAATAAAATTTACGTTGTTTGTGTTTCTAAGGATCCTCTAGAAAAATAAAACGACCTTTCACAAGTTTTTTTTTGTTTTTTTTTTTCTCAATCCAAGGATATTTGAAAAGAGTTGTGTGAGGTCCCATTTCAAATGCAATGGCGATGAGCTACACGGCTGGACATAAACTAAAGCGTTTTGTAAAATTAGCTGTATTCCCTTTCAAACTTATAACGCCAACTGTGACATAAAAGACTTACTTAAATGTCAATTTCATTTCCCTTCTTTTTGGTTCTGGTGAAGAATGAATAAAGTTCCGTTTCGATTTGATTTTTTTTATTGCGCTTAGTTTCTCTTCGTCAAAGTTTCCAGTTAACCAAAAGAGCTGACAAAACAAGAAGCACTGGAGAGAAGTGAACTAAAATATACTTCGCAAAAAAAAAGTTCGATGGCAGAAAATGCGGGCCCTTAGGGTTTTCGTTTGGAATTTTAAGAAGAAAAAACTTCGAGCAGCGGAAATGAAAACCGCAAGCATCTATCGAAAAAAAGCAAAAAGTAGTGAAGGCATAGTTTAACGAGAAGATGGATATTGGGGTCGAATGTAACATAATATGGGGTGTTTCAATTATCACATTTTCAGATTAGAAAGTCTGAACGTGAAAAGACCATTCCAAAAGCTTCAAAATGCTTTTTGTGGCAATTATCGCCATATATATGCAGATACGTATTGCAACCGAATCCAGGTTGCTAGAAATAAACCACTCGTCGGAAAGCTAAGAGATATATTTCAGTGATAGTTCATTTTATTTTTTATAAGCTTACAAATAATAAAGATTTTTCGTGATGGAATTCAAGCGTGATAGTGAGATTGCTTTCTATTTGGCTGGAAAACCACAAGTGGCTATCATTAGAGACCTCCAGAATTTAAAAGTGAATAACTATTTTTTTATTTCACGTACCATGCGTCGTTACCGTGATATTGACATGGTTGTATTGTGCCCAAAACATGGACGGTCCGAAAATTTAAGGCTATATTTAATTGAAATTCATGCCGCAGTGGTAGAAAACTTATTCGTCAGCTGAACATATCGCGAGAACAGTCGTAACCACGTTTGCCACTCGAGCCAAAAATAATCTATCAAAATTTGGAGAAAATTTTACCAAATAAAAAAAATCTTATTTAAACAAAATTATTTCTATAGAAAATTTTGTCAAATTTTTTTTTCTAAAGAAAATTTTGTCAAAATTTTATTTCTACAAAAAATGCTGTCAAAATTTTATTTCTATTTAATTTTGTCAAACATTTTATATCTTTTCTATAGAAAATTTTCTCTAAATTTTATTACTATATAAAATTTTTTTAAAATTTTATTTTCCTAAATTTTTAAAAATATTTCACCTACACAGAAAAAAAATCACGAAATTGCCACTCGAGCCAAAAATAATCTATCAAAATTTGGAGAAAATTTTACAAAATAAATAAAATCTTATTTAAACAAAATTATTTCTATAGAAAATTTTGTCAAATTTTTTTTTCTAAAGAAAATTTTGTCAAAATTTTATTTCTACAAAAAATGCTGTCAAAATTTTATTTCTATTTAATTTTGTCAAACATTTTATATCTTTTCTATAGAAAATTTTCTCTAAATTTTATTACTATATAAAATTTTTTTAAAATTTTATTTTCCTAAATTTTTAAAAATATTTCACCTACACAGAAAAAAAATCACGAAATTTTTCCCAATTAAATTCTTAATTGAAAATTATTCAAATATTCCACAATTTTTTTTTAATTGAAACCAAAAACAATCACAAAAAATAATATAATCAATGGGAGCCACCGTGGTGCAATGGTTAGCATGCCCACCTTGCATACACAAGGTCGTGGGTTCGATTCCTGCTTCGACCGAACACCAAAAAAGTTTTCAGCGGTGGATTATCCCACCTCAGTAATGCCGGTGACATTTCTGAGGGTTTCAAAGCTTCTCTAAGTGGTTTCACTGCAATATGGAACGCCGTTCGCACTCGGCTATAAAAAGGAGGTCCCTTGTCATTGAGCTTAACATGGTATCGGGCAGCACTCAGCACTAACATGGAATCGGGCAGCACTCACAATGGGTTGACTAGTCTAAGTGAGCCTGATACATCGGGCTGCCACCTAACCTAACTTAACCTAACCTAACCTAATATAATCAATTTCTATAGAAAATTTCGTCAAAATTGTATTTCTCCAGAAAATTTTGTTAAAATTTTATTTCTCCAGAAAATTTGGTCAACATTTTATTTCTCCAGAAAATTTGATCAAAATTTTTTTCTCCAAAAAATTTTGTCTAAACTTTATTTCTATAGAAAATTTAGTCAACATTTTATTTCTATAGAAAATTTAGTCAAAACTTTATTTTTATAGAAAATTTAGTCACAATTTTAGTTCTATAGAAAATTTTGTTAAATTTTATTTCTATAGGAAATTTTGTCAAAATTTTCTATATAAATAAAATTTTGCTGTATGCCTATATGGGTGGTCAGCACATCACGGTTTGTCAACTCTAGTTGGCTACTTTACTGCCGTTCGTGGTACGATAAATTTTCCTTTGGCCGAGCGTCAGTCGTCGTGGTATCCTTGCTCATCAAGTGCCATGAACCATTCCATACAACAAAGAAATCTGAAATACCTACCACTTAGGGACCCGTATTCTTTGGGAAACAATGATGCGAAAATTTTGTCAAAATTTGATATCTATAGAAAATTTTGTCAATATTTTATATCTATAGAAAATATTTTAAAAATGTTATTTCTATAGAAGATTTTGCAAAATAGCACTCTCCAATTAAGAGGTAATTCATAAATTTTCTATAGAAATAACATTTTGACAAAATTTTCTATAGAAATAAAATTTTGACAAAATTTTATAGAGAAATAAAATTTTGACAAAATTTTCTGGAGAAATAAAATTTTGAAAAAATTTTCTATAGAAATAAAATTTTGACAAAATTTTCTATAGAAATAAAATTTTGACAAAATTTTCTATAGAAATAAAATGTTGTCTAAATTTTATTTCTTTTAAATATATTGTAAAAATTTTATTTCTCTACAAAAATTTGTCAAAACTTTATTTCTCTAGAAAAATTTTATTCCTCTATAAAATTTTGTCTAAACTTGGAAATTTTGTCAAAATTTTATTTCTATAGAAGATTTTGCAAAATATCCCTCTCCAATTAAGAGGTAATTCGTAAATTTTCTATAGAAATAAACTTTTGACAAAATTTTCTATAGAAATAAAATTTTGACAAAATTTTCTATAGCAATAAAATTTTGACAAAATTTTCTAGAGAAATAAAATTTTGACAAAATTTCCTAGAGAAATAAAATTTAGACAAAATTCTATAGAGGAATAAAATTTTTCTAGAGAAATAAAGTTTTGACAAATTTTTGTAGAGAAATAAAATTTTTACAATATACTTAAGAGAAATAAAAATTAGACAGAATTTTATTTCTATAGAAAATGTTGTCAAAATATTATTTCTATAGAAAATTTTGACAAAATTTTATTTCTACAGAAAATTTTGTCAAAATTTTATTTCTCCAGAAAATTTTGTCAAAATTTTATTTCTCTAGATAATTTTGTCAAAATTTTATTTCTATAGAAAATGTTGTCAAAATTTTATTTCTATAGAAAATTTTTCCAAAAGTTTATTTCTATAGAAAATTTTGTCAAAATTTTATTTTTTTAAAAAATTTTGTCAAAATTTTATTTCTGTAGAAAATTTTGTCAAAACTTTATTTCTATAGAACATTTTGTCAAAATTTTATTTCTATAGAAAATTTTGTCAAATCTTTATTTCTATAGAAAAAAAAAATTAGAAAATTTTCTCAACATTTTATTTGTATAGAAAATTCTATAGAAAATTTAAATTTCGTCAAAATTTTTTTTGTATAGAAAATTTTATAAAAATTTTATTTGTATAGAAAATTTTTCAAAATTTTATTTGTATAGAAAATTTTGTCAAAATTTTATTTATCCAGAAAATTTTGTCAAAATTTTATTTCTGTAGAATATTTTGTAAAAATTTTATTTATCCAGAAAGTTTTATTTCTAAAGAAATTTTTGTCAGAATTTGATTTCTATAGAAAATTTTGGCAAAATTTTATTTTCCTAAATTTTGACAAATATTCCTGTCCACAGAAACAAAAAATTCACCAAAATGTTTCCAAATAAATTCTCAATTGAGTTTTAAAAAATATATAATTAAAAATCGAATTGAATCCACAAATTTTTTAATTGAAACAAAAATCAATCACAAAATATAATATAATCAATTAATTTTTCGGTTGCATCAATTTCTATAGAAAATTTTGTCAACATTTTATTTCTATAGAAATTTTTATCAAAATTTTATTTCTCCAGAAAATATTGTCAAATTTTTAAGTCTATAGAAAATTTTGTTAAATTTTTATTTCTTTAGAAAATTTTGTCAAATTTTTTTTTTTTTATAGAAAAAAATTTCACGAAAATTTTTCCAATTAAATTCTTAATTGAATTTTAAATATACAATTCAAAATCAAATTGATTCCACAAATTTTTTAATTGAAACCAAAATAAATCACAAAATAATATAATCAATTAATTTTTCGGTTGCATCAATTTCTATAGAAAATTTTGTCAAAATTTTATTTCTGCAAAAAATTTTATCAAAATTTTATTTCTATAGAAAATTTTGTCAAAATTTTATTTCTATAGAAAATTTGAGCAAAATATTATTTCTATAGAAAATTTGTCAAAATTTTATTTCTATAGAAAATTTTGTCAAAATTTTATTTCTTCAGAAAATATGGTCAAAATTTTATTTCTCCAGAAAATATTGTCAAATTTTTAAGTCTATAGAAAATTTGATAAAAATTTTATTTCTATAGAAAATTTTGTCAAATTTTTATTTCTATAGAAAAATATGTCAAAATTTTATTTCTATGGAAAATTTGAGCAAAATATTATTTCTATAGAAAATTTGTCAAAATTTTATTTCTATAGAAAATTTTGTCAAAATTTTATTTCTATGGAAAATTTGAGCAAAATATTATTTCTATAGAAAAATTTTTCAAAATTTTATTTCTATAGAAAATTTGAGCAAAATATTATTTCTCCAGAAAATTTTGTCAACATTTTATTTCTCCAGAAAATGTTGTCAAAATTTTATTTCTATAGAAAATTTTATAAAATTTTTATTTCTATTAAAAATTTGCGAAGAAAATATTTTGCAAAATCTACCAAAACATCAAGAATTCTACTAATAGATGTTTTGAATTCTGTCGTCAGACTCTAAGTTAGCACTATTCGCTTACTGCAATTCACATTGAAATGTTTAGTTAATAAAGCACCAAATAGTTAAACCATCAATATTTGCTGTGGTATTCTCGTTTCAAAAAAACCCGTTTGTAAAGTTTTCACCTAGTAATGCAACGAAACCTAGACTCCACATAAAGCTTCGAAAAAAAAACGTACCCGGAAACTTGATTTAAGTTTACTTAAATGGAAGGTAGTTTTAATATTAAGTACATACACATACGGATATTTTTCTATTTACTCTCATGTTATAGCCTTTCACCCACACATGCACTCAAGAACCTATGCTCTTTCACAATTTGAAAATGTAGAAGAAGCATAGCTAATATCCGGAAAGTTTGCTGTGGTACAACCATTAGATCTTTAAGGCCAACATTGAAGTTCTTTCATTATTTTTACACTGTGTAGACGGTTATTTTATTTTTTTTTTTCTATTTGCTAAGAAACAAAAAAGATTTGTTGGAGGAAAATAATATGGGTTTGCAGTTCTAATTAAAAGTGAAAGATAAAAAAAGGAAAAAACAAAGCAGTGGTTCAACTACATAATTTCTTTTATTTGAAAAACACTTCTCCATTCTCCATCAGAAAAATTCTTATTGTAATACTTTCATATCGTGGATATCCTTTCATTAGCTAGACTAGAGTAGATTTTCTACACCCACACACTCATGGTCAGTACTGTTGAAGTTCTGCTACTTCTATACTTTTTAATGTGTAGAGATTAGCTGCAATATACCCTCAAAGAAATTAGACTAGTTCTAAACCTATAGAAACAGTTGTTGATTGCATTGTAAATAAAAGTGGAAGCACTCTCCATTACTTCTAAGACACAAAAAATGCATGCATTTAATATGGACTTATTATTGCGGAAACAAATTGACTACCTTATGCACTACCAGTAAACGACTTGGGACATAGTTAAGATTTTTATCCTATTACAATGTCATCATTTCTAGTTCAACAGAACCGACTATTACCCTATACTCACATAGAGTTTACTAGGATCCAAAGAATTTTGTATTGATTCCGTACCAAATATGCGGCTACTTTAAAATAGTGACATTTTTAGGGACCTATATAGCTTTAAATCTAGGCTGAATAACATTAAAATTAGAATACAGATCTCATTTACTGAATTTGTATCATCTTTTTGCTCAAGACGTCAGTTTAAACAAGTACACTCAAAAAAAAAGGTTTACTTGGATCCAAAGATTTTGACCTTCTTTTAAGGATTTTGGTATTGATTCCGAGCAAAAGATGCAGATTCTTTAAAATAAAGACATTTTTTAGGGACCTCGCTGGCTTTAAATCTAGGATAGATAAAATTTAAATTGGATACAGACCTCATTCATCGAATTTTTATTCCCTGTTTGCGATATATTAATAAAGGTATTCATGTACAAACAAATTCCAGTAAACAGTAAAAACTGTTTTCTTAATGCAAAGTAAAAACTGTTTTCTTAATGCTATAAAAACCTTTAAACCAAAAATGCAAATCCTTAAAATAAGTCTTAGCCTATATTTGAAGCATTTTTATCTTAAATTTAAAAAGTCAATATGTCAGTTGAGTTAAAGGCGATTTCTTTAAATTAAAAATGTTTTTCTTTTTTTTAAGGAACATTTGCCTTACTTCAAAGATCTACAACTTCAACTTCATTCAGATGGTAACCCGTGGTAGTACTGGTACTGTGAGGGAACCAATTGACTCCCTTATACACTACCGCTAAACAACTGGTGGACTAGTTAAGGTAGTTTGCCTATATGGATGCCCTCATTTGTACAGAGGATTTGTGTCCTAAATTTAATGAAAAAAATTTTTGAAGCAAGGATTATAAACTTTCTTTTAATTAAAATGTCATTTTAATTAAAAGAAATTTCGATTCTTAACATTTAAGTCGAATAATCTTCTTTATTAGGTCAATATTTTTTTCAGTGTATATACCAAAAATGGTATATTTTTTAAAGGTTTTGGTAGTTTTTGCAAAAAATCCCTCTTCAATTAAAATTTTGACAATATTTCCTAGAAAAATAAAATTTTTACAAATTTTACTAGAGAAATAAAATTTTTAAAAATTTTATATATATATATTTTCTAAAAGTTTTTCTAGAGAAATAAAATTTTTACAATATATTTAAGAGAAATAGAATTTAACAAAATTTTGTAGCGAAATAAAATTTTTTACATGAATACAATTTTGACAACATTTTCTAGAGAAATAAAATTTTGACAAAATTTGCTAGAGATATAAAATTTTGACAAACATTTTTAGAGATATATTATGAACAATATTATCTACATAAATAAAATTTTTTCAAATTTTTCTGTAGAAATAATATTTTGGCAAATTTTTCTACAGAAATAAAATTTTGACAAAATTTTCTACAGAAGTAAAATTTTGACAAAATTTTCTATAGAAATAATACTTTGATAAATGTTTCTATATAAATAAAATGTTGACAAAATTTTCTATAGAAATAAAATTTTTACAAAATTTTCTACAGAAATAAAATTTTGACAAAACTTTCTATAAAAAAATTGCAAACTTTCCTAGAGAAATAAAATTTTAACAATTTTTTTTTTTGAGAAATAAAATTTTCTACAAAAATAAAATTTTGACAAAACTTTCTAGAGAAATAATATTTTGACAATATTTTCTAAAGAAATAAAATGTTAACAAAATTTTCTATAGAAATAAAATTTTGACAATATTTCCTAGAGAAATTAAATGTTTACAATTTTTTCTAGAGAAATAAAATGTTGACAAAATTCTTTACATGAATAAAAATTTGACAACATATTCTAGAGAAATAAAATCTGGAAAAAATTTTCTACATGAATAAAATTGTGAGAAATTTTCTAGAGAAATAAAATTTTGACAAAATTTTCTATAGAAATAAAATTTTGACAATATATTTAAGAGAAATACAATTTAGACAAAATTTTGTAGAGAAATAAACTTTTGACAAAATTTTGTAGAGAAATAAAATTTTGACAAAATCATCTAGAGAAATAAAATTTTGAGAAAATTATCTATAGAAATAATACTTTAACAAAATTTTGTAGAGAAATAAAATTTTAACAAAATTTTGTAGAGAAATAAAATTTTAACAAAATTTTTTAGAGAAATAAACTTTTGACAAAATTTTGTAGAGAAAATTTTTGACAAAATTTTTTATAGAAATAAAATTTTGACAAAGTTTTTTATTGAAATAAAATTTTGACAAAACTTTTTATAGAAAAAACTTCACAAAATCATCTCGAGAAATAACATTTTGAGAAAATTATCTATCGAAATAAAATTTTGACAATTTTTTTTATAGAAATAAAATTTAAACAAAATTTTCTAGAGAAATAAAATTTTGACAAAATTTTCTAGAGAAATACAATTTTAAAAATATTTTCTATGGAAATAAAATTTTGACAAAACTTTCTATAGAAAAACAATTTGACAAAATCATCTAGAGAAATAAAATTTTGAGAAAATTATCTATAGAAATAAAAGTTTGGCAGTTTGTTTTTCAAGAAATAAGATTTTGACAACATTTTCTACAGAAATAAAATGTGGACAAAATTTTCTTTATTAAAAACATTTGGACAAAATTTTCTTTATTAATAAAATTTTGAGAAAATTTTCTACAAAATTTTCAATTTTGACAAAATTTGCTAGAGAAATAAAATATTGAAAAAATTATCGATAGGAATAAAATTTTATAGGAATAAAATTTATCTATTCTATAGGAATAAAATTTATCTATAGGAATAAAATTTTTTTATAGAAATAAAATTTTGACAAAATTTTCTAGAGAAATGCAATTTTGACAAAATTTCCTAGAGAAATGCAATTTTGACAAAGTTTTCGATAGAAATAAAATTTTGACAAACTTTCTATAGAAAAAAAATTTTTTGACAAAATCATCTAGAGAAATAAAATTTTGAGAAAATTATCTATGGAAATAAAATTTTGGCAATTTGTTTTTCAAGAGATAAGATTTTGACAACATTTTCTACAGAAATAAAATTTGGACAAAATTTGCTTTATGAATAAAATTTTGAGAAAATTTTCTACAAAAATAAAATTTTGACAAAATTTTCTATAGAAATAAAATTATGACAATATATTTAAAAGGAATAAAATTTAGACAAAATTGTAGAGAAATAAATATTTGATAAAATATTCAATTATTATTTTCCTTGATTTCGACCGAAATATTCTGTAAAAATAAAATATTGACAAAATTTTTATAGAAATAAAATGTTGACAAAATTTTTATAGAAATAAAATTTTGACAAAATTTTTATAGAAATAAAATTTTGACAAAATTTTTATAGAAATAAAATTTTGACAAAATTTTCTATAGAAATAAAATTTCTACAATTTGTTTTTCAAGAACTAAAATTTTGACAAAATTTTCAAGAGAAATGAAATTTTGATAAAATTTTCAAGAGAAATAAAATTTTGACAAAATTTTCTAGGGAAATAAAATTTTGACAAAATTTTCTAGAGAAATAAAATTTTGAAAAAATTTTCTAGAGAAATAAAATTAAAAAAAATTTAGAGAAATAAAATTTTGACAAAATTTTTTATAAAAATAAAATTTTGACAAAACTTCCTATAGGAAAATATTTTTGACAAATAAAATTTTGACAAAAATTTTTAGAGAAATAAAATTTTTTTGTTTGTTTATACCCTCCTCCATGGAATGTGTCTGTACTATCTTTTAAATTCAGTTGGTAACCCGTGGAAGTACTGGTACTGTGAGGGAACTAATTGACTCCCTTATACCATACCTGTACACAACTGGTGGACTAGTTTAGGTATATTGCCTATAACATATGGATGCCCTAATTTCTACTTATTATGATCCTAGTTACCTTATATAGATCATGGATACATTGATTTTATTATTATTTTAATATTTATAACGCATCAAAATACTGGTTTCAGACACCATAAATTATAAATAATCCTCGTCGCGGTAAAATTCCGATTCGATCTAGCAATGTCCATCACTGTTGAAATCACTCTAACTTCCGAGCGAAGCAATCTACCGACTACCTCAATTCTTAGCGGGTATTTTCTCCAACTATCTAAGTGATTGTGTGTGTGTACATAATCCATGAAGTATAATTGTGAGTGTAGGTGTTAGTTTGTAGGCTATTTTTTATCATCTCTAAAAACAAAAGAAAACTTAGTATTTGTTTTGCTTTAACACAATTCTACAAATACAAAGTAAGTAATTAGCTAATTGTTGCAAAAGAAAGAGGCTTGTACTGCAATGCAACATAACGCAACCATAACAAAAGGATAATAATAGCATATAAATGTAGGATATAGGGTGTATTCCTTTTGTTTTTTTTTTTTTTATAAAACAGTGACAATTTTCATCATAATTAAAACATTGTTGGCAAGCATCCTTTGGTCTGATAACATGAAGACTTATTATTATAAAAATTTTCTGATTTAATAATAATTAATAATTTTAATCGAAACTGCGTCGACCAGGAAAACATTTCCATTTAGTTTTATTTAATTCTATTACAAATTTAATTGGATTTTTAAATCTGGATCCTATAAAATCTAAATTAAAATACCAATCTATTTTAATGAATTATGTGTTCCATTTTTGAGAAACATTAACAAAGCTACTCAGCGTAAGCGTATTTTCTAAGTCAAAAAGAACTTCATCGGAAGTGGAAAATAAAACTGAAGGAGGGTCCCGCGATGCTCTTGAACATAAATGTTTATGGAACAACTTCTAATTTTTTGGTGGGACCTTTTCAGACTCCTTCACAATGTAGATCCTATAAAAAAAATCTGTTTATAACAATTACTCACAACAGCATTATTTGTTCTGGGTTTAAGCCGAAAAAATCAGGGCGTTAGCAATTGGATCACATCGTACTTAAAACAGATAAATAAATGGAACAATGACATTGAATGTACCAACCAACGACATGTGGTGGTTTTTAAGGAATCACAATAAAATGACTTCATTATTGCAAGAAGTAGTAATTCCCAAAAATAAAATCAAGGGAACTAAATATATCGTAAATTGTGTTAAATGCAATGAAACTCATAGATAAAAACCAAGTTGGTTTAGTAGTCCTTTTGAATTTTATGACTACGCATAGAGTAAACATCTCTCGAAATGATACCATGCTCTATTTGGACTCAAGGCATTTAAGTCTACCAAATAGTGAAATGAACCACAAGTTTCGTTTGATTTGGATCGTTTACATCCATCATACAAGGTCCAAAAATAAAAAAAGTAAAGCTTCCATTACATTTAACGATGTCATTAAAATCGCACATAAAAATGCCTACATTCCTTCTTTTCTAGCAAGTCTACTTGTCTACGTTCATTTCTCATCCCTCCGTTGTAGGGTCTTACGTTGTGGTCATCAAACCGCATATAATTTGATTTTTATCGCTGTCTCTTTGAACGATATCGGTAGTCTGTAGCATCAGGAGATATTCTGTTAATCAATCAATTTAGATGATGAAGAAGACGACGGGAAACATTGAACTGAGGAGAGATTGTAATCCTTTTCACACAACACAAAAAAAGGAAAGAGATAAACATACAACGTTGATGATAACGATGACGATGTGGAACAGTTTCATAGTACGTTAACAAAGGACCATGACATGATATCCTTACCTTTGGATAATTCCAATTTCTTGTCTGGTCATTTGCCTTACTGATCCCTATGACCAGTTGAAGTAGCAGCTTGACATGTTTTGGCTTTTATATGGCGATTTCGTATGTGTGAACGTGTTTATTTAAGCAATCAAAGTAGAGAGGGATCCAATTGAAAAAGTAAATAAAACAGATTTCATACCAGTACACTCGAAAATGTGAAGTCGCAAGAAACTGAGGGAAGTGACAACAGATCGAAGCAAAAACATAAAGGGTGATACGGTCAAAATTTGGTCAAGGGAAAACGCGTGTAAATCGGTGAAATCGTTTATTTAAAAAATCAAATTAAATTTCTTTTTCAAGTTCAATTAGTATAAAATTCAGGAAAAATATTCTGTTAGGCTTTCGCTTTTCCAAATCCGAATTGCCGGGCCTCACGCTTGACACCTGCCATTAGATTTTGTACAGCCACCTTGTCCACCTTCTTCGGCGCAGAAAGCCAGTTTGCCTTGAACTGCTGCTCGTCCTTAGCAGTTTTTTTGGTCTTCATTAGGTTCCGCTTGACAATAGACCAGTATTTCTCAATTGGGCGGAGCTCTGGCGTGTTGGGAGGGTTCTTGTTCTTGGGAACCACCTGCACGTTGTTGGCGGCGTATCACTCCATGACCTTTTTACCGTAATGGCAAGATGCCAAATCCGGCCAAAACAGTACGGAACAACCGTGTTTCTTCAGGAAAGGCAGCAGACGTTTATTCAAACACTCTTTCACGTAAATTTCATGGTTGACAGTCCCGGAAACTATGAAAATGCTGCTTTTCAAGCCACAGGTACAGATGGCTTGCCAAACCAGATATTTCTTTGCGAACTTTGACAGTTTTATGTGCTTGAAAATATCTGCTACCTTTCGCCTTCCTTTTGCCGTATAAAACTCCTGTCCCGGAAGCTGCTTGTAGTCGGCTTTGACGTAGGTTTCGTCGTCCATTACCACGCAGTCAAACTTCGTCAGCATCGTCGTGTACAGCCTCCGGGATCGCGCTTTGGCCGTCGTATTTTGTTTATCATCGCGATTTGGAGTCACTACCTTCTTGTAAGTCGATAGTCCGATGCGATTTTGCCAGCTTTGCGTGCGAGTAGCTCGGATTTTCGCGAGCAAAATTTTGATACGCTGCTCTTCTTGCTTGGGCGGCATTTTGACAACTGAAGAGTGAATTCCAAAAAAAAAAAATAGGAACACACACCTTCAAAATGAGGGATGTTCATTTTTTTAAATGCAGAATTGAAAGAAATACGTCAAGTTTATATTGATCAAATTTTGACCGTATCACCCTTTAATAATAGTAAAAGTTATTTCATTTTATATTGCATATATTTTTATACCCTCCACCATAGGATATTAACTTTGTCATTCCGTTTGTAACACATCGAAATATTGCTCTAAGACCCCATAAAGTATATATATTCTGGGTCGTGGTGAAATTCTGAGTCGATCTGAGCATGTCCGTCCGTCTGTTGAAATCACGCTAACTTCCGAACGAAACAAGCTTTCGACTTGAAACTTGGCACAAGTAGTTGTTATTGATGTGGGTCGGATGGTATTGCAAATGGGCAATATCGGTCCACTTTTACGTATAGTCCCCATATAAACGGACCCCCAAATTTGGCTTGCTAGTCCTCTAAGAGATGCAAATTTCATCCGATCGGGCTGGAATTTGGTACATGGTGTTAGTATATGGGCTCTAATGACCATGCAGAAATTGGTCCACATCGATCCATAATTATATATAGCCCCCATATAAGCCGATCCCCTGATTTGGCTTGCGAGGCCTCTAAGAGAAGCAAATTTCATGCGATCCGGCTGAAATTGGGTACATGGTGTTAGTATATGGTCTCTAACAACCATGCAAAAATTGGTCCACATCGGTCCATAATTATATATAGCCCCCATATAAACCGATCACCAGATTTGACCTCGGGAGCCTCTTGGAAGACCAAAATTCATTTGATTCAATTGAAATTTGGTACGTGGTGTTAATATATGGCCTCAAACTCCCATGCAAAAATTGTTCGGTATCGGCCCATAATTATATATAGGCCCCATATAAACCGATCCCCAGTTTTGACCTTCAGAGCCCCTTGGAAGAGCAAAATTCTTCCCATTCGGTTGAAATTTGGTACGTGATGTTAGTATATGGTATCCAACAACCATGCAGGAATTGGTTCATATTAGTCCATAATTATATATAGCTCCCATATAAACCGATCCCCAGATTTGACCTCCGGTGCCTTTTTGGCGAAGCAAAATTCATCCGATCTGGTTGAAATTTGGCACGTGGTGGTGGTATATGATATTTAACAACCATGCCAAAAGTGGTCCATATCAGTCTATAATCATATATAGCCCTCATATAAACTGATCCATAGATTTGGTTTTGGATCCTCTTGGAGGAGCAAATTTCATCCGAGTCAGTTGAAATTTGGTACATTGCGCTAGTATATGACCGTTAACAACCATAGCCATATCGTTCTATAGTTAGATATAGCCCTCAGATAAGTCGATCCCCACAAAATTGGTCCATATCAAGTTCATAATTGTATATATCCCCCATATAAGCAACGCCCAT
Organism: Haematobia irritans; assembly: GCF_050003625.1. Classification (NCBI taxonomy): domain Eukaryota; kingdom Metazoa; phylum Arthropoda; class Insecta; order Diptera; family Muscidae; genus Haematobia; species Haematobia irritans. The sequence continues at coordinate 200,198,691 of NC_134399.1, read as the reverse complement.
ATTTCAATTCTTGTTCTCTACGTATGGTGCAAAAGTCCATATCGATTCGTAATTATTTGTAGACTTACCTATACACACCTTTTTTGTCTAATATATACCCCGTATGGACTAACTTACAATTGAGAGCACGGTGTTAAGAAGTTTTAAGATACCTTGCCATCGGCAAGTGTTACCGCAACCCAAGTAATTCGATTGTGGATGACAGTCTTTAGTACAAGTTTCTACTCAATTCATGGTGGAGGGTACATAAGATTCGGTCTGGCCGAACGACCGTATATACTTTTTTTTTTTGGTCTGCAGAGTGTGCAAGATCTAAAGTCTACTTTTGACTTTGTTTTCCCATTAAACATTTTTCTCCGAACCAATGACTATTCTATGCCGTAAACGTTGTTTAATTCTAAAATTTCCTCGGGTGTCTATTAAAAAAAAAAAAAGATAAAACCCTATTGAATTCCATATGAAATAAATCCCATACAATGAGTATTGGGATTTTTAGTTTCTTATTTTAGATTTGTTAGATTGAAATTTGGAATTTAGAAAACACACAGAGTTATTATACAGTACGACACACTTCAGGCGGATTTTAATATGGTTTGTTGGTCAATCCCCCCCAAAAAAAACAGGAAGTTTTATATACTGCAATAAAACCATCGACAGACATACAAAGTATAAAGTTTCCAATGAGTTTTTTTTTCTTTAAGAAATCAAAGGAAAATTTATTTACAGTCCATGGCTTGGATTTTTTTTTTCCTACTAATACCAAAAATAAAAAAAAATCTATTTAGTATAGTGATGGTCCGGTAAGTGGGTGTTGATTATTGCAATTTGGACATACATTTCCCAGGGATACCAATTTATTGTCATTTGGTGCTGATTTTCTATATCGATTTTGTCATGTTGTCATAGCTACATGGCCAATAACTTTGGTAACATATGGACTATTGAGCCTTCCAATTTCGATTGCCCCTCAAAATATTGCTGCTGAGAGTGCAAGGATTCATTTATGTGTGTATATGTGTTTGTGGTGGTTTTGGATGCGTGTATTTAAGGCTGTATATAAATATCAAGTGAAATATCCTAAATTGAAAACGTGTCCTTTGGGCAATATTGTTTCGTATGAAATTTTCATTTCAAATCATCGTATTCTTTGTGCTTTAGTTGGGAAACGAAAATTGAGGGTCAAAATTAATCTGGTGGAAATGATAGCCGGTATCATAATATTGACATAGATTTCTTGTTCCCTCAAAAAATGCCATTAGACAAATGATTTGATTGTTTATTGACAAATATTTAATACCATTGAACATAGCAAATAAAATATCCATAACAGCTACTCATTTTCCAATTTTTTTATTCATTCATTCTTTCGAATCGAGTCTTTGATTTAGTTGTGTAATCATTTAATTCCGTTTTTGATTTGTTTTTATGGGCTTTCGAAATAAACAAGAAAGCCTATAGCAATAAAATTTTGACAAAATTTTCTATAGAAATAAAATTTTGACAAAATTTTCTATAGAAATAACATTTTGACAAAATTTTCTATAAAATAAAATTTTGACAAAATTTTCTATAGAAATAGAATTTTGACAAAATTTTCTATAGATATAAAATTTTGACAAAATTCCCTAGAGAAATAAAATTTTGACAACATTTTCTATAGAAATAAAATTTTGACAAAATTTTCTATAGAAATAAAATTTTGACAAAATTTTCTATAGAAATAAAATTTTGACAAAATTTTCTATAGAAATAAAATTTTGACAAAATTTTCTATAGAAATAGAATTTTGACAAAATTTTCTATAGAAATAAAATATTGACAAAATTGTGTATATAAATAAAATTTTGACAAAATTTTCTATAGAAATAAAATTTTGACAAAATTTTCTACACAAATAAAATTTTGACAAAATTTTCTACACAAATAAAATTTTGACAAAATTTGACAAAATTTTCCATAGAAATAAAATTTTGACAAAATTTTCTATAGAAATAAAATTTTGACAAAATTTTCTATAAAAATAAAATTTTGACAAAATTTTCTATAGAAATAAAATTTTGACAAAATTTTCCATAGAAATAAAATTTTGACAAAATTTTCTATAGAAATAACATTTTGACAAAATTTTCTATAGAAATAAAATATTGACAAAATTTTCTAAAGAAATAAAATTTTGACAAAATTTTCTGTAAAAATAAAATTTTGTCACAATTTTCTATAGAAACAATATTTGAACAAAATTTTCGATAGAAATAAAATTTAGACAAAATTTTCTATAGAAATAAAATGTTAACACAATTTTCTATAGAAATAAAATGTTAACACAATTTTCTATAGCAATAAAATTTTGACATATTTTTCTATGTAATTAAAATTTTAACAAAATCTTCTATAGAAATAAAATTTTGACAAAATTTTCTACAGAAATAAAATTTTGACAAAATTTTCTATAGAAATAAAATTTTGACAAAATTTTCCATAGAAATAGAATTTTGACAAAATTTTCTATAGAAATAAAATATTGACAAAATTGTGTATAGAAATAAAATATTGACAAAATTGTGTATAGAAATAAAATTTTGACAAAATTTTCCATAGAAATAAAATTTTGACAAAATTTTCTACACAAATAAAATTTTGACAAAATTTTCTACACAAATAAAATTTTGACAAAATTTGACAAAATTTTCCATAGAAATAAAATTTTGACAAAATTTTCTATAGAAATAAAATTTTGACAAAATTTTCTACAGAAATAAAATTTTGACAAAATTTTCTATAGAAATAAAATTTTGACAAAATTTTCCATAGAAATAAAATTTTGACAAAATTTTCTATAGAAATAACATTTTGACAAAATTTTCTATAGAAATAAAATTTTGACAAAATTTTCCATAGAAATAAAATTTTGACAAAATTTTCTATAGAAATAACATTTTGACAAAATTTTCTATAGAAATAAAATATTGACAAAATTTTCTAAAGAAATAAAATTTTGACAAAATTTTCTATAGAAATAAAATGTTAACACAATTTTCTATAGCAATAAAATTTTGACATATTTTTCTATGTAATTAAAATTTTAACAAAATTTTCTATAGAAATAAAATTTTAACAAAATTTTCTATAGAAATAAAATTTTGACAAAATTTTCTACAGAAATAAAATTTTGAGAAAATTTTCTATAGAAATAAAATTTTGACAAAATTTTCCATAGAAATAAAATTTTGACAAAATTTTCTATAGAAATAAAATTTTGACAAAATTTTCTATAGAAATAAAATTTTGACAAAATTTTCTATAGAAATAAAATTTTGACAAAATTTTCTATAAAAATAAAATTTTATTGTTGTGTTTGATCTCAGCTTAAAGCCATGCATTGACTAAACTACAAGTGTAGCTTAACCAACAGAGGAAAAGTATGCTTGTCAAATTTATTTGGGCAAAGCCCTATAGACTGCAAGATGGTTGGATGTACAGCTGTTTCGGAATTACCACATTCCTCGTCAGCATCCTCTACTTGCATAAAATTTTGACAAAATTTTCTATAGAAATAAAATTTTGACAAAATTGTGTATAGAAATAAAATTTTGAAAAAAATTTTCTATAGAAATAAAATTTTGACAAAATTTTCTATAGAAATAAAATTTTGACAAAATTTTCTATAGAAATAAAATTTTGACAAAATTTTCTACACAAATAAAATTTTGACAAAATTTTCTATAGAAAAAAAATTTGACAAAATTTTCCATAGAAATAAAATTTTGACAAAATTTTCTATAGAAATAAAATTTTGACAAAATTTTCTACAGAAATAAAATTTTGACAAAATTTTCTATAGAAATAAAATTTTGACAAAATTTTCCATAGAAATAAAATTTTGACAAAATTTTCTATAGAAATAACATTTTGACAAAATTTTCTATAGAAATAAAATTTTGACAAAATTTTCTAAAGAAATAAAATTTTGACAAAATTTTCTATAAAAATAAAATTTTGTCACAATTTTCTATAGAAACAATATTTTGACAAAATTTTCTATAGAAATAAAATTTAGACAAAATTTTTATAGAAATAAAATGTTAACACAATTTTCTATAGCAATAAAATTTTGACAAAATTTTCTATGTAATTAAAATTTTAACAAAATTTTCTATAGAAATAAAATCTTTACACAATTTTCTATAGAAATAAAATTTTGACAAAATTTCTATAGAAATAAAATTTTGACAAAATTTTCTATAAAAATAAAATTTTATTGTTGTGTTTGATCTCAGCTTAAAGCCATACATTGACTAAACTACAAGTGTAGCTTAACCAACAGACGAAAAGTATGCTTGTCAAATTTATTTGGGCAAAGCCCTATAGACTGCAAGATGGTTGGATGTACAGCTGTTTCGGAATTACCACATTCCTCGTCAGCATCCTCTACTTGCAGCAAAACCATCAACCAGTTATCAGAATAAATTCGGGTAATTCACTCAACCCAAAGTGAACTACACTTGAACCTCCCGAAAAAGGGTTTGATAGTCGGCTACTGCCTAAACAAATTTGCCACAAATTTCGATGATTTGAGTTTGGCAAAGGAACAGAGATAGGCTGGCAAATTTGTTTAGGCAGTAGCCGACTATCAAACCCTTTTTCGGTAGTTTAGTCAATGCATGGCTTTAAGCTGAGATCAAAAACAACAATAACGATTGAAGAGAAGCCAACAATAACAAACAAAACGAAATAAAATTTTGACAAAATTTCTATAGAAATAAAATTTTGACAAAACTTTCTATAGAAATAAAATTTTGCAAAAGTTTCTATAGCAATAAAATTTTGACAAAATTTTCTATGTAATTAAAATTTTGACAAAATTTTCTATTGAAATAAAATTTTGAAAAAATTTTCTATAGAAATAAAATTTTGACAAAATTTTCTATAGAAATAAAATTTTGACAAAAATTTCTATAGAAATAAAATTTTGACACAATTTTCTGTAGAAATAAAATTTTGACAAAATTTTCTATAGAAATAAAATGTTGACAAATTTTTCTATAGAAATTAAATTTTGACAAAATGTTTTATAGAAATAACATTTTAACACAATTTTCCATAGAAATAAAATTTTAACAAAATTTTTTATAGAAATAAAATTTTGACAAAAAAATAAAATATTGACAAAATTGTGTATAGAAATAAAATTTTTACAAAATTTTCTATAGAAATAAAATGTTGACACAATTTTCTTTAGAAATAAAATTTTGACAAAATCTTCTATAGAAATAAAATTTTAACAAATTGATTTAAATGACAAAATTGTCTATAGAAATAAAATTTTGAGAAAATTTTCTATAGAAATAAAAATTTTGGTAATTTATTTTTGGCTCGAGTGGGAACCATGATTATGTTATGAACCGATATGGACAAATTTTTTTATGATTGGGGATCGGCTATATATAACTATAGACCGATATGAACCAATTTTGGCGTGGTTGTTAGCGGCCATATACTATCACCTCGTTCCAAATTTCAACCGGATCGGATGAATTTTGCTCCTCCAATAGGCTTCGGAAGTCAAATCTGGGGAACCGTTTATATGGATGATGTATATAATTATGGACCTATATGGACCAATTTTTGCATGGTAATTAGAGACCATATACTCACACCACGTACCAAATTTCAACCCGATAGAATGAAATTAGCTTCTCTAAGAGGCTCTACAAGCCAAATATGGGGGTCGGTTTATATGCGGGCTATACGTAAAAGTGGTCCAATATGGCCCATTTGCAATGCCATTCAACCTACATCAATAACAACTGCTTGTGTCAAGTTTCAAGTCGTTGGCTTGTTTCGTTCGGAAGTTAGCATGATTTCAAAAGACGGACGGACGGAGACGCTTAGATCGACTCAGAATTTTAACACGACCCAGAATATATATACTTTATGGGGTCTTAGAACGATGTTTCTATGTGTTACAAACGGAATGACAAACTTAATATACCCCCATCCTATGGTGGAGGGTATAAAAAGAATCGATGAGAATACACGAACGAAAAAGGCTGTTTTTCATATGTTTGTGTGTGTAAAATTTATATGTTTGGAACTCAAATTTTGTAACACAATATTTTTAAGTGCAAGCGCACAATGTTCATAAACTAGCATGACATGTTTGGGACATATATGTTAATATGTTAGAACATATTATGTTTGGGATATAAAATGTTTGTAAATATAATATATTTAGATGCAAACATATATTAATTTGGAAATAGCCTATGTGTTTAGAAGTAGGTCTCTCCTTCTAAACACATAGGCTATGAGGTTAGGTTAGGTTAGGTGGCAGCCCGATGTATCAGGCTCACTTAGACTATTCAGTCCATTGTGATACCACATTGGTGAACTTCTCTCTTATCACTGAGTGCTGCCCGATTCCATGTTAAGCTCTATGACAAGGGACCTCCTTTTTATAGCCGAGTCCGAACGGCGTTCCACATTGCAGTGAAACCACTTAGAGAAGCTTTGAAACCCTCAGAAATGTCACCAGCATTACTGAGGTGGGATAATCCACCGCTGAAAAACTTTTTGGTGTTCGGTCGAAGCAGGAATCGATCCCACGACCTTGTGTATGCAAGGCGGGCATGCTAACCATTGCACCACGGTGGCTCCTCACCTCACAGGCTATGAGAGTATGCTGCAAGTAAAATAGTGGAAGTAACCAATTGGCGCCTTAAAAATATATCCACACAAAGAAAATTTCATTAAAATTTTTTACTACCAGTGATTGCCCTAAGGTGAAACATAATAGGTTTAAACAATACAAACAATATTTTGTTGGGACCCATGTTGAAAATATATATACTTGAAGCTAAATGTGTTTGGGGTATATGTTACAGAAGCGATTTTTTTTGAAGGTGTACACAAGAATCAGCTTGACCGAACCTACGATCGTATTTGTTTCTATTCAGGAAATGCAACAAAAAAAATCGACTAACCCAAATATTAAAACCACCTTATTTACCCATAATCTCTCCTAAAACCAAGCATAATAAGCACCAGCCATTAGACTTTTGCGCCGTTAGACCAACTATTCACATATTTGTCACATAATAAAAATTCACTAACAAATCTCAATAGGAACACCCAACCAAAGCTAATAAAAATTATCAACATTCGCTAAATATGAAGCAATTAACAACAATAGCTAGCTATTTAAAAATTTATGACCAAAATAATCGAGTCACACAGCAAGCCATAATTGGGCAACATTCGATCGTGTTATTGCATTAACCCTCCGACCACCCCTGGAAAATATTATGCAACATAAACAATGAGACTATATAGGAGCCAAAAAAGGAAGTGAATCAAGCAACCACCAACCGCGTTAGATCAAAAACCAAATTTAAATTAAAGAGGAAGTCGTAGGGAACTGGGGGGATAGGGCAGGAACAATATAACGCAATTACACTACACACAAAGTCACCATAAAATCCCCAATAATATAGCAGCTCGAAGCGAACGAAGCATAAGCCACGGAAAATATTGAGTTTTGAGTGCCCCTATATGTGGTGTTTGTGTATGTGTGTGTGTATGTGCGTGCGTGTTTGTGTTTGACTTGAATGTCTCTTTTGCTTGATGAGGTGTCCTTGTATGAAAATATTTTGTATAGCAGTGAAAGCGCACGTGTTTGAGTATAAGCAAGAGATTGTAGGTGTACAGATGTGTGTGTGTGTGCGAGTATGAGTGAGTATGTCAACACTGGGTTAAAGCTCGTTAAACACTTTTCGTTGGAATACAATAAATTTTTATGATGAAACGCATGGCTGCTTGTTAAACAAGGCAAACCACAACACTGTCACCCACTAGCGTACCCAAAACAAGAAGCCGCCCCCATGTCTATAGCTGTATGTGCATATGTGTAAGTGTATGTGTGCAATGTGCAATACCAACTAGAAAGGTTAACCTCTACAAGAATAAAATGTCTCCTTTCCGATACACCTCTCGCATTGGCCCTATAAAATAGGCTTTAAACTGCATAACAAAACCAAAAACTATTGCCTGCCAAAAACAAAAAATTCCAAAAATAAAAACCAATCCGCAATCCACCCAACCACACAATCGCAGCCAAAACCAAACCATATTCAGTCAAATAACATTAAAATAACAACGTAAAACTTTTTTTATCCTTTTTGTGTGCACTGTCGTAGATGACACATGCAGTGGTAAATGTGTTTGTGTATAGGACATGTTAATATGTATTGGCTTTTACGAGGATTCTCCGAATAATTTCATAAGTACATGTAACATATATCTACAGAGTGGCTAATATGTACTGCATCAAAGTAACCGCCATCCTATACCTCCACCATAGGATGGGGGTATATTAACTTTGTCATTCCATTTGTAACACATCGAAATATCGCTCTAAACCCCATAAAGTATATATTCTGGGTCGTGGTGAAATTCTGAGTCGATCTGAGCATGTCCGTCCGTCGTCCGTCCGTCTGTTGAAATCACGCTAACTTCCGAACGAAACAAGGTATCGACTTGAAACTTGGCACAAGTAGTTGTTATTGATGTAGGTCGGATGGTATTGCAAATGGGCCATATCGGTCCACTTTTACATATAGCGCCCATATAAACGGACCCCCAAATTTGGCTTGCAATTGCTCTAAAAGAAGCAAATTTCATTCGATCAAGCTGAAATTTGGTACATGGTGTTATTATATGGTATCTAACAACCATGCAAAAATTGGTCTACATCGGTCCATAATTATATATAGCCCCCATATCAACCGATCCCCCGATTTGGCTTGCGGAGCCTCTAAGAGAAGCAAATTTCATCCGATCCGGCTGAAATTTGGTACATGGTGTTGGTATATGTTCTCTAATGACCATGCAAGAATTGGTCCATATCGGTCCATAATTATATATAGCCCATATATAAACCGATCCTCCGATCGGAGCCTCTTAGAGGAGCAAAATTCATCCGATCCGGTTGAAATTTGGTACGTGGTGTTAGTATATGATCTCTAATAACCATGGAAGAATTGGTCCATATCGGTCCATAATTATATATAGCCCCCATACAAATCGATCCCCAGATTTGTCCTCTGGAGCCTCTTCGAGGAGCAAAATTCATCCGATCCGTTTGAAATTTGGAACATAGTGTTAGTATAAAGCCGCTTATACCCATGCCAAAATTGGTCCATATTGGTCTATAGTTATATATAGCCGATCCCCAATCACACAAACATTGGTCCATATCGGTTCATAATCATGGTTGCCACTCGAGCCAAAAATAATCTACCAAAATTTTATTTTTATAGAAAACATTGTCAACATGTTATTTCTATAGAAAAATTTGTCAAAATTTTATTTCTACAGAAAATTTTGTCAAAATTTTATTTCTATAGAAAATTTGATCAAAATTTATCTCTATAGAAAATTTTATTTCTATAGAAAATTTTGTCAAAATTTTATTTCTATAGAAAATTTTGTCAAAATTTTATTTCTGTAAAAAATTTGTTAAAGATTTTTTTCCGTTAGAAAATTTTGTCAAATTTTGTCACAATTTTAAAATTTTGTCAAAATTATATTTCTATAGAAAATATTGTCACAACTTTAAAATTTTGTCAAAATTTTATTTCTATAGAAAATTTAGTCAAAATTACTCGAAAAAATTTTGTCAAAATTTTATTTCTATAGGAAATTTTGTCAAAATTCCTCTAGAAAATTTTGTCAACATTTTATTTCTATAGAAAATTTTGTCACAATTTGCAAATTTTGTCAACATTTTATTTCTATAAAAAATTTTGTAAAGATTTAATTCCTCTAACAACATTTTTATACCCTTCACCACTACTGTGGTACAGGGTATAATAAGTTTGTGCATTTGTATGTAACGCCAAGAAGGAGTAATCATAGACCAACCTTTTAGTATACGGATCGGCTTAGAATTAAATTCTGAGTCGATTTAGCGATGTCCGTCTGTCTGTCTGTCCGTCTGTCTGTCCGTCTGTCTGTCCGTCTGTCTGTCCGTCTGTCTGTCTGTCTGTCTGTCTGTCTGTTGATGTATTTTTGTGTGCAAAGTACAGCTCGCAGTTTTAGTCCGATTGTCCTAAAATTTGGTATTGGGTCCTGTTTCGGCTCAAAGACGATCCCTATTGATTTTGGAAAAAATCGGTTCAGATTTAGATATAGCTGCCATATATATTTTTCGCCGATCTGGTCATAATTGGCGTGTATATCAACCGATCTTCCTCAAATTCCGTATATCCGAATATTTTATGGGTCTCGAAAAACCTGCAAAATACCAGCCAAATCGGTTCAGATTTAGATATAGCTCTCATATATAGCTTTCGCCCGATTTACACTCATTTGCCCAAAAAGGCCAATTTTTAACTCCGATTTGGTTGAAATTTTGCACAGGGAGTAGAATTAGCAGTGTAACTATGCGTGCCAAATTTGGTTGAAATCGGTTCAGATTTGGATATATCTCCCATATATAGCTTTCGCCCGATTTACACTCATATGACCACAGAGGCCAATTTTTAACTCCGATTTAGTTGAAATTTTGCACAGGGAGTAGAATTAACATTGAAACTATGCGTGCCAAATTTGGTTGAAATCGGTTCAGATTTGGATATATCTCCCATATATAGCTTTCGCCCGATTTACACTCATATGACCACAGAGGCCAATTTTTTGCTCCGATTTAGTTGAAATTTTGCACAGGGAGTAGAATTAGCATTCTAGCTATGCGTGCCAAATTTGGTTGAAATCGGTTCAGATTTAGATATATCTCCCATATATAGCTTTCGCCCGATTTACACTCATATGACCACAGAGGCCAATTTTTAACTCCGATTTAGTTGAAATTTTGCACAGAGAGTAGAATTAGCATTGTTGCTATGCGTGCCAAATTTGGTTGAAATCGGTTCAGATTTAGATATAGCTCCCATATATATGTTTTTCTGATTTCGACAAAAATGGTCAAAATACCAACATTTTCCTTGTGAAATCGCCACTGCTTAGTCGCAAAGTTGTAAAAATGACTCTAATTTTGCTAAACTTCTAATACATATATATCGAGCGATAAATCATAAATAAACTTTTGCAAAGTTTCCTTAAAATTGCTTCAGATTTAAATGTTTCCCATATTTTTTTTACTAACATTGTGTTCCACCCTAGTGCATTAGCCGACTTAAATTTTGAGTCTATAGATTTTGTAGAAGTCTATCAAATTCTTCCAGATCGAGTGATATTTAAATGTATGTATTTGGGACAAACCTTTATATATAGCCCCCAACACATTTGACGGATGTGATATGGTATCGAAAATTTAGATCTACAAAGTGGTGCAGGGTATAATATAGTCGGCCCCGCCCGACTTTAGACTTTCCTTACTGGTTTTTGTATAGAAAATTTTGTCAAAATTTTATTTCTACAGAAAATTTGGTCAAAATTTTATTTCAATAGAAAATTTTGTCAAAATTTTATTTCTTTAGAAAATTTTGTCAAAATTTTATTTGTATAGAAAATTTTGTCACAATTTTGTTTGTATAGAATATTTTGCCAAATTTTATTTCTATAGAAAATTTTGTCAAAATGTTATTTCTATAAATTAAAAAAATATATTACGATTTTCTAGTATGACGTAATACGAAAATGAAAAATTTTAAAGATATTGAATTTAAAGAAAATTTTGTCAAAATTTTATTTCTATAGAAAATTTTGTCAAAATGTTATTTCTATAGAAAATTTTGTCACAATTTTATTTCTATAGAAAATTTTGTCAAAATGTTATTTCTATAGAAAATTTTGTCACAATTTTATTTCTCTAGAAAATTTTGTCAACATATTATTTCTACAGAAAATTTTGTCAAAATTTTATTTCTGTAGAAAATTTTGTAAAAATTTGATTTCTATTGAAAATTTTGTCAAAATTTTATTTCTATAGAAAATTTTGTCAAAATTTTATTTCTATAGAAAATTTGGTCAAAATTTTATTTCTATAGAAAATTTTGCCAAAATTTTATTTCTGTAGAAAATTTTGTCAAAATTTTATTTCTATAGAAAATTTTGTCAAAATTTTATTTCTATAGAATATTTTCTCAAAATTTTATTTCTATAGAAAATTTTCTCAAAATTTTATTTCTATAGAAAATTTCCTCAAAATTTTATTTCTACAGAAAATTTTGTCAAATTTTTATTTCGATAGAAACTTCTGTCAAAATTTTATTTCGATAGAAAATGTTGTCAAAATTTTATTTCTGTAGAAAATTTTGTCAAAATTTAATTTCTTTAGGAAAGTTGTCTAAATTCTATTTTGTCAAAATTTAATTTCTATAGAAAATTTTTCTAAATTTTATTTCTATAGAAAAATTTCCTAAAAAACTTTTTCCAAAATTATTTTTCTTAGAGATATGATCTAGAATTCTAGCAATCTACCAAACAGAAACAAATCTACTAGTTTTGGTAGAATTCTATCAACTGTGGCAACCTACCACCACGGTACAAAATTATTTTTACATAATATACGTTGCATTTTCATATGTTTTAAGATAATAAAGTACATAAAACCATTTTTGTTTTGTAATTTTTTTTAAATTTAACGAAAAATATTGTAGGGAACTTTGTTTGGTATTGTATGGGAAAGTGAAGAATTTTTTTTGTCTTTGTGGGGTAAACTGAATATTTTCCCTGGCATCTGAATCTACTACACGATCCGTTATAAACCTATTTTTTCTGCAGCAAAAGTCATTACGAGTAGAGGGGTCCCAAGAAATTACGAGGAGAAAGGTCCCAAGAAAATAGCCTTGTTGCGATTTGGTTATGCAAATTTCCATGAAAAGATATGCGTGAGTCTTGTGGTAATTAAACCAATATAGCCTTTCATCATTAATGACATATTTTCCACTTTATTGAGATATAAACATCCGGTCATTCATCTGAAAAAAGTGCAATTTTAATGAATACCAAAATAACACCTCTTACTGGAAACCCCCCGGTTGTATAATTAAGAATTTCCGCAATTTAAAAGGAACCCTCATTTAATATACCACCCTCTTACGTTGTTTCGTATCGCTTGTTTCCCTTCACTTATTGACAAATCAGTGCCAAACAATGCCAACACTTTTACACCTCTTGGCTGACATCACACACGAGTACATGGAAAAATTTTCCATACTCGACATTTAAGCCAACTAAAATTTTGCAGAGAGATCCTCAAAGTTCTTACCGCACTCATCGCTATTTGTTTCGGTTACAGATCGAAGCATGTATTGTGTACAATTTTTGGGAGGAAGTACAAAACATTTACATGTGTGTGTGTGTGTGAGTGTGTTCATCAACCACAGAAAGCGTTTGTATGTGAAAAACATTCAAATGAAAACTGACAAAAGAAAAATCACCCCACTTTGTTTAATTGTCTACAAATATTTTCCAATTTTGTTGGTGTTTTTATTGTTGGTGCTGCAATTGCAATTCGATGTTATTTGTGTTGTTGTTGTTGTTACTGTTTGTTGGTTTATTTATGTGTATTTTATTTGGCACGTAAAATTCTTTAGTGAACTTTTGAACGTTCATTTGGTTTTCTCCACAAACAGCATGTGACCCTGATGAGAAGAGCTGTATATTTTTAAACGTCATTCGAAAACCGTGGGCCAAAATGGAAAGAAATTATGATAGTAAAAAATTAAATAATTTTATTTTATTCCATTTTTTATACCCTTCACCACTACTGTGGTACAGGGTATAATAAGTTTGTGCATTTGTATGTAACGCCAAGAAGGAAAAGTCTGAGACCCATCGTTTAGTATACCGATCGTCTTAGAATTAAATTCTGAGTCGATTTAGCGATGTCCGTCTGTCTGTCTGTCTGTCTGTCTGTCTATCCGTCTGTCTGTCTGTTGATGTATTTTTGTGTGCAAAGTACAGCTCGCAGTTTTAGTCCGATTGTCCTAAAATTGGGTATAGGGTCCTGTTTCGGCTCAAAGACGATCCCTATTGATTTTGGAAAAAATCGGTTCAGATTTAGATATAGCTGCCATATATATTTTTCACCGATCTGGTCATAATTGGCGTGTATATCAACCGATCTTCCTCAAATTCCGTACATCCGAATATTTTATGAGTCTCGAAAAACTGGCAAAATATCAGCCAAATCGGTTCAGATTTAGATATAGCTCCCATATATAGCTTTCACCCGATTTACACTCATTTGCCCACAGAGGCCAATTTTTTGCTCCGATTTAGTTGAAATTTTGCACAGGGAGTAGAATTAGCATTGTAGCTATGCGTGCCAAATTTGGTTGAAATCGGTTCAGATTTAGATATAGCTCCCATATATAGCTTTCGCCCGATTTACACTCATATGACCACAGAGGCCAATTTTTTGCTCCGATTTAGTTGAAATTTTGCACTGGGAGTAGAATTAGCATTGTAGCTATGCGTGCCAAATTTGGTTGAAATCGGTTCAGATTTAGATATAGCTCCCATATATAGCTTTCGCCCGATTTACACTCATATGACCACAGAGGCCAATTTTTTGCTCCGATTTAGTTGAAATTTTGCACAGGGAGTAGAATTAGCATTGTAGCTATGCGTGCCAAATTTGGTTGAAATCGGTTCAGATTTAGATATAGCTCCCATATATAGCTTTCGCCCGATTTACACTCATATCACCATAGAGGCCAATTTTTAACTCCGATTTAGTTGAAATTTTGCACAAGGGGTTGAATTAGGATTGTTGCTATGCGTGCCAAATTTGGTTGAAATCGGTTCAGATTTAGATATAGCTCCCATATATATGTTTTTCTGATTTCGATAAAAATGGTCAAAATACCAACATTTTCCATGTAAAATCGCCACTGTTTAGTCGAAAAGTTGTAAAAATTACTCTATTTTTCCTTAACTTCTAATGCATATATATCGAGCGATAAATCATAAATAAACTTTTGCGAAGTTTTCTTAAAATTGCTCCAGATTTAAATGTTTCCCATATTTTTTTACTAACATTGTGATCCACCCTAGTGCATTAGCCGACTTAAATTTTGAGTCTATAGATTTTGTAGAAGTCTATCAAATTCTGTCCAGATCGAGTGATATTTAAATGTATGTATTTGGGACAAACCTTTATATATAGCCCCAACACATTTGACGGATGTGATATGGTATCGAAAATTTAGATCTACAAAGTGGTGCAGGGTATAATATAGTCGGCCCCGCCAGACTTTAGACTTTCCTTACTGGTTTTTTGTATATGAAATGAAAATGAATTTTTAAAATGTAGTGTGTAGTAGATTTTTATTGTTTGTAAAAATTAATAATAATTGTAAAAAAGATAATAAATAAGTAGAGATATTTTTTGATAGAAAAATAATCTGCAATAAGCATGTGAAAATCGACCCCAAAAATCAACCACGAGGTTAAAATTTTAATTTTTATTTTAGACTGACCCAAAATAACTTCATCGAAAGTGGAAAAAATTGATGGAGGATCCCGAGAAGCTCTTAAGAAGAAATGTTTGTGGAACATTTTTCATTTTGTTTAGCTAGGTATCTTATCTGAGGTATTACGAAAAATAAGCCTTTTATTGGCTTAGTTGTAAATCGCCCAATTCCCCACTGTGACTTTGAGTACAAACTAAAATTACGCTTAAATGTTCTTCGTAGGTGAAATGATGGAAAAACTCTTATTATTTGATATCGCTTTTATTTATTTATTTGAGACTAGCAAACGAGGGAAAAATTCCCCCCAATACATTTGGAATTTTTTAATTTAGTGCATAATTGTACAACCTGTTTTGTGGTCATGTATAATTAAAACAGGACTAACAAAGTCACAATAAACGTAAATATATACCAAGGGAGAATGCTAACGAAAGGTGCTGAAGCAATTAAATTTGCAAATGTGTGGAACAAAAACAAAAATATCAAATA
This sequence comes from Haematobia irritans, assembly GCF_050003625.1. Lineage (NCBI taxonomy): Eukaryota > Metazoa > Arthropoda > Insecta > Diptera > Muscidae > Haematobia > Haematobia irritans. The sequence goes on along the minus strand of NC_134399.1, from coordinate 200,182,759 downwards.
AATAGTTTTTGAAAAAAATGGTGTGTTATTCAAGGTGAAGGATGGAGATATATTTTAAATTTGGATGCTAACAAACTTTATAAAACAGAAAAACTTACACTAATAGAAAAGGTTTCGTTATATTAAAAAAATGTGTCATAAAAACGTAGCCAATCAAACAAATTCGTTAATACAACAAAATTTTTCGTTATTATGACGAATTTTCTGTTAATCAACGTAACGTTTCATTAATACAATGAAATTATAATAGTACAAATATTTTCATTGTATTAATGAAAATGTTTGGTTATATCAATGAAAAATTTTCGGTGGATCAATTTTAATTAAATTTTATTTATGTGTAGTGACTTAACATGCGGTCTAAAAAACATTTATTAAAATTGACCCATAGATATATTGCATTGATATAAAAAAGAATTTTAAATTTTATTGATTTGAATGAAAATTTCGTAATATTTACACATTAGTTTCGTTGATAAAATTTTACCGACATATGTCGTTAACATATCTAGATTTTTGCCAGTATATATTTAATATTCCTTAAAAAAAACCCTGCTATATTGTGATAATGGTTCGATGGGTGCTACGAATATTTTTTATTGTTTGGTAGATTGATAGAATTCTTGACGTTTTCCTCAATTTTGAAAAATATTTCTATCCAACTACATAAAAAACAATCTCACGAAAATTTTTCCAATTAAATTCTTAATTGAGTTTTAAAAAATATTCCATGTTAAGCTCAATGACAAGGGACCTCCTTTTTACAGCCGAGTCCGAACGGCGTTCCACATTGCAGTGAAACCACTTAGAGAAGTTTTGAAACCCTCAGAAATGTCACCAGCATTACTGAGGTGGGATAATCCACCGCTGAAAAACTTTTTGGTGTTCGGTCGAAGCAGGAATCGAACCCACGACCTTGTGTGTGCAAGGCGGGCATGCTAACCATTGCACCACGGTGGCTCCCAAAGGTGGCTTGCCAAATGTTATTTCTATACAACATTTTGTCAAAATGTTATATCTATAGAAAAGTTTGTCAAAATTTTAGTTTTATTTTGTAAAAATTTTATCTATATAGAAATATTTTGTCAAAATTTTATTTGTATAGAAAATTTTATCAAACTTTTATTTCTACAGAGAATTTTGTCATAAATTTATATCTATAGAAAATTTTGTCGATATTTTATTTCTACAGAAAATTTTGTCAAAATTTTCTATAGAAAGAAAATTTTATATCTATGGAAAATTTTGTCAAACATTTATTTCTATAAAAAATTTTGTTAAAATGTTATTTCTATTGAAAATTTTGCCACAATTTGATTTCAATAGAATCTTTTTTTAATGTTTTTTTCTATAGAAAATTTTGGAAAAATTTTATTTCTATAGAAAATTTTGACGAAATTTTAGTTCCGTAGAAGATTTTGTTATTTATTTTGTTTCCAGAAGATTTTGTTCAAATTTTATTTCTATATAAAATTTTTATCAAAATTTTATTTCTATAGAAAATTTTGTCAAAATTTTATTTCTATACTGAATTTTGTCAAACTGAAGTGGTTTTTTCTGTAGAAAATTTTGGAAAAATTTTATTTCTATACAAAATTTTGGAAAAAATTTATTTCTATAGAAAATGTTGACAAAATTTTAGTTCCGTAGAAGATTTTGTCATTTATTTTGTTTGCAGAAGATTTTGTTCAAATTTTATTTCTATATAAAATTTTTATCAAAATTTTATTTCTATAGAAAATTTTGTCAAAATTTTATTTCTATACTGAATTTTGTCAAAATTTTTTAAATTTTTTTTTAATTTTTTAAATTTTTTTTCGTTAGAAAATTTTGTCGAAATTTTATTTCTATAGAAAATTTTATCAAAATTTTATTTCTATACAGAATTTTGTCACAATTTTATTTCCATAGAATTTTTTTTTAATTTTATTTCTATAGAAAATTTTGTCAAAATTTTATTTCCATAGAAGATTTTGTTTGTATACAGAATTTTGTCACAATTTTATTTCCATAGATTTTTTTTAATTTTATTTCTATAGAAAATTTTGGCAAAACTGTATTTCTATAGAATGTTTTGTCAAAATTTTATTTCTATAGAAAATTTTGGCAAAATTTTATTTCCATAGAAGATTTTGTCAAAACTTTATTTCCATAGAATATTTTGTTTCTATACAGAATTTTGTCACAATTTTATTTCCATAGAATTTTTTTGTTATTTTAATTCTATAGAAAAATTTTATCAAAATTTTATCAAAATTTTATTTCTATACAGAATTTTCGCACATTTTTATTTCTATAGAATTTGTTTTTTGTCAAATTTTATTTCTATAGAAAATATTGTCAAAATTTTATTTCTATAGAAAATTTTGTCAAAATTTTATTTCTTTAGAAAATTTTGTCAAAATTTTATTTCTATAGAAAACTTTATCAAAATTTTATTTCTATACAGAATTTTGTCACAATTTTATTTCTATAGGAAATTGAAGCAAAATTTTACTTCTATAGAAAACTTTGTTCAAATTGTATTCTTGTAGAAATTTTGTCAAAATTTTAATTCTGTAGAAATTTTTTTTAAAATTTTATTTCTATGGAAAATTTTGTAAAAATTTTATTTTTGTAGAAAATTTAGTCAAAGTTGTATTTGTATAGAAAATTTTGTTAAAATTATATTTCTATAGAAAATTTTGTCAAAATTGTATTTTTATGGAATATTTTGTCAAAATTTTATTTCTATACTGAATCTTGTCAAAATTTTTTAAAAATATTTTAATTTGTATTTTTTTAGAAAATTTTGACAAAATTTTGTTTCTATAGAAAATTTTATCAATAATTTATTTCTATACAGAATTTAGTCACAATTTTATTTCTATAGAATTTTTTTTTCAAAATTTTATGGCTATAGAAACTTTTTGCAAAACTGTATTTCTATAAAAAAATTTTGTCAAAATTTCATTTCTATTGAACATTTTATCAAAATTTTATATCTATACAGAATTTTGCCACAATTTTATTTATATAGAATTTTTTTTTTCCAAAATTTTATTTGTATAGAAAATTTTATTTCTATAGAAAATTTTGGCAAAACTGTATTTCTATAGAATATTTTGTCAAAATTTTATTTCTATAGAAAATTTTGGCAAAATTTTATTTCCATAGAAGATTTTGTCAAAATTTTATTTCCATAGAATATTTTGTAAAAATTTTTTTTCTATATAAAATTTTTATCAAAATTTCATTTCTATAGAGAATCTTTCTAAATTTTCTTTCTATACTGAATTTTGTCAAATTTTTTTTTTAAAATTTGAAAAATTTTTATTCTATAATAAATTTTATCAAAATTTTATTTCTATAGAGAATCTTGTCAACATTTTATTTCTATGAAAAATTTTGTCAAAATTTTTTTCTATAGAAAATTTTGTCCAAATTATATTTCTATAGAAAATTTTGTCAAAAGTTTATTTCTATAGAACATTCGCAAAACTTTTATTTAAATAGAAAACTTTGCCAAAATTTTATTTCTATGGAAATTTTTTTCAAAATTTTATTTCTATAGAAAATTTTATCAAAATTTTATTTCTATACGGAATTTTGTCACAATTTTATTTCTATCGAAAATTTTGTCAAAATTTTATTTCTATAGAAAAATTTATTAAAATTTCATTTCTATACAGAATTTTGTCAAAATTTTATTTCTATAGAAAAATTTATCAAAATTGTATTTCTATACAGAATTTTGTCACAATGTTATTTCTACAAAAATTTTAGCAAAATTTTATTTCTACAGACATTTTTGCTTAGATATTATTTCTATAGAAAATTTTGTCAAAATTATATTTCTATAGAAAAGTTTGTTGACATTTTATTCCTATAGAAAATTTTGTCTAAATTTTATTTCATTTTTTTTTTTTTTTTGAAAAAAATGCCAAAATTGAATCAAATCTGATAACTTAAAAAGCCTTTTCCACCAAGATCTTATAACGAACAATTGATTTACCTTTCCAATTTCTACAAATGCCTCATTATGTGTACGATATTTAATTTTTCAAAATATTGGCCGAGGCCACCCGTCGAGTTATAATTTCTATGTCAATTATCTTGTTTGTTTAATGTTAAAATTACAGGAAAATAAATGAAATAAAGCCAAAAAAGGGGGAGGGGGTAGGGGTGCATATCACAGGGCTCATATTATTGAAGACAACTACAATATATTTAATTTTAATATTCTGTTATTGTTTAGGACAGTTTGAAATAAATCAAGTGGTTCTCAATTAAAAAATCAATTTTCCAAAATTTTAATTAAATGTGCATACAAATCAAAAGGTATTTGTTGGCAAAGAATATAGAATTCAACCAACCAACCAATCAACAACTTGGGCAATCTAGATTTTGAGGTATGAATTGTGTATTTCAAGCAAATATCTATAGCTAAAAAATATTTATTTTTTCTTTTACAAAATTTTACCAAACTACAGGTATTTACCATACCATACAAAAAAAAAACAACAAACAAATATAAAAAATAATAAATAAAGCCAACACTAAATTGAATGACCCACTTTTTGGGTAAATAATAAATAGCTCTTTGTTCCTCTGCCAAAGGATGCAATTTATCGGTGAATTGTATTTTACCACTTTTCAGGTAGATGATATGCAATAAACTCGCAAACGAAATTATCGGTCACTATACTTGTATGCATGCACTTTTTTGCAATTTATTTCAAGCTTTTTGAAATTTCAAAATGGAATAAAATGCATTTTTGATGAATGACATTGGATTGTATGGTTTTGATTAAATTCCCACCTATCTTTAGTATTTTTGCAAAATTGATTTTATTCAAATTTTCAAAAGAACCCCATCACTACACTACAATATAATGGAAAAGTGAAATTATTTGAAAACTAAATGCACATTCATAGAGACCATAAACCATAGCACTAACCAAACAACAGAGGAGAGAAAAAGTCCCTCCACACAACAAATTACCCAAGTGTCGGTTTTGAGAAATTACAAAGCTCTATTCTCTCGTTGAAGCCATTACCATTAAACAATGTGGTGATTATCTTTTTCGTAAAATACATGAAGCCCCATTAAAACAACAAAGGGGAACAACCAACCCTGATCTCAAAACAAATGAAAGTAATGTTCAAACTTTAATAACAAAGGCAACCAATGCTGATGCTACTGTGGCCGCTGCTGCTTCTGCTTCTGCAACTACCACTAATGCAGGCAATAATGAAATACTCCCAACCAAATAAATTGTAAACCAATGAATTACTGCCTTCATTTCCTGCTGATTATATTTTATGGGTATGTGTGGGTGTTCATGTGGCCGTATGCGAGTGAGAGTGGTTTGTGCGTGTATCTATGTTGTTGTTTTTGGATGACTGGCAACCACAACACATTTTCATATCCGTTTCCGCATAGAGAAACAAATAAAACCACAAAAACATGCATTCACATATGCATTGCAAAACCATATACTCACGCATACAAACACATACACTCACACATCCATAAGCTCGTTTTGATATATCTTTTTCCAAATTATGCTCTTCCATTTCAAATGCTATGCAATTTATTATAAATTTTGTTTAAAATTGCAAATAGTTGGGGTATTGTTTTAATGTTTATGTAGTAGTTGTATTGTAATGTGAACCCAAGTTTTGGCATGATTGACATTATGACAATTTTTAATGTAAGCAAACAATATAATAAAAAGAATTTTGCCAGTTACCACGTACCCAATAATCTCTGTAAGATTAAGACCATGATTTTGTAAAAATATTATTTCTATATTTAATTTTGACAAAATTGTGTTTCTACGGCAAATATTTCTCAAAAATTTATTATTTCTATAGAAAATTTTGTCAACATTTTATTTTCATAGAATATTTTGTCCTAATTTTATTACTATAAAAATTACTAAAAAATCTTATTTCGATATAAAAGTATGTAACAATTTTATTTCTATAGAAAATTTTGTACAAATTTGATTTTTATAGAAAATTTAATAAAAAATTTGTTTCTGTAGAAAATTTTGTCAAAATTTTATTTCTATAGAAAATTTTGTCAAAATTTTATTTCTATAGAAAATTTTGTCAATATTTTATCTTCATAGAAAATAATGTCAAAATTTTATTTCTTTGGAAAACTTTGTCAAAATGTTACTGCAATAGAAGACTTTGTCAAAATTTTATTTCGATAGAAAATGTTGTCAAAATTTAATTTCTATAAAAAATTTTGTCAAAATTTTATTTCTATAGAAAATTTTTTCAAAATTTTACTTCTATCAAAAATTTTGACAAAATTGCATTTTTATAGAAAATTTTGACAAAATTGCATTTTTATAGAAAATTTTGTCAAAACCTCATTTCTATAGAAAATTTTGTCAAAATTTTATTTCCGTAGGAAGTTTTGTCAAAATTTTATTTCTATAGAAAATTTTGACAAAACTGTTGTCAATTTTTTTTCTATGGTAAAATGTTGTCAACATTTTTACAAAATTTTATTTCTATGGAAAATTTTGTCACAGTTTTTTTTTTTATAGAAAATTTTGTCAAAATTTTATTTCTAAAATTTTTTTTTAACATTTTATTTCCATAGAAAATTTTATCAATATTTTATTTCTATATAAATTTTTTTTTTTCAAAGTTTAATTTCTCTAGAAAATTTTCTCAAAATTTTATCTCTGTACATAATTTTGTCAAAATTTTATTTTTATAGAAAATTTTGACAAAATTTTATTTCTATAGAAAATTTTGACAAAATTTTATTTCTATGGAAAATTTTGTCAACATCGCATTTCTATAAAAAATTTTTTAAAAATTTTATTTCCGTAGAATCTTTGTCAAAATTTTATATCTATAGAAAATTTTGTCAAAATTTTATTTCTTTAGAAAATTTTCTCGAAATTTTATTTCTATAGAAAATTTTGTCAAAATTTTATTTCTTAGAAAATTTTGTCCAAATTTTATTTCTATACAAAATTTTGACAAAATTGCTTTTCTTTGGAAAATTTTGTCAAAATGTTATTCCAAAAGAAAACTTTGTCAAAATTTTATTTCTATAGAAATTTTTGTCAAAGTTTTATTTATTTTTGTCAACATTTGATGTCTATAGAAAATTATGTCAAAATTTTGTTTCTTTGGAAAATTTTGTCAAAATTGTATTTCTACAGCTTTGTCAAAATTTTATTTCTATAGAAAATTTTGTCAAAATTTTATTTCTTTAGAAATTTTGTCAAAATTTTATTTCTATAAAAAATTTTGTCAAAATTTTATTTCTATAGAAAATGTTGTCCAAATTTTATTTCTATAGAAAATTTTGTCCAAATTTTATTTCTATACAAAATTTTGACAAAATAGGATTTCTATAGAAAATTTTGTCAACGTTTTATTTCTATAGAAAATTTTGTCAACATTTAATGTCTGTAGAAAATTCTGTCAACATTTTGTTTCTTTGGAAAATTTTGTCAAAATGTTATTCCAATAGAAAACTTTGTCAAAATTTTATTTCTATAGAAAATTTTGACAAATTTTTATTTCTATGGAAAATATTGTCAACATCTCATTTCTATAGAACATTTTGTCAAAATTTTATTTCCGTAGAAAGCTTTGTCAAAATTTTATTTCTATAGAAAATTTTGTCAAAATTTTATTTCTTTAGAAATTTTCTCAAAATTTTATTTCTATAGAAAATTTTGTCAAAATTTTATTTCTATAGAAAATGTTGTCCAAATTTTATTTCTATAGAATTTTTTGTCCAAATTTTATTTCTATACAAAATTTTGACAAAATAGCATTTCTATAGAAAATTTTGTCAACGTTTTATTTCTATAGAAAAATTTGTCAACATTTAATGTCTGTAGAAAATTCTGTCAACATTTTGTTTCTTTGGAAAATTTTGTCAAAATGTTATTCCAATAGAAAATTTTGTCATAATTTTATTTCTATAGAAAATTTTGTCAACATTTTATTTCTATAGAAAGTTTTGACAAAATTTTATTTCTATAAAAAATTTTGACAAAATTGCATTTCTATAGAAAATTTTGAACATTTGAACATTTTGTCAAAATTTTATTTCTTTGGAAAATTTTGTCAAAATGTTATTCCAATAGAAAACTTTGTCAAAATTTTATTTCTATAGAACATTTTGTCCAAATTTGATGTCTAAAGAAAATTATGTCAAAATTTTATTTCTTTGGTAAATTTTGTCAAAATGTTATTCCAAAAGAACAGTTTTATTTATACAGAAAAGTTTGCCAATATTTTATTTCTGTAGAAAATTGCGTCAAAAATTTTTTTTCTTTAGAACATTTTGTGAAGATTTTATTTCTAAGAAAGTTTGCAAAAAATATATTCCTAGGAAATTTTATCAAAATTTTATTTCTATAGAAAATTTTGTCAAAACTATTGTCAAAATTTGTTTTTATTGAAAAATGTTGTCAAAATGTTTTCTATAGAAAATTTTGGCAAAATTTTTTTAAAATTTTGTTTCTATTTGTTTCTATAGAAAATAAATATAGAAAATTTTGTCAAAACTGTTATCAAAATTTGTTTTTGTGGAAAAATGTCTAAAATTTTTCTATAGAAAATTTTGTCAAAATTTTGTTTCTATAGAAAATTTTGTAAAAATGTTATTTCTAAAAAAAAACTTTTTTTTCAAAATTTTATTTCTAAGAAAATTTTGCAAAATTTTATTTCTAGAGAAATTTTTTTCGAAATTTTAGATCTATAAAAAATTTTGTGAAAACATTATTTCCGTAGAAAGCTTTGTCAAAATTTTATTTTTTAGAAATTTTTGTCAAAAATGTATTTTGTAGAAAATTTTCTCAAAATTGCATTTCTATAAAAAATTTCTTTAAAGTTTTATTTCTATAGAAAATTTTGTGAAAATTTTATTTCCGTAGAAAGCTTTGTCAAAATTTTATTTCTATAGAAATTTTTGTCAAAAGTTTATTTCTATAGAAAATTTTGTCAAAATGTTATTCCTATAGAAAATTTTGTCAAAATTTTATTTCTATAGAAAATTTTGTCAAAATTTTACTTCTATAGAAAATTTTGTGAAAAATTTATTTCTATAGAAAATTTTGACAAAATTGCATTTCTATAGAAAAAATTTTCAAAGTTTTATTTCTATGGAAAATTTTGTTAAAGTTTTATTTCTATAGAAAATTTTGTCAAAATTTTATTTCCATAGAAAGCTTTGTCAAAATTTTATTTCTATAGAAAATTTTGTCAATTTTATTTCTGTAGAAAGATTTTGTCCAAATTTTATTTCTGTAAAAAATTTTCCCAAAATTTTATATCTATATAAAATTTTGTCAAAATTTTATTTCTTTAGAAAATTTTGTCAAAATTTTATTTCTATAGAAAATTTTGACAAAATTGCATTTCTATAGAAAATTTTGTCAAAGTTTTATTTTTATAGAAGATTTTGTAAAAATTTTATTTCTGTAGAAAAATTTGTAAAAATTTTATTTCTAAAAAAAATTTTGTCATAATTTTATATCTCTAGAAATTTTTGTCAATTTTTTTTTTATAGAAAATTTTGTCAAAGTTTTATTTCTATAGAAGATTTTGTAAAAATTTTATTTCTGTAGAAAAATTTGTAAAAATTTTATTTCTAGAAAAAATTTTGTCATAATTTTATATCTCTAGAAATTTTTGTCAAAATTTTATTTCTATAGAATTTTTTATCGAAATTTTATATCTATAAAAAATGTTATCTTAGATATATACTTAGTGCAATGCCCCGCCTCAATGGCTTCTTAATACTTTGAATGTGTTTCTTTATTCGTTTTACCTTACACCTTTAATTGAGATCCCCCACACAAATCATCGATCTTCAATTTCATACCCTTTTAGACCAAATGCAGACTGGGATAATTGCAATTCTAAAATGCATTCTATTCATGAACATGATACACTATTTTAATGGTCCAATTTAACAACTGATTACTTTGGCCAAAATGTTTTGATATAAACCGAAGCCAAAACATTTTTCATTTATTTTGGCCACGAAATAGCCTACAATTTGTTGGCTGCTAGATTTGAGTTCCTTGTCAGTGTTCGTCCGTCTGCCAAATGCAATTTCAGCACATCATTATCACATACTGACTGATATCATTAATGAGAGCAGCATCAGCAGTATGCTCATCATCCATGAGATGGCTATTTGGGATAGTGGTTTCTAATGATAAAAGCACAATGATATCAATTTGTATTTTCCAAATTGGTCGAGAAACCAAATACAAAACTCCGAATTTTTCCAATATTCAGGATAAAAGCCCACAAATGAAATGTGGCCTATATAACGACAACGACAAAGCAGAAAAAAAAATTATAGTGCTGCCAAAAAATATTAGAGATGGACAAAGTAAAACCACATCATTATGAGGAACAATACTTTTGTCCACCACCAGGCAATGGTATGTAGACAATATTGCTATGGCTGCTGCATTGGATTTTTTCCTTCCCATTGTTAATCAAACGGGAACATGCCATAGAGCATGGGCTGGTTACATTTTGTGGCCTGGATTTGTTTTTGTTTCACTTTGTTTTATTGTCTTGGGTTTCGCTTCATTCTTGTGTGCTTTTTTGTGTTTTTTGCTTTCTTCCTTAATTCAATTTTAGAATCCTTTTGCGAAAGTTTCATCAACAACAAAAAAAAGAAGACTTAAAAGAATATAATGAAACGAACAAAAATAAAGTCTAAAGATATAAAAATTAATTACCGACTAATAAAGTGTAAAACATAAAAAATGAGAAAGCGAACAAACCAAACATTTCCCTTCTATACAAAAACACTTGGAAAATTTTCAATAGAACTAATCCAAAGAGAAAAAAACATATTTTTATCACATTGAAGCTGGCTAAGCTCAAAGTTGGCCTATGACGGTTCACAGTGTGGTATTGTCTTCTTTAGATTTTAAATAAAATCTTATAATTACACAAACTCTTCACAGAGTGTTCCTTAGAGCCAACATTTTGGTCTACCACTCAACTACTGAGTTTTTCGGGTCTTTAATTCCACCTGCGAGTTCTTGAGATTTACAGCTGACCCCCTGAAATCGGCGCGTCTACAGTTCCACCACCGGGAGCCGCCGTGGTGCAATGGTTAGCATGCGCGCCTTGCATACACCGAACACCAAAAAGTTTTGCAGCGGTGGTTTATCCCACCTCAGTAATGTTGGTGACATTTCTGAGGGTTTCAAAACTTCTCTAAGTGGTTTTACTGCAATGTGGAACGCCGTTCGGACTCGGCTATAGAAAGGAGGTCCCTTGTCATTGAGCTTAACATGGAATCGGGCAGCACTCAGTGATAAGAGAGAAGTTCACCAATGTGGTATCACAATGGACTGAATAGTCTAAGAGCGCCTGATACATCAGGCTGCCACCTAACCTAACCTAACAGTTCCACCACTGAGTTCTTTGGAGCGACAGTTCCCACATCGAGTATTTACGATTTGCCACACAGAGTTCTACGGGTAAACAGTTCCGCTACTGATCTCTTCGGACCTATAGTTACCGCCAAATTCTTCGAATCAAAAATTTCGCCACTAAGCTTATCGGGTTTATAGTTCCACAACTCAGTTCGTCTACTCAACAGAAGAAATTAAAATTTCTTCATTTCTTCGAAAAAAAGTTCTCACACTGAATTCTTCGGATCAACAATTTCCCCACTAAGATCTTCTCTTCTACAAATCCATAACTGAGTTCTTCGAATCTTCGATGCCAACAAAGAGTTCTTTTGAACTACCGAGTTCTTCGATTCTACAGTTTCGCCACTAAGTTTTTCGGATCAACAATTCCCACACAGATTTCTTCGGGTCTAAAGATCCACCATGGGATTTGTTGTTCCGGATAAATGAATGTACAGTTCCACCAGCGAGTTCTTCTGATCTACTGTTCTCAAACCGGGATCTTCGGATCTAGTACAGATTCAATACCGAGTTTTTTAGATTTAATGTCTCACCATTGAATTCTCCAGATTAACAATTCCCACACAGATTTCTTCGGGTCTATAGATCCACCAGCGAGTTCTTCGTATTTGCTGTTCCGGAGAAATTAATGTACAGTTCCAACAGAGTGTTCTTCTGATTTACTGTTCTCAAACCGTGGCCTTCGGATCTACCACAGTTTCAATACCAAGTTCTTTGGTTTTATAGTCTCGCCATAGAGTTCTCTGGATCAACAATCCCCACACAGATTTCTTCGGGTCTAAAGATCCTCCAGCAAGTTCGTCGGATTTGCTGTTCCGGAGAAATGTATGTGCAGTTCTCAAACCGTTTTCAAAGCATCTAAAATAGATTCAATACCAAGTTCTTTGGATCTACAGTCTCGGCATTGAGTTCTCCGGATCAAAAGTTCCTTTACTAAATTCGGGTCTAAAGATCCTCCAGCGAGTTCTTGGGATTGTATGTTCCCGAAAAATAATTGTACAGTTCCACCACCGAGTTTTTCTGATCTACTGTTACGAAACCGAGATCTTCGGATCTAACATTCCACCAACGACCTCTGCAGTTCCTTCATTGAGTTCTGGCAAATTAAGTTCCTCCGCCGATTTGCAGCTCCACCATGGTATTCAATTCAGAGCAACAGTTCCAGCACTAAGTTCTTCGAATATACTGTACCCTAACTGAGTTCTTCGGATATAGAGTTCAGCTACTGAGTTCTTCTTTCCCACAAATCTCCAACTGAGTTCTTTGGATCGACAAACTCAGATCGGAGTTGTTTGGATCTTCAGTGCCAGCAAAGAGTTCTTCAAAACTACAGTTCCAATAAAAAGTTCTTCGGATCTACAGTTTCCCCCTCCTGAGTACTTGGGATCAATAGCTCTCCGCAGAGTTTTTTGGTCATTCTCCCACTGAGTCCTGCGGATTAACAGTTTCCCCAGTGAGATCTTCGGATCCAACGTTCCAATAAAGATCTCATCGCATATACAGTTCCCATCACTGAGTTACTGCAGATTTAAGTTGCATCCCTATTACTTTGTGTACACAGTTACACCTGCAATTGCTTCGGATTTTCAGTTTTGTAGAATTGAATGTAGTTCCACCACCGAGTTCTTCTGATCTACTATTCCAGTACCGAGATATTCGGGTCCACAGTTCAACAAAAGAGTATATTTCCGCATTGAATTCCGCGGATCAACAATTTCACTAAGAGTTCTTCAGAACTCAGTGCACTCACTGAGTTCTTCGGATTTACAGTTCCAGCATTGACTGCTTTGGTTCTTCAGTTCCATAAACGAGTTCTCCGGATCAATAATTCCACACTGTATGTGTGTGGTTTCACCATTGAATTCTTGGGATGCACAATTCCGCCATAGAGTTTTATGGATCACCAGTTCATCCAGCGACTGCATCGTATTTGCAGTTCCACCACTTAATTCTTCGGACCAACGGTTCCACTACTGAATTCTACGGATGAACAGTTCCCCGAGTGGGTTCTTCAGGTCTACAGCTCCAACACTGTATTCTTCGGAGCTGCAGTTCTCCCAGTGATTTCTTTAGTTCCACTGTTTCACCAACGATGGCTTGGGATTTGCTGTTCTGATGAACTGGATGTACAGTTCCGTCACTGAGTTTTTCTGATCTACTGTTCCAAAACCAAGATATTCGAGTTTACGGTTCCACAAAATAACCATTGGAATGTACATTTCCTTAGTTCTTCGGATACACAGTTCATCCACTCAGTTTGTCGGATAAAAAATTCACCCATTGAGTTCTTCATTCCCACATTGAGTTCCTTGAATCTATAAACCCACAACTGAGTTGTTTGGATCGACAATGGCAGCAAAGAGTTCTTCCGACTTATTGTTTCCCCTCTAAGTACTTGGGATCAAGAGTTCCCCACTTAGTTCTTCGGATGGACATTCTCCCATTGATCCCTGCGCATAAGCAGTTCCCACAGTCAATTCTTTAGGTCTACAGTTCTACTAGCGACTGCTTCGGATTTGCAGTTCTGATGACATGGATGTACAATTTCACCACCAGAAAAACTCTGATCTACTGGTCCCATATCGAGATATTTTGCTATATAGCTCCACCAAAGAGTTCTTCGGATGTACAGTTTACAAAGTGAGTTCTGCGGATCAATAGTTTTAATAGCTAGTACTTCAGATCTGCAGTTCCACCAGCGAGTTTTCGCACATTGCATTCAACAGTTTGCCCACTGGGTTCAACAGTTCGATCAACAGTTCGGCCTCTGGGTTCTTGAGATGTTACACCACAGTTCTTCGTATTAATAGTTCCACATTTGATTACTACGGAGTTTCAGTTCCGTCATCGAGTTTTTAGAAGCAACTCTTCCAATCCTGGATGTACCGGTTCCCACGAATTTTTTAGGATGAACAATTATCCAACTGGTTTCTTCGTATCTAAAATTCAACACTACTCAGTTATACAGGTCCACGGAATCCTCAGAATAAAATAGGCTCCGGAGGACTCCGTGGACTCCAAATTCACCAATGACGGATCCACACTTTCACTAAAAAGTGTTTCGGGACTGCTGATTTCCTCAATGAGTTCTTCGAATCAACAGTTTTCCCACCAATTTATCAGATCTTTAGTCCGATACCGAGTTTTTCGGATCACCAGTTCGCCCACTAAATTCTATGGATCAACATCTCCTCCACTGAATTTTTTGGATCCATAGATCTTTCAAAGAGTTTTTTTTCGGATCTACAGTTCTCCCACTAAGTTCTTTGCATTTTCAATGACGAGCTACCAAAGTATTCGCCAGTAATACGGAAACCGTTTTTCGGATTTAAGAGTCTCCCAATCAAACGATCGCCCACTGAGTTCTTCGTATTCACCAATGACAGGTCCACATTTTCAATAAAGAGTGCTTTGGAACTGTAGTTCCATTAGCAATTCCCCCAATGAGTTTTTCGAATTAACAGTTTTCCCACCAAGTTCTCAAATCTTTAGTCCGATACCGAGTTTTTCGCACCACCAGTTCGCCCACTGAATTCTACGGATCAACAGCTTCTCCACTGAATTTTTGGGATCCAAAGTCCTTTTAAAGAGTTTTTTCGGATCTACAGTTCACCCACTAAGTTCTTCGCATTTTCAATGACGAGCTACCAAAGTATTCGCCAGTAATACGGAAACCGTTTTTCGGATTTAAGAGTCCTCCGAATCAAACGGTCGCCCACTGATTTCTTCGCATTTGCAAATTCACCAATGACGGATCCACACTTTCATTAAAGAGTGCTTTGGAACTGTAGTTCCATTGGCGATTTCCTCAATGAGTTTTTCGAATTAACAGTTTTCCCACCAAGTTCTCAAATCTTTATCCCGTACCGAGTTTTTCGGATCACCGGTTGGCCCACTGAATTCTACGGATCTACAGATTCTCCACTGAATTCTTGGGATCTATAGTTCCATCGCAGAGCTTTCCAGATCTACAGGTCCTCCACTAAGTTCTTCGCATTCTCAATGACCAGCTACCAAAGTATTCATCAGGAAACCGTTTTTCGGATTTAAGAGTCCTCCGAATCAAACGGTCGCCCACTGATTTCTTCGTATTTACAAATTCATCAATGACGGATCCACACTTTCACTAAAGAGTGCCTTGGAACTGTAGTTCCATTGGCAATTTCCTCAATGAGTTCTTCGATACCGAGTTTTCCGGATCACCAGTTCGCCCACTGAGTTCTATGGATCTACAGTATCTCCACTGAATTTTTGTTATCCAAAGTTCTTCGCGAGTAATACCGAAACCAACTTAAACTATTAGAGAACTATAAACATTTACCATTTGGTAGTTACCATCGAAACTGAAGCTATTAGCGATCCAAAACTTATACAGAATACGAGATGAATACGGCATTATCGTCGATATCGAAAATGACCACGGTCATCTTCCACGAGCCGAAGCGGAGGATGTAAAGAGCACTCGAAAATACTTTCATCTGCGACGCCAGACGGGTTTGGACTTGTAAGATGTGTTGCGATATTGGTTTGGCAATTTGGCGAAAAGGATGATGTCTGCCCTATGACAACCGACGGACAACTTCTGATTCAATGTTGCTGTACTTCGGTACGGAAGAATAACGTTTTTTACTGCTTTTTATACCCTCCACCATAGGATGGAGGTATATTAACTTTGTCATTCCGTTTGTATATATATTCTTGTATATATATTCTGGTTCGTGGTGAAATTCTGAGTCGATCTAAACATGTCCGTCCGTCCGTCTGTTGAAATCACGCTAACTTCCGAACAAAACAAGCTATCGACTTGAAACTTGGCACAAGTAGTTGTTATTGATGTAGGTCGGATGGTATTGCAAATGGGCCATATCGGTCCACTTTTATGTATATCCCCCATATAAACGGACCCCCAAATTTGGCTTGCCGATCCTCTAAGAGAAGCAAATTTCATCCGATCCGGCTGAAATTTTGTATATGGTGTTAGTATATGGTCTCTAACAATCATGCAAAAATTGGTCCACATCGGTTCATAATTATATATAGCCCCCATATAAGCCGATCACCCCATTTTGGCTTGCGGAGCCTCTAAGAGAAGCAAATGTCATCCGATCCGGTTGAAATTTGGTACATGGTGTCAGCATATGATCTCTAACAACCATGCAAAAAAATGGTTCACATCGATCTATATTTATATATAACCCCCATATAAACCGATCACCAGATTTGACCTCCGGAGCCTCTTGGAAGTCCAAAATTCTTCTAATTCAGTTGAAATTTGGTACATTTTGTTTATATATGGCCTCAAACACCAATGCAAAAACTGGTCGAAATCGGTCCATAAATTTATATAGCCCCCATATAAACCGATCCCCAGATTTGACCTCCGGTGCCTTTTGGAGAAGCAAAATTCATCCGATCTGGTTGAAATTTAGTACGTGATGGTAGTATATGATATTTAACAATCATTTGATTTGACTATTGAGATTTGACCTCCGGACCCCCTTCGAAGAGCAAAATTCATCCGATTCGGTTGAAATTCAGTACGTGACGTTAGTATATGGTATCTAACAACCATGCAGAAATTGGTTCATATCAGTCCATAATTATATATAGCCCCCATATAAACCGATCCCCAGATTTGACCTCCGGTGCCTTTTGCAGAAGCAAAATTCATCCGATCTGGTTGAAATTTAGTACGTGATGGTAGCATATGATATTTAACAACCATTCCAAAAGTGGTCCTTATCAGTCCATAATCATATATAGCCCCCATATAAACTGATCCCGAGATTTGGTTTTGGAGCCACTTGGAGCAAATTTCATCCGAGTCAGTTGAAATTTGGTACATTGTGCCAGTATATGGCCGTTAACAACCATGTCTAACTAGGTCCATATCGGTCTATAGTTATATATAGCCCTCAGATAAATCTATCCCCAATCACACAAAAATGGGTCCATATCAAGTTTATAATTGTATATAGCCCTCATATAAGCGACCACCATATTTCAATTCTGGCTCGCTACGTACCGTGCAAAAGTCCATATCGATTCGTAATTATTTGTAGACTTACCTATACATACCTTTTTTGTCTAATATATATCACGTATGGACTAACTTACCATTTAGAAAACGTTAAGAAGTTTGAAGGCACCACAACCCATTTAATTCGATTGTGGATGACAGTCTTTCGTAGAAGTTTCTACGCAATCAATGGAGGAGGGTACTTAAGATTTGGCCTTGCCGAACTTACAGCCGTATATACTTTTTTACACTCTTTTCAGGCAATTCAGTAAAATTCTGCTGAACTATCAAACATTTCCGTCCAATTTGGTCCCAGTGTTTACCACAATTACGGTGTGAAGGCTTACTAACCCCAAGTAGTAATCTTAGCAATGATTTTCCCGAATTTTTCTCTGTATGTATGTAAGACATTACGAAACTCCTCTTAGAAAAAGGGCCTTGGGTGTTGAACTAAACCATCGGAAAAAATAACAAACAACTGAAATGAGATAAGTTTGAAAAGCAAAAAAATACAAATGTTAGCCCAGAAAAACCTCTTAAGGGATTCTGGCTAATTAGAATTTGATTACCGAACAAACCCACTAAGCAGGCAGCCAACAAACCAATTCACCAACCAAGCGACCATCCGTAGCCAGTTTACATCAACGCCCAAAGGTTCTCTCTTTTCATTAATTCGATGATTCTTTTACATTGGTTGGTTTTTTATGTACAACACCGTGTCCCCGTTTATTTTTTAGGCTTTCAACACCACAATCTTTGTTGCCTTAAAAAAAGGATACACAGGGTTACTGACTATCCGCTTGTTATGGTGGCGAAGCCATTCATTTCACTTTTTCCCATTTCGTTGAAATTGTAATGGAAGTAATAAAGCATTAATTAGTTTAGAAAAAATAAACGAGCAATGGGCAACGAAAAATGAAATGAATGAAAAAGCATTTTAAATATCAGTCCATCCATGTCATGCTTTCCTTTATTACTGAAACCTAATTTGAGATAATGAATTTTATTTTTCGAACCCAAAATAAAATCTTTTTCTTTTTGAATTTTTCCAAAAAAAAAGAAAAAAACGAAAACATTAACTTGTATAAGCTCTCTGGAGAAACTGATAATGAAATAAAGTAATCCTTGTTGAATTATTTAAGCTATTTATTTGAAATAATTATTTTAAATGGTAATAAAAAACAAATTGCCTAAATTGGTATGCTAATTAATGTGGTAGGATTTCCCCTGCAAAAAAAAATATACTATTGGCCTAAGGGCTTTTGTGAGAGGAAGGAGCATTTTTAGATTTTTTTCTTATAACATAAAAAATGATTTTAGTAAAGTTTTTGACAAATTGCAAAAGGATGGGGCTAGTTGGTTCGATATATAGTTTTTCTTCAGATGCAAAAAACACCATATTTTGGTTTTGGTTTTCCGTTCACATACTTAGATAAATAAAAGACATCGAATATTTCCAACCGAAACCATCAAAACATTTCTGTTTTTTATTCTTACATCATCCCTTCCATATTAGCATCACGGTTGCCAAAGTTGGTAGAATTCTACCAAAAATGGTAGATTATTTACTGTCTGGTAGATTGGTAGAGTTCTTCATATTTTGGTAGATTACGCAAAATATTCATGTCCAATTAAGAGGTACAAATTAAATAAAATGTTGAAAAAATTTTCTATATTAATAAAATTTTGACAAAATTTTCTATAGAAATAAAATTTTGACAAAATTTTCTATAGAAATAAAATGTTGACAAAATGTTCTATAGAAATAACATTTTGACAAAATTTTCTATAGAAATTCAATTTTGAAAAAAAATTTCTACCGAAAAAAAATTTGACATAATATTCTATAGAATTAAAATTTTGATAAAATTTTCTATAGAAAAAAAAAGTTGACAAAATTTTCTAAAGAAAAAAAAAATTGATAAAATTTTTTATATAAATAAAATTTTGATAAAATTTTCTATAGAAAAAAAATTTACAAAATTTTCTACAGAAATAAAATTTTGACAAAATTTTTTCATAGAAATAAAATTATATTTCATGTTAGCCTGATACCGAAACAGGCAATTGACGTCCAAATGCATTATGTCTAATTATACAATTGTATAATTAGAAATAAAATTTTGCCAAAATTTTCTATAAAAATAACATTTTGACAAAATTTTCTATAGAAATAAAATTTTGATAACATTTTCTATAGAAAAAAAATTGTGAGTAAATTTTCTATAGAAAACAAGTAAGGAAAGTCTAAAGTCGGGCGGGGCCGACTATATTATATCCTGCACCACTTTGTTTGTCCCAAATACATACATTTAAATATCACTCGATTTGGACAGAATTTGATAGACTTTTACAAAATCTAGACTCAAAATTTAAGTTGGCTAATGCACTAGGGAGGAACACAATTTTAGTAAAAAATAAACACATTTAAATCTGAAGCAATTTTAAGGAAACTTTGCAAAAAATTATTTATGATTTATCGCTCGATATATATATATATTAGAAGTTTAGGAAAATTAGAGTAATTTTTACAACTTTTCGACTAAGCAGTGGCGATTTTACAAGAAAAATGTTGGTATATTGGCCATTTTTGTCGAAATCAGAAAAACATATATATGGGAGCTATATCTAAATCTGAACCGATTTCAATCAAATTTGACACACATGACTATATTACTAATTGTACTCCTAGTGCAAAATTTCAACCAAATTGGGCCAAAAATCTGGCCCAATATGGGCGAAAAATATATATGGAAGCTATATCTAAATCTGAGCCGATTTCAATAAAATTTGGCACACATGACTATACTACCAATTGTACTCCTTGTGCAAAAATTCAAGCTAATCGGGATAAAACTTTGGCTTCTGGGTCCATATAAGTGCATATCGAGCGAAAGATATATATGGGAGCTATATCTAAATCTGAACCGATTTCAATCAAATTTGGCACACATGACTATATTACTAATTGTACTCCTAGTGCAAAATTTCAACCAAATTGGGCCAAAACTCTGGCTTCTGGGTCCATATAAGTACATATCGGGCGAAAGATATATATGGGAGCTATATCTAAATCAGAATGGATTTCAACCAAATTTGGTACGCATAGCTACAATGCTAAATCTACTCCCTGTGCAAAATTTCAACCAAATTGGGCCAAAACTCTGGCTTTTAGGACCATATTAGTCCATATCGGGCGAAAGATATATATGGGAGCTATATCTAAATCTGAATCGATTTCAATCAAATTTTGCAAACTTTACTATACTATTAATTGTACTCCTAGTGCAAAATTTCAACCAAATTGGGCCAAAACTCTGGCTTCTGGGGCCATATAAGTCCACATCGGGCCAAAAATATATATGAAAGCTATATCTAAATCTGAACCGATTTCAATAAAATTTCGCACACATGATTATACTACCAACTGTACTCCTTGTAAAAAATTTCAAATAAATCGGTATAAAACTCTGGCTGCTGGGTCCATATTAGTGCATATCGGGCGAAAGATATATATGGGAGCTATATCTAAATCTTAACCGCTTTCTTCCAAAATCAATAGAGTTCTATTCTGACCCAAATTAGGAACATGTGCCACATGTGAAGGCGATTGGACTTAAATTACGACCTAGACTTTGATGACATCGTTATATCGACTCAGGGACCCACCCTGACCATTATTGCCAAAGACACCATGTGTCTATCTCGTCTCCTTCTGGGTGTTACAAACATATGTACTAACTTATAATACCCTGTCCCGCAGTGTGGCGCAGGGTATAAAAATTGTGATAAAATTTTCTATAGAAACAAAATAAAATTTTCTATAAAAAAATTTTCTATAAAAAATTTTTGACAAAATTGTCTATAAAAATAAAATTTTGACAAAATTTCCTATAGAAATAAATTTTTTGACAAAATTTTCTTTATAAATAAAATTTTGACAAAATTTTCTAAAGAAATATAATTGTATTTGTTGTTTTGATTTCAACTTTAAAACCATTGTGTTGACTAAACTACAAGCGTAGCTTAACCAACAGAGGAAAAGAATGTTTGTCAAATTTATTTGGGCAAAGCCCTATAGACTGCAAACTGGTTGGATGGACGCACGTTTCGGAATTACCACATTCCTCATCAGTATCCTCTACTTGCAGAAAAATTTTCTATAGAAATACAATTTTCCATATAAATAAAATTTTTACACGAATACAATTTTGACAAAATTTTCTATAGAAGTAAAATTTTGACAAAATTTTGTATAGAAATAAAATTTTGACAAAATTTTGCATAGAAATAAAATTTTGACAAAATTTTGCATAGAAATAAAATTTTGACAAAATTTTCTATAGAAAAAAAATGTAACAAAAATTTCTATAGAAATAAAATTTTGACCATATTTTCTACAGAAATAAAATTTTGACAAAATTTTCTATAAAAATAAAATTTTGACTAAATTTCCTATAGAAAAAAAATTTTGACAAAATTTTTTACAGAAATACAACTTTGACAAAATTTTATATAGAAATACAATTTTGACCAAATTTTCTATAGAAATAAAATTTTGACAAAATTTTCTATAGAAATAAAATGTTGGCAAAATTTTCTATAGAAATACAATTTTCTATATAAATGAAATTTTGACACAATTTTCTATACAAATACAATTTTGACAAGAAGTAAAATTTTGTATAGAAATAAACTTTTGACAACATTTTCTATAGACAAAAATGTTGGCAAAATTTTCCATAGAAAAAATTTGACAAAATTTTCTATAGAAATAAAATTTGACAAAATTTTCTATAGAAATAAAATTTTGACCAAATTTTTTACAGAAATAAAATTTTGACAAAATTTTCTACAGAAATAAAATTTTGACAAAATTTTATATAGAAATAAAATTTTGACAAAATTTTCTATAGAAATAAAATTTTGACAAAATTTCGAGAAAAAAAATTTACAAAATTTTCTATGGAAACAAAATTTTGACAAAAATGTTCTATAGAAATAATATTTTGACAAAATTTTCTACAGAAAAAAAATGTTGAAAAAATTTTCTATAGAAATAAAATGTTGACAAAATTTTCTACAGAAAAAAAATTTTTTTTGACAAAATTTTCTACAGAAATACAATTTTGACAAAATTTTGTATAGAAATAAAATTTTGACAAAATTTTCTATGGAAAAAAAAATTTTGACAAAATTTTTTGTAGAAACAAATTTGACAAAATTTTCTATAGAAATAAAATTGTGACAAAGTTTTCTATAGAAACAAAATTTTGACAAAAGTTTCCTATAAAAACAAAATTTTGATAAAAATTTCCTATAGAAATAAAATTTTGGCAAAATTTTCTATAGAAATACAATTTTGACAAAATTTTCTATATAAATAAAATTGTGACTATATTTTCTATAGAAATAAAATTTTGACAAAAATTTTTATAGAAATAAAATTTTGACAAAATTTTCTATAGAAAAAAAATTGGCAAAATTTTCTTTACAAAAACAATTGTGACAACATTTTCTATAGAAATAAAATTTTGACAAAATTTTCTATAGAAATAAAATTTTTACAAAATTTTCTATAGAAATAAAATTTTTACAAAATTTTCTATAGGAATAAAATTTTGACAAAATTTTCTTTATATACAAAATTGTGACAAAGTTTTCTACAGAAAAAAAAATGTTGAAAAAATTTTCTATAGGAATAAAATGTTGACAAAATTTTCTATAGAAATAAAATTTTGGCAAAATTTTCTATAGACATAAAATGTTGACAAAATCTTCTATATAAATAAAATTGTTGCAAAGTTTCCTATAGAAACAAAATTTTGACAAAAATTTCCTATAGAAACAAAATTTTCACAAAAAATTTCGTATAGAAATAAATTTTTGGCAAAATTTTCTATACAAATACAATTTTGACAAAATTTTCTATATTAATAAAATTGTGACAAAATTTTCTATAGAAATAAAATTTTGACAAAAATTTTTATATAAATAAAATTTTGTTAAAATTTTCTATAGAAATACATTTTTGACAAAATTTTCTATAGAAGTAAAATTTTGACAAAATTTTCTATAGAAATAAAATTTTGACAAAATTTTGTATAGAAATAAAATTTTGACGAAATTTTCTATAGAAAAAAAATTGACAACATTTTCAGTGGAAAAAAATTTGACAAAATTTTCTATAGAAATACAATTTTGACCAAATTTTCTATAAAAGTAAAATTTTGACAAAATTTCCTATAAAAATAAAATTTTGACAAAATTTTCTACTGAAAAAAAAATGTTGAAAAAATGTTCTATAGAAATAAAATGTAGACAAAATTGTCTATAGAAAAAATAAAATTTTGACAATATTTTCTATAGAAATAAAATTTTGACAAAATTTTCTACAGAAATACAATTTCGACAAAATTGTCTATAGAAATGAAATTTTGACAAATTTTTTGTAGAAATAAAATATTTGTATTTCATAGTTTTTTGGCAAAAATTTTCTCCAATTTTTAGTAGATTATATTTGGCTCGAGAGACAACTGTGATTGCCATACAACCCCTTTAACTATTAAAAAACCCCAGAAGGATTAGTAAAAAACATGCCATAGTGAAATATGAATGAATTTTTGCATATTTACCAAAAATAAAAACTCAAAACGAGGAAATTAAATCTTTTGTTCTAAGGCATTAGACGAAGTGTGAGACAAACATCAGCACTAAAAATGCCAACAATGGCTCCATAAAAACTAAAAAATGTTTTGTTTTCGGTTTTTGCCCCCATCCCATCAAAGTTTTCTATAAAAACCAAAATTATGACAACCATAATAATAAGTAAAGGATTTTATGTATTTATTTGGATATGTATGTGTGTTCTGTAATTCATGTTAACCACAAGTTATATTTTTTCCAAAAGTTTTTATTTTGTTTTTTTGTTCGTGGATCCATTGTAGAGGATGGGAGGAATAATAAGTTAACTTTATGTAATGGTAGGGTAAAAAGAGTAAGATAGCAGTCTTGTGCTTGGCAGTAGCTTCGTATTCCCTAATGGTTTGTAATCGTTAATAACCTTCAGATTCAATGGTAGCTTGAGTTCGGTTTTCTATAGAAACTTTGTTAGTTATACTACGTAGAGCTGTAGGTCCACACGCTTCAGGTATCACAATGGACTGAATAGTCTAAGTGAGCCTGAAATTTAATCGGGCTGCCACTTTAACCTAGGATCTGTTGGCTCCTAGCTTTGGGTTAATGTTAACTTCCGGTGAATTTCCAGCTGTAGGCCCGAAAGTCTCAATGTGCAATATGTAAGCTCGAAGGTAACTGAAAGCCCGTAGCTTCGTATTTGGTGGTAGCTTTCCACTTTGTTGTCTAATTTTAGGTATGCATTTCGATAATCGAGAAATTAACCGAACTTGCTTTTTCCAAACAATTATCCTAGGATAGTCTTATATTATACTTTGGAATATTTATTATTCATTAATTCCCCATCATCATACTTTATATCCCCCAATTTCACCAACTCAAAACAAAAAAGAAATCACCATTTAAAATACTTTCAACTCAATCGATTCTATTTTAATGGTCTAATAGCTTCATTTGCATCTACCACCACCGTGGTAAAAAATTTTCCAAAATAGAAAATAAATTACTCGACTCAAAAGCAGGAAACAAAAAACAATGTGCCATTCAATTCAATGTGCCATTCAATCAAAATCTAAGTATGTTGAATTAATATTAGCAAATTATGTCATATTAACATCTTTAAGCCTCAAAGCATTCATGAGTACGTCACGCATTACGATTCAATCACTTCCGTCCTCTTGACATCCGTTCGCTCTGTGTACGTAGGTGTATCTGATGTGAAAATCGGCGCTGATACCTTTTTTCTTTCGTTTTCATATGAAAAAATAAAATTCCCATTAAATATAATGTTCGTTCATTTAGTTCAATTGACGCCGATTCTAGGGCTTCCACTTTATAGCAATCAAATGACATGGCTTTTACACTAGGTGGGTATATCATTAATATCCTATCGTACCCTTCGATGGTGAGGTCTTGTTTGTTGGCGAATATATGAAAAATGTCTGCCAATAAATTATAAATCCTCTTACAATCTGACAGAGGTATATATACACACACCCATATTCACATATATACAGTAAAAATACAAAAAGGATGTAATATCCTGGTATACACATGAAACATATTCAGCGAACCCATATTACTGTAGTGGCAAATGTAAAATATTGTTGGTGGGCAAAAAAAAAAACGATGAGTGGCAGATATTCGAACACGTTTAATCACGCAGGAAAACACTTATTCATAGCTAAAACGCGTCTAAACTGACAATAAGTCACAGATGCCAGTTGTTCCGCATTGAACATGAAAACACACGAATATTCCTACCGTAGCACCACTACAAAGCACACATACCCTCACGTTTTTTTTATACGCAATCGACATTCAAGAGAAAATTCTCTTGACTCACATACATATGAAATGAGAGTATCTGAATTCGCGAATGATGAAAGTATCAAAATTCTAGCTTAATATGGGATCCTAAATGAAGTTGATGTATTTTACATATACGCAAATTTCACTGGAAAATATTTAAATCAATTAACAAAAAAATGTTCAACAGGAAATTTTGTTAGAAAATATAGAAAATTATATCAAATATTGATATTTATCAAAAATTTTAAAGGAATACGAAAAATGTATATTTTTTATATCCACTAAATATGTTTATTTATTAGTGTATCATTACTAATGGTATTATTAAAAAAATAAAAATTTTGCAACAACTATTAAAATGTTCATTAAAATAGCCACCTTCTCCTCAGATCGCTATATTGGTACACACAAAAAAATATTTTTTGTCTTCAATCACGAAATTAATTGATACAATTAATTTTTAATTGAAATATCTTCAATCACAGAGATGATAAAATCAATTAAAAAATGAATTGAAACTCAATTAAAAAATGACTTGATCTAATTAAAAAATTAATTGGTACTTTAAATTTTTGTGATTGATTTTTGTTTCAATTAAAAAATTCGTTAAATCAATTACATTTTTAATGGAATATTTTTTAAAACTCAATTAAGATTTTAATTGGAAAATTTTTCGTGAAATTTGTTCTGTAGTTTGATTAGGTTAGGTTAGGTGGCAGCCAAATGTATCAGGCTCACTTAGACTATTGTGATACCACAGTGTTGAACTTCTTTCTTATCACTGAATGGTGCCCAATTCTCTGTTAAGCTCAATGGCGTTCCTCATTGCAGTGAAACCACATAGAAAAACTTTGAAACACTCAGAAATGTCACTGCACCACGGTGGTGTTGGTAATATTCAACCAAAAATGGTACAATTATTACTGTTTGGTAGATTGGTAGAATTTTTGACGTTTTGGTAGATTTTGGAAAATATTCCTCGCCAACTAAGATTTACTTCAATTTTTATACAGAAACACAATTTTGACAACAATTTCCATAGAAATACAATTTTAACATAATTTTCTATAGAAATAAAATTTTGTCAAAATTTTCTATAGAAATTAAACTTTGACAACGTTTTCTATAGAAATAGAATTTTTACAAAATTTACCACATAAATAAAATATTGACCACATTTTCTATAGAAATAAAATTTTGACAAAATTTTCTTTAGAAACAAAATTTTGACAAAATTTTCTTTAGAAACAAAATTTTGACAAAATTTTCTATGGAAATAAAACTTTAAAAAAATTTTGTATACAAGTAAAATTTTGATAAAATTTTTTAAATATATTTTGATAAAATTTTCTACAGAAATAATATTTTGACAAAATTTTCTATAGAAATAAAATATTGAAAAAAATTTTCAGAAGGATTAAAATTTTGACAAAATTTGTTTAGAATAGTATCTTGACAAAATTTTCTATAGAAATAAAATATTGACAAAATTTTCTGTAGCAATAAAATTTTGTCAAAATATTCTATAAAAATAAAATTTTGAAAAACGTTTCTATAGAAATAAAACATTGACAAAATTTATTAAAAAAAAATATAAGAAAAATTTTGATAAAATTTTCTAAAAAAAAAATTTAAAAATTACCAATAAAAAAATTGACTAAATTTTCTATAGAAGCAAAATTTTCTATGGAAACAAAATTTTGACAAAATTTTCAATAGAAATACATTTTTGACAAAATTTTCTATAGAAATAAAATTTTGACAAAACTTTCTATAGAAATAAAACTTTAACAAAATGTTGGTATATAAATACAATTTTAATTTTTTATATAAATAAAATATTAAAAAAAAATTTCAGAAGGATTAACATTTTGACAATATTTATATAGTAAATTATAAAATATTTACAAAATTTTTTATAGAAATAATATCTTCACAACATTTTCTTTAGAAATAAAATTTTGTCAAAATTTTCTATAGCAATAAATTTTTGACAAAATTTTGATACAATTCAAACAAATAATTTTTTGACACAATTTTCTTTAGTGTTGTCAAACTATTCTATAGAAATAACATTTTGATAAAATTTTCTTCAGAAATAAAATTTTGACAAACTTTTCTGTAGAAATAAAATTTTGATAAAATTGTCTATAGAAATAAAATTTTTATAAAATTTTCTTAGAAATAAAATTTTGAAAAATTTTTCTATAGAAATAAAATGCTGACAAAATTTTCTATAGAAATAAATGTTGACAAAATTTGCTATAGAAATAAATTTTTGAGAATATTTTCTATAGAAATAAAATTTTAACAAAATTTTCTATATAAATTAAGTTTTTGACAAAATTTTTTATAGAAATAAATATTTGGCAAAATTTTCTATAGAAATAAAATTTTGTCAAAATTTTCTATAGAAAAAAAATTCAAAAATTATCTATAAAAAAATTTACAAAATTTTCAATAGAAACAAAATTTTCTATGGAAACAAAATTTTGACAAAATTTTCAATAGAAATACATTTTTGACAAAATATTCTATAGAAATAAAATTTTGACAAAACTTTCTATAGAAATAAAACTTTAACAAAATTTTGGTATATAAATACAATTTTTATAAAATTTTCTTTACACATAAAATTTTCTATAGAAATAAAATTTTGACAAAATTTTCTATAGAAATAAAATTTTTAAAAAAATTTTCGATAGGAATAAAATATTGAAAAAAACTTCAACAGGAATAAAATTTTGGACAAAATTTACTATATAAATAAAATATTGATAAATTTTTTTAGAATAGTACCTTTACAAAATTTGCTATAGAAATAAACTTTTATTTCTATAGAATTTTCCATAAAAATAAAATATTGACAAAACTGTTTATAGAAATAATAAATTGACTAAATTTTCTTTAGAAATAAAATTTTGTCAAAATTTTCTATATAAATAAAATTCTGACAAAATTTTCGATAGAAATAAATTTTTAACAAAATTTTCTATAGAAATAAATATTTGGCAAAATTTTCGATAGAAATAAAATTTTGTCAAAGTTTTCTATAAAAATAAAATTTTGACAAAATTTTCTATAGACTTAAAATTTTGATAAATTTTTTCTATACAAATAAAATTTTGACATAATTTTCTATAGAAATAAAATTTTGACGAAATTTTCTGTAGACATAAAATTTTGAAAATTTTTCTATAGAAATAAAATTATGACAAAAATTGCTATATAAATAAAATTTTGACAAAATTTTCGATAGAAATATAATTTTGTCAAAGTCTTCTATAGGAATAAAAAATTGAAATTTTGAATAAAATTTAAAATTTCTATAGAAACAAAATTTTGAAAAAATTGTATATAAAAATAAAATTTTGACAAAATTTTCTATAGAAACAAAATTTTGACAAAATTTTCTATGAAAACAATATTTTGACAAAATTTTCTATAGAAATACAATTTTCACAAAATTTTCGACAGAAATAAAATTTTGTCAAAGTTTTCTATAGGAATAAAATTTTGACAAAATTTTCGATAGAAATAAAATTTTAACATAATTTTCTTTAGAAATAAAATTTTGACAAAATTTTCTATAGAAAAAATTTTGACGAAATTTTCTATATGCATAAATTCTGGACAAAATTTTCTATATGCATAAATTATGGACAAAAATTTCTATAGAAATACAATTTTGACAAAAATTCCTATATAAATAAAATTTTGACAAAATTTTCTACAGAAATAAATATTTAGCAAAATTTTCGATAAAAATAAAATGTTGACATAATTTTCTATAGAAATAAAATTTTGACAAAATTTTCGATAGAAATAAATATTTGACAAAATTTTCTACAGAAAAAAAAGTTTGAAAAAATTTTCTGTACATATAAAATTTGGACAAAATTTTCTATAGAAATAAAGTTTTGAAAATTTTTTCTGTAAAAATAAAATTTTCTATAGAAATAAAATTTTGACAATATTTTCTATAGCACAAAAATTTGACATAATTTTTGATACAAATAACGTTTTGACAAAATTTTCAATAGAAATAAAATTTTGACAAATTTTTCTATAGAATTAAAATTTTGACTAAATTTTCTATAGAAATAAAATTTTGACACATTTGCTGTAGAAATAAAATTTTGACAAAATTTTCTATGAAAATAAAATTTTCTATAGATACTAGCGTTACCAGAACTCGGTTCGTTGAATAAGGTTGGCACAAAAAATACCAAAGTGTCGATCATATCAAGATGGCCCTTCGGTGCGAATGAGCCAACATTCAATATAGAATTAAATTCTATTAATTTTCTCTCACTGCATTGAGCACAAATGCAATCTTTCGATCTAAATCTGTGCACAATTCGATCTAATTACGTTTTACAAGCGATTAGAAGTGTTTAATCACAACACTTGTGTAGCTGTCAATGTAGTTTAATGTGTTCGAACAAATTATTTGCGATTGCCACATCGTTACTATTGCCACTGACACTTATGTTGTGGTTGCTCTAAAGCTCATACAGGGATGGAGTTCGGCAACAAACATAAAAGTGGGTGCATAAAGATGGGCCTTTTTAAAATTACTATATTAAAATGATTATTTAATTTGCCACAATATCAAGTTTTCATAAAAAAATGTCATTGATTTCATAGAAGCTAGCAATTTTATAAAACGAAGTTCTTTGGAAAACTCCCAAATAAAACATGAAAATATTGAAAACATAATGCCTTTTATTAAAGTTAAGTCAGTATATAAGACCTTTAGCTTGAAATTGTTTTTATAATATATTTTGTAAAAGTATAATTATAATTACTGATCGCCTCAGATTAATATTTATTACTATTCTGATGTAGATTTTTTTTTAATTATTGAATTTTAAAAAGTTCTTGTATTTCAATAATATATAAATTTAATTTTTAATAAATAATTTTTTTTATTTATTTATTTTTAATTGTATACAAAGGCCTCCTCAATGTTGTCAAATCAAAATCATCTCCTATGCCGAAATATAATTTTATTTGTTTATACAGTGAAACCTCAGAGAGGTGGACATCCATGGTCTCCTAAATTTTGTCCACATTTGGGAGGTGTTATGAGTTATGAGAGGTTAATTTTAATGTGTTTATATAGCAACCGTCCCCAAACAACTCTCCATACTTGGGAGGTGTCCGGTTATCAGAGTGTCCAAGATTGAGAGGTTTCACTGTATAATTTATAAATATACTATATTTAAATTATACCCTATACATTTAATTTATATATACATTTAATTTTGTATAAATTCTTTTTTTTTATATATATATATTTACACAAAGGCCTCCTCAATTCAGCCAAATCCTTTCTTCGTTATTATTGGAAATAGAAAGGCATTATAACACAACACGCAAAACGCACACCATACATATATCGTTTTTCACACATACACACCAACACATCCTTACGCACCACAATTCCAGTTACACAATAGTCATTATTAATACAGTCATAGCAAATGGCTATTTTTATTGCAATCTCTACAAAAATGCCATACAGGATATGCGTACGTGTCATGGAGTATTGGGTAATAAATACAGGCGGCAGCTCATACTAACAAAGCAAAACAAAATAAAGGGATACACGAATGTAATCAGTGAACGGGCATATCCATAATTAAATATTGTGCATTGGATATTGTAAGGATGATGGCGATGACAGGATATACTGGGAGATATCTGGGTCATTTGTTATTAAAAGCAAAAAAAAAAAATGAAATACGAGAATGATTTGTCACCCAAAGCATATGTGTGATTTAATTGGAACATGTAAAAATGCCATTACTGAAGACTATAACGTATGGCATATGTACGCTTACTATTGGAATAAAAGAGACACAAATACATGTTACTCCTAAAATAAGCCCCCTTCATATTTCCTCATTTTTTTTTTTTTGATATGTTTACTGTGGGAGTGCTCATGGTAATGTGGGAATAAACCGATACTTAAGCTTTGACCAAAATGTCTTTTTCGTTGTCGTTAAATTCTATTGCCTCATGAATGGTAAATAAAATTACAAATTCTTCTAAACCTATGAAAATTCTAGTCACGTTTATCCTCGGAAAAAATGGCTGTACAAAAAGGATCATAGTAACTCAAATCTTAAAAGACTTTCTAATGAATGTTAATATTTTGACACGCCAAATATTTAATCTTACAAACTATCATTAATAGAATTGAGATTTCATTCAAATAAGTTGGAATTTAGGGTGTTAAATAAACTTTATTAAGTTTCGCATGTCGGAAATTTATTACATTCCAGTAACATCCAGGTAAACAGTGGGATGTGTGAAGAAAATGTTTTCATTGGAAAAATTTCTGTAGCAAAAATTTTATATAGACACGAAAATTCTATTGAACTGAGATCACTAATGTAAAACAAACTTTAGCGTTATTTAAATCGTCCTTAATTCCATAATTTTTCTATAGAAAATTTTTATTTTATTTGTATAGAAATTTTTCGGAAAAATTTATTTTTATACAAAATTTACTGAAAATTTTATTCTTATAGAAAACTTTCTGGAAATTTTATTTCCATAGAAAAATTTCTGGAAATTTTATTTCTATAGAAATTTTAAGGAAGTTTAATTTGTATAGACAATTTTCAGAAAATTTTAGAACTATAGAAATTTTCCTATAGATTTTTTTTTTGGAAAATTTTGTTTCTACAGAAAATTTAAGAACAATAGATAATTTGGCAAACATTATATTTCTATAGAAAATTTTTAAAATATTTGACTTGTATAGAGAATCTAATTTCAATAGTGAATTTTCGGGCAATTTTATTTCTATAGAATATTTTTGCAATTTTTTTTATTTTTTTCTAAAGAAAATTTTTGGTGATCTTTATTGTTATACAAAATTTTCTGAAAATTGTATTTCTATAGAAATTTTTCGGAAAATTTTACTTCTATAGAAATTTTTCGGAAAAATAGAAAATTTTATTTCTATAGAAATTTTCTGGAAAATTTTATTGCTATAGAAATTTTCTGGAAAATTTTATTTCTATAGAAAATTTTCGGAAAAATAGAAAATTCTAAAATTTTCTGAAAATCTTATTTCTATAGAAAAATTTTTCTGAAAATCTTATTTCTATAGAAAAAGTTTTCTGAAAATTTTATTTCTATAGAAATTTTTCGAAAAATTTTATTTCTATAGAAATTTTCCGGAAAATTTTATTTCTATAAAAAATTTTCGGAAAAATAGAAAATTTTATTACTATAGAAAATTGTCTGAAAATCTTATTTCTATAGAAAATATTTGGAAAATTTTATTTCTGCATAAAATTTTTGGAAAAGTTTACTTCTATAGATAATTTTTGGAAACATACTACTTCTATAGATATTTGTTGAATAATTTTATTTCTAATCAAATTTTTCGCATCATTTTATTTTTGTAAAAAATTTTAGTTTTAGAGAAAATTTTTATTTTTAGAAATTTTTCGAAAAATTTATTTCTATATTAAATTTAAAAAAAACACATCCAAAAAATGGTATATAGGACATTTTTAAGAATTTTAATTTCTAAAGAAATTTTTTGCAAAATTTTATTTCTATATTAAATTTTCCGATCAGTTTGTGTCTATACAGAATTTTAGAAAAATGTTATTTTCATAGAAAATTTTATTTTTATAGAAATAAATTCGAAAATTCCCAAAAAAAATATTTTATTTATATATTTGTAGAAATATTCCGAAAAATTTTTTTCTATATTTAATTTTGATATAGATGACATTTTTAAGAATTTTAATTTCTAAAGAAATTTTTTGCAAAATTCTATTTCTATAGAAAATTTTCAGATCAGTTTGTGTCTATACAGAATTTTAGATAAATGTTATTTTCATAGAAAATTTTATTTTTATAAAAATAAATTCGAAAATTTCCACAAAAAAAAAGTATTTCAATAGAAATTTTTTTGGAAAATTTGTTTTTTAAAGAAAAGTTTCGGAAATTTTCATTTCAATAGATAATTATGGAAAATTGTATTTGTATAGAAAATTTTTAATATATTGGAATTGTATAGAAAATTTTATTTTTATAGCAAATTTATGCAAATTATATTTTTGTTTAGAAAATTTTATTTCTATAGAAAATTTTCGGAAAAATAGAAAGTTTTATTTCTATAGAAAAGTTTCTGAAAATCTTATTTCTATAGAAAATATTTGGTAAATTTAATTTCTGCATATAATTTTTGGAAAAGTTTACTTCTATAGATAATTTTTGGAAAATATTACTTCTATAGATATTTGTTGAATAATTTTATTTCTAATCAAATTTTTCACATTATTTTATTTTTGTAAAAAAATTTAGTTTTGGAGAAAAATTTAGTTTTGTAGAAATTTTTCGAAAAATTTATTTCTATATTTAATTTTGAAAAAAAAAACACATCCAAAAAATGGTATATAGGACATTTTTATGAATTTTAATTTCTAAAGAAATTTGTTGCAAAATTTTATTTCTATATTAAATTTTCCGATCAGTTTGTGTCTATAGAGAATTTTACAAAAATGTTATTTTCATAGAAAATTGTATTTTTATAGAAATAAATTCGAAAATTCCCAAAAAAAAAAATATTTTATTTATATATTTGTAGAAATTTTCCGAAAAATTTTTTTCTATATTTAATTTTGATATAGATGACATTTTTAAGAATTTTAATTTCTAAAGAAATTTTTTGCAAAATTCTATTTCTATAGAAAATTTTCAGATCAGTTTGTGTCTATACAGAATTGTAGATAAATGTTATTTTCATAGAAAATTTTATTTTTATAAAAATAAATTCGAAAATTTCCAAAAAAAAAGTATTTCAATAGAAATTTTTTTGGAAAATTTGTTTTTAAAGAAAAGTTTCGGAAATTTTAATTTCAATAGATAATTATGGAAAATTGTATTTGTATAGAAAATTTTTAATATATTGGAATTGTATAGAAAATTTTATTTTTATAGCAAATTTATGCAAATTATATTTTTGTTTAGAAAATTTTATTTCTATAGAAAATTTTCGGAAAAATAGAAAGTTTTATTTCTATAGAAAAGTTTCTGAAAATCTTATTTCTATAGAAAATATTTGGAAAATTTAATTTCTGCATATAATTTTTGGAAAAGTTTACTTCTATAGATAATTTTTGGAAAATATTACTTCTATAGATATTTGTTGAATAATTTTATTTCTAATCAAATTTTTCACATTATTTTATTTTTGTAAAAAAATTTAGTTTTGGAGAAAATTTTAGTTTTGTAGAAATTTTTCGAAAAATTTATTTCTATATTTAATTTTGAAAAAAAAACACATCCAAAAAATGGTATATAGGACATTTTTATGAAATTTAATTTCTAAAGAAATTGTTTGCAAAATTTTTTTTCTATATTAAATTTTCGGATCGGTTTGTGTCTATACAGAATTTTAGAAAAATTTTATTTTCATAGAAAATTTTATTTTTATAGAAATAAATTCGAAAATATATTTAATTTTGAAAAAACACATCCAAAAAATGGTATAAAGGATATTTTTAAGAATTTTAATTTTTAAAGAAATTTTTGCAAAATTTTATTTCTATAGAAAAGTTTCAGATTAGTTTGTGTCTATACAGAATTTTAGATAAATGTTATATTCATAGAAAATGTTATTTTTATAGAAATAAATTCGAAATTTTCCAAAAAAAAAAAATAATTTCAATAGATATTTTTTTGGAAAATTTGTTTTTACAGAAAAGTTTCGGAAAATAGATAATTGTGCAAAATTTTATTTCTATAGAAAATTTTAGTATATTGAAATTTTATAGAAAATTTTATTTTTATAACAAATTTATGCAAATTATATTTTTGTTTAGAAAATTTTCGGAAAATTTTATTTCTGTTTAAAGTGTGTGGAAAATTGTACTTCTATAGAAATTTATTGGAAAGTTTTATTTCTATAGAAAATTTTCTGAAAATTTTATTTCTACATAAAATTGTGGAAAAACTGTGTTTCTGTAGAAATTTTCTCATGTTTTTCATTTCATTTCATTGGAAAATTTTCGGGAATTTTCTTTTATAGAAAGTTTTATATCAGAAGAAACTTCTTATTTCTTCAGAACATTTTGGAAATTGTGTAGAAATTTTTCGGAAAAGTTTATATTCATTAAGAATTTTCTGAAAATTTTATTTCTATACAAATTTTTCGGAAAATTTTGTGTCCATAGAAAATTTTCGAAAATTTTACTTTCATAGAATATTTTAGATGCATAGAAATTTTTACAAAATTTTATAGAAAATTTTTGAAAAATGTATTTGCTATAAAAACTTTGGGAGAAATAGAAAATTTTCGCATCAGTTTCTATAATATAAATTTCTATACAAAATTTTGGAAGAATAGTATTTCCAACAAAAAAAAATATATATTTCTACAGAAATTCTTTGGAAAAAAATTGTTTTTACAGAAGAATTTCAAAAAATTTTATTTCAATAGATAATTTTGGTAAAATTCTATTTCTATTGCAAATTTCTGCAAACTATAATTCTTTAGAAAGTATTCGGAAAAATGTATTTCTCTAGAAAATGTGTGGAAAATTTTACTTCTATAGAAATTTCTTGGAATTTTTTTTTTTCTATAGAAAATTTACATAGAATTGTATTTCTACATAAAATTTTGGAAAAACTGTATTTTTGTAGAAAATTTTCTGATTTTTTTCTCTGGACAATTATCTAGAATTTTCTTTTATAGAAAGTTTATTTTCTGATGAAACTTTTTATTTCTCCAGAAAATTTTAGTTATTTCTGTTGAAAGTCTGTGAAAAATTTTACTTCTATAGAAATTTATTGGAAATTTTTATTTCTATAGAAAATTTGATTTCTTTTATATTTGGGAAAAAACTGTATTTCTGTAGAAAATTTCCTGATTTTTTCATTAGAAAAATTTCGGGAATTTTCTTTTATAGAAAGTTTTATTTCAGAGGAAACTTTTTATTTCTTCAGAACATTTTGGAATAATTACATTTCTGTAGAAATTTTTCGGAAAAGTTTATATCCATAAAAAATTTTCGGAAAGTTTTATTACTACAGAAATTTTTTGGAAAATTTTGTGTCCATAGAAAATTGTCAGAAATTTTACTTCCATAGAAAATTTTAAATCCATAGAAATTTTTCCATAAATGTTGTCACTATGAAAATTTGTTAAAATTTATTATTTAAATACTATAAAAAAACTCTAGGAGAAATAGAAAATCTTCGCATCTATAAAAAATTTTAGAAAAATGTTATTTCGAAAAAATATTCAATAGAAATAATTCTTTGGAAAAAGTTGTTTTTACAGAAAAGTTTCGGAAAATTTTATTTCAATAGATAATTTTGGTAAAATTCTATTTCTATTGCAAATTTCTGCAAACTATAATTCTTTAGAAAATATTCAGGAAAATGTATTTCTGTAGAAAATGTGTGGAAAATTTAACTTCTTTAGAAATTTCTTGGATTTTTTTGACTATAGAAAATTTCCGGAAAATTTTATTTCTACATACAATTTTGGAAAAACTGCATTTTTGTAGAAAATTTTATAATTTTTTTTTTCATTGGAAAATTTTCGGGAATTTTCTTCTATAGAAAGTTTTATTTCAGAGGAAACTTTTTATTTCTCCAGAACATTTTCGGAATTTTTTATTTCTATAGAAATTTTTCGGAAAGGTTTATTTTCATAAAAAAATCGGAAAATTCAATTCCTATAGAAATTTTTCGGAAAATTTGGTTTCCATAGAAAACTTTTGGAAATTTCAATATTTAGAGAAATTTTATTTCATCAAGAAACGATTACGAAAATGCCGTTTCATGTACGGAAAGGTATCACAAGTTCGGTATCCATTTCTACAAAAAAAAAGACCTACAGACCTAATTCTATGTCTAATCCCAGCGAACTAGAAACCGAAAAAAATCTATACGGAAAAATTCATTGTATGCTGCAAATTCTCTTGTAAAGTTTAACTATGTTTTGTCTCTATTTTTTCCATTTTTGGTCATTAAGGATGTTGTACTGATAGCTTCCCGCAACTTGACCAGAATATTTATAATCTGTCGTTATTTTAGAAGCAAAAAGTGATCAGCCAAATATAATTTACATCGGTATATTTTTTATGTAGATCTATTTTGGAAAATTGCTCAATTAAACCTCTTGAACTTTTACATATCGCAATGATCGTCCTTTGTACAAAAAACAAAAGTTTGTATGTGATTTTATATATAATTCCTCAAGAATATCCCATTTTCCCATTCCCTGCTATAAATTTTCACTCAACAATAATCCTCTCCCGGAAAATCTCCAAAAATTAATTCAGCTTAATAATTAAGTTTTTGAATTTCTATTCATATTTTACTTCATGTTTTCCTGTACTTTATCTCACCCCTATTGTTATACCATTAATTCTTCACATCTAAAAATAGATATTACATTGTCTGAGATAAAATTTCTCTAAAGACCCTTCAACTTGTTGCTTTGTAAATATCTTCGCACTGAAAAATCTCCAAAAACTAAGCCAACAAAAAAATTAAGAATTTGGGATTTTTTTAAGGTCTGTTACTTCATATTGCTCCACACTTTAACTCACCTCCATTGCTCTAACCATTAATTCTTCACATCTGCAATTTTCTCCTATCGAAAATTCTTCACACATGCCAATGTCTAGTGTTTGACCATAAATTAGGCTCGATATCTAAAGGGAAATATTTCATCAAAATCTGAGCACGCACACATCGATAGTCATGCTGAGCTGAGCGACAGGGCGACATACGGCCACCCATGGTAATCTTCACTAGAACAGATGTGAAAATTTTAAGTATGTGGCTCACGTAGTGTAGTCAACCTACAAATTTTATGTATGGGTTCATTCATATGTATGAGTGAGTAGTGTATGTGACTAGGCATGCATGCCTATGTGTGCTATCCGTATGGTATGCAGATGTATCCAGAGAAAATGATATTTTCCACTTCAATCGAATCGGTTTCGTTTGCTCCTTTTACTATCACCAAGGACTGATATGTTTTGTGAACATCCTCTATATTTAGTTAGGGAAGAGGTTTTGGATTTGTAGTGGTACCATATTATGAGGGTGGTATGGGAATTGGAAATCTTATCAATTTCTCAAAACTGACTATCTACATGAAGACAAAAAGCTTATAAAGCTCGTTGCTTTTTTTCGCCCTAGAAATCGATATTTCGATCTATTTGAAAGGAACTACGAATTCGTGCAATTGGGGAAGGCATAAAAAAGTACCATTTAAATACGTACATTTGATTCGTCCATTTAAAATTAATAGGAATATGATGGGTATCGGCCCACTGTTTGGTATAGCTTCCATATAAACCCAAGAACCCGATTTGATTTATTGAGGTAAAGTTATTTTGGTTTACCTCGTCCAGTGTAAAACAAATAAGTGGTGAACTTCTCTCCCTCCTATCAATTAGTGATGTCCCAGGCTGTGTTTAGCTCAGTTACAAGGTACGTCCTTTTTACAGCCGAGTCTGAATGGCGTCTGACATTGAGGTGAAGCCATTTAGAATTTTTTTTTTTTTTTTTTGAAAAGTGTAATTTTCTATTTTTTTTTTTTAATTAACAACGCAGACCAACTTTTAAAAACCGTATTTTGAAGTGTGTTAAAATTTTATTTCTTTAAAAAATTTTGTAAAAATTTTATGTCTATAGAAAATTTATTTCTATTGAAAATTTTTTCAAAATGTTACTTATGTAGAAAATTTTGTCAAAATTTATGTAGCAATAAAATTTTGGCAAAATTTTATTTCTATAGAAAATTTTGTCGAAATTTTATTTCTATAGAAAATGTTGTCAAATGTAGAAAAATTTGTCAAAACTTCTTTCTATAGAAAAATTTGTCAAAATTTTATTTCTATAGAAAATTTTGT
This sequence comes from Haematobia irritans, assembly GCF_050003625.1. Lineage (NCBI taxonomy): Eukaryota > Metazoa > Arthropoda > Insecta > Diptera > Muscidae > Haematobia > Haematobia irritans. The sequence continues at coordinate 200,142,935 of NC_134399.1, read as the reverse complement.
CAAAATTTTATTTCTATCGAAAACATTGCAAAAATGTTATTTCTATAGAAAATTTTGTCCAAATTTTATTCCTGTACAAAATTTTGTCCAAATTTTATTTCTATAGAAAATTTTGTCCAAACTTTATTTCTATAGAAAATTTTGTCAAAATTTTATTTCTATAGAAAATTTTGTCCAAATTTTATTTCTATGGAAAATTTTGTCCAAACTTTTTTCTATAGAAAATTTTTTCAAAATTTTATTTCTATAGAAAATTTTTTCAAAATTTTACTTCTATAGAAATTTTTTTTAATTTTATTTCTATAGAAAAATTTGTCAACACTTTAGAAAATTTTGTCAACATTTTATTTCTATAGAATATTTTGCAAAAATTTTATTTCTATAGAAAATTTTATTTCAAACGAAGATTTTTTCAAAATTTTATTTCTATCAAAAATGTTGTCAAATTTTTAATTTTATAGAAAATTTTTTCAAAATTTTATATCTATAGAAAATTTTGTCAAAATTTTATTTCTATAGAAACTTTGTTCAAAACATTATTTCTACAGAAAATTTGATCAAAATTGTATTTCTATAGAAAATTCTGTCAAAATTGTATTTTTATAGAAAATTTTTTCAAAATTGTATTTCTACAGAAAATTTTATCAAAATTGTATTTCTATAGCAAATTTTGTCAAAATTTTATTTCTATCGAAAACTTTGCAAAAATGTTATTTCTATAGAAAATTTTGTCCAAATTTTATTCCTGTAGAAAATTTTGTTCAAATTTTATTCCTGTACAAAATTTTGTCCAAATTTTATTTCTATAGAAAATTTTGTCAAAATTTTATTTCAATAGAAAATTTTTTCAAAATAGAAGATTTCAATAGAAAATTTTGTCCAAATTTTATTTCTAAAGAAAAATGTTGTCAAAATTTTATTTCTATAAAAAATTTTGTCCAAATTTTATTTCTATAGAAAATTTTGTCCAAATTTTTTTTATAGAAAATTGTTTTAAAATTTTACTTCTATAGAAAATTTTTTTGAAAATTTTATTTCTATAGAAAAATTTGTCAACACTTTAGAAAATTATGTCAACACTTTATTTCTATAGAATATTTTGTAAAAATTTTATTTCTATAGAAAATTTTATTTCAAACGAAAATTTTTTCAAAATTTTATTTCTATCAAAAATGTTGTCAAATTTTTATTTCTATAGAAAAAATTGTGAACACTTTAGAATATTCTGTTAAAGCTCTATTTCTATATTAAGTTTTGTCAAAATTGTATTTCTAAGAAAATTTTGTCTAAATTTTATTTCTATAGAACATTTTTCAAAATTTTATTTCTAAAGAAAACTTTGTCCAAATTTGATTCCTAAAGAAAATTTTTTCGAAATTTTATTTCTATAGAAAATCTTGTCAAAATTTTATTTTGCTAAAATTTTATTCCTATAGAAAATTTTGTCAAAATTTTATTTCTAGAGAAAATTTTGTCAAAATTTTATTTCTATAGAAAATTTTGTCCAAATTTTCTTTCTATAGAAAAATTTTGTCAAAATTTTATTTCTATAGAAAATTTTGTCAATTTTTTCCTATTTAGAAATAAAATTTTGACAAAATTTTCTATAGAAATAAAGTTTGGACAAAAATTTCCATAGAAATAAAATTTTGACAAAATTTTCTATAGAAATAAAATTTTGACATAATTTTTATAGAAATAAAATTTTGACAAAATTTTCTACATTTGACAACATTTTCTATAGAAATAAAATTTTGACAACATTTTCTATAGAAATAAAATTTCGTCAAATTTGTATTTTTTTGTTAAAATTTTATTTCCATAGAAAATGTTGTCAAATGTAGAAAATTTTGTCAAAATTTTATTTGTATAGAAAATTTTGTTAAAATTTTATTTCTATAGAAAATTTTGTCAAAATTTTATTTCTATAGGAAATTTTGTCAAAGTTTTATTTCTATAGAAAATTTTGTCAAAATGTTATTTCTATAGAAAATTTTGTCAACATTTTATTTCTATATAAAATTTTGTGAAAATTTTATTTCTATAAAAAATTTTGTGCAAATTTTATTTCAATAGAAAATTTGTTAAAATTTTATTTCTATAAAAATTTTATCAAAATTTTATTCCTATAAAAATGTTGTCCAAATTTTATTTCTATTGAAAATTTTGTCAAAATTCTATTTCTATAGAAAATTTTGTCAAAATTTTATTTCTATAGAAAATTTTGTCAAAATTTTATTTTATACAAAATTTTGTCAAAATTGTATTTCTATAAAAAATTTTGTCAAAATTTTATTTCTAAAGAAAAATGTTGTCAAAATTTTATTTCTGTAAAAAATTTTGTCCAAATTTTATTTCTATAGAAAATTTTGTCCAAATTTTTTTTTTATAGAAAATTTTTTCAAAATTTTATTGCTATAGAAAATTTTGTCAAAATTTTACTTCTATAGACAATTTTTGTGAAAATTTTATTGGTATAGAAAACTTTGTCAACACTTTAGAAAATTATGTCAACACTTTATTTCTATAGAATATTTTGTAACAATTTAATTTCTATAGAAAATTTTATTTCAAACGAAAATTTTTTCAAAATTTTATTTCTATCAAAAATGTTGTCAAATTTTTATTTCTATAGAAAAAATTGTGAACACTTTAGAATATTCTGTCAAAGTTCTATTTCTATATTAAGTTTAGTCAAAATTTTATTTCTTAGGAAATTTTGTCAAAATTTTATTTCTATACAAAATTTTTATCAAAATTTTATTCCTATAAAAATGTTGTCCAAATTTTATATCTATAGAAAATTTTGTCAAAATTATATTTCTGATGAAAATTTTGGCCAAATTTTATTCCTATAGAAAATTTTTTCCAAATTTTATTTCTATATAAAATTTTGTCAAAATTTTATTTCTATAGAAAATTTTGTCAAAATTTTAATTCGATAGAAAATTTTGTCAAAATTTTATTTCTATAAAAAATTTTGTCAAAATTGTATTTCTATAGAAAATTTTGTCAAAATATTATTTCTAAAGAAAATTTTGTCCAAATTTTATTCCTATAGAAAATGTTTTCCAAATTTTATTTCTATAGAAAATTTTGCCAAAATTTTATTTCTATAGAAAATTTTGCCAACATTTTATTTCTATAGAAAATTTTGTCCAAATTTTATTTCTATAGAAAAATTTTGTCAAAATTTTATTTCTATACAAAATTTTGTCAAAATTTTATTTCTATAGAAAATGTTTTGAAAATTTTATTTCTGTAGAAAAATTTGTCAACACTTTAGAAAATTTTATAAACATTTTATTTCTATAGAAAATTTTGTCAAAATTTTATTTCTATAGAAAATTTTATCAAAATTTAATTTCAATCGAAAATTTTGTCAAAAACTTATTTCTATAGAAAATTTCGTCAAAATTGTATTTTTTGGTAAAATTTTATTTCCATAGAAAATTTTATCAAAATTTTATTTCTCTAGAAAATTTTTTCAAAATTTTATTTCTATAGAAAATTTTGTCAAAATTTTATTTCTATAGAAAATTTTGTCAAAATTTCATTTCTATAAAAAATTTGTACAAATTTTATTTCTATAGAATATTTTGTCAAAATTCTATTTCTATAGAAAATTTTGTCCAAATTTTATTTCTATAGAAAATTTTTTCAAATTTTTATTTCTATAGAAAATGTTGTCAAAATTTTATTTCTATAGAAAATTTTGTCAAAATTTTATTTCTATAAAAATTTTTGTAAAAAATTTTATTTTTATAAAAAAAAATTGTAAAAATGTTATTCCTATAGAAAATTTATTCCAACTTTTATTTCTATAGAAAATTTTGTCCATGTTTTATTTCTATAGAAAATTTTGTCAAAAATTTGTCATAATTTCTGTAAAAAAATTTTTCAAAGTTTTATGTCTATAGAAAATTTTGTCAAAATGTTAGTTTTACGAAAAATTTTTAGTTTTTTTTATACATTTCTTCAATATTTTATTTTTGAAAGTTTGGTAAAAATTTTATTTAATTTTAAATAAGTTTTAATATTTTTCTTCTTCACTTTTTATTATTTTAAAATTATCCACATAAAATAAAATATTTAAATTCAATTTATCAAAGGGAATGTGATTTTAAGAAATGTTATCTTGTATGAATCCCTCTCTTTAACATATAAGATTCAAAATTTCTTATAATTATCGTTCCAATCCCCTATCACTGTTTCTTTGAAAAAAAAAAAAAAAAAACAAATATATTATGCATATATGCTTTATTTTAGATACATTTGTGCACATCATTATTTTCATGGCCCTTTTAGAATGAAATTACATTTTTGTTGAGTGCTACGTGTTCATATTTAGACTGAGAATCTACAAATATCTACAGTAGCTGATGGATAAATGCTATACGACAGATTTGCCCCTACCACCACCCATTTGGGCATTAGAAAATCTCTCCACTCCATCCACCTTGACATATAGCTCAACAGTTCTCGTAATATATGTGATGTCCTTTCTTCATTTGTAATGACTATTGCTGATGCTACTGTTGTCTGATACGTGCGCAGTGCGGAAATTGTGTTGAAATTATGAAGGAACAAATTGTGGACAAATGCATAGAAAAATATGTCATGGCAATCAATCAAATAATAAATCACATCAAAACCAAATGATCCTAATATGGAACCTACTCACCGCATCACGACTACAACTCCATCTAACCCACTCTTGCGGGCAGGAGGGCTTATTAAAATTCACAAAACAAACATCAAATATTCGGTCAATTTGGACTATCTTTGAAAGAGGATACGTAGAACGAGATGAGAAGGGAGATTCATGTATATGACAAGGATATATGATAAGAATTGTGAGGAATTTTGAAGAATAATTTAGTTGGAAGATATTTTGGGTATTTTCTTCGTTGCTTTGCTCCTATTGATATGCAAAAGTAAGAGATGTAGATGGATTATCTTGAGATTTCCTTTCATATTTTCAGTTTTTGGTAAATTCCATCCGTATGTAGAACATATTTTTTATTTAGGGAAAAAATTCATCTTCTTCCCAAGGATGGATACCAAAATTATGCATTTGATTTATAACGACAGGGGTGTTCTTGAAATGTCAACTAAACCATAAATATATCATTTTTATGGATGGCGAAATTATTCATGTTTTTGTGCACTGCATCGTCACTCAAGTACAAAATACATGTAACATAGAATAAGTTAATATGTCCGAATAGTTTAACATTACATACCCTCTAGGATTAACAGAATATAAAAACAGAATAAAAAGGTTCCTGAGCGATATAGAAGAAAAATATACCAAAATTCAAAAAAAAAAAAAAAAATAGAAACTGGTTTATATCGGGGCTATATCAAATTGTGATCAATTTTTGGTATGCTTCCTAAACACTAAACGTGTTGAATTATATACGTTTTAAAGATTTTGATACTATTGAAGTCCTCTACAATGGACTTCGTTCAAATACAACGAAAATTACAACTTTTAAAGATATTGAATTTATATAAAAATTTCTCAAAATTTTTTTCGCATCGCATTTTCTCAAAATTTACTTTCTAAAGAAAATTACTTTAAATTTTATTTCTATAGAAAATTTTGTAAAAATTTTATTTCTATAGAAAATTTCTCAACATTTTTTTCGCATCACATTTTCTCAAAATTTACTTTCTAAAGAAACTTACATTAAATTTTATTTCTATTGGAAATTTTGGCAAAATTTTATTTCTATAGAAAATTTTGGCAAAATGTTATTTCTATAGAAAATTTTATCAAAATATTATTTCTATAGAAAATTTTGTCAAAATTTTATTTCTATAGAAAATTTTGTCAAAATTTTATTTCTATAGAAAATTTTGTCAAAATTTTATTTCTATAGAAAATTTTGTCAAAATTTTATTTCTATAGAAAATTTTGGCAAAATTTTATTTCTATAGAAAATTTTGGCAAAATTTTATTTCTATAGAAAATTTTGGCAAAATTTTATTTCTATAGAAAATTTTGGAAAAATTTTATTTCTATAAAAGATATTGTCAAAATTTTTTTTTTATAGAAAATTTTGTCAAAATTTTATTTCTATGGAACATTTTGTTAAAATTTTATTTCAATAGAAAATTTTGTTAAAATGTTTTGTTTACGCAGTAAACAAATATATGGTAATCCTGCCAATCCAAGTCATAACGATCTCATATGTTTCTTGTTTCTTCGTTCTACCTTGCCAACAAGCGACAACAGCAAAAGGGTGAAAGAGGGGCAGTTGAAGAGAAATCGTCATCAAGACCACAGTACATTTGAAGAAGCATACCAAATAAGAATAAACAGCTAAGAATTAAATGAGCAATTTGAGTATTGCACAAGAATTATTATAAAAAGAACAGAATCAATTATTGTGAATTTGAAGTGACATACAAAATTTATAGTTATAAATTAATTTATGTAAATAAATACGATTTAATATGAAGTTATAAAGAATAGGAAAATCAAGTGTATTTATTCTCAAGAAGGCTCAATTTATACTGGTTTTCTAATTCGTTACAACAGTTTATTTTTTAGAACATTTTTTTAATATTTTTATTTCTATAGAAAATTTTGTCAAAATTTCTATTTCTATACAAAATTTTTTCACAATTTTATTTATATGAAAAAAAATTGTCAAAATTTTACTTATATAGATTTTTTTCTTTTGATTTTATAAATAAATACGATTTAATATGAAGTTATAAAGAATAGGAAAATCAAGTTTATTTATTCTCAAGAAGGCTCAATTTATACTGGTTTTCTAATTCGTTACAACAGTTTATTTTTTAGAACATTTTTTTAATATTTTTATTTCTATAGAAAATTTTGTCAAAATTTCTATTTCTATACAAAATTTTTTCACAATTTTATTTATATGAAAAAAAATTGTCAAAATTTTACTTATATAGATTTTTTTCTTTTGATTTTATTTATAAAGATTTTTTTTTTTAATTTTTCTATAGAAAATTTTGTCAAAATTTTATTTCTATAGAAAATTTTGTCAAAATTATATTTCTATACAAAAATTTGTTAAAATTATATTTCTATAGAAAATTTTGTTCAAATTTTATTTCTATAGGAAATTTTGTCAAAATTTTACTTCTATGGAAAATTTTGTCAAAATCTTATTCCTATAGAAAAATTTGTCATAATTTTATTTCTATAGAAAATTTTATCACAATTTTATTTCTATAGAAAATTTTGTCAAAATTTTTATTTCTATAGAATTTTTGTTTTCAAAATTTTATTTAACAAACTGTGTCAAAATTTTATTTATATAATATTTTTTTTTTTTTTGTTTTTAATTTTATTTCTACAGAAAATTTTGTCAAAATTTTATTTCTATAGACAATTTTGTCAAAATTTTATTTCTATACAAAAATTTGTGAAAATTTTATTTCTATAGCAAATTTTGTTAAAATTTTATTTCCATAGAAAATTTTGTTAAAATTTTATTTCTGAAAAAAATTTGTCAAAATGTGTTTTCTATAGAAAATTTTGTCAAAATTTTATATATATAGAACATTTTATCACAATTTATATCTATAGAACATTTTGTCAAAATTTTTATTTTTATAGAAAATTTTGTCTAAAATTTTATTTCTATAGAACATTTTCTCACAATTGTTATTTCTATAGAAAACTTTTTCAAAATTTTATTTTCATGAAAAAAATTTTTAAAAATTTTATTTATATAGAAACATTTTTAAATTTTATTTCTACAAAAAATTTTGTCAACATTTTATTTCTAAAAAAGCTTCTCAAATTGTATTTCTATAAATAATTTTTATTTTTATAGAAAATTTTGCCAAAATTTTATTCCTATAGAAATTTTTTTCAAAATGTTATTTCTATAGAAAATTCTCTCAAAATTTTATTTCTATAGAAAATGTGGTCAATGTTTTATTTATGTAGTAAATTTTGTCAAAATTTTATTTCTATCGAAAACTTTGCAAAAATTTTATTTCCATAGACAATTTTGTCCAAATTTTATTCCTGTAGAAAATTTTGTCAAAATTTTATTTCTATAGAAAATTTTGTCAAAATTTTATTTCTATAGAAAATTTTGTCAAAATTTTATTTCTATAGGAAATGTTGTTAAAATTTTATTTCTATAGAAAATGTTGTTAAATGTAGAAAATTTTGTCAAAATTTTATTTCTATAGAAAATTCTGTCAACATTTTATTTCTATAGAAAATTTTGGCAAAATTTTATTTCTATAGTAAATTTTGTCAAAATTTTTTTTTTTCTATAGATAATTTTGTCAAAATTTTATTTCTATAGAAAAATTTGTCATCATTTTATTTAGCCAAAATTTTATTTCTATAGAACATTTCGTAAAAATTTTATTTCAATAGAAATTTGTTTTTTATTTTATTTATATAGATTTTTTTTTTAATTTTATTTCTACGGAAAATGTTGTCACATTTTTATTTCTATAGAAAATTTTGACAAAATTTTATTTCTATAGAAAAATTTGTCATAATTTTATTTCTATAGAAAATTTTATCACAATTTTATTTCTATAGAAAATTTTGTCAAAATTGTTATTTCTATAGAATTTTTTTTTTCCAAAATTTTATTTATATGAACAAAATGTGTCAAGGTTTTATTTATATATTTTTTTTTAATTTTATTTCTACAGAAAATTTTGTAAAAATTTTATTTCTATAGAAAATTTTGTCCAAATTTTATTTCTATAAAAAAATTTGTGAAAATTTTATTTCTATAGAAACGTTTGTTAAAATTTTATTTCTATAGAAAATTTTGTCAAAGATTTTATTTCTATAGAACATTTTCTCAAAATTTTTATTTCTATAGAAAACTTTTTCAAAATTTTATTTACATGAAAAAAATTTGTCAAAATTTTATATATATAGAAAATTTTTTTAAATTTTATTTCTACAAAAAATTTTGTCAAAATTTTATTTTTAAAAAAAGCTTCTCAAAATTGTATTTCTATAAATAATTTTTATTTTTATAGAAAATTTTGCCACCATTTTATTTCCATAGAAAACTTTGTTGATATTTTATTTCTATAGACAATTTTGACAAAATTTAATTTCTATAGAATTTTTATTCAAAATTTTATTTCTACAAAATTTTGTATTTCTATCGAAAATTTCGAAAATTTGTCAAATTTTTATGGCTGTGGAAAATTTTGTCAAAATTTTATTTGTATAGAAAAATTTGTCAAAATTTTATTTCAAAATTCCATAATTTTCACATCTCAAATTCCATAATATTTCTCGGTCAATATTTCACCAAACAATATTGCCATAAACTTTCAGTATATATATATACTACAAAAATCGATAAAATTAAAATGGAATTAATTGAAAATTTTCTTTAAAGAAATTAAAATAAAAAAACTACGTTCGCATTATGCAAAATTGCATAATTGAATGAATTCTCCTTAGCCCATATGGCGTATGAATGTTATAAATTATCAATTAGAGTTGCAAATACGCACACATGTACCATGAAGGCATAAATAGCTATCAGAAATCCATATGGAGAGAAGATAAACAAATACACAAGCAAATAGTATGCAAACTCATATACTAGATTCATGGAGGAATGGAGTACAAGTTTGTATGTTAATGTTGAACTTTTGTATTGTTGGTGTGCGTATGCAAAGAAATTTAGAGAAGCAATAAATTATGGGAACCAACAAAAAGAAAGTGATTGTAGCTTTTTAAACCCAAAACCAAATTTGATTTTTTTGTGCGTGTGTGTGGGTCCACAACAACCAAGCAGCCTTCTTCTGCTTCATCAAACTCCAGCGGCATCCGTTGGTTTTAGATAAAATTTTCTAATTCTAACTAACTTTCTCCTAATAAAATCGAAATTTATGGCAAATGATATTTTTGAGCTAAAGTCTTCCTCGAATTGAGTTAAGGCAAGGCAAACAGAGCAATATATACATACACGGAGCAAAAACATCCGGGATCTACTGAAGTGGCTCTAAACTTGATCATATCGGATTTGGGAAAATTTGTTCGTGGTTCGAAATCTCCAATTGTGGTCCGATTGCCGATTTTTTTCTTAATGGACATTTTTCTAAAAATTCTCAGAAAATGTTGTCAACATTATATTTCTGTAGAAAAAATTGTCAATATTTTATTTCTAAAGAAAAAAATTTATTTCTATAGAAAATTTCAACAAAATTTTATTTCTATAGAAAATTTTGCCAATATTTTTTTTCTAAAGAAAATGCCAATATTTTATTTCTACAGAAAAAATTTTCAATATTTTATTGCTATAGAAAATTAGAAATAGATATAAAATTTTTACAAAATTTTCTATAGATATGAAATTTTGTTAAAAAAAGTTTTATAGTAAAAAAAAAATTGACAAATTTTCTATAGAATTAAAATTTTGACAACATTTTTTAAAGAAATCAAATTTTGACAAACTTTCTATAGATATAAAAGTTTGATAAAAATTTTTTATAGAAAATATATTTTGTCAAAATTTTATTTCTATATAAAATTTTGTAAAAATTTTATTTCTATATAAAATTTTGTCAAAATTTTATTTCTATAGACAATTTGTCAACATTTTTTTTTTGCTATAAAAAAATTTATTAAAATTTCATATCTATAGAAAATTTTGTAAAAATGTTATATCTATAGAAAATGTTGTCAATATTTCATTTCTATAGACAACATTTTCTAAATTTTATTTTTATAGACAAAATTTTATTTCTATAGAAAAATATGTCAAAATTTTATTTCCAAAGAAAATTTTGTCAAAATTTTTTTCTATAGAAATAAAATGTTGTAAATTTTTTTTCTATAGAAAATTTTATATCTATAGAAACTTTGTCAATGTTTTATTTCTATATACAATTTTTATCAAATTTTATTTCCATTGAAAATTTTGTCAAAACTTAATTTCTATAGAATTTCATATCAATATAAATTTTGTAAAAATTTTATTTCTATAGAAAATTGTAAAAATTTTATTTCCATAGTAGAAAATTTTGTCAACATTTTATTTCTATAGAAAATTTTGTCAAAATTATATCTCTATAGAAAATTTAATCAAAATTTTTTTCGATAGAAAATTTTGTTAAAATTTTGCCAAAATTTTGTTTCTATAGAAATTTTTTATCAAAATTTTATATCTATAGAAAAGTTTATCAACATTTTATTTATATAGAAAATTTTGTCAAAATTTTATTTATATAGAAAATTTTAGTTTACAATTATTAATCGAGCTTTGTGGACAGATTAAAGCTCGATTAATAATTGTAAAATTAGATATAATGCATTTGGACGTTAATTGCATGTTTCGGTATCAGGCTAACATGAAATATAATAGAAAATTTTATCAAAATTTTATTTGTATGGAAAATTTTATTCTACAGAAAATTTTGTCAAAATTTTAATTCTATTTTATTTTATTATTATTTCGGCTTGAGGTCCTTTTAATAAAAAATCCTTTTTACGATTTTTGTTTACTTGTTAACTTTATTCTCCAATATTTCGACTAATATCGTTAGGCTTCGACGGGGATATTAAAGTATTTTAAGAAATAATCAAAAAATTGTGGAGAGTGATTACGTCTGTTTTTTAGAAAATTTGATTGCCAAAAATTTTATTCTATAGAAAATTTTGTCAAAATTTTATTTCTATATAAAGTTTTTTTGTTTTAAGTCAATAATTTATTTCTCTAGAAAATTTTGTCAAAATGTAATAAAAATATTTTGTTAAAATTTCATTTCTATAAAAAATTTTGAAAAAAATGATTTTTTATAGAAAATTTTGTCAAATTCAATGGAGAAAATTTGTCTTGTTTATCAAAATTTTATTTCTATAGAAAATTTTATTCTACAGAAATCTTTGTCAAAATTTTAATTCTATAGAAAATTTTGTCAAAATTGTATTTCTATAGAAAATTTTATCAAATTTTTATTTCTATTGAAAAAAAAAATGTGTCAAAATTGTATTTCTATAGATAATTTTGTTAAAATTTTATTTCTATTGAAAAAAATGTGTCAAAATTGTATTTCTAAAGATAATTTTGTTAAAATTTTATTTCTATAGAAAATTTTATCAAATTTTGATTTCTATAGAAAATTTTGTCTAAATTTTTTTCTTTAGAACATTTTGTCACAATTTTATTTCTATAGAAAAATTTATCAAAATTTTATTTCAAGCGAAAATTTTGTCAAAATTTTATTTCTATCAAAAATGGTATCAACATTTTATTTCTATAGAAAAAATTGTCAACACTCATATCAATAAATTTTCATATCAATACAAAATTTTGTCAAAATTTTATTTCTATAGAAAATTTGGTTAAAATTTAATTTGTATATAAAATTTTGTCAAAATTTAATTTCTGTAGAAATTTCTGTCAAAATTTCATATCAGTACAAAATTTTGTCAAACTTTTATTTCTATAGAAAATTTTGTCAAAATTATATCTCTATAGAAAATTTTGTCAAAATTTTATTTCTGTAGAAAATTTTGTCAAAATTATATTGCCATTGAAAATTTTGTCAAAATTTTATTTCGATACAAAATTTTGTTAAAATTTTATTTCTATAGAAAATTTTGTCAAAATTTTGTTTCCATAGAAATTTTTTATCAAAATTTTATATCTATAGAAAAGTTCGTCAATTTTTTATTTCTATAGAAAATTTTGCCAAAATTTTTTTATTTATGTAGAAAATTTTATCAAAATTTTATTTCTATAGAACATTTTTATTTTATTTCGATAGAAAATTTTGTCAAAATTTTATTTCTATCGAAAGTTTGTCAATATTTATTTTCTATGGAAAATTTTGTCGAAATTTTATTTCTATAGAAAATTTTGTCAAAATTTTATTGCTATAGAAAATTTTGTAATTTTTTTTTTGCCATAAAAAATGTTATCACAATTTCATATCTATAGAAAATTTTATCAACATTTTATTTCAGTGTAATATTGGAAATAAAACTTAAATAAAAACATCAATCCTATGTTTTTTGATCGACCTACAGCCGAAACTATGATAAGTATTGCTTAAAAATAAAATAAAAAAGTCAACGATAATCAATCAGAAATATAAAATTTTGTCAAAGTTTTATTTCTATAGAAAGTTTCTCAATATCTTATTTCTATAGAAAATTTTGTCAAAATTTTTTTGCTATAAAAAATGCTATCAAAATTTCATATCTATAGAAAATTTTATTAAATTTTTTTTTTATAGAAAATTTTGTCAAAATTTTATTTCTAAAGAAAATTTTGTCCAATTTTTTTCTATAGAAAGTTTGTCAATAAATTATTTCTCTAGAAAATTGTGTCGAAATTTAATTTCTATAGAAAATTTTGTCAAAGTGTAATTTCAATAAAAATATTTTTTCAAAATTTTATTTCAATAGAAAATTTTGTATTTTTTTTTTTTTTTTTTTGCTATAAAAAATTTTATCACAATTTCATATCTATAAAAAATTTTGTCAAAATTGTATATTTATAGAAAATTTTGTCAATATTTTATTTTTACAGACAAAATTTTCAAAATTTTATTACTGCAGAAAATTTTATCAAAATTTTATTTCTATAGAAAATTTTATCAAAATTTTATTTCTAAAGAAAATTTTATCAAAATTTTATTTCTATAGAAAATTTTATTAAATTTTTTCTCTACAGAAAATTTTGTCAAAATTTTATTTCTAAGGAAAATTTTGTCAACATTTTATTTCTATAGAAAATTTTGTCAAAATTTTATTTCTATAGAAAATTTTCGCCTGCCTTTAGAAAAATAAGCCCATATACTGCTCAATAACTGTTCGATCGAATTGTTTGGGGGCTTTCCGTCTGCCGGTGTAATTGCAAATAGGCCAAATCGGCCACCTTTAGATATAGACCCATATAAACCGACCGTAGATTTGTCTTGCGAATTCTTTTGGAGTAAGAAATTTCGCCCGATCTGTATGAAATTTAGTACATGGCCGAACTTACGAAATTTTATATCTAAAGAAAATGTTGTCAAAATTTTATTTCTATAGAAATATTTTCTATAGATTTTATTTCCGTAGAAAATTTAGTTAAAATTTTATTTGTATAGAAAATTTTGTCACAAGTTTAGTTAGGTAGAAAAACTTCAAACTTGTAGATACCTCAATTTTTATCCATTTTACTTGAAGATGGAATTCTGAAGGTATTTTACGTTCATAAACAAGTGTGCCGTAGATAGTGTGTATCGGCCCATATTTTGGTATAGCCCCCATATAGACCTTTCCGAATACGGTGTGTGTAGGTTCATGTTTTGGTGTAGCCCCCATATAGACTGATCTCTTGATTTGACTTCTTGAGCGTCTAGACATCCCAATTTTTACACGAAATGCCTGATATCCAAAGTCTAGTAGCATTTTAAAGACTTATATACGTATGGCAAATATAGAGCCCCCTTATGGATATATCTTCCAATTTGACCTCTTGAGCCTCTAGACACCCCAATTTTTATCCGATATGCTTGCAAATTATTTAGTTTTATCCATTATTATGAGGGCCGAATGTTTTGGCTATCGGTCCATATTTTGGTTTGCTTGGGTGAGTATCTGTCTTCAAATCGACCAGGAATTCTATATATTTTCAAGTAACCCGCTTTGGCGAGAAGTTTTCGAATCATTCGGCCCGTATATACTTGTTTATAATCCGTCAACATTTTTCCAATGCATGTTTTTCTTCGTGAGTCAGTAATTTTGCATCAAATGTTTTCAATGCTCTATTTTAATCTTAGTTGAAAAGTTTTGCGATTTAGGTCAAGTAAAAAAAAAACTTTATCTCAATTTTTAATGACAAGAAATCTTTGTGCTCATGGCAATATTTACTAGAATTTGAAAATAATAAAAGAAAATATCTAAAAAAAAATTAAAGCATTGTTCTAATATGTCTTTTGTTTTTCTCTTTTTTCTTCTTTGCAGGATGAAAAGAATCAATTGCTGATAACAAATATTTGGTTAAAACTGGTAAGTTTGCTCACAACAAATTGATATAAGCCAAAATATATCCAACCACCATCATCAGTAGCAGCAGCAGAATAGACAGCATCCAACACCATAACATCAATTCAAACAAACAAAGTGTAGTAGTTATTTTAATCAAAATCTGATAAAACCCAGAGGATATGCAAACATCCTTTGTGTGGGAGACCTACATATTTAGATTGAGGAAAAGCTGGGTAAACGATATGGCGCACTCAAGTCTAAGTCCATTACCATATTTTCTTTTTTTTTTTGTCTCTATCATATGCGAATGGTGCGTGGTGGGGTGTATGCTATTGGGTGGGTTGTGTTAGATGGCCATTCACTGATGATGATGATGATGGCCATAGAGATGGCATTATTTGGCATGTCGGAGTGAAATTTTTTCCCCTTTAGCTATGATCTCTCAAAATGTACAACACAAAAGAGAATATTCAATTTGAGTTTATCAATGTAGAAACAAATTGATTAATAATATTGTAGATAATCAAATGATGACAACGAAGTTGTAGGGGAATGGAATGTGCCACTAGAATTTAATTTACTTACCTGAAATGCAAATTAGAATAAGTCTGTATTTATTAAAGGCTAAGAATTCAATGGTCAAGTGTTGGAAAAGTACCAATGTATACCAGAATTTAAAATAAAAATTTTTGTGTGAAATTCGATTTTATATCATACATCACTGCTATCGAAATATCTTCACTAATATGCAATACCCTGAAAGAAGCCATAAATCGATTTAGAGATGTCCTCTTGTCTATGAACAGATTTTTGTAATCACATTGATTCCAGTTTTAGTCTGAATTATTTGAAATTTCGGATAAGTAAGCCTTTGACCTTAAATTAATATCCAATAAATTAGTTAGAAATCGTTTAAGATTTAGGTATAGGTATAACATATATGTTTTTCGACCGATATGAATTTTGTCCTGAAATCGAAGCCTAGAGGTCTAGAAATCGTGTAAGTATAAAAAGTAAAAACAAAAACAAGTTCTTTCTAATTGGGAAACATTTTAAGAACGGATTTAAAAAACTATAAAATTAATTCGAAAATTAAAATTTTAAGTTGCACATTGGGAAAATCTAATAAAAACAATCCTAAAAAATAGCATAAATACTTTAATTTTTTGCTGGTCATCTCATAGTTTCTAGCTTACGTCCGATTCTTAATTTTTTTATAATTTTGGAGATAGAAATGGCCAAATTTTCTTCTAATTCAATAGAACAACAACGTTTTTTTTTTAAATCCCCTCCTATAGAAAATTTTGTCAAAATTTTATTTCTATAAAAAATTTTGTCAAAATTTGATTTCTATAGAAAATTTTGTCAAAGTTTTATTTCTATAGAAAATTTTGTTGAGATTTTATTTCTATAGAAAATTTTGTCAAAATTTTATTTTATAGAAAATTTTGTCAAAATTTTATTTTATAGAAAATTTTGTCAAAATTTTATTTTATAGAAAATTTTGTCAAAATTTTATTTTATAGAAAATTTTGTCAAAATTTTATTTCTATAGGAAATTTTATTTCTATAGAAAATTTTGTCAAAATTTTATTTCTATAGAAAATTTTGTCAACATTTTATTTCACATTTGATAAAATCGGGCGATACATATATATGGAGGCTATATCTAGAATTGGTCCGATTTTCTTCCCATTCAATAGCATTCTTCCCTGTACCAAAAAAAAAAAAAAACAAGTATATACGGCCGCAAGTTCGGCCAGTCCGAATCTTATGTACTCTCCACCATGGATTGCGTAGAAACTTCTACGAAAGACTGTCATCCACAATCGAATTACTTGGGTTGTGGTATCTTAAAACTTCTTAACATCGTTTTCTAAATTGTGAGTTAGTGGTATACGTGGTATATATTAGACAAAACTAGTATATACATCACTAAGTTCGGCCGGGCCGAATCTTAAATACCCACCACCATGAACCAAATATTAGGGTTTCCTTTGAAATTTCAGGAGAGCTTGAGTACTTAAGGACACTTCCCGAAGATAAATTTAAAGATTTCACCTATGAGGACTATATCAGATTCTGGATTTATAAGAACCATTTTTGTTTGAGTTTTAGAGGAATCATTAACATCTCTTGTAAGTGTGCAAGAAAATTATAAAATAACGTCTTGATTTGAAATCTTAAATCTGTAGAAGTAAAATCTTGAAATTTTACATTGAGTTTCAAGCAATTTTCATGATCAGTGCGCCTTCTACACCCTCAAGAAGTGAAGTCGGTGCATATGGATGCATTACCAAATGGACCGGTAAAAACTTAATCCGATACACGTTTTTGTGAGCCTAAAATACCAGAATATAAATACCAGAATTTCAGGCAAATCAGATAAAAACTACGGTTTCTAGAAACCCAAGGAGTTAAATCGGGAGATCGTTCTTATGGGGCTATACTAAAATATGGACCGATACTCACCGTTTTCGGCACATCTCTTTATGACCCGAAAATACCTCTAGATTTCAAATTTCAGGCAAATAGGATAAAAACTTCGGATTCTAGAAGCCCAAGAAGTAAAATCGGGAAATCGGTCTATATGGGGGCTATACCAAAATATGGACCGATACTCACCATTTTCGGCACACCTCTTTATGGTCCTAAAATACCTCTAGATTTCCAATTTCAGACAAATTGGATAAAAACTACGGTTTCTATAAGCCCAAGACCCCAAATCGGGAGGTCGTTTTATATGGGGATCATACCAAAGCATGGACCGATACTCACAATTTTTGGCACACGTATTTGTGGTCCTACAATACCTCTAAATTTCCAATTTCAGGTAAATTGAATAAAAACTGCGGTTTCTATAAGCCCAAGAAGTAAAGTCGGGAGATCGGTATATATGGGGCCTATACCAAACTATGGACCGATACTCACCTCAAGATTTAAAATTTCAGGCAAATTGCATAAAAACTTCCATTTCTATAAGCCCCAGACCCCAAATCGGGAGGTCGGTTTATATGGGGACTATATCAAAACCTGGACCGATATAGCCCATCTTCGAACTTGACCTGCCTGCAGACAAAAGACGAGTTTGTGCAAAATTTCAGCACGATTGCTTCATTATTGAAGACTGTAGCGTGATTACAACAGACAGACAGACGGACATCGTTATATCGTCTTCGAATTTCCCCCTGAATATATACACTTTATATAGTTGGAAATCGATATTTCTATGTGTTACAAACGGAATGACCGTCACCATTCTATGGTGGTGGGTATAAAAAGAATGAAAATTTTATTTCTATAGAAAATTTTGTCAATTTTTTTATATAGAAAATTTTCTCGAAATTTTTATTATATTTATTTCTATAGAAAATCTATAGAAAATTAATTCTAAAAAAAATTTAGTCAAAATTTTATTTCTATGGAAAATTTTGTCAAAACTTTTTTTATAGAAAATTTTGCAAAATTTTATTTCTATAGAAAATTTTGCAAAATTTTATTTACTATATAAAATTATCAATCAAAATTTCATTTTGATTGATAATTTTTTCAAAAATTTATTTCTCTAGAAAATTTTGTCAAAATTCTGTTTCTATAGAAAAAATTGTCAAAATTTTATTTCCATAAAGATTTTTCTCAACATTTTATTTCTATAGAAATTTTGGTCAAAATATTATTTCTGTAGAAAATTTCCTCAAAATTGTATTCTCGATAATTTCTCACAATTTAATTCTGGAAAAAAATATTTGCAAAATTTTATTTCTATAGAAAATTTTCCAAAATGTTATTTACTATATACATTTTTTTTCAAAATTTCATTTTTATTGATAACTTTTTCAACAATTTATTTCTCTAGAAAATTTTGTCACAATTCTGTTTCTATAGAAAAAATTGTCAAAATTTTATTTCCATAAAAATTTTTCTCAACATTTTATTTCTATAGAAATTTTGGTCAAAATATTATTTCTGTAGAAAATTTCCTCAAAATTGTATTCTAGAGAAAAAATTTCTCACAATTTTATTCTGAAAAAAAAAAATATTTGCAAAATTTTATTTACTATATACAATTTTTTCAAAATTTCATTTTTATTGATGACTTTTTCAACAATTTATTTCTCTAGAAAATTTTGTCCAAATTCTGTTTCTATAGAAAAAATTGTCAAAATTTTATTTCCATAACAATTTTCTCAACATTTTATTTCTATAGAAATTTTGGTCAAAATATTATTTCTATAGAAAAATTCCTCAAAATTGTATTCAAAAAAAAAAAAAATTTCTCACAATTTTATTCTGAAAAAAAAAATTTTTGCAAAATTTTATTTCTATAGAAAATTTTGCAAAATTTTATTTACTATATAAATTTTTTTGTCAAAATTTCATTTTTATTGATAATTTTTTCAAAAGTTTATTTCTCTAGAAAATTTTGTAAAAATTCTGTTTCTATGGAAAAAATTGTCAAAATTTTATTTCCATAAAAAATTTTCTCAACATTTTATTTCTATAGAATTATTATTTCTATAGAACTATATTTTGTCCAAATATTATTTCTGTAGAAAATTTCCTCAAAATTGTATTCTATAGAAAAAATTTCTCACAATTTTATTATGGAGTAAAAGTTTGTCAAAATTTAATTTCTATAGCAAATTTTCTCAAAATATTATTTCCGTAACAAATTTTCTCAAAATTATATTTCTTACTGATACTCACTGCTAATACGAAAACTTGTAAACATGACTCAAATTTTCCTATACCTCTAATACATATTTATCGACTGTTTCTTAATTTAAATCAACTTCCAAGGCTCAATTTCTAAATTAATGCCCATGTAAAATTGGAGATGACCAAGTGTGCACCATTTCCGGATCACAAGTTGGGTATCCAAACTTTTTTTCCGAAGCTTTTTTTCTTGGGAGATATATTTAAATCTGTACAGATTTCGATGATTTTTGCAGCCTTAATTTATTCTATAAAAGATAACATTGTACCGTCTTTGGGTATGATCGTTTAATAAATAATAATATTATGAAAATATGTAGGAAAATCGGGCGATACATAGTATATATGAGAGCTATATCTAACCGATTTGGACAATTGTTTTCAGTAATATTTGGTGCCATAGAAGCCTACATTTTGAACATTTTGAAATAAGGGTTTTATGGCCAAATTTATAAAAATAGATCAATACATATATATGGGAGCTATATCTGTATCTGAACCGATTTTAGTGAAACTTTTCACACTTGGAGGGTGAGGATTTGGATAACGTTGCGCCAAATTTGCTACCGATCAGTTAGTAAATACGTGAAGTATGAACCCATTTGTTGAAATCGGGCAAAATATACATATGGAGGGTATATCTAGAATTGATCAGATTTTCTCCAAATTCAATAGCGTTCATCCCTGTACCCAAAAAAAAAAAAAAACATGCTGTACCAAATTACATCAAAATCGGCTAATAATTCGGTATGGAATCCTACGAACAAAGACCATACAAAGACAGACGGACGGACACTAAGGGTTAACTCGACTCAGGAGGTTATTCTGAACCCATCGGTATATATTTTATGGGGTTTAAAGTCAACATTTCTGGTATGCACATTTTTTTGGCAGATCAAATTTATTATACCTTGACCACTAAGTGGTTTAGTGTATAAAATGTATAAACGATACACGTAGAAATTTTGGGATGCTTGATATGAAATTCAATATTTGTAAAATAGTTGCTTTCTCTATGACTATGACTCTAAGCCCTAGCCAATATTCACCTCTAAAAGGTGAAGGTGTTCCTGCTAAAGACCTTATTGTGAAAATTTCCTTTCAATTTTTCAGAGTACCACCGTGATTTAATGAACCTTAGGGCGAATAGTTTATTTATTTTCTTTTATGCCTAACATCTAAGCCTTCTTTAATCGAGTTTGTGAAAACCCTTATAAGTAAATGGCTTTCCCATTTATAGATAAAATATCACATTTTATCGTATATTTCTTCCCCAAAATAGCCTTATTTCTAAGCCAAAACTAAAGAAGCATAAAACATGTTGTTCTGATTTAGCGATAATGGAATCAAATCATTTTTCACCTAAATTTACTGACATGTCCATGAACATGAAAACAAGGAAAAAACACCCAAAAATCCAAAGAAAAAAAAAATAGCATTTCATTCAAACTTCAAGATAATCTATAGACCAAAAAAAATATCCTGCTTTATCTCTCTTGTCGAGGAAAATTGAAAAAGAGTAGTAGAAAGTTGAATATAAACAAATGAAATTTCTAAATAAGAAGATGAGCTACTTATATCATTGTTTTTGTTTTTTCTTTTTTTTTTAAACCCATCTGGAGCATATGAATTAGCCCATTTTCTTTATCGGTAACACCAGCTGTAGCCCAAAGAACATAAACACCAAAAGAGAATTTGAAGGCCTCTCTTTGGTATGTATGGATATCTGGTCTTAGACTCAACTCAAATGATGCCTTTAAATAAATAGCCCTCAAGTATTGACCAAATATTTTAACAATTTTTCACAAAAAAAAAATATATGGTAACAATTTGTCTTCTGGTTAAACACAACCCAACCACAAATAATGTTTATAAAATATGGCAATCGTGGCAAGCAAAAAAAAACAAAAAAACAAGTATATACGGCCGTAAGTTCGGCCAGGCCGAATCTTATGTACCCTCCACCATGGATTGCGTAGAAACTTCTACGAAAGACTATCATCCACAATCGAATTACTTGGGTTGTGGTAACATAAAACTTCTTAACATCGTTTTCTAAATTGTGTATTAGTCCATACGTGGTATATATTAGACAAAAAAGTTATGTATAGATAAGTCAACAAATAATTACGAATCGACATGGACTTTTGCACGGTACGTAGAGAGCCAGAATTGAAATATGGGGGTCGCTTATATGGGGGCTATATACAACTATGAACTTGATATGGACCAATTTTCCTGTGATTGGGGATCGATTTATCTGAGGGTTATATATAACTATAGACCGATATGGACCAAGTTAGCATGGTTGTTAAGGGCCATATACTAGCCAAATTTCAACTGACTCGGATAAAATTTGCTCCTCCAAGAGGCTCCAAAACCAAATCTCGGGATTGGTTTATATGGGGGCTATATATGATTATGGACTGATATGGACCACTTTTGGCATGGTTGTTAAATATCATATACTAACATCACGTACCAAATTTCAACCGAATCGGATGAATTTTGCTCTTCCAATGGGCTCCGGAGGTCAAATCTGGGGATCGGTTTATATGGAGCCTATATATAATTATTGACCGATTTAGACCAATTTTTGCACCAAAAACAAAATTTCAACTGAATCAGATGAATTTTGGTCTTCCAAGAGGCTCCGGAGGTCAAATCTGGTGATCGGTTTATATCGGGGCTATATATATAGTTATAGACCGATGTGGACCAATTTTTGCATAGTTGTTAGAGACCATATACTAACACCATGTACCAAATTTCAGCCAGATCAGATGAAATTTTGCTTCTCTTAGAGGCTTCGCAAGCCAAATCGGGGGATCGGTTTATATGGGGGCTATATATAATTATGGACCGATGTGAACCAATTTTTGCATGGTTATTAAAGACCATATACTAGCACCATGTACCAAATTTCAGCCAGATCGGATGAAATTTGCTTCTCTTAGAGGTTCCAAAAATCAAATCGGGGGATCGGTTTATATGGGGGCTATATATAATTATAGACCGATGTGAACCAATTTTTGTATGATTGTTAGATACCATATACTAACACCATGTACCAAATTTCAGTCAGATCGGATGAAATTTGCTTATCTTAGAGGCTCCCCAAGCCAAATCGAGGGATCGGTTTATTTGGGGGCTATATATAATTATGGACCGATGTGAACCAATTTTTGTATGATTGTTAGATACCATATACTAACACCATGAACCAAATTTCAGTCAGATCGGATGAAATTTGCTTATCTTAGAGGCTCCCCAAGCCAAATCGAGGGATCGGTTTATTTGGGGGCTATATATAATTATGGACCGATGTGGACCAATTTGTGCATGGTCATTAGAGACCATATACTAACACCATGTACCAAATTTCAGCCAGATCGAATGAAATTTGCTTCTCTTAGAGGTTCCACAAGTCAAATCGGGGGATCGGTTTATATGGGGGCTATATATAATTATGGACCGATGTGGACCAATTTTTGTATGATTGTTAGATACCATATGCTAACACCATGTACCAAATTTCAGCCAGATCGGATGAAATTTGCTTCCTTTGAGGCTCCGCAAGCCAAATCGGGGGATCGGTTTATATGGGGGCTATATATAATTATGGACCGATGTGGACCAATTTTTACATGGTTGTTAGAGACCATATACTAACACCATGTACAAGATGTCAGCCGGATCGGATGAAATTTGCTTCTCTTAGAGCAATCGCAAGCCAAATTTGGGGGTGCGTTTATATGGGGGCTATACGTAAAAGTGGTCCGATATGGCCCATTTGCAATACCATCCGACCCACATCAATAACAACTACGTGTGCCAAGTTTCAAGTCGATAGCTTGTTTCGTTCGGAAGTTAGTGTGATTTCAAAAGACGGAGGGACATGCTCAGATCGACTCAGAATTTCACCACGACCCAGAATATATATACTTTATGGGGTCTTAGAGCAATATTTCGATGTGTTACAAACGGAATGACAAAGTTAATATACCCCCATCCTATGGTGGAGGGTATAAAAAAATAAACTTCTACATAATCACCCTTCCAAGAAATATGGCATATCCTAACCAAATAACAAGAGCTCCATTGAAGTTGAAATGAAAGAGTATATATTGGCCTAATGGCCCACTAACTCGCCTTCAGTACTAACGATGATATCGGATAAATAGCCTTAAAGAAGAAAACGAAAATCAGTAAACAGTTCACAAATTGTTAACCGGACATAGTACTCCCATTTACTAGCAACCCCCCATTCACAATTGCTTTGGTCAAAAAAACTTAAAGGCACTTGGTTTAAAAAAAAAAAAAAAAAAAAAAAAAAACGGGAGTTTGCCTTTGCTTCTTATTTACGCAATAAAATGGTTTTTCGTGAAGTTTGTTGTATGCTCGTGGAAAATTTTGGAGTCAGGAGTATAAAAACACTTTTAAGGCATTCTCAAACGCGTAACCAATGAACATTTTTCATTGAAGCAGAGAAGAAAATTTGAGGGAAACTACTATTTTACGAAAAAATTTTTGTATTCATTGGACAAATGCTAATATTGAAAAGCTAATATTTTGTAATCACTGTTTACCATCATAAACACGATGAAATAACGCCTTGATTTGAAATCTTAAATCTGTAGATTTTTTCCGCCATTATTTAAATGAATACGATGAGTAAAATCTGGAAATGTTATTTTCATTTTCAAGCAATTTCCATGATCAGTGCTCCTGCTATACCCTGAAAAAAGTGTATTCTTTTCTGAGGAACGAAATTGTAGACAAGCAAAGTTTTCTTTTGACACAAATTTTAGAGACAATCGTTGAATCGCTTATCAAAAATTCTGATTAGTTTGCTCTAAACGAAAATACTTTATACGAAAGGGGAATTTCGTTTGTCTAAAATTTCATTCCGGAGGGAAATAGTTTTTCTTTAGGTGTACCCTCAAGAAGCTAAATCGGTCTCTATCGATGCCTTGCCAAATGGACCGGTAAAAATAAATGTGATACAGATTTTTGAGGGTCTAAAACTCCAGTATATTTACATCGTTATGCAAATCGGATAAAAACTACGGTTTCTAGAAGCCCAAGGAGTTAAGTCTGGAGATCAGTCTATGTGGAGACTATACTAAAACATGGGTCGGCATACATTATATTCGGCTGACCTATTTGTGGTCAGCCGGATTACAGAAATCCTAGAAATAAGTTCGGGAGTTAGGTCTATATGGGGGCTATACCAAAACATGGACCAATACTCATCACCTCTTAACTTTCCTCAAATACCTCTAGAATTCCACCTTCAGACGAATTGGGTGAAACCCAAAAAGTAAAATCTAGAAACCCAATAAATAAAATCGGGAGATCAGTTTATATAGGGGCTATACCAAAACATGGACCGATACGCATCATTTTCGACACACCTCTTTATGCTGCTAAGATACCTCTAGATTTATAATTTCCGGCAAAATGGATAAAAACTACGGTTTCTAGAAGCCCCAGGAATAAAGTCAGGAGATAGGTCTATATGGGGGCTATACCAAAATATGAACCAATAGGCACCATTTGCGACACACCTATTTGCGATCTTTAAATACCTCTAGATTTTCAACTTCAAGCAAATCGGCTAGAAAATATAGTCTCTAGACGCCCAAGAAGTAAAATCGAGAGATCGGTCTATATGGGGGTTTTACGAAAAAAATGGACCGATACACCTCAATTTCGGCACACATATTTGGGACCCCAAGAATACCTCTAGATTTCCAATTTCAGGCAAATCGGGTAATAAATACAGTTCATAGAAGCCCAAGAATAAAAAGCTGGCGATCGGTCTATATGGCGGCCATACCAAAACATGGACCGAAACGGACCATTTTTCGACACACCTCTTTAAAGGGTGATACGGTCAAAATTTGGTCAAGGGAAAACGCGTGTAAATCGGTGAAATCGTTTATTTAAAAAATCAAATTAAATTTCTTTTTCAAGTTCAATTAGTATAAAATTCAGGGAAAATATTCAGTTAGGCTTTCGCTTTTCCAAATCCGAATTGCCGGGCCTCACGCTTGATATCTGCCATCAGATTTCGTACAGCCACCTTGTCCACCTTCTTCGCCGCAGAAAGCCAGTTTTCCTTGAACTGCTGCTCGTCCTTAGCAGTTTTTTTGGTCTTCTTTAGGTTCCGCTTGACAATAGCCCAGTATTTCTCAATTGGGCGGAGCTCTGGCGTGTTGGGAGGGTTCTTGTCCTTGGGAACCACCTGCACGTTGTTGGCGGCGTACCACTCCATGGCCTTTTTAACGTAATGGCAAGATGCCAAATCCGGCCAAAACAGTACGGAACAACCGTGTTTCTCCAGGAAAGACAGCAGACGTTTATTCAAACACTCTTTCACGTAAATTTCTTGGTTGACAGTCCCGGAAGCTATGAAAATGCTGCTTTTCAAGCCACAGGTACAGATGGCTTGCCAAACCAGATATTTCTTTGCGAACTTTGACAGTTTTATGTGCTTGAAAATATCTGCTACCTTTCCCCTTCCTTTTGCCGTATAAAACTCCTGTCCCGGAAGCTGCTTGTAGTCGGCTTTGACGTAGGTTTCGTCGTCCATTACCACGCAGTCAAACTTCGTCAGCATCGTCGTGTACAGCCTCCGGGATCGTGCTTTGACCGTCGTATTTTGTTTATCATCGCGATTTGGAGTCACTACCTTCTTGTAAGTCGATAGTCCGACTCGTTGTTTTGGCTCGATGCGCAGTTGTAGACGATACACCCAGCTTATTTGCGACATCTCGGATAGAGAGGTTAGGGTTTCGCTTGAAACTACCGGCAACTCTCTTTGTCGTCTCAGCGGCTTCCGGTTTTCGATTTCCCCCCGATCCAGACTTCCTGGCTGTCGACAAACGTTCCCCAAACACTTTAATTACATTTGTAACGGTTGATTTGGCAACTTTTAGCGATTTTTGCCAGCTTTGCGTGCGAGTAGCTCGGATTTTCGCGATGCGCGAGCAAAATTTTAATACGCTGCTCTTCTTGCTTGGACGGCATTTTGACAACTGAAGAGTGAATTCCAAAATGAAAATAGGAGAAACATTTTACACACCTTCAAAATGAGGGGTGTCCAGGTTTTTTAAATGCAAAATTGAAAGAAATACGTCAAGTTTATATTGACCAAATTTTGACCGTGTCACCCTTTATGGTCCCAAAATACCTCTAGATTTCCAATTTGAGACACACCTCTTTATGATCTCAAAATACTTCTAGATTTTCAATTTCAGGCAAATCGGATAGAAAATACAGTTTCTAGACGGCCAAGAAGCAAAATCGGGAGATCGGTCTATATGGGGGCTATATCAAAACATGGACCGATACGGACCATTTTCGACACATCTCTTTATAGTCCCAAAATACCGCTAGATTTCCATTCTTAGACAAATCGGATAGAAAATACAGTTTCTAGACACCCACAAATCAAAATCGGGAGATCGGCCTATATGGGGGCTATATCAAATCATGGACCGATACACCCCATTTTCGGCACACCTCTTTATGGTCTTAGAATACCTCTAGATTTCAAATTTCAGGCAAATTAAATAAAAACTACGGATTCTAGAAGCCCAAGAAGTAAAATCGGGAGATCGGTTTATAAGGGGGCTATATCAGAACAGGGTCCAATAATCACCATTTTCGGCACATCTTTTTATTTTCCAAAATACCTCTAGATTTCCAATTTCAGGCAAATTGGGTAAAAACTACGGATTCTAGAAGCCCAAGAAGTAAAATCGGGAGATCGGTCTATATGGGGGCTATACCAACACATGGACCGATACGGACAATTTTCGACACACCTCTTTGTGGTCCCAAAATACCTCTAGATTTCCAATTTTAGACAAATTGGAAAGAAAATACATTTTCTAGATAAAGACGGACGGACAGACGGACATTGCCAGATCGACCCATGGGCCGACCACGAGCAATATTGCCAAAGACACCATATGTCTATCTCATATCCTGCTGGGTGTTGCAAACATATGCACTTACTTATAATACCCTGTTCCACAGTGTGGCGTAGGGTATAAAAATATGTTTCCTTTTTGGGTTTTCGATATGGATCTCAGCAATTTGTGGTTCGTTTTAAATGAAATTAAAAATTTGCTTGAGCTACGCTACGCTCGTTGATATCAGAGAAGTCCCTTCATCTCCTGATGGGATGTCCGTGGGTAATATGTCCATGCTATATTTGGGGGCTATACAAGATTTTTACAAACAACGTAAATTTGTATTTGAATTTTTGATAATTTTGTTTTCTTAACTTTACATGTCATTTTAGCCCATTGCGTAGTATTTTCATAATAATTCATTTCAAGCGTTCTGCATGCCCATGCACATCATTTCAATTAAATTTTTAATGAATAGCGCTTATGTCACATCTCATCATTGGAGTACTTTCAGCATTGACATACTGCTGACTAAATGTTATGTGATGGACTACTTTGCCTTCCTTTTAAATGACATTGTCAAAAAGCTTGCTTGCCGCTTCTAATATAATTTTTCATTTTCATACCACTATGTTAGGGAACGAAGAACATCGTATAGTCCTTATAACTGCTTTACATCTCAACACTGGATAATGGAATTTGTAAGAAAAAAAAAAAAAAAAAAACATTGAAAGTAAAAAAACAAAACCAACACCAAAATCCCGAAAAAAACGATAATAATTGACAGAAAGGCAAAAGGATCCTTGTGAGGAGCTCCTTCTTAAGAGCTCCTCGCACAGATTTTCCAAATATGAAAAGCAACACTTTCAATTTAAATCCTTCTAAGACAAGGAATCCGCCACCATAAAAGCTATGCGCTGTGGTACTGTACTGCTAAGAAGGAGATAAGACGTCGATGTTACGGAAATTGCTGCTGCTGCTTTGTGTGTGTGTGTCAAATGATATTTCACCACGATGAGCTTGAGAGTAGAACAAAACCAAAAAAAAAAGAAAGAAAACAATAGAAAAATGAAAAACAACACTGAAAACATGAGATATGAACATAAATTAATTTCAACGTAAGCCTTAAGGATAATTCATGAACTGGTTAAAATTACATCTTTCATCATCCTCATCATCATTCACTATGACATCTTTCCTTTCGTTTTAGATTCGTTGTATTTTTTTCGTTTTAGTCTTTCAACACTTGTTTTATCTTCCAGCTACTGTTGTTGTCAAGTTATTTAGTTAATAACGATAATTTTAAACTACAGGGCAGTTTGGTAGTGTCTTTTCGTAGTTATTTTTTTTTCAGGATTAAGTGCTAAGTTAGCTAATGAACTTTTAAACCATATTAATAACAAAATTTTCTATCGAAATAAAATTTTTACAAAATTTTCTTTAGAAATTAAATTTTGATAAAGTTTTCTATAGAAATAAAATTTCGACAAAATTTTCGATAAAAAATAAAATTTTGAAAAAATTTTCTATAGAAATAAAATTTTGACAAAATTTTGAATAGAAATGAAATGTTGACAAAATGTTCTATAGACATAAAATTTTTACAAATTTTCTATAGATATAAAATTTTGACAAAATTTTCTATAGAAATTAAATTTTGACAAAGTTTTCTATAGAAATAAAATTTCGACAAAATTTTCGATAAAAAATAAAATTTTGAAAAAATTTTCTATAGAAATAAAATTTTTACAAAATTTTGAATAGAAATGAAATGTCGACAAAATGTTCTATAGAAATAAAATTTTGACAAAATTTTCTATAGAAAAAAAATTGTGACAAAAATTTTTATAGAAATAAAAATTTGATAAAATTTTTTATAGAAATAAAATTTTGACAAAATTTTCTTTAGAAATAAAATTTTGACAAAATTTACAATAGAAATTATATTTTGACAAAATTTTCTATTGAAATAAAATTTTAACAAAATTTTCTTCAGAAATAAAATTTTGACAAAATTTTCTAAGAAATAAAATTTTGACAAAATTTTCTAGAGAAATAAAATTTTGACAACATTATCAAGAAAAATCAAATTTTGACAAAATTTTCTATAGAAATAAAATTATGACAAAATTTTCTATAGAAATAAAATGTTGACAAAATTTTCAATAGAAATGAAATTTTGACAAAATTTTCTATAGAGACAAAATTTTGACAAAATTTTCTATAGAAATAACATTTTCACAAAATGTTCTACAGGAGATTGTTTTTTGGCAAAATTTTCTATAGGAATAAAATTTTGAAAAAATTTTGAATAGAAATAAAATGTTGACAAAATGTTCTATAGACATAAAATTTTTACAAATTTTCTATAGATATAAAATTTTTACAAATTTTCTATAGATATAAAATTTTGACAAAATTTTCTATAGAAATTAAATTTTGACAAAGTTTTCTATAGAAATAAAATTTTGAAAAAATTTTCTATAGAAATAAAATTTTTACAAAATTTTGAATAGAAATGAAATGTTGACAAAATTTTCTATAGAAATAAAATTTTGACAAAATTTTCTATAGAAAAAAAATTGTGACAAAAATGTTTATAGAAATAAAAATATGATAAAATTTTTTATAGAAATAGAATTTTGACAAAATTTTCTATAGAAATAAAATTTTGACAAAATTTACAATGCTTTTAATTGGAAATATTTTGGTGATATTTTTTTCTGTGTGTAGTTCACTTTGGGTTGAGTGAATTACCCGAATTTATTCTGATAATTGGTTGATAGTTTTGCTGCAAGTAGAGGATGCTGATGAGGAATGTGGTAATTCCGAAACAGCTGTACATCCAACCATCTTGCAGTCTATAGGGCTTTGCCCAAATAAATTTGACAAGCATTCTTTTCCTCTGTTGGTTAAGCTACACTTGTAGTTTAGTCAATGCATGGCTTTACGCTGAGATAAAAAAAAAACAACAATAACGATTGAAGAGAAGCCAACAATAACAAACACAACAAATAAAATTTTGATAAAATTTTCTATAGAAATAAAATTTTTTAAAAAATTCTATAGAAGTAAAATTTTGACTAAATATTCTATATAAATAAAATTTTCTATACAAATAAAATTTTGACAAAATTTTCTTATAGAAATACAATTTTCATAAAAGTGTCTATAGAAATAAAATTTTGACAAAATTTTCTAAATAAAAAACATTTTAACAACAATTTTGGCAAAATCTACTGTAGCAATGAACTTTTGACAAAATTTTCTATAGAAATAAAGTATTGACAAAATTTTCCATAGAAATAAAATCTTGAAAAAATTTTCTAAAGAAATAAAATTTTGACCAAATATAAAAAAATAAACCTTTGATAAAATTTTCTGTAGTAATAAAGTTTTGCAAAATTTGTATAGAAATAAAATTTTGACAAAATTTTCTATAGCAATAAAATGTTGACAATATTTTTATATTAGCCTGATAGCACTGCAGGCTGGTTCAATGTCTAAATCATTTGCTACAAATTATTACAATAGTTATTCCATGCTTATTGGACAGGAAGATTATGCGAATTGATACTATGAAGTTACTCAAAAGAAAATGCCAGATTTTCTTTTCAGTATCTTAAAAGTTTCAATTCCCTTAATCTTCCAAACCAACAAGCTCGAATAAATATTTGTATTTTGACAAAATTTTCTATAGAAATAAAATTTTGACAAAACTTTCTATAGAAATAAAATTTTGAAATTAACTATTTCCGATTTCTCCACAATTCATACACAAATTTCACTTTACTTTCATAAAAAATTTCAAAATTCAACCATATTGGACTTCAATATATATTTTTTTCTAAAGCTATTATAGGAGTAGGCGAAGTTTGCAAAAGCAAAAAACAAAAATAAATTAAATTAAATAAATCTCTTTTATCTCTCCATATCCCACAATGTATAAGATTGCATGGAAGCGAGTGGCATTTTGAAATAGGAAAATGACAACAGTAAACCCATGTCTGACTCCTCCACATGAAATACACATAATTTAATTTATCAAAAAGCCATGATATGTCGCATGAAAAATATAAATTGTTTATATCATGAAAGCAGGCCTGGCAAGCCAGATTCCGTAGTGATGAGATAGCGAAGATGAAAAAATATGTGGAAATTGAAAAACTCGCTTTAAATCAACTCGTTTTAAATCAACAGTCAGTAAACCTACGCAGCCTACCCACAATGAACATCTCATTAAAATTTAGCACCAGTATTTTTTTTCATTGGCATAACAAAAAATTTTCTTTAGAACAATGAAGTCTTACATTATTAAATGATGAAATCATAAAAACAAGGAAAACTTTCATTGTGTTTATGAATGCGTACCGTTGGTTCAATTTCGATGATATATTTCATTAATATTACGAAGCTTTTCTAGCTTTTAAACGTTTCACACTATGCAAGTCAGATGCGATAAATCAATATCAAAAGAACGTCGAAAAACGTTTACCTGTACTAAATATAGAATTCCATAAAGATTTTCTAAAAAACCCGTTCTTAGCTTCGCATCACACTACAGTTTGCCAAGAATTATGGGCTTAAAAGGGAACAGTTTCCGGAACCAAATACCGCACTAAATATTTGTAAATGCTGCTTTAATTTTCATTTTAAGATTTTTTGCTCATTTACCCAAAAACAAGAGAAAAAATCTCCCCAATAAAATGCTACAAAAATGGATAGCATTGCTCGAAACTAACAACAAACATCATGTAAGAAGCGCGATCTGATTTCTTTGCCAAAATTGCTTTTTGCGGAAATTGAAATGTTTCTGTACTCGTTCCTCCAATTTTATTGGTTAGAGGGAGATTTCTCCTTTTGTTTTAAAGAACCCACAGCCTAGCCCTGCACTCAACTGCATCCGCAAAAATAAATGGCGACAAAAGTACCACATCCCAACATACACACACACACACACATTCACAAGACGACATCATCAGACTGTTTAGAAAATATGATGGTAATAGGAATACGATGAACATTTTACTGTATTGTTTCCGTTTCCAGGGTATTGTTGATGGGCATGCATCACAACCACGGTTGCCACAGTTGGTATTCAACCAAAAATGGTAGATTTTTTACTGTTTAGTAGATTGGTAGAATTCTTGATGTTTTTGTAGATTTTAGAATGTTTTCCTCACCAAAAATTTTCTATAAAAATATAATTTCGACAATATTGTCTATAAAAATAAAATTTTGACAAAAATTTTCTATAAAAATAATATTTTGACAAAATTTTCTATAGAAATAAAATTTCGACAAAATTTTCTATAGGAATAAAATATTGACAAAATGTTCTATTGAAATAAAATTTTGACAAAATTTTCTATAGAAATAAAATTTTGACAACATTTTCTATAGAAATAAAATTTTGACAAAATTTTCTATAGAAATAAAATTTTGACAAAAATTTTCTATAGAAATTAAATTTTGGCAAAATTTTCTATAGAAATAAAATTTTGACAATATTGTCTATAAAAATAAAATTTTGACAAAAATTTTCTATAGAAATAAAATTTTGACAAAATTTTCTATAGAAATAAAATTTCGACAAAATTTTCTATAGGAATAAAATATTGACAAAATGTTCTATTGAAATAAAATTTTGACAAAATTTTCTATAGAAATAAAATTATGCCAAACCTTTCTATAGGAATAAAATTTTGAAAAAATTTCTATAGAAATAAAATCTTGACAAAATTGTCATGGAAATAAAGTTTTTTTCTATAGAAATAAAATTTTGGCAAAATTTTCTATAGAAATAAAATTTTGACAACATTTTCTATAGAAATAAAATTTAGACAAAATTTTCTATAGAAATAAAATTTTGACAAAATTTTCTATAGAAATAAAATTTTGACAAAATTTTCTATAGAAATAAAATTTTGACAAATTTTTCTATAAAAATAAATCTTTGACAAAATTTTCTATAGAAATAAATTTTTGACAAGATTTTCTATAGAAATAAAATTTTGACAAAATTTTCTACAGGAGATTGTTTTTTTTGTGGCAAAATTTTCTAAAGGAATAAAATTTTGGAAAAAAAATTCTTTTGAAATAAATTTTGACAAAAATTTTCTATAGAAATAACATTTTGACAAATATTTATATAGAAATAATTTTTGACAAAATTTTCTATTGTTAACGCGGGAACGGGAGTGTGGAACAAATGGAGGAGAAATCGAAATAGGGATGAAAGTAAAATAACTCCAAACGGGTGTAGAAGAGACCCAAGACCAAATAATATGCGGAGAATAAAAAGAAAATACCAAAGCAAGGAATTAGGATTGTAGAAATTATCTTCAATTTATTTACGCCGACAAGTCAAGATCTTACCAGTGCTAAGGTTTATGTTGAACAGAACCTAATCTTAAAAATAGCAAAAGACGGAAGTCTCTTCGTCGGTATGATGGTAATTTTCGTTAAGTGCATGCTGTCACTGGTGATGACAATGCACTATATGCGTATTTCTGGTACTAAAAAAGTAGCAATTTTTCTACGCTCTTTTGAGAATATTGCGAACTAGTTTGAACGACATTCGAATGCAGATACATTTAAGAATATAAATATCTGTTTATGATTTTGGCATAAACATAGCCGCCCGCCTTGCAGTACGACTGCAATTCAGATACACGTCCTTCATACCTTAGATTCAGACTCCGTTGGTTACGAGAAATGTTTTAATAATTCAATTCACTTAGCTATGATTAAACTTATAGACTATATACATTTGCTATTTAGGATTTCAGTTAATTCGTTTTTTTTTTTTTTAATTCATTGTACATAATTAAGGCTAATTCAAGTTAGTTTGCATTTTTTCTTTGCAATAATTCTGATAGTGCGATTGTTCGGTTTATATTTAGTTAGAAAGAAGACAAGGTTTATTATTTGGGACATAGGCCGTAGAGCGTCCAACCGAAAATAGTGTTTTGTGCGGTGGGGAGCCCATCTCGATGAATTATCCCTTCGCTAACGATCTTGGCATAAATGTCAACGCCAAAAATTATATCGACTCTACCTGATTTGTAGAATTCAACATCGGCTAACATCAGATTGTCGAATTTTTTCTTAATGGACATAGCGACGGATTCCTTCGGTGTGGTCATGCTTACTCTACTTGTAGTTTTGAGGATAGTCTGAACTTGGATTGTTGAATCGTGAATTGATGTTAAGGTGAGTGGACAAATTGTCTCATTATCAAGTGCAAGCGTAGTCAAATTTAGTTTGTCAACGGTGTTAGAGGATATTATGCTCGTTCTAGCGCCAGAATCCAATATGCATCTCAATTTCTTGTTGCCGTTCTTTGTCTCAATATTTACTAATATTGTAGGCAGAAGGGTAATAGAGTTTTGCTTAAAAAGTGCTGACAAAGAAGTTTGGCCATCAGATGAAGAACTTTTTGTTTTAGCAACTGTCGGGCGCTCGCTTTTGAACGGTTTGGTGGATTTTGACGAGGATGGTTGAGGATAATCTCTGTTTGTAGAACCTTTTTTGCTCTGTAGCCAGGGATGGGAATGAAGGAGGGTATGGTGGTTTTGGTGGCATATGCGACAGCCAGTCTTCGTGAAGCACGTTCCGTCTGAGTGCTTGTGGGCCAAACAGTTCACACAGTACCCGAAAGATTTGACGGCATGTTCCCTTTGGGTAACGTTCATCGAAAGAAATCGGTTGCATTTTCTGAGTGCATGTTCACGTCTACAAAGTCGACAGGTGTATGGACGATGGGGGCTCGTTTGTTTATGTTTCTTATGAGTGCGCATGGTTGCTGAAAAAAAAAACGTTTAAAGGAAAACAATTGGAATTCATCTAAACCGAAAACAGTAAAGCATGTCTATTTCGGACTCTGACAATCGACAATGGCAAGGACGAACAAATTGTTATTAAATTAGTTTGTATTAGGCATCATCTACGGGGAGGACGACCAATTTCGTTATTGGTCTAGTTATGGCTCCTTTTTGCGTTAACACCTTCGCTACTCGCACTTTTCCGTCATCCCCAGTATACACTTTTGAAATTCGGCCCAACCTCCATGAGTTAGGAGGCATATTATCTTCCTTGATGACAACCATCATGTCTTCTTTTACATCATCCGTTGGATTTTTCCACTTATGCCGTTTGTGGAGCTCCTTCAGATATTCACTTTTCCACCTGATACAGAAATTTTGGTGTAAAGCTTTTATACGTTGCCATCGATTTATAAGTGACATAGGAGCTTCAGTTATATTGGGGTCAATGGGCGCAAGAATAGGTGAACCGATAAGAAAATGCCCAGGAGTAAGGGCGGCCAAATCCTGCGGATCCTGAGACATAGGTGACAAAGGACGAGAGTTTAAGCAAGATTCTATTTTGGATAAAAGTGTTTGGAACTCTTCGAATGTGTACTTCAAGCCACCAGCAATTTTTCTGAAGTGAAGTTTAAAACTTTTTACCCCTGCTTCCCAGAGGCCTCCCATATGAGGCGCTCCAGGAGGGATAAAGTTCCAGGTTAAACCCTGATGAGGATAATTTGCCAGAATGGCCAATTGGGAAGTCTGGATAAATTCCCTCGAAATAATCTTCGAGGCACCCACGAATGTGGTTCCATTGTCGGAGTGTATGTGGGCAGGACAACCGCGCCGTGACACAAATCGACTGAAGGCCGCTAGGAATGTGGACGTAGAAAGGTCAGAGGTGGCTTCAAGGTGTATTGCTTTGGTGGAAAAGCACACGAAGACACAAACGTACCCTTTCGTGATTAAGCAAGCTCTCCCGGTATAATTCTTTATATCGAAAGGGCCCGCAAAATCCAATCCAGTGTGAGCGAAAGGCCTGGATATATCAACTCTATTTGGAGGAAGCGCGGACATAATCTGGTTCTGACACCTTTTTTTGTATAGTATACAGGGCTTACATTTGTTTATAATGGACTTTATCAGATTCTTAGCTCTTGGAATCCAAAACTGCATTCTGATCAATCTAAGAACCAGTTGATTACCGCCATGTAAGGAAATCTGATGAACAAATCGAATCAATAGTCGAGAAATTTGTGAGTTATAGGGTAATATCACTGGATGTATTTCATTATAACTCAAGGAGGGTGCGGACGTAAGTCTACCACAAACACGTAGTACTCCTTCGGAATCACAAAATGGATTAAGGTTAAGTAAGGGACTGGATTTCTGAATGGAAGCTTTCGATGACAAGGCCAAATACTCCTTGGGAAAAAATGCCTTTTGGGTGACAGAGTACAATCGATTTTGGACAAAAAGGATCTCAGAAGACGAAATTGACTGAGATGTTACAAAAAACGAACTTCGAAACCTAGGATGAGTTCGGAAATAAAATCTATACACGTATGAAATAACTCTCAGCGCACGTGGAAAAGAGGAAAAACGTTCAAGGATATCATCAAAGTCGGTAAAATAGGCGAAATTTACATTTATAACCTTTCTCTCAATCTCGGTTGATTGTACATTAACTGGATTCTCAATAGGCCAATTTGCCATGGTCGACTTAAGCCATTGTGGTCCCTCCCACCAGAGACGGTTATCGATCAATTCTTGTGGTGGTATACCACGACTCGCCAAGTCAGCGGGGTTGAATTCCGAAGAAACGTGTGCCCAGTTGCAAGGATCAATAACTTCAATAATCTTGGACACTCTGTTGGCCACAAACGTGGCCCAAAAACAGGGGGGCTTGGCAAGCCAAGCCAAAACAATTTTGGAATCAGTCCAACAGTGCATAGTGTACTTTTCAACCTTGAGTTTAGGAATAATGTTATCGATCATCTCCGCCAACAAAGTTGCTCCACATAATTCTAATCTTGGAATTGATAATGTCTTTATCGGAGCCACTTTTGTTTTAGATGAAACCAAAGAAGTGGATATATTGTTGCCCTGAATAATACGGATATAGATGGCAGCTGCATATGCCTTCTCGGAGGCGTCGCAAAAGCCATGAAATTGTATCTCACAATCTGGAGAATACCCTAGCCAACGAGGAATTTTAATAGAATTTAAAAGTGGATAATTCTGCTGAAAAGACTTCCATCTTGATAAAGTCTGAGGAGAGATGTCTTCATCCCAATCTGTCTTCTCCAACCAAATATTTTGCATTATAACTTTTGCAATTATGATGCAAGGGGAGAGCCATCCAGCTGGATCAAACAATCTAGAAATATGTGCAAGAACTTCTCGTTTGGAAAACTTGTCAGAGTCTGGAAATTCCTCCACGGAGAAATAAAACGAATCAGTCATCGCATTCCATCGAATGCCCAATGTCTTCGCAGTGCTACGGTCGTCAAGCTGGAGAAAATCACTACAAAGCAAATCTTCCTTTGAAACATCAGTCAAAATCTCTCTACAATTAGTAGTCCATTTCCGCATAGCGAAGCCTGCGGAGCCCAGTGCCTGTACCAGTTGTCTCCTCGCCTCTATTGCCTCTTGAATGGAATGACAACCTACAAGAGCATCGTCAACATACATAGACTCGCGCAAGATATCTGTGGCCAACGGATAAACTGATTGAACATCGTCTGCTAATTGCAACAAAGTTCTGATGGCCAAATAAGGCGCACAATTTACCCCAAACGTAACGGTCTTTAATTCATAATCATGAAGGGGAGAGTTACGATCCTTTCTGAAAAGGATACGTTGATATGGAGTATGGGATGGATCCACCAATATCTGGCGGTACATTTTGGTGATATCGCCATTAAAGACGTATCGGAAAAATCTCCATTTGAGAATGAGGATCGTAAAATCATTCTGTAGGACTGGACCGATATGTAGGACATCATTCAAACTGGAGCCGTTGGATGATGGGGACGAAGCATTAAACACGACTCTTACCTTTGTTGTCGTGCTCTCCGGCTTTATTACCGCGTGATGCGGTAAATAGTAGCAACTGGAGGTATCCGCGGATCTGATAGTACTGGCCACATCCATATGTCCCAAATCTATATACTCGTCTAATACTTGATCGTACTGTTTCTTGAATTCCGGATTTCTGAGCAAACGGGACTCATTTCTGTAAAATCGGGCCATTGCGTTTATCCTGGACTCACCAATGCCAATAACTTCCGGAAATTCCTCCCTAAATGGGAGGCAAACTATATATCTTCCATTTTCAGCCCGCCTCGTTGTCCTAATATATAAATCCTCACAATATTTATCCGACGGAGATAAAAATCGTTTCTTTGGAGGTTCCTCCACCTCCCAGAAGCGTGAAATTTCTTCACCTAAAGAAATTTCACAGAAATAGGAAACTATCGTGGATAACGAACATGTGGATTGTACGGGAATGGGCCCAGTTAGAATCCAGCCAAACACTGTTTCCTGGGCCATCAATGTACCACAAACATTGTTATAAACTCCCGATAGCATGATAGACGGAAGAAGATCACCGCCTAATAGTATGTCAATTCTCGAACTTCTAAAGAAGTGTGGATCCGCTAAAGGAACACTCGGAAGATCAGGCAGAGAAGATAGTTCAATTGTTTTCGAAGGAAGACTTCCTGACAGCTGGGGAACAACTAGAGCTACGGCATGAATGCCG
Organism: Haematobia irritans; assembly: GCF_050003625.1. NCBI lineage: Eukaryota > Metazoa > Arthropoda > Insecta > Diptera > Muscidae > Haematobia > Haematobia irritans. Next base: position 200,103,743 of record NC_134399.1, on the reverse strand, counting down.
ACTGTGTCATCGGAGATGTGACTCAGAGTAAACGAACATTGTTTTTGTACGGATGCGGACACTGTGTTGTTTAATCCGGAAACTCTGGCTGAGATTCTCTTAAAAGGAAGCTTCATTAAATTGAACAACTTGTCTGAAATAAAGGTCCCCTCTGAACCTGAATCTAGCAACGCCCTTGCCCTGAACTTTAACCCATTATGGGACACTGTAACCAACGCCGTACCCAACAGAACGCCCCGAGAACCGGTAGAAAAACAAGATTGTATAACTCTACTCTCCGAGGGCTGAGTGGACTGTATGGAACCAGATGAGGATGCAAATGGTACAGCTGTCGGTTTAAGAGATCGGTTACTATCAGGAGTTTGAATATCGGAATCTTCTCTGTGCAAAAGAGTATTATGTCGCTTATTGCACTTACCACAAAAAAACTTGCTTTTGCAATTCTTCATGGTATGTGCTTTTGAAAAGCAGTTTATACACATGTGGTTCTGCCTAATCTCGGCCAATCTCTTTTCATGAGAAAAGGATAGAAATTTGGGGCATTGCCTTATAGGATGAGCCTTCTTCGGACATAGATGACATTGAGGTACGTTAACCTTAGTTTGAAATGTCCGTATATTGCCCGAGTTAGACTTTGCCGTAACACTTGAACTCTTAGAATTGGATTTAGTGGATGGGATGGACTCTTTCGGATTTCTGATTTCCGCCACAGATTCTAGAGTTCTGTGTCTATTGGTAAGGAACGAACTAAGTTCGTCCCATTTTGGGATGCTGGATTTGTCGGCCAAAGAATGTTCCCATAAAGTGAGCGTCGCGCTTGGAAGACAATTTGAACAAACGTACACGAAAATCGGGTCCCAGCTTTCGATGTCAATGTCATACGTCTTGAGTAGGGATATACATGAGTCCATATCTCGCTGTAACGTCTTGAGGGAAATCGCGGATTCGGATTGGATGGGCGGAAGTCCAAACAATCTCTTTAGTTGAACATTCACAAGGACTCTTTTGTTCTCGTACCGAGAACAAAGACTAGACCATGCCAACTCGAAGTTACCATTGGTCAGGGGAAATCTACTAACAATATCATGTGGTTCACCCCGAGTCACCTGATTCAAATGGAAAAGTTTTTCCACTGAACTCACACGAGAATTGTTAACACAAAGAGCCTCAAAAATGTCCCTAAAAGTTGGCCAAGATGAATAATCACCCCCGAATGTCGGAATCTCACAGGCTGGGAGTTTAAAGCCGAGACTGGACACCTGGCCCGACTTTGGAACCGGCTGAGGGGCCGAAAGCTCCTTGGCAATTTCTCGGAGGAGTGTACTACACCTACAATAAGTAACATACGCCAGGGTATACTTATGCTTCACAGGCGTAAGCTCATTCTCCTCATCACCACCTCCCTTCCCGTTCCCCTCATCCCCTGGATCCTCACCTTCCATATCAATCAAACATTTCTCATACGACTGTTTTACTTTCTCCCAAAGGGTTGATAATTCCTCCTTATGAATCTCAATATGATGAATGGACGACAGGGGGAAGGACTTGTCAATTATCCCCGCCTCAAATACCACTAAATTGTCAGCAGTACGTATAAAATCCTCCAAGGACATATTGACAGCCCAACAATGAAAATGTAGGTGTCTCGGTAGTAAGGTTTAGGATATTGAAGAGACCCTCCAATGATAGAAGAAAACGGGTATTGAATATTTCTGATATTTCCCCAAAATTCTAGAAACAAAACAGAAGTATATCCTAAAATAAACTAGAACGTAGTACGAAGTCTAAATTCAACGTCCTTCGCTGAGAATCTCCCAATAGTTACTTGAAGATATAAATAGGGTACACCAAATAGAAATACACAGTAATCACAGTGTATAACGTAAATTACAAAAAAAAAATGTATCAAATTCAGGCCAAAAAAGTTAGGGAGAACAATCCCAAGACACACCATGCAATTCACTGTTCAAAAAAATAAGATGTGACTGAAATCTCGTTAGAAATGCAATTTCCAATAGAATGTGTATCTCGAAAATCAGTACGGAAAAATGCTGGAGACTAATTCAAATTCAATTATATGCTACTCCAAAACATAATCCACAATAACAATCCTCCTTATAATGCAACGAGATAAAAATCAGTAGAAGCACCCAGGTCAAATGAAACCAATAGATAAATGTGTGCTGGGTTAGGGAAACGTTCTTACAGAACGCAAACTCAACAGAACATCTGTTTGGGAACCGTTGACCTACTTATTTTATTCCTCCATTCTCTACTTACAGAGGAACGAAATGGAATCATGGGACGCAAGCATAGATCTACATACATATGGGACTCGACATGACCTTATCAAGAATAGGGAGAAGATAACTCCCAACAGCGGGGAGCAGAGAGAATTTATCACAAAAGCGTAGGAAAAATTACAAAACAAATTTGAGGAAAAGATCAGCAAAATAAAAAGTTAGGAAAAAAATTCTGAGAATATAAATAAATGAATAAAGCAAAACAAAATTGGATTGGAATTAGAAAAATGGAGAAGATTAAGGAAGGAAAAAATCGGGGAAAAAGCGAGAAAAATATTAGCACAATAAAAAGTTAGGAAAAAAATTCTGAGAATATAAATAAATGAATAAAGCAAAACAAAAATTGGATTGGAATTAGAAAAAATGGAGAAGATTAAGGAAGAAAAACAATCGGGGATGAATTCAAAAAGAATAAAGAGAATAATTAACAAAACAAAAATCGCAGATCAGCGAACCAAGTTTAATAAAAGTCCATGAAATGAAGAATTCTGTGACTGCATAAAAGATGGTGAAGCTAAAGGGGGGTGCGCTCAGCAAGGTGGGAATGCACACAGTGCTCTCACGTAGAGAGAGCGCAAATATATATTAACAAAAGTTCGAAAAATGAAATCGAACAGAGGAGTAAAGTATCACTGAACTCTGGTTGATATAAGAAAAAGAGAAATCCGTATCATATGGGTACACATATATTTGCATACGTATATGTCCGAACAGGTGGAGTAAATAAAGCGTGAGAAGATGTTTGAATATATGTACATTAATTTAGCTGAAAACAAAGGTTGGCATCCATAAACATGAAAGGCTGAAAAAGAATATAACTGTACAAAGATGCATGCATACATATATTACGTGCATACGCACATTTCATACATAGGGTACACGTGGGCAGTTAGTAAAATCGGTAGGTTATTATGCAAGACGTATATTAGCTCTTTTATTAGTGGAAATCAATTACTAGAGGTTTGTGGAAGGATTTTTTAAGAAGGACACGTGGTTTGCTTGGATATAACCAAGTTTCTTACCCAAATTTGAGCTCGAAATTTGAATTCAATATTCAGTATTCGTTTGCCTTTTTTCTATATGATTTTCAGCGTAGAATTTAAGCTTTTTTCTTTCCTTCTTTCGTTTTTTTTTTTTTTTTAACTTCACTATCACTTCAATAACCTTCAATTTTCAATTCTTCCTGTTAGAATTTTTTTTATTTATCTTGCGCCACAGAAATACAATGAAATCATCATTTCCAATCTTTATTTTAAATTTTTAGAAAAATCACGTCTTTTTATGCTCTTCTTTTACTATAATCGCACGCAAATTTCCTTGATCTTATTACTGTCGCACTATCAGTAGGAATAAATGTTCGAGCAAAGAAATAATGCAGACTAACCTGTTTGTGTATGGATGGTGTTCAACGGAGAGTCGTAACTGGTGTTGGAGCAGGAATTCTCTCTGAGTATTTCGCCAAATAAGTCTCCAATTGTGCACAGCAATCCGGTTCGATGGGACCAAATGTTAACGCGGGAACGGGAGTGTGGAACAAATGGAGGAGAAATCGAAATAGGGATGAAAGTAAAATAACTCCAAACGGGTGTAGAAGAGACCCAAGACCAAATAATATGCGGAGAATAAAAAGAAAATACCAAAGCAAGGAATTAGGATTGTAGAAATTATCTTCAATTTATTTACGCCGATAAGTCAAGATCTTACCAGTGCTAAGGTTTATGTTGAACAGAACCTAATCTTAAAAATAGCAAAAGACGGAAGTCTCTTCGTCGGTATGATGGTAATTTTCGTTAAGTGCATGCTGTCACTGGTGATGACAATGCATTATATGCGTATTTCTGGTACTAAAAAAGTAGCAATTTTTCTACGCTCTTTTGAGAATATTGCGAACTAGTTTGAACGACATTCGAATGCAGATACATTTAAGAATATAAATATCTGTTTATGATTTTGGCATAAACATCTATAGAATTAAATTTTGACAAAATTTTCTATAGAAATAAAATTTTTACAAAATTTCTATAGAAATTAAATGTTGGAGAAAATTTTCTATAGAAATTAATTTTGACAAAAATTTTTCTATAGAAATAAAATTTGGACAACATTTGCTACAGATATACAAATTTTCGGTAGAAATAAAAATTTAACAAAATTTTCGGTAGAAATAAAAACTTAACAAAATTTTCTGTAGAAATACAATGCTGACAAAATTTTCTATAGAAATACAATTTTTACAAAATTTTCTATTGAAATAAAATTTTGACAAAAATTTCTATAGAAATAAAATTTTGACAAAAGTTTCTATAGAAATAAAAGTTTGACAAAATTTTCTATAGAAATAAAATTTTGACAAAATTTTCTATAGAAACAAAATTTTGACAAAATTTTCTATAGGAATAAAATGTTGAAAAAAAAATCTATAGAAATAAAATTTTGAGAAAATTTTCTATAGAAATAAAATTTTGACAAAATTTTCTATAGAAATAACATTTTGACAAAAATTTCTATAGAAATAAAATTTTGACAAAAATTTCTATAGAAATAAAATTTTGACAAAATTTTCTATAGAAATAAAATTTTGACAACATTATCAAGACAAATAAAATTTTGACAAAATTTTCTATAGAAATAAAATTTTGACAAAATTTTCTATAGAAATAAAATTTGGACAAGATTGTCTATAGAAATAAATTTTGACAAATTTTTCTACAGGAGATTTTTTTTTTTTGGCAAAATTTTCTATAGGAATAAAATTTTGAAAAAAAAATTCTTTTGAAATAAATTTTGACAAAAATTTTCTAAAGAAATAATATGTTGACAAAATTTTCTATAGAAATGTCATTTTTACAAAATTTTCTTTAGAAACAAAATTTTGACAAAATTTTCTATAGAAATAAAAATGTAACAAAATTTCCTATAGAAATAAAATTTTGACAAAATTTTCTATAAAAATAAAATTTTGACAAATTTTTCTATAGAAATAAAATTTTGATAAATTTTCCTATAGAAATAAAATTTTGACAAAATTTTTTATAGAAATAAAATTTTGACAACATTATATATAAAAATAAAATTTTGACAAAATTTTCTATAGAAATAAAATTGTGATAAAATTTTCTATAGAAATAAAGTGTTGGAACAAATTTTCTATAGGAATAAAAGTTGAAAAAAAAATCTATAGAAATAAAATTTTGAGAAAATTTTCTATAGAAACATTTTTGGCAAAATTTTTTACAGGAGGTTATTTTTTGGCAAAATTTTATATAGGAATAAAATTTAGAAAAAAATCTTTTGAAATAAAATGTTGACAAAATTTTCTATAGAAATAAAATTATGACAAAATTTTCTATTTTCTATTGACAACATTATCGATAGAAATAAAATTTTTAAAAAAATTTTCTATAGAAATAAAATTTTGATAAAATTTTCTATAAAAATAAAATTTTTACAAAATTTTTAGAAATAACAATTTTCAATAGAAATAAAATTTTGACAAAATTTTCTACAGGAGATTGTTTTCTATTTGGTAGTTTTTGGTAGAATTTTTTTCAAAATCTTGGTACATTATTTGTGGCTCGAGTGGCAACCGTGATCACAACGCGCATCTTTCTCCAGCTATTTCTCAAACCACAATCTATGGCCACTTCTACTCCGCAGATTCATTTTCAATTTGGAATATCTATGATGGTGATTGCAATAATGGTGGCGATGGCGTCGACATAAGGCTAGGACATAACCAAAACAATTCGACATCGAGATGATGACGATAGAGAGAATATAGAATTGTTCCTTTTGTGAAGGACTGGTAGAGCTTTGCATCTAAGTAAACAGCCCAGAAACCAGGACAAAAACAAAAATAAAACTAAAAACACAACTATTTCGTTTCCGAGGTTTTCTATTTGGCCTTTGTCTTTGTTGTAATTGTCAACACCATCAAAAAAGGAAAATATTTTTGGCTATTGGTTGCACTGTTCTTTTTTGTTGTTGCTGCTGCTACTGCTGGTGTAAAAGAAATCATGAATTTTATGTGAATCTTTCGTTATGGTCTACATATTCAAATTTGGAACACATTTGTGATTTTTATTTTCTTTTTTAAAAATTTTTTTTTTTTTTTTGGAATTTTAGTGACATCACTGAAATGTCTTTTGTCTTGGACCGTTGTAATTTTGGAACAATCCATTAGAGGGGATTTCTTATTGGTTATGGCCAATCAAAGAGAAACTATTTTTACATCATTCTAATGAAGAAGTGATGGCAAATATATATGTATGTGAATATGTTCCATTGACAATTTGAAAATCCTTATATAACAATAAGGTAGGATACAGTGAAAAAAATATTAATCAAATATGAGAACTTAGGCTCTTAATTATGGGCCTCATAAAAAGGAGCCACAAAAAGCGTTAATGCAAAGGACTCCAAAAAAATGAAATGGAAAACAACATATATTTTTCAGTTTCATATGAAAAACATTAGCCCCAATATATTTTTTGGGATTGGGCTTCGTTTTTAAGTGGGTCCAAGTTTTTCTTTCTACTATTTGGCAATGGTGGCAGTGTGCATCCTTTTGTTGTTTCGAATAGCATTCCAGCAAAAATTTAATTAAAATTAAATTTTAATTTAAATTTAAATTAAATTTAGAAGCACTTCCAAAAATATCTCAAGGAAGTTCTTTTTTAACTACCCATAAGGTTATTTTGGAAAAATTTTGTATAAATCGCTTCTTTCATATTTTTAAGTAATAATTTTTATTTATTTTTTTTTCAAATACTTTAAACACAGGGTAAGAATTTTCAATAAATTATTCTAAAATTTTCTAGAACGATGAATGCTATACTCAAAAAAGGTTACTGGAATCCAAAGATTTTGGTCTTCTCTTGAGTATTTCGGTATTGATTCGGAGCCAGAGACTTATCTGGCTTTAAATCTAGAATCAATAAAATTAGAATTAGGATACAGATCTCATTTATCAAGTTTCCAGTCTGTTTCTGCTGTGTAGTAATAAAGGAATATACGTGCAATCAAATGCCAGTCTAAAATCCTAATTATTACGTATTCTACAAAGTAATTTTTTTTCTTAATTCAAAAAAAAAAAAAAATACCAAAGTCGCAAAATCCTCAAAATAATTATTAGCCTATATTTGAAGCGTTTTTATTTGATTTTGAAAATTCAATATATCATTCTTTTTAAAGACTTTTTAAAGATTTATTTAAATTAAAAATGTTTTTCCTTTCTTTAAGTAAAATTTGGCTCTCATCAAAGACCTCTGACTTTAATTGAGTGATACAAATTTTCAAAATATTTGTACTAAATTTGAAGAACCAAATTTTTTTGGAAGCAAAGATTATAAAATTTCGTTTAAATAAATTTCATTATTAAAACAAATGGCCTTAATATTGTGTAAATTGCGTATTCTAAAATTTAGGACGAAAAAATTGCAAATTTTTGAAAGTATTTGAAGTCAAACCTTCCAGACAACTATTAGAATGTGTAAAAAAATAAAAAATATAAAATTATTTATTTGGTAAAATATCAGACAATTTTATAATTCACACCCGAAACGCTGCATTCGAATCACACCTTAAGAGGTGATGCAAATAAAAAGACACCATTTCCAGACACACTTGCCATTCGAGCCAAAAATAATATACCAAATTTTGGAGAAAATTTCACCAAAAAACTACCAAACAAAATAAATTATTTTATCAAAATTTTATTTCTATAGAAAATTTTGTCAAAATTTTACTTCTATAGAAAGTTTTGTCAAAATTTTACTTCTATAGAAAGTTTTGTCAATATTATATTTCTAAAGAAAATTTTGTCAAAATTTTATTTCTATAGAAAATTTTGTCAAAATTTTATTTCTATAGAAAATTTTGTCAAAAATTTATTTCTATAGAAAATTTCGTCAAAAATTTTTTTCTACAGAAAATTTCGTCAACATTTTTTATTTCTATAGCAAATTGTGTCAAAATTTATTTCTATAGAAAATGTTGTCACAATTGTATTCCTATAGAAAATTGTGTCAAAATTTTATTCCTATAGAAAATTGTGTCAAAATTTTATTCCTATAGAAAATTTCGTCAAAATTTTATTTCTATAGAACATTTTGTCAAAATTTTATTTCTATAGAAAATCTTGTCAAAATTTTATTTCTATAGGCAATTTTGTCTAAATTTTATTTCTATAACAATTTTTTTTCAAAATTTTATTGCTATAGAAACGTTTGTCAAAATGTTATTCCTATAAAACATTTTGTCAAAATTTTTTAGTTCTAAAGAAAATTTTGTCAAAATTATATTTCTATAGAAAATTTTGTCAAAAGTTTATTTCTATAGAAAATTTTGTCAAAATTTTATTTCTATAGAAATTTTGTCAAAATTTTATTTCCAAGAAAATTTTTTCAAAATTTTATTTCTATAGAAAATTTTGTCAAAATTTTATTTCAAAAAAACAATTTGTCAAAATTTTATTTCAAAAAAACAATTTGTCAAAATTTTATTACTATAGAAAATTGAGTCAAAATTTTATTTCTATAGAAAATTTTGCCAAAGCTTTATTTCTATAGAAGATTGAGTCAAAATTTTATTTCTATAGAAAATTTTGTCAAAATTGTATTTCTATAGAAAATTTTGTCAAAATTATATTTCTATAGAAAATGTTGTCAAAATTTTATTTCTATAGACAATTTTTGTCAAAATTTTATTTCTATAGAAGATTGAGTCAAAATTGTATTTCTATACAAAATTTTGTCAAAATTATATTTCTATAGCAAATGTTGTCAAAATATTATTTCTATAGAAAATTTTGTCAAAATTTTATTTCTATAGACAATTTTGTCAAAACTTTATTTCTATAGAAAATGTAGTCAAAATTCCACATTGCAGTGAAACCATTTAGAGAAGCTTTGAAACCCTCAGAAATGTCACCAGCATCACTGAGGTGGGATAATCCACCGCTGAAAAACTTTTTGGTGTTCGGTCGAAACAGGAATCGAACCCACGAATTGGTATAGAAAATGTTGTCAAAATTGTATTTCTATAGAAAATTTTGTCAAAATTTTATTTCTATGTTGTTAAAATTTTATTTCTATAGAAAATTTTGTTAAAACTTTATTTCTATAAAAAATTTTGTCAAAATTAATTTCTATAGAAAATTTTGTCAAAATTTTATTTCTAAAGAAAATTTTGTCAAAATTTTATTTCTATAGATAATTTTGTCAAAATTTTATTTCTATAAAAAATTTTGTAAAAATTTTATTTCTATTGAAAATTTTGTCATATTAATATTGTAAATATTAATTTTCATTGTTTTTGGCTACATTTCATTTATAAATTTTCTTAGGTTTCACTAACGAATTTCGAGAACACGAAAAACAAAACCCAAAACCCTTAGCACAATTAAGAAAAACATAATTCAAAGCAAAAGAAACAATTATTAATTGCAATTCTGTTATTGTAAACTTTTCCATCCAACTTGTCTCAATTGACCGGAACAAAAGTCCAACGGGTTTTGGTGGTCTCTCATCAGTGAAGCCATTTCTTTCAATTGTAAGAAAACAGCGAAAATATTTCTCGTCTCGGGGACAATGGGATAAAACTAAAAGAAACATGAAAGCTAAGTGGACAAGTCATGTTGTGAAACAGCTATGCACTTAGCAAGTTAATTAAATTAATTTTCAACTTTGTTCTCAAAGAAGACATACCAAAAAATACCAGTGTGACGAATCCCTCTGGCACTATAGCCGTTGACCAAATCGAAGTTGCAATTTGTGTTGTTGACACTTTAATGAAGGCTAGCCAGCATATGTTTAAGAATTGGAGAGAGGAAGAGAGCCCTCCCAATTACGGAGATGAATAATGACGCGTTTTGGACATTTTCAGTTCGAAATCTGATTAAAGATAAAGTCATGCCATCTATGTATTTAACGTTGAAATTTTATGGCAAATCAAGGCAAAAGATAATTCAAGGGGATTCATATGATTAAAATGATTAAAATTTGAGAGAAAACTGGTTACAAAGTAGGCAGTTTTTTTAATGTATAATATTGACACAATTCTTAGTCGTTGTTTTATAACGTGAGGAATTTTGTCAAATTTTATCTCTATACAACATTTTCCCAAATTTCATTTCTATAGAAAATTTTCCCAAATTTTATTTCTATACAAAATGTTGTCAAATTTTTTTTCCATGAAAAATTTTGTCCAAATTTTATTTCGATGGAAAATTTTGCTAAATTTAATTTTTTGTCAAAATTTTATTTCTACAGAAAACTTTGTCAACATTTTATTTCTATGGAAAATTTTGTTCAAATTTTATTTTATAGAAAATTTTGTCAAAATTTTATTTCTATTAAAAATTTTGTCAAAATTTTATTTCTATAGAAAATTTTGTCACTATTTTATTTCTACAGAAAATGTTGTCAAAATTGTATTTCTATAGACAAATTGTGTCAATATTTCATTTCTATAGAAAACTAGCGTAACCCGGCCCGCTTCGCTGCGCCTTCCGAAGCGTATTTGGAGGAACATTTTGCGTTAACTTAGTCAACTATATCCTTCGTGCTGAAAACAAATTCGAAAAGATTTCAATTCTTTTAAACAAAACGGACTACTTGATTTTTCGTTTATAGGTACAAATACGGCGGGAGAGGGTGTGCCCTTTCCTCCAAATTTTTTTAATAATGTTCTGTATTCAAGTAGTTGGACAATCTTGTATATTTCTTGTGAATTTTAAGTGTGGTTTGTCAAGGAAAGGTATCCTTCTCCTCAACATATCTGAAAATTAAGCACTCTATTATAACATACAAAGAATTACTGTGTCCCATCCAATAAATCGGAAAAAGCAAAAGTAGTAAAAAATTTTACCACATTAACATTTGCTAAAATGTTGGAAAATGATGCACCCTATACGTTGGCTGCCAATTTCATGTAAATTTAAGTTCTTTACTAAAAAGAAGTCTGGCAGAAGCCTGTGCAAAAATCATAAAATTATGTACCGAGTTCCCATTTACGGACAACCCTCTACTTTCAACTTAAGAAAAAAAAACGGACAAAAGGGAACCCACTCTTTACTAAAAAGAAGTCTGGCAGAAGCCTGTGCAAAAATCAAAAATTATGTACCGAGTTCCCATTTTCGGACAACCCTCTACTTTCAATTTAAGAAAAAAAAAAAACGGACAAAAGGGAACCCTCCCCCCACCTTCGCTCCACTCCGACCTGATATCGGACTATCACGTACCCTATATTAATTTCGCAACTACTCAATGGTTCCTATAAATTCTATCGAAGTAAACCGACAAAGTTTATTTCAATTTTCCCCTTCCCTAACCAGATATCGAAAAATCATGTACTAATTTAAAAATCATGTATAAATTTAATCACCTCCTCCCACGTTCCCTGTAAATTTCAAGTAAATCGGCGATGTTTAAATTTTGCTCTATTGTTTTAAAGGGACGTCACTTTCCCCGATACAATATCGACAAACACCGTAGTGAATAGCACCCCTAACTTTCCCTGAAAATTCTTGAAACTTTCCTTCAAGTGTGGGGCAAGGAAGGTTGCCTCTTCGTTCATAACATCCCCCCACTGCTTTTGTAAATTTCAAGAAAACTTAAATTTTTTTTTTGCAGTTTTAGAGGAGGGCCTCCTCCCCGACCAAATGTCGAAAAGCGTATCTTTTGTAAACGTCCCAGAAAATGTCAAGCAAATTTTAAGCCTAAAGGGGCGGCCTCTCTTCCGTCCAAATATCACAAAATCAGGTATCAACTATTACGGTTGACGGAGGTTACGATCTCTCCAAAGTGCTCTGTAAATTTCAAGTAACTCGGTAAAGTTTAATTGTTTCTCTGCATGTACTTAAGAGAAGCGGATGTCTCCCTATGCCCTTATTTTTATTAAAAAATCAGGAACCTGATATAAATTTCATAACCTCACCCATTTTTTCCGTAAAATTTCAGTCGGGGGAGTTTAGTTTTGTTTTCACTGTACTTTAAAAAAAAGTCGGGCAAAGGGGTGGTCCCCCTCCCCGACCAAATATCGAAAAATAATGTAGCAGATTTTTGTCTAGATGCCAACCCCAACATTCAATGATAATTTCAAGCAAATCGCATAATTTTGATCCAAGTTTCAAAAAGTAGGGCAAGGGGGAGGTCCCCCTCCCCATCCACATATGAAATCATCGGGTACCCCATATTAATTCCATAACCTCATCACATGTTCTCTGTAAATCTCAGATAATTTAGAGAATTTTAGTTTTTTCACTGTACTTTAAAAAAAGTCGAACAAAGGGGAGGCCCCCCTCCGCCACCAAATATCGAAATATAAAGTAGCGGATCTTTGTCTAGATGCCAACCCCAACATTCAATGAAAATTTCAAGCAAATCGGTCAACTTTGGTCCAAATTTCAAAAAGTCCGACAAAGGGGAGGTCCCCCTCCGCGACCATATGTCAAAAAATGAGGTACCCTATTTTCAGCACATGAGTGCCCCCCACGATCTCTGAAAGTTTCAAGTAAATCGGTTCAGCCGTTTTCGCGCCAACCCGGAACATACAAATAAACAAACATAATTTGAATTTTATATATATAGATTATATTTTTATAGAAAATTTTGTCAAAATTTTATTTTTATAGAAAATTTTATTTTTATATAGAAGATTTTGTTAAAATTGAATTTAATAAAAAAATTTGTCACAATTTTATTTCTATAGAAAATTTTGTCAAAATGTTATTTCTGCAGAAAATTTTATTTCTATAGAAAATTTTATCAAAATTGTATTTCTATAGAAATTTTTTTTTATAGAAAATTTTGTCAAAATTTTACTTTTATAGAAAATGTTATTTTTATACAGAACATTTGTTAAAATTGTCTATAGAAAATTTTGTCAAAATTTTATTTCTACAGAAAATTTTATTTCTATAGAAAATTTTGTTAAAATTTAATTCAATAGAAAATTGTGTCAAAATTTTATTCTATAGAAAAAGAAAAATTTTGTCCAAATTTTATTTCGATGGGAAATTTTGCTAAATTTAATTTTTTTGTCAAAATTTTATTTCTACAGAAAACTTTGTCAACATTTGATTTCTATGGAAAATTTTGTCCAAGTTTTATTTCTATAGAAAATTTTGTCAAAATTTTATTTCTATTGAAAATTTTGTCAAAATTTTATTTCTATAGAAAATTTTGTCAAAATTTTATCTCTATAGAAAATTTTCCCAAAGTTTTTTTCTATAGAAAATTTTCCCAAAATTTTATTCCTATGGAAAATCTTGTCCATGTTTTATTTCTATAGAAAATTTTGTCAAAATTTTATTTCTATAGAAAATTTTGTCAATATTTTATTCGTACAGAAAATTTTGTAAAAATTTTATCTCTATAGAAAATGTTCTAAAAGTTTATTTCTATAGAAAATTTTGTCACGATTTTATTTCAATAGAAAATTTTGTCAAAACTTTATTTCTACAGAAAATTTTGTCAAAAATATTTTATTTCTACAGAAAATCTTGTCAAAATTTTATCTCTATAGAAAATTTTCCCAAAGTTTATTTCTATAGAAAATTTTCCCAAAATTTTATTCCTATGGAAAATCTTGTCCATGTTTTATTTCTATAGAAAATTTTGTCAAAATTTTATTTCTATAGAAAATTTTGTCAATATTTTATTCGTACAGAAAATTTTGTAAAAATTTTATCTCTATAGAAAATGTTCTAAAAGTTTATTTCTATAGAAAATTTTGTCACGATTTTATTTCAATAGAAAATTTTGTCAAAACTTTATTTCTACAGAAAATTTTGTCAAAAATTTATTTCTATTAAAAACTTTGTCCAAATTTTATTTCTATGGAAAATTTTGCTAAATATTATTTTTTGTCAACATTTTATTTCTATAGAAAATTTTGTCAAAATTTTATTCCTATAGAAAATTTTGTCAAAAGTTTATTCCTATAGAAAATTTTGTCAAAATTTTTTTTCTATAGAAAATATTGTCAAAGTTTTATTTCTTTAGAAAATTTTGTCAAAATTTAATTCTATAGAAAATTTTGTCAACATTTTATTTCTATAGAAGATTTGGTTTATATTTTTTTTTGTATAGAAAAACTATTTCTATAAAAGTTTGTGAAGTATCTCTTAGTTGGAATAGAATATTTTGCAAACATTAAAAAATCTAACAGTAAAAATTCTCCCAATTTTGATAACCGTGTATCTAACCTTATCCAGATTTACCTTCCATTTATAGGTAGCTTCATTTAAGATGTTATTAAGATATGATTGACGTTATATCACGTAACAAAAATACTTATTAAGAAGTCTTCTTGGAAATATTTCTAATATCAAAATGCATTTATCATTTATTACTAATATATCTTCCCCCTTTGAGAACTATTTCCAAGGACATATAATTCAATTTTCTTTGAGTACATATTAAGAACTTATAAATATATTAAAGACACATTGTTCAAATGAATTTGAAGAATTATTAAGGAAGCGTTATACGAAGAAAACACTTAGCCTTTTATCAAATATTTCCTGGAAATTTTCATTCAATCAATTTCATATGAGCTTAACATGACACATACAAATAGGTAACATTTTACTTATAACAAAGTTATTATTGACCATCATTGACATACAAACCTACACACAACTGTGAACGTATTAATAGAATATTACTTTGTTTATATAAATACTTATAACTTAAGCTGATTTACTATTAATGTATATAGTTTTACTTGTTATGTAGCCATTACTGCGTATAAGTAATATTAATTAATTAATATCAATTATACGATCCCATTGTCTCGTTTTCTTTTATAGGAATGGAATGATATGAACTTAAGATGGAATGCCAGTGATTATGGTGGGGTCCGAGACTTACGAATACCACCGCACCGCCTATGGAAACCTGATGTTCTTATGTACAATAGGTAAGTGATGGTGAAGGCTTAAAATGCCTAAAGATATTAAATATAATAAATGCTATTAAAATTGAAACTAAATATATTTAATAGGGGGTATGAAAGAGTTATTATTAAGTTATCGGTTTCACAAATGAAGATAAGCAATTATACTACTTATTGTTGTTCTTAAAAAAATCAAAATTTTTGTATGCAGCAACATTTAAATCCGTAAATTGATAGATATAATTGAAAAATAAATCTATTTAAATTGTTAAGGATAGACAAACTATTCACAACAAACCAATATAAAGATTATTGGTCTAAAGAGATTGCAAATTAGCAATTTAAATTTATTTAATAAATCAAATTAAAATTTTTGTATTATTGGTCGAAGAATTACTATTATTCGAAAACTTTTTTGAGTCATACTATGTGGTGTTAAAAAGATTTAATTTTTATTTTAGCCCGATATCAATGCAGTTTGGTTCAATATCCAACTTATTTATACTGCTTATTATTGAAAATATTTATTCCAGAAGATAAAGAAATTGATACTATTAAATTATTTAAAGGTAAATGCCAGTTACAAATCTACAAAAGTCTATGCACATATTTCATAGCTGACTAATTCGAGTTTCCATAGCCTTTCGTATAGATTCGCTAAATTTTTAATTTTCCTTTAAAAAATGGAGAAATTACTTTCAAGCCACAAATGAAATATTTAATATTTACGGAGATGATGAACAGAATATAATGTGAATATGTCCATGTTTTGGTATAGCCCCCATATAGACTAATCACCCGATTTGTCTGAAAAATATAAGCTGTATTTTTATAGAAAATTTTGTCAACATTTTATTTCTAGAGAAAATTTTTGTCAAAATTTTACTTCCAGAGAAAATTTTGTCCCAATTTTATTTCTATTGAAAATTTAGCCAAAATTTTATTTCTTTTGAAAATTTAGTCAAAATTTTATTTCTACAAAAAATTTTGTAAAAATTTTATTTCTATAGAAAATTTTGTCGAAATTTTATTTCTATAAAAAATTTTGTCCAAATTTTAATTCTATTGTAAATTTAGTCAAAATTTTATTTTTGGAGAAAATTTTGTGAAAATTTTATTTTTAAAAAAATTTTGTCAAAATTTTATTCCTAGAGACAATTTTGTCCAATTTTTGTTTCTATCGAAAATTTAGCCAAAATTTTATTTCTATTGAAAATTTAGTCAAATTTTATTTCTATTGAAAATTTAGTCAAATTTTATTTCTGGAGAAAATTTTGTCATATTTTATTTCTATAGAATATTTTGTCAAAATTTTATTTCTATAGAATATTTTGTCCAAATTTTATTTCTATAAAAATTTTGTCCAAATTTTATTTTTATAGAAAATTTTGTCAAAATTTTATTTCTATAGTTTTTTTTAATTTTTATTTCTATAGATTTTTTTTTTTTAATTTTATTTCTATAGAAAATTTTGTCAAAATTTTATTTCTATAGAAAAATTTTTTAAAATATAATTCAATAGAAAATTATGTCAAAATTTAATTCTATAGAAAATTTTGTCTAAATTTTATTTCTATAAAAATTTTGTCCAAATTTTATTTCTATAAAAAATTTTGTCCAAATTTTAATTCTATTGTAAATTTAGTCAAAATTTTATTTTTGGAGAAAATTTTGTGAAAATTTTATTTTTAAAAAAATTTTGTCAAAATTTTATTCCTAGAGACAATTTTGTCCAATTTTTGTTTCTATCGAAAATTTAGCCAAAATTTTATTTCTATTGAAAATTTAGTCAAATTTTATTTCTATTGAAAATTTAGTCAAATTTTATTTCTGGAGAAAATTTTGTCATATTTTATTTCTATAGAATATTTTGTCAAAATTTTATTTCTATAGAATATTTTGTCCAAATTTTATTTCTATAAAAATTTTGTCCAAATTTTATTTTTATAGAAAATTTTGTCAAAATTTTATTTCTATAGTTTTTTTTAATTTTTATTTCTATAGATTTTTTTTTTTAATTTTATTTCTATAGAAAATTTTGTCAAAATTTTATTTCTATAGAAAAATTTTTTAAAATATAATTCAATAGAAAATTATGTCAAAATTTAATTCTATAGAAAATTTTGTCTAAATTTTATTTCTATAAAAATTTTGTCCAAATTTTATTTCTATAAAAAATTTTGTCCAAATATTATTGTTAAAGAAAAATTTGGCAAAATTTTGTTTCTATAGATCTTTTTTTAGATTTTATATCTATAGATTTTTTTTAAATTTTGTTTCTATACATTTTTTTTTTTAATTTTATTCCTATAGCAAATATTTGTCAAAATTTTATTTCTATAAAAAATTTGTCAATTTTATTTCTACAGAAAATTTTGTCAAAATTTTATTTCTTTAGAAAATTTTGTCTAAATTTTATTTCTATAGAATTTTTTTTTATATCCGTAACTATGTGCGACAAATATGGCGTAAATCGGTCCACTTCATTGTATGGCCCCCATATAAACCGATTTTCCCGTAACACTTCTTGAGTATCTACACTGAAAGAAGAGTTTCTTTTCTGTGGAACGAAATTTTAAACAAACTAAGTTTTCTTTAGATCCTAACAAATTTTCTTTTCTGTGGAACGATATTTTAAAAAAACAAAGTTTTCTTTAGATCCTAACAAATTTTCTATAGGAAAAAAATAAATTCATTAGATAAAATTTTTGGGACTCTTTCGGGTTTATTTGATCTTTAAGAAAATACTTTATAGCAAAAAGGAATTTCGTTTGTCTAAAATTTCATTTCCGATGAAAGTACTTTTTCTGTTGGTGTAGACACTCCAATTTTTATTAGAGTTGCAAATCATTTTTTTGGGTGAGGGGTTCATAAATATGTGAGCTGAATATCGATTTTTATCGTTTTCAATAGTTTATCGTTTTGTTTAGTTTTCAATATGACAAGTTTTGATTTACTTCTTTAATTTTGAGAAAAGTGTGATTATTCTACGAAACTTATCCGAAGTGTGAACTTTCGCTTTAACCGTACACACAGAAAAACATTTTTTGTCTTCAATCACGAAAGTAATTGATCCAAATAATTTTTAATTGAAATGTCTTCAATCCCAGAAATGATAGTATGCGAAAACTAACTACGTCCATCTTATGACAAATTTGCACTACTTCCATATCATAGATGGGTATGCAAACAACTTTTTTGATGCTCTTTTTTGCTGGGATATACTATGCCTTATATTGGACATTATTTCCTTATTTTTTTTTTTAAGGAATTGACGACATGCTTTATATTTCCAATTAGTGAATATCTTGGAGGTTTCCTATGTACAACATACAGTGACACCTCTCAACCTTGGACACTCAGAAACCCGGATTCGTCTCTATATGGGAATATTGTCATAAGACGGTTGTTATATTAACACATTTGAATTAATCTTTCATAACTGGACACCTCCCCAATGTTGAAAAAAAAAAACAACTAAGTAAAGTCTAAAGTCGGGCGGGGCCGACTATATTATACCCTTCAACCCTATGTAGGCCAAAATTTGTTTTACCATCTCAACTACTTCACATTTGCTGGAAGTTATATAAAGGAGACAATTTTTTACTTCTACAAAATCTCTAGAATTAAAATTTAAATCGGCTAACGCTATCCAGTTAATTGGAGGAAACTTCCATTGAAAATGGGTCTAAAATGTGTAACAGTCTACCATATTTCCCCAACTCTGGTGTACGTATATATGGGAGCTATATATAATCTGAATTATAATTAGAATAATAATTCTGCTATCTATGCGAAATTTCACGTAAATGGGAGTATAACTTTGGCCCCCCCTGGTCATATGAGTGCAAATCGAACGGAAGATATATATGGGAGCCATATGTAAATCTGAACGGATTTCAACCAAATTTGCCACAATAACCTATACTACTAATCCTACTCCTTGTGCGAAATTTAAAGCAAATCACGGCAAAACCCTGGATTTTGAGGCCTTATAAGTTCAAATCGGACGAAAGATATATATGGGAGCTATATCTAAATCTGAATCGATTTTGACCATATTTGGCACATACAATAGTATCGTTAAAAGTACCCCTTGTGCAAAATTTAAAGCAAATCACGGAAAAACTCTGGCTTTTGTGGCCATATAAGTTCAAATCGGACGAAAGATATATATGGGAGCTGTATCAAATTTGAACCGATTTCAATCAAATTTACCAAGCATTGGTAGAATGTCAATTCTACCCTCTGTGCAAAATTTCACGAAGATCGATAGTAAACCTTGGCTTCTGTGGTCATATGAGTCTAAATCGGACGAAATATGGGAGCTATATCTAAATCTGAACCGATTTGGCTCATATTTTGCAAGATTTTCGAGATTCATAAAATATTTGGATGTACGGTATTTCAAGAAAATCGGTTTATTAACACGCTAACTATGACCAAATCGGGGATAAATATATATGGCAGCTATATCTAAATCTGAACCGATTTTTTCCAAAACCAATAGCGATTGTCTCTGCCCCAAGAAACGGCCCTATGCCAAATTTGAGGACGATCGGACTTCAATTGCGAGCTGTACTTTGTGCTAAATCGACTCAGAATTTAATTCTAAGCCGATCGGTGTACTAAAAGATGGGTCTATGACCACTATTTCTTGGCGTTACATACAAATGCACAAACTTATTATACCCTGTACCACAGTAGTGGTGAAGGGTATAATTAAGGTGTCCACTTCTGAGTGGTTTCTCTGTACAACTTTTTATTGCACCCTTCTCTAGCTTTCAAATTGTGTCCATTCTTTACAACTACTCATACTTCTATTGCATTTTCCATCCATCCATATATTGAATTAATTTATTTTCCATTCATCAAATTGGACTTTTCTGCATGATTAATGATGGTGAATGTACAAACATGTCCAGTTATTTTCACAAATTCCAACTCACTCTAAAAAAAAACAACAAATCCGTTTTATTGTTTACCAAAATTTGCAAAGATGGATATTTTACACCAACATATATTTTTTAAAATATTTTTACTTCATTCTCCATACAATCACAAGAATAAAAGCAATAAAAACTGTAAGAGCAAAAGCAATTGCTTCAAAACAATTGAGAAGAAAAAACAAACTCCTTCACAATAAAGTCTGAATACTTTTCCTACAGACCCCCCTCCCAATGGCATTCCATATTTGTTCGTCCATTTCAAACATTCCATCTCAAAATTTTGTGACATACAAAACAAATGGAGCGTATAGCGTAAATATGTGCCAACAAATGATTGAGTGACTCTGAGAGTGAGAGAGTAAAAAAGCGATTTTGGTGATAGTGTGTATGAGTTTAGTGGGATATTCAATGAAAGCAATTCTCGAAAATTCTCGTTTACTATGTTAACTTTCTTCGATTTCATTGTTGTCCATTTGTTATATTTCGTTGTTTGGAAATTTGGGTTCGTTGGTGTTGCTGTTGTTGTTGTTGTCGTTGATTGTCAAAACTAGCATTGTTGTTGTTTGCTCCGTTAGTGTATTCGTCAGTTGTTCGTTTATACAGTTGTGTAGTGAACGTGCTTTAACATTCACCATGAAGTTCTACACAACACTCAATGCTTCTGTATGCCGGCATGTTTATCTTTTTCCGCAATTGGATACATTGGATGATGCCGAAAGGAGTATATATGTGTGTGTGTGTATGTGTTTATGATTTCGTTGGTATTCTCTCATGTTTGTGATGTTTTGAGTCCATTTATCATGTTAACAGAAATAAAATCGGACATTTGAACAAACACCAAACGACAGACAGTATATAACTCTAAACTGAGATGCGATTTCATTAAATAGGGCTTGAAAATCTAGAGAATTTTAGTTAAAATTTTAATTTTAATAGAACTTTAAATAATCAAAATATTTTAAATAGAACAAACATATACGAGCGAAAGTTCACACAGGCCGATTCTTATGTTACCTCTTTCATGGATTACGTTTAGCTAAAACTGTCATCCACAATAGAGTAACTTGGATTGTGGTACCATTTGGTGATATCAAGGTATAGTTTTATTCCTTAACATGGTCTACTAAATTGTCAGAAAGACCATATGGAGCCTACACATAAAAAATATTGACTTAATATGAAAGATTATGGAACTAACATTTTAGGCCACGCAATTCACACAATGAGGGTTATAGGCCCCATTTTTTCGGGAGCTGAAAAAAATTCTAAGGATGGAAAAAAATTCTAAGATGGGCACCATTTTCGGCACACCTTTTTATGGTCCTCAAGTACCTCTAGATTTTCAATTTCAGCCAAATTGGATAAAAACTACCGTTTTTATAAGCCCAGGACCACAAATCGGGAAATCGGATTATATGGGGACTATATCAAAATTTGGACGGATATAACCCATCTTCGAATGGGTTATATCCGCAAACAAAAAACGAATCTGTGCCAAATTTCAGGACGATAGCGCCATTTAAGGGCTGTTTATAATACAAAATCAAGAAAATGAAATAAGAACAAGTATATACAGTAGATAGGGTCACGAAAAAAAGTTGATGCAGTCACCCCCCAGTTTTGTAGCATATTCGAAGACAATTTCAGAACACCCCCCGCAAACTATTGGTGGTGTGTAGGGTGACCTATTGACTTTTTAAAATCTCCGTAACTTTTTCGTTTATGAATATAAGTAAATACTTCAAAAGCAAAAGTTTCATATTTTGTTAAGATCTTTATAATGGTTATCAGAAATGGGCATCATAGGGGTATACGAAGCGAAATAAAAAAATTAAAAATCAAATTTGACGTCGGAGTCAAAAATGACCAATGCACGAAATATAGCCCCTGATCAACCACGAATAACGATATGCGTTTCTTTTCGATCGGACTTCAAATGACGACACAGCACAATAAATTGTATTTCGGGGGGGTCGTAGGGTGCACGGAAACAAATGTTTTGGTGTTCTGAAATTGTCTTCGAATATGCTACAAAACTGGGAGGTGACCGCATCAACTTTTTTTTCCTTTAGGCCGTGACCCTATCTAATATACAGCAGTAATATCAGCCGGGCCGAATCTTAAATACCCACCACCATGAATCAAATATAATAGTTTTACTCTTCGTCGTAGCGGGTTACTTGATAATATATAGCATTTTAGGGGGTTTGATGACAAATCTTCTCCCAAGCAAATCCGTTCAACCAGTACGCTTTCCGAAGAAAAAATTTAAAGATTCTAACTATGAAGACCAGATCAGATTCTGGATTTATGAGAATCAATTTTGTTTGAGTTTTAGAGAAATCATAAACATATCGTGTTTATGATGAAATAACGCCTTGATTTGAAATCTTAAATCTGTAGAATTTTTCCTCCATTATTTAAATTAATACGATGAGTAAAATCTGGAAATTTTACTTTCATTTTCAAGCAATTTCCATGATCAGTGCTCCTGCTATAGCCTTAAAGAAGTGTTTTCTTTTCTGAGGAACGAAATTTTAGACAAGCAAAATTTTCTTTTCTTTCAAATTTTAGAGACAATCGTTGAAACGCTTATCAAAAATTCGGATTAGTTTGCGAAAATACGAAAATACTTTATAAGAAAGGGGAATTTCGTTTGTATAAACTTTCATTCCGGAGAAAAATATTTTTTCTTTGGATGTACCCTCAAGAAGCTAAATCGGTCTCTATCGATGCCTTGTCAAATGGACCGGTAAAAATAAATGCGATACAGATTTTTGAGAGTCTAAAATTCCAGTATATTTACATTTTTATGCAAATCGGATAAAAACTACGGTTTCTAGAAGCCCAAGGAGTTAAATCTGGAGATCGGTCTATGTGGAGGCTATACTATAACATGGGTCGACATACACTATATTCGGCTGACCTATTTGTGGTCAGCCGGATTACAGAAGTCCTAGAAATAAATTCGGGGGTTAGGTTAGGGGGCTAACCAAAACATGGACCAATACTCATCACCTCTTAATGTTCCTCAAATACCTCTAGAATTCCACTTTCAAACGTATTGGGTGAAAACTACTAATTCTAGAAACCGAAGAAGTAATATCGGGAGATCAGTTTATATAGGAACTATACCAAAACATGGACCCATACGCATCATTTTCGACACACCTCTTTATGGTCCTAAGATACCTCTAGATTTCTAATTTCCGGCAAAAAAAAACTACGGTTTCTAGAACCCCCGGAATAAAGTCGGGAGATAGGTCTATATGGGGGCTATACCAAAACATGGACCGATAGGCACCATTTGCGAAACACCTATTTGTGATTTTTATATACCTCTAGATTTTCAATTTCAAGCAAATCGGCTAGAAAATATAGCCCAAGAAGTAAAATCGAGAGATCGGTCTATATGGGGGTTATACCAAAAAAATGGACCGATACACCTCAATTTCGGTACACATATTTGGGGCCCCAAAATACCTCTATATTTCCAATTTCAGGCAAATCGGGCAATAAATACAGTTTATAGAAGCCCAAGAATAAAAAGCTGGCGATCGGTCTTTATGGTCCTAAAATACCTCCAGATTTTCAATTTCAGGCAAATCGGATAAAAATACAGTTTCTAGATGCCCAAGAAGCAAAATCGGGAGATCAGCCTATATGGGGGCTATACCAAACCATGGACCGATAGGGACCATTTTAGACACACCTCCTTATGGTCCCAAAATACCTGTAGATTTTCAAACAAGCTATCGACTTGAAACTTGGCACAAGTAGTTGCTATTGATGTAGGTATTGTATTGCAAATGGGCCATATCGGTCCACTTTTACGTATAGCCCCCATATAAACGGACCCCCAAATTTGGGTTGCGATTGCTCTAAGAGAAGCAAATTTCATCCGATCCGGCAGAAATTTGGTACATGGTGTAAGTATATGGTCTCTAATGACCATGTAAAAATTGTCCACATCGGTCCATAATTATATATAGCCCCCCGATTACCAGATTTGAACTCCGGAGCCTCTTGGAAGACCAAAATTCATCTGATTCAGTTGAAATTCGGTACGTGGTGTTAATATATGGCCTCCAACACCTATGCGAAATCGGTCAATAATTATATATAGGTCACAAATAAACCGATCCCCAGATGTGACCTCCAGAGCCCCTTGGAAGAGCAAAATTCATCCGATTCGGTTGAAACTTGTTACGTGATGATAGTATATGGTATCCACCAACCATTCAGGATTTGGTTCATGTCAGTCCATAATTACATATAGCCCCCATATAAAACGATCCCCATATTTGACTTCCGGTGCCTTTTGGAGAAGCAAAATTCATCCGATCTGGTTGAAATTTGGTACATGATGGTAGTATATGATATTTAACAGCCATGCCAAAAGTGGTCCATATCAGTCCATAATCATATATAGCCCCCATATAAACCGATCCCGAGATTTGGTTTTGCAGCCTCTTGGAAGAGCAAATTTCATCCGAGTCAGTTGCAATTTGGTACATTGTGCTAGTATGTAGCCGTTAACAACCATTCCTAACTAGGTCCATATCGGTCTATAGTCATATATAGCCCTAAGATAAATCGATCCCCAATCACACAAAAATTGGTCCATATCAAGTTCATAATTGTTGCTGATAAGTCCCCGGTCTAACAAAGAAAAACACATTTTTTGTCAAAATTCGTATTTATTATTCAACATAGTTCAAAATCCGTTTTTATTATTCAACATAGTTCCCTTCAAGAGCGATACAACGATTATAACGACCTTCCAATTTTTTGATACAATTTTGGTAGTACTCCTTCTGTTTTACCTCAATATAGGCCTCAGTTTCGGCGATCACCTCTTCATTGCAGCCATTTTTTTCCCTGCGAGCATCCTTTTCAGGTCTGAGAACAAGAAAAAGTCGCTGGGGGCCAGATCTGGAGAATACGGTGGGTGGGGAAGCAATTCGAAGCCCTATTGATGAATTTTTGCCATCGTTCTCAATGACTTGTGGCACGGTGCGTTGTCTTGGTGGAACAACACTTTTATATTCTTCATATGGGGCCGTTTTGCCGCGATTTCGACCATCAAACGCTCCAATAACGCCATATAATAGTCACCCTTGATGGTTTTTCCCTTCTCAAGATAATCAATAAAAATTATTCTATGCGCATCCCAAAAAACAGAATCCATAACTTTGCCAGCGGACTTTTGAGTCTTTCGACGCTTCGGAGACGGTTCACCGGTCGCTGTCCACTCAGCCGACTGTCGATTGGACTCAGGAGTGTAGTGATGGAGCCATAAAAACTCGGGTGTATTACGAGTTAACAGCTGCAAACACCGCTCAGAATCATCAACACGTTGTTGTTTTTGGTCAAATGTGAGCTCGCGCGGCACCCATTTTGCACAGAACTTCCGCATATCCAAATATTGATGAATGATATGACCAACACGTTCCTTTGATATGTTTAAGGCCTCGATCAACTTTATTTTACGGTCATTCAAAATCATTTTGTGGATTTTTTGATGTTTTCGTCGGTAACCACCTCTTTCGGGCGTCCACTGTGTTCACCGTCCTCCGTGCTCATTTCACCATGCTTGAATTTTGGATACCAATCAATTATTGTTAATTTCCCTGGGGCAAAGTCCGGAAACTCATTATCAAGCCAAGTTTTTGCTTCCACCGTATTTTTTTCCCTTCAGAAAACAGTATTTTATCAAAACACGATTCCTTTTTTCCATTTTTTTTCACAATAACAAAAGTTGCTTCACAAATGACGCTCTATCTCACAAACTAATTGACTTACAGACGTCAAATTGTGACACGAATCATTTGAAGGTTGATACTATATAAAAATAATATGCATTTAATACTAGCGACGCCATTTATGTGACAGACCGGGGACTTATCAGCCATCCTGTTACCATGTATGGACTAACTCACAATTTAGAAAACGATGTTAAGAAGTTTTAAGATACCACAACCCAAGTAATTCGATTTAGGATGACAGTCTTTAGTACAAGTTTCTATGCAATCCATGGTGGAGGGTACATAAGCTTCGGCCGTATATACTTGTTTTTTTTGTAATTTGTATATTTCTCAGCTGTGTACTGGTTGTTATTAAAACTTATTACCGTTCTTAAATATTGAAGTTTTACTACAATATAGCCTGAGAATTTGCCCCATAATGGATGGTGTATAAAATTCTGTCCATACCATACACCTGCATAATTTTTCAAACATATTTAACTTTTTAATAATTTTAAAATCAACCAGATTAAATATTCACAAAATTAATCCTATGAAATATTTGCACAAATATCAAAAGTATAGCAAATATTAACAGAAATTTGAATACACAATAGCATTATCTAAAATTACACAAAGCCAAAGAGACAAATTAAAATATTAGCCAATATAACCACAATACAAAATGCCACACAGAATTACATATGGATTGTTTAAGTTATCAATAATTGCCCATGTATTGATAAAAGTGAACAAATTATATGGTCATTGTGTGTGTTCATGATGATGATGATAATGACGGTGACGGTGATTGATAATAAAGGTAAGAGTCCTTAAAAATATCCACTATTGCATGACACAGTAAACCAAGTAAGGAAAGTCTAAAGTCGGGCGGGGCCGACTATATTATACCACTTTGTAGATCTAAATTTCGATACCATATCACATCCGTTAAATGTGTTGGGGGCTATATATAAAGGTTTGTCCCAAATACATACATTTAAATATCACTCGATCTGGACAGAATTTGATAGACTTCTACAAAATCTATAGACTCAAAATTTAAGTCGGCTAATGCACTAGGGTGGAACACAATGTTAGTAAAAAATATGGTAAACATTTAAATCTGAAGCAATTTTAAGAAAACTTTGCAAAAGTATATTTATGATTTATCGCTCGATATATACATGTATTAGAAGTTTAGGAAAATTAGAGTCATTTTAACAACTTTTTGACTAAGCAGTGCCGATTTTACAAGGAAAATGTTGGTATTTTGACCATTTTTGTCGAAATCAGAAAAACATATATATGGGAGCTATATCTAAATCAGAACCGATTTCAACCAAATTTGGCACGCATAGCAACAATGCTAATTCTACACCCTGTGCAAAATTTCAACTAAATCGGAGTTAAAAATTGGCCTCTGTGGTCATATGAGTGTAAATCGGGCGAAAGCTATATATGGGAGCTATATATAAATCTGAACCGATTTCAATCAAATTTGGCACACATAGCTACATTGCTAAATCTACTCCCTGTGCAAAATTTCAACCAAATTGGGCCAAAACTCTGGCTATTAGAACCATATTAGTCCATATCGGGCGAAAGATATATATGGGAGCTATATCTAAATCTGAACCGATTTCAATCAAATTTTGCACACTTAACTGCACTACTAATTGTACTCCTTGTGCAAAATTTCAAACAAATTGGGCCAAAAATCTCTGGCTTCTAGGACCATATTACTCCATATCGGGCGAAAGATATATATGGGAGCTATATCTAAATCTGAACCGATTTCAACTAAATTTGGCACGCATAGCTACAATGCTAAATCTACTCCCTGTGCAAAATTTCAACTAAATTGGGCCAAAACTCTGGCTTTTAGGACTATATTAGTCCATATCGGGCGAAAGATATATATGGGAGCTATATCTTAATCTGAACCGATTTCAATCAAATTTTGCACGCTTGACTATACTACTAATTGTACTCCTAGTGCAAAATGTCAACCAAATTCGCCAAAAATCTGGCTTCTGAGGCCATATAAGTCCATATCGGGCGAAAGATATATATGGAAGCTATATCTAAATCTGAACCGATTTCAATCAAATTTTGCACACTTGGCTATACGACGAAGTGTTATGTTTGTACAAAATTTCCAGCAAATCGCTATAAAATTCTGGCTGCTGGGTCCATATTAGTGCATATCGGGCGAAAGATATATATGGGAGCTATATCTAAATCTGAACCGATTGCTTCCAAAATCAATAGGGTTCTATTCTGACCCAAATTAGGAACATGTGCCAAATGTGAAGGCGATTGGACTTAAATTGCGACCTAGACTTTGATCACAAAAATGTGTTCACAGACAGACGGACAGACGGACATGGTTATATCGACTCAGGGACCCATCCTGAGCATTATTGCCAAAGACACCATGTGTCTATCTCGTCTCCTTCTGGGTTTTACAAACATATGCACTAACTTATAATACCCTGTTCCACAGTGTGGCGCAGGGTATAAGAATGTCTGTCGTTATACTGATTCTATATTTAGCGGTATGAAAATGGGCCCACGAAACTGAGCCCCAAATGAAACATGGTCCCACAAGTCTAGCGCCGTATGTAATGACCATGAGTCCCATGCAAATCTGTCCCAACAAATTGTAAGCAAAGCATGAAAATCCGTAGGAGAAAAGCTTAAATTTATATTACTTTGGACTCTCAGGCTCAGGTTAAAATATTATCGGTCCTGCCCGACTTTTGACTTTCCTACTTGTTTTTATTTGTTTTTCACATTAAAAAGTTTTCTTTTTTTCAGTGTAGCTTCTGCCAAAAAAATTCCCAAAAAAAATTCAATTCAAATTGTCTGTTTTGTTTCAACTTCAATGAATTTTGTAGAGGGCCACTTCTACTTCATTTTCACATAACTTGAGTGTATAGCCATTGTTATGTTTTGTTTAAATTTTCTCATTTGGGACAAAATTATGATTGTTTACCTTGTGTACACCCCACCCTATCTCCCCCCACCCGTGGCAAACAAATGAACCCTCAGCTATGTTTTGGGGATCGAACATTTGGTAAACCTTTTGGGTTGACTTGCTAGGTCTGGTTATCGTTTAACCAATAAAATACAAACAAATTTCAATGTGGTTAAAGGACATCACAATATTTAACAACTTTGAAGTATGTACAGATAGGTATATATGTGTGTGAGTGAGTGTGTTGTGTTGTGTAAGTTTGCATAAGTGTTCCTATTCATGCAAATGATCGAAATACTTGAGTAAAGACATACTTCCTGGCAAATAAATTAATGGTCTCAAAAGAAGTTAACATTCTTGACCATCTTTGGCCATCAGGTCAGAGTATTGTTTACTATAAACAATAACAAGGGTCCTTTTTGCAAATAGATCCTGGTTTTGTAATGTCCTTGTTTGTAATTCAACCACAAAAACAAAAACCCCAAAGAAATAGCAACTCTGGGTCAACAACAATTTGTAGATAAATTTCAGGAATACACATTTCTGGGGGTTTACAAATTTAAATGGATTTTTTTTGTATATTATACAGAAGTTGGCATTTGAATAGCTCATGCTGTGGGCTTTTTCTTAGATAAGAAGCAGGTCGTTTTATATGGTTTTATTAAGAAAAAGACTAATTTTTAAAGATTTTATTATGCAAATATTTGTGGCTTTCAGACATTTTTTGTTTTACGAAAACAAAAGAGGGATATTCTAAGGGCATTGCAAATATTTCATTAGCTAAGAAATCCGACATTGAAGTTATAAAAATGGCAAATCCTATTACTCTAGGTCTCTAAAATAATAAGACCTAAAATTAATAAGGTGATATATATTAAGATTTGTATCAAATTCACACCACTTAACTGGAATGATGTCTAATATCAAGTCAATAGTACTAAAACCTCGTTGAAGCTCAGGGGTAACATATGGGTATTCGATCAATATTTACCCTTCGTGCTAACACATATATGGGAACTGTTTTTGAGCCTCCTCTATCTTCATTCGTTTTGTTTGCTATTGGTGGTTTCTCTTCAATCATTATTGTTATTTTTGATTTCTGCTTAAAACCATGCATTGACTAAACTAAAATAAAATTTTGCCAAAATTTTCTATACAAATAAAATTTTAATAAAAATTTTTATTTAAATAAAATTTTGATAAAATCTTTGAAATAAATAAATTTTTGCCACAATTTCCTATAGCAATAAAACTTTGCCAAAATTTTATATAAAAATAAAATGTTGCCACAATATTCTTTAGAAATAAAATTTTGACGAAATTTTCTATAGAAATAAAATTTTTACAATATTTTCTATAAAAATAACATTTTGATAAAATTTTCTATGGAAATAAAATTTTTACAAAATTTTCAATGGAAATAAAAGTTTGCCAAAATTTTCTATAGAAATAAAATTTTGATCAAATTTTTTATAGAAATAAAATTTTGACAAAAATTTCAAGGAAATAAATTTTTGCCAAAATTTCCTATAAAATAAAATTTTGTCAAAATTTCTATTGAAAAAAAATTGCCAAATTTCTGAAAAAAATTTTCTATAGAAATAAAACTTTGACAAAAATTTTTATAGAAACAAAAAAAATTTTCGATAGAAATAAAATTATAACGTGGTTTTGTCGTAGGCTGAGATAGACCAGTAGTTGTCCAGGATTACCTTTAAGGACCAGAGAATGAAGCCGCCGAGTCGCGCCGCCGATTTCAGTCGCCGCCGATCATTTTTTGCCAGTCGACGCCGCCGCCGAATATGTCGACTCATCTCGACTCAAATTTAGCCGCCAATTAATCAAAAATGTCGATTTAAATCAGAAAAATTTATATATATTTGACGTATTTTTTCCAAAATTTTGAACACAACCAATCATATTTAAGCTGCTATAATAATTTAGCAAAAATTTAGCTCAGAAAATTTGAACGAAAAGTAAATTTGTTTGTAAGATAGGTTGTACATCTAATCTCATTATCATTCGATTAACTTCAAATTGATTTTGTAATGGATAATTGTCCGCCGCCGAGTGAACAAATTTATATCGGCTAAGCCGTCAAGCCGCCGCCGCCGGAGGCAAAAATTTAGTGTCCGCCGCCGCCGACAAAAATGGGTCGGCTTCATTCTCTGTTAAGGACCCACAAACCTTAAAATTAAAACACACGATTTATGTCTTAATAGGTTGAACAGTACAGGTTTTATTGATGGTTATTTTATCGTATATACGTGCAATAATAATTCGTTTTATAAGCTTGGAATTCAGGGATGTTGTGGATATTCGTTGCTGAGGCTCACTGTTGATTTGACGACCGTGAAGACGAGCTAGGTTGATTTGGGTTTTATTGTTGTCGATTCGTTTAAAGGTTGTCGGCCACCGTTCGGTGATTCGGGCTTTTTGTTAACGATCTGTTTGGCTGTCGTTAACGATCCACTGAATCGGCGTTCGTGTACGATGCTTCGGTATTGGTAAGTCGGGATTGTCGTAAATAATTCGGCGTCGTTGACTAGTCGGTTGTTGATTAGGTTTTTGTGGTTCGTGATGGTCGTTGGTTCGGGTATCGTGGTTGATGATCCATTGACACAGACTGAACTACCGAACGTTCAGGATTGTCGTTGACGATTCGTTGTCGTTGTCGTTGGTTCGGTGATGCAGGCTTGTCTTCAACGATTTGTTTCGGTAGTTCAGGTTTGTCGTTGACGATTCGTGCTTGATTGTTTATTTGGTAACTCACGGTTGTCGGTAATTCGGGGTTGTTGTTGACGATGTCTTGATAGGGTGGTCGTTGATAGGTTGATTTCGTGATCGTTGCTTTCTCGATGATGAGATGTTGGTGTTTCGTTGATTGTAGTTCGTCGATCCGGTGCTCGTTGACTGCTCGGTGATTCGTTGAAGCTTCGTTGTTCGGTTAGTAAACTAATACTAAGGGAAGATACACGGATGTAGAAGCAAGCTAATGGCCGAAGCGATCAGTGCGGAAGCAAGCGAATGCTGAAGCAAGCTAATTGCCGAGACAATTAGTGCGGAAGCAAATTAATTGCCGAAACAATTAGTGCGGAAGCAAGCTAAAATCCGAAGCAATCAGTGTTGAAGCAAGTGAATGCGGAAGCAAGCTAATTGCCGAAACAATTAGTGCGGAAGCAAGCTAAAAGCCGAAGCAATTACTGCGGAAGCAAGCGAATGCGGAAGCAAGCGAATGCGGAAGCAAGCTAATTGCCGAAACAATTAGCGCGGAAGCAAGCTAGAAGCCGAAACAATTAGTGCAGAAGCAAGCGAATGCAGAAGCAAGCTAATTGTCGAAACAATTAGTGCGGAAGCAAGCTAAAAGCCGAAACAATTAGTGCGGAAGCAAGCTAAAAGCCGAAACAATTAGTGCGGAAGCAAGCTAATTGTTGAAACAATTAGTGCGGAAGCAAGCTAAAAGTCGAAGCAATTAGTGCGGAAGCAAGCGAATGCGGAAGTAAGCTAATTGCCGAAACAATTAGTGCGGAAGCAAGCTAAAAGCCGAAGCAATTAGTGCGGAAGCAAGCGAATGCGTAAGGGGGTGAACTCCTTTTGATTAGACGGATCTATGCCAATTGACTTGTCCGTCTGTTGGAATTCTGCCTACCCACTAAAAAGACTGTCCATATAAGTGGGGGTTACAATGAAGTGAATGAGAATTATCTCCATAGCGACCAAAAAAATAATAAAAAATATTGTAGTCAGAAGTCATGTTACCATGTAACTGGCATCACTCGGTAGTGAAAACATAATCGGCATTGAGTGATAATGGGCTACGGTGGTAGACACAGTGGCTCACAGCAAGTATATGTAGAGGTGTAAAACGATTATAAAGTATATATATTCTGGGTCGTGGTGAAATTCTGAGTCGATCTGAGCATATCCGTCCGTTGAAAACACGCTAACTTCCAAACGAAACAAGCTATCGACTTGAAACTTGGCACAAGTAGTTGTTATTGATGTAGGTCGGATGGCATTGCAAGTGGGCCATACCGGTCCACTTTTACGTATATATAAAAAAGGAACCCCCAAATTTGGCTTGCAGACCCTCTAAGAGAAGCAAATGTCATCCGATCCGGCCGAAATTTGGTACATGGTCTTAGTATATGGTCCCTAACAACTATGCAATAATTGGTCCGCATCGGTCTATAATTATATATAGCCCCCATATATATAAACCGATCCCCCGATTTGGCTTTCGGAGCCTCTAACAGAAGCAAATTTCATCCGATCCGGCTGAAATTTGGTACATGGTGTAAGTATATGGTCTTTAACAACAATGCAAAAATTGGTCCACATCGGTCGATAATTATATATAGCCCCCTTATAAACTGATCCCCCGATTTGGCTTGCGGAGCCTCTTGGAAGATTCAGTTGATAATTATGTTATACATAGCCCCCATATAAACCGATCCCCCGATTTGGCTTTCGGAGCCTCTAATAGAAGCAAATTTCATCCGATCCAGCTGAAATTTGGTACATGGTGTCAGCATATGATCTTTAACAACCATGCAAAAATTGGTCCACATCGGTCCATAATTATATATAGCCCCCATATAAACCGATCCCCAGATTTGGCTTGCGGAGCCTCTAAGAGACGCAAATTTCATCCGATCCGGTTGAAATTTTGTATATGGTGTTAGTATATATCTCTAACAACCATGCACAAATTTGTCCACATCGGTCCATAATTATATATAGCCCCCATATAAACCAAAATTCATTTGATTCAGTTTAAATTTTGTACGTGGGGTTAATATATGGCCTCAAACACCAATTCATCCGATTCGGTTGAAATTTGGTACGTGATGTTAGAATATGGTATCCAACAACCATGCAGGAATTGGTTAATATCAGTCCATAATTATATATAGCCCCCATATAAACCGATCCCCAGATTTGACCTCAGGTGCCTTTTGGAGAAGCAAAATTCATCCGATCAATTTGAAATTTGGTACGTGATGTTAGTATATGATATTTAACAATCATGCCAAAAGTGGTCCATATCAGTCCATAATCATATATAGCCCCCATATAAACCGATCCCGAGATTTGGTATTGGAGCCACTTGGATGAGCAAATTTCATCCGAGCCAGTTGAAATTTGGTACATTGTGCTAGTATGTTATATGGCAGTTAACAACCATGCCTAACTAGGTCCATATCGGTCTATAGTTATATATAGCCCTCAGATAAATCAATCCCCAATCACACAAAAATTGGTCCATATCAAGTTCATAATTGTATATAGCCCACATATAAGTGACCCCCATATTTCAATTCAGCCTCTCTACGTACCGTGCAAAAGTCCATATCGATTCCTAATTCTTGGTAGACTTACCTAGACATACCTTTTTTGTCTAATATATACCACGTATGGACTAACTCACAATTTAGAAAACGATTTAAGATACCACAACCCAAGTAATTCGAGTATGGATGACAGTCTTTCGTAGAAGATTCTACGCAATCCATGGTGGAGGGTACATAAGATTCGGCCTGGCCGAACTCACAATTTAGAAAACGATTTAAGATACCACAACCCAAGTAATTCGATTGTGGATGACAGTCTTTCGTAGAAATTTCTATGCAATCCATGGTGGAGGGTACATAAGATTCGGCCTGGCCGAACTTACGGCCATATATACTTGTTTTTTTTTTTTAAGCTTTCGCTTTTGCAACTTATATAGGCTTGAAAAATTTTTTAATTTAAATGTAATTCTATACAACTGGACAATTGCACTATCATAATTATACAAATGTCTGTAGTTCAAAATGAATGTGTGGAAATTTTTGAAAAATTTTCTCTTGTATTAAGAATTTATTCTTTTAAACTTTCAATCACATACTTGGCGAGATTTCAATGCATATCCTACCATGTCATTTGTAAATCCTCCTCAACAATATAAAACAAAAAAATATTTCCTTGGAAAAACAAAAGAATGGAACCACTCCGCATAATGCTAGACTTTAATTAAATCTGAAGAGCACTTAGCACATGTCACCTCAAAAGTTTTTCCACATTCACAGACTACTATTTATCTTAATCAATTCGACTGAGTGATTCCTATTTGGTTATGCAAATATACAATCGTACATATAACATCATCACCATCACCCTCTGTGCCACTTCCACCTCTACCCCCAGAGTCATAGAAATTACTTGGTATGCATCTCTCCAACCAAACCAAATTGGAAAATATTTCTGGATGTAGCATGAAGGGCAAATGCAATGGCTTTACTCCTCCATACCAACTTCCATGCATAGAAAAGCAACAACTGTCATGTCGAGGTTCTTGGTAATTTGTCAGCTCCTCTTTTGGCATTTGTCATTGGCAACAAGACCTTTAATACTTTTAATGAATGAAATGTTCAATTGCTGAGAATGGAAATGAAACCATATCACTCGTCATGATGAATTATCTCATCACATGTAGATGAGTGATTTTTTATTTATTTAAAAATCCTGATATGGTTTCGCACCACCACCACCACAAGTATGCCATCGCAATTTGAAGTGCTTCCCAATGAGCGGCAGACGCATATGAGTCTGCATCATATTCTTCTATGGAACCATAGTAAAATATCCCTGCAATTTATAATGAAATGAAATGTTAAAGAAAATCAACTAAACCATTGGAAATGTTGAAAGATAAGTATTAGGTCCTTTCAGTAGGATATGTCATCTGAATGTTTGAATTTTTATTCACTCTATGTATCTGTAGTTGAGCATACACAGTGTGATAATGTAAAGGAGGAGAAGGAGGAGGATTTTGAGATAAGAACTACATACATGCACTACTGATGTTATTATCTTGGTTCCTTCAAGACAAGGATAAGCCCTCGACACTTGAACAGTGAAAATGCACTGGCATGCTCTTGACAATCGCATTTGTACATGACATCTACCTTATCGTTTAAGCCTTGCTCTACTGCTATTCCCATAATGGCATAAGGTTAAATTCATTTTGCATATGTGTTAGTTGGGAACTCTATTGGATATATTGTAGAGGAATTTTATCTATTTACTTAAATTTCAATTCAAATTGTATTTGAGTTAACAGTTTTATGAATACAGATCTTTTCTTATTCAAACACGTAATTAATAATTCCAATTTATTATACCCTTCACCAATACTGTGGTACAGGGTATAATAAGTTTGTGCATTTGTATGTAACGCCAAGAAGGAATAATCATAGTATACGGATCGGCTTAGAATTAAATTCTGAGTCGATTTAGCGATGTCCGTCTGTCTGTCTGTCTGTCTGTCTGTCCGTCTGTCTGTCTGTTGATGTATTTTTGTGTGCAAAGTACAGATCGCAGTTTTAGTCCGATTGTCCTAAAATTTGGTATGGGGTCCTGCCTCGGCTCAAAGACGATTTTGGAAAAAATCGGTTCAGATTTAGATATAGCTGCCATATATATTTTTCACCGATCTGGTCATAATTGGCGTGTATATCAACCGATCTTCCTCAAATTCCGTACATTCGAATATTTTATGGGTCTCGAAAAACTTGCAAAATATCAGCCAAATCGGTTCAGATTTAGATATAGCTCCCATATATAGCTTTCGCCCGATTTACACTCATTTGCCAACAGAGGCAAATTTTTAAGTCCGATTTAGTTGAAATTTTGCACAGGGAGTAGAATTAGCATTGTAACTATGCGTGCCAAATTTGGTTGAAATCGGTTCAGATTTGGATATATCTCCCATATATAGCTTTCGCCCGATTTACACTCATATGACCACAGAGGCCAATTTTTTGCTCCGAAATTTTGCACAGGGAGTAGAATTAACATTGTAGCTATGCGTGCCAAATTTGATTGAAATCTGTTCAGATTTAGATATATCTCCCATATATAGCTTTCGCCCGATTTACACTCATATGACCACAGAGGCCAATTTTTAACTCCGATTTAGTTGAAATTTTGCACAGAGAGTAGAATTAGCATTGTTGCTATGCGTGCCAAATTTGGTTGAAATCGGTTCAGATTTAGATATAGCTCCCATACATATGTTTTCCTGATTTCGACAAAAATGGTCAAAATACCAACATTTTCCTTGTAAAATCGCCACTGCTTACTCCAAAAGTTGTAAAAATGACTCTAATTTTCCTAAACTTCTAATACAGATATATCGAGCGATAAATCATAAATAAACTTTTTTGGCGTTTCCTTAAAATTGCTTCAGATTTAAATGTTTCACATATTTTTTTTTACTAATATTGTGTTCTACCCTAGTTCATTAGCCGACTTACATTTTGAGTCTATAGATTTTGTAGAAGTCTATCAAATTCTGTCCAGATCGAGTGATATTTAAATGTATGTATTTGGGACAAACCTTCATATATAGCCCCCAACACATTTGACGGATGTGATATGGTATCGAAAATTTGGATCTTCAAAGTGGTGCAGGGTATAATATAGTCGGCCCCGCCCGACTTTAGACTTTCCTTACTTGTTTTTTAATTGAAATTGTTTTAACAAACGAAAGTGATATTGTGATCGCAACTTAAGAATGTGGGATGTTTAAAAATTTATTCCGAAAAAAAACCTACCAATCAATCGAAGTATTCTTCATCAATTGCCACAACTTTTACCCATCTCTCTGGAAACATATGGATATCGCGACAAAAATACAATTCTTCTTTTGATTCAATCCGCGAACCAAGCCAATTTTTTGCTTACTCAAAAGAGAGAGAATGCCGATCAACAGATTATGCATCATCGATTGAAACAAGTGGTACTCAGAAGGAGCAATGTCAAGATACAATTTTAATTAGAATTTCTTCCTACGCCAATCACAATAGGAAATGATTTATTGGACTACTTCCATAGACTTTGAGTCCAAAACGTGAGGTTATATACTTTTTCCAAACGTACAAAGAGTTCATCTCTAATACCCTATCCCGCAGCAATAGCGCGGAAGCTATATATTCACCTCATAGTATAAATATAAATTTCGAATCGAAACGGTTGCACAGTTAGTAGAATTCTACCAAATATGGTAGATGTTTATCTTTATTTGGTAGATGTTTTTGTAGAATTTTTAAAATATTCCTCTTCAATTAAGAGGTATCTCAATTTTCTATAGAAATAAAATGTTGACAAAATTTTTTATGGAAATAAAATTTTAACAAAATTTTCTATCGAAATAAAACTTTGACAAAATTTTCTACAGAAATTAAATTTTGAAAAATTTTTCTATAGAAATAAAATTTTGACAAAATTTTCTATAGAAATAAAATTTTGACAAAATTTTCTATAGAAATAAAATTTTGACAAAATTTTCTATAGAAATAAAATTTTGACAAAATTTTCTATAGAAATAAAATTTTGACAAAATTTTCTATAGAAATAAAATTTTTGACAAAATTTTCTATAGAAATAAAATTTTGACAAAATTTTCTATAGAAATAAAATTTTGACAAAATTTTCTATAGAAATAAAATTTTGACAATATTTCCCTTCTTCCTTACAAATGTTAATAAACATTTCTTTAGAAATAAAATGTTGACAAAATTTTCTATAGAAATAAAATTTTGACAAAATTGTATATAGAATTAAAATTTTAACAACATTTTCTATAGAAATAACATGTTGACAAAATTTTGTATAGAATTAAAATTTGTACAAAATGTTCTATAGAATTAAAATTTTGACAAACATTTCTATAGAAATAAAATTTGGAAACAATTTTCTATACAAATAAAATTTGGAAAAAAATTTCTATACAAATAAAATTTTGACAAACATTTCTATAGAAATAAAATTTTGACAAAATTTTGACAAACATTTCTATAGAAATAAAATTTTGACAAAATTTTCTATAGAAATAAAATTTTGACAACATTTTCAATAAAACTAAAATTTTCACAAAATTTTCTATAGAAATAAAATTTTGACAGAATTTTCTACAGAAATCAAATTTAGCCAAACGTTTCTATAGAAATAAAATTTTGACAAAATTTTCTATACAAATAAAATTTTGACAAACATTTCTATAGAAATAGAATTTTGACAAAATTTTCTTTAGAAATAAAATTTTGACAAAATTTTCTATAGGAATAAAATTTTGACAAAATTTTCTACAGAAATAAAATTTTGACAAAATTTTCTATAGAAATAAAATGTTCACAACAATTTTCTATAGAAATAAAATGTTGACAATATTTTCCTTCTTCCTTACAAATGTTAACAAATATTTCTTTAGAAATAAAATGTTGACAAAATTTTCTATAGAAATAAAATTTTGACAAAATTGTATATAGAATTAAAATTTTAACAACATTTTCTATAGAAATAACATGTTGACAAAATTTTGTATAGAATTAAAATTTGTACAAAATGTTCTATAGAATTAAAATTTTGACAAAATTTTCTAAAGAAATAAAATTTTGACAACATTTTCTATAAAACTAAAATTTTCACAAAATTTTCTATAGAAATAAAATTTTGACAGAATTTTCTACAGAAATCAAATTTAGCCAAACGTTTCTATAGAAATAAAATTTTGACAAAATTTTCTATAGAAATAAAATTTTGACAATATTTCCCTTCTTCCTTACAAATGTTAAAAAATATTTCTTTAGAAATAAAATATTGACAAAATTTTCTAGAAATAAAATTTTGACAAAATTGTATATAGAATTAAAATTTTAACAACATTTTCTATAGAAATAACATGTTGACAAAATTTTGTATAGAATTAAAATTGTATCAAATATTCTATAGAAAATTTGGAAAAAATTTTCTATACAAATAAAATTTTGACAAAATTTTCTATACAAATAAAATTTTGACAAACATTTCTATAGAAATAAAATTTTGACAAAATTTTCTATACAAATAAAATTTTGACAAACATTTCTATAGAAATAAAATTTTGACAAAATTTTCTATAGAAATAAAATTTTGACAAAATTTTCTATAGAAATAAAATTTTGACAACATTTTCTACAAAAATAACATTTTGACAGAATTTTCTACAGAAATCAAATTTAGCCAAACGTTTCTATAGAAATAAAATTTTGACAAAATTTTCTATAGAAATAAAATTTTGACAATATTTCCCTTCTTCCTTACAAATGTTAAAAAATATTTCTTTAGAAATAAAATATTGACAAAATTTTCTATAGAAATAAAATTTTGACAAAATTGTATATAGAATTAAAATTTTAACAACATTTTCTATAGAAATAACATGTTGACAAAATTTTGTATAGAATTAAAATTGTACAAAATATTCTATAGAAAATTTGGAAAAAATTTTCTATACAAATAAAATTTTGACAAAATT
The DNA here is from genome assembly GCF_050003625.1 of Haematobia irritans. Lineage (NCBI taxonomy): Eukaryota > Metazoa > Arthropoda > Insecta > Diptera > Muscidae > Haematobia > Haematobia irritans. The sequence goes on along the minus strand of NC_134399.1, from coordinate 200,063,520 downwards.
TTCTATACAAATAAAATTTTGACAAACATTTCTAGAGAAATAAAATTTTGACAAAATTTTCTATACAAATAAAATTTTGACAAACATTTCTATAGAAATAAAATTTTGACAAAATTTTCTATAGAAATAAAATTTTGACAAAATTTTCTATAGAAATAAAATTTTGACAACATTTTCTACAAAAATAACATTTTGACAGAATTTTCTACAGAAATCAAATTTAGCCAAACGTTTCTATAGAAATAAAATTTTGACAAAATTTTCTATAGAAATAAAATTTTGACAATATTTCCCTTCTTCCTTACAAATGTTAAAAAATATTTCTTTAGAAATAAAATATTGACAAAATTTTCTATAGAAATAAAATTTTGACAAAATTGTATATAGAATTAAAATTTTAACAACATTTTCTATAGAAATAACATGTTGACAAAATTTTGTATAGAATTAAAATTGTACAAAATATTCTATAGAAAATTTGGAAAAAATTTTCTATACAAGTAAAATTTTGACAAAATTTTCTATACAAATAAAATTTTGACAAACATTTCTAGAGAAATAAAATTTTGACAAAATTTTCTATACAAATAAAATTTTGACAAACATTTCTATAGAAATAAAATTTTGACAAAATTTTCTGTAGAAATAAAATTTTGACAACATTTTCTATAAAAATAAAATTTTTCTATAAAAATAAATTTTTTGCTTTTCTATAGAAATAAAATTTTTACAGAATTTTCTACAGAAATCAAATTTAGCCAAACGTTTCTATAGAAATAAAATTTTGACAAAATTTTCTATAGAAATAAAATTTTGGCAAAATTTTCTATAGAAATCAAATTTTAACATCATACTCTATAGAAAAACAAGTAAGAAAAGTCTAAAGTCTCGATCTGGACAGAGTTTGATAGACTTCTACAAATTCTATAGACTCAAAATTTAAGTCGGCTAATGAACTAGGGTGAAACACAATGATAGTAAAAAAATTTGGGGAAGATTTAAATATGAAGCAATTTGAAGGAAACTTCACAAACTTTTATTTATGATTTATCGCTCGATATATATGTATTAGAAGTAGAAGAAAATTAGAGTAATTTTTACAACTTTTCGACAAAGCAGATGCGATTTTAAAAGGGAAATGTTCGTATTTTGAACATTTTTGTCGAAATCAGCTAAACATATATATGGGAGCTATACCCAAGGTCGTGGGTTCGATTCCTGCTACGACCGAACACCAAAAAGTTTTTCAGCGGTGGATTATCCCACCGCAGTAATGCTGGTGACATTTCTGAGGGTTTCAAAGCTTCTCTAAGTGGTTTCACTGGAATGTGGAACGCCGTTCGGACTCGGCTATAAAAAGGAGGTCCTTGTCATTGAGCTTAACATGGAATCGGGCAGCACTCAGTGAATAGAGAGAAGTTCACCACTGTGGTATCACAATGGACTGAATAGTCTAAGTGAGCCTGATACATCGGGCTGCCACATAACCTAACCTAACCTAACCTAACCTATACCTAAATCTGAACCGATTTCAACCAAATTTGGCACGCATAGCAACAATGCTTATTATACTCCCTGTGCAAAATTTCAACTAAATCGCAGTAAAAAATTGGCCTCTGTGGTCATACGAGTGTAAATCGGGCGAAAGCGATATATGGGAGCTATATCTTAATCTGAACCGATTTCAATCAAATTTGGCACACTTGATTACACTACTAATTGTACTCCATGTGCAAAATTTCAACCAAATTGGGCCTAAACTCTGGCTTCTGGGGCCATATAAGTACATATCGGGCGAAAGATATATATGGGAGCTATATTTAAATCTGAACCGATTTCAATAAAATTTAGCATACTTGACGACACTACTAATTGTACTCCATGTGCAAAATTTCAACCAAATTGGGCCTAAACTCTGGCTTCTGGGGCCATATAAGTACATATCGGGCAAAAGATATATATGGGAGCTATATCTAAATCTGAACCGATTTCAATCAAATTTTGCACACTCGACTATACGACCAATTGTACTCCTCGTGCAAAATTTCAAGCAAATCGGGATAAAACTCTGGCTTCTGGATCCATATAAGTGCATATCGGGCGAAAGATATATATGGGAGCTATATCTAAATCTGAACCGATTTCTTCCAAAATCAATAGGGTTCTATTCTGACCCAAATTAGGAACATGTGCCAAATTTGAAGGCGATTGGACTTAAATTGCGACCTAGACTTTGATCACAAAAATGTGTTCACAGACAGACGGACGGACGGACGGACAGACGGACATGGTTATATCGACTTAGGGAACCACCCCGAGCATTATTGCCAAAGACACCATGTGTCTATCTCGTCTCCTTCTGGGTGTTACAAACATATGCACTAACTTATAATACCCTGTTCCACAGTGTGGCGCAGTGTATAAAAATATACAAAATTTTTCTATTGAAATAAAATCTTGACAAGATTTCCTATAGAAAAAAATCTATCAAAAATTTTCTATTGAAATAAAGTAGGTTAGGTTAGGTTATGTGGCAGCCCGATGTATCAGGCTCACTTAGACTATTCAGTCCATTGTGATACCACATTGGTGAACTTCTCTCTTATCACTGAGTGCTGCCCGATTCCATGTTAAGCTCAATGACAAGGGACCTCCTTTTTATAGCCGAGTCCGAACGGAGTTCCACATTCTAGTGAAACCACTTAGAGAAGCTTTGAAACCCTCAGAAATGTCACCAGCATTACTGAGGTGGGATAATCCACCGCTGAAAAACTTTTTGGTGTTCGGTCGTAGCAGGAATCGATCCCACGACCTTGTGTATGCAAGGCGGGCATGCTAACCATTGCACCACGGTGGCTCCACGGTGGCTCCACGGTGGAAATAAAGTAAAAAAATAGAAATAGAATTTTAAGACAAAACTTCTATAGAAATAACAATTTGACAAAATGTTCTATAGAAAACAAAAATTTTCTATTGAAATAAAGTTTTAAACAACATTTTCTATAGAAATAAAATTGTAACAAAATTTTCTATTAAAATAGAATTTTGAGAAAATTTTCTATAGAACTAAAATTAAAAAAAAAAAATTTAGAAATAACATTTTGACAAAATTTTCTATAGAAATAACATTTTGACAAAATTTTCTATAGAAAACAATTTTATCAAAAATGTTCTATTGAAATATATTTTGACAACATTTTCTATAGAAATAAAATTTTAACAAAATTTTCTATAGAAATAGAATTTTAAGAAAATTTTCTATAAATAGAATTTTGAGAAATTTTACTTCAGAAATAAAATTTTGACAAAATTTTCTATAGACATAAAATTGTGGCAAAATTTTCTATAGAAATAAAACTTTGCCAAAATTTTCTATAGAAATAAAATTTTACCAAACATTTCTATAGAAATAAAATTTTGCCAAATTTTGACAAATTTTTCTATAGAAATAAAATTTTGACAAATTTTTCTATAGAAATAGAATTTTGAAAAATTTTACTTTAGGCTTTCGCTCTTAGTATTGAAATAAGCTTACACAATGTATTTACTTAACATTTAAATGCTATTCTAGACAAATGGACAACTTCACTATTATAACTATAAATATATGTAGTTCTAAATTAAAGTTTTTAAATTTCTGAAAATTGTTTCTCTTATAAGAAGAATTTGATCACATAGAGATTTCAACCTGCATACAACCATGTCCACTTTTTGGACACAATGCAACACTGCGAAGTATTATGGCAGCTAGTAATGATACGAAAAACCAAATATTTATTTAAATTTTAATGCTGGATGGTTCTAATCAAAAACAATAGAAAAGGAAGATTGGAAAATGGGCGTCGTCATACCAAAAGTTGCATTTACGGTGTTCGATACATACACGTTCGTTCATTTTTAATTTGCAATATTTTTTGTTAAAAACTCACAAATGATGTTAAATTTTGTGTAAATAATAATGAGAAACTTTTGACCGATTGTTCTACGCCATTCCCTGTTATAAATTTCTTTTTATTCTTAGTTTAATTTGTGGAACAAAAAATCATAAACGACACGTTTGCATCGAACGCCGTCAATGGTTTGATACCCTCTGCTGCCATTTTCCCATCTTCATCTTCCATTGTTTTTGGTTCTAATGCTAGCCACTTGTGGTTTTCCAGTCTACGATAAAGCAATCTCACTATCACGCTTGAATTCCCCCACGAATAACTCTAATTCTAAATGCAATATATTGAAAAGCTTTTGTAAGCTTCTAAACAATAAAATGAATTATCGCAGACATATATCTGCCAGTTATCACACTGGAAAAAAGCATGCTTGTTTCCAAAGAGTTTGTCCTTCCTCTAATAAATTTGATATTGATTCTGAGCCAAAGAGAATTGATGAACAGATAGCCTTTGAGACACAATTCTATTTTAACTTTGAGCTTTGCATACCTGATTCTGTGAAAAAAAATTTAATTCGTGTTTTCAGCTTTTTTCTTAATATGCTTCAAAGTCCTAAGGATAACTTAAATTTAGATTCGACTTCAAGTAAAATTATGCTATTTTTTTTAGTCAATATACAAAAAGTCAAGAAACTTTAAAACGATTTCATTAATTTTAAAGAAATTTTCAGAATTATTAAAGCCAAGATTACCTTAGTCTAATAAAATTTTCTTTCACGTGAAAACATCCAGTTTTAAATTGAATCACTTAACCATTAGGACATTGAAAATGTTATCGACTTTTGGACAAGGAAATAAACTGTATATCAGAGAAATACTGCTTTTATGCGAAGAAAAATTAACATTCGTATTTTAAGGGCATGGAATCTGTGGCCGCAAGACTATTTTTTTTTTTTTTCAGTGCTGACGAGCGGTAACGGTATTTTGCCAAACTGTATATTCAACTCTTAGTACAAATATGAATTTTAATACGATTTAAATTCCATATTTATGATAATGCGCTTATCTTACTTTGGCATAAATATATTCTACAGATATTCCCACAAAGAATCCAATTTCATAGTAGATAAATGTAATTCCCATAAGATAACATATTTTATCTACCAAACCATCATAGGTCCGTGTAAATGCCTGTCATAAGCATGCCTAGAACAAAAGTTAAACATAGATCGCTATAGTTTGATTGTATTACAAAGTGCCACAAGGAGTTGGATTGTGGGGGAGGGGGGTCGTTGTGTTAAACAATGATTAATAATACCACACATAGACTGCAAATGCTGCACACATATGTATCACCCTCTATTGGCTGTTTTACCATACGATTCAACCTCACGCAAGCATGCACTCACACACACGCGCCATACACATATACATCTAGTCATATGCAATCCCAGCGGCGGAAATCGAGAGCACTTTCGATTTAAAGCATTCACGGAGCCCTTATTTTAGAGGCAATACTCATACGACTAGGTCTTATAAAATAATCCCTTTTGTAAGACCTCTTCCCTCTTTACAAAAAAAGTTGATACTCATTGATCATTCATTGCAAAAAACAGGCCTTAAAAAAGGTCTTTATTTACTAAGATCGCTATTCCTTTTCTCATAACATACTTGTTCTGGCCTTTTGAAATGGCTTATCTGGGACATGTGTTTAAAGACACATTTTAAAGAACTCCTAATAGGCCTTGTTTGGTATTGTGAATTACAATGTGTTCTTGCAACGAGGCAAAATAAAACGATTTTTAAAAAGCAACTCATATTCTCATAGCAAGCTCTTATAATTTACGAGACCTTTGAAAAGCCCTTATGCCGTAAGCCAATTTATAAGTTTTTCGACAACGAGTCACAAACATTATAACGGCTTTAAAAAAAGACATGTTCTCATATGCGCACTTCTTTAATCTAAGAGACCTTTGATAAGCCCTTATGCCGTAAGTTTATAAGTAACCGAAAGTTAAGAATAAAAATAATTTTGCACAATTTAAAGCAACACGTGTTTCTTCATTCGGGTTTGTGATTTCGTTTGAGCAAGTCGAGGTGTTTGTTTTTTATTTTAAGTAGCTGAAGTGTCAAATATGCGGTAAGTATATATTTTTTGACGAATATTATACTATATTGAATTACGTTATAATAATAATTTTACTTATTTATTTAGCGACAACTTCTACCATGAAAGCCAATGATCTGTTCAATATGTGGAAATCAGACGTCCAATACGAAATCAGTTCCTATGAAGACGGTGATTTATTTTTTGTAGTACAATTTTATATAGTACAAAATAAAATAAAAAGAATTCTGCACAAATTTTGGGTTTCTTGTTTATATATGAAATTTTGAGTAGGTCCTTTATAAGGTATGTAAACAAGGCCTTTTAAACAGCCTTCATAAAAAGGCATTATTTTAAACTCCTATTAAGAGGCCTCTATTTATATATGCTTCATAAAGCCTTTTGATGTATACATTATAAAAGGCCTTATTTTATCACACATTATAAAGAACTTATTTGGGGCACTTCCTAAAAGGCCTTAAAATAATGACCTTATATTAGCCCTTATGCTGTAAGTTGAAGTCGGAGCCCTTGGTCGGCTATGACACCCTGTGTAAAAACACAATGAATATGTAATGGGAAGTCAATGCCTTTTGTCTGCAAACAAATGCCTTTTAAAAGGCCTTATGAAGAGCGATTTCCGCCGCTGGGATGATATACAACAACACCGTTGATCGGAAGTACTTTTGTTTGGGTGGCTGTGTTAAGAGACCATAAATTACAATTCAACCTTTGTGTAACTATGTCCTTGCTCATGGTATTCTCCCGAATACTTACACATATATACAGTTGACTATGCATGTGGTTTTGAGAGTGACATGGTCGCTGTGGTTGTTAACATAAAACCACAAAATTGCATTGTCTGCTCCCATTGTGTAGTCGCATGCCCGTATTTCTTATAGGTTAAAATTTCATTTTTCTTTCATTTTTCAATTCTCTGCGTTTTCTTTTTTTTTTTTTTGTTTTTTTGCTGAAAATTGGCAAGTTGGCATTTTATAACTGCCCTCGTGTGTGTTTGTGTGAGATTGGTTTTGAATTGGCCTGTATTAAATTTTTCTATTGCTCTCCCAGGTAAACTTTGGCATCGTTCAATGTTTCCGTTTATATTCGATTACACTGCCACACACACGCACACACTCATAGATCCATTAATGTTTGACTTCCTGTCTACTGGAATTGCTCCTAACATAGGCATATATGTACGTAGGTGGATGAGAAAAGTCAATGCTGCTTATTAATTTCTTCAATTTCATAACAGTTCAATGATTGCAATGTACACAGCTCAGTTGTACGCTTGAGTTTTGATATGCTACACAAGCATCGAGCATTTTGAAGTTTCTAGTGATTTAAGGCTAAATTCTATTTGAAGCCAATATCTCATAACATCACTTTAAAGCTCAAGCGATAAAAAGATGATTAAATTTGATTTATTAAATTTTTGATAAGAGAAATTTAATAATAGTTCGAATATTTTTCATTAAATGAATAGCATCTAAACATCTGATATCAGTGATCTGTGGAGAATGTGACATATAATACTGTCTCTGTTAGATTCGACATAACGAGTCATAACTTCAAATGCTGTTTTCAATTTCTTAAAATCTTTAGCATTAAAAGCAGCAAATATTTCATTACATATTAAGGGTCAGTATTAGGTATGATTTTTATACCCTCCACCATAGGATGGGGGGTATATTAACTTTGTCATTCCGCTTGTAACACATCGAAATATTGATCTAAGACCCCATAAAGTATATATATTCTGGGTCGTAGTGAAATTCTGAGTCGATCTGAGCATGTCCGTCCGTCTGTTGAAATCAAGCTAACTTCCGATCGAAACAAGCTATCGACTTGAAACATGGCACAAGTAGTTGTTATTGATGTAGGTCGGATGGTATTGCAAATGGGCCATATCGGTCCACTTTTACGTATAGCCACCATATAAACGGACCCCCAAATTTGGCTTGCGAGGCCTCTAAGAGAAGCAAATTTTAAACAACCATGCAGGAATTGGTTCCCATCAGTCTATAATTATATATAGCTCCCATATAAACCGATCGCCAGATTTGACCTCCGGTGCCTTTTGGAGAAGCAAAATTCATCCGATCTGGTTGAAATTTTGGTACGTGGTGGAGTATATGATATTTAACAACCATGCGAAAAGTGGTCCATATCAGTCCATAATCATTTATAGCCCGCATATAAACCGATCCCGATATTTGGTTTTGGAGCCTCTTGGAGGAGCAAATTTCATCCGAGTGAGTCGAAATTTGTGGATGACAGTCTTTCGTAGAAGTTTCTACGCAATCCATGGTGGAGGGTACATAAGATTCGGCCTGGCCGAACTTACGGCCGTATATACTTGTTTTTTTTTTTTTTTTTTAATTTTATTGTTAAAAAGCAAAAAATTGTAGAAATAACATAACATCGAATCAGTTTTGATTTGTTCGTATTTGTGTCCATTCCAACTAATTATGGCCTTGAAATGATTATTAAAGCCATCACACTTTATACGATATTGGCTCTGCATCATGCATCATCAATATTTTTTTAAATATTTTTTTTTTTTATGTATTCAAATCAGGCGCAAAAGTGTACCAGATTGTCATCACGGTTACCGAAATTTGGAGAAAACAATACAAAAAACTAACAAACAAAAAATATATTTTACGAAATTTTATTCCTATAGAAAATTTTGTCAAAATTTCATTTTAAAAGAAAATTTTTGAAAAATTTATTTTAAAAGAAAACTTTAGAAAAATGTATTTCTATAGAAAATGTTTTTGCAAAATTTTATCTCTATAGAAATTTTTGCAAAATTTTGTCTCTATAACATTTTTGAAAATTTTACCCCTATAGAAAATTTTTGAAAATTTTAGCCCTATAGAAAATTTTTGAAAATTTTACCACTATAGCAAATTTTTGCAAAATTTTATCTCTATAGAAAATGTTTGCAAAATTTTATCTCTATAGAAAATGTTTGCAAAATTTTATCAATATAGAATATTTTTGCATAATTGTATCCCTAAAGAATTTTTTTTTTGCAAAGTTTTTATTTCTATAGAAAATTTTTGCAAAATGTTATCTCTAATTTTTTGCAGAACTTGCAAAATTTATCTCCATAGAAAATTTTTGCAAAATTTATCTCCATAGAAAAGTTTTGCAAAATTTATCGCCATAGAAAATTTTGTAAAAATTTATAGCTATAGAAAATTTTGTAAAAATGTATAGCTATAGAAAATTTTGTGAAAATTTTATTTCTATAAAACATTTTTGCAAAATTTTGTCTCATTTTGTTTGGTTATTGTTGGTTTATTCTTCAATCATTTTGTTGTTTTTGATTTCAGCTTAAAACCATACATTAACCAAACTACAAGTGTAGCATAGCCAACAGAGGAAAAGCATGTTTGTCAAATTTATTTGGACAAAGCCCTATAGACTGCAAGATGGTTGGGTGGACGCACGTTTCGGAATTACCACATTCTTCATAAGCATCCTCTACTTGCAGCAAAACTATCAACCAATTATCAGAATAAATTCAGGCAGTTCACTAAACCCAAAGTGAACCGCATTTAAACCTTCCGAAAATAGGTTTATGAGATAAAATTTTGCAAAAAATTTCTATAGAAATACAATTTTGCCAAAATTTTCTTTAGATAAAATTTTCCAAAAAATTTCTTTAGATAAAATTTTGCAAAAAATTCTTTAGAAACAAAATTTTGCAAACATTTTCTATAGAAATAAAATTTTGCAAAAGTTTATCTCTATAGAAAATTTATTGCAAAATATTATCTCTATAGAAAATTTTCGCAAAATTTTATCTAAAGAAAATTTTTGCAAAATTTTATTTCTATTTGGTGAAAAATTATTGAAAAAAAATCCACAATTACTGAAATCTAAAAAGAATTTTCCTCTACAGATATTTCAAATAAAAAAAATTATCTGGAAAAGTTCGGAAAAAGCCGACGAAACGTCGAGAAAAAAGATGAAATAAACTTGTCTTATTTGCATTTATATATATTTACCAAAACAGCCCATTAAAATAAACAAAAATTTAGAAAAAATTTTATCTCTAAAGAATATTTTGCCAAACTTTTCTCTCTATAGAAAACTTTTGCAAAATTTTAATCTTTATAGAAAATATTTGCAAAGTTTTATCTCTATAGAAAATTATTGCAAAATTTATATCTATAGAAAATTTTGTGAACATTTTATTTTTGCAAAATTTTGTCTCTATAGGAAATTTTTGCAAAATTTTGTCTCTATAGGAAATTTTTGAAAAATTTTATCTCTATAGAAAATTTTTGCAAAATTTTATCGCTATGGAAAATTAGTGAAAAATTTTTATCTCTCTAAAAAATTTTCGCAAAATTTTATCTCTATAGAAAAATTTTGCAAAATATTTTCTCTATAGAAATTTTTGCAAAATGTTATCTTTGTAGAAAATATTTGATTTTTGTTTCTATAGATTTTTTTTTTAATTTTACCTCTAAAGAAATTTTTTGAAAAATTTTATCGCTACAGGAAATTACTGAAAAAATGTTATCTCTATAGAATATTTTGTCAAAATTTTATCTGGCAAAGTTTTATCTTTATAGAAAATTATTGAAAAATTGTATTTCTATAGAAAATTTTTGCAAAATTTTATCCCTATAGAAAATTTTTGCAAAATTTTATCTCTATAGAAAATTTTGCAAAATTTTAATTTTTATAGAACATTTTTGCAAAATTGTATCTCTATAGAAAATTATTGCAAAATTTATAGCTATAGAAAAGTTTGTGAACATTTTATTTTTGCAAAAATTTTGTATCTATAAAAAAATTTTGCAAAATTTTGTGAACATTTTATTTTTGCAAAATTTTGTCTCTATAGAAACTTTTGCAAAATTTTATCTCTATAGAAAAATTTGCAAAATTTTATTTAAAGAAAAGTTTTGCAAAATTTCATTTCAAGAAAATTGTTGCAAAATTTTATTTCTATAGAATTGCAAAATTTTGTCTCTATAGAAATTTTTGCAAAATTTTAGCTTGTAGAAAATATTAGAAAAATTGTATTTCTATAGAAAATTTTTGAAAAATTTTATGTCTATAGATTTTTTTTTTAATTTATCTCTAAAAAAATTTTGTTAAAATTTTTTGAAAAAAATTTATTTCTATAGAATATTTTGGCAGACTTTTCTCTCCATATAAAACTTTTGCAAAATTTTAATCTTTATAGAAAAATGTTTGCAAAGTTGTATCTCTATAGAAAATTATTGCAAAATTCATATCTTTAGAAAATTTGGTGAACATTTTATTTTTGCAAAATTTTGTCGCTATAGAAAACTTTTGAAAAATCTCTATAGAAAATTTTTGCAAAATTTTATTTCTATAGGAATTTTTTGCAAAATTTTATTTAAAAAAAAATTTTGCAAAATTTTATCTCTATAAAAATTTTTTGCAAAATTTTATATCTATAGAAAATTTTCGCAAAATGTTATTTCTATGGAAAAATTTTGCAAAATTGTGGCTCTATAGAATTTTTTGCAAAATGTTATCTTTGTAGAAAATATTTGAAAAATTGTATTTCTATAGAAAATTTTTGAAAAATTTTATTTCTAAAGATTTTTTTTTTAATTTTATCTCCAACGAAAGTTTTTGAAAAATTTTATCGCTGTAGAAAATTATTGAAAAATTTTTATCTCTATAGAATATTTTGCCAAACTTTTATCTTTATAGAAAACTTTTGCAAAATTTTACTCTTTATAGAAAATGTTTGCAAAGTTTTATCGCTACAGAAAATTATTGCAAAATTTATAGCTATAGAAAATTTAGTGAATATTTTGTTTTTGCAAAATTTAGTCTCTATAGAAAATTTTTGCAAAATTTTATCTCTATAGGAAATGTTTGCAAAATTTTATTTAAAGAAAACTTTTGCAAAATTTTAAACTTTATAGAAAGTGTTTGCAAAATTTTATCGCTATAGAAAATTATTGCAAATTGTTATCTCTATAGAAAATTTTCGCAAAATTTTATCTCTATAGAAAATTTTTGTGTCAATAGAAATTTTTGCAAAATTTTATCTTTTTAGAAAATAGTTGAATTTTATTTTTTAATTTTACCTCTAAAGAATTTTTTTTGAAAAATTTTATCGCTATAGAAAATTAGTGAAAAATGTTATCTCTATTGAATATTTTGTCAAAATTTTATTTCTATAAAAAATTTTTGCAAAATTTTATCTCTACAGAAAATTTTTGCAAAATTTTATCCCTATAAAAAATTTTTGCAAAATTTTATCGCTATGGAAAATTAGTGAAAAAATGTTATCTCTTTAGAAAATTTTCGCAAAATTTTGCAAAATATTGTCTCTATAGAAATTTTTGCAAAATGTTATCTTTGTAGAAAATATTTGAATTTTTTCTACAGATTTTTTTTTTTTTATTTTACCTCTAAAGAAATTTTTTGAAAAATTTTATCGCTATAGAAAATTAGTGAAAAAATGTTATTTCTATAGAATATTTTGTCAAAATTTTATCTCTAAAAAATTTTTGCAAAGTTTTATCTTTATAGAAAATTATTGAAAAATTGTATTTCCATAAAAAATAAATTTTTGCAAAATTTTATATCTATAGAAAATTTTTCCAAAATTCTATCCCTATAGAAAATTTTTGCAAAATTGTATCTCTATAGAAAATGTTGCAAAATTTTAATCTTTATAGAAAATTTTTGCAAAATTTTATCCCTATTGAAACTTATTGCAAAATTTATAGCTATAGAAAATCTCTAAAGAATTTTTTTGAAAAATTTTATCGCTATGGAAAATTAGTAAAAAAATGTTATCTCTATAGAATAATTTGTCCAAATTTTATTTCTATAATAAATGTTTGCAAAATTTTATCTCTATAGAAAATTTTTGCAAAATTTTATCCCTATTGAATATGTTTGCAAAATGTTATCTCTATAGAAAACTTTTGCAAAATTTTATCTCTATAGAAAACTTTTGCAAAATTTTATAGCTATAGAAAATCTCTAAAGAATTTTTTTGAAAAATTTTATCGCTATAGAAAATTAGTAAAAAAATGTTATCTCTATAGAATAATTTGTCCAAATTTTATTTCTATAATAAATGTTTGCAAAATTTTATCTCTATAGAAAATTTTTGCAAAATTTTATCCCTATTGAATATGTTTGCAAAATGTTATCTCTATAGAAAACTTTTGCAAAATTTTATCCCTATAGAAAACTTTTGCAAAATTTTATCTCTGTAGAAAATTTTCGAAACATTTTATTCTATAGTCGTTCTTGTTTGACACGTGCTGAATGCGATGGTGCCGAAAACTCTTGCAATGTCCATGGTCTGCGGACGAAAATTTTGTCTGCCCAGGACTTTTCTCATGTCTTTAAGATATTTTGCCGATAATATTCGTCTCTTATTTTTCACCCCACGGTCGATAAATACGGCGGTCCGCGCCATTACCATCAGAGGCACATGAGTTCTGGTTTGCCAAACGGAGGTGTACATTTTCAGATGACCTCTTTGGTTTAGTAAACCCGATCATTTTGCTTGCTCACAATTTCAAATCGCTTCTCAGCAACTCCTTTCCTCTATTCTGTCGAAGTCTTTTTATGCATCGGTGAGCTATAGCAACTTTTGGAACTTCAAGCTTATTTGATGAATCCATTTTCGAGATATGATCAACCCACGAACAAGTTTTTTACCACTGCGACATAGAATTGTATATATGGCGAGAAAACAACATTTTCATGGCAAAAAAAAATATTTTCGCCTCATTCAAAAATTATATTTTGCTCTAGCAGGTGATCATATTCCTGCCCTGTATGAAAATGGCGTAGACCTTATCTTTGACATGACCCCCAAAGTGTAAATAGATGCTGTTAATTATCAAAACCACCCACCATTTTTATCCTTTGGATAATTGGCTACTTACTACGGATCTGACAAAAGCTGTCATTAAAATGATGCATTACCCACATGATTAACTAGTGAAAAACAAAAAATCACACACGCACATGTAATTCAAATAATGACAGTAATGAGCATTGTTAATTTTTCATATAAATGTCATGTTCAGCCTTTTTTTGTATGCGTCATTCCAACATTGTACATATAAAGAAAATTCCTAATTGTAGAATTTTTTTTTGTACATTTTATAAAAATGCATTTCCCTACCCTAGAGCTTTAGCTCACCAAAATACCTCTTTATAAAATTCCTTCTCTGGTTTAGTTTGGTTTTATTCCCACATAAAATTCTTTCCACTGGTCCTCCGGTACGGAAGGTTTGTCATTCTTTTCTTCGAAAAGGCAAAAAAAAAAAAAACGACAATAGCTTACGCACACAAAGTCACCTAGAAATGATGGAAAAACCTTGACTTTATTACAACATAGAGCTATAGAAATTTATAGGCAAGGGACACAGAATCCCCTACATACACACATACTAACACACGCTCAATAGTATATAGCCTGTAGGTGCAATGTCAGTAAAAATAAAAACAGTTTCACTTTATTTCCTTGCATTCATTCGTACATAGCACTGTGGGAGAAATGGGAAAAGAAAACAATTTTCAAAATTTATAAATAAGGTCATAAGATCTCAATTAAGGTTATAAGCTGCAAATCTCTTGGTGGAAAAACTTAATTTTAAATTTTCAAATTGAGGTTCCTCAAGACAGAGACTAATTTAAGGGAAAGGTTTTAAATTACTGCAGAAGTAACGAGAAATTTGTGTAAATATATATCTTTACAGAATGGCTGATATGTATTTTTTCTGTTTGCTATGATTTATAGACCGCTCGTCTGACAGCTGACAAATTTAGTTCAGTGACCGATCATTTTATTGTTTACAATCTTACAAAAGCATTTTAATCTATTATAAACAGAAATAAATTTATTCGCTACGAAATTCAAGCATGATAATGTGATTGCTCTATATTTGGCAGGAAATTCACAAGTGGCTATCGTTAGAGCCCTGCAGCATTTAAATGTTAATAAATCTTTTGTTTCTCGTACCATTACTGCTTACGGTGGTAGTGGCTGTGTTGCATCGCGTCCGAAAAGTTGGTCAAAAAACACTAACAACACCAGAAATGATACGAAAATGAAAGTCAAATTTATTGGAAATCCGCTCCGCACTGGTAGAAAACTTGCTCGTGAGCTAAACGTAGCGGGAATGAATTAAAAACAATTACCGAATTTGGTTTTCTCCGATGATAAGCCCCTATACATTGAACAGTTCTTGATCGGTTTTACTTGCCAAAATAGTCAGCGGACAATTTACATTTTCGATAGGCCACCAGAACTCAAGCAATGCTGATTGTGTTGGTCATTGACCATTTGATAAAATAAATGCCCAATAGTATCGGTATCAAATTATCCTTAAGACAGTATAAATGCCCTGGACACACAAAATTTTCGGCCGCAGACCATGGACATTCCAACAGGACTCAGAACCATGGTATTCAGCATGCGTCAACCCACAATGGCTTAAAAAGGTTACTCGTTTCATTTCTACCCCACAATGGCCGCCAAATATTCGGGATCTCAATCCGTAGGTCTTGTGCACCTAGGGTATTTTGGAGAGTAAGGTTGGCGCTAAAAAATGCCACTCGAGCCAAAAATTAATATACTAAAATTTGGAGAAAATTTTACCAAAATACTACCAACCAAAAAAAAATCTTTCTTTGCAAAATTTTATTTGCATAGAAAAATTTATCAAAAATTTATATTTATAGAAATGATTTTAAACATTTTATTTCAGTAGAAAATTATCAAAATATTATTTCTATAGAAATTTTTATCAAAATATTATT
Organism: Haematobia irritans; assembly: GCF_050003625.1. Lineage (NCBI taxonomy): Eukaryota > Metazoa > Arthropoda > Insecta > Diptera > Muscidae > Haematobia > Haematobia irritans. The sequence goes on along the minus strand of NC_134399.1, from coordinate 200,047,717 downwards.
TCCATAGAAATTTTTTTCAAAAATGTATTTCTTTGGAAAATTTTGTCAAAATTTTATTTCTATTGAAAATTTTTCCAAAAAAAATATTTTTCTATAAAAAATTTTGGAAAAATTTTATTCTTCTAGATTCTAGAAAATGTTGTAAAAATTTCATTTCTATCGAAATTTTCTGAAAATTTTATTTCCACAGGAAATTTTGTCAAAATTTTATTTCTATAGAAAAATTTTTCAAAAAAATATTTTTCTATAGACAATTTTGAAAAAATTTTATTTTTATAAAAAAATTTTGTCAAAATTTTATTTTTATAGAAAATGTTTTAAAAATTTCATTTCTATCGAAATTTTCTGAAAATTTTATTTCCACAGTAAAGTTTGTCAAAATTTTACTCCTATAGAAAATTTAAATTTTTGTTTAATGTTGTCAAAATTTTATTTAAATCGAAAATTGTTGTGAAAATTTTATTTTAATAGAAAACTATTGTAAAAATTTTATTTCTGTAGAAAATTTTGTCAAAATTTTATTTCTATAAAAAATTTTGTCAAAATTTTATTTGTATAGAAAATTTTGTCAAAATTTTATTGCTATAGAAAATTGTGTCAAAATTTTATTTATAGAGAAAATCTTTTTAAAACTTATTTTTATTGAAATCTTTTTTAAAAATATAATTGCTATAAGAATTTTTTATTTTCTATAGAAAATTTTGTCAAAATTTTATTATATAGATTTTTTTTTTCAAAATTTTAATGCTGTAGAAAATTTTGTCAAAATTTTATTTATAGAGAAAAATTTTTTAAAACTTATTTTTATGTATTTTTTTTTTAAATTGTTATTGCTAAAGGAATTTTTTGCCAAAATTTTAATTCTATTTTTGTCAAAATTTTATTTCTATAGAACATTTGTTTTCAAAATTTTATTGCTATAGAAAATTGTGTCAAAACTTTATTTATAGAGAAAGTCTTTTTAAAACTTATTTTTATTGAAATTTTTTTAAAATCTAATTGCTATAGCATTTTTTTTATTTTCTATAGAAAATTTATTTCTATAGGAAATTTTGTCAAAATTTTATTATATAGATTTTTTTTTTAAATTTTATTGCTGTAGAAAATTTTGTCAAAATTTTATTTATAGAGAAAATTTTATTAAAACTTATTTTTATTTATTTTTTTTTTTAATTTTTTAATTTTTTTTTTGCCAAAATTTTAATTCTTTTTGTTTTTGTCAAAATTTTATTTCAATAAAAAGTTTGGTAAAATGTTATTTCTATAGATATTTTTGTCAAAATTTTATTGCTACAGAAAATTGTGTCCAAATTTTATTTATAGAGAAAATCTTTTTAAAACTTATTTTCATTGAATTTTTTTTTAAAATCTAATTGCTATAGGATTTTTTTTTTCGATAGAAAATTTTGTCAAAATTTTATTATATAGAATTTAGTCAAAATTTTATTGCTGTAGAAAATGTTGTCAAAATTTTATTTATAGATAATTTTTTTTTTTAAACTTATTTTTATGTATTTTTTTTTTTTTAATTGTCATTGCTAAAGGAAATTTTTGCCAAAATATTAATTTTTTTATGTCAAAATTTTATGTCCTTCGTTTTGTTGACCTGTTGTTCTAATTTATTTTATTATTATTTCGGCTTGAGGTCCTTTTAATAAAAAATCCTTTTTACGATTTTTGATTACTGGTTAACTTTATTCTCCAATATTTCGACTAACATCGTTAAAAATTTTATTTCAATAACAAATTTGGTAAAATTTTATTTCTATAGAAAATTTTGTCAAAATTTTATTGCTATAGAAAATTGTGTCAAAATTTTATTTATAGAGAAAATTTTTTTAAAACTTATTTTGATTGCAATTTTTTTCAAAATCTAATTGCCATAGGATTTTTTATTGTCTATAAAAATTTAATTTCTATAGAAAATGTATATAAATTCTATTGCTGTAGAAAATGTTGTCAAAATTTTATTTATAGATAATTTTTTTTAAAACTCATTTTTATGTATTTTTTTTTTTAACTGTCATTGCCAAAGAAAATGTTTGCCAAAATTTTTATTCTATAGAAAAATTTATCAAAATTATATTTCCATAGAATATTTTGTCAAAATGTTATTTCGATAGAAAATTTTGCCTAAAGTTTACATCTTTTGTCAAAATTTTATTTCTATAAAGAATCATAATTGGTCATAATTGTATTTTTATAGAAAATATTCTCAAAATTTTATTTCTATCGAAATTTTCTGAATTTTTTTTTTTACAGAAAATGTTGTCAAAATTTTATTTCTATAGAAAAATTTGGCAAAAGTTTTATTTCTAAAGAACATTTTGTCAAAATGTAGAAAATTTTATTCCTATAGAAAATGTTTTAAAAATTTTAGTTCTATAGAAAATTTTGTCATTTTTTGTTATTACTAAAGAAAATTTCATCAAAATTTTATTTCTAAAAAAAATTTGTCAAACTTTTATTTCTATCGAAATTTTCTGAAAATTTTATTTCTATCGAAATTTTCTGAAAATTTTATTTCCATAGGAAATTTTCTGAAAATTTTATTTCTATATGAAATTTTGTCAAAATTTTATTTCTATAGAAAATTTTAAATTTTTTCTACAGAAAATGTTATCAAAATTGTATATCTATAGAAAATTTTGTCAAAGTTTTATTTCTATAGAAATTTTTGTCAAAACTTTTTTTCTATAAAAATTTTCAAAATTTTTTTTCTATAGAAAATGTTATCAAAATTTTATATCTATAGAAGAATTTGCCAAAAATTTTATTTCTATAGAAATTTTTGTCAAAATTTTAATGCTATAGAGAATTTTGTGCAAATGTTATTGCTGAAGAAGATTACGTCAAAATTTTGTTTCTATAAAAAATTTTGTCAAAATTTTATTTCTATAGAAAATTTGCCTAAAATTTTATTTTTGTAGAAAATTTTGTCCATATTATTGTTTTTATAGAAAATTTTGTCATAACTTTATTTTCGTAGGAAACTTTGTCAATTTTTTTTTATAGAAAATGTTGTCAAAATTTTATTTCCATTAAAAATTTATGAAGTATTATTTGGAGAGGAATATTTTTCAAAATCTACCAACACATCAAGAATTCTCCTAATCTACCATTTTTGGTAGAATTCTACAAACTGTGGCAACCGTGGTCTCAAGCTGTAGGTGCATCCCAATACAACCCTTTCTTCGTGTTTAAAGAGACAGACCTATGACTAAATATAGAAAAGTTTAGAAGGGGCCATATCTGAACAATTTGGATTTTTCAAAATACAAACGCTTAAAAAGCCCATTATTTAGGCACACTATATACAAATTGCTTCCACATTTCGTCATGTACGACCTTGTGTTTCAAAAAAATAAAATGATAATAGACAGATTTTTCAAGTGTAGAGTTAGGTTAGGTGGCAGCCCGATGTATCAGGCTCACTTAGACTATTCAGTCCATTGCGATACCACATATCACTGAGTGCTGCCCGATTCCATGTTAAGCTCAATGACAAGGGACCTCCTTTTTATAGCCTCGGACTCGGCTATAAAAATGAGCTGCCACATTGCAGTGAAACCACTTAGAGAAGCTTTGAAACCCTCTGAAATACCACCAGCATTACTGACCTTGTGTATTGCACCGCGGTGGCTTCAAGTGTAATGTAAATACATTGAAAAATATTTCACGTTTTCTCATATTAAGAACGATTCTCCCATACTATGATTTTCAATTGCACTACAGGGAAAGAATGATTTTTAAATTCAACTGCATTTCTCTTTTAGACGCGATACAATATTTCTATTGTTATAGATGTTCTACATCATAGTCTGGTGATCCAATATATGAATCATTATAACTCACTGTAAAGCATTTGTCGTTCTAAACAAAGGAATTAAATAAATTTATATTGAGTGAATAACTGACTTACAGCTACAATTTTATTACCCCCACTGTGAACCCCTACTTACTTTCATATGATTAAAGTATCTCTATGGATGAGTGACAAGTAGACCTTAAAGCCAAGAGCACATTCACTTACTTCATACTCACTCACATACATACCTATATATTCATGTACTAATAATGAAATACCAAAATAATGATATTACCACCCCCTCCCTCATGATCACAGAAGAGCACATTGTTGGAAAAATTCTAAAACATGTGAGCACATATGAGAGGAATGTCATCAAGAGGGAAAGTAAGAGTGAGTGGATACGATTTTTTTTTGTTTGTTTTTTTTTTTTTTCATTTCTCTTCTCTGCGTGTAGGCGTAGCTATATGCTCAAAGCAGATGGTAGCGGGAGGAGATGTGTGCTATATTAAGTTTCTTTTGTTGCAATGAGCATTTGAGGCCTGCACAAATACTATAAAACTTTTACATTGCAATGGTAAGCATTCACAAAACATTCATCGTAGCAGCAAAAACAACAATGACCATAACGAAAATAACAAACTGGTTAAGTAGCTTTAGGCGATAACATTTCATTTCACTCTCATTTCATCATTTAAAAAAAAATCTCAAGCACATGAGCATCAAGCCAACTACATATTATATGTGTCACATGGATACACTCACACACATAACTGAGAAAGTAGAACTTTTCTAAATTTGAACATATTCACAAGTAGACAAAAAAATTGATGGCATTGTTACCAATACCAATGTCTGTGAGAGAAAGACATAGATCTGCTTTCTGTCTTTTTTTATTGAGTATGGAGCGAGAACTTAGACTGTGATCAAATGATGAGTTGAAAGTAGGATGAAAATTTATATAAATTACATAAAAATACCAAAGAGTTTCTAATTCCACCGAAGAGGTCCTTATTTCAATATACCACACTGTGAACAGCGCATATGTTTGCAACACATCATCCGGCTGTTATACATGGTGTCTTCGGCAATATTGCTCAGGGCCGGCAAATGAATCGATCTAGCCATATCCGTCGGTCTATCGTGGAGAATGCATTAAATATTATCCGATGAGAACCGTCAAATTTCTATAGGTATATGTTTCTGGGATACGAAATTTTAGTCCAAACTAGTTTTCATTTATTGTTAGAATTATTTTTTGAAGCCAAACAAAGTTCATTGACGGCTACCATAAACAAAGATGTGCGTGCATGTAAATCAAGATGATAAAAAAATAAAATTTGTGGAATGTCTTTATAACGATTATACAAAATAGTTCTGACATAAACTGTATTGCAATGTATCTTTCTGTTTCAAAGCTTCTGTAAGTGGTTTCACTGCAATATGGAACGCCGTTCGGACTCGGCTATAAAAAGGAGGTCTCTTGTCATTCAGCTTAACATTGAATCGGGCAGCAATTAGTGATAAGAGAGAAGTTCACCACTGTGGTATCACAATGGACTGAATAGTCTAAGTGAGCCTGATACATCGGGCTAACCTAACCTATCTTTTTGGCTCAAAAAATTATTAAAAATGGAAGAAAATCGGCAGCAACAAATTTCTGCTCATTTAATTTAATTTATTTTAAAGAAAATTAACTTTTTATATATCCTTGATATAGTTGACCTTTTGTTTTAATTTATTTATTTATTTATTATTATTTAAATTCTTCAAAATTAATGAAAACGAAATGAACTCTTTAGATATTTGTTGACTTTTTGTATCTTCACCATAAAGCCAATTTTAAAGACTCTGTTGGCCCATGAAGAAAAAAATCAGAAAAAAAACTTATAAGTTCAAATGTGTCTCCTAGTAATAGCTCGAAATCAAATAAATGTGGATTTGAAATCCCTTTTTATAAGGTATGTACATGATAGTTGAAAACTAGTTAAAAGTGATTTTCGAAATATAAAATTTGGAATTATCAAATTAAAATGTGTCATACTCATATCCTTGCTTCAATTCTCTAAATTTAAAGTCCATAAATTTTGTAGAACTCTATCAAATTTTGTCCAGATAGGGTCAGATTTAAATATATGTATATGGGAACATAAATCGTTATATACGTATAGGACCCAACACATTGAACAGATTTGATATGCTATCGAAAATGTGAATCTACAATGTGGTGCAGGTTATAATATAGTCGGCCCCGTCCGACTTTAGACTTACCTTACTTGTTTCTATTGAAGTAGTAAAGAGCACACCCAGACCACAGTTTCGTGCACCGTCTGATAGAATTTGTAATGACTCTCACATTATATTAGAGATCGTGTACAGAAATTTGTCTATCACCTTTATCATCCGCGTACGCCACTATTTTTATACCCTCTACCATAGGAATAACTTTGTCATTCCGTTTATAACACATCGAAATATTGCTCTAAGACCTCATAAAGTGGGTCGTGGTGAAATTCTGAGTCGATCTGCGCATGTCCGTCCGTCTGATGAAATCACGCTAACTTCCGAACGAAACAAGATATCGACTTGAAACTTGGCACAAGTAGTTGTTATTGAGTAGGTCGGATAGTATTGCAAATGGGCCATATGGCTCCACTTTTACGTATAGCCCCATATAAACGGACCCCCAAATTTGGCTTGCCGATTCTCTAAGAGAAGCAAATTTCATCCGATCCGGCTGAAATTTTGTACATGGTGTTAGCATATGGTCTCTAACAACCATGCGAAAATTGGTCCACATCGGTCCATAATTCTATATAGCCCCCATATAAACCGATCCCCAGATTTGGTTTGCGGAGCCTCTAAAGGAAGCACATTTCATCCGATCTTGCTGAAATTTGGTACATGGTGTTAATATATGGCCTCAAACACCAATGCAAAAATTGGTCCACATCGGTCCATAATTATATATAGCCCCCATATAAACCGATCCCCCGATTTGGCTTGCGGACCCTCTAAGAAACGAAAATTTCATCCGATCCGGCTGAAATTTGGTACATGGTGTCGGTATATGTTCTCTAATGACCATGCAAAAATTGGTCCATATCGGTCCATAATTATATATAGCCCACATATAAATCAATCCCCAGATTTGGCTTGCGGAGCTTCTATGAGAAGAAAATTTCATTCGATCCGGTTGAAATTATCCACATGGTGTTAGCATATGATCTCTAACAACCTTGCAAAAATTGGTCCACATACGTCCATAATTATATATAGCTCCTATATAAACCGATCGCCCGATTTGGCTTGGGGAGCCTCTAAGAGAAGCAAATTTCCTTCGATCCTGCTGAAATTTGGTACTTCGTGTTAGTATATGGTCTCTAATGACCATGCAAATATTGGTCCACATCGGTCCATAATTATATATAGCCCCCATAGGTTAGGTTAGGTTAGGCAGCAGCCCGATGTATCAGGCTCACTTAGACTATTGAGTCCATTGTGATACCACATTGGTATCACTGAGTGCTGCCCGATTCCATGTTAAGCTCTATGACAAGGGACCTCCTTTTTATATGCGAGTCCGAACGGCGTTCCACATTGCAGTGAAACCACTTAGAGAAGCTTTGAAACCCTCAGAAATGTCACCAGCATTACTGAGGTGGGATAATCCACAGCTGAAAAACTTTTTGGTGTTCGGTCGAAGCTGGAATCGAACCCACGACCTTGTGTATGCAAAACGGGCATGCTAACCATTGCACCACGGGAGCCCCCATACAAACCGATCACCAGATTTGACCTCTGGAGCCTCTTGGATGACCAAAATTCATCTGATTCAGTTGAAATTTGGTACGAGGTGTTAATATATGGCCTCAAACTCCTATGTAAAATTTGGTCGAAATCGGTTCATAATGATATATAGTCCTTATATAAACCGATCCCCAGATATGACCTCCGGAGCCCCTTCATTCGATCTGATTGAAATTTGGTACGTGGTGGTAGTATATGATATTTAACAACCATGCCAAAAGTGGTCCATATCAGTCCATATATAGCCCCCATATAAACCGATCCCGAGATTTGGTTTTGGAGCCACTTGGAGGAGCAAATTTCATCCGAGTCAGTTGAAATTTGGTACATTGGGCCATTAACAACCATGCGTAACTAAATCGGTATATAGTAATATGTAGCCCTCTAATAAATCGATCCCCAACCACACAAAAATTGGTCCATATCAAGTTCATAATTGTACAAAGAAACAAATTTCACGAAAATTTTTCCAATTAAAATTTTAATTGAGTTTTAAAAAATATGCAATTAAAAATTTAATTGATTTAATTGAAACAAAAATCAATCACAAAAATTAATAGTATCAATTAATTATACCCTTCACCACTACTGTGGTACAGGGTATAATAAGTTTGTGCATTTGTATGTAACGCCAAGAAATAGTAGTCATAGAACCATCTTTTAGTATACCGATCGGCTTATAATTAAATTCTGAGTCGATTTAACGATGTCCGTCTGTCTGTCTGTCCGTCCGTCCGTCTGTCTGTCTGTCCGTCCGTCCGTCTGTCTGTATATGTAATTTTGTGCACAAAGTACAGGTCGCAGTTTAAGTCTGATCGTCCTCAAATTTGGCATGACGTCTTTCTTCTGGTCAAAGACAATCGCTATTGATTTTGGAAAATATCGGTTCAAATTTAGATATAGCTGCCATATATATTTATCACGGATTTAATCATAAATCACGTATTTATGAACCGATGTTCTTCAAATTGCGTACATCTGAATATTTTGCCAGTCCCGTAAAATCTGCAAAATATCAGTTAAATCGGTTCAGATTTATATATAGCTCCCATATATATCTTTCGTCCGATTTGGACTTATATGGCCTCAAAAGCCAGAGTTTTGTCCTGATTTGCGTTTAATAGTATCGTTCAGTGTGCCACATTTGGTCAAAATCGGTTCAGATTTAGATATAGCTCCCATATATAGATTTCGCCCGATTTACACTTATATGACCACAGAGGCCAATTTTTTGCTCCGATTTAGTTGAAATTTTGCACAGGGAGTAGAATTAGCATTGTAACTATGCGTGCCAAATTTGGTTGAAATCGGTTCAGATTTAGATATAGCTCCCATATATATGTTTTTCTGATTTCGACAAAAATGGTCAAAATACCAACATTTTCCTTGTAAAATCGCCACTGCTTAGTTGTAAAAATGACTCTAATTTTCCTAAACTTCTAATGGATATATATCGAGCGATAAATCATAAATAAACTTCTGCGAAGTTTCCTTAAAATTGCTTCAGATTTAAATATTTCCCATATTTTTTACTAACAATTGTTCCACCCTAGTGCATTAGCCGAATTAAATTTTGAGTCTATAGATTTTGTAGAAGTTTATCAAATTGTGTCCAGATCGAGTGATATTTAAATGTATGTATTTGGGACAAACCTTTATATATAGCACCCAACACATTTGACGGATGTGATATGGTATCGAAAATTTAGATCTACAAAGTGGTGCAGGGTATAATATAGTCGGCCCCGCCCGACTTTAGACTTTCCTTACTTGTTTTTTAATTGGATCAATTAATTTTTAATTGGCTCGCTACGTACCATGCAAAAGTCCATATCGATTCGTAATTATTTGTAGACTTACGTATACATATCTTTTTTGTCTAATATATACAACGTATGGACTAACTAACAATTTAGAAAACGATGTTAAGAAGTTTTAAGATACCACAACCCAATTAATTCGATTATGGATGACAGTCTTTCGTAGAAGTTTCTACGCAATCCATGGTGGAGGGTAGGTTAGGTTAGGTTATGTGGCAGCGCTATGTATCAGGCTCACTTAGACTATTCAGTCCATCGTGATACCACATTGGTGAACTTCTCTCTTATCAATGAGTGCTGCCCGATTCCATGTTAAGCTCAATGACAAGGAACCTCCTTTTTATAGCCGAGTCCGAACGGCGTTCCACATTCCAGTGAAACCATGTAGAGAAGCTTTGAAACCTTCAGAAATGTCACCAGCATTACTGAGGTGGGATAATCCACCGCTGAGAAACTTTTTGGTGTTTGGTCGTAGCTGGAATCGAACCCACGACCTTGTGTATGCAAGGCGGGCATGCTAACCATTTCACCCCGGTGGCTCCGGTGGTGGAGGGTATATAAGATTCGACCTGGCCGAATTTACGGCCGTATCTATTTGTTATTCCTTGGTTATGCGGAAAAGTCCGAATCTCGTTTACTATGAGTGACCAAAGTAGGGGCGATAACACATCCCCTTGAGGCAGTTCCCTTGATGTAGTCGCATTTCTTGTAGAATTTGCCAGTTCCGCTTCCACATTTCCTCAATCTATTCTAATACAAAGTCACTCACATCATTCCTTTCTAATACCAAGTAATACCATTTCGATTCTTGTAATATTAAAAGGGCCTGTATGATAACCCGTTGGTATAACATAAATTTTGTTAAAATCTATTCTCTCCTCCACTTCCGATTAAAAGCTAACCTTGAAAATTCAGAGTTTAAGACATTCAACACTGTGCAAACAAACTAAAATTATTTTTAAATATTAAAGTAATTTGTATTCCTTAAATATTCCTCCTCCGTCCACCATTGCAGGATCTACAAGTATGACATGAATGCCAACACGAAAAATGAGTTCAAAATCAACAATAGCGGTAGCTAGCAAAAAAAAAAACAAACTCGCAGTATATGTCACATCTAATATTTATAGCTGTCAGTTTTAGTTTCGCTTTCCATTCGTCACAATATATCTTTGAATAATGCAGGAATTTTGCTTTTTAATCGCAGCCGTAGTAGCAGCAGCAATGTCAGCATTAGAAAGGATGTTGCTTTTTGTTCTCTTCTCTTTCCATATTTTTTTGTGTATCTTGCAGCATAATAAATTCGTATATTCTCGTTTTTTTTTTTTTTTTTTTTTTTTTGTTTAATGTTGAGCTTAGAACAGAACAATGATAGTGATTTAGGGGCATTTGTCAAACCGGAGATTGGGGAATATTTTCCAAACCTTGGCAGTTGTTGACATGATTTTTGGACTTGAAAAGAAATGGGTTTGCATAAAACAACAGAACGGGGATATATAGTAACTTTTCCCAATTGAATTGTCGCATTACGAAAAGAATTTAGTCATTAAATTTTTAATAAAGAAAGTCAACAAAATAGATAGATGACTTCCATGCATTTGTTCAAAATCGAATAGAATAGCAAAAGCAAGTAGAAATTTTTTAAGAGAATCCATATCTGAAATAAAGAAAATTGGGTCATCTGCACACTAAACACGATATTGACCTAATGTGGAAATTTTTAGCACATTCAATTTATTTTTAAATGACATTTTATTATTTTTTTTCTATTTCAGTGCTGACGAAGGATTCGATGGCACCTATGCCACAAATGTGGTTGTGCGAAATAATGGCTCATGTCTATATGTGCCGCCTGGTATCTTCAAGTCCACTTGTAAAATTGACATCACATGGTTCCCTTTCGATGATCAACGATGTGAAATGAAATTTGGTTCATGGACCTACGATGGTTTTCAGGTGAGTACCATAAGCCATACAACAAAACTATAATTGAATATGAATAAATGCTATTCCTTCAAAAACAAAACTATCAAAAATTTAATTAAAAATTTATATATTACAAATATAGTTGATTAAAAAATAAAAACAAAATCTAACAAATCCCACAAACTACAACCAATGTTTGGCGTTTTACAACTTATTGCAAAACATTGAATATTGTTCGAGTTCATGAATATTCCACACACAATTGAATTCAATTGAGTTTAGTTAAGTTTCAATTACAAAACGAAAAATTCTTTTTTCAGCATTGTTTTAAACGATATTCGATTGTTTTAACATTTGTTCAATATTCGGTGTAAAAATAACCATCAAATACAGCAATAGCTTTATTAAAAAAAAAAACTGTTTAAGGACTTCAATATTCACTGGAAAATTTACACAATCACAATTTAGCATTTCACAGCAGGATTTTATGTTTTTATCAAAAACAGCTCTTTAGTACTGTGGAGTTTTTGTATAATTTGCCATAAATGGCTCATGTAAAATGAGAGATTCATTGTGTTTGTCACACATAGAAATATGAGTTTCAAATTTTACAAACTATATATATTTCTTATCAAAATCAAATTCTGAGATGATAACGCGATGTCAGATTGTTACCTCTTTTTAAATACAAAATATTATAGAACAACAATTAATATGGAATCCCATATGAAGTATATTTGCAATTGACTAAATTCCCTATAGAAATAAAATTTTGAGAAAATTTTCTATAGAAATAAAATTTTGACATTATTTTCTATAGAAATAAAATTTTATACGTTTTTGTTTTTTATTGTTAATTTGTACTTCAATCATATTTGTTGTTTTGATCTCAGCTTTAAAATCATTGCGTTGACTAAACTACAAGAGTAGCTTAACCAACAGAGAAAAATAATGTTTGTCAAATTTATTTGAACAAAGCCCTATATATGGTTGGATGGACGCACGTTTAGGAATTACCACATTCCTCATGTGTTCTACATATGAAATAAAATTTTGACAACATTTTCTATAGAAATAAAATTTTGAAAAAATTTCTATAGAAATAAAATTTTGACAAAATTTACGATAGAAATAAAATTTTGACAAAATTTTCTTAAAAATAAAATTTTGACAAAATTTTCCATCGAAATTAAATGTTGAAACAATTTCTATTGAAATAACATTTTGAGAAAATTTTCTTTACGAAAAATTGACAACATTTTCCATAGAAATAAATTTTTGACAAAATTTTTTATAGGAAAAAAAATTTTGACAATATTTACTATTGAAATAAAAATTTGACAAAATTTTCTTTAAAAAATAAAATTTGAAAAAAGAATCTATAGAAACACAATGTTGACAAAACTTTCTTTAAAAAATTAAATTTAAAAAAATATAGAAATAATATTTTGACAAAATTGTCTATAGAATTAAAATTTTGACAATGTTTTCTATAGAAAAAAACAAACATTTGACAAAATTTTTTTTTTAAAAAAAATTTTACAAAATTTCTATAAAAATAAAATTTTGACAAAATTTACTATAGAAATAAAATTCTGACAAAACTTACTATAGAAATAAAATTTTGACAAAATTTTCTATAGAAATAAAGTTTTGACAAAATTTTCTATAGAAATAAAATTTTGACAACATTTTCTAAAGAAATAAAATTTTTGACAAAAATTTCTATAGAATCAAAATGTTGACAAAGCTTCTGTAGAAATAAAATTTGAACAAAAGTTTCTGTAGAAATATTATGTTGACAAAATTTTCTATAGAAATGACATTTTGCCAAAATTGTCTATAGAAATTAAATTTTGACAAAAGTTTTAAATTTTCCATAAAAATAAACTTTTGACAAAATTTTATATTGGAAAAAAAGGTTGACAAAAAATTAAAAAAAAAATTAAAAAAATTCTATAGAAATACAATTTTGACAAAACTTTCTTTAATTAACTTTTTAAAGAAAGTTTTTAAAAAAAATATAGAAAAAAAAATGTTGACAAAATTTTCTATAGGAATAAAATTTTGACAAAATTTTCTATAGAAATAAAATGTTGACAAACCTTTTTATAGAAATAAAATTTTGACAAAATTTTCTTTTAAAATAAAATGTTGACAACATTTTCTATAGAAATAAAATGTTGAAAAATTTTTCTATGGAAGTAAAATTTTCACAGAATTTTCTTTCAAAAATAAAATTTTGCAAAATTTTCTATAGAAATAAAATTTTGAAAAAAGTTTCTGTAGAAATAAAATTTTCGCAAAAGTTTCTATAGAAGTAAAATGTTGCCAACATTTTCTAAAGAAATAAAATATTGACAAAATTTCTATAGAATCAAAATTTTGACAAAAGCTTCTGTAGAAATAAAATTTGAACAAAAGTTTCTGTAGAAATAAAATGTTGACAAAATTTTCTATAGAAATGACATTTTGCCAAAATTGTATATAAAAATTAAATTTTGACAAAAGTTTTAAATTTTCCATAAAAATAAACTTTTGACAAATTTTTTTATTGGAAAAAAAAGGTTGACAAAAATTAAAAAAAAAAATTTTAAAAATTCTATAGAAATACAATTTTGACAAAACTTTCTTTAAAAAAATTAAATTAAATTATAGAAAAAAAATGTTGACAAAATTTTCTATAGGAATAAAATTTTGAAAAATTTTTCTATGGAAGTAAAATTTTCACAGAATTTTCTTTCAAAAATAAAATTTTGCAAAATTTTCTATAGAAATAAAATTTTGACAAAAGTTTCTGTAGAAATAAAATTTTAGCAAAGGTTTCTATAGAAGTAAAATGTTGCCAACATTTTCTAAAGAAATAAAATGTTGACAAAAATTTCTATAGAAACAAAATGTTGACAAAAGTTTCTGTTGAAATAAAATTTGAACAAAAGTTTCTGTAGAAATAAAATTTTGACAAAATTTTCTATAGAAATAAAATTTTGACAAGATTTTCAACAGAAATGTAATTTTGACCAAATGTTCTAGACATAAAATTTTGACAAAATTTTCCATCGAAATTTTAAAAAATTAAAAAAATTTTTTTTTTTTACAAAATTTTCTATAGAAATAAAATTTTGACAACATTTTCTATAGAAACAATATTTTGACAAAAATATCTATAGAAACACAATTTTCTATAGAAATAAAATTTTACATTGACATAAAATGTTGACAAAATTTTCCACAAAAATTAAAATGTTACGAAATTTTCTTACAAAAGGTTTGACAAAATTTTCTATAGAAATAAAATTTTGACAAAATTGTCTATAGAAATAAAATATTGATAAAATTTTGACAAAATTTTCTATAGAAATAAAACTTTGACCAAATTTTCTATAGAAATAAAATGTAGACAAAATTTTCTCTAGTAATAAATTTTTGAGTAAATTTTCTATCGAAATATAAGTTTGGTAGACTATTATTGACTTGAGTGGTAACCATGATTATGAACCGATATGGACCAATTTTTGTGTGATTGGGGATCACGTAACTATTGACCGATATGGACCAATTTTGGCATGGTCGCTTAATATGGGGGCTATATATGATGAAATATAGGATGAAATTTGCTTCCCTAAGAGGTTCCACAAACCAAATCTGGGAGTCGGTTTATATGGGGGCTATACGTAGAAGTGGTTCAATATGGCCTATTTGCACCACCATCTGACCTACATCAATAACAACTACTTATGCCAAGTTTCAAGTCGATTACTAGTTTCGTTCGGAAGTTATCGTGATTTCAACAGACGGACGGACTGACATGCTTAGATCGACTCACAATTTCACCACAACCCAAAATATATATTCTTTATGGGGTCTTAGAACAATATTTCGATGTGTTACAATGGTGGAGGATACAAAAATTTAACAAAATTTTCAATAGAAATAAACTTTTGACAAAATTTCTATAGCAATAAGACAAAATTTTCTTTATAAATAAAAATTTGGAAAAAATTTCTATAGAAATAAAATTTTGATAAAAATTTCTTCAAAAATTAAATTTAAAAAAAAAAAAACAAGTAAGGAAAGTCTAAAGTCGGGCGGGGCCGACTATATTATACCCTGCACCACTTTGTAGATCTAAATTTTCGACACCATATCACATCCGTCAAATGTGTTGGGTGCTATATATAAAGGTTTGACCCAAATACATACATTTAAATATCACTCGATCTGGACAGAATTTGATAGACTTCTACAAAATCTATAGACTCCAAATTTAAGGCGGCTAATGCACTAGGGTGGAACACAATGTTATTAAAAAAATATGGGAAACATTTAAATCTGAAGCAATTTTAAAGAAACTTTGCAAAAGTTTATTTATGATTTATCGCTCGATATATATGTATTAGAAGTTTAGGAAAATTAGAGTCATTTTTACAACTTTTCGACTAAGCAGTGGCGATTTTACAAGGAAAATGTTGGTATTTTGACAATTTTTGTCGAAATCAGAAAAACATATATATGGGAGCTATATCTAAATCTGAACCGATTTCAACCAAATTTGGCACGCATAGCTACAATGCTAATTCTACTCCCTGTGCAAAATTTCAATTAAATCGGAGTAAAAGATTGGCCACTGTGGTCATATGAGTGTAAATCGGCGAACGATATATATGGGAGCTATATCTAAATCTGAACCGATTTCAATAAAATGGCGCACTTAACTGCACTACTAATTGTACTCCTTGTGCAATATTTCAAACCAATTGGGCCAAAACTCTGGCTTCTAGGACCATATATATGGGAGCTATATCTAAATCTGAATCGATTTCAACCAAATTTGGCACGCATAGCTACAATGCTAAATCTATTCCCTGTGCAAAATTTCAACCAAATTGGGCCAAAACTCTGGCTTTTAGGACCATATTAGTCCATATCGGGCGAAAGATATATATATTGGAGCTATATATAAATCTGAACCGATTTCAATCAAATTTTGCACACTTGACTATACTACTAATTGTACTCCTAGTGCAAAATTTCAACCAAATTCGGCCAAAAATCTGGCTTGTGGGGCCATATAAGTCCATATCGGGCGAAAGATATATATGGGAGCTATATCTAAATCCAATCAAATTTTGCACACTTGACTACACGACTAAGTGTTATGTTTGTACAAAATTTCAAGCAAATCGGTATAAAACTCTGGCTGCTGGGTCCATATTAGTGCATATCGGGCGAAAGATATATATGGGAGCTATATCTAAATCTGAACCGATTTCTTCCAAAATCAATAGGGTTCTATTCTGACCCAAATTACGAACATGTGCCAAATTTGAAGGCGATTGGACTTAAATTGCGACCTAGATCCAGAATTAAAATTCGATTGTTTCTTAAGACTTTTACATGATATTTTGATGGCGTTTTTCATCTTCCGCAGTAAAACATTTAGCCTCCACAATAACAGACTTCAATATCCAGCTCCAAAAAAAAATGTTAGTCTCACTCTTAAATTATTAAAAGTTATATGCATTACATGCTAGCGATTGAAATCAATGGTGGAGTGCATTTCATTCTAACCGAACTTAGAGTCTTTATCTAGGTTTTATGCTCTTTTCTGTTTTCCCTCCAAAACCCTTATTTAGTTGGTAAGCTAGTCTCCCCCATATAAAAAAAAAAACTCTATTTCGATTTCATACTAAACTGAATTAGTTATTTAACAGATAGCAATTTTTGTCTCGAATATAGAAAAAAACACAGCCACAGGAGAAAACAAAATGTTTTTAACTATTCAGCGAAAAATGTTAAATAATTCTCGTCGGGGTTATTTGGCTATTCTATTTGCATTCAAATCAAATTCGAAATGCAAATCTCAAATATTTTTTTCTACCAAATTGTTCTTTTTTTGTTTTTGGGTGACAGTCAAAGGAATTTGCATACAAATTGTTTTTAATTCGTTTGATTGTAGAGGAGATTTTTTTGTAGTGCTGTGAAAAACAACTCCGGTCTGTTTCAATCCTTTGTGGTTTTAAGTGGTGTTGGAACTTTTCCCTGAAAAAATTATTGGTATTAAAAAAAATAAACAACAACAACAACAAAATAATATTTACAATAAATGACTAAATTCTCTAAAAACACTATTAACTATTAAGTGGAATTTAAAATTAACTATGTTAAGTGACAAAAAGAGAACGAATTGTGCTCACTTAATAGAAGAAAAGATGCAGATTTTAAAGTCTAATCTTCTAAGTTTAAGGAAAAACGGGTTTTCATTGATACGTTTATTGGCATTCGGTCAATTTCGTTCGAAAAATATATCGGTGATAAATTGTGGGTAAAATGCTTCAATCTCATTCTTTAATTAAATTCTTTCATTTACATTTCCAAAACACTAAAAAAAGCCAAACAGCAACAGCATTTTTAATTACACAGAAAGTATAAATATAAATTTTAAATAATATGCATATTTATAAATACTTTAATGTAAAATTAAAAAAAAAAAACTTGAACCTGTGTGGCCCTGATTACCATCACTATGTTAAACAATAATATTTACATAATTTAATTAATGCTAAATTTTTATGCAAATATTGTGTGTCAACAATTAAACATTGACAATTTTCTCAACTCAACTCAATGGCAACCAATATCGATTGACGACCATCCATTGAGCCATTTTTCCTCCCACCCAAAAAGGGATTGGGAAATATCATTAATGCAACATATTTAAATAATTTCGATTTTCTATGTCATTGATTGCTAATTGGAAAAGTTTTAAAGCTGCATAAATTTTATTAAATATTTAACGTTTGGACATTCGTATTTAAATTAAGAAACTGCTGTAATAGAAAGTTTAATAGCTTCGACTATAATGATACTTTCTTTTTAAATTTTGTTAAATTTTCCACAATAGAAAAACCTATAAATTCTATGTCGATGACGGTCAGACACTTATTAGAAATACAAATTCAACTTTATTCAATTAATGAAATGGTTTTGGAATTCTTGAGAGCATGGAAAACCATTTTATGGGAAGGCTTAATTCTATATCCACCACTTTATGACCACTATATATATATATATATATTTATTTATATATATATACATATATATATATACATATATATATATATATATATATATATATATATATATATATATATATATATATATATATATATATATATATATATATATATATATATATATATATATATATATATATATATATATATATATATATATATATATATATATATATATATATATATATATATATATATATATATATATATATATATATATATATATATATATATATATATATATATATATATATATATGTATATATATATAAATAAATAAATAAATATATATATATATATATATATATATATGTATATATATATATATATATATATATATATATATATATATATATATATATATATATATATATATATATATATATATATATATATATATATATATATATATATATATATATATATATATATATATATATATATTTCATGAACAATTTTCCAATTAAAATCTTAATTGAGTTTTAAAAAATATTCAATTAAAAATTTAATTGATTCAACAAATTTTTTAATTGAAATAAAATCAATCACACAAATTAATAGTATCAATTAAATAATTTAAATTGGATCAATTAATTTTTTAATTGACTGTCAATTAATTTTTTAATTGATACTATCATTTCATCATCATCATTTGAAGACATTTCAATTAAAAAATTAATTGGATCAATTAATTTCGTGATTGAATAAGAAAAAAAATTTTTGTGTGTAATAACCGTGCAAAAATTGTTCCACATCGGTCCATAATTATATAGCCCCCATATAAACCGATACCCCAATTTGGCTTGCGGAGCCTCTAGGAGAACCAAATTTCATCCGATCCGGCTGAAGCTTAGTACATGGTGTTAGTATATCGTCTCTAATTGCAAATGGGCCATATCGGACCACTTTTAACCGACGCTCAGATTTGGCTTTAGGAGCCTCTAAGAGAAGCAAATTTCATCCGATCCGGCTGAAATTTGGTACATGGTGTTAGTATATGGTCTCTAATGACCATGCACAAAATGGTCCACATCGGTCCATAATTATATATAGCTCCCCATATAAACCGATCCCCCGATTTGGCTGGAGGAGCCTCTAAGAGAAGCAAATTTCATTCGATCCGGCTGAAACTTGGTAGATGGTGTTAGTATATCGTCTCTAATAACCATGCAAAAATTGGTCCATATCGGTCCATAATTATATATAGCCCTCCAAATAAACCGATCCCCCGATTTGGCTTGCGGAGCCTCTAAGAGAAGCAAATTTCATCCGATCCGGTTGAAACTTGGTACATGGTGTTAGTATATGGTCTCCAACAACTAAGCAAAAATTGGTCCACATCGGTCCATAATTATATATAGCCCCCATATAAACGGATACCCCGATTTGGCTTGCGGAGCCTCTAAGAGAAGCAAATTTCATCGGATCCGACTTAAATTTGGTACATGGTGTAAGTATATGGTCTCTAACAACTATGCAAAAATTGATCCACATCGGTCTATAATTATATATAGCCCCATATAAACCGGTCCGCATATTTCGATTGCGGAGCCTCTAAGAGAAGCAAATTTCATCCGATCCGGCTTAAATTTGGTACATGGTGTAAATATATGGTCTCTAACAACTATGCAAAAATTGGTCCACTTGGGTCCATAATTATATATAGCCCCCATATAAACCGATCCCCAGATTTGACTTCCTTAGCTCTTGGAGAGGCAAAATTCATCCGATCCGGTTGAAATCTGGTACATTGTGCTAGTATATGTGGTATCACAATGGACTGAATAGTCTAAGTGAGCCTGATACATCGAGCTGCCACCTAACCTAACCTAACCTAACCTAACCTAACCTAACCTAACCTAACCTAACCTAACCTATCCTAGTATATGGCCGCTAACAGTCATGCCAAAATGGGTCCATATCGGTCTATGTCGAGTATATAGCTAACTCGTATAGGCGATCCCCAAAAAATGTCAAAAATTTATTTCTATAGAAAATTTTATCAAAATTTTATTACTATACAAAATTTTGTCAAAATTTTAATTTCTATCGAAAATTTTGTCAAAATTTTATTACTATACAAAATTTTGTCAAGATTTAATTTTTATAGAAAATTTTGTCAAAATTTTATTTCTATAGAAAATTTTGTCAAACTGAATTATATACGTATTTAATCGGCTTTTTTTGTTTAATATATACCCCTGTGGACTAACTTACAATTGAGAAGACGGTGTTAAGAAGTTTTAAGATACCTTGCCAACGGCAAGTAATTAGATTGTGAATGACAGTCTTAAGTACAAGTTTCTATGCAATCCATGGTGGAGGGTACATAAGATTCAGCCTGGCCGAACTTACGGCCGTATATACTTGTTACTATTGCGAAAACATCGTGAGGTCTCTAGCTTAAATTTAGATCCCCTCATTAATGTTCATCACTGATTTCGGCAATTTATTCCATAAATACAGAAATGATGATCGTTTATAAGGATCTATTACCACGGTAGCCACACATGTCAAAAATAATCTACCAAATTTTGAAGAAAATTTTACCAAAGTTAAAAAAATCACATATTGAGGTTTTAATCAAAATTTTGTCAAAATTTGTTGTCTTTAGAAAATTTTGTCTAAATTTCATTTCTATAGAAAATTTGGTCAATATTTTATTTCTACAAAAGTACCAAAGTTTGAATAAAATTTTACCAAAGTTAGAAAAAATCACATATTGAGCTTTTAATTAAAATTTTGTCGAAATTTGTTTTCTTTAGAAAATTTAGTCTAAATTTCATATCTATAGAAAACTTGGTCAATATTTTATTTCTACAACTTTGTCAAAATTTTATTTGTGTAAAAAATGAAAGTAAGGAGAGGAATATTTAACAATCTACCAAAAAAAAAACAATTATTCTACTAATCTACCATAAAGTGAAATAATCTACCTTTTTTGGTAAAATTCTATCAACTGTGACCACGGTGTCTACCACCCAATTTTACCAGTTGAGATGTAAATTTTCTTTCGATCACCGGCTTCTTGGTTTTGTGTTTCGAAATCAAAATTTTGTCGAAATTTGTTTTCTTTAGAAAATTTAGTCTAAATTTCATATCTATAGAAAATTTGGTCAATATTTTATTTCTACAACTTTGTCAAAATTTTATTTGTATAAAAAATTAAAGTAAGGAGAGGAATAGTTAACAAAATCTACCAAAAAAAAAAAAAAAAACAATAATTCTACTAATCTACCATAAAGTAAAACAAGTAAGTAAAGTAGAAAGTCGGGCGGGGCCGACTATATCATACCCTAAACCACCATTACAGAATTAGTAATCATAAGCATTTATGGGGTAACATATAGGTCTGGGAGATAAACCACAGTTGCATATTTAAGAAAATTAAGGGGTACATGTCTATGGGTGCTTTGTGTCAATCTGACTATAGCTCATAGTCAATGTTGCCACAGAAAATGTTCGGTTTACCCTACAAGGACAAAAAAAGTTCCCTACTTTCCCATACATTCCCAAACAATTTTCCCTACTATATATTTTTCGTTAAATTTAAAAAAATTTACAAACCAAAAATGGTTCTAAGTACTTTATTATCTTAAAACAAGGATATACAACGTATATAACTTAGAATATAAATTTGTATTACCACAACGGTTGCCGCAGTTGGGAGAATTCTACCCAAATTAGTAATCTTTTTTGTTAAATCTCTATAAAAATAAAATTTTGGAAAAAGTTTCTATAAACAAATTTTTGTGAAAAATTTTGACAATAAATTCTATAGAAATAAAATTTTGAGAAAAAATTCCACAGACATAAAATTATGAGAAAATTTTTTATAGAAATAATATTTTGAAAAAAAAAAAATCTATAGAATTCAATTTTGACAAAATGTTCTATAGAAATAAAATGTTGACAAAATTTTCTACAGGAATAAAGTTTACCACACATTGTTAAAGATCAAGCCTTGGCGGCTGCTAATTTCCTTCTCTAGAGCCACCAAAATGTACAAATTATTACAAATTGTGTTGAGTGAAAATGTCCTACATTGTGGCCCTACGTCCCTACAAGACGCTAAATATTAGAAAAACCCTACATATAGGGAATTTCCCCTACTTCTAGCAAAACTGGCTGTGTTGATATTGCACCTTCGGAGTTAGTATGCCACTAATATTGAGCCCATTATTAAAAAAGAGAAAATCGTTAAATTAGTGTGGGTAATAAATACAAATTTGTAAAAATCGAGCAATATTCTTATGTAAGAGCTACAATTACGTATAAGAACGATAGGCTAGTACATAAAAATTTGAAATTTGAGTAACATTGGTTAATAAATAAGAGTACTATGACCAAATTTGGGAAAATCGAGCGATGCATATATATGGAAGCTATATCTAAATCTGAACCAATTTGCATAATATTTTGCTGGTTTGATTAATACCACAAAAGGTTACCTTGTGCAAGATTTGAGTAAAATCAGTTACGAAATGAGGCCTGTATGGTCAAACATAAGGTTATTAGGGGCGAATTTTTCAAAATCGGGTGATACATATATGGGAGCTATATCTACATCTGGACCGATTTCGATGAAATTTTGCACATATAGTTAGTACTAGAGAGGACTGGATCTAGCCAACTTTTAGTAAGATCGGTTAATAAATAAGGGTTCTATGGCCAAATTTTTGAAAACCGGGCTATACATATATATGGGAGCTATATCTAAATCTGAACCGATTTCGATGATTTTTTGCACATATAGTTAGTGCTATAGAAGACTACATTTAGCCAAATTTGGGTAAGATCGAATGATAAATAAGGGGTTTACGGCCAAATTTAGAAAAATCGGGCGGTACATATATATGGGAGCTATAGCTAAATCTGAACCGATTTCGATGATTTTTTGCACATATAGTTAGTGCTATAGAATATTATATTTAGCCAACTTTGAGTAAGATCGGTTGATAAATAAACGTTTTATGGCCAAATTTGTGAAAATCGGGCGATACATATATATGAGAGCTATATCTAAATCTGAACCGATTTGGATGAAATTTTGCAGACTTGAAGGGCGATGGAAAAGATTACCTTTTGTCAAATTTGGTGACAATCCGTCTGAAAAAACGCGCAACGTGACCCCATTTGTCGAAATCGGGCGATACATATATATGGGAGCTATATCTAAATTTGATCCGATTTCTTCCAAATTCAATAGCGTTCGTCCTTGTGCCCAAAAAACTCCCTGTACCAAATTTCATCAAAATCGGTTAATAATTGCGACCGGAATCCTGTGAACAACAAATACATGGACAGACGGACGGACGGACGGACACCAAGCGCTAGATCGACTCAGGAGGTGATTTTGAGTCGATCGGTATATATTTTATGGGGTCTAAAATCAATATTTCTGGTAGGCACATTTTTTGGCCGATCAAACTTATTATACCCTGACCACTATGTGGTTTAGGGTATAAAAAATCTACCTTTTTTGGTAGAATTCTATCAACTGTGACCACGGTGTCTACCACCCAATTTTACCACTTGAGATGTAAATTTTCTTTCGATCACCATCTTCTTGGTTTAGTGTTTCGAAATCTTGATTTTATTGCAAGCTGGTATGACAAACATTTTATATATATGTACATATTTTCTTTTTCAATTCCTAAATTATTACTGATTTTCAACAGCAGAGCCCCTTATCATTATTTTTTTGTTATTTGTCACATAAAACTTGTCAAACATTTATTGGGGATTTTTGTGGGGAATTTCATTAATAAATTTGGGAATTTTGGGGACAAACACGTACTAATATGGGGACAAAAGCCAGAAAAATACTGGAAACACTGCTCGTATGGCAACAGTTCACAGTTTCCCTAAGCCTCTTTAATGGTACATGGATGCGGGTAAGTAATATTCTAACGGACGATACGTTTCACATACGCTCACTGGTACCCAGCAAAAAATAACGAACACAAAAAGTAGGGAAAATGTTCTTTTTTAATCGGGAAGTGATGCGAAATTGGCGCAGAAGCGATGAATCTAACATGGACTTGTCATAGAACGGATGTCCACTATTTCAACAGCCGTTGCACTGAATTTGCATCACTTCTTAAGGTGTGATCCGAATTCAGTGTTTTGGATGTGAATTAAAAAATTTTAATATTTTTTTTATATTTTTGTTTTTTTATGATTTTTTATTTCTTCTAACATTTTTGTGACATGATATATTATCAGAAATCGCATTTTTTTCTGCAATCATGTCAGCATTTTGTATCATATTATTAATTCTTACTCTGTTTTGACCCTATTTAAAACAAACAAGGTTAAAATTTCCCATTAAAATATGAAGAAAAGAGAGCCATAAAAACTTGAACTAAAAGAACTTCTTGTGTAGTTATAATAGACAAAATCTTTGGGAGAACAGTTTTGGAAGTGTTTTTAAAATTATGCCTTTAGAAGAACTTCCAAATTTTTTCTGGGATTATAACCCATTTTTCCACACAATGCTGCATGATATGAAAATATTTAAAGTCCAATTAAGAAATCACCAGTTCACACTTCACACTACATCAATCAATGGCAAATATTTTGCCATATTGACCTTCGCAACGCTAATTGACATTTGCTGTTGCAATGTTAGTCAAACTTCTTTAATTTTTTGTCAAAGCAAAATATGAAAAGTTTGAATCGATTTATGGCATGGAATTCAGAATAGTTTTTGTCGAACACTTTATGTTCAATTAGTTGTATCAATATTTAAAGAGCTGCTGTTGATGATGATGACGTTTTTATAAACCGTGTTACAAGCTCGCAAAATTTTATTTCATAGTTAAATTAAAAGCTAAATTCATGTTTTCTACTATAACTAATGGGACCAATTATCAGCCCGACAAGTACAAATAGAAAATATTACAAAAAACTAATGTTTACTATTCCCCTCCAAAAAAAAAAAATATATTCGCTTCTATTTAGTTTTGTTAGTTTTTAATTGAACAAAAGGAAGTTTGAGATTTATTCAACAAATTCAAAAATATTGTTGCCAATGCTTTCCTCGCATAGGAAATTTTATAGTTTTTTTTTATAGATTGCTTGCACTCAGCTCTATCGAATTACTATGGTTACTTTGAGTTGGCAGTTTGCTACATGCAATAGATCTTTGGTTTTTTTTTATGTAATACATATTTGATAGTGATAAAACTAGTAACATAACTTCTACACATATTTATGTAAAGTATGAAAAATCCTAAGAGTAAAAATATCCAAAAATATATGGCACGTGATTTCATTGCCATAGATATATGCAGTACAGAAATACCAAATTCCAATATGAGAATAGATTGATAGACACAAAAAACAAATATTGTTCAAACATCCGTGGGATATCAAAAGCTTTTTTTTTTGTTTGAACGTATGTGCAAGGATCTAAAAGTATGAGAAGGAGAAGAATACGTGTCCATAAGTAATCGAAATTTTAAATTTCCACAACATATTTATGCATTTTTTGCGAAAATAAGAATTAGGTTAGCTTGGGCGTATAGTGGCATCCCGTTATATTAGATTAGCACAAGTAGTGAACTTTCCGATTCTGTATTTTAGGTCATTGACAATTATCCACTAAAAATCTATTTAACGGAACCTAAATATCAATGACACGGAACCTTATTTTCATAGACGAGTCGCAAAGGTGTTTCACATTAGGGTAAGTGCAGCAAATGTGGTATAGGCTGGTAATGTGGTATAGTAGCTTTTTTCTCTATCTAACAACCTACGAATAACTAAACCAATATGAATAGATTGTGGCTGTCAGAAAATGAAGCAATCAAAGATCAATTTGAGTTTTGCAACTCTTTCTTTGTGCCAGTTGAAAGAATTCACATTTACCCGTGCTGGAAGGTTTTTTTTTTGTGGTTCTTAATCATTTCGTTTTGTGTGAAGATATATTTTAAATTTATTAATTTTCGGATGTAAATAACTGACGAGTACTAAATAACCATAAAATGTATGCAATTGCGATACACATATTGCATTTATTTTTTTTACAAAAAAAGTTATATTATGGTGTACCACATTACCTGCACATTTTATGAATTCGTGCATAATGTGTTTTTTAAGAAATTCGCAAATATATCCGAAATTATGGGCTTCTTATTTTTTGTTTATAGTTGCGTGGATGGCTAACACTAGTAAAATGAATGTGGTAAAATCTAAGACTTGTCGAAGAAAAACAAAAAATTTGGCTTTCGAAAAACAAATGGGTATACCACATTTGCTGCACTTACCCCACGGTATAATGATTTACATTGCGGCTCACATGTATTGCAATAACGTCAGGTTGCAACCACGATTGCCACAGTTGTAGAATACCACAAAAAAATTTAGATTTCTGCACTGCTTGGTAGAATGGTAGAATTGTTGATGTTATGGTAGATATTACCAAACATTCCCCTCCAACTAAGAGGAACTTCATAAATTTTCTATAGAAATAAAACTTTGACAAAATTTTCCCATAGAAATAAAATTTTCACAAAATTTTCTATAGAAATAAAATTTTGACAAAATTTTCTATAGAAATAAAATTTTTACAACATTTTCTATAGAAATAAAATTTTGACAACATTTTCTATAAAAATACAATTTTGACAAATTTTTCTATTGAATTAAATTATTATAATTAATAAAATTTGATAATATTTTCTACAGAAATAAGCTTTTGACAAAATCTTCTATAAAAATTAAATTTGGACAAAAATTTCTATAAAATAAAATTTGGATACAATTTTCTACAGAAATACATTTTCGACAAAATTTGCTATAGAAATAAAATTATTTATTTATTTATTTATTGTTTATTTTAATCATACAGTAAATGTATGATAAAAAAAGGGGAAAAGTAGCATTGGCTGCTAAGGCCATCAGCTAAAAAATAAAATTTGGACAAAAATTCTATAGAAATAATATTTTGACAAAATTTTCCATAGAATGAAATTTTGAAATGAAATGTTGACCAAATTTTTTACAGAAATAAAATGTTGACAACATTTTCTATAGAAATAAAATGTTGACAAAATTTTCTATGGAACTTGAATGTTGACATTTGATTTGTTGTCGTGTTGACATTTAGAAATAAAATTTTGACAAACTTTTGTAGAGAAATGAGATTTTGACAAACTTTTCTATAGAAATAAAATTTTCCTAAAATATTCTATAGAAGTAAAATTTCGACAAAATTTTCTACAGAAATAAAATTTTGAAAAAATATTTTATGGAAATAAAATTTTGACAAAATGTTCTATAGAAATAAAATTTTGAAAAAATATTCTCTAGATATAAAATTTGGACAACATTTTCTATAGGAAAAAATGATGACAAAATTTTCTATAGAAACAAAATTAGGGCAAAACTTTTCTATAGAAATAAAATTTTGACAAAATTTTCTATAGAAATAAAATTTGACAAATTTTTTTATAGAAACAAAATTTGACAAAATTTTCTATAGAAATAAAATTTTGACAAACTTTTCATTAGAATTAAAATTTTGACAAAATTTTCTATAGAAATA
This sequence comes from Haematobia irritans, assembly GCF_050003625.1. NCBI lineage: Eukaryota > Metazoa > Arthropoda > Insecta > Diptera > Muscidae > Haematobia > Haematobia irritans. The sequence goes on along the minus strand of NC_134399.1, from coordinate 200,019,724 downwards.
GAATTTGATAATATTTTCTAAAGACATAAACATTTGACAAAATTTTCTATAGAAATAAAAGTTTGACAAAATTTTCTATGGAAATAAAATTTTGACAAAATTTTCTATAGAAATAAAATGTTGACAAAATTTTCTATAGAAATAAAATTTTGACATAATTTTCTATATAAATAAAATTTGATAAAATGTTCTATACAATATAAAATTTTCTATATAATAAATAACTTTTTACAAAATTTTATATAGAAATAAAATTTGGACAAAATGTTCTATAAAAATAAAATTTTGAAAAAATATTTAGCAACATTTTCTATAGGAAAAAATTTTGACAAAATTAGGGCAAAACTTTTCTATAGAAATAAAATTTTGACAAAATTTTCTATAGAAATAAAATTTGATAACATTTTCTATAGAAACAAAATTCGACAAAATTTTCTATAAATAAAATTTTGACAAACTTTTCTTTAGAAATAAAATTTTGACAAAATTTTCTATAGAAATAAAATTTTGACAAACTTTTCTTTAGAAGAAAAATTTTGACAAAATTTTCTATAGAAATAAAATTTTATAAATAAATAAAATTTGATAATATTTTCTAAAGACATAAACATTTGACAAAATTTTCTATATAAATAAAATTTTGACAAATTTTTCTATAGAAATAACATTTTCACAAAATTTTCTGTAGAAATAAACTTTTGAAAAAATTTTCTTAGAAATAAAATTTTGGCAAAATTTTCTATAGAAATGAAACTTTGACAAAATTTTCTATAGAAATAAACTTTTGACAACATTTTCTATAAAAATAAAATTTTCTATAAAATAAAATTTGACAAAACTTTTCTACAGAAATTTAATTTGGTAAAATTTGCAATAGATATAAACTTTTGAGAAAAAGTCCAAAAAGTTAATTCAAGAGATCGAGTTAACTCTTTGGGCACCTACCCTGCAAAAAAAGAGCTTCCAAAAAAGTAGTTTGGATCCCCAATCTGTGATCCGGAAGTAGTGCAAACTTGGATCATCTCCCATGAATTTTACATGGGCTTGTCATAGGTACTCCCTTTTGTACTCCCTTTTTGGATCCTTTGCATTGCTTTAGAAGTTGTGCCCTGGAAGTTAATTTGAATAAACAAATTTAAAAAGCACAAAAAAAAATTTTTTCAACCAATTTCACTTTTTTTATCAATATGTTTTATTACACAATTATTTTCCTATTATTTAATTTTTACAATTTGAAAGACTTTTTCGCTCCGACCAGGGGTTGAACCTGGGTTTGCTGGTACCATAATAGAACGCCTTAGCACACTCAGCCACAAACGCCATTGAACATAAAGCGTCGAAAGGTCAATTCAAATGTTTGTGATATGATAGTAATACGACACCAAGGAATACATTCTAATTGCTTCTCGATATGTTCTTTATTAATATGAACGAAAAAATAAGAAACGCAGGTTCAAATCTCACCAGCGGCAATTTTTTTTATCAAATATTTTTCTAAAAAAATATTTTTTTATGTGATGCATCGTTTTTATTTTTTATTTTCGGCATATATTTTCGTATAAATATATTTTTTCCATTAAAAATCAACAAAAAAATTAAAAATTCTCGTAATTTGCCAAACCTTCTCAAAAGAACTTCCATGGAAGCGAAAAAGTCAAACGGCACAGGTTCAAATCCCAGCGGGGATGAAATTGATTTTTTTTAATCATTTTTTTACTTTTTTTATTAATATCTATTTTTTTAGTTTTTTATTAGTTTTCTATTTTTATGTAAAATTTAATTATACAAAATTTGCACTTAAAATAGCCTGATTGCGTTCTTTCTTATACTTGTCCACAAGGACTGCATCGGAAGTAGAAAAAAATCATTGGGGGATCCCAAGATGCGCTTTAGAAGAAATGTTTGTGTACTTGTCCAAAAGAACTGCATCGGAAGTGGAAAAAATTATTGGGGTATCCCACGATGCGCTTTAGAAGAAATGTTTGTGGACTTTTCCAAAAGGACTGCATCGGAAGTTGAAAAAACTCAATGGGGATTCTGGGATGGGCTTTAAAAGAAATGTTTGTCGAACAAATTACAAAGAACCCCTTGATTTCAAATTTCAGGCAAATTTGATAAAAACTACGGCTTCTAGAAGCAATGGACCATGGGCAGATACACACCATCCCAGCAAAACAAAAATTTGGAAGTTCTTCTAAAGGCACAACTTTAAAAGCACATCCAAAAATGTTAAAAATTTCAAAAATTTTAAAAATTATTTATTTTCCAAAATTTCACAAAATTGTTTAATTCACATCCAAAACACTGAATTCGGATTACACCTTAAGAAGTGATGCACATTCAATGCAACGGCTGTTCATATGGTGGACATCCGTTCTATGTCCGCCTAAGTATCTAACATAGATGCGATATGGACCAACTTCCAGTTTAGGAGACAACGTTAATAAATAAAACTAAAACTAATACCTTGTCATCACAAACTGTTAGCACAACCCCAATAATTCGCTTATGGGTGATAGTCTCTAGTAGATACATAAGAATCAATTTGACTTTTACTACAAAAAATATCGATAGTATTTTTCTGGAAATCAAAGATATTAGTACTAAATGAAAAAATATATACATATGTATGTTCCTTTAAAACTTGCTAATAACAATTAGTGATTATTCAGATAGAAAAACATAACATTATTTTTATCAATAACACTTAATCATCACTTATTGTTTTAAACTACTATTTATTTTTATGTCAATCTCAGTTTAAGCAAACTTTAATAGAAATCACACATACCCACACATATAACAAAAAGTCTTTTTTTTTATTTATTTGGACAACATGTCAAATGAAATTTTTATTATTAAATCTTGTGTTTATTTTAACAAACACTCCAATTAAAATGGACACGAAGACAAAAAAAAAACCCAATAAATTTATTCATATTTTCTATGATGTTTTATGGATGACTTTTTTATGTTTGCTTTTTTGTTCTGTTACGATGATAGTTCATGGGCCATGGCTTGGACAAATAATGATGCTGGTGGCCAAATAAAAACTCAGAGAAAATCAAAAAATCAAATAAAATAAAATAAAATAAATATGAAATTCGTATATAAGAATAATCGATGATGCAAACAATTGGTTGGCTTTTATTGAAGGTACTGCACATCGTCAAAGCAAACGACCATGTTATAAAATGAAAATCATTCTTTCAAACTAAGAAATAAATCAAAGCCATTATTATCTTTATAGTAAAAAGTATATTGACAATTTCTCTGCATTGTCATGTTTATTGGAATTTATTTTTTTTTATATATATTAAAGAGTATGAGCATATGTGTCACAGAGAAGAAATGATAGGTGGAAAAGGGCTATGAAAAATCCCTACGGGCCATGGATTAACCACAGGACCTTTACAGGATTAGTCCTTGGTGTGTATAGACCAACCCTAGTTGTGGTCAAGACGTATGGAAGGGACCGGTCACTTTAACATGGATTTGTCATCGACGGGGTAAATTTACTCTTTAGGACACATCTTGGACTCGTCCCTAAGACCATTTCCTGGGACATTTTAATAGTAGCACTCCATAGACAGGTCCTCATAAACCAGTCTCGGACAAACTCTTAGGAATCTCTTTCATTTTGGTTATCCGAATCGCACCAGAAATGAAAAACTTTTGAAATATGTTGAATAGGTTATTCTGGTAATTCTACTTCTACTTTATATCAAGCGAGTATGGAATGCATTCAATTATGTTATGACTATTTAAAAACTGCGACAAACTGGTTCACCGGTACCAGTCCTATGATATGATATGATGTCATTGGAAATTTGCACTAATTTCCCGTAGGGATATTACATTTTATTGGAGTTGAAAGGACAAGAAGATTTTCCATTTCGAATTTTTATACCTTCCACCATACTGAAAAAAATATTGTCGTAAAGCCAAAGATTGCATGTCCTTAAAAAATTTGTTTGGCTAGGTTAGGTTAGTATCAGGCTCACTTAGACTATTCAGTCCATTGTGATACCACATTGGTGCACTTCTCTCTAATCACTGAGTGCTGCCCGATTCAATGTTAAACTCAATGACAAGGACCTCCCTTTCCTGTGAAATCCCCAGAAATGCCACCAGCATTACTGAGGTGCGATAATCCACCGCTGAAAAACTTTTTGGTATTCTGTCGAAGCTGGAATCGGGCATGCTAACCATTGCACCACGGTGGCTCCCTTTGTTTTGCTAAGGTCAACTTGACTTTAATAATTCAGAAAAACTCTTCACAATTAATGAAATTATCTTTAAATTTAAATTCGTTCAAAATTAGGACATATTTTTCAAAACTTTGTTTTAAAGACTTTTTTTACTTGAAACATAGCACGGTTTCTACTCCAAGTCGAGCCTGAATTTGAAAATTTAAGATATCGTTAACAGAATAAAAAACGAATAAATTAACAAGTATATACGGCCGTAAGTTCGGTCAGGCCGAAGCTTATGTACCCTCCACAATGGATTGCGTAGAAACTTTTTCTAAACATTGCTATCCACAATCGAATTACTTAAGTTGCGGTAACGCTTACCGATGACAAGGTATAGTAAAAGCTCCTAACACCGTTTTCTACATTGTATGTACATCCATACGTGGTATGTATTAAATCAAAAAAGATCGATCAAATACGTATATAATTCAGTTTGACAAAAATTTCTATAGACATAAAATTTTGACAAAAATTTCTATAGACATAAAATTTTAACAAAATTTTCTATAAAAATACAATTTTGACAAAATTTTCTATAAAAATACAATTTTGACAAAATTTTCTATAAAAATAAAATTTTGACAAAATTTTCTATAGAAATAACATTTTGACAAAATTTTCTATAGAAATAAAATTTTGACAAGATTTTCTATAGAAATATAATTTTCACAAAATTTTCTATAGAAATAAAATTTTGACGAAATTTTCTATAGAAATAAAATTTTAACAAAATTTTCTATAGAAATAAAATTTTGACAAAATTGTCTATAGAAATAAAATTTTAACAAAATTTTCTATAGAAATAAAATATTGACAAAATTTTCTATAGAAATAAAATATTGACAAGATTTTCTATAAAAATAAAATTTTCACAAAATTTTCTATAGAAATAAAATATTGACAAGATTTTCTATAAAAATAAAATATTGACAAGATTTTCTATAAAAATAAAATTTTCACAAAATTTTCTATAGAAATACAATGTTGACAAAATTTTCTATAGAGATACAATTTTGACAAAATTTTCTATAGAAATAAAATTTTGACAAATTTTCTATAGAAATAAAATTTTGACAAAATTTTCTATAGAAATAAAATATTGACAAGATTTTCTATAAAAATAAAATTTTCACAAAATTTTCTATAGAAATAAAATATTGACAAGATTTTCTATAAAAATAAAATATTGACAAGATTTTCTATAAAAATAAAATTTTCACAAAATTTTCTATAGAGATAAAATTTTGACAAAATTTTCTATAGAAATAAAATTTTAACAAAATTTTCTATAGAAATAAAATTTTGACAAAATTGTCTATAGAAATAAAATTTTAACAAAATTTTCTATAGAAATAAAATATTGACAAAATTTTCTATAGAAATAAAATTTTGACAAAATTTTCTATAGAAAAAAAATTTTTACAAAATTTTCTATAGAAATAAAATTTTAACAAAATTGTCTATAGAAATAAATTTTGACAAAATTTTCTAAAGAAATAAAATTTTGACAAAATTATCTATAGAAATAAAATTTTGACAAAATTTTCTATAGAAATAAAATTTTGACAAAATTTTCTATAGAAATAAAATTTTGGTAGATTAGTTTAAGCTCGAGTGGCACCCATGATTATGAACCGATATGGATTGTGTGATTGTAGATCGGCTATATATAACTATAGACCGATATTGACCAATTTTGGTATGGTTGTTAGTGGCCACATACTAACACCACGTTCCTAATTTGAACCGGGTCGGATGAAATTTGCTTCTCTTTGAGGCTCCGCAAGCCAAATTTGGGGATCGGTTTATAAGGGGGCTATATATAATTGTGGACCGATGTGGACCAATTTTATCATGGTTGTTAGAGACCATATACCAACACCATGTACCAAATTTCAGCCAGATCGGATAAAATTTGCTTCTCTTTGAGGCTCCACAAGCCAAATCTGGGGATCGGTTTATATATAATTATGGACCGATGTGGACCAATTTTTGCATGGTTGTTAGAGACCATATACCAACATCATGTACCAAATTTCAGCCGGATCGGATGAAATTTGGTTCTCCTAGAGGCTCCGCAAGCCAAATCTGGGAATCGGTTTATATGAGGTCTATATATAATTATGGACCGATATGGACCAATTTTAGCATGGTTATTAGAGACCATATACCAACACCATGTACCAAATTTCAGCACGATCAGATGAAATTTGCTTCTCTTTGAGGCTCCGCAAGGCAAATCTGGGGATCGGTTTATATGGGGGCTATATATAATTATGGACCAATGCGGACCAATTTTTGCATGGTTATTATAGACCATATGCTGACACCATGTATCAAATTTCAGCTGCATCGGATGACATTTGCTTCTCTTAGAGGCTCCGCAAGCCAAATCTGGGGATCGGGCTATATATAATTATGGACCGATGTGGACCATTTTATGCATGGTTGTTAGAGACCATATACCAACATCACGTACCAAATTTCAGGCGGATCGGATGAAATTTGCTTCTCTTTCAGGATCCGCAAGCCAAATCTGGGGATCGGTTTATATGCGGGCTATATATAATTATGAACCGATGTGGACCAATTTTAGCATGGTTGTTAGAGACTATATACCAACACCATGTAACAAATTTCAGCAAGATCGGATGAAATTTGCTTCTCTTAGAGGCTCCGCGAGCCAAATCTGGGGATCGGTTTATATGGGGGCTATATATAATTATGGACCGATGTGGACCAATTTTTGCATGGTTGTTAGAGACCATATACCAACATCACGCACCAAATTTCAGGCGGATCGGATGAAATTTGCTTCTCTTTGTGGCTCCGCAAGCCAAATCTGAGGGTCCCTTTATATGCGGGCTATACGTACAAGTGGACTGCTATGACCCATTTGCAATACCATCCGACCTATATCAATACTAACTACTTGTGCCAAGTTTCAGGTCGATAGCTTGTTTCGTTCGGAAATTAGCGTGATTTCAACAGACGGACGGACGGACATGCTCAGATCGACTCTGAATTTCACCACGACCCAGAATATATATATACTTTATGGGGTCTTAGAGCAATATTTCGATGTGTTACAAACGGAATGACAAATTTAATATACCCCCATCCTATGGTGGAGGGTATAATAATTAATGTAAAGACAAAATCTTTGGAATAGATCATGCTTTTTTCAGCGGTGGTATACTAAAACTTAGCTTCCGTACCCCAAATGAAATTTCGTTTGTGACACATCAATATATTGATCTCAGACTCTATAAATCTTCACTTTTCCAATAATTTCTGGTGTTGTTAAGGGTCTTTTTCGCCCACTTTTTGGAGGCGAAAAAGACTCGTAGCCACTTCTAATTTTGCAGCCAAATATAGAGCGATCATACTATCACGTTTCGATTCCATCACGAATAACTTTATTTCTGAATGCAATAGATCAAAATGCTTTTGTAAGCTTGTTAACAATAAAATTAACTGCCATTGGAATGAATCTGCGAGCTGTCAGACGAGCCGTTCGAAATGGAAAATTGGTTTAATACCAGACACAAATAGTCGAAAGTCGACTTTTGCAAAAGAAAAAAAGTCGTCCTTTTTCAAATTCTGAAAATCAAAAAATCGACTGTTTGATTTTCACTACAAAATTTACATATTTACTTTCAACTAACAGGGCTCGTGTAATGCAAAGTGATCGTATAATGGATACAGCGAAACTGATTTTTTAAGTGAATTTGGATGAGGTCTTCCTTTGCCATATTTTTCAAGAATTCATACCGATTTACTCGAATCAATGAAATACATGTTTCATCCGGCGGAAGTGCATCTTTTCTGGTTGAATTAGAGAATTAATGGAACTTGTCTTTGTAAAAAATGTTTGCGTTTTTCACTGTATCTTGCCTGAGAGAATGAAAAAAAAACATTTTTACTATCTTTTAAAAAATTATGAATAATTTTTTTTTTTATAAATAATCTACTCCCAATAGTTTCTAGCTTTTTAAATATTTTTCTTAAATTTAATTTATTAAGATATTTTCATTTTTACATCTAAGTGTATACTTCCGATAATAACCCTTTTTCCTCGATGACCGGTATTTTGGTTATTCATGCAAATGAAAACATTTATACAATTATATTTAAATGATTGTCAAATAAGTTTGGACCAGACGCATCATTGATGTGGGTAGATTTATACTTGATTGACGGTAAAGCAAGAATGGAAAGACAAACAAATTCATATCAGGCAGGCATAAAGGAAAAATAATACCAACGAAATGGCAAAAGATATGGTAAACCCATATGGTTAAAGCTGTGGACAATGACAGAGGAACAGAGCCAATATGAATTGCTGAAATATTTATTCGCTATAGCGGCATATCAAAACGGCGGATGCGGAAGGAAATAACAAATGTTTTATATGAACCAAAAGCACTGGTAACAGGCTTCAATGATAACAAGAACAACAAAAACAACTTCCGGTTGGTTGCAAAGCAATGCGTGTCACAAATTTGCAGATGAATCAAAAAAACGAAATGCTTCAATAAACGGAAATCCTGGCAAATACATACAAAAAAAAGTGGTTATATGTAAGTGTGTTGGCGTGCATCCATTTTATTTTAGCCCTTGCTGACATTTCCGTTAAATACTCAGGTTTTGAATCAGTGATGAGCACTATTTCAGGTGTCATACACAGGTGGCCAATCATACAGTTTCTCTTACCAATCAATCATGATTGAATCAATAGTTATGACAAAGTCCTTACGCTTGAAATCATCTGGTGGTAGTTGAAAGATTTTCATGGATTTTTAATGAAATTCAATGTAGTTAAGCTCTGTTATTGATTGCCATCGGCGATGTAGTATTTTCCCCTACACGAACGTCATAAATTCATATTCATAAATGTGTATATGAGATATATTATTCAAATAGAGAGTTGCAATGGATTTTAATTTCCTTTACTTACACTCAAAGAAAAAGTTTACTTCGATCCAATGATTTGTATCCTAACTTACTTTTAATCTTTAAACCAAAAAAAAAAGAAATAAAATTTTGACAAAATTTTCTAAATGTTAAATAAAATGTTTACACAATTATCTATAGAAATAAAATTTTGACACAATTTTCTATAGAATTAAAATTTTGACAAAATTTTCTATAGAAATAATTTTTTTTTTTCGTTTTCTTTGTTATTGTTTACTTCTCTTCAATTTTTCACTTCACTTTTTCACTTTTCCTCTGTTGGTTAAGCTACACTTGTAGTTTAGTCAATGCATGGCTTTAAGCTGAGATTAAAAACAACAATAAAATTTTGACAAAATTTTCTATAGAAAAAAAATTTTGACAAAATTTTCTATAGAAATACAATTTTGACAAAAATTTTATATAGAAATAAAATGTTGACAAAATTTTCTATTGAAATAAAATTGTGACAAAATTTTCTATAGAAATAAAATATTGACAAAATTTTCTATAGAAATAAAATTTTGACAAAATTTTCTATAGAAATAAAATTTGGCAAAATTTTCTATAGAAATAAAATTTTGACGAAATTTTCTATAGATATAAAATTTTGACAAAATTTTCTATAGAAATAAAATTTTGACAAAATTTTCTATAGAAATAAAATTTTGACAAAATTTTCTGCAGAAATAAAATTTTGACAAAATTTTCTATAGAAATAAAATTTTGACAAAATTTTCTATAGCAATAAAATTTTGACAAAATTTAATATAGAAATAAAATGTTGACAAAATTTTCTATAGAAATAAAATGTTGACAAAATTTTTATATAGAAACAAAATGTTGACAAAATTTTCTATAGAAATAAAATTTTGACAAAATTTTCTATAGAGATAAAATTTTAAAAAATTTTGACATGATTTTCTATATATATTAAATTTTACATAAGTAATATTTGGATAAAACTTTCTATAGGAATAAATTTTGGTAAAATTTTTTATATAAATAAAATTTTGGCAAAATTTTCTACATAAAAAAATTTTGGCAAAATTTTCTATATAAAAAAAATTTTAGGAAAATTTTTTATAGAAATAAAATTTTGACAAAATTTTCTATAGAAATAAAATTTTGACAAAATTTTCTATAGAAACAAAATGTTGACAAAATTTTCTATAGAAATAAAATTTTGACAAAATTTTCTATAGAGATAAAATTTTGACAAAATTTTCTATAGAGATAAAATTTTAACAAAATTTTCTATAGAGATAAAATTTTGACAAAATTGTCTATAGAGATAAAATTTTTACAATATTTTGACTTTTTCAATAAAATTTTGACAAAATTTTATATAGAAATAAAAATTTGACAAAATTTTCTATAGAGATAAAATTTTGACAACATTTTCTATAGGGATAAAATTTTGACAAAATTTTCTATAGAGACAAAATTTTGAAAAAATTTTCTATCAAAATAAAATGTTAACAAATTTTTCTAAAGTTTGACAACATTTTCTATAGAACCAAAATTTTGACAAAATTTTCTATAGAGATAAAATTTTAACAAAATTTTCTATAGAGATAAAATTTTAACAAAATTTTCTATAGAGATAAAATTTTGACAAAATTGTCTATAGAGATAAAATTTTTACAGCATTTTGACATTTTCAATAAAATTTTGACAAAATGTTCTATAGAAATAAAATTTGAACAAACTTTGCAATAGAAATAAAATTTTGACAACATTTTCTATAGACATAAAATTTTGGCAAAAATTTTCAATAGAAAAAAAATGTTGACAAAATTTTCTAAAGAAATAAAATGTTGACAAAATTTTCTATAGAAATAAAATTTTGACAAAATTTTTTATAGAAATAAAATCTTGACAAAATTTTCTATAGAAATGAAATTTGACCAAATTTTCTATAGAAATAAAATGTTGACAAAATTTTTTATAGAGATGAAATTTTGACAAAATTTCTATAGAGATAAAATTTTGACAAAATTTTCTATAGAGATAAAATTTTGACAAAATTTTCTATAGAAATAAAATTTTGACATTTTCAATACAAATAAAATTTTGACAAAATTTTCTAAAGATATAAAATTTGAACAAACTTTTCTATCGAAATAAAATTTGACAAAATTTTCTATAGAAATAAAATATTGACAAAATTGTCTATAGAAATAAAATTTTGACAAAATTTTTTATAGAAATAAAATTTTGACAAAATCTTTTATAGAAATAAAATTTTGACAAAATTTTCCATAGAAATAAAATTTTGACAAAATTTTCTATAGAAATAAAATTTGACCTAATTTTCTATAGAAATAAAATTTTAACAAAATTTTCTATAGAGATGAAATTTTGACAAAATTGCTATAGAGATAAAATTTTGACAAAATTTTCGATAGAGATTAAATTTTGACAAAATTTTCTAGAAATAAAATTTGACGAAATTTTCTATAGAAATAAAATTTTGACAACATTTTATATAGAAATAAAATTTTAACAACATTTTATATAGAAATAAAATTTTGACAAATTTTTCTATAGAAATAAAATGTTGACAAAATTTTCTGTAGAAATAAAATGTTGACAAAATTTACTATAGAAATAAAATTTTGACAAAATTTTCTATAGAAATAAAATTTTGACAAATTTTCTATAGAAATAAAATTTTGACAAAATTTTAAATAGAAATAAAATGTTGACAAAATTTACTAAAGGAATAAAATTTTGACAAAATTTTCTATAGAAATAAAATTTTGACAAATTTTCTATAGAAATAAAATGTTGACAAAATTTTCTATAGAGATAAAATTTTGACAAAATTTTCTATAGGGATAAAATTTTGACAAAATTTTCTATAGAGATAAAATTTTGAAATAATTTTCTATCAAAATAAAATTTTAACAAATTTTTCTAAAGTTTGACAACATTTTCTATAGAAATAAAATTTTGACAAAATTTTCTATAGAGATAAAATTTTAACAAAATTTTCTATAGAGATAAAATTTTAACAAAATTTTCTATAGAGATAAAATTTTGACAAAATTGGCTATAGAGATAAAACTTTTACAACATATTCTTTAGAAAATGTTGACAAAATTTTCTTTCTATAGAGATAAAATTTTGAATATTTTATATAGAAATACAATTTTGACACAATTTTCTATAGAAATAAAATTTTGACAAAATTTTCTATAGAAACAAAATTTTGACAAAATTTTCTATAGAAATAAAATTTTGACACAATTTTCTATAGAAATAAAATTTTGACAAAAGTTTCTATAGAAATAAAATTTTGACAAAATTTTCTATAGAGATAACTTTTTGGCAACATTTTCTGTACAAATAAAATTTGGACACAATTTTCTATAGAGATACAATTTTGACAAAAATGTCAATAGAAATAAAATTTTGACCAAATTTTCTATAAAAACAAAATTTTCAATAGACATATAAATCTCCGGTGTCTATTTTTGAGATACAGTACAGTCCTTTCCCTGCCAATATTTCAGGAAAATTCTCAATTCATGCAAATTTAGAGAGTTATCGTATTTAACCCTTTTTCAATTTCCCAGAAAGCTGACACTGTGTGTAAGTGTAAAAAAAATCCCCAAATTGTTTTCGAACCCGATTATTTTTCCTATTTTACACTAAATGCTTTGGAATTGCTTTGCCACTTGATTTTTTGGAAGGATATGAATATAACACGTGGTACTTTGTTACAGCTCTCAACCATGTCGAAAAAGTTTTCTACATTGGAAAAGTTATGTGACATCCATGACATTTTCTTGTACGCTGTTTAACCTTTCATAGTTTCAATTTTCCCCAAAAGGATTGAAGACAACATCGAAAACCGATACAAAAATATTTTTCACCACAATTTCGTTAGCAGATAGAAGATTCCTTACACTCCACCAGAAAAGGGATATGCCAATATTTTTATTGGTGGCATTGTCTATCTGTCTGCCTGCCTTCCTGCCTGAAACATAAGAAGTGTGAAGTTTTCTTGTTTGTTTGTTGTCCCTTTGAAACTTTACGCATTTTCTGTATATTCCCGGCATGGTTGATGTATGGATGAGAGTTATAACTCTTTGGTGTTTGTTTCTTGTTGGCATGTTTTTTTGTTGGCAAACAGTTTTGCCTTCGCCTTTTAGTTTTGGCTTACGATTTAAATGATTTCTTATTGGTATTTTAATCAAAAATTCATTTTCTTTGCTAGATATTTTGTGCCAAAAAATGTTCCAAAAACAAAATTAAAATAAGATTTATATTTGTGAAGATTAGATGTTTTGTACAATTGCGTTTGGTATAGACATACCTAGTTGGAAAGGTTTTGTCTTTTCTTAAATTATTTTGGTATTGATTCCGAGCCAAAGAAGCAAAGGATTACACATGCAAGAAAATCTTAAACATAATCAGTTTTTAATTTAAAATTTTCGTTTTTGACATTAAGTCAAAAACCTCAATTTATTCGGGTTTCTCTCTGTTTTCATCTTGAATAAAAATAAAATTTTAAGAAAATTTGTATAAGAGACAAAATTTCACAAAATTTTTTATAGATATACAATTTTGCCAAACTTTCTATAGATATAAAATTTGGCAAAATTTTCTAGTGATAAAATTTTGACAAAATTTAATATAGCGCTAAAATTTTGGCAAAAATTTCTATAGAATAAAATTTTGACAAAATTTTTTTATAGGGATAAAAATTTGACAAAATTGTAATATAAATAACATTTTTACAAAATATTTAATAGAAATAAAATTTTGACAAAGTTTTCTGTAGAAAAAAAATTGACAAAATTTTCTATAAAAATAAAATTGTGACAAAATTTTCTATCGAAATAAATTTTTGCAAAATTTTCTATAAAGATACAATGTTGGCAAATTTTTCTATAGAAATAAAATTTTAACAAAATTTTTTATAGAAATAAAACTTTAACAAAATTTTCTAAAGAAATAAAATGTTGAGAAAATTATATATAGAAATAAAATTTTGACACAATTTTCTAAGAAATAAAATTTTGAAAAAATTTCCATTAAACATAAAATTTTGAGAAAATTTTTATAAAATAGAATTTTTACAAAACATTCTATAGACATAAAGTTTTAACAAATTTTTTTATAGAAATAAAATTTTAACAAAATTTTCTAAAGAAATAACATGTTGACAAACTTATCTATGGAAATGTAATTTTGACAAAATTTCCCATAGAAATAAAATTTTGACAAAATTTTCTATAGAAATAAAATGTTGACAACATTTTCTTTAGAAATAAAATTTTGACAAAATTTTCAATAGAAATAAAATTGTCTATCGAAATAAAATATTGACAAAATTTTCTATACAAATACGATTTTGACAAAATTTTCTATAAAAATAAAATGTTGACAACATTTTCTATAGAAATAACATTTTGACGAAATTTCCTGTAGAAATACAATTTTGGCAAAACTTTCTATAGAAATAAAATTTTGACAAAATTTCCTATAGAAATACGATTTTGAAAAAATTTTCTATAGAAATACAATTTTGAAAAAATTTTCTATAAAAATTAAATGTTGATAAAGTTTTCTATATAAATAAAATTTTTGTCTATAGAATATATTGTCTATAGGAATAACATTTTGACAATTTCGACAAAATTTTCTTAAAATTTTCTATAGGAATAAAATTTTGACAAAATATTCTATAGAAATCAAATTTTGACAAAAGTTCCTATAGAAATACGATTTTGAAAAAATGTTCTATAGAAATAAAATGTTGACAAAATTTCGTATAGAAATACAATTTTGACAAAAATTATTATAGAAATAAAATGTCGACATTTTCTATAGAAATAAAATGTCGACATTTTCTATAGAAATAAAATTTTGACAAAACTTTCTATAAAAATAAAATGTTGATAAAGTTTTCTATATAAATAAAATTTTTGTCTTTAGAATATATTATCTATAGAAATAAAATTTTGTCAAAAATGTCTATAGAAATAAAATTATTACAACATTTTCTTAAAATTTTCTACAAAAATAAAAATTTTCTATAAAATAAAATTTTGACAAAATTATCTATAGAAATAAATTTTTGCCAAATTTTCTATAGAGATGAAATTTTGGCAAATTTTTCTATATTAATACAATTTTAACAAAAATTTTTATAGAAATAAAATTTTAACAAAAATTTCTAAAAAATAAGATGTTGACAAAATTATGTATAGAAATAAAATTTTGGAATATATTCTACAGAAATAAATTTTTGACGAAATTTCCTATAGAAATATAATTTTGACAAAATTTTTTATAGAAATAAAATGTTTACAATATTTTCTATAGAAATAAAATATTTACAAAATTTGCTATAGAAATAAAATGTTCATAAAATTTTCTACAGAAATCAAATTTTGACAAAATTTTTTATAAAATAAAAGTTTCACAAAAATTTTTATAGAAATATAATTTTGACAAAATTCTCTGTGGATATAAAATTTAAACAAAAATTTTTACAGAAGTAAAATTTTGACAAAATTTTCTATAGAAATAAAATTTTGGCAAAATTTTCTAAAGAAATAAAATTTTGACAAACATTTCTAAAGAAATAAAATTTTGACAATATTTTCTATAGAAATAAAATTTTGACAAAGCTCCCTATGGAGATAAAATTTTGACAAATTTTTGTTAAAAATTGATAATATTTTGACAAATTTTTCTTCAGTAAAAAAACATACAGCGAAGTAACAAGACAGCGGAGAAAATCCTTGAAAACGGTTCTGACGAAGTCAACCGAAATATCGGAAAATAAAAAAACAAGAAACCAACAATTTCAATTTTAATTTATAGACCTATAGCCGAGATTATGAGATAAAAAAATTATAAAAATTAAAATAAAAAGGTCAACAATATCAACAACAAACACGAAAAACATTTTGGCAAAATTTTCAATAGAGATGAAATTTTTACAAAATTGTGATAGAAATAAAATTCTGACAAAATTTTCAATAGAAATAAACTTCTGGCAAAATTTTGTATAGAAGGAAATTTTTGACAAAATTTTCTATAGAACTAAAATTTTTGACAAAATTTTCTAAAGAAATTAAATTTTGACAAACATTTCTAAAGAAATAAAATTTTGACAAAAGTTTCTACGGATAGAAAATTTTGACAAAATTTTGACAAAATTTTGACAAAATTTTGACAAAATTTTCTATAGAAATAAAATGTTGACAAAATTTTCTATAGAAATAAAATTTTGACAAAATTCTCTATAGAAATAAAATTCTGACAAAATTTTCTATAAAAACAAAATTTTGACAAAATTTTCTATAGAAATAAAATGTTGACAAAATTTTCTATAAAAATAAAATTTTGATAAAAATTTCTATGAAAATAAAATTTTACAAAATTTTTTATAGAAGTAATTGACAAAAATTTTTATAGAAATAAAATTTTCCATAGAAATAAAAAATTGACAAAATTTTCTAGAGAAATAAAATTTTCAACTAATAATAAAAATTTTCTATAAAAATTAAATTTTGACAAAATTTGAATTTTTTATCGCCATAAAATTTTGACAAAATTTTCTGATTTTCTCAATGGATCGTTATATGTCGAATATGAACAATATTTAAAGTGTTTGTTTCTTAACTTCTACATAGCACATGTCAAAGAAGTTCAAAATAGTGTAATGTTAAAAAAATGCTATATCTGAAACAAACTTATCGAACCATACACAACATAACTGTTTCAAAATCACATAAAATTTATCATATATGTTTACGATACCTTAATATAAAGGTGTTACATGCAAAGTCAGAAAAACTTCTAGAATATAATACCTACTAATATCAGCTAAACATCAGCATCGTCATTGACGCAAACTTTCTAATTGGAATTTTCGCACACAACATTTGAGCTTGCAATATAAACATATAGTTTACTAAACAACCACTTCCCTATACTCCTAACGATCTGCAGGAAAACAAAATACATTGGATTTACAAAGTTATGTGACCACCATAGTTAAATAGAGCTCAATGAAAATTCTATCTAAAGGACGAAACAAAAATCGTCCCAACTGCAACAACATCTAATTAGTCCACATACATGTACATAAAGTGAAAGTTATCCAAATGTCCATGAATATAAACGAAGTTCATGTGGTGTATGTGAAGACACGCCTAAAATTACATGATATTCTAACTTTGCAGGATTTTTTATGAAATATGATTCAATTTTGTAGTTGAACATTGCAATGGGTTTACCTTTTCATGACTGCCAAATGTACCATCGTAAGCAGCATAAACATCATCACCACTAAGACTCATATTCACGAGGATAAGGAAACATTTTCATATTCAGGATATGCTAACTAACACTAAAGCCACAGCAAAAGGCAGATGATTGCATTACAGCAGGGCACAGTGGTACAAGAAAGTCAATGGTAGAGATGGTATATTGAGTGAGTGGGTATAACAATGTGCCACATATGTATTGCAAACTGCATCAGACTGCTATAATTTCTAAACCGCTAGCCTGACAGCCGATTGAATTAATCCATTTATAGTTCCTTGAAGAGTGATAGGATGATTGCTTCATAATTATTAATTTTGTGTGCATAAATATGACTTGATTTGCAAATAAGTCAAATTTTAATTTTTTTTAAACATCTACAAAAAGCGAGGACTTATTCACAATAGACCCCATGAAATAACACGAAACTTTCCATTGCCAAAATACAATTACATAAGATTCCTGCTGACAAACCAAATGAAGTTTGCTCAAAATATCGAAGCCAGAAACCTACAGGATTTTTTTTTTTAAATTGTATCTCTACAAAAAAAATTTGTCAAACTATTATTACATTAAAAAATTTTGTCAAAAAGTTATTTTTATAGAAAATTTTGTCAAACTTTTATTTCTATGGAAAATTTTGTCAACATTTTATTTCTATATGTTAGAAACATTTTTCAAAATTTTAATTCATAGACAAGTATTTCAGAATTTTATGTCTGTAGAAAATTTGTTAAAATTTTATTCCTATAGAAAATTTTGGCAAATTTTTTCTATAAAAAAACTTTGTCAAAATTTTATTTCTATAGAAAATTTTATCAAAATTTTATTTCTATAGAAAATTTTGTCAAAACTTTATTTCTTTATAAAATTGTGTCCAAATTTTATATCTATGGAAAGTTTAGTCCAAGTTTTATTTTTATAAATAATTTTGTCAAAATTTTATTTCTATAGACAATTTTTTCAAAATTTTATTTCCATAGAAAATCTTATCAAAATATTATTTCTATAGACAATTTTGTCTAAATTTTCTTTCTATAGAAAATTTTGTCTAAATTTTCTTTCTATACATTTTTTTTCAAAATTTTAATTCTATAGACAATTTTGTGAAAATTTTTTTTCTGTAGAAGATTTGTTCAAAATTTTATTTCTACAGAAAATTTTGTCAAACTTTTATTTCTATAGAAAATTTTGTCAAAATATTATTTCTATAGAAAAATTGTTCAAAATTTTATTTCTATGGAAAATTTTGTCCAAATTTTATTTTTATAGAAAATTTTGTCAAAATTTTATGTCTATAGAAAATTTGTTAAAATTTTATTCCTATAGAAAATGTTGGCAAATTTTATTTCTATAAAAAATTTTGTCAAAATTTTATTTCTATAAAAAATTTTGTCAAAACTTTATTTCTATAGAAAATTTTAACAAAATTTTATTTCTATAGAAAATTTTTATACAATTTTATTTCTACAGAAAATGTTGTCAAAAATTTTGAATACAATTTTATTTCTATAGGAAATTTTGTCAAAATTTTATTTCTATGAAAAATTTAGTAAAAATTTTGTTTCTACAAAAAATTTTGTCAAAATTTTAATTCGAGAGAACATTTTGTTTAAATTTTCTTTCTATACATTTTCTTTTCAAAATTTTAATTCTATGGAGATTTTTGTCAAAATTTTAATTCTAAAGAAAATTTTGTCAAAATTTTATTTCTATAGGTAATTTTGTCAAAATTTTATTTCTGTAGAAGATTTGGACAACATTTTATTTCTATAGAAAATGTTGTCAATATTTTATTTGTCAAAATTTTATTTCTGTAGACAATTTTGTCTAAATTTTCTTTCTAGAGAAAATTTTATCAAAATTTTATTTCTATAGAAAATTTTGTCAAAGTTTTATTTCTATAGAAAATGTTGTCAACATTTTATTTCTATGGACAATTTGGTCAAAATTTTATTTCTGTCGAAAATGTTGTCAACGTTTTATTTCTAAAGAATATTTTATCAAAATTTTATTTCTATAAAAAAATGTTGTCAACATTTTATTTCTATAGAAAAATTTAACAAAATTTTATTTCTATAGAAAATTTTGAAAAAATTTTATTTCTACAGAAAATTTTGTCAAAATTTTATCTCTCTAGAAAATTTTAACAAAATTATTTCTATAGAAAATTTTAACAAAATTTTATTTCTATAGAAAATTTTAACAAAATTGTATTTCTATAGAAAATTTTGATACAATTTTATTTCTATAGAAAATTTTGATACAATTTTAGTTCTATAGAAAATTTTATCAAAATTTTATTTCAATCGAAACTTTTGTCAAATTTTTATTTCTATAGAAAATTTTGTCAAAATTTTATTTCTACAGAAAAAATACTTATACTTTTCCTCTGTTGTTTAAGCTACACTTGTAGTTTAGTCAATGCATGGCTTTAAGCTGAGATCAAAAACAACAATAACGATTGAAGAGAAGCCAACAATAACAAACAAAACGAAATAGAAACATTTTTCAAAATTTTAGTTCTATAGACAAGTTTTTCAAAATTTTTTGTCTATAGAAAATTTTGTTAAAATTTTATTCCTATAGAAAATTTGGCAAATTCTATTTCTGTAGAAAATTTTGTCAAAATTTTATTTATATAGAAAATTTTGTGAAAATTTTATTTCGTTTTGTTTAGTTGTTGTTGTTTTTTTTTTCTTTAATCATTGTTGTTGTTTTTTTGATTTCAGCTTAAGACCATGCATTGACTAAACTACAAGTGTAGCTTAACCAGCAGAGGCAAATAATGTTTGTCAAATTTATTTGGGCAAAGCCCTATAGACTGCAAGATGGTTGGATGGACGCACGTTTCGGAATTACAAAACTATCAACCAGATTGGTTGAATTTATTCTGATAATTGTCAAAATTTTATTTCTATAGAAAATTTTGTCAAAATATTATTTTTATAGAATTTTTTTCAAAATTTTATTTCTTTGAAGATTTTGTTCAAATTTTATTTTTATAGAAAATTTTGTCAAAATTTAATTTCTATAGAAAATTTTGTCAAAATATTAGTTCAAAAAGAATTTTGTGAAGCACTTCTAAGTTGGAGGGGAATATTTTGAAAATCTACCAAAACATCAAAAATTCTACCAATCTACCAAACAGTAAAAAATCTACCATTGTTGGTTGAATTCTACCATATGTTGCAATCCTGTCCACAATTCCTTAGTAATTGTCGAAATGTTCGTGTCGTGGGGTGGAGGTGTGTACTTACCCATCCAATATATCCCCTATTAGCTACCCACGAATTTAGCTCCTTTTCACCATAGGACGCATAGTTTAGAAGAAACCTCTTCGCAGGCAATTTGGTTTAATTGAACTATGTGCTGATTTGACCTCGTGCTAATTTTTTTGTTTCTAAAGGCCAAAGTAACCTATTTTGCAGGTTTCATTAAATTGTTATAGAGACTATGCTAAACAAAATAGATTCCCGTTTTTTTCCAAAAAGGAATAGTTTTCTATTGTTGGACGATTAGAACTTATAGGACCATCCATGTATCTACAGTTGTATTAAAAATATTTTTATTTTGTGACATGGAAACCTCAAACCATTTTTTTTTTTATTTTTCTCCTCTCAAAACCCCTGTTTGTGAAAAGAAATAATTCCAATGCATATAACTTTACAAGAGCGCAAAAAATATTACACTCATGCCATAAATATAAAAATGAATATAAAAACTGCCACTTTACCACCTACCACAACAGACAGCAATGATGCAACGAAACACCAAACTGTCTGTCGCTAACTAACTGAGGTTAAAATGCAACACCAGTATTTCGATGTTCTATGCAGCTGCTGTTGTTGTGCACTCGATTTGGATGTTGGAAGTGCAAAAACCCAAGAGATATCCTCAAGGCACTAGCACTAGTTCAACAAAACTGAACTGAACGGAACGGAAAGCCTTGAAATATTGTTACGCACGTTCTAAGTTTCTATTTTTGAATTTGATACTTTTATGCTGCAAAAGAATATAAAGAGAGATGGGGCTAGGGTGGGGGAGGGAGGAGTACCACAGCACCGGTAGCTATGACGGTTCTACTTCGTAAAAAAGGATAGCACGTAGTTTACTTAAATAAAGTGCACAAATTGTATAACTCACTCTATATCTCTGACGAAATGTAAAGCTCAGTTGTTATTAAAGGAAGTGGCGGGAGAGTGGAGCAAAGGAATTTCTATTAAGTGAATATTAATGCTAGTATGAAAACCCAAAACTAGGCGGATACGAATTTACATAAACGATGCAGGATTTTTTTTAGCTATAACCTAAATTATATATTGTACTAAAATATAGTTCATTTATTTTAATGAATAGTGTTCACCAAAATTTGCCAATGATGGAATTCATAAATTTGTATGAACACAATCCACTAATAAAAATATCTATGAAAAGCATCCCAAATTAATTATTTTTTTATTAAAGTTTTTAAAAAAGATATTCATAATACGCATGGAGTATATTAGTAAAAAATTCGTAATTTAATAACAAATATTTACGAAAATAATAGATTATGTAAAAACTCAACTATTTTATAGAAAAGTTCATAAATTTATAAAAGCGAACATATTTATGTACAAATTCATTATTGTTTTTTTTTTTTTTTTTTTTTTTTGAAGGTAGAAAAAATGTACTATCTGATCTGAATAACAATTCCGCATAACATATATAATACACTAGCGTAACCCGGCCCGCTTCGCTGCGCCTTCCGAAGCGTATTTGTAGGAACATTTTGCGTTAACTTAGTCAACCATATCCTTCGTGCTGAAAACAAATTCGAAAAAATTTGAATTCTTTCAAACAAATCGTTTATAGGTACAACTACAGCGGATATGCATATGTAAAACGGTTCGTTTTAAAAAATGTCGGTTCGTTTTAAAATGTTCTGTCTTCATGTAGTTGGACAATCTTCTATATTTCTTGTAAATTTTAAGTGTGGCTTGTCAAGGAAAGGTATCCTTCTCCTCAACATATCTGAAAATTAAGCACTATATTATAATAACATACAAAGAATTACTGCTTCCCATCCAATAAATCGGAAAAAACAAAAATAGTAAAAAATTTTACCACTTTAACATTTGCTAAAATGTTGGAAAATGATGTACCCTCTACGTTGGCTGCCAATTTCATGTAAATTTAAGTTCTTTACTAAAAAGAAGTCTGGCAGAAGCCTGTGCAAAATACATAAAATTATGTACCGAGTTCCCATTTATGGACAACCCTCTACTTTCAATTTAAGAAAAAAAAAAACGAAGAAAAGGGAACCCTCTGCCCACCTTTGCTCCACTCCGACCTGATATCGGACTATCACGTACCCTATATTAATTTCACAACTACTCAATGGTCCCCATAAATTCTATCGAAGTAAATCGACAAAGTTTATTTCAATTTTCCCCTTCCCCAACCAGATATCGAAAAATCATATACTAATTTAAAAATCATGTATAAATTTAATCACCTCCTCCCACGTTCCCTGTAAATTTCAAGTAGATCGGAGATGTTTAAATTTTGCTCTATTTTTTTAAACGGACGTCAATTTCCCCGATACAATATCGACAAACACCGTAGTGAATAGCACCCCTAACCTTCCCTGAAAATTCTTGAAACTTCCCTTCAAGTGTGGGGCAAGGAAGGTTGCCTCTTCGTTCATAACCTTCCCCCATTGCCTTTGTAAATTTGAAGAAAACTTAAATTTTTTTGCAGTTTTAGAGGTGGACCTCCTTCCCGGCCAAATATCGAAAAGTGATGTAGCGTATCTCAGAAAATGTCAAGCAAATTATAAGCCTAAAGGGGGCGGCCTCTCTTCCGTCCAAATATCGCAAAATCAGGTATCAACTATTAATATCGTAACCTCTCACCAGTCCTCTGTAAATTTCAAGTAACTCGGTAAAGTTTAATTGTTTCTCTGTATGTACTTGAGAGAAGCGGATGTCTCCCTATGTCCTCTTATTTTTATTAAAAAATCAGGAACCTGATATAAATTTCATAATCTCACCCATTTTTTCCGTAAAATTTCAGTCGGGGGAGTTTAGTTTTGTTTTCACTGTACCTTAAAAAAAAGTCGGGCAAAGGGGTGGTCCCCCTCCCCGACCAAATATCGAAAAATAATGTAGCGGATTTTTGTCTAGATGCCGACCCCAACATTCAAAGAAAATTTCAAGCAAGTCGCATAATTTTTTTCCAAGTTTCAAAAAGTAGGGCAAGGGGGAGGTCCCCTCCCCGTCCATATATGAAATCATCAAGTACCCCATATTAATTCCATAACCTCACTGCATGTTCTCTGTAAATCTCAGATAATTTAGAGAATTTTAGTTTTTAGTCACTGTACTTAAAAAAAAGTCGAACAAAGGGGAGGTCCCCCTCCGCCACAAAATATCGAAATATAAAGTAGCGGGTCTTTGTGTAGATGCCAACCCCAACCTTCAATGGAAATTTGAAGCAAATTGGTCAACTTTGGTCCAATTTTCAAAAAGTCCAACAAAGGGGAGGTCCCCCTCCGCGACCAGGTGTCAAAAAATGAGGTACCCTATTTTCACCACATGGACGCCCCCTACGATCTCTGAAAGTTTCAAGTAAATCGGTTCAGCCGTTTCGGAGCCAACTAGGAACATACAAACAAACAAACAAACAAATAAACAAACATAGATTGAATTTTATATATATAGAAGATAGATAAATCGACTGAGAAATTTCTCCGGAGCCCATCTAACTTTACTATGATGCAATCAATTTTGAGTGCTATATGACGTATGATTAATATAAATTATTTACACATGACATAACTCATACGGCACTTTGGCTACATGATGGTGATTCAATAAGTCTTGGTCTATGAGGGAGCCAACGTGGTGCAATACATAGGGTCGTGGCTTCAACCCCCAGTTTCGACCGAAAAAAAAAAAATCCAGCTGTGGATTATCCCTCTCAGTAATGCTGGTGACATTTCTGAGTGTTTCAAAGCTTCCTTAAGTGATTTCACCGCCATTTGGAACGCCTTTCGGAATCGGCTATAAAAAGGTCACACTGGTCACTTGTCATTGAGCTAAACATAGAAGCGGGCAGCACTCAGTGATAAGAGATATGTTCACCACTATGGTATCACAATTGACTGAATATTCCAAGTGAGCCTGAGCGGTAGAAATGAGGGGAGGAACCTCTTTTTAAGCCATTCTTGATTTACATATGATGAATGCGTTGATGATAAGTTGCAATCTCCATGGTATCCGACCGAAATGTTTATATGAGCAGGGGTTCAATACGGTCTTTAAGACATCCATTAATATAGCATTTCCAATAATTTGTTTAAAGATCTTTTCTTTTATAGAATTTTTTTTAATATTATTTCTATAGAAAATTTTAATCAAATTTTATTTCTAAAGAAAATTTTGTCAAAATTTTATTTCTGTAGAAAATTTTGTTAAATTTTATTTCAGTGGAAATTTTTTTTAAAAATTTTATTTCTGTAGATAATTTTGTCAAACTTTTATATTTAAACTTATATATTTTCAAAATATTATTTCTATAGAAAATTTTAATCAAATTGTATTTCTATAGAAAATTTTAATCAAATTTTATTTCTAAAAAAAAATTTGACAAAATTTTATTTCTGTAGAAAATCTTGTTCAATTTTATTTCAGTAGAAAATTTTGTCAAAAAACAAACTTTTATATTTATAGAATATTTTATCAAAATTCTATTTCAATAGATTTTTTTATAGATAATTTTTTTAAATTTTATCTTATCGAAAATTTTAATCAAATTTTATTTCTATAGAAAATTTTGTTAAAATTTTATTTCAGTGGAAATTTTTTTTTTTAAATTTTATTTCTGTAGATAATTTTGTCAAATTTTTATATTTAAACTTATATATTTTCAAAATATTATTTCTATAGAAAATTTTAATCAAATTTTATTTCTATAGAAAATTTTAATCAAATTTTATTTCTAAAGAAAATTTTGACAAAATTTTATTTCTGTAGAAAATCTTGTTAAATTTTATTTCGGTAGAAAATTTTGTCAAAATGTTATTTCTGTAGGTAATTTTGTGAAAATTTTATATCTATAAAATATTTTATCAAAATTTTATTTCAATAGAAAATTTTGTCAAAATTTCATTTCTATAGAAAAATTTTTTAAGATTTTATTTCTTAAAAAAAAAAATTCTTAAAAGTTTATTGCTATAGGAAATTTTGTCAAAATTTTATTTCCACAGACAATTTTTCAAAATGTTATTTCAATTGAAAATTTGATCAAAATATTATTTCTCTAGATAATTGTGTCAAAATTTTATTCTGCAGAAAATTTTGTCAATATTTTTTTTCTATAGAAAATTAAAAAAAAAAAACAATATATTTTTATAGAAAATTTTTAAAAAATTATATTCCTTTAGAAAATTTCGTCAAAATTTTATTTCTACAGAAACTGTTATCACTTCTTTTTATTTCTATAGAAAACTTGGTTAAAACTGTATTTCTATAGAAAATTTGATCAAAATTTTATTTCTATAGAAAATTTGGTCAGAATTTTATTTTTATGGAAAATATTGTCAAAATTTACGTAATAAAACTTGTTTTTATTTACAAAACTACATTGGTCTAATTAGCTTAAAAAACTGAACCCAAAATTTTATTTCTATAAAAATTGTTTTCAAAATTGTATTTCTATAGAAATCTTTTTCAAAACTTTATTGTAATAGAAACTTTTGGAAAACTATTATTTTTTAGAAAATTTTGTCAAAATATTTTTTTCTTAGAAAATGTTGTCAAAATTTATTAGTCTATAATTACTGGTTATTTTTATGGTGTACAGAAACGTAAAAATATTGTCCAAAATGGTTGGGAAGAGAGTTTTTTTCAGATTTACACAAAACCCAAAGGCTACCCAAAACAACAAAAATTAAGGAATTAAAATGTTGACTATAATTTCTATTGAAATAACATTTTGACCAATTTTCTAGCTCTCCGTAGTAGGTTTCTGACCATTAAATTTCGGACAAATCTGGACTTTACATTTCGTATCATTTATGATATTGTTGCCGGTTTTTGTCAACCACTTTTTGGAGACGATGCCGCACTGGTACGAAAAATTTTTTTCATCTTTAAAATTAAAACAAAAAATTATTTCTGAATCATTAGATCAAAATGCTTTTGTAGGCTTGTAAAAAATAAAATTAACTATCACTCGAATAATCCTGTCACAAATCAGATGATCGGTTTAGAAATAAAAGCAACAATTAATTTGGGCAATCCTCACCATCTTCGAAGCACATTTTTTGGGTATTGACCCTAACTTTGAAGAATCCATTTTCTTTTCACATTCACTTCCTCGCACCAATTTTAATTTAAAATAGGAGGAGTTTCCTTAATAAACACAAAATCGATTTTCGGTCCTTTGACTTTTCATAATTTCGGATTTTTATACCCTCCACCATAGGATGGGGGTATATTAACTTTGTCATTCCGTTTGCAACACATCGAAATATTGCTCCCCATAAATTATATATATTCTGTGTCGTGGTGAAATTCTGAGTCGATCTGAGCGTTTCCGTCCGTCCGTCTGTTGAAATCACGTTAACTTCCGAACGAAACAAGCTATCGACTTGAAACTTGGCACAAGTAGTTGTTATTGATGTAGGTCGGATGGTATTGCAAATGGGCCATATCGGTTCACTTTTACGTATAGCCCCCATATAAACGGGCCCCCAAGTTTGGCTTGCGGGGACTCTAAGAGAAACAAATTTCATCCGATACGGCTGAAATTTGGTACATGGTGTCAGCATATGATCTCTAAAAATCATGCAAAAATTGGTTCACATCGGTCCATAATTATATATATCCGATTTGGCTCTAAAAATCATGCAAAAATTGGTTCACATTGGTCCATAATTACATATATCCGATTTGGCTTGCGGAGCCTCTAAGAGAAGCAAATTTCATCCGATCCGGCTGCAATTTGGTACTAGTGTAAGTATATGGTCTCTAATAACTATGCAAAAATTGGTCCACATCGGTGCATAATTATATATAGCCCCCATATCCCCCGATTTGGTTTGCGGAGCCTCTAAGAGAAGCCAATTTCATCCGATCTGGCTGAAATTTGGTACATGGTGTTAGTATGTCGTCTCTACTGATCATGCAAAAAATGGTCCACATCGGTCCAGAATTACATATAGCCCCCATATAAACCGATCACCAGATTTGACCTCCGGAGCCCCTTGGAAGAGCAAAATTTATCCGATTCGGTTGAAATTTGGTACGTGGTGTTTATGGCCCCAAACACCCATGCAAAAATTGGTCGAAATCGGTCCATAATTATATATAGTCCCCATATAAACCGATCCCCAGATTTGACCTCCGGTGCCTTTTGGAGAAGCAAAATTCATCCGATCTGGTCAAAATTTGGTACGTGGTGGTAGTATATGATATTTAACAGCCATGCCAAAAGTGGTACATATCAGTCCATAATCATATATAGCCCCCATATAAACCGATCCCGCGATTTGTTTTTGGAGCCTCTTGGAGGACCAAATTTCATCCGAGTCAGTTGAAATTTGGTACATTATGCGAGTATATGGCCGTTACCAACCATGTCTAACTAGGTCCATATCGGTCTATAGTTATATATAGCCCTCAGATAAATCGATCCCCAATCACACAAAAATTGGTCCATATCAAGTTCATAATCAGAGTCTGTTGAAATTTGGTACATTATGCGAGTATATGGCCGTTAACAACCATGCCTAACTTGGTCCATATCGGTCTATAGTTATATATAGCCCTCAGCTAAATCGATCCCCAATCACACAAAACTTGGTCCATATCAAGTTCATAATTGTATATAGCCCCCATATAAGCGACCCCCATATTTCAATTCTGGCTCTCTACCACGTATGGACTAACTCACAATTTAGAAAACAATGTTAAGAAGTTTTAAGATACCACGACCCAAGTAATTCGATTGTGGATGACAATTTTTCGTAGAAGTTTCTACGCAATCCATGGTGAAGGGTACATAAGATTCGGCCTGACCGAACTTACGGCTGTATATACATGTTTTTTTTTTTCATATTTCTAGGATGAAGAAACCTCATCCTTAAAATAACTTGGTGTTTGACCCAATATGAGTTGTAACATATGGCTGTAGGTGGGCAGAGTTTTTCCTCTTCATGAAAAGTCACAAGCATTTATTGAAATCGTGTTAATGGCTGTAAATAAGAAACTTATTTTTTTTTTCTGCAAAAAATTTATCACCTGCCGAGCAAAAAAAAAGTCGCCAAAAAAATAGTGAAAATGTTCTTTTTGGATCCGGAAGTGGTGCAAAGTTGGCGCAGAAGCGATGATTTTAACATGGGCTTGTCATAGGACGGATGTCCATCATTTCAACAGCCGTTGCACTGAATTTGCATCACTTCTTAAGGTGTCATGCGAATCCAGTGATTTGGATGTGAATAAAGAAATTTTGTGATATTTTGACGAATAAATAATTTTTAACATTTTTTATGATTTTTAATGGTTTATAAAGCTTGTCTGGAACGTTTGACATCAAATATTTTCAAAAATTCGCAATTTTTCTACAAAGGATTTTGCATTTTTTTCGACAAAATTTAAATAATTTGCACTATTTTATTAATTTTTAATATGTTTTTAACCCATTTGAAACAATAAAATTTTAAATTTCCCATTAAAAATATGAAAAAAGCGAGTTATAAAAAATTTACTCAAATGAACTTCCTGTGCAGTTAAAATAAAGAACATATTTGGAACTGCTTTTAAAGTTGTGCCTTAAGAAGAACTTCCAAATTTTTTGCTGGGTGCTTGTTTATATGGCATGAAAATAATCATATCATCCAAATAGTCAATATGTTTGCTTGTAGGTTAAAACTAGAAACTACAAATATTAAGCATTAAAAATTACTTTGTCCGTTGCTTCGTATTCTATGAAAAATCAACACCTTGATCTTTTTACGAAAAACTCACACTTCTATGATAAAAGTAGAACAAGAACACGAATCAACAACACCTGTACTCCAGGAAGACATTGAATAGAATAAATTTTGAAAAATCCTTCATTATATTCAGGAATATGCAAACTTTCAGTCAGAGCTAAAATGTGCAGCATATGCATATTGGCACGCAGCAGGAGAAAGAGTGCAGCAGCACTATAGAACATTACAAGCTATAATAAGGACAATGCCAAAAAGGCGTGCAGAATAAAAAGCATGCATGTTACCAGAAATGCACATGTGACATTTTGTATTAGGGATGCAAAAGTCGAAAATTTACATTTTGCAAACAAAAATCAAAATCGACTTTTTCTAAGCTTCAAAACCAGCTAATCAAATTTCGAATTTTTAGAGGTTGGTAAGACTTTTGATCAAAATCGAAAAATTAACTTTTTATGGGGATTTTAAATGAAATCACGATCTCCTGACTTTTTAAAATTTTCGAGATTCGAATAATTTTACATTGCGATTTTGTCTGTCATCAAGAGTCGACTCTGTAGATCGCGAAAAACCCCCTTCGATTTGGTTTACAAAAATTGGATTAGTCGAAAAGTTTACATTCGGCTTTTGTATGCCGAGACCGTAGTCGACTAATCGAACTTTAAAGAAAAATTCGAATTTGAGTAAAAAGAGAAATTCAATATAAATCTTTTATGCTGAAAGTAGAAAGTCTAAAGTCGACTTTTCAATTATTGAAAAAATCGATGATTCGAATGAGAAGATTACAAAAAAAAAGACTTGTACTTTTCGACTTATTTTACAAAAAGTGGATCAGTTGAAAAGTCATTTTTATACCCTCCACCATAGGATGGGGGTATATTAGCTTTGTCATTCTGTTTGTAACACATCGAAATATTGCTCTAAGACCCCATAAGGTATATATATTCTGGGTCGTGGTGAAATTCTGAGTCGATCTGAGCATGTCCGTCCGTCCGTCCGTCCGTCTGTTGAAATCACGCTAACTTCCGAACGAAACAAGCTATCGACTTGAAACTTGGCACAAGTAGTTGTTATTGATGTAGGTCGGATGGTATTGCAAATGGGCCATATCGGTCCACTTTTACGTTTAGCCCCCATATAAACGGACCCCCAAATTTGGCTTGCGATTGCTCTAAAAGAAGCAAATTTCATTCGATCCGGCTGAAATTTGGTGCATGGTGTTAGTATATGGTCTCTAATAACTACGCAAAATTGGTCCATATCGGTCCACGTTTACGTATAGCCCCCATATTAACGGACCCCCAATTTTGGCTTGCGATTGCTCTAAGAGAAGCAACTTTCATCCGATCCGGCTGAAATTTGGTACATGGTGTTAGTATATGGTCTCTAACAACCATGCAAAAATTGGTCCATATCGGTCTACTTTTACGTATAGCCCCCATATAAACGGACCCCCAAATTTGGCTTGCGATTGCTCTAAGAGAAGCAAATTTCATCCGATCCAGCTGAAATTTGGTACATGGTGTTAGTATATGGTCTCTAACAACCATGCAAAAATTGGTCCATATCGGTCTACTTTTACGTATAGCCCCCATATAAACGGACCCCCAAATTTGGCTTGTGATTGCTCTAAGAGAAGCAAATTTCATCCGACCCGGCTGAAATTTGGTACATGGTGTGAGTATATGGTCCCTAACAACCATGCAAAAATTGGTCCATATCGGTCTACTTTTACGTATAGCCCCCATATAAACGGACCCCCAAATTTGGCTTGCGATTGCTCTAAGAGAAGCAAATTTCATCCGATCCGGCTGAAATTTGGTACATGGTGTTAGTATATGGTCTCTAACAACCATGCAAAAATTGGTCCATATCGGTCTACTTTTACGTATAGCCCCCATATAAACTGATCCCCAGATTTGAACTCCGGAGCCTCGTAGAGGAGCAAAATTCATCCGATCCGGTTGAAATTTGGTACGTGGTGTTAGTATATGGTCTCTAACAACCATGCAAAAATTGGTCCATATCGGTCCATAATTATATATAGCCCTCATATAAACTGATTCCCAGATTTGGTTTGCGGAGAAGCAAATTTCATTTGATCCGGCTGAAATTTCGTACGTGGTATTAGTATATAGTATCTAAGAACCATTCAAAAATTGGTCCATATCAGTCCATAATTATATATAGCCCCTATATAAACCGATCCCCAGATTTGAACTCCGGAGCCACTTGGACGAGCAAAATTCATCCGATCCGGTTGAAATTTGCAACGTGGTGTTAATATATGGCCGCTAATAACCATGCCAAAATTGGTCCATATCGGTCTATAGTTATATATAGCGGATCCCCAATCACACAAAAATTGCTACATATCGGTTCATAATCATGCTTGCCACTCGAGCAAAAATAATCTAACAAAATTTTATTTCTATAGAAAATTTTGTCAAAATTTTATTTCTATAGAAAATTTTGTCGAAATTTTATTCCTATAGAAAATTTTGGCAAAATTTTAGTTCTATAGAAAATGTTGTCAAAATTTTAATTCTATAGAGAATGTTGTCAAAATTTTGAATCTTTTGAAAATTTTGTAAAAATTTTATTTCTATAGAAAATTTTGTCAAAATGTTATTTCTATAGAAAATTTTGTTAAAATCGTATTTCTATAGAAAATTTTGTCCAAATTTTACTTCTATAGAAAATGTTGTCAAAATTTTATTTCTATAGAAAATTTTGTCAAAATTAATTATATACGTATTTAATCGGCCATTTTAAGTTTAGTATATATCACGTATGGACTACGTGGTATACATGTATTACGGTATTAGGAAGTTATAAGATACCTTGTCATCGGCAAAAGTTACCGCAACCCAAGTAATTCGATTATGGATGACAGTCTTCAGTAGAAGTTTATACGCAATCCATGGTGGAGGGTACATAAGCTTCGGCCTGGCCGAACTTACGGCCGTATATACTTGTTTTACTTTTGTATTCCCAGACCATAACCGACTAATCGAACTTAAATGAAAAATCAGAAATTCGAATTTGAAGAAGAATGTGGTTTGATTTAAAATTTGAAAAAGTCGAAAAAGTGGAAATAATAAAAACCTTTTTAATGTATCGAAAGTCGTATAGTCAAAATAGAAGATGAAAAAAGATGACCTTGACTTTACGACTATTTTCGACCATAGACCATAATCGACTAATCGAACTTTAACAAAAAATTTTTAAAGTCGACTTTGAACAAAAATGTGGAAATGTGTTATTTGATGTAATATTTGATATAAGTCGAAAACGCGAATATCAAAAGTCGTTTAGTCGAATCTGAAAAATACAAAAAACTACTTCGGCTTTTAGAAAAAGTCGATCAGATTTTATTTTTTGATTCCTAGACCACAATCGACTTATGAAACTTTAACAAAAAAATCGAAAAATCAAATTTGAATTAGATTAAAAGATAAAATTAAAATTAAATCGCATTTTAAATATATTTAGAAAAATCCACGTTTTCAAATTTCAAAAATATGGAAATTCGATTAGTCAAAATTGAAAATCAAGTTCCAATTTTTTACTCATTTTAAAAAGGCTCGATTAGACCAAAAGGATATTTTCGGTTTTTATATCTCTTTTGTATCTATCGACCATAATCGACTAATCGACCTTTAACATCGACTAATCAAAAGTCGAATTTTCAATAATTGCAAAAGTCTAAAGATGACTTTTCTTAAAACTCTAAAAATCGTCTCTTCCAAAATTATGAAAAAAGTCAAATCTTGAATTTTTTAAAATCTCCAAAAATCGTCTCTTTCAAAATTCCAGAAAAGCCGAAAAGTCTAAGCCTATGTTCGGTTTTTGTATCTCTATTGTATCCATAGACCGTAATCGATTAATCGACCTTTGGCATCGACTAATCAAAAGTCGACTTTTCAATAATTGCAAAAGTCGAAAGTAGACTTTTTTTAAAACTCTAAAAATCGTCTCTTCCAAAATTATGAAAAAAATGTCAAATCTTCAAAACATGTCGACCATAATTGATTTTAATAAAAAAAAAAAAAAAAATCCAATTTGAATTCGAATTAAAAAAAAGAAATGCGATTTCATTTACATTTTGAAAAATCGACTTTTCCAAATTTCGAATTTGACTCATTTTAAAAAAGGTCGATTAGACCAAAAGTCTATTTTCGGTTCTTGTTTCTATAGACTATAATCGGTTAACCGACCTTTGACATCGAATAATCAAAAGTCTTTTCAATAAATGCAAAATTCGAAAGTAGACTTTTTTAAAATCTCCAAAAATCGTTTCTTTCAAAACTCCAGAAAAGTCGAAAAGTCTAAGCCTATTTTCGGTTTTTGTATCTTTTTTGTATCTCTTTTGTATCCATAGACCGTAATCGATTAATCGACCTTTGGCATCGACTAATCAAAAGTCGAATTTTCAATAATTGCAAAAGTCGAAATTTGACTTTTTTAAAACTCTAAAAATTGTCTCTTCCAAAATTCTGAAAATTCTGAGTCGAAAAGTCAAATCTTCAAAAAACAAGACGACTTTTTTAAATCGGCGTTTTGAAAATAGTCTAAAAGTTGCCTTTTGTTTCTCATTAAAATTTCTAGTATACGCATGAGTATGTGTGTGTATGCAATTCCGTCTTTCTTTGAGTTCATGCAAAAGTGAAGAGTATAACTATAAGGAGCCATTGAAAATAACATTGGAAACTTTGCTTATGAACTTTACGTTGGCAACCATAAACACAATGAGGTGTTTTTAAATTTAATGTTATTGTACGACATTGTCATGCCAAAAAGCAAACCATAAAATTACAGTGTCTCAGGAAGCTCATGACAGTCACTTCACCAAAAGCCAGCAAGATTAGATTGGATTGTATGAAATCACTTAGGTGGCATAAAGGAAATAAATTCCCTTAGAACTCACGCTTTTTTTTCTGTAGTTACTCGCGAAAATATCTTTATTATGATTGTGGCATCACGTTCGACAGGGTTTTGGTGCGACCCACAGTACCAAGCACTAACACACTAACAAGCAATTCATGTAAATCGAAGCATATTCATTTTTGGCAAACGTTTCTTAATTTTTTTCTCTCTTTGCATTTTTTGTTGATTTCTTTATGGAGTTAACTCCAACAACAAGCTACCGAAAGTCATCGATGATGTGGTATAAAGGAATAGCATTGTGTGCGTGTGTGTGTGTGTCTCCATTGCACACCACAATGCATATGAGAATTATATAGAATTTCTGGGATGGTTGGAGAGAAGCTAAGGCACAGTGTTACTCACTTAAAGAGTTTCTTCAAAAAAGAGCATAACATTAACAGAAAAAAATAAAAGAATGTATTTTATAAACTCTATTTGTTAAGAAGATTGATTTACAGATTTATTCCAAGGGCGAATGGCTTATAATAAATCTTCTTTATGTCTGTACTTTTACAAACTCACTATAATGACCCAAATATAATCTAGTATAGTGTCCGTCCGTCTGTTGTAATCACTCAATCAAACGCAATAATTGAGCCAGATCAAATTAATTTTCTATGTTTCATGTTCTTAAGAAACAGGGTCAATGTATAGCGTATTTTCTGAACTTTTCAAATTTTAAATATTCCCTGACTAAAATAGGGCCGAATCTTAAATATTCATCATCACAAATCAAATATAATAGTTCATAGGAGACTACATCAGATTGTGGATATATAAGAATCATTGCTTTAGAATAATGTGGATTTTTACGTCCGTTGATCGAATGAGTACGAAGCACTCTTAAAAAATTTTTTTTTAGTATCGGATAATTTGGATAAAAAATGTCCCTTTACTGCCTCCAATAAAATTGTATCGGGAGACCACTGTATATGGATGCTATAACCAGGGCTGTGGAGCTGAAGTCGGAGTCTGAAGATTTTGCTGGAGTCGGAGTCGTAAAAATTTGGCTCGACTCCGACTCCGGCTACATTAAATTTTTTCAAACACTTTACATTTTTGTAACTAAACAAGTTTTTACGCAAATTAGTTTTCATTGCGTTATTCATTCGATCAATGTACTGTATGACTGTAAATGAAAAGTATCTTCCAATTACGCATATCATTTTATGTTTCCTAGAATGTTAGACTAGAATGGAGCCACCGTGGTGCAATGGTTAGCATGACCGCCTTGCATACGCAAGGTCGTGGGTTCGATTCCTACTTCGACCGAACACCAAAAAGTTTTTCAGCGGTGGATTATCCCACCTCAGTAATGCTGGTGACATTTCTGAGGGTTTTAAAAAAGCTTCTCTAACTGGTTTCACTGCAATGTGGAATGCCGTTCGGACTCGGCTATAAAAAGGAGGTCCCTTGTCATTGAGCTTAACATGGAATCGGCCAGTACTCAGTGAAAAGAGAGAAGTTCACCAATGTGGTATCACAATGGGCTGAATAGTCTAAGTGAGCCTGTTACATCGGGGTGCCACCTAACCTAACCTAACCTAGACTAGCAGATGGACTCATTCGATCCATTTTAATGCCCACCACCATAGCAATTAATTTGAAATATTTCGAACAATCGATTTTATTAAACCCTCCACCATAGGATGGGGGTATATTACCTTTGTCATTTAGTTTGTAACACATCGAAATATTGCTCTAAGACCCCATAAAGTATATATTCTGGGTCGTGGTGAAATTCTGAGTCGATCTGAGCATGTCCGTCCGCCCGTCCGTATGTTGAAATCACGCTAACTTCCGTCGGTCGGACGGTATTGCAAATGGTCCATATCGGACCACTTTTACGTACAGCCCCCATATAAACCGATCCCCCGATTTGGCTTGCGGATCCTCTAAGAGAAGCAAATTTCATCCGATCCGGTTGAAATTTGGTACATGGTGTTAGTATATGGTCTCTAACAACCATGCAAAAATTGGTCTACACCGGTCCATAATTACATATAGCCCCCATATAAACCGATCCCCCGATTTGGCTTGCGGAGCCTCTAAGAGAAGCAAAATTCATCTGATCGGCTTGGTACATTTCGCTAGTGTATGGCCGTTAACAACCATGCCAAAATTGGTCCGTATCGATCTATATTATATATAGCCCCCATATAAACCGATCACAGAAAAATTACGATTGCCACTTCAGCCAAAAATAATCTAATCAAAATTTTATTGCCATAGAAAATTTTGTTAAAATTTTATATTTCTATAGAACATTTTGTCAACATTTTATGTCTTTAGGAATTTTTGTCAAAGTATAAGTTCTAGAAAAATTTTGTCAAAAATTTATTTCTATAGAAAATTTTGACAATTTTTTTTATAGAAAATTTTGTCAGAATTTTATTTCTGTAGAAACTTTTGTCAAAATGTTATTTCTATAGAAAATTTTGTCAAAATGTTATTTCTATAGAAAATTTTGTCAGAATTTTATTTCTGTAGAAAATTTAAGATGCATTTCTTACTTGGAGAGGAATATTTTGCAAAATCTTACAAAACATCTGCCATTTTTGGTAGACTCCTGTTTACAAAGCGACCGCCATATTTCAATTCTGGCTCTATAATTACCGAACAAAAGTTCATATCGGTTCGTAATTGTTTCTTCCCTATATACACGTAGAGAAGTAATATGATCACCTCAAGCATGTTTCAAGAGCAAAATGTTATTTTTATATGGTGACCATGTAACATGTTTCTCACTAAAATGTTATTTTCTCGTCAAATATAACCTGCTTGCCGCAATCAGATACATGATTTCCGAGAAAATAACATGGTTGCGAAAACCATGTTACATGGTCACCACCCAAAAATAACATTTTGCTCTTAAAACATGTTTGAGGTGATCATATTACATCTCTGGGTGTATGTATACCGGTCAAGAACTGAATATATACGTATTTTATCTACTATATATCCCGCATGGACTAACTTAAAATTTAGAAGATGATGTTAAGAAGTTTTAAGATGCCTTGCCATCGGCCGCAACCCAAATAATTTAATTGTGGATGACCGTCTTTAGTAGAAGTTTCTACGCAATCCATGGTGGAGGGTACATAAGATTCGGCCTGACCGAACTTACGGCCATAAAAAGATCGATTAAGTACGTATATAATTCAGTTTGACAACATTTTCTATAGAAATAAAATTTTCACAAAATTTTTATAGAAATAAAATTTTCACAATATTTCCTATAGAAATGAAATTTTAACAAAATTTTCTATAGAAATGAAATTTTAACAAAATTTTCTATAGAAATAAAATTTTGGTACATTATTTTTGGCTCGAGTGGCAACCATGATTATGAACCGATATGGACCAATTTTTGTGTGTTTGGAGATCGGCTATATATAACTATAGGCCGAAACGAACCAACTTTTGTATTGTTCTTAGGGGCCATATACTAACACCACGTTCCAAATTTGAACCGGATGGGATGAATTGTGTTCCTCCAACAGGCTCCGGAGGTCAAATCTGGAGAACGGTTTATATGGGGCTATATATAATTATGGACCGATATGGACCAATTCGGGCACGGTTGTTGGAAACCATATACTAAAACCATGTTCCAAATTTCAACCGGATCGGATCAAATATGCTTCCCTTAGAGGCTCCGCAAGCCAAATCTGGGGATCGGTTTATATGGGAGCTATATATAATTGTGAACCGATGTGGACCACTTTTTGCATTGATGTTAGAGACTATATACTAACACCACGTTCCAAATTTGAACCAGATCGGATGAATTTTGCTCCTCCAACAGGCTCCGGGGTCACATCTAGGGAACGGTTTATATGGGGGCTATATGTAATTATGGTCCGATATGGACCAATTCTGGCACGGTTGTTAGAGATCGTATACTAACACCATGTTCCAAATTTCGACCGGATTGGATGAAATTTGCTTCTCTTAGAGACTCCGCATGCCAAATTTGGGAATCGGTTTATATGGGGGCTATATATAATTATGGACCGATGTCGACCAATTTTTGCATGGTTGTTAGAGACCATATACCAACATCATGTACCAAATTTCAGCCGGATCGGATGAAATATGCTTCTCTTAGAGGCTCAACAAGCCAAATCTGAAGGTCCGTTGATATGGGGGCTATACGTAAAAGCGGACCGATATGGCCCATTTGCAATACTATCTGACCTACATCAATAACAACTACTTGTGCCAAGTTTCAAGTTGATAACTTGTTTCGTTTGAAAGTTAGCGTGATTTCAACAGACGGACGGACGGACGGACATGCTTAGATCGACTCAGAATTTCACCACGACCCAGAATATATATACTTTATGGGGGCGTAGAGCAATATTTCGATGTGTTACAAACGGAATGACAAAGTTAATATACCCCCAATCCTATGGTGGAGGGTATAAAAAAGATTTGTTCAAATTAAAATACTGGAGGGCTGTGCTTTTCCCTTGTGGTTTTCCACACTATCGTGCCTGAATCCCATCACAAATAACTTTATTTCTGAATGCAATAGACCAAATTCCTTTGGTAAGGTTGTAAACAATAAAATGGAATGTAACCGAAATAAATCTATCAGCTGTCAGGCGAGCGGTGTAGAAATTACAGCAACCTGAAAATGATTGCAATAGTAACTAGACACACTAGAGGGACACTCAGTTATAGCTAGCGATTGTTTTTACAAAGCAAGATATCAAACACATATTATTTCTGCTTGGAATATTATAAGCATCTTTATGATCAAATCGAAATACTGTGCAACGCTTCATCTCAATGCAAGCATTCATGTTGGCTGCTGCATAGCTTCAAGTATAAATAAATGACTTAAGCGGCTTTAAGCAAAATACCACCTACGCCACAATGCCACTTTTTATAACACCATGACTGGTAGACTATCCAAACAAATTTGGTATAAAAAACACGAACGACAAACATTTTTGTTGCACTTCTTATTTCTTATTTTCTTTCGTTCGAGTTCGATTGGTAATGTGTGAACATAAAGGGGAGTGTGTAGGTGTGTGGTTTGTCTACTTACATTGCTGGTTTGTTGGTTTATATACCAACTTCCGGTTGAAAGATAAACACAATTGAAGCCCATTTCAGTCTACACCTTGAAACACATCCAAATATCCACTGTTCTATACCAGTGCCAATAGTGTTCATTGTGAACAATGAGTGGTGCAGGTAAAATCCATACCTGTCAACTTGGTTGCCAAAAAGGATGTGAAAATGAAATAAAGTTTTTTTTCCCCTTCTAGCCAATTTTCAGTTCATACGAGGTGTTCATGCGTGTTGAATATTCATTTGTTTGTAAGTGGAAAATAAATGATAATAACAAATGTATCTTACAAACGTTTAAATCGATGTTGGTAGTTATCTGGATATTATGGTGGAATATCCCGGCAAAAATGTTTACTAAACATTAATTTACAAAATTTTACCAGGTATAATATACCGAAAGGAAAACTAACTAACAGACAAATATTTCAAATCAATTCCGATCTGATTTTCGACGTAAGTGGAAATTGTTTGGGACGTCTTTAAATGGAGAACATAGTTAAGGTATAGTGGCAGCCCGTTATTTAAGGCTTACAAAAATATTACATGTTCTTCACCTCTTTATTATAAAGACGTTTTTTTTTTTACTTAAAACAAAGCATAATTTCTGCTGGAAGTAGAGTCTGAATTTGGAAAATAAAGTTGTCCTTAACTCATTTTTAAAGGAACGCAAAAAAACGTGAAAAAAACGAAAAAATAAAATTTGTTTCCTCGAATCAAGTCCACAAAACTCAAATTTAAAAGAGAATTGTGACTTAAACGCTTCTTTGACTCGGAAGCAATACCAAAATCGTTAAAGACAAAATCTTTGAAACCGGGGATGTTTTTATACCCTCCACCATAGGATGGGAGGTATATTAACTTTGTCAATCCGTTTGTAACACATCGAAATATTACTCTAAGATCCCATAAAGTATATATATTCTGGATCGTGGTGAAATTCTGAGTCGATCTGAGCATGTCCGTCCGTCTGTTGAAATCACGCTAACTTCCGAACGAAACAAGCTATCGACTTGAAACTTGGTACAAGTAGTTATTATTGATGTAGGTCGGATGGTATTGTATCGGTCCACTTTTACGTATAGCCCCCATATAAACGGACCCCCAAATTTGGCTTGCGAAGCCTCTAAGAGAAGCAAATTTCATCCGATCCGGCTGAAATTTGGTACATGGTATTAGTATATGGTCTCTAACAACCATTCAAAAATTGGTCCATATCGGTCCATAATTATATATAGCCCCCATATAAACCGATCCCCCGATTTCGCTTGCGGAGCCTCTAAGAGAAGCAACTTTCATCCGATCTGGCTGAAATTTGGTACATGATGGTATTATATGGTCTCTAATGATCATGCAAAACTTGGTCCATATCGGTCCATAATTATATATAGCCCCCGTGTAAACCGATCACTAGATTTGACCTCCGGAGCCTCTTGGAAGACCAAAACTCATCTGATTCAGTTGAAATTTGGTACGTGATGTTAATATATGGCCTCACATACCCATGCAAAAATTGGTCGATATTGGTCCATAATTATATATAGGCCCCATATAAACCATTCCCCAGATTTGACCTCCGGAGCAACTTGGAAGAGCAAAATTCTTCCCATTCGGTTGAAATTTGGTACGTGATGTTAGTATATGGTATCCAACAACCATGCAGGAATTGGTTCCTATCAGTCCATGATTATATATAGCTCCCATAGAAACCGATCGCCAGATTGGACTCCGGTGCATTTTGGAGAAGCAAAATTCATCCGATCTGGTTGAAATTTGGTACGTGGTGGTAGTATATGATATTTAACAAACATGCCAAAAGTGGTCCATATCAGTCCATTATCATTTATAGACCCCATATAAACCGATCCCGAGATTTGGTTTTGGAGCCTCTTGGAGAAGCAAATTCCATCCGAGTGAGTTGAAATTTCTGGATGACAGTCTTTCGTAGAAGTTTCTACGCAATCCATGGTGGAGGGTACATAAGATTCGGCCTGGCCGAACCTACGGCCGTATATACTTGTTTAGTTTGGAGAAGCTTTGGAATAATCAGAAATGTCAGCCGCATTACACACTGAAAAAAATATTGTCGTGAGGTCAAAGATTTCATGTCTTTAAAATACGAATGAAAATTTTGTCCAAAAGTCGAGAAACTTTTCAATGAAGTCGTATTGTCCTTATAATTAAGTGATTTCACTTAAAAATGGGTATCGTAACATGAAAGAAAAAATGTTTGGGCTAAGGTCAACTTGACTTTAATAATTCAGAAAAATTCTTTAAATTTAATGAAATTGTCTTTAAATTTGTTGTCTTTTTGCATCTTGACTACAAAGCAAAAAACCGTTCAAATATAGGACATGTTTTTGAAATATAGCATAATTTCTACTGCAAGTCGTATTTGGAAAATAAAGTGGTCGTTTACTCGTTTTTAAAGGACTTTGATAGCATATCAAGGAAAAAAAGCTGAAAAAGCGAAAAATTATAATTTGCTTCCTAGAAGCAAGTACACAAAACCCAAATTTATAAGAGAATTGTGTCTTACAAATATCCTTATTTGTATTCTCCGCTTTTTTGCTCGGAATCAATACCAGAATTTTTAAAGTAAAGATGAAATCTTTGGAACCGGGCATGCTATATTTTCAGTGTACCAAGTTAGTATGATACTAAAATTGAGTCCATTATTAAAAAAGAGGAAATCGCTCAATTATGCTTGTGTCGGTAAAAAATAGCGTTGCCAAAGAAGTAGTGAAAATGTTATTTTAGTATCCGGAAGTGGTGCAAAATTGGTTTAGAAGCGATGAATTTGACATGAGCTTGTCATAGGACGGATGTCCTCTATTAAACACCCGTTGCACTGAATTTGCATCACTTCGTAAGGTGTAAGCCGAATTCAGTATTTTTGATGTGAATCAAAAAATTTTGTAATAATTTGCCAAAGAATTAATTTCTATAATTTTTTTTTTATAATTATACCCTGCGCCACAGTGTGGAACAGGGTATTATAAGTTAGTACATATGTTTGCAATACCCAGAAGGAGACGAGATAGATACATGGTGTCTTTGGCAAAAATGCTCAGGGTGGGCTCCTGAGTCGATTTATCCATGTCCGTCTGTCCATCTGTCCGTCTGTCCGTCTGACCGTGAACACATTTTTGTAATCAAAGTCTAGGTCGCAATCGACTCAGGGTGGGCTCCTGAGTCGATATAGCCATGTCCGTCTGACCGTAAACACATTTTTGTAATCAAAGTCTAGGTCGCAATCGACTTAAAATTTGGCACAAGCATGTGTTTTGGTTCAGAATAAAACCCTATTGATTTTGGAAGAAATCGGTTCAGATTTAGATATAGCTCCCATATATATATATATATATATATATATATATATATATATATATATATATATATATATATATATATATATATATATATATATATATATATATATATATATATATATATATATATATATATATATATATATATATATATATATATATCGCCCGATATGGACTTATATGGCCCCAGAAGCAGGAGTTTTACCCTAATTTGCTTAAAATTTTGCACAAGAAGAACAATTACTACTATAGTCTCGTATGCCAAATTTTATTGAAATCGGTTCAGATTTAGATATAGCTCTCATATATATCTTTCGCCCGATATGGACTAATACGGTCCCAGAAGCCAGAGTTTTACCATAAATTGCTTAAAATTTTGCACGAGAAAAACAATTAGTACTATAGTCAAGTGTGCCAAATTTTATTGAAATCGGTTCAGATTAAGATATAACTCCCATGTATATCGTTCGCCCGATTTACACTCATATGACAACAGAGGCCAATTTTTTGCTCCGATTTAGTTGAAATTTTGCACAGGGAGTAGAATTAGCATTATAGCTATGCATGCCAAATTTGGTTGAAATCGGTTCACATTTAGATAAATATAGCTCCCATATATATGTTTTTCTGAGTTCAAATGGTCAAAATACCAACATTTTCCTTCTAAAATCGCCACTGCTTAGTCGAAAAGTTGTCAAAATGACTCTAATTTTCCTAAACTTCTAATACATATATATCGAGCGATATATATAAATAAACTTTTGCGAAGTTGCATTAAAATTACTTCAGATTTAAATGTTTACCATATTTTTTACTAACATTGTGTTCCACCCTAGCACATTAGCCGACTTAAATTTTGAGTCTATAGATTTTGTAGAAGTCTATCAAATTCTGTCCA
The DNA here is from genome assembly GCF_050003625.1 of Haematobia irritans. Taxonomy (NCBI): domain Eukaryota; kingdom Metazoa; phylum Arthropoda; class Insecta; order Diptera; family Muscidae; genus Haematobia; species Haematobia irritans. Next base: position 199,975,993 of record NC_134399.1, on the reverse strand, counting down.
GATCGAGTGATATTTATATATAGCCCCCCAACACATTTGACGGATGTGATATGGTATCGAAAATTTAGATCTACAAAGTGATGCAGGGTATAATATAGTCGGCCCGTCCGACTTTAGACTTTCCTTACTTGTTTTCAATGCATTCTAACGCTTGTAGAAAATGTTTAATTTAAAATATTTCATTTTTTTTTCGACAAAATTAGAATATTGTACCACTTTATTAATTTTTACTCTGACACGAAAAAAGTTAAAATTTACCATTAAAAATGTTAAAAAAGCGATTTATAAAAAATTGAGCAAAAGAACTTCCTGTGTAGTGAAAATAAATAACATCTTTGGGAGAACATTTTTGGAAGTGCTTTTAAAGTTGTGCCTGTAGAAGAACTTCCAAAGTTTTTCGCTGGGATATTTATGTAAGAGCTACATGTAAGCCCAACTCGAGATATAATTTGTTTAGTGGAAAAAGAGCGAAAAACTAAAAATAACGGGATATCTGAAAAACTGTTCCATAAAAAACTTTAAAAAATTTTTCGAATTCAGCAGATCAAAATACATAAGAAAAGTCACATCTCATCAAATGGACATGTATTTTTTTTTGTGAACTAGTGTTTTCTGTAAAAATTTTCGAGGAATTAATATTTTCGAATCTTTGCCGAATGGTAATGAAATACATTCATTTCTGAAGCGAGTGGTAATAAGAGAAGAGAAGTGGATCAAATATGGCAATAATGAGAACTCGAGACAACTCTAGACCACATACATCGTTGTGGTCTAGAGTTGTCTAGAGTTGTAGTATGTTATTACATATTAATATCGCTAAGAAGTTTTGATGAATCCTGAACTTGCAAAATTCGACAACAATTTGTATTAGGCAATGCTGAACTGCTAAATGGGGTAAAGATGACTTTGAATAAAGCCCATGAAAATTATCGGTGACAGTTTTTCGCCGAGTAAAACACAAGACTTTGATTTACACTAATGGGGCAATATTGCATGCGGAAAAATATTTAAAAAAAATATTAAATTTGATTAGAGAAAATACTTCTCGACTACCAAAAATGTAATTTTTACGGTTTCTAAACAAAGCTCTTAACCACAGTGTGTATAGAAATCATATGTAATGACTTACTCATATGCTTTCCGCAAAAAAAAAAAACAACCTAAGATCAGCATAAGCTTATGTTCAACTCAAAAGAACATTGTCATTGTTCGTATCAACTCACATTGATGTTTACATTCATATTTATAATCAAATTATCATGTTGCCATATCTGATTTACAAATGTTTCGAAATAAACAAGGACCTCTATTGCTGATGATGGGCGATGATGACAATAAGAAATCGTCTTTTTTTTTTCTTATTGATCATTGAAATGATGACAAAGATAATCACGTTGATGAGATACCAGCGATGATTTGTGCCTCCTGCCTTTTGTTTGAAATATTCGCAAATCGCAGTTGTTCGAGATGACAATGAACCAAAGAAACCGTTGGCCCGAATGGTATACATGGGCTTTGAATATTGATTTGCATTTTGTTTTGAAAATTCCCTTTGCTGCAGCAATAATATTCACATCAACTACAATAATATTCATACGAATATTTTAGTGTTTGTGTATGTGTATGTGAGGTATATCAAACAATGATTTTCCAATGTTATTACATATTAATATCACAAAATAACATCAATGCCATATCATCGTATCAACGACAACGACAACAACAATAACGATAATAAAAAGCTTAGATATTCAACAAAAGCCAAATGTGCCTTGATTTGCATCAGCATTAAGCTTGAATCTCTTACCCCCTTATACCACTTCTTCTCGGTATTTGCCATGTTGTCATTGTTTTCATTAGGAATGTTTTTTTATGTCTCATTTGGATTTAGTGCTTTTATTTTGATTGCTGCTCTTTTTCCACCTCATGATTAATGCATACATGAGCACATATGATTGTGAATACATGCCATTTGAGAATCGAAGGAAATATCTCTTGTACGAGAGAGTGAGGGATAGAGAGAGAGAGGAAGAAAAAAATGTTTTAAGCAAGGGATTTTAGCTAGTAATTCTCTTGGAAATTACTTTAAGATATTCTCCAGAGAATTAAATAGGAATATGGGAAATACTGATTTTGTGCGACAATGCAAATGTTGTTAAGTCTTTGAATCGTATTACCTTTCCTCTATAATAGGTTTGCATTCAAATAGCAAATGCTATCGAAACATAAATTTGCGACTATAACGAGTATAAATATTCACGATAAGAGAGACTTTAGATGATCTGTCATAATAATGGAGCTATCGTTTTCAAATTTGGCACAGATCCGTTTTTGTCCTCAAAAATTTTTACAAAATTTTCTATAGAAATAAATTTTTGACAAAATTTTCTATTTTCTATAGAAATAAACTTTTGGCAATATTTTCTATTGAAATAAAATTTTGACAAAATTTTCTACAGAAATAAAATTTTGACAAAATTTTCTACCGAAATAAAATTTTGACAAAATTTTCTATAGAAATAAAGTTTTGACAAAATTTTTTATAGAAATAAAATTTTGACAAAATTTTTTATAGAAATAAAATTTTGACAAAATTTTCTATAGAAATGAAATTTTGAAAAAATATTCTATCGAAATAAAATTTTTACAAAATTTTCTATACAAATAAAATTTCGACAAAATTTTTTATAGAAATAAAATTTTGACAAAATTTTCTATAGAAATGAAATTTTGACAAAATTTTCTATACAAATAAAATTTCGACAAAATTTTTTATAGAAATAAAATTTTTACAAAATTTTCTATACAAATAAAATTTCGACAAAATTTTTTATAGAAATAAAATTTTGACAAAATTTTCTATAGAAATGAAATTTTGACAAAATATTCTATAAAAATAAAATTTTTACAAAATTTTCTATCGAAATAAAATTTTTACAAAAATTTTCTATACAAATAAAATTTCGACAAAATTTTGTATAGAAATAAAATTTTGACAAAATGTTCTATAGCAATAAAATTTTGACACAATTTCTAGACAAGTAAAAGTTTGAAAATGTTTCCTGAAGAAATACAATTTTGACAAAATTTGCTATAGAAATAAAATTTTGACAAAATTTGCTATAGAAATAAAATTTTGACAAAATCACATAAGCGTAGGAAGGCCTCTGGGGAGGGGGCTTAGACCCCCCACAAAAATTTTAGCCCCCCCCCCCAGAATTTGAAAACCTATTTACGATTTTACATTTTTCTAAAAATTAAACAAGTATATACAACCGCACAAAGTTCCGCTAAAGACTTTCATGCACAATCGAATTACATTGGTTGTGGTAGCAGTTGTCGAAATCTGAATATTTATAAAATAAATTTGTGGTTGAACTTTTGATTTAGTTGAATAACTAAAGCTCCTTTATTATTTTGTCTAGTCTGGTTTAGTCAATTTAATTTAAAAACAAGTATATACGGCCGCAAGTTCGGCCAGGCCGAATCTTATGTACCCACCACCATGGATTGTGTAGAAACTTCTACGAAAGACTGTCATCCACAATCGAATTACTTGGGTTGTGGTATCTTAAAACTTCTTATTCCTGCATGGTTATTGGATACCATATACTAACATCACGTACCAAATTTCAACCGAATGGGAAGTATTTTGCTCTTCCAAGGGGCTCTGGAGGTCAAATCTGGGGATCGGTTTATATGGGGCCTATATATAATTATGGATCGATATCGACCAATTTTTGCATGGGAGTTTGAGGCCATATATTAACACCACGTACCAAATTTCAACTGAATCAGATGAATTTTGGTCTTCCAAGAGGTTCCGGAGGTCAAATCTGGTGATCGGTTTATATGGGGGCTATATATAATTATGAGCCGATGTGGACCAATTTTTGCATGGTTGTTAGAGACCATATACTAACATCACGTACCAAATTTCAGCCATATCGGATGAAATTTGCTTCTCTTAGAGGCCTCGCAAGCCAAATCGGGGGATCGGTTTATATGGGGGCTACATATATTTATGGACCGATGTGGACCAATTTTTGCATGGTTGTTAGATACCATATACTGACACCATGTACCAAATTTCAGCCGGATCGGATGAAAGTTGCTTCTCTTAGGGGCCTCGCAAGCCAAATCGGGGGATCGGTTTATATGGGGGCTATATATAATTATGGACCGATGTGGACCAATTTTTGCATGGTTGTTAGAGACCATATACTGACACCATGTACCAAATTTCAGCCGGATCGGATGAAATTTGCTTCTCTTAGAGGCCTCGCAAGCCAAATTTTGGGGTCCGTTTATATGGGGGCTATACGTAAAAGTGGACCGATATGGCCCATTTGCAATACCATCCGACCTACATCAATAACAACTACTTGTGCCAAGTTTCAAGTCGATAGCTTGTTTCGTTCGGAAGTTAGCGTGATTTCAACAGACGGACGGACGGACATGCTCAGATCGACTCAGAATTTCACCACGACCCAGAATATATATACTTTATGGGGTCTTAGAGCAATATTTCGATGTGTTACAAACGGAATGACAAAGTTAATATACCCCCCATCCTATGGTGGTGGGTATAATAATATACCCCCCATCCTATGGTGGTGGGTATAAAAATAGTAATTGATAATATTCCTTCATAAATTAATATCTTAATAATGCTGCAAAAAAGCATAGCCAAAAAGAAGTGAAAATGTTATTTTTGGGTCCGGAAGTGGTGCAAAATTTGGTGGAGAAGCGACGAATGTAATATGAAATTGTCATAGAACGAATGCCCACCGTTTCAACAGCCGTTGCAATGAATTTGCATCACTTTTTAAGTTGTGATCCAAATTCAGTGCTTTGAATGTGAATTAAAAATTTTGTTATATTGTCCCAAATAATTAATTTTTATATTTTTTATGATTTTTAATGCATTCTAACGCTTGTTTGAAACGTTTTCCCTCGAATATTTTCAAAAATTCTATAAAAATTTCTATAATGAATTTAGCATTTTTGTGGCAAAATTTGAATAATTTGTACCATTTTATTTATTCTTACTTTTTTTTTAAAGAAAACAAAAAATTACGCATTAAAATATGAAAAAAAAATTAAGTAAAAAAACGTCCTGTGTAGTTAAAATAATTAACTTCTTTGTGAGGACATTTTTGGAAGTGCTTTTAAAGTTGTGCCTTTAGATCAACTCCCAATTTTTTTGCTGGGAAAGTGGAACTACTTTTAGTTGCTTTATTATAAATTATTTGTCGAGTTATTTTGATGCCTATATTGTTATTCATTTTTATGAAATAAAACATTATAAATTTTTATTTATAAATTTTCAGCTAGGGGGGCTATTGCCCCCCCTAGGAAAATTGTCTAGCTACGCTAATGCAAAATCTTCTATAGAAATAAAATTTTGAAAAATTTTTATACGGCTGAAACTTGGAACATGGTGTCAACATATGATCTTTAACAACCATGTAAAAATTGGTCCACATTGAGCCATAATTATATATAGCCCCATATATACCTATCCCCCGATTTGGCTTGCGGAGCCTCTACGAGAAGTAAATTTCATCCAATCCGGCTAAAATTTGGTACATGGTGTTAGTATATGGTCTTTAATAAACACGCAAAAATTGGTCCACATCGGTTCATAATTATATATAGCACCCATATAAACCGATCCCCAGATTTGGATTGCGGAGCATCTAAGAGAAGCAAATTTCATCCGATCCGGCTGAAATTTGGTACATGGTGTCAGCATATGATCCCTAACAACCCTACAATTTGTCCACATTGAGCCATAATTATATATAGCCCCCATATAAACCGATCCCCCGATTTGGCTTGCGGAGCCTCTAAGAGGAGCTTTTTTCATCCGATCCGGCTGAAATTTGGTACAAGGTGTTAGTATATGGTCTCTAATGACCATGAAAAAATTGGTCCACATCGGTCCATAATTATATATAGCCCCCATACAAACCGATCACCAGATTTGACTTCCGGAGCATCTTGGAAGACCAAAATTCATCTGATTTAGTTTAAACTTGGTGCATGCTGTTAATATATGCAAAAAGTGGTCCACATCAGTCCATAATTATATATAGCCCCCATATAAATCGATCCCCAGATTTGACGTCCGGTGCCTTTTGGAGAAGCAAAATTCATCCGATCTGGTTGAAATTTGGTACGTGGTATTAGTATATGGTCTATAACAACCGTGCTGGATTTGGTCCATATCGGTCCATAATTATATGTAACCCACATATAAACCGATCCCCAGATTTGACTTCCGAAGCCCCTTGGAAGAGCAAAATTCGTCCGAACTGGTTGAAATTTGGTACGTGGTGTTAGTATATGGCAAAAGTGGTCCATAATCATATATAGCCCCCATATAAACCGATCCTGAGATTTGGTGTTGGAGCCTCTTGGAGGAGCAAATTTCATCCGCGTCACTTGAAATTTGGTACATTGTGCTGGTATATGGCCATTAACAACCATGCCTAACTAGGTCTATATCGGTCTATAGTTATATATAGCCCTTAGATAAATCGATCCCCAATCACAAAAAAATTGGTTCATATCAAATTCATAATTGTATAAAGTCCCCATATAAGCAACCCCCATATTTCAATTCTGGCTCTCTACGTATCGTGCAAAAAGTCCAAATCGATTCCTAATTATTTGTAGACTTACATAACTTTTTTGTCTAATATATACCACGTATGGACTAACTCACAATTTAGAAAACGATGTTAAGAAGTTTTAAGATACCGCAACCCAAGTAATTCGATTGTGGATGACAGTCTTACGTAGAAGTTTCTACGCAATCCATGGTGGAGGGATTTGTATTAATTGGCGTCTACATTTCAGTCGAGATGAGCCAAAAATAGTAACCGGTAGTTAAAATCGATAGCGAGATTCGTCGGCCTCATTCTCTTATCTAGATGGAAACATTTGTCCGTCTGTCTTTGAATAGGACATACATGATCATTGCAGTTTTTATTTTCTTGCACTATCATCATGGACTATGTGAGCCTGAATCAAACCGGTCTGCCACTTTAACCGAACCAATCGATATGGCGTTTGGTAACGCTACCAATATCACTATACTGATTAGTTGTACGATAAACAAATATTGTATTAACTCTAAATAGATTGTGAACAGAGAATGAAGCCGCCGAGTCGCGCCGCCGATTTTAGCCGTCGCCGACCCGTTTTTAGCAGTCGACGCCGCCGCCGAATATGTCGACTCATCTCGACTCAAATTTAGCCGCCAATTAATCTAAAATATTGATTTATATCAGAAAAATTTAATAATATTTGTTATAGTTTTTGCCAAAGTTTTGAACTTTCCACTTTCAATCAATTAATATAAAGTTGCTATAATAGTTTTACAAATATAGTTTATAGTTTTTTAGCTCAAAAAATTTGAATGAAATGTAAATTTGATTGTAAGATTGGTTGTACAACTAATCTCATTACAATTCGGAAAACTTCAAATTGATTTTATAATAGATAATTTTGTGCCGCCGAACAGACAATTTTTTATCGGCTTAGCCGTCAAGCCGCCGCCGCCGGAGGCAAAAATTTAGTGTTAGCCTCCGCCGACAAAAATGGGTCGGCTTGATTCTCTGATTGTGAATTTCCAAATATAAATTATAATTTGAATTTGGTTAGCAATATTAATTGTTAGCATCTCTTATACATACATATATAGTTTTTTTATCTGAACGTTATGAAATATTTTTTGCCAATTTGTCCCAATAATGGCTTCTTGGCGCGGGACCATATATATAATGAATTATTAATTAAATTGTTCAATAAAATAACATAATAAAAAAACATGTATATACGGCCGTAAGTTCGGCCAGGCCGAATCTTATGTACGCTCCACCATGGATTGCGTAGAAACGTCTACGAAAGACTGTCATCCACAATTGAATTACTTGGGTTGTGGTATCTTAAAACTTCTTAACATCGTTTTCTAAATTGTGAGTTAGTCCATACGTGGTATATATTAGACAAAAAAGTTATGTATAGATAAGTCTACAAATAATTACGAATCGATATGGACTTTTTGCACGGTACGTAGAGAGCCAGAATTGAAATATGGGGGTCGCTTATATGGGGGCTATATATTTACTATTATGAACTTGATATGGACCAATTTTTGTGTGATTGGGGATCGATTTTTCTAAGGGCTATATATAACTATAGACCGATATGGAGACATGGTTGGTAACTGCCATATACTAGCACAATGTACCAAATTTCAACTGACTCGGATGAAATTTGCTCCTCCAAGAGGCTCCAAAACCAAATCTCGGGATCGGTTTATACGGGGGCTATATATGATTATGGACTAATATGGACCACTTTAGGCATGGTTGTTAAATATCATATACTTCCACTACGTACCAAATTTCAACCAGATCGGATGAATTTTGCTTCTCCAAAAGGCACCGGAGGTCAAATCTGGGGATCGGTTTATATGGGAGCTATATATAATTATGGACTGATATGAACCAATTCCTGCATGGTTGTTGGATACCATATACTAACATCACGTACCAAATTTCAACCGAATCGGATCAATGTTGTTCTTCCAAGAGGCTTCGGAGTTCAAATCTGGGGATCGGTTTTTATGGTGGCTATATATAATTATGGACCGATTTAGACCAATTTTTGCATGGGTGGTTGAGGCCATATATAAACACCACGTACCAAATATCAACTGAATCAGATGAATTTTGGTCTTCCATGAGGCTCCGGAGGTCAAATCTGTTGATCGATTTATATGGGGGCTATATATAATTATGGACCGATGTGGACCAATTTCTGCATGGTCATTAGATACCACAACTAACACCACGTACCAAATTTCAGCCGGATCGGACGAAATTTGCATCTCTTAGAGGCTCCGCAAGCCAAATGGAGGGATCGGTTTATATGGGGGCTATATATAATTATGGACTGATAGGAACCAATTCCTGCATGGTTATTGGATACCATATATGATACTAACATCACGTACCAAATTTCAACCGAATGGGAAGAATTTTGCTCTTCCAAGGGGCTCCGGAGGTCAAATCTGGGGATCGGTTTATATGGGGTCTATATATAATTATGGACCGATGTGAACCAATTTTTGCATGGTTGTTAGAGACCAAATACTAACACCACGTACCAAATTTCAACCGGATCGGATGAATTTTGTTCCTCTAAGAGACTCCGGAGGTCAAATCTGGGGATCGGCTTATATGGGGGCTATATATAATTATGGGTCCATGTGGACCAATTTTTGCACGGTTGTTAGAGACCATATACTAACACCATGTACCAAATTTCAGCCGGATCGGATGAAATTTGCATCTCTTAGAGGCTCAGCAAGCCAAATCGGGGGATCAGTTTATATATAATTATGGACCGATGTGAACCAATTTTTGCATGGTTGTTAAAGACCATATACTAACACCGTGTACCCAATTTCAGCCGGATCGGATGAAATTTGCTTCTCTTAGAGGCCTCTAAAACCAAATTTGGAGATCCGTTTATATGGGGGCTATACGTAAAAGTGGACCGATATTGCCCATTTGCAATACCATCCGACCTACATCAATAGCAACTACTTGTGCCAAGTTTCAAGTCGATAGCTTGTATCGTTCGGAAGTTAGCGTGATTTCAACAGACGGACGGACGGACATGCTCAGATCGACTCAAAATTTCACCACGACCCAGAGTATATATACTTTATGGGGTCTTAGAGCAATATTTCGATGTGTTACAAACGGAATGACAAAGTTAATATACCCTATGGTGGAGGGTATAAAAATAATAATAATAATAATATTATTATTATCAAAACTATACAATTCAGAACCGAATATTAGTCTATCAATTTTAAAAATATTTTTTTCTGATTCGCAAGATAGTTGATACAACCGAGATATAGATGAGTCAAATTTGTTGGTTTTATTTTGATTAATTATGCGATAATCTGTAACAATCTGTAAGCGGATTATGATTTTCCAGTATCCGATATGTCCTTACCCCACCCTTCATAACTGCCCATATATTCCCACCAATTCAATCAAGTTTCTTTTAAGGTATCATAAAGTCAATTTAGCTTGAATTTATTTTTTATCATTAAGGTGCTTTTATATTGCCCCTAAGGAACTCTTTTACCAAACTAAAACAAATGTTGCTTAAAACGAGCTAGAAAAATTTTTTTCCATTCACTTTTCAAAGACCTAAAGTAATTCCTTTGAGCTATCCCAATATTGCCAATAAACCATTCTCACTTGAGCATATTGAAACTTTCTGTAGTAATATCAGCTCATGACCTGAATTGAATAAAAATGAAGAATTCTCCACAAAAAAAAAACTCTTTTATCTCACAATTTTTTTTTTTTGATATTCGATACATGTTCGATAACCCTTTGATATGAAATTTTATTTAAACGTTACCTGGGGGCAGCTGAGGGGAGTAATGGAAATCCTCTTAACATTTCATAATCAAACTTCATACAATCGATCCATAAAATTAGAGAAGAAAAAAAACATCAAAGCAATAAGGACTTCAATCAGCTCAGCTTATGGTTCATGCTCTACGTTTAATTCTGATTCTCAAATGACACAAAACTCATTAAACTTAGTGGAACTTTTGCTACTAGGTATCGACGTCAATCAAAATGTTATTTACTCTCTGGTATTTGCTTTGTTGTTAAAAACTTTTCGAAAACGAACACCACTGACAATAATCTGAGCTAAAGCCATCTAAGTAGTGAAAGCCTAGAATGATTGAGGTATGGAGTTAGGAACGAGATGTGAGCCATCCTACTATCATTTGGTCATGCAATACTCGACAAAAATGACAACTAACGAAAACCTGATGTTACCAAGTATAATTGATGGTCTTTGCCAATACAGGCAGGCAGGTCATAATGGAATGACAAAGTACACCTGCCTAGCTTCCATGGGACGTTAATGTAAAATGACACTTTGCCTGCTTTCGATGGTATTTCTCTTCCCATACCTATAATACAAATACCTCCCCAAAAAACACCCCAACCTATTTGCCCATAAGTATGCTACGGACAAATGTCAGACTTAATACTGGCAAAAAATCACCGTATGACAACGAAATCGCAAGTAATTATAATGTTTAAAGCTTACAAATTGTTATGATGGCATCCTTTGATAGTTTCACTCTATACTGGAGAGGGCAAATGGGCAATGGCCTTGCTGGGGATTAATTTGAAGAGAGTATGGAGGATTTTTACCTTGCCCTGTTGTCAGTAGGATAAATGTATGGCACAATTTCGTTATGCCATTGCTCGCCTAAAAGTATGCCATAATTTTTGCCACTTTTTTTCTTTCACACATTAAACCTATCAAGGTAGCACTATCTGCTTTCCATAACTTTGAGCTAGGGATCTATAAGCCCTTTCTCCTAGTTTTTCTCTCTTTTTGGATATTTTCGTTTTTTGTTTCGCCCTTTTTGTAATTTTGTAAGCCTTAATAGAAAAAAAGCGGAGAACAGAAATCTGAAGGCTACACGTTGTAAGTGATGTTTCATAGCTTCATATTCCTTGTTGGGACGACTAACACTTATTTCAGTTTTTTTCTTTGTCGTTTTTTAACTTTCCCAAGTTTGAATAGAAAGGAGAGCCAGTTCGCTGGAAATCCAACTAGCAGCCAAAGCAATAATAAAAATTCTGATAAAATGAAAAATGAAAGAAGATTTTGTCAAAACTTAGATATTCACTCAAAAACTTTGTAGGGAAATATAGAGAGAAAGTAATTTTGATAGTAATAAACATAAAAAAGAACTAAGGTACACAGAAAAAAAATATGTTTGAAGTAGAGGTGTGCACATGATACGAAATTGTCGTGACTCACGCGTGAGTCGTGAGTCACGCTCATGGCAACGGCGTGAGTGTGCGTGAGCGTTATTAACAAACCAAAATGTCGTGCGTGAGCGTGAATCACGAAAATATTATCTTCGTGAGTGTGCGTGAGTAAAGATTTACGATCACGAATATAATCCTACTCACCAACATAAAACGCTTAAGAGTTAAATTCATTTACAATTTTAGTGACACCTGGGATGTTAAGAGTGTAATAACGCTCTCGATTTTAATAATGCTCATGTTTTCAGACGCGTCGCTAAGGTAAATTACTCAAAAATTGTTCGTGAGTCACGACATTTTTCGTGAGTCACAATATTTTTCGTGAGTCATGGTATTTTTCGTGAGTCACGACATTTTCGTGCGTGAGTACAAATTTCCTTTTCGTGAGTGTGCGTGAGTCCTACCAAACAATATCGTGCGTGAGTGTGCGTGAGTAAGATTTTTCCATCGTGAGTGTGCGTGAGCGTGAGTAAAATATTACTCACGTGCACACCTCTAGTTTGAAGCTTCGTCCCACCCAAAGAAAATTTCTTTACAATTTAATAAATTTTTAACGGAAAAATTTTATTAAAAAACGTTTTATTAAAACAATGAAAGTGATCCATAGAAAATGTTGCGTTGTTTAATAGAAAATTCATTATTGTTATTTTTTTTATTTATTTATATATTTCTACACAGCACACAAATATTGAAAATTTTTTTTAAAAGAAAATCTTAATTAAAATGGAACAGGGTATTATAAGTTAGTGCATATGTTTGCAACACCCACAAGGAGACGAGATAGACACATGGTGTCTTTGGCAAAAATGCTCAGGGTGGGCTCTTGAGTCGATATAGCGATGTCCGTCTGTCCGTGAACACATTTTTGTAATCAAAGTCTAGGTCGCAGTTTTAGTCCAATCGACTTCAAATTTGGCACAAGTATGTGTTTTGGCTCAGAATAGAACCCTATTGATTTTGGAAATCGGTTCAGATTTAGATATAGCTCCCATATATATCTTTCGCCGATATGGACTAATATGGTCCCAGAAGCCAGAGCTTTACACCAATTTGGTAGAAATTTTCCACTCGGAGTACAACTAGTAGTGTAGTGAAGTGCGCCAAATTTTATTGAAATCGGTTCAGATTTAGATATAGCTGCCATATATATCTTTCGCCCGATATAGACTAATACGGTCCCAGAAGCCAGAGTTTTACACCAATTTGGTTGACATTTTGCACTAGGGGTGCAATTAGTGTGCCAAATTTTATTGAAATCGGTTCAGATTTAAATATAGCTCCCATATATATCGTTCGCCCGATTTACACTCATATGACCACAGTGGCCAATCTTTTACTTCGATTTAATTGAAATTTTGCACAGGGAGTGAAAAAATACTGATAAGATCTTTAAAAAACACAAAATTCAGTAGTTTTCCTTTAACTACAAATTAAAATGCAATTGCCTACTTTTAGGCAAATACAAGATTCATATCAATTTATACAAAGAAAATATATCACCAAAATATAATATTGATAGTAATAAATATTAAGTAACACAACATCTAATAAAAAGTTAAAAAGAAAAAAAAATAAGTATATACGGCCGTAAGTTCGACCATACCGAATCTTATGTACCCTCCACCATGGATTGCATAGAAACTTCTACTAAAGACTGTCATCCACAATCGAATTACTTGGGTTGCGGTAACTTAGTCCATACGGGGTATATATTAAACACAAAAAAGGCTGATTAAATATGTATATAATTCAGTTTGACACAATTCTCTATAGAAATAAAATTTTGACAAACATTTTCTATAGTAATAAATTTTTGACACAAGTTTATATAGAAAAAAATTTTGACAACATTTTCCATAGAAATAAACTTCGACACAAATTTTCTAAAGAAATAAAATTTTGACAAAATTTTCTATAGGAATAAAATTTTGTAAAAATTGACAAATTTTGACAAAATTTTCTGTAGAAATAAAATTTTAACCAAAATGTTCTATAGAAAAAAAATTGACAAAAATTTTCTATAGAAATAACATTTTGTCAAAATTTTCTATAGAAATAACATTTTGACAAACATTTTCTATAGAAATAAAATTTTGACAAAATTTTCTATAGAAATAAAATTTTAACAAAAATTTTCAATACAAATAAAATTTTGACAAAAATTTTCTATAGAAATAAAATTTTGTCAAAAATTTTCTATAGAAATAAAATTTTTGTTGTTGTTGTTTTTTTTTTTTTTTTTTTTTTTTTTTTGATCTCAGCTTAAAGCCATGCATTGACTAAACTACAAGTGTAGCTTAACCAACAGAGGAAAAGTATGCTTGTCAAATTTATTTGGGCAAAGCCCTATAGACTGCAAGATGGTTGGATGTACAGCTGTCTATAGGGCTTTGCCCAAATAAATTTGACAAGCATACTTTTCCTCTGTTGGTTAAGCTACACTTGTAGTTTAGTCAATGCATGGCTTTAAGCTGAGATCAAAAAAACAACAATAACGATTGAAGAGAAGCCAACAATAACAAACAAAACGAATCAAGATAGAGGAAGCACGCTCAAAAACAAACCCAGCCAAATACATACAAATCGATGATTTGAGTTTGGCAAAGGAAAAGAGATATGCTGGCAAATTTGTTTAGGCAGTAGCCGACTATCAAACCCTTTTTCGGGAGGTTCAAGTGTAGTTCACGTTGGGTTGAGTGAATTACCCGAATTTATTCTGATAATTGGTTGATAGTTTTGCTGCAAGTAGAGGATGCTGATGAGGAATGTGGTAATTCCGAAACAGCTGTACATCCAACCATCTTGCAGTCTATAGGGCTTTGCCCAAATAAATTTGACAAGCATACTTTTCCTCTGTTGGTTAAGCTACACTTGTAGTTTAGTCAATGCATGGCTTTAAGCTGAGATCAAAAAAACAACAATAACGATTGAAGAGAAGCCAACAATAACAAACAAAACGAATGAAATAAAATTTTGTCAAAAATTTTCTATAGAAATAAAATTTTGACAAAAAGTTCTATAGAAATAAATTTTTGACAAAAGTTTCTATAGATGAAAATTTCTGACAAAATTTTCTACAGAAATAAAATTTTAACAAAAATTTTCTATAGAAATAAAATTTTGACAAAATTTTTCTATAGAAATAACACTTTGACACAATTTTCTAGAGAAATAAAGTTTTGACAACATTTTCTATAGAAATAAAATTTTGACAAAATTTTCTATAGAAATAAAATTTTCGTAGATTATTTTTGGAAATATGGACCACTTTTAGTGTGATTGGAGGTCGGTTTATCTGAGGGCTCTATATATAACTACAGACTGATATGGACCTAGTTTGGTATGGTTTTTAGCGGTTATACACTAGCACAATGTGCCAAATTTCAACTGAATCGGCATGGTTGTTAAAGATCATATACTAACATCACGTACCAAATTGCAACAGAATCGGATGAATTTTGCTTCTCCAAAAGGATCCAGAAGTCTTATCTGGGACCGGTTTATATGGGGGCTATATGTAATTATGGACCGATGTTGACCAATTCTTGCATAGTTGTTAAAAACCATATACTTACACCACGTACCAAATTTCAACCGGATCGGATGAATTTTGCTTCTCCAAATGGATCCAGAGGTCTTATCTGGGGACCGGTTTATATGGGGGCTATATGTAATTATGGACCGATGTTGACCAATTCTTGCATAGTTGTTAAAGACCAAAGTTGGTAAAGAATGACAAGGTTGTTAAAGACTAACACCACGTACCAAATTTCGACCAGATAGGATGAAATTTGCTCCTCCAAGAGGCTCCGGAGTCACATCTGGGGATCGGTTAATATGGGGGCTATATATAATTATGAACCGATATGGACCAATTTTAGCATTGCTGTTAGAGACCATATACTAACACCACGTATCAAGTTTCATTGGGCTCGGATAAATTTTGCTCCTCCAAGAGACTCCGGAGGTCTAATCTGGGGACCGGTTTATATCAGGGCTATATATAATTATGGACCGATGTGGACCAATTCTTGCATGGTTATTAAAGACCATATACTTACACCACGTACTAAATTTCAACCGGATCGGATGAATTTTGCTCCTCCAAGAGGCTCCGGATGTCAAATCTGCGGATCGGTTTATATAATTATGAACCGATATGGACAAATTTTTACATGGATATTAGAGTCCATATATTAACACTATGTACCAAGTTGTACCGGATCAGACGAAATTTGCTTCTCTTAGAGGCTTCGAAAGCCAAATTTAGGGGTCCGTTTATATGGGGGCTATATATAATACCATATTCTAACACCATGTACCTAATTTCAGCCGGATCGGATTTGCTTCTCTTAAAGGGTCTGCAAGCCAAATTTAGGGGTCCGTTTATATGGGGGCTATAGGTAAAAGTGGACCGATATGGCTCATTTGCAATACCATCCGACCTACATCAATAAAAACTACTTGTGCCAAGTTTCAAGTCGATAGCTTGTTTCGTTCGTAAGCTAGCGTGATTTCAACAGACGGACGGACATGCTCAGATCGACTCAGAACTTCACCACGACCCAGACTATATATATAATTTATGGGGTCTTAGAGCAATATTTCGATGTGTTACAAATGGAATGACAAAGTTAATATACCCCTAGAAATTGAAATTCCATTGCCTACTTTTAGGCAATATCTACTCATAGCCCTTATTTCACAAAAAAATATCAATAAAAAAAGTAAGTAATATAATTAGTCTTGTAATCAAATTAAAAAATAAAGTCATTTATGAAAATTATGGAAAATTATTATTTTATATTAGTTAAAATTTTAATAAGAAAAAAAATATATAAAAATATATGTTTTAATGAAAAATTGTTGGTCCATTTATTTATATATTTGGTACATTTATTATTGAAGCAATCATAAAAATAATAGAAGTAAAGTTCAATTAATAATTTATTACCTCAATTGAAAAAGTGTGTTCAGAAATTTTATTATATATTAGTTAACATTTTAATTAGAATTAGAAAAAATATTTAGAAATATATTTTAATGAAAAATTTTTGGTCTGATAATAATTTGTGCATATCATACATACTTTTAATTCCCTCATCAAATATTGAGTTAAATTTTAAACAATTTACGAATTTTAAACAATTTATTATTGAAGCAATCATAAAAATAATAATAACTCAAAAGAAGTGAAGTCCAATATATAATTAATTACCTCTATTAAAAAATGTGTGTTCAGAAACTTGAGGTCCATATAAAATTTTCTAGTTTGAGTAACCCAACATTTGGTATTTAATTTACTTTCTATAGAACTAAACCATGCATAGATAGAAATAATCCACTCGATGGTCCTAGAACCAATGTATACTATTCATTTGATTCATTTTTTTCCAACATTTTTCATAAAAATTCCATTTAAAACCAACTCCAAAAAAAAAACGATGACCATCATTTGAATAACCTCTTTATTAAAAGTTTTTAGAAAATATGTTTTAAATTTCCTAAAGCCACTGATATTCTGTTGACTTTTTATCTTCCAAACCCAACATTCAAATCCTTTTGCTCATGGTTATGGTAATAACAATAACCTTTCCACTCCACATACAAGCTCTGGGTTCACCTCTCTTTGTGGTCATAACAGTGCGAACTATTCAGAAAAAATCTCCATTAAAGTTAATGCCTTGCTAGAATAATGTCCGTAGATTATTTGAGTTGAAAGCATTCGAATTCATTTTGATTGAATTTATTTGTAGTCGCCGTCTACTCAAAGGGTTATCAAAAAAAAAATGTCAATATGAAATAAAATGGACAAAAATGATAAATGACTAAACCGAATCCATTTAAATATACAATTTTGAATTTGTATGTAACGCCAAAAAGGACCAGTTTGAGAACAATCATTTAGTATAGCGAATTGCAAAGTACATTTCACACTTTAGTACGATCTCCCTCAAATTTGACATAGGACCTTACTTCGGATTAAAGACAATTCCTATTGATTTTGGAAAAAAATCTGTTGAAATTTAGATACTGCTGCCATATATCTTCATCACTGAGTTGGTCATAATTGACGTTCTTATCAACCGATATTCTCCACACTTCGTACACCCCAATGTTTTATGAATCCCGAAAAAAATTCACAAATATCAGCCACATCGATTCAGAGTTGGATATAGCTTCCATATATATTTCACCCAATATGCCCTGGTTCCAAAGGCAAGAGTTTCACATTGATTTGCTTGAACTTTGAAGTCAGCCGAATATAGTTGAAATCAGTTCCGATTTTTTGTCAACATTTTATTTTTATAGAAAATTTTGTCAATATTTAATGTTAAGTGAAAATTTTGCAAATTTTTTATTTTTATAGAAAATATTTTTTTCAACATTTTATTTTTATAAACTATTTTGTCAAAATTTTATTTTTATATAAAATTTTGCCAATTTTTTTTTTTTATTTTCTAAGTCAGCCGAATATAGTTGAAATCAGTTCCGATTTAGGTATAGCTCACGTACACTGAAAAAAAGCATGCCCGGTTCCAAAGATTTTGTCTTTACTTTAAAAAAGTTGGTATTGATTCCGAGCCAAAGAAGCGGAGAATACAAGTGAGGATACTTTTAAGACACAATTCTCTTTAAATTTGGGTTTTGTACTTGCGTCTAGGAAGCAAATTTTAATTTTTCGCTTTCTCATCTTTTTTTCTTCATATGCTATCAAAGTCCTTTAAAAACGAGTTAACGACAACTTTATTTTCCAAATTAAGAATCGACTTCCAGTAGAAATTATAAGTAAAAAACTTCTTTAAAATAAAGTTTTGAAAAACATGTCCTATATTTGAACGATTGTTTGCTTTGTAGTCAAGATACAAAAAGACAACTAATTTAAGGACAATTTCATTAAATTTAAAGAATATTTCTGAATTATTAAAGTCAAGTTGACATTAGCGCAAATATTTTTTCTTTCATGTTATGATACCCATTTTTAAGTCAAATCACTTAATTATAAGGACAATACGACTTCATTGAAAAATTTATCGACTTTTGGACAAGGAGAAAAACTTTATATTAAAGAAATGCGTCTTCTATGCTAAGCAAAATTTGCATTCGTATTTTAAAGACACGAAATCTTTGACCTCACGACAATATTTTTTTCAGTGTATATTCTTACGAATGATTTAGATTCATATGACCATAGGAGCCTAAATTTAATACCGATTTACTTGAAAATTTGTACTGAGAAAAGAATATTTTAGCAACGTGTGTCATATTTAGATTCAGACATTTAAAAATTGTACAGAAAGTGGTAATTTATATAAGACTTTTGTAAATGTCACCCGATTTTGTCAAATAATCACAGAGAAAATATCACCAACGTTTTTCCAATTAAACTTTTAATTTAATTCAAAAAATTATCAATTAATAATTTAATTTGTTCAAAAACTTTTTTAATTGAACAAAAGTCAATCACGAAAATTAATAGCATCAATTAAATTTTTAATTAGATCAATTAATACTTCTGTAATTGAAGAAATTTCTATTAAAATTAATTGAATCAATTTTTTGCCATGTTGTCTCAAATCTCACAATTGCCCACCTATTTTGGCAGGCTGTGGAGCAAGTCTTACCAAAAACTACCAAACAAAAAAATCTTATTTTGTCAAAATTCTATTTCTATAGAAAATTTAGTTAAAACTTTATTTCTACAGAAAATTTTGTCAAAATTTTAATTTTATAGAAGATTTTGCAAAAATTTTATTTTCACAAGAAATTTTGTTAAAATTTTATTTTTATATAATATTTGTCAAAATTTCATTTTTACAAGAAATTTTGTTAAAATTTTATTTTTATTTATTTTGTCGAATTTTAAAAAATGGAAGCAGCGGCACAGCTGCCACTCGAGCCAAAAATAATATACCAAAATTTGGAGCAAATTTATCCAAAAAAAAAAAACATCAAAAAAATCTTATTTTGTCAAAATTTTATTTCTATAGAAAATTTTGTCAAAATTTTATTTCTATAAAAAAATTTTGTCAAAATTTTATTTCTATAGAAAATTTTGTCAAAATTTTAGTTTTACAGGAATTTTTGTTAAAATTTTATTTGCATAGAAAATTTTGTCGAAATTTTAGATGTACAGGAAATTTTGTTAAAATTTTATTTCCATAGGAAAATTTGTGAAAATTTTGTCAAAACTTTATTTTTATAGAAAATTTTGTCAAAATTTTATTTTTATAGAAAATTTTATCAAAATTTTATTTTTATTGAAAATTTTGCCAAATTTTTATTTTAATAGAAAATATTGTCAAAATTTTAGTTCTATGAAAATTTTTGCCAAATTTTATTTTTATAGGAAATTTTTGTCAAATTTTACTTTTATAGGAAATTTTTGTCAAATTTTAGTTTTATAGGAAATTTTGTCAAAATTTTATTTTTGTAAAAAATTTTGTCAAAAATTTAGTTTTCTATAGAATTTTGTCTAAATTTTATTATCCCCTGTCTTTGGCAATAATGCTCAGGGTGGGTCCCTGAGTCGATATAACTATGTCCGTCTGTCCGTCCGTCCGTCCGTCTGTCTGTGAACACATTTTTGTGATCAAAGTCTAGGTCGCAATTTAAGTTCAATCGCCTTCAAATTTGGCACATGTTCCTAATTTGGGTCAGTATAGAACCCTATTGATTTTGGAAGAAATCGTTTCAGATTTAGATATAGCTCCCATATATATCTTTCGCCCGATATGCACTAATATGGACCCAGCAGCCAGAGTTTTATACCGATTTGCTTGAAATTTTGTACAAACATAACACTTATTCATATAGACAAGTGTGCAAAATTTGATTGAAATCGGTTCAGATTTAGATAAATCTCCCATATATATCTTTCGCCCGATATGGACTTATATGGCCCCAGAAGCCAGATTTTTGGCCGACTTGCTTGACATTTTGCACTAGGAGTACAATTAGTAGTATAGTCAAGTGTGCAAAATTTGATTGAAATCGGTTCAGATTTAGATATAGCTCCCATATATATCTTTCGTCCGATATGGACTAATATGGTCCTACAAGCCAGAGTTTTGGCCCAATTTGGTTGAAATTTTGCACAGTGAGTAGATTTAGCATTGTAGCTATGCGTGCCAAATTTGGTTGAGATCGATTCAGATTTAGATATAGCTCCCATATATATCTTTCTCCCGATATACACATATGGACCTAGAAGCCAAAGTTGTATCTCGATTAGCATGAAATTTTGCACAAGGAGTACAATTGGTAGTATGTGTGCCAAATTTGATTGAAATCGGTTCAGATTTAGATATAGCTTCCATATATATTTTTCGCCCGATATGGACATATATGGCCCCAGAAGCCAGAGTTTTGGCCGAATTTGGTTGAAATTTTGCACTAGGAGTACAATTAGTAATATAGTCATGTGTGCCAAATTTGATTGAAATCGGTTTATATTTAGATACAGCTCCCATATATATGTTTTTCTAATTTCGACAAAAAATGTCAAAATACAAACATTTTCCTTGTTAAATCGCCACTGCTTAGTCGAAAAGTTATAAAAATGACTCTAATTTTCCTAAACTTCTAATACATATATATCGAGCGATAAATCATAAATAAACTTTTGCGAAGTTTCCTTAAAATTGCTTCAGATTTAAATATTTCCCATATTTTTTTACTAAAATTGTGTTCCACCCTTGTGCATTAGCCAACTTAAATTTTGAGTCTATCGATTTTGTAGAAGTCTATCAAATTCTGCCCAGATCGAGTGATATTTAAATGTATGTATTTGGGACAAACCTTTATATATAGCACCCAACACATTTCAAGGATGTGATATGGTATCGAAAATTTAGATCTACAAAGTGGTGCAGGGTATAACATAGTCGGCCCCGCCCGACTTTAGACTTTTCTTACTTGTTTTTTACTAACATTGTGTTTCATCCCCATTTAATTTTTAATTCTAGCGATTTTGTAGAAGTACAAAAATTTTTCTCCAAATCGTTTCAGATATAAATATTTGTATATGGGAATATAAACCTTGATAATAGCTCCCAACAAATTTGAAGGAGTTGAGATGGTAACACAAGTTTTGGTCTATATAATGGTGAAGGGTATAATATAGTCGACCCCGCCCGACTTTAGACTTTACTTACTTGTTATTACCACTTCCTTGTTCATTAACGATCATAAGTTCCCATTTAAGAACCTCATTTCTTTCGACATTCGAAAGCACTTTATGTTGATAGCATACGCTTAAATTTAAGAGATGATCAGTTTGTGTGGGTTGGTACATGGGTACGTATGAGTGTCTCTCTGGTGTTAGTTCATAGGTACGTATGAGTGTTTAGCTAGTTCGGATATGGTACATGGGTACGTATGAGTGTGTGGCTAGGTGTTTGTTATAGACTATGGTTGGATACCCTTTTGGGATAAAAGGTTAAAACACATTTACATTTTTCATTCACATTTACAACCGTATCCAAATGAGTATCCATATACAAAGGAACTATTATGCGAATTATAAGCTCATGTAGATGTTATTGTGTGGGTGTAAAATTTTCTTTTTTTTTTGTTTTGCTTTCGAATCACACACATATAGATAGTATTCGAAATGATTCGAAAGGTGTTGAAACGGTATTCAGTCACCATAATAAATACAACAAAAGACCCTTTTTATATATCTATATAAATTTTATATTTCTATGTGCGCTTCTATCTCTCATCGTTTAGAATTTAAAATAGTGATTAAAATATTTAAATACACAAAGCCAATACAAACACATGGACTTTTTGTTTAGATATGCACTCCAAAAACATAAGCTTAGTATTACAATAGGCTTATACAGAGGCTTTAACAATTGATGACCCTTCAGTGATGGAACTTTAATGCGAAAATATGTTATAAAATTTTTCTCTGCTGGTTGAATGAAGCTAAAAATTTTAGTCCTTTGATAACACTAGTTTACAAAGAAAAAAAATTTCATGTACATTTGGTGAGAGGTAACTTTTTTTTGGTTTTTCTTATATATATTAATATGCTGAATTCTTAAAAATTACAAAAAAAATCTTTTTTCACTAAACAAATTATATCACGATTTAGTCGACTTTTCTTATGTATTTTGATCTGCTGAATTCGAAAAAAAAATTTTTTTAAATTTTGTTTTTCGGTCGTGTTTTTTCTAGTTGGTCTTATTACTTACGTTAGAGTATCATCTATATGACCATGGAGAGAAAAAATGGTTTATACTTTTCTGGCGGAAAAGGTTCATAGTAAAATACGATTGTAAATATTCAAAAATAAATAAAATCAATTAGCCCATTTAATTTTTAATTTTAGCGATTTTGTAGAAGTACAAAAATTTTTCTCCAAATCGTTTCAGATATTTTTTGAACCATTTAACTTAATCACAGATCCAATTATACACAAATATTCGCCATCTTAATACATTTCATTTAAGTACCAACAGCGATATAATCGAACATTTCTAACTCGAGATATAATTTGTTTATTGAAAAAAACTAAAAATAACAGGATAATTCAAAAAACTGTTCCATAAAAAAATTTTAAACGTTTGTTTTCGAATTCAGTAGATCAAAATACATAAGAAAAGTCGACCCTTATCAAGTATACATTTTCAGTGCAAACTAGTGTCAAATAGGCTGGCTTTTGTTTTTTTATAACTTCTGCCTCACTTTTTGATTTCTGTATTTTGGAATATTTTATTTTAAGTAGATTAGTTATTCTAATTTCTAAAAGAATTCAATTTTGTTCTTAATTAAGTTTTCATAGTTTTTTAGTTTACTGAAATCAAAAAAGGATATGCCAATGAAGTTAAGGAATATACCTTTATAAGTACTGTTTTTATAGTTTTTCAATTTGAATTCATTCAACCATTGATAAGAGTGAGGATATTTTAGTTAATTTTTTCCATATTTAAATCCGAAATACAGCAACACTCAAAAAAAAACTTACTTGGATCCAAGATTTTGACGTTCTTTTAAGGGTATTGATTACGAGCCAAATACAATTTTTTTGAAAAATTATCTAACTTTAAATCTAAATCTCTTTCATTTCCATCTCTTTTTGGGATATATTAACGAAATTACAAATAAATGTTAGTTTAAAAAAAAAATTATGGTTGTGGGTATAAAAACAACTATAAAAATAAAATCCATATTTTGAAAAAAATCGGATGCAATAAATATTCGTAAAATCCTGAAATTGCTTCTTCGAACAACTGAAATAGGTACAGTCAGACATTTTAAACAATATCAATTAAAACTTTCAAATGGGTAGACCAATGGAGGCCTTCGAACAACTAGAAATATGCATACCCTAACAATATTATGTTTTAGACTATATAAAATTTATTTTAAAATAAAAATCACCAAATATACCTTTTAAGTGGAACAACAAAAAAAACTGCAATTCGTATGCAATGTAATAAAAACACATCTTTGAAGTGTACATTAAAACGTCTGTGCTTTTCTCATTTCACTTTTTTTACCGGTTTGCCTCTCAGACATCTATTTGTTTTCCACTTGATTTTGCAATGTTTGTGTTTTTAGTACATAGTTTGCTTTGGTATTTCCATAAGTGTTTTTATGTGATGATATATGGTAAAAAGCTAGAGACGTATACACATTTTTTTTTGCGAAGAGGAGATCTTGTAATTATACTAGAAAAAATATTGTTGAGATCGGTGCCTTCATATATAATCAAACCTACAATATTGACAACTGTTTTCCTCCTCATACAAGAGAAAATTTACCAAAAAAACTAAAAAAAAAAAAGAATTTATTTTGCAAAATTTTATTTCTATAAAGAATTTTGTCAAAATTTTTTCCTAAGGAAAGATTTGCCAACTATTTATTTTTAGAAATTTTTGTCAAAATTGTATTTCTATAGATAATTTTTCCAAAATTTTATTTCTGTAGAAAATTTTGTCACAATTTTATTTCTATAGAAAATTTTGTAAAAAATTTTATTTCCATAGACAATTTTGTCAAAAATTTTATTTCCATAGAAAATTTTGTCGAAATTTTATTTCAATAGAAAATTTTGTCAAAATTTTATTTCTATAGAAAATTTTCACGAAATTTTATTCCTATAGAAAATTTTGTAAAAATTTTATTTCTATAGAAAATTTTCTCAAAATTTTATTTCTATAGAAAATTTTGTAAAAATTTTATTTCTATAGAAAGTTTTGTCACAATTTTATTTCTACAGAAAACTTAGTCGATATTTTATTTCTATAGAAAATTTTGTCAAAAATTTTATTTGTATAGAAAATTTTTTCTAAATTTTATTTCAACATATTTTTTTTTTCAAAACTTTATTTCTATAAAAAATTTTATCAAAATTTTATTTATATGAAAATTTTGTCAAAATTTAATTTCTATAGAAAACTTTGTCAAAATTTTATTTCTATAAAAAATTTTGTCAAAATTTTATTTCTATAAAAATTTTGTCAAAATTTTATTTCTATAGAAAATCTTGTCAACAATTTTTTTTCCATAGAAAATTTTGTCGAAATTTTATTTCAATAGAAGATTTTGTCAAAATTTTATTTCTATAGACAACTTAGTCGAAATTTTATTCCTATAGAAAATTTTTTCAAAATTTTATTTCTATAGAAAATTTTCACGAAATTTTATTCCTATAGAAAATTTTGTAAAAATTTAATTTCTATAGAAAATTTTGTCAAAATTTTATTTCTATAGAAAAATGTGTCAGAATTTTATTTCTATAGAACATTTTTTCAGAATTTTAGTTCCATAGAAAATTTTGTCAAAATTGTATTTCTATAGAAAAATATGTCAGAATTTTATTTGTATAGAAAATTTTGTCAACAATTTTATTTCCATAGAAAATTTTGTCGAAATTTTATTTCAATAGAAGATTTTGTCAAAATTTCTATAGACAACTTAGTCGAAATTTTATTCCTAAGAAAATTTTTTCAAAATTTTAATTCTATAGAAAATTTTCACGAAATTTTATTCCTATAGAAAATTTTGTAAAACTTTAATTTCTATAGAAAATTTTGTCAAAATTGTATTTCTATAGAAAATTTTGTCAAAATTTTATTTCTATAAAAAATTTTGTCAAAATTTAATTTCTATAGAACATTTTGTCAAAATTTTATTTCTATAAACAATTTTGTCAAAATTTTATTTCCATAAAGAATTTTGTCAAATTTTTTTCCTAAAGAAATATTTGCCAAATTTTTATTTTTAGAAAATTTTGCAAAATTTTATTTCTATAGAAAATTTTGTCAAAATTGTATTTCTATAGAAAATTTTGTCAAAATTTTATTTCTATAGAAAATTTTGCCAACATTTTATTTCTATAGAAAATTTTATCGAAATTTCATTTCTATAGAAGATTTTGTCAAAATTTTATTTCTATAGACAATTTAGTCGAAATTTTATTCGTATAGAAAATTTTGTTTCTATAGAAATTTTTTTCAAAATTCTATTTCTATAGAAAATTTTCACGAAATTTCATTCCTATAGAAAATTTCTATAAAAAAATTTGTCAAAATTTATTTTTTTTTAGAAAATTGTGTCAAAATTTAATTTCTTTAGAAAATTTTGTCAACAGTTTATCTCTATAGAAATATTTGTAAAAAATTCTATAGAAAATTTTATTTCTATTTTATTATTTTTCATTTTTGTCAAAATTTTATTTCTATAGAAATTTTTGTAAAAATTTTGTTTCCCTATATAAAATTTTTTAAACATTTTATTTTTATGGAAAATGTTGCCAAAGTTTTATTTCCATAGAAAATGTGTAAAAATTATTACATATTTATCTTTCAAGAAAATTTTGTCAAAATTTTATTTCTATAGAAAATTTTGTCCAAATTTCATTTCTACAGAAAATTTGGCCAAATTTCATTTCTTTAGAAAATTTTGTCAAAATTTTATTTATATAGATTTTTTTTTTTTTTTGTTCTTATGGAAAATTTTGCCAAAATTTTATTTCTATAGGAAGTTTTGTTGAATATTTTTTGTATTGAAAATTTTGTCAAAATTTTATTTCTATAGGAAGTTTTGTTGAATATTTTTTGTATTGAAAATTTTGTCAAAATTTTATTTCTACAGAAAATTTTGTCCAAATTTCATTTCTACAGAAAATTTTGTCAAAATTTTATTTCTATAGAAAATTTTGTTAAATCTTTTTTTGTATAAAAAATTTTGTCAAATTTTTATTTCTACAGAAAATTTTGTCCAAATTTCATTTCTATAGAAAATTTTGTCAAAATTTTATTTCTATAGATTTTTTTTTGTTTTTATTGAAAATGTTGCCAAAATTTTATTTCTAAAGGAAATTTTGTTGAATGTGTTTTGTATAGAAAATTTTGTCAAAATGTTATTTCCACAGAAAATTTCTGTCAAAATGTTATTTCTACAGAATATTTTGCCCAATTTCATTTCTATAGAAAATTTTGTCAACATTTTATTTCTATAGAAAATGTTGTCAAAATTTTAACTCTTTCGAAAATTTTATCAAAATTTTAACTATTTGGAAATTTTTGTCAAAATTTTAACTCTTTAGAAAATTTTTTCAAAATTAAGTTTTTTTTGTCAAAATTTTATTTTTATAGAAAGTTTTGTCAAGGTTTTATTTCCATAGAAATTTTTATGAAAATTTTATCTCTATAGAAAATGTTGTTTCTATTTTTACAATTTTAAATTTTACATTGACGCACATTCATGACCATATGAACCTAAGACCTAAATAAATTGAACGTTGTGAATTAAAAATGAATTTGGCAATACAAAAATGTCAACTTAATAACAGCTCTCAAAAGCACTAATTGAAGAGAGATGCAGTAGGCTACTTCCTAGCACCCTCCTAGCCCCTTCTCTAACGATACGTTCTTGTATCCTTGGATTTGTAAGCGTTTCATAACTATGTATGTATGAGTACAATATGCCTTAATTACAGCAGCGGTTTTGGCACTACTTAAAAGGGCAACACTTTAAGTTGCATTGGCCGCATCATTGCAATCTCATATGGCACCTTTACCGTTGTCATCGCCATCCCTTTATCTGGGTTAGTGGTATAGGTGCATTTCCTATGCCGCATAAACCTAAAAACCGGGCAAACAAAAAAAAAACACAACGCAATATCAAGTGAAGAAGCAAAAAAAAGCATCAGAAAATAAATGAAAATGAAAAATGGACCGGATTTGAAGTGAAAATAAAATGAAATGAAATTGCAGCGACATACAAATGCAAAAAAAAACAAAGATTTTCACATTTAATATACCCGCATTCTCTACTCATCATCGACCAGTCCATGCTTGTGTAAATAAAAGGGAGCCAAGCACAAAGCTCTGATAAAAAAATGGAAAATATTTTAATACCTTTCTTATATATTTTTTACGCCTTTCTACTATTCATTCGACCATTGTTATATGAGCAGGGTTTTTTTTACTGGAATCTGCAGCTAGCAAATTAACAGAAAACAAAGAAATGAAATGGTCGCAAAACACTTAATACAAAAAGATGAGAGAAAACTAGCATTGAAAACTGAATGTCCTGAAGAGAATGCGTAAATTTCAGCAGGGATTTTTTGTACAAAATTAATGACACATTTTGGTAAACTTTAATTTTAAAGATGGTGAAAATAACGCTTTAAATTTCGAAGGAATGTAGACAGGCCACGTTGTGATGGTTCAAAGAAAACTTTCTTTATCTATGATGCGTCCAAATACCATTGGACGCATAATTTATACCACAAACGTACATTTTGTACATATAGTGAAGAGGGCCATTTATGTTACTAATCTATGTTACCATAACAGTTATGAAAAAATAAAAATAAATTTTACGAATTTTCATACCATCATCATTCTCCTCCATCCTGATCTCTTTATTACCCAAAATCCGAAACAGTTGTTTTCCTAGCAGATCAAAAAATCTCATTTTTCAAAATTTTATTTTCATAGAAAATTTAGTCAAAATTGTATTTCTATAAAAAATGTGTCAAAATTTTATGTCTATAAAAAAATGTGTCAAAATTTTATTTCTATAAAAAAAATGTGTCAAAATTTTATTTCTATACAAAATTTTGCCAATTTTTTTTTTATAAAAAAATTTGCAAAATTTTATTTCTATAGAAAATTTTGCAAATTTTTATTTTTATAGGAATATTTTAAAAAATTAAAAAATTAAGTATTCTTATTTGAAAAGAAAAAATGTTAGTCAAAATTTTATTTCCATTGAAAATTTGGTCAAAATTGTATTTCTTTATTTTGTTTATATAGAAAATTTTGTCTATATTTTATTTATATATAAAATTTTGTCAGAATTGTATTTCTATATAGAAGTTTGTCAAAATTTTATTTCTATAGAAATATTTGTCAAAATTTTATTTCTATAGAAACTTTTGTCAAAATTTTATTTCTATAAAAAATTTTGTCACAATTTTGTTTCCATTGAAAATTTTGTCAAAATTTTATTTCTATAGAAAATGTTGTCAAAATTTTGTTTATATAGAAAATTTTGTCTAAATTTTATTTATATATAAAATTTTGTCAGAATTGTATTTCTATATAAAAGTTTGCCAAAATTTTATTTCTATAGAAATATTTGTCAAAATTTTATTTCTATAGAAACTTTTGTCAAAATTTTATTTCTACAGAAAATTTTGTCAAAATTTTATTTCTACAGAAAATGTTATCACAATTTTATTTCTATAGAAAATTTTGTCAAAATTTTATTTCTATAGAAAATTTTGTCAAAATATAATTTCTATAGAAAGTTTCGTCAAAATTTTATTTCTCTAGAAAATTTTGTCGAAATTTTATTTCTATAGATAACTTTTTCAAAATTTTATTTCTATAGAAAATTTCGTCAAAATTTTATTTCTATAGAAAATTTTGTCAAAATTTTATTTCACTCGTTTTGTTTTGTTATTTTTGTTATTTTTTCTTTTTAATCATTGTTGTTGTTTTTGATTCCAGCTTAAAACAATGCATTGACTAAACTACAAGTGTAGCTTAACCAACTGAGGAAAAGAATGTTTGTCAAATTTATTTGGAACAAAGCCCTATAGACTGCAAGATGGTTGGATGGACGCACGTTTCGGAATTACCACATTCCTCATCAGCATCCTCTACTTGCAGCAAAACTATCAACCAATTATCAGAATAAATTCAGGCAGTTCATTAAACCCAACAATGAACCACACTTGAACCTTCCGAGAAAGGTTTTGCATGATGGCCGGCATATGCCGAAATAAATTCGTACAAACGTATCTCTTTTCCTTTGCCACCGTCAAATTATCGATTTTAAAATTTTATTTCTATAGAAATTTTTTTTTCTCAAAATTTTGTTTCTATAGAAAATATTGTCAAAATTTTATTTCTATAGAAAATTTTGTTTTAATAGAAAATTTTGTCAAAATTTTTATTTCTATAGAGAAAATTTTTTCAACATTCTATTTCTATAGAAACATTTTTACAAAATTTTATTTCTATAGAAAATTTTGTCAACATTTTATTTCTATAGAAAATTTGTTTGTCAAAATTTTATTTCTATAGGTAATTTTTTCAAAATTTTATTTCTATAGAAAATTTCGTCAAAATTTTATTTCTACACATTCCTCATCAGCATCCTCTACTTGCAGCAAAACTATCAATCAATTATCAGAATAAATTCAAGCAGTCAACTAAACCCAAAGTGAACCACACTTGAACCTTCCGAAAAAAGGTTTACACGATAGCCGGCTTATGCCGAAATAAATTCGTACAAACTTATCTCTTTTCCTTTGCCACCGTCAAATCATTGATTTTAAAAATTTTATTTCTTTAGAAAATTTTTTCAAAATTTTGTTTCTGTAGAAATATTTTCAAAATTTTATTTCTATAGAAATTTTGTTTTTATAGAAAATTTTGTCAAAATTTTATTTCTATGCAAAATTTTGTCGAAATTTTATTTCTACAGAAATTTTGTCAAATTTTATTTCTATACAAAATTTGTCGAAATTTTATTTCTAGAAAATGTTGTCAAAATTTTATTTCTATAGAAAATTTTGTCAAAATGTTATTTCTATACAAATTTTTGTCAAAATTTTATTTCTATAGAAAATTTTGTCAAAATTTTATTTCGTTTTGTTTGTTATTGTTGGCTTCTCTTCAATCGTTATTGTTGTTTTTTTTTTTTTTTTTTTTTTTTTTTTGATCTCAGCTTAAAGCCATGCATTGACTAAACTACAAGTGTAGCTTAACCAACAGAGGAAAAGAATGTTTGTCAAATTTATTTGGGCAAAGCCCTATAGACTGCAAGATGGTTGGATGTACAGCTGTTTCGGAATTACCACATTCCTCATCAGCATCCTCTACTTGCAGCAAAACTATCAACCAATTATCAGAATAAATTCGGTTAATTCACTCAACCCAACGTGAACTACACTTGAACCTCCCGAAAAAGGGTTTGATAGTCGGCTACTGCCTAAACAAATTTGCCAGCATATCTCTTTTCCTTTGCCAAACTCAAATCATCGATTTGTATGTATTTGGCTGGGTTTGTTTTTGAGCGTGCTTCCTCTATCTTCATTCGTTTTGTTTGTTATTGTTGGCTTCTCTTCAATCGTTATTGTTGTTTTGAGTTTGGCAAAGGAAAAGAGATATGCTGGCAAATTTGTTTAGGCAGTAGCCGACTATCAAACCCTTTTTCGGGAGGTTCAAGTGTAGTTCACGTTGGGTTGAGTGAATTACCCGAATTTATTCTGATAATTGGTTGATAGTTTTGCTGCAAGTAGAGGATGCTGATGAGGAATGTGGTAATTCCGAAACAGCTGTACATCCAACCATCTTGCAGTCTATAGGCCTTTGCCCAAATAAATTTGACAAGCATACTTTTCCTCTGTTGGTTAAGCTACACTTGTAGTTTAGTCAATGCATGGCTTTAAGCTGAGATCAAAAAACAAAAAAAATTTATTTCTGTATAAAATTTGTCAAAATTTTATTTCTATAGAAAATTTTGTCAAAATTTTATTTCTATAGAAAATTTTGTCAAAATTTTATTTCAATAGAAAATTTGTCAAAAGTTTATTTCTATAGAAAATTTTGTCAAAATTTTATTTCTATAGAAAATTTTGTCAAAATTTTATTTCTATAGAAAATTTTGTCAACATTTTATTTGTATAGAAAATTTTGTCAAAATTTTATTTCTATAGAAAATTTTGTCAAAATTTTATTTGTATAGAAAATTTTGTCAAAATTTTATTTCTATAGAAACATTTTTAAAAAATTTTATTTCTATAGAAAATTTGTTTTGTCAAAATTTTATTTCTACACATTCCTCATCAGCATCCTTTATTTGCAGGAAAACTATCAACCAATTATCAGAATAAATTCAGGCAGTTAACTAAACCCAAAATGAACGGCATTTGAACCTTCCGAAAAAAGATTTACACGATAGCCGGCTTATGCCGAAATAAATTCGTACAAACGTATCTATTTTCCTTTGCCACCGTCAAATCTTCGATTTTAAAATTTTATTTCTATAGAAAATTTTTTCAAAATTTTGTCTCTATAGAAAATATTGTCAAAATTTTATTTCTATAGAAAATTTTGTTTCTATAGAAAATTTGGTCGAAATTTTATTTCTACAGAAAATGTTGTCAAAATTTTATTTCTACACAAAATTTTGTCAAAATTTTATTTCTACAGAAAATTTTGTCAAAATTTTATTTCTATAGAAAATTTTGTCAAAATTTAATTTCTATAGAAAATTTTGTCAAAATTTTATTTTTATAGAAAATTTTGTCATATTTTATTTCTATACAAAATTTTGTCAAAATTTTATTTCTATAGAAAATTTTGTCAAAATTTTTGTTCTATAGAAAATTTTGTCAACATTTTATTTCTATAGAAAACTTGTTTGTCAAAATTTTATTTCTATAGAAATATTTTTAAAAAATTTTATTTCTATTGAAGAACGTCTTAGTTAGAGAGCACGTCCTTACCAAAAGTGTTACACGTCCTCTCTAATAGAAGACCCAATACCTTTAGGTTGCTTTCTGCCAAAGGCCCTCCTAAGCAGTCATCTGAATAATCTCGTCGATTTTCGTCAACTGGGAATATGTCCGACAGAAGACTGTTAAGTTTCTCCACCCAAGTGGTGAAATTTACAAAATTCTATTTTCCATAATATTGCATATGGTTATATTCCACAAAAATATATTTTTGGTTTGAAAATACAGCCTTCATAACAAAAATTATGTATATCCTATCTCAATGATATATTACACGCTTACTTAAGAACAATTACCAAATCTGCCCACTTTCTATATATACTTATATCAAATGAATTTTTAGATATATATTCATTTAATTTATATACCTGAACTTTTTTTCAATATTCCATCTGAACAAAATTCAACAAATGTTTTTTCCGCATGATGATTTTCAAAACCGTCCAATGATTGTATGCTGTAGCAGATGTAATTTATTTTGTCAGTGGTTATATTGTTGTAATAATAGTTGCTAGTCTCATACATGATAGTTGGTCTCTCATACATGAAAATGCTGACTGGCTACTTTTTCCAAGAAGTAGCAAAAAAAAAAATAGCAAATTCTAACTTTGCTGAAATGAAAAACAAAACTGTCGGTAGAAAAAATGCATAAAATAATCAACGTCCCATTCATCATTATTGCTGTCATGACAGATTTCTACCATCCCATAAAAAAAAAACAAAAAAACTATCTCATGCTATCTTCCCAATACGAACATTTGTTTGCGCGAGTGGAATGAAAATAGATTCATGTAAAAGGGGATAGAAATTTTGTCCATATATTCAATTTGTAGTAAAAAAAACAATAGTTTTTCTATTATTTCCTAACGTTGCAAAATTTGGAGATAACAAGAACAATTTTTTTTATATTGGAAATAATACAATTTAAAAAAAAATATTGAACAATTTCAATCCTTCTTTAACTGATTTTTTATATTTCATTGTTGTGACAAAGGTAACAAGAATGATGATTTTTTTAATATTTGTATTTTTTATTCTTCACGGTATAAACTTCAATTACTGTCGCTACCTACAAAGTCTATAGCTTTTTATTTTTGTAGCTTGAAAAATCTTATGGCATTTCATTTCGTTTTCAATACAATTGGAACAGTATGAAGTAAAATACATTTCGTAAAGTAATATTAAAAATATTGTAAAGTAATATTAAAAATATGGATATGGGGATAAAATCATAGAAAACCTCCAAATGAACATAGGGTACCTGATTTCTATACCCTACACTACTGCTGTAGAACAGACAGTTGTCAGATACTTTTGACTAAAAATCGTCAAAATTGACTTCAAAAATTGTCACTCTGTTTGAAATCGGGACTAAAGCTCATTTAAAGATCTTGGAGCTTGGATTGAGCTATGCAAGGATTGAAATAAGGAAATTTAAATGAAAAATCAATTCCTTAAGAGGAGATTTTTATAGGCAAATAAATGTCTGGTGATTGTGTAAGAATCACTGAAAATCATACTAGATTTTTTTGTATAGTATTTTGGAAGCCACCTTAATACAATGGTTATTATACCCGTCTTGCATATAAAGGCTCATGGTTTCAATCCCAGTTAGGACCGAACACCAAAAAATTTTTCAGCGGTGATTTATACCCTCTCAATAATCCTGGTGACATTTCTTAGTGTTTCAAAGCTTCTCTTAGAGGGTTCTCAACAATGTGAAACACTGGTCGGACTCCGCTATATAAATGAAGTCGCTTGTCATTGCGATAGACATGGAATCGGTCAGCACTCAGTGATAACGAAGTAGTTTACCGCTGTGATATCACAATGAACTATATAGTGATCCTGAAATAACGGGGAACCCTATACCTAATCTAACCTAACCTATGCAAGGTGTCTTACCACTGGACCAAGAAGCCACATAGTGCCCCTAGTCCAAGCCATGAAACTTCCACTTTGTTTTCTTCATTTGGGAAATGGATCAACCACAGGACCGGTAAAAGACTAGTCCCTGGTGTGCATGGACCAGTCCTAGTTCTGGTCAAGACATATGGAAGGGACCGGTCACTTTAACATGGGTTTGTCCTTAACGGGGTAAATGTACACTTTAGGACACGCCTTGGACTGGTTCCTAAGGACACGTCCTGGAGCATTTTAGTAGTAGCACTCCATAGACAGGTCCTCGTGAACCTGTCTCGGACAAACTCTTAGAAATCTGTTTAAGTTTAGTTATTCGAATCTCACCACAAATGAAAAACTTTTGAAAAATGTTGAACAATAGGTTATTCTGGTAATTCTACTTCACTAAATATGTAGATCCAATAAAATTTTTAAATGAAGCGAGTATGGAAATCATTAAATTATCACTGTTTCAGTGGCAATTTGCACCAATTTCCCGTAGGGATATGAAACTAACTTTGTCATTCCGTTTGTAACATATAGAAAAACTGGGTCTTAGGCCCAATAAAGCATATATATTCTGGGTCATGATGATCTAGCGATGTCCGTCCGTCCGTCAGTCTGATGAAATCACGCTAACATCACGTTTGCCACTCGAGCCATAAATATACTACCAAAAATGGAATAAAATATTATCAAATAAAAAAATTTTAGTTTGCAAAATTTTATTTCTATAGAAAATTTGTCAACATTTTACCTATATTGAAAGTTTTCTTAAAATTTTATTTAAAGTTTTATTTCTATAGAAAATATTGTCAACATTTTATTACTATAGAAAATTTTGTCAAAATTTTATTTCTATGGACAATTTTGTCTAAATTTTATTTCAATAGAAAATTTTTCTAAAATTTTATTTATTTATTTATTTAAGGTTTTGTATGGGTCCCAACACAGTCTGGTTATATAGCCTAAAATTTTTATTTCTATATAAATTGTTTCAAAAATCTATTTCTATAGAAAATTTTGTCAACATTTTATTTCTATAGAATATTTTGTCCAAATTTTATTTCTATAGAAAATTTTGTCAAAATTTTATTTCTATGGAAAATTTTGTCCAAAACTTATTTCTATAGAAAATTTTTTTCAAAATTTTATTCGTATAGAAAATTTTGTTAAAATTTTATTTCTATATAAAAAATTTAGCCGGAAGTTTATTTCTATAGAAAATTTTGTAAAGATTTTATTTCTATAGAATTTTTTTTTTTTCAAAATTTTATTTCTATGGGAAATTTTATCAAAATTTTATTTCTTTAGAAAATTTGGTCAAAATTTTATTTCTATAGAAAATTTTGCAAAACTTTATTTCTATAGAAAATTTTGTCGAAGTTTTATTTCTGTAGACAATTTTGTCCAAATTTTATTTCTATGGAAAATTTTGTCAATATTTTATTTCGTTGTTGTTGTTTTTTATTTCAGCTTAAAACCATACATTGACTAAACCACAATTGTAGCTTAACCAACAGAGGAAAAGAATGTTTGTCAAATTTATTTGGACAAAGCCCCATAGACTGCAAGATGGTTGGATGGACGCACGTTTCGGAATTACCACATTCCTCATCAGCATCCTCTACTTGCAGCAAAACTATCAACCAATTATCAGAATAAATTCAGGCAGTTTATTAAACCCAACAAAAACTACACTTGAACCCTCCGAAAATGTGGTAATTCCAAAACGTGCGTCCATCCAACCATCTTGCAGTCTATGGGGCTTTGCCCAAATAAATTTCACAAACATTCTTTTCCTCTGTTGGTTAAGCTACAATTGTGGTTTAGTCAATGTATGATTTTAAGCTGAAATAAAAAACAACAACAATGCTTAAAGAACAAAACCAACAATAACAAAACAAAACAAATGGAAAAAGAAGAGGAGGCACGCTCAAAATAAACCCAGCCATGTGAATTCAAATCGATGATTTGACAGTGGCATAGGAAAAGAGATATGTTTGTTTCGAATTTATTTCGGCATAAGCCGGCTATCAATGTAAAACCTTTTTTCGGAGGGTTCAAGTGTAGTTTTTGTTGGGTTTAATAAACTGCCTGAATTTATTCTGATAATTGGTTGATAGTTTTGCTGCAAGTAGAGGATGCTGATGAGGAATGTGGTAATTCCGAAACGTGCGTCCATCCAACCATCTTGCAGTCTATGGGGCTTTGCCCAAATAAATTTGACAAACATTCTTTTCCTCTGTTGGTTAAGCTACAATTGTGGTTTAGTCAATGTATGGTTTTAAGCTGAAATAAAAAACAACAACAATGCTTAAAGAACAAAACCAACAATAACAAAACAATATTTTATTTCTATAGAAAATTTTGTCCAAAATTTATTTCTTTAGAAAATTTTGTCAAAATTTTATTTCTATGGAAAATTTTGTCAAAATTTTATTTCTATAGAAAATTTGGTCAAAATTTGATTTTTATAGAAAATTTTGTCAAAATTTTATTTCTATAGAAAATTTTGTCAATATGTTATTTCTCAGGAAAATGTTGTCAGAATTTTATTTCTATAGAAAATTTCGTCAAAATTTAATTTCTATAGAAAATTTTGTCAACATTTTATTTCTATACCAAATGTTGTCAAAAAATTTTTTTTTTAGAAAATTTTGTCAAAATTTTATTTCTATAGAAAATTTTGTCAAAATTTTATTTCTATAGAAAATTTTGTCAAAATTTTATTTCTATAGAAAATTTTGTCAAAATTTTATTTCTATAGAAAATTTTGTCAAAATTTTATTTCTATAGAAAATTTTGTCAATATTTGATTTCTAAGGAAAATTTTGTCAAAATTTTATTTCTATAGAAAATTTTGTCGCAATTTTAGTTCTGTAGACAATTTTGTCCAAATTTTATTTCTATAGAAAATTTTGTCAAAATTTTATTTCTATGAAAATTTTGTCGAAATTTTATTTCTATAGGAAATTTTGTCGAAATTTTATTTCTATAGAAAATTTTGTCGAAATTTTATTTCTATAGAAAATTTTGTCACAATTTTGTTTCAAAAACTAATTTCTATAGAAAATTTTGTCAAAATTTTATTTGTATAGAAAATTTTGTTAAAGTTTTATTTCTATATAGAAAATTTTGTCCAAACTTTATTTCTATAGAAAATTTTGTCAAAATATTATTTGTATGGAGAATTTTGTCAATATTTTATTTCTAAGGGAAATTTTGCCCAAAACTTATTTCTATAGAAAATTTTTTCAAAAATTTATTTCTACAGAAAATTGTGTCAAAATTTTAGTTGTATAAAAAATGTTGTCAAAATTTTATTTGTATAGAAAATTGTGTCAAAATTTTATTTGTATAGAAAATTTTGTCAAAATTTTATTTCTATATAGAAAACTTTGCCAGAAGTTTATTTCTATAGAAAATGTATAAAGTACCTTTTTGTCCAAAATTTATTTCTAAAATTTTATTTCTATAGAATATTTTGTCAAACTTTTATTTCTATATAGAAAATTTTGTTAAACTTTTATTTCTATATAGAAAATTTTGCCAGAAGTTTATTTCTAAAGAAAATTTATGAAGTACCTTTTTGCAAAGTCAACAAAAACATCAACAATTCTACCAATCTACCAATCTACTAAACAATAAAAAAATATACCCTTTCTGGTAGAATTCTACCAAATTTGGCAACCACCAATTTTACTACTTGAATATTTAGAAGTAAATTTACGTTCATAAATACAAGGTGACCGAACTCCCATTTTCATATCTTCATTATTTGGGAGACGATCGCCAGTCTCTTGGTGTTGTGATTCGAAATCTTGATTTTATTGCAGCTTGTTGGATTTGACAAACATTAAATTTTTAAATTATTAAATTTTTAAATTATTTTCTACATAACTATTGATCTTAGTTATTATTCAATATGAATTTGGATCGATTCATTCATTAATTTTTCTGTAGTAGAAATTAAATATTTTCAAAAATGTACTAAACAGCCAAGAATTGTACCAATCTACCAAATGGCATAAAATCTACCATTTTTGATAGAATTCGATCATCTGCAGCAACTGTTATAAAAATTCTCGATGACAAAGCTGAATATTCATGGAAAAACAATCCAAATGCAGTGGGTTTTCAGCTCCGAATTGACCTGGTCCAAACCATCGGCCAGCGGCTGCCACTTCAACTGTATATGTTCTTTTGTGTTGGAGGAGTTGTATCCTTAAACAGATACGGACGACCGTTTGCTTGTGGTTCATATAAACCACCCATCAGTTTTGTTGACCCCACCCAAAATTATTAAAAGTATTGCAACGGGCTCTGAGATAAGAGTAGTGAGGTTGTAGATTTTCTGAATGGAAAGTGAGTCAGGCTTGAGAAGAGACGAAGCCGACAGCCGTCTGTAGCTTGTAAGGAATGTAAGGATCGCACTAAGAATCCAGGTTTCCAACTGGATTTATAATGCACCGTTCCGTGCAGTATGGGCCTATCTCGCTTAAGCTACACACTAGTGAGTCTGTGAGTGCCGATATAGAGATAAATATATAATAATATGTATATACCGCCAGATGTGCTCCAGGTTGTAGTCCACACATTGAATGGCTGTTATGTGGGCATAACCGATTGGTGCTGGGAGACTTCAATGCCCACCCAGAACTTTTGCATTCCATCCTAGGTTAGGTGGCAGCCCGATGTATCAGGTTCACTTAGACTATTCAGTCCATTCTGATACCAAATTGTTAAGCCCAATGTCAAGGGACCTCCTTTTTATAGACGAGTCCGAACGGCGTTTCACATTTAAAGAAACTTTGAAACACTCAGAAATGTCACCAGCATTACTGAGGTTGGATAATCCACCGCTGAAAAATTGTTTGGTGTTAGGTCGAAGCAGGAATCGAACCCACGAACTTGTGTATGCAAGGCGGGCGTGTTAACCATTGCACCACGTTGACTCTATCCTAGGTAATGACCAAAGAGGCTTATCTTTGGTAGAGCAGATCGATGATTCCACATTGTGCACGGTGAACGAAGACGCCCCACTGAGATTTATAGTATGTGTGATTGCAGCAGTTCGCCCGATATATCTTTAGCGTCGCCGTCGTCTGATAAATAATTTTTCCTGGTGACCTATCATGTAACTGGCATCAGACCACATTAACATAATACTCGCCATTGACAGATCCTCCTATTTTATAACATCTGAAAGCCGGACGCTTATCAAACCAAATGGAACACTTTCAGAAAATACATCGATCGTCGCTACAGTGAGCTCCATCCCCAATTCTATGTACAAGTAGCCTCGCTTCATCCCGCCGTGCCACTCGCTTCATACCCGCTGGTCGAACTGCCCAGGTGAGACTCAAAATCCCAGCAAAAGCGGCGGGACTCGAATGATGAGCGCTATCTTGCTTAACCTGCTGATCCTAAATCATGGAACTGAATCTAGAGTTAGTAAGAAAGGCGACGAGCACAAGCGGTAGAAAGGGTTAGAGCATCTGAAGCAATATAACCTAGGTACAGGCATAGGAAATTTGTGGTCCACAATAAGAGCTCTCTCGAACTTTACTATAAGCGGTGGTTAGAACTCAGTCACCTTTGGCGACGTGGCAATCAGCATCACGAGAGTTTTTGAGAATACCGAGAGCGCCAGATCGTCCCATTTTTGGTCTACGAGCCAGCCAGACACCACATCAACAGCTCAAAAACATCCAAACCGCTGGGCCCCGACGAAATTTCGATGTTAATTTTCAAGTATCTGGGAACGCTGGGATTTGACAACTCCTCGATTTTTCCAAAAATGTTTTCAATTAATATTTACAAGCTTTTCTTTTTAAAGGGGAATGAAATTCCTACAAACAAATCATTTTGTTACCTCCAGCAACCCTAAAATAAATTTCTGGGCATTAGATACCTAATGTGCAATTCATTGTCCAGCTTACATGAAATTACCCGAATATTCATAGAACACTGTAATACTCGTAACTTGGTGCTCATGTTTTTGTTCATGTTTCGGACACGGTGGTTTTGATTTCAATGTTCTCTGAATGCTCATGTTTCAGTTACACAATTTCGAAGTGATTTGTGGCTTACTAAGGACGAACGAGTATTTGCTCGTTTTTGTTTCATTGATTTTTTTCATGCTTTACTGCGGTGAATGTAGTTTGTTGCCTTCACTACCCCCGAGTTATAGGAAACGTATTCGAAAACTGTCCTCGTTATTGTTTCTCGATACTTTCAACTATAAGGTAAAGCGGTAGGGGGGATTTAAGCCCATATTTCATTTCCAAGAATACATTTGTAATGGACTATTGCTTTCATTTTGGATTTGCTCCAATTTCCTTTGTGTTTTTTTTTTTTCGAATTAATATTTTTACTTCAGCGTTTTTTTTTTTTTGGAAGTTGACATAGTTTTGCTTGTGATACCTGTCAAGGAAGCAAACGTGGCAGTTGGCCATTTAGCGAACCCATCTTAACCACGATAATAGAAAAATTCACAAAAAGGGACTCAGAAAGAGGAATAATATTTTTTATGTTATGAATCGCTTCATGTTCTTTGTTTTTCATGGATATTTGCCTTGGTTTTTTGGGATGGGAATAAACTGCATTGAATAGAATTGGTTTCACTTAATTTCTCTTAATTTAGGTATAAATGTTATTTCAGTAAGAAAAATGTTTTGTTAACATCATACTTTTGTGATGATTGAAATTTCATAATCAAGAAATAATGGTAATATTCAATATTTTCCTATTTCCTGTGTATTGGGGAGCAGCGATTTATGGGGGGGAAATAAATCGAACCTGTTTGAAACTATATGGGTTATATTCTCGACTTGGACAAATAGAGAGAAAAAAATTTAATTTAGCTGGTTGTTTAACTCCTCTACTGTTGGCGAAAATTGTGAGAACTTCAGTTTGTCTATAATTATTTTTTTTTAGATATTAATTACTTGTATTTTAATGTTTTAAAAATTTTTAATATAAAATTCAATTCAACTAATGAAATTTCAATTTTTTTTCTTTACAGGTAAGCATCGAAAAAATGAAAAATCTATAAAATAAGTGCAGGTATGTTGTAAATTTAATTTAGCTCATGTTATAACTACGTCCATCGCCTTGGCTCAATAAAAACGAACATATTTTTTTAGTGATTACTAAGAGCGTTGGTGCAATACCAGCAGCAATACTGTATGCTTGGGAATAATATCACAAAATTTCTTAATTCACATCCAAAACACTGGATTCGCATCACACCTTAAGAAGTGATGCAAATTCAGTCAACGGTTGTTGAAATGGTGGGCATCCGTCCTAAGCGATTAATTTAACATGGGCTTGTCATAGGACGGATGTCCATCATTTCAACAGCCGTTGCACCGAATTTGCATCACTTCTTAATATGGGATCCGAATTCAGTGTTTTAGATGTGAATTAAATAAATATGTGATATTTTGCCAAATAATTTTTTTTTTTTTAATTTTTTATGATTTTTAAAACATACTTGTTTGAAATGTTTGCTCTCAAATATTTCCAAAAATTCTCAATTTTTCTAGAATCGATTTAGCAATTTTTTCGGCAA
Organism: Haematobia irritans; assembly: GCF_050003625.1. Classification (NCBI taxonomy): domain Eukaryota; kingdom Metazoa; phylum Arthropoda; class Insecta; order Diptera; family Muscidae; genus Haematobia; species Haematobia irritans. The sequence goes on along the minus strand of NC_134399.1, from coordinate 199,933,605 downwards.
AATTTTAATAATTTGTACCATTTTATTAATTTTTACTCTGTTTTTCACCTATTTGAAACAAAACAAGTATATACAGTAGTAAGTTCGGCCGGGCCGAATCTTAAAAACCCTCCACCATGAATCAAATATAATAGTTTCGTTTGAAAATTTCAGGGGGTTTGATGACAGATATTTACCCAAGCATATCAGTTCAACTAGTACGCTTCCCACAGATAAATGTAAACATTTTACCTATGAAGACTAGATCAGATTCTGAATTTATAAGAACCATTTTTTGTTTGAGTTTTAGAGGAATCATAAACATCTCTTTTAAGTGTGCAAGAAAATGATGATTCAGCACATTTAATTGAAGTTCTAGAATCTAGACCCCAAATCGGAGGACCGGTTTATAAGGGGGCTATATCACAAACTGTACCGATACTCAATATATTCGGCACACCCCTTTATGGTCTTAGAATAAAGGTCAAAATTTGGTCAAGGGAAAACGCGTGTAAATCGGTGAAATCGTTTATTTAAAAAAATCAAATTAAATTTCTTTTTCAAGTTCAATTAGTATAAAATTCAGGAAAAATATTCAGTTAGGCTTTCGCTTTTCCAAATCCGAATTGCCGGGCCTCACGCTTGACATCTGCCATCAGATTTTGTACAGCCACCTTGTCCACCTTCTTCGCCGCAGAAAGCCAGTTTGCCTTGAACTGCTGCTCGTCCTTAGCAGTTTTTTTGGTCTTCTTTAGGTTCCGCTTGACAATAGCCCAGCATTTCTCAATTGGGCGGAGCTCTGGCGTATTGGGAGGGTTCTTGTCCTTGGGAACCACCTGCACGTTGTTGGCGGCGTACCACTCCATGGCCTTTTTACAGTAATGGCAAGATGCCAAATCCGGCCAAAACAGTACGGAACAACCGTGTTTCTTCAGGAAAGGCAGCAGACGATTATTCAAACACTCTTTCACGTAAATTTCTTGGTTGACAGTCCCGGAAGCTATGAAAATGCTGCTTTTCAAGCCACAGGTACAGATGGCTTGCCAAACCAGATATTTCTTTGCGAACTTTGACAGTTTTATCTGCTTGAAAATATCTGCTACCTTTCCCCTTCCTTTTGCTGCTTGTAGTCGGCTTTGACGTAGGTTTCGTCGTCCATTACCACGCAGTCAAACTTCGTCAGCATCGCCGTGTACAGCCTCCGGGATCGCGCTTTGGCCGTCGTATTTTGTTTATCATCGCGATTTGGAGTCACTACCTTCATGTAAGTCGATAGTCCGGCTCGTCTTTTGGCTCGATGCACGGTTGTAGACGATACACCCAACTTATTTGCGGCATCTCGGAGAGAGAGGTTAAGGTTTCGCTTGAAACTACCGGCAACTCTCTTTGTCGTCTCAGCGGCTTCCGGTTTTCGATTTCCCCCCGAAATCGATAGCCCCCACATAGACCTATCTCCCGATTTTACTTCTTTGACTTCTAGAATCCGTAATTTTTACCTAATTTTCCTGAAATTGGAAATCTAGAGGTAAAGGATGATACGGTCAAAATTTGGTCAATATAAACTTGACGTATTTCTTTCAATTTTGCATTTAAAAAACCTGAACACCCCCCATTTTGAAGGTGTGTGTGTGTAGAATGTTGCTCCTATTTTGATTTTGGGATTCACTCTTCAGTTGTCAAAATGCCGTCCAAGCAAGAAGAGCAGCATATCAAAATTTTGCTCGCGCATCGCGAAAATCCGAGCTACTCGCACGCAAAGCTGGCAAAATCGCTAAAAGTTGCCAAATCAACCGTTACAAATGTAATTAAAGTGTTTGGTGAACGTTTGTCGACAGCCAGGAAGTCGGGATCGGGGGGAAATCGAAAACCGGAAGCCGCTGAGACGACAAAGAGAGTTGCCGGTAGTTTCAAGCGAAACCCTAACCTCTCTCTCCGAGATGCCGCAAATAAGTTGGGTGTATCGTCTACAACCGTGCATCGAGCCAAAAGACGAGCCGGACTATCGACTTACATGAAGGTAGTGACTCCAAATCGCGATGATAAACAAAATACGACGGCCAAAGCGCGATCCCGGAGGCTGTACACGACGATGCTGACGAAGTTTGACTGCGTGGTAATAGACGACGAAACCTACATCAAAGCCGACTACAAGCAGCAAAAGGAAGGGGAAAGGTAGCAGATATTTTCAAGCACATAAAACTGTCAAAGTTCGCAAAGAAATATCTGGTTTGGCAAGCCATCTGTACCTGTGGCTTGAAAAGCAGCATTTTCATAGCTTCCGGGACTGTCAACCAAGAAATTTACGTGAAAGAGTGTTTGAATAATCGTCTGCTGCCTTTCCTGAAGAAACACGGTTGTTCCGTACTGTTTTGGCCGGATTTGGCATCTTCCCATTACGGTAAAAAGGCCATGGAGTGGTACGCCGCCAACAACGTGCATGTGGTTCCCAAGGACAAGAACCCTCCCAACACGCCAGAGCTCCGCCCAATTGAGAAATGCTGGGCTATTGTCAAGCGGAACCTAAAGAAGACCAAAAAAACTGCTAAGGACGAGCAGCAGTTCAAGGCAAACTGGCTTTCTGCGGCGAAGAAGGTGGACAAGGTGGCTGTATTTCTTTGCGAACTTTGACAGTTTTATCTGCTTGAAAATATCTGCTACCTTTCCCCTTCCTTTTGCTGCTTGTAGTCGGCTTTGACGTAGGTTTCGTCGTCCATTACCACGCAGTCAAACTTCGTCAGCATCGCCGTGTACAGCCTCCGGGATCGCGCTTTGGCCGTCGTATTTTGTTTATCATCGCGATTTGGAGTCACTACCTTCATGTAAGTCGATAGTCCGGCTCGTCTTTTGGCTCGATGCACGGTTGTAGACGATACACCCAGCTTATTTGCGGCATCTCGGAGAGAGAGGTTAGGGTTTCGCTTGAAACTACCGGCAACTCTCTTTGTCGTCTCAGCGGCTTCCGGTTTCCGACTTCCCCCCGATCCAGACTTCCTGGCTGTCGACAAACGTTCCCCAAACACTTTAATTACATTTGTAACGGTTGATGTGGACCCTTTTAGCGATTTTGCCAGCTTTGCGTGCGAGTAGCTCGGATTTTCGCGATGCGCGAGCAAAATTTTGATACGCTGCTCTTCTTGCTTGGACGGCATTTTAACAACTGAAGAGTGAATCCCAAAATCAAAATAGGAGCAACATTCTACACACACACCTTCAAAATGAGAGGTGTTCAGGTTTTTTAAATGCAAAATTGAAAGAAATACGTCAAGTTTATATTGACCAAATTTTGACCGTATCACCCTTTACCTCTAGATTTCCAATTTCAGGCAAATTGGGTAAAAATTACGGATTCTAGAAGTCCAAGAAGTAAAATCGGGAAATCGGTCTATGTGGGGGCTATATCAAAACATGGTCCGATAATCACCATTTTCGGCACATCTCTTTATTTTCCTAGAATACCTCTAGATTTCCAATTTCAGACAAATTGGGTAAAAAGTACGGATTCTAGAAGCCCAAGAAATAAAATCGGGAGATCGGTCTATATGGGGGCTATATGAAAACATGGACCGATACTCACCATTTTCGACACACCTATTTAAGGTTCTAGAATACCTCTAGATTTCACATTTGAGGCACATTGGGTAAAAATTACGGATTCTAGAAGACCAAGAAGTAAAATCGGGGGATCGGTCTATATGGGGGCTATATCAAAACATGGACCGGTACTTATCAATTTCAGTACACTTCTTTAGGGTCCTAGAGTACCTATAGATTTCAAATTTCAGGTAAATTGGATTAAAACTACGGATTATAGACGCCCAAGAAGTAAAATCGGGAGATCGGCCTATATGGGGACTATATCAAAACATGGACCGCTACATCCCATTTTCGGCACACCTCTTTATGGTCCTAGAATACCTCTAGATTTCCAATTTCAGGCAAATGGGATAGAAAATACACTTTCTAGACGCCCAAGAAACAAAATCGGGAAATCGGTCCATATGGGGGCTATATCAAACCATGGACCGATAGGCACCATTTTCGGTACACTTTTTGATGGTCCTTAAATACCTCTAGATTTCCAATTAGAGGCAAATTAGATAAAAACTACAGTTTTTATAAGCCCAAGACCCCAAATCGGTAGGTCGGTTTATATGGGGACTATATCAAAACTTGGTCCGATATAGCCCATCTTCGAACTTGACCTGCCTGCAAACAAAAGACGAATCTGTGCCAAATTTGAGGATGATAGCGCCATTATTGTAGGCTGTAGCGTGATTACAACAGACAGATATACAGACAGACGGACATGCTTATATCGTCTTAGAATTTCTCCCTGATCAAGAATATATATACTTTATATAGTCGGAAATCGACATTTTGATGTATTACTCACGGAATTACAAACTTATTATACCCCCATTACCATTCTAGTTATACAAAATTGAATTAAAAGAACATCCTGTATAGTTCAAATAAAGAACATCTTTGGGAGAACATTTGTGGAAGTGCTTTTGAAGTCATGCCTATAGAAGAACTTCCAAATTGTTTGCTGGGTATTGCACCCAGACCCAGAAGGAGTCGAGATAGACACAGAGTGTCTTTGGTAATATTGCTCGGCCCCTGACTCGATCTAGTCAAGTCCGCCTGGCCGTCCTTCTGTCAAAGTCTTGGCCGCAATTTTATGTGTATGTATTTTGGGTCAGAATAGAACCCTATTGATTTTGAAAGAAATCGGTTCAGTTTTAGATATGGCTTCCATATATATCTTTCATCCGATTTACACTCATATGGTCACAGAGGTCAAGTTTGTAAACCAATTCATGTCCAATTTTGTACAGGGAGTAGAATTAACATTATAACTATGAATGTTAAATTTGGTTGAAATCGGTTCAGATTTAGATATAGCTCCCATATATATCTTTCGCCCGATTTTGCATCATATGACCACAGAGGTCTAAGTTGTAATCCGATTTATGTCAAATTTCCCACAGGAAATAAAATTAACATAGTTATTGTGCACGTAAAATTTGGTAAAAATCGGTTCAGATTTAGATATAGCTCCCATATATATTTTTCGCCCGATTTTGCATCATATGACCGCAGAGGTCAAAAGTTGTAATCCCATTTACTTGAAATTTCGCACAGGGAGTAGAATTAACATAGTAACTATTCATGTCAAATTTGGTTGAAAACGGTTCAGATTTAGTTATAGCTTCCTTATATATGTTTTTCCGATTTAGGTAAAAATAGCCAAAATACCCAAATTTTCCTAGTAAAATCGCCACTACTAAGTCGAAAACTTGTCAGAATGACTCAAATTTGCCTATAATACATATCTATCTACAGATCAATCATAAATACACTTTTACGAAGTTACCTCAAAATTGGTTCAGATTTAGATGTTTCCCATATTTTTTACTGACATTGTGTTCCACCTCAGAGCATTAGACGACTTTAATTTTAAGCCTATAAATTTTTTAGAACTCTAACAAATTTTGTTCAAATTGGGTCAGATTTGAATATATGTATATGGGAACATAAACCTTTTTATATAGTACCCAACACATTGGACGTAGTTTATATGCAATCGAAAATGTGGCTTTTAAAGTGGTGAAGGGTATAATATAGTCGGACCCACCCGACGTCAGACTTTCCTTACTTGTTTTTTTGGGGTTAACTTTCATGGTTCTGTAGCATTTTGTTGGGGCTCATATTCATACTACCATTGAAGTCGGTATTTTGGATATGGAATAGGACCTATTTGAAGGATTTTTCCTATTCTTTCTTTACTGCGTCCATGTTAGACTCAAAAGTATCTGAAGTTTTAAAAACGCGACCTTGATGAAAAATCTAAAATTCAAACTAAAGATATCGATTCAAAAGTTCCAGAATTATTAACCAACATTTTATTTGAAATCAATGCGCAAAGTAGAATTTATATGAGAGTCTACTAAATTCACTAAAAACATCATAAAGGCTATTTGAGTCCTTTGGATTTTCCATTTTTTTTTTTGTGTTTCCTTGTTTGGTGGACAGATTATAGGAAATCATTAGTAAAATATTAGTGAAATGAAAAATCAAAGCCCTTCGCTTTCTATGGCAATAACTTTCACTGGTGTAACATAGTTTTAGAATTTCTCTGGCGTTTCGATTTTGTTTTCCCCATTTCTGGCTTTCATAATCAACTTCCAGGTCAAGTATAGGTTATCGATATTCCTTCAATTGTTTTTCCCCAATTTGTAAGCCCTCTTAGTTCATGAAAATACCCCGCTAAGTGTCATCGTCATCAATGTTAACTACACAGTCATTCTCCATAGCCGGTTTCACAGACTATTGAACCTAAACTAGAGAGTTTTATTTTTGGGTGGTTTTCATTTTGTTTGCAAAGGACATGAGGACGGGGTGGATTGGGGGTCGAAATAAATCGAAACGTTTTTCTGTTTGAGATGCCTTCAAGCACTTTGAGGATGTCGACAACAGCTTCTTCAGTTGCAGCAAAATCATAATATTTATTCCAACTGGACATTGTGAAGTGGAATCCATTTTATGCAATGGTTACACATGCACCAGCACCAACCACAACATCAGTGCCATGGTTAAGCTAGAAAACGATACTGCATTTGGCATCAAGTGATATGAATCGCAAAGGAAATATCTAAAAAACTATTATCAAAATCCACTGTAGGGAAGAGGGGATTTTAAATGTCCCAAACTTCCATTGCCTTTTTATGGATATATAATTTTGCAATTTAATGCAGGTATTGATATATTACAGAAACTTGAGGAATATTTGAAAACGATTCATAAATAAAACATTCGCTAACTAACAAGTTCATTGAAATGGTGATTTCTCTATCGATAACTGGATCTGGACCATGGAATCTGAATTGAACCCAAGCAAAAAAAGAGCTTCCAAAAAAAGTAGTTTGGATCCCCAATCCGTGATCCGGAGTAGTGCAAACTTGGATCCCCAATCTGTGATCCGGAGTAATGCAAACTTGGATCATCTCCAATGAATTTTACATGGGCTTGTCATAGGACGGAAGTACTGTCTTTTTGGTTCCTTTGCATTGCTTTCGAAGTAGTGCCCTGGAAGTTCATTTGAATGAAGAAATTTGAAAAACGAAAAAATCATTTTCAACCAATTTCAGTCTTTTTTCATACATATTTTTTTATTAAACTCTTATTTTCCTATTATCTATTTTTTACAATTTGAAAAACTTTTTCGCTCCGACCAAGGGTTGAACCTGGATTTGTTGGCACCATCACAGAACGCCTCAGCTTTAAACGCCATTGAACACAAAGCGTCGAAACGTCAATTCAAATTTTTGTGATATGATCGTAATACGACACCAAGGAATAACTGCTTCTCGAGATGTTCTTTATTAGTAAGAACGAAAAACTAAGATACGCAGGTTCAAATCTCAGTAGCGACAATTTTTCTATCAAATGTTTTTTTTTTTTTTTTTCGGCATATATTATCGTATAAATGTGTATATTTTTTCCATTAAAAACCAACAAAAAATTAAAAATTCTCCCAATTTGCAAAACCTTCTCCAAAGAAGTTCCATGGAAGCTAAAAATTCAAACGGCACAGGGTCTAATCCCAGTTTTTTACTTTTTTTAATAATTTTCTATTTTTTTACTTCTTATTAAATTTCTATTTTTTGTTTTTTTTTTGTGAAATTTAAAATTTAAAAACACTCGTTTCATTCAGTTCATCCATTTAATACTTGCTTTCATTTCCCTTTTTCGTAATTATAAAATTAAACTTTGATATTTAAACATAAGACGATACTCCTTGTTTAATGAATAGTAAGGAAACTTCTTTACCACTTATATACTCCCCTTTTCAAAATTTTCATTTTGATAAACTTAAGTAATAAAATAAATCATCCAAACTTTTTGTAATTTTCAAATTTTACTTTTTTTATTTTATTTTATCAGAAATTAAAAAGTTTTGACCATATTGAATATCGATTTAATACAAATTCGTGTGTAGTTAAGACATATTTGATACTTTATAATATATACCACTTAAGCATGTGTAAATCGAAAACTAATGGATAGAGTTTTAATCTTGCTTGTGATGTGTAATAGAAACTAGAGTGGGTCGATCTAAATGATAGATTTTTTTAAATATTCTGATAACATTATATTTTATGTATTATATTTTTCATATATGTTATATTTTATTTTTAAAAGATTACTAATATGAGATATTTTTTGGGCACTTTAGGTTAGATTGAAAAGAGGATTCAGGATTTCCTGCCTCAATGTCAGTTGACATACATCTAATCTCGTTTGGGTTTAATTGGATTTACAGTTTTCAAAATATTTCCCACCTTTTTTGATAAATGCCACTATAGGAAAACTAAAATGAAGGAAATTTGGTTTAGGAGGCATCTTAAAATTATTTGTATATCTAGAAAATTTTGTGGAAGGGGCTAAGCTCTCGCTGAATCTTATTTGTATAAAAAATTTTGTAAACGTTGTATTTCTATAGGAAAATTTGTCAAAATATTGCCAAAATTTTATTTCTTTAGAAAATTTTGTCAAAATATTATTTCTATTTGTGAACAGTTTATTTTTTTTTGGAAAATTTTGTCACAATTTTATTTCTATAGAAAATTTTGTGAAAATTTTATTTCTATAGACAATTTTGTCAAAATTTTATTTCTATAGAAAATATTGTCAAAATTTTATTTCTACAGAAAATTTTGTCGCAATTTTATTTCTATAGAAAATTTTGTCACAATTTTATTTCTACAGAAAAATTTGTGAAAATTTTATTTCTATAGAAAATTTTGTGAAAATGTTACTTCTACAGAAAATTTTGTCAAAATTTTATTTCTATTGAAAATTTTGTCAAAATTTTATTTCTATAGAAAATTTTGTCAACATTTTATTTCTATATTCCCTGCCTCAATGTCAGTTGACATACATCTAATCTCGTTTGGGTTTAATTGGATTTACATTTTTCGAAATATTTCCCACCTTTTTTGATAAATGCCACTATAGGAAAAATAAAATGAAGGAAATTTGGTTTAGGAGGCATCTTAAAATTATTTGTATATCTAGAAAATTTTGTGGAAAGGGCTAAGCTCTCGCTGAATCTTATTTGTATAGACAATTTTGTAAAGGTTTTATTTCTATAGAAAATTTTGTCAACATTTATTGCTACAGTAAATTTTGCCAACAGTTTATTTGTATAGAAAATTTTGTGAAAATTTTATTTCTATAGAAAAATTTGTCACAATTTTATTTCTAGAGTAAATTTTGTCAAAATTTTATTTCTATAGAAAATGTTGTCAAAATTGTATTTCTATAGAAAATCTTGTGACAATGTTATTTCTATAGAAAATGTTATCCATATTTTATTTCTTTCGAAAATTTTGTCAAAATTGTATTTCTGTAGAAAATGTTGTCAACATTTTATTTCTATAGAAAATGTTGTCAAAATCATATTTCTCTAGAAAATTTTGTCAAAATTTTATTCCTATAGCAAATGTTGCAAATATTTTATTTCTTTAGAAAATTTTGTAAACATTTTATTTCTATAGAAAATTTTGTCAAAATATTATTTCTATAGAAAATTTTGTCAACAGTTTATTTTTTGGAAAATTTTGTCAAAGTTTTATTTCTATAGAAAATTTTGTCACAATTTTATTTCTATAGAAAATTTTGTGAAAATTTTATTTCTATAGAAAATTTTGTCAATGTTTAATTTCTATAGAAAATATTGTCAAAATTTTATTCCTATAGAAAATTTTGTAAATTTTTTTGTTTTTTTGGAAAATTTCTCACAATTTTATTTCTATGGAAAATTTTGTCACAATTTTATTTCTATAGAAAATGTTGTGAAAATTTTAATTCTATAGAAAATTTTGTGAAAATTTCATTTCTATTGAAAATGTTGTCATTATTATTTTTTTTTTAGAAATTTTTCTCAAAATTTTACTTCTATAGAAAATTTTGTCAAAATTTTATTTTTAAAGAAAATTTTGTCAAAATTTTTAATTCTATAGAAAATTTTGCCATAAATATATTTCCATAGAAAATTTTGTCAAAATTGTACTTCTCTAGAAAATTTTGTTAAAATTTTATTTCTATAGAAATTTTTGTCAAAATTTTATTTCTATAGAAATTTTTGTTAAAATTTTATTTCGATAGAAATTTTTGTCAAAATTTTATTTCTATAGAAAATTTTGTTAAAATTTTATTTTTATGGAAAATTTTATCAAAAAAATTTTTTTTCTATACAAAATTTTGTAAAAAAAATTATTTCTATAGAAAATTTTGTCACAGTTTTATTTCTATCGAAAATTTTGTCACAATTTTATATGTATAGAAAATTTTGTGAAAATTATATTTCTATAGAAAATTTTGTCAACATTTTATTTCTATAGAAAATTTTGTCAAAATTTTATTTTTTAAGAAAATTTTGTCAAAAATATATTTCTATAGAAAATTTTGTCGAAATTGTACTTTTCTGGAAAATTTTGTTAAAATTTTATCAAAACTTTATTTCTATATAAATTTTTGTCAAAATTTTATTTCTATAGAAATTTTTGTTAAAATTTTATTTATATGGAAAATTTTGTCAAAATCATATTTCTTTACAAAATAATGTCAAAATTTTATTTCTATAGAAAATTTTGGCAAAATTTCTATAGAAAAAATTGTCACAATTTTATTTCTATAGAAAATTTTGTGAAAATTGTATTTCTATAGAAAATTTTGTCAAAATTTTATTTCTATAGAAAATTTGTGATGATTTATTTTTCTATACAAAAATTTTTTAAAATTTTTTTCAATACAAAAATTTGTTAAAATTTTATTTCTATAGAAAATTTTGCCAAAATTTTATTTCTATCAAAATCTTTGTCAAAATTGCATTTCTCTAAAAAACCTTGTCAAAATTTTATTTCTATAGAAAATTTTGTCACAATTTTATTAATATAGAATATTTTGTCAAAATTTTATTTCTATAGAACTTTTTTTCTAGAAATTTTTTTCAAAATTTTATTTCTATAGAAAATTTTTTCGAAATTTTATATCTATAAAAACATTTAGTTCTATAGAAAATTTTGTTAAAATTTTATTTCTATAGAAAATTTTGTCACAGTTTTATTTCTATCGAAAATTTTGTCACAATTTTATTTCTATAGAAAATTTTGTGAAAATTATATTTCTATCGAAAATTTTGTCAACATTTTATTTCTATAGAAAATGTTGTCAAAATTTTATTTCTATAGAAAATTTTGTCAAAAATATATTTTTATAGAAAATTTTGTCAAAATTGTACTTCTCTAGAAAAGTTTGTTAAAATTTTATTTCTATAGAAAATTTTTTGTCTATACAAAAGTTTGTAAAAAAAATTATTTCTATGGAAAATTTTGTCACAGTTTTATTTCTATAGAAAATTTTGTCACAATTTTATTTCTATAGAAAATTTTGTGAAAATTATATTTCTATAGAAAATTTTGTCAAAATCATATTTCTCTAGAAAATTGTCAAAATTTTATTTCTATGGAAAATTTTGTCAAAAGTTTATTTCTATAGAAAATTTTGTCAATTGTTTATTTCTATAGGTAATTTTGTCAAAATTTTATTTCTATAGAAAATTTCTTAAAATTTTTTTCTATACAAAAATTTGTTAAAATTTTATTTCTATAGAAAATTTTGCCAAAATTTTATTTCTATAGAAAATTTTGTCACATTTTTCTTTCTATCGAAAATTTTGTCAACATTTTATTTCTATAGAAAATGTTGTCAAAATTTTCTATTTCTATAGAAAATTTTGTCAAAAATATATTTTTATAGAAAAATTTGTCAAAATTGTATCTCTCTAGAAAAGTTTGTTAAAATTTTATTTCTATAGAAAGTTTTTTGTCTATACAAAATTTTGTAAAAAAAATTATTTCTATGGAAAATTTTGTCACAGTTTTATTTCTATAGAAAATTTTGTCACAATTTTATTTCTATAGAAAATTTTGTGAAAATTATATTTCTATAGAAAATTTTGTCAAAATCATATTTCTCTAGAAAATAGTCAAAATTTTATTTCTATGGGAAATTTTGTCAAAAGTTTATTTCTATAGAAAATTTTGTCAAAAGTTTATTTCTATAGAAAATTTTGTCAAAATTTTATTTCTATAGAAAATTTCTTAAAATTTTTTTTCTATACAAAAATTTGTTAAAATTTTATTTCTATAGAAAATTTTGCCAAAATTTTATTTCTATAGAAAATTTGTGAAAATTTTTTTTCTATACAAAATTTTGTTAAAATTTTATTTCTATAGAAATCTTTGTCAAAATTGCATTTCTCTAGAAAACTTTATCAAAATTTTATTTCTATAGAAAATTTTGTCAAAATTTTATTTCTATAAAAAATTATTTTCTCTAGAAAATTTTTTTCGAAATTTTATATCTATAGAAAACATTTTAGTTCTCTAGAAAATTTTGTTTAAAAATTTTATTTCTATAGAAAATTTTGTCACAATTTTATTTATAAAGAAAATAGAAAATTTTGTCACAATTTTATTTATAAAGAAAATAGAAAATTTTGTCAAAATTTTATTTCTATTGAAATTTTTTTCTAGAAAACTTTTTCAAAATTTTATTTCTATAGAAAATTTTGTCGAAATTTTATATCTATAGAAAGCATTTTATTTCTATAGAAAATTATGTCAAAATTTTATTTCTATAGTCAATTTTGTAAAAATTTTATTTCTATTGTCTATAGAAATAAAATTTTTACAAAATTGTCAAAATTTTATTTCTATAGTCAATTTTGTCAAAATTTTATTTATATAAAAAATTTTCTCAAAATTTTATTACTATTGACAATTTTCTCAAAAATTTATTTCTATTGAAAGTTTTAAAATTCACTTCTATTACATTAGGGAAAATTTCCACATCCAATTCCACCTTAATGTCGGTATGGATAATAAAACAATGTACCTACCTATAGCATAAACTCCATATATGATATCTCCCATCACGTTCTATTTTTCCTTATTTAAACTTTCCAAAAACATTACCTCATAAATAACTCATTTGCACATTGAAGAATCTATCGTTGCCAAAAGACGAAGCAAATTCAATAGCTTTAGGAATAACCATAATAGTTATATACACTAAAAAAAATCATAAATCCTTTCAACATAGTTAGGTTAGGTTCGTTATAGTGACAACCCGTTATTTGAGGTTAACTTAGACTATTCTATGTTTAGCTCAAAGAGACCTAGCCGAATCTGAATGGCGTTCCACATTGCGTGCTTTCACGACAAGCACTCAGAAATGTCATCAGCATCTCTGAGAGGAGATAATCCACCGATGAAAAACTTCCTGGTGTTTGGTCGAATCGGGGACTGATCCCATGACCATATGAATGCCAGGTTGGCATGCTAACCATTGCACCACGGCATGGCTCCCATAAAAATTGAACTTCAAAATTTACATTTTAAAATTATATCGAAATGTCACTTTTAATTACTCCGTAGTAATAAAACTATCGTCCTGAAATTTAATACAAATTCATTGTTTATATATCCATCACCGATTTGACTGTCCTCGGTCCTGAAAGGCGTATTTTAAGTCAAACCGCTAAAAAATAAGCCTTTAGTAAAGTATACGCTTTGTGTCTTATTATGGAGCTTACATAATCGTTTTGTTATTAGAAAACAATTCTTTTCAGTGTCGAATATAATGACAAGCGAAAAACTAAGCGAGAACGAAACTTTGAAAATTAACTGCAGCCTTTCTGGCAGATAATTTATATGGCAAATAACTGTGTGTGAAGAATGTAGTTAATGTTGGATGCTGCAACTACCTTGGATGGTTAACATAGAATGGAACTGCAACAAAACACGAAACTCATGGTAGCATCCTTAGAACCATTTACAGGCTATATGGACTAAGTAGCAAGAGTATATCCAAGAATTTAAGACCAGGGGAATTTCTGCCAGGAATTACTTTACTTTAGCACAGGCCATAAACTATATGACAAAAGCAAACATCAGCAGCAACGTCCAACGAACAATCGAGTATCAAACCAACAACAGCAATGATAAAGCATGGCAACATCATCCAGCAGTAAGTGGTGGTAATTGCATATCTTTTACACAGTGGTTTACAAGAGAGCGACTTCGTTGATATTCGTTTTTCCAGGCAGAATATAAGACAGCACTGAAGCAATACCTCGGTACTGACCACACTAACCGATGAGATGATCTGAATGCATATCGTGACAGTACTCAGGGCAACATGAGAATTTATTCCGGACCACAAATATCTGTGCCATTCGCATAACGGCCTCATGCCAAAACTCCCGGACTTCTCCTCGTACCACAGACAAAATAACATGTAGACAATGCCATGAACTCTTACCACCTCCCGATCACAATGGAAATTGATTTAGGGATAGACACCGTTATTCCCGAGAAGAAAGCGTTTACGAACTTTACCGATGTTCGGTTAGGTTAGGTTAGGTTATGTGGCAGCCTGATGTATCAGGCTTACTTAGACTATTCAGTCCATTGTGATACCACAGTGGTGAACTTCTCTCCTATCACTGAGTGCTGCCCGATTCCATGTTAAGCTCAATGACAAGGAACCTCCTTTTTATAGCCGAGTCCGAACGGCGTTCCACATTGCAGTGAAACCACTTAGAGAAGCTTTGAAACCCTCAGAAATGTCACCAGCATTACTGAGGTGGGATAATCCACCGCCGAAAAACTTTTTGGTGTGCGGTCGTAGCAGGAATCGAACCCACGGCCTTGTGTATGCAAGGCGGGCATGCTAACCATTGCACCACGGTGGCTCGGTAAAGTTAATACAGTTATTGAGCTCGCCGCGGCTCCACTGCCTCTTTCAGCGTTGGTTGGAGAAGAATTTTTCCGGGATGTCTTGAAGAAGGCGTGCAAAAGAGGGATACCAATAAGTCAGATCACCGGCATCCCTCCAAATTTACCCATGGATACATCAGGATTGGCAGATAGGAGAGACGTTATCCGGAAAGAAAACCCAGGATCATAAGTTCCGCTAGGAGATCGAACGGTTTATGGAGGCCAAGCATATGTGAGAGAAATACCACAAACATTTGAAGGTGTCTGACGTGGACCAAAACGGTTGTGGTTGTGGCCGAAGGATAATATCAATAAGGCGAAGTCCTTCCAATTTGTCGAGTATCCCCAGACTGCAGACCGTGCAAGCAGAAGGCAAAGGAGCGCCATATGGTCATTATCCAAGAGTGTGTAGTCCAAGCCATAAAGGGTGCCGAAAGGCCGACTAAATGTCCATCACTATTGGCCCAGACGGCTTGGTTACGGGGATGTTGAAGCACATCTAAGAGATTTTTACTAGGAGTGACGAGATCCTGAAAGAAAACCCAGCATCCTAAGTTCCACTAAGGAGATCGACCGGCTTGTGGTGACCAACCATATGTGAGAGAAATGGCGCAAGCATTTGGATATGTCTGATCGTGGATCCAAACGATTGTGGTTGACGGTTTGGAACCTCTCGAACCCACTTCGTCTTTGAGAAAAACCCCGAAGAATGATACCTATAAGACGAACTTCTTCTGCAGATAATTTGTCGGGCATCCCCTGACGGCAGACCGTGCAAGCAGAAGGCAAAAGAGCGCCCTGTAGTCACCATCCAAGAGTGTGTACTCCAGGCAATAAAGGGTGCCAAAACGCCGACTAAAGTTCCACCACTATTGGCCCGAACAGTTTCGCTACAGGGATGTTGAAGCACATCTAAGAGATTTTTACTAGGAGTGACGAGATCCAGAAAGTAAACCCAAGATCCTAAATTCCACTAAGGAGATCGAACGGCTTGTGGTGACCAACCCTATGTGAGAGAAATGGCGCAAGCATTTGGATATGTCTAATCGTAGATCCGAACGGTTGTGGTTGACAGTTTGGAACCTCTCGAACCCACTTCGTCTTTGGGAAAAACCCCGAAAGATGATAACTATAAGACGAACTTCTTCTGCAGATAATTTGTCGAGCATCCCCTGACTGCAGGCCGTGCAAGCAGAAGGCAAAAGAGCGCCCTATGGTCATCACCCAAGAGTGCGTACTCCAGGCAATAAAGGGTCCCAAAAGGCCGACTAAAGTTCCACCACAATTGGCCCGGACGGTTTCGCTACAGGGATGTTGAAGCACATCTAAGAGATTTTTACTAGGAGTGACGAGATCCAGAAAGAAAACCCAGGAACCCTAAGTTCCGCTGTGGCGATCGACCGGCTTGTGGTGATCAACTATATGTGATAGAAATGGCGCAAGCATTTGGATATATTTGATCATTAATCCAAACGGTTGTGGTTGACGGTTTTGAACCTCTCAAACCCACTTCGTCTTTGAGAAATACCCCGAAGGATGATACCTATAAGACGAACTTCTTCTGCAGATAATTTGTCGGGCATCCCCTGACTGCAGGCCGTGCAAGCAGAAGGCAAAGAGGCTCCATATGGTCATCATGCACGAGTGCGTACTCCAGGCAATAAAGGCTGTCAAAATACCGACTAAAGTTCCACCACAATTGGCCCAGACGGTTTGGGTACGAGGATGTTGAAGCACATCGAAGAGATATTTGTTAGGTTCATGGTCCATATCATCAATGTTTGCCTCAACACTTTCGAAGTACAAGATGTCTGGGAAATAGGGAAGGTTGTTACACTTCTAAACCTCGGAAAATAGGCACACATTTTGCTCTAGAAGGTGATCATATTACTTCTCTGCGTGCATGAATATAAGACTTTCCAAGAAGTGAACCAGCAGGTTGATATGCAGGAATATAAGACAGGAATATAAGACTTTCCAAGAAGTGAACCAGCAGGTTGATATTCCTATACGTGGACAGAGCATTCTAACATGAAAGAACCCCAAGGTTCTTGGTGTGACGAATCGGGAATTAAACCCATAACCATATGAATGCCAGGTTGGCATTCATATGGTCATGGCCACCACGGTGGCTCCCATAAAAATCCAGAAAGAAAACCCAGGGTCCTAAGTTCCACTAAAGAGATCGACCGTCTTGTGATGACCACCCATATGTGAGAGAAATGGCGCTAACATTGGATATGTCTGATCGAAGATCCAAACGGTTGTGGTTGACGTTTTGGAACCTCTCGAAACCATTTCGTCTTTGGGAACAACCCCGAAGTGTGATACCTATAAGGCGAATTCATTCCGCAGATAATTTGTCGAGCATCCCCTGACTGCAGACCGTGCACACAGAAGGCAAAGGGGGCTCCATATGGTCACCATATACGAGTGCTTATTCTAGGCAAATTGGCCCAGACGGTTTGGCTACAAGGATGTTGAAGCACATCGAAGAGATATTTGCCAGGTTCATGGTCCATATCATCAATGTTTGCCTCAACACTTTCGAAGTACAAGATGTCTGGGAAATAGGAAAGGTTGTTACACTTCTAAACCCCGGAAAATAGGCACACATTTTGCTCTAGAATGTGATCATATTACTTCTCTGCGTGCAGGAACATAAGACTTTCCAAGAGGTGAACCAGCAGGTTGATTTTCACATACGTGGACAGAACATTCTAACATGCAAGAACCTCAAGGTTCTTGGTCACTCGCCAGCACCTGATACATGCTAAGAGACAAACCACATACATCATGGTTAGGTTAGGTTAGGTGGCTGCCCGATGTATCAGGCTCACTTAGATTATTCAGTCCATTGTGATACCACATTGGTGAACTTCTCTCTTATCACTGAGTGCTGCCCGATTCCATGTTAAGCTCAATGACAAGGGACATCCTTTTTATAGCCGAGTCCGAACGCCGTTCCACATTGCAGTGAAACCACTTAGAGAAGCTTTGAAATCCTCAGAAATGTCACCAGCATTACTGAGGTGGGATAATCCACCGCTGAAAAACTTTTTGGTGTTCGGTCGAAGCAGGAATCGAACCCACGACCTTGTGTATGCAAGGCGGGCATGCTAACCATTGCACCACGGTGGCTCGGTAAAGTTAAGACAGTTATTGAGCTCGCCGCGGCTCCACTGCCTCTTTCAGCGTTGGTTGGAGAAGAATTTTTCCGGGATGTCTTGAAGAAGGCGTGCAAAAGAGGGATACCAATAAGTCAGATCGCCGGCATCCCTCCAAATTTACCCATGGATACATCAGGATTGGCAGATAGGAGAGACGTTATCCGGAAAGAAAACCCAGGATCATAAGTTCCGCTAGGAGATCGACCGGTTTGTGGTGGCCAACCATATTTGAGAGAAACAGCGCAAACATTTAGATGTGTCTGACGTGGACCCAAACGGTTATGGTTGTGGCCGAAGGATAATACCCATAAGGCGAAGTCCTTCCAATTTGTCGAGTATCCCCAGACTGCAGACCGTGCAAGCAGAAGGCAAAGGAGCGCCATATGGTCATTATCCAAGAGTGTGTAGTCCAAGCCATAAAGGGTGCCGAAAGGCCGACTAAATGTCCATCACTATTGGCCCAGACGGCTTGGTTACGGGGATGTTGAAGCACATCTAAGAGATTTTTACTATGAGTGACGAGATCCTGAAAGAAAACCCAGGATCCTAAGTTCCACTAAGGAGATCGACCGGCTTGTGGTGACCAACCATATGTGAGAGAAATGGCGCAAGCATTTGGATATTTCTGATCGTGGATCCAAACGGTTGTGGTTGACGGTTTGGAACCTCTCGAACCCACTTCGTCTTTGAGAAAAACCCCGAAGAATGATACCTATAAGACGAACTTCTTCTGCAGATAATTTGTCGGGCATCCCCTGACGGCAGACCGTGCACGCAGAACGCAAAGGAGCCACTTATTGTCATCATAGAAAAGTGTATACTCCAGGTAATTAAGGCTGTCAAAAGACCGACTAAAGTTCCACCACAATTGGCCCACACGGTTTGGCTACGAGGATGTTGAAGCACATCGAAGAGATATTTGCTAGGTTCATGGTCCATATTATCAAGGTTTGCCTCAACGCTTTCGAAGTTCAAGATGTCTGGAAAATAGGGAAGGTTGTTACACATCTAAACCCCGGAAAATAGGCACACATTTTGCGCTAGAAGGTGATCATATTATTTCTCTGCGTGCAGGAATATAAGACTTTCCAAAAAGTTAACCAGCAGGTTGATATTCTCATACGTGGACAGAGCATTCTAACATGCAAGAACCCCAAGGTTCTTGGTGTGACGTTAAATAGTCTGTTTTTCTTTGGTAGATGTGAACCAACAGCTTGATATCCATATACGAAACCAAAGCATTCCCACATGCAAAAAAAAACCCAAGGTTTTTGGTGCGATTTTTGATGGCATGTACCTTTTTTGTAAGCACGTGAAAATAGTTTGGTGTACAAACAAGAGCTTGCAGGAATTGACTCGTAACACTTGGAGGAAAGATAAAGCGACGATTTAAAAAATATATTAATCGATTGGTCGTCCCCTTATCAATTATGGTGTCCCCGTTTGGTCTCTCAGTATAAGCGACACCCAATGGAGAAATATTCAAACGGTGCAAAATACGGCGCTGGAAATTGTCTCTAGATGTTACTCGAAGATACAAGAATAGCATCTGCAGAATGAGCCTCGGTATTCTCGGTGATGCAACACTGTGACCCCCTCATATCCTCCAATGGTGAAATCTTCAAACGGTGCAAAATACTGCGCTGCGTATTTCCACCGGATGTTACCCAAAGATATCAAAAGAGTATGTCTCGGTGCTGTTGGCGAGGCAACACTGCAATTTCATCACTCGCCAGTACCCGATAAATGCTAAGAGACAAATCACATAAATCATGCACCATTTGAACCAGCCAAGGTCATCCGGTTCGATTTCAGAAAATACTTACACTCAATTAATCACGTGATCGACCATGATATTGATGAGGTTTCAACGTTTCAGAAGGCAATATTTTCCTACCAGTGCAACGTTGTGCTGGATTGAAGGCCACCACCTGTCAGCAATGAGGAGAGATGACTGCCTATAACGACCAGATCGGTGTTATCCCAGCTAGGATCCAGCATCTGAACAGGTACCTGAATAGTTACCTCTCACTTCTGGTCCCAGCAATGGCCAAATTGTGGATGTTCGCCTCGCATCAAGAGTCATCTCTTTGTATGTCCTGCGTAACCAACAGACCTCACATCTATGTCACTCTCGACTCAATTTTATACATTCCAGCAGAGACATCTGGAAATACAAGCTTAAATGTATAACTCATGTAATTTGTCTTGTACCTCCATTTTTGGCACAATTCAATACATGGACAAAAATTTTTGATACTTTGACAAAAACTCAAAATCCTTGACCTTAGCCAATTACTGAAGGATGTAGGCTGGATTAAAGGACACCACCTGTCAGCCATGAGGAGAGATGGCTGCCTATAGTGACCTTATCGTTGTTATCCCAGATAAGATCCGGCATCTCCATTTACCTGTACAGTTACCTCTCACTTCTGATCCCAGAAATTCATGATGTATGGCCAAATTGTGGATGTTCGACGAAACAGGACATGCGACATATCGCATGTCCTGCGAAAACAACAGACTTGACACCTATTTCACTCTGGACTCATCCAGTATTTCCATTTCGCTTCGTTTAAACTAGATATAGAAGCTTCAATGTATAACTTATGTAATTTGTTATACCCACCACCATAGAATGGTGACGGGGTACTTTAATTTTTGGCACAATTTTATACATGGGCAAAACTTTTTGATACATTGATAAATGTTCAAAATCCTTGAACCTCCATGTCACACATCTCCCGGCCTTATCCAATGATCGAAGAATGTCCCTTATAAAAACAGACGGTCGTCATCTTCGATTTTATTCTCTAATTGAGAATATTTCCTAGACCAATTAGGAAGCGAGCGCACAATGGTTAGCATGTATGCGAGGTACAATGGTTAGCATGTCAGTATTGCATACAAAGGACTGAAAGATTGAACCTACGATTCAATCCCAGTTTCGAAGTTTTTCATCGATGGCTTATCCCCTCCCAGTAATGCTAGTGACATTTCTGATTGTTTCAAAGCTTCTCTAAGTGATTTCACCGAATTGTGAAACGCTGTTCGGTTATAAAAAAGGAGGTCCCTTGTCATTAAAGGGAACAATGGCCCGCTTTGCATACACACGGTTGTGGGTTCGATTCCTGCTTCGACCGAACACCAAAAAGTTTTTCAGCGGTGGATTATCCCACCTCAGTAATGCTGGTGACATTTCTGAGGGTTTCAAAGCTTCTCTAAGTGGTTTCACTGCAATGTGGAACGCCGTTCGGACTCGGCTATAAAAAGGAGGTCCCTTGTCATTGAGCTTAACATGGAATCGGGCAGCACTCAATGATAAGAGAGAAGTTCACCAATGTGGTATCACAATGGACTGAATAGTCTAAGTAAGCCTTATACATCGGGCTGCCACCTAACCTAACCTAACCTATCCCCTCCCAGTAATGCTAGTGATATTTCTGATTGTTTCAAAGCTTCTCTAAGTGGTTTCACCGAATTGTGAAACGCTGTTCGGCTATAAAAAAAGAGGTCTCTTGTCATTAAAGGGAGCAATTGCCCGCTTAGCATACACCGGGTCGTGGGTTCAAACCAAGTTGCGACCAAACACCAAAAAGTTTTTCAGCGGTGGATTATCCCACCTCAGTAATGCTGGTGAATTTCTCTGAATGTTTCAAAACTTCTCTAAATGGTTTCACCACAATGTGGATCGCCGTTCGGACTCAGCTATAAAAAGGAGGTCCCTTGTTATTGAGTTTAACGTAGAATTGGGCAGCACTCAGTGATAAGAGAGAAGTTCGCCACTGTGATATCACAATGGACTGAATAGTTAAAGTGAGCCTGAAATATCGGGCTGCCACTATACCTAACCTAGCCTTGTCACTAAACATGGAATCGGATAGCACTTAGTGATAAGAGAGAAGTTCACGACTGTGGTTAGTGAGCCTGAAATAACGGGCTACTTCTATGTCTAACCTAAGCCCAATTATTATGTATCCTAATCCACTGTCTCTCAATCTCAATTTGTAGAATCTTATACACATATACTATACATGTGAGTACATTTGTGTACAACTACATTCACTAAAGTGGATCTCCAGTTCTCAGCACTCACTAACTAACATGCAGTAAAATACAGACATTTTTCAGATATTGCTGTAATCGTTGTTGTTTTACGCAACTTCAAATACTTTTGGCGATGAGTTGATGCAGCTGCATTGGTGTTTACAGTTAGTTTACACACAGGCACACATACACATGACTCATATCACTTGCTTGAAACTGGAGACAACAAAGGGCCTTTCTGTGGAATCTCTACTCTTCAAAGAGAGAAGGTATAAGAGAAAAGGCCCCTCTAATACTCTATAAAGGATTCTGGGATTACTGTCTATGATACTTTCACTTTAGACTGCAATCTAAATGCCAACGTTAGTGATGAAAAAATATACACTCTAAGATTAATGGCGGTAATGCAAAAAAAAAAGTTTTTATGGGTTATACTACCGTTTTTTCTGGTTTTCTGTATTATTCACGGTTCCATGGTCGTTCATATGTACTCCGTTGCTCCTGCCACTGTAGAACTACAAAGATATACCGAGTGTAGCACTTATTCCAAGTACTATGTAGAAAATCTAATGGTTAGAAATTTCAAGATATTACTTTGCACAGAGTGACATAGAATTTGGTATTTATTCGCTTCTCTCTCGACCATGCTAAAGCTTCAGGTGTTCTTGGCTTAATGTCGAATGCATTCTGTGTGTGGTGAATAAACATTTAACTTTTCTTAGCTGGAGGTAAATTACTTGTTACTTTTATTTGTAAAAGTTTCTATGGTTTTCTTATTTTTTGTGATGTGGAATTTTTGTTATGCATCTGGTCCATATTCCTTCCTAATTTAAATTTAGGGTACAACTGTCACAAATGATGAATATTTAGAGGTATGAAAACTAGTGCAAAGATATATTTTCTCCGTTGACAACTTTAGTACTTGACCAAGTAAAGTGAGCAATGAAATGTTATCACAGGTAATTGAAATTGATTGTTACAAAAGGAGGTTATTAAAGAATATAAAAACCGTTATTGAAGATGAACTTAAGCACTTTGAATGAAGATACTGGTTTATAGATAGTTAAATGGTTCATAAACCACCAAAAGCAAAGTAACTTATTCGTAATAAAGTCCAAAGTTTGAAGGCTATGATGAAAATATTTTTATGGTAACTTTGAAAGTTTGCCTGCCGTGCCGAATCTTAAATACATTGAACATTTCAGGTGGGGAGTTGATGACAGATTTTCCTCTCAAGCAGATTAATTCAATCAGTACATTTCCCGAAGATAAATTAAAAGGTTTTACATATGAAAACTAGATCAGATTCTGAATTTATAAGATTAATTTTTGTTTGAGTTTTAGAGGAATCATTGACATCTCTTGTATGTGTGCAAGACAATGATGAAATAACGCCTTGATTTGAAATCTAAAATATGTAGATTTTTACCCCCATTATTTAAATGATTACGAGAAGTACAATCTGGAAATTTTATATTCAGTTTTAGGCTATTTTCATGATCAGTGCACCTTCTATACCCTCAAGAAGTGAAATCGGTCCAAATGGACCGATAAAAGCTAAATCCGTTACACGTTTTTGTGAGTCTCAAATATCAGTATATTTACAATTTCAGGCAAATCAGATAAAAAATACTCTCTCTAGAACCCCAGGGAGTTAGGTTAATTTAGGTTAGGTTATGTGGCAGCCCGATGTATCAGGCTCACTTAGACTTTTCAGTCCATTGTGATACTACAGTGGTGAACTTCTCTCTTATCACTGAGTGCTGCCCGATTCCATGTTAAGCTCAATGACAACGGACCTCCTTTTTATAGCCGAGTCCGAACGGCGGTCCACATTCCAGTGAAACCCTCAGAAATTCCAGTGAAACCGTCAGAAATGTCACCAGCATTACTGAGATGGGATAATCCACCGCTGAAAAACTTTTTGGTGATCGGTCGTAGCAGGAATCGAACCCACGACCTTGTGTATGCAAGGCGGGCATGCTAACCATTGCACCACGGTGGCTCCCAACCCCAGGGAGTTAAATCGGAAGATCGTTCTTATGGGAGTTATACAAAAACTTTGACCGATACTCACCGTTTTCGTCACACCTCTTTATGGTCCTCAAATACTTTTAGATTTCAAATTTCATGCAAATTGGATAAAAACTACGGTTTCTAGAAACCCAAGGAGTTAAATTGGTAGATCGGTCTTATGGGGGCTATACTAAAAGCTTGACCGATAATCACTTCTAGATTTCAAATTTCATGCAAATTGGATAAAAACTACGGTGTCTAGAAACCCAAGGAGTTAAATTGGTAGATCGGTCTTATGGGGGCTATACTAAAACCTTGACCGATAATCACCATTTTCGGTTGTGGTTCTGAAAACCCTACAGAACCTAGACTCCAAATCGGAGGGCGGGTTTAATAGGGGGGATATATTAAAATCTGTACCGATAAACAATGTATTGAAAACACCTATTTATGGTCCTAACAATACGCTTGAATTTAAATTTCAGGCTAACTGGATCAAACCTACAGTTCTAAAAACTCAAGAAGTAAAATCGTGGGATTAGTCTATATGGGGGCTATAGCAAACCATAGTTAGGTTAGGTGTAGTGACAGCCCGATGTATCTGGCTCACTTAGACTATTCAGTCCATTGTGATACCACAGTGGTGAACTTCTCTCCTTTCACCGAGTGCTGCCCGATTCCATGTTAAGCTCAATGACAAAGGGACCTTCTTTTTATAGCCGAGTCCGAACTGCGTTCCACATTGCAGTGAAACCACTTAGAGAAGCTTAGAAATGTCACCGGCACTACTGAGGTGGGGTAATCCACCGCTGAAAAACTTTTTCGGTGTTCTGTCGAAGCAGGGATCGAACCCACGACCTTGTGTATGCAAGGCGGGGAATGCTAGCCTTTGCACCACGGTGGCTCCCATAGCAAACCATAGATTGATACACACTACATTCGCCACACGTATTTGTGGTCCTAAAATATCTATAAAGGGTGATACGGTCAAAATTTGGTCAAGGTAAAACGCGTGTAAATCGGTGAAATCGTTTATTTAAAAAATCAAATTAAATTTCTTTTTCAAGTTCAATTAGTATAAAATTCAGGAAAAATATTCAGTTAGGCTTTCGCTTTTCCAAATCCGAATTGCCGGGCCTTGACACCTGCCATCAGATTTTGTACAGCCACCTTCTTCGCCGCAGAAAGCCAGTTTGCCTTGAACTGCAGCTCGTCCTTAGCAGTTTTTTGGTCTTCTTTAGGTTCCGCTAGACAATAGCCCAGTATTTCTCAATTGGGCGAAGCTCTGGCGTGTTGGGAGGGTTCTTGTCCTTGGGAACCACCTGCACGTTGTTGGCGGCGTACCACTCCATGGCCTTTTTATCGGCCAAAACAGTACGGAACAACCGTGTTTCTTCAGGAAAGGCAGAAGACGTTTATTCAAACACTCATTCACGTAAATTTCTTGGTTGACAGTCCCGGAAGCTATGAAAATGCTGCTTTTCAAGCCACAGGTACAGATGGCTTGCCAAACCAGATATTTCTTTGCGGACTTTGACAGTTTTATGTGACAGTTTTATGTGCCTTTCCCCTTCCTATTGCCGTATAAAACTCCTGAGCTGCTTGTAGTCGGCTTTGACGTAGGTTTCGTCGTCCATTACCACGCAGTCAAACTTCGTCAGTATCGTCGTGTACAGCCTCCGGGATCGCGCTTTGGCCGTCGTATTTTGTTTATCATCGCGATTTGGAGTCACCTACCTTACCTTCTTGTAAGTCGATAGTCGGGATCGTTTTTTGGCTCGATGCACGGTTGTAGACGATACACCCAGCTTATTCGCGGCGTCTCGGAGAGAGAGGTTAGGGTTTCGCTTGAAACTACCGGCAACTCTCTTTGTCATCTCAGCGGCTTCCGGTTTTCGATTTCCCCCCGATCCAGACTTCCTGGCTGTCGACAGATGTTCCCCAAACACTTTAATTACATTTGTAATGGTTGATTTGGCAACTTTTAGCGATTTTGCCAGCTTTGCGTGCGAGTAGCTCGGATTTTCGCGATGCGCGAGCAAAATTTTGATACGCTGCTCTTCTTGCTTGGACGGCATTTTGACAACTGAAGAGTGAATTCTAAAATCAAAATAAGAGCAACATTCTACACACACACACCTTCTAAATGAGGGGTGTTCAGGTTTTTTAAATGCAAAATTGAAAGAAATACGTCAAGTTTATATTAACCAAATTTTGACCGTATCAGCCTTTATTTCAAATTTCAAGCAAATCGGGTAGAAAATACCGACGTCCAGGAAACAAAATCGTGAAATCGGCCTAGACTAGTATGGGGGCTAAAGCAAACCATAGATCGGTACACACAATTTTCGGCACATTTGTGGTCTTAAAATATATCTAGATTTCAAATTTCAAGCAAATCGGATAGAAAATACAGTTTCTAGAAGTAAAATCGGGAGATTGGTCTATATGAGGGCTATACCAAAATATGGACCACTACACACCACACGTAGTTGTGGTCCTAAAATATTTCTAGATTTCAAATCTCATACAAATCGGATTGAAAATACGGTTTCTAGAAGACCAAGAAATAAATCGGGAGATCGGTCTGTATGGGGGCTATACCAAAACTCGGACCGATATACCCCTTTTTCGACACACCTATTTGTGGTCCTAAAACACCTCTAGATTTCCAATTTTAGGCAAATTGGATAGAAACTACGGTTTCTATAAGCGCAAGAAATAACATCTGTAGATCGGTCTATATGGGGGCTATATCAAACCACGGACCGATACTCACTATATTCGGCACACGTATTTGTGGTCCTAAAATATCTCTAGATTTCAAATTTCAACCAAATCGGATAGAAAATACAGTTTCTAGACGTCCAAGAAGTAAAATCGGGAGATCGGTCTGTATGGGGGCTATATGAAAACATGGACCAATACACACCATTTTCGGCACACCACTTTGTGGTCATAAAATACCTCTAGATTTCCAATTTCAGGCAAATTGGATAGAAACTACTGTTTCTATAAGCGCAAGAAATAAAATCTGGAGATCGGTCTATTTGGGGGCTGTATCAAAACTTGGACCATTTTCGGCACACCTCTTTAAGGTCCTAGATTACTTATAGATTTCCGATTTGGGACAAATTGGGTAAAAATTACGGATTATAGAAGACCAAGAAATAAAATCGGGAGATCGGGTCTATATGGTGGCTATATCAAAACATGGACCGGTACTCACCATTTTCCGTACACGTCTTTAGGGTCCTAGAGTACCTCTAGATTTCAAATTTCAGGTAAATTGGATTAAAACTACGGATTCCAGAAGCCCAAGAAGTAAAATCGGGAGATTGGTCTATGTGGGGGCTATATCAAAACCTGGACCGATACTCACCATTTTCGGCACATCTCTTTAAGGTCCTAGAATACTTCTAGATTTCAGATTTGGGGCAAATTGGGTAACAATTACGGATTATAGAAGCCCAAGAAGTAAAATCGGGAGATCGGTCTATATGGTGGCTATATCAAAACATGGACCGATACAACCCATTTTCGGCACACCATTTTCAGTACACTTTTTGATGGTCCAAAAATACCTCTAGATTTCATGGTGTGTCATATTTCCCAATAACAAGATATTCATTATATCTTCAAACATTTTCACGTTGAATTTAAATTATTCACGGCACCAATCTCCTTAACTATTCTAAAATGATTTAACTTCCTTAGGATTCCCATTTTCCATTTAGGTTTATCGCCCTGCTTTATTCATACTAATCTCCTAAAATAACAGTTTTGCTAATTTCGTATGCCCACTTATACAATATCTACACAATAGTGGAAGCATAGTAGATGATTCTAGTGCAAGATCTCTGCCGTTTTTAAACCTTAAGGGCTTCAACTAATTTGGTGGAATACCACTTAATACCATCACCATTGAAGTGGTTTTGGTATTTAAGAAAAAATGCCCAAAAAACAACTAACGAAAATTCAAAAATGTTTATAAAACTATCGTTTGCCATAAAGCTGTAAAAATTCGCTGGAAGAGAGATAGCAGAAATAGGAATGAATGAAATAAAGCTACTTAAGCTGGTGATGATGCCACCAATATAATGGCTAAAAGTACTTGAGGCAATGATAGTGGTGGTGTTATGAAAACACTCACACACACACACTGGCATAATAAACCTGAACAGCACCTAGAAGTAGGCAATGAAGAAGAGAAATAACTTTACTCCTAAAAGTATACAAAACATAAACAATAACAATCTTTAAAACACTAGAACTCATTCTGTATGCTCTACCAACAGCTGAACACACACATGCACACACGCTCACTTACAAAAATATTTACTATAAAGAAATCTATGTAAACTCTCACGTATACACGTGCTCGAAAGACCGTGTATTAAGTAAACACTTATACGCACAAATACTCACCACATATATACCGACCACACAGCCTCAATGACAAATGATGGTACTTACATTAAGCGTTGAAAAATCTCCAACTTGCGGAAAACATGGTTAAACGGTATTACCAACACACACAGACAGACAGACAGTGAGGCTTTCAGCTACTCATTCTTATCTTATTCCTATCTCACGGTCTTAATCGCCCACGTATCGTAACGAAGAAAAACTAATGGTGTGTGGCAGACAGTAATGATGGTTTGGGAACAATATCCCAGTGTTGCCTGTTCCATAATGCCAAGGCATTGAAAGGTGAAATCTGAAAATTATATTTATTTCAGTTTTGGTTTTCATTTTGCAATTCTCTGCCACATAAACGATAATGAGAAAACTTTTCATTTCGATTATTTTTTCTTCTTGGAAATTACACTGATTACCTTCACAACGAAATCCCAAACCCGTAAAGTGTTCGTTCATCTATCTTTGAGTTTAGTTGGAAAGTTACCGCTTCATCGCCTGTCTGATTGTAATTACGATACACTTGATGATTGGTTATGGATATTTGATGAACTTATATGGTAGAATAATGTCATTATGGCATCATTTTTCTACAAGAACTTTGATTGCCTGGCAACATAGAACTGCAAAATTAATTGAATGGTATGTGAAGAGTGTGTGTAACTGAAGTGGTTCTAGAGAAAAATCTTAAATAGTTCTTTAATTATTACTTGGAATTTTAAAGGTAATGTATAATAGCGCCATTTTCTGGGATTGAGAGGCATTGACTAGTTTGGAAGTGACTATTTTCTAAGAAAATTTTATAAAAATGTTGTTTCCTTAGAGCATTTTGTCTTTTAGAGACAATTTTGTCAAAATTTTAGTAGTAAGAAAATTTTACCAAAATTTTCTTTCTATAGAAAATTTTGTCAAAATTTTAGTTTTATAGAAAATTTTGTCAAAATTTTATTTCTATAGAAAATTTTGTCAAATTTTTATTTATATAGCAAATTTTGGCAAAATTTTATTTCTATAGAAAATTTTGTCAAATTTTTATTACTATAGAAAAATTTGTCAAAATTTTATTTCTATAGAAAATTTTTCAAAATTTTATTTCTATAGAAAGTTTGTTCCTAAGATTTTATTTCTATAGAAAATTTATTTTCAAAGTTTTATTTCTATAGAAAATGTTTTTTTAAAATTTCATTTCTGTAGAAAATTTTGTCAAAATTTTATTTCTATAGAACATTTTGTCAAAATTTTATTTCTATGAAAATTTTGTCAATTTTTTTTTTTTATAGAAAATTTTGTACAAATTTTATTTCTATAGAAAATGTTGCCACAATTTTATTTCTATAAAAAATTGGGTCAAAATTTTAATTCCATAGAAAATTTTGTCAAAAATATATTTCCATAGAAAATTTGGTCAAAACTTTATTTCTATAGCAAATTTTTGCCAAATTTTATTTCTATAGCAAATTTTGGCAAAATTTTATTTATATAGAAAATTTTGTCAAAATTTTAATTCTATAGAAAATTTGGTCAAAATTTTATTCCTATAGAAAATTTGTCTAAAATTTTATTTCTATAGAAAATTTGTCAAAATTTTATTTCTGTAGAAAATTTTGCCAAATTTTATTTCTTTAGAACAATTTGTCAAAATTTTCTTTCTATAGAAAATTTTGCCAACATTTTATTTCCATGAAAATTTTGTCAATTTTTTTTTTATAGAAAATTTTGTCAAAATTTTATTTCTATAGAAAATTTTGTTAAAATTTTATTTCTATAGAAAATTTTGCAAAAATTTTATGTCCATAGAAAATTTGGTCAAAATTTTATTTCTATAGAAAATTTTGTCAAAATTTTATTTTTATAAAAAATTTTGGGAAAATTTTTTTCCCTAGCTAATTTTGTCAAAATTTTATTTCTATAGAAAATTCTGTCAAAATTTTATTTCTATAGAAAATTTGTTTTAAAAATTTTATTTCTATAGAAGATTTGTTTCCAAAATTTTATTTACTTATATATTTCTACAGAAAATTTTCAAAATTTTATTTTTATAGAAAATTTTGGGAAAATTTTATTTCTATAGAAAATTTTGTTAAAATTTTATTTCTATGGAAAATTTTGTCAAAATTTTATTTCTATAGAAAATTTGTTTTCAAAATTTTATTTCTATAGAAAATTTGTTTTCAAAATTGTATTTCTATAGAAAATTTGTTTCCAAAATTTTATTTACTTATTTATTTCTACAGAAAATTTTCAAAATTTTCTTTTTATAGAAAATTGTGCCAACATTTTATTTCCATGAAAATTTTGTCAATTTTTTTTTTTTTATAGAAAATTTTGTACAAATTTTATTTCTGTAGAAAATGTTGCCACAATTTTATTTCTACAAAAAATTGGGTCAAACTTTTATTTCCATAGAAAATTTTGTCAAAATTTTATTTCTATAGAAAATTTTGTTAAAATTTTATTTCTATGGAGAATTGTGTCAAGATTTTATTTCTATAGAAAATTTTGTTAAAATTTTATTTCTATAGAAAATTTTGCAAAAATTGTATTTCCATAGAAAATTTGGTCAAAATTTTATTTCTATAGAAAATTTTGTCAATATTTTATTTTTATAAAAAATTTTGGGAAAAATTTTTTCCCTAGCAAATTTTGTCAAAATTTTATTTCTATAGAAAATTTTGTTAAAATTTTATTTCTATGGAAAATTTTGTCAAAATTTTATTTCTATAGAAAATTTGTTTTAAAAATTTTATTTCTATAGAAAATTTGTTTCCAAAATTTTATTTACTTATTTATTTCTACAGAAAATTCTCAAAATTTTATTTTTATAGAAATTTGTTTCCAAAATTTTATTTACTTATTTATTTCTACAGAAAATTCTCAAAATTTTATTTTTATAGAAAATTTTGGGAAAATTTTATTTCTATAGAAAATTTTGTTAAAATTTTATTTCTATGGAAAATTTTGTCAAAATTTTATTTCTATAGAAAATTTTTTTCAAAATTTTATTTCTATAGAAAATTTGTTTTCAAAATTTTATTTCTATAGAAAATTTGTTTCCAAAATTTTATTTGCTTATTTATTTCTACAGAAAATTTTCAAAATTTTATTTCTATAGAAAATTTTGTCAAAATTTTATTTCTATGGAAAATTTTGTCAAAATTTTATTTCTATAGAAAATTTTGTGAAAATTTTATTTCTGTAGAAAATTTTGTGACAATTTAATTTTTTTAGAAAATTTTGTCAAAATTTTATTTCTATAGAAAATTTTGTCAAAATTTTATTTCTATAGAACATTTTGTTAAAATTTTATTTCTATAGAAAATTTTGTCAAAATTTTATTTCCCTAGAAAATTTGGTCAAAATTTTATTTCTAAAGAAAATTTTGGGAAAAATTTTTTCCGTAACAAATTTTGTCAAAATTTTTTTTCTATAGAAAATTTTGTTAAAATTTTATTTATATGGAAAATTTTGTCAAAATTTTATTTCTATAGAAAATTTGTATTCAAAATTTTATTTCTATAGAAAATTTGTTTTCAAAATTTTTTTACTTATTTATTTCTACAGAAAATTTTCAAAATTTTATTTCTATAAAAAATTTTGTCAAAATTTTATTTCTATCGAAAATTTTGTCAATATTTTATTTCTATAGAAAATTTTGTTAAAATTTTATTTATGTAGAAAATTTTGTGAAAATTTTATTTCTGTAGAAAATGTTGTCGCAATTTAATTTCTATAGAAAATTTTGTCAAAATTTTATTTCTATAGAAAATTGTGTCAACATTTTATTTTTATAAAAATTTTTCAAAATTTTGTTTCTATTGTAAATTTGTCAAAATTGTATTTCTGTGGAAAATTTTGTCAAAATTTTATTTCTATAGAAAAATTTTTCAAAATTTTGATCATATAGAAAATTTTGTCAATATTTTATTTCTATAGAAAATTTTGTCAAAATTTTATTGCTATAGAAGATTTTGTAAAAATTTTGTGTCTATAGAAAATTTTGTCCAAATTTTATTTTTGTAAAAAAAAATGATGTACTTCTCAGTTGGAGATAAATAGTTCGCAGCTGTAAAAATTCTACCAAATTTGGTAAAATTCTACCAACTGTGGCAACCGTGGATGCAATACTGCCAGTATTATGGCAACGAGAAAGAACAGATTTATTCACATTTAAATGCCTTTAATGATATCCACCTATATATGCAATATATATGAGGCAACCTGTAGTGAAACACCATCCTATGACTGTGGGTATAATAATAAATAAACCTTATGAATTACATAGAAATTTACTAAAATTAATTTTTGGAGCCACCGTGGTGCAATGGTTAGCATGCCCACCTTGCGTGGGTTCAAACCTAGTTTCGACCAAACACCAAAAAGTTTTTCAGCTGTGGATTATCCCACTTCAGTATTGCTGGTGACATTTCTGAGTGTCTCAAAGCTTCTCTAAGTTGTTTCACTGAAATGTGGAATGCCTTTCGGACTCGGCTATAAAAAGGAATTCCCTTGTCATTGACCTTAACATGGAATCGGGCAGCACTCAGTGATAAGAAAGAAGTTCACCACTGTGGTATCGCAATGGACTGAATAGTCTAAGTGAGCCTGAAATATTGGGCTGCCACTATACCTAACCTAAACTACTAAAATTATTAGTTATTAACACATCAAGGCCTTTTTAATTTTTTATTTCGCCTAAAAGTATGCAATTATTTTACTTCGTTAAAACTCAATAAGGATACTGCATTCATTCAAATTTTTCTCAAGGTCTGTAACAAAGCCAAACCAAAAACAAAACACAGTCAAACTTTACCAACACCATAGAAAGCCTCGAAGGGAAAGCTAGATAGCGTAGGTCCCCCCTGTCTTATAGCAATCCTACAGCCTGCTACTACACAGTACATGCACCCATTACATCAAAACCCTACAATAACTATTTTCCCTCTACTCCCACAGGGTCTGTAATGGCTGTAAAAAAAACACAAAGTTTTATGATGATAAATAGTTTCAGCTGGTAATGGCTACATGGAAATCTAATTAAAATGTAATTAATTAAACATACTTTTGTTGGGTTTTTTTAGTACGCCATTGTAACTCAATTGAATTGTTAATGCCTTAGAGAGGAGAAAAGCAAGTAGCGAAAAATAAATATTTTTTTAATGCAGTGAAAAAGAGCAAACAAAAATAACAAAAAAATTTTACGCGAATTCTTCTAAATTTATGCAGGGTTTTGTTTTTTGTTGTGTTACTCAAATTTGTGTGTCATAATTCAGGGTTGTTATGGTTTACCCCTTTTGTTTGCGTCCAAATTGTAAAATGGAGACATTATTAATTATGGTGCAGAACATTATTGTGGGAAAATTTTTAATGTTGAAACTCACCTAAATAAACGGACTTTCATTATGACCTAAATAGGGCAAGTAACTTGCGTTATTGCTTAAGGTCATATACCCCAGCTAGCCAGCTCATTGTTTCTACGGCCACCTAGATGTTACGATTTTAATTTTAGTTGGGGAATAAATAACAAAAAAAAAACGAGAGACGGGAACGCGTATACCTGTAAAGTATAATTTGAATTTTAATATTTTATGCTATAAAGAAAACAAAAACACAAAATCCAAGGATACTTACTGCGTTTTTTCCCCATTGCTCTTTCATACATTTCCTTTTTTTCTGTGTTGCCTTGAAAAATTTCCAGGCACATAAATTCACTTGGTTGGTTGAAAGGGAAATTTCTCTCTTTTGTTTTATACTCATTTTAATAAAGAAAAATGTTGATCTGCAGTGACCCCCCAGCAGTTAAACAAGAACAAAAAATCTGAGTCCCATTTCAAACAAAACATTTAACTTCCAGGCAAGGAATGTTGCAGTAGTAACCCAGAATGTTTGTGGTAGTTCTATGTTATGTATATGCATAACCAACAACCTAGTTTCTTTTTTCTTCATCCAACATTTCAAAGCATACTTTTAGGGGCGTATAGAATTAAATAATTCTGGTGAAAGTCTTTTGGGCTCAAAGAATTCATCATCGTCATCATCATGCAATTTAATTTCAAAGTAAATGTGACCACAAGACAAATTACTTAATTGCCTGGGTAATTACTACAATGAAAGAAACTTAAAACATATGCCATTGGGGGCGAGATAAAGCATACATTTGGGCTGAAACATTTTAATTCAATTGAATTAAAACATTATATAAATTATTCATTTACCAGAGTTTAGGGCATTTCAAATGTTATCTGTAATCTCTTTGGTATATTTGATTTTGTTTGTTTGACAAGTCACTGAAGTGTTAATTTATTTATCTTGGTCATTAACATAATTGCTTTAGGTCAGAAAGATATAAGAAAATTTGCAGCAGCCAAGACTATCATGGATTTTAATCTTTTGAAAGGTTTAAAGTTTTGGAAATAAAAATTTTAATTAATTGAAAGCTATGAAAAATTGACAAAATACCAATGCCAAAAATCTTGGGTGCTAAAAAGCATCATTGATCTAGGGTTCCAAAACCGACACTGGATAACCGGTTTTCGGTTATTCGAATTTCATTGGAATTTCTAGCGACTTTGTCATATTTTTCCTCCGAAAGTCGAACTTTTTTTAAGGCTTACTGAAAAAAGTGCAAGAGCAAATTTTCCACTATTATGGTAAGAATATAATATTCGACTCGTGAGCTCGATTATTTGTTCGGCATCCAATCATATCTAAAACCTTAACCCTGTTTGCAATCGAAATGTCTAAAAAAATATATCACAGTATAAAAAAATTTAATTAAAAAGTGGCACAGTATGACAAAAATGTGGTGCAAGCTAGTAAAAGTATCACTTTTTTGTGTCACTAAATGTGATACTTCCAATTTTTGTGTGATTGGGGATCGATTTATCTGAGGGCTATATATAACTGTAAACCGATATGGACCTAGTTAGCCATGGTTGGTAACGGCCACAAACTAACAGGTTGGCTGATAAGTCCCCGTTGTAACAAAGAAAAACACATTTTTTTGTCGAAATTCGTTTTTATTATTCAACATAGTTCCCTTCAAGAGCGATACAACGATTATAACGACCATCCAATTTTTTGATACCATTTTGGTAGTACTCCTTCGGTTTTGCCTCAAAATTGGCTTCAGTTTCGGCGATCACCTCTTCATTGCAGCCAAAATTTTTCCCTGGGAGCATCCTTTTACCCTCCACAATAGGATGGGGGTATATTAACTTTGTCATTCCGTTTGTAACACATCGAAATAGTGCTCCAAGACCCCATAAAGTATACATATTCTGGGTCGTGGTGAAATTCTGAGTCGATCTGAGCATGTCCGTCCGTCCGTCTATTGAAATCACGCTAACTTCCGACCGAAATAAGCTATCGACTTCAAACTTGGCACAAGTAGTTGTTATTGATGTAGGTTGGATGGTATTGCAAATGGGCCATATCGGTCCACTTTTGCGTATAGCCCCCATATAAACGGACCCCCAAATTTGGCTTGCGATTGCTCTAAGAGAAGCGAATTTCATCCGATCCGGCTGAAATCTGGTACATGGTATTAGTATATGATCTCTAACAACCGTGCAAAAATTGGTCCACATCGGTCCATAATTATATACAGACCCCAAATAAACCGATCCCCTGATTTGGCTTGCAAAGCCTCTAAGAGAAGCAAATTTCATCCGATCCGGCTGAAATTTGGTACATTGTGTTGGTATATATTCTCTAAAAACCATGCAGAAATTGGTCCATATCGGTCAATACTTACATATAGCTCCCATATAAACCGATCCCCCGATTTGGCTTGCGGAGCCTCTAAGAGAACCAAATTTCATCCGATCCGGCTGAAATTTGGTACGTGGTGTTGCTATATGTTCTTTAATGACCATGGAAAAATTGGTCCACATCGGTCCATAATTATATATAGACCCCATATAAACCGATCCCCCGATTTGGCTTGCGGAGCCTCTAAGAGAAGCAAATTTCATCCGATCCGGCTGAAATTTGGTACGTGGTTTTACTATATGTTCTCTAATGACCATGGAAAAATTGGTCCACATCGGTCCATAATTATATATAGCCCCCATATAAACCGATCCCCAGATTTGACCTCCGGAGCCTCTTAGAGGAGCAAAAGTCATCCGATCCGATTGAAATTTGGTACGTGGTGTTAGTATATATGTATTTAACAACAATGCCAAAATTGGTCCATATCGGTCCATAATTACATATAGCCCCCATATAAGCCGATCCCCAGATTTGACCTCCGGAGCCTCTTAGAGGAGCAAAATTCATCCGATCCGGTTGAAATTTGGAACATGGTGTTAGAATGTGGTCTCTAACAAACACGCAAGAATTGCTCCATATTGGTCCATAATTATATATAGCCCCGATATAAACCGTTCCCCAGATTTGATCTCCGGAGCCTCTTGGAGGAGCAAAATTCATCCGATCCGGTTGAAATTTGCAACGTGGTGTTAGTATAAGGCCGCTAATAACCATGCCAAAATTGGTCCATATCGGTCTATAGTTATATATAGCCGATCCCCAATCACACAAAAATTGGTCCATATCGGTTCATAATAATGGTTGCCACTCGAGCCAAAAATAGTCTACCAAAATTTTATTTTTATAGAAAACATTGTCAAAATGTTATTTCTATAGAAAACATTGTCAAAATGTTATTTCTATAGAAAATTTTGTCAAAATTTTATTTCTATAGAAAATTTTGTCAAAATTTTATTTCTATAGAAAATTTTGTCAAAATTTTATTTCTATAGAAAATTTTGTCAAAATTTTATTTCTATAGAACATTTTTTCCAAATTTTATTTCTATAGAAAATTTTTTCCAAATTTTATTTCTATAGAACATTTTTTCCAAATTTTACTTCTATAAAAAATGTCAAAATTTTATTTTGTCAAAATTTTATTTCTATAGAAACTTTAAACTTAATTATATACGTATTTAATCGGCCTTTGTTTAGTTTAATATATACCACGTATGGACTATGTGGTATATATTACGGTGTTAGGAAGTTTTAAGATACCTTGCCATCGGCAAGTGTTACCGCAACCTAAGTAATTGGATTGTGGATGACAGTCTTCAGTAGAAATCTCTACGCAATCCATGGTGGAGGGTACATAAGCTTCGGCCTGGCCGAACTTACGGCCGTATATACTTGTTTCTTCTTCATATGGAGCCGTTTTGCCGCGATTTCGACCTTCAAACGCTCCAATAACGCCATATAATAGTCACTGTTGATGGTTTTTCCCTTCTCAAGATAATCGATAAAAATTATTCCATGCGCATCCCAAAAAAGAGAGGCCATTACTTTGCCAGCGGACTTTTGAGTCCTTCCACGCTTCGGAGACGGTTCACCGGTCGCTGTCCACTCAGCCGATTGTCGATTGGACTCAGGAGTGTAGTAATGGAGCCATGTTTCATCCATTGTCACATACCGACGGAAAAACACGGGTGTATTACGAGTTAACAGCTGCAAACACCGCTCAGAATCATCAACACGTTGTTGTTTTTGGTCAAATGTGAGCTCGCGCCGCACCCATTTTGCACAGACCTTCCGCATATCCAAATATTGATGAATGGTATAACCAACACGTCCCTTTGATATCTTTAAGGCCTCTGCTATCTCGATCAACTTAATTTTACGGTCATTCAAAACCATTTTGTGGATTTTTTGATGTTTTCGTCGGTAACCACCTCTTTCGGGCGTCCACTGCGTTCACCGTCCTCCGAGCTCATCCGTGGTGCAAGGGTTAGCATGCCCGCCTTGCATACACAAGGTCATGGGTTCGATTCCTGCTTCGACCGAACACCAAACAATTTTTCAGCGGTTGATTATCCCACCTCAGTAATGCTGGTGACATTTCTGAAGCTTTCAAAGCTTCTCTAAGTGGTTTCATTGCAATGTGGAACGCCGTTCGGACTCGGCTATAAAAATGACGTTCCTTGTCATTGAGCTTAACATGGAATCGGGCAGCACTCAGTGAAAGAGAAAGTACACCAATGTGGTACCACAATGGACTGAATAGTCTAAGTGAGCCTGAGACATCGGGCTGCCACTATACCTAACCTAACCTAACCTCCGTGCTCATTTCACCACGCTTGAATTTTGCATACCAATCAGTTATTATTGATTTCCCTGGGGCAGAGTCCGGAAACTCATTACCAACCCAAGTTTTTGCTTCCACCGTATTTTCTTCCCTTCAGAAAACAGTATTTTATCAAAAAACGAAATTGCTTTTTTCCATTTTTTTTCACAATAACAAAAGTTGCTTCACAAAAGACGCTCTATCTCACAAACTAATTGACTAACAGACGTCAAATTTTGACACGAATCATTTGAAGGTTGGTACTATATAAAAATAATATGCATTTAATACTAGCGACGCCATCTATGTGTCAGATCGGGGACTTATCAGGCAACCTGTTATTTATAATGTTAGCTATAATCCCTGTGCAAAAGATTACGTAACTGAGGGTAAAACTTTGGCTTCTGGGGCCATGAGGCCATAGAAGTGTAAATTGGGCGAAAGTTATATATGGGAGTTATATCTAAATCTGAACCGATTTCAACCAAATTGGGTACGCATATTTATAATCTTAACTGGGTATAAAAACACTATGCTATATAATACACTCATATAAAATCACTTCATTTTTTAATTTTCTTTATGAAAAAGTATGCCGCATTTTACAATTCTTTTTTTTAATTTCTGGTAAATATTAATTTTGCTCCAATTTGTAGGCTTTTGAATTTTCGGCCAAACTTTGATTTTCAATTTTGATTTCAGATTACACAGAAGTACCATAGATTTTCCGAGAAAAAAAAAACATATTTTTTAAAACCCCGTAATGACTTTTTTAATGCAACAGACTTGATTTCGTAGAATTGGGTAAAAATTTTAAGACGTAAGCATTTTTTCTGGTTATATCTTAAAAGATACTGTGCCCATTTAAGGGTTAATAAAATATAATATTTCATTATTAGATATAATTTTATTTGGCTCAATTTTAATGAGAAATTTCCTTAATGTTACGTAGCTTTTTTTTAGTGTAATAAGCATCACAAAATCTTTTACTAGTGAGAAGAAGACCACTAAATTGTATGTTTCGTCGTTTCTATTAAGAAACAATTTAGGCAGTCTATTTTCCCAAGTCATTCTTGAAGCAAATTTTTCACATGCGAATTATTTTACAATGGGCGGGAACCCCAAAGTTATCCCTTGGTGCCAGGTATATACTATAAGATCGATACATGAGAACCGTCAAACCAAGCAGCTGAATCTTCTGGCGATGCATTACAATATCTCAGCGCTTCTGGGCGATTGCTTCTTTCACACGATCCACTTGTTGACAGTAGAGTTCCGAGTTAAGAGTTTTGCCGTATGAAGGTAGCTCATAATGGACCATTCCCCGCCGATGCCACCAAAGAACATTTTTTCAGATTTATTCTTTTATTACAGTCCTCAAAACGGACATTTCCATACAAATCGGAAAAATTGAAAGTCAGCTTATGAAATGTCAAAATTTTTCTTGGATTTGATTACAATCTCTAAAGGGTGATACGGTCAAAATTTGGTCAAGGGAAAACGCGTGCAAATCGGTGAAATCGTTTATTTAAAAAATCAAATTAAATTTCTTTTTCAAGTTCAATTAGTATAAAATTCAGGAAAAATATTCAGTTAGGCTTTCGCTTTTCCAAATCCGAATTGCCGGGCCTCACGCTTGACACCTGCCATCCGATTTTGTACAACCACCTTGTCCACCTTCTTCGCCGCAGAAAGCCAGTT
The DNA here is from genome assembly GCF_050003625.1 of Haematobia irritans. Taxonomy (NCBI): domain Eukaryota; kingdom Metazoa; phylum Arthropoda; class Insecta; order Diptera; family Muscidae; genus Haematobia; species Haematobia irritans. Next base: position 199,893,326 of record NC_134399.1, on the reverse strand, counting down.
TGCCTTGAACTGCTGCTCGTCCTTAGCAGTTTTTTTGGTCTTCTTTAGGTTCCGCTTGACAATAGCCCAGTATTTCTCAATTGGGCGGAGCTCTGACGTGTTGGGAGGGTTCTTGTCCTTGGGAACCACCTGCACGTTGTGGGCGGCGTACCACTCCATGGCCTTTTTACCGTAATGGCAAGATGCCAAATCCGGCCAAAACAGTACGGAACAACCGTGTTTCTTCAGGAAAGGCAGCAGACGTTTATTCAAACACTCTTTCACGTAAATTTCTTGGTGACATCCCGGAAGCTATGAAAATGCTGCTTTTCAAGCCACAGGTACAGATGGCTTGCCAAACCAGATATCTTAGCGAACTTTGACAGTTTTATGTAGTTGAAAATATCTGCTACCTTTCCCCTTCCTTTTGCCGTATAAAACTCCTGTCCCGAAGTTGCTTGTAGTCGGCTTTGATGTAGGTTTCGTCTTCCATTACCACGCAGTCAAACTTCGTCAGCATCGTCGTGTACAGCCTCCGTGATCTCGCTTTGGCCGTCGTATTTTGTTTATCATCGCGATTTGGAGTCACTACCTTCTTGTAAGTGGATAGTCCGGCTCGTTTTTTTGGCTCGATGCACGGTTGTAGACGATACACCCAGCTTATTTGCGGCATCTCGGAGAGAGAGAGGTTAGGGTTTCGCTTGAAACTAACGGCAACTCTCTTTGTCGTCTCAGCGGCTTCCGGTTTTCGATTTCCCCCCGATCCAGACAGGAAGGCTGTCGACAGACGTTCCTCAAACACTTTAATTACATTTGGCAACTTTTAGCGATTTTGCCAGCTTTGCGTGCGAGTAGCTCGGATTTTCCCGATGCGCGAGCAAAATTTTGATACGCTGCTCTTCTTGCTTGGACGGCATTTTGACAACTGAAGAGTGAATTCCAAAATCAAAATAAGAGCAACATTCTACACACACACACACCTTCAAAATGAGGGGTATTCAGGTTTTTTAAATGCAAAATTGAAAGAAATACGTCAAGTTTATATTGACCAAATTTTGACCGTATCACCCTTTATCTCCATCTTACAATAGGAGATTATATCCTTTTTCCAGAATATATAGCCATATACGACCAAGAGAGTTATTCTTAAATAACCATTCCCATTTCAATATATATTTCGTTATACATTTCGCTTGAAAAAAAAAAAACTGATAATACCTTTTACTGTCTTAATCCATATTTACTTTCATCGCCATAATTATGGTATATCATAAAATTTAATTAAATCTCATTTCGTGCGGCAAAAAAAATTGAATCCTTCCATGAAACAGCTCAGCCGATTTGCAAAGGTGTAAACTACAGTAGCAGGAAATGTCTATGAAAAAAAAACCCTTAAAAAGATATGAGCATAAAATGAAATGAATAAAAATAATTTCGATAAAAGATACAAAGCGAAATGATGGTGAGGCAATACAATAGACAAAGGAAACAATAATCGTTAACCAAAAAGACTGAATGAATATTTACAGGCATTGAAAAGACATAATAAAATGAGTTTTCCTACAAACTCAAGGAAAATGAATACATATGCTCTTATGATGTAATCCACTATGAATGAGATGATCTTAATTACAAAACAAGGCTTTCTATAGAATAATTTCCATTTGACTGGTGGTCACACGGACGCATATTGTTTTACTTTTCGACTTAGAAAATCAAGATTTTTTAATATTTTCATTAAGCCGTAGTATTAACGTGAACTAATGTTCGTTTGAAGCATTCTTTACAACTCTCCTTTGAGTTTGTTAACCTGCCTGGACGTGGACAAGTTCCGAGCTGCTTTGGTGGTTTTCCTTCCTTGGAGCTTCTTTTCGTACTTCGGACCGCAAGAATATGATCACTACTTCTGTGGTTTCTCCAACATTATTTCTTGGTCTTTGTTCGGATTGTGTATATCGAAATTCATTTTAGAACCCTGTTCTATCTTTAGGCCAATTTTCTCGTTGAAGAGTCCCACTTGGGTGTGGAATGTTTCATATACAAAACCTATCCATATTGAAAGTTTCCCGTAAAACATACGCACTTTCAATATTACATATGAAAATTTACAATTACCATTTACATGGCATTGTGCGTGCTAATGTTTAACAATGGATGGATGAATGAATGAATGAACGAACGAACGAATGTCTGAAATAAAGAAAGCCGCTTTATTACTGGATTACAATCTGAGATTGTCTCATGTATAAATGTTCACGTGCTATATGCATACATTGTCATTCGTAATACATTGACATATACGAACGATAAAGTGTTTCTCTTACAAAGCATGATTGTACTTATGTAGGATTTTAACTTACTTATTGTTATTTTATTCTACTCCCAAGGGAATAAGAACCCAGCGGGAAAATTGCGAAGTACCGCAAAAATCATACCTTCTTAGCCCATGATTTTGGGATCCTTAACACCTTCCCATATGCCTTCTCCTATCATGCATTCTATAATGGCTTGCACTTCCCTTCTAAAAAATGCCCGCACACATTATTCTGTGCCTTCTTTGGGAATTGGAAAAAGAAGGACCTACATTGTTGTTATAAGAACGAAAATTCAGTTCTACAGACAGTTTTAATCAAATCTTTAATTCGTGAAATTGAATCTGACTTTAGGTGCAAGTAAAAGCAATATTTCTTCCTTGGAGTTAAAGAAGCAAACAAATTGTCTTTGATAGATCAGCTCGCCCATTCTCTCTAGTAATTTTGACAACTTGTTTCACGGTATGAAATTGAAATCTTTTTTAATGCGAATCGTAAAGTCCAATAAGAAAACACGAATTAACTCATTCTCATATTAAACAAGTAAGGAAAGTCTAAAGTCGGGCGGGGCGGGCTATATTATACCCTTCACCACTAAGTATACCAATATCTTAACACCTTCAAATTTGTTAGGAGCTTATAAAGGTTTATGTTATTTTCCCATATACAAATATTTAAGTATGAACCGATTTGGGTATTTTTTTAAACATTCACAAAATGTTTAGACTCAAAATTTAAATTGGTTTATGACCCGGACGGACAACAGTGTTAGTAAAAAACAAGTAAGGAAAGTCTAAAGTCTGGTGGGGCCGACTCTATTATACTCTGCACCACTTTGTAAATCCACATTTTCGATACTATATCAAATCCGTCAAATGTGTTGGGCGCTATATATGAAGGTTTTTGTCTGACTCCATCTGAACAAAATTTATAACCTATAGACTAAATTTAAGTCGGCTAATGCCCTGGGATGGTACACTATGTTAGTAAAAAAATATGGGAAACATTTTAATCTGAACCAATTTTGAGGCAACGTCGCAAAAGTGTATTTATGATTTATCGGTCGATAGATATGTATAAAGGAATAAAGGAAAATTTGAGTCACTTTTAAAAGTTTTCGACTTAGCAGTGGAGTTTTTATAAGGAAAATGTGGGTATTTTGGTCATTTTTGCCCAAATCGGAAAAGCATATATGGAAGCTATATAGAAATCTGAACCGATTTTAAACAAATTTGACATGCATACTTACGGCCATTTTCATGAAGATCCGTTAGGCTTTAACTCCCAGTTAACAGAAAATAAATTGCAAATATCTGCTCTCCGGTTAACTTTAACTGAAAATTTTTTGGCAGTTAAGTTCCTAACTGACATATGGAATATATAGACAAGATTGCAGCTATGGCCATACTACGGTTTAACGGATCACTAACGGAGCTTCATGAAAATGGGAGTTATTATTTTAATTCTACTCCCTGTGCAAAATTTCACGTAAATCGGACTACAACTTTGAACTCTGTGGTCATATGACGGAAAATCGGGCGAAAGATATATGGGAGCTATATCAAAATCTGAACCGATTTCAATTAAAATTCGCTCGCATATCCAGAACCTTAATTCTACTCCCTGTGCAAAGTTTCAAGTAAATCGGGGCAACTCTTTGGTCTCTGTGGGTATACGAGTCGAAATAGGTCGATAGATATATTCGGGAGCTATATCTAAATCTGAACCGATTTAAACTAAATTTGGTATAATTAACAATACTATTAAACGCACTCCTTGTGCAAAATTTGAAGCAAATCAGGGTAAAACTCTGGCTTTTGGGGCCATATAAATCCAAATCGGACGAAAGATATATATGGGAGCTATATCTAATAATTTTGCATATTTGACGAGAGCCCCCAAATATTCGGCCTTGCGAATACGTTGATAAATACGTCAATTATGGCCATATCGGTGATAAATATATATGGCAGCTATATCTAAATCTGAACCGAAATCAATAGCGATTGTCTTTGAGCCAAGGTAAAACTCTGTGCCAAATTTGAGGACGATCGGACTTAAACTGCGACCTGTACTTTTCACACAAAACTACATATACAGACAGACAGACGGACATCGCTAAATCGACTCAGAATTTAATTCTAAGACGACCGGTATACTAAACATACAAATGCACAAACTTATTATACCCTGTACCACAGTAGTGGTGAAGGGTATAAAAACGAACTAAAAATAAGGACAAAATCATTGGCATTTCATTCTATTTTTTGGAATCGTACGAAAATTTTCTTTTGCTTTAGTTCATATGGAATTTATGCTTGCTTTAGTTCATATGGAATTTATAGAATCTTTGAGACATACGTACAAAAAACGAAAATTTCATTGGGATGTGGAAAATTTCGAAAAAAATAAATTTAACTACAAACAAATAATCAATAGTTATCAATAATTATTGTGCAATAAAAATAAGTTAAATTTAGCGTTCGGTTAACTACGGATTTTTTCGGTGTAGTAATATCGTCTTTTCATTTTCCCCTAATCAAGTATATATACACTGTATATAGTCGGAAATAGATATTTTGTTGTGCTACGCACGGAATGACAAATTTATTATACCCCCAATACCATTCTGTGACGTCAGGTATAAAAAGGATTTCATACTCATTCTTTGTTGGCTGCCAAGCTATTAATTTACTTATTTCTAGTTACTCCTAACTTTGGCCTTCTAGAAGGCATTCTCTGTAACATATAAAAGATCCGATACCCATTATACGCGGAATGACCTCACGTGTAGCTTAAGTTTACCTTTTGGTGCCCACATCACTTAAATGTGTCGTAGGCCAGTGGATGAGTGTAGGACTATCAATAACGAGAACCACGGTTCAAATCCCGACGGAGCAGAAAAATAAAAATACACTTGAGCTAAATATTAAAATCACAAAATAAGATAAACTGTATAGGAAAAGTAAGTCAAATTAAATTCTAATGTAAAAGGTATGAGGGCAAATGTTCAGTTCATAGACAACCTTGCCTTCAAAATATTTGTTTTTACACGCTTTCTTTTATGCCTTCCTGTCCAGGCCTTTTTGAGGGCCTTCTTTGGAAGGCATGATTTTTGTACTTAGTATGAAGGCCTGATAACATGGAAGCGACGACATCACCTCTAGAAGGCATACGAATAGAAGCGAGAGGCAAGGCCTTGGTCTCCAATCCAATCCAATGTTATTTTGAAATTAACACGTAATGCAGCGCCCAGGCCTTATAGCTACCCGGACAGCACTTCCATCATCGATTCCACGTCGCTTCCATTTCCCGCTGGGAAGTACTCTTGGTACCCATCCACACCCACACCCAACATAAGGAAAGAGAACATTATGATGGGGGAAGAAACACCTTCACACATGACATAACGACAACCCTTTCTGCTGTTAAAATACACACAGACAGCCAGAGAGACAGGCAAACAAATAACTAAACGAATGTTAGGTAGTTTGTCAAGTTATGCTAATGTTTACTCTCAGAGTTGTTGCCTTATTGCATTTGAGTTCTTTTGAGTATGAATAAATTTATGAAGCAAGTTTACATGCCTGTGTAACGACCATGTGTTTGTATATATGTGTCTGTGTGTGTTTGCATATGCCCAGCGGGAAAATTGCGAAGTACCGCAAAAATCATGCCTTCTTAACCCATGATTTTGGGATCCTTAACACCTTCCCATATGCCTTCTCCTATCATGCATGCTAAAATGCCTTGCACTTCCTTTCTAAATAATGCCCGCAAACATTATTCTGTGCCTTCTTTGGGAATTGGAAAAAGAAGGACCTACATTGTTGTTATAAGAACGAAAATTCAATTTTTTTATATAATCATCAAACAAACATTTGCATCAATATTTTTAACAGATTTGCCTCAAAACTAGAATTTGCTGTTATTTCGCAAGATGATTTATATTTAGATATAGTTCTTGATTTTAGTTCTAGAGCATGTAATGCGCTATTCTCATCCATTTGCCAGAAATTTGGAAATTAATATCCCTCCCCGCCTTTCAGTGTATTTAAAATAGAATATATCTTTATACCCTCCACGTTTTGTATTCGAAACAGTATTTCTGGCGATGTCTTACAATTTTGTTTTTTTTTTGGATTAAGTTGGACATATAGTTAGTTGTAGATCAATTTACCCACATATTTTCCAATGGTTTTACTTTATACGTTTGTTTTGATCGTGATATTTCTATTTGTCTTCTATATTAGTTGTTGTTGTTATAATACAGTTTTGTAATGTTGTTGTGAGAGCATATACACAGAAAAAATTATTTTACTTCAAATCTTTTGACCTTTCCTTAAGGATTTCGTTATTGAATCTGAGATATTGTTTTTTTTTAATCTAAAGTCACTTTTTTGGAAGCTAACTAGGCTCTGTGAATTTAAAGCTAGGATACAGGTCTCATATATATATTTTTTTTCGTTCACGATTTGCGATATATCAACACAGGTATACAACTATAAATAAATTTCGAATAAAAATCCAAATTGTAAAATACATTTTAATGCAACAAATGTTTTCTTATTTTCAAATAAATTTTTAACCAAAAATGCAAAATCCTCCAAATAAGTATTAGCCTATTTTGAAGTTTTTTTTTATCTTTAATACATTTTTTTTCTTCTTTATATTAAGTGAAATTGGCCTCACTTTATGGTCCTATAACTTTGATAGAGGCACGAACATTTCAAAGATTCGCGTACTAAATTTAAATAAATTAAATTTTAATTTAAGATTATAAACTTTTTACAATTATGTTTTTTTGTTTTGTATATGTGCAGTTTTATCTCTACATGGTTACTATAGTTTGTTCTCCCTTGCTTTTGAAAAATAAAATTAAAAACAAATATATACGGCCGTAAGTTCGGCCAGGCCGAATCTTAAATACCCACCACCATGAATCAAATATTAGGGTTTCCTTTGAAATTTCAGGGGGGTTTGAGGACAAATCAAGCAGAGCAGTTCAACCAATACACTTCTCGGAGATAAATTTAAAGATTTTACCTATAAAGACTATATCAGATTCTGGATTTGTAAGAACCATTTTTTTTTTAAGAGGAACCATTAACATCTCTTGTAAGTGTGCAAGAAAATGATAAAATAACGTCTTGATTTGAAATCTTAAATCTGTAGATTTTCACCCGAGAAGTAACATCTGGAAACTTTACATTGAGTTTCAAGCAATTTTCATGAGCGGTGCGCCTTTTATACCCTCAAGAAGTGAAATTTCAGGCAAATCGGATAAAAACTACGGTTTTTAGAAACCCAAGGAGTTAAATCGGGAAATCGTTCTTATGGGGGCTATACTACAACACTGACCGATACTCACCATTTTCGGCGTATCTCTTTATGATCCAAAAATAATTCTAGATTTCCAATTTCATACAAATTGGATAACAACTACGGTTTTTATAATCCCAAGAAATAAAATCCGGAGATCGGTCATTATTGGGGATATACAAAACATGAACCAATACACGCCCTTTTCGGCACACCTCTTTATTGTCATAAAATACTTCTAGATTTCCAATTTCAGGCAAATTGGAAAAAACTACAGTTTCTATAAGTCCAAGAAGTAAAATCGGGAGATTGGTCTATATGGGGGATATACCAAAACATGGACCGATACTCACCATTTTCGGCACGCCTATTTATGGTCTTAAAATACCTCTAGATTTCCAATTTCAGGCAAATTGGATAAAAACTACGGTTTCTATAAGCCCAAGACCCCAAATCGGGAGGTCGGTTTATATGGGGACCATACCAAAACATTGACCGATGCTCACCATTTTTGGCATACCTCTGGTCCAAAAATACCTCCAGATTTCCAATTTCAGGCAAATTGGATAAAAACTGTGGATTCTAGAAGCCCAAGAAGTAAAATCGGGAAATCGGTCTATATGGGGGCTATACCAAAACATGGACCAATACTCACCACTTGCGGCACACCTCTTTATGATCATAAAATACCTCTAGATTTCAAATTTCAGGCAAATTGGATAAAAACTACGATTTCTATAAGCCCAATACCCCAAATCGGGAGGTCGGTTTATATGGGGACTATATCAAAACCTGGACCGATATTGCCCATCTTCGAACTTCACCTGCCTGCAGACAAAAGACGAGCTTGTGCAAAATTTAAGCATGATTGCTTCATTATTGAAGACTGTAGCGTGATTACAACAGACAGACAGCCAGACAGACGGACATGGTTATATCGTCTTAGAATTTCTCCCTGATCAAGAATATATATACTTTATATAGTCGGAAATCGATATTTCGTCCCCGTCACCATTCTATGGTGGTTGGCATAAAAAAATAAAAAGTATAGCACTTGTTGTATTACATATCAGCCACCCTGTACATATGGGGAGGTATATATAACTCCGATCAGGTTTGAACTAAACATAGTAAAAGTGCTTGCCACTCAAAAAAACAAAAGTTTGTTCAAAATTTCAAAAAATTGGCTGAGTAATATGGGATATAAACTCAAATCGGACGATTATATATACGGGCGCTATATATATACCTGACATGATCTCTTTGAAAATTGACAGAGATACTACTATTAACAAGAGCAAACGTTTTGCCAAATTTCATGTAAATCGGTTATTCCCTTGAATTAATACCAGTTTGGGGGTCACTGTTCGACGGGATACTTTGTACAAGTAGCTACTATTTATGTAGGTCGGATGGTATTTCGATTGGTACGATCCAATCGAAATAGGAAATTTTATGTTAACTAAGAACTGATTTAGCTTATATAGGTATTTAATCTACCTCCATGTACATTAAGGCAATGTTAAGAGGTTTTAAGATACCTTGTCTTTAGTAGAATTTTCTTCGTAATACATGGTGGCTAGTCCATAAGACTCGCCCTGCCTGACATTACGGTCGTATTTATTTATTTTTATAGTGCGGTTAAATAAATAAACATAAATCTTTCTAAATAATTAATAATTAAATTAATAATAACAAAAATCTATAACTTTGCCTATGGTAGAATCTGTTCGAACCCACCAATGATCACATACTCATTCTTTGTTGCCTGCCAAGCTATTAATTTGCTTATGTCTAGTTACTCCTAACTTTGGCCTTCTAGAAGACATTCTCTGTAACATATAAAAGATCCGATACCCATTATACGTTCACTTCCAACAGAAGGGAACGCGGAATGACTTAACGTGTAGCTTAAGTTTACCTTTTGGCTCCCACATCACATAAATGTGTCGTAGGCCAGTGGATGAGTGTAGGATTACCAATAACGAGGACCCCGGTTCAAATCCCGACGGAGCAGAAAAATAAAAATACACTTGAGGTAAATATTAAAATCACAAAAATAAAATAAACTGTATAGGAAAAGTAAGTCAAATTAAGTTCTAACGTAAAAGGCATGAGGGCAAATATTCAGTTCATAGACAACCTTGCCTTCAAAATATTTATTTTTACACGCTTTCTTTTATGCCTTCCTGTCCAGGCCTTTTTGAGGGCCTTCTTTGGAAGGCATGATTTTTGTACTTAGTATGAAGGCCTGATAACATGGCATCGACGACACCACCTCTAGAAGGCATACGAATAGAAGCGAGAGGTAAGGCCTTGGTCTCTAATCCAATCCAATGTTATTTTGAAATGAACACGTAATGCAGCGCCCAGGCCTTATAGCTACCCGGACAGCACTTCCATCATCGATTCCACGTCGCTTCCATTTCCCGCTGGGTGGATTTATTTATCTCAACGAGAGTACTAGATTTCGAGAGTTTATTGCTGATCAAAAGGGTATTGGTAATGGTTAGGTGTTGAGATTGTATTACAAAACGTCAATAGTAGAGCTTTTGTTGATTTATTTCCTTATTGTTTTTTTTTTTTTTTTTTTTTTTTTGTACATAAAAACATTGATGGATTACACTGAGAAAAATGTCATAGCTAATACGATATTGGAAATATGCTGTATACTGCGAGGAGGATTGAATCTAAATCCAAGACATTGGCAAAACACCTCGATAATGCTGCCCATATAATTTAATGTTTGAAAATTATTTCCTGCAAAAGTTGACAACGACTGTGCCTCCAAATGGTTTGTCCAATTTTGCTATAATCTTTAGAACATTTCCGTCCGCATCCACGGTTGCCTCTTGTGCCTAAAATACTTTACCAACATTTTAAGAAAAATGTACCAAAAATCTACCAAATTAAAAATATAAAAGTTTTTGGTCAAATTTTTGTCAAAATTTTATTTCTATAGAGAATTTTGTCAAAATTTTATTTCTATAGAGAATTTTGTCAAAATTTTATTTCTGTAGACAATTTTTTCATATTTTATTTCTATAGAAAATGTTGTCAAAATTGTATTTCCATAGAGAATTTTGTCAAAATTGTATTTCTATAGAAAATGTTGTCAAAATTTTATTTCTATAGAAAATTTTGTCCAAATTTTATTTCTATAGAAAATTTTGTCAAAATTTTATTTCTATAGAAAATTTTGTCAAAATTTTATCTCTATAAAATTTTTTGGTAAAATTTCTATATATGGAACATTTTGGCAAAAGTTTATCTATATAGAAAATTTTGGCAAAATTTTATAGCTATAGAAAATTTTTGCACAATGATTATGCAAATATCAATGGAAAATGTTATCTCTATTAAAAATTTTGGCAAAATTTTTCTATATATAGAAAAGTTTGTCAAAATTTTCTATATATAGAAAAGTTTGTCAAAATTTAGTTTCCAAAAAAAAATTGGTAAAATTTTATTTCCATAGAAATTTTTTCAAAACTTTATTTCTATAGAAAATTTTCTCAAAACTTTATTTCTGTAGAAAAATTTTTCAAAACTTTATTTCTGTAGAAAATTTTGTCAAAATTTTATTTCTATAGAAAATTTTGTCAAAACTTTATTTCTATAGAAAATGTTGTCAAAATTTTATTTCTATAGAAAATTTTGTCGAAATTTTATTTCTATAGAAAATGTTGTCCAAATTTTATTTCTATAGAAAATGTTGTCAAAATTTTATTTCTGTAGAAAGCTTTGTCACAATTTTATTTCTATAGAAAATGTTGTCTAAATTTTATTTCTATAGAAAATGTTGTCCAAATTTTATTTTTATAGAAAATTTTGTCCAAATTTTATTTCTATAGAAAATTTTGTCAAAATTTTATCTCTATAAAATTTTTTGGTAAAATTTCTATATATGGAACATTTTGGCAAAAGTTTATCTATATAGAAAATTTTGGCAAAATTTTATACCTATAGAAAATTTTTGCACAATAATTATGCAAATATCAATGGAAAATGTTATCTCTATTAAAAATTTTGGCAAATTTTTCTATATATAGAAAAGTTTGTCAAAATTTTCTATATATAGAAAAGTTTGTCAAAATTTAGTTTCAAAAAAAAAATTGGTAAAATTTTATTTCCATAGAAATTTTTTCAAAACTTTATTTCTATAGGAAATTTTCTCAAAACTTTATTTCTGTAGAAAATTTTTCAAAACTTTATTTCTGTAGAAAATTTTGTCAAAACTTTATTTCTATAGAAAATTTTCTCAAAACTTTATTTCTGTAGAAAATTTTTTCAAAACTTTATTTCTGTAGAAAATTTTGTCAAAATTTTATTTCTATAGAAAATTTTGTCAAAATTTTATTTCTATAGAAAATTCTGTCGAAACTTTATTTCTATAGAAAATTTTGTCAAAATTTTATTTCTATAGAAAATTTTGTCAAAATTTTATTTCTATAGAAAATTTTGTCAAAAATTTATTTCTATAGAAAATTTTGTCCAAATTTTATTTCTATAGAAAATTTTGTTGAAAAATTTTGTTAAAATTTTTTGGTAAAATTTCTATATATGGAACATTTTGGCAAAAGTTTATCTCTATAGAAAATCATGGCAAAATTTTATAGCTATAGCAAATTTTTGCACAATAATTATGCAAATATCAATGGAAAATGTTATCTCTATTAAAAATTTTGGCAAATTTTTCTATATATAGAAAAGTTTGTCAAAATTTAGTTTCCAAAAAAATTGTCAAAATTTTACTTCTAAAGAAAATTTCAATGGCAATATATAAATGCTTGGATGTTGTCTTGCAATTTGTATACCCATCATATGATAGTGGTGGGGTATAACAAGTTTGTCATTCCGTTTCTAAATCAACGATAAATTAATTTCCAACTATATGAAACTTATATATTCCTGATCAGAGAGGAATTCTAAGACAATCTAACCATGCTACTCTATGTGTCAATATAGCTATCTGTCTGTCTGAGCCTGTCATTCTGAAATTTTTATACAGATGATTTTTTTGTCCGCATCGCGTCCAAAAAGTGGAGGGCCAGATTTGATCCAAATCCACGGTGGAGTGGTAGAAATCTTGCTCGTGGGCTCAAAATAAATTCCGAATATTATGGGGAATATGTCAGTATTGAAACCCTGGGCAGACATACATTTCGGCAGCAAACCATATTCTAACCAAGTATGGCTTAAAAATGAACCTACTTTTTAAGTCGTACTTGGTTGCTTGATTTCTAACGCGCAATGGCCACCAACATCTCGGAATCGCAATATGATGAACTTTTTCATCTACGGCATTGTAGTGGGAAAAGTGTGTACTAACAAATATCAAAGTATCAATTATCTTAAGACGGTGTTTTGCGAACAAATCCAAACTGTTTCTATAATTTCATGCTATTTCCAACATTTTTGCTCTTGAGCAATAAAATGTAAAAAAAAAATTAAAAAACTATATCGCTTTACTTTGTTAAAGTACTTAGCAGCCACCCTGTAGACCTCGTAATTTGTATGCGATTGAAATTGTTAAATTGTAGGTTAAATTGCCGAGAAACGAGAAGTAAAATGTCCAATTTTACTTTTATGGAAGTAAGTTTTTAGAACATAGATCCCAAGTCGCCTGAATTTGCTTGCACGCGTAAGTTTCCTCCAGAATTCAAACAAAAATACCTTTTGAAATTCAGAATATGATCAATTAAAAATTTTCACTTATACAGACTACATACGTCGACATTTTATTACAAAATAGTGGTACAGCGTATGCAAACTTAAAAATAAAGAGTTGCTAGAGTGTGAGAGCGAAAAAGTGAGAGAGCGTGTTGTATGTTTATGGGTTCAATTGAAATATGTCACTGAATATTAGAAATTTGTTATTGATGCTCTAATGAATTAAGAGTTATTTTCAGTGTAGAGTGTGAGAGAGCGAGAAAGGGAGAGAACTTGACGTATGTTCATGTGCTCACTTCAAATATGTCACTGATTATTAGAAATTCTTTATTGATGCCCAAAGAAAAGAGAATGTCATTGACTTCACCCCCTTCTCCCACTACCCCCGCCACGCATTATTACGCTTCAAAAAGACAAGTTAATAATTTTCATGTCAACACTGATGTTGATGTGATGATGACTGTAATGACAACGACGAAGTTTAATAAAGGAAATGAACATAAAAAGGGTGTTTAGTGGGGGCGTAAATTCCCACTAAATTTATATGGGGTTTTGATGGGGGTGAATTCTTAGGTCGATACAGACCTTTCAATTTTTCATTATAAATTTGAGGTCGACTTTGACCTCTAAAAATGTCACTGATGTCCATCCGATTTTACCACACTTTGCCTTTCTAATGTATAACGCTTATGTCTGTTTGGTTTTTATTTCATAATGTTTTATTATTTATTTTCACTATATATGTACAATTTAATTTGTTTGATTTTGTATGTTTTATTTCACCAAAAGATTTTACTTTATTTATTTATTTCAAGTTATTCTATTTTATATGTAAATGTATATTTGTTTCACGATGAATCGTTATGTTTGTTTAATGTTTGATTAGAATGACGCGACCGGTGTAACGAGTTGACGACTACTGAACTTCTTGCTTCCCTTTATGTTGGTCAAGGGCAAAGCAAAGAAGAAATGATCATTTGCAACAACAACAATTGCAACACTCACTCTCTACACTGGCTGTAGATGACGTTGAGTGTTGTTATTGTTGTTGTTTATAACAGTTATTCTAATAAAACAAAAGCCAGGCATAAAATGAAATTAAATGAATAATTTGAAGTAATGTTGACGAAAGTAAATATACAAAAAATAGAATTTACACTAGGCAACAAAAATTTTAAAGAATTTGATGAAATGAAAAAGTAAAATGATTTGTTTTTGGTTTAATGTCATTCAACATTAAACATGCCGGCCTCTCCGTGGTGAACTCCGGGTGATGTCAGGTTCGTGTGCCGTAGTGTAAAACATGTTGATGTTGGATGTCGATGAGTTGCATTATGCGTTGAAAGTCGATATTGGTAGTGATTTTTTGATCTGAGATGTGAGGTAAAGATGTGAGGTCGTTCGACATTAAACATGCCGGCCTCTCCGTGATGGACTCCAGGTAAATTATCGTTGAGATTCAAATTCGAGAGGTCTGACGGCGAAAAATACGAAAAGTCGAACTGATTGTCGGGAATCAGAAAATTAATGTACCGGGCATTTTTTTTAAAGGTGATGCTGGTCATATGTGCATGTAATTGTTCTTGGAAATTGAGATCTTGACGAAAGGATGAATGTCGTTTGTTATTCCAGGGAGGATCAAGCCACCTCACATATAGATTGCCTTTTGCACAAAATGCGGATTTGTATGCAGGTGATTTGGATTTGCGTCCAAGTTTCGCTAGGTCGATTTTCGAAAATTTGTTCACAATTGCTGTTTCGAGGCAGATTGATAAGTCTTGAAGTTTGAAGTTGAAAATTTTGATTTTGGCTCTGGAGGCAGATTTTTTGTTGATTATTAAAATTCTGGTATACATAAAGATTTGAATGAAAGTCCACGGTCGACTTGAAGTAAATTTTCTGAACCAGATGTGAGGTAAGTAGTTCTTTGAAAGGTCGTTTGTATCCGCTTTTGGGATTGCATTGGCTACTTGGTGATTCGGGTTTGAATTGTTTAGGTCAAAGTCAGTATAAATTTTGACTATCTTTCTCATTTTGTTGAGTGGCAATATGTTCGAATATTTCTTAGATGATATCGTATACAAAATTCGATGCGATGGGGTAATTCCATTGTGGTTATTGTGTTGATTTGACCTCAAAAGGTGTTTTGAGGTCGCCTCCGCCCCCAAAAAATGGGCGAAGTTGATATCTAACTGATACGCATTAGATATCACTTTAGCTGGACGTGCTGTCAATCTCCCCACAATCAAGGTCATGGCTGTATTTTGTGTCAAAAGAGACGCTGACGACGTGCCAACTACCAAAAAGTTCGATTGCTCCATCGGTTCTCCCACAATCAAGTCTGGAACTGTTTTTTGTGGCGAAGGAAGCGCAAATGGACGCATCGAGGCTTTAAGGTCTGGAAACTGTTCTGCAAAGTCAAGTCCAATGAATAGGTCGATTGGCTGACTGGAACCACAAGGTAAGTTTTCGATTCTGTTGCAAAGGTCGAAGTACTCGTTTAAAGGTGAAAATGTGTATGATGAAGAAAGAAAGGTCGATGATGCAATTGCAGCTTGCATTAGGCTCAATGGTAATGAGTGAACTTCTGCTCGACTAGGTGGAGGTCTAAGTTCATAGTTGCAATGAATAAAAGTACAAGTCAGGTTTGTAATTTTATATTGTAATAGATAGACGTTGGACGAATGAACTTCTGCTCGGCTTGGCGGAGGACTGAGTTCATTGTTGGAACAAATAAAATTACAAATAGGTTTTGCAATAATGTCGTGAACTAGATTTGTGGTCGAAGAATGAACTTCTGCTCGGCTTGGAGGGCTGAGTTCATATTTTGAATGAATAAAATTACAAGTCGGTGTTGCAATTTTGTTTGGCACTAGGTCTGTAACTGAGGAATGAACTTCGGCTCGGCTTGATGGAGGTCTGAGTTCATGTCCTGAATAATCTGTGATGAAGATTTGAGTAGGTCGTCGATCGGTCGGTTTAAATTCTAGTTTTTGGTGACTAGAATCCTGAACTAAACTAATTTGTGGATGATGTATGGACGAATGTCGGCTATCATCGCATAAAGATGACGATGTGATGTCTCGTTGATCACGATGTCGATTAGACTTAACATTGTTGGGAGTGTAAGTCGTGATTTTCTGCTTCGAGAAGGTTTGTGTAGGCAAAGTCTTAGGTCGTGGTAGGACGGTATGATTTGTGGACTGTATATTTTGTTTGGTTTGTAGAGTGGACTGTATTATATTTTCGGATGAGTCACGTTGAAGTGTGGACTGTAAAATTGTATTAGAAAATATGTCCTGTGTTTCTTTAGGTCGATAAAGAGGTCCAGGAACTAATTGGATTTTGTTGTCAACCAAGAGGTCTAATGATTTTAGATGTGTACATTCTCCTATGGGTTGATTTTCAGTGCATGAGATCTGATTTGGACGTGGTTTTGAAGAAATGAAACTGTTTTGAGGTGCGCAGGAAGCTTTTTTGTTGAAAGTGTAAGAAGTCTGGGACGGTCTTGAAGTTTGTATTATTGATTTAATATTTTTCGAAAATATTTTGTATTTGTTGAAAGTCTTCCAATATTTTACCCTGAGTTGCTTTGGATTTATTGGATTTGCATTTTGCTGAATGAGGTCTTGACATTTGTCTAATTCATCTTGTATTTGAAACCATAAGTCTTCTGAATGATTTAGAAGAAATTCTAAGGTCGCGATATGATAATTGACTTGACTGCTGTCGTCGGTTTCAACTAGATCAATTAAATCGTCACATAAATTATGAAATTTTTGTACAACGTCCATTTTTATTTGAAAATTGTTCAAAATAATTCGAAATTGGAATTCTGTGAGGTCGAACAAATGTCCCCGCAAGTAGTCAAAAAATGGCAGATCTGGCAACTCTCATTGAAGATACATCAAAATTAAGAAGAGCGATGTTTGAGATGACGCAAGGAAAGAATGTCACTTAAATTCAGCTTACAGAAATGTCTCTGGATGTTTTTAGTACTATTGCTTGTGTACTTACTGCTTGTCCCTTTTTTCTACTTGCATGATATAGATTTCGTTGTTGATGTCGATGATTACAGTTATAGTTGATGACGTCACTGGTCCTCGATCGTTGATGCACGATGACTTGTTTTTGCAGGTCCCAGTATTTTTGCACAAATGTTGTTGTACAATTGGTTTTGTAAAAATGTCGAAAATTTTGCACTGAATATATTTTTGAAAATGTTGGCCTTGAAAATGTGTTACCGTTATGAAGTACTGTGTTTTGAAAAAGGTCCACTTTTTGAAAAACACAATTGGTTTTTGCGAAATTTCACGTGATTAATTAATATGATATTGGATTATTTTTGATTGTGCGATATTGTTTTTCACTTTTATACAATGTCACATCACACGAAAAATGGAATCCGAAAATTATTCATTTATTAAGTCAAATTTTTCCAAAAAATTTGAATTAATATACCTTTAGCACAAAATGTTTTTAATGTTTTCCAAAATTATATTAAAAGTCATAATTGTACTAGTCCTTAGTAGTACTTTTTGTTTTAGCGAAACGAAAAATGTCAAAAATTTTCACATGTTGATTGGTAAAAGTATTAGTTTTGTTTAATCACTTTTTTATCCGTAGGTCACTGTTCACTTTTGATGTTTGTTTTTAATGTCGAAAAGATCATTGAACGTTTTTAATAAAACCGATATATTATTAAAAAACACACTATTCGGTTCGAAGCTGACCAAATGTTTAGTGGGGGCGTAAATTCCCACTAAATTTATATGGGGTTTTGATGGGGGTGAATTCTTAGGTCGATACAGACCTTTCAATTTTTCATTATAAATTTGAGGTCGACTTTGACCTCTAAAAATGTCACTGATGTCCGTCCGATTTTACCACACTTTGCCTTTCTAATGTATAACGCTTATGTCTGTTTGGTTTTTATTTCATAATGTTTTATTATTTATTTTCACTATATATGTACAATTTAATTTGTTTGATTTTGTATGTTTTATTTCACCAAAAGATTTTACTTTATTTATTTATTTCAAGTTATTCTATTTTATATGTAAATGTATATTTGTTTCACGATGAATCGTTATGTTTGTTTAATGTTTGATTAGAATGACGCGACCGGTGTAACGAGTTGACGACTACTGAACTTCTTGCTTCCCTTTATGTTGGTCAAGGGCAAAGCAAAGAAGAAATGATCATTTGCAACAACAACAATTGCAACACTCACTCTCTACACTGGCTGTAGATGACGTTGAGTGTTGTTATTGTTGTTGTTTATAACAGTTATTCTAATAAAACAAAAGCCAGGCATAAAATGAAATTAAATGAATAATTTGAAGTAATGTTGACGAAAGTAAATATACAAAAAATAGAATTTACACTAGGCAACAAAAATTTTAAAGAATTTGATGAAATGAAAAAGTAAAATGATTTGTTTTTGGTTTAATGTCATTCAACATTAAACATGCCGGCCTCTCCGTGGTGAACTCCGGGTGATGTCAGGTTCGTGTGCCGTAGTGTAAAACATGTTGATGTTGGATGTCGATGAGTTGCATTATGCGTTGAAAGTCGATATTGGTAGTGATTTTTTGATCTGAGATGTGAGGTAAAGATGTGAGGTCGTTCGACATTAAACATGCCGGCCTCTCCGTGATGGACTCCAGGTAAATTATCGTTGAGATTCAAATTCGAGAGGTCTGACGGCGAAAAATACGAAAAGTCGAACTGATTGTCGGGAATCAGAAAATTAATGTACCGGGCATTTTTTTTAAAGGTGATGCTGGTCATATGTGCATGTAATTGTTCTTGGAAATTGAGATCTTGACGAAAGGATGAATGTCGTTTGTTATTCCAGGGAGGATCAAGCCACCTCACATATAGATTGCCTTTTGCACAAAATGCGGATTTGTATGCAGGTGATTTGGATTTGCGTCCAAGTTTCGCTAGGTCGATTTTCGAAAATTTGTTCACAATTGCTGTTTCGAGGCAGATTGATAAGTCTTGAAGTTTGAAGTTGAAAATTTTGATTTTGGCTCTGGAGGCAGATTTTTTGTTGATTATTAAAATTCTGGTATACATAAAGATTTGAATGAAAGTCCACGGTCGACTTGAAGTAAATTTTCTGAACCAGATGTGAGGTAAGTAGTTCTTTGAAAGGTCGTTTGTATCCGCTTTTGGGATTGCATTGGCTACTTGGTGATTCGGGTTTGAATTGTTTAGGTCAAAGTCAGTATAAATTTTGACTATCTTTCTCATTTTGTTGAGTGGCAATATGTTCGAATATTTCTTAGATGATATCGTATACAAAATTCGATGCGATGGGGTAATTCCATTGTGGTTATTGTGTTGATTTGACCTCAAAAGGTGTTTTGAGGTCGCCTCCGCCCCCAAAAAATGGGCGAAGTTGATATCTAACTGATACGCATTAGATATCACTTTAGCTGGACGTGCTGTCAATCTCCCCACAATCAAGGTCATGGCTGTATTTTGTGTCAAAAGAGACGCTGACGACGTGCCAACTACCAAAAAGTTCGATTGCTCCATCGGTTCTCCCACAATCAAGTCTGGAACTGTTTTTTGTGGCGAAGGAAGCGCAAATGGACGCATCGAGGCTTTAAGGTCTGGAAACTGTTCTGCAAAGTCAAGTCCAATGAATAGGTCGATTGGCTGACTGGAACCACAAGGTAAGTTTTCGATTCTGTTGCAAAGGTCGAAGTACTCGTTTAAAGGTGAAAATGTGTATGATGAAGAAAGAAAGGTCGATGATGCAATTGCAGCTTGCATTAGGCTCAATGGTAATGAGTGAACTTCTGCTCGACTAGGTGGAGGTCTAAGTTCATAGTTGCAATGAATAAAAGTACAAGTCAGGTTTGTAATTTTATATTGTAATAGATAGACGTTGGACGAATGAACTTCTGCTCGGCTTGGCGGAGGACTGAGTTCATTGTTGGAACAAATAAAATTACAAATAGGTTTTGCAATAATGTCGTGAACTAGATTTGTGGTCGAAGAATGAACTTCTGCTCGGCTTGGAGGGCTGAGTTCATATTTTGAATGAATAAAATTACAAGTCGGTGTTGCAATTTTGTTTGGCACTAGGTCTGTAACTGAGGAATGAACTTCGGCTCGGCTTGATGGAGGTCTGAGTTCATGTCCTGAATAATCTGTGATGAAGATTTGAGTAGGTCGTCGATCGGTCGGTTTAAATTCTAGTTTTTGGTGACTAGAATCCTGAACTAAACTAATTTGTGGATGATGTATGGACGAATGTCGGCTATCATCGCATAAAGATGACGATGTGATGTCTCGTTGATCACGATGTCGATTAGACTTAACATTGTTGGGAGTGTAAGTCGTGATTTTCTGCTTCGAGAAGGTTTGTGTAGGCAAAGTCTTAGGTCGTGGTAGGACGGTATGATTTGTGGACTGTATATTTTGTTTGGTTTGTAGAGTGGACTGTATTATATTTTCGGATGAGTCACGTTGAAGTGTGGACTGTAAAATTGTATTAGAAAATATGTCCTGTGTTTCTTTAGGTCGATAAAGAGGTCCAGGAACTAATTGGATTTTGTTGTCAACCAAGAGGTCTAATGATTTTAGATGTGTACATTCTCCTATGGGTTGATTTTCAGTGCATGAGATCTGATTTGGACGTGGTTTTGAAGAAATGAAACTGTTTTGAGGTGCGCAGGAAGCTTTTTTGTTGAAAGTGTAAGAAGTCTGGGACGGTCTTGAAGTTTGTATTATTGATTTAATATTTTTCGAAAATATTTTGTATTTGTTGAAAGTCTTCCAATATTTTACCCTGAGTTGCTTTGGATTTATTGGATTTGCATTTTGCTGAATGAGGTCTTGACATTTGTCTAATTCATCTTGTATTTGAAACCATAAGTCTTCTGAATGATTTAGAAGAAATTCTAAGGTCGCGATATGATAATTGACTTGACTGCTGTCGTCGGTTTCAACTAGATCAATTAAATCGTCACAAACAAATGTTGTTGTACAATTGGTTTTGTAAAAATGTCGAAAATTTTGCACTGAATATATTTTTGAAAATGTTGGCCTTGAAAATGTGTTACCGTTATGAAGTACTGTGTTTTGAAAAAGGTCCACTTTTTGAAAAACACAATTGGTTTTTGCGAAATTTCACGTGATTAATTAATATGATATTGGATTATTTTTGATTGTGCGATATTGTTTTTCACTTTTATACAATGTCACATCACACGAAAAATGGAATCCGAAAATTATTCATTTATTAAGTCAAATTTTTCCAAAAAATTTGAATTAATATACCTTTAGCACAAAATGTTTTTAATGTTTTCCAAAATTATATTAAAAGTCATAATTGTACTAGTCCTTAGTAGTACTTTTTGTTTTAGCGAAACGAAAAATGTCAAAAATTTTCACATGTTGATTGGTAAAAGTATTAGTTTTGTTTAATCACTTTTTTATCCGTAGGTCACTGTTCACTTTTGATGTTTGTTTTTAATGTCGAAAAGATCATTGAACGTTTTTAATAAAACCGATATATTATTAAAAAACACACTATTCGGTTCGAAGCTGACCAAATGTTTAGTGGGGGCGTAAATTCCCACTAAATTTATATGGGGTTTTGATGGGGGTGAATTCTTAGGTCGATACAGACCTTTCAATTTTTCATTATAAATTTGAGGTCGACTTTGACCTCTAAAAATGTCACTGATGTCCGTCCGATTTTACCACACTTTGCCTTTCTAATGTATAACGCTTATGTCTGTTTGGTTTTTATTTCATAATGTTTTATTATTTATTTTCACTATATATGTACAATTTAATTTGTTTGATTTTGTATGTTTTATTTCACCAAAAGATTTTACTTTATTTATTTATTTCAAGTTATTCTATTTTATATGTAAATGTATATTTGTTTCACGATGAATCGTTATGTTTGTTTAATGTTTGATTAGAATGACGCGACCGGTGTAACGAGTTGACGACTACTGAACTTCTTGCTTCCCTTTATGTTGGTCAAGGGCAAAGCAAAGAAGAAATGATCATTTGCAACAACAACAATTGCAACACTCACTCTCTACACTGGCTGTAGATGACGTTGAGTGTTGTTATTGTTGTTGTTTATAACAGTTATTCTAATAAAACAAAAGCCAGGCATAAAATGAAATTAAATGAATAATTTGAAGTAATGTTGACGAAAGTAAATATACAAAAAATAGAATTTACACTAGGCAACAAAAATTTTAAAGAATTTGATGAAATGAAAAAGTAAAATGATTTGTTTTTGGTTTAATGTCATTCAACATTAAACATGCCGGCCTCTCCGTGGTGAACTCCGGGTGATGTCAGGTTCGTGTGCCGTAGTGTAAAACATGTTGATGTTGGATGTCGATGAGTTGCATTATGCGTTGAAAGTCGATATTGGTAGTGATTTTTTGATCTGAGATGTGAGGTAAAGATGTGAGGTCGTTCGACATTAAACAAAGGGTTTTTGTCTTTACATTTTGTATTCCTATGACACTTTGTTTAAATAATACAAAAGCATGATGTTTGTATTATGATCTAACAAACAATGAGAATTTGTTGTCGACAAACATTTCATTTTTATTAATGTCGACAATTCACTTAATTAAAAACTCAAGTAGGAAGTTGAGAAAAGTTAAATCGTGTACTTAAGATTTCACATTACCCATTTGTCATAAACAATAAAAAAGTTTTGAGTAATTTGTTTTATTGTGTATTGAAATGAAGAAGAAGAAGAAGAAATATTTGACATACGTACTATAGAGAATTTGAGAAATACACAATAAATAGTTGGAAATTTCTTAAATTGGGAATGGGATATTTTGTTAATCTTCTTAAGTTGTATGTATCAAAAGTTAAGAGAGTATGAGTGGAATCTATCTCATTCTCTTAGATATTAGATTTTCATATACCAGTTAATGATTTGAGATTTGATTATTGTTTTTAGAATGGAGATGTAATAATTAAATTTTCTTAAGACAAATATAATAATTAACAATTATCTCAATACTATATCTCTTACTCCTCATAGATGAAAAATGTTTAATTCATCTTGAATGTAAATAATTCAATGACTTTTGAAGTTAGTCCTTCATAAAATTTTGTATAGAATTAAAATTTTCATAAAAAAATTCTATAGAAATAAAATTTTCATAAAAATTTCTATAGAAATAAAATTTTGACATTATTTTCTATAGAAATAAAATTTTCATAAAAATTTCTATAGAAATAAAATTTTGACATTATTTTCTATAGAAATAAAATTGTGACAAAATTTTCTATACAAATAAAATTTTTACACAATTTTGTATAGCAATAAAATTTTGACAAAATTTTCTGTAGGAATAAAATTTTAACAAAATTTTCTATAGAAATAAAATTCTCACCAGCTTTTCTGTATGAAAATTTTCATAAAAATTTCTATAGAAATAAAATTTTGACAAAATTTTCTATAGAAATAAAATTGTGATAAAATTTTCTATAGAAATAAAATTGTGAAAAAATTTTCTATTGAAATAGAAATTTGACAAAATTTTCTATAGAAATAAAATTTTGACAAATATTTCTATAGAGGTAAAATTTTGCCAAAACGTTGTACAGAAATATACTTTAAAAAGCAT
Source organism: Haematobia irritans (assembly GCF_050003625.1). Lineage (NCBI taxonomy): Eukaryota > Metazoa > Arthropoda > Insecta > Diptera > Muscidae > Haematobia > Haematobia irritans. The sequence goes on along the minus strand of NC_134399.1, from coordinate 199,869,397 downwards.
TTGCATAGATACAAAATTATACAAAAATTTTGTATAGAAATTAAATTTTGACAAACTTTTCTATAGAAATAGAAAAATGTAAAATGTTGACAGCATTTTCTATAGAAGTAACATTTTAAAAACATCTTCTATAGAAATAAAATTTTGACAAAATGTCGTCAATGGAAATTTGATGTAAAATGGTGACAAAATGTTCTATAGAAATAAAATTTTCATAAAATTTTGTATAGAACTAAAACTTTCATAAAAAATTCTATAGAATTAAAATTTTCATAAAAAAATTCTATAGAAATAAAATTTTCATAAAATTTTCTATAGAAATAAAATTTTCATAAAAATTTCTATAGAAATAAAATTTTAACATTATTTGCTATAGAAATAAAGTTGTGACAAAATTTTCTATAGAAATAAAATTTTTACACAATTTTGTATAGCAATAAAATTTTGACAACATTTTTTTTTGGAATAAAATTTTAACAAAATGTTCTATAGAAATAAAATTCTCACCAACTTTTCTGTATGAAAATTTTCATAAAAATTTCCATAGAAATAAAATTTTGACAAAATTTTCTATAGAAATAAAAATTTGACAAAATTTTCTATAGAAATAAAATTTTGACAAAATTTTCTATAGAAATACAACTTTGATAAATTTTTCTATTGAAATAAAATTTTGACAACATTTTCTATAGAAATAAAATTTTGACAAAATTTTCTACAGAAATTAAATTTTGACAAAAAAAGTCTATAGAAATAAAATTTTGACAAAATGGTCTATAGATATAAAAGTTTGACAAAAATTTCTATAGGAATAAAATTTTATATAAAAAAATCTATAGAAATAAAATATTGACAAAATTTTCTATGGAAATAAAATTTTGACACAATTTTCTATAGAAACAAAATTTTCACCAACTTTTCCATAGAAATAAAATTTTCATAAAAATTTCTATAGAAATAAAATTTTGACAAAATTTTCTATAGAAATAAGATTTTGACAAAATTTTCCATAGAAATAAAACTTTGATAAAATTTTCTATAGAAATAAGATTTTGACAAAATTTTCCATAGAAATAAAACTTTGATAAAATTTTCTATTGAAATAAAATTTTGACAAAATTTTCTATTAACATTAAATTTTGACAAAATGTTCTATAGAAATAAAATTTTGACAAAAAAATATCTATAGAAATAAAATTTTGACAAAATTTTCTATAGGAATAAAATTTTGACAAAATTGTCTATAGGAATACAATTTTGACAACATTTTCTATGGGAATAAAATTTTGACAAAATTTTCTATAGAAATAAAACTTTGATAAAATTTTCTTAGAAATAAAATTTTTACAAAATTTTCTATAGAAATAAAATTTTGACAAAAAAATTTCTATAGAAATAAAATTTTGCTAAAATTTTCTATAGAAATAAAATTTTGAAAATTTTTTCGATAGAAATAAAAAGTTGACAACATTTTTATAGAAATAGAGTTTTGAGAAAATTTTCTATAGAAATAATATTTTCATAAAAATTTCTATAAAAATAAAATTTTGACAAAATTTACTACAGAAATAAAATTTTTACAAAATTTTTTATAGAAATAAATTTTTTCCAAAATTTTCTATTGAAATAAAATGTTGACAAAAATGTATACAGAAATAAAATTTTGAATGAATTTTCTATAGAAATAAATTTTTTAAACTATTAATTAATTTAATTTGGAAAAATTGTCCTCTGGTATAAATTTTGGTCCAATTGTGGAAAAATGTTAATCCAAAAGTAATGTTTATTGTGGGAACGCTGGTTACAAACCCACCACCGTGAATCAAATAATACAATTGTTCTGGCAAATCGGAAGACGCTCAAGAAGTCAAATCGGGAGATCGGGCTATATGGGGGTTATACCAAACACTTAACCGATGCACACAATAGTCTGCAGAGTTATTTATGGACACAAAATACCTGTAGATCTAGAATTTCAGATAAAAAAATTCGGATAAAAATTGCGGTGTCTATGTTAGAAGCTCAAGAAGTCAAATCGTGAGATCTGGCTATATGGGGGTTATATAAAAATGTGAACCAAATCACACCATATTCGGCACACTTATTTATGCACCCAAAATAGCTCTTGATTACCCACTTTTCCATCTTTACTCTCCAGTATGCCTTAGGCGCACAAGACGGATTGAGATCCGGAGATTTTGATAGAAGAAATGAGGCAAGGGCCCTCCTTTTATTTTAAGCCATTCTTGGCTCTGAGTCCTGTTGGAATGTCCGCCATGTTTGCCCGGGGCTTCAATACAGTTTTCAGCACATTATAACGATAAAATTTGCCCTTTATTTTGATGAATAACATATGAGCATGGGGCGACACTCCGCTGCTAAGGCCACCCATACCAATACCATCGCCGGCGCTAGAGTTCTGATGAGCAATCGAAAGTTTTAAATATTTAGCTAAAATCTTTGACAACTAAATCTGATTATTTTGATTTTGATTGATAAATTCCCCAATGCCTTTTCATTGAAGAAAACCAAATTTTTTAATTAGCCACTTTCGTACAAGTAAAGCAATTACTTAACCCTTTCCAAGCTTATTTCTTTTTAGCACCGATGAACTCTTGAATTATTTGCAACTTCAATGGCTTTAGTCCAATCTGCTTTTTCAATGTGAGCTGTGTGCATTCGTCCATGCGATATGTTCAGCTCACGAACAAGTTTTCACCCACTGCGTCGTAGGTTTAGACCACTTTTCTGGTGTTGTTACTATTTTTCGACCACTTGCTAGAAACGATGCAACTCTGCCAGTATCACGGCAACCAGCAATGGTACGCAAAACAAAAGGTTTATTATAAAAATGATGGAGGACTCTACCGATAATTTATTTCTAAATGAATTAGAATAAAATGCTTTTGTACGCTTGTAAACAATAAAATTAACTGTCACTGGAATAAATTTGTAGCGTGTTGCAATAGATATATCCGATCCTTGTAATTACCACCACCTTTTCCTCTTTTAAAGCCACCCAAATTTCGCTCATTATTTTTTGAAGTCCAAAAATTTGTATATATAGGATGGGGTATATATAGGATGGGGGTATATTAACTTTGTCATTCCGTTTGTAACACATCGAAATATTGCTCTAAGACCCCATAAAGTATATATATTCTGGGTCGTGGTGAAATTCTGAGTCGATCTGAGCATGTCCGTCCGACCGTCCTTCCGTCTGTCTGTTGAAATCACGCTAACTACCGAACGACATAAAGGGAGATACGGTCAAAATTTGGTCAATATAAACTTGACGTATTTCTTTCAATTTTGCATTTAAAAAACCTAAACACCCCTCATTTTGAAGGTGTGTGTGTGTAGAATGTTGCTCCTATTTTGGTTTTGGAATTCACTCTTCAGTTGTCAAAATGCCGTCCAAGCAAGAAGAGCAGCGTATCAAAATTTTGCTCGCGCAACGCGAAAATCCGAGCTACTCGCACGCAAAGCTGGCAAAATCGTTAAAAGTTGTCAAATCAACCGTTACAAATGTAATTAAAGTGTTTGGGGAACGTCTGTCGACAGCCAGGAAGTCTGGATCGGGGGGAAATCGAAAACCGGAAGCCGCTGAGACGACAAAGAGAGTTGCCGGTAGTTTCAAGCCTAACCTAACTCTAACCTCTCTCTCCGAGATGCCGCAAATAAGCTGGGTGTATCGTCTACAACCGTGCATCGAGCCAAAAAACGAGCCGGACTATCGACTTACAAGAAGGTAGTGACTCCAAATGGCGATGATAAAAAAAATACGACGGCCAAAGCGCGATCCTGGAGGCTGTACACGACGATGCTGACGAAGTTTGACTGCGTGGTAATGGACGACGAAACCTATGTCAAAGCCGACTACAAGCAGCTACCGCGACAGGAGTTTTATACGGCAAAAGGAAGGGCAAAGGTAGCAGATATTTTCAAGCACATAAAACTGTCAAAGTTCGCAAAGAAATATCTGGTTTGGCAAGCCATCTGTACCTGTGGCTTGAAAAGCAGCATTTTCATAGCTTCCCGGACTGTCAACCAAGAAATTTACGTGAAAGAGTGTTTGAATAAACGTCTGCTTCCTTTCCTGAAGAAACACGGTTGTTCCGTACTGTTTTGGCCGGATTTGGCATCTTGCCATTACGGTAAAAAGGCCATGGAGTGGTACGCCGCCAACAACGTGCAGGTGGTTCCCAAGGACAAGAACCCTCACAACACGTCAGAGCTCCGCCCAATTGAGAAATACTGGGCTATTGTCAAGCGGAACCTAAAGAAGACCAAAAAAAATGCTAAGGACGAGCAGCAGTTCAAGGCAAACTGGCTTTCTGCGGCGAAGAAGGTGGACAAGGTGGCTGTACAAAATCTGATGGCAGGTGTCAAGCGTGAGGCATGCCAATTCGGATTTGGAAAAGCGAAAGCCTAACTGAATATTTTTCCTGAATTTTATACTAATTCAACTTGAAAAAGAAATTTAATTTGACTTTTTAAATAAACGATTTCACCGATTTATACGCGTTTTCCCTTGGCCAAATTTTGACCGTATCACTCTTTATAGCCTTCAGATAAATCGATCCCCAATCACACAAAAATTGGTCCATATCAAGTCCATAATTGTTTATAGCCCCCATATAAGCGATCCCCATATTTCAATTCTGGCTCTCTACGTACCTTGCAAAAGTCCATATCAATTCGTAATTATTTGTAGACTTACCTATACATACCTTTTTTGTCTACTATATATACCACGTATGGACTAACTGACAATTTAGAAAACGATGTTAAGAAGTTTTAAGATACCACAACCCAATTAATTCGATTGTGCATGACAGTCTTTCGTAGAAGTTTCTACGCAATTCATGGTGGGGGGTACATAAGATACGGCCTGGCCGAACTTACGGCCGTATATATTTGTTTGTATTATTTTTCTGCTCTGGCTGTAAAATGTTACTAACACTCTATTATTAATTTTCCTCACAACAAATGGGCCAAAAAGAGCAAACATTTTCGGCAACTTCATTAAATTACAGCAATACCAAGTGGCATTGCTGCACAGACATACATACAATAAAATATTAATTTACAAAATGTTTTGTTTAATGTTTCATAATTTTAATTTGACATTGTTTTCATAGTGAGTTTGTGTTTTTCTTCTCTCTCTCATTCTCCCTCTCTCTCTCTGTGTATTACAGCTGGATTTGCAATTACAAGATGAGGCTGGCGGTGATATCTCAAGTTTCATCACCAACGGAGAATGGGACCTCTTGGGTATGTTGACAAATGAGAAACGTTGCTATTTACATTTTCATGTCATTGTTTTCTTAATTAACATCTTTTTTTCGTCCAAAAAAAAAATTATACCAAAAAAAAAACAAAAAACGAAAAAAAAAAACAATGAACTATGTTGAAAATTTTGACAATCAACAAATCAATAAATAATTGAAATTTTTAAAAAACGAAAAAAACTACAACAATAATTAAATAAAAAAAAATAAATTTATTTTTATTTTTCTCCCCTTTGCCCCCTTTTTCATAAATTTAATCATTAAAATATTGCCTCTGATGATGACTATGGGCGACATCTACAATAATCAATGAATGCTGATGATGATGATGCAACGGCTACAACGATAATGATGTGCGCCTATGTGTATGCAATACAAAATTGCAAAAATTAACTATCATTGCCGTTGCCTTATAAAAACAAAAACAAAAACGCATACACACGCGTTAATCCTCTCTGTGATGGTTTCTGAAACATACAAAAAAAACGAAATCGAAATTGAAACTGATACTGTGTTGATGCCTGGTATAGGTGTACCCGGTAAACGAAATGAAATCTACTATAATTGCTGCCCAGAACCTTATATTGACATAACATTCGCCATTTTGATACGACGTAAAACTTTGTACTATTTTTTCAATTTAATTGTGCCCTGTGTACTGATCGCCTCTATGGCACTCTTAGGTTTTACACTGCCACCAGATTCTGGTGAAAAACTATCGCTGGGTAAGTTTAGTCTTGAACATGAACATGGAACATGAATTTGAAACTCGTACAACAACAAACAACAGACAAATTACAACAACAACAACAACTATACATATCACAACAAACAACCAACAACAACAAAAACTAAAGACTAAACAACAATTAGAACGGACAATCAAAAAAAAACACACACACACACACACACAACAAAGAACACCCACTATAAATTCGTAAAGAACAAGACTAAATTAAAAATTAATTCAGTAAAAACAATTGACTGGACTGACAATTTGAACCAACTTAAAGAAGAAAAGACCTTGCCCAAAAAAAAAAAATGACTATTGACACCAGAATTAAATGAGTTTGCAATTAGTTATCTTTTCATCACACACAAACACTCTCCAGACGCTCATCTGGAGTCTCTAAGAAATCTCAGGGATGACTCAACCAGAAAAATTGCTTAAGTACTCTGCCAAGTTTTTAAACAATTCCATTTCGTCCTTTTCATTTCTTGGTGTTATGCGAAGAGAATTAATTAAAACTTTGATAATTTCTGTAAACCAAACCAGTCAACTACACCAATTGACACTTAGGCAAGAAATCTTGGAAGTGAAGACACATCGAAATGAAGCCAACGATATATTCCACGAGCTATTCGAGCCAAGTCGTACTATAAAGTTTAAAAGAAACAAAAATCAGTAAAATTCGCATTGCATTGTTTTACAAAATGTAAATAAATAATTTTGTAGCATATTTTTTGGCGTTGATAGTTTGTGCAAAGCAAACATCACAACTAAACTAGTTGACCCTTATGTAAGGAAGTGATATGACATTGAAATGAAGATATCAAGATATTAGCCCAACCCACTTAAAACATTCTAGGGAGATTCGAAATAATTAAATTAGATTTTTGTTTTTCAAAATGTACATAATTTGTATCGTAGCATATTTTATAGCGTTGATTTATATTTTAAAATATGAAACGATGATGTTGTTATAGCCACCGTCCGTTATCGTTGATAATTTCCAAAAAGTTGCACAAAAAATATCTCTCGCAAAATAACATGGCAAAATCATTAAAACAGAAAATAAAAATACTAATTAACCTCCCCAACCAATTCACACTTAAACCAGGAATCATGAAAGTAATTGTATACTGAAATGAAGATATTGTAGTTGTAGCTCAACTCACTGAAAATATACTACAAAATTTCAAAACAATTAAATTAGTTTATTTTCTTAATGTGAATAACTCATATTGTAGCATATTTTATGGCGTTGATTTTTATTTGAAAAGTTGAAAGGTGATTCTACTTTAGCCAGCGTTATCGTTGATAGTTTCCACGAAAGATGTGCCACAAAAAATAGCGAACTTTTTCAACAGAAAAAATAAGATTTAGATTTATAGAGAAGTGTGAAACATCCGTTTTTAAAATTCGATTTAAATAAATCTAACAATAATTTTATATGTTTTTCATCGAAAATGTATGCTTTGAATTTACAATTCGGTAAATATGTAAACTTATTGCAGAATATTTTCTTTGCATATTTTTAGGCGTTTAATGTGATCATTTGGGGAAAATAATGTAGTATCTTAATTTTATAATTTTCATTTATATATACATGGTATAAAATTTTTGATTTTAAATTTTAGGTACTTGTTTTGTTTTTCTAACAAAAAAAAAAAGAAACTAAATAAAGCGAAACAAAGATTTACGGCTATGATATATTGTCGTCAGCCGGAATTTAATTCTAACAAGTATATATGGCCATAAGTTCGGCCAGGCCGACTCTTATGTACCCTCCACCATGGATAGCGTAGAAACTTCTACGAAAGACTGTCATCCACAATCGAATTACTTGGGTTGTGGTATCTTAAACCGTTTTCTAAGTTAGTCCATACGTGGTATATAATAGACAAAAACAAGTATATACGGCCGTAAGTTCGGCCAGGCCGAAGCTTATGTACCCTCCATCATGGATTGCGTAGAAACTTCTAAACACTGCCATCCACAATCGAATTACTTAAGTTGCGGTAACGCTTGCCGATGGCAAGGTATCTTAAAACCTCCTAACACCATCTTCTAAATTGTATGTAAGTCCATACGTGGTATATATTAAATCAAAAAAATCGATCCAATACGTATATAATTCAGTTTGACAAAGTAGACATAAAATTTTGACAAAATTTTCTACAGAAATAAAATTTTAACAAAATTTTCTATAGAAATAAAATTTTAACAAAATTTTCTATAGAAATAAAATTTTGACAAAATTTTCTATAGAAATAAAATTTTGACAAAATTTTCTATAGAAATAAAATTTTGACAAAATTTTCTATAGAAATAAAATTTTGACAAAATTTTCTATAGAAATAAAATTTTGGTAGACTATTTTTGGCTCTAGTGGCAACCATGATTATGAACCGATATGGACCAATTTTTGTGTGATTGGACCAATTTTGGTATGGTTTTTAGAGACCATATACTAACACCACGTTCCTAATTTGAACCGGATCGGATGAATTTTGCTGCTCCAAGAGGCTCCGGAGGTCAAATCTGGAGAACGTTTTATATGGGGGCTATATATAATTATGGACCGATATGGACCAATTCTGGCACGCTTGTTAAAGATCATATACTAACACCATGTTCCAAATTACAACCGGATTGGATGAAATTTGCTTCTCTTGGAGACTTCGCAAGCCAAATCTGGGGATCGGTTTATATGGGGGCTATATATAATTATGAACCGATGTGGACCAATTTTTGCATGGTTGTTAGAGACCATATACCAACACCATGTACAAAATTGCAGTCGGATCGGATGCAATTTGCTTCTCTTTGAGGCTTCGCAAGCCAAATCTGGAGATCGGTTTATATGGGGGCTATATATAATTATGGGCCGATGTGGACCAATTTTTGAATGGTTGTTAGAGACCATATACTAACACCATGTACCAAATTTCAGCCGGATCGGATGAAATTTGCTTCTCTTTTAGGCTCCGCAAGCCAAATCTGGGGATCGGTTTATATGGGGGCTATATATAATTATGGACCGATGTGGACCAATTTTTGCACAGTTGTTAGAGACCATATACCAACACCATGTACCAAATTTCAGCCGGATCGGATGAAATATGCTTCTGTTAGAGGCTCCACAAGCCAAATCTGAGGGTCCCTTTATATGGGGGCTATACGTAAAAGTGGACCGATATGGCCCATTTTCAATACCATCCGACATACATCGACAACAACTACTTGTGCCAAGTTTCAAGTCGATAGCTCGTTTCGTTCGGAAGTTAGCGTGATTTCAACAGACGGACGGACGGACGGACATGCTTAGATCGACTCAGAATTTCACCACGACCCAGAATATATATACTTTATGGGGTATTAGAGCAATATTTCGATGTGTTACAAACGGAATGACAAAGTTAATATACCCCAATCCTATGATGGAGGGTATAAAAAGTATGTGTAGGTAAGTCTACAAATAATTACGAATCGATATGGACTTTTGTACGGTACGTAGGGAGCCAGAATTGAAATATGGGGGTCGCTTATATGTGGGCTATATACAATTATGAACTTGATATGGACAAATTTTTGTGTGATCGGGGATCGATTTATCTGAGGGCTATATATAACTATACACCGATATGGACCTAGTTAGGCATGGTTGTTAACGGCCATATACTAGCATAATGTACCAAATTTCAACTGACTCGGTTGAAATTTGCTCCTCCAAATGGCTCCAAAACCAAATCTCGGGATCGGTTTATATGGCGGCTACATATGGTTATGGACTGATATGGACCACTTTTGGCATGGTTGTTAAATATCATATACTACCACCAGTACCAAATTTCAACCAGATCGGATGAATTTTGTCAAATCTGGGGATATTGGGGCTATATATAATTAATGACTGATATGAACCAATTCCTGCATGGTCGTTGGATACCATACACTAACAACAAGTACCAAATTTCAACCGAATCGGATGAAATTTGCTCTTCCAAGGGGCTCTGGAGGTTAAATCTGGCGATCGGTTTATATGGACCGATATTGACGAATTTTTGCATGGTCATTAAAGATCATATACTTACACGACGTACCAAATCTTAACCGGATCGAATGAATTTGGCTCCTCCAAGAGGCTCCGAAGGTCAAATCTGGGGATCGGTTTATATGGGGACTATATATAATTATGGACCGATATGGAACAATTTTTTCATGATTGTTAGACACCATATACTAACACCACGTATCATATTTCAACCGCATCTGATGAAATTTGCTTCTTTAAGAGCCTCCGCAAGTCAAATCTGGAGGTCTGTTTATATGGGGGCTATATATAATTATGGACCGATATGGACGAATTTTTGCATGGTTATTGGATACTATATACCTATCCCACGTACCAAATTTCAACCGGATCGAATGAATTTTGCTCCTCCAAGAGGAACCGGAGGTCAAATCTGGGGATCGGTTTATATGGGGGCTATATATAATTATGGACCGATATTGACCAATTCTGGCATGGTTGTTAGATACCATATACTAACACCACGTACCAAATTTCAATCGGATCGGATGAATTTTGCTCCTCCAAGAGGATCCGGAGGTCAAATCTGGGGATCGGTTTTTATGGGGGCAATATATAATTATGGACCGATATAGACCAATTTTTGCATGGTTATTGGATACTATATACCTATCCCACGTACCAAATTTCAACCGGATTGGATGAATTTTGCTCCTCCAAGAGGCTCCCCAGAAGTCAAATCTGGGGATCGGTTTTTATGGGGGCAATATATAATTATGGACCGATATGGACCAATTTTTGCGTGGTTATTGGATACTATATACCTATCCCACGTACCAAATTTCAACCGGATTGGATGAATTTTGCTCCTCCAAGAGGCTCCCCAGAAGTCAAATCTGGGGATCGGTTTATATGGGGGCTATATATAGTTATGGACCGATATGGACCAATTTTCCCATGGTTGTTAGAGACCATATACTAACACCATGTACCAGATTTCAACCACATCTGATGAAACTTGTTCCCTAAGATCCTCCGCAAGCCAAATCTGGAGGTCTGTTTATATGGAGGCTATACCTAAAAGTGGTTCAATATGGCCCATTTGCAATACTACACCAATAACAACTACTAATGCCAAGTTTCAAGTCGGTAACTTGTTTCGTTCGGAAGTTAGCGTGATTTCAACAGACGAACGGACGGATGGACATGCTTAGATCGACTCAGAATTTCACCACGGCCCAAAATATATATACTTTATGGGGTCTTAGAGCAATATTTCGATGTGTTACAAACTGAATGGCAAAGTTAAAATGCCCCCCCCCCCCATTCTACACTGAAAGAAAGTATGCCCGGTTCCAAAGATTTTGTCTTTACTTTAAAAATTTTGGTATTGATTCCGAGCCAAAGAAGCGGAGAATACAAGTAAGGATACTTTCAAGACACAATTCTCTTTTAAATATGGGTTTTGTGTACTTGCTTCTAGGAAGCAAATTTTAATTTTTCGCCTTCTCAGCTTTTTTTCTTCATATGCTATCAAAGCCCTTTAAAATGAGTTAACGACAACTTTATTTTCTAAATTAAGACTCGATTTCCAGTAGAAACAATACTATGTTTCAAGGAAAAAAGTTTTTAAAATAAAGTGTTGAAAAACATGTCCTATATTTGAACGATTTGTTGCTTTGTAGTCAAGATGCAAAAAGGCAACAAATTTAAAGACAATTTCATTAAATTTAAAGAATTTTTCTGAATTATTAAAGTCAAGTTGACATTAGCCCAAACATTTTTTCTTTCATGTTACGATATCCATTTTTAAGTGAAATCACTTAATTATAACGACAATACGACTTCATTGAAAAGTTTATCGATTTGGACAAGGAAAATAACTTTATATTAGAGAATTGCATCTTCTATGCTAAGCAAAATTTGTATTCGTATTTTAAAGACATGAAATCTTTGACCTCACGACAATATTTTTTTCAGTGTATGGTGGAGGGTATAAAAATATGACTTGGATGAATTTATATTAACTTTTTTATATAGAAGTGTGAAAGACCGTTTTTATAATTAGATCTTAATAAATCTTAATATAATTTTATTTCCATTTCATCGAAAATTTATGCTTGAAATTGACAATTCAGTAAATAGGTAAACTTATTGCAGAACATTTTCTTTGCATACTTTTAGGCGTTTAATGTGTCTATTTGGGGGAAATAAAGAATAAGAAGAGAAATGTGCTAAGAACTGTAGTATTCGAAGCTTAAACTTGCACTCACAAAAATAGTTTTCTTGGATCCAAAGATTTTGACCTTCTCTTAATGATTTTGATATTGATTCCGAGCCAAAAATGCGGCTTCTTCAAAATAAAAACATTTTTTTAGCGGTATAACTGACTCAATAGAATTAAAATTACTACATAGATCTCATTTATCAAATTTTCATTCTATTTTCGCGGTATATTAATAAACCTGTTCACGTAACTCACAAACAAATGCCGTAAAAACGGAGACTTCAAAGTACACATGTTATCTTAATTCCAAAAAAAATTTTAACCAAAGGTGCAAAATTCTCAAAATACAAAAAAAAGTCTTAGCCTATAATTGAAGCGTTTTTATTTTACAACTTAGAATCAATATTTCAGTTAATTTAAGGATGATTTTTTTTAAATCAAAAATGTGTTTCTTTAATTTAAGGAAATTTTGTCTTAGTTCAAAGACATACGATTTTGACGAAGGCACGCAAATTTCCACAATTTGTGTCCTAAATTTAATAAAAAAAAAATTTGAAGCATAGATTACAAAATTTTATTCTAATTAAAATTATTTGAATGAAATTCGTCCTTTGTAAATTACACATCCTAAAATTTAGTTTGCGTAATATTTAATATCAGGGTAATTCCAAAGTAAATGACCCCTACAGCTTAAAAATAAAATAATTTTTTTTTTATGTATATGTCCGCTAATATTACATTCTTTTGCTATAATCAGCAACGAATTGACAACGAATTATGCAATAGAATATAGCTTTTCGTTTATGTTTTTTTTTTACCCACAATAAATGAATTCAAACAGAAAAATCGTTTAAGTTTTTTATATTGTAACGACCGTTACTTTTTAAAAGATTTTGTTTTTTTATAAATAATTTTCTTTGGTTTGAAAACAAACCTATTACTGAAAGAAAACATTACAAAGAATTTAATCAGATTTTTTACTTGACACATCCTGTGCAAAATTTTACAATACAACATATTTGTTTCCGAAATATGAAAACAGCACATTTATAAAGTAACGACCGTTACTTTTTTAATGGTCAAAAATAGTATTGAAATTAGATTTTTTATGAATGCTTTCGGCTGCTACCGAAGTTTGAACTTTCGTAGGTCCAAAATTAAGTAATCCTCGTGACATATATTCTTAGGGTGGAATTTTATTAAAAAAATCACAGAATATCGGTAACGACCGTTACTTTGGAAACACCCATCACGTAAATATTTTTTCAGTATAGAACACTGGTACTAGCCTTGGAATAGGTCAGGTAGTGGCAATTTGTACCAATTTCCCGGAGGGTCAATATAGCCAGCGTTTACGTTGAGAATTTAGTTGGCATATTATTTTTTATAAAGAATTAAATAAATTTTATATGTTTTTTTTTTTTTTTTTTAAACGAAAATATAAAGCCAAGTTATTTAGCTCTCGATCATTTCATCACCATTAGGTCGAAAATCAATCCTTGAAATTAACCGTTAATGAGAGAACTCGATTTACCTATTACAGAAAATTCCCTTTGCCTATTTTCAGGCGCCGTGTTTGCCTACTTGGTAACACTTTGGTTTGAGTATGAAAAAATTGTCAAAATTATAGTATTTGACGCATTAGTCCAATATTATATTAAGCCATAATTCAAATCCGTAATTTTAAGGGGATCCAGGATCAAAATTTATAAAAATTATCGCAAAAACAATTAATGGCACAATATAAAAACAGTGGCACAAATATGTAAAAAGTGTGGCGTGCAGTGGTAGTACAAAAGTGTCAAAGCTTAAACCCGATTATAAGAAATAAATCCCCAGAGGGGCTTTTTTGTATGTGCATTACAAATAATGACTTGGGTAGAACTTCCAAAATTTTTTACTGGGTTATTATACCCAAACTTAACGTTGAGTTACTTTGTGAAAAATGTTGTCACTTTTTGCAGCAATGATACTTTTTTCACCTGTATGACTAGGTTAGGTTAGGTTAGGTGGCAGCCCGATGTATTAGGCTCACTTAGACTATTCAGTCCATTGTGATACCACATTGGTGAACTTTTCTCTTATCACTGAGTGCTGCCCGATTCCATGTGAAGCTCAATGACAAGGGATCTCCTTTTTATAGCCGAGTCCGAACGGCGTTCCACATTACAGTGAAACCACTTAGAGAAGTTTTAAAACCCTCAGAAATGTCACCAGCATTACTGAGGTGGGATAATCCACCGCTGAAAAACTTTTTGGTGTTCGGTCGAAACAGGAATCGAACCCACGACCTTGTGTATGCTAGGCGAGCATGCTAACCATTGCACCACGGTGGCTCCCACCTGTATGACTAATACTCCAGCTTGGCAAATTTTTAGGGATATCAAGTTTATTGTAACATTACCTCTGACAAGATAAATTTACCCTGATCCCTTAGCTTAAAGGGTACTTTTCTAAGATTATTTCAACTATTTGAATAGCAATACCGTTGGTTAAAAAATATCCCCACATAAATCATACTTTGATCAACATTATATCCTATTCATTTTCCGGATAATAAAAATTATTAATTCACTTAAAGAACATTTTCAAGTTTTCCAATTAAACTTTAGAATATTTACATTGTAATTTTTCTTCACAATTTTCCCATTAACAAACGGATTACTCGACAAAACCTTCATCAAACTAGACCAAAATCCCAGACTCGTCTAATTCATGACCACATCACGCCGCTAAGCCAAAAAAAAAACAAACCCACAAAGAGCAAAAACAAAAGTGAAGTACAAAAGTATCATAGCAATAAATGACTCAGAAGATTGATTACGGCAACTTTGTAAATTTGAATTAACACACAAACCAAAAGGAGGATGAAGAAAAAACAAACGAAATTCAAGGAAAACACCAACCTGTGGCTTTTCGGTCAAAATACATGTCTGTTGATAGCCCCATGAAAAATAATCTGTTTGGACAAAGATTGAGTGAGTAGACGAAGTGAGGGAATATTAAATTGGAAGAAAAACGAAACAAATAGACAAATAAAATAAATCTAGGCGTTTATTTACAACATTTCTCAAGTCAACAAAAACGACTACAATAGAAATGACTGACCAACAGGCTGGAAATGGAAATTTCAAACTCTCCAATACAAACAAATGTCTAAATGGTTGTCACCAAACCTAAATCTGAAAAATATGATAAATGTGTTTTTTATACCCTCCACCATAGGATGGGGGTATATTAACTTTGTCATTCCGTTTGTAACACATCGAAATATTGCTCTAAGACCCCATAAAGTATATATATTCTGGGTCGTTGTGAAATTCTGAGTCGATCTAAGCATGTCCGTCCGTCCGTCCGTCTGTCCGGCTGTCCGTCCGTCTGTGGAAATCACGCTAACTTCCGAACGAAACAAGCTATCGACTTGAAACTTGGCACAAGTAGTTGTTATTGATGTAGGTCGGATGGTATTGAAAATAGGCCATATCGGACCACGTTTACGTATAGCCCCCATATAAACCGATCCCCAAATTTGGCTTGGGGAGCCTCCCGGAGCAGCAAAATTCATCCGATCCGGTTGAAATTTGGTACGTGGTCTTAGTATATGGTCTCTAACAACCATGCAAAAATTGGTCCATATCGGTCCATAATTATATATAGCCCCCATATAAACCGATCCCCAGATTTGACCTCCGGAGCCTCTTGGAAGAGCAAAATTCATCCGATCCAGTTGAAATTTGGTACATGGTGTTAGTATATGGTCTCTAACAACCATGCAAATATTGGTCCATATCGGTCCATAATTATATATAGTTCCCATATAAACCGTCCCCAGATTTGACGTCCGGAACCTCTTGGAGGAGCAAAAGTCATCCGATACGGTTGAAATTTGGTACATTTTGTCAATATATGGCCTCTAACAGCCATGTAAAAATTGGTCCATATCGGTCTTTAGTTATATATAGCCGATGACTTATTACACAAAAATTAGTCCATATCGCCAAAAATAATCTACCAAAACTTTATTTCCATAGAAAATTTTGTCAAAATTTCATTTCTATAGAAAGTTTTGTCAAAAGTTTATTTCTATACAAATGTTTGTCAAAATTTTATTTCCATAGAAAATTTTGTCAAAATTTTATTTCTATAGAAAATGTTGTAATCTACCAAAACTTTATTTCCATAGAAAATTTTGTCAAATTTTATTACTATAGAAAGTTTTGTTAAAATTTCATTTCTATAGAAAGTTTTGTCAAAAGTTTATTTCTATAGAAATGTTTGTCAAAATTTTATTTCTATAGAAAATTTTGTAAAAAATTTATTTCTGTAGAAAATTTTGTCAACATTTTATTTCTATACAAAATTTTGTCAAAATTTCATTTCTATACAAAATTTTGTCAACATTTTATTTCTATAGAAATTTTTGTCAAAATTGTATTGCTATAGAAAATTTTGTCAACATTTTACTTCCATAGAAAATTTTGTCAACATTTTATTTCTATAGAAAATTTTGTCAAGTTTTTATTTCTATAGAAAATTTTGTCAAATTTTTATTTCTATAGAAAATTTTGTCAAAATTTTATTTCTATAGAAAATTTTGTCAAGGTTTCATTTCTATAGAAAATTTTGTCAAAATTTTATTTCTATAGAAAATTTTGTCAAACTAGATTATATACGTATTTAATCGGCCTTTTTTTGTTTAATATATACCCCGTATGGGCTAACTTACAATTTAGAAGACAGTGTTAAAAAGTTTTACGATACCTTGCCATCGGCAAGTGTTATCGCAACCCAAGTAATTCGATTGTGGATGACAGCCTTTAGTAGAAGTTCCTACGCAATCCATGGTGGAGGGTACATAAGATTCGGCCTGGCCGAACTTACGGCCGTATATACTTGTTTTTTATTTAAATTAAACATCCACATCTAAAATTGTTCATTAATTTAAAAAGTTGATAAAATAATGCATATATTTGATGGTAGTTATATGAAAAAGTGGCAAATTCTCACCGAACTGGTATAGAAATTTAAGTGAACATATCATACACTGAAAAAAATATTTACGTGTTATTAAAGATTTCGCAACCTCAATTTTAGGATGCGCAATTTACACACTATTAAGGACAAATTTCTTTAAAATAATGAAATTTTAATTAAAAGAAAGTTTATAATCCTTGCTTGAAAAATTTTTTTCATTAAATTAAGGACACACATTTTGAAAATTTGCGTAATTAAATTAATGAAACACATTTTTGATTTAAAGAAATCGTCCTTAAATTATCTGAAATATTGAGTCTTTAGATTTAAGATAAAAACGCTTCAAATATAGGCTAAGACTTATTTTGAGGATCTTTGGTTTAAGGTTTTTTGGAATTAAGAAAATATTTTTTACTTCGAAGTATCCGTCATATTTTGGATTTTTAAACTGGCATTTGTTTGTACGTGAATAGCTTTATTAATATACCGGAAAAATAGAATGAAAATTCGATACATGAGATCTGTATCCTAATTTCGATAAATGAGATCTGTATCCTAATTTTAATTTTATAGATCCTAGATTTAAAGCCAGATAGGGCGCAAAAAAATCCTTATTTTAAAGAACCCCCATCTTTGGCTCGGAATCAATACCAAAATCCTTAAAGGAAGGACAAAATTTTTGGATCCAAGTATTTTTTTTTTTTTTGAGTGTATGGAACATGAGAGGTTAAAAGGTTATAGTGGCAGCCCGATTAAGATTCAGGCTCACTTAGACTATTCAGTCCATTGTGATAAACATATTCTAGGAAAATAAAGAGATGTGCCGAAAATGGTGAGTAACGGTCCATGTTTTGATATAGCCCCCATATAAACCGATCTCCCGATTTTACTTCTTGGGCAGAATCCGTAGTTTTTATCCAATTTGCCTGAAATTTGGAATCTAGAGGTATTCTAGGACCATAAAAACGTGTGTCGAAAATGGTAAGTACAGGTCCATGTTTTGATATCGCCCCAATATAGACCCATCACCCGATTTACTTCTTGGGCTTCTAGAATTCGCAGTTTTTATCCAATTTGCCTGAAATTAGAAGTGTAGAGGTATTCTAGCAAAAAAAAGAAATGTACCGAAAATGGTGTATATCGGTCCATTTTGCGATATATACCCTATATAGACCGATCTCCAGATTTACTTCTTGGGCTTCTAGAATCCGTAGTTTTTATCCAATTTGCCTGAAATTGGAAATTTAGAGGTATTCTACGACCAGAGAATGAAGCCGCCAAGTCGCGCCGCTGATTTTAGCCGCCGATCCTTTTTGGGCAGTCGACGCCGCCGCCGAATATGTCGGCTCATCTCGACTCAAATTTAGCCGCAAAAATATTTAATAAAAACACAAAAATGCATAAATAATTGAGATAGTTTCCGCCAACATTTTGAACTTTCAATCCACAATTATTCAATATTAGGTTTCTATAATAATTTGGCAAACATCTTGCTCAAAAGATATTAATGATATGTAAATTTGATTGTAAGATTAGGTTAGGTTAGGTGGCAGCCCGATATTTCAGCCTCACTTAGACTATTCAGTCCAATGTGATACCACAGTGGTGAACTTCTCTCTTATCACTGAGTGCTGCCCGATTCCACGTTAAGCTCAATGACAAGGGACCTCCTTTTCATAGCCGAGTCCGAACGGCGTTCCACATTGGAGTGAAACCACTTAGAGAAGCTTTGAAACCCTCAGAAATGTCACCAGCATTACTGAGGTGTGATAATCCACCGCTGAAAAACTTTTTGGTGTTCGGTCGAAGCAGGAATCGAACCCACGTCCTTGTGTATGCAAAGCGGGCATGCAAACCATTGCACCACGGTGGCTCCCATTGTAAGATTGCTTGTACAACTAATCTCATAACCATTTCGATAATCTCTATTTGATTTTATAATGGATAAATGTCCGCCGCCGGTGTGCCGAATATATTGAGTATCGGTTCAGTTTTTGATATAGCCCCCTTATAAACCGGCCCTCCGATTGGGGGTCTAGATTCTAGAACTACAATTAAATGTGCTGAATACTGCGTGTATCCTTCCATGTTTTGGTATAGCCCCCAATACACCGAACTCCCGATTAAAAAAAAAATAAAAATTTTAGTTTTTATCCGATTATCCACAAATTGAAAATACACCGAAGTGAAATGTTTTATAGGAAGAATGAACTACCTCGCACGAAAATTGAACTAAATTTTACTCCACATTTTGAGATTTCCACAAAGCGTTGTTAAAACCAGGAAAATTCAATGCCCTGTTGTACTTTTTAACTGCAGTTCACGAAATTACATCCTCTCATAGAAGAAAAAATGAACTAAAAATAAAGAAGAAAATCATTGGCGCTAAATCATCACCATTTTAACCACACAGTAGTTCATTCTTACTATTTTTGGAAATCGTACGAAAATCTTCGTTTGCTTTAGTTCATATTGAACTTATGTGTACGGTCATTGAACTTTATACCCACGTTTAGTTCATAAAACTTTTGAGACATACTTAAAAAGAGTAATATTTCATTAAGCTGTAGAAAATTCCAAAAAATATAATAAAATTTAACAACTAGCAAATAATTTGTTAACAATAAAAATAAGTTAAATTTAGCGTTAGTTTAACTACGGAAATTTTTGTCTGTGTATACTGGCATTTTAGAGGTATAGAAGGAGCACTGATCATAAAATTGCTTGAAACTGAATGTAAAGTTTCCAGATTTTACTTCTCGTAATCATTTAAATAATTTGGTTGAAATTCTACAGATTTTAGATTTCAAATCAAGGCGTTATTTCATCATTTTCTTGCACACTTACAAGAGATGTTTATGATTCCTCTAAAACTCAAACAAAAAATGGTTTTTATAAATTCAGAATCTGATCTAGTCTTCATAGGTAAAATCTTTACAATTATCTGTGGGAAGCGTACTAGTTGAACTAATCTGCTTGGGAAAATATCTGTCATCAAACCCTCCTGAAATTTTCAAAGGAAACTTGTATATTTGATTCATGGTGGTGGGTATTTAAGATTCGGCCCGGCCGAACTTACTGCTGTATATACTTGTTTTTACCTAACATCGTGTTCCACCCCAAGGCATTGGCCGACTTAAATTTTAATTTTATAGATTTTGTAGAAGTCTAACAAATTTTATCCAGATCGAGTCAGATTTAATTGTATGTATGTATTTGTGACAAAACCCGAATATGTTGGGTGCTATATAACACCCAACATATTTGACAGATTTGATATGGCATCGAAAATATGAATCTACAAAGCGGCTCAAGGTATAATATAGTCTGCCCGCCCGACTTTAGACTTTCCTTACTTGTTTTTTAATAACATAACTAAAAACATGCCCGATTCCAATGATTTTGGTATTGATTCCGAGCCAAAGATGCGGCTTCTTTAAAATAAAGACAATTTTTTAGGGAACTATCTAGCTTTATATCTAGGACCAATAAAATTCCAAATTATAGCAAATACCTCAAAGTTTTTACCTTCTTTTTAATTCCAAAAAAATTAAACCAAAGATGCGAAATCCTCAAAATAAGTTTAGCCTATATTTGAAGCGTTTCTATCTAAAATCTGAGGATTCAATATATCAGATAATTTAAAGGGAATTATATCTAAATCAAAAATGATTTTCTTTACTTCAAAGACATACGTCTTTATTGAAGGGACGAAAATGTCCAAAATTCCTGTCCTAAATTTAATGGAAAACATTTTGTGAACAAAGATAATAAACTTTCTTTTAATTAAAATTTCATTATTTTAAATAAATTTATCCGAAATATGGTGCAAATTTCGCTTTTTAAAAATTAGCTGGCATAATCTTCCATATTAGGTTAATATTTATTTCATTGTAGGCTCTATAAAATTTTAATTAGGACAAAAATCTCATGTATAAAATTTGCATTCCCCTTTTACGGTTTATTACGAAAGTTATTCAGGTTATTTTAAATTTATTTTAATGAATTTTTTTCTTAATATTGTATAAATTGCGTTTCCCAAAATCTGGGTTGCATAGTCTTTCATGTTAGGTCAATATTTTTTAGACTTTCCCTGCCAGTTTTACCTTAACTTAATTTGATTTAAAAATTCTTCATTCCTTATACAACATTAAATTTTACCTATGAATGAAATCTAAATTCAATACCAAAAAACCCAAGAAAATAATTGGCCTTAATTTGGGCACATTCACATACACATTTTCAATAAAAATGAAAACAAAAGAAAATCGAAAAATTATCTTTAAATCAACCATCTTAGTTACATATTTTTCAATGTTAGGTTTTGGGGTTCACTTCTTATTTTTGTGCTTTTCCAAAAAAAAAAAAAAAAGGAAACCATGGATATCCTTGCGATGGATAGGCCCCGTACTTAAGGGGAATGCCTCAACGCAAAGAAAAATATCCACCTCATACAATATTTTTGTATTAAACACAACAAAAAATGAAGAACGCAAGTGACGACAGAAGATGAAAAGGCAAGAGAGGATCAACGACAAAGAAAATTCTTTGACATACTCTAAAGGAAGTGGAAAAATATAGACTTTCATCAAAGACTATTATACGAAAGAGACAAGTACCATCATCAATCAGGGATGGAAAATATAATTTTTAAGAAAGTACAAAAACGATATTTTTTTTTGAGCGAAAAAATAATTTTCACTAAAATTCCATTGGAAGATTACTGTCAACAGCTCTTTTAGACTGAATTTTAAAGAAAATAACATTTTTTGTCAATTCCTCAATTTTCAATATTTTTTTTTTTTTTAAGTTTTTTTTATACGCTAAAAAAGACTACCGTAATATTGCAATCACGGTTGCTACAGCTGTACTTCATGGTAAGATTATTTTTATCTCAAGTTATCTCATACATTGAAAAAAATATTGTCGAGAGGTCAAAGATTTCATGTCTTTAAAATACGAATGCAAATTTTGCTTAGCATAGAAGACGCATTTCTCTAATATAACGTTGTTTTCCTTGTCCAAAAGTCGATAAAATTTTCAATGAAGTCGTATTGTCCTTATAATTAAGTGATTTCACATGTATCATAACATGAAAGAAAAAATATTTGGGCTAAGGTCAACTTGACTTGAATAATTCAGAAAAAATCTTTAAATTTAATGCAATTGTCTTTAAATTTGATGCCTTTTTACATCTTGAGTACAAAGCAAAAAATCGTTCAAATATAGGAAATGTTTTTCAACACTTTATTTTAAAGACGTTTTTTACTTGATACATTGCATAATTTCTACTGGAAGTCGAGCCTTAATTTGGAAAATAAAGTTGTCATTAACTCGTTTTTAGAGGACTTTAATAGCATGTGAAGGAACAAGCTAAAAAAGCGAAAAATTAAAATTTGCTTCCTAGAAGCAAGTACGTAAAACCCAAATTTAAACAAGAATTGTGTCTTATAAGTATCCTTACTTGTATTCTCCGCTTCTTTGGCTCGGAATCAATACCAAAATTTTTAAAGTAAAGACAAAATCTTTGGAACCGGACAAGCTTTTTTTCATTGTAAATTTTCTGTAGATAATTAAAAATTAATTTTTGAAAAAATTTTGTAAAGAAATAAAATTTTGACAAAATTTTCTATAGAAATAAAATTTTTACAAATTTTCTATAAAAGAAAAATGTTGACTAATTTTTCAATAGAAATAAAATTTGGACAAAATTTTCTATAGAAATGAAATTTGGACAAAATTTTCTATAGAAATAAAATTTCGACAAAATTTTCTATAGAAATAAAATTTTGACAAAATTTTCTATAGAAATAAAATTTTGACAAACTTTCTATCGAAAAAAATTTTGAAAACATTTTCTGTAGAAATAAAATTTTGACAACATTTTCCACAGAAATAAAATTTTGACAAAATTTTCTAACGAAATAAAATTTTGACAAAATTTTCTATAGAAATAAAATTTTGACAAATTTTCTATAGAAATAAAATTTTGAAAAATTTTCTATAGAAATAAAATTTTGACAAAATTTTCTGTAGAAATAAAACTTTGACAAAATTTTCTATAGAAATAAAATTTTGACAACATTTCCTGTAGAAATAAAAATTTGACAAAATTTTCTATAGAAATAAAATTTTTACAAATTTTCTATAGAAATAAAATTTTTACAAATTTTCTATAAAAATAAAATGTTGACTAAATTTTCTATAGAAATAAAATTTGGACAAAATTTTCTATAGAAATAAAATTTGGACAAAATTTTCTATAGAAATAAAATTTTGACAAATTTTTCTGTAGAAATAAAATTTTGATAAAATTTTCTATAGAAACAAAATTTTGACAAAATTTTCTGTAGAAATAAAATTTTGACAACATTTTCTGTAGAAATAAAACTTTGACAAAATTTTCTATAGAAATAAAATTTTGACAACATTTCCTGTAGAAATAAAAATTTGACAAAATTTTCTATAGAAATAAAATCTTTACAAATTTTCTACAGAAATAAAATTTTTACAAATTTTCTATAAAAATAAAATGTTGACTAAATTTTCTATAGAAATAAAATTTGGACAAAATTTTCTATAGAAATAAAATTTGGACAAAATTTTCTATAGAAATAAAATTTTGACAAATTTTTCTGTAGAAATAAAATTTTGACAACGTTTTCTGTAGAAATAAAATTTTGACAAAATTTTCCATAGAAATAAAATTTTGACAAATTTTTCTGTAGAAATAAAATTTGGACAAAATTTTCTATAGAAATAAAATTTTGACAAAATTTTCTATAGAAAAAAAAATTTGACAAAATTTTCTGTAGAAATAAAATTTTGACAACATTTTCTGTAGAAATAAAATTTTGACAAATATTTCTATAGAAAAAAAATTTTGACAAAATTTTTTATAGAAATAAAATTTTGATAAAATTTTCTGTACAAATAAAATTTTGTCAAAATTTTCTATAGAAATAAAATTTTGGCAAAATTTTCTATAGAAATAAAATTTTGACAAAATTTTCTATAGAAATAAAATTTTGACAAAAGTTTCTATAGAAATAAAATTTTGACAAAATTTTCTATAGAAATAAAATTTTGACAAAATATTCTATAGAAACAAAATTTTGACAAAATTTTCTGTAGAAATAAAATTTTGACAACATTTTCTGTAGAAATAAAATGTTGACAAAATTTTCCATAGAAATAAAATTTTGACAAATTTTCTTAGAAATAAAATTTTGACAAAATTTTCCATAGAAATAAAATTTTGACAAATTTTCTATAGAAATAAAATTTTGAAAACATTTTCTGTAGAAATAAAATTTTGACAAAATTTTCCATAGAATTAAAATTTTGAAAAATTTTCCATAGAATTAAAATTTTGAAAAATTTTCTATAGAAATCAAATGTTGACAAAATTTTCTATAGCAATAAAATTTGGACAAAAGTTTCTATAGAAATAAAATTTGGACAAAATTTTCTATAGAAATAAAATTTGGACAACATTTTCTATAGAAATAAAGTTTTGACAACGTTTTCTGTAGAAATAAAATTTTGACAAATTTTTCTGTAGAAATAAAATTTGGACAAAATTTTCTATAGAAATAAAATTTGGACAAAATTTTCTTTAGAAATAAAATTTTGACAAAATTTTCTATAGAAACAAAATTTTGACAAAATTTTCTGTAGAAATAAAATTTTGACAACATTTTCTGTAGAAATAAAATTTTGACAAAATTTTCTATAGAAATAAAATTTTGACAAAATTTTCTATAGAAATAAAATTTTGATCAAATATTCTGTACAAATAAAATTTTGTCAAAATTTTCTATAGAAATAAAATTTTGACAGAATTTTCTATAGAAATAAAATTTTGACAAAAGTTTCTATAGAAATAAAAATTTGACAAAATTTTCTATAGAAATAAAATTTTGACAAAATTTTCTATAGAAATAAAATTTTGACAAAATTTTCTATAGAAATAAAATTTTGACAAAAAACTGAAATAAAATTTTGACAAAAGTTTCTATAGAAACGAAATTTTGACAAAAAACTGAAACAAAATTTTGACAAAAGTTTCTATAGAAATGAAATTTTGACAACATTTTGTGTAGAAATAAAATTTTGACAAAATTTTCCATAGAAATAAAATTTTGACAAATTTTCTTAGAAATAAAATTTTGACAAAATTTTCCATAGAAATAAAATTTTGACAAATTTTCTATAGAAATAAAATTTTGAAAACATTTTCTGTAGAAATAAAATTTTGACAAAATTTTCCATAGAATTAAAATTTTGAAAAATTTTCTATAGAAATAAAATTTTGAAAACATTTTCTGTAGAAATAAAATGTTGACAAAATTTTGTATAGAAATAAAATTTGGACAAAAGTTTCTATAGAAATAAAATTTGGACAAAATTTTCTATAGAAATAACAGTTTGACAACATTTTCTATAGAAATAAAATTTGGACAACATTTTTTATAGAAATAAAGTTTTGACAAAATTTTCTATAGAAATAAAATTTTGACAAAATTTTCCATAGAAATAAAATTTTAACAAAATTTTCTATAGAAATAAAATTTTGACAAAAGTTTCTATAGAAATAAAATTTTGACAAAATTTTCTATAGAAATAAAATTTTGACAAAATATTCTATAGAAACAAACTTTTGACAAAATTTTCTGTAGCAATAAAATTTTGACAACATTTTCTGTAGAAATAAAATGTTGACAAAATTTTCCATAGCAATAAAATTTTGACAAATTTTCTTAGAAATAAAATTTTGACAAAATTTTCCATAGAAATAAAATTTTGACAAATTTTCTATAGAAATAAAATTTTGAAAACATTTTCTGTAGAAATAAAATTTTGACAAAATTTTCCATAGAATTAAAATTTTGAAAAATTTTCCATAGAATTAAAATTTTGAAAAATTTTCCATAGAATTAAAATTTTGAAAAATTTTCTATAGAAATCAAATGTTGACAAAATTTTCTATAGCAATAAAATTTGGACAACATTTTCTATAGAAATAAAGTTTTGACAACGTTTTCTGTAGAAATAAAATTTTGACAAAATTTTCCATAGAAATAAAATTTTGACAAATTTTTCTGTAGAAATAAAATTTGGACAAAATTTTCTATAGAAATAAAATTTTGACAAAATTTTCTATAGAAACAAAATTTTGACAAAATTTTCTGTAGAAATAAAATTTTGACAACATTTTCTGTACAAATAAAATTTTGTCAAAATTTTCTATAGAAATAAAATTTTGACAGAATTTTCTATAGAAATAAAATTTTGACAAAAGTTTCTATAGAAATAAAAATTTGACAAAATTTTCTATAGAAATAAAATTTTGACAAAATTTTCTATAGAAATAAAATTTTGACAAGATTTTCTATAGAAATAAAATTTTGACAAAAAACTGAAATAAAATTTTGACAAAAGTTTCTATAGAAATGAAATTTTGACAAAAAACTGAAACAAAATTTTGACAAAAGTTTCTATAGAAATGAAATTTTGATAACATTTTGTGTAGAAATAAAATTTTAACAAAATTTTCTATAGAAATAAAATTTTGACAAAATTTTCTATAGAAATAAAATTTTGACAACATTTTCTATAGAAATAAAATTTTGACAAATTTTCTATAGAAATAAAATTTTGAAAACGTTTTCTGTAGAAATAAAATTTTGACAAAATTCTCCATAGAATTAAAATTTTGAAAAATTTTCTATAGAAATAAAATTTTGAAAGCATTTTCTGTAGAAATAAAATGTTGACAAAATTTTCTATAGAAATAAAATTTGGACAAAAGTTTCTATAGAAATAAAATTTGGACAAAATTTTCTATAGAAATAACAGTTTGACAACATTTTCTATAGAAATAAAATTTGGACAACATTTTCTATAGAAATAAAGTTTTGACAAAATTTTCTATAGAAATAAAATTTTGACAAAATTTTCCATAGAAATAAAATTTTAACAAAAATTTCTATAGAAATAAAATTTTAACAAAATTTTCTATAGAAAAAAAAATTTGAAAAAATTTTCTATAGAAATAAAATTTTGACAAAATTTTCTTTAGAAATAAAATTTTGACAACATTTTCCATAGAAATAAAATTTTGACAAATTTTCTATAGAAATAAAATTTTGAAAACATTTTCTGTAGAAATAAAATTTTGACAAAATTTTCTATAGAAATAAAATTTTAACAAAATTTTCTGTAGAAATTAAATTTTGACAACGTTTTCTATAGAAATAAAATTTTGACAAAATTTTCTATAGAAATAAAATTTTGATAAAATTTTCTGTAGAAATAAAATTTTGACAAAATTTTCCATAGAAATAAAATTTTGACAAATTTTGTATAGAAATAAAATTTTGAACACATTTTCTGTAGAAATAAAATATTGACAAAATTTTCCATAGAAATAAAATTTTCTATAGAAATAAAATTTTGACAACATATTCTATAGATATAAAATTTTGACAAAACTTTCTATAGAAATAAAATTTCAAATTCCATTGGAAGATTGTTATCAACAGCTCCTTTAGACTGAATTTTAAAGAAAATAAAATTTTGTTTGTCAACTCCTCAATTTTAAATATTTTATTTTGCCACAGTTGTACTTTATGGTACTTCATAAATTTTCTGCAGATATATAAAAATTCATTTTTGACGTGTGATTTTGACTGGTTATGGCTTTTACAAAATCGAGATTTTCTACCCGAATGAACTTGTTTGTTTTGCCAAATTTATAAAAAGACTATTAGCAAATAAGTTTGTTAAAGACTTTTTCAAAATATTAAAATATTTTGTTAGAGACTATTGTACCATAAATCTGCTCAAAAATCAAAAATGTCTACACGAAAGGTATTAAATCATTCGCGGGGTTACTACGGTACTGACCAGGGTGAAAAAGTATTGAAAAAAAGTACTATAGTACTACATTTTCCATCCCTGTCATCAATACAACATAGCAACGTCTTCTCACCCATTGCAGGCTATCATCAATGGCAGGCCATGTGATGGCAGAAGCTGCTGGAGATGTGATGGCAGAAGCTACTGGTACTAGTATTCATCCAGCAACAAAACCTTGACCCACAGAAATTCAAAGAGTGACACACAAATATAGAGGTAGAGAGATATTTTATAGCCCAAAGCAAAATAGCTGTTCTCTATTTTTCCCATCATCCATACACCAGCTATGTGACCCAGACAACAAAACAGCAGCTGCGGCAGGAAAAAATGCAGTTCAAGTAAATATTGAAAATTATTACGCTTATTTATTTTTAAATTGCGAACACGAATACTGAGTTTGAGTTTCACGCCGTTGGTGTAGCTGGTTGGCAACCAGAGTGGGGACATTGTGTCACGCTACCAATGCCAATAAATGCAAACAAAAAGTCAGTTGAAGTTGAACCTAAAATAGGTCCTGGCTATGACATATAGAGGTCTAAGTTCTTACCGCACTTCCTCTGGATGTATCCCCCTTCTCTAACTTTCTTTTCTCTCTTTGGGTACATTCGCATTTGCCCAAGGTTAGATTTAGAAAGTTAAACATTTCGAATTTCTTTTGTCAACATGAAATAGCCTACAAGCGCTGACAAACTTCAAATAGATGGGGGCCCCCCTCGGCCTTCTTATAATCATCATGAAGAAAGTTCCTAATGATGTTGTCAAGTCAAAGATGTTGCTTGGGTTGGTCGATTGAAATTTTCGGAAGCAATTTATATGACTTTCTACAATGTGAGCTTCACAAAGAAAAAAAAATGAAACTATGATGACTTAGGTAAAATTTAGTTTTCATCTCATCCAACGGAAGTTTGTGGTTGTACACTATGGCTTAATTGGATAAAATGCTGAATAAATGGCAAAAGAAAAATTGAAGCTCTATGATTCATAATGATGGGATTATTTGAGCAATATATATAATTCGAGATGTTTGGTCAATTATAAGTTTAAATATAAAATTTTAGATAAATTTAAATATTTATAAATCTTAATTTCAAGCATTCTTTATAAATATATAAAATAAAATTTTGATAAATTTTTTCTATAAAAATAAAATGGTGACCAAATTTTCTATTGACTTGAAAAATGTTCTATAGAAACACAATTTCGAGGAACTTTTTTTTATAGAAATAAAATTTGAAAAATTTATATGACTTTCTACATTGTGAGCTTCACAAAAAAAATTAAACTTTGATGAGTTAGGTGAAATTTATTTGTCATCTCATCCAACGGAACGTAAGTTTGTGGTTTTACACTATGGCTTATTCTTAATGATGGAATTTTTTAGCAATATATATATAGTTCGAGATGTTTGGCCAATTATACGTTTAAATATAAAATTTTAGATAAATTTGAATATTTATAAATCTTAATTTCAAGCATTCTTTATAAATATATAAGATAAAATTTTGATCAATTTTTTCTATAAAAATAAAATGTTGACCAAATTGTCCATGGACTTACAAAATGTTCTATAGAAATACAATTTCGAGTAACATTTTTTATAGAAATAAAATTTTGAAAAAATTATTTATAGGCAATTTTTTTTTTGTAATTTATATAAATAGAAATTTTGATATAAATTGCTAACGCAAATTTTAATTTCAAGGGTTCTTTATAAATATATAGAATTAAATTTTGACAAATTTTTTCTATAAAAATAAATGCCAAATTTTCTATTGACTTCAAAAATGTTCTATAGAAGTACAATTTCGAGTAATTTTTTTTATAGAAATAATATTTTGAAAAAATTATTTATAGGCATAAAATTTATATAAATAACAATTTTGATAAAAATTGCTGTCGCAAATTTTAATTTCAAGGGTTCTTTAAAAATATATAGAATAAAATTTTGACAAATTTTTTCTATAAAAATAAATGCCAAATTTTCTATTGACTTGAAAAATGTTCTATAGAAACACAATTTCGAGGAACTTTTTTTTATAGAAATAAAATTTGAAAAATTTATATGACTTTCTACATTGTGAGCTTCACAAAAAAAATTAAACTTTGATGAGTTAGGTGAAATTTATTTGTCATCTCATCCAACGGAACGTAAGTTTGTGGTTTTACACTATGGCTTATTCTTAATGATGGAATTTTTTAGCAATATATATATAGTTCGAGATGTTTGGCCAATTATACGTTTAAATATAAAATTTTAGATAAATTTGAATATTTATAAATCTTAATTTCAAGCATTCTTTATAAATATATAAGATAAAATTTTGATCAATTTTTTCTATAAAAATAAAATGTTGACCAAATTGTCCATGGACTTACAAAATGTTCTATAGAAATACAATTTCGAGTAACATTTTTTATAGAAATAAAATTTTGAAAAAATTATTTATAGGCAATTTTTTTTTGTAATTTATATAAATAGAAATTTTGATATAAATTGCTAACGCAAATTTTAATTTCAAGGGTTCTTTATAAATATATAGAATTAAATTTTGACAAATTGTTTCTATAAAAATAAATGCCAAATTTTCTATTGACTTCAAAAATGTTCTATAGAAGTACAATTTCGAGTAATTTTTTTTATAGAAATAATATTTTGAAAAAATTATTTATAGGCATAAAATTTATATAAATAACAATTTTGATAAAAATTGCTGTCGCAAATTTTAATTTCAAGGGTTCTTTAAAAATATATAGAATAAAATTTTGACAAATTTTTTCTATAAAAATAAATGCCAAATTTTCTATTGACTTCAAAAATGTTCTATAGAAACACAATTTCGAGGAACTTTTTTTATAGAAATAAAATTTGAAAAATTTATATGACTTTCTACATTGTGAGCTTCACAAAAAAAAAATGAAACTTTGATGAGTTAGGTGAAATTTATTTGTCATCTCATCCAACGGAACGGAAGTTTGTGGTTGTACACTATGGCTTATTCTTAATGATGGGATTTTTTAGCAATATATATATATAGTTCGAGATGTTTGGCCAATTATACGTTTAAATATAAAATTTTAGATAAATTTAAATATTTTTAAATCTTAATTTCAAGCATTCTTTATAAATATATAAGATAAAATTTTGATCAATTTTTTCTATAAAAATAAAATGTTGACCAAATTGTCTATGGACTTACAAAATGTTCTATAGAAATACAATTTCGAGTAACATTTTTTATCGAAATAAAATTTTGAAAAAATTATTTATAGGCAATTTTTTTTTTGTAATTTATATATATAGAAATTTTAATAAAAATTGCTAATGTAAATCTTAATTTCAATGATTGTCTATAAATATATAGAATAAAATTTTGACAAATTTTTTCTATAACAATGAATGCCAAATTTTCTATTGACTTGAAAAATGTTCTATAGAAATACAATTTCGAGGAATTATTTTATAGAAATAAAATTTTGAAAAAATTATTTATAGGCATAAAATTTATACAAATTTATATAAACAGCAATTTTGATAAAAATTGCTATCGCAAATAAAAATTTTAAATAAAATTTCTATAGAAATACAATTTTGGCAAATTTTTCAATAGAAAAAATATTTATATTTTTATTATTTTTTTTATAGTAAACGAAAATTTGGCAACATTTCATATTTACAAAATTTTCAATAGAACTCAATTTTCGACAAAATTTTCCATAAAAAATAGATGGCAAAAATTAAAAATTTTATCTAAATAATAATCTGCCGTTCATCCTATTTTAAAGCATACTTTCAGGCAAAATGTAAATTGTCCACTTCTATCTTCGTCAATACAATACAAAAATTCAATTAAATATCCAAACAACATTAAAATAATATCCTCTTTTTCCTTTCAATTTCCTTAACTTAATTAAAATATCTTCCTTCTGTTAGCTTCCCTTATAGAATAATTGTTGAAAATGATAATAATTTATTTTCATACTGTTAGCATTAATACTTCATAATATGTTACGTGATAATAATAAAAATTATTATCTCAGCTATAATAGATAATTTGATATGCACAACATACAAGATATACTTATATATTTTGAGACATTAAATAATTTATTAAGTAAATTTCCATTTTATGGATTACCAACGAGACACAGACACCTTAACAGGAAAATCATTTTATATCAAACTGACTTCCCAACATCCATCTTAGTCTGCAATAAATTTATGATGTGATAATAGCTGTTTACATTTACCGTAGGTAGTATATAATTTGGCATATTTTAACAATTGCTTTATGTGTCTATACTCCATGAAAGCAATTCATCTGCATTTGCTAGCTTGCTTCCTTGCTGCCATAGTCTTTAGGATTCATAAAAAATGTAAGCATACCTTAAGGCCAACATCACTAAAGTCTTTACACAAGGCTAAAGACTTCAAACGGAAATTAATGTTTTGTCATATTTTGATGCTAAAGACCATAACTATGGTGTCCAAGGTTTATAGAGTGATGAAATTTTAAATATGACTAATTTCTTATAATTTCTGTTTTTTAAATGAGTCAAAGTTATGGATCCTAAAAGATGGTGGGATAGTAAAAAAGTGGTTATGGTTTAACATAGAGTTAAGTTATTACACCCCTGAAAAAAAATCAAATTT
This sequence comes from Haematobia irritans, assembly GCF_050003625.1. Taxonomy (NCBI): domain Eukaryota; kingdom Metazoa; phylum Arthropoda; class Insecta; order Diptera; family Muscidae; genus Haematobia; species Haematobia irritans. Next base: position 199,836,571 of record NC_134399.1, on the reverse strand, counting down.
TTAAATATTTTCTCTATAGAAAATTTTGTCAAAATTTTATTTCTACATGAGATTTTGTCAAAATGTCATTTCCATAGAAATTTTTTTAAAATTTATTTCTATAGAAAATTTTCCCAAAAGTTTATTTCTATAGAAAATTTTGTCAAAAGCGTATTTCTTTAGAAATTTAGTCAATTTTGTCAGGCTCACTTAGACTATTCAGTCCATTGTGATACCACATTGGTGAACTTCTCTCTTATCACTGAGTGCTGCCCGATTCCATGTTAAGCTCAATGACAAGGGACCTCCTTTTTATAGCCGAGTCCGAACGGCGTTCCACATTATAGTGAAACCACTTAGAGAAGCTTTGAAACCCTCAGAAATGTCACCAGCATTACTGAAATGGGATAATCCACCGCTGAAGAACTTTTTGGTGTTCGGTCGAAGCAGGAATCGAACCCATGATCTTGTGTATGCAAGGCAGGCATACTAACCATTGCACCACGGTGGCTCCCTATTTGTATAGAAAATTTTGTCAACATTTTATATCTATGGAAGATTTTATTTCTATAGAAAGTTTTGTCAACAATTTAATTCTAATGAAAATTTTGTTAAAATCTTAATTTTATAGAAAATTTTTCAAATTTTAATTTCTATAAGAAATTTTGTCAAAATTTTGTCAAAATTAAATTTCTATAGAAAATTTTGTCAAAATTTTATTTCTATAGAAAATTTCGTCAAAATTTTATGTCTATAGAAAATTTTGTCAAAATTTTATTTCTATAGAAAATTTTGTCTAAATTTTATTTCTATAGAAAATTTTTTCATCATTTTATTTCTATAGAAAATTTTGTCAAAAGTTTATTTCTATAAAAATTTTGTCATTATCTTATTTCAATAGAAAATTTAGTCAAAATTTTATTTCTACAGATAATTTTGTCAAAATTTTATTTCTACAAAAAATTTTGTCAAAATTTTATTTCTATAGAAAATTTTTCACAAAATTTTGTTTCTATAAAAAATATTATCAAAATGTTATTTCTACAAAAATTTAATTTCTATAAAAAATTTTTCACAAAATTTTATTTCAATAAAAAATTTGTCAAAATTTTATTTCTATAGTAAATTTTGCCAAATTTTATTTCTATTGCTAATTTTGTCAAGATTTTATTTCTTACAAAATTTTGTCAAAATTTTATTTCTTAGAAAATTTTGTCAAAAGTTTATTTCTATAGAAATTTTCTCACAATTTTATTTCAATAGAAAATTTAATCAAAATTTTATTTCTATAAAAAAAAAATTGTCAAAATTTTATTTCTATAAAAAAAAAATTGTCAAAAATTTATTTCTACAGATAATTTTGTTAAATTTTAATTTCTATAAGAAATTTTGTCAAAATGTTGTTTCTATAAAAATTTTTGAACAAATTTTATTTCTACAGAAAATTTTGTCAAAATTTTATTTCTACAAAAAATTTTGTCAAAATTTCATTTCTATAGAGAATTTAGTCAAAATTTGTCAAAACTTTATTTCTACAAAAAATTTTTTCAAAGTTTTATTTCTATAGAAAATTTTATTTCTATAGACAATGTTATCAAAATGTTATTTCTATAGAAACCGCTACAAAAATTTAATTTCTATAGAAAATTTTTTATTTCAATAAAAGATTTGTCAAAATTTTATTTCTATCGAAAATTATTCACAAAATTTTATTTCTATAGAAAATGTTATCAAAATGTTATTTCTTTAGAAATCGCTACAAAATTTTAATTTCTATGGAAAATTTTTCACAAAATTTTGTTTCTATAAAAAATTTTCTGAAAGAGTTATTTCTAAAGAAGATTTTGTCAAAATTTCATTACTATAGAAAATTTTCTCAAAACTTTATTTCTATAGAAAATTTTGTCAAAATTTTATTTCTATTCAAAATGTTGTCAACATTTTATTTCTATACAAAATTTTATTCCTATGGAAATTTTTTTCAAAATTTTATTTCTATAGAAAATTCCTGTAGAAAATTGTTTCTATAGAAATTTTTTTCAAAATTTTATTAACATAGAAAATTTTGTCAAAATTAAATTTCTATAGAAAATTTTGTCAAAATTTTATTTCTATAGAAAATTTTCTCAAAAGTTTATTTCTATAAAAAAATTTGTCAAAGTTTATTTCTATAGAAATTTCGTCACAATTTTATTTCAATAGAAAATTTTGTTAAAATTTTATTTCTATACAAAATATTGTCAAAAATTTATTTCTATACAAAATTTTGTCAAAATTTTATTTCAATAGAAAATTTTGTCAAAATTTTATTTCTATACAAAATATTGTCAAAAATTTATTTCTATACAAAATTTTGTCAAAATTTTATTTCTATAGAAAATTTTGTCAAAATATAGAAAATTTGGTCAGAAAATTTGGTCAACATTTTATTCATACAGAATATTTTGTCAAAATTAAATTTCTATAGGAAAATTTCTCAATATTTTATGCCTAGAGAATTTTTCTTCAAAATTTTATTTCTATAGAAGATATTGTCAAAATTTTGTTACTATAGAAAATTTTGCAAAACTTTATTTCTATATAAAATAGTGTCACAATTTTATTTCTATAGGAAAATTTTTCACAATTTTATTTCTATAGAAAATTTTATCAAAATTTGATTTCAATAGAAAATTGTGTAAAAAATGTATTTTTATAGGAAAATTTTTCAAAATTTTATTTTATAGAAAATTTTATCAAAATTTTATTTCTATAGGAAAATTTTGTCAAAACTTTATATCTATAGAAAATGTTGTCAACATTTTATTTCTACAAAAAATTTTGTCAAAATTTTATTTCTACAAAAAATTTTGTCAACATTTATTTCTATAGAAAATATTGTCAAATTTTATTTCTATAGAAAATTTTTCACAAAATTTTATTTCTATAGAAAATGTTATAAAAATATTATTTCTATAGAAATTTTGTTTTTTCTACAGAAAATTTTACGTATTTTATTTCTACAGAAAATGTTGACAATATTTTATTTCAATAGAAGTAGCTACCAAAATATAATTTCTATAGAAAATGTTATCAAAATTTTATTTCTATAGAAAATTTTTCGCAATATTTTATTTCTATAGAAAATTTGTCAAAATTTTATTTCCAGAGAAAATTTTGTCAAAATTTTATTTCTTTAGACAATTTTGTCAACATTTTATTTCTATAAAAAAATTTTGACAAAATTTAATTTCTACAGGTAAGTTGGTCAAAATTTTATGTCTAGAAAAAATTTTGTCAAAATTTTAATTCTATAAAAATTTTTGTCAAATTTTATTTCTATAGAAAATTTTTCACAAAATGATATTTCTATAGAAAATTTTTCACAAAATGATATTTCTATAGAAAATGTTATCAAAATTTTAATTCTATAGAAATTTTTTTCACAATTTTATTTCAATCAAAAAATTTTTCAAAATTTTATTTCTATAGAAAATTTTGTCAATTTTTTTTTTATATAGAAAAATCTGTCAAATTTTTTTTCTATAGAAAATTTTGTCAAAATTTAATTGCTGTAAAAAATTTTGTCAAAATTTTTTTCTATAGATAATTTAGTAATCATAAAATTTTACTTCTATCATAAAATTTATAGAAATTTATCAAAATTTAATTTCTATTGAAAATTTTGTCAAAATTTTATTTCTATCGAAAATTTTTCCAAAATTGTATTTCTATAGAAAATTTTGTCAAAACTTTATTTCTACAGAAATGTTGTCAAAATTTTATTAGTATTGAAAATTATGCCAAAATTTTATTAGCATAGAAAATTTTGCCAAAATTTTATTAGTATTGAAAATTATGCCAAAATTTTATTAGCATAGAAAATTTTGCAAAAATTTTATTTGTATAAAAAGTTTTGCCAACATTTTATTCGAATAGAAAATTTTGTTACAATGGAACATTTAGCAAAAAATAAATTTATAGAAAATTTTGCTGAAATTTTGGTTACATAGAAAACTTTGCAAAAAAATTAAAAAAAAACGTTTGTTTCCATTTAAAATTTTATTTTCTTTAAAAAATTTTGGTCAACTTTGTATAAATTCGAATTTTATTGCTATCGAAAAGTTTCTCAAGTTTATTTCTATACAAAATTTCGTCAACATTAATTTCTGTGAAAAAATTCAAAATTATATACCTGTATAATTACTGTAGATTATTTATTCCAAAAGAAAAAATTTCCAGGGTTAAAACGCTAACTATAGTTTTTTTTTCATAATTCCATACAAAATTGTTTCGAAACGTTGTCCCTTCGTTAGATTGTTTCTTTTCTTTCATCATTATTTCACAATGTAGACTAATCCCATTGTCTTGACGAACACAAAATCCAATTGAAATTGTTATTATGCTATTGCTACGGCAGAAGAATAACGCATAACGATTATATACAATTTATTTACAAAACATATCATTTATTGAGTTTTATATTGTGCCACACATCCTCATGACAACAAAGTGTGATAATAACACTAAAAATAAATTGAGTAAACATTTTTAACATTTTCTTTATTATGGAAATGTTCTCCTTCGTTAACATTTAAATAATAAGAAGGTTTATCTGGAGTATACTTTTGGGGTATATAAAATCTGGTTATATCTTATCATTAAAATAGTACATTACAAAAATGTCTAAGGTTTATTTATGACACAGAGATGTCATCGACTATTCCATTATCATAAGGACAAGTTAATAAAAGTTTATTGAAACAGGAAGATATTTATTTAAATTTAGAAGATTAAGGACTTCTAAATAAGAAATAAAATAGTTTATTAAAAATATAATAATAATTACTAAATAGGAAAGAATCAATTTTAATTACTTAAATGCTTCAATTTACTTTTTTAGTAAACTTCCTGTATCTTTAAATTTAATTAATTGTAGAATGTTGCCTACTTCTAGGATAAAATCCTTCTTAATTTCTTCCTTTATCATTCAAAATTAATTAAATGTAGAATGGTGCATACTTTTAGGCTATAGTCATTCTAAGAAATTACCAAAGTACAAACTTTAAAGCTATTTAACAACAAGTGCCAAAAAACAAACTTTTTACCAAAAATCCTCCCCAATATTTTTCTCTTTTATTTATGTCTATGTTTGTTATGCATTCTTAAAATTTATTGAGTATCAATTTTACCTGTCTGTAGCCGAAAATCACCCTTAAGCTTTCTTTGGCTATGAATGATAATGCATAGCGAACGCAAGACCAAGACAAAAATCATAAAACCATAAAAAATTTCCGGTTTAACGACTATGACTGTTTTAGCACATTTACACCACGCGTCACTTGAGTACATTTTAATGACACTATGTCACAAGGTGGAAAAACAATAGCCGAAGATGGAATGCGAAAATAGAAAAGAACACCTGGAGTATTTTATTCGTTTAGGTGGAATAGATGGGAACGATTTAAGAATTGATATAAGAAATCAGCTGAAAATGGATTTTATATTTACTTCCTATTAACTACATAGAAAAACTCCTAAAAGTATGTTAATACAATACTGAGTTAAAAATAAATTTTAAAAAAGGCGGCTACTGTATTCGGCTTTCGTACCGAATCGAAGCCAAAAAAATACTAAAGGCCGGTACCATGTTCATTTTTGCGAAAAAAAAAACTTTATAGAAACCATTATTTCGCACATAGAAAACGGTGTTTATTTAGGTAACAGGGAGCGCTATTTAACAGGGAGCGATATTGAATTAAGTTGGTGGTTGCTGCTGGCAGTTACAAAATTAACATTTTATTTTTCCCTGGGCAATTTATCTGCTACTCCTTTGATCCTTTGTGTATTTTCGGAACAAAAATATGATCCGTGTTTGCGTTATATTATTTATTTCTTATTTCTTAATTCACATTGCAAATGGCGCCATGCTATAAAGGGTGATACGGTCAAAATTTGCTTAATATAAACTTGACGTATTTCTTTCAATTTTGCATTTAAAAAACCTGAACACCCCTCATTTTGAAGGTGTGTGTGTGTAGAATGTTGCTCCTATTTTGATTTTGGAATTCACTCTTCAGTTGTCAAAATGCCGTCCAAGCAAGAAGAGCAGCGTATCAAAATTTTGCTCGCGCATCGCGAAAATCCGATCACGCAAAGCTGGCAAAATCGCTAAAAGTTGCCAAATCAATCGTTACAAATGTAATTAAAGTGTTTGGGGAACGTTTGTCGACAGCCAGGTAGTCTGGATCGGGGGGAAATCGAAAACCAGAAGCCGCTGAGACGATAAAGAGAGTTGCCGGTAGTTTCAAGCGAAACCCTAACCTCTCTCTCCGAGATGCCGCAAATAAGCTGGGTGTATCATCGAGCCAAAAAACGAGCCGGACTATCGACTTACCAGAAGGTAGTGACTCCAAATCGCGATGATAAACAAAATACGACGGCCAAAGCGCGATCCTGGAGGCTGTACACGACGATGCTGACGAAGTTTGACTGCGTGGTAATGGACGACGAAACCTACGTCAAAGCCGACTACAAGCAGAAATTAAATCTTGGTATATTATTTTTGGCTCGAGTGGCAACCATGATTATGAACGGATATGGACCAATTTTTGTGTGATTGGAGATCGGCTATATATAACTATAGACCGATATGGACCAATTTTGGTATGTTTGTTAGCGGCCATATACTAACTAACACCACGTTCCAAATTTGAACCGGATCGGAAGAATTTTGCTCCTCTAAGAGGCTCCAGAGGTCAAATCTGGGGATCGGTTCATATGGGGGCTATATATAATTATGGACCGATATGGACCAATTATGGCACGGTTGTTAGACAACATATACTAACACCATGTACCAAATTTCAGCAGGGTCGGATAAAATTTGCTTCTCTTAGAGGCTCCGCAAGCCAAATCTAGGGATCGGTTTATATGGGGGTTATATAGAATTATGGACCGATGTGGACCAATTTTTGCATGGTTGTTAGAGACCATATACCAACACCATGTACCAAATTTCAGCAAGATCGAATGAAATGTGCTTCTCTTTGAGGTTCCGCAAGCCAAATCTGGGGATCGGTTTATATGGGGGCTATATATAATTATGGACCGATGTGGACCAATTTTTACATGGTTGTTAAAGACCATATACTAACACCATGTACCAAATTTCAGCCGGATCGGATGAAATATGCTTCTCTTAGAGGCTCCGCAAGCCAAATCTGGGGATCGGTTTATATGGGGGCTATATATAATTATGGACCGATGTGGACCAATTTTTACATGGTTGTTAAAGACCATATACCAACATCGTGTACCAAATTTCAGCAGGATCGGATAAAATTTGCTTTTCTTAGAGGCTCCGCAAGCCAAATCTGGGGATCGGTTTATATGGGGGCTATATATAATTATGGACCGATGTGGACCAATTTTTGCATGGTTGTTAGAGACCATATACAAACAACATGTACCAACTTTCAGAAGGATCGGATGAAATTTTCTTCTCTTAGAGGCTCCGCAAGCCAAATCTAGGGATCGGTTTATATGGGGGCTATATATAATTATGGACCGATGTGGACCAATTTTTGCATGGTTGTGTGGAGACCATATACTAACACCATGTACCAAATTTCAGCCAGATCGGATGAAATGTGCTTCTCTTAGAAGATCCGCAAGCCAAATTTGGGCGTCCGTTTATATGGAGGATATACATAAAAGTGGGCCGATATGGCCCATTTGCAATACCATCCGACCTTCATCAATAACAACTACTTGTGCCAAGTTTCAAGTCGATAGCTTGTTTCGTTCGGAAGTTAGCGTGATTTCAACAGACGGTCCGTCCGTCTGTTGAAATGCTCAGGTCGACTCAGAATTTCACCACGACTCGGCCCGCTTCGCTGCGCCTTCCGAAGCATATTTGGAGGAATATTTTGCGCTAACTTAGTCAACTATATCCTTCGTGCTGAAAACAAATTCGAAAAGATTTGAATTCTTTTAAACAAATCGGACTACTTGATTTTTCATTTATAGGTACAAATACGGCGGGAGAGGGTGTACCTTCTTCTATATTTCTTGTGAATTTTAAGTGTGGTTTGTCAAGGAAAGGTATTCTTCTCCTCAACATATCTGAAAATTAAGCACTATATTATAATAGCATACAAAGAATTACTGTTTCCAATCCAATAACTCGGAGAAAGCAAAAGTAGTAAAAAAGTTTACCACAAAATTTACCACAACATTTGCTAAAATGTTGGAAAATGATGCACCCTCTACGTTGGCTGCCAATTTCATGTAAATTTAAGTTCTTTACTAAAAAGAAGTCTGGCAGAAGCCTGTGCAAAAATCATAAAATTATATACCGAGTTCCCATTTACGGATAACCCTCTACTTTCAATTTAAGAAAAAAAAACGGACAAAAGGGAACCCTCCCCCCACCTTCGCTTCACTCCGACCTGATATCGGACTATCACGTATCCTATATTAATTTCGCAACTACTCAATGGTCCCTATAAATTCTATCGAAGTAAATCGACAAAGTTTATTTCAATTTTCCCCTTCCCTAACCAGATATCGAAAAATCATATACTAATTTAAAAATCATGTATAAATTTAATCACCTCCTCTCACGTTCCCTGTAAATTTCAAGTAGATCGGCGATGTTTAAATTTTGCTCTATTGTTTTAAAGGGACGTCACTTTCCCCGATACAATATCGACAAACACCGTAGTGAATAGCACCCCTAACTTTCCCTGAAAATTCTTGAAACTTTCCTTCAAGTGTGGGGCAAGGAAGGATGCCTCTTCGTTCATAACCTTCCCCCACTGCCTATGTAAATTTCAAGAAAACTTAAGAATTGTTGTTTTTTGGAGTTTTGGAGGAGGACCTCCTTCCCAACTAAATATCGAAAAGGGATGTAGCGTATCTTTTGTAAAATGAAATGAAAATGTCAAGCAATGTCGAGCCTAAAAGGGCGGCCTCTCTTCCGTCCAAATATCACAAAATCAGGTATAAACTATTAATATCGTAACCTCTCCCCAGTCCTCTGTAAATTTCAAGTAACTCGGTAAGTTTAATTGTTTCTCTGTATGTACTTAAGAGAAGCGGATGTCTCCCTATGCCCTTTTATTTTTATTAAAAAATCGAGAACCTGATATAAATTTCATAACCTCACCCATTTTTTCCGTAAAATTTCAGTCGGGGAGTTTAGCTTGTACTTTCAAACAAAAAAATTCGGGCAAAGGGGTGGACCCCCTCCCCGACCAAATATCGAAAAATAATGTAGCGGATTTTTGTCTAGATGCCAACCCCAACATTCAATGAAAATTTCAAGCAAATCGCATAATTTTGTTCCAAGTTTCAAAAAGTAGGGCAAGGGGGAGGTCCCCCTCCCCATCCACATATGAAATCATCTGGTACCCCATATTAATTCCATAACCTCACCACATGTTCTCTGTAAATCTCAGATAATTTAGAGAATTTTAGTTTTTTCATTGTACTTAAAAAAAAAAGTCGAACAAAGGGGAGGACCCCCTCCGCCACCAAATATCGAAATAAAAAGTAGCGGATCTTTGTCTAGATGCCAACCCCAATCTTCAATGAAAATTTCAAGCAAATCGGTCAACTTTGGTCCAATTTTCAAAAAGTCCGACAAAGGGGAGGTCCCCCTCCGCGACCAGGTGTCAAAAAAGAAGGTACCCTATTTTCACCACATGAACGCCCCCTACGATCTCTGAAAGTTTCAAGTAAATCGGTTCAGCCGTTTCGGAGCCAACTCGGTACATACAAACAAACAAATAAACAAACATAGATTGAATTTTATATATACACAGAAAAAAATATCACCAAAATATTTCCAATTAAAAAGTTAATTGAAGCTGAAAATTTTTTCAATTAATAAATTAATTGATACAATTAACTTTTTAATCATGATAGAAAATTAAGTTAATTAAGTCAATGATTGAACATTTTAAAATTTTTAATTAAAAAATTAATTGATACAATTAACTTTTTAATCAAATTCGGAAGACTAATTCAGTTAAAAAAAGTGCTGATTTTTTTTTTAATTTTTAATGAAAAATGTATTTCAACCAATCATTTGTTAATCCAAATAAAAACTTTAAGCCAATTCAGAAAGTAATTAAAAATAGTTACCTTTCTTAATTAATAAATTATTTGAGTTTTACAATCAACATCAATTAAATTTTTAATTGAATCAATTAAAAAATTAATTGAAATTTGCTGAAAAAAATCAATTAATTTTTTAATCAAGAATTTTTTCTATGCCCAATTAAAACTGTGATTGATACTATCATTTTCGTGATTGAAGACATTTCAATTAAAACATTAATTGGATCAATTAATTTGGTGATTGAATCAGAAAAAAAATTTTTTGTGTGTATAGATGAAGTCTTAGAGCATTATTTCGATGTGTTACAAACGGAATGACAAAGTTAATATACCCCCATCCTATGGTGGAGGGTATAAAAATATTCAATTAAATTGATTCAACAAATTTTTTAATTGAAACAAAAATCAATCACAAAAATTAATAATATCAATTAATTTTTTAATTGACCTTCAATTAATTTTTTCATTGATACTATGATTTCTGAGATATTTTGTCATATTTTATTTCAATTAAAAAATTAATTGGATGAATTAATGTCGTGATTGATTTAGAATTTTTGTTTGTGTGGTTATAAAAATGCAGGTCTACAGTGGGTTTCGCCAGACTTTAGACTTTCCTGACTTTTTCAATTAAAATTTTTGAAAATCAGGCAGGTTTACATCTTCCTTGTTTTTAGAACCAAAAACTGTAAATAGAAATCAATATACCTGGGTGCTTCATTCAACACTTAGCCCACAAAAAAAAAAAAACAGAACAATCATTTGGAAATCGTGTAAAGTTACATTACTCTCTCATACCGGCCCCTAAAACTATGCCATAATTTTCTGGCTAATGCCATACATTTGTCCCTATACAAAATATACAAATAAATTTCATAATAATAACAATAAATAGACAACGTTGATATGGTAACATGTGCTACCTCTCAAACGAAAAACAAAAAAGAATATTATGGCAAAAAAAAAACCTTCATCTAATATGGGCTACTAAAAGCATATGCTAGTAGTACTATGCTATATGGCTCTTTGAAATAGGTTTTCCGTTCAGATATTAAAACTAAATTTATTAGCATACAGAACTTATGACATCAAATAGAACTTAACACGATTTTAACATAGCATTGCCACCAACACTCATGCTCATATATAAAGCTGTGAATAATGACAACAAAATAACAAGGACATCTAAGAGCATACTCTAGAAATTGCAAAACTTTTCAATTTGCATACTTTTAGGCGATGCTATGGGATGGGGATGAGAAAACAAGAACAACAACAAAAACCCATAAAAAAGCTCCAAAACAAGATCAAGCTATGGAAACAACGTTTATTAACACTTCATTTTATTTTCGTTGGCAGTGTAATAGAGGAAATAGTTTTTGCATAATAAAGTAAAGTTTCGTCTAAGAAGACTATTTCTCCTATTATTATACAATTTTTGCTTTTTTGCCCCCTCCCCCAAACCATCGACTGGAGACAGGCTATCAAAAGTTACTTCAAAGTTTCGACAAACATTTGCTTCGATGTAAGCACATATTGTGCTTGACATGACCATCTGTAAAACAGGGATGACATGTGAACATCTCACTGAATTCCAGCTATAGTGTGCATATACAGTCATTAGTTATACATCTGCGCTTTTGCCATATTCATGGTGTGAATCTCTGATTTACGAGCATAAGGAAACCCATATTTGATGATGATGATGATGATAGCAAGTTGAAGAGGCTAATATGGATTTATGTGTGTGTATATGGCATTCGCAGCATTTTGTGGAATGTTTCTTGATGATGCTGATGGTGGTGGTGGTGGTGCATAAGAGACTTTTGAAATCAAAAAATCAAAAGTCATTTTTCCCATTGTTTTCTACACACAGAGACCCCGAGAAGCTTTGACACAAAAAGAAAAATGACACAGACTTTCGAACAAAATTTTAAGTTTTGCCATCAACCCTCAAATCTCAAACCACCAAATTGCCAAAGCATAAACTTTATTTATTTGTGCACATTTTCTAGAGTTCAACAAAAGAGTCAACAATAAAGAGAGCATTTTTCCACGAAACAAAGGACCAAAACTTTGTTTAAATATTTTACCCACAAACAATATGTTACTCTGCATATAACATAGTAATAAATAACAATAAATAAATATTTTGCATTATTTGTGTTGTGTTTTTTTTCTTTTATTTCTTGCAGAAAGAAACACAAAAGTTTACAAAGAAATAAAATCTTGAAAACTTTTGAAGTATCCTCAATTTTGGAAAGTACATTTATGGGCATTTTACATTTTGACCTAGCTAGCAGATTTTTCGAATTCAAATTGTTATCATCAAGTAATCAAATAGAAATCAATGGAAGTTGGAAGATAGTAGCCTAAAAGTATGCTCTGATTTTGTGAGTGAGTGATTTTTGGCAGTATAAAGCAATATAGGAAAATAAAGCAGTAGGATAAAACAATAGGAAAATATAGAAAACAATTTTTAAAACCGGTTAGAGTATACATATCTAGTAGAGGTCTGCACAATTCCATTTGTAAATGCAGAGTACACGTGTACTTGCTAAATGAGTACATCTATTTGAGAGAGTCGGAAAACAATTGGTACACATTTAAAGGAACACCAAAAGCCACGAGTAACTTCTTGTTGCTACTCTGATGTCTTCACTACCAACAAACACATATTCCTCTTTCTCTCTTATTGAAGTGTACTCAGAGTGATCACGTCGAGTATGTTGCGAGAACAAAACTTCATAGAGTACTACATGTACCACGTGCAGTTTCAGAAATACAAGAAAACAATTACTCTCCATAATATATGTTTTCGGATTGATATAAAGAACGGCAAACGTTAAGGTAAGTGTGTGACATACATAAATATATGAAATATGTGACATACATACATATCTACGATTAATAATAATGGAAAGTTTTGCTTCGCACATAACTGAGAAATACTTGTGGTACCACGTGAAGTGAAGAGAATCCATGTTGTACTTTTTCTCAAGTACCTTCATTTTTATTGTTCCTTTTTTTCGGAACACATATTGTTTCGGATAAGTACTTGGTGGTATTTGACAAGCAAGTGTTCTCTTCACTTCACTACTTGCGCTCTGAGAGAAAGACAGTGTATGTACTATATTCGACAGCGAATTGCATACATGTAGTGAAAAGTTATTCGATGCAGACCTCTAAAATCTACTGCATATTAATTTGAAGTTTGGTAAGAAACAGTTAAGGCATACACAGTAGCTGTCACGAAACAACCAACTTTATGGAGTGAACATATTTTTATTGCTGTAAATGACACAAGTGTGTGGGAGTAATCTAAATTTCAAATTCTATTAAATTTTACTTGAACTGAACAATATATTTCCTTGACAAATATTTATCCCACCTCAGTAATGCTGGTGACATTTCTGAGGGTTTTAAAGCTTCTCTAAGTGGTTTCACTGCAATGTGGAACGCCGTTCGGACTCGGCTATAAAAAGGAGCTTAACATAGAATCGGGCAGCACTCAGTGATAAGAGTCTAATAGTCTAAGTGAGCCTGATACATCGGGCTGCCACCTAACCTAACCTAAACTTGACAATTATATAAAGACTTTAAAAGGGAGCATTTTTTTATTTACCACCTTGCTCTTAAATGACTAAAATAGAACAGTCCATGGTATTGGCCAGTATTGCCAGTATTTTTCTGGATCTAGTCCCCAAATTATAACGTTTTCGTCCCTAAAAATATCCAATTTAAACTTAAATTCCTCACCAAAATCGCCCATACATATTTGGCAATTTTTATTTAAAAAAAAATAATTATAAAGCAAAATGCTATGCTGTAGAAAATCAGTAATAATTTAAATTTTGTCAAATCCAGCAAGCTGGAATAAGATCAAGATTTCGAATCATAACACCAAGAGGCTGGGGATATGAATATAGGAGTTCGAACACCTTGTATTTATGAACGAAAATTTACTTCTAAATATTTAAGTTGTAAAATTGGTTGGCAGACACGTTGCCAAAGTTGGTAGAATTCTACCAGAAATGTTAAATTTGTTATTGTTTGATAGATTGTTAGAATTGTTGATGTATAAAAATAAAATTTTGAGAACATTTTCTAAATATAAATAAAATTGTTCTACATAGAAATACAATTTTGACAAAATTTCCTATATAGAATTTAAATATTCTATAGAAATAAAATGTTGACAAAATTTTCTAAGCAATAAAATTTTGACAAAATTTTCTATAGGAATAAAATTTTGACAAATTTTTCTATAGAAATAACATTTTGGCACAATTGTCAATAGAAGTATAATTTTGACAAAATTTCCTATAGAAATAAAATTTTATTAAAAAACATTTCTCGAAAAAATCCCCACAAAAATTTCCAAATTTTTGAAAATTCCCCACCACATCCCCTAGTACCCAACACAGAAATTTCATCCCGGTTCACAAAAAAGTATCCCCAATTTGGGAAAAAATCACCAATACTAGCAACACTGGGATTGACATCCAGCAAATTCAACAACCGTTGTGTTTGCGAATTGAAGAGAGGATCATGATTTTTAGTTTACACATACTCTACGAGACCATGGTTGGGTTGTCGCGAACATTGACTTTTGCGACATACATGTACGACGGTATAATACGTATGTCGCAAAAGTCGTAAACCTAATGTAGAAAAGCTAATTTTGAATAAAAGAAATTGTGAAAATTTTTTAATTTAACTTTGTTTGGCTCCCCGATACCAAACGTATGTAAAAACCAGTAAGGAAAGTCTAAAGTCGGGCGGGGCCGACTATATTATACCCTGCACCACTTTGTAGATCTAAATTTTCGATACCATATCACATCCGTCAAATGTGTTGGGGGCTATATATAAAGGTTTGTCCCAAATACATACATTTAAATATCACTCGATCTGGAAGAATTTGATAGACTTCTACAAAATCTATAGACTCAAAATTTAAGTCGGCTAATGCACTAGGGTGGAACACAATGTTAGTAAAAAAATATGGGAAACGTTTAAATCTGAAGCAATTTTAAGGAAACTTCGAAAAAGTTTATTTATGATTTATCGCTCGATATATATGTATTAGAAGTTTAGGAAAATTAGAGTCATTTTTACAACTTTTCGACTAAGCAGTGGCGACTTTACAAGGAAAATGTTGGTATTTTGACCATTTTTGTTGAAATCAGAAAAACATATATATGGGAGCTATATCTAAATCTGAACCGATTTCAACCAAATTTAGCACGCATAGCATCAATGCTAATTCTACTCCCTGTGCAAAATTTCAACTAAATCGGAGTTAAAAATTGGCCTCTGTGGTCATATGAGTGTAAATCGGGCGAAAGCTTTATATAATCGGACTAAAACTGCGAGCTGTACTTTGCACACAAAAATACATCAACAGACAGACAGACAGACAGGCAGACGGACAGACAGACAGACGGACATCGCTAAATCGACTCAGAATTTAATTCTAAGCCGATCCGTATACTAAAAGGTTGGTCTATGATTACTCCTTCTTGGCGTTACATACAAATGCACAAACTTATTATACCCTGTACCACAGTAGTGGTGAAGGGTATAAATATTCTTTAAACAGCGGTTCACTAGACTAAAGTAGTGGTACACTGAAAAAAGAGTTTTCTTTTCTGAGGAACGAAATTTCAGACAAGCAAAGTTTTCTTTTGACGATAAAAAATTTTCTTTAAAAACAAATAAAATAGGTTACAGACAATCATTGAATCATTTATCATGAATTCAAGTTTATCTGTTCCAAAAGAAAATACTTGATAAGGAAAGGGAATTTCATTTGTCTAAAATTTCATTTCTGAGGAAAGTATTTTTTCTTTGGGTGTATAGACCGTCACGAGTACTACATAGTAATGTTGGGTTTGAGTCTCCTATTGGAATAGGTTTAGTTAACAATTTTATGAACAATCCTGAGAATTCAAATTTGGCAAATTTGGGAAAATTGAGCGATGCACATATATATGGGAGCTACACTCAGAAAATTTAACGTCGTAACTACAAGTAAATTCCATAATATTGAGTAGTTCAAAATTTTACTCAAAGTTAGTTAAATTTAACTATTGATGAACAAAATTAACTCAGTGGAAGTAAATTGAACTTACGGCCATTGCCAGCAAAATGGTTAAGAACTCCCAATGGGTTCGTAAATGGACTGAAGCAAATATAATAATAGCGAGTACGTATTTTCTCCAACGTACGAAGAAGTTTCTCAGCGTTACTGAACTTTTACTGTGCAATATTACGAAGTTTAGTTGGACACGAAATGTCCATTTTTAGTATAAATAAACTAACGATGAATGTCAATTCTAACTACCGTTGAGTGAATCTACTTCTAGACAATAGTTCATTTCCGAAACATGTGCTCGTGTGGTGTTTCTAAAAATAGACACCCTTGACTGTATGTGTGAATGAATACATGCAGCCAAGCAAGAAAAGAATAAACAAAGTTACATTTGGTTGTTGATGAGTGCAAGAGCTAAGTGGCCCAGTGGATAGTGTGTTTAGTTAGAAAACTGATGGTACGCGGTTCGATCCTCCGTCCGGACAAAAGGTATAATGTTATAAAATGATAAAAATAAAATCTAATAAATGATTTTAAAGGATTTGTACTACAGAAGAGTAAGTAATTTGTACTAAATATAATATGACATGTAGATATTGGGATCCTCCCCCTTTAGGTCTCCTTGCTCCAAGTCACCAGGTGGTCTAGGAAATCCGGAACATTATTTTTTTCGTTTTCAAAAAATGTATTATTTAGTTAATTTTTTACTTCTGAACAGTTAAATTTGAACTTGACAAAAGTAAAAATAAATTACTAATCTATAGGAAAACGTTGAACTTACTATGGGTACATGCTTCTTTAGCGACATACGAAGTTCAATATTAACACTGGTTAGTTAAAAATAACTCGCTAATGGGTTCACTCTTCTCTGAGTGTATATCTAAATCTGCACCAATTTGTATAATATTTTGCAGGTGTGATTGGTACCACAGACGGTTACCTTGTGCACAATTTGAGTACGATCAGTTAATAAATGGGGCCTCTATGGTCAAAAATAAAGTTATTATGGCCAAATTTGGCAAAATCGGGCGATACATATATATGGGAGCTATATCTAAATCCGAACCGATTTCGATGAAATTTTGCACATACATTTAGTGCTATAGAAGATTACATTTAGCCAAATTTAAGCCGTAAATCTCTTATTTATCAACCGATTATGATAAATAAGAGATTTACGGCTAAATTTGACCAAATCGGGCGATACATACATATGGGAGCTATAGCTAAATCTGAACCGATTTCGATGACATTTTGCACATACAGTTAGTGCTGTAAAAGATTACATTTAGCTAAATTTGAGTACAATCGGTTGATAAATAAGGGTTTTATGACCTAATTTGGCTAAATCGGGCGATACATATATATGAGAGCTATATCGAAATCTGAACCGATTTCGATAAAATTTTGCAGACCTAAAGGGTGATGCAAAAGATTACTTTGTGCCAAATTTGACGACGATCGTTTGGTAAAAAAGTGCAACGTATCCCCATTTGTCAAAATCGGGCGATACATATATATGGGAGCTATATATAAATTTGATCCAATTTCTTCCAAATTCAGTAGCGTTCGTCCTTGTGCCAAAAACACCCTGTACCAAATTCCATCAAAATCGGTTAAAAATTGCGACCGGAATCCTGTGAACAACAAATACATGGACAGACGGACGGACGGACGGACGGACGGACGGACACCAAGCGCTAGATCGAGGTGATTCTGAGTCGATCGGTATATATTTTATGGGGTCTAAAATCAATATTTCTGGTAGGCACATTTTTTGGCCGATCAAAGTTATTATACCCTGACCACTATGTGGTTTAGGGTATAAAAAGGGAAAGGTCGAAGTTGACCTTTTCTAATCAATAAAATCTAACTGTGACCTTTTTGAAAATCGATGTAGCTACAAATCGAGTAGTCGATTTTGATGGTGAGTAACCGAACGAAATAAAGATTCGCTAAATTCGTACTTCTCAAAAAATAGTTCAATGTTATAAATTTTACTACATATGCACCCATCTTCAATTTCGTATGACTCCAAAAGACAATCTTGCAAATTTTCAACTCCATTTTTTTCCTTCAAACTACAAAATTTTCTTTAACAAGTAAAAGATAAATTTATTATATCTAATAAATTTTGTTGATTTTTATCGAAAAATATTTACTTATTTTTGTGATATTGCCGTGATATCAGCGTTTGTATAACTGTTTAGTAAAAATTTCCTAAAAATAATCTAAACTTTTTAAAACTAACCAAAATTTTTCTTCCTAGTGGCTTCAGTGTTTTGTCAGTGTAGTATTTTCTCTTCTATACATAGAATTAAATTCTATAAGACCGCTACTTCTCTTGCCAATAAATATGCTGGACATTTTTAAAACTACATTAACCCCTAAAATATGCTACAAAATTTCACTATTCAGCTCATTTTTTATACCGCCACTGTTCTTTCGATGCTTTATGTCTTCAATAAGATACATTTTGAGGTTTCACAGTAAAAAGTGAGAAAGATTTCGTATAATTAGTCAGAAAATTTATTTTTTTAATTGTTTTTTTTTTTTTTTTTTTGATTAAGTCTTTGTTAATACGAAACTTACGAAACTTTTAGCAGTGTAGTATTTTCTCCTTTACATAGACTTAGCTGACAACTTCTATAAGTCCCTCACTTCTATTACCAATAATTATTAAAACTACACTACCCCTAAAATATGCTACAAAATTGCACTTTAAAATAAGCTATCATACCTTTCTTTTACATAGCGAATGTTTCAATTGAAATACGGTCTCATCATCACACAAAGGTATGGGTGTTTATTTTTAAATTGTTTAATGTGGGCTAAATACCAAAGTCATTTTGTAGGCTTTACCATTTAAAGCAAACTAACGACATCTGAGAATCATCCCCCCCGCATCGGCCGTTTTAGCTACCTTGGCTGTTTATAAAAGGCTCACGAACAAATTCACGCACACACAAACGTAGTGTCTTTGCAAACAAAGCATCATTTAAAATCCCAACGGTATGCCACAATGAATAGTTTCAAAGGAAACCAAAAACGTATGTTCACTGAGCAATAATGAAAAAAAAAGCATTTTTCAATTAACGCTCGCCTCTGTGGGGAATGCAACAGAGAGATAGAGTGAATGAGCGAGAGACAAGGTCTTGTGTGATAAATACAAATACAAAGTCTTAAATGCTACTACACTACTACAACTACACAGTCAGTGATGATTGCTTCTCTGTGGCATCTAAAAAAAATACAAACATTTAAGTGAAAGCGAAAATAAAAAGAAACGTAAAATGCTTTTAAAATTGTCCAGAGAAAAATAGGGTAAAATGCACTGAAAATCGTTTTACTACAGCTACAAAATGGGAGCAAAGTATTGCTCGAGTTTTTTTACTCAATGCCACGTAGTATTTACTTCGAAATCTGCTTCATTTTGCTATTTGTGTTCTCACTATTCCTTCTTTATGCGGGTAGAAAATAACTGTAAATACTGCCTTGCTGGTATAACCAAAACAAAACAAACGACTTCCAACTTGACAGTTTAGTTTTCTATTATGACTTTTGATTGACACAAGCACTAAATACAAAAACACGAAATATTGCACACCTGTCATGGCAAAAAGCTATCTTCAAATATTGCACAAACACAGTGACACAAGCACGCACCACAACTACGGCAACTCTAACCACATCAACCACAAACAGTGCACCTTGACAACAGAAATCTGTAGCACACAACAAACAAAACAATACTCTTGCAACAACTGACACTGACACACAAGCACTTAGAAGACTATGAAGAACTGCATGTGAAACCACAGAAAAAATCCAGAAAAAAAACGCACAAATCAAAACTCATTTCCAATAGAATAGAACTAAACAATGAAAGGACACAATTAAAAATCGTCAAAAAATTTTAGATTAACTACACAGGATGGATCAAAAGTTACCGAATTGTGGGAAAACTTGAAAAAAATGTTTTATGCTCTTTATATATGAGATGATTAAATGAAAAAAAAATACACACAACAAAGACTCGGCATACGAAACATAAAGACCTCATCTTGAGAAGGGTTTGATTATTCTCCTTGCTTGGCTTAGCTATGCTCTCTTTCTCTCATCAGCTTTTAAGTGTCACCACACCTCTCTTACTCATATTACCAACCTAAAAAGCAAATGGCCACATTTTAGTATCTTAATACACGCTCACTAGAGTGAAGATGAAAAGATTTTTTGTAAATTAGATTAACATGGTGAGAGTAATGTAAGCGATCAAATGATGAATTTATAGGAAGAGGTTGGCATGAGTTTTCGTAATCCTATGCACCCAGGCATTGATGATTTGTCGGGAACAACACAAAGTATTTACGACATGGTTGATAAAGTTGACACTTTTGTTTTTTTTTTTTTGATACCTTTCGACTGCCGAAAGCACCGTGGTACGGCCGCGAGCCATTGAGTACTTTTTCATCACAACTACTCTACATAGAGTTATTCTGTCCTAACTGTGAACGTTTCTCAGATATCAACTCAACTCTAGAAATTATAAATAGCGGACATTGAAGAAATAAACATATTCCAAAATGAGGATATTTTAGCTTTTATTACAGAATCTCAACATTTTTTGAGGAGAATATTGTCTCTACCACATTCGTCCGCAAATGTGAACCGTGAAATGTAATTTTTTTCCACCACACTAAGGAACAGAGTATTATAAGATAGTAGATATATTTGAAACGCCCAGAAGGAGGCGAAATGCACACATGGTGTCTTTACCAAAAATGCTTAGATCCGGCCCCTGACCCGGTTGCCACGGTTGGTAGAATTCGACAAAACATGGTAAATTTCTTACTGTTTTGTAGATTATTAGAATTCTTGATTTTGGTAGATTTTGCAAAGAGGTACTTCTTCATACATTTTCTGTTGAAATAAACTTTTGACAAAATTTTTTATAGAAATAAAATTTTGTGAGAATTTTCTAAAGAAATAAAAATTTGTCACAATTTTCTATGGAAATAAAATTCTTACAAAATCTTCTATGGAAATAAAATTTTGACAAAATTTTGTACAGAAATAAATTGTTGGCAAATTCTTCTATAAGAATAAAATTTTGACAAAATTTCCTCTAAAATAAAAACGGGTCAACATTTTCTATGGAAATAAAATTTTGACAACATTTTTTAGATATAAAATTTTGACAAAAATTTTTAGATATAAAATTTTGACAAAATTTTTTATAGAAATAAAATTTTTACAAAATCTTCTATGGAAATAAAATTTTGACAAAATTTTCTGTAGAAATAAATTGTTGACAAAATTTTCTATAGAAGTAAATTGTTGACAAAATTTTGTATAAAAATAAATTGTTGACAAATTTTTCTATAAGAATAAAATTTTTACAATATTTCCTATAAAATAAAAATGGCTCAAAATTTTCTATTGAAATAAAATTTTGACAAACTTTTCTATAGAAATAAAATGTTGACAAAATTTTCTATAGAAATAAAATATTGACAAAGTTTTCTATAGAAATAAAATGTTGACAACGTTTCCTAGAAATAAAATTTTGACCAAACTTAGAAATAAAATTTTGACCAAATTTTTGCAGAAATAAAATTTTTACAAAATTTTGGCAAAAATAAGATTTTTACAAAATTATCTGCAGAGATAAAATGTTTTGAAATAACATTTTTTTTTAGAAAATCAAAAAAAAAAACAAGTATATACGGCCGTAAGTTCGGCCAGGCCGAAGCTTATGTACCCTCCACCATGGATTGCATAGAAACTTCTACTGAAGACTGTCATCCAATATCGAATTACTTGGGTTGCGGTAACACTTGCCGATGGCAAGGTATCTTAAAACTCCTAACACCGTAATATATACCACATAGTCCATACGAGGTATATATTAAACTCAAAAAGACCATTTAAATACGTATATAATTAAGTTTAAAGTTTCTATAGAAATAAAATTTTGGGAAAATAAAATTTTGACAACATTTTCTATAGAAATAAAATTTGGAAAAAAATTTCTATAGAAATAAAATTTTGACAAAATTTTCTATAGAAATAAAATTTTGACAAAATTTTTTATAGAAATAAAATTTTGACAAAATTTTTATAGAAATAAAACTTTGACAAAATTTTCTATAGAAATAACATTTTGACAACATTTTCTATAAAAATAAAATTTTGGTAGATTATTTTTGGCTCGAGTGGCAACCATGATTATGAACCGATATAGACCAATTTTTGTGTGATTGGGGATCGGCTATATATAACTATAGACCGATATGGACCAATTTTGGCATGGTTATTAGCGGCCTTATACTAAGATTTCAACCGGATCGGATGAAAATCTGGGGAACGGCTTATATGGGGGCTATATATAATTATGGGCCGATGTGGACCAATTTTTGCATGGTCATTAGAGAACATATACCAACACCATGTACCACATTTCAGCCGGATCGGATGAAATTTGCTTCTCTTAGAGGCTCCGCAAGCCAAATCGGGGGATCGGTTTATATGGGGGCTATATATAATTATGGACCGATGTGGACCAATTTTTGCATGGTTGTTAGAGACCATATACTAACACCATGTACCAAATTTCAGCCGGATCGGCTGAAATTGGTTTCTCTTAGAGGGTCTGCAAGCCAAATTTGAGGTCCGTTATATATACGTAAAAGTGGACCGATATGGACCAATTTTTGCGTGGTTGGTAGAGACCATATACTAACACCATGTACTAAATTTCAGCCGGATCGGATGAAATTTGTTTCTCTTAGAGCAATCGCAAGCCAAATTTGGGGGTCCGTTTATATGGGGGCTATAAGTAAAAGTGGACCGATATGGACCAATTTTTGCGTGGTTGTTAAAGACCATATACTAACACCATGCACCAAATTTCAGCCGGATCGGATGAAATTTGTTTCTCTTAGAGCAATCGCAAGCCAAATTTGGGGGTCCGTTTATATGGGGGCTATAAGTAAAAGTGGACCGATATGGACCAATTTTTGCGTGGTTGTTAAAGACCATATACTAACACCATGTACCAAATTTCAGCCGGATCGGATGAAATTTGCTTCTCTTAGAGCAATCGCAATCCAAATTTGGGGGTCCGTTTATATGGGGGCTATACGTAAAAGTGGACCGATATGGCCCATTTGCAATACCATCCGACCTACATCAATAACAACTACTTGTGCCAAGTTTCAAGTCGATAGCTTGTTTCGTTCGGAAGTTAGCGTGATTTCAACAGACGGACGGACGGACGTCTTAGAGCAATATTTCGATGTGTTACAAACGGAATGACAAAGTTAATATACCCCCATCCTATGGTGGAGGATATAAAAATTTAAATCGGTCTAAAATTGCATGATCTAAGTAGCCAATTGACCGTTCCCGAATGTGAAATAAAATGTTCAACGAACTCGCCTCTCAAGAACTCCATTGTTACGTATGTTGTGTGGCATGTCGAACCGTCTTGTTGAAATCATATAAGCAAGTTAAGCTCCTCACTTCAATTGTTGTTAAATATTAACAAAAATTATATTAAGAGAGTGTTTTTTACAATCACAGTTAGGTTAGGTATAGTGGCAGACCGATGTTTCAAGCTCACTTAGACTATTCAGCCTATTGTGATACCACAGTGGTGAACTTCTCTTTTATCACTGAGCGCTGCCCGTTTCTATGTTAAGGTCTATGACAAGGGACCTCCTTTTTAATGCCGAGTGCGAACGGCGTTCCATATTGCAGTGAAACCACTTAAAGAAGCTTTGCAACCCTCAGAAATGTCACCAGCATTACTGAGGTGGGATAATCCATTGCTGAACAACTTTTTGGTGTTTGGTCGAAACTGGGTTTGAACCATGCATGCTAACCATTGCACCACGGTGGCTCCCTTCTTTTAAAATCAATTAACTTTTTTTCTATTAAAGAAAATCTTCATAAACTCAATGATAATGTCTTTTTATTATTATTTCATGGAATTTTCTTCTCGTATACGCAGGAGGTACGATTTCGAAGAATTTATAGAACTTCAACTTCTTAAAAATATTCGGGTTTTTCACTTTCAAGTTTTCCAACACATGACTTTCGATCCAACATTGTAAAATCTAAAATTAAATATGGCAAATAGATGTAGAGTAAATAATAATAAGAACTATGACACAATAACAACAATAGAATAAATCATCATCCGACTCATGACTGTACCAAAACCCCAACTACAAATAACCAACATATGACAGACGGAATATTTTGACAACCGCAAACAAAGACATAACCTGACCTAATCCAAACGACCTCATAAGACCGACTGACTAACTGACGGACCAAAATGACTGAGCACCCACTCACAAGTCACACTGTGAGGTTCAGCGCAGAGAATATGGTAGTAGTTTTTTATTTGACCCCCTACGATTAAAAAAAAAAATAATAAAGAATACAACAATGAAATACTACATATGTACTTGTATACCACAAAAAAAAAAAAACAAACAAATCACAAAAATATCAATCAATATTTTGGAGGATATGATTTGAGCCAAAATCCATAACCATAATGATACTCTTAAAATATCATAAAAAAAAGCATCACTATGCAGAAATGCTCTCTTAACAACAAGAACAACAAAATTAAACACATGTTACAAGAACAACAAGCACTAAACGACCGGAAACATATGAATACAACAAACATGCAGTGTTTCATTTTGCTAAGAAAAAGTCAAATAACAAACTTTGTGTAAAGATAAGTAGTGGTCTATGATGATGATCTTTACATGTAAAGATATACAGGCGGCGTCTGACGACGTCTGTTTTTAAGAAAGCGATTAATCAAATAAATTAATTGCCTCAATTGGGCACACTTTTATTTCTCTTTATTTATTTGTGTTCTTTTCTTTGCTTTTTTCACATAATTATTTCGTTTTTTGTATATTCTGTATATACAAAAAAAACTCTGTATTAAATATGTTGATGGTGAATTTTGTAACTTGACGATATCAACAACAACAACGACGACGACGACGATATATCTTCTGGGAATCCAACCATGGCATCTAACCAATCAAATACATTCTATCTCTCTCTCACTCTCGCCAACAATAATCATTCCAATGAAATGATCTACACTTCTGCAATAAATTTCTTCTGGTGGCATACAATGCAGGAGTTACGATTTTACTATCACTTACTGTGTTCCTTAATATGGTGGCCGAGACAATGCCGGCTACATCAGATGCAGTGCCACTATTGGGTAAGTTTTATTATATTCCAAAATCATATAATCAAAAAAGAAACCAAACAGAGAGTTGAAAAAAAAGGTTTTATTCACTACCAAATACAAACAATGATAACAAAACAAAAACCAAAGGAAAAAATCCTTTTAAAGAAGGTATTTAGTAAGTATAGAATATATGTGTTAAAATATTTTCAAAATAAAAATAAAAAATTAATATAATCTAAATTTATATGATATCTTTAGCCATTATATATATTAGCTACTAATACATGTTTTATATTTAAAAAATCAAAAACTTTAATTATAAAGAGTGTTGAAATCGTAATTGCTTGAAAATATAAACATTTAAGGGGAAAGGAAGAATCAGCAGAAAATGTTATTCTCTTTTATTGAGATACCTAATTCCATGAGTGTAAGTAACACTGATATATGAAAAAATCCTCTCTGGGTTCAAAGCAATCTGTTCTCAGCAAAACATGAAAAATCTTTGTAATAACCCATAGCTAATTTAGTATTGATGATATCACCCTGCTCTCCTTTAATCAGGGAGAGGAAATTTTATGGCTGTAGGGGGTTATGGGTAGTATTTTGAAGATATGATCCTGCTCTCGTTTATTGGGAGAGCAAATGTTTTTCGGCTTTAGGGGGCAATGTGTAGAATTTTTTGTGTTAGCCTGAGAAGCCACAATAAATATTATATTCATACTCACACATACCCTTTCTACACGTTTTGAAAATATGATCCAGCTCTCCTTTATCGAGAGAGCAAATGTTTTAATGCTGTAGGAGGCTATGGGTAGAATTTGTTTCTCTTCATTTTATTCCAAGACGATAGATGCAGTAAGCTTAATAAATATTACGCCTGCCTTTTATATTTCGGGATTAGAGAACAAACACAAATATTAATCATCAAAATCGGCTTTATTGTTTTTCAAAATATTCCCCATTATGCGCATACGTTCGAAGCACTTTTGACACTCCGATTGAAGTATCTCCAAAATATACAATCTGAACGCATCAATCACTTCTTCAGGTGTCGACTATTCGACTGCTGTTTACTTTCCGGCTTATACGCGTAAATTCACGCTACATCACCTGTGGTCATGCCATAGAACGGCGATCGTATTTTCGGAACATTTCTTTTAATCAATCGACACGAGCTTTATTTTAACGCAAACAAATTTATTTGCCACCACTGATGCACGTGTTTTGTGTTTGTATTTTGTCGCATTCGCGGCGAAGTACAGTCTAGAGATGATCTTTATGTTTTAGAACCAACCTTACTCTCCAAAATGCCCCAGTCCGGAAATTTTGATGGCCATTGAAATGATGCGATACACCTCCTTTTTAAGTCATTATTGCTTGACGTGTGCTAAGGGCAATGGTGCTATGTTCTGCTGGAATGTCTGCCCGGGGCTTCAAATCTGTCTTTAGGACATTTTACTCATAATATTCTGCATTTATTTTGATTGTAGGAGCGAAGAGGGGCCATCGGCCGTTGCGCTGGCTTTTTGGCATGTAAATTGATAATTTTTTTGTTTACCAACTGCTGAATTTTTAGAGTCGTCACATCGGGGAAAACTAAATGAGGTAGCTGGCCACTTTCGTGCCACGAAACAACTCCTTAGCTCCTTGCAGTCTAACTTTTTAGATGCAGTTCAAGCTCATTTTTCAATATGTGTTGCATCCGTTCTCACAATAAGTTAAGCTCACGAACAAGTTTTCTGCCACTTCTGCCACTTGAATTCGATGAAATCTGGCCTTTTCGAATCATTTCTGATGTTGATTCCGTTTGTTTTTCGCCCACTTTTTGGTCGCTATGCAAGACTGCCAGTATCACGGAAACGAGCATTGATACGAGAAACAAAAGACTTAATCAAATGTAAATGATGGAGGGCTCTTAACGTTAGCCACTTGTGGTTTTCCAGGCAAATATAAAACAATTACACGCTTGAATTACATTACGAATGACCTTATTTATGAATGCAGTAGATCAAAATGCTTTTGTAATCTTGTAAACAATAAAATGAACTGTTACTGGATTAAATCTGTCAATTCTCAGAGGAGTGATTTAGAAGTGATAGCAACATAAAGTTGGTTGCAATACATATAAGCTCGATGATAAATTAGAAATGTTCCAGAAGTCACCGGTTTGTTTGGCCCATAGTTCTCGAAGGAGCTGGATCTATGCAGTCAATACGATGCTTTTATATAGTATGTGTTGTTGAGTTGTATATACCAGAGAACTGCAACCGGTGGCTTTTTTATACCCTGTGCCACACTGTGGAACAGGGTATTATTTCGTATTGCAATCTTACCCATAAAATGTCGGTGGCAGTGAGTAAGACACCAATTACCATGCGATCTTTTACATTGATACAAATGCGAGAATAAAAACACCAATAGTATATAACAATGTTCGTATGCAGTGTCTTGCAATCTTAAACCAATCGACATCGTAACAACGCTCGGTAAACTAAAAACGAGGTTGGCACTTAAGTGTGATTGCACTCAACAACAACAATTACTAGCAGTTGGCATTAGCTCAAGAGAATTGAGAGAGTGCCAAATAAGAGAATACCAAACTGCTGAGCAGTGTTGCCAACTCCCCAAGGCCAAAAAGCACCAAAAATATATTATAAATTCTAACATACCACCTTCCACCACAAAATCGAAAATTAAATGCTCTACTAAAAAAAAAAAAAAAAAAACTTCCGAAGATGTATTATGAATTGAATTTTAAGAGGTTAAGGTGGGTATTAAGATCGAGTTTAGCTGCTAAAATAGTCATTTTTGCACAATTACTTTTCTTTAATAATTCATTTTAAGGAATACAAACTTTGCTTTGTGAAAATTTGGCTATTCCCCATTATAATAAAATTTGCAGCAAATATGCATAATTTTATACCGTTTATACTGATATAGTTTTCACTTTAGCGGCAAAACTCGAACTTAGTACTCACCACTATGAACCGCTATTTAAGTATACACATTGATCAGTTTTGATGCTTTCGTCCAATTCATTTTGATCAGTCATGTTTTTCAACTTTCAAAATATTAATATATGGAAGAAGTCTATTGCTTATTCCAATTCAGCGTGCTTTTGTGAATTTAATACAACGTTTTTAATGACATCTTTACCAAATTCGACTTTCCTACAGAATACCCTAAATAACAATATTAATTAAAAATAATCAATACCAACTTCATAAGAATCAAATTCTATATTTGGCAATAAATTTGAGTTTCTTCGGCTCTTGAAAGTCTAATCAAAATTTTTGTATCAATTAAACTTAATACTGTTCAAAATAAAAAAGCACCAAAAGCACTAAATGAAAATGCCAGAAAGCACCAAGTTGGTGCTTTTTTTGAAAAGGCACCAAAAAGGCAATTTGGTGCTTTGTAGAAATCAAAAAGCACTAAATTTGGTGCTGAAAGCACCAAATTGGCAACACTGCTGCTGAGATATGGGTAACCAATTTGTGTGATTGCTTTACTACGGTGTTTTCGAGAGACCAACACTCATACTAACAAACACAGACAGTCGTCGGTTGCATTGGATATTGGTGGTTGAAAATTTTTTTACCAATTGATGTTTTAAGATTGCAAATGTTGGTGTTTACAAATACACTGGCCGGTTGTGGTAGATCGCAGCCGTTCTCTGGTATATACCCTACGGGAATTTAGTTCACATTGCCACTAACGGACCTAACACAGGACTGGTACCAAAGCTTTGCAAAACTTTTCCTTTCTGGTGCTATTCGGAGAATGAAACAGGTTCCATAGAGTTTGTCCTAGACGGGCTCATAAGAACGTGTCTAGGGCCTAGTCCTACTAACATATGCCAATACATGTTCGTTGGAATTAGTCCAAACCATGCCCTGAAATGTAAATCTACCCCCATTAGTGACAAATATATTGATACATTTCCCGTAGGGTAACTTCAGATATATTCAGTTGTTTTCATTACACTAAATAAGTTCAGTTAATAAATACATTAAGTGAGACTTTACTATCATTTGAATATTTTCACATCTACAATTTAAATGCAGTTTATTGACAAAAAATTTTTCGCCATAAAGTGTGACCTTTCCACTCATAATTCACATTATTTCCACATGAAGCTTCCATTGTTCCCTGTTAAAGGAGTTATTGTTTTGCAACGCAATGTGTTACGGGGTCATGCAAACAAATCACGAATTGTCACAAACGGTTTTGCAATTGTTGGATTATCCACAGTGTGGAAATAGGTTCATGGACGACAATTCCTCACAAAGTGGCAAATAAAAACCAGAGAGCCATATTAAAAAAAAACACACACACGCACTCAGACCCAGCCACCTAACCATGTAGTTACGATTTCAACACATAAAAAAGGATATAAAATAAACAATTTTATGAAAAATCAATACTAAATTCAAATATTATTTAAAAACAGCTTAAACTTATTATATATTAATTTAGAAATGATAAGCCTAAAAATATGCTTCAAAAATCCCAACACACAAAACCAATATCCCTGACATACACATTTTCAAAACAGGTCTCAAATGCATTTATATTCTCAAATTCTAATATTATTAATATAATTTTATGACGCAAAAAAAGGTTCAAATCTATGGAGAATAAACACCAGAACCGTAATCCTTTCACATCCATTAAACCACAAATGTTGTTCATAAGAATTTCATATATAAACTAGAAAGCCATTAAAATCATCGCCTATTACTATTATTATTTTAATGATTTCTCTCTTAGAAATACAATATTGTCCTTTATACATATCTGGTTTTGTTTTTGTTTGCTTTCCTTACACAAAATTATCATAATAAAATATAAAAAAAAACCTCGAACAGAAAAAAAATCCGGAAAAGTAAGCAAAATTCTCCAATAAAATTACTAGGAATCAATGGACAGAACGACTAAATCCAAACCCCAAAAAAACCATATCAATTGACAATGCTGAATGCATAAAATACCAATTTCATCATTCTCATGCACATCATCATTGAGAAAAACCCTAGTATATTTGGTTATCGTGCCCATTTATGGCTTCTTGAAGAAGTCTATGGAAATCATGGGTGAAATCTGTTTTTAGCACCTAATAATATTTCCAGTTAAATAAAATGCTTTTTCTTTTTGCGCCAAATGACTTTTTATGAAAGTCAGCCGTATTGTCGTTCCTTCTTTGCCTCTTCTGTTTTGAATGATTTTATGTGCTTTTTTTCTTGAGATTTAATTTTATTTTTATTTACCACCATTTGTGGAAGAAATCCAATAGACAGGGATTGCTTGTAAAGGGAAATGTCGTTGTTTTTCTCTTCTATTTAACCACAAATTTTTACGACCAATCATTTTCAATGGGAAGTTTTCGAATATTACTACTACATATTGAAGGGATATATCGTGGAGAGTGTGCTTAAGGATCCAATTATGATGAAACGATATAAAAATTTGTAAAGCAAGGATAAGCATATGACATGTTCACACATTTTATGGATTCAGAAGAATGTTTCTGGCTCTTCTCCAAGTATTAGGATGCTGTCATTACCAAAAATTCGAAATTTAAATTAAAATTCTTTACAAATATCCTCAAAAACCAATGGACAAGTTTTTCTGAAAAAATAGGCTCTGCTGTAGAAAACCCGCAATAATTTAAAAATTGACAACAATATCCAATTTTTGTCATACCAGCTTGCGAGTTGCAATAAGCTCATGATTTCGAAAAACTAAACCAGAAAACTGGTGATCAAAATATCATCCGAAACCAGACGTCAACAAAATTAATCGTGGGTATAAAAACTCTTCGAATTTCTATGTCATGCAAATCGTCTTCTAATTGCTCGAGAAACGAAAAAAAAACATGAACCAAAAATTGTATATGAATGTGAGTCATCTTCATTATTTCTATATTTATGGGAAATATTGTTCTGTTAGGGGCTTGGGCCCACGGTTGCCACAGTTGGTAGAATTCTACCAAAAACGGTAGATTTTTTTGTGTTTGGTAGAATTCTTCATGTTTTGGTCAATTTTGCAAAGTATTCCTCTTTGACAAAAGTTTCTATAGAAATAAAATTTTAACAAAATTTTCTATAGAAATAAAATTTTGACAAATTTCCTATAAAAATAAAATTTTGGCAAAATTTTCTATAAAATTAATATTTTGAAAAAATTGACAAAATATTCTATAAAAATAAAAGTTTGACAAAATTTTCTCTAGAATAAAAAAATTGACAAAATTTTCTATAGAAGTAAAATTTTAACAAAATTCTATAGAAATAAAAATTTTACAACATTTTCTATAGAAATACAATTTTGACAGAATTTTCTATATAAAAAAAAAAATTTGGCAATATTTTCTATAGAACTAAAATTTTGACAAAATTTTCTATAGAAATAAACTTTTGATAAAATTTTCTATAGAAATAAATTTTGACGAAATTTTCTAAAAAAATT
Organism: Haematobia irritans; assembly: GCF_050003625.1. Taxonomy (NCBI): domain Eukaryota; kingdom Metazoa; phylum Arthropoda; class Insecta; order Diptera; family Muscidae; genus Haematobia; species Haematobia irritans. The sequence goes on along the minus strand of NC_134399.1, from coordinate 199,804,682 downwards.
AAATTTTGACAAAATTTTCTATAAAATAAAATGTTGACAAAATTTTCTATAAAAATTAAATTTTAACAAAATTTTCTATAGAAATAAAATTTTGACAAAATTTTCTATAGAAATAAAATTCAAAATTTTCTATAGAAATAAAATGTTGACAAAATTTTCTATAAAAATAAAATTTTAACAAAATTTTCTATAGAAATAAAATTTTGACAACATTTTCTATAGAAATGAAATTTTGACAAAATATTCTATACAAATAACATTTTAACAAAATTTTCTATAAAAATAAAATTTTAACAAAATTTTCTATAGAAAAAAAATTTTGAAAAAATTTACTATAGAAATAAAATTTGACAAAATTTTATATAGAAATAAAATTTTGACAAAATTTTCTATAGAAATAACATTTTAACAAAATTTTCTATAAAAATAAAATTTTAACAAAAGTTTCTATATAAATAAAATTTTTAACGAAATTTTCTACAGAAATAAAATTTTTAACAAAATTTTCTATAGAAATAAAATTTTAATAAAATTTTTTTATAGAAACAAAATTTTGAAAAAATTTTCTATAGAAATAAAATTTTGAAAAAATTTTCTATAGAAAAAAAAATTGAAAAAATTTTCTATACAAATAAAATTTTGAAAAACTTTTCTATAGAAATAAAATTTTGACAAAATTTTCTATATAGAAGAATAGAATTTTGACGAAATTTTCTAAAAAAATAAAAATTTGACAAAATTTTCTATAAAAATAAAATGTTGACAAAATATTCTATAGAAATAAAATTTTGACACATTCTCTTATAAAAATAAAATTTTAACAAAATTTTTAGAAATAACATTTTGACAAAATATTCTATAGAAATAAAATTCCGACAAAATTTTCTATAGAAATAACATATTAACAAAATTTTCTATAAAAATAAAATTTTAACAAAATTTTCTATAGAAATAAAATTTTTGACAAATATAGAAATAAAATTTTTGACAAAATTTTCTATAGAAATAAAATTTTGGCAAATTAATATTTTGAAAAAATTGACAAAATTTTCTATAAAAATAAAATGTTAACAAAATTTTCTATAGAAATAAAATTTTGACAAGAAATAAAATTTTGACAAAATTTTCTCTAGAAATAAAATTCTGACAAAATTTTCTATAGGAATGAAATGTTGACAAAATTTTCTATAGAAATAAAATTTTGACAAAATTTTCTATATAAATAACATATTAACAAAATTTTCTATAAAAATAAAATTTTAACAAAATTTTCTATAGAAATAAAACTTTTGACAAATATAGAAATAAAATTTTTGACAAAATTTTCTATAGAAATAAAATTTTGGCAAATTCATATTTTGCAAAAATTTACAAAATTTTCTATAAAAATAAAATGTTAACAAAATTTTCTATAGAAATAAAATTTTGCCAAAATTTTCTCTAGAAATAAAATTCTGACAAAATTTTCTATAGAAATGAAATGTTGACAAAATTTTCTATAAAAATAAAACTTAACAAACAAAATTTTCTATAGAAATAACATATTAACAAAATTTTCTATAAAAATAAAATTTTAACAAAATTTTCTATAGAAATAAAATTTTTGACAAAATTTTCTATAGAAATAATATTTTGGCAAATTAATATTTTGAAAAAATTGACAAAATTTTCTATAAAAATAAAATGTTAACAAAATTTTCTATAGAAATAAAATTTTGACAAGATTTTCTATTGAAATACAATTTTGACAAAATTTTCTAAAGGAATGCAATTTTGACAAAATTTTCTACAGAAATAAAATTTTGACACAATTTTCTATAGAAAAATATTTTGACAAAATTTTCTCTAGAAATAAAATTCTGACAAAATTTTCTATATAAATGAAATGTTGACAAAATTTTCTATAAAAATAAAACTTAACAAAAAATTTTTATAGAAATAAAATTTTGACAAAATTTTCTATAAAAATAAAATCTTAACAAAATTTTGTATAGAAATAAAATTTTGACAAAATTTTCTATAACAAAAAATTTTGACAAAATTTTCTATAGAAATAAAATTTTAACAAAATTTTCTATAGAAATAAAATGTTAACAAAATTTTCTATAGAAATAAAATTTTTGACAAAATTTTCTATAGAAATAAAATTTTTGACAAAATTTTCTATAGAAATAAAATTTTGACAAAATTTTCAATAGAAATAAAATTTTAACAAAATTTTCTATAGAAATAAAATGTTAACAAAATTTTCTATAGAAATAAAATTTTTGACAAAATTTTCTATAGAAATAAAATTTTTGACAAAATTTTCTATAGAAATAAAATTTTGACAAAATTTTCAATAGAAATAAAATGTTGACAAAATTTTCTATAGAAATAAAATTTTTACAAAATTTTCTATAGAAATAAAATTTGACGAAATTTTCTAAAAAAATAAAATTTTGACAAAATGTTCTATAGAATTAAAATTTTGACAAAATTTTCTATAGAAATATAATTTTGACGAAATTTTCTACAAAAAAATAAAATTTTGACAAAATTTTCAATAAAAATAAAATGTTGACAAAATATTCTATAGAAATAAAATTTTGACACATTCTCTTATAAAAATAAAATTTTGACAAACTTTTCTATAAAAATAAAATTTTGACAAAATTTTCTATAGAAATAAAATTTTGAGAAAATATTCTATAGAAATAACATTTTGACAAACTTTTTCTATAGAAATAAATTTTTGACAAAATTTTCTATAGAAATAAAATTTGACAAAATTTTCGATAGAAATAAATTTTTGACAACATTTTCTATAGATATAAAATTTTGACAAAATTTTTATAGAAAAAAAAATTGACAAAAATTTCTATAGAAATAACATTTTAACAAAATTTTCTATAAAAATAAAATTTTAACAAAATTTTCTATAAAAATAAAATTTTAATAAAATTTTCTATAGAAATAAAATTTTTGACATATTTTTCTATAGAAATAAAATTTTGGCAAAATTTTCTATAGAATAAAATGTTGACAAAATTTTCTATAGAAATAAAATGTTGACGAAATTTTCTACAGAAATAAAATTTTGACAACATTTTCTACAGAAATAAAATTTTGACAACATTTTCTATAGAAATAAAATTTTGACAACATTTTCATTAAAAAAAACAGACAAAATCTTCTATTGAAATAAAATGTTGACAAAATTTTGTATAGAAATAAAATTTAGACAATATGTCCTATAGAAATAAAATTTTCTACAAAAATAAAATTTATATATATACATATATATTTTTTTTTTTTTGTTAAAATTTCTCTAAAAGTAAAATTTTGACAAATCTTCCTATGAAAATAAAAATTTCACAAAATTTCCTGCTAAAATAGGATTTTTACTAATTATCCTATAAAAATAACATTTTGACAAAATTTTCTATAAAAATACAATTTTGACAAAATGTTCTATAAAAACAAAAATTTTGAAAATTTTTTCTATAGAAATAAAATTTTAATAAAATTGTCTATAGAAATACAATTTGGATAAAATTTTCTATAGAAATCAAATTTTAACAAAATTTTCTTTAAAAAAAAATATAGAAGTAAAATTTTGACAAAATAAGATTTTTTGTTTCGTAGTTTTTTGGTAAAATTTTCTCCAAATTTTGGTAGACTATTTTTGGGTCGAGTGACAGCCGTGCTTGGGCCCCCAAAGTTCACCAATGTGGTGTCACAATGGACTGAATAGTCTAAGTGAGCCTGATACGCTGGGCTGCCACCTAACCTAACCTAACCTTGGGCCCCAAAAGAAATTCTGCTTCCATTGCTAGTCCAAATGCTAGATTTGCCCTTTGCCGTGTAATAAAAGGGAGCAAAGTTTTCTTTTCTATAATTTGAGGATTCGCTGTGCTTCTTTACAATAAAAATTTAATCTTCATTACCATGAACTAACTAAAAAACGAACTACATCGAGATTTTAAATCTTCCACTTATCTCGCCTTTAATCTCGTTATCGTTCCTCTCTTGAGTAGGCACAGTGTTTCAATCCTGGCTTGTTTGCAAACAATCCATTACCAAAACCCTTGCAGGACTTCAATCAAACCATCGCCATGTAATCTTGGAGATATAGCAAGGTATTTCCACTCTGGTTCCACGTATATTAGTGAGGAATATTAGTGGAGATATCCAGCGATCAGGTTGCGTCCGAGCAGGGACCGAATTATGTTAAGTAACATAATCAAAGAAACAGAGAAGTTCTTGCTGAAATTTAATTGGTCCACCGCTATATGAACTTGGAGATATAACAAGGTATTTCCACTGATTTGCAATGCTACATTTGTGGGGATATCCAGCGATGAAATGGCGCCCGAGCATAGACACAAGTAAATAACATAATCAAAGCAACATATTCTTGCTGAACTTCAATTGGTCCATCGCCATGTGATCTCGGAGATATAACGCAGTATTTCCACTCAAGTGCAATGGTGTGTTCGTGGGGAAATCCAGCGATCAGGTTGCGCCCGAGCAGGGGCCCAAGTAAAGCAACAGATTCTTACTGAACTTCAGTTGGTCCATCACCATATGAATTTAGATGTGTAACAAGGCTTTTCCACTCATGTGCTATGGACATTAGTGAAGAAATTTAGCGATCAGATTGCGCCCGAGCAGGGACCCAAGTAAATAACATAATTAAAGCAACAGTTTCTGTTGAGAGGTTCATCTTTCCTTCTGATTACTTCCAAGTCATTTCAAAGCCTCTATTAAATTTGAAAGCAATCGGTGTCCAACCAGTGTTCAGCCATCGAAGAGCTGCCAGACTAGGAACCAATATAAATAAACTAAACGAAGTAGTTTTATCATTACATCTAAATCATTTTTAAGTATCAAGTCACGACAGCATAACCATTTGCCCAGTCCCATGGGCTTATAGCCTTGACTCGTATTCATCGGTATACTGATTGAAGAGTCGCCCGAGTATGAACTTCTGAGCATCATGGGATTATAGGCTCGTATGCTTTTAGTGAGGAAATCCACCACTAAAGTGGCGCCCGAGCACGGACCAGAGTAAATGAACTAATCGAAGTATTTTTACGATTATATCGAAATCATTTCTAAGTGAAGAGGTTATAGCCTATGGATTGAATAGTTGGGGATCTATTTCAGCAAGACGTTTATTTCCACCATAGAGGAACTCAATTAATCTCTAATTGAACTCAATTAATCTCTCATTGTATGAACTTCCGAGCATCATGGGATTATAGAATCGTATGCTTTTAATGAAGAAATCCACCACTAAAGTGGCGCCCGAGCATGGACCAGAGTAAATGTACTAATCGAAGTATTTTTCTGATTTTATCGAAATCATTTCTAAGTAAAGAGGTTATAGCCTATGGATTAAATAGTTGGGGATCTATTTCAGTAAGACGTTAATTTCTACCATAGATGAACTCAATTAATCTCTCATTGCATGGCGTGAAAAATCAAAACTAAAAATTATGTGACAATCAAACTTTACAAAAATATCTTCTTGAGAAATGTTGTTTGGAATGTTAGCTTGTTCTTCAAATACGCCTCTTTTGTTAGAAAACCCCAACATCCTATGATAAAGTTGACATGTTCCTATTATTGAACTCGTTTTTACTTTCTTTAATGAATAACGTTATACAGCATTTTCCATTTTCTCCATAATCTCCGTTTTTTTTTAATGAAAATCCTATATCACATACCAGGACAAAATAAAAAATCTTATCATGATAATGATACATTTGAGACCATTGAGGTAGTTTTCAATTAAATTTTATTTCCTTTAACTACTTCCTTTCCCCAAGATTCCCATCTACAATTTGAACATTTATTTAATTTTCGGATACAAATTTTAATTTTATGATTCAAGACATATAAAAACGTTTAAGTTTATGTTGAAAAATATTTCACTTATGGCCATTAGCCATCATATAACGAGCATCCCATATGAAAAAAGGATATGACAATACGGCAATGCTTCCATAACCAGTTGACACACAGATCCCACTACCATTCACTAAGACAGTATGATTTATTCATCAGCGAAAAACCTAAGACATTGGTGGTCAGACAAATTGTATAAAGGTCGTATGGCCTTGGGGCTTGCTAAGACTTTATGACAGACTTACATTCGTTTTCAGATAGCTTTATTCGTTTTAGGGCCGCTTTCTAAATATCTTGTTATTAGTTATCGTATCGATAAAACAGCTGATCGCTTAGAAAAATTTAAATTTTCCGGTTAAGTATTAATCGGAAGTTGGAAAATTGGGCCTTAAATTAACTAAATTGTAATTTAAAGAAATTTTTTCGTTAAAACTTAAGCCTAGGAAAAAATGTTCATATATACAATGAAATTTTTCGCTGCTGCTATGAATGCATAATAATGCAAACTTTTCGTTAAGTTAATAAAGAATTTCGTTAGCTGACTTTTTAAAGAAATTGTCTTTGTTATAAAACAAAAAAAAAAAGCGTCGCCAAAAAATTAGTGAAAATTTCCTTTTTTAATACGAAAGTGCTATAAAATTGCAACAGAAACGATGAATTCAACATGACCTATGGCAATAGGATGGATGTCCGAACAGCCGATGCATTGAATTTGCACCACCTCTTGAGGTGTGATACGATTAAAATATTAGTCGTTGATTTTTTGTTAACATGTATTTGAAATCTAAACTCAACGAAAAGTTTACTTGAATCCAAAGAATTTTACTTTCCCTCAAGGATTTTGGTATTGAATCCGAGTCTAAAATCCGGCTTCTTTAAAATAAATATATTTTTAGGGATCAATTAAATTAAATTTTTTAGGGATCAATTAAATTAAATTTAGGATCAATTAAATTAAATTTAATTTTAATTGATTATTTAAATTTACATTTAATTAAAATTAAAGATGACTTAAATAGAAATTTCATTATATTTTTGTGATATATTAATAAAGAAATTCACGTAGAATGCCATTATAAGTATCCAAATTATAACAGAGACTTAAAAGTAAAAAATTGGTTTTTAATTCCGAAGAAACAGATACAAAATCCTCAAAATAATATTTGGCCTATATTTGAAGCGTTTTTATCATAAATCGAAGGATTCAATATTTCAGTTAATTTAAATCAAAAAAAAACTTTTCCTTTATTCTAAGGAAAATTTGCCTTAGCTTAAAAATATATGACTTTACACAGAGGGACGCAAATTTTCCAAATTTGTATTCTAAATATAATAAAATTGAAGCAGAGATTATAAACTTTCTTTTAATTAAAATTTCATTATTTTGAACAAATTTGTCCTTAATATTGTGTAAATAGCGCATACAAAAATTTAGATTGCGTAATCTTTAACAACACGTAAATATATATTTTTGTCAGTGTAACAAAGCTATCTGAAAACAAACTTACATCTCCATCAAGATTCCATCCTTAGTTTATCTGTCTCGCTGCGATAGTAGATCAAATTTATTTTCATTCCCTTACACATGATTTTCTTTGGAGAAATCTTAAAGGATTTACTTGAAAACGGTATTTCCTTCTTAAGACTGACACTGAACATTTAGTACACATCGTTTTGTTTTGTTATATGACTCTTAAGATTCATCTCTGTTGAAGTATTAATAATTTATAATGGTAAGAAAGAAGATAATGTGATAAAATCAACAATAGAAAAAAGTCAACATCTCGAAAGGATGTTAAAAGTTTGAGAGGTTATTACAAAAAGTGGTCCCTTGGATCCAATGAACCAACTACACCCCATTTACAACAACATAGTGAAGCATCCTGTTCAACTTTCCAAGGTAAGTTATTAATTGTTGTTTATTTTATTCTACAAACTTCTACATCTTGCTATTTCTGCTCCTTATTCTTTGGTCAAATCTGCTGTGTAACTGCAGAACATATTCCTACTGACTAGGTCAGTAGAAGTAAAAGGAAAATGAAAAACAGCAACAAAACCTAAAGAGACAAATCCTTTGGTCTTTGGTCTATGTATTTATTTTTATACTTTGTAGTTGTAGTTGTTGATTATCCAAGTAGACCTTTAGATAGATATTTAATTACCTAACGAATAATAACAACATCAAAGACAATCCTTCTAATAAATAAATATTTATTTACAACACAATTAATTATCTAGTACTACTAATATACCTATCTACTTGTTTTTGAAATTTTAAACCTAAAGTAGCTATAGAGATATACCATTAATAATATAAATAATACTTACATTGAATATTGAATGATTTATTATATAGCATATTAAAATTGATAAATATAAAAAATAGTGTCTTTAAATAATCATTGCCTTGGAAATATCCAAATCAAATATGGGTGATGAGTTTCATCCCATTTAATATTGTTGAATAGATAAATTAATTAATTAATTATCTAAAAACGTAATTAATCCAATCCAGAAAATTATTTAATAAATCAAAATTTTTAGAAAATGTGAATACACAAACTCCCTGGTACCCTTAAACTGCATTCTCCATTTGTAAATACATATCGTTATATTCATTCAATTTATTAAATTTTCTCTCTCTCTCTCTCAATACCACCACCAACCACTACACTCTCTTTGTTTCATTTTGCCACCTCTGATAATAACATTTACTCACCTTCTTACACATACATACACACGCGTCTTTGTTTCAAGTCATCATATTTATGATGACTTAAGTCATCGTATATCTATATGAAAATTTCATATATAACAAAAATATTGAGACTATAAAAAAGTATGCTTTTTTAAAAGAGATTTAATAATTCAAATAGACAAAAAATCGATCAAAATTTTGAGAGATTGATCAAAATGGGTTTCCAACAAGAGGTGTTATTTTGAATTATCCGGTATTTCGGTAGCTAGTACTTTTGGATCTCAGCAATGTTTGAATGTTGTGCCAAAACCATTTCTTTATAAGCATATCCCGGGATCCTCTATACATTTTTTCCACTTCCGATGAAGTTCTTTTGGACCAGTCTTAAAACAAACGCTTGTTTTGGACTACTAAATGTAGCAAAATCGACCTTACTGCTAATCTTACTCCAAAATGCCTTTAGGCGCAACAGCATTGAGATTACGGTCGCCACTCGCCAAATCTGAAGAAACTTAAAAAAATTTTCTCAAGACTTAATCTTTTTAGAAAATTATGTTAAATTTTTAATTCTATAGAAAATTTTGTCAACATTTTATTTCTATAGAAAATTTTGTCAAAATTTTATTTCTAAAGAAAATTTGGTCAAAATTTTATTTCTATAGAAAATGTTATCACAATTTTATTCCTATAGAAAATTTTGTCAATTTTTATTTCTATAGAGAATTTTGTCAAAATTTTATTTCTAAAGAAAATTTTGTCAAAATTTTGTATCTATAGAAAATATTGTCAAAATTTTTTTCTATGGAAATTTTTTTCAACATGTTATTTCTATAGAAAATTTTGTCAAAATTTTATTTCCATTGAAAATTTTTTCAAAATTTCATTTCTATAGAAAATTTTGACAAATTTTTATTTCTATAGAAAATTTTGTCAAAATTTTATTTCCATACAAAATTTTGTCAAAATTTTATTTCCATTGAAAATATTGTGAAAATTTTATTTCCATAGAAAATGTTGTCAAAATTTTATTTCCATAGAAAATCTTGTCAAAATTTTATTTCCATAGAAAATTTTGTCAAAATTTTATTTCTATAGAAATTATTGTCAACATTTTATGTTATTTCTATAGAAAATTTTGCCAACATTTTATTTCTATAGAAAATATTGTCAAAATTTTATTTCTATAGAAAATATTGTCAAAATTTTATTTCTAAAGAAAATTTTGTCAAAATTTTATTTCTAAAGAAAATTTTGTCATAATTTTATTTGTATAGAAAATTTTGTCAAAATTTTATTTCTGTAGAAAATTTTGTCAACAATTTTATTTCTATCGAAAATATTGTCAAAATTTTATTTCTATAAATATTTTTTTAAAATTTAATTTCTGTAGCAAATTTTGTCAAAATGTTGTATCTATAGAAAATATTGTCAAAATTTTTTTCTATGGAAGATTTTGTCAACATGTTATTTCTAAAGGAAATTTTGTCGAAATTTTATTCTATAGAAAATTTTGTCAAAATTTTATTTCTATAGAAAATTTTGTCAAAATTTTATTTCTATAGAAAATTTTGTCAAAATTTTATTTTACAGAATTTTGTCAACATTTTATTTCTATACAGCATTTTGTCAAAGTTTTATTTCTAAAGAAAGTGTTGCCAAAATTTTATTTCTAAAGAAAGTGTTGTCAAAATTTTGTTTCTATAGAAAATTTTGTCAAATATTCATTTCTATATGTCAACATTTTATTTCTGTAGAAAATTTTGTCACAGTTTTATTTCCATAGAAAATTTTGTCAAAATTTTATTTCCATAGAAAATTCTGTCAAAATTTTATTTCCATACAAAATATTGTCAAAATTTTATTTCTATAGAAATTTTTTTAAAATTTAATTTCTGTAGCAAATTTTGTCAAAATGTTGTACCTATAGAAAATATTGTCAAAATTTTTTTCTATGGAAGATTTTGTCAACATGTTATTTCTAAAGGAAATTTTGTCGAAATTTTATTCCTATAGAAAATTTTGTCAAAATTTTATTTCTATAGAAAATTTTGTCAAAATTTTATTTCTATAGAAAATTTTGTCAAAATTTTATTTTACAGAATTTTGTCAACATTTTATTTCTATACAGCATTTTGTCAAAGTTTTATTTCTAAAGAAAGTGTTGCCAAAATTTTATTTCTAAAGAAAGTGTTGTCAAAATTTTGTTTCTATAGAAAATTTTGTCAAATATTCATTTCTATATGTCAACATTTTATTTCTATAGAAAATTTTGTCACAATTTTATTTCCATAGAAAATTCTGTCAAAATTTTATTTCCATACAAAATATTGTCAAAATTTTATTTCCATTGTAAATATTGTCAAAATTTTATTTCCATAGACAATTTTGTCAAAATTTTATTTCCATAGAAAATTTTGTCAAAATTTTATTTCTATAGAAAATATTGTCAAAAGTTTATTTCCAAAGAAAATTTTGTCAAAATTTAATTTCTATAGAATTCTAAAGAAAATTTTGTCAACATTTAATTTTTATAGAAAATATTGTCAAAATTTTATTTCGATAGAAAATTTTGTCAACATTTTATTTCGATAGAAAATTTTGTCAAAATTGTATTTCTATAGAAAATTTTGTTAAAACTTTGTATCTATATAAAATATTGTCAAAATTTTTTTCTATGGAAAATATTGTCAAATTTTTTTCTATGGAAAATATTGTCAAAATTTTTTTCTATGGAAAATTTTGTCAACATATTATTTCTAAAGAAAATTTTGTCAACATTTTATTTCTATATAACATTTTGTCAAAATTTTTTTTCTAAAGGGTTGCCAAAATGTTATTTCTATGGAAAATTTTGTCATAATTTTATTTCTATAGAAAATTTTGTCATAATTTTATTTCTATAGAAAATTTTGTTAAAATTTAATTTCTGTAGAAAATTTTGTCAAAATTTAATTTCTATAAAAAATTTTGTCAAAATTTTATTTCTATTGCAAATTTTGTCAAAATTTTATTTCTATTGCAAATGTTGTCAAAATTTTATTTCTATAGAAAATTTTGTCAAATATTTATTTCTATATTTCAAAATTTTATTTCTATAGAAAATTTTGTCAAAAATTTTTTTCCATAGACAATTTTGTCAAAATTTTATTTCCATAGAAAGTTCTGTGAAAATTTTATTTCCATACAAAATTTTGTCAAAATTTTATTTCCATAGAAAATATTGTCAAAATTTTATTTCCATAAAAAATATTGTCAAAATTTTATTTCCATAAAAAATTTTGTCAAAATTTTATTTCCATAGAAAATTTTGTCAAAACTTTATTTATTTCGAAAATTTTGTCAAAATTTTATTTCTATAGAAAATATTGTCAACATTTTATTTCTAGAAAATATCGTCAACATTTTATGTTATTTCTATAGAAAATTTTGTCAAAATTTTATTTCCATAAAAAATTTTGTCAAAATTTATTTCTATAGAAAATATTGTCAAAATTTTATTTCTATAGAAAATGTTGTCAAAATTTTTTTCTTTGGAAAATTTTGTCAACATGTTATTTCTAAAGAAAATTTTGTCAAAATTTTAATTCTATAGAAAATTTTGTCAAAAATTTATTTCTAAAGAGAATTATGTCAAAATTTTATATCTATAGAAAATTTAGTCAAAATTTTATTTCTATAGAAAATTTTGTCAACATTTTATTTCTATAGAAAATTTTGTTAAATTTTTTTTTCTGTAGAATATTTTGTCAAAATTTAATTTCTATAGAAAATTTTGTCAAAATTTAGTATCTATAGAAAATATTGTCAAAATTTTTTTTCCAATGAAAATTTTGTCAACATGTTATTTCTAAAGAAAATTTTGTCAAAATTTTATTTCTATAGAAAATTTTGTCAAAATTTTATTTCTATAAAAAATTTTGACAAAATTTTATTTCTATAGAAAATGTTGTCAACATTTTATTTCTATACAAAATTTTGTCAAAATTTTATATCTATAGAAATATATATATATATATATCTATAGAAAATTTTGTCAAAATTTTATTTCCTAGAAAATTTTTTCAAATTTTTATTTCTATAGACAATTTTGTCCAAATTTTATGTCTATAGCAAATTTTGTCAAAATTTTATTTCTATAAAAAATTTTGCCACAATTCTATTTCTATAGAAAATATTGTCAAAATTTCATTTCTATAGAAAATATTGTCAAAATTTCATTTCTATAGAAAATATTGTCAAAAGTTAATTTCTATAGAAAAGTTTGTCAAAATTTTATTTCTATAAAAAATTTTGTCAAGATTTTATTTCTTTAGAAAATTTTGTCAAAATTTTATTTCTAAAGAGACTTTTGTCAACATTTTTATTTCTATAGAAAATTTTGTCAACATTCTTATTTCTATAGAAAAATTTTTTAAAATTTTATTTCTATAGAAAATTTTGTAAAAATTTTTATTTCTATAGAAAAATTTGGAAAAGTTATATTTCTATAAAAAATTGGAGTAGCTCTTAGTGGGAGAAGAATATTTTGCAAAATCTACTACAACATCAAGAATTCAACCAACCTACCAAATTTTACCATTTTTGGTAGAATTCTACCAGCTGTGGCAACCGTGATTGAGATCCGGAGATTTTGATGATCATTGTGGGGTAGAAAGGGAGCGAAGATCCTCATTTTTAAGCCATTATTGATCAACGTGATGGTGCTATGACCTGTTGCAATGTCCATGGTGTTCGTCCGTAATGTTTGTCCGCCCAGGGCTTTGATACTGTCTTTAGAACATTTTCCAGATAATATATGGGATTATTTTGACCCCACGGCCGATGAATTCGAGTAATTAGCAACCATCGTCCGTTAAGATGGTCCACACTACCAGATGGTAGAGGGGAAGTAAATCCAACTATTTTATTTTCACCTCCGAAATGCCTTTTATGTTTCTTGAAGATTTTATACAAATATATATTTTTTTTTCATTAATTCCACGCTGGAGACGTCTCTTACCGAGCAAATAACAACCAAGGTGTGTCTAGGTTCTATCGCAAGATTGCTATGTTACATTTGAGGAATTTAAAGCAAGTTTTCCCCCTCGACAACCTAATATTAACATATGTTACGAGGTTTACACTCAAGGTCCCTTTTAGACAAAATTATATTAAATCTAGCTCAATTAATTTAAAAATATATGAAATTCTCATTTGTCATATTTCTTTAGCAAAACTACAATACACTTCATAAAGAAATGACATAGATTTCATTTTTTTTCTCTTAATTCACACATACACTCATCATCATCTCTTCAATCTATTTAACCATACAAACATTCATCTTTCGTTTGTTTGAAATTTAGTTTATGTGTTTTGTTTTTAGTTTTCTTTCTATTTGTTTGGCCATAAGTTTGTTGCTTTAATTTTTGCCTCTTTGTAAAGAAAAAAGCCAACAAGCAAACCAAAAAAAAATAAATCAACATAACACAAGAAAACCCAGCAAGCTTTCTGGCTGATGATGTGTTGGCCAAAGGCAATGAAATCAAAAACAAATCACATTCTCACATACACAAATACGCCTACATATCTTTGATCAAAAAGACCAGAGCAACAAAACAATACTAACAATGACAACATATAAATGCATGGCCACACCACCACCCACCAGCCCACCATTACATACACATAGTTATTAGCATATATAAGTTGGATCCAAGAATTCAAAAATCAGCAATGCTAAATGACATTCAACCAGCAAATTAAATCATGGCCTTGCAACCAAATTAAAGAAAGTAAATAATAGGCAAGAATTGTGCACTAAAATATCCCCCCTTCAAAAAAAATGCAAAATAATTAAACTCCTTTTTCGTTAATAATAAAATAAAATTTAAACAAATCATAAAGTTAAACATTTCCAACAAAAATTTAATAAAGATTGGCAAACTCAATTTAAAAATTTAATTAAAAGCAAAACCGTTAATATTTTAAATTATATACACACACATATATATATGCATTTAATACTCAGATCACAAATACAACTACACCACTATATATTTCACACATATACACATACGATTTTTTTTTTCGTTAAGAAACCCATACATGTATGAGTTCAAAAGAGTTTTTTTTCCTATTTTTTTATTTAATTATCTCCTTCTCTTCTTATCTGTCCAAAAATAACATAATTTTTAGAAGAAAACAAATACAAAACTAAATTATATAAGAGGACTGGTATGGATTAAGAAGAAAAATATTTATATACATATATAATAAAACAGAAATGGAAAATATACTGCACACTTCTCAATGTCCCTTGTTTTTCAATCTACTACAACCCAAGCGAATATTTCTAAGAGCATTTCTAATTGTATACATACATATAACAGCGTACTGAGAAACTGATGTTGTCCACATCTGATGAGAGTATTTTTAATAAATGTAAGCTATATAACATTTGGTGATAAATATATATGGAATATTTTCCCAGATGTGAACTGATGTGGCTGATATTTTGTAGGTAGGTTATTCTTATGTTATAACAAAAATATTTGTGAAGAGCAATATTTTTTTAATATTTTTTATATTTATTATTATTTTAAATTTTATTGTTCAAAAACAAAAAAATAATATCAAATTTTAGAATCAGATTTGATTTGTTCAAATTTGCTATATTTAACACGAATTATGGTATTCAAGCCGTGGACAAAATCATCACACGCTGCACGAAATTGTATCTGCGGTATTTTGGCCCAATCTGGGTGTGGTGCCTTGAAATGATCGCCACTTCGATATTTTTTATTGGCAACCTTATTCTCTAAAATGTCTCATGCGCAAAAGTCCAACGAATTGAGGAGAATCTCCTTTTTAAAACATGTTCTTTAAGTGGTTTCACTGTAATGTGGAACGCCGTTCGGACTCGGCTATAAAAAGGAGGTCCATTGTCATTGAGCTTAACATGGAACCGGGCAGCACTCAGTGAAAGAGAGAAGTTCACCAATGTGGTATAACAATGGACTGAATAGTCTAAGTGAGCCTGATATATCGGGCTGCCACCTAACCTAAACCTAAAGACATTTTCATGTGGTGCTGTATCCTGTTGGAATACCCATTGTCTGCGGTAGATATGCTTGTCAGCCCAGGGTTTCATGGTCGATGAATACGAGCGGGGAGTGACCATCGGCCGTTACGGGGCCCGCGCGATCGGCGACGCTGTGGTCTAACGAAGGTGTCCATTTCCAGCTGACATCTTTGACATCTAACCCCGAAGCGAACCATTCTATCGTTTTTGTGTAAGCTGAGCTCTTGCATTTTTTGGAACTTCAATGGCTTTAGGTTAGGTTTAGTGACAGCCTGATATTTTTATTTCTATTCAACATTTTTTTCTATTTATTTCTATATTTTGTCAAAATTTTATTTCTATAGAAAATTTTGCCAAAATTTTATTTCTATAGAAAATTTTGTCAAAATTTTATTTCTATAGATAACTTTTGCAAAATTTTATTCTATACCATTGTCTATAAAAAATTTTGTCAAACTTTTATTCTATAGAAAATTTTGTCCAAATTTTATTTATATAGACAATTTTGTCAAAATTTTATTTCTATAGAAAATTTAGTCAAAATATCAATTCTTTAACAAATTTTTTCAAAATTCTATTTCTATAGAAAATTTAGCCAAAATTTTATTTCTATAGGAAGTTATCGCAAAATTTTTTTTCTATATAAAATTTTGTCAAAATTTCAGTCTTTAGGAAAATTTGTCAAAATTCCATTTCCATAGAAAATTTAGCCTGGTGACATTTCTGAGGGTTTCAAAGCTTCTCTAAGTGGTTTCACTGCAATGTGGAACGCCGTTCGGACTCGGCTATAAAAAGGAGGTCCCTTGTCATTGAGCTTAACATGGAATCGGGCAGCACTCAGTGATAAGAGAGAAGTTCGCCAATGTGGTATCACAATGGACTGAATAGCCTAAGTGAGCCTGATACATCGGGCTGCCACGGAGCCCGCGCGGTCGGCGACACTGTGGTCTAACGAAGGTGTCAATTTTCAGTTGACCTCTTTAACATCTAACCCCGAAGCGAACCATTCTATCGTTTTTGTGTAAGCTGAGCTCTTGCAGTTTTTTGAACTTCAATGGCTTTAGGTTAGGTTTAGTGACAGCCTGATATTTTTTTTCTATTTATTTCTATATTTTGTCAAAATTTTATATCTATAGAAAATATTGCCAAAATTTTATTTCTATAGAATATTTTGTCAAAATTTTATTTCTATAGATAATTTTTGCAAAATTTTATTTCTATAGAAAATTTTGTCAAAATTTTATTTCTATAGAAAATTTTGTCAAAATTTTATTTCTATAGATAATTTTTGCAAAATTTTATTTCTATAGAAAATTTTGTCAAAATTTTATTTCTATAGAAAATTTTGTCAAAACTTTATTTCTATAGCATTGTCTATAAAAAATTTTGTCCAACTTTTATTTCTATACAAAATTTTGTCCAAATTTTATTTCTATAGACGATTTTGTCAAAATTTTATTTCTATAGAAAATTTAGTCAAAATTTCATTTCTTTAACAAATTTTGTCAAAATTCTATTTCTATAGAAAAATTTGCCAAAATTTTATTTCTATAGGAAGTTATCGCAAAATTTTTTTCTATATAAAATTTTGTCAAAATTTCATTTCTTTAGGAAAATTTGTCAAAATTCCATTTCTATAGAAAATTTATCCAAAATTTTATTTCTATAAACAATTTTGTTAAAATTTTATTTCTATAGAAATTTTTGTCAAAATTTTATTTCTACAGAAAATTTTGTCAAAATTTTAAAAATTTTGAAAAATGACCGATTTGACGAAAATTAACCAAATTCCATTTGGTCCGATGGTCGATTGTAAAATTTTATTTCAATAGAAAATTTCGTCAAAATTTTAAAAATTTTGAAAAATGACCGATTTGACGAAAATGGACCAAAATTAACCAAATTTCATTTGGTCCGATTGTCGATTTAAAATTTAATAATTTTGTGGATCAAGTTTGGTCCAATCGCACCAAAATCGCTGATGACAACGGCGTGAGTGGTAGGCATGAGTGTGACTCATTAATTTTTGAAAAACACGCTAACGAAAAATTTTAGGGACGTCTACACTGGTAAAAAAAACGCGTTATATTAACGAAATGTTTTATTAAAATTGTCGTTATATTAACGAAATGTTTTATTAAAATTTAGCCAATCAAATCAAATGAAATTCGTTAATATAACGGAATTTTTGAGTTATTCTAATGAAATTTGTGTTTATCAACGAAACGTTTTGTACACACAAAGAAAATTTCAATAAAAGTCAACCAACGAAAAATTTCCATTGATATAACGAAACATTTTCATTAATAAAATGAAAATATTCGTTAATAGTACGAAACGTTACGTTGATTGGCAGAAAATTCGTTATATTAACGAAAAAATTCGTTGTATTAACGACTTTGTTTCATTGGCTGACTTTTAACGACACATTTCGTTAATATAACGAAACTTTTTCTATTAGTGTAAGAATATTTTTCTTAAATAAATTTTTCGTTATATCAATGAAAATTTTTCGTTGGAAAATTTTAATGAAATTTTCATTGTGTATATGATGTTCAGAGTTAAATATAACGAACACCACATTATTGTCGTCAACAAAGATTTTACAACTCTTATTCGAACTTACGCACTGTCAACCGTGGCATACGACTAAATTTTGAGTATTAAAATTTTCTTAAATGGGACAATTTTTGGTGAGTCACGATATTTCTGATCGTCAATGTGAGTCTTCAAAAGTTTTTCGTCGTGAGAGTGCATGAGTGTTAGCACAATAGACTATCACAATGGACTGAATAGTCTAAGTGAGCCTGAATCTTAATCGGGCTGCCACTTTAACCTAACCTTTTTAACCATGAGTGTTAGCAAAATATTGCTCAAATGCACATCTCTTATTCAATCGCTTTAGTCCAAGCTCATTTTTAAGTATGTTACGCATCCATTCTAGCATGATGTTCATCTCACGAGCAAGTTTTCTACCACTGCGGCGTGGGTTTCGATCTACTCTGGCAAAATTTCGCCAAATTTTATTTCTATAGAAAATTTTTGCCAACTTTTATTTCTATAGAGGTTTTTTTTTGCTAAATTGTATTTCTATAGAAATTTTGTTGCTAAATTTTATTTCTGTAAAAATTGCATTTCTATGAAAAAAATTAAGTATCTCTTTGCTGGAGAGGAATATTTTGCAAAGTCTACCGTAACATCAAGAATTCTACCAATTTATCTAACAGTAAAAAATTTACCATTTTTGGTAGAATTCTACCAACTGTGGCAACCGTGGCTGTTACGCTTTTTATTTCGTTCAATTTTTGGATGCAATGAAACACGGCATCAAAATGGTTTTGTAAGCTTGTAAACAATAAAATGAACTGTTGCTGGAATGAACCTGTCAGCTGTCAGACGAACGGTTTCGAAATGATTACAGCCTGAAGTTGGTTGCAATTCATATTAAATATGATTTCTAATCTGCATCTAACCCGATTATTTATTACAAATTTCATATCATTTATTTAAAAGCTCATATAAGATGTGGACAACAGCTACGTTTTCTTTGACTTATATACATATATGCTGATCTTGTATGTGTACTCTGTCCATCCATTGTGCATTGTTCTTAAATATTCGCCATGTCACCAAATTAATGACCTGCTACACCCAGAAAAAAGTGACCCATTCTTTAAGTTAAAATGAACTCATTGTGAAGAAAGTTGAACTTCGTATAGCGCCAAAGACATTTTTATTTGTTTGAACGATGTGATTTTCGTAGAAATTAGGTATAATGCATTCCATATATTAGTTAACATTTTCCTATATTTATATACCACTATACTACAGAATGAAAAAATTTAACTAATTTGAATTCATATATGGAATGATTTTATTGAAATTTTTTCATTCATTTCGACAAATCTTACACATTTGTGGTAAAACTTTTACTTCATAATTAGAACTGCTTACCTTCGTTTTTAAATACAATTTTATTTATTTCTATAAGCAATTTTATCTTCAATAAAAGACATGTTTTATTAATATATTGAATATATTTATTAAGAATCAACAGCATCGAATCTCCTTGAAATATTAGTTTATTATTCCGCTGTTTCCAATTTCCATGTGATATTATCAAATGTAAAACGCTCTTTTTCTTCTTCTTGTACTTTTCACTTTTAATAAGTTGCTGCCTAACGATTTTGTCCTCCTTTTACAATTTCAATACCTACAAATATAAAAAATCATAAACCATTTTTGTTACAAAAGGGTAGCGTCACTGAATATTACCTGATAATTGAAGATTCCAAAATGAAGACAAATGAAAGGGTTGTTATTCTTCTGGTGTTTTCTTTCTTTATATACCATCACGAACATTGATAGATTTATTTTCAAAAAACGAAAATTTTTCTCACTAATTTAAAATAATAAATATTTTATATATTTTATTTGTTATTTATTATATTATTTTACAATATTATTTTTTAACAATCTTTCCGTATACCACAACAACGCGATTCCAACTAAAAAAACAACCCACGCGCAAACATATCGATTACACCCACGCGCAAACACATCGATTGCGATGACAGGTATCGATTACAGGTAGACAATAGAAATATAGGAAAATTTCCTATATTCTAACAAGTGTGTTTCCTTAAGTTTTAATTGGATTGCATACTTCTTAGTACGAATGAACTAAAATATTTTTCTATGCCAAGTGTTGTTCGTATGTATGAAAAACTTTCTATTATAAAGGAAGTCGCAATTATCATTTTATAAGAAATTTTACTAATTTTGAGGAAACTTGGTTTTAGTTCGGGTTTTGTTTATTTTTACGAATGCTTTGTTATCGGTGAATAAAATTTTCTGGTTCAGTAGTAAATTCTTATACCCAACGATGACAATAGTATGAGTAAAATTCCATGCCTTATTCTAGTTAATGAACTATTCCTAACTGCTTACAGTTTATGATTTTTTTACTGAAACGAGTAAATTTTATTATTTCTCACAAAAATTTACCTTAATGGAAATAAAATGGATAAACTATATTGATGAAAAATTTTTCCTTTAGTTTCGAAGGCACTTTTTTCTGGGTGTATGAGTGTTTTCAGTGAGTTTGTTTGCATGCGTGTGTATGTATAGAATCGATATCTCTCTCAGAAAATATTTTATATTCATTTACATTAAGATCTCTATACAAAACATGCTCTCATACAAAACAATCACTGTTGTACACTCCCGCTCTTTCTCTATATCACCATGACATGTGTTTTCAGTGAATGTGTTTGCGTGTATGTGTGTATGTTGTGCGAGCAAAGAAATTGCTATTCCTGTTATTTTCTCTGTGTATAATACACGCACTCATACATACTCTCTCTAGCTCTCCACTAAATCTGTTATACACTCTATAGATCTACGTTGTATTTCTCGATCTCTGTAATATCAACTGTGTATGTGTTATTGTCCCCCCCCATATTGTAAGCTGCTTTTGTGTCAACGGAAATGAATAAAACCACCACATAATGTAAAAGAAAAAATGTTCTTGCTGGCATACAGGAACACAAATGTCAACTGTTTTTGCCAACTAAACTTTTTGTTCGTGTGAATTTTTATCCTCTTCTTCTTATTCTATATATGTAACTATATGTGTATAGAGTGTCTACTAATCTACAATGAAAAAAAACAATAATAATAATAAATATTTACTAATAATGTCACCACCACTATTACTATTAATACTACTACTACTACAAATATGAATAAGACATACTCTAATGTATATGTATGTGTCTTAATGTATGCTTTTTTCTTCTACTTCTAATTCTTCGGTTTATTTTTATTAATATTAATTTAATATGTTGTGTCTGCTATGCGATATTCTTGTAAAAGTTATTTTCTTTCTCTCTCTATCTCTCTCTCTGTCGCTGTTTCTCAAACAAGAACAACATTTGAGAAATATACAAATCAACAAAGAGAAAACACCATCAAATTGTGTGACTGTATATTAGGTGTCTTTTTTCTTTGTCCTTTTCTGTATCTGTCATGTAACTAAACACACACATACACTCTATCTCTGTAACTATTGGTGTCTGCCTTTCGATCTGTCTCTTTCTGTCTGTCTTTATGTCTAAAACATATCGAAAATTGGTGAAAATTTGATTTTCACTTTATTTTGATTGAAAAAGAACAAAAACAAACGAATTTTCCATTATTTTTCTTCTTCTTTTTCGAAATTCATTTTACGGCATGTGTCTTGTATGATGAACGATCTATGTGTGCGTCTCTGTCCTTTTCTGTGCCTATTTTTTGTTAAATAAGATTATTGTTTTTAAGTTTTATTTCAAATCAGTTTTTTTTATTGTTGCATCTTTTTAAGTTTTTGTCTTCTCTCTTGAACATTTCATTATCATTTTTCTATCACCATCATTGTGTCGACCATCTGTATCATACACAAACTTATTCTAGATTCTTGTAAATATCCTAAAACATATATATAATTCTAACATACATATATTTAAAATGTTTTTGTGATGATTGTTGTACAAACTCAACACATAAAACACTGATTTTTTGATAGTGAAAAAAAAATATATATACAACCGATTGAGTTAAACAAAAACTATTGTGATTAGCAAAGATATAAAATTTTGTATAAGAAGAGGAGGTTTCCAGGCTTAATATAAAATATAATATATAATATAATTAACGTCAATACCAATGTTCTAAAATCTTTGATCAACAATTTTTGAACTTAAATTATCAGTCCCACAAATATATTTTAGATACAATTGATTAAAAAATCACTCTCCCTACTGTTTGAATATCAGGTGTATTATAGTTTGATAGTCTTCTTCTTAGCAGTTTGAATATCAAAGACTTTTTCAATATAGTCCATAAAAAACATAAATAGCAGATAAGATTTTAGTCTTAAAGAGATTTATATTTGAATTTAGTGTGAATCAAATGTCCACATTCCAAATGCTCTAGAAGTCACATAAGCACGCCGGTTTTTTATGGAAAATAGAGCAAAAAGTTTTTCTATATAAACCATCTGGGTATTTGCGAATCTCGAATTTTCGATTTTTTAACATTTTAAAATCGGCTTCAAATTGTACCATTCTTGCAAAGGAAGACTTTTGCGAATTTAGCATAATAATAATAATAAGAAACATTTTGGAAAAGTAGGCCATTTAACAGGTTGGCTGATAAGTACCCGATCTGACAAAGAAAAACATATTTTTTTGTCAAAATTCATTTTTATTATTCAACATAGTTCCCTTCAAGAGCGATACAATGATTATAACGACCTTCCAATTGTTGAATACCATTTTGGTAGTACTCCTTCGGTTTTGCCTCAAAATAGGACTCAGTTTCACCGATCACCTCTTCATTGCAGCCAAATTTTTTCCCTGCGAGCATCCTTTTGAGGTCTGAGAACAAGAAAAAGTCGCTGGGGGCCAGATCTGGAGAATACGGTGGGTTGGGAAGCAATTCGAAGCCCAATTCATGAATTTTTGCCATCGTTCTCAATGACAATGGCACGGTGCGTTGTCTTGGTGGAACAACACTTTTTCCTTCTTCATATGGGGCCGTTTTGCCGCGATTTCGACCTTCAAACGCTCCAATAACGCCATATAATAGTCACCGTTGATAGTTTTTCCCTTCTCAAGATAATTGATAAAAATTATTCCATGCGCATCCCAAAAAACAGAGGCCATTACTTTGCCAGCGGACTTTTCAGTCTTTCCCCGCTTCGGAGTCGGTTCACCGGTTGCTGTCCACTTAGCCGACTGTCGATTGGACTCAGGAGTGTAGTGATGGAGCCATGTTTCATTCATTGTCACATATCGACGGAAAAACTCGTGTGTATTACGAGTTAACAGCTGCAAACACCGCTCAGAATCATCAACACGTTGTTGTTTTTGGTCAAATGTGAGCTCGCGCGGCACCCATTTTGCACAAAGCTTCTGCATATCCAAATATTGATGAATGATATGACCAACACGTTCCTTTGATATCTTCAAGGCCTCTGCTATCTCGATCAACTTCATTTTACGCTCATTCAAAATCATTTTGTGGATTTTTTTTTGATGTTTTCGTCGGTAACCACCTCTTTCGGGCTTGAATTTTGCATACCCATCAATTATTGTTGATTTCCCTGGGGAAGAGTCCGGAAACTCATTATCAAGCCAAGTTTTTGCTTCCGCCGTATTTTTTCCCTTCAGAAAACAGTATTTTATCAAAACACGAAATTCCTTTTTTCCATTTTTTCACAATAAAAGTTGCTTCACAAAAGACGCTCTATCTCACAAACTAATTGACTTACAGACGTCAAATTTTGACACGAATCATTTGATGGTTGGCACTAAATAAAAATAATACGAATTTAATACTAGCGACGCCATCTATGTGTCAGACCGGGGACTTATCAGCCAAACCGTTATTCGTAAATCGAGGTGTGGAAAATAGGTCTCATTGGTGAGAAAACCTGATTCGAATGATAATTGTGCCCAACAAATGGTATAGTACGTTTTATCCTTTTACCGAAATCAGATACATGATTTCCGACCATGTTACATGGTCACCACCCAAAAATAACATTTTGCTCTTAAAACATGTTTGAAGTGATCATATTCCTTCTCTGGTTGTAGGAGCCTTATCTATGATACAGTAATGTAATACGTTGGAAACTCATAAATAGGTTTTCAAAACCTGGGGTGCTAAACATTTTCTGGAGGGTGCTAAGCCTTCCCCCAGAAGCCTTTCTACGCTTATGGGTTCGGGACATTATCGCAGACCTCTTCGATCTTCTTATTAACGTGTGGTGAGGTGGGTCCGGCATGAGGGTGAACTTATTTCGTTTACATCTTATTCAGGATCACGGAAATGCTTTAACTTTTAGGACGGTGGGAAGGACCCAACCTTATCATCCTCTTCTATATATGGTTGGTCTTTTTTTTGTATCATTATCTTCAACCACAGGTTCCCAATTTTTTTTTTTTTATTTCTTCTCCTGTTTCTTAACGTTTTCGCTGACCCCATCGATCTTCTTATTAACCCTGCCGTGAGTTGGGTTCTGCAATATGGTGAAATTATTTCGTTTACATCTCAATCGAGATCTCTTATTTACAAGGGCAGGAAGTACCAAACTCCCCCTGAGACTTATTATTCTCCTCTAGACTTTTGCTTCGACTGTTAAGTTACTGTTTTATTTCTTCTCTTGCATTTCCAAAGATCTGATCATCTTTGCCGTGAGATTTGAAGGGGTTTCAAGTTTCTCCTTCCAAGCATTTTGCTTCGTAGCTTGTTTTGTACCACATGCTAGGAAGGAGTTTGTAAATATTCCCTCTGATTCATCAGCTTTCGTGCCTGTGCCCCAGTTAATTTCCTCTTGTTTGATTAGCGACGTTTGAATAGCGACTCCATAGATATTTTTATTAACCATGTCAAAGGTTGTGTTCGGCGGGATGTTGATATTATCTCGTTTATATCTGAATTGGGATCTCCGATATTCTTAACCTCTTTTAGGAGAGACCTAACTTCCCCTGAGCCTTATTATCCTCCTCTAAATGGTGGGTCTTTTTTAACTTTTTTAACTTTGTCACTCCGTTTGTAACCCATCGACATATAGCTCTAAGACCCCATAAGGTATATATACTGGGTCGTGGTGAAATTCTGAGTCGATCTAAACATGTCCGTCCGTCCGTCTGTTGAATTCACGCTAACTTCCGAACGAAATAAGCTATCGACTTGAAACTTGGCACAAGTAGTTGTTATTGATGTAGGTCGGATAGTATTGCAAATGGGTCATATCGGACCACTTTTACGTATAGCCCCCATATAAACGGACCCCCAAATTTGGCTTGTGGAGCCCCTAAGAGAACCAAATTTCATCCGATCCGGCTGAAATCTGGTACATGGTGACAACCATGCAAAAATTGGTCCACATCGATCCATAATTATATATAGCCCCCATATAAACCGATTCCCAGATTTTGCTTGCGGAGCCTCTTAGAGAAGCAAAACTCTTCCGATCCGGCTGAAATCTGGTACATGGTGTTAGTATATGGTCTCTGACAACCATGCAAAAATTGGTCCACATCGGTCCATAATTATATATAGCCCCCATATAAACCGATCCTCCGATTTGGCTTGTGGAGCCTCTAAGAGAAGCAAATTTCATCCGATCCGGCTGAAATTTGGTACATGGTATTGGTATATGTTCTCTAATGACCATGCAAAAATTGGTCCACATCGGTCCATAATTATATATAACCCCCCTGTAAACCGATCCCCCGATCTGGCTTGCGGAGCCTCTAAGAAACGAAAATTTCATCCGATCCGGCTAAAATTTGATACATGGTGTTAGTACATGGTCTCTAACAACCTTGCAAAAATTGGTCCACATCGGTTCATAATTATATGTAGCCCCCATATAAACCGATCCCCAGATTTGACCTCCGGAGCTCCTTGGAAGAGCAAAGTTCTCCCGATCCGCTTGAAATTTGGTACGTGGTGTAAGTATATGGTCTCTAACAACCATGCAAAAATTGGTCCTATTTAAACCGATCCCTAGATTTGACCTCTGGAGCTCTTGGAGGAGCAAAATTCATCTGATCCGGTTGAAATTTGGTACGTGGTGAAATTTGGTACATTGCTTCTAACAACCATGCCAAAATTGGTCCATATCGGTCTATAGTTATATATAGCCGATCCCCAAAAATAATCTATCAAAATTTTATTTCTATAGAAAATTTTGTCAAAATTTTATTGGTATTGAAAATTTTATTTCTATAGAAAATGCTGTCCCATTGAATTATATAGGTATTTAATCGGTCTTTTTTTTTTGTTTATTTAATATGGACGGTGTAAAGAAGTTTTAAGATACCTTGCCATCGGCAAGAGTTACCGCAACCCAAGTAATTCGATTGTGAATGACAGTCTTTAGTACAAGTTTCTATGCAATCCATGGTGGAGGGTACATAAGATTCGGCCTGGCCGAACTTACAGCCGTATATACTTGTTTGTATTTATGTGTCATCTTCTGCGTTTCCGAGATCTCAATTCTGTTTCCCGGGGGTAGCAAGGAGTTTCCATCTTCTCCTTCCGATACAAAATCGTCATTCTTTATTTAAAGCCCTGGAGGCGCTGAGGCGAATATTTTATTGTATAGTTTTAGTTTCTTTATTTATTAATAAATAAAAAAAAAACACAATTCCTCTATCTTTGCCAATCACCTAAATAGTTTACTTAAAATCTTCAAAACTATCACAAAACAACCGATATTTTGGTTAACAACACAAAATAGATTCGTGTGTAAATGTGCAAAATTTCTCTATATAAAAATTTATTCTTTGTTTCCCAAAAAAAAAAAAATATAACAAATAAAATGTTAAATGTTAATTTTGTTTACCTATATATATATATATAATTTCGACAATAACAGGTAAATATGTATACGTATGTGTGTTTATTCAATATAAAAATTAAAACTCCAAAAACCAATCACAAAAACGATACTACAACTACAATGTATACAAAGAAAACCTCAACACAATTAGTGACAAATATCCCATTCACAAAAATCCAAACAACCAAATAATAGAAAACACACACACATTTACAATAAGTCCTAGAGATATGTTGTGTATTTTTTTTTTTTTTTGTTAAGCTTTAACCAACAATTAGACTAGAAAACCTGAGAACCCAAAACCCTGATTAAATTAAAATATACACACACACAAAAATCACTTAACCTAATAGAGAATTAACCGAAAAACATTCAAATAATCAACCAATTATTTATAACCACACCACAGAAACCGAAACAAAATCCCCTATTTTCTATACATCATAGTATACACGTATAATCACTGTAAGCCTATACATGTTAACCAGAATTAGAGGCAACTGTAGGCAGATGATTTCTTTTATATACAAAATTCCCCTCACGCCTAAAACTATGCTAATGTTTCCAACATAAACAAATAAGTCATGTTACTTCCCTACAGAACAAAAAGGATCGAATTAATTAACAACTAAAACATATATGCATTCATTTTCAAAACGAAACGGGCCCTAGGACCCTATAGAAAATCATGTATAACATACAAAAAACACAACGTTCAGAGCATTTCAATAGGAACATCCACCACCAAGACTTTTTTTCATAAGGAAAAAAACTCTGCCTACACCAAGACATACAAGAGCCCTCCCTTTAATTAAAAAAAAAACAACGAAACTTTTCTATCTATGATTTTTGTGATAATTATAAAACGAATAGATTCATTGACCAACCCTAACACGTTTACCCGGCCCCACTTCAATAAAAACATTGGAAATATTCTCGAAATCCTCTACATGAACCCCCCCTGCCCCTACAAAAAAAGGATGACTTTACAAACAACAACAAAAATATTATATTTCAATCTCGATTTTTAAACATAATTATGATGATTGCGGATAATTGGTTGTGCACAAAAGTAATTTTACTCATTCGTTTAGACATCGAAACGTTATAACCGATCTTTAAAGAATAGAAGACAAAACGTAAAATCGACTGCAAATCAAACAAAAATCTTCAAAATTCTTTATAAAGACCAAAAAACGCAGGGTTCAAATCAAAATGGCCTTAAACTTTTACTTTCCGTAAGTCAAGTTTTGGGTTTTCATTTTGAATTGGGCCTTTTGTTTAATATTCGGTTATTTTTTTGTGTGGTAACCAAAACAACAACTAAACATTTTTTTTAATAAAACAAAACAGGTTTATTGTAAATCTATCTATAAATATTTTAGAAAATATTTATATAGATAGAATTTTAAGTATTTTATCTTTGTGTACGATAATTTATATATATACAATTTTTTTTATTCTCTATCTCTTTACATTTTTTAATAATATATATTGAGTATATATCTATAAATAAAAAAAATAATACAAAAACTGAATGTATTATTTATAAAAAAAATGCTTAATGTTTTTTTTAATAATTTCGAAAAAAAACATATTAAACATTTTTCTCTTTATATTGTAAAATATTGACTTATATATATATATATTTAACTTTTTTCTCGAAATAAAACTATATTTCCTACTTTTTTTGGTATGCTTTTCAAGTAGTTTAAAATATATATTCTATATGAAATTTATTTGATTGTGTAATAAATTGTCCCACACATTTCTGATTCCTTTCTCTAGTTTTTATATTATTATTAAATTATTTCTTAACATACAAAACATTTTTTTCACATTCAATCACGAAATTTATTGATCCAAATAATTGTTTAATTGAAATGTCTTCAACCATAGAAATGATAGTATCAATTAAAAAATTAATTAAAAAACAATTAAAAAATTAATTGATCCAATTAAAAAATTTATTGACACTATCATTTTTTGTGATTGATTTTTGTTTAAATTAAAAGATTTTTTTGAATCAATTAAATTTTTAATTTAATATTTTTTAAAACTCAATTAAAATGTTTCCAAATAAAGTCTTGATTGAATTTTAAAAAATATTCAATTAACATTTTAATTGATTCAACAAAATTTTTAATTGAAACAAAAATCAATCAGTAAAATTAATAGTATCAATTAATTGTTTAATTGACTTTCAATTAATTTTTTAAATGATACTATAATTTCTGTGATTGAAGACATTTCAATCAAAAAATTAATTGTATCAATTTTTTAATAGACTTTTAATTAAATCTTGATATGATACTCTAAATTCTGTGATTGAAGACATTTAATTAAAAAAAATTAATTGGATCAATTAATTTCGTGATTGAATCAGAAAATTTTTTTTTTGTGTAAGTATAACAAGCAAAATATTTTTTTTAATAATTCGAGTGGCAAAATATTTAATTAAAATTAAAACAACAATATACAATTAAAACAATATAATGCTTAAATAAATCAGCGGTCATAGCTGCCATTACCCTCACTTGTGATAAAAAATTACTTCTGGTGGCCGTTCGTATTATCAATTACAATTATTCCATATTGAAATTAAAAATGGGGAAATTTTTCTCGTCAGAGAACAATTCTTTGCACGTTGGAGTTTGCCTTTGAGTGTAATATTCAAATTTTTAGCCATTTAATTGTCCTTCGTTTAATTTGAGCCTTCAGTTGTGCAATCAAGTGTTATTGTGTTTGTTATACCCTCCACCATAAGATGGGGGGTATATTAACTTTGTCATTCCGTTTGTAACACATCGAAATATTGCTCTAAGACCCCATAAAGTATATATATTCTGGGTCGTGGTGAAATTCTGAGTCGATCTAAGCATGTCTTCCGAACGAAACAAGCTATCGGCTTGAAACTTGGCACAAGTAGTTTTTATTGATGAAGGTCAGATGGTATTGCATATGGGCCATATCGGTTCACTTTTACGTATAGCCCCCATATAAACCGATCCCCCGATTTGGCTTGCGGAGCCTCTAATAGAAGCAAATTTCATCCGATCCGGTTGAAATTTGGTACATGGTGTTAGCATATGATCTCTAACAATCATGCAAAAATTGGTCCACATCGGTCCATAATTATATATAGCCCCCATATAAAACGATCCCCCGATTTGGCTTGCGGGGTCTCTAAGGGAAGCAAATTTCATCCGATCCGGCTGAAATTTGGTATGTGGTGTAAGCATATGATCTCTAACAACTATGCAAAAATTGGTCCACATCGGTCCATAATTATATATAGCCCCCATATAAACCGATCCCCCGATTTGGCTTGCGTAGCCTCTAAGAGAAGCAAATGTCATACGATCAGGCTGAAATTTGGTACATGGTGTTAGTGTATGGTCTCTATTAACCATGCAAAAATTGGTCCACATCGGTCCATAATTATATATAGCCCCCATATCAACCGATCCCCAGATTTGACCTCCGGAGCCTCTTGGAAGACCAAAATTCATCTGATTCAGTTGAAATTTGGCACGTGGCTTTAATATATGGGCTCAAACACCTATGCAAAAATTGGTCAAATTCGGTCCATAATTATATATAGCCCCCATATAAACCGATCCCAAGATTTGGCTTGCGGAGCTTCTAAGAGAAGCAAATTTCATCCGATCCGGCTGAAATTTCGTACGTGGTGTAAGTATAAGGTCTTTAAAAACTATGCAAAAATTGGTCCACATCGGTCCATAATTATATATAGCCCCCATATAAACCGATCCCCAGATTTGACCTCCGGAGCCTCTTGGAAGAC
Source organism: Haematobia irritans (assembly GCF_050003625.1). Classification (NCBI taxonomy): domain Eukaryota; kingdom Metazoa; phylum Arthropoda; class Insecta; order Diptera; family Muscidae; genus Haematobia; species Haematobia irritans. The sequence continues at coordinate 199,773,820 of NC_134399.1, read as the reverse complement.
CAAAATTCATCTGATTAAGTTGAAATTTGGAACGTGGCGTTAATATATGGCCTCAAACACCTATGCAAAAATTGGTCGAAATCGGTTCATAATTATATATAGCCCCCATAAAAACCGATCCCCAGATTTGGCTTGCGGAGCCTCTTAGAAGACCAAAATTCATTTGATTCAGTTGAAATTTGGTACGTCGTGGTAATATATGGCCTCAAACACCCATGCAAAGATTGGTCGAAATCGGTCAATAATTATATATAGGCCCCATATAACCGATCCCCAGATTTGACCTCTGGTGCCTTGACCTCTTGTGGTAGAAAGTAAGCGATGAACATATCTTTTAAACCATTCTAGGTTGACGCGTGCATTATTGAATCAGAAAAAAACACAAAAATGTTTTTTTCTGATTCAATAATGAATTTAATTGGTCCAATTAATTTTTTAATTGAAATGTCTTCAATCACAGAAATGATAGAGGGGGATGGTCCAAATGGAATCCAAGAATGAGGGAAAGAGTTGTGGAGAAGCGGTAATAGATTAAACGAGATATATTGTAAACCTTTGAATTCGTCTGGAATTTTTTCCTGTGCTTAGAGTGGACTGTAGATAATAGAGATTTGAGTCTAGAGTTCAATATTTTGTCTCATCAATAAGACAATATATTGAGAATGAGGTAAAAGAATAAAAAAACTTTTCATCCGATCCGGCTGAAATTTGGTAAATGGTGTTAGTATATGGTCTCTAACAACCATGCAAAAATTGGTCCATATCGGTCCATAATTACATATAGCCCCCATATAAACCGATCCCCCGATTTGGCTTGCGGAGCCTCTAAAAGAACCAAATTTCATCCGATCCGGCTGAAATTTGGTACTGGTGTTGGTATATGTTCTCTAATGACCATGCAAAAATTGGTCCACATCGGCCCATAATTATATATAGCCCCCATATAAACCGATCCCCATATTTGACCTCCGTAGCCCCTTAGAGGAGCAAAAGTCATCCGATCCGATTGAAATTTGGTACGTGGTGTTAGTATATTGTCTCTAACAACCATGCCAAAAGTGGTCCATATCGGTCCATAATTATATATAGCCCCGATCCCCAGATTTGACCTCCGAAGCCTCTTAGAGGAGCAAAATTCATCCGATCCGGTTGAAATTTGGTACGTGGTGTTAGTATATGGCCTCTAACAACCATGCAAGAATTGGTCCACATCGGTCCACAATTATATATAGGCCCCATATAAATCGATTCCCAGATTTGTCCTCCGGATCCTCTTGGAGGATCTAAATTCATCCGATCCGGTTGAAATTTGGAACATGGTGTTAGAATGTGGTCTCTAACAAACACGCAAGAATTGGTCCATATCGGTCCATAATTATATATAGCCCCCATATAAACCGTTCTCCAGATTTGATCTCCGGAGCCTCTTTTAGGAGCTAAATTCATCCGATCCGGTTGAAACTTGCAACGTGGTGTTAGTATAAGGCCGCTTATAACCATGCCATAATTGGTCCATATCGGTCTATAGTTATATATAGCCGATCCCCAATCACACAAAAATTGGTCCATATCGGTTCAAAATCATGGTTGCCACTCGAGCCAAAAATAATCTACCAAAATTTTATTTTTATAGAAAAATTTGTCAAAATGTTATTTCTATAGAAAAATTTGTCAAAATTTTATTTCTATAGAAACTTTAGTCAAAACTTTATTTCTATAGAAAATTTTGTCAAAATTTTGTTTCTATAGAAAATTTTGTCAACATTTTATTTCTATAGAAAATTTTTTCCAAATTTAATTTCTATAGAAAAATTTTTTTCCAAATTTTACTTCTATAGAAAATGTTGTTAAAATTGTATTTCTATTGAAACTTTAAACTTAATTATATACGTATTTAATCGGCCTTTTTTAGTTTAATATATACCACGTATGGACTATGTGGTATATATTACGGTGTTAGGAAGTTTTAAGATACCTTGCCATCGGCAAGTGTTACCGCAACCCATGTAATTCGGTTGTGGATGACAGTTTTCAGTAGAAGTTTCTACGCAAATCATGGTGGAGGGTACATAAGCTTCGGCCTGGCCGAACTTACGGCCGTATATACTTGTTTAAAACTCAATTAAGACTTTAATTGGAAAAAATTTCGTGAAATTTTTTTCTGTGTACAATAGTGCTGAGTCTGTGGCCGAAATGTTTGTCAGTCCCGGACTTCAGTACAATCTTTAAGACATTTCCCCGATAATATTCGGCATTTTTGTTTACCCAACGTTCAGTAAATTTGTGGTAAAACGATCATCGGCATGCCAACACCATTACGTCACTTGACCAATCGGCACCAATCGAAACTGGAAACTGACCTCTTTGGCAAGTAAGCCCGATCACTTTTCCTTCTTGTCATCAGAAAAAAACTAAATTCGGTAATTCACGATAATAATTTTCTTCCAATGCGGCGTGGATTTCTATCAAATGTGCCCTTCACTTTTCGGATCATTTGTGTGTTGTTTTTTGCTTCGACCTCTTCGACGCCAGTATCATGGTACTGCTAGTATCATGGTACACATAAAAATATTCACGAAAATTTCCAATTAAAATCGTAATTGATTTTTTAAAAATATTCAATTAAAAATTTAATTGATTCAAAAAATTTTTAATTGAAATAAAAATCAATCACAAAAATTAATAATATCAATTAAGTTTTAATTGGATCAATTAATTTTTTAATTGACTTTAAATAAAATTTTTAATTGATACTATCATTTCTGTGATTGAAGACATTTCAATTAATTAATAAATTGGGTCAATTAATTTCGTGATTGAAGAAAAAAATATTTTTTTGTGTGTACCGCGAAATGGTACGAGAACAAAATGGATCGGCTTCATTCTCTGGTACATATATTTTTATCACAAACAAATCGAAATAAAATATCACATATTTACCGGAAAAAGTAATATATTAATATAATATTTTTATGTGTATATTAATTTATATATTTTTTATTTATCTATTAATAGAATTCCCTTAAACGAAGTGTTTTTTTTTTTATTTTTTTATAAATGGAATTTCCTTAATTTAATAAACTGTTGCCAAATAAAACCCTTTGTTTAATTCAAAGCGAATTTACACAATCAAATAAATTTAGAAATAATGATAAGAGGCTCTTAAGGCCCAGATAATTTTTGAAATATTGTCTACATATGTATTTAAAGTAAATATTTTTTTTTTTATATATTCTTGAAAGCTAAATGTTTTTTAGCTTTCTTCGAAAATCTATACCAAAAAAAACTAAAACAATATCAAAGGTTTAATTTTTAACTAAGTATAAAAATAAAAACCAAATTTTCTGAAACAGTTTTTTTTCTATTTAAAAAAAAATGAACGTAGTAAGTACAATATTTGTGTAATTTTTGTGTCCTTCTAGGAACTTATTTCAATTGCATTATGTTTATGGTGGCTTCATCAGTTGTGTCAACCATACTTATCCTCAATTATCATCATAGAAATCCAGATACGCATGAAATGAGTGAATGGGTAATAAAAAAATTTTCTTTTTATCTACAAAATCAAGAACAAAAACAATTTCGAAAAAAAAACAAAATATTTTTTATATAATAGAAAAAAAAGAAATGATTTAAGTTATTAAGTTTTTCAATTGTCTTTGTTTCGTATTTTTTTTATATTCCACACACCAACCAAAACCATTACACCCTCAAGAAAAAAAAAAACAAAAACACTACAACCACCAATTAACACTTTCACCAAATCCAAATGAAAACATTTTTTTTTTAATAAAATATTACACCTATATAAGTCTTTTTGACTTTTTATAGATTATATAAAATACCACCACCACTACCAAAAAAAAACTCTATGCTTTTAAAGAAAAATGCTTAATTTTTACACGAATTTAAATAAATAAATATGAGATGTGAAAAATGAATAAATGCATGCTTAACGATGAATATCAAAGAAAACTCAATGAAATGTAAAATAAAACATTTTTCGATAACACAAAATATCTTTTTGCCCCTTTTTTTAGAAATGTATCTATTTTTTCCTTTATTTATATTTAAAAAAAATAAAATTTTTTTATCTATAACATAAACTAAACTATTACATTTTTTTCTTAAATTTTTACTTTACTTTTTGTAAAATATCTCAAAACCCTGGAAACATCAAAAAATAATAACCCTTGAAATATTATGAAAAAACCAAACACGAATCTACTATGATCACCAATACTACTACAACCACCAACACCAACGATTTTTGCTTCTTCTACTACTACTACAACAACATCATCAAAACAAAAATAAAAACCGATAACAAACAAATCTCTTCATATGGATGATGTCCACTTGACATTATGACTCTCTTTACATTTCTCTCTCGCTCAACTATCTACTTCCGTTCCTTATTTGCCTTCTGTCTATGTTTTGGTTTTTATAAAAAAAAAATCTTAAATTAAAAAACCAATAAATTATTTAAACAAAACTAATAATTTAAATAAAAATAATTAAAAAAAAAAATAAATTACAACAAAAATATCACAACAAAAAATCCACTATTTCTCTGCCCACTGCCAAACCACCAGATAAGAGTAATATTCCTTTATTGGTTACCTTGCATTTTGCGCATGCAAAGACCTGGACAGGTTGGCTATGAATGCCCACCGCCTCCATCATCGTCGTCGACATCCTCCAACAATGGCGACAAGAAGCAACACATACAGAATGTTGAATTAAAGGAAAGGTAATTGTACAAAAAAACAAATTCAAATTCAAATCTCTGACACATGGCTAGAGGTCGTTTTCATCGGTCCTCGAAAATAACCAACCCTTGCCCCCCAAATTACTTGCCCCAACTGCCTTTGTAATATATGGCAAGGGGATATTGTATTTAGCCCAATTTTCACTTTTAGATGCTAAATTTTTTTGCCTACTCCTTGAATAAAAAATCCCTTCCACAATTCCCTCTCAATATATCCCCTACCCATTCATATACCAGACACCAGGTATGCCATTCAAGTGCTGTCTGGAGGATTATTTCCCACCCCAAAAAAAAAACCGAAAATGTCTCAATTGATTTCATTTCATTTGTAATTTTTGTACAGATCTTCCAAGTCGTTGTTAGCCAATGTTTTGGATATCGATGATGACTTCCGCTGTAATCATCGTTGTGCTAGCGCTACATTGCCACATCAACCGACCTATTATCGCACCATGTACAGGTAAGTTCATTGCATTTCATTGCTATATTTGAGCTAATGGTTTAATGAAAATATTCGATATTAATCATATTTAGGGCTCATTAAGTCCTGTTACATATATTGTATGAACATTTTCACATTTAATTTCTTATAAAAATTTCCATTTTTTTACAACTTTCGTATAATAAGAATTTTTAAATTTTTAAATTTGTATATATATTAAAAGAAATTTTGTTTTTATTCCTTATCATATATATTACGAAATACTATTAAAAAAAATAAATATTATTACAAAAATGAATTTTTAGTGAATTCAACTGTCTTAGGTGTTTTTAGGCTTGAATCTCTTTAGCTAGTATATGATAGATGGGCTATCTACAATAGACAAGAGATTATTTTTATATATCATTTTTACTTTATTAAATATGTGTTTATAATATACATTTAAAATAATAATAATATTTATATAATATTCAATACAAATAATTAACAACTAAGTTATTTTTAACAAATTCAGTTCAATGATTCATTCAATTACCGGAGAAATTGTATATATTATTTTTATACCCTCCACCATAGGATGGGGGTATATTAACTTTGTCATTCCGTTTGTAACACATCAAAAAGTATATATTTTCTGGGTCGTCGTGAAATTCTGAGTCGATCTGAGCATGTCCGTCCGTCCGTCCGTCTGTTGAAATCACGCTAACTTCCGAACGAAACAAGCTATCGACTTGAAACTTGGCACAAGTAGTTGTTATTGATGTAGGTCAGATGGTATTGCAAATGGGCCATATCGGTCCACTTTTTCGTATAGCCCCCATATAAACGGACCCCCAAATTTGGCTTTCGATTGCTCTAAGAGAAGCAAATTTCATCCTATTTGGTACATGGTGTTAGTATATGGTCTCTAACAACCATACAAAAATTGGTCCATATCGGTCCATAATTACAATAGCCCCCACACAGAAAAAAATTTCACGAAAATTTTTCCAATTAAAATTTTAATTGAGTTTTAAAAAATATTCAATTAAAAATTTAATTGATTCAACAAATTTTTTAATTGAAACAAAAATCAATCACAAAAATTAATAGTATCAATTAATTATTTAATTGGATCAATTAATTTTTTAATTGACCTTCAATTAATTTTTTAATTGATACTATCATTTCTGTGATTGAAGACATTTCAATTAAAAAATTAATTGGATCAATTAATTTCGTGATTGAACCAGAAAAAAATTTTTTGTGTGCATATAAACCTATCCCCCGATTTGGCTTGCGATTGCTCTAAGAGAAGCAAATTTCATCCGATCCGGCTGAAATTTTTAAATTTGTATATATATTAAAAGAAATTTTGTTTTTATTCCTTATCATATATATTACGAAATACTATTAAAAAAAATAAATATTATTACAAAAATGAATTTTTAGTGAATTCAACTGTCTTAGGTGTTTTTAGGCTTGAATCTCTTTAGCTAGTATATGATAGATGGGCTATCTACAATAGACAAGAGATTATTTTTATATATCATTTTTACTTTATTAAATATGTGTTTATAATATACATTTAAAATAATAATAATATTTATATAATATTCAATACAAATAATTAACAACTAAGTTATTTTTAACAAATTCAGTTCAATGATTCATTCAATTACCGGAGAAATTGTATATATTATTTTTATACCCTCCACCATAGGATGGGGGTATATTAACTTTGTCATTCCGTTTGTAACACATCAAAAAGTATATATTTTCTGGGTCGTCGTGAAATTCTGAGTCGATCTGAGCATGTCCGTCCGTCCGTCCGTCTGTTGAAATCACGCTAACTTCCGAACGAAACAAGCTATCGACTTGAAACTTGGCACAAGTAATTGTTATTGATGTAGGTCAGATGGTATTGCAAATGGGCCATATCGGTCCACTTTTTCGTATAGCCCCCATATAAACGGACCCCCAAATTTGGCTTTCGATTGCTCTAAGAGAAGCAAATTTCATCCTATTTGGTACATGGTGTTAGTATATGGTCTCTAACAACCATACAAAAATTGGTCCATATCGGTCCATAATTACATATAGCCCCCACACAGAAAAAAATTTCACGAAAATTTTTCCAATTAAAATTTTAATTGAGTTTTAAAAAATATTCAATTAAAAATTTAATTGATTCAACAAATTTTTTAATTGAAACAAAAATCAATCACAAAAATTAATAGTATCAATTAATTATTTAATTGGATCAATTAATTTTTTAATTGACCTTCAATTAATTTTTTAATTGATACTATCATTTCTGTGATTGAAGACATTTCAATTAAAAAATTAATTGGATCAATTAATTTCGTGATTGAACCAGAAAAAAATTTTTTGTGTGCATATAAACCTATCCCCCGATTTGGCTTGCGATTGCTCTAAGAGAAGCAAATTTCATCCGATCCGGCTGAAATTTGGTACATGGTGTTAGTATATGGTCTCTAACAACCATGCAAAAATTGGTCCATATCGGTCCATAATTACATATAGCCCCCATATAAACCGATCCCCAGATTTGGCTTGCGGAGCCTCTAAGAGAACCAAATTTCATCCGATCCGGATGAAATTTGGTACATGGTGTTAGTATATGGTCTCTAACAACCATGCAAAAATTGGTCCACATCGGTCCATAATTATATATAGCCCTCATATAAACCGATCCCCCGATTTGGGTTGTGGAGCCTCTAAGAGAAGCAAATTTCATCCGATTCGGCTGAAATTTGGTACATGGTATTGGTATATGTTCTCTAATGACCATGCAAAAATTGGTCCATAATTATATATAGCCCCCATATAAACCGATCCCCCGATTTGGCTTGCGGACCCTCTAAGAAACGAAAATTTCATCCGATCCGGCTGAAATTTGGTACGTGGTGTTGGTATATGTTATCTAATGACCATGCAAAAATTGGTCCATATCGGTCCATAATTATATATAGCCCCCATATAAATCGATTCCCAGATTTGTCCTCCGGAGCCTCTTGGAGGAGCAAAATTCATCCGATACGGTTGAAATTTGGAATGGTGTTAGAATGTGGTCTCTACCAAACTCGCAAGAATTGGTCCATATCGGTCCATAATTATATATAGCCCCCATATAAACCGTTCCCCAGATTTGATCTCCGGAGCCTCTTGGAGGAGCAAAATTCATCCGATCCGGTTGAAATTTGCAACGCGGTTTTAGTATAAGGCCGCTAATATCCATGCCAAAATTGGTCCATAACGGTCTATAGTTATATATAGCCGATCCCCAATCACACAAAAATTGGTCCATATCGGTTCATATTCATGGTTGCCACTCGTGCCAAAAATAATCTACCAAAATTTTAGTTTTATGGAAAACATTGTCAAAATGTTATTTCTATAGAAAATTTTGCCAAAATTTTATTTCTATAGAAAATTTTGTCAAAATTTTATTTCTATAGAAATTTTTTTCCAAATTTTATTTCTATGGAAAATTTTTTTCAAATTTTACTTCTATAGAAAATTTTTTCCAAATTTTACTTCTATAGAAAATGTTGTCAAAATTTAATTTCTATAGAAACTTTAAACTTAATTATATACGTATTTAATCGGCCTTTTTTAGTTTAGTATATACTACGTATGGACTACCCTGTAATTTAGAAGACGGTGTTAGGAAGTTTTAAGATACCTTGCCATCGGCAAGTGTTACCGCAACCCAAGTAATTCGATTGTGGATGACAGTCTTCAGTAGAAGTTTCTACGCAATCCATGGTGGAGGGTATATAAGCTTCGGCCTGGCCGAACTTAGGCCGTATATACTTGTTTTATATTTATTTAATATATGCAACAACGCACAACAAGACAAGGTCTTATAATTAAAATGCAGTATTTTTTTAACATACAGTAATTTGTTTGTAAATTAAGATGAGAGATTTTCATTGCAAAGCTCTCTCTACATCCGATCCATATGAAAAAGCTCCTAAAAGAATTGTAGAAGAATAAGTAACATACTCTTAGACGATTGTAGGAGAACAATCCGATCGAAGTAGGCTTGCCAGATGGCCGTAGTCTCTAGTTCCAATGAACGGTTCACTAAAAGGAACGACTGCCACTAGTTCCATCTCTTTCGTCCTCATCGTTCCTTTTGTCATTTAGTTTTATTTTCAACTTACGCTCCATAGTTCCGCGGATCGCAACTTGATTTTTTGACTTTTGTTTGAGCTATAAGACAATTTATTCATTTTGGTGCGTATGTATATTAAATCATTGATTGGTATGCTGCTACTCAATAGAATCATTAGTTCCAGATCAGGCTCTTCACAATACACAAAAAAATCTTAATGGCTTGCAATGAGTTTAGTTACTTCTTTAAATTTTCCATTCATTATTGTTTCTTCCTATATTACTATAAACTATTTTATGTAATTTTACTCAATTTTTAATATTTTTGTATCTTTCATTTAACCACGAACTTCGTGGCACATAGTAAACAATATCATCTCTGCCCTTAGCAGATGACAGTGATGACAAATATAAAAAGCTAAAACGAAAAGGAACGATGGAACGATTTGAAGGAACTAAATAGTTCCTTTGTACAAAAGGAACGACGAGTCCGAATCACTATGGTGAACGATTTTGCCCAAGACTAGTTGGCAGATGTTACGCCAATATTAGATGGCCGGGATTCGCCTGGAATGTCCCGCAATTTCGTCTCCAGGAAGTGTCCCGAACCTTTCACAAAATTTGCCAAAAATCCTGGAATTTCAAATACTCAAGGCCTATGTTTTAATTTTTCCCATTTTTTAGAAAGAAAAAAAAACGAATTGAAATTAAATCGCTTTCAAAAATATTTTTGGTTTTGGATTTTCATATTTTTTAAATGTATATTTCTCTGTCAGATTTTGTATCATTTCATTCAAACTCATCGCTTATAGAAACAAATCAAATTACCATCACTGTCTTTCGAATCATCAGCTTTCACTTGAGCATTAAAAAAATTCGCAAATATATATTTTTACAAATTATAACAAGTATATACAGCCGTAAGTTCGGTTTCTATAGAAATAAAATTTTGAAAAAATGTTCTCAAGAAATAAAGTTTTGACAAAATTTTCTATAGAAATGAAATTTTAACAAAATTTTCTATAGAAATAAAATTTTGCAAAATTTTCTATAGAAATAAACTTTTGACAAAATTTTCTATAGAAATAAACTTTTGACAAAATTTTCTATAGAAATAAAATTTTGGTAGACCATAATTATGTTAGAGACCATACGCCAACATCATGTACCAAATTTTAGCCGGATCGGATGAAATTTGCTTTTCCTAGAGGCTCCGCAAGCCAAATCTGGGGATCGGTTTATATGGGGGCTATATATAATTATGAACCGATGTGGACCATTTTTTGTATGGTTGTTAGAGACTATATACCAAAACCATTTACCAAATTTCAGCCGGATCGGATGAAATTTGCTTCTCTTTAAGGCTCCGCAAGCCAAATCTGGGGATCGGTATATATGGGGGCTATATATAATTATGGACCGATGTGGACCAATTTTTGCATGGTTGTAAGAGACCATATGCCAACACCATGGACCAAATTTCAGCAGGATCAGATGAAATATGAGTCTATGCAAGCCAAATCTGAGGGTCCGTTTATATGGGGGCTATACGTAAAAGTGGACCGATATGGCCCATTTTCAATACCATCCGACCTACATCAATAACAACTACTTGTGTCAAGTTTCAAGTCGATAGCTTGCTTCGTTCGGAAGTTAGCGTGATTTCAACAGACGGACGGAATGACGGGCATGCTCAGATCGACTCAGAATTTCACCACGACCCAGGATATATATACTTTATGGGGTCTTAGAGCAATATTTCGATGTGTTACAAACGGAATGACAAAGTTAATATACCCCCTATCCTATGGTGGAGGGTACAATAATCAGTTCATGGTTCGTGTACAATTCAATAGTAGTCTGTATTCGCTGCACACACTACCAGCGTTACCGCTGACTTTTTTGAAAAAGAGTCAAATTCATAAAAAAGAGCAAAATTTTGAAAATTATTTTTTTTTTTTGTTTTAAGGAAACGGATTAAAAATTCATAAGATCAAAAGAGTTTATTCTGCAATGAAAAAACTGAAATAAGTTACGCATTTAATTCAATTGTAATAAAAGAATTTGTGCTTGAACTTTTGAAATTCTCATTTTGCAGATAAGCGTGATTCTCTTGCTCCTGGTTGACCTAGAGACAACAAGCTTCTATAACATATTTCCTGGCTCCTCTGTATATTATATACAGTACTCTTGTATTTAGCATGTTATTAAAACTTACCCCATAAAGATCGTTCACAACACTCTATAAATGTCTTAGTCCATACACTTTCAATTTACGGATACTCGATGCGTCAGAAGATGCTGATATCTCGCAAGAGTACAGTAAATAAGGAAGAAGGAATGTCTTCGCAAGAAGTATCCTTATCTTCATAGGAGTAAAAGACTGAGTGGAGCAAAAAACCTCAACTTTCTGTAAACTTGTCCAACAATAGAATTAACTTGATCGAAACTAGGACACCACCTCAATTATCTGCCCATCATTTCTATATCCGATTCTTACTGAACATCCGCCTCTGTATTAGTAAACACTTTGTCTTTCTCGGGTTGAGGCAAAATTCATTTGCCTTCTGATTGAATGATTTTCTCCCTTAGGTTAGGTTAATTTAGGTATAGTGGCAGTCCGATATTTCAGGCTCACTTAGACTATTCAGTCCATTGTGATACCACAGCGGTGAACTTCTCTCTTTTCACTGAATGCTGCCCGATTCTATGTCAAGCTCAATGACAAGGGACCTCCTTTTTATATCCGAGTCCGAACGGCGTTCCACATTGCAATGAAACCACTTAGAGAAGCTTTGAAACCCTCAGAAATGTCACCAGCATTACTGATGAGGGATATCCACCGCATGTGGTTAGACCATTACGGTTAGACCATTACGGTCTAACCACTGCCGTCTATAGCCTATGAACATTTTTAGGTTTTAGTTTCCATTTTTTTATGCCCTCCACCATAGGATGGGGGGTATATTAACTTTGTCATTCCGTTTGTAACACATCGAATATATTTTAGGGAGCCACCGTGGTGCAATGGTTAGCATGCCCGCCTTGCATACACAAGGTCGTGGGTTCGATTCCTGCTACGACCGAACACCAAAAAGTTTTTCAGCGGTGGATTATCCCACCTCAGTAATGCAGGTGACATTTCTGAGGGTTTCAAAGCTTCTCTAAGTGGTTTCACTGGAATGTGGAACGCCGTTCGGACTCGGCTATAAAAAGGAGGTCCCTTGTCATTGAGCTTAACATGGAATCGGGCAGCACTCAGTGATAAGAGAGAAGTTCACCACTGTGGTATCACAATGGACTGAATAGTCTAAGTGAGCCTGATACATCGGGCTGCCACATAACCTAACCTAACCTAACACATCGAAATATTGGTCTAAGACCCCCATGTTCTGGATCGTGGTAAAATTCTGAGTCGATCTAGCGATGTCCGTCCGTCAGTCCGGCTGTCCGTCCCTCTGTGGAAATCACGCTAACTTCCGAACGAAACAAGCTATCGACTTGAAACTTGGCACAAGTAGTTGTTATTTACGTAGGTCAGAAGGTATTGAAAATGGGCCATATCGGACCTCTTTTACGTATAGCTCCTCCAAAAACGGACCCCCAGAATTGGCTTGCGAAGCCTTTTAGAGAACCAAATGTCACACGATCCGGTAGAAATTTGGTACGTGGTGTTAGTATATGATCTCTAACATTCACGCAAAAATTGGTCCCTATAGATCCATAATTTTATATAGCCCCCATATAAACCGATCCCCAGATATTGCTTGCGGATCCTCCTGGAGGAGAAAATTTCATCTGATCCGGCTGAAATTCTGTGCATGGTCTTTATATATGGCATCTAACTAACATACATGCAAAAATTGGTTCAAATCGGTCCATAATTATATATAGCCCCCATATAAACGGATCCCCAGATTTGAAGAAGCAAATTTCATCCAATCCGGTTGAAATTTGGTTCGTGGTATTGATATATAAACTCTAATACTGATGCAAAAATTGGTCTAAATCGATCCATAATTACGTATATAGCCCTCATGTAAACGGATCCCCAGATTTGATGTCCGTAGCCTCTTGCAGGAGCAAATTACATCGAATCCGTTTAAAATTTGGTACGTGGTGTAAGTTTGTGGTCTCTAACAACTATGTCAAAATTGGTCCATATCGGTCCATAATCATATATAGCCCCCATATAAACCGATCCCCAGATTTGATTTTGGAGCCTCTTGGAGGAGCAAATTTCATCCAATTCAATTGAAATTTTGTATTTTTATGGATACTAACAACCATGCATAACTCAGTCTATATCGGTCCATCATTACATATATAGCCCCCATATAAACCGATCCCCAGATTTGACCTCCGGAACCTATTGGAGGAAAAAAATTCATCCGATTTGGTTGAATTTGGTACATTGTGCTTGTATATGGCCGCTTACAACCATGCCAAACTTGGCCCATAAACCGATCCCCAATCACACAGAAATTGGTCCATATCGGTTCATAATTGTATATAGACCCCATATAAACGACCCCAAAATTTCAATTCTGGCTCTCCAATTACCGCGCAAAAGGTCATACGGTTCTTAATTATTTGTAAACTTACCTATATATACCTTTTTTCTCTAATATATACCACGTATGGACTAACGTAGAAGACGATGTTAAGAAGTTTTAAGATACCTTGCCATCGGCAAGTATTACCACAACCCAAGTAATTCGATTTAATTTAGTAGAAGTTTCTATGCAATCCATGGTGGAGGGTACATAAGGTTTGGCCTGGCCGTATATACTTGTTTTGCTCGCCTTTTTGCACTAGTACACAGGTAAAATGGCTTTTCTTTCCCTTTCTTCAATATTAAGCTTAAAAGCCGCTTTTGCAATATAACTCCGAGGTATTTTGGTATTTTGCACACTCACCAAAGGAAATGTTAATACCACCCAAGGAGATGGGCTTAACATTGGGATTTTTGGGTTTTTTGCACGACGTGAATATCTCTGTCTTAGCAGTCTACCATTCTCCTTCTAGTCCATTCTCCTTTGCCCGTTTCTCAGTCCTCCGAAGGGCTCTCTGTATTCTATCTCTACTTGTAGATGGGAATTTTCTCCTAATCGGTTATAGGTTAGGTTAGATATAGTGGCAGTCCGATATATCAGGCTCACTTAGACTATTCAGTCCATTGTGAAAGCACAGTGGTGAACTTCTCTCTTATCACTGAGTGCTGCCAGATTCTATGTTAAGTTCAATGACAAAGCACCTCCTTTTTGTAGCAGAGTCCGAACGGCGTTTGAAACACTCAAAAATGTCACCAGCATTACTGAGGTGTGATAATCCACCGCTCAAAAACTTTTTGGTGTTTGGTCGAAGCTGGGTTTGAACCCACAACCCTGTGTATGCAAGGTGGACATGCTAGCTATTGCACCACGGTGGCTCACAGTGGTCTGGACACGATGGCTAATGTCTGCCTATGCCACCACATTTATCCTTTCTTCTTATAATGAACCTAGAGGGTTGTTTCTAGCACTATTCCAAAGAAGAGGTGATGGAACTCATCGTTTGGAGAGAGCCTCTTTTCATATATTTTGGAATATATACTTGCCTTAGATTGGCCAAAATACGTCTTTTCGTTAGAAGTTCGTATATCAGCCTCATTATCCCTTGATCAACATTCTGAGTTGACAATGCATTTACTATCGGACTGGGTGGACAATATTGAGTCTCCCTTCGACGTGTTGGAAAGCCACACTTGTGTATTCATTGACAGATAGTAAGCTGACTAGTTTATGCAAATCGCTCTCAGTACACATGTCCTTCGAGCATCCATGTTTCAAGATTAATCTTAAATCAATTCTAAGATAAATATCTAAATACCAGCATCGGAAATCCTTCGTACAGGAGTGAAAGGATTTTCCTGCTTATGAAATGAAAACAACATATGTCTCCTTCCACTTTCCTGGAATACATATATAAGTTGATACAGCCTTTATGGAAACCTTCCTATCAATTTTTCATTTTTACTCCATATAGAATGGAATATTCCTGGAATCGAATATGTTAAATGTCTAAAGTGACATTGACAGCGACATTTACATATATGTACATAGTATTGATATAAACAAATGTTGAATGTCAGTTCCATTTGTATTACAAAATAAGACGAAATCAGCATGGCCATGGATTTCAATTTATTTCATATATTTGCAATATAAACAAAATAAGTTATGAAATTAATACGAAAACATGGAATCGTGAACCAAAAGCACGTACCAAAGAAAGAAAAACAGTTTTTTTCGGAATATTTGTCAAACCTTTTCGATGTCAGCGTATTCAACAAGTCACCATTAAATTGACTTTCCCTCCCCCCCCCCCCATGATTTCGTTTAGCCAAAAAAAAATCAAATATCTTTTCAACCCCAACTAAGTGGTTTCAAACACATTTCTTCCTTTCACCCAATGCCTTTGAAACGAAAGTCAACTAAGTGATTTTTCTACCATGGTCTTATTGTTGGCTGAGTTTTCCGCATCGCGACCACAAGTCAAGCTACTCCAACCAAAGAACCCAGAACCGACTTTTCACTTTTCTTCCATAGCAATTGACAAAAAGAAGACAATAATGCCAATATCATATCTGTTGATTTACCTTGTGTTTGCTTTTCCTCTTTTTGGGGTGAAAATATTAAGAGGAGCGAGTAACAACGTTTTGCTTCTAGCTAAACAAAAAAAAACATTTTCATAAATTATTAAAAGCGATCGACAAAGAATCTTCATATTCATCCTATATTGCTTGACTTACCTCACCTGGGTAGGACAGGTGCTTTGTCGTCACTTTTCCTCGATGATATTAAGTAACAGCAACAATGTTTTCATTTCGAAAGGAAACAATGTTGTTATCACATTGATGTAATAACCACCACTTGTAAGGATAATGTGTACGTGTTCACACAATGGTACGCGACATTATGTATGGGTCATTACATACGAAATGCTTATCAAAAATGTGAGACTAACTTTTTATATGACAAACTGCCTAATAATTCCTAAGCTATACGTTATAGAACGAAAAGAAGCTGAATATGTGATGACCTGGAAAAAATATGAATCCATATATATCCTGGAAAATTGAAATTTTTAAATATCACTACATTATGCGTCCTTGAGCGAAAAGAAGGTAAATTCATGATCACTCCCAAAAAAACTCAAAAATTCCATTTAAATTGCGGTAAAATCGCAATTTTTATATGAAATATTTATTGTGCTCCCATCTCTAAACTTTGCGTTCCAGGGCGGAAAGGGAGCTAATGTGTGAACATGCCCAGATGAATCTAGAGTTTCTTTAGGACCATAAATAGGTGTTACGAATGTATTGTATATCGGTACAGATTTTGATATATCCCCCTTATAAACCCGCCCTTCGATTTGGGGTCAAGATTCTGTAAGTTTTTCAAAACCACAATTTGCATTGTATCATATTTTTGGCATAGCACTCATATAGACTGATCTTCCAAATTTAACTCCTTCGGCTTTTATAAATTGCTTTAAACTGAAAGTAAAATTTCTAGAATTTACTTCTTCTAATCATTTGAATAATGGTTGTGAAAATCTACTGATTTCAGATTTCAAATCAATGCATATTTTCATCATTTTTTTGCACACTTAGGCGGGAAGTTTATGATTCCTCTAAAACTCAGAGTCTAGTCTAGTCTGGACTTGATCTGGTCTAGTTTTCTTAGGTAGAATCTTTAAATTTATCTTTGAGAAGCGTACTGGTTGAAGTCATCTGCTTAGGAGAATATCTGTCTTCAAACTCCCCTGAAATTCTATATATTATCAAGTTACTCGCTACGACGAAGAGTTTTCAAAGGAAACTATTATATTATTATTCATGGTGGTGGGTATTTAAGATTCGGCCCGGCCGAACTTACTACTGCATATACTTGTTATACCCTCCACCATAGGGTTGGGGTATATTAACTTTGTCATTCCGTTTATAACACATCGAAATATTGCCCTAAGACCCCATAAAGTATATATATTCCGGGTCGTGGTGAAATTCTGGGTCGATCTGAGCATGTCCGTCCGTCCGTCTGTTGAAATCACGTTAACTTCCGCACGAAACAAGCTATCGACTTGAAACTTGGCACAAGTAGTTGTTATTGATGTAGGTCGGATGGTATTGTAAATGGGCCATATCGGTTCACTTTTACGTATAGCCCGCCAAATTTGGCTTGCGGGGATTCTAAGATAAGCAAATTTCATCCGATCCGGCCGAAATTTAGTACATGGTGTAACCATATGTTCTCTAACAACCATGCAAAAATTGGTCCACATCGGTCCATAATTATATATAGCCCCCATATAAACCGATCCCCCGATTTGACCTCCAGAGCCACCTGAAAGACCAAAATTTATTTGATTCAGTTGAAATTTGGTACGTGGTGTTAATATATGGTCTCAAACACCCATGCAAAAATTGGTCGAAATCGGTCCATAATTATATATAGCCCCCATATAGGTTAAGTTAGGTAAGTGGCAGCCCGACGTATCAGGCTCACTTAGACTATTCAGTCCATTGTGATACCACATTGGTGAACTTCTCTCTTATCACTGAGTGCTGCCCGATTCCATGTTAAGCTCAATGACAAGGGACCTCCTTTTTATAGCCGAGTCCGAACGGCGTTCCACATTGCTGTGAAACCATTTAGAGAAGCTTTGAAACCCTCAGAAATGTCACCAGCATTACTGAGGTGGGATAATCTACCGCTGAAAAACTTTTTGGTGTTCGGTCGAAGCAGGAATCGAACCCACGACCTTGTGTATGCAAGACGGGCATGCTAACCATTGCACCAGGGTGGCTCCCTAGCCCCCATATAAACCGATCCCCAGATTTGACCTCCCCCTTGGAAGAGCAAAATTCATCCGATGCGGTTGAAATTTGGTACGTGATGTTAGTATATGGTATCCAACAACCATGCAGGAATTGGTTCATATCAGTCCATAATAAACCCATATAAACCGTTCCTCAAATTTGAACTCCGGTACCTTTTGGAGAAGCAAAATTCATCCGATCTGGTTGAAATTTGGTACGTGGTGGTAGTATATGGCCATTAACAGCCATGCCTAAGTCCATATCGGTCTATAGTTCTATATAGCCCTCATATAAATCGATCCCCAATCACACAAAAATTGGTCCATATCAAGTTCATAATTGTATATAGCCCCCATATAAGCGACCCCCATATTTCACCTCTGGCTCTCTACCACGTAGGGACTAACTGACAATTTAGAAAAACGATGTTAAGCAGTTTTAAGATACCACAACCCAAGTAATTCGATTGTGTATGACAGTCTTTCGTAGAAGTTTCTACGCAATCTATGGTGGAGGGTACATAAGATTCGGCCTGACCGAACTTACGACCGTATATACTTGTTTTAATTAACATAGACTCCATATAGACTAACATACAATTTAGAGAACACTGTTATAGAGGTTTATTAAACCATGCAATCCGTAGCGGTAACCAGCATTACTGAGGTGGGATAATCCACCGTTGAAAAACTTTTTGGTGTTCGGTCGAAACATGAATCGAACCCGCGACCTTTTGTATGCAAAGCGGGCATGCTAACCATTACACCACGGTGACTCGCAGAGGGTAAATAAGAACCGTTCTGGCCGAACTTGCGGCCATATTTACTTTTTGGTGTATATACAGCGGTCTCCCGATTTAATTTCTTGAGGAAATAGAAGACGCACTTATAATCATTGTTATTGAATTAAAAATTCAATCGGATAGGACTCATTGATAAGAGAGAAGTTCATCACCGGTGATACCAAAATAGACTGAATAGTCTAAGAGAGCCTAAAACAAGTATATACGACCGTAAGTTCGGCCAGGCCGAATCTTATGTACCCTCCACCATGGAATGCATAGAAATTTGTACTAAGGACTGTCATCCACAATCGAATTACTTGGGTTGCGGTAACACTTGCCGATGGCAAGGTATCTTAAAACTTCTTAACACCGTTTTTACCGTTGTAAGTTAGTCCATACGTATATAATTCAGTTTGACAAAATTTTCTGTCTAAATAAAATTTTGACAAAATTTTCTATAGAAATAAAATTTTGACAAAATTTTCGATAGAAATAAAATTTTGGTAGATTATTTTTGGGGATCGGCCATGGAATGCATAGAAATTTGTACTAAGGACTGTCAATCACAATCGAATTACTTGGGTTGCGGTAACACTTGCCGATGGCAAGGTATCTTAAAACTTCTTAACACCGTTTTCTCAATTGTAAGTTAGTCCATACGAGGTATTTATTAAACAAAAAAGGCCGATTAAATACGTATATAATTCAGTTTGACAAAATTTTCTATAGAAATAAAATTTTGACAAAATTTTCTATAGAAATACAATTTTGACAAAAATTTCTATAGAAACAAAATTTTTACAAAAATTTCTATAGAAATAAAATTTTGACAAAAATTTCTATAGAAATAAAATTTTGGTAGATTATTTTTGGGGATCGGCTATATATAACTATAGACCGATATAGACCAACTTTGGCATGGTTGTTAGGGACCCTATGCGAACATCGTGTACCAAATTTCAGCCGAATCGGATGAAATTTGCTTATCTTTTAGATTCCGCAAGCCAAATCTGGAGAACAGGTTATATGGGGGCTATATATAATTATGGACCGTTGTGGACCAATTTTTTCATGGTTGTTAAAGACCATATACAAACACCATGTACCAAATTTCAGCCGGATCGGATGAAATTTGCTTTTCATTGAGGCTCCGCAAGCCAAATCTGGAGATCGGTTTATATGGGGGCTATATATAATTATAGACCGTTGTGGACCAATTTTTGCATGGTTGTTAAAGACCATATACAAACATAATGTACTAAATTTCAGCCGAATCGGGTGAAATTTGCTTATCTTTGAGGCTATATATATATATATATATATATATATATATATATATATATATATATATATATATATATATATATATATATATATATATATATATATATATATATATATATATATATATATATATACTTTATGGGGTCTTAGAGCAATATTTCGATGTGTTACAAACGGAATGACAAAGTTAATATACCCCCATCCTATGGTGGAGGGTATAACAACGGGCTATCTAATCTAACCTAATTATCATCCAAATTGTGCGAAACTAGAAGCAAAATTTCACAATTTTTTTCGCACTAATTCGGTGGTGCGTGTTCATGATATTCACTCAGACCGAATATGCAGCGAATTTCTACATTATTTTCTTTCAGTTTTGTTTCTGTTGTTGTTGTTTTTTTTTTTTTTTTTGCTTAAATGAAGCATAAAATGTTACCTTTCCAACCATATATAGCATTGAACAATGAAATTGTGTCACATCTACGAACGCCTATTTTTACATGATTCCCCCATATACTACGCACATACACATATCCGTATGTGTATATATTGGAACATCCTGTGCACAATATTTTGCTGAGTCTTTCACGAAAATTCAACAGTGATTACACGTCGCAAATCGTTCATTCTTCATTCATAATGAAAACATTCAATAATAATAATAATAAGAAGAAGAAGCAAACAATGTTTTTTCTCACATTTCCAGGATGCTAGAGGCTAACTGAAGATTATATTGAGGGTGGTGATGATGCTATCTTTATATATCTCACGTAAAAACTAGAAGTCAACAAGTGATGAAAGGAACAAAAAAACACAAACGTGCAAGTAGGGAAAAACATTTATTTCCTAGTTTTTCCCATAAAATGACATTCTGTATCCAGATATAGAAGATAGTTATCAATTTTAAATATATTAGGAGAATATGAGAGTTGTTAAATGCGACATGGTCTAAATTGTACCCACTATGCGCACTAAAAACAAAGATTTCAAATATCTTTTAAATTTGAGTTTTGCTGACCTAAAACTATGAAACAAATTTGAATTTATTAGCGCTTTAAAAATGTCTTAACAACAAATTAAATTCAAAATTCCAATTCAACTTCATATACAAATCAATAATAATTGAAATAAATTGCATTTAACTTTATAGCATTGTTATTGTATTGAATTAATTACGATAGAAAATGGTGTGAAATTAATGAATCGAATTGAACTGAATTAAAAGACATTACGATTAAATGTTATTAAAATTATTATTAATTTTTTTTTTGTTTTTTTTTTTATAGTTCATCTATAAATAAGTTGGTTTTCTTTAGTAGGCCTCGAAGTAATTAGGCACAAAAACAGAGGACGAACATCGGAGATGTCCCGAAATATTTGAATGAATTAGAACTCATTAAAACAACAGCCTCTTTTTCCCTAATGACCTCGAGCCAAAAAATGATAAAATTTATTTATTTAAATGCAATTATGTATTTTTTTAATATGTAATATATTTCAAATGCATTCAACACCTCGTTGTACGAAAGTACATTTAATGTACTTTAGTATAAACTAAGGATAACAAAATAATATTATATTGTAATTTAATTTAATTTAAATATATTCTAATTTAATTTATATGATTTATATAAAATTAATTTGATTTATGTAAACAAAGTTTAGTTTAATTAATTAAATCAACTTACATTTTTTTAAATTATTAAAAAAAAAATAAAAAAAAAATACTAATTATATATAGTTTACAGAAATAAGGCCAACACACTAATATAAATATGACTACTAACTATGAAATCAACTTTTTTGATAGTACATTAATTATTATATTAATTATAAAACAAATACACACATATACGATTTTGACGAAAATTTCGGAAAAAAACTACCACTTTAATTTATTTGTTGTTTATGTATGAACTAATCTAAGGTACTCCCGATTTTCAAAGAAAATTACACTGATAAATAAAATGTTTTACTATTATATGACAACATACCCTAGAAATATCAAGCAAATTCCTATTTGATATTCGCAATTTGATCATAGTAATCTGCTATGAGCAAAAAAAAGGAATTTTAAAATTTAAATTTCTCGGCCATTGACATTTCGAGGTAGTTCTGTTTCTTGGGTTAGTGCAAAATGTCACAGAAACAAGGCATTTTACATGGCCTTATCATAGGACACAGTGAAAAGTAATGACGCAGAATTGACGCAGAAGCGATGAATTTAACATGGGTTTGTCATAGGACGAAAGTCCTCCATTTCAACAGCCGTTGCACTGAATTTACATCACTTCTTTAGTTGTGATCCGAATTCCATGCTTTAGACGTAAATTAACAAATTTTGTGATATTTTGTCAAATAAATAATTTTTATAATTTTTAATGGATTCTAACGCTTGTCGGAAACGTTTGACCTCAAAATTTAAGTGATTTGTACCATTTTATGAATTCTTACTCTGTTTTAAACCTATTTGAACCAAAAAAGTTAAAATTACCTATTAAAAGTATGAAAAAACCAAGTTATACAAAATTGAATTAAAAGAACTTCTTGGGTGGTTAAAATAAAGAACATCATTGGGAGTGCATCTTCTGGAAGTGCTTTTAAAGTTGTACCTTTGGAAGAACTTCCAAATTTTTTTGCTTTCCAATTTCCCTACATAAAGACGTTTTTGATAATACTAGCAAATATTGTGAAGCAAGCCGAGATATAGAACGGTTAAAATTTGCAATATATATTTTTTTATGTATATTATTTCCCAGCAAGAAAAGCGTCGCCAAAAAAGTAGTGAAGATATTCTTTTTGGATCCAGAAGTGGTGCAAAATTGGCGCAGAAGCGATGAATTTAACATGGGCTTGTCATAGGACAGATGTCCACCATTTCAACAGCCGTTGCACTGAATTTGCATCACTTCTTAAGGTGTAATGCGAATTCAGTGTTTTGGTTTTGAATTAAAAAATTTTGTGATATTTTGACAAATAAATCATAAAATTTTATATGATTTTTAATGCATTCTAGTGCTGTCTGGAATGTTTGACATCAAATATTTTCAAAAAATCGCAGTTTTTCTAGAATATATTTAGCATTTTATATGGCAACATTTAAATAATTTGTACCATTTTATTAATTCTTAATCTGATTTTATCCTATTTGAAACAAAAAAAAATAAATTTCGCATTAAAAATATGAAAAACTCGAGTTATAAAAAATTGTCTAAAATGAACTTGAATAAAGAACATCTATGGGAGGAAATTTTTGGAAGTCCTTTGAAAGCTATGCCTTTAGAAGAACTTCCAATTTTTTTGCTGGGTTTATTTGTCCTTCCTGTATTTATTGCGAAAACTGCGTAAAACAAACGATTTTTTTTATATCACCCTAGAAAAACTTGTTGTGAAGTGAAAATTAAGTCCATCTCTAGAAGAGCATTTTAGATGTACATTGAAAGTAATGAATTAGGAAGAACCTAATTTTACCAAAAGTCCATTATTCGATGTATCGTCTACCCTGCACTCTGTCTTCACGACCACTTCGCCAAAAATCCGACCAATTTCATTCCTCAACCGCCGCATGACTTTTGGCTGTTTCGGGGAACGCGTTTTGAGTCGATTGAGGAGATAAAAGCTGAATAAATAAAAATGTTTTTATTTTACAAATTTTATTTCATATAATATTAATATGAATTAGCACAAGTAGTTATTATTGATGTAGATCGGATGGTATTGCTTATACGTATAGCCCCCATATAAACCGACCCACAGATTTGGCTTGAGAAGCCTCTTGATGGACCATAATTCATACGATCCGTTTGAAATTTGGTATGTGGGGTTAATATGGTCTCTAACAACAATACAAAAATTGGTCCATATCGGTCCATAATTATATATAGCCCCCATATAAATGGATCCCCGGATTTGACCTTCGGAGCCCCTTGGAGTAGTATAATTCATCTGATTCGGTTGAAATTTGGTACATTGTTTTAGTATATGGCCGCTAACAACCATGCCAAACTTGGTCCATATCGGTCTATAGTTATATATAGCCCTTAGATAAATCGATCCCCAATCACACAAAAATTGGTCCATATCAAGTTCATAATTGTATATAGCCCCCATATAAGCGACCGCCATATTTTAATTCTGGCTCTCAAAAGTCCATATCCACCAAAATTTTATTGCCATAGAAAATTTTGTCAAAATTTTTTATTTCTATAGAAATTTTTGTCAAGATTTTATGTCTTTAAGGAAATATGATTTCTAAAGAAAATTTTGTCAACAATTTATTTCTATAGAAAATTTTGTCACAATTTTATTTCTATAGAAAATTTGGTCAGAATTTTATTTCTGTAGAAAATTTTGTCAAAATGTTATTTCTATAGAAAATGTATGAAGCATTTCATAGTTGGAGAGGAATATTTTGCACAATCTTCCAAAACATAAAGAATTCTACCAATCTACCAAACAGTAAAAAAATTGCCATTTTTGGTAGACTCGTCGCCCCCATATTTCAATTCTGGCTCTGTAATTAACGCACAAAAGTTCATATCGGTTCCTAATTATTTATTGCCTATATATACCGATCAAGAACTGAATATATACGTATTTAAGTGACCTTTCTTTTGTCTCCTATATATCCCGCATGGACTAACTTACAATTTAGAAGATGATGTCAAGAAGTTTTAAGATGCCTTGCCATCGGCAGCAACCCAAGTAATTTTATTGTGGATGACCGTCTTTAGTAGAAGTTTCTACGCAATCCATGGTGGAGGGTACATAAGATTCAGCCTGGACGAACTTACGGCCATATATACATGTTTTTTTTTTTCTTCTAATATATACCACGTATTGACTAACTTACAATTTAGAAGACGATGTTAAGAAGAATCTTGCCATCGGTAAATACTATCACAACCCAAGAAATTCGATTGTGGATGACAGTCTTTAGTAGAAGAGGGTACATAAGATTATTGTTTTACTTACTCGTTATTTATTTATTTTTTATCTCCTTTTCGGTGAAAAGGTTCTTACAAATGCCAGGTTTCGGTTTTTGTGATTTTAATAAAATAGCCAATTTATGCAACGTAAATATGAACAAAAAACATTGTGCCCATGTTTAAACTATGTTTTTAATTATCTTTTACATTTATATTTATTTCAATGAAATACATATTCCATTCCAAATTACTCATTTTTTCATTTTTGGGAGAAACGGTTGAACCGATAATGTCAGCATTTGCTTTAAAAACACCGCCCAACCGATTTGGAAAAAAGTCTGGTTTTTTATCATAATGTAGAACATTACGTTTTAAATTTAAAACGGAAAAATGTTTTAAATTTAAACAGGAAATTTAGGTACTAACAACATGGGTTTTCGACCTGACTAGGAAAATGTAATTATCCAATATTTAATGTTGTTATATTCGAAATTTTATTAATCAGTGTAATTTTCAAAATGATGATTACTTAATCTATTCCACTATGAACGAAAACACATTCCAAGCGGAAGAAAATAAATATGTATATGGATATAATATAGTTTTGTGCAAAACATATGTAGCAAAATATTTAATTCCAAAGTTATTTTAGAGCTTTTGTTTTATTTCTTATATTGAAATATTCTTAAATATAAAATTAAATAGTTTATGAAAATAGACATAGAAATAAAATTTTGACGAAATTTTCTATTCTCTATAGAAATAAAATTTTGACAGAATTGCCTATTCGCTATAGAAATAAAATTTGGACAAAAACTTTTTATAGGAATAAAATTTTGAAAATTTTCTATTCTCTATAGAATAAAATTTTGGCAAAATTTTCTATAGAAAAAAAATTGTTAAAATTTTCGATAGAACTAAAAATTTGAAGAAAATTTTCTATAGAAATAAGATTTTGACAAAATTTTCAATAGAAGTAATTTTGGCAAAATTTTCTATAGAAATAAAATTTTGTTGTTTTTTTATTTCAGCTTAAAACCATACATTGACTAAACTACAAGTGTAGCTTAACCAACAGAGGAAAAGAATGTTTGTCAAAGCCCAAATAAAATTTCGGCATAAAGCCGGCTATCATGCAAAACTTTTTTCGGAAGGTTCAAGTGTGGTTCATTGTTGGGTTTAATGAACTGGCTGAATTTATTCTGATAATTGGTTGATAGTTTTGTTGCAAGTAGAGGATGCTGATGAGGAATGTGGTAATTCCGAAACGAAATCTTCTATGGAAATAAAATTTTGACAAAAATTTTTTATAGGAATAAAATTTTTACAAATACAATTCTACAAATTCGCTATACTACTAAAATTTTGACAAAATTTTGTATAGAAATAAAATTTTGACGAAATTTTCTATTCTCTATAGAAATAAAATTTTGACAAATTTTTCTATAGAAATAAAATTTTGACAAAATTGTCTATTCTCTATAGAAATAAAATTTTGACAAAATTTTCAATACAAAGAAAATTTTGACAAAATTTTCAATAGAAATAAAATTTGACAAAATTTGCAATAGAAAGAAAATTTTGACAAAATTTTCTATTTGCTATAGTAATAAAAGTTTGACAAAATTTTCTATAGAAATAAAATTTTGACGAAATTTTCTATTCTCTATAGAAATAAAATTTTGACAAAAATTTTTTATAGGAATAAAATTTTGAAGAAATTTTCTATTCATTGACCAATTTCTATTCATTTTGACAAAATTTTCAAAAGAAATAATTTTGACAACATTTTCTATTCTCTATAGAATAAAATTTTGGCAAAATTTTCTATAGAAATAAAATTTTGTTAAAATTTTCTATAGAAATAAAATTTTGTTAAAATTTTCTATAGAAATAAAATTTTGTTAAAATTTTCTATAGAAATAAAATTTTGACAAAATTTTCAATAGAAGTAATTTTGGCAAAATTTTCTATAGAAATAAAATTTTGACAAAATTTTGCTATAGAACTAAAATATTGACAACGTTTTCTATAGAAATAACATTTTGACAAAATTTTATATTCTCTATAGAAATAAAATTTTGACAAAATTTTCTATAGAAATAAAATTTTGACGAAATTTTCTATTCTCTATAGAAATAAAATTTTGACAAAATTTTCTATAGAAATAAAATTTTGACTAACATTTTTTATAGGAATAAAATTTTGAAGAAATTTCCTATTCATTGAAATAAAATTTTGACAAAATTTACTATAGAAATAAAATTTTGACAAAATGTTCAATAGAAATAATTTTGACAAAATTTTCTATTCTCTATAGAATAAAATTTTGACAAAATTTTCTATAGAAATAAAATTTTGACAAAAATTTTTTATATGAATAAAATTTTACAAAATTGTCTATAGAAATAAAATTTTGACAAAATATTCTATAGAAAAAAAATTTGACAAAATTTTCTATAGTAAAAAATTTTGACAAAAATTTTTTATATGAATAAAATTTTTACAAAATTGTCTACAGAAATAAAGTTTTGACGAAATATTCTATAGAAAAAAAAATTGATAAAATTTTCTACAGAAAAAAATTTTTACAAAATATTCTATAGAAATAAAATTTTGAAAAAATTTTCTATCGAAAAAAAAAATTACAAAATTTTCTATAGAAATAATTTTGACAAAATTTTCTATAGAAATAAAATTTTGATAAAATTTTTTTATATGAATAAAATTTTACAAAATTGTCTATAGAAATAAAATTTTGACAAAATATTCTATAGAAATAAAATTTTGACAAAATATTCTATAGAAAAAAAAATTGACAAAATTTTCTATAGTAACAAATGTTGACAAAAAATTTTTATATGAATAAAATTTTTACAAAATTGTCTACAGAAATAAAATTTTGACGAAATATTCTATAGAAAAAAAATTTACAAAATTTTCTATAGAAAAAAATTTTTACAAAATATTCTATAGAAATAAAATTTTGACAAAATTTTCTATAGAAAAAAATTTTTACAAAATATTCTATAGAAATAAAATTTGGACAAAATTTGCTATAGAAATAAAAAAAATTCTATAGAAATAAAGTTTTGATTTAATTTAATCGGTGTCGGTGTCCTAGTGCTTATTCAATATGCACTACACTGTTCGTATAAGTTTTGAACTTATTGCGAGTTTCTCCATATTGATTGTCTTGCTCACATTAGACTGACAACACATGTCTTGTCAAGTGTTGTGAAATTATTGACTTTCAAAGCCGGCCTATCCAAAAATTACGAAACAGAATAGTTTAAATTTCAATTAAATTTTAGTTGTAATAAATTTTTATTTAAATTAGAAAATATTTTAATCTCGTATTATATAAGAGCTTTTGTTATTGTAGTTTTGCACAATACTATTGGCAAAGAGAACACATACATATGTATTCATACTCATGCTGCAAAGCATTATTTCACAATTTATTTTCTTTT
Organism: Haematobia irritans; assembly: GCF_050003625.1. Taxonomy (NCBI): domain Eukaryota; kingdom Metazoa; phylum Arthropoda; class Insecta; order Diptera; family Muscidae; genus Haematobia; species Haematobia irritans. The sequence goes on along the minus strand of NC_134399.1, from coordinate 199,745,150 downwards.
CCCAAAAAATGGGAAAAATACTTCAATACATACGTATGAAACCTAATATAATCATATACATATTCAAACATATATGTGTTGAAATGCATAAATGAAATTTATGCATAATCTACACATGCTCGTATACACGAGAACATTAATAAATACATACATACACTCGCACCTTTATAGCAGTTAAACATATATAGATATACACATGTGTGTGAGCGTGTATGTTTGTAGGTATTATTGACAAAAGAAAAATTATTACTTCAACTTACAGACAAGGTGACGATGGTAGTGTTGGCCCCGTTGGTCCTGTTGGTGATACACGAATGCATGAAGCCATATCACACACCTGTCTGAGTTCATCTGCTGAATACGAATTGGCTTTAATATTGAAAGAGTTAAGATGGATAACTGATCAGGTAAGCATACATAACCAAAAGAGTACCTCAACGAAAAGAACTGACAAAGCATAACCATAAATACGTTGGAGAAATGCTTTCATACACATACATATACAACAAATTAAAGTGTTTGCATAAAGTTACAAATACCAAAGTCTTGTAACTGTGTGCCAAAAAGTAGGGTGGGTTGGGAGAGAATACTGATCTATTACAGTGTGATTCGAATGTATGGATACAATATTTCAGGAGAAAATTTTTTATAGGAATTTTAAATATAGATTATTCTTAACTTTTGTTTAACAAATTAAATTTTTATACAAAAAATTAAAATATTTGTTATATAGTACGAATATTATTAATAATATATTATATTAGTAAAATCAATTTTCTTTCTTGTAACTTAAGATTTTTCCCCATTTTTTTTCATAACATTCAATGCATAATTAAATCCTTTTATAAAATACAATTTGTATATAATTGCTTTTTTTATTACAAAGACTAATTTTTATAACTCAAAAATATTATAAATAATTGAAAGAATCATTTCACTTTTAAAATTGAGCCATTAATCATCATTTTAATCATATATTTCACTAGTAATATTTTACAGAGATTTGCAGGTAACTTTTTAAATATAACAATATTTTTCTTCTTTCTTAACCTAAAAAAGATATATTAAACTAAACAAATTTTAAAAAAATATTTTTAATACGTTTTTAATAAAAAAAAACATAAACCCTACGCAACATTGTAAAGAAATATGCTGTAATTCAATAATCAATATTGTTATATTAAGAATATTAGTAGCCAATTTCTTTATTTATTTTTAAACACTATATATGTTGGAGTATATAAACATTCCAAATGGTGCTGAGGCAGGGATGACAATCATCAGGCTTTTCTCTTTTTTTGGTAACTGTAGCATCGTGGTTTATCTTCGACACATTTAGTACCTTTTTCAACATTCCTGAAATTTTTGCAAAGAATTCAAAAAATCGATTTCGTGGCACAAAAATATGACAATCGCAATAAAAGCTTGCAAATTGATTTTAATAAGGTTGCACACATAGAAATAATATCTTGACAAACTTTTCTATAGAAATAAAATTTTAACAAAATTTCTATAGAAATAAAATTTTAACAAAATTTTCTATAGAAATCAAATCTAAACAAAATTTTCTATACAAATGAAATTTGGACAAAGTTTTCTATGGAAATACATATTTAACAAAATTTTCAATAGAAATTAAATTTTGACAGAATTTTCCATAAAAATAAAATTTTGATAAAATTTTCTATAAATATCAAATGTTCACAAAATGTTCTATAGAAATAAAATGTTGATAAAATTTGCTATGATATCAAATGTTAACAAAATTTTCTATATAAATAAAATTTCGAAAAAAATTTCTATAAAAATAAAATTTTCTATAGATATCAAATGTTGGCAAAATTTTCTATAGAAATAAAATTTTGATAAAATTTTCTATAAATATCAAATGTTGACAAAATTTTCTATAGAAATAAAATTTTGATAAAATTTTCTATAAATATTAAATGTTGACAAAATTTTTTATAGAAATAAAATTTTGATAAAATTTTCTATAAATATCAAATGTTGACAAAATTTTCAATAGAAATAAAACTTCAACAAAATTTTCTATAGAAAAAAAAGTTTCACAAAATTTTCTATAGAAATAAAATTTTAACAAAATGTCTATAGAAATAAAATTTTGACAAAATTTTCTTTAGAAATCAAATCTTAACAAAATACAAATTAATTTTTGACAAAGTTTTCTATAGCAATAAATATTTAACAAAATTTTCAATAGAAATTAAATGTTGACAGAATTTTCCATAAAAATAAAATATTGATAAAATTTTCTATAGATATCAAATGTTCACAAAATTTTGTATAGAAATAAAATGTTGATAAAATTTGCTATAGATATCAAATGTTAACAAAATTTTCTATAGAAATAACATTTCAACAAAATTTTCTATAGAACAAAAAATTTCACAAAATTTTCTATAGAAATAAAATTTTAACAAAATTTTCTATAGAAATAAAATGTTGACCTTTTTTCTATAGAAATCAAATCTTAACTAAATTTTCTATACAAATGAAATTTGGACAAAGTTTTCTATGGAAATAAATATATAACAAAATTTTCAATAGAAATTAAATTTTGACAGAATTTTCCATAAAAAAAAAATATTGATAAAATTTTCTATAGATATCAAATGTTCACAAAATTTTGTATAGAAATAAAATGTTGATAAAATTTGCTATAGATATCAAATGTTCACAAAATTTTGTATAGAAATAAAATTTTCTATAGAAATAACATTTCGAAAAAAAATTCTATAGAAATAACATTTTCTATAGATATCAAATGTTGACAAAATTTTCTATAGAAATCAAATTTTAATAAAATTTTCTATAAATATCAAATGTTGACAAAATTTTCTATGGAAATAAAATTTTGACAAAATAATCTTGGGACTTGTGCTCTTTTTCGGTCCTTTAAAAAGGTGACACGCATAGAAATAAAATATTGACATAATTTTCTATAGAAATAAACTTTTGACAAAATTTTCTATAGAAATAAAATTTTGATAAAATTTTCTATAGAAATACAATTTTGAGAAAATTTTCAATAGAAATAAATTTTTGACAAAATTTTCTATAGAAATAAAATTTTGACAAAATTTTCTACAGAAATTAAAATTTCACAAAATTTTCGTTTGAAATAAAATTTTAACAAAATTTTCTATAGAAATAAAATTTTGACAAAATTTTCCATTAAAATAAAATTTTGAAAATTTTTTCTTATAGAAATAAAATTTTGACAAAATTTTCTATAGAAATACAACCTTGACAACATTTTCTATAGAAATAAAATTTTGACAAAATTTTCTATAGAAATAAAATTTTGACAAAATAATCTTGGAACTTGTGCCCTTTTTCGGTCCTTTAAAAAGGTAACACACATAGAAATAAAATATTGATATAATTTTCTATAGAAATTAACTTTTGACAAAATTTTCTATAGAAATAAAATTTTGATAAAATTTTCTATAGAAATACAATTTTAACAAAATTTTCTATAGAAATAAAATTTTGACAAAATTTTCTACAAAAATTAAAATTTCACAAAATTTTCGTTTGAAATAAAATTTTAACAAAATTTTGTATAGAAATAAAATTTTGACAAAATTTTCTATTAAAATAAAATTTTAACAAAATTTTCTATTAAAATAAAATTTTGAAAATTTTTTCTTATAGAAATAAAATGTTGACAAAATATTCTATAGAAATAAAATTTTGACAAAATTTTCTATAGAAATACAACCTTGACAACATTTTCTATAGAAATAAATTTTTAACAAAATTTTCTACAGAAATAAAATTTTGACAAAATAAGGTCTTTGTAGTAAAATTTTGGTAGATTATTTTGGGTTCGAGAGGTAGCAGTGAGTGTTAATCGGGGAAAATATGTATATGGGAGCTATATCTAAATCTATAAAAATAACATTTTGATAAAATTTTCTATTAATATCAAATGTTGACAAAATTTTCTATAGAAATAAAATTTTGACATAATTTTCTATAGAAATAAACTTTTGACAAAATTTTCTATAGAAATAAAATTTTGTCTATAGAGATATAATTTTGAAAAAAATTCCAATAGAAATAAATTTTTGACAAAATTTTCCATAGAAATACAATTTTGACAACATTTTCTACAGAAATTAAAATTTCACAAAATTTTCCTTTGAAATAAAATTTTAAAAAAATTTTCTATTGAAATAAAATTTTGACAAATTTTTCTTATAGAAATAAAATTTTGACAAATTTTTCTTATAGAAATAAAATTTTGACAACATTTTCTATAGAAAAAAGCTTATGACAAAATTTTCTATAGAAATAAGCTTTTGACAAATTTTTCTATAGAAATACAACTTTGACAACAATTTCTAAAGAAATAAAATTTTGACAAAATTTTCTATAGAAATAAAATTTTGACAAAATTTTCTATAGAAATAAAATGATGACAAAATAAGGTTTTTGTAGTAAAATTTTGTAGAATATTTTGGGTTCGAGTAGTAACAGTGAGTGTTAATCCGGAAAAATGTGTATATGGGAGCTATATCTAAATCTGAGCTGATTTCAACCAAAATTGGCACACTTTAGGACACTATCAAGTGTACCCCTTGTGCAAAATGTTTAGCAAATCAGAGTAAAACACTGACTTCAGTGGCCATATATAAGTGCCTATCAGGCGAAAGATATATATGGAAACAATATCTAAATCTGAACCGATTTTTTCTTCTATTATGATACCAAAAAATACATTCTTGTACCAAAGTTGATGTCAATTGGACTAAAACTGGGACCTAAAATTTGTTCACAGGCAGACGGACGGACGTATGTAGATCGGCTCAAGGGTCGCCTCTGATCGTCTTTACCAAAGACAGAATGTGGCTATCTCGTATCTTTCCAAAGGACATGTCCTGGGACACCAAGACAGATCCTTATGAACCACTCATGGAAAAACTATTAGGAACCTCTATCAATTTGAACATCCGAATCGCACCAGAAAGGAAAAACTTTAGTAAGAGCCATCAGTGGTAATTTGCACCAATTTCTCATGGTAGCCATATTATTAATTATTATAAATTATTAATACCTATGGGGTATTAATAATAATTAATAATAATTTTCTTAATAATTAATTTCTATGAGAATAAAAATCTCTCTCTAAGAAGAAACTACACTTGAATGATAGAAATTAGTTTTATTTATTACCAATATATATATACAAATATTTTTGTAGATATTATTTTATTATTTCACAATTATTGAATTACAGCTTATTTTCTTATTAAATTGCCTAGTCTAAATTTTCTTAAAAAAAACCCTTTAAATAATTGTTTGCAATAAATCTAAATGTTTGTCTATATCATATACAATTTATTGTAACTATTGTCTTACTAATGCTAAATAAATGTTATTTGTCATCTTTCTCTTCAATCACGTTTGCGTCAAGGATTGCGGGATAAACGGGAAAAGCACAAAGTTCCCGGCATCCCAGAATAAATTTAATAACCAAATTGCCACATCAAAATACCAATCGCCGTGTTCATCACCGCTTTTTTCGTGATGTAGCCGTCAACAGACTGAGTATAGGCAAAAAATTCTCTGATAATTTGAATTGGTTGTGTTTTTGGATAGGGTACAAAAGAAACGGCAATTTTCACTTTTTTCAATTTCGATAGGGGGTTTTCTTATCAAAAAATATAAGAGTATTTAGTTTACATTAAACAAAGATTAAAAAATTTGGTAGTGTAATGTTACGAAAATAATTAGGGGTTTTAAAAACAAATTAAATATAATTACACATATATGTTATGTTTGCAACACAAAATATATATAAAAAATGTTAATTCCACTTTTGAAATGATGATAAAACAAAAGTAGACAATTGAAATATTGAAATTGAAGAGTGTACTTTTTACTCAAAAAATATTTGACTTCAATTTTTAATTTTATTTAAAATGTTTTGGTATTGATTGAGAACCAAAAACGTAACTCGTCTATACGAGAGTAGTTCGATAAGTACTTAACGTGCAAGAAAGGCCAGGTATTTAGAAAAGGCAAAATAAGCCTCGTGGCTAGCAATGACTCTTCATTCGTTTGATATTTGTAACCACCGATTAACAAAAAGAAATTGCACTCGGCCAATTTAGGAAAATACGATAGATGGGACAGCAGGTCGTAGCTAAATTTGACAGTAAGAACACTGGCAAAGCTTATAAGTTACCATGATGAGAGCGTATTTTTTTCTTCATTAAGTGGGGATGCTATTCTTCGTTCAATTCCCCATAGAACTCCCCTTTCAATACCCAGAAAGCGTTGCGGCATGCGTTGCCACAACGAAATTTTATTTTGAACCAATTTTGAAATAAACCAGAAGGGTCTAAACGTCAACTTTTCAACTTTTTTTTTTAAATTTTGGAAAAATTTACTTTTTCTAAAATTCGAATTTTAAGGTCAATTTTAGTTGACATTAAAAATCGAAATTTAATATTACAAAAAGTTAGCTTAAACTTTCGACTTGCACCCATAAATGAATGCGTCAAGTGTTGTACATTTCGGTCCATATTCTTGTATAGCTCAATCCTACTTTTCCACTTCTGGCGTATTTTGAGTATATGGATTAAAATTGTCCACGAAGATATAAAACCCGACACAAGTCCTAAAACCCGCAATTTTGGTATCTAATTCCACAGATTAAATTTGTTAAAAAAAAATTTAAATTCTAAAAAAATTTATAAATTTGACAAAAATTTTTGAAAACTGACCAAAAATGCCTTTATTCCGTTTGGTCCGACCATCGGAACAAATTTAAAATTTGTAAATCTTCTCGACCACTTTTGGATCGATCGGACCAACGCTCGTTTGTTATTAACATATGGTGAGAGCGTAATTTTTTCGTCGGCAAGTGGAACGGCTCTCTCTCTCTCTCTCATATGGTGAGAGCGTATTTTTTCGTCGTCAAGTGGAACGGCTCTCTTCAATTGACTTCGTCAGTAGATCATAGTCCAATTTGACCCTGGTGGCTTATCATGGTGAGGGAGCATATTTTCCTTCATTAAACGGGGACGATATTCTTCGTTCAACACATAGTATACCTTTAAAATCTCAGAAACAGTAAGACGTCCAGTAAGGCCACACTTTTCCACTAAATTCGTGCCCCAACTTGACCGTAATGACGCTTATGGCTTATCATGGTGGAAGAGCACTTTTTTCTTCGTCAAGCGGGGTCACTTTTCTTCGTTGAACTCCCCGCGGAACGTCCCTGTATACCTTTTACTACAGAGAAACCATTGCTACACGGATAGATTATCATGGTGAGAGCGTACTTTTCTCTGCGTCAAGTGGGGCCGCTCTCTTCGAATAAATTCGCCATAACGTCGCAGTCTAATTTAACCGTAAAGGCGATGATGGCTTATCATGAGGGGAGAGACTACTTTTTTCTTCGTCGAGTGAGGACTCTGTTTTTCGTACTATTACACATAGTGCAGTCCCGTATATCATTTAAAACCCAGAAAACGTACGATGCTGGCGACTTATCATTTTCAAATGGGACCGCTCTCTTCTTCTACATTTGCCATAGAACAGCAGGTCGTAGTCCAATTCGACTGCAACGGCGATGGTGAATTATTATGAGACGCCATTCTTCGTTTAATTGCCTATAGTACAGTCTTATACACCTTTGAAATCCCTCAAAGCGCAACGAAGATGGTGTTATACCAAGGAGAGAGTGTACTTTCTTCTTCGTCTTGTGGGCCATTTTCTCCGATTAAATAGAACAACCCTGTATGTCATCAACTCTGTTATACCGTTCTTCAGGGAACGTCCTCTGGAGTCTATATATGGATCCATCATTCTTGAAGACACTCACGCAACTACATGGAAACTTCCTCGATTTTCGCTTAAACAAATACAGTTCTAAACGCATCTCCGTTTGTAGTAAGAGTAGGATAGGTATAGGTTAGGTTAGGTTAGGTGGCAGCCCGATGTATCAGGCTCACTTAGACTATTCAGTCCATTGTGGTACCACATTGGTGAACTTCTATCTTTTCACTGAGTGCTACCCGATTCCATGTTAAGATCAATGACAAGGGACCTCCTTTATATAGCCGAGTCCGAACGGCGTTCCACATTGCAGCTAAACCACTTGGAGAAGCTTTGAAACCCTGATAAATGTCACCAGCATTACTGAGGTGGGATAATCCACCGCTGAAAAACTTTTTGGTGTTCGGTCGTAGCAGGAATCGAACCCACGACCTTGTGTATACAAGGCGGGCATGCTAACCATTGCACCACGGTGACCCCTAGCCTATAGTACATTCCTGTATTCCTTTGAAATCCCAGAAAGCGCATCGACGCCGGTGGCATATCAAGGCGAGAACGCACTTTCTTCTTCGCAATGTGGGGCCTTCTCTCAGATATAATAGAACTATCCTGCATGTCTATGAAATGCGGACATAACATAAACTTTGAAACATTGGACATAAACTCTGTTTTCCTATCTTCGGGAAACGTTCTATGGGGTCTAGCTATGGATCCATGATTCGTGGAGACTCACGAAACTACGTACACCGACAGAATTCTCTTCGTAAAAAGAACAAAAATTTCATTAAAAGTACCAAGTTTGTCATTGTTTTACAACCAAAGAAACTTTCCATTAAAAGTACGAAGTTCGTCATTGTTTTACCACCAAAGAAACTTTTCATTAAAAATACGAAATATTTCATACTTTTTACGAAGAAAAATTCTTTCAAATTTTTCGTAGTTTGTATGAAAAAAATTCGTACATTTTATGAAAAATGTTCGTACGTTTTATGAAACAATTTCGTTCATTTTATGAAAAACTTTCGTACTTTTTATGAAAAATGTTTCGTACTTTTTATGAAAAACTTTCGTACTTTTTTTGCAAAATGTTCCAACTTTTGGAAAGAAATTTTATAGTCGAAAGTGCATTTGGTTGTATGTTAGCAACAAGTGTGAAAAATGTCATCGCTACTTTACATCTTAAGAAATATGAGTCTGATCTTATTGATGTTTCGACAGTAACTGCTTGCAAGAATATACTGCAAGATAGGTTAGGTTTGTTACTGCATTTTCGGTACATTGTGGTCCACAGTTGGTGAACTTTAGCTCAATGAGGAGGGAAAACTCTATGTATAGCCGAGTCCAAACGTCGTTTCACATTACGGTGAAGCCACTTAGAAAAGCTTTGAAATACTAAGAAATGTCGCCAGAATTACTGAGAGGGATGATGCAACATTAAAAAACGTTTTGGTGTTCGGGCATGCTAACCACGGATAGTAAACAGTTCTTGCCATACCTTTGCATCAGGCGGGGAGGGTAAATACTTATCGGACCACCCTCGTACAGATTACTTAAAATTTTGTTAATTTCAATTTTTGTTTCAACGACTGGATTTACTCTCGTCATTGTGTTGCAAACAGTAGGTGTGATTAAAATTCTTTTGTGTATCCCTATGTTTGAGTCACCCTGTTATTAATATATACTTGCAAGAGAGGTCTTATTGGCACAAGAATACAAAGCAGTTGTTTTTTTTTTTTTCAATGCAATTACAATTATTTTATGTTTTCTCATTGAAATTTTCTTGTGATATATTTTTAAAGTTGAAAAAAGAAGATGAAACCGGTGATGTAACCAGAGATTGGAAATTTGCTGCCATGGTAGTGGATCGTTTGTGCCTTATTGTGTTTACGTTATTTACCATAATAGCCACATTGGCTGTATTGTTTTCAGCGCCACATTTTATTGTAAGTTTGCCTATACAGCTATACAAATTAAAATAATTTACAACAAATGTTTTTTTAAGTTACTTAAAAAAAAAAAACAAGCATATATTTTAATATAATTAACTAATGTTTATTTTCTATCTACTCCCTCTCTCTCTCTCTGTCTGTCTCACTCTGTGACATTCTCTTCCACACACACTATCTGCAATATGGTTTTCTCTCACATACAGTTCCCATAACTTTGTGGTTATGCGTTTATTTGCTGCGTTAACAATTTTGCTATGTGTCGACAACGATGCCTAAGCTTGCGCCTTTGCCGCCGTCGTCGTAGTAAGAAAATTTTGCCGCCGCTGCTTCAGTTTATCGCCGTCGCTTCCGCCGCCATTGTGTCATCATAAAGATCTACAAAAGAAATCTACATTTATGTCAACGTTAAAGCCGCTCAATGTCATTAACGACAATTTTAAGGATAATTTTTGGAATTGGAAATTTTTAGAAAAATTTTCATACAATTCATTTAAGCACATGTGCCTAGTCAACGAAGAATTATTAGAAAAAAAACAACATCAAGAACAACAGACACACACATACACGCAAACAACACACACACACTCATACATTTATAACGAAATTCCAATAAATATTAAACAACAAAGCGAAAGAAAACAAGAAAAAAACAAACAAAACAATGCAATAATTAAATGTAATTAGTTACATATAAAATAAAATTTTTGAATTAAGCTTTAGGTTAGCCATTAAAATAAAAAATCCAAAACAAAGAATTATGAAAATATACCAAGACAAAAAAATGCTATGCAATGCAAAATTTATATAAGTGTAATTTTTATTTATTTTCATATTTTTTTCTGAAAATTTTATTTCATACATATTTTTTTTTTTTTTTTTTTTTTTTGTTGAAATTTCTGATCATCATCGATCTGTTCATTTCTTTGAGAATAACGACAACTAGAAAACAAATCGTCAAAGATAAAGAAGATGAACAAAAAACAAAAAAAGTTTGTTGCTGTGATAGGATCAATTTGAAGACAAAACAAGGTGAACTATAGAATCAAATTTAAACGGAAAATAATTAAACAAATAAATTGTACAAACTAAAAACCAAGTAAATAAGGCTATCTCTCACAAACAAGATGACACCCCAAAATATAAACACTATTGCGCTCTATCTATCTCTGTTAGTACCGAATCAAGTCTTTGCGGCATTTGAAGGTACTTCTTTCAAATTAAACCGATTGATCAATTTCCAATATGTAAATAAATAAGAACGAGCACAGTGGTTATGTAGGTATTATACATTTGGACAAACAAATCGAACTTTTATGGTAGCTCAAATCTACTATTTCACTATGATAAAATCAATATTTTACGAAAATATCGAAAAATGAACGTGAAGCAGATATTTTCATACAATGACAACTCTTGAAAAAGTTGGCAAAAATTAACTTTTCAATAATAGCCTAAATCGAAAGTCTATATTTCATAATTTTTCATTTCGTTTATTGAGTCTATGGAATATTTCCTTACAGACTAGCATAATATTGTAATTACTTATCATTAATATTATCACTAAGTGAATTATAAAGCCTTAAAGTTTTAGTTAATGGTTCATTAAATGCATAGTTTGTAGAATGACTAGCAATACGGAATGGATAAAACCGTCGTAGAGGGCGGGAAGGAGTGTTAAAAGGAATCAAGGCAAGTAATTCCGGACAATCAATTACAGAGTTGATGATTTTATACAAAAACATTAAAGAATTGGCATCTCTAAAGAAATCAACAAACACTTACTTTTGTAAGATGGCACAGGATCAGAAAAGGCAATTGAAACAAGTGCAAATTTTAAAAATTTTCTTTGAACCATGGCTGAACAAGAAGGTTAAATCATGGGCCCATATGATTACAATTTTTTTATTTCGACAAAATTTTAAGATGTCAAAATCATATGTTTATGGTGATTGCAGCTCTCCAAATGACACTGCATAGCAAATGCATCTCAAACAAACTCGCGCATTCATAGCTGGAGAATTGTTCAAAGATGACCTGAGTATCTTGATAACATATTCCAGACCCAAAATACCACGCACATCAGTTTTTAAACTGCATCATAAACTGTTTTTGTTAATAGATGGCGAAGATCCATTTGACTGACTTCCATTCTTAACTTTGGTGGGTATTATAGTCTTATTTGTCTCATATCGGCGTTCCTCGGATGAATTATCCACTTCACAATCACTCATAGGTGACGCAACTAAATTTGAACCTTTATTTTTCTCTGGATTTTAATTATTTTTTTCAGGACAATTGAAAGAATAAATAATTGCCACTTTTACCAATGCCATACGATTCTTTTATCAGCTGATTTTGACTTCTTAAAATTGTAAACAACATATTGAAATTTGTTGTTTTTGTTATCGTGATTCAACCTCCTTATTCAGCCATGCTTTGAACTCTCACTACGTTCAGCGTGACAGATGGCATTTGGACTCCAAATAAATGAAGCATACTCCAGTTTTGAGCGGACAAAGGCACAATATAAATTTTTTTATATAAGGATCAGAGAATTCAGTAGTATTTCTACGAATAAAGTACATAACTGAATAAGCTTTTGGAAGAATATAATTTAAGTGACAAATAAAACTTAACTTATAATCAAACAAAACACCAAGATCAAGTTTCTCATAAACACATTACACAACCTATGATTAAGAAAGCAATATCGTGAATTAATAACATCCCTACATCTGTGAAATGTAAGAAGCGAAAATTTAAAAAAATTGAGGGGTAAACCATTTTTGGAGCACCACTCACACAATCTATCCAAATCATTCTGTAGTAACGCCGTACCATTTAATGAGCGAATCCGCATAAATAATTTCAAATCATCAGCATACATAAGATGCCTTACGTGCAAAAAACATTAACTAATGTCATTCACAAAAATAATGAATAACAACGGGCCTAGCACACTGCCCTGTGGTATACCAGATGAAGGACTGTACGAATCCGAATAATAACCCTCACAACAGACTTAACATACACTACCCTTTAAATATGTTCTGAACCAGTCAACCAATTCCAGACTAAAACCAATCCTGTGCAATTTATATAACAATAAATCATGGGGAACACGATCAAATGCTTTAGAAAAATCCGTATATATCGTATCCACTTGATAACCCATTTCGAAGTTATCAATGCAAAATCTTGTAAAAATAGCTAAATTGATAGTTGTAGATCTACCGGGAACACATCCATTCTGGGCCGGACTAACAAAAGACTTCAAAACAAAAACCAACTTATCACACATGATATGTTCACACTTTAGCTATATTTGATAGTTTAGAAATAGGCCTATAGTTGCGTACACAACTCTTATTACCTGATTTAAAAATCGGTATAACCGTCACACATTTCCACCTTTGAATAAAATAACTATGAACCAAGGATTTATTAAAAATCAATTTCAGAGCCACAACAAGCGCCAAACATAAATTTTTAAGCAAAAATGCAGAAACCCCATCCATATCAGTTTTATATGACATAGAAAGTTTATTAATAGCAAAAGTCGACCTTTTTAAAAATTTATATAGTTGAAAAATCTGGTTTTCCTATTTGGAGTAAATAGAAAAAGTAAAATTTTTGATTCTCATTACAATTACAGGGAAATAAGATACTTTCTAAAACATTAATAGGTAGACCAGTTAATGTTACAAGGATATAAACGGTAGATAAAACCTTTTTCCGGTTTCTCATCTTCTGCTTAGATGTTAAACTTTCGCGAAAATGTTCCTTCCCATTTTCCAATATTGTGCGTGTAACATTTCTAATAATGTATAAGCAAAACCTTAAATAAGTCTGTAAAAAATTGACAATTTATGTGTATTGGTCAAATATAAAAAAGGAAATAATATAGATCAGCAGGTTTACAATTTATTTACATTACCTTTCTCTACACTCTCTATACCAACCCTTTTTTTGTCGGAAACTTACCGGTGTAACGAAGTGTTTTCCACTCAAACCAGGATAGCTCGTTGTGTGTCCAGGGTTGTTACATTTATTTATTTTTTGCTGACTTTCCAAGGGAGTGAAATAAAGAAAACACGCTGGTTGCAGGGTTTCAATAATATAATTATATTTATTGTAATAAAATATTAAAATGACCACAAACAATTAGGTAAATCAGAAAGCCTTAGGACCATTCGGCAAGTTCGCTGGTACGAAGATTCCGTCAGCCGCCGAAAACGGGGGGGTTAAAGCCGCGGTTTTCTACCGTCAATCTGGAAACAATTCTCCACTGGGAGCTCAATTCCCCAACCACAAAATCCCCACTGGGACTCATATCCGCAACCACGAAATCCCCACTGGGTGCTCAACTCCTCAACCACAACTCCTCCTCCACACTGGGAGCTCAACTCTACAAAATCCCCGCTGGGAGCTCTACACCACTAGCCCAATAACAACCCAGCAAAAAAAATTGGCACAACTTTAAAAGCACTTCCAGAAGATGCACTCCCCATGATGTTCTTTATTTTAACTACCCAGGAAATTCTTTTAATTCAATTTTTTATAACTTGGTTTTTTCATACTTTTAATAAGTAATTTTAATTTTTTTTTTGTTTCAAATAGGTTAAAAACAGAGTAAGAATTCATAAAATGGTACAAATCATTTAAATTTTGTCGAAAAAAATGCTAAATCCAATCTGAAAAAATTGTGAATTTTTGAAAATATTTGAGGTCAAACGTTTCTGACAAGCGTTAGAATCCATTAAAAAATTATAAAAAATTTTAAAAATTATTTATTTGACAAATTATCACAGAATTTTTTAATTTACATCCAAAACATGGAGTTCGGATCACATCTGAAGAAGTGATGCAAATTCAGTGCAACGGCTGTTGAAATGGAGGACTTCCACTACCGGATCCAAAAAGAACATTTTCATTACTTTTTTGGCGACGCTTTTTTTTGCTGGGAATGGGAGCTTAACTCCACTAAACGTATCCAATGGGATCTCAACTCCACTACTACCTACCACAATTTACGTTTGGAGTGTAGATCAACTTCCACTCCGTAGCTCTTACCTGTATGGCGGCCACTGACCAACTTACCTCATTAGTTTTTAGTTTAGTTTTTATTTAAATATTCATTAACATACAATTAAGATTATCTTTTCAATTGAAATTCTTAATCCTAACAATTTTAAGTTTTTTCTAGGATTGTAGCTTTAGTTAAATTGTTAAATAATTTAACTAAAATTGCTAATGCGATAATCGCTACACTTATTATCATTTGTCCGGAAAAAGGGATAAAAACCCGACACTCAGATTTCATTAGATCATACCATCTCCTTTTATAAGCAGTTGCGACATCACACATACGCACCCACACATAGTTGATCTCATCGGTCAATCCACTTAATCCTCTAATGCCCAATCCCGCCTTTAGACGGGCCTCATTAAATAAGGAAGCTTTTATTAAAGACAACAAAAATGAATAAAGTAAAAAGAAAACTTAGTTGAACCTGTTCAAGAGCCTTTGCAGCTGAATTTTACTGTATACATTTTTCTTGATTAGTGTTCTTGCTTTTATGTCGTTAATATTGAATATTTAATCAGCTGACAAAAAAATTGGGCCATTAGAGGGTTAATCAACTCCGAGTAACACACTTTTTACCCAATAGATGGAGCCGCCAAATGTTCGTTAAATTCAAACTTCATTTTTAATAAATTCATTTTAATTAATACAAATTTAGAATAAATTCAATATAAACATAAAAATAACATCATTAAATGACAATAAAAACAAAGACGAGATAACAAAAAAATTAATCCATTAATATAGTGACGTAAAAACGAGTGCTTCCGACTTTTATCGTCACACAACTCCCCCTCCTTCCTGAAATAGTGAACCGTGACCCTTCCAGCTCGATTAATGCGGATGCTATAGCGCCGTCCTTCCACTACCCGAAGGACCTTTATCCGTGCCTTAGGACCTCTCTTGGCTACTAACCCTTTAATTACCTCCCGCAAAGCAGGGGTATACCTTGGCTCGTCGTCTGTTGTTCGTACTAGCGGTGTGCACATGACACAAAATTGACGTGACTCACGCGTGAGTCGTGAGCTCATGGCAACGGCGTGAGTGTGCGTGAGCGTGATAAACAAACCAAAATATCGTGCGTGAGTCACAAAAATATTATCTTCGTGAGTGTGCGTGAGTAAAGATTTATGCTCACGAAAATAATCCCGATTACCAACATAAAACGCTTAAGAGTTAAATTAATTTACGATTTTAGTGACACCTGGGATGTTAAGAGTATAATAACGCTCTCGATTTTAATAATGCTTATGTTTTCAGACACGTCGCTGAGGTAAATTACTCAAAAAATTGTTCGTGAGTCACGACAATTTCGTGCGTGAGTGTGCGTAAGTACAAATTTTCTTTTCGTGAGTGTGCGTGAGCGTGAGTCGTACCAAACCATATCGTGCGTGAATGTGCGTGAGTAAGATTTTTCCGTCGTGAGTGTGCGTGAGCGTTAGTGACACCTGGGATGTTAAGAGTGTAATAAGGCTCTCGATTTTAATAATGCTTATTTTTTCAGACACGTCGCTGAGGTAAATTACTCAAAAAATTGTTCGTGAGTTAGGATATTTTGCGTGAGTCTTATCAAACAATATCGTGCGTGAATGTGCGTGAGTAAGATTTTTCCGCCGTGAGTGTGAGTAAACTATTACTCACGTGCCACCTCTAGTTTGTACGAGGTTGGGTTGCAAGTTCACCGACTCAACCCACTGTTGAGTATAGTTGGTTTTCTCCATTCCCCGTGTGATACCACTCTCTGTAGGGTTGGCCTGAGGGCGATAGCAAACCAACCACATGCGAGTCCGCATCATAGGATTCATCTTTGTTTCTTTCCGCCTCCAGACGGGGATTACTTCGCCCGGTGTTCCGGGCCGCACGGTCGGTAGTTAACTGACTCGATAAGTCTATGGGATGGCTCTCTCCTTGGTGGGCTATGGACTGCCTCTTCAGTTCAAAGAGATGTATACCGGCCTTTAGCATAATCAACTGGTTAGTAGTTCTTATGTTATAAGACAAAACATTGATGACCATATGCAAAATAATTTATTGACAGTTTATCTAAGGAATTTATATGGTAAATGTAGGCTAGAAGATTTCTTCAACTTTTTTGCATATGAGGGTGAGAAATCGGCACTTTTTTGAGATAGCTAATTAGAAGTCTATCAAAGACTCATAAGAATTATTAATAGACAAATGAATTTTACATTTAATTTTAAAATCGTTGGGTATTCTGGCCGATTAGTATTACAAAAACAACATATTACAAAAACAACATATTACATAAAAAATGTGTCCATAATTTAATGAATTATCGATTTTTTTATTAGATTTTCCTTTCAAACTTAGGTGTTTTTATGAAAAACGGTTGAACCGGTTATTAGTTTCAAAAAACACCATCCACCAATTTTGAAAAATATTCCGTTTTTTTTAAACAAAGAAAACCCGACAACTCGCTTTTTGATCACTCTCTCCGTTACTCACAAATGCATGTGTCAGTTCAAAAGATTAATTTTCTGAAGTTTCATTTTGATTTTTCGTAAAGAATTCAAATTCCAAAAATTAATTTTTCGGCATTCAATTTTGTTGTGTTCATATATACACACCAAAAAATTTTTTTTGATTCAATCACGAAATTAATTGATCCAATTAATTTTTTAATTGAAATGTCTTCAATCGCAGAAATGATAGTATCCCTATGGAAAATTGGTGCAAATTGCCACTGACGGACCTATCACAGAACTGGTACCTGAGCCCCAGTTAGTTGCAATTTTTAAATAGTCGTAATTTATTTATTTCCGTACTCGCTTGATATTTTTTTCATTTCGGGTTTGATTGGGATGCCTAAATTGAAACAGATTTCTAAGAGTTTGTCCGAGACTGGTTCCTGAGGACATGTCTATGGGGTGCTCCGGCTAAATTGTCCCAGGACGTGTCCTTTGGGATGAGTCCAAGACGCGTCCTAAAATGTAAATTTACCCCGTCAATGACAAACCCATGTTAAAGTTACCGGTCCCTTCCATACGTTTTGACCAGAATGATAGTATCAATTAAGTTTTTAATTGATACTATCATTTCTGTGATTGAAGACATTTCAATTAAAAATTAATTGGATCAATTAATTTCGTGATTGAATCAGAAAAAAAGGTTTTGTGTGTATAATTGATTTTTATTTCAATTAAAAAATTTGTTGAATCAATTAAATTTTTAATTGAATATTTTTAAAACTCAATTAAGATTTTAAGTGGAACAAATTTCGTGAAATTTTTTCTGTGTAGGTAATCCGCTCAAAATTAATTTCGGTTTCAAGTTTTTATTCAATTCCACTTCCAGTTTCAAGGATTACATTTCTGACATTTGGTTTTGATTAGTTCGTGTTGTTCGTATAGAGTCAATTCGCTCAAAATAAAATTTCGTATTTTTTTCGAATTTCGGATTTTTAGTCAA
The DNA here is from genome assembly GCF_050003625.1 of Haematobia irritans. Taxonomy (NCBI): domain Eukaryota; kingdom Metazoa; phylum Arthropoda; class Insecta; order Diptera; family Muscidae; genus Haematobia; species Haematobia irritans. The sequence continues at coordinate 199,726,871 of NC_134399.1, read as the reverse complement.
ACATCGTTTGATACACACAAAAAATGTTTTTCTGATTCAATCACGAAATTAATTGATCCAATTAATTTTCTACACAGTAAATTTTTTCCAATTAAAATTTTAATTGAGTTTTAAAAAATATTCAATTACAAATTTAATTGAATCAACAAATTTTTTAATAGAAACAAAAATCAATCACAAAAATTAATAGTATCAATTAATTTTTTAATTGGATCAATTAATTTTTAATTGACCGTCAATTAATTTTTTAATTGATACTATAATTTCTGTGATTGAAGGCATTCCAATTAAAAAATTAATTGGATCAATTAAATTCGTGATTGAATCAGGAAAAAATTTTTTGTGTGTAATTGAAATGTCTTCAATCACAGAAATGATAGTATCAATTAAAAAATTAATTGAAGGTCAATTAAAACATTAATTGATCCAATTAAAAAATTAATTGATGCTATTAATTTTTGTGATTGAGTTTTGTTTCAATTAAAAAAATTGTTGATTCAATTAAATTTTTAATTGAATATTCTTTAAAACTCAATTAAAATTTTAATTGGAAAATTTTTCGTGAAATTTTTTTCTGTGTAAAATGATGATGAACCACTTAACCAATGATTCTCCCTATTCAGAAGAAATAATTAATCCTTTGACTACCGCTGTACACTTAGGATGCCATTCGAAAACGACAACGTACTACTCTATTCCCCACTTAATTTCGATTTATTTCTCGATGTTATTTTAAAGTAGAGGCTTTAAGGTGTAAATATTTTCCATATTGGTGAGCACTGAAATGTATTTTTATAAACTTCGAAAAATACGAAATTTTGAGACTATTTTTCTGCTGTAAAAGAACTATAGCCAATATTCCGGATTGTTTTTTGTATTTTTTCTCACACTTCCGTTTATATTATAGGACAAATAGCGCTTATTTTCGTTCTCAGAAGAAACTTATATATGTAGCTCTTGAAGTAATTGAGATAGGTCAGTACAAGTAAAAAAAGGAAGAAATGCCAACATTTTTAACATTAGGTTTATTTCGGTAGTGAAAGAGTTAATAACGAAATAAGATTATATGATTTATTTTACAATTGTAATCTTAAGCTCGAGCTATTAAGCTCAGCTTCAGTGAAATTTTGCTTGTTTGTCAATAAAAATATCGATCGATCGATCTTTGGGTTTTTGTTTTTGGGGATGTCCCTTCGTTTTTTTTTTTTTATAGAATTTGTATGTCAACCTTGAATTTAGCACACTCTAATAAATAAACAATTTACTACTGTTTACAATAACACATTGCAAAGTAATCTTCATTTCCATTATGCTAAAACTCAACTTATGTTCGAACTCAATTTACACAAGACATCATTCAGCATAGAACCGCCAACCACTGCCATTTTTAGAAATACCTTAGTGTCGAAAATTTGTGTGTAGGTTCCATAATTCCTCTCATTCAAAGCTATATAATAATTTTCTAAAGTCTCATGTATAAATTGCTACAGTTCTTTTAAACTCACTCGTGAATTCTAGGTTGAAAAAAAAAATTTATTTCAATAACTTTATCCCGATATACAATCCTACAAACCACTGTGCTGCAGCAACTTTTTTAATGAAAATTTAACAAACCAAAACGAGTTTAACACAATAAGCAAATGAAAAAAAATAAAACAAAACTAATCAAATAATAAAGCAAATCCAAATTTGTCTGAAAAGACTAAGCAGTATAAAGTTAACTATTTTTTAAAAAATGAATAAATTAAATAAACTTATAACTATTGAGAAAAAAAAAACAAGAACTAACTTTAGATATAATAAAATTACAAACAATATAAATCAATAATAACAACAAAATGCCAAATTATTAAAAAACGGAAACAACATAAAATTTAGAAAAAAAAAAAAAAATAATAATATTTTAAACAAAACGAAAAGTAATATTAAAAAAAAACTAGCTGAAATAATGACGAACATGGATATTGATGAAATTAAAACAGACCCAAAAAATACTCAATTAGTTAAATAAAATTATTACTAAAGAAAACAAAAAAACTTAAGCTCTAATATTAATAAATACAGTAAAAAGTTAACATTGCATAATTCGTAAAATTTAGATTTATATGAAAAACTATGAAAATAAAAATAAAAAAAAAACAATGGATTGACATACCCTTACCCTGTTATAGGATTTTTTTTTTAAATTTTAATTTTAGTCTTAAGCCATAACCAAACAAATAAATAATTAATTAACAAACAGTAATGCGTATGGTATGCTGTTAAAGGGGGAATTATTACGCCATACAATATCACAAAAGCATAATACAGGGTGACATTAAAATTTGCGCTGTATATTTTATATAGAATTCTGATACAGGTGGTAATATTGAGTTTTTTGTGTATACAAATGTGGTCAGGTCCCTCTACATAAAAGTTTCACTCGGATTTAAAGATTTTGTACCTTCCATTAAGGATTTTGCTATTGATTCCGATAATAATGATACAAATAAATATCATGTTAAAAACGCAAATTCTAAGAGATACTTAAAAGTGTAAAAAAAGTTTATTTAAAATAAATTATATTTCATGTTAGCCTGATACCGAAACAGGCAATTAACGTCCAAATGCATTATATCTAATTTTACAATTATTAATCGAGCTTTATGGACAGATTTAGATTAAGGAACATGATTAAAAGTGTCATTGAAAAGAAAACGCCAGATACAAATCTATACACGCCTGGACTGTACATGTTTCGATTCGGGCGAATGAATCTTTCCACAGCCTTTAGTATAGATCTGGCTGGGAGAGATAACTCAATTTTGGGCTCTTTATGCCAATGTTTTCTCCATAAGGAGTTAGCATAAAGAGCCCAAAATTGAGTTATCTCTCCCAGCCAGATCTATACTAAAGGCTGTGGAAAAATTCATTCGCCCAAATCGAAACATGTACAGTCCAGGCGTGTATAGATTTGTATCTGGCGTTTTCTTTTCAATGACTCTATTTATCATGTTCCTTAATCTAAATCTGTCCATAAAGCTCGATTAATAATTGTAAAATTAGATATTTAAAATAAATATTAAACTAAAGATGTAATGCTTAAAATAATTCTTAGCCTATATTTGAAGTTTTTTTTTTTAATTTAATACAAATATTCTATACTTCAATGAATTTAACAATTATTTATTCAAATTAAAAATGTTTTTCTTTACATTACAGAAATATGGCAAGACATTAGAAACAAATTTCAAAGATTCATATTCCAAATTTAATGAAACAATTTTTAGAGCAAGAATCATTAACTTTCTTTTAATTAAAAATTCTTTATTTTAAAGAAATTCGTCATTGATAATATGTAATAGGCCAATATTTTTTTTCAGTGCTCCTTTAATCGATGTATCCACAGGTTTAGCCCATAAACGCCAAAATTGAAATACCAATTTGGAAATACACTGAAAAAAATCGGACATGTATTGTAACAGGTTGGCTGATAAGTCCCCGGTCTAACAAAGAAAAACATATTTTTTTGTCAAAAATTCGCTTTTATTATTCAACATAGTTCCCTTCAAGAGCGATACAACGATTATAACGACCTTCAAATTTTTTGATACCATTTTGGTTTTGCTTCAAAATAGGCCTCAGTTTCGGCGATCACCTCTTCATTGCAGCCACATTTTTTCCCTGCGAGCATCCTTTTGAGGTATGAGAATAAGAAAAAGTCGCTGGAGGCCAGATCTGGAGAATACGGTGGGTGGGGAAGCATTTCGAAGCCAAATTCATGAATTTTTGCCATCGTTCTCACACTGAAAAAAAGCATACTCGGTTCCAAAGATTTTGTCTTTACTTTAAAAAATTTGGTATTGATTCCGAGCCAAAGAAGCGGAGAATACAAGTAAGGATACTTTTAAGACACAATTCTCTTTTAAATTTAGGTTTTGTGTACTTGCTTCTAGGAAGCAAATTTTTTTTCTTCATATGCTATAAAAGTCCTTTAAAAACGAGTTAACGGCAACTTTGTTTTTCCAAATTAGGACTCGACTTCCAGTAGAAATTATGCTATGTTTGAAGTAAAAAACTTATTTAAAATAAAGTTTTGAAAAGCATGTCCTATATTTGAAAAATTTTTTGCTTTGTAGTCAAGCAAAAAGACAACAAATTTAAAGACAATTTCATTAAATTTAAAGAATTTTTCTAAATTATTAAAGTCAAGTTGACCTTAGCCTATACATTTTTTCTTTCATGTTAAGATACCCATTTTTAAGTCAAATCACTTAATTATAAGGACAATACGACTTCATTGAAAAGTTTATCGACTTTTGGAGAAGGAAAATAACTTTTTTTAGAGAAATGCGTCTTCTATGCTAAGCAAAATTTGTATTCGTATTTTAAAGACATGAAATACTTGACCTCACGACAATATTTTTTTCAGTGCAATGACTTGTGGCACGGTGCATTGTCTTGGTGGAACAACACTTTTTTCTTCTTCATATGGGGCCGTTTTGCCGCGATTTCGACCTTCAAACGCTCCAATAACGTCATATAATAGTCACTGTTGATGGTTTTTCCCTTCTCAAGATAATCGATAAAAATTATTCCATGCGCATCCCAAAAAGCAGAGGCCATTACTTTGCCAGCGGACTTTTGAGTCTTTCCACGATTCGGAGACGGTTCACTGGTCGCTGTCCACTCAGCCGACTGTCGATTGGACTCAGGAGTGTAGTGATGGAGCCATGTTTCATCCATTGTCACATATCGAAGGAAAAACTCGGGTGTATAAAGAGTTAACAGCTGCAAACACCGCTCAGAATCATCAACACGTTGTTGTTTTTAGTCAAATATGAGCTCGCGAGGCACCCATTTTGCACAGAGCTTCCGCATATCCAAATATTGATGAATGATATGACCAACACGTTCCTTTGATATCTTTAAGGCCTCTGCTATCTCGATCAACTTCATTTTACGGTCAATCAAAATCATTTTGAGGATTTTTTTGATGATTTTGTCGGTAACCACCTCTTTTGTGCGTCCACTGCGTTCACCGTCCTCCGTGCTCATTTCACCACGCTTGAATTTGGCATACCAATCAATTATTGTTGATTTCCCTGGGGCAGAGTCCGGACGGAAACTCATTATCAAGCCAAGTTTTTGCTTCCACCGTATTTTTTTCCCTTCAGAAAACAGTATTTTATCAAAACACGAAATTCCTTTTTTTCCATTTTTTTTTTCACAATAACAAAAGTTGCTGCGCAAAAGACGCTCTATCTTACAAATTAATTGACTTACAGACGTCAAATGTTGACACGAATCATTTGAAGGTTGGTACTATATAAAAATAATATTCATTTAATACTAGCGACGCCATCTATGTGTCAGACCGGGGACTTATCAGCCAACCTGTTATTTGAAATAGCGAACGCCTGGCCAGTCTTCTATCAAATTTTAATTATCTTGGATAAATAAGACCAATAGCATTTAAAAATTAAGAAATTAAGAAAGATTAATTTCATCTCGAAGTAGTAGAAAATCATTTCAAAACTAATGAATTTTCACTTGGGGATTCCCATCAGTTCTTTGTGTGCGATTCTTCTGCAGTATTTTGAATACCATAAAAACTTAAAACAAATAAAATTTGTCCTTATTTTATTCGATTTGTGTCTTTGTTTAAATACGTGTCAAAACGTACTTACGCAAAAAAATAATTATTATTCGCAAACAAACATCCATCACTATAAGGAAGTTTGATGGGAAGAAAAGTATAGGAATTTATTGATAAATATTGAATAATTGATGTGAACTCAATTTAAAAAATTAGCTGATGGCCTCAGTTGTCAATGCTTTTTATATCTTTATACTAATATTATATTTACAATAAATTTAGTATCAACTATAAATAAAAAATTTTAAAAAGGCTAATACAAATATTTTTTGTCGAAATTTCCTGGCTAATTGAATTTTCCTCGTATCTTTGTCACTTGCACGTAATTTATTTCGTTTTCAACACATTTTTCTGTAATACAAAAAATGTACATGTAAATATTAAATTTTAAATATTTGCAAATTTTACCTTTCGTCCAGACAGAGAACCGTGAACCACACAATTTGGGCAATGCAGCTCTTATTGTCATTGTTAATCAATGAGAACACTTCTTATAAGTTCAGCTATTACACAGAGAATGAATATATTGTAATTTAAAATAATAATACAGTTTATATGTAGAACAAAGCAAAGCCTACTATATAAATATACATAGTAATTGCTCTTATGTAATAACAAGTATATATATAACATCTTCTCTCTTCAGATATATTATATTTAACTTTCAAATAAAAGATTAATTAAAATTAATAATTATTAAACTATAAATATTGTATAAAAATATCCGTAGTGAAAGTCTATTACTCAAACATTAATCTTCGAGGATTCCCAACTACTCTACCCGCCCTTGTTACATAATTAGTTCCTTTTCTATTGCTTGGGATATCGTTCTGAGATTCTATCTTCTTACATGTCTCATATTCTCCGTTGCTACTTTCAAAGTTTGTTTTACCATCAATAACTAATTTCCCATTGTTAGCTGTTCTCATCAAATCTCCATCACTATCTTCTCCAGTCCCAACAGTTTCACGACTAATGCCTACATTTTTAGGTGTCTTCATTAAATGCTCTACATTCCTTCTAAAACAAGTCCCATTGCTATCCAACACTACAAATGATCTTGGTTCCTCGCAAATTACAACAATTTCCCCTGGAAACCAACAGCTTGTAGGTGTTTTCTTAAACATGACCTTCCCACCTTTATACATTGCCTCATACTTCTTAGATTTCCTGTTGCAATATGCACAACTTCTTCTTGTATTATAATCAATTTTATCTCGGTAATCATCAACGTTAACAACTTTCGGCCTGAGATTATTGTTTACCGAAGCTATCTTCGTTCGCAAAGTTCGTGACATTAAAATCTGAGAAGGACTAGACAAATCTCCCTTTGGAGTAATTCGATATTGCAGCAAGGCTATGTATGGATCCGAATTACTCTCACTGACAACATATTCGCTTGGGCACCAGTATCAATTTGGCACACAATCAACTTGTTCTTAATGATTATCTCAACATTCCACTCTTTTGTAATTCCGTCTTTATTTATAAGTTTTCCAATAAACAGGTCGTCGTCTCCTGGATAATCATGATATTCTTCATTATTCGCAAATATTTGCTTAACATATTTCTTTTTCTGACGGCACATCCTTGAAAAATGATTCATCTTACCACATTCATAACATTTAGCTCCATCGGCTGGACATTTGTCTTTGTGAACCAAACCACATTTTTGGCAATTTTTTACATTGGTAACATTGCGACTGTTATCGTTTTTACCAGCATTATTAACGTATGCTTCATTGTGGTTCTTGCGGGTTATAATATTTACAGTGCCTCCATCCTCGCTGACTTGTAACATTGTAGAATTTTGTTTAGCCATTATCATACTCTTAGCAATATTTACCGCCTTTCCCATAGTTACATCTCCTTCTGCCCAAAATTTTTTCTCCCACATATGACCCTAGGCCACATATGAAAATGTCACGAATTAATTGACTTCGTAAATCATTAAACTCACAATTTAAACTGAGATTGTTTAGAGTTGTCACATATTCATCCACAGATTGATCCTCTTTTTGTTTGCATGTAAAAAATGTATGCCTTCCATTACAATATTTATTTGAGGCACAAAATACGATTCCAATCGTTTTACTAAATCTTCGAACTTCACCTTATCAGAGTTGAATATATCTAGAGATTTGCTACCTATATAGTGTAGCAATAAAGCTACTTTCCCTTTGTTCTTTTCCGATTCCACATCTTATGCTCGTAAAAATATCTTGAATTGGGTATACCAATTTTTCCATTCCTTTGCCAAATTTGGGACCCTTAAATTCATCGGGGCCAAAGTAGCTGCAAACAAATTACCATGGCTAGTAGATGCACCTTCGTTTTCTTCTAAAGACATTTCGAGTGCTCAATTGAAAAGTCCAAAAATTTTATATATTTTCTGCTCTTTATTCTTTTTTTTTTTTAATTAGTTCTCAAAATTGACACCTGACACCATGTTAATCAATGAAAACACTTCTTATAAGTTCAGCTATTATAAAGAGAATGAATATATTGTAATTTAAAATAATAATAAATTTTATATGTAGAACAAAGCAAAGCCTACTATATAAATATACATCGTAGTTGCAATTATGCAATTACAAGAATATATACAACAGTCATTAACATACAAACGTTGTTAAAAACATCAACGCACAAGCATCGCATACAGTCAAACAGTTATATTTATAGACGAGATTGTTGGGCGCACACAAGGCGATTTTGAGTAAACAAACCACTTTAGTTGATCCCTTTATTACACACAATATATCAAATACAACTTTTGGGAACTGAAATAATGTCCAATAATTTTCGCAGAATTTCGAAAGAGTGTTCGTTTTGCATACCACTTTGGCTTGATATAAACGAAATGGACTATGAATTTGGAATAGCAAATATGTTTTTAATGCAAAATCTAAATTTTTTGGTGATAAAAGTTTAAACTTTTTGAAGATATTCAAAATATTGTAAGAAAAGTGCAAAGTTCACGATATATGTTTCCCAAACGTTGTTTTAACCAAAATTTACCATCTTCCAACTAATAGAGAACAAACATTTTTTAGAAATTTCAAGTATTTCATATATGCTTACTTTATTCTAAATCCTAGAATATAAAATAAATTACTTTGGCCATATTCCTCAAATGAGCTTCTTGTGTGGTGCAATTCAGGCGTATGTCTAGAAGGTAATTTTTGTTGAGATGAGCAGTGTTCGAAATGGTTCCGGCTTAGCACTTTTAAAAAAAAAGGGCTGTTCAGTTTTTTAGCTCTTGCTCTCGGAGCCCTATGAATAAAGTTCCAAAACGAATGAGCGGCACTGAAAAATAGACTCTTTTCGAGCTTAGTGAAACGAAAAACTTTTGCTCATACAGCTCTTTCTTATGTGACACAAAAAATATGTAATTGAAATTGAACTTTACCAGTCTCTTCATTGATTTGAAAATAGAACAGTTCTACGAGTTTTTGAAAAGGGCTGCTCATTTCAGAGGCACTTGTGAGCGGAGCTGTCACGTTGGCCCGCTCTTTTGCCGAGCTCCATGTGTTTCTATGTTTTTGTTTTTTCAGTTCATTTTTGAGCAAAATTCAAACACTGGAGATGAGCTCAACAAATATAAGTATTTTTTTTTTTTTTTTGATAACCTCAATAAAAATTCCCGACACATACCCAAAATGAATGCACAAGCTGATTTATCCACAATAATAATGTCCTTAAAGTAGAGTACGAACCAATTGCTCTTAATTGACTCTCTTACACTCAAAAAAAAAAGTTTACTTGGATGCAAAAATTTTGACCTTCCTTTAAGGATTTTGGTATTGATTCCGAGCCAAAGATAAGGGTTCTTTAAAATAAGGAAATTTTTTTGCGACCCATCTGGCTTTAAATCTAGGATCTATAAAATTAAAATTAGAATACAGATCTCATTTATCGAATTTTCATTCTATTTTTCCGGTATATTAATAAAGCTATTCGCGTACAAACAAATGCCAGTTTAAAAATCCAAATTATGACGGATACTTCGAAGTACAAAATATTTTCTTAATTCCAGAAATATTTTAAACCAAAGATGCCAAATCCTCTAAATAAGTCATAGCCTATATTTGAAGCGTTTTTATCTTAAATCTAAAAATTCAATATTTCGGTTAATTTAAGGACGTTTTCTTTAAATCAAAAATGTGTTTTTTTACTTTAAGGAAAATTTGCCTTAAATAGTATAAAGACATGCAACTTTAACGAAGGGGGGCAAATTTCCAAAATGTGTGTCCTAAATTTAATGAAAAAAAATTTTTTGAAGCAAAGATTATAAACTTTCTTTTAATTAAAATTGCATTATTTTAAAGAAATTTGTCCTTAATAGTGTGTAAATTACGCATCCTAAAATTGAGGTTGCATAATCTTTAATATCACGTAAATATTTTTTTTTCAGTGTATGTACAGTAATCTCTCGATTGGAATTTGCACAAATTTTCTATTGGGTTCAATTCTGGCGACTGTAGCGCTCATTATAACACATTGATTTTATTGTCCTGGAACCACTTCTTTGTGTACCTAGCTGTATGTTTTAGATTATTATCCTGCTGGAAGATCCATTTGGGTGGCATATTTTCTCCGGCATATGGCAGCATTGTATTTTGCAAAATCAGAGAGTATAAAAATACAAGAGAACGAAAATTTCTCTTCTACAAAAACAACAAATGTCAACCGTATAGATGTCGCACAATGCCTGCAGCTTTGGTATTACCGACTTTGCGGTCGAAGCGATGTTTTGATAAATTATTTATAAAGGCATCGGCAGTTTTAATTTCAAATTGTGTTTTATAGAAAGAAAAGATTTATATAAAGGAAAATTTGTTATTACAAAGTAGTTTAGTATCGTTTAAAAAAATTAATATGTTTTATGCATTTACATACAAAACGAAAAAGGAATCACTCATTTTGCAAAAAAAATGTTTTGTTATAAAAACGAATGAAAGAGAAATAAAAATTCTAACATATTTCTTAATGTCGTCTACACGCAAAGAAATAAAACGTTTGGAAAACGTGTACCGAAAACGTTTTTTCTTTTGTTTTTTGAATTGCTTCGAAAATTTTAAACTTTTATCACCAACTAAATTCGTTTGTTACAAAATTTTTAATTTTTTCACCAAAAAAATATCTTTGAACCAACAACACAGTCCATTTCGTTTATATCAAGCACTCTTCTTTTCTGACTTTAAGTCTTTAATAATTCACATTTTACAGTTCATAGTAAAAATTTAATATAGTAGTATGTAATGTTGAACATCTTTTCGGAATCTTCCGAGCATATCTGGAATATAAGGAAAACAAAAAACTTTTTGGTGTTCGGTGGAAGCAAGGATCGAACCCACGACCGTTGGCATGCAAGGCGGACGTAGCAACCACTGTCCCACGGTGCCCAACTAAATGTATGTTTCTATTAAATAAAGTTTGTTTAATCGGCTCGTGGGCGCCGCAAGCTATGCTATGTAAATATAACTTATATGGATAATTGTCTATTGATGATAATAACTGCTACATAGCTCAGTGGATAGTGTCTTGGCTTACAAATTGCATGGTCCGCGGTTCGATTCTAAGTCCAGGCGAAAGGTAAAATTTAAAAAAAAATTTATAAAATCGAATAATTTCTTCAACATTGTTTGTATTACAGAAAAAGTATGTTTCTATTAAAAATAAAAAAAAAAATAATAATAGTTTATTTAATCGGCTCGTGGGCGCTGCAAGCTATGCTATATAAATATAACTTATATGGATAATTGTCTATTGATGATAATAACTGCTACATAGCTCAGTGGATAGTGTCTTGGCTTACAAATTGCATGGTCCGCGGTTCGATTCTAAGTCCAGGTGAAGCCACCGTGGTGCAAATGGCCCGCCTTGCATACACAAGGTCGTGGGTTCGATTCCTGCTACGACCGAAGACCAAAAAGTTTTTCAGCGGTGGATTATCCCACCTCAGTTATGCTGGTGACATTTCTGAGGGTTTCAAAGCTTCTCTAAGTGGTTTCACTGGAGTGGAACGCCGTTCGGACTCGGCTATAAAAAGGAGGTCCCTTGTTATTGAGGTTAACATGGAATCGGGCAGCACTCAGTGATAAGAGAGAAGTTCACCACTGTGGTATCACAATGTACTGAATAGTCTAAGCGAGCCTGATACATCGGGCTGCCACATAACCTAACCTAACCTAACCTAAGTCCAGGGGAAAGGTAAAATTTAAAAAATTAATAATATCGAATAATTTCTTCTACATTGTTTGTATTACAGAAAAAGGTGCTAAGAACTAAAAACCTCGTGGAAGTGAGAAAGATGCGAGGGTAAATGCAATTAGCTAGGAAAGATTTTTTTAGAGTTAGTATTTATGAAATTGTTTTTCCATCCTGGAAAAGAATAAACGTTTATCACCTCACATTCTTTTATCAAAAATTCGTTCATTGTATATGAATTCGTAAGCACAAAAGATGGTGAATGCGACTGTCCTTATTATTTTTCACACAAATGTATATTTGTTACATCGACAATTCTCTCTTTTTCTTCCTTGTACCGTATTAAGATATTTAATATATTTTCTTTGGAAATAAACTTTCAACAACATTTTTATAGAAACATAATCTTATATATAGAATATGACCTTTATACAAAATTCTGTTAAATTTTGAACATAACTAAAACTTATTGTAGTTTTTCACTCCTTGACCACTCCATATATCATGAGTCAAAGTTTTTATTCTGAATTTAAATATTATCCACTTGTATCATATATTTCCACATTTCATATAGCGAACGAATATGTCACCTTGTTAAATTATTTATGTCACATTGACATGCTTGTTTTTTTATAAGTTCACTTTTTTTACGAAAAATAAATTAAGAAAAATCCACGATTTAATCAAAATAAAAGAAAAAAATTGAATAATTCTAGGTATTAAAATTAATTGTAGAATATATTGTAAATATGTAGAAATGAACAAAGAACAAAAACAACAACAAGAGTAATTATAAAACATGTAACAAATAATAAAATATATTTGATAAGGTATGTAACTTCCTTTGCTATTAGCCAAAACAATAACACAAAAACAAAAAACAACAGCAAACAATATAACATTTACAAACGAAAGATCTTGTTCTGACAATGTCATATCTAACATTAGCAATCTTAAACTATTACAAGTAAAACTTAAAACAAAATAAAAACTATACTAAATATAACAACATGAACATATATATAACATAAATACTATTACTACAACTAAAATATACACCACAAAAGCTATACAAACTAGCATATAAATACGAAATGTAAGTATATATGAATATATATGTATAGAGATATATATATGTATAGTATATATTCATATACAAAGACATATATAGCAAGACTATGCATAATATTAAGCTATATTTATCTTAGAGAAAAACTAAATCATATGCTATACTACTACCACTACTACTACAACAACAACAACAACTGCTGCTACTATGCTATTTTCCATATTAACTTAAACGGAACATTCTTTGAGTAATCATATGCAATTTGAAACCATCAGTTCCGCCTGTTTCCGCCTAAAAACCCATTTGTAATGGGTTCCCTCGCTCTCTCTCTCTTTCTCTCTTGCGTCAATTTATTGCTTACTCATTAGTCGAATTGAAACCTTAGCTAAATATTTCTTCATGCAACACATTCGCAAATACAACACACACATATATGATTATGAAGTTCTTGCAATCGTTCACATGTTCTCTTCAAAATCACACACAAACACACATCTCCATGTAAAATTTATAGTATTTAGCTTAACTTAGCAATATCGGTTATCTAATACATAAATGCTAAACTAAGTATAAAATAATGTAAAAATATATAATTCTTACAAAATAATAAATAAACTGGACAAACATACAAAGATAAACCAGAAAAGGTCTTCCTTAAACTATACAAGATTTAACAAATGAATAAAATAACTAATATAAATAAATAATACATTTTATATGGTCATAACTTATTGATTACTAACTATAACACTAACTGATAATAAAAGCACCAACACACACACACATATATTTCACAATTTAAAAAATCCCTCCATGAGTGTATGAGTAAACTTTAGGATTTACTAAATATTATTAATAAAATAATTTAGAGATACACAGACAAAAAAAAATACATTATTAAACTAATGCCAAAATTAACTTACACAGAAAAAAATATCACGAAATTTTTTCCAATTAAAGTCTTAATAAAGTCTTAAAAAATATTCAATTAAAAATTAAAATGATTCAAAAAAATTTTTATTGAAACAAAAATCAGTCACAAAAATTAAAAGTATTTTTTTAATTGGATCAATTAATTTTTTAATTGATACTATTATTTCTGTGACCAATTAAAAATTTAATTGGATCAATAAATTTCGTGATTGAATCAGAAAAAATTTTTTGTGTGTAGGTTTATGGCAAAAAATATATTTGGTTTAGTTAATTATACAAAATTTTTAAGAAGTTTTCCCCAACCTAATAAAAATTTCTTTCTTAAAATTTTATGAACTAAACATGGGTATAAATTTCAATGTTGATTTTATCACAAAGAATAATTTCGTAAATGTTAGTAAAAAAATTCAAAAATCTCAGTTAAATTTTGACAAAATTTTCTATAGAAATACAATTATGATACAATTTTCTATAGAAATAAAATTTTGATACAATTTTCTATAGAAATAAAATTTTGACAAAATTTTCTATAGAAATAAATTTTTGACAAAATTTTCTATAGAAATAAATTTTTACAAAATTTTCTATACAAATAAAAATTTGACAAAATTTTCTATAGAAATAAAATTTTGACAAAATTTTCTATAGAAATAAAATTTTGATACAATTTTCTATAGAAATAAAATTTTGACAAAATTTTCTATAGAAATAAATTTTTGACAAAATTTTCTATAGAAATAAATTTTTGACAAAATTTTCTATAGAAATAAAATTTTGACAAAATTTTCTATAGAAATAAAATGTTGACAAAATTATCTATAGAAATAAAATTTTGACAAAATTTTCTATAGAAATAAAATTTTGACAAAATTTTCTATAGAAATAAAATTTTGACAAAATTTTCTATAGAAATAAAATTTTGACAAAATTTTCTATAGAAATAAAATGTTGACAAAAATGTTCTATAGAAATAAAATTTTGACAAAATTTTCTATAGAAATAAAATTTTGAAAAATTTTCTATAGATATAAAATTTTTACACATTTTCTATAGAAATAAAATTTAAGCAAATTTTCTATAGAAATAAAATTTTGACAAATTTTCTATAGAAATAAAATTTTGACAAATTTTCTATACAAATATAATGTTGACAAAATTTTCTATAGAAATAAAATTTTGACAAATATTCTATAGAAATAAAATTTAAACAAATTTTCTATAGAAATAAAACTTAGACAAAATTTTCTATAGAAATAAAATTTTGACAAAATTTTCTATAGAAATAAAATTTTTACACATTTTCTATAGAAATAAAATTTTGACTAAATTGTCTATAAAAATAAAATTTTGACAAATTTTCTATAGAAATAAAATTTTGACAAATTTTCTATAGAAATAAAATTTTGACAAATTTTCTATAGAAATAAAATGTTGACAAAATTTTCTATAGAAATAAAATTTTGACAAAATTTTCTATAGAAATAAAATGTAAACAAATTTTCTATAGAAATAAAATTTTGACAAAATTTTCTATAGAAATAATATTTGGACAAAATTTTCTATAGAAATTAAGTTTTGAAAAATTTTCTATAGAAATAAAATTTTGACAACATTTTCCATAGAAATAAAAATTTGACAAAATTTTCTATAGAAATAAAATTTTAACAAAATTTTCTATAGAAATAAAAATTTGACAAAATTTTCTATAGAATTTTGACAAAATTTTCTATAGAAATACAATTTTGACAAAATTTTCTATAGAAATAAAATTTTGAAAAAATTTTCTATAGAAACAAAATGTTGACAACATTTTCTATAGAAACAAAATGTTGACAAAATTTTCTATAGGTATAAAATTTTGACAACATTTTCTATAGAAATAAAATGTTGACAAAATTTTCTTTAGAAATAAAATTTTGACAAAATTTTCTATAGAAATAAAATTTGGCCAAAATTTTCTGTACAAATAAAAATTTGACAAAATTTTCTATAGAAATAAAAATTTGACAAAATGTTCTATAGAAATAAACATTTGACAAAATTTTCTATAGAAATAAAATTTTGACAAAATTTTCTATAGAAATAAAATTTTGACAAAATTTTCTATAGAAATAAAATTTTGACACATTTTCTGTAGAAATAAAATTTTGAAAAATTTTTCTATAGAAACATAATGTTGACAACATTTTCTATAGAAATAAATTTTTTTTCTATAGAAATACAATTTTGACAAAATTTTCTATAGAAACAAAACGCTGACAACATTTTCTATAGAAACAAAATGCTGACAACATTTTCTATAGAAACAAAATGTTGACAAAATTTTCTATAGGTATAAAATTTTGACAACATTTTCTATAGAAATAAAATGTTGACAAAATTTTCTATAGAAATAAATTTTTGACAAAATTTTCTATAGAAATAAAATTTGGCCAAAATTTTCTATACAAATAAAAATTTGACAAAATTTTCTATAGAAATAAAAATTTGACAAAATGTTCTATAGAAATAAACATTTGACAAAATTTTCTGTAGAAATAAAATTTTGAAAAAATTTTCTATAGAAACAAAATGTTGACAACTATAGAAATAAAATTTTGACTAAATTGTCTATAAAAGTAAAATTTTGACAAATTTTCTATAGAAATAAAATTTTGACAAAATTTTCTATACAAATAAAAAGTTGACAAAATTTTCTATAGCAATAACATTTTGACAAAATTTTCTATAGAAATAAAATTTTGACAAAATTTTCCATAGACGTAAAATTTAGACAAAATTTTCTATAGAAATAAAATTTTGTCAAAATTTTCTATAGAAATAAAATTTTGACAAAATTTTCTATAGAAATAAAATGTTGACAAAATTTTCCATAGAAATAAAATTTTGACAAAATTTTCCATAGAAATAAAATTTTGACAAAATTTTCCATAGAAATAAAATTTTGACAAAATTTTCTATAGAAATAAAATTTAGACAAAATTTTCTATAAAAAAAATATTTGGGCAATATTTTCTATACAATATAAATTCAGTTCAATTTTCGCACAAGGTTGCTCATTCTTCCCACTACCCTTTTTTTCTGTGTAAATATCATAGATATTACACACAAAGAAAATTTCATTAAAATTGAACCAAAGAACAACTTTAATTGATACAAGGAAAATATTCGTTAATATTACGAATCGTATTTTTAATTAACATAAAATTTGTTATAATAACGAAAAATATCGTTATATCCACGAATTTGTTTTATTGCCTCAATTCTGATGAGACATTTCGTTAATAAAAGAAAATTTGTGATAATAACGAAAAATTTCGTTATATCCACGAATTTGTTTTATTGGCTCAATTTTAATGGCACATTTCGATAAGCTTTCTCCACCAGGATAAATAATTTTATTTTTCTTACATTTTTAATGATGTAAGCAAATAAAATAATGCCCATAATTTGGGTTTCTCGTTTTTAAAAACTGGTAGGTACCAGTGCAAACGACCCTTAGGTTTCATGCCCGACAAATTGAGTTAATAAATATTTATGGTACACATTGAGTAGGTATTTATTATAAAAATAAATTCCGAAAAAATCCCGGGATTCTATATTTTAAAATCCCGAATCCCGGGATTTATAAAAATCTATCCCGAATGACAGTCCTAATAATAACAAAAAAAATAAATTAAAGGGGTTTCATCGCTTACAATTTAAAAAAAAAATAAACTTTCAATGAATACGACTCTTACGGCCATTTTCATGTAGCTCCGTTAGGCTTTAACTGCCAGTTAACAGAAAGTAAGTTCCAAATATCTTCTCTCCGGTTGACTTTAACTGAAAATTTTTTGACAGTTAAGATCCTAACTGGCATATGGAGTATATACGCTCAATGGCAGCTATACCTTCAAATATAGGCTAAGTCATGATAAAACTACTAAAGCAGCTGTTCACTGTTGAGTATGCACAAAAAAAAATTTTCTGATTCAATCACGAAATTAATTGATCCAATTATTTTTTAATTGAAGTCTTCAATCACAGAAATGATAGTATCAATTAAAAAATAAATTGAAAGTCAATTAAAAATTAATTGATCCAATTAAAAAATTAATTGATACTATTAATTTTTGTGATTGGTTTTTGTTTCAATTAAAAAATTTGTTGAATCAATTAAAATTTTAATTGAATATTTTTTAAAACTTAATTGAGACATTAATTGGAAAATTTTCGTGAAAGTTTTTGTGTGTACATCAAAGACAATTAAAGAGGAAGATGTGAATTGGGCTTCGATGGTGTTAGTGTCAGAAACCAGAGATTAGCCCCATACTTGTAGGAAAGGCGCTTCGCACTTACTGGTTTGATGCAGACAATTTTTATTTTGCTATTTTCTCAAAAGTTCCCGCAAATTTCTGTGTCGATTGCACTAAATGTTTCATGTTTCATGAAGTGTTTTTGTTCTTTTAAAAGTTTAAAAAATTGCTAAAATAAGTGAATTGGGTTTTGTTACGAATGCAAAATGAAAAGAGAAACCGAAAAAAAGTTGCAACTTCTCATCGAACATGTATGGGGCTAATCTCTGGTTCTTGAGAAAAAAGAATAACAACATGCCCAATTCACATCTTCCTCTTTAATTGTCTTTGGTGTACATCCAACTAACATCAAAATGTAAACAAAGCTAATTGGAAATATTTAATATTTTATGTTTACAAACATTAAATTTTTAAACAAAACTGCACACAAAAAAATTCACGAAAATTGTTCCAATTAAAATTTTAATTGAGTTTAAAAAAATATTCAATCAAAAATTTAATTGATTCATCAAATGTTTTAATTGAAACAAAAATTAACCACAAAGATTAATAGTATCAATAATTTTTTTAATTAAATCAATTAGTTTTTTAATTGACTTTCAATTAATTTTTTAATTGATACTATCATTTCTGTGATTGAAGACTTCAATTTAAAAAATAATTGGATCAAGTAATTTCGTGATTGAATCAGTTTTATGTGTGTGTGTGACATCTGGATGTATGTGAATTTTTTTTTTTTTCCAATACCTGGGAATTATTTTATAATGGGCTATGTCTTATTTTGAGGATTTTGCATCTTTGGTTTATTCTTTTTTATTTTTTGGAATTAAGAAAACATTTTATACTTTAAAATATCTATCAGAATTTTTTTAACTGATATTTATTTTATGTGAATAGCTTTGTAAACAGCGATTTTTTATCCTATCTTTGGGCTCGAAATCAACACCAAATCCTTAAGGGAAAATTTTTTGGACTTTTTTTCATAGTACACTGAAAAACAAACATTTAAGAGATATTTAAGATTACGCAACCTAAATTTTCAAAATTTAATTTACAAAATATTAAGGACAAATGTCTTTAAAACAATGAAATTTTAATTTAAAAAAAATTTTCCAATTAAAATTTTAATTGAGTTAAAAAAAATATTCAATTAAAAATTTAATTGGTTCATCAAATGTTTTAATTGAAACAAAATCAACCACAAAAATTAATAGTGTCAATAATTTTTTTAATTAGATCAATTAATTTTGTAATTTACTTTCAATTATTTTTTAATTTCTGTGATTGAAGACTTAAATTAAAAAAATAATTGAATCAATTAATTTCGTGATTGAATCTGATTTTTTGTTGTGTGTCATCTGAATGTATGTGATTTTTTTTTTTGCAGTACCTGGGAATTATTTTATAATGGGCTAAGTCTTATTTTGAGGATTTTGTATCTTCGGTTTAATTTTTTTTTAATTTTTTGGAATTAAGAAAACATTTTATACTTTGAAATATCTGTCATAATTTTTTGTAACTGATATTTATTTTATGTGAATAGCTTTGTAAACAGCGATTCTTTATCTTATCTTTGGACTCGAAATCAACACCAAATCCTTAAAGGAAAAGAAATGGACTTTTTTCATAGTACACTGAAAAAAATATTTAAGAGATATTAAAGATTACGCAACCTAAATTTACAAAATTTAATTTACAAAATATTAAGGACAAATGTCTTTAAAACAATGAAATTTTAATTTAAAAAAAAAATCACACAAATTTTTCCAATTAAAATTTTAATTGACTTTAAAAAAAAATATTCAATTAAAAATTTAATTGGTTCATCAAATGTTTTAATTGAAACAAAACTCAACCACAAACACACAAAAAAATTTCACGAACATTTTTCCAATTAAAATTTTAATTGAGTTTTAAAAAATATTCAATTAAAAATTTAATTGATTCAACAAATTTTTTAATTGAAACAAAAATCAATCACAAAAATAATAATATCAATAAATTTTTTAATTGGATCAATTAACTTTTTAATTGACCTTCAATTAATTTTTTAACTGATACTATCATTTCTGTGATTGAAGACATTTTAATTAAAAATTAATTGGATCAATTAATTTCGTGATTGAATCAGAATTTTTTTTTTTGTGAAAATTAATAGTATCAATAATTTCTTGAATTAGATCAATTAATTTTTTAATTGACTTTCAATTAATTTTTTCATTTCTGTGATTGAAAACTTTAATTAAAAAAATAATTGGATCAATTAATTTCGTGATTGAATCAGAATTGTTTTTTTTTTGTGTGTGACATCTGAATGTATGTGAATTTTGTTGTTGCTTTTTTTTGCAATGCTGCAACTACCTGGGATTTGTTTTATCATAGGCTATGTCTTATTTTGAGGATTTTGCATTTTTGGTTTAATTTTTTCTTAATTTTTTGGAATTAAGAAAACATTTTATACTTTGAAATATCTATCAGAATTTTTTTAACTGCACAGAAAAATATTTCACGAAAATTTTTCCAATTAAAATCTTAATTGAGTTTTAAAAAATATTCAATTAAAAATTTAATTGAATCAACAAATTTTTTAATTGAAATAAAAATCAATCACACAAATTAACAGTATCAATTAATTTTTTAATTGCATAAATTAATTTTTTAATTGACTGTCAATGAATTTTTTAATTGATACTTCAATCACAGAGATTGAAGACATTTCAATTAAAAAATTAATTGGATCAATTAATTTCGTGATTGATTCAGAAAAAAAATTTTTTGTGTGTGATATTTATTTTATGTGAATAGCTTTGTAAACAGCGATTCTTTATCCTATCTTTGGGCTCGAAATCAACACCAAATCCTTAAGGGAAAATTTTTTGGACTTATTTTCATAGTATGTACACGCAGAGAAGGAATATGATCACCTCAACCATGTTTCGAGAGCAAAATGTTATTTTTGGACGGTGAACATGGAACATTTTCGTCGCAAAAATTGTGTTTTCTCGGCAAACATATACTTGGTTGCCGATGTCAGACATATGCTTTTTGAGAAAATAACATGGTTGCCGCAAACATGTTACATGTTCTCCGTCCAAAAATAACATTTTGCTCTCGAAACATGGTTGAGGTGATCATATTCCTTCCCTGGGTGTATGTGTGAACTTATGTATATGAAAATTCAACTTTTATGCCTCCTAAATGTTACTCATACCTCAAAACCAATACCAACAACATCACTCTATTATTCGCCCACAATGCAAAGCCATATATTAAAAAAAACACAAAAAACACTTGCCATTCAACAACAAAAACGCAATTCAAATAAGATCTGAAATTTCGTAATCAAAAAGGGTAATTTTTTGTCTAATTTTATAATAAAGCAAAAAAAACGTATTTTTTAGGTTTATTTTTACAAACAATACAAAAATATATGACAACAAAATAAAAACTGAAGGAAAACGATTTTATTTCAAAATATATGGTTTCAAATGATATACAGTGTTTTTTGTCCAAAGAAACAAAAGCAACAACAAAATAAATTAAATTCATAGAACAGCTATTAACAGTGGAATAAAATTTGAAAATAATTAAAATTTTTCCAAAACAAACTAATAAAACCAAAAAAAACGCTCTCAATTAATAGACAATCTCTCTCTACGTAGCCAACAAAATGTATTTGGAAAAAATTAAATTAAATCCTAAACAAAAATAAAAGAAAAAGAAAAAGAGTTTTCCCGAGAAATGGTCAAGGAACGGAAATAACTACTTATACATACGCATATGGCTAATTAACAGACGGAAAAGGAAATTGCTAAATCTACTGTTATGTGAGAAGCATATGAATACGAATATCATTTTGACAATAGTATTTTTTTGTTTATTTTTTTCTTATATAAAATGTAATTAAATGTAGATTTTTTTAGGATTTTTTTGTTTTTAATTTTGCCCCTTCCTCAAAACAACTCTTTCCCCCCCTTTCAAAATGTTTCATAATTAAATCATTTACACTAAACATTAGTATACCAATTAGTTATGATTACGAAGTCAATACAACTGAAGAAAAACAACCAGGCGAATTTAGAAGAAATTCAACACAAAGATAATGCCAAACTTACACTTTCCATCAAAATATATAAACCGAATATTTAGTTAAGAACAAAACAAAACGGATTTAAATAAACAAACTAAAGAAAAACCTAAACCTCAATCTCTTTCGGTTTCTAAGTTTGAAAAAAAAACCAAGACATTTCTAAATTATAACACAATACAATGGTATCTAAAGCCAAGAGAATAATACAGAATAAATACGTTTTTATTAAATTTAAGAACAAAAGAAATTTGGCCATATAACATACAAGAAAGCTAATAAATACAAAACATACTTAATACTCGCTCGCTTATATTTTCAAATGAACACAAAAACACTACTAACAAAAAATCTAATAAAAAATTAAATTTTAAACAAAAACAACTAATTAAACGATCTACAAGAAAATAGTCTTAACCTAACAAAAATTAACAAAAAAAAACAACAAAATACCATTGAATAGTTTGTTACAACAATTAATAGTTTTTAATTAAAACAAAATAAAAGAAAACCAAACAAAACAAAACCAACCAACAACAATCACAACTCTTGTGAACCATTCGAGTTGTGATTAATGTAAAGCAGAGGATCTAAATTAATTCATAAGTCAAAGAGAATAACCTCCTCCTCCTTCTCCTCCTCGTTCTATTCCACTACCACAAGCATATTCTTAACTTAATCCTTAACCTTTAACATTTTTCTTCTTTGTGCCAAAATAAAACGAAACACCCCTCATCCCTATGTTAAAATAAAAACCTAAAATCTTTAAGAAAATTCCAAACAATTTGAAAAGTAAAAAAAAACTCCTGCGAAAAAAATCTTTCCCTTTTTTAAAGCATAAGTTATTTAATTATTAAGTTTAGTTATAAGTTTGACACATACACACACCCACAACACTACACCAAACACCTTAAATACTTTCTTTCCACACACACACACACATATAAACACTTACATACAATCGATACATAATCAATTCGAAAATGTTCGATTTTAAGTTAAAAAAAATTAATACGAAATCTACTATGTTTTTCGTAAAAAAATCTATAAGAACATTACAAATACGATATACTCAAAAAAAAACAGTAATAAAAATAAAATTTAGTGATAAAGAATTTTTTTAAAACTAGCTATAGTTTTAGCATAACAGTACAACTAAAGTATTTTAGGATATTTGAATAGAACAAAATAAAAAAAAACTATATAAACCAACAAAGAAGCGTTATAGACAAATTCAAAAACCCCAATAAAAATAAAAATCTAAATAGAATTTTTAAAAGTCCCTAGAACTAAAATCTCCCATAATCCAAAAAAAAAATGAAAAATCAAAACCAAATATTTTCATAATGTAACAATAGTGTAGATAAAATAAAATTTCATATACGAAAACTTAATTTGAAAAAAAATATAGGAAAATTTATTCATATAAAAAATATATGTGAGATAAAAGCCAAGAAATTTTAATTGATTTTAAAATTAATTAATTATTAAAATTTCCAAAAATCGAATTTTCAAATCTAGGTTTTTATTGCAATCTTCAATATTCAAAATGAATATTTTTTCTTTACTTTAAAGAAAATTAGCCTGTGAAAAAAAAAATAGAAAATTAGAAAAGCGCATGACAATTTCAAAGAGAAGAGTCCTAAATTAAAAAAAAGAATAAAATTGATTTGTAAAATTTCCAGAAATCGAATTTTCAAATCTAGCTTTTTATTCCAATCTTCAATATGCAAAATTAATATTTTTTTCTTTACTTTAAAGAAAGTTAGACTGTGAAAGAAAATTAGTCATGCGCCTTTCTAATTAGAAAACTAGAAAGACACATGACCTTAAATCAGGGATGCAAATTTCAAAGATACGAGTCCTAAATTTAAAAAAGAATAATTTTAAACAAAGATTATAAACTTCATTTTAATTAAAATTTCTTTATTTTAAATAAGTATGTCCAGTTCTGTAAGTACAGTGTCTATAGATTAGGGATGCCTAATATTTGGTATTAGGACAAAAATCCTATCGTATATGATCTTCGTATTAAACTAATCAACTTTTGAGATATTTGAAAATGAACTCAAATCGAAATTTATTTTATGTTGGTCATTATCAACCAAATGTCGATTTGTATTAAACGGTGAAATCTTTTTATGGTAACACTGAGTGTATGTGCGAACCAAGAGAATGAAAAAGGGTACTCATAAGGGGAGTATATTTGAGTACTTACTTATATTGTATTGAATATCAGTGTTGCCATATTGGTCCGATCTGACCAAAATTAGTCAAAAAAAAAAAACTATTAAATTTTTAATTTGGTCCGATGGTCGGACGAAATGGTATTTGGTTGATTTTGGATCATTTTCATCAAATCGGTAATTTTTCTATAGAAATAAAAATTTGACAAAAATTTCTATAGAACTAAAATTTTAACAAAATTTTTTTAGAAATAAAATTTTTCCAAAATTGTGTACAGCAACAAACTTTAAAAAATTTTGTATAGATACAGAAAAATGCAAAAATTTTGTATAAAATTTATATAAAAATAAAATTTCGCGAAATTTTGCCAAAATTTTCTGGAGAAATACAATTTTGACAAAATTTTCTATAGAAATAAAATTTTGACAAAATTTTCTATAGAAATAAAATTTTGACAACATTTTCTATAAAAAAATTTTTAACGAAGTTTTCTATAGAAACAAAATTTTGGCTAAATTTTCTACAGAAATGGAATTTTGACAAAATTTCCTAAAGAAATGAAATTTTGACAAAATTTTCTATAGAAATAAAATTTGGACAAAAATCTCTATAGATATTAAATTTAGACAAAATTGTTTATAGAAATAAAATATTGACAAAATTTTTTATAAAAATAAAATTTTGACAAAATTTTCTATAAAAAAAAATTTTAACGAAATTTTCTATAGAAACAAAATTTTGGCTAAATTTTCTACAGAAATGGAATTTTGACAAAATTTCCTAAAGAAATGAAATTTTGACAAAATTTTCTATAGAAATAAAATTTTGACAACATTTTCTATAGAAATAAAATTTTGAAAAATTTTCTATAGAAATAAAAGTTTGACAAAAGTTTCTTTAGGAATAAAAGTTTGACAAAATTTTCTATAGAAATAAAATTTTGACAAAATTTTCTATAGGTCCAAAATGTTGACAAAATTTTCTGTAGAAATAAAATTTTAACGAAATTTTCTATAGAACCAAAATTTTGGCTAAATTTTCTACAGGAATAAAATGTTGACTAAATTTTTTACAGGAATAAAATTTTGGCTAAATTTTCTATAGAAACAAAATTTTGCCAAAATTTTCTACAGAAATGGAATTTTGACAAAATTTCCTACGGAAATGAAATTTTGACAATATTTTCTATAGAAATAAAATTTGGACAATTTTTTCTATAGATATTAAATTTGGACAAAATTGTCTATAGAAATAAAATTTTAACAAAATTTTCTATAGAAATAAAATTTGGACAAAATTTTCTATGGGTACAAAATGTTGACAAAATTTTCTGTAGAAAGGGAATTTTGACAAAATTTTCTATAGAAGTAAAATTTTGACAAAATTTTCTATAGAAGTAAAATTTTGACAAAATTTTCTTAAAAATAACATTTTGACAAAATTTTCTTAAAAATAAAATTTTGACAAAATTTTCTATAGAAATAAAAGTTTGACAAAATCTTCTTTAGGAATAAACATTTGACAAAATTTTCTATAGAAATAAAATTTTGACAAAATTTTTATAGAAATAAAATTTTGACAAAATTTTCTATAAAATAAACATTTTGGCAAAATTTTCTATAGACCAAAAAGTTTGACAAAGCCTTCTATAGAAATGAAATTTTGACAAAATTTTCTATAGAAATGAAAGTATGTGCAAAATTTTCTATAGAAGTAAAATTTTAACAAAATTTTCTATAAAAATAAAATTTTAACAAAATTTTCTATAGATATTAAATTTGGACTAAATTTTCTATAGAAATAGAATTTTAACGAAATTTTCTATAGAAACAAAATTTTGGCTAAATTTTCTACAGGAATAAAATTTTGACAAAATTTTCTATAGAAATAAAATTTTAACGAAATTTTCTATAGAAACAAAATTTTGGCTAAATTTTCTACAGGAATAAAATTTTGGCTAAATTTTTTACAGGAATAAAATTTTTGGGTAAATTTTCTACAGAAATGGAATTTTAACAAAATTTCCTTAAGAAATGAAATTTTGACAATATTTTCTATAGAAAGAAAATTTGGAAAATTTTTTCTATAGATATTAAATTTTGACTAAATTTTCTATAGAAATAAAATTTGGACAAATTTTTCTATAGATATTAAATTTGGACAAAATTGTCTATAGAAATAAAATTTTAACAAAATTTTCTATAGAAATAAAATTTTGACAAAATTTTCTTTAGGTACAAAATGCTGACAAAATTTTCTGTAGAAAGAGAATTTTGACAAAATTTTCTATAGAAGTAAAATTTTGACAAAATTTTCTTAAAAATAAAATTTTGACAAAATTTTCTGTAGAACTAAAATTTTGACAAAATTTTCTATAAAAATAAAAGTTTGACAAAATTTTCTTTAGGAACAAAAATTTGACAAAATTTTCTATAGAAATAAAATAAAATTTTTTACAGGAATAAAATTTTGGCTAAATTTTCTACAGAAACAAAATTTTGGCTAAATTTTCTAAAGAAATGGAATTTTGACAAAATTTCCTACAGAAATGAAATTTTGACAATATTTTCTATAGAAATAAAATTTGGACAAATTTTTCTATAGATATTAAATTTGGACAAAATTGTCTACAGAAATAAAATTTTAACAAAATTTTCTATAGAAATAAAATTTGGACAAAATTTTCTTTAGGTACACAATGCTGACAAAATTGTCTGTAGAAAGAGAATTTTGACAAAATTTTCTATAGAAGTAAAATTTTGACAAAATTTTCTTAAAAATAAAATTTTGACAAAATTTTCTATAGAAATAAAATTTTGACAAAATTTTCTATAAAAATAAAAGTTTGACAAAATTTTCTTTAGGAATAAAAATTTGACAAAATTTTCTATAGAAATAAAATTTTGACAAAATTTTTTATAGAAATAAAATTTTGACAAAATTTTCTATAGGAATAATAGTTTGACATAATTTTCTACAGAAATAATATTTCGACAAAATTTTCTATAGGAATAATAGTTTGACAAAATGTTCTATAAAAATAACATTTTGGCAAAATTTTCTATAGAAATAAAAGTTTGACAAAATTGTCTATAGAAATAAAAATTTAACAAAATTTTCTCTAAAAATAAAATTTTTGGCAAAATGTTCTATAGAAATAAAATTTTGACAAAATTTTCTATAGAAAGAGAATTTTTAAAAAAAAATTCTATAGAAATTAAATTGTGACAACATTTTCTATAGAAATAAAATTTTGACAAAATGGTCTATAGACATTTTGTGGGACAAACTTTTCTATAGAAAGAAGATTTTGACCAAATTTTATATAGAAATAAACTTTTTAAATTTTGAATGGAATAAATTTATAGAACTTTACGAATGACGTCAATTAATTTTGTAATCAAGTATTTTATTATGTCCAATTAAAACTGTGATTGATACTATCAATTTCGTGATTGAAGAGATTTCAATAAAAAAATTGAATGGATCAATTAATTTCATGAAAACTTCCAATAGTAGTATTTCCAATACATCTTGGCTTTTATAGGATTTAATTGGAAATCTTCATTAAAGTAAATGTGCAATAGAATGCATATTCATTATTAACTCTCACATAACATAAATGAGACGAATTCATACATACATACAAAACCTATATTCCAAAAAAGGCAATAAATAAAATTTAAGCTTAATTAAGTCAAACCTACAATTTGAACAAAATAAAAATAGTATTTGTTAAAAATTTAAAAACAAAAAAAGTTTTCAAAGAAAATGGTTGTAAAATAAATAAATATGCAATTTTGTAAAATTTAAATAATACGAAAAGTTTTATGAGAACAGAAAAATACCCGCACACACACACATACATAATAATCCTGGCGAAGGAATTTCTTTTTTTTGTTTTGGAATTGCAAATTCCAAATATAAAAACTTTCGGATCATGCCATAAAACAAAAAGTTTCCATTAACAAGTAATAAAATTATACTTAAATACCAGATTAATAAATATCAAAATAATAAAAACAAACGAATAAAAAAAAATTTTAAAGCAATTAAATTGAGATAAAAAAATCAATTGTATTGATTAATAGTTGATCAAGTTAAAAGAAAGAAAACTATAATACTACAAGAACTATATATAATCATGAGATTACGAGTATGTATTAAAAAAAAGGAATATAATAAAAATAATGATAACTAAACGAATATCAATAAAAAACAAACACACACACACACACATTGTTAATGTTAATAATTACACAATACAGAATTACAAACACACAAACAATGTAATAATTAATAATAACAGAAACAACTATAAACAATTAAACCAAATTCATATAAACTGAAACGAAAAATCAATAAAATGAAAACAAAATGAATAAGTTGAAAATAGAATTTTGTATTTTATTCAAAAACAGGATCTAATTCAATTGAAAGCAGGTAAGTTTTGAAAATGATCAAATTTTGGCATTGGTTACAGAAGATTTAACTCATTTGTTAAGCAGATAAAAGTATGTGTTTTTAATATTCTCATGTATGTATATAATAACAAGTAAGTAAAGTAGAAAGTCGGGCGGGGCCGACTATATCACACCCTAAAGCACCCTTACTGAATTAGTAAACATAAGCATTTGTGGGGTAACATTGATACAGGTATGGGAGATAAACCGCAGTTGCATATTTAAGAAAATTAAGGGGTACATGTTTATGGGTGCTTTGTATCAATCTGACTATAGCTCATAGTCAATGTTGCCAGGGAAAATGTTCGGTTTACCCTACAAGGACAAAAAATTTAAACAAATTTTACAAAACAAAAATTGTTCTAAGTACTTTATTACTTTAAAACATGAATATGCAACGTATACAACTTACCCCCCATTTTCATAAAGCTCCGTTAGTGTTCCGTTAACTAACCAACTTTTAAACCGTATTATGGACGAAGCTGTCATCTTGCCTTTATATTCCATAGGCCAATTAGGAGCTTAACTGACGAAAATTTTTCAGTTAAAGTTGACCGGAGAGAAGATATTTGCAATTTACTTTCTGTTAATTGGCAGTTAAAGCCTAACGGAGCTACATGAAAATGACCGTTAGAGTTTAAATTTGTATTACCACCACGGTTGCCACAGTTGGTAGAATTCTACCCAAAATAAATAGTATTTTTTTTTTTGTTAAATCTCTATAAACAGAAAATTTTGGAAAAAGTTTTATATTTCATTTCATCTATATATAAAATTCAATCTGTTTGTTTATTTGTTTGTTGTTCCGAGTTGGCTACGAAACGGCTGAGCCGATTTACTTGAAACTTTCAGAGATCGTAGGGGGCGTTCATGTGGTGAAAATAGGGTACCTCATTTTTTGACACCTGGTCGGGGAGGGGGACCTCCCCTTTGTCGGACTTTTTGAAATTTGGACCAAAGTTGACCGATTTGCTTGAAATTTCCATTGAAGGTTGAGGTTGGCATCTAGACAAAGATCCGCTACTTTATATTTCGATATTTGGTGGTGGAGATGGACCTCCCCTTTGACTTTTTTTAAAGTACTGTGAAAAAACTAAAATTCTCTAAATTATCTGAGATTTACAGAGAACATGCGGTGAGGTTATTTAATTAATATCTGATACCTGATGATTTCATATGTGGTCGGGGAAAGGGACCTCCCCCTTGCCTACTTTTTGAAACTTGGAACAAAATTATGCGATTTGCTTGAAATTTTCATTGAATGTTGGGGTTGGCATCTAGACAAAAATCCGCTACATTATTTTTGATATTTGGTCGGGGAGGGGGGCCACCCTTTTGCTCGACTTTTTTTTAAGTACACACTCAAAAAAAAGTGAACTCTCTATTTCACTAAAGCCAATTTAACTTTATTTTAGTTCATGGAATTATTATGTTTGGAGAAAGTTTCCTTTACTCTAATAATTTTTTGTGTACGTTAGTTAACTGAACTAAAACCGAGGAAAAAAATATACACAAATGAAGCATAAAAATTAACTAAATTCGTGTCTTCCACAAAATAGTTCAGAATTTCTTTAAATTGGTAAATTTTACTAAAAATGCGTCCATCATGAACTTCGTATGTCACTAAAGACATTCTTGCAATTTTGAACTCCAAGTTTTTCCTTCAAACTACAAAATTTTCTTTAACAAGTGAAAAAACTTAGTTATGTCTAATAAATTTTCTTGAATTTGTCGAAAAATATTTACTTATTTTTATGACATCGGCGTGATGCCAACGTTTGTGCTACTGTTTAGTTAAAATTTTCTACAAATATTAAAAATTTTCTAAAATTAACAGAAAGTTTTCTCCCTGGTGGGTTCACTGTTTCTTCAGTGCAGTAAAAACAAAACTAAACTCCCCCGACTGAAATTTTACGGAAAAAATGGGTGAGGTTATGAAATTTATATCAGGTTCCTGATTTTTTAATAAAAATAAAAGGGCATAGGGAGACATCCGCTTCTCTTAAGTACATACAGAGAAACAATCAAACTTTAGCGAGTTACTTGAAATTTACAGAGGACTGGGGAGAGGTTACGATATTAATAGTTGATACCTGACTTTGTGATATTTGGACGGAAGAGAGGCCGCCCCTTTAGGCTTATAATTTGCTTGACATTTTCTGGGACGTTTACAAAAGATACGTTACATCACTTTTCGATATTTGGTCGGGGAGGAGGTCCCTCTCTAAAACTGCAAAAAAAAAACAAAAATTCTTAAGTTTTCTTGAAATTTACACACTTCAAGGAAAGTTTCAAGTATTTTCAGGGAAGGTTAGGGGTGCTATTCATTTGTCGATATTGTATCGGGGAAAATGACATCCCTTTAAAACAATAGAGCAAAATTTAAACATCTCCGATCTACATGAAATTTACAGGGAATGTGGGAGGAGTTGATTAGATTTATACATGATTTTTAAATTAGTATATGATTTTTCGATATCTGGTTGGGGAAGGGGAAAATTGCAATTAACTATGTATATTTACTTCGATAGAATTTATAGGGACCATTGAGTAGTTGTGAAATTAATATAGGGTACTTGATAGTCCGATATCTGGTCGGTGTGGAGTGAAGGTGGGGAGAGGGCTCCCTTTTTTTCTTAAATTGAAAGTAGAGGGTTGTCCATAAATGGGAACTCGGTACATAATTTTATGATTTTTGCACAGGCTTCTGCCAGACTTCTTTTTAGTAACGAACTTAAATTTACATGAAATTGGCAGCCAACATAGATGGTGTAGTATTATTGACTTTTAGACAACAACTGTCTTATTCTTTATTTTCATAAAATGTATATCTAAATCTTAAACATAAGCATAGCCTACTGATACTTAATAAGAAAGTCAAAATAAAGTATATTTAAATAGTAATATGAAAATGTTAGTTCAAATGCTATATACATTCAAAGTCATGGCATGCTTTGATAAAATATAAAAACTTAATGGAGAGTTAAGTACATAACTCAAAAGACGTAATTTGGTAAACTTTTTTACTTCTTTTGCTTTTTCCGATTTATTGGATGGGAAACATTAATTCTTTGTATGTTATTATAATATAATTGAGGAGAAGGATACCTTTACTTGACAAAGCACACTTAAAATTCTCAAGAAATATAGAAGATTGTCCAACTACTTGAATACAGAACATTATTTAAAAAAATTGGAGGAAAGGGTACACCCTCTCCCCGACATTTATTAAGACGAACCGTTTTACATATGAATATCCTCCGTATTTTCGAATTTATTTTCAGCACGAAGGATAGGGTTGACTAAGTTAACGCAAATTGTTTCTACAAATATGCTTTTCGAATGCGCAGCGAAGCGGGCTGGGTTACGCTAGTTTCTTTATAAAATTTGTGTGAGAATTTTTTCTATAGAAATAAAATTTTGACAATAAATTCTATAGAAATAAAATTTTGAAAAAATTTTTTATAGAAATAATATTTCGAAAAAAATTTATATAGAAATACAATTTTGACAAACATTTCTATAGAAAATTTGTTTGGTAGATTTGTGGTAATTTGTGGTAATTTTAAAATTTTGTTAGATTTTTTTTTTGGCACGAGTGGTAACTGTTTTTACCACACATTGTTAAAGATCAAGCCTTGCCGGCTTCTAAGTTCCTCCTCTAGAGTCACCAAAATGAAAAAATTATTACAAATTGTGTTGAGTGAACATGTCCCCACATTGGGGCCCTACGTCCATACAAGGCGCTAAATATTAGAAAACCCCTACAAATAGGGAATTTCCCCTACTTCTAGCAACACAGGCTGTAATTGATATTGCACCTATGGAGTTAGTATGCCACTAATATTGAGCCCATTATTAAAAAAGGGAAAATCGTTCAATTAGTATTTTGCGGATTTGATAATTACCACACAGCTATATCAACATCTGAACCGATTTCCATGAAATTTCGCACATACAGTAAGTGCTTTAGAAGATTACATTTAGCCAACTTTGAGTAAGATCAGTTGATAAATAAGGGTTTTATAGCCAAATTAAGAAAAATCGTGCGGTACATATATATGAGAGCTATAGCTAAATCTGAACCGATTTTGATGATTTTTTGCGCATATAGTTAATGATATAGAAGATTACATTTAGGCAACTTTGAGTAAGATCGGTTGATAAATAAGGGTTTTGTGGATAATCGGGCGATACATATATATGAGAGCTAAAAATTTATAGACTGAACTTATAGGTTCAATTAATGTTTTATTTCATAAAATTGAATAAAAAATTAGACATCAAAATAACTCGACAATTAATTTATAATAAAGCAACTAAAAGTAGTTCCACACTTTTCCCAGAAAAAAAATTTTGAGTTGTTCTAAAGGCACAACTGTAAAAGTACTTCCAAAAATGTCCTCAATTATTTTAACTACACAGGAAGTTTTTTTACTTCATTTTTTTCATATTTTAATGTGTAATTTTTTGTTTTCTTTTATTCAAATAGTTTAAAAAAGAGTAAGAATAAATAAATTGGTACAAATTATTCAAATTTTGCAACAAAACTGCTAAATACATTATAGGAAAATCGATAATTTTGGAAATTATTCGAGGAAAAACGTTTCAAACAAGCGTCAGAATGCACTAAAAATCATAAAAACAATATAAAAATTATTTATTTGGGAAAATATCTCAAAATTTTTTAATTACCATTCAAAAGACTGTATTCGGATCTCACCTTAAGAAGTGATGCAAATTCATTGCAACGGCTGTTGAAACGGTGGACATTTGTCCTATGACAAGCTCATATTACATTCATTGCTTCTCCGCCAATTTTGCACCACTTCTAGACCCAAAAAGAACAAAATGTTCTACTTTTTTGGCAACGCTTTTTCGCAGCATTATTAATATATTAATTTATGAAAGAATAGTTTTAATATCAATTACTATTTTTTAAATTAAATTGACTAAACTAAATCTATCATAAGTTCAACCACAGCTTTATTTCATAAATATCTGACTTCAAACATTGCCATCGGCAACTGCTACTACACGCTCAAAAAAATCGCTTCTGTAACATATACTCCCAAACATATTTTGCTTCAAGCATATATATTTTTGGGTATTGTCCAAACATTTATATGTTTGATCTCTTCCAATATATAATATGTTTGAAAGCATATTGGTCTAAACAATATATGTTTGGGTAGTCTAAGTTCCAAACATTTTGTATTTTTGCATCCAAATTCAATAATGTTGTCTTCCAAAAAACAATATGTTATTATGTGAACATATAATATGTTTGGAAGCATTTTGCACCCAAAAATATTATATGCTTAAAAAAATTCTCCCAAACAATATTGTGCTCAAAATTTTATTTATTTATTTATATATTTACAATCATAATGAATTATGAAAATAAACAGGTAATATAGGTGCTAACAACATAGGTTTTCGACCTGAATGCTCAAAATTTTGTTTCTGCCCAATTGTATATTCCCCCTCATCTTTCTTACTTCCACGAGATTTTTTAGTTCTTAGCACCTTTTTCTGTAATACAAACATTGTAGAAGAAATTATTCAATTGTATGATTTTTTTATTTTAATTTTACCTTTTGCTGGACGGGGATTCGAACAGCGGACCACACAGTTTGTAAGGATCAAAGAAGTAGCTGATCATTTGCCCAAGGAAAAATAAAAAAATAAAATGTTAATTTTGTAATAACAAGCAACAACCACCAACTTAATTCAATATCGCTCCAGGTTAAATAGCGCTCCAAGCTACTAAACACATATATGTTTATAGGCTATTTCTAAATTAATATATGTTTGCATTCAAGCATATTATATTTACAAACATTTTATGTCCCAAACATAATATGTTCTAACATATTAACATATATGTCCCAAACATGTTATGCTAGTTTATGAACATTATATGCTTGCACTCAAAAATATTGTGTTTAAAAATTTGTGTTCCAAACATATAATGTTTATAGCCAAACATATGAAAAACAGTTTTTTTCATCCGTGTATATACTTGTTTAATTTTTATA
The DNA here is from genome assembly GCF_050003625.1 of Haematobia irritans. Taxonomy (NCBI): domain Eukaryota; kingdom Metazoa; phylum Arthropoda; class Insecta; order Diptera; family Muscidae; genus Haematobia; species Haematobia irritans. Next base: position 199,691,942 of record NC_134399.1, on the reverse strand, counting down.
AAAATTAAAAACAAACTATTGACATTTATTGAAAAATGGAAAATCATAAATAGAGTTTAAAATTCTGGGGGGGGGGGGCTAAAATTTTTCTGGGGGGGTCTAAGCCCCCTCCCCAGAGGCCTTCCTACGCTTATGATGAGAGCTATATCTAAATCTGAACCGAGAATTTTCGTCTAATTACATATATATAGAAATAAAATTTTGACAACATTTTCTATAGAAATAAAATTTTGACAAAATTTTCTATTGAACTAAAATTTTAACAAAGTTTTCTTTAAAAATTTTGACAAAATATTCTTTAGGAATAAAAATTTGACAAAATTTGTACAAAAATAAAATTTTGACAACATTTTCTATAGAAATAAAATTTTGACAAAATTTTCTATAGAAATAAAATTTTGACAAAATTTTCTATAGAAATAAAATTTTGACAAAATTTTCTATAAACGAATGAAAAAAAATTGATTTTCTTTAGCAATAAAATTTTGGCAACATTTTCTATAGAAAAAAAAATTGACAAAATTTTCTATAGAAATAAAATTTTGGCAACAGTTTTTATAGAAAAAAAATTTGACAAATTTTCTATAGAAATAAAATTTTGACAACATTTTCTACAGAAATAAAATTTTGACAAAATTTTCTATAAAAATAATATTTTGACAACATTTTCTATAGAAATAAAATGTTGACAATTTTTTTAGGAATAAAAGTTTGACAAAATTTTCTATAAAAAAATTAAAAATAAATTTTATCTGACATTAAAAAAAATTTTTGAAAAACTTTGGTATATAGATTATTTTGTTGACAAACTTTGCTATAGACATCAAATTTTGATATACTGTTCTATAGAAATAAAAGTTTTCTATAGAAATAAAATTTTGGAAAATTTTTCTAACCGATAATTAGGATAAGCAGACTCAGGTGGTGATACTCATGTCCAACAAAGCGTGACTTAGTTGTATCTATGTAGCTTGAAATCTAGAATCAATAAAATTAAAATTAGGATACCGATATCATTAATGGCATTTTTATTGCCTTTTTGCGATATATTAACCCTTAAATGCAAAAGATTACCGATTCCTCCGAAAAAAATTATAATACTCAAAATGGATATGTACCCTCCACCATGGTTTATCTGGGGGCTATATATAACTATAGACCGATTTAGACCAAGTTTAGCATGGTTGTTAGCGGCCATATACTAGCACAATGTACCAAATTTCAACCGGATCGGATGAATTTTGCTTCTCCAATATGCTCCGGAAGTCAAATCTGGGGATCGGTTTATATGGGGGCTATATAATTATGGACTGATATGAATAAATTTTTGCATGGGTGTTTGAGACCATATACTAACACCACGTACCAAATTTCAACCGGATCTGATGAATTTCGTTCCTCCAATAGGCTCCGGAAATCAAATCTGGGGATCGGCTTATATAGGGGCTATATATATTTATGGACCGGGGGCTATATATATTTCCATGGTTGTTAGAGACCATATACTAACACCACGTACCAAATTTTAACCGGATCGTATGAATTTTGCTTCTCCAATAGGCTCCGAAAGTCAAATATGGGGATCGGCTTATATGGGGGCTACATATAATTATGGTCCGATATGAATAAATTTTTGCATGGTTGTTAGATACCATATACTAACACCACGTACCAAATTTCAAGCGAATCGGATGAATTTCGTTCCTCCAAGAGGCTCTGGAGATCAAATCTGGGGATCGGTTCATATGGGGGCTATACGTAAACGTGGTCCTATATAGCTCATTTTCAATACCATCCGACCTTCATCAATAACAACTAATTGTGCCAAATTTCAAGTCGATAGCTTGTTTCGTTCGGAAGTTAGCGTGATTTCCACAGACGGAGGGACGGACATAGCTAGATCGAACCATAATTTCACCACGACCCGGAATATATATACTTTATGGGGTCTTAGACCAATATTTCGATGTGTTACAAACGGAACGACAATGACGACCAAGAATCGGCTTACAAATCAACCAATTTGCATTAAAAAGTTATGGATTATAAAAAGAATAGAGAGTAAGAAAATGTAAAATAAAAAGATGTATGTATTGTTAAATAAAATGAAATGGTAAAAATGCAAAAACCTGCGTTTCGTAAGAGCGCTTTCAGTTTCAAAACGCATCAATGTGGTGTTAACACAATATGTGTAGTGTCGATAAGACGGTTCTTAAACATAGTTTATTAATACTGTTATACGTCGCATGATAATGTATTGAATCCAAGACATTTCTCAATAGCTCTGTTTAATTAGCATTGTTTATGTCTTAGCTAAGCTTATGGAACATAGCCTTTCTTCTCATGGGTGAGTGTCTATGATATACGGTGCAGCCATTCATTGTCGAACTGAACATACTCTCAAGGAGAATAAACCAGCGCCAATGAAATCGAATATAAACGCAGGAAGCTTTATTTAAAAACGCTCCGGGGTGACGTAGAACGCTTTCCAATTTGGATGTATGAAACATATGTTTGATTTTTATTTACCTAGAAGATGTATATTTCATGAAGACAGAATTAAGGTAATTAGGAACTACAAAAGGTACTATACAAAATCGAAAAATGTCTTCGCGAAACCTTACTGAGGTATTTAATATAATGCGTAATAATGCATCGAAAAATCGTAGTCTTTATTCGGATGACAGGGTAAGTTAAATCGAAGTGGTGTACAATAAGTACATTGAAAAATACTTATGATTAATCTCTAGAATGGAACTGATGCAGAACTTCTACTAAAACGCTCAGTGCATGATGCAGAAGAAGGCCTTGAATTGAGGGATGATTATGGAGTACAACCCACATGGATAGACAAGTTGGAGGAAGCACAATATACTATGTCTAAGTAAGATGTACACATCTGTGATATGAATATGATTAAATCTAAACATTCATTGTATACAATTAGGATAAAACCAAAATTGGACGAACTTGGGTCTTTACAAGCTCGGTCTCTGTTACGCCCAGCGTTCGATGAAAGCCAAGAGGATGAAGTAGAAATGGAAAAATTGAGCCAAGAAATTGCTAAACTAATTACCTCCACCCATCGTCACGTCCAATGTATACGCTACAGTCTGGGTGAGGGCGGCAAACTGCAACAAAGGCTAACAGCAAATGTGGTCACATATATAATGCTTAGCCTACAGGAGTTAACTCTCAAATTTCGCTACAGTCAAAATTCCTACTTAAGGCAAGTAAATTCTCGTGAGGAACGGTCACAGAAATTTTTCGATGATTTTACCAATGTCCCCCAAGGAGGGGAAAGGGACAACTATGTAGACTCATTTGACAATTTCTTGCAACCAGCAACGACAAGTGCAAATCGGAATACTTATTTCCAAGACGAAGACGATGAGGCCAAACAAAATGAATTGGACCAACATTTTCAAAGGCCCATGGCAAATCGTATGACAGAACAGCAACTTCTACTTTTCGAGGAGGAGAACAATCGTTTAGCCCTGAGTCGCGATGAGGAAGTATCGAAGATTGTCAAAGGCATTTATGATCTTAATGACATTTTCAAAGACCTTGGCCAAATGGTTCAAGAACAAGGCACAGTTCTTGATCGAATTGACTATTCCATAGAACAAACACAGACTAGAGTCTCCGAAGGTGTGAGGCAGCTACAGAAAGCTGAAATGTATCAAAGAAAGAATCGAAAAATGTGTGCCATATTGGTGTTGGCTGGAATAACGCTGTTCCTTTTAATCTTACTAATATTTACCAAACTATAGAAAATTGGAGCGGCGGCATATCGGCATCTAACACAATAATTTAGTAAATCGTGAGAGTAAATGCCTAATACAAATTTCTAACCACCTACCCTTACGACACGGAGAAGGAAATTATATCTAAATTCTCACTCCGAGAAATATACTGGTCACCGGTTATTGATTTCACTGTTTATGTGTATTAATTAAAAACTTAATTTATAAAAAATATATATTATACTTCATATTATTTAATCCTAAATATTCCTTGGTATTTACATTCTTTCGCTAACACGAGACACAACTGAGCGCAGGTTTCCATAAACTTTGCTTGGCGGAGATCCCATAATCAAATTGCAAATGGCCCTGCGTGCCAACTGTATATTCTGGTAGCTGCCCAGCAAATGGATTTTGCTATCGGCCAAAACAATACGAGTTTTTGTGACATTCTCAATGGTGAATTTGGTGCGACCGCCTTTACCGGCTAAACGACCAATGGCACGACTCATATGATCACCTCTCAATGTCTTCACATCCTTAACTTCAAATGTCTCCAAGAATAAGTCATCAAGACGGAGTAACGCTAAAGCATCATCAACTTCGAAGCCACATAGGAACGCTTTAACAAAATCGGCTCCCTTTTGAAGATTTGAAATATCGGGTGTCTCGGGACTAATACGAATTTCAACCTGATAGATGGTCGATATTAATATATGGGAAGAACTCCAATTCAAGCAAACTTACTTGTCTCGCTTTCATATTAAAGCGTATTTGAAGTTTCATGTGCTCAACAATGGGTGTAAAGATTTTCATCCAATGTTCCTTTAATGATGAGTATCTGCAAAGAAAAACACCTTTATCTTCACAAATCTAAGGTATATACAAGCTTTCTTCGAAAATACCTGTGGGGAGGTACAGCAATTTTACGCATTTCACTCTTTATACGTTTCGCCTTTGGTGGTTGGCTTTTACGTACAGACCCTTCTATTCCCGTCGGTTCATCTACTTGCATTTCCGTGTCATCATTGAAAGACCGTTTCTTGGCAACTTTTGTGGGTAATATATCATCAACCTTAATATTTTCAACCTCCATTTTAATTACTTTCAAAATAAAGAAATGCTTCCAATTCGTTGGCGTTGAAGAAAAAACACATGTGCGAGTTTTAAGCAAAGAGTATAAATAACTAAAGAGGGTCGAAATCGCTCACTTACGATCAAAGAGTATAAATAACTAAAGAGGGTCGAAATCGCTCACTTACGATATGCCCAAATGCCATAGATTAGGGTCAAACATGCAACATGTTTTATTTACGTTTGATAACATGGAAAAATTATAAGGCGTGTTCTGCAATGTGTGTTAGATTTTCATTATGTTCAAATTATTTTTTCATTAAAAAACAAAACGAAAAACGCAAAAAAGGACCAAAAGAATACTTCTGTTTGCTAAATCTATGAATTCTATGTCCCAAAACATTCATTCGATAAGTTGTCGTGTTTTAGACAATTGATTAAAGATCGATAAACAATAAATTTACTGTTTTTTTATGACAATATGACTTTAACATACTTAAGCAAACATTTCAAAGAACATCTGAATTGGTACCTACATGAAATTTCGGCTAAAGCTGAATACTAGGCTTAACGTAAAATACTCCAGAAAACTTTCACTTTTTCACTAGATTTTCGCGTGAAGTTGTTTTTTAACATTTATAAAAATTATAAGAATTCACTTCTTATTATAAATTAAGAAATTTTTTGATTACAAAAAGAATAATTTGATTTTTCAAAATCGAATCGCAAGTTACCGAATCAAAACCATGTGAAAAGCCGTAGATAACAAAAGGGAATACGAAGAAAATGTTGGTACCGTTTTGCAACATGTTCGACCCTAATCTATGGCATTTATACGATATTTCAAAAATGAGACGTTTCGACCCTCTTGTTTATTTATACTCTTTGCTTACGATATGCCCAAATGCCATAGATTAGGGTCAAACATGCAACATGTTTTATTTACGTTTGATAACATGGAAAAATTATAAGGCGTGTTCTGCAATGTGTGTTAGATTTTCATTATGTTCAAATTATTTTTTCATTAAAAAACAAAACGAAAAACGCAAAAAAGGACCAAAAGAATACTTCTGTTTGCTAAATCTATGAATTCTATGTCCCAAAACATTCATTCGATAAGTTGTCGTGTTTTAGACAATTGATTAAAGATCGATAAACAATAAATTTACTGTTTTTTTATGACAATATGACTTTAACATACTTAAGCAAACATTTCAAAGAACATCTGAATTGGTACCTACATGAAATTTCGGCTAAAGCTGAATACTAGGCTTAACGTAAAATACTCCAGAAAACTTTCACTTTTTCACTAGATTTTCGCGTGAAGTTGTTTTTTAACATTTATAAAAATTATAAGAATTCACTTCTTATTATAAATTAAGAAATTTTTTGATTACAAAAAGAATAATTTGATTTTTCAAAATCGAATCGCAAGTTACCGAATCAAAACCATGTGAAAAGCCGTAGATAACAAAAGGGAATACGAAGAAAATGTTGGTACCGTTTTGCAACATGTTCGACCCTAATCTATGGCATTTATACGATATTTCAAAAATGAGACGTTTCGACCCTCTTGTTTATTTATACTCTTTGGTTTTAAGATCAAAGAGTATAAATAAACAAGAGGGTCGAAACGTCTCATTTTTGAAATATCGTATAAATGCCATAGATTAGGGTCGAACATGTTGCAAAACGGTACCAACATTTTCTTCGTATTCCCTTTTGTTATCTACGGCTTTTCACATGGTTTTGATTCGGTAACTTGCGATTCGATTTTGAAAAATCAAATTATTCTTTTTGTAATCAAAAAATTTCTTAATTTATAATAAGAAGTGAATTCTTATAATTTTTATAAATGTTAAAAAACAACTTCACGCGAAAATCTAGTGAAAAAGTGAAAGTTTTCTGGAGTATTTTACGTTAAGCCTAGTATTCAGCTTTAGCCGAAATTTCATGTAGGTACCAATTCAGATGTTCTTTGAAATGTTTGCTTAAGTATGTTAAAGTCATATTGTCATAAAAAAACAGTAAATTTATTGTTTATCGATCTTTAATCAATTGTCTAAAACACGACAACTTATCGAATGAATGTTTTGGGACATAGAATTCATAGATTTAGCAAACAGAAGTATTCTTTTGGTCCTTTTTTGCGTTTTTCGTTTTGTTTTTTAATGAAAAAATAATTTGAACATAATGAAAATCTAACACACATTGCAGAACACGCCTTATAATTTTTCCATGTTATCAAACGTAAATAAAACATGTTGCATGTTTGACCCTAATCTATGGCATTTGGGCATATCGTAAGTGAGCGATTTCGACCCTCTTTAGTTATTTATACTCTTTGTTATTTATACTCTTTGTTTAAGATTCAATTTGACAGAAGTCAAAATAATATTTTGGTTTGTTCAGTGATGGAACAAGCATAGTACTAATACCAGTGATGGGTTATAATCCCACAAATGCTAAGCAAATCACAGTAGTAGCGACGGAGAATGAAGAAGTTTTGCCGTCTACAATTTTTTTAGCAGTCGACGCCGCCGTCGGATCATCTCTACACAATTACATTATTAAGCCGTCAATTAATGCTCTTGGCGATGGCGTTTTCATCATTTCAATTGATGGGATGGGTGGTAACACTACACATATAATAATAATAATAATAATAATAATAATAATAATAATAATAATAATAATAATAATAATAATAATAATAATAATAATAATAATAATAATAATAATAATAATAATAATAATAATAATAATAATAATAATAATAATAATAATAATAATAATAATAATAATAATAATAATAATAATAATAATAATAATAATAATAATAATAATAATAATAATAATAATAATAATAATAATAATAATAATAATAATAATAATAATAATAATAATAATAATAATAATAATAATAATAATAATAATAATAATAATAATAATAATAATAATAATAATAATAATAATAATAATAATAATAATAATAATAATAATAATAATAATAATAATAATAATAATAATAATAATAATAATAATAATAATAATAATAATAATAATAATAATAATAATAATAATAATAATAATAATAATAATAATAATAATAATAATAATAATAATAATAATAATAATAATAATAATAATAATAATAATAATAATAATAATAATAATAATAATAATAATAATAATAATAATAATAATAATAATAATAATAATAATAATAATAATAATAATAATAATAATAATAATAATAATAATAATAATAATAATAATAATAATAATAATAATAATAATAATAATAATAATAATAATAATAATAATAATAATAATAATAATAATAATAATAATAATAATAATAATAATAATAATAATAATAATAATAATAATAATAATAATAATAATAATAATAATAATAATAATAATAATAATAATAATAATAATAATAATAATAATAATAATAATAATAATAATAATAATAATAATAATAATAATAATAATAATAATAATAATAATAATAATAATAATAATAATAATAATAATAATAATAATAATAATAATAATAATAATAATAATAATAATAATAATAATAATAATAATAATAATAATAATAATAATAATAATAATAATAATAATAATAATAATAATAATAATAATAATAATAATAATAATAATAATAATAATAATAATAATAATAATAATAATAATAATAATAATAATAATAATAATAATAATAATAATAATAATAATAATAATAATAATAATAATAATAATAATAATAATAATAATAATAATAATAATAATAATAATAATAATAATAATAATAATAATAATAATAATAATAATAATAATAATAATAATAATAATAATAATAATAATAATAATAATAATAATAATAATAATAATAATAATAATAATAATAATAATAATAATAATAATAATAATAATAATAATAATAATAATAATAATAATAATAATAATAATAATAATAATAATAATAATAATAATAATAATAATAATAATAATAATAATAATAATAATAATAATAATAATAATAATAATAATAATAATAATAATAATAATAATAATAATAATAATAATAATAGGGCTGTTTTCTTTTAGCACTGGAGCTATCCAGAACATTGTTGCAATGGTGTTTTATCCAGAACATCTCATCAGTGCACGTCGCGCCGATGTTGCCAGATTGTATTTGGATAAAGTGACGCTTCTTCGATTCACAATAGCAATTTATTGTGACTATTTTATCGAAAAACATGAAATTCAAAGTGATACAGTGTCATAAATAATCGCAGCAGTAAATATTTATTACTATTTGGAGCATTTCATACATTAAAAATGCAAGATTTCACTTCTTTTCTGTGATTGTTTTTAAACAGCTGATGACAGTGTTGCATATTTTTGGAGATGTCCTGGATAAACGAGTACTCTGTTTTCTTTTAGTCCTGCACGGCAAGCATATCCAGTGCTAAAAGAAAACAGCCCTAATAATTAATGCTCTGTTTCTGTTAGGGTTGTCAATCGGGATAAATCCAGTCACGGGAATTTTTTACTTTGAATCGCGGGGTTTTTCGGGATAATTTTGATAGCAATTTGAAATTGCTTTTGTTTTGCTCTTATTAAGTTGCCCTGCCAACATTTTTTTAATTTAGCTGCGCTTCTGAGAATCTCCACCACGTAGAAAACAGTCGTATACGATTTCCAAAACTCGTCGGAAAAGCGTCGTCACTATTGAGAAGTTGTTATTTCGCTTAAAATTGTGAAATAAACATTGGTGATCAATTTTTGACTTTCCAAATGGAATAAAGTGATTGTTTTTCAAATATTTTCCAGACACGCTGCCTCCATCGAGAATAAAAGCACTGGCTGATAGACGCTGCCACATGTAACTTGCAACTTGTAACCAGGGCTGTGGAGTCGAGCCAATTTTGCTCGACTCCGACTCCGACTCCGACTCCAGCATTTTTCATCAGCTCGACTCCGACTCCGACTCCGGAGTCGACTCCGGGTAATATAACTAAATCTCATTTTAATACCACTAATTTGTAGTTCTATTGTGGGGGTACCGTAAGTGGATGATATAAAGTATCGTGTTTATTTATGTGTGCCAAAAAAGATCTTAATTTCACATTAGATGCCAATTGAGTTCTATATTTCAAATTTATGGCAATGTTTAAAAAATAAAATAATGATATAAATACCCATCATAATATGAGAATATACCAACAGTATATGTATTTGTGGACCAAAATTATTGATACTATTTCAAATCCTTTAAATTTGTTGCGAGCTATATAAAGGTTTATATTTCCATATGCATGAATTTGAATCTGAAGACAAAATTGTATATACTTCTACAAAATCTATGTACTTAAAATTTAAATCTAACGTTATGGGACGTAACACAATTTTAACGAAAAATAAAAATGCAAGGAAAGTTTAAAGTCGGGCGGGCCGATTATAATATACTCTGCACAACTTTGTATTTAGATCTACATTTTGATAAAATCTCAAATCAGACTTCTACAAAACTCGGGCAATATTTGGGAAATATTTATAATTGTATAGACAATTTCGCAAAAATGCATTTATGATTCATTCATTGAAAAATTTGAAAATTTGAGTCATTTCTACAAGCTTTCGACTTAGCAGCAATTTTTCCAAAATTGTATGCTCACTGAATACAATTTTGGAAAAATTTTTGTCTAGTAAATAAAATTTTGCAAAATTTTATATAGAAATAAAATTTTGGAAAATTTTCTACAGTAACAAAATTTTGACTAAATTTTCTATAGAAGTAAAATTTTGACTAAATTTTATATAGAAAAAAATATTTCTATATTAATAAAATTTTGAATACATTATTATAGCAGTGAGTATCAGTGAGCATCAGTAAGAAAAAAAATTGAGAAAATTTGCTATAGAAATAAAATTTGACAATTTTTTCTTATAGAAATAAAATTTTGAAAAAAATATCAATAAAAATACAATTTTAGAAAAATTTTTGTGTAGTAAATAAAATTCTGCAAAATATTCTACAGAAACAAAATTTTGACTAAATTTTCTATAGAATGTTGACCAAATTTTCTGTAGAAATAAAATTTTGACCAAATTTTCTAATAAAAAAATCTATTACTATAAAATTTTGGCAAAATTTTCTATATTCTATTTTTATAGAAATAAAATTATCAATAGAAATAAAATTTAAAAAAAAAAAATTTGTGTAACAAACAAAATTTTGCAAAATTTTCTATAGAAATAAAATTTTGCAAAATATTCTATAGAAACTAAATTTTGACTCAATTTTCTATAGAAATAAAATTTTGACTAAATTTTCTATAGAAAACAAGTAAGGAAAGTCTAAAGTCGGGCGGGGCCGACTTTACCCTGCACCACTTTGTAGATCTAAATTTTCGATACCATATCACATCCGTCAAATGTGTTGGGGGCTATATATAAAGGTTTGTCCCAAATACATACATTTAACAAGTAAGGAAAGTCTAAAATTTTAAGGAAACTTCGCAATAGTTTATTTATGATTTGTCGCTCGATCTATATGTATATATATATATATATATATATATATATATATATATATATATATATATATATATATATATATATATATATATATATATATATATATATATATATATATATATATATATATATATATATATATATATATATATATATATATATATATATATATATATATATATATATATATCTTCCAAAATCAATAGGGATCTATTCTGAGCCAAAACACATACTTGTTCCAAATTTGAAGTCGATTGGACTAAAACTGCGACCTAGACTTTGATTACAAAAATGTGTTCACGGACAGACGGACATCGCTATATCGACTCAAGAGCCCACCCTGAGCATTTTTGCCAAAGACACCATGTATCTATCTCGTCTCCTTCTGGGTGTTGCAAACATATGCACTAACTTATAATACCCTGTTCCACAGTGTGGAGCAGGGTATAAAAATATTTCTATAGTAATAAAATTTTGAATAAAATTTTTATAGAATTAAAATTTTGACAAAATTTGCTATAGAAATAAAATTTTGACAAAACTTTTTATAGAAATAACATTTTGACAAAATTTTCTATAAAAACAACTTTGAAAAAATTTTCTGCCAATATTCCACATATATATATTGCCTTAAAATAAAATAAAAATAATATCGATTGTTCGAAACATTTCAAATAAATTGATATGGGCATTAAAATGGATCGATCCAGCCCATCTGCTAGTCAAACATTCTAGGAAACATAAAAAGATAGCCGTAATTGGAAGTTGATTTTCATTTACAATCATGCTGTACATTGATCAAATGAATAACGCAATGGAAACTAATTTGCGTAAAAACTTGCTTAGTTACAAATATGTGAAGTGTTTTAAAAAATTTGGTTTAGCCGGAGTCGGAGTCGAGCAAAATTTTTACGACTCCGACTCCGACTCCGACTCCAGCAAAATCTTCAGACTCCGACTCCAAGACTCCGACTCCGACTCCGACTCCACAGCCCTGCTTGTAACTCAACATCATTATTTTATTAATGCAAAAAGTTATTTTAAATGTGCTGTGATAGACGTATAAATGTTATATTTATAAGAATGTATAAATGATGTTTATTAATTTTGTTAAACTTTTATAAATTCTCATAAATATAACAATTATAAGACTATCACATCACATTTAACATATTTTTATGCATTAATAAAAAATTGATGTTGAGTTACAAGTTGCAAGTTACATGTTGTAGCGTCTATCAGCCAGTGCTTTTATTCCCAATGGAGGCAGCGTGTCTGGAAAAATATTTGAAAAACTATCACTTTATTCCATTTGGATAGTCAGAAATTGTTCACCAATATAGCTTTCACAAGTTTAAGCGAAATAACTATGTTTTCAGCACTTCATTATCATTTTTATTTAAATAAATTATAAGAAGCTAGTTGTGTTTGGTGTTTCACAAAATATAAAATGGGTCTTGTAACAATAGTGATGGCAAAATACTTTCATGCGAATAGTGATGGCAAAATACTATCACAGTTGACGATTGTTGCAGTGTCACTTACGAGTCTGTGGTAGCGATGAGGATGGAATGGAACTTTGAAATGCTGGCAGGGCAATGATTCTTTTACAACTACCTTAAAATGCACTTTTTCTGATTGTTTGAAGGGGCTCTTATTGGCGTCGTTCTAAATTTATTAAAAAAGGCACCTAGAAGGTTATAAAAAATCGTCAACTTGCATTTCGGAATAGAATTTTTGGCAACACCTTGAATTTTACATCCACAATACTAATTTATCACGAGAAATAAATAAAATATAAATTTGTTAGTATAATTAATGTCATAACCGTTAGGATAACCTAAATTTGATTTTTTATGAAAAATTTCCAGTTGCCGAATAGTTCATGCAGACGAGCCCTTGGTACTTAGTACCACTGTCTAACCAAAATGTACTTATCATTTCTGACAAACGCCCTACGCACAAATTTAGAGAGCCGCTTGGCATTTGCCCCCGTCTAATCAACAAGTATTTGTTGTTGCTATAATTAATAATCAAAGAGTATAAATAACTAAAGAGGGTCGAAATCGCTCACTTACGATATGCCCAAATGCCATAGATTAGGGTCAAACATGCAACATGTTTTATTTACGTTTGATAACATGGAAAAATTATAAGGCGTGTTCTGCAATGTGTGTTAGATTTTCATTATGTTCAAATTATTTTTTCATTAAAAAACAAAACGAAAAACGCAAAAAAGGACCAAAAGAATACTTCTGTTTGCTAAATCTATGAATTCTATGTCCCAAAACATTCATTCGATAAGTTGTCGTGTTTTAGACAATTGATTAAAGATCGATAAACAATAAATTTACTGTTTTTTTATGACAATATGACTTTAACATACTTAAGCAAACATTTCAAAGAACATCTGAATTGGTACCTACATGAAATTTCGGCTAAAGCTGAATACTAGGCTTAACGTAAAATACTCCAGAAAACTTTCACTTTTTCACTAGATTTTCGCGTGAAGTTGTTTTTTAACATTTATAAAAATTATAAGAATTCACTTCTTATTATAAATTAAGAAATTTTTTGATTACAAAAAGAATAATTTGATTTTTCAAAATCGAATCGCAAGTTACCGAATCAAAACCATGTGAAAAGCCGTAGATAACAAAAGGGAATACGAAGAAAATGTTGGTACCGTTTTGCAACATGTTCGACCCTAATCTATGGCATTTATACGATATTTCAAAAATGAGACGTTTCGACCCTCTTGTTTATTTATACTCTTTGTTAATAATCCATCCCACAACTTCACCTTAACGGAGATTCCGAACCAAAGAGTATAAATAAACAAGAGGGTCGAAACCAAAGAGTATAAATAAACAAGAGGGTCGAAACGTCTCATTTTTGAAATATCGTATAAATGCCATAGATTAGGGTCGAACATGTTGCAAAACGGTACCAACATTTTCTTCGTATTCCCTTTTGTTATCTACGGCTTTTCACATGGTTTTGATTCGGTAACTTGCGATTCGATTTTGAAAAATCAAATTATTCTTTTTGTAATCAAAAAATTTCTTAATTTATAATAAGAAGTGAATTCTTATAATTTTTATAAATGTTAAAAAACAACTTCACGCGAAAATCTAGTGAAAAAGTGAAAGTTTTCTGGAGTATTTTACGTTAAGCCTAGTATTCAGCTTTAGCCGAAATTTCATGTAGGTACCAATTCAGATGTTCTTTGAAATGTTTGCTTAAGTATGTTAAAGTCATATTGTCATAAAAAAACAGTAAATTTATTGTTTATCGATCTTTAATCAATTGTCTAAAACACGACAACTTATCGAATGAATGTTTTGGGACATAGAATTCATAGATTTAGCAAACAGAAGTATTCTTTTGGTCCTTTTTTGCGTTTTTCGTTTTGTTTTTTAATGAAAAAATAATTTGAACATAATGAAAATCTAACACACATTGCAGAACACGCCTTATAATTTTTCCATGTTATCAAACGTAAATAAAACATGTTGCATGTTTGACCCTAATCTATGGCATTTGGGCATATCGTAAGTGAGCGATTTCGACCCTCTTTAGTTATTTATACTCTTTGGTCGAAACGTCTCATTTTTGAAATATCGTATAAATGCCATAGATTAGGGTCGAACATGTTGCAAAACGGTACCAACATTTTCTTCGTATTCCCTTTTGTTATCTACGGCTTTTCACATGGTTTTGATTCGGTAACTTGCGATTCGATTTTGAAAAATCAAATTATTCTTTTTGTAATCAAAAAATTTCTTAATTTATAATAAGAAGTGAATTCTTATAATTTTTATAAATGTTAAAAAACAACTTCACGCGAAAATCTAGTGAAAAAGTGAAAGTTTTCTGGAGTATTTTACGTTAAGCCTAGTATTCAGCTTTAGCCGAAATTTCATGTAGGTACCAATTCAGATGTTCTTTGAAATGTTTGCTTAAGTATGTTAAAGTCATATTGTCATAAAAAAACAGTAAATTTATTGTTTATCGATCTTTAATCAATTGTCTAAAACACGACAACTTATCGAATGAATGTTTTGGGACATAGAATTCATAGATTTAGCAAACAGAAGTATTCTTTTGGTCCTTTTTTGCGTTTTTCGTTTTGTTTTTTAATGAAAAAATAATTTGAACATAATGAAAATCTAACACACATTGCAGAACACGCCTTATAATTTTTCCATGTTATCAAACGTAAATAAAACATGTTGCATGTTTGACCCTAATCTATGGCATTTGGGCATATCGTAAGTGAGCGATTTCGACCCTCTTTAGTTATTTATACTCTTTGTTCCGAACCCGCATTTATAAAATGTCCAAAGGCTCATTAATTACAGAAGATTTGCTCAAGAACATTAATTACGATATGGATTGCATGAAAGTGGATTCGGTAAGTTTATATCGTTAATAGTTTAACGAAACGTTTCTAACCTATGAAATGTTATTGTTTTATTGATTGATAACTTATCACTTATCTTAATGTAGACAAATCAAGACAATGATAGACAAAGACAACCTGCAGTATTGATTTTATTTGGCCACAGTGATATAAATGCTGCCCTTCATCATCTGGTGCAATCTCTGGAAAATCCTCTCGATGGGAAAACCTTTGTTGCAACAGTTTTGGTTCAGGAATCAATTAAGCAAGAGTTTGAAGACAAACTAAAATCCCATCTAAAACCTTATAGCAATAGCGGTTTAACAAAAGATGCTGGCTATATCAAGGCATTGGATAATGTTAAAAAATTAAACGCTCAGGCTCTAACAGTTCCTGGTGGGCCAATAGTGGTCTACGATTTTACACATGAGCATTTGGGTGGTCATGCCGGTTTTGTTACCACTTTGCACACTTTCCGCACAGCTAAAGAAGCCATAGCTTTGGTTGGTAAGGAATCTTTAAGTTTTCCAAACGTTTCCCTCTGGCATGAAAACCATGCTTTTGCATATGAATTAGTTGCTGGTTTAAAATCGAATAACTTCTTCATAAACTGTTATAACATGCCATTGACTCTACTTGAAAATGCGGCTCAAAGCGGCAAATCTTTTGTTGCCATGGAAAAGAATTATCATTACGAGACTATGCCTCACAATGGAGTACAGAAGAATATAGTCTTTCCAATTGGAAGCATTTTTGCTAACTAAGCACTTTGAGCATCGATAACAAACCGGTAAGCAGAAAAATACAATTGAACTGTATCTGGAAATGTATTCTTTGTAACAATAACCCACTGAACATAACATAAGTCTGTACATTTTTTGTGAAAATGTTTGTTACTCCTAACAAGCAATGTTTATAACGTGCCCTTATATTAAATGTATATATCGAAAGTTGCAATAAAATTTTATACTAAATGAAAACCAAACTATTGTTACTACTTGGACAGTAAGTGTTTCCCGTCTATTGAACTTTCCGTTTTCTTTAAAATTTTCATTTTATAGCATTTCGGCTTTTCTAAAGAGTTTAAGAGACACGATTTCCATTTCTTTTTAATTATAGTAAATAGTTTTCCACATTTCGAGGCATCTCTTATCACATTGATAATTGGTAATTAAAGAAAAAAAATATAACAAAAGTCTTAGTAATTGGTTGACTATATTTTGAGGCTTCGGACTATTTTATGTGAAAGCAATTTAATTGATATTTGTTACATCTTTAATTAAAATTTGTGCAGATTCGTTTGTCTGTTACAACTGAAACCCAGAACAGGAGTATAAACTTTGAGTAGAGAAATGTCACGGTAAGTTAAAAATCATTTTCAGCATTTTGTTTTGGAATATTTGTAGTTTTTGTATGTGGCATCTGGTTTATGATGTCCAGAGAGGAGCATAATAATAAATTATTGGAATGAAAATTGATTTAATTATTGTCCGCCATTTTATAGAATTATTCATAGAACACAAAAGCATCAGTTCATGATAAAATATGCAGTGAATTAAACGATATTCCTTTGAAGCTCTTAATCTATTAACTTTTAGGTCCTTTTATTTTTTTCCAGTTATAAAAATACAAAAATAAAAGGAGTAGGAAATAGGTTAGATTGTTTCAAATGTTTTGAAAAGATCGAACCTTGTGGCTTAATTTGATGTTGACTACACTCCAGAAAAAGCTCATAAAAATTCCTAAAATTTTTAGGATTTTAATTGTTACCCTAAAAAATATTTCGCCATTTTATAGAATTATTCATAGAACACAAAAGCATCAGTTCATGATAAAATATGCAGTGAATTAAACGATATTCCTTTGAAGCTCTTAATCTATTAACTTTTAGGTCCTTTTATTCTTTTTCCAGTTATAAAAATACAAAAATAAAAGGAGTAGGAAATAGGTTAGATTGTTTCAAATGTTTTGAAAAGATCGAACATTGTGGCTTAATTTGATGTTGACTACACTCCAGAAAAAACTAATAAAAATACCTAAAATTTTTAC
The DNA here is from genome assembly GCF_050003625.1 of Haematobia irritans. Taxonomy (NCBI): domain Eukaryota; kingdom Metazoa; phylum Arthropoda; class Insecta; order Diptera; family Muscidae; genus Haematobia; species Haematobia irritans. Next base: position 199,674,107 of record NC_134399.1, on the reverse strand, counting down.
GATTTTAATTGTTACCCTACAAAATATTTCCAATTAAAAATGTGAAGTTGAAGACGTAATCAATTAAAAGAATTAAATGATCCAATTATTTTTTTTTAATCAAATTAAACATTAAAGTCAATTAACCCTGGAAAGTCATTCATATTTTTTGTACATTAACGTCATCCTTTGTCATTTTGACTACGGCTTATTTCAAGACGCTATAATTTGCATCGTGAGCAAAAATGTGAACCAAAATTGAGTTTATTTTCTCATTCGATTTGTTTTTAATTAGTATAACACAAATATTCATAAAATTTTTAAATTGGTATAACTTAAATTTATCATTTCCCAATCGACCAAAATGCATTTTAAATCGAAAATGAAATTGCGCGTCGTCATTTTGACGAAGGATGACTTCCAGGGTTAAGAAAAAAATAGAATTTTTTTTGGGTTTTAGTTAATTAAAATTTGAATAAAATGAAAAATATTTCCAAATAAAACATGTAAGGAATGTCTAAAGTCGGGCGGGCCGACTATATTATATCCTTCACCACTATGTATACCAACATCTTAACACCTTCACATTTGTTAGGAGCTGTATAAAGGTTTATTTTCCCATATACAAATATTTAAATATGAACCGATTTGGACAATTTTTTTTAAACTTTCACACAATGTCTTGACTCAAAATTTAAATTGATTAATGACCGGGACGGACCACAATGTTAGTAAAAACATTTTGGAAATATTTGAATTGCATAAAATTTCGCTAATATTTATGATTTATATGTTGATATATACGAATTAGAATATAGGTAATTTTGAATCATTTTTGCGAGTTTTCTACTTAACAGTGACGATTTTACAAGGAACATGTGGGTATTTTGACCATATTTGCTAAAATCGAAAGAACCTATATATGAGGGCTTTGTCTAATTCTGAGCCGATTTTGATAAAATTTGGCACACATGGCTAAAATTTTAATTGAATTCTCAGTGCAAAACTTAAAAATTTTCGAAATGAAACTTTGTCCTCCGTGATGAATCTAAATCGGGCGAAAGATATATGGGAGTTATATCTGAACCGATTTTAACCAAATTTGGCATTTGTTGTAAGAATATTAGTCCTACTCTCTGTGCAAAACTTTAAGTAAATCGGTGTGAAATTTTGACCTCTGGGGCCATATAAGAAATATATAAATGGCAGCTATATCTAAATCGGAACCAACAGATTGATTGTAACAGGTTGGCTGATAAGTCCCCGGTCTAAAAAAGAAAAACACATTTCTTTGTCAAAATTCGTTTTTATTATTCAACATAGTTCCCTTCAAGAGCGATACAATGATTATAACTACCTTCCAATTTATTGATACCATTTTGGTAGTACTCCTTCGGTTTTGCTTCAAAGTAGGCCTCAATTCCGACGATCACCCCTTCATTGCAGCCAAATTTTTTCCCCTGCGAGCATCCTTTTGAGGTCTGAGAACAAGAAAAAGTCGCTGAGAGCCAGATCTGTAGAATACGGTGGGTGGGGAAGCAATTCGAACCGAATTCATGAATTTTTGCCATCGTTCTCAATGACTTGTGGCACAGTGCGTTGTCTTGGTGGAACAACACTATTTTCTTCTTCATATGGGGCCGTTTTGCTGCGATTTCGACATTCAAACGCTCCAATAACGTCATATAATAGTCACTGTTGATGGTTTTTCCCTTCTCAAGATAATCGATAAAAATTATTCCATGCGCACCCCAAAAAACAGAGGCCATTACTTTGCCAGCGGACTTTTGAGTCTTTCCACGCTTCGGAGACGGTTCACCGGTCGCTGTCCACTCAGCCGACTGTCGATTGGACTCAGGAGTGTAGTGATGGAGCCATGTTTCATCCATTGTCACATATCGACGGAAAAACTCGGGTGTATTACGAGTTAACAGCTGCAAACACCGCTCAGAATCATGAACACGTTGTTGTTTTTGGTCAAATGTGAGCTCGCGCGGCACCCATTTTGCACAGAGCTTCCGCATATCCAAATATTGATGAATGATATGACCAACACGTTCCTTTGATATCTTTAAGGCTTCTTCTGCTATCTCGATCAACTTCATTTTACGGTCATTCAAAATCATTTTGTGGATTTTTTTGATGTTTTCGTCGGTAATCACCTCTTTCGGGCGTCCACTGCGTTCACCGTCCTCCGTGCTCATTTCACCACGCTTGAATTTTGCATACAAATCAATTATTGTTGATTTCCCTGGGGCAGAGTCCGGAAACTCATTATCAAGCCAAGTTTTTGCTTCCACCATATTTTTCCCCCTCAGAAAACAGTATTTTATCAAAACACGAAATTCCTTATTTTCCATTTTTTCACAATAACAAAAGTTGCTTCACAAAAGACGCTCTATCTTACAAACTAATTGACTTACAGACGTCAAATTTTGACACGAATCATTTGAAGGTTGGTACTATATAAAAATAATATGCATTTAATACTAGCGACGCCATCTATGTGTCAGACCGGGGACTTATCAGCCAACCTGTTAAAAATGTTATTTCGATTCCCTGTGCACAATTTTAAGTAAATCGGACGAAAATTTTGATCTACAGATATATATGGGAGATATATATATCTCGAAAAGTCGATGATATTAAAAAACCAAGTGCAGATTTGGATTCAGTGTCCCAAATAACCTTAAAAACAATATTTAGTTCTTAATTATTGTTCCCTTGTGTAATTGATTACCTAATTTAAAAAGTTAAGTTTTTAATCAAGAAGATTTTTAATTTCCAATTAATTCTGTGATTGATAATATCACCAAAATATTTCCAATTAAACAATTGGTTGAAGTTGATTGAAAGTTGAAGTCTTTAATCAAATAACATTAAATCATCCCAATTAACGTTTTAGTTAAATAAAAAATATATCCAATTAAAACTTTAATTTGAATATAAATGAATTTTTATATACTCTTTATTTTTCACTAAAGAAAAATCCAACTATATTTATAATCGAAAAACTTAGGATACAAATATGAAATAAATTATCTTTTATTTGCATAAACTTATGACCTTGAAAGACTGACTATAAACTCTAGAAATAATAACACATTAAGTTTTCTACTCATCCAAAATTACAAGAATTTTATTCTAATAATTATGTATAAATAAATAATAATTCAAAAAATTGATTGTCTCAATTAAAAAATTATTTAAATGTGTCGAAGAGATCAAGTCTATTTTTTATTTATAATAATTTGATCAATTAATTTCGTGATTGAATCAGAAAAAAATATTTTCTATGTAGATCCCCTCTTTTTGTTATTTTTCAGTCAAACTTAAACACGTTACAGTGTTATGGAGTTTAAAAAATAACAGACAATATATAATATATGCTCTTTCAGTGACTATAACAGTGAATATTTCCCTGTCATCAGCAGACTTTTTACTATTTTATCAGACTTCTGCTGGGTTAACTAACAAATTTCTTTGTGTCTACAATTCTTGCGGTCATTGAATAGCAAACAAATTTTTAGATATTTTCTTAATTTACTTACACTCATAGAAAAAAGTCTGCTAAAAACAGCAGTCGATGTCTGGTGTAATATTTTTGTACTTCAGGGCCTAATAAACAACAATTTATAAAATTTTTAGGTTAAATTTTTCCCCAAAGCATATTTAAGAACCAAAAGTAGTTTTTGGTATATTTTTGCCCTGTAATATACTTACAAGCTCCTAAATACGATCAGCAAACATTTTGTTTGCTGTTATGCCTCAATTCGATAAATATTCCGATTTTTGGTCAAATACTAGAGATATTCACAAAATATTGTTTTAATTATGTTAGGATAGCTCCTAAGTTGACATTTTTATTTGTTTTAGCCAAAATAAAACATGTTTTAGTGTAATCGAGCTTAAAAAATTGCAGGAAATGTTTGCTATTTCAGCAAACAGTGACTGCTGTCCCTTTTGCAGCAGACTTTTTGCTGTTTTAGCAGACTTTTCTGCTGTCCCTACTAACAAATTTCTTTGTGTGTAGTTTGTATTTTTTTTAGAATCGCATATTTACGTTACTCAAAAAAGTTTTTGAAATGCAAATTCATTATCTTTTTTACTTATTATTAATTATTATTTCTGTTAATAATTTAAATATGTTTCCACTCAATTAATTTGCCAAAAAAACATCCTCACTTGCGATAATTGCAAGTTCTTCCCATTACCAATGCTCCAATTTCTGTTTGTTTTCGATTACGTTTTAATCTAACTTTCGCTTTTATAATTCCCCTTCATGATTCGCTCAAATGTTAGTCATACCTTTTCGCTACTTGCCCACAGTATTGAACTACATATACGTAAATACGTTTGGGTAGATTACATTACACTTTACTTCCACCAGTTGTTTTTCGTCATCGCACATTGTTGTGTGGCGTTTCGGTTTGCTTTACAACACAACCCCATTGACTTCTACCCCTCTCCGTTTTCTTCCGCTCTTCTTTAAGGTCTTCTATCGTTTTGTTGGCCGTCATCTGTCAAAGAGCATTTGGTGGCTTTAGATAAAATTGTGTCGTGGCTTTCTCTAGTATTGTGTGTTTTATTTGCTGTTAGTTTTTTATTTCCAAGTTATTATTCTTTTGATATGGACATCCCCACAAAGCAGTCAATGTATTGAATGAATATATCTAAAAATATCTTCGGAATTACGAAAGATAATGCATCACTGATTCTAAATGACGTAGACGTGGTAGTGGTAAGTGGGAGAATATGTCATTAAAATCAAACGTCAATGAGGTTGGCCGTTCAATAACACCTGGAAGAGAATATATCCATAGAAAAGAAAGTGGCAGTAGTAACGAATTTGCAGCAGATGAGGAGGAGGATTTGGGACATTGTCGTCGTAATATAATGTTACCAACAAATGGTTCCGAAGATGAGGAAGATGATTATATTAGTAACAACGCTGAGGCTCCTCTCATAAGTGGTCAAAATGGTAAGTTGTTATTGTAATATAAACAAATCTAGTTATTGTTTACAAATATAATGACAACAACAACAATATTTAAATTTCAGAGAGTGAATGCGATTGTATCAATACCCGTACCGTATTTGGCTTAATGGGTTTCTTCGGATTTGCCGTTGTCTATGCAATGCGCGTGAATCTATCAGTTGCAATAGTTGCCATGGTAAATCAGACAGCCATTCCACCGGACGATGGTAACAATACACCCCCTATAATAGACAACAGCTGTCCGGCGAACATACCAAAAAATAACAGCAATGTTTTACCCGGTGGTGACTTTGTATGGGACGAAGCAACCCAAGGTTTGGTGCTGGGCTCATTTTTTTATGGGTACGTTTTGACTCAGATACCTGGTGGTCGAATGGCTGAGATTCTGGGTGGAAAACTTATTTACGGTTATGGAGTGCTTATTACCGCTATTTTTACCATTCTAACGCCAATTGCTGCATATTGGGATCTGCCATCTTTGATTTTGGTGCGAATTCTTGAAGGTATGGGCGAAGGTGTAACCTATCCAGCCATGCATGCTATGTTGGCTCATTGGATACCTCCTTTGGAGCGAAATAAATTTGCTGCTGTGGTGTATGCTGGATCAAATATTGGTACTGTTATCTCTATGCCTTTGGCTGGATGGCTTTGCTCGTTAGAATTTCTTGGAGGATGGCCTTTAGCATTCTATGTTTTTGGAATACTTGGAATTGTATGGTTTGCATTTTGGATGTATTTGGTTTATGATAAGCCTTCGGTACATCCTCGAATCTCAATCAAAGAACGTGAATATATCGAAAGGTGTATAGGAGTGGTAAAGAAACTGGAGCCACCATCGTCATCGTCTTCCCATCGTATGGACCACGACATGCAAGAAGAGCAATTTGAAGATGAAAATGATTACGATAATGACAGTGATTACAGGGTAAATATGTCTTCCAATGCATCACAATCTTCTCCAGCCTCCATACCATGGGGTTCGATAATGACATCAGTGCCTCTGTGGGCTATATTAATAACGCAATGCGGTCAGAGTTGGGCTTTTTACACCCAACTCACAGAATTGCCTACCTATATGAATAATATTCTACATTTTGACATACAATCGAATGCGGTTCTTAATGCCATTCCATATCTTACTTCGTGGATCGTGGGTATAGGATGCTCGGCCGTGGCTGATTGGATGTTGGAGAAACGTTATATTACCACGCTAACATCGTACAAAGTTTGGAATTCTATAGCATCATTTATACCCTCGCTGGGCCTTATTGGCGTTGGCTATGTTGGTTGTAGTTGGCAATGGGTGACATTTATGTTGGCTGGCGTTGGATCATTTGCTGGAGCCATATACCCTGGTAATCAAATGAATCATATTTCCCTAAGTCCAGCCTATGCTGGAACCATGTATGGCATAACAAATTCAGCCGCCAATATATGTGGCTTCCTGGCCCCCTATGTAATAGGATTGATTATAAACCACAATGAAACTATGTTGCAATGGAGAAAAGTTTTCTGGTTGGCTGGTGGCCTGAATATAGTTGGTAATATTGTATATATAATATTTGCCAGTGCCGATGAACAAAGCTGGTCACGACAACCATCAACAGAGACTCAAGGGGAAATTACTACTAGACCACGAAGGCGGAGGAGAATTAATGATGAACTTGCAACGTGATTTAGACTCTATGTGTATTAATGGAGATGTGGTGGTATGAAGTGTGGTGCTCAAACTTAAATGATTTTATGTAACAAACGCATATTCCTCCTATTGTACCTAGAACGTATTCTTGTAATGAACTTAATGTGTGATACAGTTACCTCGTGTTGCCCAGTGTGTTGTGTATACGAATATGCTGTATATTTGTATTTTCGTGTATATGGGGGTCAGCACGCTTCGAATGTTTTCGAAATTAGTTATACTATAATAAATATTTTTCCATTTTTAGTTAAGTAGCTAGCAACATTTTGTGACCATCTATCGTTATTGTATTAGGAGATGGTCTGTAATGTAAGACAATGTTATTATGATGAACAGCAAATTTCGATTTTCAAAAATATCTTAGTTTTGGGAATATCTTTAAATATAGTCTCCATTTAAGATGATTTTCAGATTTTAAATTTTGAGTTTATGAAAAGTGTTATGTATTCTCCAATGTCTTGATATTTACCAGATGAAGACTCTATGTGTTGTCCAAAAACATCAGGAAAAGTGTTCATACAGTTCTATACTCTGATATAGTCTCCATGTAAGTTCGTTCGGTGATCATTAATGATAAATTATAAAATGAAAAAGCAAAACTCAGAAACCAGAATTTTAAATTTTTTTATCCGATTCCTGATACTTTCCGTACACATACTTTCCGGAAAATAAGCGAATAGGTCTTTAATTTAATTAAGCCTCTATAAACCGATTAACTTGTTTGGAGGTGGTTTTTATTCTTCAACTTGTTGGGAACTCATTTCTTACCCTGAGTGCGACAAATCTTCATGCAAATATGATCAAAATTGCGATTTCTAGATGCTTTAAAATAGGAGGGTCTGTATGTGAGTTAAAAGAATGCCGGATAACGAATTTGGGCTTAATCGGACTATAGACTATATCTATTATTCAGAGTTGTAACGTAAGAGAATATGATTAGAGTGCCTTCCTTGCTTACCAAAGTTTTGATCGCAGTTTCGGCCGAACACCAAATAGTTTTTCAGCGGTGGCATATCTTCTCTCAATAATGCTGGTAACATTTTTAAATGGTTCTCTAAGCACACTGAACATTTTTCCAATTAAAATTTTAAATGAATTTTAAAAAATTAATTAAAATTTTAAATTATTCAAACAAATTCTTAAATAAATCGGTCAATTTTTAAACTGATGTTGGTGATTAATGTTGTCATTCAGCGATTAAAGAAATTTCAATTAAGAATTATTTGGTTCAATTAATTTCGTGATTGAAGACAAAACATCCGCCGAACTCGGCTATAAATAGAGTGGTTGTTATCATTGAGTTTAAATTATTCCAATTCCATAGAGAAGTTTACCATCGTTTTTATTTATAAGAATGTGCCTGTTAGTCTCTCAGTGCGTCTGTAACAATAGACAACCGGTCTATTTAACTTTATCTAACCGTAGAGATAATAAAAATTTAGATTTCTACATTCATTATACTCAATTTGTTTATAATTTTATTTGTACTGCCAACAAAGATTGGATAAATAACCAGTTTTTAATGACACTGTTCGACATTCCAAATATCGACAACATTCGTAAAAAAGGCATTTAATAAAATTGTTTCTATTCGAAATTATCTAGATTATTGGAGATATGTATGTAACATTTGCAAAACTTAAAAAATAATTATCGAACTAAATTGGAGAATCATAACCGAATGGAGTTAACAATAAAGGAAGCATATTTGTAATTTTTATGTAAATTTTTAAAATTTTAGGAAAACAGCTAAAAATTCCTATAATCATAGTAGAGAAATTCCGGATTATTTATATCTAAATATCTTCCTCTATCTTATAAGCACAAAGTTATACATTAGTAAATACAACGTTTTCATTTACTCGTACATATATTGCTATCGATTTATATATATCTGTATACTATTTGAAAAATAGAAAAAAATAAATCCAATAGCTTTTACAATTGCAACTTATTGGGGCTAACCTAGAGTTCAACGGACAACTTATCGATTTTAAATTTTATAACATTTAGCTCTTCGTCGATGTGGTTAAACAAAAATTTTATGTATACTTACCTTGCCACGCAGAATACAGTTAATAATATCATGATAAGATCTCGAAGGCGATGCCTAACTACCTATTACTAAGTAATTATGAAAATTCGATTTTTTAAAGTAACATTTGATGTTGAAATGTACACAGTTTACAAGCTACAATAATATAGTTAAAATATATGTTATATAACCAAATCAATAACTTTATTTGCTCATATAAATATATAAACAATTTATATATAATAGATAATAATAATATAAAATAAATATACTTTTATCAAAAGCTGTTAGTTTGTATTCACAAATTCATCTTTAACTTTTGGCACAACATTTTTCAAATCCTTTTTGAACTTCTTTTGGACTGACATTATATAATTGTGTCTATGCTCTAGAATCTTGGTCTCCATATAAAAGCGATCCAGGGGTATACTGCAGAGACGTCCTGTGGCCGTTCTAAGGCCAGCGTTTTGCATAAGGAGTACAATTAATAGTGTCGTAAAGTGTGCCAAATTTGGTTGAAATCTGTTCAGATTTAGATATAGCTTCCTATCTGAAATGACTTCTTCCAAAATCAATAGGGTTCTATTCTGACCAAAAACACATATTTGTGCGACTTTGACTTCCTCAATTGTAAAAAGACGTTTTTAAAGGGTGATACGGTCAAAATTTGGTCAATATAAACTTGACGTATTCCTTTCAATTTTGCATTTAAAAAACCTGAACACCCCTCATTTTGAAGGTGTGTGTGTGTAGAATGTTGCTCTTATTTTGATTTTGGAATTCACTCTTCAGTTGTCAAAATGCCGTCCAAGCAAGAAGAGAAGCGTATCAAAATTTTGCTCGCGCATCGCGAAAATCCGAGCTACTCGCACGCAAAGCTGGCAAAATCGCTAAAAGTTGTTAAATCTACCGTTACAAATGTAATTAAAGTGTTTGGGGAACGTTTGTCGACAGCCAGGAAGTCTGGATCGGGGGGAAATCGAAAACCGGAAGCCGCTGAGACGACAAAGAGAGTTGCCGGTAGTTTCAAGCGAAACCCTAACCTCTCTATCCGAGATGCCGCAAATAAGCTGGGTGTATCGTCTACAACCGTGCATCGAGCCAAAAAACGGACTATCGACTTACAAGAAGATAGTGACTTCAAATCGCGATGATAAACAAAATACGACGGCCGAAGCGCGATCAAGCAGCTTCCGGGACAGGACAGGTTCAACTTAAAAAAAATATTCATATAATCTCATGTGTAGAAAATTTTATTTATGCATAGGTATGTATACAATATTTTTACTATATTAAATTGAGCCGACGGGCTTTTTGGGCAGCAAATAAATCAATGACTTCTTCAGTCGACACATTTATTCCGCGATGAACCAACATTAATGCCAATCCATCGAGTCTACTCTCGCTAGTCGAATTTCTAAGATACGTCTTTAATCTCTTCATTGTTGAAAATGAAAGTTCGGATGAGTACGTAGTAACTGCAGGGATGGAAAATGCAGTACTATAGTACTTTTTTCAATACTTTTTCAGCCCGGTCAGTACCGTAGTACCCCCGCGAATGATTTAGTACCTTTTGTGTAGACATTTTTGAGTCGATATCAGATTTATGGTACAATATCATTGACAAAATATTTTAATATTTTGAGAAAGTCTTTATCAACATTATTTGCTAATAGTCTTTTACAAATATGGCAAAACAGACATGTTCATGTGGGAAGAAAATCTCGATTTTGTAAAAGACATAGTCAAAAACAGGATTTTATTGATCTTCAAGAATGTTTTAGTCGAAAAAAGAATGCGATTCTATATTATCGATTTTTTATTTCGGTAGAAAATGTTGTCAAAATTTTATTTCAATTGAAAATTTTGTAAAAATTTTATTTCAATTGAAAATTTTGTAAAAATTTTATTTCTATAGAAAATTTTTGCAAAATTTTATTTATATCGAAAATTTTGTCAAAATTTTATTTATATAGAAAATTTTGTCAAAATTTTATTTTCTTTAAAATTTAGTCTCTTGACAATAATTTTCCAGTGAAATTTTTGTAAAAAGTACCTTTCCGCTCAAAAAATACCTTTTTTGTACTTTCTTAAAAATTGTATTTTCCATCCCTGAGTAAATTTACCAAAATTTTTAAAAGAATATGCACGTTTGGAAATATCTCTTTATTGCACTCTCCAAGTGCTTCAATCGCTGAATTAGGCAGGTTCTTTTCGCAGGTTTTGCGCCATTTCATTTACACATGTGTGTTTGGCTATTTCGTTGTTGTTGCTATGGGTGTTTGATTGATTTTTTAAATAAACGATTTCACAATACAGGTTGCTCATGGCATTCGATATCGAATTTGATGCAATTTCTCAAAAACTTCTACAAAAACAGCAAACTTGCTTTATATTGGAAACAATAACAACAACAATCAAATCAGTACGGCAAAAACGAAACAAAATTAGCAATGTGTAATAACATTTGACTAGGTCTATATATAATTTTATCAATTATTTTTGTTATGAGAATCTATTGAGTCTCATTATTAGCTTTTTATGTTAGTAATATTGACTTACTCATGGTGTAGTTTTATATTCATGTTGTTATTTTTATACCCTGCACCAGTACTGCGGTACATGTGGTCAGAGACCCATCGTTTAGTATACGGATCGTCTTAGAATTGAATTCTGAGTTAAGGTACAGTAATCTCTCGATTTACGTCGTGATTGGTTCCGAAATTTGACGACGTTAATCTAAACGACAAACCGAATTAAAACTTGCTCATACTCCTCCTAAGTCCATTTAATTATGTATGTATATGCGTGTACATAATAAAAGACTTGAAGAATAAAGGTAATTCAGTCTTTTATTCATAAAAAATAAATAATTAAATATATATCCATAAAGCAAACATATAAAAAAAAAATAACAATTCATTATTCAAAAATATCTGGGTTTAAAAATTAAGTTCATAAACAAATAAAAACCGTTACGTTGTATACATATAAAAAACATGGTCACTTCGACAATTGCGTATATATGGAATGTTAAACAGAATTTGACGAATTGTCGGTAAGAATTTCAGTAATAAATGTTGCGATGTCGTCATCGTTGGTACTTATTTCACTAATGGAAGGAGTTTCCGATAAAGCTGACAAAAAAAATCGACGACGTAAATCGAATGGCAACGTAAATCGAAGTTGGATGGAACAAAAAACTTGACGACGTAAATCGAAACAACGTAAACCGAGACGACGTAAATCGAGGGATTACTGTATGTCCGTCTGTCTGTTCATGTATTTTTGTGTGCAAAGTACAGGTCGCAGTTTATGTCCGATAGTCCTCCAATTTGGCATAGGATATTTTTTCGGGACAAAGACAATCGCTATTGATTTTGAAAAAAATCCGTTCAGATTTAGATATAGCTGCCATATATATTTATCACCGATCTGGTCATAATTGACGTCTTCATCAACCGATCTTATTCAAATTCCGTACATCCGAATATTTCACGAGTCGCGAAAAACGTGCAAAATATCAGCCAAATCGGTTCAGATTGAGATATAGTTCCCATATATATCTTTCCTTCGATATGCACTTATATGGTCCCAGAAGCCAGAGTTTTATCCTGATTTGCTTACAATTCTTCAATTGAAAACATCCCAATCAAGATGTCCGGATTTTATATAACTAGATTTTTGGTTTTGTACCAACTTTTACATCCCTGGTTTTTGGTTAACATTTATTTTCCCACTTATTTTATGTTTAATATTAGATTTAATACTTACTCATGGGTTCCATCTGTTGAATCCTTGGCTAGTTATCAAGTATTACAGTGAAACTTCTCAAAATTGGACACTCTGAAAACCGGACACCTCCCAAACATGGGCAGTTGTCTCTCAAAGGTGGACAAAATTTAGGCGACCGTGGGTGTCCACCTTTCAGAGGTTTCACTGTACTTCGTTATTGATAGGATCGCAAATTCGACAAAACTAGACTCAAACACAGGGTGTAGTAATAGCATATGTGTTATTGTATATATATATCCGATCTTTATTTTACACATATCTATGTATTTTGCTGTGTATGTGTGTGTATATGTAAATTGTTTTGTTCAATGTTTTGTACACTACAACTACTTCTACGGTATGTATGTATATACTACTATATGTACTAGTATATACTATGTAAAAGAAATCATAATTTTGTTTCCGTTATTATTTTGTTCAAAATCAAAATTCCAACATCATTTCGAAAGGGATAACAAACAACAATCGCTTAGAATCGTATCCGGATAGTTTTTCTGCATTCCTGCTTTTGGTTTTGTTTGATATGACATTGATATATTGCGTATTTATGTATGTATGTTTCTTATATGCAGGAGTTATTTAATATATATATAGTAGTTTCCTCGGGAAATATATTTGTGTGTATGTATGCAGGTAATTTTCTTATTTGCCATATATGCATGTAAATATTTTATATGTATGTAATGTATGTCTATGGTGGAGTCTTCCAAGTACGAGTACAAATGTATGAGTGTATGAATGTATGTACACCAAAAGAAAAATCACGTTCGGCCGAAACGAAATTATAGACAAATGAAATTCTAACGTATTTTCTTGAAGAGCAAATAAAACCGAACTTATGACAAACGTTTGCCACGTTTATCTCTAATCGTTTTTATTTGCCTTTAAATAAATTTTGTTGGGTCAAAAAAAAAAACTTCACTTTTCTAAAATTTCGTTCCTCAGAAAAAACTCTTCTCTCAGTGTATGTTTGTGTGCATATGAGCGATTAAATTGAATCATTCCACATCCAGATATATTTATATGGCCATTAGTAGTTTTTGTTTGGTATATACGCCATTGTGGGAATTGGCGATTTACCACACACTACACTTTTCCACCGGATTCATGTTCGATCCCAATTCACAATGATAGGCATCGGCAAAGTCTTTTGAATTTGATAGAGGACCCAGTACCCGCACTGAGCCTGGTGAATGTACCGAGGAACGTATTTTTGTAAGAGCATCTTCGGGACGCATGGAACCACACCAGATTTGTGCATAGTTTAAAAAGAAAAGTTGATCGTGTGTTAGATTCAAACCGGGTAATCTTTGTTCTGGTCCATTACGTTCAACCCATTTTTTGTAGGCCTTTGAAAAGAGAATTAAACTTTGTTAGTTTTCTCTAAGCCCTATTAATATTTTTTTTCTTCAAATTTTATATACCCTGAAAGCTTGTTTTAAACCTCCATTATCAGCTATATTCTCTCCTTGTGTCATTCGACCATTCATATATAAGCCAACTTCATCGATTTTGTATTTGGAATACTGATCGATCATACACTGTGTCTGTTCACGGAATGCCTCGATTGTGGCCTAAAAAATTTGTCAACATTAATTTTTATGTAAAATATATAGGCAGTTAAGATTACATACATTGTTCCACCATTCCATCATGTTGCCATCCTTGTCAAATTGTCGCCCTTAAAATAAAAGAAGAGGATAATGAAAGCAATTATATAATAAAAGAATAAATTATTATAATTATATGTTTTTTTTAATCATCAACAGGGTGACAAATATGTATTGCAACAACCCTACAAAATCGCAAACAAAAGGAAGGTTTGATTGATAACAAGTTGGCTGATAAGTCCCCGGTCTGACACATAGATGACGTCAAAATTTGACGTTTGTAAGTCAATTAGTTTATGAGATAGAGCGTCTTTTGTGAAGCAACTTTTGTTATTGTGAAAAAAATGGAAAAAAAGGAATTTCGTGTTTTGATAAAATACTGTTTTCTGAAAAACTTGGCTTGATAACGAGTTTCCGGACTCTGCCCCAGGGAAATCAATAATAAATAATGTGTATGCAAAATTCAAGCGTGGTGAAATGAGCACGGAGGACGGTGAACGCAGTGGACGCCCGAAAGAGGTGGTTACCAACGAAAACATCAAAAAAATCCACAAAATTATTTTGAATGACCGTAACATGAAGTTGATCGATACAGCAGAGGCCTTAAAGATATCAAAGGAACGTGTTGGTCATATCATTCATCAATATTTGGATATGCGGAAGCTCTTTGCAAAATGGGTGCCGCGCGAGCTCACTTTTGACCAAAAACAACAACGTGTTGATGATTCTTAGTGGTGTTTGCAGCTGTTAACTCGTAATACACCCGAGTTTTTTCCGTCGATATGTGACAATGGATGAAACATGGCTCCATCACTATACTCCTGAGTCCAATCGACAGTCGGCTGAGTGGACAGCGACCGGTGAACCGTCTCCGAAGCGTGGAAAGACTCAATAGTCCGCTGGCAAAGTAATGGTCTCTGTTTTTTGGGATGCGCATGGAATAATTTTTATCAATTATCTTGAGAAGGGAAAAACCATCAACAGTGACTATTATATGGCGTTATTGGAGCGTTTGAAGGTCGAAATCGCGGCAAAACGGCCCCATATGAAGAAGAAAAAAGTGTTGTTCCACCAAGACAACGCACCGTGCCACAAGTCATTGAGAACGATGGAATGCATGAATTGGGCTTCGAATTACTTCCCCACCCACCGTATTCTCCAGATCTTGCCCCCAGCGACTTTTTCTTGTTCTCAGACCTCAAAAGGATGCTCGCAGGGAAAAAATTTGGCTGCGATGAAGAGGTGATCGCCGAAACTGAGGCCTATTTTGAGGCAAAACCGAAGGAGTACTACCAAAATGGTATCAAAAAATTGGAAGGTCGTTATAATCGTTGTATCGCTCTTGAAGGGAACTATGTTGAATAGTAAAAACGAATTTTGACAAAAAAATGTGTTTTTCTTTGTTAGACCGGGGACTTATCAACCTGTTACCACAGAACGTTACCTTGTGCAAAATTTAAGTAAGATCGGTTAATAAATGAGGCCACTATTGTTAAAAAGAAGGTTATCATTACAAAATTTCAATTGAATCGGATGAATTTTGCTCTGTCAAGAGGCTCTGGAGGTTAAACTGGGTATCGGTTTATATGGGGGCTTTAATAATTATGGACCGATTTGGACCAAATTCTGCATTGATGTTAGAGGCCACATATAAACACCACGTACCGAATTTTAACCGGATCAAATGAAATTTGCTCCGCCAAGAGGCTCTGGAAGTCAAATCTGAGGATCGGTTTATATGGGGGCTATATATAATTATGAACCGATTTGGACCAATTCCTGCATTGATATTAGAGACCATATAATATAAATACCACGTATCGAATTTCAACCGGATCGGATGAAATTTGCTCCGCCAAGAGGCTCTGGAAGTCAAATCTGGGGATCGGTTTATATGGGGGCTATATATAATTATGAACCGATTTGGACCAAATTCTGCATTGATGTTAGAGGCCATATATAAACACCACGTACTGAATTTTAACCGGATCGGAAGAATATTGCTCCGTCAAGAGGCTCTGGAGTTCAACTCTGGGGATCGGTTTATATAGAGGCTTTAGTAATTATGGAATTTCTACCGGATCAGGTGAAATATGCTACTTCACTTTTTCACTCAACACAATTTTTAATAAATTGTATATTTTGGTGGCTCTAGAGGAGGAAATCAGAAGCCGGGAAGGCTTGATCTTTAACAATGTGTGGTAACCTCGGTTACCACTCGTGCCAAAAAAAAAAAACATCTACCAAAATTTTAAGAAAATCTTACCACAAATCTACCAAACAAATATTTCCGTAGAAAATTTTATCAAAAATGTATCCCCGTAGACAATTTTGTCAAACCGTTATTAGTACAGAAAATGTTGTCAACATTTTATTAGTAAAGAAAATTTTTTCAAAATTTTATTAGTATGGAAAATTTTTTCAAAATTTTATCCTATATCAAATTTTATTTGTATAGACAATTTTGTCAAAATTTTATTTCTATAGAAAATTTTGTCAAAATTTTAGTTCTATAGAAATAAAATTTTGTCAAAATTTTAGTTCTATGGAAAATTTTGTCAAAATTTTATTTCTACAGAAAATTTTGTCAAAATTTTATTTCTATAGAAAATGTTGTCAAAATTTTATTTCTATAGAAAATGTTGTCAAAATTTTATTTCTATAGAAAATTTTGTCAAAATTTTATTTCTATAGAAAATTTTGTCAAAATTTTATTTCTATAGAAAATTTTGTCAAAATTTTATTTCTATAGAAAATGTTGTCAAAATTTTATTTCTATAGAAAATTTTGTCAAAATTTTATTTCTGTAGATAATTTTGTCAAAATTTTATTTCTATAGAAAATTTTGTCAAAATTTTATTTCTATAGAAAATTTTGTCAAATTTTTATTTCTATAGAAAATTTTCTCAAAATTTTATTTCTATAGAAAATTTTGTCAAAATTTTATTTCTATAGAAAATTTTGTCAAAATTTTATTTCTATAGAAAATTTTGTCAAAATTTTGTTTCTATAGAAAATTTTGTCAAAATTTTGTTTCTATAGAAAATTTTGTCAACATTTTATTTCTATAGAAAATGTTGTCAAAATTTTATTTCTATAGAAAATTTAGTCAAAATTTTATTTCTATGGAAAATTTTGTCAAAGTTTTATTTCTATAGAAAATTTTTCAAAATTTTATTTCTATAGAACATTTAGTCAAAATTTTATTTCCAACTGTGGCGGCCGTGGTGGTAATAAATAAAAATTTATTTTTACGTAATATACGTTTCATTTTTATATGTTTTAAGATAATAATGCACACTGAAAAAAATATTGTCGTGATGTCAAAGATTTCATGTCTTTAAAATACGAATGCAAATTTTGCTTAGCATAGAAGACGCATTTCTCTAATATAAAGTTTTTTCCTTGTCCAAAAGTCGATAAACTTTTCAATGAAGTCGTATTGTCCTTATAATTAAGTGATTTGATTTTAAAATGGGTATCATAACATGAAAGAAAAAATGTTTGGACTAAGATCAACTTGACTTTAATAATTTAGAAAAATTCTTTAAATTTAATGAAATTGTCTTTTTGCATCTTTGTTGTCTTTTTGCATCTTGACTACAAAGCAAAAAATCGTTCAAATATAGGACATGTTTTTCTAACCTTTATTTTAAAGACGTTTTTTACTTGAAACATAGCATAATTTCTACTGGAAGTCGAGTCTTAATTTGGAAAATGAAGTTGTCATTAACTCGTTTTTAAAGGACTTTGATAGCATAAGAAAAAAAAGTTTAAAAAACGAAAAATTAAAATTTGCTTCCTAGAAGCAAGTACACAAACCCAAAATTTGAAAGAAAATAGTGTCCTAAAAATATCCTTATTTGTATTCTCCGCTTCTTTGGCTCGGAATCAATACCAAAATTTTTAAAGTAAAGACAAAATCTTTGGAACCGGGCATGCGTTTTTTTCAGTGTAGATAGAACCAATTTTTTTAAATTTTGTTTAAATTTTACGAAAAATATTGTAGGGGAAATTGTACAGATTTTTTGGAATGTAGGGGAAAGTAGGGAACTTTTGTGGTCCTTGTAGGGTAAACCGAAAATGTTCCCTGGCAACACTGGGTCTTAGAGCAATATTCCGATGTGTTACAAACGGAATGACGAAGTTAACATACCCCATCCCCATCCTATGGTGGAGGGTACAAAAATAATTCGATAATTTATAAAAAGTTGGACAGATTTTTTTAAATTTGCAGCTATTTGGAAATATTTTCATTCAATTTGGCGTTAAATTGACAAAGTTTACAATGAAAATATGAAAACCGAAAGCCGGTTGTTGGGGCCTTGAAAGCATCGGTTCTACCGCTCCGCCGAAAGTGAGATTTTAACGAAAACCGAAAATCAGTGTAAGAAATAAACTATTGTACTTCCATTTGTATGAATCATATTTCGATTTAAAAGTTCAACATACTCACCTTTATCATCAAAACCATGGGTGATTTCATGACCTATTACCACACCAATGCCACCATAATTTAAAGATTTTGGAAAATGTTGACTATAAAATAGCGGTTGTAAAATACCAGCCGGAAAAACTGCAGCAATGAAAATATAATTAATTATCATATTGACGACTGATATTATATTTCCTCACTTACCAATATCATTTTTATTTGGATTGTAAAAGGCATTCACCACTGCCGGTTCCGTGGTCCATTTTTCTTTATCGACCGGCTGCCGTAAAAGTTGGAAATTCTTTTCAGTTTCCCATTTCAATAAACGAAAAACATTTTCCATAAAATTATCAGGAACTATAGTTAACTTCAAAGAGAAATGAAAACAAAGACGTAATATTAAAGAGAATCTTTAAATGCAATTATGTCCTATTAAAAATGTTTAATTAAATTTAATTTATTTATTCCAGTCGATTCAATTGAACTCAATTAAAGTCAATTCAAATAACTGAAAAACTGAAATGAAATCATATTGAGTTAAATTAAATTTTAGAGTAGCTGACTCGAATTGTTACCATGTTCACACAGGTTTATCTGTTAAACTAGAATGGATAGTAGAGAAAAAAACCGGTTTTTTCAAATGTCGGGTTTTCTCGGTTATAAAAACCCGAAATATTTTCCTAATCCGGTGGACGGTGTCTTTTAAAAGAAATAACGACATGACCAGTTCAACTTGATTTTTCAAAAATTATAAAAATACTTAATTGGGAAAAGAAAATATATTTTTTTTTCAGCGTACAAGTTAAAAAGAAGCACACCTCTAACACCAAATCAAATTTCAACCGAATGCCCAAATGAATTTCTGTGCGATCATGGTGAATTCTCAAAAATCATGTTTTCTGAAAAAAGGGTGATACGGTCAAAATTTGGTCAATATAAACTTGACGTATTTCTTTCAATTTTGCATTTAGAAAACCTGAACAACCCTCATTTTGAAGGTGTGTGTGTAGAATGTTGCTCCTATTTTGATTTTGGAATTCACTCTTCAGTTGTCAAAATGCCGTCCAAGCAAGAAGAGCAGCGTATCAAACTTTTGCTCGCGCATCGCGAAAATCCGAGCTACTCGCACGAAAAGCTGGCAAAATCGCTAAAAGTTGCCAAATCAACCGTTACAAATGTAATTAAAGAGTTTGGGGAACGTTTGTCGACAGCCAGGAAATCGAAAACCGGAGGCCGCTGAGACGACAAAGAGAGTTTCCGGTAGTTTCAAGCGAAACCCTATCCTCTCTTTCCGAGATGTCGCAAATAAGCTGGTTGTATCGTCTACAACCGTGCATCGAGCCAAAAAAACGAGCCGGACTATCGACTTACAAGAAGGTAGTGACTCCAAATCGCGATGATAAACAAAATACGACGGCCAAAGCGCGATCCCGGAGGCTGTACACGACGATGCTGACGAAGTTTGACTGCGTGGTAATGGACGACGAAACCTACGTCAAAGCCGACTACAAGCAGCTTCCGGGACAAGAGTTTTATACGGCAAAAGGAAGGGGAAAGGTAGCAGATATTTTCAAGCACATAAAACTGTCAAAGTTCGCAAAGAAATATCTGGTTTGGCAAGCCATCTGTACCTGTGGCTTGAAAAGCAGCATTTTCATAGCTTCCGGGACTGTCAACCAAGAATTTACGTGAAAGAGTGTTTGAATAAACGTCTTCTGCCTTTCCTGAAAAAACACGGTTTTTCCGTACTGTTTTGGCCGGATTTGACATCTTGACATTACGGTAAAAAGGCCATGGAGTGGTACGCCGCCAACAACGTGCAGGTGGTTCCCAAGGACAAGAACCCTCCCAACACGCCAGAGCTCCGCCCAATTGAGAAATACTGGGCTATTGTCAAGCGGAACCTAAAGAAGACCAAAAAAAAAAATTGCTAAGGACGAGCAGCGGTTCAAGGCAAACTGACTTTCTGCGGCGAAGAAGGTGGACAAGGTGGCTGTACAAAATCTGATGGCAGGTGTCAAGCGTAAGGCCCAGCAATTCGGATTTGGAAAAGCGAAAGCCTAACTGAAAATTTTTCCGGAATTTTATACTAATTGAACTTGAAAAAGAAATTTAATTTGATTTTTTAAATAAACGATTTCACCGATTTACATGCGTTTTCCCTTGACCAAATATTGACCGTATCACCCTTTAGAACAAATTTAATTTGAAGTTTTTGTTATATTTTTCGTTTCAGCTACCCTGTACTTTGTTTCAGCTACCTTGTTCGTTTTTTCATCAACTTACATTTGCATACTCCTTTTCCAACTCATTCGGATCGGTTATAAGCTCCGGATAACCTATACGTTCATTCATCATATCGGCCTTCTCCTTGGCCACAGCTCTTGTTTCATCATCCATCCAGTGATTCTCGACAAGAAGTTCATTGAAAGCCTCACGTATGGTATGTATCATCTCCAGCGCTGTATCTTTACTATTTTGATTGAAATTATCCCGAATGAAAAGAGCTCCCACAGCCATACCCAATTTTTTATTTGTCCAATCAACGCACTGAGACCAACGCATGCGTTCCGTTTGAACACCCATAAGAATTCTACGGAATTCCAAACGTTCCCTTTGAAACTCATCTATCATGTGGTTCATGATGGACATTACCAGACGCCATAGTAAATAGTTGTGTTTCGTTCTAGTATCAGTCTTCGTCAGAGTTTTACCCATCTCTATGAAAAACGGTACTGCATAGGCTACAAGTTCTTCATTATCTTTGAGTGGAATACTGCTTCCCAAGGCCGTCTGTAAATATAGGGTCCAGTTCAATTGTGGCACCTCGGCCTGCAATTCATTTAGGGAAATTTTTCTATACACCGAACTGGTGTCATGACGATCTGGCTCTGGTAGTGTGGCATTTGCCAGTTCAATTTCCATTTGTAACACATTATTGAGTTCTTCCTTAGCTGTTGTCCCATTGGCCCCCATCAGAATGGCTATTTGGGTCATATACTTGTGATATGCATTCAAA
The DNA here is from genome assembly GCF_050003625.1 of Haematobia irritans. Classification (NCBI taxonomy): domain Eukaryota; kingdom Metazoa; phylum Arthropoda; class Insecta; order Diptera; family Muscidae; genus Haematobia; species Haematobia irritans. The sequence continues at coordinate 199,652,536 of NC_134399.1, read as the reverse complement.
TCATGTTCACTACTCGATTTGAGATAGTAGTCACGTGAGGGTAAAGCCAATGGGAATTGGTCCAATTGCAAGACATATACAGATGAGTTCTTATCATCAGCCGAGACATATAGCTCGACTAAAGTCGATTCACCATAGACGCGGCGTAAAATGCCAGCGAGTTCTTCTATACTGATATTGGGTGGTGACCAATTGGGTTCGATGACGGGCCAGCCTCCTAGAGATTTGAGGACATCTTTTAAACGTCCTATACCTACTTTGCGTATCTGGGCTAAGAATGAATGACGGGTATTAAGTAAGAATTTAACGACTGGCTTATTTTCCACTCATACTAACCCATATCGATACAGCTTTTATAGAACATTTTCGCTTTAACTGTTGCTTGATTATCGAGATCATTGATAGGTTCCTCCAGAATATCTTTAAGTTTAACCTGGAGTTGATCAGCCAGAACCTAATAAAGAAAAATTAAATATTTCACATTAAACTATTGTATACACACTGAAAAAAAATTCACGAAAATTTATCCAATTAAAGGCTTAATTGAGTTTTAAAAAATATTCAATTAAAAATTTAATTGAATCAACAAATTTTTTAATTGAAATAAAAACAAATCACACAAATTAATAGTATCAGTTAATTTTTTAATTGGATCAATTAATTTTTTAATTGACTGTCAATTAATTTTTTAATTGATACTATCATTTCTATGATTGGAGACATTTCAATTAAAAAATTAATTGGATCAATTAATTTCGTGATTGAATCAAAAAAAAACTTTTTTTTGTACAGAAAAGAATATCGCCAAAATATTTCCAATTAAAAAGTTGATTGTAGTTGAAAATTTTTTCATTTAATAAATTAATTGATACAATTAACTTTTTAATCAAATTCGTAAGACTAAGTCACTTAAAAAGAATGATGGAAAATTTCTTAATTTTTAACTAATAATTCAATTAACTTTTTAATTGGAAATATTTTGGTGATATTTTTTTCTGTGTGTGTACACACAAAAAAACTTTTTTTCCGATTCAATCACGGAATTGATTGTGATTGAAGACATTTCAATTAAAACATTAATTGGATCAATTTTTCTGATTCAATCAAATTGATCTAATTAATTGTTTAATTGAAATGTCTTCAATCACAGAAACGATAGTATCAATTAAAAAACTAATTGAGAGTCAATTAACAAATTAATTGATACTATTAATTTTTGTAATTGATTTTCGTTTCAATTAAAACATTTTTTGAATCAATTAAATTTTTTTAAAACTCAACTAAGACTTTAATTGGAAAAATGTTCGTGAATTTTTTTTTATGTACAGAAACAAATATTTTTTATTTTCGATCACCAGATTATTTCTGCAAGATAATATTATCAATTAATCAATTAAAAATGAATCCATCCAATAAAAAAATGATTGATAAATTTATTTTTGTTTTAATAAAAATTTAGTTCAATAAATTAAATTTTTAATTTAATCGTCAATTAAAAAATTAGTTTATCCTGTTAAGCAAATAAATAATACAATTAATTTTTGTTAAAATTAAAAATTAGTTGAAACTATTATTTTTTAATTGAATCATAATTATTTCAAACAATCATTTTTTAATAAAAATAAAAACACTTATCCCCACTTTCATGAAGCTCCGTTAGTGCTACGTTAGCTAACGAAATTTTAAATCGTACTATCGACATATCTGTGATCTTGCCTATATATTTCATATGACAGTTAGGACATTAACCGCTGAAATTATTTTCAGTAAAAGTTAACCGGAGAGAAGATATTTGCAATTTACTTTCTGTTAACTGGCAGTTAAAGCCTAACGGAGCTACATGAAAATGGCCGTTAGTCGGTTAAGAAAGTAATTGAAAAGTTTTTAATGAAAAAATGAATTGAGTTTTGCAATCAACATCAATTAAATTTTTAATTGAACCAATTAAAAAATTAATTGAAATTTGCTAATGAAATTAATTAATTTTTTAATCGCGTATTTTTTTAATATCCAATTAAAACTGTGATTGATACTATCATTAACGTGATTGAAGACATTTCAATTAAAAAATTAATTGGATCAATTAATTCCGTGATTGAATCAGAAAAATTGTTTATGCGTATACACAAAAAAAATTTTTCTGATTCAATCACGAAATTAATTGATCCAATTAATTTTTTAATTGAAATATCTTCAATCACGAAAATGATAATATCAATCACTGTTATAATTGGGCAAAAAAAATATTTGATTAAAAATTAATTGATTTCATTAGCAAATTTCAATAATTTTTTAATTGATTCAATTAAAAATTTAATTGATGTTGATTTCAAAACTCAATTAATTTTTTAATTAAAAAATTTAACTATTTTCAATTGCTTTCTGAATTGGCTTAGTGTTTTTAGTTTGACTTTCAATTGATTGTTTCAAATAAATTTTTAATTAAAAGTTTTAGAAAATTTTCATCACTTTTGTTCGATTAAAAAGTTAATTGTATCAATTAATGTTTTAATTAAATATTTTAAAATTGTCAATCATTGGCTTTATTAACTTAATCTTTCTATATTGATTAAAAAGTTAATTGTATCAATTAATTTATTAATTGAAAAAAATTTCAACTTCTATTAACTTTTTAATTGGAAATATATTGGTGATATTTTTCAAATTTCAATTAATTTTTTAATTGATTCAATTAAAAATTTAATTGATGTTGATTGCAAAACTCAATATATTTATTATTTAAAAAAGGTAACTATTTTGAATTACTTTCTGAATTGGCTTAGAGTTTTTATTTGGATTAACAAGTGATTGTGTTAATTAAAAATTTAAAAAAATAATCAGCACTTTTTTAACTGAATTAGTCTTCCGAATTTGATTAAAAAGTTAATTGTATCAATTAATTATTTAATTAAAAATTTTAAAAATTTTAATCATTGACTTTATTAACTTAATCTTTCTATATTGATTAAAAAGTTAATTGTATCAATTAATTTATTAATTGAAAAAAATTTCAACTTCAATTAACTTTTTAATTGGAAATATTTTGGTGATATTTTTTTCTGTGTGTGTACACACAAAAAAATTTTTTTCCGATTCGATCACGGAATTGATTGTGATTGAAGACATTTCAATTAAAACATTAATTAGATCAATTTTTCTGATTCAATCACGAAAATTGATCCAATTAATTTTTTAATTGAAATGTCTTCAATCACAGAAACGATAGTATCAATTAAAAAATTAATTGAGAGTCAATTAACAAATTAATTGATCCAATTAAAGAATTAATTGATACTATTAATTTTTGTAATTGATTTTTGTTTCAATTAAAACATTTTTTGAATCAATTACATTTTTAATTGAATATTTTTTAAAACTCAATTAAGACTTTAATTGGAAAAATTTCTCGAACTTTCTCTATGTACAAAAACAAATATTTTTTTATTTTCGATCACCAGATTATTTAATTTTTAATTGAAATTTCTGCAAGATGATATTATCAATTAATCAGTTAAAAATGAATCCATCCATTAATAAAAAAAATGATTGATAAATTTATTTTTGTTTTAATTAAAAGTTATTTCAATAAATTAAATTTTTAATTTAGTCGTCAATTAAAAAATTAGTTTATCCTGTTAAACAAATAAATAATACAATTAATTTTTGTTTTAATTAAAAATTTGTTGAAACAATTAATTTTTAATTGAATTAAATTTTTAATTGGAAAAATTTTAGTGGTATTTTTTCTGTAGATATTAAATCTTACCTCAAAAGTGCTTATAGAACTTTTATCTTCTGGTATAACATGAATCTTATTCCATGTACCGCAGGCATATTGGAAAAAGTTGTCACATGGATTTGCACTGGTATCCATGCCCGATAATAGGTGGGCCGCTAAAAATTTCATTTAATTAGAAAAATACAATAATAACGTAAAGGGTGAAGCTTCTCATTTACCTGTTCTGACACATTCTTCTGTTAAACAGATGTCATCTTTATTTGATAAGGATTCTGGAAAAAAGCATAAATACAGATTTAAGCTCAATTTTAACGGAGTTTAGTAAACGTATTATATTTTTTTTGAAAATATTATGGCCATAAAAGAATTTGAAGTGAATTTAATTGTTCATTTATCTTTAGAGAGTCTTAAAGTTCTGCCGAAGCTTTATGGCAAATAGCAAAATACGATTTCAGATTTTAATTCTGTAGATTTATACAGTGTATGGTTATTGCTCTAAATGGATAATTTTAATCAGTTGATATGGGGGCTAAATCAAAATATTAACGATATTTAGTATCATTTAAACATCCAAAATAAATTATATCATGTCAGGTACAAATAGCTGTCTATGTTGGCCCAAGATGTCGAATCGGCAGATCGGTCTATAACCCTTTCCGACCTATAGCCGATCCACGTGATAGATTTTCCTAAATTTTTGAATTCTGTTATTTATGTGTACATAGAACAATTTAAATTATTAAGTTTGTTCAGTTTGATCCTGTATCCTGTTTTTTCAGGATACGTACAATTGTTGCAGTCCGGTAAATTCCGGTAAAAGTCCGGACGTAAAAATATCAAAAAACACAAAATAATCACGAAGTTACTGTTTGCATACAATATTTAAAATGTTTTCTTATTGAAAACACTTATTTGATGAAATATTCCACAATTTAAATAATTTTAATATATTTGCAAACTTACATCTTCCACTCATTTTTACAAATGCGCAAAGTACGTTGCTGAAACTACAAAATTAATATGAAAAGCAAATATTTATAACGGTTCTTCACATTCTTAGACAAAGAGAGAGCATACACAATTATTTTTTTGCCGCTCTTATCGCAGTACGTCATATATTAAAGAAATTATAGAGACTTAAAGTTACCCGCACAATTGTGCGTACACGGTCGGAAAGGGATAAAGAACCCAGCAAAAAAATGGAAGTTGCTCTATAGGCACAACTTTAAAAGCCCTACCAAAAATGTCCTCCCAAAGATGTATTTATTTTAAATGTTTTTATAACTCGATTTTTCCGGGTAATTTTAACTTTCTTTGTTTCAAATAGGTTAAAAACAGAATTAATACAATGGCACAAATTATTAAAATGTTGTCGAAAAAAATGCAAAAACCATTCTAGAAAAATTGTGAATTTTTGCAAATATTTGAGGTCAAAGAATACGGACAAGCGTTAGAATGCATTAAAACTCATAAAAAAGTTATAAAAAAAATATTTATTTGCAAAATATCACAAAATTTTTTGATTCACATTCACAACACTGAATTCAGATCAAACCTCAAGAAGTGATGCAAATTCAGTGCAACGGCAGTTGAAATGGTGGACATCTGTCCACTGACAAGCCTATATTAAATTCATCGCTTCGGCGCCAATTTTGCACCAGAAAAAAAGTAGTGAAAATTACTTTTTTTTTGGTGGGGAGTTATATATATCCTTTGGATATAAAATATAAAATAAAAATAAAAAAAAACAAGTATATACGGCCCTAAGTTCGGCCAGGCCGAATCTTATGTACCCTCCACCATGGATTGCATAGAAACTTGTACTAAAGACTGTCATCGACAATCGAATTACTTGCGTTGCGGTAACACTTGCCGATGGCAAGGTATCTTAAAACTTCTTAACACCGTCTTCTCAATTGTAAGTTAGTCCATACGGGGTATATATTAAACAAAACAAAAAAACCGATTAAATACGTATATAATTCAGTTTGACAAAATTTTCTATAGAAATAAAATTTTGATAAAATTTTCTACAGCAATAAAATTTTGACAAAATTTCCTACAGCAATAAAATTTTGACAAAATTTTCAATACAAAAAAATTTTGATAAAATTTTCTATAAAAATCAAATCTTGACAAAATATTGTATAGTAATAAAATTTTGACAAAATTTACTACAGAAATAAAATTTTAGTAGATTACTTTTGGACCGATATAGACCAATTTTGGCATGGTTGTTAGCGGCCCTATACTAGCGCAATGTACCAAATTTCACCACGTACCAAATTTAAACCGGATCGGGTGAATTTTGCTCTTCCAAGGGGCTCCGGAGTTCAAATCTGGGGATCGGTTTATATGGGGGAAATATATAATTATGGACCGATGTGGTCCAATTTTTGCATGGTTGTTAGAGACAATATACTAACACCATGTACCAAATTTCAGCCGGATCGGAAGAAATTTGCTTCTCTTAGAGGCTTCGCAAGCCAAATCGGGGGATCGGTTTATATGGGGGATATATATAATTATGGACCGATGTGAACCAAATTTTGCATAGTTGTTAGAGACTATTCTCTTACACCATGTACTAAATTTCAGCCGGATCGGATGAAATTTGCTTCTCTTAGAGACTCCACAAGCCCAATTTGCGGATGGATTTATATAGGGGCTATATATAATTATGGACCGATTTGAACCAAATTTTGCATAGTTGTTAGAGACCATATACTTACACAACGTACCAAGTTTCAACCGGATCGGATGAATTTTGCTCCTCCAAGAGGCTCCGCAATCCAAATCTGAGCGTCGGTTTATATGGGGCCTATACGTAAAAGTGGTCCGATATGGCCCATTTGCAATACCATCCGACTTACATCAATAACAACTACTTGTGCCAAGTTTCAAGTTGATAGCTTGTTTCGTTCGGAAGTTAGCGTGATTTCAACAGACAGACGGACGGACGGACGTGCTCAGATCGACTCAGAATTTCACCACGACCCAGAATAGAACAGGTTGGCTGATAAGTCCCCGGTCTAACAAAGAAAAACACATTTTTTTGTCAAAATTCGTTTTTATTATTCAACATAGTTCCCTTCAAGAGCGATACAACGATTATAACGACCTTCCAATTTTTTGATACCATTTTGGTAGTACTCCTTTGGTTTTGCTTCAAAGTAGGCCTCAGTTTCGGCGATCACCTCTTCATTACAGCCAAATTTTTCCCTGCGAGCATCCTTTTGAGGTCTGAGAACAAGAAAAAGTCGCTGGGGGCCAGATCTGGAGAATACGGTGGGTGGGGAAGCAATTCGAAGCCCAATTCATGAATTTTTGCCATCGTGCGTTGTCTTGGTGGAACAACACTTTTTTCTTCTTCATATGGGGCCGTTTTGCCGCGATTTCGACCTTCAAACGCTCCAATAACACCATATAATAGTCACTGTTGATGGTTTTTCCCTTCTCAAGATAATCGATAAAAATTATTCCATGCGCATCCCTAAAAACAGAGGCCATTACTTTGCCAGCGGACTTTTGAGTCTTTCCACGCTTCGGAGACGGTTCACCGGTCGCTGTTCACTCAGCCGACTGTCGATTGGATTCAGGAGAGTAGTGCTGGAGCCAAGTTTCATCCATTGTCACATATCGACGGAAAAACTCGGGTGTATTACGAGTTAACAGCTGCAAACACCGCTCAGAATCATCAACACGTTGTTGTTTTTGGTCAAATGTGAGCCCGCGCGGCACCCATTTTGCACAGAGCTTCCGTATATCCAAATATTGATGACTGATATGACCAACACGTTCCTTTGATATCTTTAATGCCTCTGCTATCTCGATCAACTTCATTTTACGGTCATTCAAAATCATTTTGTGGATTTTTTTGATGTTTTCGTCGGTAACCACCTCTTTCGGGCGTCCACTGCGTTCACCGTCCTCCGTGCTCATTTCACCACGCTTGAATTTTGCATACCAATCAATTATTGTTGATTTCCCTGGGGCAGAGTCCGTAAACTCATTATCAAGCCAAGTTTTTGCTTCCATCGTATTTTTTCCCTTTAGAAAACAGTATTTTATCAAAACACGAAATTCCTTTTTTCCATTTTTTCACAATAACAAAAGTTGCTTCACAAAAGACGCTCTATCTCACAAACTAATTGACTTACAGACGTTAAATTTTGACACGAATCATTTGAAGGTTGGTACTATATAAAAATAATATTTACTAGCGACGCCATCTATGTGTCAGACGGGGGACTTATCAGCCAACCTGGTATGGGTGTTATATAAAAGCTTGGACCAATTTATACCAATGGGAACCACCGTGGAAAAATGGTTAGCATCCTCGCCTTGCATACATAGATTCGTGGGTTCAACCCCAGGGGTTCGACGGAACACCAAAAAGTTTTGCAGCGGTGATTATCCCCTCTCAGTAATGCTGGTGAGATTTCTGAATGTTTCAAAGCTTCTCAAAGCATCACTCAGTAATAAGAGAGAAGTTTACCACTGTGGTATCACAATGGTCTCAATAGTCTAAGTGAGCCTGAAATACTTAACCTTATACCAAATTTAGCACAGATTCATAAGAGCCTAAAATACTTCCAGATTCCGGCTTCAATGTCCCCCAAAAAATCAAATAGGGAGATCGGTCAAAATTTTTCACAGCTCTTTATAGACCTAAAAAACATCTGGAATTTAGATTTTAAGCAAATAGACTTCCCTGCCCTCAATACTGCGGCATCAATGCCCTCAAGAAGTAAAATCGTTCTTTAAGGGTATAGTCGAAACATGTTCCGAATAGCATGTTCGAAACATGTTCCGAATACCATGATAGCAGCATTGAAGGCGTGATTTCATCAGACAGACAAACAAACAGAAGGAAAGGCGGACATCGTTAGATTTTTATTTTGATTAAAAAAATTAATCAATTAAATTTTTTAATTGACTATTTATCAAATTCATTGGGATGATGACCTTCTTATTCTATTGATATATACTTGAAACCAGCGAGGTTAGATTAGGTATAGTGGCAGCCCGATATTTTAGGCTAACTTAGATTATTCCGTCCATTATTACTACCACAGGTAGTGAACTTTTCTCGTATATGTTCGTTGAAGACCAAATCCGGAGGACAAAATGCATATAGTAATAATTTGGACATAGTTTTAATGTGCTACAACTGCTACCAAACTCAAGTATATCTCTTCGTTCAGGTACGTATGATTAACGTAATTATTATAGTACATAAATCATACGCTCCGTTGGACATAGTTTAGAAAAAAAAAAAAGAAATATCACTTCCAACAGATATTTATCGTCTTCAGTGTTCATTGAAGTTTGCGTACAAAGTTATTTCCATTATTGATGCTGTCATCTATTTTAAATACTTTCCAAGTTTTCAATAAAAATCGATGACTTTCTTAAACGACTATTACGTGAATGTCAACAGGTCATGAAATGTGACAATGGCACGTGCAAAATGATCATTTCACATATAATGAAGTCGTTGCTTTGCCATAAATATACGGTCATACTTTCTCATCAGCTTTAATAAAACGAGATGACGAAGTTAGAAATGTACTTTAACATACCATTTGAAATTGCTGACAATTTATTTTAGTAGAAGATTGATGTGACACTTAGGCATTGCCGTAAAATATATTATGTCTTAATGAATTGTTTAAAATGAAGAACTTTTCAATTAAATGGTACGGTTTTAAATATATCTTGAGATATTTCAGGAAAAATTTATTATACAGATATATGATGTTCCATTGTTACGATGGTTAGAACACAGTGATAGTGGGTATATAAAGATGACCCAGCTAATAGGAAGTCATTGAGGAAAATATTAGAAAACATGGCTCTAAATCCAATGAAGCTCATGAAATATTGCATTCTCCCAATAGTAATTGCCAACTTCTATGGTATAACCAGATTCAGTCAGGCTGTCCGAAGTTCTTATTAGAGATTTAAATCAGAATTAAAAAGCTTACTTTTCGTCCGAATAATTGTTCACATTAATACACAAAAAAAGTCGGTTTAGCAACGCATTGTTTTCTGTGTATAAAAAAAATGCAGCACTTAAAAATATAAAAGAACTACGGTTGCCACAGTTGGTAGAATTCTTCCAAAATTGTAGTTTTTTATTCTTTGGTGGATTGGTGGAATTCTTGTTGCTTTGGTAGATTTTGTAAAATATTCCTCTTCAAAGAAATAAAATTTTGTCAAAATTTTCTGTAGAAATAGAATTTTGTAAAAATTTTCTATAAAAATAAAAATTTTACAAAATTTTCTTTAGAAATAAAATTTTGTCAAAATTTTCTATAGAAATAAAATGTTGACAAAATTTTCTATAGAAATAAAATTTTGACAAAATTTTCTATAGAAATAAACTTTTTACAAAATTTTCTATAAAAATAAAATTTTGCAAAATTTTCTATAGAAATAAAATTTCAAAAAATTTTCTATAGAAATAAAATTTTAACAAAATTTTCTATAGAAATAAAATTTTAACAAAAATTTCTACAAAAATAAAAAAGATAAAATTTTCTAAAGAAATAAAATTTTTACAAAATTTTCTGTAAAAGTAAAATTTAAAAAATTTTTTCTATAGAAATAAAATTTTGAAAAAAATTTCTACAAAAATAAAAAAAATATATAAAATTTCCTACAAAAAAAAATTAACAAAATTGTCTATAGAAATAAAATGTTGACAAAATTTTCTATAGAAATAAAATTTTGAACAAAAAAATTTATAGAAATAAAATTTTGAACAAAAAAATTTATAGAAATAAACTTTTGGCAAAATTTTCTATAGAAATACAATTTTGACAAAATTTTCTATAGAAATAAAATTGTGACAAAATTTTCTATAGAAATAAAATTTTGCAAAATTTTCTATAGAAATAGAATTTTGTCAAAATTTTCTATAGAAATAAAATTTTGATAAAATTTTCTACAAAGTAAAAAAAGATAAGATAAATAATAAGAAAAAAGATGACAAAATTTTCTATAGAAATAAAATTTAAAAAAAATTATAGAAATAAAATTTTAACAAAATTTTCTACAGAAATAAAATTTTAAAAAAATTTTCTATAGAAATAAAATTTTAACAAAATTTTCTATAGAAATAAAATTTTAACAAAATTTTCTATAGAAATAAAATTTTAACAAAATTTTCTATAGAAATCAAATTTTGATAAAATTTTCTGTAAAAATAAAATTTTAAAAATTTTTTCTATAGAAATAAAATTTTGAAAAAATTTTCTACAGAAATAAAAAAAATTATAAAATTTCCTACATTAATAAAATGTTAACAAAATTTTCTATAGAAATAAAATGTTGACAAAATTTTCTATAGAAATAAAATTTTGAAAAAAAAAATTATAGAAATAAACTTTTGCCAAAATTTTCTATAGAAATAAAATTTTGACAAAATTTTTCTATAGAAATAAAATTGTGACAAAATTTTTCTATAGAAATAAAATTTTGAAAATTTTCTATAGAAATAAAATTTCACAAAATTTTCTATAGAAATAAAATTTTAACAAAATTTTCTATAGAAATAAAATTTTAACAACGTTTTCTATAGAAATAAAATTTTGTCAAAATTTTCTGTAGAAATAAAATTTTGATAAAATTTTTTACAAAAATAAAAAAAGATAAGATAAATAATAAGAAAAAAGATGATAAATTTTTCTATAAAAATAAAATTTTGAAAAAAAATATATAAAAAAGAAATAAAATTTTAAAAAAATTTTCTATAGAAATAAAATTTTAACAAAAATTTCTACAAAAATAAAAAAGATAAAATTTTCTATAGAAATAAAATTTTTACAAAATTTTCTGTAAAAATAAAATTTTAAAAATTTTTTCTATAGAAATAAAATTTTGAAAAAATTTTCTACAAAAATAAAAACAAATTATAAAATTTCCTACAAAAATAACATTTTAACAAAATTTTCTATAGAAATAAAATTTTGAACAAAAAAATTTATAGAAATAAACTTTTGGCAATATTTTTTGTAGAAATAAAATTTTGACAAAATTTTCTATAGAAATAAAATTGTGACAAAATTTTCTATAGAAATAAAATTTTGCAAAATTTTCTATAGAAATAAAATTTTGATAAAATTTTCTACAAAATAAAAAAAGATAAGATAAATAATAAGAAAAAAGATGACAAAATTTTCTATAGAAATAAAATTTAAAAAAAATTATAGAAATAAAATTTTAACAAAATTTTCTATAGAAATAAAATTTTAACAAAATTTTCTATAGAAATAAAATTTTAACAAAATTTTCTATATAAATAAAATTTTAACAAAATTTTCTATAGAAATAAAATTTAACAACATTTTCTATAGAAATAAAATTTTGATAAAATTTTGTGCAAAAATAAAAAAGATAAAATTTTCTATAGAAATAAAATTTTTACAAAATTTTCTGTAAAAATAAAATTTTAAAATTTTTTCTATAGAAATAAAATTTTGAAAAAATTTTTTACAGAAATTAAAAAAAAATATAAAATTTCCTACAAAAATAAAATTTTAACAAAATTTTCTATAGAAATAAAATGTTGACAAAATTTTCTATAGAAATAAAATTTTGAAAAAAAAAAAATTATAGAAAAAAAAGTTTTGACAAAATCTTCTATAGAAATAAAATTTTGACAAAATTTTCTATAGAAATAAAATTGTGACAAAATTTTCTATAGAAATAAAATTTTGCAAAATTTTCTATAGAAATAAAATTTCACCAAATTTTCTATAGAAATAAAATTTTAACAAAATGTTCTATAGAAATAAAATTTTAACAAAATTTTCTATAGAAATAAAATTTTAACAAAATTTTCTATAGAAATAAAATTTTAACAACGTTTTCTATAGAAATAAAATTTTGATAAAATTTTCTACAAAAATAAAAAAAGATGATAAATTTTTCTATAAAAATAAAATTTTGAAAAAAAAATTATGGAAATAAACTTTTTACAAAATTTTCTATAGAAATAAAATTTTGACAAAATTTTCTATAGAAATAAAATTGTGACAAGATTTTCTATAGAAATAAAATTTCACAAAATTTTCTATAGAAATAAAATTGTGACAAAATTTTCTATAGAAATAAAATTTCACAAAATTTTCTATAGAAAAAAAATTTTAACAAAATTTTCTATAGAAATAAAATGTTGACAAAATTTTCTATAGAAATAAAATTTTGAAAAAAAAATTATAGAAATAAACTTTTGACAAAATTTTCTACAGAAATAAAAAAACATTGATAAAATTTCGTACAAAAATAAAATTTTAACAAAATTTTCTATAGAAATAAAATGTTGACAAAACTTTCTATAGAAATAAAATTTTGAAAAAAAAATTATAGAAATAAACTTTTGACAAAATTTTCTATAGAAAAAAATTTTGACAAAATTTTCTATAGAAATAAAATTTTAACAACATTTTCTATAGAAACAGAATTTTGTCAAAATTTTCTATAGAAATATTTTTTTTTATTTCAGCTTAACTAAACTCCAAGTGTAGCTTAACCAACAGAGGAAAAGAATGTTTGTCAAATTTATTTGGGCAAAGCCCATTGTGCAAAACTATCAACCAATTATCAGAATAAATTCAGGCAGTTCATTAAACCCAACAATGAACTACACTTGAACCTTCCAAAAAAAGGTTTTGTATGATAGCCGGCTTATGCCGAAATAAATTCAAAACAAACATATCTCTTTTCCTATGCCACTGTCAAATCATCGATTTGAGTGTAGTTGGCTGGGTTTATTTTGAGCGTGCTTCATCTTCTTTTTCCAATCGTTTTGTTTTGTTATTGTTGGTTTTGTTCTTTAAGCATTGTTATTGTTTTTTTTTTTTCTTTTATTTCAGCTTAAATTTTGATAAAATTTTCTACAAAAATAAAAAAAGATAAATAAATTTTCTATAGAAATACAATTTTTACAAAATTTTCTGTAAAAATAAAATTTTGAAAAATTTTTCTATAGAAATAAAATTTTGAAAAAAATTTTAAAATTTCCTACAAAAATAAAATTTTAACAAAATTTTCTATAGAAATAAAATGTTGAAAAAAAATTCTATAGAAATAAAATTTTGAAAAAATTTTCTATAGAAATAAAATTTTGAAAAAATTTTCTATAAAAATAAAATTTTGAAAAAAATTTCTATAGAAATAAAATTTTTACAAAATTTTCTGCAAAAATTAAATTTTGGAAAAAATTATAAAATTTCCTACAAAAATAAAATTTTAACAAAATTTTCTATGGAAATAAAATTTTGACAAAATTTTCTATAGAAATAAAATTTTGACAAAATTTTCTGTAGAAATAAAATTTTGAAAAAATTTTCTATAGAAATAAAATTTTGAAAAAAATTTCTATAGAAATAAAATTTTTCTGCTAAAATTAAATTTTGAAAAAAATTATAAAATTTCCTACAAAAATAAAATTTTAACAAAATTTTCTATAGAAATAAAATTTTGAAAAAAGAAATAAACTTTTGACAAAATTTTCTATAGAAATAAATTTTTGACAAAATTTTCTATAGAAATAAAATTTTGACAATATCTTTTTAATAATTAATCATAATATATATTTTTTGAACAATTGAGTTATTGGGTCGTGTTATAGATTTGTATCTGGGGTTTCATTTAAATGACTCAATTGTTCAAGTTCCTTAATCTGCTTTGTCCATATAGCTCGAATAATAATTAATTGTAAAAAAAAATTAAAATCATGCATTTGGACGTATCATCAGTATCAGGCTAACATAAAAAGTAAATTTTTTTGTTTGGTACTTTTTGGCTAACATAAAAAATAATTTTTTTTTGTTTGGTACTTTTTGGTAAGATTTTCTCCAAATTTTGATAGACTATTTTTGGCTCGAGTGACAACCGTGATTCGAACCCTTGTCTGAAACGTTTGACCTCAAATATTTGTCGACGAAATTTAAATAAATTGTACAATTTTATTAATTCTTACTCTGTTTTTAACCTATATTATTATTGGAAGAGAACTTCCTCTGTAGTTAAAACAAAGCACATTTTTGAGAGGACATTTTTGGAATTACTTTTAAAGTTGTGCCTTTCGAACAATTTCCAAGTTTTTTTTTTTTTTTGAAGTCTAAATAGATATATTTTTCTCAAATATTAAATTATTTTCCTTAAGATACAAAACGTGTACATTCAACATTTGGCCCGGTGATGACCCCTTTGAGAATATTTAAAGGGTCAATAAACTATTCACTCCTAGCAACGAGACATCAAAGGATAAATGCTATATTTGTTATATTTGTTCATTAGACACATTGTTGCCCTAAAACCCTAAAATATCTAAATTTAGTTTTATAATCGCCTTATCTTTGTTAAAGGGAAACAATTTTAAATTTAGATTAATATGT
The DNA here is from genome assembly GCF_050003625.1 of Haematobia irritans. Taxonomy (NCBI): domain Eukaryota; kingdom Metazoa; phylum Arthropoda; class Insecta; order Diptera; family Muscidae; genus Haematobia; species Haematobia irritans. The sequence goes on along the minus strand of NC_134399.1, from coordinate 199,637,386 downwards.
AAATATACTTTTGGTAAACCGAAATTCCTTACCATGACGACCACCTTATAAATATTTGAAGAATTTTTTAAGTTAATTCGTAAGTTGATATGCAGGATACCAGCAAGTCTTCAAATAATACTTTCCAAAGTTAATTCAACCAAAACCATTCATGTGACTTCCACTAAATCCAACACAAATAAAGATAAAAATGTGTATGTCCTCTTGAACGTCTTAAATGATGATTTTTTTTGTCATAACCATAATGGATATGCATGGGAGAATCAGATATGAAGTCCTTAAAACTTTACCGTTTGTAGAAATGCCAAACGTGAAAAGAAAAATTTTACTTTTAAATAGAATTCAATATAACATACAATAATCTTTAACTTGTCAACAGTAAAAAATTAAGAAAATTGATTTCCTGTCTAAGAATTAGGGGATCTATTCAGATATGATTAGATTTCAAAATTGGTCCCTTTGAATCTTTCCAGATATGATGAGATATAATTGAATATAACTAGATATAATCGCATATATGACAAGGGCAAACTACATAAAGGGTGATACGGTCAAAATTTGGTCAAGGGAAAGCGCGTGTAAATCGGTGAAATCGTTTATATAAAAAATCAAATTAAATTTCTTTTTCAAGTTCAATTAGTATAAAATTCAGGAAAAATATTCAGTTAGGCTTTCGCTTTTCCAAATCCGAATTGCCGGGCCTCACGCTTGACACCTGCCATAAGATTTTGTACAGCCACCTTGTCCACCTTCTTCGCCGCAGAAAGCCAGTTTGCCCTGAACTGCTGCTCGTCCTTAGCAGTTTTTTGGTCTTCTTTAGGTTCCGCTTGACAATAGCCCAGTATTTCTCAATTGGGCGGAACTCTGGCGTGTTGGGAGGGTTCTTGTCCTTGGGAACCACCTGCACGTTGTTGGCGGCGTACCACTCCATGGCCTTTTTACCGTAATGGCAAGATGCCAAATCCGGCCAAAACAGTACGGAATATCCGTGTTTCTTCAGGAAAGGAAACGTTTATTCAAGCACTCTTTCACGTAAATTTCTTGCTTGACAGTCCCGGAAGCTATGAAAATGTTGCTTTTCAAGCCACAGGTACAGATGGCTTGCCAAACCAGATATTTCTTTGCGAATTTTGACTGTTTTATGTGCTTGAAAATATCTGCTACCTTTCCCCTTCCTTTTGCCGAATAAAACTCCTGTCCCGGAAGCTGCTTGTAGTCGGCTTTGACGTAGGTTTCATCGTCCATTACCACGCAGTCAAACTTCGTCAGCATCGTCGTGTACAGCCTCCGGGATCGCGCTTTGGCCGTCGTATTTTGTTTATCATTGCGATATGGAGTCACTACCTTCTTGTAAGTCTATCGACCGGCTCGTTTTTTGGCTCGATGCACGGTTGTAGACGATACACCCAGTTTATTTGCGGCATCTCGGAGAGAGAGGTTAGGGTTTCGCTTGAAACTACCGGCAACTCTCTTTGTCGTCTCAGCGGCTTCCGGTTTTCGATTTCCCCCCGATCCAGACTTCCTGGCTGTCGACAAACGTTCCCCAAACACTTTAATTACATTTGTACCGGTTGATTTGACAACTTTTAGCGATTTTGCCAGCTTTGCGTGCGAGTAGCTCGGATTTTCGCGATGCGCGAACAAAATTTTGATACGCTGCTCTTCTTGCTTGGACGGCATTTTGACAACTGAAGAGTGAATTCCAAAATCAAAATAGGAGCAACATTCTACACACACACACCTTCAAAATGAGGGGTGTTCAGGTTTTTTAAATGCAAAATTGAAAGAACTACGTCAAGTTTATATTGATCAAATTTTGACCGTATCACCCTTTATGGGGTTATACACCCAGAGAAGGAATATGGAATTTTTTGGACTGGGAACATGTCCCATGTTTGTCGCAACCATGTTATTTTCTCAGAAATTATGTATCTGATTGCGGCAACCATGTTTATTTCTGGCGATATTTTTGGGACAAACATGTTCCATGTCTCCGTCAAAAATAACATTTTGCTCTTGAAATATGTTTGGTGTGATCATATTCCCTTTCTGCGTGTATATACTTATACGAGGTTTGGCTTTTATTTGGCGGGAGTAGGCAAAACTAGTGTTGAAACAACTTTATCGTAAAGCTTTACATCTTTGAGGTTATACATGTTTTTTTTTTTGCTTGTCAGAGCAACTTAAAAAATTCAACTCACCCTAAAAATGGAATTAAATCTTGAACAAGAAAGTGTTATAATTTTTTACAATATAAAAATAATCTAGAAAAATTTACCAAAAAACTACAAAAAAAAAATCTTATTTTGTAAACTTTTATTTCTATAGAAAAAATGTTATTTCTATAGAAAATTGTGTCAAAATGTTACTTTTATTTCTATAGAAAATTTTATCAAAATTTTATTTTCTATAGAAATTTTTATCAAAATTTTATTTCCTATAGAATATTTTATCAAAATTTTATTTCCTATAGAAAATTGTGTCAAAATTTTATTTCTATGAAAAATGTTGTCAAAATTTTATTTCTATAGAAAATTTTGTCAAAATTTTATTTCTATAGAAAATTTCATCAAAATTTTATTTCCTATAGAAGATTTTGTCAAATTTTTATTTGGTTTTGTTTTTTTTCTTGTTGGTGTGTACTTCAATCATATTTGTTGCGTTGACTAAACTACAAGAGTAGCTTAACCAACAGAGGAAAAAAATTTTGTCAAATTTATTTGGGCAAAGCCCTATAGACTGCAAGATGGTTGTATGGACGCACGGAATTACCATATTCAGCATCCTATACTTGCAGCAAAACTATCAACCAATTATCAGAATAAATTCGGGTAGTTCACTAAACCCAAAGTAAACCACACTTGAACCTTCCGAAAAAAGGTTTAAGATAGTCGGCTTTTGCCGAAATAGTTTTACTGCAAGTTTTTCTAAAAGTTGGTATTAAGTTTAATTTTAGAGTGTTGCTATTTTCTTTTAATTCAAAAGAAAAATATTCAATATCATTATATTGATTGGGGCAATGGGCATTTTAGAAGATGGTCCCAGTGACACGACAATAGCATTTGATTGGCAACCCAAATATAAATTTCCATAAACATATGAATGAAATACTTCGTGTGAGTACATGGGTGATTCGTGATTATATAGCCCAAACATTCACAACACAACACATTTTTGTTTATCTGCTATGACAATATGGGAAATGGAAAATGTTAAAAACTTATCCCGGCAGCCTGTTGCTTCTGATGATGATGATGATGGTAGACAGACATCAGAAGGAAATTATTTTTCCTTCAGCTAGCTGTCTCCTATTGAATTTGTTATGTTGCTCTCAATATGGGAAAATCTCTTGGCGGGAATACATTGAGAAAGATGCCATTTAGGTGAGAGTGTTTGGAGTGTGTGTGTGTTTGGATGAATGAAATGCGGAGATGGGAAATGATAGTAATCAAAAGCACACACATTCAAGGGAGCTACGAAAAGCAACAGTGTAAATCTCTGTTTTTCTAACATCTCATATCCTTCATTATCTATAATGGGTTGTAGTCTGTTTGATGGCTATGATGGTTTTGTAAAATGGAAAATAAAAAGGCCCAGTAAATTAAATGTGCTTAAATGTCAGTCAATCCTATACTAGGATCTGCGTTGAGAACAAGATTAGGTTAATGCGAAAGTAGCCTCATATACACAAAAAATAGTTTTTTTCTGATTCAATAACGAAATTAATTGATCCAATTAATTTTTTAATTGAAATGTCTTCAATCACGAAAATGATAGTAGTAATCACGGTTTCAATTAGACATTTAAAAAATACTTGATTAAAAAATTAATTGATTTCATTAGCAAATTTCAATTAATTTTTTAATTGAATCAATTAAAAATATAAATGATATTGATTGCAAAACTCATTTAATTTTTTCATTAAAAACGTAACTATTTTCAATTACTTAGTGTTTATGTTATAGTTTGGTTAAAACTTGATTGTTTGAAATACATTCTTAGTTAAAAATTGAAAAATTACCACCACTTTTATTAAAAAGTTAATTGTATCAATAATTTCTTTTAATTGAAAACATTTTCAACTTCAATAAAATATTTTGATGATATTTTTTTCTGCTCATGGATAAAGTTGGGATCCACCGTGGTGCAATGGTTAGCATGCCCGCCTTGCATACACAACGTCGTGGGTTCGATTCCTGCTTCGACCGAACACCAAAATGTTTTTCAGCGGTGGATTATCCCACCTCAGTAATGTTGGTGACATTTCTGAGGGTTTCAAAGCTTCTCTAAGTGGTTTCACTGCAAGGTTCGGACTCGGCTATAAAAAGGAGGTCCCTTGTCATTGAGCTTAACATGGAATCGGGCAGCACTCAGTGATAAGAGAGAAGTTCACCAATGTGGTATCACAATGATACCACCTGATACATCGGGCTGCCACCTAACCTAACCTATGGATAAAGTTAATCTTGTTTAGGATTTAAAAGTTTTTATACAAACTTAAAATTAATTAAAATTAAAATTGGTGGTATGGTGAAAGGTATACCACTATTGTGGTACAGGGTATAATAAGTTTGTGCATTGGTATGTAACACCAAGAAGGAAAAGTCTGAGACCCATCGTTTAGTATACCGATCGTCTTAGAATTAAATTCTGAGTCGGTTTAGCGATGTCCGTCTGTCTGTCTATCTGTCTGTCTGTCTGTCCGTCCGTCTGTCTGTATATGTAGTTTTGTGTACAAAGTACAGCTCGCAGTTTAAGTCCGATTTGGCATAGGATCGTTTTTTGGTACAAAGACAATCGCTATTGATTTTGAAAAAAATCGGTTCAGATTTAGATATAGCTGTCATATATATTTATCACTGATCTGGTCATAATTGACGTATTTATCAACGTATTTTCTCAAAATTTCGGGCAGCCAAATATTTTGGGGCTTTCGTAAGATATGCAAAATATCAGCCAAATCGGTTCAGATTTAGATATAGATCCCATATATATATTTCGTCCGATTTGAACTTATAGGTCCAAAAAAGTCAGAGTTTTGTCCTGATTTGCTTCAACTTTTGCACAAGGAGTACGTTTAAGAGTATCGTTCAGTGTGCTAAATTTGGTTAAAATCAGTTCAGATTTAGATATAGCTCCCAAAAAGCCAGAGGTTTGACCTGATTTGCTTCAAATTTTGCACAAGGAGTATGTTTAATAGTATCGTTAAGCGTGCCAAATTTGGTTCAAATCGGTTCAGATTTTGATATAGCTCCCATATATATCTTTTGTCCGATTTGCACTTATATGGCTTCAAAAGCCAGAGTTTTGCCCTGAGTTGCTTCAAATTTTGCACAAGGAGTACGTTTAAGAGTATCGTTCAGTGTGCTAAATTTGGTTAAAATCAGTTCAGATTTAGATATAGCTCCCATATATATCTTTCGCCCGATTTTTACTCATATGGCCTCAAAAGCCAGAGGTTTGCCCTGATTTGATTCAAATTTTGCACAAGGAGTACGTTTAATAGTATCGTTAAGCGTGCCAAATTTGGTTCAAATCGGTTCAGATTTTGATATAGCTCCCATATATATATTTTGTCCGATTTACACCCATATGACCACGGAGGCCAACATTATTCTCCAATTTACGTTTTTTGTTGAGATAGCAGGATTATTGTTATAACTATTTATGCATGTCGAATTTGGTCAAAATCGGTTCATATTTAGATATAGCTCCCATGTATAAAGGATGATACGGTCAAAATTTGGTCAGTATAAACTTGACGTATTTCTTTCAATTTTGCATTTAAAAAACCTGAACACCCCTCATTTTGAAGGTGTGTGTGTGTAGAATGTTGCTCCTATTTTGATTTTGGAATTCACTCTTCAGTTGTCAAAATGCCGTCCAAGCAAGAAGAGCAGCGTATCAAAATTTTGCTCGCACATCGCGAAAATCCGAGCTACTCGCACGCAAAGCTGGCAAAATCGCTAAAGGTTGTCAAATCAACCGTTACAAATGTAATGAAAGTGTTTGGGGAACGTTTGTCGACAGCCAGGAAGTCTGGATCGGGGGGAAATCGAAAACCGGAAGCCGCTGAGACGACAAAGAGAATTGCCGGTAGTTTCAAGCGAAACCCTAACCTCTATCTCCGAGATGCCGCAAATAAGCTGGGTGTATCGTCTACAACCGTGCATCGAGCCAAAAAACGAGCCGGACTATCAACTTACAAGAAGGTAGTGACTCCAAATCGCGATGATAAACAAAATACGACGGCCAAAGCGCGATCCCGGAGGCTGTACACGACGATGCTGACGAAGTTTGACTGCGAAGTTTGACCGCTGAGACGACAAAGAGAGTTGCCAGTAGTTTCAAGCGAAACCCTAACCTCTCTCTCCGAGATGCCGCAAATAAGCTGGGTGTATCGTCTACAAGCGTGCATCGAGCCAAAAAACGAGCGGGACTATCAACTTACAAGAAGGTAGTGACTCCAAATCGCGATGATAAACAAAATACGACGGCCAAAGCGCGATCTCGGAGGCTGTGCACGACGATGCTGACGAAGTTTGACTGCGTGGTAATGGACGACGAAACCTACGTCAAAGCCGACTGCAAGCAGCTTCCGGGACAGGAGTTTTATACGGCAAAAGAAAGGGGAAAGGTAGCAGATATTTTCAAGCACATAGAACTGTCAAAGTTCGCAAAGAAATATCTGGTTTGGCAAGCCATCTGTACCTGTGGCTTGAAAAGCAGAATTTTCATAGCTTCCGGGACTGTCAACCAAGAAATTTACGTGAAAGAGTGTTTGAATAAACGTCTGCTGCCTTTCCTGAAGAAACACGGTTGTTCCGTACTGTTTTGGCCGGATTTGGCATCTTGCCATTACGGTAAAAAGGCCATGGAGTGGTACGCCGCCAACAACGTGCAGGTGGTTCCCAAGGACAAGAACCCTCCCAACACGCCAGAGCTCCGCCCAATTGAGAAATACTGGGCTATTGTCAAGTGGAACCTAAAGAAGACCAAAAAAACTGCTAAGGACGAGCAGCAGCAAACTGGCTTTCTGCGGCGAAGAAGGTGGACAAGGTGGCTGTACAAAATCTTATGGCAGGTGTCAAGCGTGAGGCCCGGCAATTCGGATTTGGTAAAGCGAAAGCCTAACTGAGTATTTTTCCTGAATTTTATACTAATTGAACTTGAAAAAGAAATTTAATTTGATTTTTTAAATAAACGATTTCACCGATTTACACGCGTTTTCCCTTGACCAAATTTTGACCGTATCACCCTTTATACGCCAGAGTAGGGGAAATGTAGTAGAATGTTTCATATTTTAGACCCATTTACAATTCAAAAATTGTAAATATTACTCAAATTGTCCTATATCTCGAATACATATGTATCGCCCGATAAATCATAAATGCTCTTTTGTACAATTGCATCAAAATTGCTCTAGCTTTATATTCCCCATATTTTTTCACTAACATTGTGTGTTTTTAATTCTAGCGATTTTGTAGAAGTACAAAAAATTATCTCCAAATCGTTTCAGATATAAATATTTGTATATGGGAATATAAACCTTGATAATAACTCCCAACAAATTTGAAGGAGTTGAGATGGTAACATGCATTTTTTGTCTACATAATGGTGAATGGTATAATATAGTCGGCCCCGCCCGACTTTAGACTTTACTTACTTGTTAGTTTTAGTTAATTTTCTGAACCCACCATATTTATTTTATCTCATTTAGAATTTCTGTGCTAATAGTCGGAATTTTATCATTTCAATAATTTTTGACATATCTTGGCTATGATGAATTAATGATAATTCTGTTAAACTCAAATGAATATGAAGTACTTCGTAGAATGATGGATGTTGATTGTTTTGGCTTTAATGAAGTGTTATTAGAAAATATAATATGAATGATATCAACAATTTGTTTATTCGTACTTAGATTTACTGAAATTCAAAAATGTTTTATTTTGTTTTAAAATTGCAAATCATGGTTCAAAAATTTATATATACACAAAAAACAAAAAAAAAAAAAAAATACTAATTACAATAAGTACGACAATTTTTTCTTTTATTATTTGTGTATTTATATAATATGACTGATTGATATCATTTGTAAACAACTCGTCTAACAGCTGACAGATGTAGTCCAGTCACAGTTCATTTTATTGTTTACGAGCTTACAAAATCATTTTGATCTATTGCATTCAGAAATAAAGTTATTCGTGATGAAATTCAAGCGTGATTGCTTGACTGTTTTATATTTGGCTAAAAAATCACAAGTTACTATCGTTAGAGTCCTCCAGCATTTAAGGTTGGAAATCTATAACATACGATGACTATACACTGTTGAGTTATCTGGATATTGAAGGAGCCTTTAATAATAGAAGAATTTACCGGGTAGTACTGGATCGGGAGAAGGGATCGGTGTGGAATATTTTATTATAAAGTGGATCGAGGTAATTACTTCATAGGAACATAGCGGTTGACCTGGCATGGTTAGGTTAGGTTAGGTTAGGTGGCAGCCCGATGTATCAGGCTCACTTAGACTATTCAGTCCATTGTGATACCACATTGGTGAACTTCTCTCTTATCACTGAGTGCTGCCCGATTCCATGTTAAGCTCAATGAGAAGGGGCCTCCTTTTTATAGCCGTGTGCGAACGGCGTTCCAAATTGCACTGAAACCACTTAGAGAAGCTTTGAAACCCTCAGAAATGTCACCAGCATTACTGAGGTGGGATAATCCACCGCTGAAAAACTTTTTGGTGTTCGGTCGAAGCAGGAATCGAACCCACGACCTTGTGTATGGTTAGGTTATGTTAAGTATATCGCTGAGTACTGCCAGATTCTATGTTTAGCTCAATGACAAGGAACCTATTTTTATAGCCTAGTCCGAACGGCGTTCCACATTGCGGTAAAACCACTTAGATAGGCTTGAAATGTCACCAGCATTGCTGAGAGGGGATAATCCACCGCTGAAAAACTTTTTGGTTTTCGGTTGAACGGACGAACCTATGCAAGGCGGGTATGCTAACAAAGGGATTTCCACAAGGAGTGCAATGTCCCCTATGCTATGGCATCAAGGTAGTGGAATACGCGGATGACATTGGATGACACATTCACACAAAAAAATTTGTTCTGATTCAATCACGAAATTAATTGGTCCAATTAATTTTTTAATTGAAATGTCTTCAATCACGAAAATGATAGTATCAATCACAGTTTTAATTGGAAATTAAAAAAAATGCATGATTAAAAAATTAATTGATTTTTATTAGCAATTTTCAATTAATTTTTTAATTGATGTTGAATGCAAAACTTAATTATTTTTTCCATTAAAAACGTAACTATTTTCAATTATTTTCTTAACTGACTTGCTGCCATTTTCATGTAGCTCCGTTAGGCTTTAACTGCCAGTTAACAGAAAGAAAAATGAAAATATCTTTTCTCCGGTTAACTTTCAACTAAAAAAATTTCAGCAGTTAAATTTCTAACTGGCATACGCAAGATGGCAGATATGTAGATATCACGGTATAAAAGTTTTTGTTAGCTAACGTAGCACTAACGGAGCTTCATGAAAATTGGGGTTAGTGTTTTTAGTTTGATTAAAAATGGATAGTTTGATATAAATTTTTAGTTAAAAATTAAAAAATAATGTCGATCACTTTTCTTAAGTGACTTAGTCTTCCGAGTTTGATTAAAAAGTTAAATGTATCCATTAATTTTTTAATTAAACATTTTAAAATTTAAAATGTTGGTATAATTAGCTTAATGTTTCTATCTTGATTAAAAGTTAATTGTATCAATGAATTTATTAATTAAAAAAAATTTCAACTTCAATCAACTTTTTAATTGGAAATATTTTGGTGATATTTTTTTCTGTGTTGGTATCGGGAAAATTTCTGGTTGAGTAGGCTTTACAATATTTTTCAGACTCGATCAAAAGTTGTGGATCGGGTATGAACCCAAGGGACGAAGTTGAGTCTTTCGTAATCAGCAATATACTTGGGAGTTATCTTATACTCTAAACTAAACGCGATGGAAAATAACGCAAAACGACTAAAGGAGGCCTATGCGGCATTGTTCTCTTGTAAAAAAATTAGTCGGGGAACGATGGGGAATGCGATCATACTTTTTAATTGCGTTTATACTGCGGTTATAAGACGTTTGGCTAAATATGGCTGCCAAATTTGGTGGACTATCGTGAACCACCAAAATCAGATATGGAAAATTAATAGGATAAATAGAATTTCATTTATTTCTTGGCAAGCGCTATGTTGCTTTAGAGGTACTGCGGACGTTTTTATACCCTCCACCATAGGATGGGGGTATATTCACTTTGTCATTCCGTTTGTAACACATCGAAATATTGCTCTAAGACCCCATAAAGTATATATATTCTGGGTCGTGGTGAAATTCTGAGTCGATCTGAGCATGTCCATCCTTCCGTCTGTTGAAATCACGCTAACTTCCGAACGAAACAAGCTATTGACTTGAAACTTGGCACAAGTAGTTGTAATTTATGTAGGTCGGATGGTATTGCAAATGGGCTATATCGGTCCACTTTTACGTATAGCCCCCATATAAACGGACCCCCAAATTTGGCTTGCGATTGCTCCAAGAGAAGCAAATTTCATCCGATCCGGCTGAAATTTGGTACATGATGTTAGTATATGGTCTCTAACAACCATGCAAAGATTGGTCCATATCGGTCCACTTTTACATATAGCCCCCATATAAACGGACCCCCAAATTTGGCTTGCGATTGCTCCAAGAGAAGCAAATTTCATCCGATCCGGCTGAAATTTGGTACATGGTGTTGGTATTTGCTCTCTAATGACCATGCAAAAATTGGTCCACATCGACCCATTATTATATATAGCCCCCATATAAGCCGATCCCCAGATTTGACCTCCGGAGATTCTTAGAGGAGCAAAATTCATCCGATACCGTTGAAATTTGGTACGTGGTGTTAATATATGGTCTCTAACAACCATGCAAGAATTGGTCCATATCGGTCCATAATTATATATAGCCCCCATATAAATCGATCCCCAGATTTGTCCTCCGGAGCCTCTTGGAGGAGCAAAATTCATCCGATCCGGTTGAAATTTGGAACATGGTGTTAGAATGTTGTCTCTAACAAACACGCAAGAATTGGTCCATATCGGTCCATAATTATATAGCCCCCATATAAACCGTTCCCCAGATTTGATCTCCGGAGCCTCTTGGAGGAGCAAAATTCATCCGATCCGGTTGAAATTTGCAACGTGGTGTTAGTATAAGGCCGCTAATAACCATGCCAAAATTGGTCCATATCGGTCTATAGTTATTTATAGCCGATCCCCAATCACACAAAAATTGGTCCATATCGGTTCATAATCATGGTTGCCACTCGAGCCAAAAATAATCTACCAAAATTTTATTTTTATAGAAAACATTGTCAAAATGTTATTTCTATAGAAAATTTTGTCAAAATTTTATTTCTATGGAAAATTTTGTCAAAATTTTATTTCTATGGAAAATTTTGTCAAAATTTTATTTCTAAAGAAAATTTTGTCAAAATTTTATTTCTATAGAAAATTTTGTCGAAATTTTATTTCTTTTTTTAAAATATTTTTGAGTGTTGTTGACCTATTTTATGTTTATTCTGATTATTAATTTTGTTCGGCTTGAGGTCATAGAAACAATCGATTATTGATTTGTTTTAATATTTATTTATTTCTATAGAAAATTTTGTCGAAATTTTATTTCTATAGAAAATTTTGTCGAAATTTTATTTCTATATAAAATTTTTTCCAAATTTTATATCTGTAGAAAATTTTGTCAAAATTTTACTTCTATAGAAAATGTTGTCAAAATTTTATTTTGTCAAAATTTTATTTCTATAGAAACTCTAAACTTAAAATTTTATATAGAAATTTTATTTCTATATAAAATTTTTTCCAAATTTTACTTCTATAGAAAATGTTGCCAAAATTTTATTTTGTCAAAATTTTATTTCTATAGAAACTTTAAACTTAATTATATACGTATTTAATCGGCCTTTTTAGTTTAATATACACCACGTATGGACTATGTGGTATATATTACGGTGTTAGGAAGTTTCAAGATACCTTGCCATCGGCTTCAGTAGAAGTTTCTACGCAATCCATGGTGGAGGGTACATAAGCTTCGGCCTGGCCGAACTTACGGCCGTATATAATTGTTTCTCTGCTATCTTTACAGGATTCATGTCAAATATAATGCATATCGGAAGGTTGCGAGCAAACCAAGCTAATAGGGAACAAAAAACCAGTAGGGATTTCAAAAATATGATGGCGATGAACAGACAGAAACAGAATTAAGGGTTTTTTCTTTCAGGCTCTCACCGATCCGCGGCAATGTAGCTCAAAGAATATACTAGCCTTCATCATGGCCTCTGGTTGGATGTTTTAAACAACTTAAAAGAAAATTGATAAATGGAAGTTCTTGAGCAACTTTAAAGTAGAACACCTCACGAAGAAAAGGAATCACTATGGATATATAATTGAATTCAAGAATTGGTGTCATCCTCTACAACCTAACCTAACCTAAGGTTGGCACTAAAGAATACCAAACTGTCGATCATTTCAAGACGGAGCTTCGCCGGGAATGGACCAAATACCGAAGAGCTACTTAATTTGGTCAAATACCGAAGACCATAATTCGTACCAAAGGCTGCTAATTTGAGCAAATCTAAAGTGTCTTTAAAATGTCGTATTATTTACGACATTTTTTTCTTTTGAACAATAAAATTAAAAACATATAACGGATTTTTTTTTTAGTTTTGTGTAGTTTAGTTGTCCATACAATTTTACGTTCCACTGTAACACACAAAAACAAACCCAACCACAAAATAATAAAAGGCGCAATTATTATAGACAAAGAGATAAATAGGCCAAACGGGTTTGCATGCTAACATAATCACTCACCTGTGATATTGAAGTTTTGGTTATTATCTATGTTATGGCTTGTTTGACAGCGATAACTACCAGCAAAATATATGGCCATCGCCCCGATGGCAGCACCCAAAACTGTCAAGGCCACAGCCAATACCAAAAGACGGCACCTCAGTGATGACTCCTTGAGCAGTAGATCGCTTTGCGGTGGATGGGTGTGATGGGAGTACGCTGCGGGAGCATTACATTGCAATGTGGTGTGGCTGACTCCACCCCCAATGCCGCCACCGCCGCTGTCGGTTCCCAGAAAAACAACAGTTGGATGTTTGATGTGACCCACATTATTGGCACATTGCGGCGTTGATGATTGATGCATAACTTCGTTAGCGGATAAATCTGTTTGGGTTTCTCCTCCTAGTAATGGTGAAATCACCGATGCATTTGCATCATCTTTCAGTGAGATGATGGTGGTTCTATCATCTACACCTACACCACCACCAATACTGTCATCATTTTGCATTTGGTTAGAGGGATTGCCAGTAGTACCATGGCCATTATTCTTGGTGACATACGGTGTTCGGAGATAGCCATTGTTTATGAGTTTATTATTTTCCGCTGGCATCGTTTCGGGATTTCTTTTCCGAGAGTGTAGTGCGAGCGAGATCTGTTTGTGGTTTAGATGAATGGTCTTTTGGTCACGTACTATTCTGCTCTTAGTGGTTCAGCTACTGTTGCCACCTTTGGGGTTGTGTAGTGATTATGTGTGCGGGTGTGTTCTTGATATGCTTGGTGTATGTTGATATTTACACAGACATTCAGAATAACTATGCCTTAGAAGATGTCCTTTATGCCTGCAGTGGTGGTTAGTCAACATTTCTAATTTGTCATTTTGAGAAATGCATTTCCGCAACTGTTGTTGTACCTTTTTGTGTTTGTTTGAGGTTCAGAGAGATATTCCTATCACAGACTCGAATCTGTATTCTTTTGTTCCCGTATTTTTTTTCTAGTTATTAAATTTCAACTTTGTTTTAAAGAGTTTAGTTATTTTCACAATAATTTCTATAGAGTTCGTTTGAAACGAGTTTGTGATATTCAAATTCATAACTGAGGAGTCTTCACTTTGGACTGGGTCTTTATTGCGATAGGTTTTCACTTTTTATATGGGACCGGTTTTTTTTCGTTCTTTGGTATCTATTGTTTATACGCACTGTGGTGATAAAGGAGATAACATTTTTTTATTTCAATTATTTTGTGTTAATTTATAGCGGTTTTATTCTTTCATTACAAATTTGTTTAGTATTGATGACACATTGGGGGACGGTGAAAAATAATTAAGGTGAGTTTTAAATGTGAGTTATGAAGAAAGCTCAAAACGACATTAATTACATATATCTAATAGGGCTGTGGAGTCGGAGTCTGAGGATTTTTCTGGAGTCCGACTCCGGCCAAACCTACATTTTTTAAAACACACAGAAAAAAAGTAAACTACATTATGGGAAAAATGAACTATCTCGTGCGAAAATTAAACTAAATTGTATTTAAAATTTTGAGATTCATTAAATGAATGAAAAAATTTCCGACATTTTTGGATTTTTAATTACCATTTACGAAATGCATTTTTCTCGAAAAGAAAAAAATGAACTAAAAATTAAGAAAAATTTTAGCCGTCAGATCATTCCCATTGTAACCACGCTGTTGTTCATTCTTACGGAAAACTTCTTCTGTTCTAGTTAGAATTGAACTAATTTGTATGTCATTGAAATTTTACTGCCATTTAGTTTATAAAATTTTTGAGACATACTTGGCATAAAGAAAAAATCTTGGGACTGGGGAAAATTCCTTACAAAATTTTAAAAATAAACTAAAAAAATAAAATGTTTGCAATAAATATTAGTTAATTTTAGCATCACTTTTACAACAGACTTTGTTTCTGTGCACTTTATATTTTTGTAACTAAACATATATTTACAAAAATTTTATTCCATTGAGTTCTTCAATCGATCAATGACTATAATTGGGGTGCAACTTGTAATAATTGTATTGAGTTTGAAAGAAATCGACACAGATTTAGATGTAGCTCCCATTTATATCTCACTAGATGTGCATTTATATGAGTTTTACCTTGAAGTACGTAAGATTTTGCACAAGTATTTCAATTGATTTCCCAATACCTATAATACATATTTATCGACCAATAAATCATAAATACACTTTTAGTAAATTGCATTTTAATATTTCCCATATTATTTACTACTATTTTATGAAAATATTAAATATTAAATTTTACAGTGTGTGATCAAATTTCAGTGGTTATTATGAAAAAAAAAGATTTCTCCATTTTATTATTATTTTATTATAGAAGTTTATTTATTTTTTTTTTTTGACACTCTTAATAGCGACAATTTATGTGAGTGGATAAATATCTCTGAATTGTAAATGTGTCGAAGTCTTAAATATTTTTAGTTTGCACCAACAATAGAAAATTACTACTTCTACAAAAGGGAGACTTTGATAGTATGGCCTAAAAATTAAAATGTTTAATGATATTGGCTTTATAAAAAAATTATTCAAAATTATATTTTTATAAAAAAAATCTAAAATTTTGTTTCTATAGAAAAAAAAAATTTTTGAAAATTTTGTCAAAGAAAATTTTTGCAACATTTTATTTCTATATTTTTTTTCAAAATTTTATTTTTATAAAAAATTTTGTCAACATTTTATTTCTATACAAAATTTTATTTCTATAGATTTTTTTTTTTTTTCAAAATTTATTTATTTCTATAGAAAATTTTTTCAAAATTTTGTTTCTAATTTTTTTTTTAATTTTATTTCTATAGATATTTTGCAAAATCTACCAAAACATTAAGAATTCTATAAATCTGCCAAACAGTAAAAAATCTACCATTTTTGGTAGAATTCTACCAACTGTGGCAACCGTGATTGTGCTCCGACCCAAGGCATTAATTAGCCTCTTTAATTTAGAGGTTTTGCAGAATTCTAAAAAAATTTGTCTAAATCGATTCAGGTTCAAATATATGTATACCCCGTATACATAAAGCTTTATATATATCAAGGATTTGATATGGTATCGAAAATAGTGCAGAGCTTCCAAAAAACTAGTTTGGATCCCCGATTTGTAATCCGGAATTAGTGCAAACCTGATTCATCTCCAATGCATTTTAATGGACTTGTCATAGGTTCCATTTTGGATCCTTTGCATTGCTTTACAAGTTGTACCTTGGCTTTGGATGAAGAAATTAAAAAAAAAAAATCTCCAATTTCACTTTTTATTTGCATCAGTATTTTTATTTTCACTTTTATTTTCCTATTTTCTGTTATTCCATAACAGAACGCTTTGGCACACTCAGCCACAAACGCCATTAAACACGATGCATCAAAACGTCTATTCAAATGTTTGTGATAAGAACCTAATATGACAATATGGCATGCCATTCTAATTACTTCCTGGGATGTTCTTTATTATGATGAATGGAAAAATAGAGAACGCTGGTTCAGTTTTTGTATCAAATATTTTTTCTAAAAAAAATATTTTTTTTATATTATACATCGTTTTTTATTTTCGCCATATGTTTTTGTATAAATATATTTTTCCTTTAAAAATCAACAAAAAATTAAAAATTATCGTATCACGTCAAGCTAGTTTCAAGAGCATTAAGTTATTTTTGGTTGGAGAACATGTAAAAAGTTTGTTGCAACCATGTTATTTTGTTGGCAATTAGATATCTGATTTCGGCAAGCATATTTATGTTTGGCGAGAGAACAATATTTTGCGACAAAAATAACATCTCTGGATGTAGTATTGTCATTGAAAAGGGACACAAATTTGCCTATAGGAAATATATTTGTAATGGGTTTTTTGTCTGACATGATTACAATATTTTTGTTTTTTTAAAGCACCCAAAAATCAAAGGGCTTTGCTAAACTTTCTCTTATATTAATGTGTTTATATCGATTACCTACTGTATGAGCATTTCATTGGCTTAATTGAAAGTACTTATCAAATTAATACTCATACGCCAATACCAAAGAGGGTGGTACATATCCATTACACGATTAAGTTCGTTAATAACATAGCATTTAATGTACACGACCCCATATGTCAATCACAGCAAAAACCTCATACAAACGTGTATATGAAATGTGTTAAAATATAAAATTAATAGAATAGCAAATCGAAGCGTTTGCCTGTTACACAAACACAGCCATACGCACACGTATATATCTAATATGACCACATGCATGGTCAACATGTTTTTATTTTATTGCCTTGGAGAGAGGATCGGAGAGAGTGAGAGAGCTCTATCTCACCCTCTTTTATTATGTGATGAGAAGTTGAGTGTACCATATACCATTAGTTATTTGCAAAATGACAATTAAATTAATGAACAAATCTATTAGTAATTTTATACTACACTAGTTAATGTTATTATTTAAGTGCTGGTCCATAAGCCACAGCAGGTCCTAGAATGAAAGTTTTCCCTTCTCACTCCGCTGAATCTTTGCTGTTATTAGTTGCTTCTCTTGCATTGTTCAGACAAAGTTCCATAATTGCCTTTGTATTCTTTAGGGTAATAGCCTAGAGCCAACACCGTATGGAAAAGTATTTTCCCAGGAATGCCATTAAAAATGCAATAACAACTTTACTCTGACACAAGTTTATTATTGGCTGTGTATGGGGTAAAAGCAAGAAGAAAAAAAATGATATGACAAATTCATTAGATTTTAATTAAATGTTTTTGGAATATGTATGCACCATACTAGAGGTTAATGGTACGTGGTCCCTGATATATGGAATATTCCTTTAGGGTGAGAAATAATAAAACAAAAATGTGAATATTAGGGGCAGTATATTAGCGGCACAAGTTAGAAATCGACTCATCGAAAAAACACAAATATTTCTGAACGGCCACAAGCCAAACTTAGAAGACGTAGAACTTCTAGACCACGAAAACAACTACAGACGCAGATTTACTCTAAAAAATGCTACACAGAAAAAAATTTCCGTAGTTAAACTAACGCTAAATTAAACATATTTTTATTGCAAAAAAATGATTCGTTTGTAGTTAAATTTTATTATTTTTTGCAAAATCTTCCGCAGCCCATTGAAAATTTCGTTTTTTTTAAGTATGTCTCAAACATTTTAAGAACTAAACGTGAGTATAAAGTTCAATGACCGTACACATAAGTTCAATATGAACTAAAGCAAATGAAAATTTTCGTACGATTCCCCAAAATAGTAAGAATGAACTACTGCACCCAAAAAAGTGAACCTACCGTGGAAGAAGGTTTATTTTAGAAGATTTTAACTAAAATAGTTTTCTAATTGCAACATGTTATAAATAAGTTAATACTTTTGGTCAAATTGAAGAAAATTTTATAAAAATAATTAATTTTTTTCTCTTGTTTAAGAAAATTACATATGTTGAAAGAAAAAATTGGATTTAAAAATTGTTAAAATGTCTTTAGCGCTATACGAATTTCAGACAGATACAATTTTAGTAAAATTTACTCATTTGATAGACTTATGAACTCAATTTGAGCAAACTTCTGCCATTTTAGGAAAATATGAACTATTTTATTTTTTAGTAAAATTGTGCACTATATTTGTATACAGCGTTGTTTCTTATTTTGCGTTCACGTCATTAAAGTTAGCAAAAAATTATTCAAAAAAGGAACATTTACTCATATTGTGCAAAATTTAACTAAAATCAACTAATCTTCATGAACTAAAATAAAGTTCAGTTGGCATTAGAGCCCTTTTTTTCTGGGTGTGTATGGTTAAAATGCTCATGATTTGGCGCCAATGATTTTCTTCTTAAATTTTAGTTAATTTCGTCTTCTATGAGAGGGTTTAATTTCGAGAACTGCAGATAAAACGTACAACAGGGCATTACATTTTCCTGGTTTTAACAACGCTTTGTAGAAATCTCCAACGAGTTAGTTTATTCCTCCTATAAAACAGTTTACTTTTTTTTGATGTACACCTGACGAGAGAATGAATTACAAGAAAGACATTGAGAACTGCATTCGAATATATAGACATACAATACAAAAACACAAGAAAAATCTAAATTCAATGTAATACCGAGTGTGAAGCTGCACTGAAAAAAAATTGTCGTGAGGTCAAAGATTTCATGTCTTTAAAATACGAATACAAATTTTGCTTAGCATAGAAGACGCATTTCTCTAAAATAAAGTTTTTTTCCTTGTCCAAAAGTCGATAAACTTTTCAATGAAGTTGTATTGTCCTTATAATTAAGTGATTTGACTTAAAAATGGGTATCTTAACATGAAAGAAAAAATTTATAGGCTAAGGTCAACTTGACTTTAATAATTCAGAAAAATTCTTTAAATTTAATGAAATTGTCTTTAAATTTGTCGTCTTTTTGCATCTTGACTACAAAGCAAAAAATCGTTCAAATATAGGACATGTTTTTCAAAACTTTATTTTAAAGAAGTTTTTTACTTCAAACATAGCATAATTTCTACTTGAAGTCGAGTCTTAATTTGGAAAATAAAGTTGCCGTTAACTCGTTTTTAAAGGACTTGAATAGCATATGAAGAAAAAAGCTGAGAAACCGAAAAATTAAAATTTGCTTCCTAGAAGCAAGTACACAAAACCTAAATTTAAAAGAGAATTGTGTCTTAAAAGTATCCTTACTTGTATTCTCCGCTTCTTTGGCTCGGAATCAATACCAAATTTTTTATAGTAAAGACAAAATCTTTGGAACCGAGTATGCTTTTTTTTCAATGTGGGCACACCAGAATATACATAAATAGTAAATAATTAATTGTTTGGTATTGTTTGTTCGTGATTTTTGTAATTAAATTTGAAAATTTCTGTTTTCGTTTTGTTTTGTTATTGTTGGTTTATTCTTCAAACATTTTGTTGTTTTTGATTTCAGCTTAAAACCATGCATTGACTAAACTGCAAGTGTAGCTGTTTTTTGTTTCACTTCAGCCTTGAAAACGGTTTTGACGAAGTCAACCCGACCCCATATGTCAATCACAGCAAAAAAAACATCAAAAGAAATAAAATTTTGACAAAATTTTCTTAGGAATATAATGTTGACAAAATTTTTTAAGAAATAAAAATTTTCAACATTTTCTGTAAAAATAAAATTTTCTCAAAGAAATAAAATTTTGACGAAATTTTCTAAAGAAATAAAATTTTGACAAAATTTTCCAAAGAAATACAATTTTGAGAAAATTTTCTTAGAAATACAATTTTGACAAAATTTTTTATAGAAATAAAATTTTCCAAAATTTTTTATAGTAATAAAATTTTCCAAAATTTTTTGTAAAAATAAAATTTTGCCAAAAAAATAAAATAAAATGTTGTCAAAATTTTCTATTTCAAATTTAATGAATCTACTTTTTAATGTATGGAAAATTCACAAAAATCTGTCAAATCTGTCCTGTAGAATACAGTATGTGAATAACTTCTAATAGAAATTTACTTGACAATTAATGGGAAGAAAGCCTATACCAACCACGTTTTCAGCGGTGGATTATCTCCTATCAGTGTTGATGGTGACATTTCTCAAGCGTTTTAAAGCTTCTATAAGTGATTTCACTGCAATGTGGAACGCCATTCGGACTCGGTTATAAAAAGTAGGTCCTTTAACTCAAAAAACAGTGATCGGGCGAAAGATATATATGGAAGCTATATCTAAAACTGAACTCATTTCTTCACAAAATCAATAGGGTTCTATTCTGACCCAAAATACATACTTGTGCTAAATTTGAAGTCGCACTAAAATTGGCTTTAATTACAAAAATGTGTTCACAAACAGACGGACATGGCTAGATCGACTCAGGTGCCGGCCCTGAGCAATATTGCCAAAAACACCAAATGTTTATCTCGTCTCCAAACATTCTCCTATGCACTAACTTAGAATACCATATTCACATAACTTAGAATACCATACCATATTCGCAGGGTATAAAAACGGTGAACCGGTTTTAGTTCAATTTCTCCACTTTTTAATAACAATTTTTAATAAAAGTGGAGAAATTGCACTAAACAGTAATACAAACGCTGACAACACGCCGATATCACAATAATAAGTTAATATTTTTCAACAAATTCAACGAAATTTATTAGACATAAGTATTTTCTTTTTCACTTGTTAAAGAAAATTTTGTAGTTTGGAGGGAAACATTGGAGTTTAAAATTGCAAGAATGTCTTTAGTACCATACGAAGTTCAAAATTTACAAATTTAAAGAAATAATGAACTAACTTGTGAGTAGTACGAATTTAGTAAATCTTCATGCTTCATTTGTGAATATTTTTCTTCAATTTTTAGTTCATTTAACTAACTTTCTCCAAACATAATAATTCTAAAATAAAGTTAAATTGGCTTTAGTGAAATAGAGGGTTCACTTTTTTTTAAGTGTAGCTACGATTATGAAAGTTTTTATTGCGGTTTCAAACTAACGAACAGAACGTATTTTTACATCACACCCTAATATACATACATTTTTACACCGTACATATGGACACAAGACATTCACTCACACACCGACTTATAGGAGAATGAGTTTGTTCTTATATTCAGGTAAAAAATTACACACACAACTATAGTTTAATTTAATACTATACTAAGCTGACTTAATACGTTTATGAAAATATAGAGTCTTAGGATTTAATTCGCTCGAAGAATAATGTTAGTTAGACAAATGAGTTCGTGAATACACAGAAAAAATATCACTAAAATATTTCCAATTAAAAAGGTGATTGAATTTGAATTTTGTTTTCAATTAATAAATTAATTGATACAATTAACTTTTTAATCAAGATAGTAACATTAAAATAATTAATGATTGAAAATTTTAAAATTGATAATTAAAAAATTATTCGATACAATTGAGTTTTGCAATCAACATCAATTAAATTTTTAATTGAATCAATTAAAAAATTAATTGAAATTTGCTAATGAAATCAAATAATTTTTTAATCAAGTATTTTTTTAATGTCCAATTAAAACTGTGATTGATACTATAATTTTCGTGATCGAAGACATTTCAATTAAAAAATTAATTGGATCAGTATCAGTATTTTTTTAATGTCCAATTAAAACTGTGATTGATACTATAATTTTGGTGATTGAAGACATTTCAATTTAAAAAATTAATTGGAGCAATTAATTAAATTCAATCACGAAGATTGAATCAGATTTTTTTTTGTAGGGAAAATTTGTTCCATGCATATTGAGTGTAATCGACATAAAACTATAACTTTCAACTTAGCACACTATAGAATTAAGCTAGCAATATTAATTTTCGATGACCCCATTCTGATAGCACAGAACCAAATACAAAATTCCATATATTAATATAGATTCAAATATTTCTTCCAGTAAGAAATTCAAAGTCTTGGTTAAAATTGTATCTAAAGGTTGCAGAAAACAGAGAAATTCTTTTAAATCAAAGGAAATTACCTCCACTTAGGTATTTGTGTGTATGTAAATTGGCTTTTAACATATTACAAGTACAAATTGTGATTCTGTAGTGTGTAAAGTTGGTGACTTAAAAGAAGCTAATATTTTTTGTCACCAATCATGAAATTAATTATTGTCAGTTAAGTTTAAAAATGTTTCATAAATTTAGCTAACACAATTTACTATTAAAATTGAAATGTTTCACCTTAATGAAACATTCCTACAATTTTAATGCAACATTCTACTATTTTTGAAAATAAATAGCTAATTTTATGTGTCACTGTTTTTTTAGTTTTCTAACCGTATGATTTACTACTAAGCATCTTGGTTGCTGATACCTTTAACAATATTTAACCGATTTTTACGTCATTCACAATGAAGTGTTATATTGGCTTTCAACAAATTAGCAAACATATTAGAGAACATTTGCTTCTGTTACACTTAATGTATGATGCATACAACCGCAAAATATTAGGTCAGTTTTCATCAATTTTATAAAATTTCTAGAAGGAAGAACTGCATTCAATAATAAAATCATACGTACAGATTCGCAATCGTTATAGTGATTTTTCATCAAATTGTGACTAATATTAAGTTAAAAATAAATAAAAATAATAAAAAATAAAACATATTTAAATCGGTCCATATGAGCGATCCACATTAACCAACTCCTAAAAGAATATTAAACAGTCTGATATTTCAGGCTCACATAGACTATTCAGTCCATTGTGATACCACAGTGGTGAACTTCTCCCTTATCACTGAGTGCTGCCAGATTCTATATTAAGCTCAATGACAAGTAGGGTTGCCATTTTGGTCCGATCGGACCAAAATTGGTCCAAAAAAATTTAAATTTTTCAATTTGACCAAATGGTTGATTTTGGTTCATTTTCGTCAAATCGATAACTTTTCCGAAATTTTCTATAGAAATAAAATTTTAACAAAATTTTATGTGGGAATAAAATTTGACAAAAATTTCTATAGAGACAAACAAACAAAATGTTCTAAAGAAATAAAATTTTGCAAAAATGTTGTACAGAAATAAACTTTAAAAAATAATTATGTATAGATACAAAATTGTGCTAAAATTTTATAAAGAAAGAAAATTTTGTAAAAACTTTCTATAGAAAAAAAGTTTGACAAAATTGCTATAGAAATAAAATATTGACAAATTTTTCTATAGAAATGAAATTTTGACAGAATTTCCTAAAGAAATGACATTTTGACAAAATTTTTCTATAGAAATTAAATTTTGTTGTTGTTTTTTGATTTCAGCTTAAAACCATGCATTGACTAAACTACAAGTGTAGCTTAACCAACAGAGCAAAGGAAAAGAGATATGTTTGTACGAATTTATTTCGGCATAAGCCGGCTGTCATGCAAAACCTTTTTTGGGAAGGTTCAAGTGTGGTTCATTGTTGGGTTTAATGAACTGCCTGAATTTATTCTGATAATTGGTTGATAGTTTTGCTGCAAGCAGAGGATACTGATGAGGAATGTGGTAACTCCGAAACTTGCGTCCATCCAACCATCTTGCAGTCTATCGGGCTTTGCCCAAATAAATTTGACAAACATTCTTTTCCTCTGTTGGTTAAGCTACACTTGTAGTTTAGTCAATGCATCATGGTTTTAAGCTGAAATCAAAAAACAACAACAATGCTTAAAGAACAAAACCAACAATAACAAAACAAAACGAAATTAAATTATGACAAAATATGTGGCTTCAAATTACATAATGAAAATAAAATAAAATAAATAAAATATTCTATAGAAATTAAATTTTGACGAAAATTTCTAGTGAACAAAAATTTTGATAAATTTTTTTACAGAAATAAAATTTTGACAAAATTTTCTACAGAAATAAAATTTGGACAAAATTTTCTACAGAAATAAAATTTTGTCAAAATTTTCTATAGAAGTAAAATTGTGACAAAATTTTCTATAGAAATAAAATTTTCACAAAATTTTCTATAAAAATAAAATTTTGACAAAATCTTCTATAGAAATAAAATTTTGTCAACATTTTCTATAGAAATAAAATTCTATAGAAATAAAATTTTCACAAAATTTTCTATAGAAGCAAAAGTTTGTCAAAATTTTCTATAGACAAAAATTTCTAAAAAAATTAACTTTTGAATTATATTAATTTAATTTAAAAAAATGGTCCGCAGGTACGAATTTTGATCGAATTTTGGAAAAATGTTGATCCAAAATAAAAATTCATTGTGGCAACGCTGATGACAAGGGGCCTCATTTTTTATAGCCGAGTCCGAAAGGCGTTCAACATTGCAGTGAAACCACTTAGAGAAGCTTTGAAACACTCAGAAAGGTCACCAGTATTACTATATAAAAAACAAAACTTTGACTGAAAAATCCACGAAATAAATTTTTGTCTATATTTCAATAATGTAAAGAATGATGCAATATTCCAGTTAATTTAAATATAATTTCTTTAAAATCAAAATATTTTTCTATGCTTTAAGAAAAATCTGCATTATTTCGGAGACGCAAATTCCAAAGATGCTTCAAATTCTTTTAAACAAATATAGTGAACTTCCTTTTACTTATTTTTTTTTATTTTAAAGAAGCTTGTGATATTATGTAAATTGCGTGTTTTTCATATTAGATCAATACCAAAATGAAAATAATTTAATTAAACAAAAGTTGAACCCTCCAGGGCACTAAATACAATTTCGCTCTATTTTAGTTCATGGCAAATATTAGCTTTTAAAATTTCTCCAATATGTAAAGTTTCTTTGACTTTAATCATTTTTATACCCTCCACCATACCCTCATTCCGTTTGTAACACATCGAAATATTGCTCTAAGACCCCATAAAGTATATATATTCTGGGTCGTGGTGAAATTCTGAGTCGATCTGAGCATGTCCGTCCGTCCGTCTGTTGAAATCTCGCTAACTTCCGAACGAAACATGCTATCGACTTGAAACTTGGCACAAGTACACACAAAATTTTTTTTTTCTGATTCAATCACGAAATTAATTGATCCAATTAATTTTTTAATTGAAATGTCTTCAATCACAGAAATGATAGTATCAATTAAAAAATTAATTGACAGCCAATTATAAAATTAATTGATCCAATTAAAAAATTAATTGATACTATTAATTTGTATGATTGATTTTTGTTTCAATTAAAAAATTTGTTGAATCAATTAAATTTTTAATTAAATATTTTTTAAAACTCAATTAAGATTTTAATTGGAAACATTTTCGTGAATTTTTTTTCTGTGTAGTTGTTATTGATGTAGGTCGGATGGTATTGTAAATGGGCTATATCGGTTCACTTTTACGTATAGCCCCCATATAAACGAACTCCCAAATTTGGTTTGCGGACCTTCTATGAGAAGCAAATTTCATTCGATCCAGCTGAAATTTGGTATATGGTGTTAGTATATAGTGTCTAACAACTATGCAAAAATTGGTCCACATCGGTCAATAATTATATATAGCCCCCATATAAACCGATCCCCCGATTTGGTTTTCGGAGCCTCTAAGAGAAGCAAATTTCATCCGATCCGCCTGAAATTTGGTACATGGTGTTAGTATACGATCTTTCACAACCATGCAAAAATTGGTCCACATCGGTCCATAATTATATATAGCCCTTTGCGGAGCCTCTAAGAGAAGAAAATTTCATCCGATCCGGCTGAAATTTGGTACATGGTGTCAGTATATGGTCTCTAATAACTATGCAAAAATTGGTCCACATCGGTCAATAATTATATATAGACCCCATAGAAACCGATCCCCAGATTTGGCTTGCGGAACCTCTAAGAGAAGCAAATTTCATCCGATCCTGCTGAAATTTGGTACATGGTGTTAGTATATGGTCTCTAATGACCATGCAAAAATTGGTCCACATCGGTCCATAAATATATATATCCCCCATATAAACCGATCCCTAGATTTGACCTCCGTAGCTTCTTGGAAGAGCAAAATTCA
Organism: Haematobia irritans; assembly: GCF_050003625.1. Taxonomy (NCBI): domain Eukaryota; kingdom Metazoa; phylum Arthropoda; class Insecta; order Diptera; family Muscidae; genus Haematobia; species Haematobia irritans. The sequence continues at coordinate 199,611,053 of NC_134399.1, read as the reverse complement.
TCCGATTCGGTTGAAATTTGGTACGTGATGTTAGCATATGGTATCCATCAATCATGCAGGAATTGGTTCATATCAGTCCATAATTATATATAGCCCCCATATAACCGATCCCCAGATTTGACCTCCGGTGCCTTTTGGAGAAGCAAAATTCATCCGATCTGGTTGAAATTTGGTACGTAGTGGTAGTATATGCCAAAAGTGGTCCATATCAGTCCATAATCGTATATAGCCCCCATATAAACCGAACCACAGATTTGGTTTTGGAGCCTCTTGGAGGAGCAAATTTCATCTGAATCAGTTGAAATTTGGTACATTGTGCTAGTATATGGCCGTTAACAACCATGCCTAACTAGGTCCATATCGGTCTATAGTTATATATAGCCCTTAGATAAATCGATCCCCAATCACACAAAAATTGGTCCATATTAAGTTCATAATTGTATATAGCCCCCATATAAGCAACCCCCATATTTCAATTTTGGCTCTCTACGTACCGTGCAAAAGTCCATATCGAGTCGTAATTATTTGTAGAATTACCTACACATACCTTTTTTGTCTAATATATACCACGTATGGACTAACTCACAATTTAGAAAACGATGTTAAGAAGTTTTAAGATACCACAACCCAAGTAATTCGATTGTGGATGCCAGTCTTTCGTAGAAGCTTCTACGCAATCCATGGTGGAGGGTACATTAGATTCTGCCTGGCCGAAATGACTTGTTTTGTATACGTTATATAAATCATCTAAAAAAGGGTAAAAAGTTACTAAATTCGTATTTCCCACAAAGTAGTCCAGAATTTTGTAAAATTTTTAAAATTTTTGCAATTTTAAACTCCAATTTTCTCATTCAACCAACGAGATTTTCTTTAACAAGTAAAAAAAATAATTGTGGCTTATGAAGTTTCCTGAATACTTACTTTTTTGGTGATGTCGGCGTTTGTAATAAGTTTATTTTCTGAAATTAATTAACCCTCTAATGCCCAAGTCCACCTTTAGGCGGGCTTCATTTAATAAGGAAGCTTTTAGTAAAACACACCTTAAGACAACAAAAATGGGAAAAATAAAAATAAAACTTATTTGAAACTATTCAAGAGACTTTGCAGCATATGCTGAATTTTACCGTATAAATTTTTCTTGCTTAATTCTCTTGCTTTTGTGTCGTTAACATTGAAAATTTAATCAGCTGGCAAAAAAATTGGGGCACTATGCTACAACAAAAAAAAAATCAAAAAGTGTAGGTTTATGGAAATGTTCTCACATTTACGTTATTTTCGTGTGAGTTTTCAAATCACCACAGAGTATTGCAATTGATATTGACACTGATGATGGTCTTGCTGTGCAGTGGTTGTAGCGTGTTTTTTTTTTATTTTGGTGAACGACTCCTTAGAACATATCTGGTTATGATTACCGTCGCTGCACACAACAGGGGGCCGGTCACAAAACACGTTTGTAAGCCCCAAATGCTGTTGTTTAGTCGTTGGTTATGGGCAAATTCTCTTAATTGGCGGTACACGCACACCGAAACACTCACTAACGCAAAAAAGAATTAGGTTTGTTTAACAACATTTCGATAATTTGGTGAGTATGAGTGAGTGTCAGTGGGCTGGTGGTGTGAGAGTGTTTGGATTATATATGTGTCAGTGTGTGTGCTACTGTTAAGTGCGTGCTTATACTACTTTAGTTTTATGCTTTTTTTAGGGGCTTTCGCATGCGAACTCGAAAATCCAGTTAACAATTTGATTTTTTTGTTGGTTTTATTGCCTCTATTGTTGTTGTAGTATTTATTTAATTTCTTTTGTTTGTGGCAAGGAGATTTGGCAAATGAAATATGGCATGGCACCATTAACTCACAGTCAGCTATTAAAACAATTTATGAGTCCACCGATTGATATCAGAGACGACCAGATAATATAAAACGAATTTTCTTTTGTTATTGTTGGTTAAATGACAAACGCTCGTTCTTGATTGATCGATTGATTTTGTGTGTTATAGTTAAAAGAAAAAACAAAATCATTTTGTTTTGGTTGCTTTTAAAGTGTAATCACTTCAACTTTAAAAACTTCAGGCGCAACACTTATCATCATCACTACTACTAAACCATGTGCACTGGTAGAGAGAAGGTAAAGTTCCGTATGAGTTGCAAGTTCTAACTGAAATTTAAAAGCGAACATAGAAGCAATGTGACCGGCACTAAACATATTTTGCTACTTGTTTGTTGCTGATGTCCTTTTCGGTGTGCATAAATGTTGTTAGTTAAGTTCGGCCAGAGTTACCAAGTTGAATTAATAATCTTAGCCGGGAAAGGCAAATTGTTGTTTATTTTTATTTGAGAAAATAAACAAATCATTACAGAGGGTAAGATCACACTAGGCCAACATATTACCAAAATGAGTGTCAAACTTTTTCAAGGAGCAGTTTTGAAGTTTCTGGTTGTTGATTTTGGAAAATACTCCTATCGTGATGTTGTATATCCAATATGAGCTAAAAATATTTACTGATTTGGCTGTGGTGACGAATACTGTTTTGATTTCTGTCAAATATTTGTCCAGTGTGACCGTACTGTAGGTTATCAACGGCAAAAAAGTTTATTTTAGAAAACATTAACTATACTGTATAACAAACGTCGATATCATGCGAATATTCGTACACTTAAAATACACTTAAAAATTGCGAGCTATATAAAGGTTTATATTCCAATATTCATGAATTTGAATCTGAACCGATTTAGACAAAATTGTATACACTTCTACAAAATCTATGTACTTAAAATTTAAATCTAACGTTATGGGACGCAACACAATTTTATGGTCTGTTCCTGTATATCGAACGAAAGCTTTCTTTCGTATTCAAAACGAAAGAAAATTTAGTTTTGTTCTCCTATTTCGAAAGGCAAGTCACTTCATAGTTTGTTGTCGAGCAATAAACGAACATATACAATAAGTGTCAAGAAAAAAGTAAAAACATTGTTAAGATTTGAATGAATTCTCAGGCCAAAAATTTGAAAATACTCATTTTTGATAATCAATGTATTCTCATACAAACGAAACGAACTTTCAAAGATATAAAAACCCAAGTTCATTCGAATTCGAGTGACTGCCTTTCTTTCGAATGGGTTTTCGTTCGATATACAGGAACAGGGCATTAGTAAAGAAACAAATAAGGGAAGTTTGAAGTCTGACGGGGCCGACTATAATATACCCACCACAACTTTGTATTTAGATCTACATTTCGATAAAATCTCAAATCCTTAAAATTTGTTGAGTGCTTTATATAAAGTATTATGTTCCCAATAACCAATATTTAAAACTGACCCGATTTGGACAATATTTTTTCAGACTTCTACCCAACAGTTTGGGCACAGTGTGGCGCAGTGTATAAATATGGGAAATATTTATAATTTTTTAGGCAATTTTGCAAAAATGCATTTATGATTCATCAATCGATAGATATGTAGATAGAGGTACATATAGGAAAATTTGAGTAATTTTTACAAGTTTTCATCTTAGCAGTGAGCATCAGTAAGAAAATTTTAGAAATACAATTTTGAGAAAATTTTCTATAGAAATACAATTTTGAGAAAATTTTCTATAGAAATAAAATTTTGGTAAAATTTTTTTATAGCAATAATTTTTTAATTCGAACATTCTTATAGACTCTTCCTTGTTAGATAAACTGCTGACTTTGAGTCTCGTTACTACTAACAATGTGTATCCCACACACTTCTCTTCATCAGGTTGCAGCACACTTTTGGATTTGTTTTTTGTGAACAACCCATGTGAAATTCTGCATTATGATCAGATTTCAGTCTCATGCTTCTCGAAACATGACCTGATATTTCTGAACTACAATTTTCCTAAACATGAAAAGGTGGGAACTTACAATTACACGTATCGGGATTATGGGAGTATTGATTACATGGACCTGCAAGATAGGATCAATTCGGTAGGCTGGGACAATATTTATACCTTTAGCTCTGTGAATCAGCAACTGGAATTGCTGCAGGGTAATATTGTGCGTATATATGATGAGACCATCCCCATCAGGAATAGAAGAACAAAGTCTAACAATAGACCTTGGTTTAACTCCACAATTAAGTCTTGTATCAGGGAGAGAGATATTGCGTATTCCAGATGGAAAAGATTTAGGACATCTGAGCTCCTTCAGGAATATCGTTCGTCAAGGAATGGGGCCAATAGCTACATTAAAGCGGCCAAGGTTCGGTATTACGCCGGGAAATTGCATGGGGCAGTAGACTCGAGAAGTAAATGGGGGGTTATACGGGATATAAGTGTTGGTAAGTCCAGGTACCTTTCTCAGCACTGCGGAGATCTTGATGAACTTAACAAGGCCTTCGTTAATGTTCCGACTATACCAATTGATGTTTCCTTTTATGGTAATAGTAATAGAACAGCGGATGATTCTGATATTTATGGCTCTTTTGAGTTTCGATGTGTCTCATATGATGACACCGTTGGTCTTGATGGTATCGATCCAAAATTTTTTAGGATCATACTTCTAATGATTTTGCCTTTTCTTACCCATTTTTTTAATACGATTTTAACCACAAGTATGTATCCCACTATGTGGAAACATGCGAAAATCATTCCGGTTCCTAAATCTAATTTCGATTTCCGTCCCATATCTATACTCTGCTACTTGTCTAAGGTCTTCGAGAAGATATTGCACTCTCAGATGTCAGAATATCTTCACCGGGAGTCACTGTTGACTGGTAGGCAGTCTGGGTTTCGCCCGGACCATAGTTGCATCACTGCCCTGGTGGAGGTTTCAGAATCGTTGAGAGGAGATATTGATGACAACAAAGTTGGATTTCTTGTACTTTTGGACCACTCAAAAGCGTTTGATTCTGTTGATCATCAAAATCTGGCCATGAAATTGAGACGTTTCTTTAAATTCACATCAACCGCATTGGACCTGATTACGTCGTACCTTAAGGACAGGATTCAAACAGTTTATAGTGGAGGCGATAGATCGGGACCTCTACCTGTATATAAGGGTGTGCCACAGGGGTCCATTATAGGTCCGTTATTATTCTCACTATATGCCAACGATCTCCCCCTACAATTAGAGCATTGCAAGACTGTCATGTATGCTGATGACGTCCAGGTTTTCCTGAGCGGCAATGTTGGCAGTATCAGGGACACTGTAGAGAGGATTAACAATGATCTTAACCGAGTATTTAATTGGGCGAAGGCTAACGGATTATTGCTGAACCCTACGAAATCGAAATGCCTTATAATACACAGGAACAAGCATTTCCACCCACATGCGCCGGATATTATTATAAATGATCAGAAGGTGGATGTTGTCACCAGAGCGAAGAATTTAGGAGTAATTTTCAATAGTTCACTTAGTTGGACAGATCATGCCAATTCTGCTGCCATTCCTATACGCCACTGAACATAAGAATTCTCTTGGCGAAAACTTTACTGGTACCAGGACTGATTTATGGCTGTGAACTTTTTGCTAATTGTGACTCGAGGAGTCTACGGAGGTTAAACGTTGCCTTCAATAGCATCATCCGTTATGTGTATGGACTGAATAGGCGACAACGTGTCACCCATCTAGCGAATTCTCTGTATGGATTTAGTTTTCAGACTCTCCTCAATTCAAAGGCTTTGATATTTTTGCAGAAACTTATAGTAAAAACAAGTATATACGGCCGTAAGTTCGGCCAGGCCGAAGCTTATGTACCCTCCATCATGGATTGCGTAGAAACTTCTTCTAAACTCTGCCACCCACAATCAAATTACTTAAGTTGCGGTAACGCTTGCCGATGGCAAGGTATCTTATAACCTCCTAACACCATCTTCTAAATTGTATGTAAGTCCATACGTGGTATATACTAAATCAAAAAAGATCGATCCAATACGTATATAATTCAGTTTGACAAAGTAGACATAAAATTTTGACAAAATTTTCTACAGAAATAAAATTTTAACAAAATTTTCTATAGAAATAAAATTTTCACAAAATTTTCTATAGAAATAAAAATTTTCACAAAATTTTCTATAGAAAGAAAATTTTGACAAAAATGTCTACAGAAATAAAATTTTAACAAAATTTTCTATAGAAATAAACTTTTGACAAAATTTTCTATAGAAATAAAATCTTGGTAGATTATTTTTGGCTCGAGTGGCAACCATGATTATGAACCGATATGGACCAATTTTTGTGTGATTGGACCAATTTTGGTATGGTTGTTAGTGACCATATACTAACACCACATTCCTAATTTGAACCGGATCGGATGAATTTTGCTCCTCCAAGAGGCTCCGGAGGACAAATCTGGGGATCGATTTATATGGGGGCTATATATAATTATGGACCGATATGGACCAATTTTTGCACGGTTGCTAGAGACCATATACCAATACCATGTACCAAATTTCAGCCGGATCGGATGAAATTTGCTTCTCTTAGAGGCTCCGCAACCCAAATCTGGGGATCGGTTTATATGTGCGCTATATATAATTATGGACCGATGTGGACCAATTTTTGCACGGTTGCTAGAGACCATATACCAATACCATGTACCAAATGTCAGCTGGATCGGATGCAATTTACTTCTCTTTGAGGCTTCGCAAGCCAAATCTGGAGATCGGTTTATATGGGGGCTATATATAATTATGGACCGATATGGACCAATTTTTGCATGGTTGTTAGAGACCATACACCAACATCATGTACCAAATTTCAGCCGGATCGGATGAAATATGCTTCTCTTAGAGGCTCCACAAACCAAATCGGGGATCGGTTTATATGGGGGCTATATATAATTATGGACCGATGTGGACCAATTTTTGCATGGTTGTTAGAGACCATATACCAACATCATGTACCAAATTTCAGCCGGATCGGATGAAATTTGCTTCTCTTTGAGGCTCCGCAAGCCAAATCTGGGGATCGGTTTATATGGGGGCTATATATAATTATGGACCGATGTCGACCAATTTTTGCATGATTGTTAGAGACCATATACTAACACCATGTACCAAATTTCAGCCGGATCGGATTAAATATGCTTATCTTAGAGGCTCCACAAGCCAAATCTTGGGATCGGTTTATATGGGGGCTATATATAATTATGAACCGATATGGACGAATTTTTGCATGGTTGTTAGAGACCATATATCAACACCATGTACCAAATTTCAGCCGGATCAGATGAAATATGCTTCTGTTAGAGGCTCCACAACCCAAATCTGAGGGTCCCTTTATATGGGGGCTATACGTAAAAGTGGACCGATATGGCCCATTTTCAATACCATCCGACCTACATCGATAACAACTACTTGTGCCAAGTTTCAAGTCGATAGCTTGTTTCGTTCGGAAGTTAGCGTGATTTCAACAGACGGACGGACGGACGGACGGACGGACGGACGGACATGCTTAGATCGACTCAGAATTTCACCACGACCCAGAATATATATACTTTATGGGGTCTTAGAGCAATATTTCGATGTGTTACAAACGGAATGACAAAGTTAATATACCCCCATCCTATGATGGAGGGTATAAAAATGTTAAATTTTCTACGATATTATTATAAATACTAATAACATTTTACTTTTCAAAAATCATTAATTATATAAATTATTACTATTTAAAAGAAATGTTTTCCTCCATTTTTTATAAAATTTCCCATTATATTAATTATTGTAATCCTAGTTAAGATGGATATTATTTCAACTATTGAAATCTGCACTATAATTATAAGACATTGTCTTATAGAAATATACAAATAAATAAATAAATAAACTAAATAAATTTAAAAAAAATAAAATTTTGACAAAATTTTCTATAGAAATAAACTTTTGTCATACTGTACATTGATCGAATGAATAACGCAATGGAAACTAATTTGCGTAAAAACTAGTTTAGTTTCGAAAATGTGAAGTGTTTTAAAAAATTCAGTTTAGCCGTAGTCGGAGTCGAGCAAAATTTTTACGACTCCGACTCCAGCAAAATCTTCAGGCTCCGAATCCAAGATTCCGACTCCATAGCCCTGGTCAAAGAAACGTTCTCATATTGGATAAATTTTAACTAAAACATTATAATTTCCAGAATTACTTAAAATAGAGTTAAATTGGCTTCAGTTCCCTGGGAAGAGCACGAAAATGAAAATAATGAACAATTGGATTCAACCAAATTGCCTGAAATTAAAAAGTACAATTAATCGATTTACTCCAAGTGCTCATTTGCTTTCTAAAACAGCACACCAAATGGTCGAATGGGAGGTTCTTTAACATCCATCACATTCTCCACATCTTGTACCTACGGACTATCACATTTCTTGCTCTCTGTAAAACCATATGAACAATGGCGAAGAATGGGGTTGTCGGCTTTTCCACTATTTTAAAATTTGGAAAAGTCACCCAGATCACTAAGAGAACATCGCCAGGTATTAATCTGGGTAACAATAAACCCAAATGGAAAAATTCTAATTTTTCTTAAAAGTTGACGCAGCAATATCTGCAAAGATGTAATGAGTTTCTCTTCTTGTATTTTGTGCCAAATCTATGTGACATAAATTGTGAAGCGATATGGAAAATATAAAGTAAATATTTATTTATTATACCTTAAGTTAAAGCTTGAGAACCGAGCTTTAATTTAAGGTATAATAAATAAATATTTACTTCATATTTTCCACATCGTTTCACAATGTATGTCACATTGGTGTACAACTTTTTTTTTGCTCACTGTATTTATGTTTTGTTTTTAAACTATATCTGTGAGTATGTTACAATCCAATACAAAGTAATTTCATATAATTGCAAACATGGCAACCCTTATTCCTATATATGTATGTGTTTCTGTTCATATTGGGAATTTCGATGTGTTGCGCATGACTTTAAAACACACAGCGAAAATGTTGTTGGTATCCATTTGTTGGTTCACTAAACAAAATTAAACGATGTCAAATTTCATTACGTTAAGAAAGGTTCCTTGCTCCATCATCATCATACTTCGTACCTTAACTTTTCGTACATTGTGAGTGTGTTTGTATGAGAATGTTGTTTCGATGCAGTAAATGAAAATTTTCGTAGCTGCCGCATACAACCTGACGATTGCCCTCCCGTTTCTCACTCTTTAAATTTAGAATGTTTATATGGGTATTTTCTTTTCAATGAATTTCAGTATTTCAACAAGTTGTTGTCCTATATTCTAGTCATAGCCTCTGCATGATGTTGTGATATGAAAACAACGTAGTGAGTGAGTGAGTGTATCTATGAACCATACTGTGTGAGTGTTATGCTATTGATGCTCTCTTTCTAGTGTAGTTATGTTGCTTTTGTTCTCATTGTTGTCATATTCATATCAATATTTCTTTTTCCTCTCTCTCTCTCTCTCACGTTTGTTAGTGTGGACATAACACTTACTCATATCCATACATTGCATCACGCGCCTTACTATTGTAATTACAAAAGCGCACTATTATATCAGGCAACATCACATGGAGTGATGTAAAGTTCCATAGCTTCTTTGGGAATAGCAATGCTTTCTTTCCTATCTTTGTTTGAGTATGGACAGGCACATTCGTATATATTGAAAGAAAGGACTCCCATATGTGACACATATACATGTGCATAATTGTGTTGCATACATTACTGTCATACCAAGTCATATCTTGGAATTTATGACACTCTATACTTTATATAGGAAGAAGGTCATACGAATATGTGTTTAAGATAAAGTTTTTCCTATGCATGAATTGAATCATGAGTAATGGTCAAATTAATAGCATATGGAAATAGTTTTGAAAAATATTTGTATTGGGAAATTTCTTGGGAAATTTCATTGACAAGTAGTCTAGATAATGTCTACAAAATATAAGTTAGGTTAGTTTAGGTATAGAGGCAGCCGGCTATTTCAGGCTCAGTCAGACTATTCAATTCATTGATAATTAGCATCGCACAAATTTGCTATTCTAAAATTTAAATGAAGGATTAAAAAATAGTAATTTGTAATTTGCATGGATTGGAATTATACGACACAGAAAAAGTTTTCACGAAATTCCAATTTCCAATTAAAGTCTTAATTGAGCTTTAAAAAACATTCAATTAAAAATTTAATTGATTCAACAAATTTTTTAATTAAAACAAAAATCAATCGCAAAAATTAATAGTATCAATTAATTTTTTAATTGACTTTCAATTAAGCTTTTTTGAAGACATTTCAATTAAAACAAGTATAAACGGCTGTAAGTTCGGCCAGGCCGAAGCTTATGTACCCTCCACCATGGATTGCGTAGAAACTTCTACTGAAGCCGATAGCAAGGTATCTTAAAACTTCCTAACACCGTAATATATACCACATAGTCCATACGTGGTATATATTAACCCTCCGTCATACACATGTTTCGATAGTCACATTCGTAACACAAGGAAAATATGCTATTTTGTTGATATTATTACATTACTACTGTCGTATTTTCCGTCCTGATTTTTTCACACATCGATAGGTAATAAAATTTTTGGATGGTACCAGAAGTTTTAAGTCTCTAGCTATATTATAAATGTATTTTAATTACAATTAGAATCGAAAAAGGTCTGGCCAGACTCATGTGTCTGTCCGAGGGTTAAACTAAAAAAGGCCGATTATATACGTATATAATTAAGTTTAAAGTTTCTATAGAAATAAAATTTTGACAACATTTTCTATTGAAGTAAAATTTTGACAAAATTTTCTACAGAAATAAAATTTGGAAAAAATTGTCTATACAAAAAAAAATTTTGACAAAATTTTCTATAGAAATAAAATTTTGTCAAAATTTTCTATAGAAATAAAATTTTGACAAAATTTTCTATAGAAATAAAATTTTGACAAAATTTTCTATAGAAATAACATTTTGACAATGTTTTCTATAAAAATAAAATTTTGGTAGATTATTTTTGGCTCGAGTGGCAACCATGATTATGAACCGATATGGACCAATTTTTGTGTGATTGGGGATCGGCTATATATAACTATAGACCTATATGGACCAATTTTGACATGGTTATTAGCGGCCTTATACTAACACCACGTTGCAAATTTCAACCGTATCGGATGAATTTTGCTCCTCCAAGAGGCTCCGGAGGACAAATCTGGGGATCGATTTATATGGGGGCTATATATAATTATGGACCGATATGGACCAATTCTTGCATGGTTGTTAGAGACCATATACTAACACCACGTACCAAATTTCAACCGTATCGGATGAATTTTGCTCCTCTAAGAGGCTCCGGAGGTCAAATCTGGGGATCGGTTTATATGGGGGCTATATATAATTATGGACCGATGTGGACCAATTTTTGCATGGTTGTTAGAGACCATATACTAACACCATGTACCAAATTTCAGCCTGATCCAATGAAATTTGATTCTTTTAGAGCAATCGCAATCCAAATTTGGGGGTCCGTTTATATGGGGACTATACGTAAAAGTGGACCGATTTGGACCAATTTTTGCATGGTTGTTAGAGACCATATACTCACACCATGTACCAAATTTCAGCCGGATCGGATGAAATTTGCTTCTTTTAGAGCAATCGCAAGTCAAATTTGGGGGTCCGTTTATATGGGGGCTATACGTAAAAGTGAACCGATATGGCCCATTTTCAATACCCTCCGACCTACATCAATAACAACTACTTGTGCCAAGTTTCAAGTCGATAGCTTGTTTCGTTCGGAAGTTAGCGTGATTTCAACAGACGGACGGACGGACGGACATGCTCAGATCGACTCAGAATTTCACCACGACCCAGAATATATATACTTTATGGGGTCTTAGAGCAATATTTCGATGTGTTACAAACGGAATGACAAAGTTAATATACCCCCATCCTATGGTGGAGGGTATAATAATATACCCCCATCCTATGGTGGAGGGTATAAAAATTATTGGATCAATTAATTTCATGATTGAATCTGAAAAAAAAAATTTGTGTGTATGGGTTGCAATTCTAAAGGTCGGCTTTTCGAATTTTCGTAAATTTTCATATTCATTCAATTTTTTTTAATTGTCAAAATTTTACTAATGTACCATGATATAATAAAAAGATGGTATCCAAGGCATACTAAGAAAGGTACTATCACTAGTACAAAAACAACTATGACAGGCGCCCTATTGCCATTTTGATTGTCAGACAAATTGAAACATTATTCAACAAGTGGGAAATATGAGGAAAAATGTTACCATCAATTATGGTGACCATATATTCCACACTTTTCAACATTTCATAATTGTTATACCCACCACCATAGAATGGTGACGGGGGTATAATAAGTTTGTCATTCCGTTTGTAACACAAGTGGGTAATTTTTAGGAAAAATGTTATCATCAATTATGGGAACCGTATTTTCCACACTTTTCAACATTTCATTATTGTTATACCCTCCACCATAGAATGGTGACGGGGGTATAATAAGTTTGTCATTCCGTTTGTAACACATCGAAATATCGATTTCCGACTATATCGATTTCCGACTATATCGTCTGTTTGGCTGTCTGTCTGTTGTAATCACGCTACAGTCTTCAATAATGCAGCAATCGTGCTGAAATTTCGCACAAACACGTCTTTTGTCTGCAGGTAGGTCAAGTTCGAAAATGGGCTATATCGGTTCAGGATTTGATATAGCTCCCATATAAACCGACCTCCCGATTTGGGGTCTTGGGCTTATAAAAACTGTAGTTTCTATCCAATTTGCCTGAAATTGGAAATCTTGAGGTATTTTACAACCGCAAAGAGGTGTGCCAAAAATGGTGAGTATCAGTTCATGTTTTGATATAGCCTCCATATAGACCGATCTCCTGATTTTACTTCTTGGGCTTATAGAATCCGTAGTTTTTATCCAATTTGCCTGAAATTGTAAATCTAGAGGTATTTTATGACCACAATATAGACTGATCTTCCGATTTTACTTCTTGGACTTATAGAAACCGTAGTTTTTATCCAATTTGTCTGAAATTGGAAATCTAGAGGTATTTTAGGAGTGTATGTCGAAAATAGTGAGTATCGGTCCATGTTTTCATATAGCCCCCATATAGACCGATCTCCAGATTTTACTTCATAGGCTTATAGAAACCGTAGTTTTTATCCAATTTACCTGAAATTGGAGATCTAGATGTCTTGTAGGACCACAAATACGTGTGCCGAAAATGGCGTGTTTTGGTTCATGTTTTTGTATATCCCCCATATAGACCGATCTCCCGATTTTATTTCTTGGGATTATAGAAACCGTAGTTTTTATCCAATTTGCGTGAAATTCGAAATCTAGAATTATTTTAGGACCATAAATAGGTGTACCGAAAACGGTGAGTATCGGTCCATGTTTTAGTATAACCCCCATAAGAGTGATCTCCCGATTTCACTCATTGGGTTTCTAGAAATCGTAGTTTTTATCAGATTTGCGTGAAATTGTAAGTATACTGGTATTTTAGACTCACAAAAACGTGTATCGGATTTAACATAGTTTTTATCGGTCCATTCGGTAAGGCATCCAAGGGAGCCACCGTGGTGCAATGGTTAGCATGCCCGCCTAAATTAACTTATGCCCGCCTTCCATGTTAATCTCAATGACAAGGACCTCCTTTTTATAGCCGAGTCCGAACGGCGTTCCACATTCCAGTGAAACCACTTAGAAAAGCTTTGAAACCCTCAGAAATGTCACCAGCATTACTGAGGTAGGATAATCCACGGCTGAAAAACTTTTTGGTGTTCGGTCGTAGCAGAAATCGAACCCACGACCTTGTGTATGCAAGGCGGGCATGCTAACCATTGCACCACGGTGGCTTAACACATTACAATTAACCTCTCATAACCGGATAACTCCCAAATGTGGACAAAAATGTGGGTGTCCACCATTCAGAGGTTTAACTTACCCCCATTTTCATGAAGCTCCGTTAGTGATACGTTAGCTAACGAACTTTTAAACCGTGATATCTACATATTTGTCATCTTGCGTATATATTCCATATGCCAGTTATAAACTTAACTGCTGAAAATTGTTCAGTTAAAGTTAACCGGAGAAAAGATATTTCCATTTTTCTTTCTGTTAACTGCCAGTTAAAGCCTAACGGAGCTACATGAAAATGGGGGTTAGTTTGATTAAAAAATTGATTGTTTGATTACATTTTAAATTTATAAAAAAAATATAAAAATTATAAAAAAGTCCATCATATTTTTTAATTCCGATTTTGATTAAAAAGTTAATTGTATCAATTAATTTATTAATCGGAAAATTTTCAACTTCAATCAACTATTTAATTGGAAATATTTTGGTGATAATTTATCTGTGATCGAGATTTATAACTTTAAAGTTTTATATTTCAATTTTAGACTTTCTGGATAAATACTCGATTAATTAAAAAGTCAATTATCCTCCTAAAATATAAATTAACTTATCTTGGTCAAGTTCAAAAGTATCACTTTCATTGTATTGTTGAATGAATGAATCGGCAACATTTAGGTTTTTAGTCTTTGGAAATGGACTGTCATTCCAAATAGGCATTGGAGTGTCATTTGAACTAAGCATTATCATTTTAACACAACGCATTACTTTTAAAAAGTCAATTAATAATTCTGTCTTCTGTCCAAAAGATAAGAGCTCTCAAATCGTCAGAAATAATAAAAAATTAGAAATTATAAACATATTATAATGGTGGTTTGATATATATGGCAGATTATAATCCGTCTTAACACTTCTTAACTTGTCGGCAAAACTGATTGCACTTATGCCCATAATTTCTTCTTATCTTTAATAATTTTATGGAAAGTGTAAAAAAACCTATCAACATTTATTATGCCACTATAGTAATAAATGACCATTTGGGAGTATACCTTTTGCAAAATGGTGATAAGATTTGGGGATATACTCTATGGCAAAGAATGAAAATGTTTGTTAAGCTAAGGGATAAACATCCAGAGAATTTTGGAAGACCGATCCCCAGATTTTAATTCCTCAGGGTATAAAAGTCGCAAAATTATTTTAAAATTGAGACTTGAAATTCAAAATTTTGAATTCAATTAGAAAATGAGGTGACTTCGAAGTAGTACTTATTTCGATAGAATAGGGTGTTTAATATCAACCCATGACGAAGGTAAACATTATCAAATTTCATGAGATTGAACAATTGTCTACACACAAAAAAAAATTTTTTGATTCAATAACGAAATTAATTGATACAATTAATTTTTTAATTGAAATGTCCTCACCCAAAGAAATGATAGTATCAATTAAACAATTAATTGAAAGTCAATTAAAAAATGAATTGATCCAATTAAAAATTTAAGTGATGCTATTAATTTTTGTTTCAATTAAAAAATTTGTTGAATCAATTAAATTTTTAATTGCATATTTTTTAAAACTCAATTAAAATTTTAATTGGAATATTTTTTCGCGATTTTTTTTCTGTGTATGTGCTATAAAAATGAGCACCGCTGTTTTTTGCCCCCCGGCTTCAAACATTCAAAGCATTCTTTTAATATTATTCATATACGCTATATATCCTACAGGAAGCAGAGGAAATTGACTTAACTTAAAAGTTTTGAAGAAATCGATTACAGAGTTCGAAGTTCTTTGAAAGTTTAAGCAGAAGCGAAACGGAAAAACGTCACTTTGAAGTTATTGAAGGGTGTATAAAAGGCCAATCTATAAGCATTGAGTTAAAATACTGTACTTCCAAAAAGGGTGTCAGTCAACAGTGAAAAATGTTTTTTTTATCCTGAATTTGCGCAAAATTGGATAAAATGCAATGCAATTTATATAGGAACATAATTTCGGATTAGCTCTTCTGGACCATTAAAATAAGAAACAACTTAAATATGTATTTTTATATCTTTTAAAATTTAATTCTATGTAAATAAAATTTAAAAAATTTTGCAGAATTTTTTAGTAATTGTGGGATTCTATTTTTCTTACTTTTTATACCCACCACTATAGAATGGTGACGGGGTATAATAAGTCCGTCTGTCTGTCTGTCTGTCTGTCTGTCTGGCTGTCTGTTGTAATCACGCTACAGCATTCAATAAGAGGTGTGCCAAAAATGGTGAGTGTCGGTCCATGGTTTGGTATAGCTCCCATATAAACCGACCTCCCGATTTGGGGTCTTTCGCTTATAGAAACCGTAGTTTTCATCCAATTTGCGCGAAATTGAAAATCTAGAGGTATTTTATGACCATAAAGAGGTGTGCCAAAAATGGTGAGTGTCGGTCCATGTTTTGGTATAGCCCCCATATAGACCGATCTCCCGATTTTACTTCTTGGGCTTATAGAAACCGCAGTTTTTATTCAATTTACCTGAAATTGGAAATCTAGAGGTATTGTAGGACCACAAATACGTGTGCCAAAAATTGTGAGTATCCGTCCATATTTTGGTATAGCCCCCATATAGAGCGATCTCCCGATTTGGGGTCTTGGGCTTATAGAAACCGTAGTTTTTATCCAATTTGTCTGAAAGTGGAAATCTAGAGGTATTTTAGGACCATAAAGAGGTGTGCCGAGAATGGTGAGTATCGGTCCATATTTTGGTGTAGCCCCCAAATAGTATCAATTACTATTTTTTAAATTAAATTGACTAAACCAGACTAAACAAAATAATAAAGGAGCTTTAGTTATTCAACTAAATCAAAAGTTCAACCACAGATTTATTTTATAAATACCAGATTAAAAACTTTGCCATCGGCAACTGCTACCACAACCAAAGTAATTCGATTGTGCATGAAAATCTTTAGCGGAACTTTCTGCTGTGTATATACTTGTTTAATTTTTAGAAAAATGTAAAATCGTAAATAGGTTTTCAAATTCTGGGGGGGGGGCTAAAATTTTTCTGGGGGGGTCTAAGCCCCCTCCCCAGAGGCCTTCCTACGCTTATGGTCCCCATATAAAACGACCTCCCGATTTGGGGTCTTGGGTTTATAGAAACCGTAGTTTTTATCCAATTTGTCTGAAATTGGAAATCTAGAGGTATTTTGGGACCATAAAGAGGTGTGCCGAAAATGGTGAGTATCGGTCCATATTTTTGTATAGCCCCTATATAGACCGATTTCCCGATTTTACTTCTTGGGCTTCTAGAATCCGAAGTTTTTATCCTATTTGCCTGAAATTGGAAATCTATAGGTATTTTCGGGTCATAAAGAGGTGTGCCGAAAGCGGTGAGTATCGGTCCATATTTTAGTATAGCCCCCATCAGAACGATCTCCTGATTAAACTCCTTGGGTTTCTAGAAACCGTAGTTTTTATCTGATTTGCCAGAAATTGTAAATACTGATCATGAAAATTGTTTTAAACTCAATGTAAAATTTCCAGATTTTACTTCTACAGATTTAAGATTTCAAATCAAGACGTTATTTTATATTTTTCTTGCACACTTACAAGAGATGTTAATGATTCCTCTAAAACTCAAGCAAAAATGGTTCTTATAAATCCAGAATCTGATATAGTCCTCATAGGTGAAATCTTTAAATTTATCTTCGGGAAGTGTCCTCAAGTCCTCTAGCCCTCCTGAAATTTCAAAGGAAACCCTAATATCTGGTTCATGGTGGTGGGTATTTAAGATTCGGCCCGGCCGAACTTACTGCTGTATATACTTGTTTTATATACGCATATACATTACTTCATGTTTTGGGAAAAACTTGCAACATTTTTTCCATGGGGTTAAGTGCTATGTCACGTATGATTAACATAAATTCTTTGTACATGATAACACTCATACGACAAGGGGGTCAAATTAATCGTCAACAACTTTATATAGTATCCAACTATGTATGAAAAATAAGTTTACCACTGCATTTATAAGTAATCGAAATACTGGCATATACATTACACTCAAGAAAAAAATTACTTGGATTTAAATATTTTGTTTTTGATTCCGAGGCAAAGATGCTGCAACTTTAAAATAAAGACATTTTTTCAGTTAGCTTCCAGCCTTAAATATACACTGAAGATAATATTCACGTGATATTAAAGATTACGCAACCTAAATTTTGGGAGGCGAAATTTACAAAATATTGAGGACAAATTTCTTTAAAATAATGAAATTTTAATTAAAATAAAGTTTATAATCTTTGCTTCAACATTTTTTTTTCATAAAATTTAGGACACAAATTGTGTAAATTTGCGTCCCTCCGTTAAAGTCGCATGTCTTTGAACTAAGGCTAATTTTCCTTAAAGTAAAGAAACACATTTTTGATTTAAAGAAATTGAAACTTTAGATTTAAGATAAGAAGGCTTCAAATATAGGCTAAGACTTATTTTGACGATTTAGCGTCTTTGGTTAATTTTTTTTTTTTTTTTGGAATTAAGAAAACAATTTTTACTTTGAAGTATCGGTTATAATTTTGATTTTTATACCCTGCGCCTCACTGTGGAACAGGGTATTATAAGTTAGTGCATATGTTTGCAACACCCAGAAGGAGACGAGATAGACACATGGTGTCTTTGGCAAAAATGCTCAGGGTGGGCGCCTGAGTCGATATATCCATGTCCGTCTGTCCATCTGTCCATGAACACATTTTTGTAATCAAAGTCTAGGTCGCAGTTTTAGTCCAATCGACTTCAAATTTGGCACAAGTATGTATTTTGGCTCAGAATATGACCCTATTGATTTTGGAAGCAATCGGTTCAGATTTAGATATAGCTCTCACCCGATATAACAATGACAAGGGACCTCCTTTTTATAGCCGAGTCCGAACGGCGTTCCACATTGCCGTGAAACCCTCAGAAATGTCACCAGCATTACTGAGGTGGGATAATCCACCGCTGAAAAACTTTTTGGTGTTCGGTCGAAGCAGGAATCGAACCCACGACGTTGTATATGCAAGGCGGGCATGCTAACCATTGCACCACGGTGGCTCCCGTGAATAATTTTTAATATTAGGTCAAGCTTTAAATCTAGACCCTATAAATGTAAAATTAGGATACTGACCTCATTTATCGAATTTTCATTCTGTCATTTAAAGTTATTCAAGTACTACTGAATACCAATTTAAAATTGGCAATTATAAAATACACTTCAAAGTAAAATATATTTTATTAATTCAAAAAAAAAAAAAAACTTTGAAGCTTTTTTTATTATTAATCCAAATATTTTAGTTACATTAAAGATTATTTATTTTTATTCAATTATCGTATTTTTCTTTTTTACTTTAAGAAACATTTTATTTACTTCAAAAATATGCGACCTTTCAATAGGGTGGCAAATTTCAAATATTCCAGTCCCATATTAAAAAAAAAAAAAAATAATCAAGGACTATGCTCTTTCTTTTAATTGTAATTTCTTTACTTTAAAGACATTTTTCCTTATTATTGTGTAAATTGCGTGTCTTAAAATTTAGGATGCATAATCTTTAATATTAGGTCAATATTTTTTTCAGTATACAAAACATATTTTGAAATAGTTTAGATGACACATTAAAACCTAATATTTTTAGGAATTGTTTGTCCAAAATTTGTCCAAAAAATTATGAATTTTTAAATTTGGTCCGATGGTCAGACTAAATGGGATTTGGCTGATTTTGGTCCATTTTCATCAAATCGGTATTTTTTCGAAATTTTCTTAAGAAATAAAATTTTGACAAAAATTTTCTGTAGAAATAAAATTTTGACAAAAATTTCTATAGATATAAAATTTTAACAATATTTTCTATAGAAATAAAATTTGGCCAACATTTTGTACCAAAATAAAATAAACTTTAAAAAATTTTGTATAAGTAAAAAACTACGCAAACATTTTGTAAAGGAAGAAAAGTTTGTAAACATTTTACATAGAAATAAAATTTTGCGATAACTTTCTGTAGAAATAAAATTTTCTATAGAAAACAAATTTTTGACAAAATTTTCTTTACAAATAAAATTTTTCTATAGAAATAAAATTTTGGCTAAATCTTCTATAGTTTTCTATAGAAGTAAAATTGTGACAACATACAAAAGGAAACAAAATTTTGACAAAATTTTCTATAGAAATACAATTTTTACAAAATTTTCTACAGAAATAAAAATTTGACAAAAATTTTCTAAAGAAATAAAATTTTGACAAGATTTTCTATAGAAATAAAATTTTCTATATAAATAAAATGTTGACCAAATTTTCTATAGATATAAATTTTGATCAAATTTTCTATAGAAATAAAAATTTGACCAAATTTTCTATAGAAATAAAATTTTGACCAAATTTTCTATAGAAATAAAATTTTGACCAAATTTTCTATAGAAATAAAATATTCGGAATTACCACATTCCTCATCAGTATCCTTTTTTCGGAAGGTTCAAGTGTGGTTCACTTTGGGTTTAGCGCACTGCCTGAATTTATTCTGATAATTGGTTGATAGTTTTGCTGCAAGTAGAGGATGCTGATGAGGAATGTGGTAATTCCGAAACGCGCTTCCATCCAACCATCTTGTAGTCTATAGGGCTTTGCCCAAATAAATTTGACAAACATTCTTTTCTTCTGTTGGTTAAGCTACTCTTGTAGTTTAGTCAACACGATGGTTTTAAAGCTGAGATCTAAACAACAAATATGATTACAGTACAAACCAACAATAAAAAACAAAACACGAATGAAGTAAGAGGAAGCACGCTCAATATAAACCCAGCCAACTTCACTCAAATCGGTGATTTGATGGTGGCAAAGGAAAAGAAAGATGTTTGTATGAATTTATTTCGGCATAAGCCAGCTATCATAAACCTTTTTTCGGAAGGTTCAAGTGTGGTTCACTTTGGGTTTAGTGGACTGCCTGAATTTATTCTGATAGATGATGCTGATGAGGAATGTGGTAATTCCGAAACGTGCGCCCATCCAACCATCTTGCAGTCTATATGGCTTTGCCCAAATAAATTTGACAAACATTATTTTCCTCTGTTGGTTAAACTACTCTTGTAAAGCTGAAATCTAAACAACAAATATGATTACAGTACAAACCAACAATAAAAAACAAAACAAGAAATAAAATTTTGACCAAATTTTCTATAAAAATAAAATTTTGACCAAATTTTCTATAGAAATAAAATTTTAACAAAATTTTCTATAGAAATAAAATTTTGACCAAATTTTCTACAGAAATAAAATTTTTACAAAAATTTCTATAGAAATAAAATTTTGACATAATTTTCTACAGAAATAAAATTTTGACAAAATTTTCTATAGAAATAAAATTTTGACATAATTTTTTATAGAAATAAAATTTTGGCAAAATTTTCTACAGTAATAAAATTTTGACAAAATTTTCTATAGAAATAAAATTTGGACAAAATTTTCTACAGAAATAAAATTTTGACAAAATTTTCTATAGAAATAAAATGTTTACAAACATTTCTATTGAAATAAATAGAAATAAAAATTTTGAATAGAAATAAAAAATTGACAAAATTTTCTATCGAAGTAGAATTGTGGAAAATTTTTAACTTTTAAATGATATTAATTTAATTTAGTCCGTTGGTAGAAATTTTAGTCCAATTTTGGAAAAATCTTGGTCCAAAATAAAAACTCATTGTGGCAATGCTGAGCAGCAACCACCGACTGCTGTTTTTATATACTTATTTCTATGAGTGTATTTATGGTGTTTTTTAGTTCGATCTCCTGGATCAAGTTTTCCCATTAAAGAATACTGATAGCTTTTATAGGTTAATAAATTATTCTTCCATACAAATTTCGGATCCGCAATTCATTATTTTTATTATTTTTTACTGTTATTATTGAAAAATTCCAGGAGTAAACAATATGTTACCAATCTTCACAAGAATGTACAGACATAAGGATAAACATATTAAAATAAGTAAATTAACACTAAAAACAATGAACACATTAACACTTGTTATTTTTTCATAATAAATGCATCTAAAATAATATTTCTGTACACACCCACAACACATAACAATAACACCATATGTCATTATACCCACCACCATAGGATGGGGGGTATATTAACTTTGTCATTCCGTTTGTAACTCATCGAAATATTGCTCTAAGACCCCATAAAGTATATATATTCTGGGTCGTGGTGAAATTCTGAGTCGATCTGAGCATGTCCGTCCGTCCGTCCGTCCGTCCGTCTGTTGAAATCACGCTAACTTCCGAACGAAACAAGCTATCGACTTGAAACTTGGCACAAGTAGTTGTTATTGATGTAGGTCGGATGGTATTGCAAATGGGCCATGTCGGTCCACTTTTACGTATAGCCCCCATATAAACGGACCCCAAAATTTGGCTTGCGAGGCCTCTAATAGAAGGAAATTTCATCCGATCCGGCTGAAATTCGGTACATGGTGTTAGTATATGGTCTCTAACACCATGCAAAAATTGGTCCACATCGGTCCATAATTATATATAGCCCCCATATAAACCGATCCCCCGATTTGGCTTGCGAGGCCCCTAAGAAAGGCAAATTTCATCCGATCCGGCTGAAATTTGGTACATGGTGGCAGTATATGGTCTCTTACAACCATGCAAAAATTGGTCGAAATTGGTCCATAATTATATATAGCCCCCATATAAACCGATCCCCCGATTTGGCTTGCGAGGCCTCTAAGAGAAGCAAATTTCATCCGATCCGGCTGAAATTTGGTACATGGTGTTAGTATATGCTCTCTAACAACCATGCAAAAATTGGTCGACATCGGTCCATAATTATATATAGCACCCATATAAACCGATCCCCCGATTTGGCTTGCGAGGCCTCTAAGAGAAGCAAATTTCATCCGAACCGGCTTAAATTTGGTACATGGTGTTAGTATATGGTCACTAACAACCATGCAAAAATTGGTGCACATCGGTCCATAATTATATATAGCCCCCATATAAACCGATCCCCCGATTTGGCTTGCGAGGCCTCTAAGAGAAGCAAATTTCATCCGATCCGGCTGAAATTTGGTACGTGATGTTAGTATATGGTCTCTAACAACCATGCAAAAATTGGTCCACATCGGTTCTTAATTATATATAGCCCCCATATAAACCGATCACCACATTTGACCTCCGGAACCTCTTGGAAGACCAAAATTCATCTGATTCAGTTGAAATTTGGTACGTGGTGTTAATATATGGCCTCAAACTCCCATGCAAAAATTGGTCGATATCGGTCCATAATTATATATAGGCCCCATATAAACCGATCCCCAGATTTGACCTCCAGAGCCCCTTGGAAGAGCAAAATTCTTCCCATTCGGTTGGAATTTGGTACGTGATGTTAGTATATGGTATCCAACAACCATGCAGGAATTGGTTCCTATCAGTCCATAATTATATATAGCTCCCATATAAACCGATCCCCAGATTTGACCTCCGGTGCCTTTTGGAGAAGCAAATTTCATCCGATCTGCTTGAAATTTGGTACATTGTGCTATATATGGTCGTTAACAACCATGCCTAACTAGGTCCATATCGGTTATATATGGTCCTCAGATAAATCGATCCCCAATCACACAAAAATTGGTCCATATCAAGTTCATAATTGTATATAGCCCCCATATAAGCGACCCCCATATTTCAATTCTGGCTCTCTACGTACAAAAAGTCCATATCGATTCGTAATTATTTATAGACAACTATACATAACTTTTTTGTCTAATATATACCATGTATGGGCTAAATCACAATTTAGAAAACGATGTTAAGAAGTGTTAAGATACCACAACCCAAGTAATTCTATTGTGGATGACAATCTTTCGTAGAAGTTTCTACGCAATCCATGGTGGTGGGTACATAAGATTCGGCCTGGCCGAACTTGGGGCCGTATATACTTGTTATCTTGTATAATTATTTGTGTTTATGGTCGAAATAACTTTTGTGTTATTAGTCACTTTGCGCCAAAATTAAGTTGCAGCATATGTTACCATTTCCTGGTCATTTAGTTTGTTACAAAGATTAATTTATCCAATATGTTCACTACCGAGGAATGTCTATGTAATTTTCTTTCACTGTAGTCATTTTTTATTTGCTTGTGTTTGATATTAAAGTTAATTCTTTTTATATGATTTAAGTTCAAAATTTATATTCACGTTGTGGTTATGGATGAGAAGATTGAATGAAAGGAAAACTGTATTTGCGACTTAAAAAATTTCCCCACATCTGGATGTGTGCGGTTTATTTACCTTTACATTAACTTTCAGTTTTGATTATATGGGAGGCTTAGAATATCACAAACAATAAACAAATATCTCCCCATATTTGTAATAAAATCTTTTCATATAAAAACTGATGAACCGATGGTTTTTGTTGTTTGTTGAATTGTAACTGCATTCACACGTTAGTCGTACATATTGAGGTGACATATAAAGTCATTTAAGGAGGATGTCCCAACCACACCAATTGATAATTCGCACACGACTAACTGGTTTTAACTTGGCTAACAAGAATTCTATCTACTGGCAAATACAAGGCGATTATGGATGATTACATTCGTTTCAACAAAACAAACATAAACAAATGAAATCGGCTCTCTGAGATTAACAAGGAGGCCGTTATCACTATTTGTTGTTTGTACTAAATTTTTAAAGAGAATATAACATTCAGTGATGCCAACTCCGGAAGGGCAAAAAGCGCCAAAAAAATATTTTAAAAATTCTAACATGACAGTTCCCACTACTAAAACTACTCCAGTCAGCCGAAATTCAAAGAGCTACTACTAAAAAAAAACTTCCAAAGATGCATTATAGAACTTTTGGGTATTGAACGGCTATCCAAGTGTACATCTTTATAATTGTTAATGCTTATTTTACACTCATTCCATTAATTTTTTATCAGTAATATGTTTTTTCCGAGGAGAAAATAAATGTTTCGACATTAAATTTGCTGGGAGTCTATTTCTTATTTCTATTATGAGTGTTTTTGTGAATTTAATACTAACGTTTTTAATGCCATCTTTATCATGTTCAGAAATTCTGCACTCGTTGCTAGACTTTTAAAAATAATAGCAATATTGATTAAAACAGGATCAACACCACCTTCATAACAATAAAATTCCATGGCAATATAGTTGAGTTTCTTTAGCTTTTGACAGTCTAATCAGAATTTTTGTATTAAAAGATGTCGATTATACTCAATACTGTTCAAATTGAAAAAAGCTCCAAAAGCACTAAATGAAAAGGTCAGAAAGCACCAAGTTGGTGCATTTTTTTGAGAAGGCACTAAAAAGACAATTTGGTGATTTTTGGAAATCGAAAAGTACTAAATGTGATGCTAAAAGCACCAAATTGGCATCACTGCTAACATTTGGAGAGAGAGAGAAAGAGGGAGAGAAAAGACTGTAATTTATATACACACAAAAAATTTTTTCTCTGATTCAATCACCAAATTAATTGATCCAATTAATTTTTTAATTGAAATGTCTTCAATCACGAAAATGATAGTATCAATCACAGTTTTAATTGGGCATAGAAAAAATTCTTGATTAAAAAATTAATTGATTTTTTCAGCAAAATTCAATTAATTTTTTAATTGATTCAATTAAAAATTTAATTGATGTTGATTGCAAAACGCAATTAATTTATTAATTAAAAAAGGTAACTATTTTTAATTACTTAGTTAGATTGGCTTAGAGTTTTTATTTGGATTAACAAATGATTGTTTGAAATACATTTTTAATTAAAAAAGTAAAAAAAATCAGCATTTTTTTTTAACTGAATTAGTCTTCCGAATTTGATTAAAAAGTTAATTGTATCAATTAATTTTTTAATTAAACATTTTAAAAATTTCAATCATTGACTTAATTAACTTAATGTTTCTATCATGATTAAAAAGTTAATTGTATCAATTAATTTATTAATTGAAAAAAATTTCAACTTCAATTAACTTTTTATTTGGAAATATTTTGGTGATATTTTTTCTGTGTATATATCAAAACGAAGAGAGCGTCATTTAGTTTTTTTGGATCAGTGCTGCCGCTACTACTTCAATCGAAGTATTTTGCTTCATTTTCACAAAATTTACTTCGTCACTCCTTCTTCCAAAAATCTGCTTCACTTTTTGTTCTGCTTCAAATTTTTACATTCTTCCCCATATTACCTAATTGTTTTTCTTATTCCTTTAATTACGATGAACATAGCGGTTTTAATCATTGAATTATTAATTATTAACCGATGTGGACCAATTTTTGCATAGTGGTTAGAGATCATATACTTACACAATGTACCAAATTTCTCTTAGAGGCTCCGCAAGCCAAATCGGTTGATCAGTTTATATGGGGGCTATATATAATTATGGACCGATGTGGACCAATTTTTGCATGGTTGTTAGAGATCATATGCTGCAACCATGTACCAAATTTCAGCTGGATCGGATGAAATTTGCTTCTCTTAGAGTTCCCGCAAGCCAAATTTGGGGTCCGTTTATAAGGGGGCTATACGTAAAAGTGGACCGATATGGCCCAATACCATCCGACCAACATCAATAACAACTACTTGTGCCAAGTTTGAAGTCGATAGCTTCTTTCGTTCGGAAGTTAGCGTGATTTCAATAGACGGACGGAAGGACGGACATGCTCAGATCGACTCAGAATTTCACCACGACCCAGAATATATATACTTTATGGGGTCTTAGAGCAATATTTCGATGTGTTACAAACGGAATGACAAAGTTAATATACCCCATCCTATGGTGGAGGATATAATAAAATGAATTCTATTGTTTTGTTTTCAAAAATGTATGCTACTTCAATTGTATTCAATCTACTCCACTTCTTTCCAAAATCTACTTCACTCAATTTTTCACTAGCGGCAGCACTGCTTTGGATCCTATACACCAGGGAAGGTATTTTTTGAGCGAAAAAGTATTTTTTACTACATTTCAACAAAAGATTATTGTCAAGAGCTCCCTTAGAATCCTCCATTTTAAATATTTTTTTTAGTTCTATATCCGCTTACCACAATTGTTTTGTAAATTGGTAGAATTCATGGGACTTCATAAATTTTCTATAGATAAATAAAAATACATTTTTAGCAAAATTTTCTATTGAAATAAAATGTTGACAAAAGTTTCCATAGAAATAAAATTTTGACCAAATTCTATAGAAATAAAATTTTGGTAAAATTTTCTATAGAATAAAGTTTTCAAAAAAAAAATGTTGACCAAATGTCTAGAAAAATAAAATTTGGACAAAATTTTCTATAGAAATAAAATATTGACCAAATTTTCTATAAAAATAAAATTTTTATAAATTTTTTGAAATTAAATTTGGCAAAAGTTTCTATAGAAATAAAATTTTGGTAAATTTTCTATAGAAATAAAATTTAAAAAAAAAAATTTACCAAATTGTCTAGAAAAATAAAATTTTGACAAAATTTTCTATAGAAATAAATTTTTGACAAAATTTTCTATAGAAATAAAATGTTGACAAAATTTTCTATAAAAACAAAATTTAGACAAAATTTTCTATAAAAATAAAATTTGGACAAAATTTTCTATAAAAATAAAATTTGGACAAAATTTTCTATAGAAATAAAATTTTGACAAACTTTTCTATAGATATAGAACTTGGACAAAATTTTCTATAGAAATAAAATTTTAACAAAATTTTCTATAGCAATAAAATTTTGACAAAATTTTCCATAGAAATAAAATTTGGCAAAATTTTTTATAGAAGTAAAATTTTGACAAAATTTTTTATAGAAGTAAAATGTTGACAAAAAATAAAAGTTTGGCAAAATTTTACAAAAGGAAAAAGTTGATCGATCATGCGATAGAGAATTTCACTCATACGATGCTTTTTTGTAGTAACTTGGCTTGGTACAACTTCTCAATAGTGACGTCACTTTTGCGACGAGTTGTGGATATCGTATTGATATTGATTCTCAATTTGTTCCCAATAAACACAGGATGAGCGTTTTTCAAATGCAACAAATTTTCAGTTTGAGGGTAAATATAATTTTCAACATAAATTCAACTTGACTTGAAATAGCTCATCTTCAATACATCTTCAAATTGTTTGCGAATTACTTCCAATTTGCCAAAATGTTGACGAAATCTTTGAAAAGTTGTTGAAGATAATATGAGAAAACTTTGACAAAACACTACCCTAAAATGCAACGAAAAAACCATGTGGTTTTCAATACTTATTTGTGCAACGAAGTTCGTGGTCAATTGCAAGAAATAAAAAATGGAAAATTGTAGACAAATAACCAAATAGTTTATAAAAACAGGTAAGTGAAAATAAAAAATGAAATAAAACTTTAAGGAAGTCACTAAATGTATATCTCTTTGCAGAAAACTAAAATTATGGATTCTACGTTCTTGAAAACATTAAAAAGCTGACCGATGAAAAAATGGTAACTGGAACTGCTTCAAATAGTTTATAATAATTGGTACGGCAATATGAAAAATTAAATCAAAACTTTAGAGAATTCACTAAATTTAAATCTCTTTGCAGAAAACCAAAATCTTTGGATGCTACATTCTTGCAAACATTAAGAAGCTGACCAATGATGAGTGGCTTATCGACAAGAAAAAGTTTCCAGAAACATTACAAGTGCAACCAATTAAAATTGTTAAAAACAACAAATTGTTGAAATCAACAACTTCTGGATGAGAATGGGCATCACATCGTCAGTTTAATTCATATGCTATTATCAGTTTAAAATGGATATTTTGTGAATTCCTTCTGCTGGAAATCAATTCTAACACGCGGTCCAGTACGTTCCTAATTTCAACTTGCCCGCATGTTAATAAATTTTAATGCTGTTTTATGACACCAAAAGGAAGGAAAACGAATTATCAATGCAAAAGTGTTTACTAATAATGTTATTTAAAGATATTTAAAGTTTTGTTGTTTGTTTGTTTTTTTTTTTTGTTCTTATTTGTTGATATGTTTAATAAGATTATTATTTATCAATTGGTATTTTAGTGTATTATGTAGTGTAGTGTATTATTATATATTTTATTTTGATGAAAATGAATAAATTATACAAAATTCATAGAATTTTGGCTTTGGCTTTCAATTTGAAGTGGTGATATCATTCATACGAATTTAGGTTGAAAAGTATTTGCAACGATGTTAATTTTGAATATGACTCGCATCGAAAATTGTTTGACAAATTATTGAGTAGCGATGCATTTTAATTTGAGGATAACACTTGAGATATTATTGCTAATGTGTTTAATTTCACTGTTGAGGGTAATGTCTGTTTTTTGTTGAGAACGCGATTTTCTCAACAATTTCTCAACTTGAATATTACCCTAATCCTTTGAAAAAATGTTTGAAAAATTGTTGAAATTTAGCATTTTTCAAACGTTTGTGTTTATTGGGTTTAAACAACTTTTCAAATTAAACGGAATTTTTATTAGAGAATGTGTTCAAAGCAAGCAACTTTTAAGGCCAGTTCATTTTATTCTGAGGATAGGGTTCTCCCCCCAATTGTTCCGATTTTCCATATTGTTACGTTTTTATATTGAGGCGTGTTTAATAAAACAATAATTAAAACACAGTTCTTTTCAAATAACGACAATCTACAATTTATTTGTTTAACTGATAGGTTTCACTTATTTGCTCTACGATGTGTACTGTATAAACTTTAGCTTAAGACTGACTAGAAAATAAAGAAATGATTTGGCAAGTGATGACGTAATTTGACCCTTACAATTTGAAATTTTAAATTAACGGAAACTAATTTGAATAAACTTAAATCTAGAAATATCAAATTCGTAACAATATGAAAATGCTTATTTTTGTATTTATTGGGTTTATTCTCTGAATTCCGTGCAAAATATTTCATATCTGTCGCAATGTTAGTTTACCATTTAATGCGCCTTACAGACTATCAGTTATTCCGGACGGAATGTCGGTGTTTGTAAAGAATCTTACAGTGTGTCGGATCGATACGACTTGTCGGCGATGACTAAATAATCGGTAAATGTGTTATCGATCGGTAAATGTGTTATGCCTTTGGCATAATCGATACCATAAACATGCCTATATATGTGCACAATATATAGGATATGTTCGACACGAGATCTGTCGTTCGGCATAACTGATAGTCTATAAAGCGCATAACAAGGAATTATTCGGTAAGTCTACTTTAGATATTCGGGAGGCCAATTGAAATCATCTGTTTGCAGAAAGACGACAACATGGCAACACTGCTATTCTTTAAATCCAATCACCTGTAAATAACATCTGTTAGCATTAGAGATACGTTCTGT
Organism: Haematobia irritans; assembly: GCF_050003625.1. Lineage (NCBI taxonomy): Eukaryota > Metazoa > Arthropoda > Insecta > Diptera > Muscidae > Haematobia > Haematobia irritans. The sequence continues at coordinate 199,580,920 of NC_134399.1, read as the reverse complement.
TCATCGCGGCTATTGCTATTAAGTCTCTTTTTTAATTTATTTATTTTATATTTTCCTGACAAATTCTTCGTGTTACTATCGTTGAATGCTATGAAACTATTTTTATGTTGAAAATGACTACGAAACTTGTATTATTTGTTTGTATTATTTTATTCTCTTTCCTTGTATTAACGGTGAAGTCGGAATCATGTAAAAACATAACGAGGGAAGACATAGAGAGCCACTTGTCAACTAAAACTCCATATAGAACTATAGCAAATTTCAATGACCAGCCATTGGTAATGAAAGGTATGTGGGTTTTGCAATTATAAAATTACATACAATTATCTTTCTACGAACTAGGATGCCGGCCGATTCGATTGTGGGCTATTATACGTCATGGAACCAGAAATCCCAGCAAGAAAGTCATAAAGCAAGCCAAAACGAAATTAATGGCCATTAAAGAAGAACTCATAACAAAGAGAGATAGTGATTTATGTCCAGAATTTCTACAACGTTTAAATTTCTGGCAATTTAATGTCACATCGGAGGAAGAGAAGTTTCTGGTTGCCGAAGGTGAAGATGAACTCATAGAATTGGCAGAACGAATGCAAAAGCGATTCCCCCAACTTCTTCCCGAGGATTATGACCCGAATATGTTCTACTTCAAATATACTGCAACGCAGAGAACTTTGAAGAGTGCTCAAAGTTTTGCCACCGGTTTATTTGGAAGGCATAAAATTGGAGAAATCGTTTATCCGGAAGCATTGCATAAAGATCCAGTGTTACGGGTAAGTGAGATTAAAATTGCAATTATTCTATTGATTAACCAAAAGATTTAGAGACAAATTCAGCAGATTTTTTAGAAACTGTGTATCTATTTGTGTTGTGAAATAAATCTAACGATGTGTCGTTGTGAAATAAATTTGACGTATTAATAGGAAATCGGATAATACACGTACTTTCGGAACAATATCTAGTTTGCGAATTGTTACTTTTGATCATTCCTATTCAAGTTATAGTAAATTTTGACAAGAAAAATAAATTCATAACTTTATTTTTCAGGGACTTATACTTATTTAATTTTTAATCATCTGATATTAGACAATCTAGGTGTGTCCGTCGGTCTGTATATAAACGCCAAGCCTTCAACAGCATATAAAGTCCACGTCAATTAATATTTTGCTATAGCCCCTATATAGCCCAATTCCAAAATTTTTTTAATCAAAATATTCGAATTTTTTCTGATATGTCTGAAATTTTAAATTTATTTCTTGAGTGTCTTGAAATGACGACCTTAATACGATTTGTCATTTATATATGGGGTTATTTAGACTCAATTACAAATGTGCTTTAGATTGCCAAATATAGCCTTCATGTTGAAGGTTGTATCTGTATCTGCGAATTTTTTAGTTAGAATCTGGTGCTATTTTAAAGTCATAAAAATATGTGAGCTAATATGTTATATGAGATTGATCTTATCTTGATGTACTAAAGATGATCAATATTGATTAAGATTTCATTTTTGGGCGTAAAGAATTAGCGATTGATGGTGTTGTTCTAAAGATCTATGTCTTACAACGGCATACCTATTAGATTTGCAACTGAAATTAACTCAATTATAAACTCACATGTAAACAGAATGACATTGGTCAAATACATGTTTCACTTTGTATTCATGGGATCAAATGAGCATTTTTAAATGAAATAGCGAACATATTATATGAGCCGTCGACATTTTATTGAAGTCTCAAAGAGTCAGCTGATTCCTCCCTGCACATACTGTAGATAGCGGATATAAAAAATGAAGAAATACAATTTATTTTGCTACATTCGTTTCTTTTCTTATTTACAAAAAAATTTTGTTTTATTTCTTATTGGAATATATTTTATAAAAATTCGGTTGTAAAAAGAAAATGAAAAAATTCGTTTTTTAGTTTTCAAATATTTTAATTTAATTTAATTTATTTATTTTCATATGTAACTAAGCCTTACAAAGGCCTTATACAGTTACTTAAATCAACATTTTAAATACTACTCAAAACAATTCTCTTATTTCTAACATTAATATACTAACAATAATACAACAACAGGATACTACTCTATTATTTTTAATAAAATAACAATAGAAATTTAATAACTTATATAAAATAAATTAAAAAGAAATTGGCCATTAGTTTCATAATTGATAAGCTGGATTAATTTTTTTGTTTATCTTTGAGAGATTGATTTATATTTCTGATTATATAAAAAGGTAGATTTTATCATTGTGAAACCATATATTGTTTTAAAAACTGTTTATGTCTTGCTTATTGCGTGATTTACTTGTAGTGCCTGACATCTCCACTTGTTTGTCTTCCGATTCCTTTTCTTATATTTTCCCTATTAAAAAAATGCATTCTAGTGTAGTCTTTGAACAATGAATAGGGTTCGTCTCATAACCAATTTTTTATAGAAGTTTTTTCATATGGTAAACATTTTTCGTGCATAAAAAACACAAAGAAGACAGGTGTTTTGATAAAATTTTCTTATATGCGTTTTTTCTTATATGAGATGTGCTTATATCCGTTACATACTGTACCTATTTCAAATATACCATTTACATCGTCTGTCATTAGCAGAGAGAATAAAAAGACAAGAGGACGAAACTGTGAAGCGAAACTGCGTCAGTAGGTGGCAGTCATTAGGAAAATTTTCTCTAATATCATGCAGTTTTTTGTCGGCGCTTCTCTCAAATATGATACAGCTTGCGTCACCGGCTTTACGAAACGTAATAGGATTTAGAACCTACTTTGTAATAACAAATGTTCTTTTTTTATAAATGTTTTCATTCCATTAAATTTTTTGGCAGACAGTTTGAAATTATAACTGCCGATGCTTTTATAAAGAATTTATCAAAACAGCGCTTCGACCGCAACGTCGGTTATACCAAAGCTGCAGGCATTGTGCGACATCTATACGGTTGACATTTGTTTTCTTCGCAGAAGAGAACTTTTCGTCCTCTTCATTTTCATTCTCTCTGTTGAATCATTTAAAATCTTCGTCTTTGATCAGTGTTGCCAAAACTCGTTCAGTAATAAAGCCAAAATGATTGTTATAGCCCATTCACATTACGCTCGAAATCCATTAAAAGTGGATTTGAAATCCCTTTTATGTAATTCTTATTTTTTTATAAATACTGGAATATTTGATTGAAATTTTGTGGGTAGAATAATGCTACACATGGAAAATTAATAATTAAAAAAATGCCGAATGCTAAATAAAAATTTTGCGGCTTAATTTATGTTGAATTCTTAAAAAAATCGTTCTTTAGCAATATTGTCTAATAATTGAAATGTGTAGATCGTCCCATAAAAGGAAGTTATGAGGATGTGCAAATCAGAAATCCATATTATTATAATAAATATTGAGTAATTATAGGCTCATATATATGAGCCAAAATATCATCACATGTACTAGACTTCAATAATGTACTTCGTACAACAACAGTCTCGAATGCGCATAGTAGATGATCAATGCATATCAAAGAATGAAGCTGCCGAATCGCTCCGCCGATTTTAGCCGCCACGGACCAGGGTATACTCGCTGTCAAACTAAAACATCTCAACTCGTTGTGAACCGTGAAACGTTTTGGAAAAACGAATACGGAAAACAAATGAGTGGGAACATGAGATATTGGCTCCGAAATATCGAGAATCACAAATTATTAATTATCACAAATTTTTACTGGAAGTAGAGGTGTGCGCGTGACTGAAATTTCACTCACACTCACGCACATTCACGAAGCAATATGTTTATTCACGCACGCTCACGCACAATACGTGTGGTAGCCAATCCCACTCACACACATTCACGAAATGAATGAGCGTACTCACGCACGCTCACGCACGAACTACTTTTAAAGACTCACACTCACGCACGATTCACGACAATTCACGTGATTCACGACAAATTCACGAGACATACGACATTTTCCAAACGGAAATCAGCAAAGGTAACAAAATTCAAAAATAGAATATAGTTCGAGAGCTAATTAATTTCAGTTAACATACGAGTGTGAATTAAATCTTGATTTTTTTCGTGAGCGTGATTTTGCAGAAATTTTATTCACGCACACTCACGAACCGATTTTATTTATCACTCACGCACGACATATTCATTTTAGTCCCATTCACGCACATTCACGAGAGTTCCTTCAACTTTTGTTCACGACTCACGTGTTTCACGTGTGTTACGAAAATTTCGTGTCACGCGCACACATCTAACTGGAAGTCGTTCGTTTACATCGAAAAGCCAGCAAAAGAGAGCCGGAGAGAGAATACGTTTGACAGTTATGAGATAGAGAAATTGCTAGTTTTTGCCATAGACTGTAGACTTTAGATAGATGAGCCATGAGTGTCAAACTATTTTTGACAGTTCCGAAGATTAAGAATAAACGAGAAAAATAAGAGGACGCTTACAATCTCTTTCGTTTTCCTTTTTGTAGTTTGCCAATTTTACACAAAATTAGAACGTGTATGATGCAACAGAGGATTTATAAATAAATTAATATATTAAAAGTTCATATTTGAACAAAAAATTGTGACCAAAATCGCGAAAATACGAAATTTAATTTTGAGCAGGGTCTATGGTTCTTGCCAGAGATTTCCCCAGTAAAATCTGGCAACCCATAGCATACGTTGTCAGCTGGTTGTTGATAACAAAGCACCAGCATGATACAATGATTATAAGGTAGCCTTATTCCGTCAGGTGACTTTGAACGGCTCATCATAATGTCGAAAATATTGTTGACATTTTTAAAGTATGTTGTAATTAACGTCTTAAATTTAAATTGTATTTGAAATTCGGAGAAACAAAATTCAACGGAAAATGCGAAAGTGTTGTCTGGATACAGAAATTCCAAAATTATTGAACGCGGTTGAATATTTTCACTCACAATGTATTTCCATACCAAACAGAAAAACATTTCTTATGAGCAACACAAAATCAAAACAAACATTTTTGTATTTGTTTATTTACTTTTTACCGACGTTTAGTTTGACGTTATGATGAGCTGCTTTTATGGTTTTGTTGTTATTTTTGTTCTACAGAGGCTACCTTACAATCATTGTATCATGAGCACCAGTACAATGTACATGTTCCGCAACTGCAATTGGAGGTTAAAAAAAACAGGATCCGTTTTTGTTTTAGTTGTTTTAGAAGCTCAAAATTTGAATATGCAAATAGTTACTGGATGCCGTTCGAGTACTTTTCAGGAAATAGAGTAAAATACACGCTCCCTCTCGTGCTAGATTTTACTGAAAAAGTACGCGAACAGACCTAATATAAATGTTAAATTTAGCAAAAAAATTCTAAAATGGTCACACTGATTTCAATTGACACAAGTCAGCGTTGTCATGTGTTTTATATTAAATCCCCAAAACGTAACGGCGCTTTAATCGACCCGTTTTCAAGTCTGCCATGTTCTTATCTCATCTGTAATGCGTCTGAACGGCCCTTGTGTCGCAAATTATGAGGTCTTTATTGCACAAGGGTGGCATCTCCATGACTTATGCACCAATTAGTGTCACAATCAATAAGTGAGAAAAAAAGTAGAAACTGCGTATATCTTCAAACGTGGTTTATTTTCCCGCATCATATATAAGGAAAAAACGTTTGTTTTCATTAGTTCTACTTAAGAGAATACCGTCTTAGTACGGTGCCAATGTTATTGTTAGCAAAATCGTGATTAAATCTTTTCAAAACGCTGACGCTATTAAGAACTTTGAGAATTTATTTTTAAACAATTTTGTGGTTATGTTTTGAAAGCAAAATTGCTGCACTACCACTACCGTGAGCCATATTTTGTTTGGTTTTACGAAACAACTTCATACTCGTAGAAGATACTAAACGAAAACCTTCAGGATTTATTGAGCTGGTTGTGGAGCAGTTATGGCAGCATCGAAAAATGCATGTTGAAGGAAGACTCTTCAGAAAATAGAGGCTAGCCGCATAACAACGCCCACCAACAATAATGCGTAATGCAACGCAATAGAGGTCTGTTCTTCTAACGCAATTGTAAGGAACTCTTGCTTGTGATTTAAGCAAACTTTTTAAAGAACGCAGTTTATGGCAATTTTCTGTGAGAATGTTTGAAGCACAATACGTCAATGCTTCAACTACCTCCACCGCCAGTGTGACCGTGTCCTCAGTAAGCAATAATAGTCCTAATTGTCCTTCAACATTAGCATCGCCCACTTCCTATGGATCTGCAAGTTCCCTGGTTACATCCACCATATCGACTATGGTCAATAGCATTGTTGCCGCTAAGAGCGTTTCAGGCAGTAGTCCCAGTGGCGGAGCTGGTACCAGTAGCAATGTACGCAAAACATCCTTCTGTGAGAGTCAACAACATCTCAAGTACTTGCAACAGTTGACACTGAGTGAAAACTTAGAATTGTTTCCAGATCATCGGTGTCCTCTGTGTTTTCAAGCCAAGCGTCATCATGAGGCCATAGAGGCTGTAAAATATGAACGTCAACCTTGGCGTATACGTGAACGAATGAAAACAGCCAGTGTGGCTTTGGTGTTGTGCCTCAATATTGGAGTTGATCCGCCAGATGTTATTAAAATTCAACCTTGTGCCCGCCTGGAATGTTGGATTGATCCATCCTCGGTGTCTGCACCAAAAGCCATGGATCTCATTGGATCCAATTTGCAAATGCAATATGAACGATGGCAGCCTAGAGCACGCTACAAGAAATGCCATGATCCGACAGTGGAGGATGTGAAGAAGCTCTGTACATCATTACGTCGCAATGCCAAAGGTGAAAGAATTCTTTTCCATTACAATGGTCATGGAGTACCAAAACCTACTGCAAATGGAGAAATCTGGGTTTTCAATAAAACTTTTACACAATACATACCCCTGAGTATATTTGAATTGCAAACCTGGATGGCTGCCCCATCGATTTACGTCTATGACTGTTCAAATGCCGGTATAATCATTCAATCATTTCTTCAATTTGCCGAGCAACATGAAAGGGAAATGGAAAAGGCCATTGCTGCATCCAATCAACGTGTTCCACCAGGCGGTCAGGCACCTTCTTTACCGCCAATGGTTAGCTATAAGAATTGTATACATTTAGCCGCATGTTCAGTGGGAGAAATCCTGCCTATGAATGCCCAATTGCCAGCCGACTTATTTACATCTTGTCTTACCACGCCCATAAACATAGCTCTCAAGTGGTATACTATGCGGGAGAAATTTGGCTTAGTGCCCCGTTTGCATAATGAGTTCATCGATAAAATACCGGGCAAAGTCAATGACCGACGAACCATGATGGGCGAGCTTAATTGGGTGTTTACGGCCATTACGGATACCATAGCTTGGAATACCTTGCCACGAGAGCTATTTCAAAAATTATTCCGCCAGGATTTACTGGTGGCCAGCCTGTTCCGTAATTTTCTGTTGGCCGAGCGTATTCTCAGATCGCATGACTGTACACCTGTATCGCATCCTGCCCTGCCTCCATGTTTCCGCCATCCCATGTGGACTGCTTGGGATTTGGTGGTTGATTTAGCTCTCCAACAACTGCCCGATATATTGGAACGAGGAGCACCCTATAAACAATTGCCATTTTTTGAAGAGCAACTTACCGCATTTCAGGTGTGGTTAGATCGTGAATCAGAATCACGTACACCTCCTGAACAGTTGCCGATAGTTTTGCAAGTACTGCTGTCTCAAGTCCATCGTTTGAGGGCCTTAGAACTTTTGGCAAGATTCCTAGATCTGGGGCCCTGGGCAGTAAATTTAGCCCTAGGTGTGGGTATATTTCCCTATGTACTTAAACTTTTGCAAAGTTCAGCCAAAGAACTCCGACCCGTTTTGGTATTTATTTGGGCCAAGATTTTGGCGGTGGACCCCAGCTGCCAAGTGGATTTGGTCAAGGATCATAAATATTTTTTGGCAGTACTGCAGGATACCTCTGTCGCCAAGGAATATCGCACATTATCTGCCTTTGTTTTGGCCTGTATAGTAAACAACTTTCTTTTGGGCCAGACTAGTGCTTTGCAAGGATCTTTGGTTTCGATTTGTCTAGAGCAACTAAATGATGAAAGTTGGCTCTTACGTCAATGGCTGGCCATTTGCTTAGGTAATTTAAAATGTTTAGTTAATTCATATTCCAATACTTGACTCCCATATCATTCTTTTGTATTAAAGGGATGCTTTGGCATAATTTTGAAAAAGCCCGGTGGTCTGGCGTACGCGATTTAGCCCATGAAAAATTGTATCCTTTGCTAAAGGATCCCATACCGGAGGTCCGAGCTGCAGCTGTGTTTGCTTTGGGTACATTCATAAGCTCCGTAACAGATAGATCAGAGGAGCATGCTAATAATATTGACCGCATCATAGCCATAACGTTGCTAGAAAATGTGGCAGAGGATATGTCTCCCTTGGTTCGTTTGGAATTAGCCGCTGCCCTCCAATGGATGGTATTGCTTTTCGAGTCTCAATTTGTCACGGTTTATATGCAGGAGCACATGTCATCGCCTTCAGTAACAAGTGAACGTAGTGCCAGTGTTAGTCATGTTATACCTGGAGCCTCAATCTTAAACACCAGTGGTGGTCATGGTTTTCATCATCACCATTCCACTCATAGTCTGGAAAGACATGCTACCATGCGGCGTGGCGTTAGTTCAAGTTCAATCTCAAACATCAGCTCATCTGCCATACCATTTCAATCGATATTTTTAAAGTTATGGCAGGGCATCTATCAATTAAGCCATGATCCATTCCCCAAAGTAGCTGAGACGGCACGAGAAATCATTGGTTTTATAAAAAATGCAGCACTATTATTGATTACAGCGAAAGAGGCAGCCAATGAGAAATGCATTAGTCTGAGTGTCAGTTTACCTCCAAGTCCCAATACCCGCGTTTCATATTTGGGCGGTGGAGGAGGATCGGGTGAGTCACCGCCTGTTGGAGGCGGCAATCAAGGAGCAGGTCAGGGAAATACCAGTCCATGGGCATCTAAATTACGAAATATGAACGACCCACAAGCGATGCTACATCGTAAACTTCGCACAACTTCCATGAACGATGAGACAGACAGTGGAGCACCACAGATTTCAATAGCCATGACCGAACCTGGATGTGGTAATGGTGGCGATGGTTCTGCTTCTGGCCATAGCAGTACCAGTGATACAAATTTCGAGTCAAAATCACATAATTTAAAACCTATTGTTACAACAGAATTCATACCGTGGGCCATATCGTACTTCACAAGGCCAGGAAAACATCGGTATGCTGCCGATAAAAATAGTGAACGTGTTCAAATTTTCCCTGTTGACAAAAATGCGCCAATACTGCGTGCAAGGGAATGTCGTTTCCAAAGGAATCGACAAATCCGTAGTCAAGCACGTAATCAACAATTAAGATCTCTACGCATTGACACACAAAGCTGGGTGCGAAGAACCCAATCAACACCTTCGATTGTTCGGCTGCTACCCTATGAACAACAAATTGCTGTTGCTTATCGTGAGAAGGTACTTCTTTACGACTGGCAACGCAATACTGTAAGAACATTTACACCCACATCAGTGCCATCAGGAGTTGGAGGATCTACGTCACGCAATAGAACATCTTCAGCCTCGCCGCCAGCCCATGTTCCCCAAAACAACAGCGTTGCGCGAGTAAGTGCCATTGAGTTTCTAAATTCTCAAGATATGCCACTCACTCTAGTGGGTCATGAAGATGGTGTGGTTCGCATTTGGCAACCAAATTCTGGTAACGCAAGCGATGACCAAAGTCGTGATTGTCCCGGACGTTTGGTGACAGCCTGGGTGGCCCTACCCGCCTTGCAGGCATCATATTTGGGTACTTCCCCCAGCTTGGGTGGCTCTTCATCGAAATACACACGCAAAGATATAATTGGCGATGGATGTGGTTTAGTTACAGCCTGGCAACAGTGCTCACAACAATTGGTGGTGGCCGGAGGTTCAAGTCGTTTTATCCGCATCTGGGATGTGGAGCGTGAATTGCGTCTAAGTGATATACCCATTGGTAGTGAACACAGTATACGTGTCCTATCGCCCTTTGCAAATAATATGGCCAGTGATCTGATTGTGGGTGGTTGTGGCGATGGCAGTGTAAGGCTCTACGACAAACGTTGTGCTCCTCAAGAGGCTCGTATTTGTGTATATCGCGAACACACCGGTGCAATACTCACAGCTTGTCTACGCGATGTACAGACAACTCTTGTCACTGGATGTTCGCAGGGTAAAATAAGTGTTATAGATTTGCGTTCAAAAATGTCCAATGGTGTTCTAAGTCAATGGGAGGCTGGCAATGATGTCACGGCCATTGCATCACATCAATCGACTGATATGATAGCAGCTGGAAGTGCTAATAAGATTACGATTTATAGTAGTCAGCAAGGAGGACGTGTACTAAGTACATTGCGCAGTAATGACAGCTTCATGGGCCCCAAGATAGGTCATCCAACATGTCTGTCTTTCCATTTACACAAAATATCTTTAGCTGTAGGTTTTGTAGACAATACGGTGGCTGTGTATGAACCATCACCAGGTACTTAAAGATATGACACACTCAGAGAAAAAATCTGGTAATAATGGTGAGGCTATTGTAATTATTTTGCAATAGTAGAAAACGTCTTTAGTTTGCTGAATATTAGTTTTCTTTGAAGCTGTATGAAATATGGACATTTGATTTTTTCGAATTTGACCACTAATAAATTTTCGAAGACAAGAGAAAATAATAATTTAATGTCTCATAATTCATCAGTATCAACCGTTTTTCTTTGTTCAGTAGTAATTTTGCTGTTTTTGCAGCTGAGATTGCTTGTCCTTTCTAAGCAGGCAAAATATGTCTGTTTTGAAAGCGAATAGTTTTTTTGTTCATGTTCTATAAGCGAACCGTTTTTGGCTGTTTGCAAAGCGAGCCGTTTTTGGCTCATGTTTTATAAGCAAACCGCTTTGCTGTTATTACAGTTTGTTTTCTTTTGAGTGTATAAAACATTTTCCCATAGTGTAATTTTTTCATATGATATATTTTCTACAACATTTAATAATTATTACCTTTTTTTGTTTTTTAGTTCTATAAATTATGTAGTCGCTGGCAAAGTGATGTCGATGATAATCCTCAAACATTTGATAATGTGCGTAAATTCTTGCAAAGCGAACAAATGTTGGATGCCATTAAACAACTTCAAAATAAAACCAAACTCTCTCATCTGGATGCAAACACTATACGCTTAATATACACAATTTGTGGTTTTGAAACGGCATGGCAGAGACGCAAGGAACCTTCCGTTTGGTGTCAGTTATTTGATCGTCATACCATGAAAATCCTAGAATTTGCAGAAGATTTGGAATACTATTGGAATGATGGTTATGGCTATGAATTAACACATCGTATTGCTTGTCCAGCTATTGAAAATATGTTCAAACATATTGAGTGAGTTAAACAATCTCATTTTCTAAAGTAAATGAATTTAATCGTATAAACTTTTTTTTTTGTTTTAGCCCACAATCCTCATTACCAAATTCGACGTTTTATTTTACACACTCCGGAACACTACTCAAACTTCTAGCTCATTTGGGTCTTTACAATGATCAAAAGCCACTAACCTATCAGGATTTCGATAAACAACGTAAATGGCGAACTAGTGTAATTGATGCTTTTGCTAGCAATGTGGCTTTCGTCCTGTATGAGTAAGTACTTTTGGTATTATCATATTTTCTTATCAGGGTTGAACAGAAATAGAAATTGAGTAGACTTTAATGAATGCTATGAGAATTTTGTAATCTTCGAAAGGGCTTATAATTTATTGATAAAGCAACCACCTATTTTCTAAACATTATGGCCAAAATATGAGTTCAAAGGTAAAATGCCCAAAGCGATTTTATTATTTTTATTATTTTATTATTCTCTTCAATGACCTTTGCATTAATTTTTATGTAATTAGAACACATTTATTAATATTGAAAGTGCATTAGCTAATGGTGAACCAAGTAAAACCACTGAGAGAAGCTATGATATCCTCAGAATTGTAACCATCCTTACATACACTTGATGAGTTACTCGTGAAATAATTTGATTTTTGAACCGAGTGAAACATCTTCATAATTTGTATTATACCCTATATGTCATAAAAGCGGTTTAACAGTAACGTGACTAATATGCATTGGTTAGAATGCCCGCCTTGCATACACAAGGTCGTGGGTTCGATTCCTGCTTCGACCGAACACCAAAAAAAGCGGTGGATTATCCCACCTCAGTAAAGCTGGTGACATTTCTGAGGCTTTCAAAGCTTCTCTAAGTGGTTTCACTGCAATGTGGAACGCCGTTCGGACTCGGCTATAAAAAGGAGGTCCCTTGTCATTGAGCTTAACATGGAATCGGGCAGCACTCAGTGATGAGTGAAAAGTTCACCAATGTGGTATCACAATGGACTGAATAGTCTAAGTGAGCCTGATACATCGGGCTGCCACCTAACCTAACCTAACCATTAATGATCCTTACATTTGATTTTAAATTAAAACATTTTCATAGATATTTTTAAGGATTTTGGAAATTTTTAATATAGGCAAAACTCAGCTCAGCTCGATATTTATTTGTCTTGACTATTTTAATGATCCTTAGATTTGATTTTTAAGGATTTTGGAAATTGTTTTCAAATTGTTGAAACTTAGAAAATTATTTTGGGAAAAAGTCGGATTTATATATAATGTTTGGACATACAAAATGTATCGGTATTTTTACGAAACATTCTTCATGAACTTTTCTTTGTAAGTTCTTTAGTAAAACGACGAATTTTTATAATTTTACGAAGATCTTTTATACGAATTTTTATACTCATAGTATACGAAATGTATTCGAAATATTCTCTATTAATTATTATTATTCTTCTATTAATTTTTTTTTTTCGTAAAAAGTTCGTACTTTCGTAATTTAAATTCAAATTTGTTTCGTAAATTTGAATATTCTACGAAAAATTTGCTTTAAAATTTCCTCATACTCTCATAGAAAAGTCTTGGAAAAAACAACGGTCGGTGTCTGCCAAAACAAAATTTGTACTTCAGGCCAGTGTTGCCAGTATTGATACGTTTCCGTCCCAAATTTAATACCCAATTTAAATTAAAATTCCTTTAAAAAAATCCCAATATATACTTCGCTCGGATTCGAACTTGACACCGGTCTTACATTTGGCTCACATATCGCCCATGTGTGTGCGAAATTGAATTTTGTACTTAAGAAGTTATATTCCCTTAATGTTATATTTCCTACACAGATTAAATATATGTTGGCACATTCCTTGCTCATGCCGCATATACTTTACGGTATTGAGGTCTATACGGGTGCTAATCGATCCTGCGTTAACAGACTTATTTCGTGTTTTCATGGTATTCTTCGTTTTGTTTACGGCCAGCGATGTAGGAGGGACTACGACTACTTTGCTTCGCAGTTCTGGGGTTGCTCTTTTAACGATTTTGTATCCATAAAATGTCTTTGTTTCTTTTTTAATGTCATAAAACGCAGACAACCTTCTTATCTTCTGCATAACTTCAATTTTTTACACTCCACAAGAAATTCACAACTCCGTGTGGAACATTTCAGCCACAACATTTTTGAGAAATCTTTTGCAATTCGCATAACAAGGCTATGGAACCATTTGCCTGCTATTGCTAAGGATTTTTCAATTTCTTCTCATACATTTAAAGATAGATTGATTTTGCATTTTCATAATAATCGTTTGAACTAGTCATGTTTCTCACTGACAATAATTATATCACCATTTATTTTTTTCATAATTATTTTATTTTTTTTTTATAAAAGTGTGCGTTAGGTTTTTTAGTTTTAGGATATTAGTTTTAAACATCACATTTAGCCTTTCTTTGTTTTTATTTTCATAATTTTCATATATATTTCGTTTTATTATAGTATTTTTCACTTAATGTGTTTAAAATATGTATTAGTTAGTTTAATCATTTCAAGCAAATACCTGTAATCATTTGTATTATCTATCAACATATAGTCCGCATGGGCTCGGTTTGATTAAATTAAGATGAATATGAATATATTACTGCCTAGTTTTTGTGGAAAAATAAAGACATAGGCTCTGTTGTAGAAAATCAGTAATAATTTATAAAATTTCATATCAGCTGCAATAAGATCAAAAATTCTAAAAATTAACGAACACTTCAAAAAAAGTTTAGAAATTTCATAGAAAGTACGAAGATTTTTCAAACCAATATTTCGTTTTTTAACAATAACAAGTTTTTTCCTTTAATTACGTTTTTTGACGTATAATGAAATGCGTGGTAAACGTATGTCAAATACGTCGCAGGTATCGACATGTCTTTCTGGTATGTCTATAGTCAGTTTTCCGGATAATAGGCAGGATTCTCTTTGACGCCATTCTTTGTGAAAACGATTGGATGATCGATTGTTCCGATATTCTGAATCGGAAAATTTTCGTTTGGCGATATTTTCTTAACCTTAAAACATACAAATTTAAATTTTGGCAAAATGTTTGTCAAATACGTCACAGGTATCGACATGTCTTTCTGGTTGTATATAGCCTGTTTTCCGGATAATAGTCAGGATTTTCTTTGACGCCATTCTTTGTGATTGAACGATTGGATGGTAGATTGTTCCGATATTCGTAAACGGAAATCGCAAAATTTTCGTTTGACGATATTTTCTTAACCATAAAACATACAAATTTAAATTTTGGCAACATAGTTCTCATTTTAAATTAAATTCGATAGTATCTCAATTTTTTTCTATATAAAAAACTAAATTCGAAAAATGGGGTCTAACTAAGATTGAACCCATGACATTTTGTAAGCAAGGCGGGCATACTAAATATGGCACCACTTTCATTCGGTGGTGAGGTTATATACTTCTCGGACCACACTAGTAATTGGAATGTGCAGATATTTTTTTCATTTAATTTAATTTCATCTTCGTTAATATTCTACTAATACTTAATATTTTTTATCTTTTAGGTGTGACAATAGTGATCCCATGGTACTTACAATGCATCAGGAACGAGTTGTTCATATACCTGGATGCCCTCAGGATAGTGATCTTTGTAGCCTTAAAAAATTGCGGCAATTGTTTGCAGAAAGTGTGGATAATTGTAATTTTGATGAGTTGTGTTTTAAATGACATTACCCTCTAAATTCAATGGGTTCGAATACATTTTAATAATAGCGCTTCGAACACACAATGACTTACGCACAGAATTGTCAAATGTTTTCTTGGATATGTAAAATATATCCCTTATGTACATACTAGTTCAAATCTATGTACATAATAATATCAACATCTATATTTAAAACAAAACTATAGAGCCTACCATATATAACTTAAAAGCATATACCAGCTTTTTTCAGCGACTAATCTTAAACTTATAGCAATAGAAGAAAGAAGAAAAAGAAGCTAAAGAGATAGCCAACATTAATAAATTGCTTACAAACTTTGTTCTAGACATAGAGATCTAATAGAGCGAGAATTATAATGTGTATATATATCGTTTCTTTCCCTTGTCTCCTCTATGCATTACTTTTTCCCTTGTTTGATAATGAAATACGTTGATTTGTGCGTATTTTTTATACGAAAAATGTGCTTTATTTTTTCTTTTGTATACATTTATATAATCTTATACCTAAAACCATATATATACATAGATGTAATAGATTCTTACATAAACATATATAAGAAATTTATTCTAAGATTATGTTTCAAAAACCTATATTGATTCTATTCTATCTCGTCATGAACATATTATACATATTTACACATTCATTAACAAAATCATAAGGAAAAAAAAAACAAAAACAAACAACACAAACATAACAAAAAGTAGTGGAAATTAATTATATAAAACAAAAACTGATGATATGATTTATTATGTTTTTTCCCCCTCCCAAAATGACCGATCAATCGACCATTAAGTAAAAACATGAACCCAACAAATCAGACAAAAAAAACTATTGTATAGGTGATAACACAAAACACTACTAGATCATCCCCTCTTCCACTTTCCCTTCCTTTCATAACAAGTAGTTAGGACTAACCAATAACTGTTTGCATTATTAATAAACATAACAAAAATTATAAATATATATACACATACACACACATGAAAGTTATAATAATAATACCCAAGCACACATCCCTATTTTTCTTTAATATTCTTCATATCTAATTTTAAGTGAGGTGTAGTAAAGATAAAAGTTTAAAACAAAAATGTTGTTGCTTTATTATTTTTGAGCAAAATTTTCGTTCGATTTTTGTTGTATTTATACACCCCCTGCTCCATAATATATAATTTCTATTTAATTCAAATAATAATAATAATAATTACAATAATAATATTATATTTTATTATATGCAATAATATAGAAAACAAACAAACGCAGAAGCAAACAAAACGAACGAAGCAAAATAAAGAAACATAAAATATTATACATTGATGTTATTTTTTCGTAAACAGAGATTGGATTTAGGTTAGCAAGTGCAATTATAACAAAATAACGGGAATGCATAGTGTTGTGAATGTGGTCAAAAATGGTAATTACATACATATATAAAAATTTTATTGTTAATATACGATACGAGGCTATGTTTATAGACGTTTATTTTTCAAAATTTTATTTCTATAGAAAATTTGTGTCAAAATTTTGTTTCTATAGAAAATTTTATTTCCATAGAAAATTTCATTTCTATAGAAAATTTTGCCAAATTTTATTTCTATAGAAACTTTTGTCAAAATTTTATATCGATAGCAAATTTTGGCAAAATTTTATTTCTATTAAAAATTTTTGGCAAAAATTTTATTTTGTCAAAATTTCATTTCTATAGAAAATTTTGTCAAAATTTTAATTCTATAGAAAATTTTGTCAAAATTTCATTTCTATAGAAAATTTTGTCAAAATTTCATTTCTATAGAAAATTTTGTCAAAATTTTATTTCTATAGAAAATTTTGTCAAAATTTTATTTCTATAGAAAATTTTGTCAACATTTTATTTCTATAGAAAATGTTGTCAAAATTTTATTTCTATAGAAAATGTTGTCAAAATTTTATTTCTATAGAACATTTTGTTAAAATTTAATTTCTATAGAAAATTTTTAACAAAATTTTATTTCTATAGAAAATTTTTAACAAAATTTTATTTCTATAAAAAATTTGGACAAAATTTTATTTCTATAAACATTTTTGTCAAAATTTCATTTCTATGAAAAATTTTGTCAAAATTTCATTTCTATAGAAAATTTTGTCAAAATTTCATTTCCATAGAAAATTTTGTCAAAATTTTATTTCTATAGAAAATTTTGTCAAAATTTCATTTCTATAGATAATTTTGTTAAGATTTTATTTCTATAGAAAATTTTGTCAAAATTTCATTTCTACAGAAAACTTTGTCAAAATTTCATTTCTATAGAAAATTTTGTCAAAATTTCATTTCTATAGAAAATTTTGTCAAAATTTCATTTCTATAGAAAATTTTGTCAAAATTTCATTTCTATAGAAAATTTTGTCAAAATTGCATTTCTATTGAACATTTTGCCAAAATTTCATTTCTATAGAAAATTTTGCCAAAATTTCATTTCTATAGAAAATTTTGTCAACATTTTATTTCTATAGAAAATGTTGTCAAAATTATATTTCTATTGAAAATTTTGTCAAAATTTTATTTCTATAGAAAATTTTGTCAAAATTTTATTTCTATAAAAAATTTTGTTAAAATTTTATTTCTATAGAAAATTTTGTCAAAATTTTATTTCTATGGAAAATTTTGTCAAAATTTCATTTCTATAGAAAATTTTGTCAAAATTGTATTTCTATAGAAAATTTTGTCAAAATTTTATTTCTATAGAAAATTTTGTCAAAATTTCATTTCTATAGAAAATTTTGTCAAAATTTTATGTCTATAGAAAATTTTGTCAAAATTTTATTTATATAGAAAATTATGTCAAAATTTTATTTCTTAGGTTCAAGTGTGGTTCATTGTTGGGTTTAATGAACTGTCTGAATTTATTCTGATAATTGGTTGATAGTTTTGCTGCAAGTAGAGGATACTGATGAGGAATGTGGTAATTCCGAAACATGCGTCCATCCAACCATCTTGCAGTCTATAGGGCGTTGCCCAAATAAATTTGACAAACATTCTTTTCCTTTTGTGGTCAAGCTACACTTGTAGTTTAGTCAATACATGGTTTTAAGCTGAAATCAAAAAAAAAAACAACAACAATGATTAAAGAACAAAACCAACATTAACAAAAAAAAAAAAACGTAAAATTTTATTTCTATACAAAATTTTGTCAAAATTTCATTTCCATAGAAAATTTTGTCAAAATTTAATTTCTTTAGAAAATTTTGTCAAAATTTCATTTCTATAGAAAATTTTGTCAAAATTTCATTTCTATAGAAAATTTTGTAAATTTTTTTTTTTATAGAAAATTTTGTCAAAATTTAATTTCTATAGAAAATTTTGTCAAAATTTAATTTCTATAGAAAATTATGTCAAAATTATATTTCTATAGAAAATTTTGTCATAATTTTTTTCTATAGAAAATTTTGTCAAAATTTTATTTCTATAGAAAATTTTGTCAAAATTTTATTTCTATAGAAAATTATGTCAAAATTATATTTCTATAGAAAATTTTGTCATAATTTTTTTCTATAGAAAATTTTTGCAAAATTTTATTTCTATAGAAAATTTTGTCAAAATTTTATTTCTATAGAAAATTTTGTCAAAAATTTTATTTCTATAGAAAATTTTGTCAAAATTTTATTTCTATAGAAAATTTTGTCAAAATTTTATTCTATAGAAAATTTTTGGCAAATTTTGTCAAAATTTTATTTCCATTGAAAATTTTGCCAAATTTTTTTTCTATAGAAATTTTTGTCAAAATTTTATTTCTATAGACAATTTTGTCAAAATTTTATTTCTATATACAATTTTGGCAAAATTTTATTTCTATAAAAATTTTGGCAAACATTTTATTTTGTAAAAATTTCATTTCTATGGAAAATTTTGTCAAAATTTTATTTCTATAGAAAATTTTGTCAAAATTTTATTTTTATAGAGAATTTTGTCAAAATTTTCTATAGAAAATTTTGTCAAAATTGTATTTCTATAGAAAATTTTGTTAAAATTTTATTTCTATAGAAAATTTTGTCAAAATTTTATTTCTATAGAAAATTTTGTCAAAATTTTATTTCTATAGAAAATTTTGTCAAAATTTTGTTTCTATAGAAAATTTTGTCAAAATTTTATTTCTATAGAAAATTTTGTCAAAATTTTATTTCTATAGAAAATTTTGTCAAATTTTATTTCTATAGAAAATTTTGTCAAAATTTTATTTCTATAGAAAATTTTGTCAAAATTTTATTTCTATAGAAAATTTTGCCAAAATTTTATTTCTATAGAAAATTTTGCCAAAATTTTATTTCTATAGAAAATTTTGCCAAAATTTTATTTCTATAGAAAATTTTGTCAAAATTTTATTTCTATAGAAAATTTTGTCAAAATTTTATTTCTATAGAAAATTTTGTCAAAATATCAATTCAATTCAAGTGTTCTTTATTTCTTTTAGCATTACAAAAATACATATTAGTGTATACAATTAATAAGCCTTATTAAGTAAAATAAAAGAACAATACAGCATGGGTTTTTAAAACCCGTCTGCCGGAAAAAAGAGTTTTACGAATAGTATTAATAATTGAATTCATTTATCAAAAATTTTCTATAATTTAAAGCTTCCTTTAAAAACTTATACAAATCTAACCAGCAAAAATCTTCACCTCCATTTAGACAATGAATTATGTCATTGTGAGATAATATAGATTGATTGAAGTATCTCAAGCGTATCACATTTAGTACTGGACATCTGCCTATGATATGATTAATAGTTTCGATTTCTCCCAAGTTACATAACGAGCATCGTTGATCTTGTGATGTAACATGTGTATTTCCGTTCAACCAAAATAGGTCCCCTCTGGCTTTCATTATATAAGTAATTTGATCGAGAGTAAAATTTTCGTTACAATACATGACACCGACGTTGAGATCTAAATGTCTATAAAATCGAGTTTCGCTTTCCTGAGCTTTTTGTAAGTTTGCATTATAAGAATGTGCAGTAATTTTATTAAGAATTTCCTGGCATGCATACAACCAATTGACTTTATTAGACGTTACGTTATTTGTGGAAATGTTATGGTTAAGAAGTTGTCTTCTAAAATCCTTAAACCAGCTTATATTTAATTCAAGGAGCTTTGATGCAAGGGTATGTGGTAATCTGCGGTCGTCAAGGTCAAACAACAGTTTTCCTAAGTATGACAAATGTCGATTGTATGTATAAATATAACCCGGTTCGTAGCCAGTTTCCAGAGATATTATATAATTTGGTGTATTTTCTGGTAACTTTAAAATTCTTTTAATAAAATAGCGGTAGAGTTTTTCTACTTCCTCAAAATAGGAATTTCCCCAAATCTCAGCACCATAACTATGTATTGACCGGCATACCGATAGAAACAGCTTCCATTTCGCCTTCAGAGGGACTGATGATTTTACAATGAAGTTACTCCATGTTGAATTTATAGACAATTTGGCTGCAACATTTTTCTTGTCAAGGTGTTTTTTAAAAGTCATTTTGGGCGTCAGAATGAGTCCAAGGTATTTATATTCATTTACTACTCTAATAGATTCTCCCATAAATGACCATTTTTCGTTGTTTGCCAGACGACCTCCTTTCCTAAAGACCATGATCTCTGATTTGGCTTGATTAACTTCCATGCCCCATTTTAAACAATATGTTTGTAGGTTGTTTATCATCTGTTGCAATGTACTTGGGTCTTCTGCCAGTATTACTATATCGTCCGCATACATAAGGAGACGTATATTGATGTTGTCTATGAAGAGACCTGCTTCGAGTTGGTCATGTAGATCATTCAGGTATAAAGCAAACAGAATTGGTGACAGTAAGCAGCCTTGTTTAACTCCTGTGACAGTTGCGAAGTACTCTGAGTACTCTGTACCTGTCCACACAGCCGACTTCGTACTTGCATATATCTGTTCCAGAAATCTTACAATTTTTGAAGAGAGGCCAATCTCGTGTAATTTATATATCAATAGATGTCGAGGAACTCTATCGAAAGCAGACTTAAAATCAACAAAATATGCGTAAACCTTTTTGTTCTCGTTCATCTTAATACTAATTATTGCCATCAGGTTGAAGATATTGTCTATCGTCGAGTACCCTTTTCTGAAACCAGCTTGAAATTCGTTTAAAACATGGTATCTATTCACCCATTCTGTAACTCTATCATTGATCATGCCAATCATTAATTTTCCGACACAGTTCATAAAAGTGATACCTCTATAATTGTTAACATCATTTATATTTCCTTTTTTATGTATTGGAAAAATTACTCCAGAACGAAATGATTCGTAATCATCACAGCCATTTAGAATTTGTGTAAAGCGAAGGCATAGTGTTTCTAAAAACTCGTCGGTGGCGTGTATGAAGAATTCGTAGGGAATCCGATCCTCTCCGGGCGCTTTATTTGAGCTTAGTTTTCTGAACAGATCTTTTATTTCTGTAAGCGTAAAATCTCTATCCAACAGGCTATCAACTCTCATAATGGGTGCATAATGAATGTGAACAAAGTTACATATCGGATTTAGCAACGATTCAAAGTGACTTCTTAAGGAAGCTGCGGAGATACCACAACCAAAACAAGCTTCAGTTTGTCTAATTTCATTGGCCAATTTCCACCATGCTTTGCTATCCGAAACCGTATCTAACCTCTGCTCAATTATCTTGTAATAGTCGACTTTTTTCTGTCTACATAGCCTTCCGTATAAAACTTTTTGTTCAATATACATTGATCTGTCAGCTATTCTACCTGATTTTCGGAAGGATTTTAACCTTTTCATAGTTTTTTCTCTTTCTTTCAAACACTCTTTGTCGAACCATTTACTTTTGTAACAGGCATTTCTTGCTACACTTATCGGGCATGAATCTTGTATACATTTAATAATGTCTCCAAGACATGGATTTACAGGCAAATTAGTTAAACCCATATTTAGTGAGTTTTGGTAAGCATTTTTATTTGTATTTTTCCATTTCAGTTTTGGCAATAGGCCAATTCTTTTGTCTTTGTTGTGAGTTTCAGAAGGGACTTTTAGCGTAAGCACTATAGGAAAATGATCTGACCAGATTTTGTCTTCCACTTCGAAGCTGTATATATATTTCATCATATGCATTGAGGCGACAGTTAAGTCTATTACAGAATTGCCATTAGTATTTGCAAACGTAAATTTTCCATTTACGTCTCCCTGTATTCTCCCATTTAGCACTACCAAACCATTATCATTACAAAACTCAATGAATTTTCTTCCATTCGAGTTAACTATTTTGTCTTCAGACTTTCTGATTCCAGAATAGTTTCCTATTATTTCTTCAGGAATTTCTTGTTCTTCACCAATACGAATGTTGAGATCTCCAATAATAATTTTTGGCCGATCGTTGATATCAACAGCAGCTTTTAATGTCTCGAAATCGTCAATCCAATTTGCTCCCCTTAAATATGTTGGAAGAATTTCAAATTTATATGTAGTAAACTCACATTGGAGTATATCCTGAGTTCCTCGATGTGTAATTGAATGTTTGAAACCTATTTCTTCTAATTCCTTTTTGACGCCATATAATTGACCACCTATACCTCTTCCTCTGCTACTGTTTCTAGATGCTGCTTTCCAATAAATATTGTAATCTTTAAATTTTTTTCCATAATCTGCTTGATTTTTCTGTTCGACATGAGTTTCCGATAGTAAAAAGATATCAAAACTGTTCAAATATTCATAAAAGGTTTGGTAAAGATTTTTGCTCCCTAGACCATGAACATTGTATGAAACAATTCTTAAAAAATATTCTTCTTGTTCTGCGTCTTCTCCTTGGTTGATCTTTTCATTAATAATATTACAATTTGTTTCGCTCTTATTATTAATATTATTATTTGTAAATTTGTTTGTTTTTCTTAGTTTTTTGCAAATAAAATACTGGCCAAATGCTCATAATTTATATTTACTGTATGTATAGCTTCTCCATAATACTCCTTTAGCACCTCAAGTCCACTAGAATGACCGTGCTTCAGCTCGTTTTGCGAGTTCCAATAAAGAGATTTTCCCTCTACAACTAACTGCTCCCCTCTTACACCAATCCTTTTACTTTTGTTGATTTTTTGAAGCTCTCGTTTTAGCAATAGCATAATCTTCTTTCTTTCAAGACGTGCGCCACTTAAGTCCTTCTCAATGTATATATCCGAGCCCGCTAGGTACTTAGTTCTTTTCAAAATTTCTGCCACCATTTTTGTCGACGTCAGCTCTACTAAAATAGTCATCTTGTCATTGGATTCTTGGATTTTATGCAATCTCTCTATTTCGGGTTCTATACTCATTTTTAAATTATGCCGAAAAAGAGACTTTATGGCTCCAAACATTGATTTTTGTTTGGGTAACCCTCTAACAATTAGTTTGGCTCTTCCCAATATGTCTTCCACTTTCTGCAGACGTTTGTCATCCTCTTTTTTCTCGCCTTTGAGCTTTTGAATTTCTGCTTTCAATTGCTGGTTTTCATCCGTTAGCCTCTTAATATCCTCTTGAACAACTTCAATATTATTTTTAATAGCCATGATATCTGATTTGGTAGCTAAATTTTCTAATTTCTCATCTAATATTTTGGACATTGATTCTTGCATCATTTTCATTAGCTCTACAGTTGTCATATTCCCTACCGAAGAAGAATTTTCTGGTGAGATTTCCATTATTCTCCGTTTCACATTTTGTTCAATACGACCCACTGTGTTGCATTTAACCACTGGTGCATTTACTGGAGTGTTTGACATACTTTTAGGGGGAAGTTCAAATGTTTGCAATTATAACGGACAGATTTTCTGTTTAGATTGTTCTGCTTCCTCTTCTTCTGAGAATTTTGACGCACTACGGCTTAACGTGCCAAAATATTCGATATGGCAACCACAAAAACCCTTATTTGTCAGAAAGGGATAAACACAGCTGTTTTATATTTTGTAAACATTTATAATTCTCTTAGAAATTGAGTTTTTTCTTTCACAAAAAAAAAACAGCCAACCAAAAAACTTCTGTGAAAGTTTGTGACTTTTATAATTGATTTTGTGTCGAATTTAACAACCGCAGATACTTTACTCCAATATTCTCGGCTCGGTACACTTAAACTCCTTCACCTGATGATGTCTTTAAAAATGATTCAGGCCGTATATCGCATTTGCCGTAGACAAATACGGGACCAAACAAAAGGACAACCACTCCCGGTAAAAACTTCACTCGTTTCCCTGTCAAAATATCTAATTATACAATTATTTTTCGAGCTTTTATGGACAGATATAGATTAAGGAACATGCACGGATGAAAAAGACTGTTTTTCATATGTTTGGCTATAAACATTATATGTTTGGAACACAAATTTTTAAACACAATATTTTTGAGTGCAAGCATATAATGTTCATAAACTAGCATAACATGTTTGGGACATATATGTTAATATGTTAGAACATATTATGTTTGGGACATAAAATGTTTGTAAATATAATATGCTTGGATGCAAACATATATTAATTTAGAAATAGCCTATAAACATATATGTGTTTAGTAGCTTGGAGCGCTATTTAACAGGGAGCGATATTGAATTAAGTTGGTGGTTGTTGCTTGTTATTACAAAATTAACATTTTATTTTTCCTTGGGCAATTGATCAGCTACTTCTTTGATCCTTACAAACTGTGTGGTCCGCTGTTCAAATCCCCGTCCGGCAAAAGGTAAAATTAAAATAAAAAATAAAAAAAATCATAAAATTTAATAATTTCTTCTACAATGTTTGTATTACAGAAAAAGGTGCTAAGAACTAAAAAATCTCGTGGAAGTTAGAAAGATGTCGGGGAATATACAATTGGGCAGAAACAAAATTTTGAGCATTCAGGTCGAAAACCTATGTTGTTAGCACCTATATTACCTGTTTATTTTCATAATTCATTATTATTGTAAATATATAAATAAATAAATAAAATTTTGAGCACAATATTGTTTTGGGAGAATTTTTTTTAAGCATATAATATTTTTGGGTGCAATATGCTTCCAAACATATTATATGGTCACATAATAACATATTGTTTTTTGGAAGACAACATTATTGAATTTGGATGCAAAAATACAAAATGTTTGGAACTTAGACTACCCAAACATATATTGTTTAGACCAATATGCTTTCAAACATATTATATATTGGTAGAGATCAAACATATAAATGTTTGGGCAATATCCAAAAATGTATATGCTTGAAGCAAAATATGTTTGGGAGTATATGTTACAGAAGCGATTTTTTGTGAGGGTGTGGTTAATAGAGCCATTGAAAAGAAAACGCCAGATACAAATCTATACACGCCTGGACTGTACATGTTTCGGTTCGGGCGAATGAACCTTTCCATAGCCTTTAGTGTAGATCTGGCTGGGAGAGATAACTCAATTTTGGGCCCTTTATGCTAACTCTTTATGGAGAAAACATTTGGGAAATTTCCTCTTACAAATTGAATCATCTTTTCTCCCACTGTACATCATCTTTTCATATAACTTACAAGTCCCTTAATCAGACATTTTACCAACATTAATGAGAGGGGATAATCCGCCGCTGAAAATCTTTTAGGTGTTCGGTCAAAGCAGGGATTGAACCCACGACCTTTTTTTATGCAGCTGGACTGTGAACAACTGTGACAACTGAAATTATACAAAATAATTTCCCATCATGGCAACATTTCCAATTTGGATTTGGCACTTTAGTAATACTTAACAGTCAACTCTGATGGAAAGTGTTCACAAAAATTTTGAAAGTATAGTACAACAGAGATATATTGTCCGGTCTGTAGTATAATCAATGTTAAAATATCTATGTAGTTGTTTAGGGTTTTACATAAATATTTAATAAGACATATGTACATTTCAATATTTTGGTTTAACAAGACCAAATATCGTCTTCAGAAAAATTGTGGGCATATTAATTGTTGTCACGAGCCCTTTAGTCAGTTTCGGAACTGCTTAGTGGGCATATATACGCAATAAACAGCGTAGCGAGCAATGAAAATTTTCTCTTGGATCTGGAAGTGGTGCAAACTTGGCTGAGCAGCAGTGAATTCTAAATGAGCTTGTCATAGGGAAGACATATTTTTAAGCATCCGATGCATAAATTTCGCATTAGTTCTTCGGATTTTATTTAAAAAATGAGGAAAAAGACGTACAAAATAAATTTTTTCATTACTTTTTCGACTTTTATCTCTACGTAAAGATATTTTGAATAACACTCTATTATTTTACTTTGTTTTATGCACAGTAAAATTCAGAAAATTTAAAATTTTCGGTAAAACTGCGTAAAACAAAAGATTTTAAATATATCACCTCGAAAGAACTTTTTGTGAAGTGATTATTCATGCCTGTTCTGAGTCATATCGCGCTGTACAACATGCATTCTTCAGACCTTTCAAAAAGTTAGTTGTTGTGACTCATACTTGAGACAACTTTTTGGAATTTTCGATCGAAAAATGTAAACAGCTGATTTTTTTGCAATACATTTAATTTGCAGACGGGAACCATAAAATAAACCTATTTTGCAAGAAAATTACAGTAGAACGTGGGAAACGTAGGAAAAACAACCCCTAAAAAATATACACCATTCAGAAGAAGTTTTGGTTCAAATTTTAGATAGTTTTATAGAATTTTATTTCGTGGTCCACACAGAAAAAATGTTCGTGTACATTTTTCAGGTCTGTGATGGTGTAAAGTTTAGTTGAGAACACCTCTTAAGTGTGACACCTTACGAAATGATACATGATACCAGAACACACAAGAGCATTTTCGGATGACCTTTAAATGTAAGAAAGAAAGAACTTTCAAGTTTTTTTTCAGGGTGGTTATAAGAACTTTTTTTTTTCTTATAAACAATTATAGTCTACAAGAAAAAAGTTATAGATTTCATCACTTTCTTATATCCGTTATTTACAGTATTTCACAAAAGATTGTACAAAAATTGTAAACCTGTGTAAAGTACTATCATTAAGAGACATTGCAAGCTACAGCACATGCGTCAAGATGACGACTGTTATTCAAACAATTAAGCTCTCCTTGTAAATGTATCCCTCATTTCCTTACATTGTTACGGATTCTCTTACTCTCTCTCTCTCACTCTCACACAATGAGAGGCGACCCAAGAGAGGTAAATCATTGAAGAATAAAAACAACAATTGACAATGTTGAAGAATTTGGGGAAATTATTCAACAAAAATTCTAACAGTCAGAGCTCAGTTGTAGTCTTTAGTTCTTTAAGAATTGTTTGTTTATTTACTGGATGTGGTATACAAATTTACAAAAAAAAAAGAAAACATTTCATACATTTTAATAAAATGAAAATTACAGTAGTGTAATAAAGAGATAAACCATATTAAAGAAGAAAACATCATTTAATGATGATATACGAGCCCCTTTTACAACGTATTTATGGATATCAATTTATATAGGGGTTGTGTTTTTTATATAAGTGTAATTAACAAAATATCAATATTGCTTGTTAATATCATTACAATAAAATTAGTAAATATTTATACACAATTAGATTAGAAGTGTGTGTGCGTATAATTTTCTTCATGGATGATGCTGTTGCTGCTGATTGAATTGTGGATGTATAGGACCAAAATAGCCCTTTCTACCTTACCCAACAATAATCACATTACTCTCCCCCCGCATCAATTCCCCCCTGCATTTCAAATTTCTCGGATCCGGTAGAGATGAAGTAATTCTGTTATTGACCTACATATGTGTATGTATATTGTGCCGCTAGCCATTTATCTATCCCCTTGTGACGGTTGTTACGACAAAGGCTCCCGGAAGGCAATTTTATTCTTCTAGACAAGGGAAAGATGAACGTGTGTGATGCAATTGCAAAAGGGAGGCGGCAATAATTTTCACCAACAAAACATCATAGCGGCTAAATGTGAATAGGCCAAGAAGGAAATTACACAATTGAAAAATTGTAACAATAATGTGGCTGTCAACAAATGTCAAGGAATTTAACCAAAGCACTGTTGTTATCCAGCACTATTATATGAATACATAATACAAAGAAGGCCGAAGCAGAGAAGAGGGGCCCAAAGTACCTAAGCAAGAATAGACTTACCCACCAGAAATAAACAAGAAATCAATTTCAATTTTACCATAGTATTTTCTAACAACTAGAAATTAATTTATACTCGATCCAATCAAATAACCATAAGAGAAAAACAACAACAACAACAACAACTAAAAATACGCCATTTGTTGAGTACTTGGCAATTGGACAAACATAACATGGCTTCTGAATATGGATATTGGCTGGTGTATTGTTTGGCAGGATTTTTGTTGCTTTATTGCCTTTTTGAACTTCATTACTTCCTACGTATGTGCCTGTGTGTGTTCTTGGCTCGCTTTGTTAAAAGAAAATGCCACATCCTTGAGACGACAAGTGTTTCCGGTAAGTAAACTACAATATCTCTCACTCTCTAATGCTCTCTTGGTCACATTTGAAAAACAAACACAAATATTTATTGACAGTTATCATAAGTGGAGATACATGAAGAGAAATAAGTTGTTTACGGTGAATATATTCGAAAGTGAAAACATTACACACAAAAAAATATGACCAAAATATTTCCAATTAAAAAGTTGATTGAAGTTGCCATTTTTTTCAATTAATAAATTAATTGATATAATTAAATTTTTAAAGAAGATAGAAACATTAAGTCAATAATTGAAAATTTAAAATTTTTAATCAAAAAATTAGTTGATACAATTAAATATTTACCCAAATAAAAAAGTGATGGACAATTTTTAACTAAAAATGTATTTAAAACAATCAATTTTTTAATCAAACTAAAAACACTAATCCCCATTTTCATGAAGCTCCGTTAGTGCTACGTTAGCTAACGAACTTTTAAACCGTAATATCTACATATCTGTCATCTTGCGTATATATTCCATATGCCTGTTAGAAACTTAACTGCTGAAATTTTGACAGTTAAATTTAACCTGAGAAAAGATATTTTCATTTTTCTTTCTGTTAACTGGCAGTTAAAGCCTAACGGAGCTACATGAAAATGGCCGTAAGTCAGTTAAGAAAGTAATTAAAAATAGTTACGTTTTTAATGAAAAATTTAATTGACTTTTGCAATCAACATCGATTAAATTGAATCAATTAAAAAATTAATTAAAATTTTCTAATGAAATCAATTAATTTTTTAATCACGTATTTTTGTAATGTCCAATTAAAACTGTGTGTGTGATACTATCATTTTCGTAATTGAAGACATTTCAATTAAAAAATTAATTAAATCAATTCATTTCGTGATTGAATCAAATATTTTTTTGTGTGTATGACAGGATATGATGTTGCGATATATTTCTCAACAAGATTAAAGAAAATCGATGCATCGCGTGTCATAAATTCAGGTTTTTGTGCTCTTACAGGAAATTGTTTATGAGAAAGTGGAATTTCGTTTGTCTGAAATTTCGTTCTAGAACAGAGAATGAAGCCGCCGAGTCGCGCCGCCGATTTTAGCCGCCGCCAACCAGTTTTTGGCAGTCGATGCCGCCGCCGAATATGTCGACTCATCTCGACTCAAATTTAGCCGTCAAATAAAGTTTTTCTGAAATTAAGAAAACTTTTAATTTTTAAACTGACATTTATTTCTACATTAAAGGTAGAATTACATACCATGCGTTCAATGCGTCCGATGATTGAAGAGTTGAAATTTCTCTTTGAAATCAAAAGCTCGAATAGGCTGCCGCGAACAGAAAAAATAAACCCTTCCATCAATGCACGGATTGACGCATGGTGTGTAATTCAACCTTAATTTAAATTTATGGATAATTTTAACTATTTTTTTTTTCAAATATGTTAAAAACAGAGTAAGAATTAATAAAGTGACACAAATTATTTAATTTTTTTCTTTGAAAAATTTGGTAAATCCATTCTGGGAATTTTTGCAAATAGTTGAGGTCAAACGTTTGAGATAAGCATTAAAAATCATAAAAAAATATAAAAAATAATTATTTGGCAAAATATTACAAAATTTTTCAATTCACATCCAAAACACTGAATTCGGATCACATCTTAAGAAATGACGCAAATTCAGTGCAACGGCTGTTGAAATGGTGGACATCTCCCTTATGACAAGCCCATGTTAAGTCCATCGCTTCTGCGTCAATTTTGCACCACTTCCGCATCCAAAAAGAACATTTTTGATTGATTGACAAATTGTGTGGGATCCAACACAATTCGAACAAATTTTTTGATGGTAAAATGTCCATGCAATATTGAATGTTTGCTTGTCCTACTAATGCCTAAAGTTGTCTCAATCTCACGATAGGTCACAAAACGCTCTTGCAATATCGTCTTGGAGTGAACTCGATAAACACTGGTCCTTGACGGAGCTTCATCGACAAAAATTTAATTATTTTAATAGTTAATCCAAGTCGAAAGTAGTAAAAAATAATCGGACGATTTAATTCCACTTTTTTGGCGAGATGAATCATTTTAGTTGCTGTAACAACACAAATAGAGCTCATATGTCAAAACGTTCTGAGTAACAGGTTGGCTGATAAATCCCCGGTCTAACACAGAAAAACACATTTTTTTTTGTCAAAATTCGTTTTTATTATTCAACATAGTTCCCTTCAAGAGCGATACAACGATTATAACAACCTTCCAATTTTTTGATACCATTTTGGTAGTACTCCTTCGGTTTTGCCTCAAAATAGGCCTCAGTTTCGGCGATTACCTCTTCATTGCAGCCAAATTTTTTCCCTGCGAACATCCTTTTGAGGTCTGAGAACAAGAAAACGTCGCTGGGGGCCAGATCTGGAGAATACGCACGGATGAAAAAGACTGTTTTTCATATGTTTGGCTATAAACATTATATGTTTGGAACACAAATTTTTAAACACAATATTTTTGAGTGCAAGCATATAATGTTCATAAACTAGCATAACATGTTTGGGACATATATGTTAATATGTTAGAACATATTATGCTTGGGACATAAAATGTTTTTAAATATAATATGCTTGGATGCAAACATATATTAATTTAGAAATAGCCTATAAACATATATGTGTTTAGTAGCTTGGAGCGCTATTTAACAGGGAGCGATATTGAATTAAGTTGGTGGTTGTTGCTTGTTATTACAAAATTAACATTTTATTTTTCCTTGGGCAATTGATCAGCTACTTCTTTGATCCTTACAAACTGTGTGGTCCGCTGTTCGAATCCCCGTCCGGCAAAAGGTAAAATTAAAATAAAAAAATCATACAATTGAATAATTTCTTCTACAATGTTTGTATTACAGAAAAAGGTGCTAAGAACTAAAAAATCTCGTGGAAGTGAGAAAGATGTGGGGGAATATACAATTGGGCAGAAACAAAATTTTGAGCATTCAGGTCGAAAACCTATGTTGTTAGCACCTATATTACCTGTTTATTTTCATAATTCATTATGATTGTAAATATATGAATAAATAAATAAAATTTTGAGCACAATATTGTTTGGGAGAATTTTTTTTAAGCATATAATATTTTTGGGTGCAAAATGCTTCCAAACATATTATATGTTCACATAATAACATATTGTTTTTTGGAAGACAACATTATTGAATTTGGATGCAAAAATACAAAATGTTTGGAACTTAGACTACCCAAACATATATTGTTTACACCAATATGCTTTCAAACATATTATATATTGGAAGAGATCAAACATATAAATGTTTGGGCAATACCCAAAAATTTATATGCTTGAAGCAAAATATGTTTGGGAGTATATGTTACAGAAGCGATTTTTTGTGAGCGTGCGGTGGGTGTAAAAGCAATTCGAAGCCCAATTCATGAATTTTTGCCATCGTTCTCAATGACTTGTGCCACGGTGCGTTGTCTTGGTGGAACAACACTTTTTTCTTTTTCATATGGGGCCGTTTTGCCGCGATTTCGACCTTCAAACGCTCCAGTAACGCCATATAATAGTCACTGTTGATGGTTTTTCCCTTCTCAAGATAATCGATAAAAATTATTCCATGTGCATCCCAAAAAACAGAGGCCATTACTTTGCCAGCGGACTTTTGAGTCTTTCCACGCTTCGGAGACGGTTCACCGGTCGCTGTCCACTCAGCCGACTGTCGATTGGACTCAGGAATGTAGTGATGGAGCCATGTTTCATCCATTGTCACATATCGACGGAAAAACTCGGGTGTGTTACGAGTTAACAGCTGCAAACACCGCTCAGAATCATCAACACGTTGTTGTTTTTGGTCAAATGTGAGCACGCGCGGCATCCATTTTGCACAGAGCTTCCGCATATCCAAATATTGATGAATGATATGACCAAAACGTTCCTTTGATATCTTTAAGGCCTCTGCTATCTCGATCAACTTCATTTTACGGTCATTCAAAAACATTTTGTGGATTTTTTTGATCTTTTCGTCGGTAACCACCTCTTTCGGGCGTCCACTGCGTTCACAGTCCTCCGTGCTCATTTCACCACGCTTGAATTTTGCATACCAATCAATTATTGTTGATTTCCCTGGGGCAGAGTCCGGAAACTCATTATCAAGCCAAGTTTTTGCTTCCACCGTATTTTTTCCCTTCAGAAAACAGTATTTTATCAAAACACGAAATTCCTTTTTTTCCATTTTTTGCACAATAACAAAAGTTGCTTCACAAAAGGCGCTCTATCTCACAAACCAATTGACTTACAGACGTCAAATTTTGACACGAATCATTTGAAGGTTGGTACTATATAAAAATAATATGCATTTAATACTAGCGACGCCATCTATGTGTCATACCGGGGACTTATCAGCCAACCTGTTATTTTGCTTCAAGCATATGTATTTATATTCAGGATTGGCCCAAACAAAATATTGTTTGTATTGTTCACTTTAGGGCATACACTGGTAGAAAAAAATATTTATGAAATTTTCTTTGTGTGGATATATATTTAAGGCGCCAATTGGTTACTTGCATTATTTTACTTGCAGCATACTCTCTAGGTCTCTCATTCTAAACACATGTACGAGTATGTTTATAAGCTATTTCTATATTAATATATGTTTGCATCTAAGCATATTATATTTACAAACATTTTATGTCTCAAAGGTTTTAACATATTAACATATATGTCCCAAACATGTTATGCTAGTTTATGAACATTATATGCTTGCACTTAAAAATATTGTGTTAAAAATTTTGAGTTCCAAACATATACTTTTTATATCCAAACATATGAAAAACAGTCTTTTTTAGTCCGTGCATAGATTTCAAATGGCCAATTTTTTTCTCTGCGTGTAGTTATTATTTTTATTCAACAGAGCTAAGGAAAATAACGGTCACACTTTGTTGTTGTATGAAAACTACAAATGTCGTGTAATTTCCACCTCTTTTTTCTTGGTTTCGTAGTTGTTTTTTGCTGACGAAAAAAAAAAACAAAATAATTGCCTCAACTTATAACTGAGTATTTGCGTTTCCGAAACGCCTGAGAAAATTCAATTACATTGTCAAGGCGAAAATCAATAATATAGCACATTTTCTATAAGGCTTAATTTTATTGTTCTTTAATAGTTGGCAATATTTTTTTTGGATATTCAAAGGCTTTTGTAAGAGTATAGTAGGGAAAGAGGAAGGAAAAGAAAAAATATATCGATGCTGAGATTCAAATGTCAATACTCTTAACTTAAATGTGTGAGTGGGTGTGTAGCCTTGGTTGAGAACAATAATAAAGGAGTTATTACACAAAATTATATATGTATGTGATATATTTTCCGAAAACAAATACATAAAATGTTTTTCTAAATGTTCAGTACTGGTAGAGAAAGAGGAGAATATACATCAATGCTGAGACTCAAATGTCAGTAGACTTCTGAGCAGAGAATGAAGCCGCCGTGTCGCGCTGCCATTTTAGCCGCCGCCGACCAGTTTTTGGCAGTCGACCCTGCCGCTGAATATGTCTACTCATCTCGACTCAAATTTAGCCGTCAAATAATCGAAAATATTGATTTATATCAGAAAACTTTATTAAAAATTGTTGTATTTTTTTGTCAAAATGTTTATTGCTATAATTTTGCAAAAATTTAGCTCCAAAAATTTGAATGCTATGTAAATTTGATTGTAAGATTGTTTGTACAACTAATCTCATTACAATTCGGAAAACTTCAAATACATTTTATAATGGATAATTGTACGCTGCCGAATGTACAATTTTATATCGGCTTAGCCGTCAAGCCGCCGTCGCCGGACACAAAAATTTATTGTCAGCCGCCGCCGACAAAAATGGGTCGGCTTCATTCTCTGCTTCTGAGTGGGCATTTGTTGTTGTTGTTGGCCTTGGTTGAGAACAATAATAAAGGAGTTGGGAAATCTTTAAATCACAATACAGTATTCAAATCAAAGATTATAAATTTTAGGAAGATAGGAAATTAGCTACTGAGGAGATCGAACCATTTGACAGATTAGTTTAATACTCGAACCAAACGCGTATACGACAAGTATTGACATAACATTATGTTAAAATGCAAATAAAAAGAAATTAAGTGCACGAAATGAATTTCCATAAAGGGGAAAATGTATTTTTTTTTTTTTGTTTTTGCCTAAAATTTAACATTGTTTCATTAAGAAAATTACATTTTTCATTTAAAAAATTAAAAACTAAAAGATTACAAACATGTATTGAACTAACATGGTAAATGCAACATTTGATATGACCCAAGCCAATTTCCTATCTTCCTCAAGTTTATAATCTTTGATTCAAATCACAAATATATGTATATATCAAAGACAATACACAAAGGAAGATAAGAAATTTGCCTGGTACTGAGGAGATCAAACCATTTACTGTGTTAGTTTCATACTTTTCGTTTATCGAACCAAACGCGTATACGAAAAGTACACGCAGAGAAGGAATATGATCACCTCAAAAATGTTTCAAGAGCAAAATGTTATTTTTGGATGGTGACCATGTACCATGTTTGTCGCAAAAATGTTGTTTTCTCGCTAAACATAACATGCTTGCCGAAATCATATACATAATTTCAGAGAAAATAACATGGATGCGATAAACATGTTAAATGGTCACCATCCCAAAATAACATTTTGCTCTTGAAATATGTTTGAGGTGATCATATTCCTTCTCTGGGTGTATTGACATAGCATTAAAATGCAAATAGAAAGAAATTAAGTGCAGGAAATAAATTTCCATAAAGAGGAAAATGTATTTTTTTTTGTTGTTGCCTAAAATTTAACATTGTTTCATTAAGAAAATTAAGTTTTTTCTTCGTCGTAAAACTAGGAAAAACACGACTAATGTACGCGTTAGAATTGTTGTTGTATCCTGGAAACCAGTTTCTGTTAATTGTCATATGTTGTAGTTGACTGTAGAAACAATAAGCATTGTTCGACTGTTCACCACTTAGGTGAATTCTAACAAATTAGCTTTCTAAAAATAAATTTCGTGTTGTTGCATTACTATGTAACAAAACGAAATAAAAATAAGATTAAGGGACTTGTAAGTTATATGAAAAGATGATGTACAGTGGGAGAAAAGATGATTCAATTTGTAAGAGGAAATTTCCCAAATGTTTTCTCCGTAAGGAGTTAGCATAAAGGGCCCAAAATTGAGTTATCTCTCCCAGCCAGATCTATACTAAAGGCTGTGGAAAGGTTCATTCGCCCGAACCGAAACATGTACAGTCCAGGCGTGTATAGATTTGTATCTGGCGTTTTCTTTTCAATGGCTCTATTAACCATGTTCCTTAATCTATATCTGTCCATAAAGCTCGAATAATAATTGTATAATTGTATAATTAGGTTTTTCAATTAAATAATAACGAAACACAAATAACGAAAAACAAAAAAAAAAAAATACAAACATGTATGGAACTAACATGGTAAATGCAACATTTGGTATGACGCAAGCCAATTTCTTATCTTCCTAAAGTTTATTGTCTTTGGCTTATATGAGATTGTCATCTCTTTTCCCATAGAAAATACATACTAGGTGTTTCTAAATGTTGTTCTCTTTAGATACAGAGTTTGTTCTCTATTAGAAGGGTATAGAAAATAACGATAAAACCAATTTAACGGAAATATTCAAATGTATAAATTTTCGAAAAATAGTTGATCTTACTTTAAAGTATTGACAGGGATTTTGGTAATTTTCTTAATTGTCAACATAAGAAGGCAACGGGTTATTTGTGGAAGATTTCGAAGAGACACACTTGGGATAAAGAAAGTTGTATTGGGCTATGGGAAATTTTGAAGAAAATGTAAGGTTAAACTAATCAAAGCTATTTTATTTGCTCTAAAAATAACATTAAATTTTTACAAAAATACCTACGTTAACCACTAAATGGTAAGCTAACATTGAAAAACATGTGATTAAGGGAACTCCCCAAATAGGAAATTTATCAAAAACCCGTTACCCAAAAATCATAAAATCCCATGATTTTAAAAAGAAAATTCTAATTTTATTGTCATACAAATATAATTCAATATATTTATACCCACCACTATAGAATGGTGACGGGGGTATAATAAGTTTGTCATCATGTGCCAAAAATTGTGAGTATCGGTCCATGTTTTGGTATAGCCCCCATATAGACCGATCTCCCGATTTTACTTCTTGGGCTTTAGAATCCGAAGTTTTTATCCTATTTGCCTGAAATTGGAAAACTAGAGGTATTTTCGGGTCATAAAGAGGTGTGCCGAAAACGGTGAGTATCGGTCCATATTTTAGTATAGCCCCCATAAGAACGATCTCCCGATTTAAGTCCTTGGGTTTCTAGACACCGTAGTTTTTATCTGATTTGCCTGAAATTGTAAATATTCTGGTATTTTAGGCTCACAAAAACGTGTATCGGATTAATTTTTTATCGGTCCATTTGGTAATGCCTCCATATAGACCGACTTCAAGGCGCACTGATCATGAAAATGGCTTGTAAATGTAAAATTTCCAGTTTTACTTCTACAGACTTAAGATTTCAATTCAAGATGTTTTTTTATAATTTTCTTGCACACTTACAAGAGATGTTAATGATTCCTCTAAAACTCAAACAAAAATGGTTCTTATAAATCCAGAATCTGATATAGTCCTCATAGGTGAAATCTTTAAATTTACCTTCGGGAAGTGTCCTCAAGCCCTCCTGAAATTTCAAAGGAAACCCTAATATTTGGTTCATGGTGGTGGGTATTTAAGATTCGGCCCGGCCGAACTTACTGCTGTATATACTTGTTTTTATACCCACCACCATAGAATGGTGACGGGGGTATAATAAGTTTGTCATTCCGTTTGTAACACATCGAAATATCGATTTCCGACTATATAAAGTACATATATTCGTGATCAGGGAGAAATTCTAAGACGATATAACGATGTCCGTCTGTCTGTCTGTCTGTTGTAATCACGCTACAGTCTTCAATACTGAAGCAATCGTGCTGAAATTTTGCACAAACTCGTCTTTTGTCTGCAGGCAGGTCAAGTTCGAAGATGGGCTACATCGGTCCAGGTTTAGATATAGTCCCCATATAAACCGACCTCCCGATTTTGGGTCTTGGGCTTATAGAAATCGTAGTTTTTATCCAATTTGCCTGAAATTTGAAATCTAGAGGTATTTTATGACCATAAAGTGGTGTGGCAAAAACGGTGGGTATCGGTCCATGTTTTGGTATAACCCCCATTAGACCGATCTCCCGATTTTACTTCTTGGGCTTATAGAAACCGCAGTTTTTATTCAATTTACCTGAAATTGGAAATCTAGAGGTATTGTAAGACCACAAATACGTGTGCCGAAAATGGTGAGTATCGGTCCATATTTTGGTATAGCCCCCATATAGACCGATTTCACGATTTTACTTCTTGGGCTTCTAGAATCCGAAGTTTTTATCCTATTTGCCTGAAATTTTAAATATTCTGGTATTTTAGGCTCACAAAAACGTGTATCGGATTAATTTTTTATCGGTCCATTTGGTAATGCCTCTATAGAGACCGACTTCAAGGCGCACTGATCATGAAAATGGCTTGAAACTCAATGTAAAATTTCCTGTTTTACTTCTACAGACTTAAGATTTCAAATCCAGAATCTGATATAGTCCTCATAGGTGAAATCTTTAAATTTATCTTCGGGAAGTGTCCTCAAGCCCTCCTGAAATTTCAAAGGAAACCCTAATATTTGGTTCATGGTGGTGGGTATTTAAGATTCGGCCCGGCCGAACTTACTGCTGTATATACTTGTTTTTTTTCAACTAGACACAATATTTTGTAATTTGTATGTTGAATTAATTTGGAAGTATTTCTAATACTTGTGTTGCATTTTATATTTCGGGATTGGACAACCCTACTGTTGTAATCTGCCAACGGACAGCTCCATCGTAAAGCTTTTTAAAACATTCGACTTGGATCAACTCAACTACAGTGCATCGATGAATTTAATTCAATTTTTGGCAATTCATCTCGGCTCAAATTTAAGGTCAATTAATTAAAAATATTGATTTATATCTAAAAGAAAAAAAAATATTAATAATTGTTATATTTTTGGCAAAAATTTTAACTTTCAATCGAAAATGAATTAGTATCAAGTTGCTATAATAGTTTTACAAAAAATTAGCTTAGATAATTTGAATTAAATGTAAATTTGATTTTAAGATTCGAAAAGCTTCAAATTGATTTTATAATGGATACGCCGCCGAATAGACAAATTTATATCGGCTTAGCCGTCAAGCCGCCGCTGCCGGAGGCAAAAAATTTGGTGTCATCCGCCGTCGACAAAAATGGCTCGGCTTCATTCTCTAATCGTGAGATTGAGACAACCTTAGTCATTAGGCAGCATACATTCAATATTGCATGAACATTTGCATGAAAAAAATTGTTCGCTTTGGATCTCACACGATTGGTTGAAAGAAATGCTTAAACAATACGATCGCACTGCTTCGAAATACGTTTATCATATGGTGGCAGGGGATCAGTCGTG
This sequence comes from Haematobia irritans, assembly GCF_050003625.1. NCBI lineage: Eukaryota > Metazoa > Arthropoda > Insecta > Diptera > Muscidae > Haematobia > Haematobia irritans. The sequence goes on along the minus strand of NC_134399.1, from coordinate 199,541,802 downwards.
AATTTACGCGAATGGACCCGAATCTAAATCGCAGTCGAAAGTTCAACACCTGAAAAAGCGGTTGATGCATGTTTGGGAGATACCTCAATCAGAGTGGCCAAAAAATCCCGAAAAATAAAAAGCAACACTCGTATGTTATACTACCGGGAGTCTCTTAACTAGATGGTTGAGTAACTGGGTGCTTGGCTAGAGGAATACTCCAGAGAACTACAAAGCGGATGTGACTAGGGACTCTTGGTTACTTTTTCACGGCGAACATATAATTTGTTCGTCACAAGCATCTTATTTTCTCCGAAATTATGTATCAGATTTCGGCTATCATTTTTGCAATAAAATTGTTTAATTTTCTTCGTGAAAAATTTCTTTTCTGGGTACATTTTCATCTTCAACATACACAAAAAAAGGTTTGATTCAATCACGAAATTAATTGATTTTTTAATTGAAATGGCTTCAATCAGGTAGAAAGCAAAACTAGGGATTTCGATAAAAAAATAAAAACAATACAAAAACAACATTTTAATTTTTCTTTTTCTCTCTCTCTCTATTAGGCATTTGTTTAACAAATGACATCGATACTCTTCTCTATCACATGAATAATGCCCGCTATTTAAGAGAGTTGGATTTTGCTCGAGTGGATTTTTACGAACGCACCAATTTATATCGTACAATTGTAAGCAAAGGAGGCTCAGTTTTTCAGGGTGCAGCTACAGTGAGATACAGACGTTTTATAAGACCATTTGGAACATTTCGAATAACTTCCAAGGTAAACAAATCATTAGCAACAACACACACATACACACACACAATATCTCTAATATCAATTACATACATATTTCAGATTATTTATTGGGATGACCAATCCGTATACATGGAACATCGTTTCATAAGACCCTCAGACCAATTTATCCATTGCATAGCGATATGTCGTCAGCGTATTGTAAACTGTTCGGCAGAGGACGTTATGAATGAACTCTTATCACCTAAAACGGCCCAGCTGCAAGCCTCACGAAATACTCTAAGTTCTACGGTTAGTTTAGATCATGCTATAGCCAGTACAAATGTGGATCAGGATATGGCAGAAAATGGTCAAGTGAGAACGAAAGTGAAACCCGATCTTCCGCCAGAGATACAAAAATGGATTGAATATAATGATATATCAAGTAAAAATCTAAGACAAAATTCCTGATTGCCAGTTGTGTATATTTTAGGATTATCTCCAATTAATTAATGAGCTACTATTGTGTTTAATTTTAATGTTTTGTTATCCTTAAGTTTTTTGTAATGATCTAGTACAAGGGTATTATAATAAACATAGTTTTTTTAGTTTTGTTATTCATATACAATCTGTCTATACACTGCATACACATATGAACTAAGTGTCTATATTTTATTGTAACTTAAAATATAAGAATAATAAACTAATGTAATATTATGTCATTAAATGAAGTAAAAATCTAATGATTTTTTTCAATAATCCTCGAAAACAGAGTTTAAGAAAAAATTTGGTTTGGATCCATACACACCATCTCTTTTTAGACACTAGAATTAGAATTTCAGGCAAATCGTATAAAAATTCTAGGAGCTCAAGAAGTTAAATGGGAAGTTTGGCTATATGGGGGCTATACGGAAACATGGATCGATAAACACGATATTCCAATTTCAGGCAAATCTGATATATGCTAAAGACCTCAAATAAGGGCAGCGTTTTTTGTGGGGGATATATCAAAACCTGGACTGATATAGCCCCTCTTGGAACTTGAGCTGCTTGTAGGCAAATGATTACATCGGACGGAGTGACGTATATGGTTATATCAGTGATGATAAATTATGTTGACGAAAAACTATTATTTATTAAAAATGTACTTTTTGAAGCCAAAAGGTGATAAAATTACATAATAGAAAATTTAAAGACTATTGTGTAAGTATACGTATATTTAAATCTAAACCGATTTGGAAAATTTTTTTAGTTTTTCTAAAAAAAAATCTTATATTGCAAAATTTTATTTTTATAGAAAATTTTTTCAAAATTTTATTTGAATAGAAAATTTTGTCAAAATTTTATTTCTATAGAAAATTTTGTCAAAATTTTATCTCTATAAAAAATTTTATAAAAATTTTATTTCTGCAAAAATTTTGTAAGAATTTTATTTCTGCGAATATTTTGTCAAAATTTTATTTCTATAGAAAATTTTGTCAAAATTTTATCCCTATAAAAAATTGGTCAACATTTTATTTCTATAGAAAATTTTTCAAAGTTTTATTATTATAGAAAAATTTGTACAAAATTTTATTTTTATAGAAAAATTTTGACAAAATTTTATTTCCATAGAAGATTTTGTCAAAAAAATTTTTGGAAAATTTTGAAAAAATTTTATTTTTATAGATAATTTGTCAAAATTTTATTTCCATAGAAAATTTTGTCAAAATTTTATTTCCATGGAAAATTTTGTTAAAATTTTATTTCCATAGAAGATTTTGTCAAAATTTTATTTCCATAGAAAATTTTGTCGAAATTTTATTTCTATAGAAAATTTTGACAAAATTTTATTTCCATAGAAGATTTTGTCAACATTTTATATTTATAGAAAATTTTGACAAAATTCTATTTCTAATGAAAATTTTGTCAAAAGTTTATTTCAATAGAAAAATTTGTCAAAGGTTTATTTCAATAGAAAATTTATGAAGAAGTACCTCTTTGCAAAATCTACCGAAATCAAGAATTCTACCAATATACAAAATTTACCATATTTTGTAGAATTCTAGCAACTGTGGCAACCGGCTCAGGGGCCAGCCCTAAGCATTTTTGCCCAGAAGGAGACGAAATACACACAGTGTTTAAATTATTGATGTCAAGACATACTTCTTTATGATTGTCTCTATAATCCTCTGAAAGTGATCATAAACGATAGCTCCACAAGAAAGTCTCAAATCGAACAATATTTTTCTCACGCTCGACGGTTGTAAACGTTATGTACAAAGACTGACTTACTTAGGCTAAAAATATTGTATTAAACTTTGTAATTTAAATTTTATAGGTCAATAGTTCAATAGACAACCTCATTTCCATTGTCGTATAATACAGTCAATGGAATCTTATAAATAAATACAAAAATTGATTTGTTATTGGTTTTTGTTTATTTATAAAAAACAATTGTGTATAAAATTTCAACCCGCCCAATCTTCTTTTAAATATACACTAGACTTTAACTAAATATTAATAAGTACAAATTATTACAGATACTGCAATACTCTATTTATCTTTACGAAGTTTCTGACTAGATACCTCAATGGCGTCTAACCACATTTTCAAATCGGTTGGCATATCGGGGCGTTTACCAGCTTCTGGATAGGTTTTCATTATATCCATAACATTACAATTGGTAATACATTGTTTGGACATGGCAACGGCACGAACAAAACCATCGGCCAATGTTATGAATTGTTGTTCCAAATATATGGCTTTGTCATCCCACCAAATTAATTTTGTTTGAATTTTGTATGGATGGAAAATGGGAATGGTACGACGATAGCGAACACTGGAGGCACCTTGAACAGCTCCACCATGACGTTCCTTGACTTTTTCGTAGAGACCGGTTAGGGCATAAAAATGGAAACGGGCAAAATCCAATTCACGCAAATACCGGGCATTATTCATGTGTTTGATGAAAATGTCAACATCCTGAGAGGTGCAAAGGCCTGTAAAATTAAATTGTTTTTAACAATGATTTTTAACGATGATTTAAACTGCAATTATTTTTTTTAACTTTATGTTTTTTCAGAGTAGCTATATATCATACCATATATCGTTGTGGTATCGGTAACTTTCCGTTTACTTTGGAAAATTCTGCCAGCCAATACGGTGAATATACAACGTAGGAAATAGTTTACATCCCAAATGATGTACAAGATGAGAGCGTAAAAAACGAAACCCATAGTAACCGGTTTTCTTTTAGTAATATGACCTAAAATACACAAGAAAAATAATACACGAATTAGCTAATATTCGATACAAAAATTTCGCATTGGTTTAAAGTTCAATGTCTGAATTTCTTCATTTTTTTCTTTGGCAATGCTTTCATTTTCGTATATCTTCAATATAAACGTTTAATATATTCCAAATCCATTTCGCCATACAATTCCATTTAGAGTAAGACAATGCATTTTACCATACAATTTGGTTTTCCTTACCTTTCTTATTGGCTTCGCGACTGACCACGTCCACCACGAATGAGTTTCGTTTGTTGACTGATAGTTTGAGATCTAAACAAACCACGAAGACTTATCGTTATATTGAATTGAACTCTTTCGTTTCACTTTCGTTGACATACTTGCATCATGCGAGAGTCCCCCCTATGTGTTCGTTGTCTCCATTATGCAGTTGAGTATAAAAAAGCTTACTTTTTCCAACAACAATACGAAAGTTTTACAACAAGTGTGAGAGAGCTATGTTAAATGGGTGTTGAGAGTAATATAAGTCTAAGCCATCTTATGTTGAACGTGAAAAAAACACCCAGAGAAGGAATATGATCACCTCAAAGCTGTTTCCAGAGCAAAATTTTATTTGTAGACGGGGAATATATAACATGTTTGTCGCAAAAATGTTATTTTTTTTTTTTTTTTTTGAAAATTACAGAGATATTTCAATCGGATTGATACATAGCATGATAATTGATGTTGACCAAAAAGTACTAACAATGTATTACAAATGTACTTTTCGAAATTTCAAAATTAAAGGCTATTGTTACGTATATTTAAATCTAGATCGATTTGGACAATTCTTTTTAGATTTTCTAAAAAAATCTTATTTTGCAAAATTTTATTTCTATAGAAAATTTTCTCAAAATTTCATTTCTATAGAAAATTTTGTGAACATTTTATTTATAGGAAATTTTGTCAAATTTTTATTTCTATAAAAAATTGTTCAAACTTATTTTTCTAGAAATTTTGCAAAATTTTATTTCTCTAGTTAAAATTTTATTTCCATAGACTATTTTGTCAAAATTTTATTTCTCTAGAAATTGTGACAAAATTTTATTTCTATTAGAAATTTCCATAGAAAATTTTGTCAAAATTTTATTTCTATTGAAAATTTTATTTCTATAGAAAATTTTGTCAAAATTTTATTTCTATAGAAATGCTGTCATCAATTTATTTCTATAGAATAATTTTTGAAAATTTTATTTCTTTAGAAAATTTTGTTAACAATTTATTTCTATAGGAAATTTTGTCAAAATTTTATTTCTATAAGAAAATTTTTTTCTTATAGAAAATTTGGCAACAATTTATTTCTATAGAAAATTTTGTCAACAATTTATTTCTGAAGGAAATTTTGTCAAAATTTTATTTTGAAAAAATTTTGTCCAAAATTTGTCTATAGGAAACTTTGTCAAAATTTTATTTGTATAGGAAAAATTTTTTTCTTATAGAAAATTTTTTCAACAATTTATTTATCTAGAAAATTTTGTCAAAATTCTATTTCTATAGAAAATTTTATCAACATTTTATTTCTATAGAAGATTTTGTCAAAAATTAATTTCTATAGGAAATTCTGTCAAAACTTTATTTCTATAGACAATTTTGTCAAAACTTTATTTCTACAGAAAATTTTGTCAAAATTTTATTTCTATAGAAAATTTTGGCAAAATTTTATTTCTATAAAAAATTTTGTCAAAATTTTATTTCTATACAAAATTTTGTCAAAATTTTATTTCTATACAAAATTTTGTCAAAATTTTATTTCTATAGAAAATTTGTAAAATTTTATATTTCTAGAAATTTTGACAAAATTTTATGTCTCCAGAAATTTTGTAAAATTTTATATTCCTAGAAATTTTGACAAAATTTTATTTCTATTAGAAATTTTGTCAAAATTTTATTTCTATAGAAAATTTTGTGAAAATTTTATTTCTATTGAAAATTTTATTTCTATAGAAAACTTTTTTTCCATAGAAAATTTTTTAAAAATTTTATTTCTATAGAAATGTGGTCATCAATTTATTTCTATAGAATAATTTTTGAAAATTTTATTTCTATAGAAAATGTTGTTAACAATTTATTTCTATAGGAAATTTTGTCAAAATTGTATTTCTATAAGAAAAATTTTTTCTTATAGAAAATTTGGAACAATTTATTTCTATAGAAAATTTTGTCTATAGGAAATTTTGTCAAAATTTTATTTGTATAGGAAAAATTTTATTCTTATAGAAAATTTTGTCAACAATTTATTTATCTAGAAAATTTTGTCAAAATTTTATTTCTATAGAAAATTTTATCAAAATTTTATTTCTATAGAAAATTTTTCAAAATATTATTTCTACAGAAAATTTTGTCAAAATTGTATTTCTATATAAAATTGTGTCAAAATTTTGTCAAAATTTTATTTCTATAGAAAATTTTGTCAAAATTTTATTTCTATAGAAAATTTTTTGAAAATTTTGTTTCTATAGAAAATTTTGTCAAATTTTATTTCTATTGAAAATTTTATTTCCATAGAAAATTTTGTCAATATTTTATTTCTATAGAAAATTTTGTCAAAATTTTATTTCTATTGAAAATTTTTTGAAACTTTTATTTCTATAGAAAATTTTATTTCTATAGAAATGTTGTCATCATTTTATTTCTATAGAATAATTTTTGAAAATTTTATTTCTATAGAAAATTTTGTTAACAATTTATTTCTATATGATTTTGTCAAATTGTTTTCTATAAGAAAAATTTTTTCTTATAGAAAATTTGGCAACAATTTATTTCTATAGCAAATTTTGTCAACAATTTATTTCTGTAGGAAATTTTGTCAAAATTTTATTTCCATAGAAAATTTTGTCCAATTTTTAACCTATAGGAAATTTTGTCAAAATTTTATTTGTATAGGAAAAATTTTGTTCTTATAGAAAATTTTGTCAGCAATTTATTTATCTAGAAAATTTTGTCAAAATTTTATTTCTATAGAAAATTTTATCAAAATTTTATTTCTATAGAAGATTTTGTCAAAAATCTATTTCTATAGGAAATTCTGTCAAAACTTTATTTTTATAGAAAATTTTGTCAAAATTGTATTTCTGTATTTTTGAGTATTATTGACCTATTTTATGATTATTCTGATTATTAATTTTGTTCGGCTTGAGGTCATAGAAAAAATCGATTATTGACAATCGATTATTGAATATTAAAACACATCAATAATCGATTGTTTCTATGACCTCAAGCTGAACAAAATTAATAATCAGAAAATTTTATTTCTATAGGAAATTTTGTCAAAATTTTATTTCTATAGGAAATTTTGTCAAAATTTTATATCCATAGGAAATTTTGTCAAAATTGTATTTCTATAGAAACTTTTATCAAATTTTTATTTCTATAGAAGATTTTGTCAAAAATTTATTTCTATAGGAAATTCTGTCAAAATTTTATTTCTATAGAAAATTTGGTCAAAACTTTATTTCTATATAAATTTTGTCAAAAGTTTATTTCTATAGAACATTTTGTTAACAATTTATTTCTATAGAAAATGTTATTTCCATAGAAGATTTTGTCAAAATTTTATTTCTATAGAAAACTTTATCAAAATTTTATTTCTATAGGAAAACTTTATCAAAATTTTATTTCTATAGAAAATTTTGTCAAGATTTTATTTCTATAGAAAATTTTGTCAAGATTTTATTTCTATAGAAAATTTTGTCAAGATTTTATTTCTATAGAAATGTTGTAATCAATTTATTTCATAGAATAAGTTGTCATAATTTTATTTCTATAAGAAATATTTTTTCTTATAGAAAATTTGACAACAATTTATTTCTATAGAAAATTTTGTCAACAATTTCTGTAGGAAATGTTGTCAAAATTTTATTTCCACAGAAAATGTTTGTCCAATTTTTAATCTATAGGAAATTTTGTCAAAATTTTATTTGTATAGGAAAAATTTTATTTTTATAGAAAATTTTGTCAACAATTTATTTATCTAAAAAATTTTGTCAAAATTTAATTTTTATCAAAATTTTATTTCTATAGAAGATTTTGTCAAAAATTTATTTCTATAGGAAATTCTGTCAAAACTTTATTTCTATAGAAAATTTTGTCAAAACTTTATTTCTATAGAAAATTTTGTCAAAATTTTATTTCTATATGAATGAAGCGGCCTCGGACACTAAATTTTTGCCCCCGGCGGCGGCGCCTTGACGACTAAGCCGATATAAATTTGTCCATTCGGCGGCGGACAATTATCCATTATAAAATCAATTTGAAGTTATTCGAATGGTAATGAATTTAGTTGTACAATAAATCTTACAAACAAATTTGCTTTTGATTAAAATTTTCTGAGCTAAATTATTGTAGCAGCTTGAAAATGATTGGCTGTGTTCAAAATTTTGGAAAAAATACGACAATTATATATACATTTTTCTGATTTTAATCGATATTTTTGATTAATTGGCGGCTAAATTTGAGTCGAGATGAGTCGACATATTTGGCGGCGCCGTCGACTGGCCAAAAATGGTCGGCGGCGACTGAAATCGACAGAGCGACTCGGCGGATTCATTTTCTGCTCAGGGGCCTGCTCTAAGCAATCCTTTAGGGCTTTTCATCGAAGTAACGAAATAAAGTTTTTCAAAACCTCCATCGGACCACTCAAATCTTATGGCATTTTTTAGTTCAAAAGTAGATTCGTGCTAAAATTCCCCATATTTTTTCGATTGGGTTGAGATCTGTTCTACGTGCGGGCTATTCCAAAAGCTCGATATTTTGTTAGCAGAAAACCAATCTTTTTTGACACTTGAGTTATTTGATGTATTGTCCAGCTGAGAAATGAAGTGTGGACCCGTTAATACCTCACCATGCTCCAACAACGATTTTCAGATGTCATTCTTGTAGTTATCCAAACCAGGGGAAGACTGTACCGCCACCAAAATTTCTGCTAATTTGAATGTTTTCTATACGAAAATTACGCCAGTGATACTGCAAGCTATCGGGCTATGCTTGAAATTTTAAGTCTTAAGAGAATGTTTTTCTTAAAAATAGGATAATTGTATTTATAATTTTCTACCTTTTGCTAAAGTGGAATGTATTTGTTCCCACCTCCAAAAAAAAGGTCTTGAAAATATTTACATTTTCCCCTTTTGATAACTTAGGCTACTTTTGTTGTTATCAATGCCAAATGCATAGAGAGAAGGAGAACTAAAGAGAGCTGATACTAATACAATCATCAATACTTGGCTATTTGACATAATCAAAGCAGTTTGTTTACATCACACATTGGGCAAAACAAAAAAATTATAACTAAATTATAACAAATATATAAGCAAGTATTTAATTAGTTCGTTTTTGGTAATTATGAACCTTTAGGGATGCCATTCACTAAAATAATTTGTGGCTTGTAATGTAAAAGAAAATTTCGCACTTTAGTTACACTAACAACAATTTAGGTTAGTTAAATATTCTTTCCATTAATGAAATTAAACCGAATGGATACAGGGAGGCTGATATGTAATGCAATAAAATAAAATGCTATATCTATTCATTATTTTTTTTTTAATTTTATTGTTCAACAGCAACATTTGTCGGAATCAATATCAAATTTTAGAATCTGTGTATTGTAGATTCGGGTGTATTCACTACCTTATGGCCTTCAAACTGGCGTGTAAGCCATCACACGCTGCACGAAAGTAGTATTTTCACCGAATCCCGTCTTGAGGTGATAGACACTTTGGTATTTTTTAGTGTCAACCTTACTTTTCAAAATGTTCCAGGAACAAAAACCCAACGGATTGATATACCCGGATTTTCGAGGACATGGTTTCGAGGTCATAGGTAGAATTCTACCAAAATTGGTACATTTTTTACAGTTTTGTTTGGTAGAATTTGCAAATTTTGACAAAATTTTCTATAGAAATTAAATTTAGACAAATTTTTCTATAGACATAAAATTTTGACAAATTTTCTGTAAAAATAAAATTTTGACAAAATTTTCTATAGAAATAAAATTTTGATAAAATTTTTTATAGAAATAAAATTTTGACAAAATTTTCTATAAAAATAAAATTTTGACAAAATTTTCTATAGAAATACAATTTTACATAATTTTCTATATCAATAAAATTGTAAACAAATTTTCTATAGAAATAAAATTTAGACAAAATATTGTAAAGAAAAAAAATTTAGATAAAATTTTCTAAAGAAATAAAATTTTGACAACATTTTTCTATCGAAATAAAATTTTCCATAGAAATAAAATTTTGAAAAATTTTTCATAGAAATAAAATTGTGACCAAATTTTCTATAGAAAATAAAAATTTACAAAGCTTTCTATAGAAATAAAATTTTGATAAAATTGTCTATAGAAATACAATTTTGACAAAACTTTCTATAGAAATAAAATTTAGGCAACCTCCCGATTCGGGGTCTTGGGCTTATAGAAATCGTAGTTTTTATCCAATTTGCCTGAAATTTGAAATCTAGAGGTATTTTATGACCGTAAAGAGGTGTGCCAAAAATGGTGAGTATCGGTTCATGTTTTGGTACAGCCCCCATATAGACCGATCTCCCGATTTTATTTCTTGGGCTTATAGAAACCGCAGTTTTTATTCAATTTACCTGAAATTGTAAATCTAGAGGTATTGTAGGACCACAAATACGTGTGCCAAAAATTGTGAGTATCGGTCCATATTTTGGTATAGCCCCCATATAGACCGATCTCCCGATTTTACTTCTTGGGCTTATAGAAACCGCAGTTTTTATTCTATTTACCTGAAATTGGAACACTAGAGGTATTGTAGGACCACAAATACGTGTGCCAAAAATTGTGAGTACTGGTCATGTTTTGGTATGGTCCCCATACAAAACGACCTCCCGATTTGGGGTCTTGGGCTTATAGAAACCGTAGTTTTCATCCAATTTGTCTGAAATTGGAAATCTAGAGGTACTTTAGGACCATAAAGAGGTGTGCCGAAAATGGTGAGTATCGGTCCATATTTTGGTATAGCCCCCATATAGACCGATTTCCCGATTTTACTTCTTGGGCTTCTAGAATCCGAAGTTTTTAACCTATTTGCCTGAAATTGGAAATCTAGAGGTATTTTCGGGTCATAAAGAGGTGTGCCGAAAACGGTGAGTATAGGTCTATATTTTTGTATAGCCCCATAAGAACGATCTGCCGATTTAACTCCTTGGATTTCTGGAAACCGTAGTTTTTATCTGATTTGCCTGAAATTGTAAAAATATTCTGGTATTTTAGGCTAACAAAAACGTTTATCGGATTAAGTTTTTATCGGTCCATTTGGTAATGCCTCCATATAGACCGACTTCACTTCTTGAGGGTGTAGAAGGGGCACTGATCATGAAAATTGCTTGAAACTCAATGTAAAATTTCAAGATTTTACTTCTACAGATTTAAGATTTCAAATCAAGACGTTATTTTATAATTTTCTTGCACACTTACAAGAGATGTTAATGATTCCTCTAAAACTCAAACAAAAATGGTTCTTATAAATCCAGAATCTGATATAGCCCTCATAGGTGAAATCTTTAAATTTATCTTCGGGAAGTGTCCTCAAGCCCTACTGAAATTTCAAAGGAAACCCTAATATTTGGTTCATGGTGGTGGGTATTTAAGATTCGGCCCGGCCGAACTTAGTGCTGTATATACTTGTTTTTTAATAAAATTTTGACAAAATTTTCAATAGAAATAAAATTTTGATGAAATTTTCTATAGAAATAACATGTTGACAACATTTTCTATAGAAATAAAATTTTGTCAAAATTTTCCAAAAAAAAATTTTTGGATTCAAATAAACATTTTTTGAGTGCATGATAACACACCGCTTCATACAGTTTCCTCTCCTTTTATTTCCTCACTTAAACTCGGGAAAGCGTATTTATCAGGGGCGTCGTCACTTTTCTAAAATGTTCGATAGTTATTTGTAGATAAATCATTATTAATATTTTTTGGTTTCAATCATTATTAATTGATCCAATAAATTTTTAATTGAATTGCCTTCAATCACAGAAATGATCAATAATGTCAAAAATTAATTGTTAATTAAAAAATCAATTGATACAATTAATTTTTGTGATTGATTTTTGTTTCAATTAAAAATTGTGTTAAACCAATTAAAATATTTATTGAATATTTTTTTTAATAAATTAAAATTTTAATTGGAAACATACTTTTTTTCTGTGTAATTATATTTTCTTTCATGTCATAGAATTTCTGAGAAATGCTATCATTTAGGAAATGGTGTAGTGCCAGTAATTGGTTTTAGTAAAAACAAATATTGACACTGATGTACAAAACAAAACTAAAATTTCTCCTAAATCTTCTTTCACTAAATAAACTTGAATTAGTTAAACATAACACAACGCATTCCGAATACCAAACGTAGATAATATGGAAGATGATAGCAGCGATGCCGACGAATACGGCTACTGCGACATGTTTGTCTCCAGTTCAAACGTTTGTTGACTATAAAGATTTTTAATGTGTTTGGTATAGCGTAGAGTGAGTGGCTCACCTAAACGACGACGATGTATTTAAAATTACACTCTCGGTAATGTGACAAAAAAGTTAGAAGGGTTTTAGACGATGCAATAATTGCATGCAATAATTGCACGCAATTCTTGTTTGTAGGCAAACGGGGTAGAGAAGCAAAGGGGGTAGAAAAAATTTCAAGTTTTCCGTTCCTCTTGCAATTTTTTGACATTTCTGAAACTTGAAATTTCAAGCGATTGCATGAAAAATTTCAACGTATAAATGCTGAAGTTTTTAAGAAGCAACTTTAAAAGAGAATACAAAAAATTGCACGCAACCAATTGCATCGTTTAAAACCCCTCTTAGCCCATTGTCGCTGCTGGCTTCGCAGCTTAATAGAGAACAGTAGTACCTATGCTTGCATCTCAGCAGAACAAAGCCAACAGTGCTGGCGTAGTTCAACGATGCCAGTGATGATGATATGTGAACGAATAATTCAAAATATTTTCAATTCAGTTCGTGTTGTGAATTCGCTGCGTTAAGAACTTTTTCTCTATAACGTTCGCTCTACATACAAAATAGACGTGAGATTTAATATATTTTTAAATAATAATAAAAAAAAAACAAATACAAATAATTTCGAAAGGTAGTTTATTGATTGAGTTGCAAGACGACATTTAGTCTGAGGTTGATCTAGAGTCAGCAAAAAACAAAAAGAGATCAATTATAACCAAATAGATGACAAGAAAAAATTAAAGAAAAATAATTACGATAGCACATAATCAAATTGTCTTGTGTCAAATTGAATTCTAAATGCCCACAAGATTAGAAGCAAGCGACAAATACCAAAATAAAAAAAATATTCGTGTGAGCATCTAAGTGACCGATTTACAACGGAAGAATGTGAGGTGTAATCTGAACGTTGACCAATAAAGTGATGCTGAGAAAAATAAAAATTACAAAAAAAATATGTTTGCTATTTTTAATCGGATTAGAAAATAAACAAAATCCCGACAAATTAAAAAAATATATATATAATAATCAATGAAAGCAATTCGAATATAAGCAGCTTTGGCTTTTGAAGATCACCTGTGGCAGCGAAAGAAAAATATATGTTTTTCTAAAATAAATTGCAAAAAAATTTCAAAAATATGTGTGACCCAAAATAAAACCTTATAATACCATCTGCACTAGCACTACAAGTTATTATTATTAATTTAAAAAAATGAATAAAATAAATTGAAACTGATTGCAATTTCCACAGTAGTGGCGGTGGCGGTAGTGACGATGATGATGATGGTGTTTTGCTGAATTATCCATTTGAATGGTCAACAATTTCACCCGCCGCGAATTAGTATCGCAACCATTGTCGCATTGGGGCATCAAAAGGGGGACAGACAAACACTTGGATGGATGGTTTAGATTTACTAGAGATTCCATGGCCCAATCACATCAACTGAGAGCGAAACTTTTTTAAGTTTGTTTGGTGTTGACAGTTTTTGCTTGACTGTTTATTTATTTATTTTTTTTTTTTGCTAAAAATACATAAATTCATTTGGGGATTTTGTGTAGCTGCAACATATATGGCCGCCTTGCGCTCCCCAATTATGCCCTTTAACCCCCCAAGTCAAGGCAACCAGCCATTATGACAGGTTGCTGTGTCACTTATTTTCTACTTACTTTTATTGCTATTATTTGTAAGCTGGAAAACTAAAAAAATATATATCTGTTTTTTTGCCATTGTTTTATTAGATATAATTTTTAATTTAACGGAAATGTCATTTTGCTATTGTGGCTAGTGTGCCATCGTATAATCTCGATTAGAGGAAATTGCATATTTTTGTTTTTGTTAGTTCAAGCTATCATTTAGTTTTATTTTTATGATCAATTTTCCAGTCTGAGTGATAAAAATCACACATTTCATCGCCATATTATTCCATGTAGTTTTCAAGATCATAAATAAGCTCATTTAGTAATGTTTCAGAATTAGCAACATTCTAATAAGTGTTGGGCAAATTATATAAAGCCAAGACTGTTTTTAGGAAAAAGTTCAAGGGCAAATTTTATTTAAAATTAAAGAAATTGGTTTTAAGTGCATATGAATTAGGATTTTTACCGAAAAAAAAAATTTACCCATATCCAAAGATTTTTGTCTTCACTTTAACCCTGGAAAGTCATCCTTATTTTTGTACACTAAAGTCATCCTCCGTCATTTTGACCACGGCTTATTTCAAGACGCTATAATTTGCATCGTGATCAAAAATGTGAAGCAAAATTGAGTTTATTTCCTTATTCAATTTGTTTTTAATTAGTATAAGACAAAAATTCATAAAGTGGTTGTATTGGTATAACTTAAATATATCATTTCTCAATCGACCAAAATGCATTTTAAATCGAAAATGAAATTACGCGTCGTCATTTTGACGAAGGATGACTGTCCAGGGTTAATGGCTTTGCTTTATGGGAATTTATAATTCCAAATTCAATTTATTTTTTATAAACACAGTTTTTAGGGACCTATATAGCTTTAGATATAGGATCAATAAAATTAAAATTAAGATACAGATCACACTTAACGCAATTTTCATTTTAT
Source organism: Haematobia irritans (assembly GCF_050003625.1). Lineage (NCBI taxonomy): Eukaryota > Metazoa > Arthropoda > Insecta > Diptera > Muscidae > Haematobia > Haematobia irritans. Next base: position 199,526,752 of record NC_134399.1, on the reverse strand, counting down.
TTTGGCAATACATTAACAAAGCTATTTATGTACAAATAATTGTCACTTTATTTTATCAAAATTATAACAAATACTTCAAAAGTGAAAAATGTTTCGATTCTATTTTAAAGAGTTTTATATAAATACAAGATTTTTTTTAGTTATTTCAGGCAAGCCGAAATTTTGATATAAATATTGAATTTAATTTTAAAACCTGCCAAGACCCATACATATTACTTTGAAATACTCAAGGTAGTTTGTAAAAATAAATATAACAAGTAAGGAAAGTCTAAAGTCGGGCGGGGCCGACTATATTATACCCTGCACCACATTGTAAAATTTTCGATACCATATCACATCCGTCAAATGTGTTGGGCCTATATATAAAGGTTTGTCCCAATTACATACATTTAAATATCACTCGATCTGGACAGAATTTGATAGACTTCTACAAAATCTATAGATTTCAACCAAATTTGGCACGCATAGCTACAATGCTAATTCTACTCCCTCTGCAAAATTTCAACTAAATCGGAGCAAAAAATTGGCCTCTGTGGTCATATGAGTGTATATCGGGCGAAAGCTATATATGGGAGCTATATCTAAATGTGAACCGATTTCAACCAAATTTGGTACGCATACCTACAATCCTAATTCTACTCCCTGTGCAAAATATCAATTAAATCGGAGTAAAAGATTGGCCACTGTGGTCATATGAGTGTAAATCGGACGAACGATATATATGGGAGCTATATCTAAATCTGAACGGATTTCAATAAAATTTGGCACACTTGACTACACTACTAATTGTACTCCTAGTGCAAAATTTCAACCAAATTGGGGTAAAACTCTGGTTTCTGGGATCGTATTAGTCCATATCGGGCGAAAGATATATATGGGAGCTATATCTAAATCTGAACCGATTTCTTCCAAAATCAATAGGGTTCTTTTCTGAGCCAAAACACATACTAGTGCCAAGTTTGAAGTCGATTGGACTAAAACTGTGACCTATAACAAAAATGTGTTCACGGACAGACGGACATGGCTATATCGACTCAGGAGCCCACACTGAGCATTTTTGCCAAAGACACTATGTGTCTATCTCGTCTCCTTCTGGATGTTGCAAACATATGCACTAACATATAATACCCTGTTCCACAGTGTGGCGAAGGGTATAAAAATATGTAATATGGGACATATATCCAATATGATCCGATGGGTTATGTATAGTGGCAGCCCATTACTTTAGGGTGACTCAAATTATTCAATCCACTTCTCAGTGAACTTCTCTCTTATCAATGAGGGCTGCCCGATTTTATGATTATTTCAATGATATGTTATACCGATCACCGTTGCCGCTTGTACCAAAAAAAAACATCGACCAAAATTTGAAGAAAATTTTACCAAACATCTAACAAATTAAAAAAATAAATGTTTCTTCAACTCTACAAAAAAAGAAAAACAAAAAACATTTCTAAAGTAATTTTTTTAAAATGTTATTACTATGGAAATTTTTGTCAAAATTTTATTTCTATAGTCAATTTCAGAAATTTTGTGTCATAATTTTATTATAGAATTGTGTCAAAATTTTATTTATATAGAAAATTTTCTCAAATTTTATTTCTACAGAAAATTTTGTCAAAATTTTATTTCTATAGAAAATTGTGACAAAATTTTATTTCTATAGAATTAACAAATTAAAAAAATAAATGTTTCTTCAACTCTAAAAAAAAAAAGAAAAACAAAAAACATTTCTAAAGTAATTTTTTTAAAATGTTATTACTATGGAAAATTTTGTCAAAATTTTATTTCTATAGTCAATTTCAGAAATTTTGTGTCATAATTTTATTATAGAATTGTGTCAAAATTTTATTTATATAGAAAATGTTCTCAAATTTTATTTCTACAGAAAATTTTGTCAAAATTTTATTTCTATAGAAAAAAAAAAAATTTATACTATAGAAAATTTTGTCAAATTTTTATTTCTATAGAAAATGTTGTCAAAATTGTGCCAACATTTTATTTCTATAGAAAATTTTGTCAAAATTTTATTTCTATAGAAAATTTTGCCAAAATTTTATTACAATAGAAAATTTTGTCAAAATTTTATTACAATAGAAAATTTTGTCAAAATTTTATTTCTATAGAAAATTGTGACAAAATTTTATTACAATAGAAAATTTCGTCAAAATTTTATTACAATAGAAAATTTTTTCAAAATTTTATTTCTATAGAAAATTGTGACAAAATTTTATCGCTATAGAAAATTTTTCAAAATTTTATTTCTATAGAGAATTTTGTCAGAATTTCATTACTATAGAACATTTTGTCAACATTTTATTTCTATGATAAATTTTATCAAAATTTTATTTCTATAGAAAATTTTCTCAAAATCTTATTTCTATAGAAAATTTTGCCAAAATTTTATACTATAGAAAATTTTCTCAAAATTTTATTTCTATAGAAAATTTTATCAAATTTTTATTTCTATAGAAAATTTTATCAAAATTGTGTCAAAATTTTATCACTATAGAAAATTTTTCAAAATTTTATTTCTATAGAAAATTTTGTCAAAATTTTATTTCAATAGAAAATTTTGTCAAAATTTTATTTCAATAGAAAATTTTGTCAAAATGTTATTTCTATAGAAAATTGTGACAAAATTTTATTTCTATAGAAAATTGTGACAAAATTTTATTTCTATAGAAAATTTTGTCAAAATTTTATTACAATAGAAAATTTTGTCAAAATGTTATTTCTATAGAAAATTGTGACAAAATTTTATTTCTATAGAAAATTGTGACAAAATTTTATCGCTATAAAAATTTTTCAAAATTTTATTTTGTCATAATTTCATTACTATACGAAATTTTGTCAACATTTTATTTCTATAGTAAATTTTATCAAAATTTTGTTTCTATAGAAAATTTTGTCAAAATTTTATTTCTGTAGAAAATTTTGTCAAAATTTTATACTATAGAAAATTTTCTCAAAATTTTATCACTATAGAAAATTTTTCAAAATTTTATTTCTATAGAAAATTTTGTCAAAATTTTATTTCTAGAGAAAATTATGTCAAAATTTTATTTCAATAGAAAATTGTGACAAAATTTTATTTTAATAGAAAATTTTGTCAAAATTTTATTTCAATAGAAAATTTTGTCAAAATTTTATTTCAATAGAAAATTTTGTCTGAATTTTATTATATAAATTTTTTTTCAAAATTTTATTACAATAAAAAATTTTGTCAAAATTTTATTTCTGTGAAAATTTTGTCAAAATTTTATTTCTATAGAAAACTATGCAAGTACGTCTTAGCTGGAGAGGAATATATATTGCAAAATCTACCAAATCATGAAGAATTCTACCAATCTACCAAACAGTAAAACATCTACCATCTTTGGTAGAATTCTACGAACTGTGGCAACTGTGATACCGAGTTTGAACGGCGTTTCACTTTGCGCGAAAACCACAGGAAGAACTTGGAAACAATCATAAATGGCACCAAGATTATTGAAAAGGCGTAACACGCTGCTAAAAACTTTTGAATGTTTGGTCGAAATTGAGATTGAACCCATGACCCTTTGTACACTGAAAAAACAGTGAACCCATCAGAAAGAAAACTTTTGATTAATTTTAGAAAAATTTTGAATATTTTTAGAAAATTTTAACTAAACAGTATTACAAACGCTGGCATCACGCCGATATCACAAAAATAAGTAAATATTTTTCGACAAAGAAAATTTGTTAAAGAAAATTTTGTAGTTTGAAGGAAAAAATTGGAGTTCAAAATTGCAAGAATGTCTTTAGTGACATACGAAGTTCATGATAGACGCACTTGTAGTAAAATTTACAAATTTAAAGAAATAATTAACTATTTTGTAAGAAATACGAATTTAGTAAACCTTTATGCTTAATTTGTGTATAATTTTTTAGTTAATTTAACTAACGTACACAAAAAATTATTAGAGTAAAGGAAACAAACATAATAATTCCTTGAACTAAAACAAAATTAAATTGGCTTTAGTGAAATAGAGAGTTCAAAATTTTTTGAGTGTATGCATGGCGCCACGATGGCTCTCTATTAGCATGACGGGAGTGATGACCGAAAATTATTTGTAATTTTCCAGTAATTGTCTTATTAATGGTTGGTCAAAATCAATACTCAGTGGTATCAGCAAACCTGCTACTACAGCAGCTGCATCTTTGTAAGTTTGTGAATTCATAGAAAAATTTGGCTAAAATTATTGAAAACTAAAGTCTACTACTTCTTCTATTTCTATCGAGTAGAAGTTATTGCACAAGAATGCAAATGTTTCCAACCCACAAAACTTCTTTCAGTTAATTTGTTCGTTTTTTGCTTTTATCACCATTGAACGTGATGCACCAAGAATTTTAAATTCTAAATGTTATATAACGAATTTTATAATCATCGGAATCTAAGAAAGTATTTAATAAAATATTTTATTTGTAGGTGTTGGGAATGATTGTTTATTTTCGATTTCCGTAAAATTAGTTGTTTGTTTAGTTTAATGGCTTATTGTAGTATTAAATGTGGCATAGAGAAAAACTGGAATAGGAAAACTGTTGTCGTAGGGATCAATCAAAAAGTAGTTTGTTACAAAATTAGTTAATTTTTCCAGTAAATAAAAAACAATATATTTAAAACCAAAAAAAAAAAAAAATAACCCCTTCCTCCCAAACGAAATTTTAGACAAAAACCATCCATTACCACACTGAAAAAAATCATGCCCGGTACTTAAAATGGTATTGATTCCGAGCCAATGAAGCGGAGAATACAAGTAAGGATACTTTTAAGACGCAATTCTCTTTTAAATTTGGGTTTTGTGTACTTGAAGCAAATTTTAATTTTTCGCTTTTTCAGCTTTGTTTCTTCATATGCTATCAAAGTCCTTTAAAAACTAGTTAACGACAACTTTATTTTCCAAATTAAGTCTCGACTTCCAGTACAAATTATGCTATGTTTCAAGTAAAAAACGTTTTTAAAATAAAGTTTTGAAAAGCATGTCCTATTTTTGAACGATTTTTTGCTTTGTAGTCAAGATGCAAAAAGACAACAAATTTAAAGACAATTTCATTAAATTTAAAGAATTTTTCTGAATTATTAAAGTCAAGTACACCTTAACCCAAACATTTTTTCATTCATGTTATGATACCCATTTTTAAGTGAAATCATTTAATTATAAGGACAATACGACTTCATTGAAAAGTTTATCGACTTTTGGACAAGGAAAAAAAAACTTTATATTAGAGAAATGCGTCTTCTATGCTAAGCAAAATTTGCATTCGTATTTTAAAGACATGAAATCTTTGACCCCACGACAATATTTTTCTCAGTGCAAGATGCCAAATCCGGCCAAAACAGTACGGATCAACCGTGTTTCTTCAGGAAAGGCAGCAGACGTTTATTCAAACACTCTTTCACGTAAATTTCTTGGTTGTCAGTCCCGGAAGCTATGAAAATGCTGCTTTTCAAGCCACAGGTACAGATGGCTTGCCAAACCAGATATTTCTTTGCGAACTTTGACAGTTTTATGTGCTTGAAAATATCTGCTACCTTTCCCCTTCCTTTTGCCGTATAAAACTCCTGTCCCGGAAGCTGCTTGTAGTCGGCTTTAACGTAGGTTTCATCGTCCATTACCACGCAGTCAAACTTCGTCAGCATCGTCGTGTACAGGCTCCGGGATCGCGCTTTGGCCGTCGTATTTTGTTTATCATCGCGATTTGGAGTCACTACCTTCTTGTAAGTCGATAGTCCGGCTCGTTTTTTGGCTCGATGCACGGTTGTAGACGATAACCCAGCTTATTTGCGGCATCTCGAAGAGAGAGAGAGTTTTAAATTTTACCTTTCGCCTGGACGGAGAATCGAACCGAGGACCATACAGTTTGTAATCCAACACACTATCCATAGGGCTACGTAGCTGTTATAGTCATCAATACACGCTCACAAAAAATCGCTTCTGTAACATATACTCCCAAACATATTTTGCTTCAAGCATATATATTTTTGGGTATTGCCCAAACATTTATATGTTTGATCTCTTCCAATATATAATATGTTTGAAAGCATATTGGTCTAAACAATATATGTTTGGGTAGTCTAAGTTCCAAACATTTTGTATTTTTGCATCTAAATTCAATAATGTTGTCTTCCAAAAAACAATATGTTATTATGTGAACATATAATATGTTTGGAAGCATTTTGCACCCAAAAATATTATATGCTTAAAAAAAATTCTCCCAAACAATATTGTGTTCAAAATTTTATTTATTTATTTATATATTTACAATCATAATGAATTATGAAAATAAACAGGTAATATAGGTGCTAACAACATAGGTTTTCGACCTGAATGCTCAAAATTTTGTTTCTGCCTAATTGTACATTCCCCCACATCTTTCTCACTTCCACGAGATTTTTTAGTTCTTAGCACCTTTTTCTGTAATACAAACATTGTAGAAGAAATTATTCAATTTTATAATTTTTTTTATTTTAATTTTACCTTTTGCCGGACGGGGATTCGAATAGCGGACCACACAGTTTGTAAGGATCAAAGAAGTAGCTGATCAATTGCCCAATGAAAAATAAAATTTTAATTTTGTAATAACAAGCAACAACCACCAACTTAATTGAATATCGCTCCCAGTTAAATAGCGCTCCAAGCTACTAAACACATATATGTTTATAGGCTATTTCTAAATTAATATATGTTTGCATCCAAGCATATTATATTTACAAACATTTTATGTCCCAAACATAATATGTTCTAACATATTAACATATATGTCCCAAACATGTTATGCTAGTTTATGAACATTATATGCTTGCACTCAAAAATATTGTGTTTAAAAATTTGTGTTCCAAACATATAATGTTTATAGCCAAACATATGAAAAACAGTCTTTTTCATCCGTGTATAGAAATCAAATTTTGACCAAAAAAAACTTTGAATAAAATTTTTATAGAAATAAAATTTGGAAAAATTTTTTATAGAAATAAAACTTTGAAAAAATTTAAAGAAAAAATTGCAAAATTTTCTGTGAGTATCAGTGGCATCAGTATGAAAAAAAATTTTCAGAAAATTTGCTATAGAAATAAAATTTGACAATTTTTTCATATAGAAATAAAATTTTGAAAAAATTATCAATAAAATACAATTTTAGAAAAATTTTTGTGTAGTAAATAAAATTTGCAAAATATTCTACAGAAACAAAATTTTGACTAAATTTTCTATAGAAACAAAATTTTGACTAAATTTTCTATAGAAATAAAATGTTGACAAAATTTTCTATAGAAATAAATTTATCAATAGAAATAAAATTTTAAAAAAATTTTTGTGTGACAAACAAAATTTTGCAAAATTTTCTATATAAATACAATTTTGCAAAATATTCTATAGAAATTTTGACTCAATTTTCTATAGAAATAAAATTTTGACTAAATTTTCTATAGAAAAAAATATTTCTATAGTAATAAAATTTTGAATAAATTTTTTATAGAAATAAAATTTTGACAAAATTTGCTATAGAAATAAAATTTTGATAAAACTTTTTATAGAAAACATTTTGACAAGATTTTCTATAAAAAACAACTTTGAAAAAATTTTCTGTCGATATTCCACATATGTATATGGCCTTAAAATAAAATTAAAAACCAATTTCGAGTGTTCGAAATATTTCAAAAAAAATTGATATGGGCATTAAAATGGATCGATCCAGCCCATCTGCTAGTCTAACATTCTAGGAAACATAAAAAGATAGCCGTAATTGGAAGTTGATTTTCATTTACAATCATGCTGTACATTGATCGAAAGAATAACGCAATGGAAACTAAATTGCGTAAAAACTTGCTTAGTTACAAAAATGTGAAGTGTTTTAAAAAATTTGATTTAGCCGGAGCCGAGCAAAATTTTTACGACTCCGACTCCGACTCCAACAAAATCTTCAAACTCCGACTCCAAGACTCCGACTCCGGCTCCACAGCCCTGCATACTACTATATTAAATTTTTACTATGAAACTGTAAAGTGTGTCTTATTAAAGACTTAAAGTCAGAAAAGAACATTGCTTGATATAAACGAAATGGACTGTGGTGTTGGTTCAAAAACAATTTTTTTATTGAAAAAATAAAAATTTTGTACCAAACGATTTTTTTTTTTTGGTGATAAAAGTTTAAAATTTTCGAAGGAATTCAAAAAATATCTAACAAAAGTAAAATGTTTTCCGTACCCGTTTTCCAAACGTTTTTTTCTTTGCGTGTATGGTGGCTTTAATTTAATATATAATCCGCCCGGCTTTCTTTAAATTTAACAATAAAATTTATTAATAATTATTAATAAATGGTTTCCACAAATTAAAAATTGTCGATGATTGATATGAGCGTAAATTTCAAGAGTATTACCTTGATAATTTGCTAAAAAAAATGTTCCATCACTTTGATTTGCCCTTCGGCTATGATTACTGCAAATATGACAGTTTTTTGAATATGCTTAATGTCTAACTACAGACGTCAACAAGTTGTTAAACTAAAAGGCTTATTATTTGTCTTCCATATTTATGTTAACCATCAACATTTTATATAGTGTTTTGAGTATATTCAACTTGTAATACTATTATACCCTAAAGGTATTAAATTAAATTAAATATAACAAATATTCTTCAGTTTAAGTTCAAGATAAATCGCATTTACTTAATTCCTTAACAAAAAAAATTTTCAAATGTTAAACAAACAAAAAATTTAATCCTCCAAGGAAAATATCACACATAAATTAGCTATTTTTCTTAATTCATTAAAATTCTCAAGGGCTTTAATTCCATATCTCATGGACTAAAATTATGCGGTATACCCAAAAAACAAAACAAGACAACAACCACAACAAAATGTTTTAAAAGTGGTCCATAAAATATTATCATGAAATTTAGTGAGTCGATTTATAGTAGACGATATAAATGTTTTCTTCTAAAATTTATTTTTTTTTTGATCTTATAAATATTTTCATGTTGGGCCCTTAGCATCTGTGGGTTAAATGGTGGTCTGTCTTTGTCCTCTAGACATTGGTGCAGATCTTTACATTCAGTTTCGATATTCTTAGACTGACTACTCTTTGTGTACTAAAGAAATGATTATTGTGTTTTTTTTTTTCTGTCAAACAATGGACTATCATTCAAAGCAGACACTATAAAGTGATTATAGTTCAAATACCGTATAAATTCATTGTGACACTTCTTTTCCAAGTGTGATGACATTTCATTGTTGAACATTTATCGAGAATTGCATTACTCATGATACTCGTATTCTACCGAGAAAGAATATTGGCTGTGTAGTGATATATTTATATATTTTTCTCGTAGAGTCGAAGTCAAATTCATATAGACTTTTCGTTTTAAAGAAAATCGACTAATCAAACATCTTATAAAAACTATATACAAAAAAGTATATACAACAATAAGTTCTACCGGGCCGAATCTTAAATACCCACCACCATGAAACAAATATTATAGTTTCCTTTGAAATTTCAGGTGGGTTTGATGACAGATATGACAGTTCAATCAGTACACTTCCCGAAGATAAATTTAAAGATTTTACCTATGAAGACTATATCAGATTCAGGATTTATAAGAACCATTTTTGTTTGAGCTTTACAGGAATCATTAACATCACTTGTATGTGTGTAAGAAAATTATGAAATAACGCCTTGATTTGAAATCTAAAATCTGGAGATTTTCACCCCCATTATTTAAATGATTACGAGAAGTAAAATGTGGAGATTATGCAATCAGTTTCAAGCAATTTTCATTATCAGTGCGCCTTCTATACTCTCAAGAAGTGAAATCGGTCTTTATAGGGGCCTACCAAATGGACCGATAAAAACTATATCCGATACAGCTTTTTTGAGTCTAAAATACCAGTATATTTACAATTTCATGCAAATCGAAGAAAAACTACGGTTTGTAGAAACCCAAGGAGTTACGAGTATGCACAGAAAAAAAAGTGTCTCGTAAATTTAAGAAGATTTTTACAATAATTTATTACAAGCATTTTCCAGAATTTTAGTTCATTTTTCGTATCTTTAACGAAAATTAACTACTCGAAAGGAAATTTTACAAATTTTAAGTAACAATCGTTTAGTTCATAGCCTACAAAATACGATGGAAATTTCCTTAAAAAATTTCTTAACTGGTAGTTGATAATTCTTTCGTCATACTATAAAACTACTTATGAAATGTAAAATACTTTCTAAGTAATAAGTGTAATTTACTATAAAGAGTTTTTGTATGAGAAAATATTTTTTTACGAAAATTGAACTTGAAAGCGGATAGCAATTTCTTACTGGCAATTCCTATAGTTAATAATAGTTGGTACAACATTTCTCAATGAAATATTTTTAGTTCACATGTAGTTAAATTTATAGACATTTTCGTCAAAAATGGGTAGATATCACTTCATGAAGTTTTTGCTAATTTTAAGTTAAACGTTTCATCGTTCTTATACTGATATGCATTTAAGAGTATTGTTTTTAGAGTAAATTGTGGACAGATGCGATGAACTAGTGCATAGTACAGAGATCTTTCTCGACAAAGTGGAATATGTTTAATGTAAAGATGATGTTACTTGAAATTTTTTTTGAGAGTGAGAGCATGCAATGCAATAATGAGAAATGGTAGCGAGTGATGGGGATGTTGTGTATATCTGAGCGTGGGGTTGTTTTTATTTTTGTTGTTTCGGTGGTTTGTGTGTTTATTATTCGCGAATGGTTTATTTGTCTGGATGAGGTGTTGTTTTCAATGAAGGCACATGTGTTTTTGTTGTTGTAGAAATGTTTTGGTTTTGCTTGGTTTTGTTTGGCATGCTTCAGTTGTATAGTTGGCGTTGGCGTGGGCTGTTGCACCTTTTTAGCACGTATGTAACAAGGGAATATAAAGGTATGGAATATTTTGGTTTTTTGAGACATATATTGGTGTTTGTTTATTAAAACTTTTAAATGAAAGTTATTAATATTTTAGCGATGAGGTGGTGTACAATGGCGAAGTGATGATCGGTAGCTTAGAAAAAAGTTATTAAGAATGTTCAATATTTAAGAAAAAAATGCTGAAATGGAAAGTATTAAATATTCAATTTCTGAGTAACTCCAGATGAATTTGGAAAATTGTTTGTTACATCTCAGCGTATAGTTTAATGATAAATAGGTAAGTGTTCTTTTTTCAATGTGGTTTTCTTTTAAAAAAAAATATTTTTTATGTATATTATTATTTGCTAATTATTATTATTATTATTTTTTTAACCAGTTTCATGATTTTCTTTGTTGTAAAAAAATATTTAATTTAAGAGCAACCCCAGATGGATTCGGGCACATTATTATATTTCTCCTCAGCGTATAGTTTAATAGAGAAGTGGTAAGTTTTCTTTTAAAAATTGGCTTTCTTTTCACTAGAATATTTACGTTTTTATGACGTTTTTATTATCAAAATTACAGGTTTTTAATACCTTATTTTAGTATTACTTTAATCAAATATTTTTGGAAACCAATTTAATATTTTTAATGTAAAAAAACAAATATTTAATTTCAGAATAACAATTTGGAAACATTTTTATGAATTGGTAAGCTTTCTTTAACATTCTTTTAACCAGAATATTTACATACATTTTTATGCATATTATTTCTTTAATTAGATTTTTTGGAAACCAATTTAATGATTTTTTATTTAATGTAAAAAATAAATATTTAATTTCAGAGTAACCCCAAATGAATTTCGATAACTTTTTAACCTCAGCGTACATTGTAATAGAGAATTGGTAAGTTTTATACTAAAACTTTGGCTTTCATTTAACAAGAATATTTATTGTATTATGTCCTTCACATCGATAACAACACAATTTTATGAGTTCATATATTACTTAATTCATTATTTCTCTAATTGTTTCAGGTACAAACTTTATGAGGTACGTTTATCTAAGAAAAGTTGAATTCCTTACACCATTTAATAAAACGCCCCCAAATATGGTAAGTTACAAGCTAATTTAAAGAGCTAAAAAATTATATTTTATTACATGCTAATTTTTAACAATTTTCTTTATTCCTTCCATTTTTTCAGCAAGATATGTGAAAAATATACTTACGATGAATAAAAAAACTAAGGAAAAGTCAAAATGTCAATAAAGCGAGTTAAAATAAACTACTTCCTTGTTCCACGTGGTCATAATTTTTATTCACAAAAACATTGTATTAAGAACTTTCATCATAAGTTTTTATAATAAAGTACTTTTGCTTAAAGAAAGTTTAATTTTATTGTATGAAAATTTTCATAATAGTAAAACGGTTTGTTGTTCCTTTAATTATTTAATTTCTCTGTACTGTGGAATGATTGATTTAAAAATAGTTTAGTCGTCGACATTTTAAAGAGACTGTTAACCAATTTTTATTATCGGGTTTGCCAAAAAATAAGCAAGTAAACCAAAATAATACTGACTTTTTAACTTGGTAGGGGTATATAAATCTTATGGTGTTGTAAAAATGAACTAAAATATAATGTTATGGATTAACTAAAATTTAAGAGAATTATAAACTACACAAGTTGAAAAAAATCTTAAGGGCTAAATCATGGTCAATATTACTACAGTTTAGTTCATTTTGCAATGGAAAAGGGTTCACTGTTTTTTCAGTGTGCACTAACGTCCCAGCAAAAAAGTGCTTCCAAAAGAAGTGAAAAAGTCAAACGACACAGGTTGATTTTCTATTTTTTTTGGGAATTTTAATTTTCCAAAACTTAAAATTTCACATAAAACGGCCTAATTCCGTACTTTCTAAGACTTGTCCAAAAGGATTGCATCGGAAGTAGGAAAAACTTGATGGAAATGTTTGTGGAACAACTTCCAATTCTTTTTGCTGGGGTATAATACCCTGTTCCATAGTGGGTCCCAAGGTATAATTAATTGATCTAATTAATTTTAATTGAATTGGTTTCAATCACGAAAATGGCAGTATCAATCACAGAATAAATTCAAAAAAAATATAATTTACAAAGAACATAATTGATTTTTTTCGACACTTTCAATTAATTAATTTATTTCTTATTATTACATTTTAAAAAAATTTAATAATAAAGTAGTGTTTTAAATACCTAATAAGGTTACAGACGGCAAACAGTTTTTTAATTGATGCAGTTGATTATTTATTTAACTTGACTTCTTATTTTTTTCTGACTGACTTATTTTTTTTTTTTTAATTAATTAAAATTCTAATTTTATCAATTTCTTGGAATTTTGACGTTAATTTCCAATATGGGTTAAACAAGTTTGCTAGTTTTGTTGTGGGTTTCAGCTATCAGATGAGCAGTTTAGAAATCATAGCAACCTGAAGTTGGTTGCAATACATATCAACCGTAATGTATAACATTCATTTCAAAGTAAAAAGGTCTTTTTACAATTTAAAATTAATTTTTAAAAAATATGACAAAAGACTAAATATTTCAATTAAAAAATTCATCCCAGAAGAAGTTGGAAATCACTAACGAAACGTCGGATGTAAATATGAAATAAAGTCTTTTTATTTGCATATTGAAAGCCCATTTTAGAACAGATCTAAAAATAACCACAAATAAAAACAAAATCAATGAAAAACATTTTTTATGACGATTGTAAATAATATTTTAATTTAAATATCCTTATTTTAAAGAAATCTGCCCTTCACGTAGAGCCAATATTTATACCCTGCGCCACACTATGGAACAGGGTATTATAAGTTAGTGCATATGTTTGCAACACCCAGAAGGAGACGAGATAGACACATGGCGTCTTTGGCAAAAATGCTCAGGGTGGGCTCCTGAGTCGATATAGCCATGTCCGTCTGTCCGTGAACACTTTTTGTAATCAAAGTGTAGGTCGCAGTTTTAGTCCAATCGACTTCAAATTTGGCACAAGTATGTGTTTTGGCTCAGAATAGAACCCTATTGATTTTGGAAGAAATCGGCCCAGATCTAGATAGAGCTCTCATTTATATCTTTCGCCCGATACGGTCCCAGAAGCCAGAGTTTTAACCCAATTTGGTTGAAATTTTGCACTAGGAGTACAATTAGTAGTGTAGTCAAGTGTGCCAAATTTTATTGAAATCGGTTCAGATTTAGATATAGCTCCCATATATATCTTTCGCCCGATATGGACTAATACGGTCCCAGAAGCCAGAGTTTTACCCCAATTTGGTTGACATTTTGCACTAGGAGTACGATTAATAGTGTAGTCAAGTGTGCCAAATTTTATTGAAATCGGTTCAGATTTAGATATATCTCCCATATATATCGTTTGCCCGATTTACACTCATATGACCACAGTGGTCAATCTTTTACTCCGATTTAGTTGAAATTTTGCACAGGGAGTAGAATTAGCATTGTAGCTATGCGTGCCAAATGAAATTTATATGAAGTATATGATTTTTTAATACTTGGTCGGGGAAAAATAAAAGGGCACAGGGAGATCTCATTTCTACTCAAGTAGATACCGTGAAACTTTTCCAATTTACTTTTGTGATATTCGGAAGGGAAGAGGGGCGTCCCCTTGCCCTGCTGTTTAAAACTTGGGCTTCTAATTTGCTTGAGATTTTCTGGGACGTCTACACAATATACGCTATATTATTTTTCGATATTGGGACGGGGAGGGAGACCTCCTCTAAAACTGAAAAAAAAACTAGAATTCTCAAGTTTACGTGAAATTTACAAAGGCCGTACGGAATGGTTATGAAATCAATATGGTGTAGTTCAGTTTTGGGTATTTGGACGAGAACCTTCTCCTTGCCCCTCACTATAAAACTTGAAGGAAAGTTCACAGATTTTGTAGGAAGTTGCAGAGAAAGTGACGTCCCTTTACAAAAAATATAGCAAAATCTAAACTTCTCCGATTTGCTTGAAATTGGGAGATACAGGGTACATGATTTTTCGATGGCAGGTTGGGGAAGGAGAATAGTGAAGTTTGGTAGTTTGTGAAATGAATATAGGGTACGTGAACCTACGATATCAGGTCGGGGAGGAGCGAAGGAGGGGGGTTCCCTTTTACCCGATTTTCTTGAAAATAGAAAGTAGAGAATTGTCGACAAATGGGAACTCGGTACATAATTTTATATGTTTGGGAAAGGCATGTTCTCCGTGTCCAACACTTTAGAAAATGTTAATATAGTAAATTTTTAAATAGTTTTACTCTTTCCGATTTATGGGACGGTATGTTGAGGAGAAATATATCTCTCCTTGACAAACTACGCTTGAAATTCACAGGAAATGTAGAAGATTGTCCAACGATTGGAATAAAGAACAATTAAAAAACAAAAAAATTGGTTGAAAGTGGACATCCCCTGCCCGACGTTTGTAAGGCCGGTCCGTTTTACATCTGCATAACCGCCATATTTCTGTATATAAACGAAAAAACAAGTAGTCCATTTTTTTGGAAATGTACGGGACCCATGTGTGGGAACCAAGGAGTGATTAATCAGTACTCCAGACTTCGCCTGACCCCACTCTTTAAAAGAGTTCAAATCTTTTCGAATTTGTTTTCAGATCGAAGGATATGGTTGACTAAGTTAACGAAAATATGCTTCGGGGGGCGCAGCGAAGCGGGCCGGGTTACGCTAGTTTCTGTATATTTCTTAAGAAATGGGTTCCAAATTGTATGTAATTTATTTTATATCAATATTTGGACGTTTAGAGTCGATAAATACCTCGTAGACGGTCAAACTGCAATTTAGTGAACATCTTCCTTCTAAGTAAGTAAAAATCCAGATTTTAGGAAAATTTGCGAATGCTTACGATATTATATCGGTAGATCGGTCAATATCGATAAATCGACAGATGTAAAATTCCAAACGTTGCTCTTGAAATATCAAGGGCACGTTCGTGTAATACAAATCAAGCGCATATTTGCCACAAAGATATTTGAAGTACCATAAAATAATTCACATGAGTTAAAATGCGATTAGTTTCAATGAAAGCTTAAACCTTCAGCTAATTGGTGAGCTATGTAAGAGCAAAATTGTCACCATGAATGAATAACAAAATAATGCTGCTGTGATTTCATTCCATGTGTAATTAACACATGAATATCCATGGAAACAAATGCCAAGGGAAAATAATTCTAGTTCACATCATGCATAGTCGTAGGCAAAAATAATGTATAGAACACAATTTTGTAAGAGCATCATTATTTTTTTCTAAACAAAAAAATATCATAACGTAAAAAAACTAAATCCAAATAAGTAAAGTTGTTTATGCAAAATCTGTAATAAATTTGTATCAATTACTTTATTGCTTGTTGTTTTTCATATTGTCGTGGACCATGAACGTATGATGAATATTGTTTAATATTGCGTATAATTTATATTATTTATTTCTATCAATTATATTGCTTATACGCCCTATGTTTTTTTTTTAATTACATATTTTTATTTTTATTGCAGATTAGTCACAATATTTAAGAGAAAATGGCGAACGCAGGTTACACATGCATCAGAAGGACATTTTGTTGGCTCAACATACTTTTGTGGGTAAGCATAAAAAATTTCATGTGAAAAAAACTATGACGATACCTAACACGCAAACTTGAATGTTTTCAAGGTGTAAATTGGAAAAGTGTATGTTTGGTATATATTCAGGTGATCATGAATTGAATACAATGCGGTAATCCATCTCTTGATTGAAGAGTTGAATTTTCTCTTTGAAAACAACAGGTCATCTACGGATGTATTAACGCATGGCACGTAATTCCACCTTAAAATCTAGCAAAATTTCCAATTTAACTTAAAACAAACTGTACCATTTGAACCGGAAGATCTATTTGTAGCCCTGGTAGTCTTATATACTTGTTTTTAAATTCGTTCATACTACCCTTCATTTTGTATATATTTTTTATTTATTTATATATTTATATTTAGTACCCTGCCATATTCATATAGAAAAACTTTTACCACATATTTCGTAAAAAGACTTTGTGGGCAATCATTTGAAAAATAAATACTTGAATTGCTCTTGAAGTTATGTCTGCAAACTTTTTATTCACTTATGAATGTAAAGTAGACAACCAACGGCTGTAAAGTTTTTAACCTGTTGATGGTGGTGACACTCATCGTAATCATCATCATCATTATCATGAGCATCAATGTAACAATCGTATGAGCATCGACCATTCTCATAGAGTCAACCACAAAGAGTACACATTGTTGTCAAAATCGTCTACTAGGGAAATTGCATTGTTTACAAGTTTTCGACATATTCTCAATAATGTTCATTCATACACAGATACGTACATACCTGTACTATACTAGTATATGAATGTAATTGTGTATAAATGCAAAAGTTGTAAGTGTTGCATTCGTTAACAAGGAGATGTTGAGTAGTTTTGGGATAACTACTCAACTACGAGAAAGAAAATTAATTGAATTATTTAATTATTAGTTTAAATTAAATAAAATATTTATTTAATTTAAGTTAATCGGGTGTGTCACATTATAGGGATTCTATGCAGAAGAGCGTTAGGGTTGTAGTAGGTTCAATGGGCATGTTCTCTTGAAGAAAGAGGAAGTAAGCTCAAAAGAAACCCAGCCAGCTTCACTCAAATCAATGGTTTGACATTGGCAAAGGAAAAGTGAGATGTTTGTACATAAATTTATTAAGGCAAAGTCGACTATCAAAAACAAAAAACTAAATTTAATTAATTTGTACTATTTATTAATTCTTAATTTGTTTCTAACCTATTTGAAACAATTTTAAATATCCTATTAAAAGTATGAAAACAGCGAGTTAAAAAAAAATTGACTCAAATGAACTTCCGGTGCAGTTAAAATAAAGGACATCTGTGGGAGGACATTTCTGGAAATGCTTTTAAAGTTGTGCCTTTAGAAGAACTTCCAATTTTTTTTTTTTGCTAGAACCTACTGCAACCCAGCAAAAAAAAATTGGGCATGTTCTGTAAACTTTGGCAAAAGAAAAGGAAAAGTGTTTGTACAAAAATTTATTAAGGCAAAGTCGACTATCAAAAACTTTTTTTTGTACTTTTTGCCCTAAATGTAAACGTTTCTCAGATATGAACTTAACTGTAAAAGTTATAAAGAGCGGACATTGAAGAAATAAACATATTCCAAAATGAGGATATTTTAGTTTTTATTACAGGATATTAACATTTTGAGAGGAATATTGTCTATACTACATTCGTCCGCAAATGTGATTTTTTTTCCGCTGCACTGAGCAACAGTGTATGTTATTACAAGATAGTGTATATATTTGAAATGCCCAGAAGGAGATAATGCTTAGAGGTGACCACTGAGCCGGTTGCCCCAGTTGGTATAATTTTACAAAAAATTGTAAATTTTCTACTGTTTTTTAGATTGGTAGAATTCTAGATTTTTCTAGATTTTGCAAAGAGGTACTTGTTCATTTTTTCAAAAAAATTCCTATAGAAATACAATTTTGACAAAATTTTCTATAGAAATAAATTATTGTAGAAATTTTTTTATAAGAATAAAATTTTTCCTATAGAAATAAAATTTTGACAAAATTTTCTATAGAAATAAAATTTTCGAAAAATTTTCTATAGAAATACATTTTTGAGAAAATGTTCTATAGAAATATAATTTTGACAAAATTTTCTATAGAAATAAAATGTTTACAAAATTTTCTATAGAAATAAAATTTTGAAAAAAAAAAATCTATGGAAATAAAATTTTGACAGAATTTCCTATAAAAAAAAATTGAGAAGATTTTTTTATAGAAATAAAATTTTATTCCTTTTGTTTTGTTATTTGCCTGATTCGACTTCCGAAGGAAACGTATTGCGAAGAAGGAAACGTATTGCGAATTTTATTGAAATGCAGAAAACCGGTTATCCGACTGTAATTGAATCCGATTAACCGGTGTCGGTTTTAGACACCCTTATGCTATGGCGGCGAAAGGAACGCAAAGCCCATTGAGACCTAGTGGCCTGAGTTGGAAAGAAAACGACAACACTATACACAGAAAAAAATATTTTAAAATTAGTTCCAATTAATAAATTGCCCCAGTTGGTATAATTCTACAAAAAATTGTAAATTTTTTACTGTTTTGTAGATTGGTAGAATTCTAGATTTTTGTAGATTTTGCAAAGAGGTACTTCTTCATTTTTTCAAAAAAATTCCTATAGAAATACAATTTTGACAAAATTTTCTATAGAAATAAATTCTTGTAGAAAATTTTTTATAAGAATAAAATTTTTCCTATAGAAATAAAATTTTGACAAAATTTTTTGTAGAAATAAATTGTTGACAAAATTTTCTATAGAAATAAAATTTTCGAAAATTTTTCTATAGAAATAAATTGTTGACAAAGTGATCTATAGAAATATAATTTTGACAAAATTTTCTACAGAAATAAAATTTTGGCAAAATTTTCTATAGAAATAAAATTTTGACAAAATTTACTATAGACATAAAAATTCGGCAAAATTTACTATAGAAATAAAATTTTATCAAATAAAATGTTGACATTTTCTATAGAAATACAATTTAAAAAAAAATTCTACAGAAATAAAATTTTGACAAAATTTCATATAGAAATATAGAATAGGTTTGCGTAATTGGATCCGATTAACCAGTGTCGGTTTTGGACACCCTTATGCTATGGCGGCGATATGAGAAGGGAACGCAAAACTCATTGGCCTGAGTTGGAAAGACAACGACTATGCACAGAAAAAAATATCTTCAAAATATTTCAAATTAATAAATTGATTGAAGTTGAAAATATAATTAATAAAAAAATAATTTAATTTAATAAAAAAAAAAAAATATTTTCATTAAAAATTAAAATTTAAGTTGAATTTAAACGGATTTTTTCGGGACTACACTATTCAATGCTTAACTAAATTTTGACTCAAAGCCAAATAATAATCCAAAATATTATAATCGGAAAATTGATAAGAAAGTATAAACTCATATTAATTAATAGAAAATTAGTTAAAAAATTATAAATAAACAAAAAATAATATGATTGATTGCCTTAATTTAAAAATTTTAATTTTTAATTGAACCGATTAAATAAATACTTGAAAGAACTTATTTAATTATGTTAGTGAAGTATATTTGTTATATCAAATTAATTCTTTGATTGATACTAACATTTTCGTGATAGAACCAATTTCAATAAAAAAATAATTGGATCAATGTATTTCGTGAATATAAGTATGTAAATAATTTTCAAACAATTTTTACTATAATTTTTTTTTTATTTAATTTATATTTTAGTTACGATGATTTATCACAATCAGAAGCTCAAAATATCGTTTTCTTTATAATTTTAATTGGAAATATGTTGGTTATAGTTTTCTTGTATAGACTCATTTTCACGTGAGCAATAGTATAAAAATTGCATGAAAGCATATCATTCGTCTAACAATCAGGTAAATAGACAGCCAAGGGATCTAGTTCCAATTTTATGGAAATTAAATAAGGTATAATTGCAGAAAATCTACTTCTACCAATAAAAGTTGAAAAGTCGAATTTTCCCTGATTATAACATTCGGGATGTTTGCTTTTAAATTCTCTTTCATTTCATAATTTTTTTTGTGTTTCTGTAATTCAAAGTTGCCTGTCGTCAATGTGAATAATTTTGCAATTTTCTTAGTGTTGCAATACACTTAATTTTTATAACAATTAATTAAAAAAAAAACGAAATTGTAACGGAAACGCATAATTGTCTGGTGAACTAGATTTTCATATAAAAATCGCATGACTACTTTAGTTTTGGTTTTCTTTATTTGTTTGAAGATTACCACGATGTATCATCTCAACTTCATACGGATTTGGTTTCACCATTTAACAGGTTTGAGCTTACTTAGCGAAAGCAGCCAAAAAGAGATTTTTGGCAATTTACTTCTTTGTATAAATAAATTATTTTTATTGATCTAGGAGACATGGTTGTCCGTTCATTTATTTTTTAAAGCGTTCTTTAATATGAAGATGGTTATCATTTACATTTTTTTATTTTTTAATATTCGTATTTATATAGGGATTTTTTTGCAAGAGCGGTCCGATAAAAACATGCCCAACATGTTTGTGCCACATTTTATTTAAGCCCATGTAGTGTCACTTTTTATTTAAGGCCTTTTTAGTGCAATAGTTTTCGTAAATTTTGATCCCGAATTCCTTTAAAATTACGGATGTCATTAGTGTCTTAAAATCGAACTAATGCCGCTTTTTTGTTGCCACTAAATGCCATACGTTTTACATTTATATGCCACCTATTACCATATTGTGCCACCGTTTAATTAGATTTTTTAATACAAGAGTTTTCGTAAATGTTTAATCTTGAATATCTTTTAAATTATCAATGTGATTGATCTCTTAGCCATAAAATCGAACTAATTCCACCCTTTTGGTGCCTTTAACTGCCATATTTCTTACATTTATATGCCTTCATTTTGCTATATTGTGCCACTTTTTAATGATTTTTTTGGTGTGAATGTTTTTGTAA
Organism: Haematobia irritans; assembly: GCF_050003625.1. Taxonomy (NCBI): domain Eukaryota; kingdom Metazoa; phylum Arthropoda; class Insecta; order Diptera; family Muscidae; genus Haematobia; species Haematobia irritans. Next base: position 199,505,282 of record NC_134399.1, on the reverse strand, counting down.
ATTTTGATCCTGAATCCTTTTAAAATTACAGATATGATGAGTACCGTAGCATAAACTCGAACCAATACTATAATTCTGAGCTCTTTGAAAAACATATTATTATCGAGCTTACAACGCAACCACGGTTGCCGTTCGAGCCAAAAATATTATACCGAAATTTGAAGAAAATTTAACAAAAAAAATGTTTCTTCAAAGAAAGGATGAAATGACTTTAAAGAAAATATAGTCAAAATTTTATTTTTTTTTTTAATAATTTCATTTCTATACATTTTTTATAAGAAATTTCGTTAAAATTTATTTTCTATAAAAAATATTGTCAAAATTTTATTTCTATAGAAAATTTTGTCAAAATTTGATTTCTATAACAAATTTCGTCAAAATTTTAATTGTATAGAAAATTTTGGCAAAATTTTATTTCTATAGAAAATTTAGTCATAATTTTATTTCTATCGAAAATTTTGTCAAAGTTTTATTTCTATAGAAAATTTTGTCAAAATTTTATTTCTGCAGAAAATTTTGTCAAAATGTTATTTCTGTAGAAAATTTTGTCAAAATTTTACATCTATAGAAAATTTTGTCAACATTTTATTTCTTTAGCATATTTTGTCAACATTTGATTTCTATAGAAAATTTTGTCAAAATGTTATTCCTAAAGAAAATTTTGTTAAAATTTTATTTCTTTAGAAAATTTTGTCAAAATTTTATTTTTATAGAAAATTTTGTCTACATTGTATTTCTATAGAAAATTTTATCGAAATTTTATTTCTATAAAAAATTTTGTCAAAATTTGATTTCTATCGAAAATTTTAACAATATTTTAATTCTATAGATAATTTTGTCAAAATTTTAATTCTTTGGACAATTTTGTCAAAATTTTATTTCTATAGACAATTTTGTCAACATTTTATTTCTGTAGAAAATTTGGTCAAAATTTTATTTCTATAGAAAGTTTTGTCAAAATTTTATTTTTATAGAAAATTTTGTCAACATTTTATTTCTATAGAAAATTCTGGCAAAATTTGATTTCCATAGAAAATTTTGTCAAAATTTTATTTCTATAGAAAATTTTGTCATAATTTTATTTCTATAGAAAGGTTTGTCAAAAATTTATTTCTATAGAAAGTTTTGTCAAAATTTTATTTCTATAGAAAATTTGGTCAAAATTTTATTTTATAGAAAATTTTGTCAAAATTTTATTTCTATAGAAAATTTTGTCAACATTTTATTTCTATTGAAAATTGTGGCAAAATTTTATTTCTATTGAAAATTTTGTCAACATTTTATTTCTATAGAAAATTTTGTCAACATTTTATTTCTATAGAAAATTTTGTCAACATTTTATTTCTATAGAAAATTTTGTCGAAATTTTATTTCTATAAAAAATTTTGTAATAATTTTATTTCTATAAAAAAATTGTCAAAATGTGATTTCTATAGAAAATTTTGTCAAAATGTTATTCCTAGAGAAAATTTTGTTAAAATTTTATTTCTTTAGAAAATTGTGTCAAAATTTTATTTCTATAGAAAATTGTGTAAAAATTTTATTTCTATAGAAAATTTTGTCAACATTTTATTTTTATAGAAAATTTTGTCAACATTTTATTTCTATACAAAATTTTGTCAAAATTTTTATTGTTATGGAATATTTTATCAAAATTTTATTTCTATAGAAAATTTCGTCAAAATATTATTTCTATAGAAAATTTTGTCAAAATTTTATTTCTATAAAAAATTGGCAAAATTTTATTTCTATAGAAAATTTTGTCGAAATTTTATTTTATTTTTATAATTTTGTCAAAATTTTATTTCTATATAAAATTTTGTCAAAATTTTATTTCTATAGAAAATGTTGTCAAAATTTTATTTCTGTAGAAAATCTTGTCAAAAATTAATTTCTATAGAAAATTATGTCAAAATTTTATTTCTATAGAAAATTTTGTCAAATATTTTTTTTCTATAGAAAATTTTGTCAAATATTTTTTTTCTATTGTAAAAAAATACGTATATTTAAATCTAGACCGATTTGGGCAATTTTCTTCAGATTGTCAAATATTTTTATTCTATAGAAAATTTTGTCAAAATTATATTTCTTTAGAAAATTTTGCCAAAATTTTATTTCTATAGAAAATTTTGTCACAATTTTATTTCGATAAAAAATTTTGTAATAATTTTAGTTCTATAGAAAATTTTGTCAAAATTTGATTTCTATAGAAAATTTTTGTCAAAATTTTATTTCAATAGAAAATTTTGTCAAAATTTTATTTCTATAGAAAATTTTGTCAAAATTTTATTTCTATAGAAAATTTTGTCGAAATCTTATTTCTATAGAAAATTTTGTCAAAATTGTATTTCTATATCATTAAATCTGGTGCCATTTCATGTAAGCTACGCTATATAACTGGCTAATCAAAGTCATTCTTCGTAACCATTTTTTTTATTCCACATAACTCCTTTGTCATTATTTTTGATTGGCTTCAATACTATTGTCTCAGAATGATGCTTATGTCATATTCCCAAAGACCGCTACTGTCTGTCCATTGTATATTTGTTACAAAAAAGAATTTGAGAAATTAAAATTGGTGATTGTCAACAACTCTTACCGTAGAGTATGTAGATTTTAATTTAATGACTTTCTCGACCATCTGGACAAACGAAAACAAAAAAAAAAACATTACCAGTTGGACATAATAAAAAAGTCGCCAGACATACGGTACAGTGAGAGTCTCATTTGTATATTCGAGCAAAAACAAAACATAAATCTTAAATCTTATTACAAAGATAGTTTTATGACTTTATGGCACTTTTTCTAAATCTTTGCACGCAACAACTTACCTTACCCGCCTCTCTTCGCCAGAGGCATAATCATATTTTAAGTTGCAATAAACAGAAAACGTTCGTTGGTGGATTTCCATGTCCAAATCCATCTTCAGATGTGTTAATGACACAATTATTTGAATTTTTCAAAAGACAAAAAAAAGAATACAACAGTCTATTGGAAGTCTCAAAGCGAAAAAAATAACTTTCAATTATTCGAAACAAAACCGGTGGTGTTGACAAAGATTTGTTGTTATACGCACGTCTTTGTGAATGCATATCGCTGCTTAAAAATAAACATGGACAATTCTTTGCCAATGGACAGACTTCTTTGCCAATGGTAGACTCAACTGGAATGGATGAGACGATTTGAACGTGTATTTGAATTTTAATTCAAGCTTGCTACCATCACTGTCATTGTCGTTGATGTTTGACTTAATTTTGCTAGAGACAAATTTTTCACGTTACGTTCCGAACACCATTTCAAATTTGAACATTTTTGATAATTGGTTGGGAAAATAAATATGTATAGATGGGGGGGACTAAAACATTTCCCATAGGTTAAGACAAAGGTTTGTTTGTTTTGAGATAATGATATATCCGGTAGAACAAAGGTAGAGTTTATAAGTACTTGGGCTGTTGAAAATGGATTAGTTTTATTTTTTGTAAAAGTATAAAAAATGGTCTAATTAAGATTGTTTATTTGGACCGTTTTAATTGTTTTAAATTGGGGCGCCACGAAATAATTTACCGAAATTGGGGACTAATTCCATTATGAAGTATGTCCTCAAAATCGTTTGTGAAATTATTCCCCATAACATTCAATAAATCCTGAAAACCTTTAGGGAAAAACATCTCCAATATTTTTGGGACTTATTTCGTAAAAACATGACACGATAGAATTTTATTTAAATTTACTATTTTATTATTTTTACAAATTTTTTTTTTTTGAGGAATATGTAGCAACAAACTTCAGTTTGCAGTTATTGCGATACTGGCAGTGTTGTATCGGGTCCAAAAAGTGGCAGAAAAAAACGGTAACAATACCGGAAATGAGCCGAAACTGTAGGCCAGATTTGATCGAAAATCAAGCTGCAATGTTAAAAACCTGCTCGTGAGCTAAACATATTGCGAGAACTGATGCTAAACATATTGTAAAATCAGCTTGGGCCAAAAACATTGAAGTTCCAAAAAGTGCAAGTATTTCACTTTCCAGAGGTGTCCACTTTTCAGAGTGTCCAAGTTTGTCACTGCCATTTATACTCTCCTCCTCATACTCCATAGCCTTTAGCTGGTAAAAAAAATAAAATTTTCTATTTGATTTGAGAGAAGTGTTCCAATTGTATATAAGGCAGGGAGCCACCGTGGTGCAATGGTTAGCATGCCCGTCTTGCATACACAGGGTCGTGGGTTCAAACCCAGTTTCGACCAAACACCCAATTTTTTTTTCAGCGGTGGATTATCCCACCTCAGTAATGCTGGTGACATTTCTGAGGGTTTCAAAGCTTCTCTATAAAAAGGAGGTTCCTTGTCATTGAGCTTAACATAGAATCGGGCAGCACTCAGTGATAAGAGAGAAGTTCACCACTGTGGTATCACAATGGACTGATTAGTCTACGTGAGCCTGAAATATCGGGCTGCCACCTAAACTAACCTAACCTAAGGGATGATAAATTATGTTAACGAAAACGTTCTAAAAATGTACTTTTCGAAGCCAAAATGTGCTTAAATTATATAATATCAAATTGAACGACTATTGTAAAAGAATATGTATATTTAAATCTAGACCGATTTGGAAAATTTTCTTCAGATTTTCTAAAAATAATCTTATTTTTACAAAATTTTATCTCTAGAGAAACTTTTGTCAAAATTTTATTTCTGCAAAAATTTTTATAGAAAATTGTATTTCTATAGAAATTTTTATCACAATTTGATTCTATAGAAAATTTTGTCCAAATTTTATTTCTATAGAAAATGTCAAACTCTTATTTCCATAGAAAAATTTTATTTCCATGGAACATTTTTTCACAATCTTATTTCTATTGAAAATTTTGGCAAAATTTTATTTCTATTGAAAATTTTGTAAAAATTTTATTTTTTGCGAAAATTTTGTCAAAATTTTATTTTTATAGAAAATTTATTTCTATATAAAATTTTTTCAAAATTTTATTGCTATAGAGCATTTTTTCAAAAATTTATTTCTATAGACAATTTTGTCAAATTATTATTTCTATAGAAAATTTTGTCAAAATTTGATTTCTATAGGAAATTTTGTCAAAATTTTATTTCCATAGAAAATTTTGTCAACATTTTATTTCTCTAGAAAATTGTTTTTCTATTGAAAATGTCAAAATCTTATTTCTATAGAAAATGTTAAAATTTTGTTTCCATAGAAATTTTTTCAAAATTTTATTTCTATATAAATCTTTGTCAAAATTTTATTTCTAAAAATTTCTAATTATTTCGTAATAAAAGTTTTGTCAAAATTTTATTTCTAAATTCAAATTTTTATTTCTATTTTAGTTTTGTTAGTTGACCTTTTGAATTTTACAATTGTGGGATTATTCGTTTGGCTTGAGGTCATGGACTAATGAAAAATTAAGATAATCAATCAGTTTGACATGAGCTTTGTAAGGAGAAAGTCCATAACTTTGTAAAATGTAAATACAATTAATGTTATATTTTTGTTGCTAAACATTGTAAAAGTTAATACTGTTAAATATTTAAATTATTACAATTTATAGATAGTATCTCGCTGAAGATGATCACCGATGTTGTATCGAAATATCCGTGAACAGCAACATTTCAATAAAAAAGTAATGAAAAACAACAACACCAGCATTTTTCATTAGTCCATTACCTCAAGCGAAGCGAATAATCCCAAAATTGTAAAATTTTATTTCTATAGAAAATTTTGTAAAAATTTTATTTCTATAGAAAATTTTGTAAAAATTTTATTTCTATAGAAAATTTTGTAAAAATTTTATTTTTATAGTAAATTTTGTCAAAATGTTATTTCTATAGAAAATTTTGTCAAAATTTTATTTTTATAGTAAATTTTGTCAACATTTTATTTCTATAGAAAAATTTGTAAAAATTGTATTTATATAGAAAATGTTTCCAAAATTTTATTTATATAGAAAATTTTTTCAAAATTTTATTTCTGCGAAAATCTACAAAACAGTAAAAAATTTGCCATTTTTTGTAAAATTCTACCAACTGTGGTAAGGGGCTCAGGGCCTGCTCTAAGGAATATTGCAATAGACAATACTCCTCTAAAAAATGTTGCGACCCTGCAATAAAAACTAAAACATCCTCATCTTGGAATATGTTTATTTCTTCAATGTCCGCTATTTATAATTTTTAGAGTTGAGTTGATATCTCGAGAAACGTTCACATTTAGATCAGAATAACTCTATATAGAGTAATTGCGATGAAAAGGTACCAAATGGCTCGCAGTCGTTCCACGGTGCTTTTGGTAGTCGAAATGTAAAAAAAAAACACACACAAAAGTGTCAACTTTATCAACCCTGATGTAAGGGTAAACTGATTTGGACTAGCGATAATATTTCAACTTATGAACTTAAAGAACCTAGAGAAAGGTACCAAATGTGTTGCCTGAGTACCACGGTACTTTGTAAACTCAAATAATATCAAAAAAGTACAAAAGTGTAAACTTTATCAAAAACTTGATTAAAACCCGGGTCAATTTGGAGAAAATTTTCACCTTCAATTGGCCACCAGAACTCAAACGACGCCGATGGCAATTGTGTAGGCCGGTGTTTGCTCCTCGCTAGAAGTAATCGATAAACGCCGAACATTATCGAAAAAATGTTCTAAACGCAGTATTGAAGCCCTGTACACTGAAAAAACAGTGAACCCCCCAGGAAGAAAAATTTCGGTTATTTTTAGAAAATGTTGAATATTTTTAGAAAATTTTAACTAAACAGTATAACAAACGCTGGCATCACGCCGATGTCATAAAAATAAGTAAATATTTTTGGACAAATTCAAGAAAATTTATTAGACATTAGACAAGTTTTTTCACTTGTTAAAGAAAATTTTGTAGTTAGAAGGAAAAAATTAGAGTTCAAGATTGCAAGAATGTCTTTAGTGACATACGAAGTTGATGATGGACGCATTTGTAGTAAAATTTACAAATTTAAAGAAATATTGAACTATTTTGTGGAAGACACGAATTTAGTTAATCTTTATCTTTCATTTTTGTATATTTTTTCCTCGGTTTAAGTTAATTTAACTAACGTACGCAAAAAATTATTAGAGTAGAGGAAACTTTCTCCAAACACAATAATTCCATATAAATAAAGTTAAATTGGCTTTAGTGAAACAGAGAGTTCATTTTTTTTTTGAGTGTATATATAAATATTTCCGTCGCAGACCATGGACATTCCAACGGGACTCAGTACCATCGTACTCAGAACTCAAAAACCAAGAATAGCTTAAAAAGCAAATTCCTCGAATCATTTCTACCGCATATTGCCCATTGGACTTTGCTTAAGGGGCATCTTGAAGAATAGGATTGGCACAAAGAAAATTCTAAGTGTGGATCATCTCAACATTGGAAACATTTTCGTGATTTTTTTTCTGTGTAAGCAAATACACTATCCACTGGCCCTTGTAGCTCTTACTACCATCAACAATCAATTATCACTATAGCCATCGACACACAAACAAACCGCACAGTCAAGTAGTTCTATATGTAGACCACATTATTGGGCATACACAAGTCGATGTAAAGGAACTTTATTTAAGGAAAACAAACCCACTTTAGACAGACAATGAATCAGATAAAACATTTGAAAACGGAAAGAGTGCAATTCTACATATATTCGAAAAATGTCCGCCAGATTTCAAACCTCAAAATGGGTCTTATTTTAGACAAAAGGGCAGTGGTAGATATGAACAAAATGGATTGCGATTTAGGAATAATTTTTTATTACAATTAGTCCATTGTGATACCACATTTAACTAAAAGTACCTATTACATATGGGTACCTCTAGTCTTAACCACTGAACCTTCTCTATTATTTACTTTTGTTGAACCAACCAGATTGCTCCAAAAACAAACTGCTTAAGTTAACGTTTTCCAGGTCCGCCAGTAATCTAAAGCTATATGCTCCTAAAATTCGCTTACGCCTTACACAAAAAGCAGGACGCTCACACAAGAGGTGTTTAATTGGTTCATTTTCCTCCACATCATGACAGCTTATACAATAGTCATTATACTTCCCACCTATAGTTTTTGCAAATTTGCCTATCAGGCAGCGACCCGTTATAGCAGATATCAGGAGTGCTATCTGACGCCTTGAGAACACTAGCATATCTAGTGTGCGGTTTAAGTTTAAATGGGGTCATATTTGCTTCGTGACGTTAAATAACATGCAATTCTCCCATCGAATATTGGCCATCATAACAGCCTTCTCACGCTGTAAGAGCTTGCAGGTGGCCAGAGGCATACCAACAGATTCTAGTTCCCCTGGAATATGTAAGGTAGTTCCTAGCCTTGCTAACTCATCTGCTTCGCAGTTCCCCGGTATGCTACTATGGCCAGGCACCCATATTAGGTGAATATTGTACTGCTCAGTCATCTCATTGAGAGATTTGCTGCAGTCTATGGCCGTTTTCGAGTTAAGGAACACAGAGTCCAAGGATTTTATTGCAGGTTGACTATCTGAGTATATATTAATGCCAATATTTGTTGGAGCATTACTTCTCAGCCAATTCACCACCTCTCTTATTGCCAATATTTCAGCCTGAAAAACACTATAGTGATTAGGTAATCTTTTCGCTATTCGAATTTCCAGATCTTTAGAATATACTCCGAACCCCACTTGTCCATTCAATTTGGAGCCATCAGTATAGAATTCTATATATCTTTTATTCCCCGGGGTCTGTGTACACCACGCCTCACTGTTAGGAATTAGAGTTTCAAATTTTTGTCGAAAAGTGGTTTTGCCAGGGTGTAATCCACTACGTTAGGCATATCTGGCATTACTTTGAGGACCGAACTGTGACAGTACATTTTTTCCGACCACAGCGATAGCTCGCGCAACCGCACAGCTGTTGTTGCAGCTGACTGTTTGGCCAAAATGTCCAAAGGCAATAGATGCAGCATGACATTAAGGTAGTCTTTTCCTGTCTTACTAAATGCGCCTGAGATACATAAGCTCGTCATACGCTGAACTTTATCTAAACAAGTCGGTTTCTGAAGTGCCGGCCACCAGACTACAACACCATATAGCATTATAGGTCTAACTACTGCCTTGTATAGCCAATGCACAATTTTTGGTTTTAGTCCCCACTTTTTCCCTATTGCCTTTTTGCACGAGTACAAAGCTACCGTGGCTTTTCCCGCTCTTTCTTCAATATTGAGCCTAAAATTCAGCTTCCTGTCCAAAATAAGACCAATGTATTTTGCACACTCACCAAAGGGAATTTCAATACCCCCTAAGGAAATGGGCCTAACCGTGGGAGTTTTGCGATCTTTGCAGTACATGACTAGTTCTGTCGTTGCTGGAATTACCCCAAGAACATTATCTTTCGCCCAATTCTCAGTCATCCGGAGAGCTCTCTGTATAATATCTCTGATTGTGGATGGAAATTTTCGCCTGACTGCTAGCGCCACATCATCTGCGTATGCCACCACTTTTATCCTTTCTTTTTCTAGGGAAACCAGAAGGTTGTTTATAGCAACATTCCAAAGAAGAGGTTAAGTATTAATCAAAAAATGAGAAACCGGCTGTTAGTCTTCTTTGTCTTGCTATGATATATGTGAACCATAGATTGACAATTCACAATAATGTATGGTACAGTGGTCTCAAAACTTGGATTAATTTATAATATTCTTAATTATTCAATATAGTAACTTAATAACTTAAAAATATATGGTTGTATAGACAACTTCATATCAATTGTTTGGAAGTAAATTCAATAAAAATACACAAATTCCAAAAAACATAACTTTAAATATCCAACATTTATGAATATATTTTTCTTTTTATTTCATTTCAAATTTAAAAAAAATAGCTATGCAGTTGCGCATTCTTAGGTGCCGGAGTATGGCTGCGTCTCTCATATGAAGGTTATGCCACATTACTGCCCGATCATGCTGCTCTGAGTGCAGATTCTGTATTTCTGTGTATTGGAGTTATAGGATTTGTGGTATCATTTTTGGGATGCTGTGGAGCATGGGTGCAATCAAAATGTCTTCTTAGTTTGGTAAGTAAACGCAATTAAATCTGAAAATAAAAATATACGCAGACTAATCATCTTTTCAGTATTTCATGTTAATTATTTTACTATTCCTGAGTGAATTTCTTATTGGCTCGATAGCCTTCATCTTTCGTGGAGGATTGCAAAGAACCTTGGCCAACGAATTACGTTTTGGTATTGAGGAACATTACAATGTATCAGATCGAGGATCTATTATAGCTCCCTCAGTGGCGGCCATATGGGATAATGTACAATCATCGGTGAGTAGAGGAAGTTTTTGGAATTTAATTAGCTAATTGAGGTGATTAAATGTTTACTTAAAAAATATTTAATGTTTTTTTTTTAATTAAAATAAAAATAATATTATTATTTAAATACATAGGTATTTCTAAATTTCAAAATTTTCAATTATATTTTCAATTGGATATTTTTTATTTTATTAAAATAGTTTTTTGGACAATTAATTATTTAATAAAAATTTTACAAATATTCAATTCACAGCTACTTTGACTTTAGTTCATAAAAATTAGTTTAAGTTGATAGCCAAATGCGAGAAAAATTCATTTATTTTGATAGCCAAATATGAGAAAAAGTTCTTAATGCGAGAACAAATTCTTTATTTTGATAGCCAAATACAAGAAAAAGTTAACCCTTTAACTCCCGAAATAAACCTAATGTTACAAACTTGTTCTTCTGTTTTACTTGTATTAATAGCATGTAGAATAAAAATTGTAATTCTGAGGACCTACCTCAATTACTTCAAGAGCTGTATGAGTTTGTTTTGAAAACTTTATAAAAATAAGCGCTATTTGACCTATTATATCTATCGAAGTGTGAGAAAAAATACAAAAAAGAACCCCAAAAAATATCAGCTATAGTTTTTGTACGAATGTCCATTTACTAGAGATATACAGTAGAAAAATTGACTCAAAATGTCGTCAAATTTTTCGTTTATTGTTAAAGAAGTTTATAAAAATGCATTTTAGTGCTCACCAATATGTAAAATATTTATAGTTTATTTAGATTAAAGCCTCTATTTAAAATAATATCGAGAAACAACTCGAAACTAAATGATGAAATAGAGTTTGGTGTCGTTTTCGAATGTCCTCCTACACACAAAAAAATTTCACGAAAAATTTTCCAATTGAAATTTTAATTGAATTTTTAAAAATATTCAATTAAAAATTTAATTGAATCAACAAATTTTTTAATTGAAACAAAAATCAATCACAAAAATTAATAGTATCAATTAATTTTTTAATTGAATCAATTAATTTTTTAATTGACCTTCAATTAATTTTTTAATTGACCTTCAATAAATTTTTTAATTGACCTTCAAGTAATTTTTTAATTGATACTATCATTTCTGTGATTGAAGACATTTCAATTAAAAATTAATTGGATCAATTAATTTCGTGATTGAATCAGAAAAAAAAATTTTTGTGTGTAGGTGGACATCGGTAGTGAAAGGGTTAATTAGGTATACCCTTCACCACTACTGTGGTACAGGGTATAATAAGTTTGTGCATTTGTATGTAACGCCAAGAAGGAGTAATCATAGACCAACCTTTTAGTATTCGGATCGGCGTAGAATTAAATTCTGAGTCGATTTAGCGATGTCCGTCTGTCTGTCTGTCTGTTGATGTATTTTTTGTGCAAAGTACAGCTCGCAGTTTTAGTCCGATTGTCCTAAAATTCGGTATAGGGTCCTGTTTCGGCTCAAAGACGATCCCTATTGATTTTGGAAAAAATCGGTTCAGATTTAGATATAGCTGCCATATATATTTTTCACCGATCTGGTCATAATTGGCGTGTATATCAACCGATCTTCCTCAAATTCCGTACATCCGAATATTTTATGAGTCTCGAAAAACTTGCGAAATATCAGCAAAATCGGTTCAGATTTAGATATAGCTCCCATATATAGCTTTCGTCCGATTTACACTCATTTGTCCACAGAGGCCAATTTTTTTGCTCCGATTTAGTTGAAATTTTTTTGGGATCCACCGTGGTGCAATGGTTAGCATGCCCGCCTTGCATACACAAGGTCGTGGGTTCGATTCCTGCTTCGACCGAACACCAAAAAGTTTTTAAACGGTGGATAATCCCCTCTCAGTAATGCTGGTGACATTTCTGAGGGTATCAAAGCTTCTCTAAGTGGTTTCACTGCAATTTGGAACGCCGTTCGGACTCGGCTATAAAAAGGAGGTCCCTTGTCATTGAGCTTAACATGGAATCGGGCAGCACTCAGTGATAAGAGAGAAGTTCACCAATGTGGTATCACAATGGACTGAATAGTCTAAGTGAACCTGATACATCGGGCTGCCACTTAACCTACCTAGTTGAAATTTTGCATAGGGAGTAGAATTAGCGTTGTAACTATGCGTGCCAAATTTGCTTGAAATCGGTTCAGATTTGGATATATCTCCCATATAAAGCTTTCGCCCGATTTACACTCATATGACCACAGAGGCCAATTTTTAACTCCGATTTAGTTGAAATTTTGCACAGGGAGTAGAATTAGCATTGTAGCTATGCGTGCCAAATTTGGTTGAAATCGGTTCAGATTAAGATATAGCTCCCATATAAATGTTTTTCTGATTTCGACAAAAATGGTCAAAATACCAACATTTTCCTTGTAAAATCACCACTGCTTAGTCGAAAAGTTGTAAAAATGACTCTAATTTTCCTAAACTTCTAATACATATATATCGAGCGATAAATCATAAATAAACTTTTTCGAAGTTACCTTAAAATTGCTTCAGATTTAAACGTTTCCCATATTTTTTTACTAACATTGTGTTCCACCCTAGTGCATTAGCCGACATAAATTTTGAGTCTATAGATTTTGTAGAAGTCTATAAAATTCTGCCCAGATCGAGTGATATTTAAATGTATGTATTTGGGACAAACCTTTATATATAGCCCCCAACACGTTTGACGAATGTGATATGGTATCGAAAATTTAGATCTACTAAGTGGTGCAGGGTATAATATAGTCGGCCCGCCCGTCTTTCCTTACTTGTTTTTATTTAATTCCTTTTTTAGTGTAATAGTTTTCGTAAATTTGAATCCTGGATCTCTATAAAATTACGAATTTGGTAACATAAATTTGCACTTTTTACTAACCAAAACATAGTGTTGACATTCGAATAATTGTGACGCCTGAAAGTATGCAAATAATTTTTTTTTGTAGTACCCCCAGAAAGAAGACAACGATTTTTTTATAGCCGATTTAACATTATTTTAGTTCATGGAAAATAGTTGATTTTACTTCAATTTTGCCAATTTTTCTTATTTTTTCCTTACTTTAATGACGTGAGCTAAAAATAAGAAAAAATGAAGTACACAATTTTACTAAATATGAGAATAGTTAGGTTAGGTTAGGTTATGTGGCAGCCCGATGTTTCAGGCTCACTTAGACTATTCAGTCCATTGTGATACCACAGTGGTGAACTTCTCTCTTATCACTGAGTGCTGCCCGATTCCATGTTAAGCTCAATGACAGGGACAAGGGACCTCCTTTTTATAGCCGAGTCCGAACGGCGTTCCACATTGCAGTGAAACCACTTAGAGAAGCTTTGAAACCCTCAGAAATGTCACCAGCATTACTGAGGTGGGATAATCCACCGCTGAAAAACTTTTTGGTGTTCGGTCGTAGCAGGAATCGAACCCACGACCTTGTGTATGCAAGGCGGGCATACTAACCATTGCACCACGGTGGCTCCCGAGAATAGTTCATATTTTCCTAAAATGGGTGAAGTTAGCTGAAATTGAGTTCATAAGTTTCTAAAATAAGTGCATTTTACTTAAATTATGTCTGTCTAGAACTTTTTTTTGCAACAATTTTTAATTCCAATTTTTTCTTCCAAACATTGAAATTTTACTAAACAACTAAAGAAAAATTATTATTTTTAATAAATGTTCTTCAATTTGACAAAAATTATTAAATAATTTAGATCATGTGGCAATTACTAAAACGGTTCTAATATAAACTTACATTTTCTTTCATGGTGGGTTCAACTTTTTCTGGGTGTATGTAAACTGCTTTATCCCATGAACTATTAATTTGTTATTATTTTTTATGAAATGGATATAAAATAATTGTTGGGTTTATTTAGTTCAAATTTGCCGAAAACCCCAACTTCACAATTGTATAGATAAAACCTAACTAATTTCGCATTTCGTCTTTATAAAAATGTGATCCACTCTTTTATTGTGTCACCTTTTATTTTAGGTCACACTTTTTGTGTCACTTTTTAGAAATTCTCACCGGGAACACTGATAGTGCTAAAATACAATTTAACAAATTTTAACTCAAATGTTTTCATTTAAAATATGAAAAATTTCCTAAACATTAGAAAAACGTAATATTTTGAAACAAATCAACTTTTTTTATTGGGAATCTTTTTTATTAATAATTTTCTTTATAATGTAAAGTAATTATTGAATTTTGAATCTAAAACCTAAAACCTAAAATTTAAATTTTTTATTATTATTAACATTAAAATAAGACCTTAACAGTTGCATTGAGATAAATGTTGTTTATCTATTCAAAAATTGTGTTAAACCGGTTGTTGTTTACTTGATTTGTTGTTATATTTAATTTTTTCTTTTTTAAATAAGCGTAAGCTTCTTCGAATGAATGCCTGTGGCAAATCTTGTTACGGCAATAATATAATGATTTTATTTTATTTTTTTTTTTGCATTTTTGTTAAAGAATTCGCTAATGATACCTGATCTCTTTTTCTTCACAGTTCGAATGTTGCGGTGTCTCCTCATATGAGGATTGGTATGACATTAAATCATGGAGTGGCAAACGTTGGGTACCCGAATCATGTTGTAGACCCACTTATGAAAATAGAGGAATTATGATTGAAGGTTCTGGTGATAGTGTGTTGAGAGTGGATTGTGGAAGGTAAGGAAACGATGAGATAGTTGAAAATTAAATAAAAATAAAATCAAATATATTCTATAAAATATTCACGGTTGGAAGATTCAATAGCGAATTTAGTCAATTTTTGCTATAAGAAAATCTATCATTTCTAAGCCGATAGCCGTCAGATTTATTCCAGTGACAATTCATTTTATTGTTTACAAGCTTACTATACGAGTAGCATTTTGGAAAAAAAAAAAACAAAGTTATTCGAGATGGAATTCAAGTGAGATAGTGAGGTGCATAATATTTTGCTGGAAACCAAACAAAACCAAAAATTTTTCGGCCGCATACATGTTTTACCATGGTTTATATTTGCTTTGATATCATCTGAGGTACAGATCAGGAGGCAAATGCAATACTATAGTACTTTTTTCAATACTTTTTCACTCTGGTCAGTACCGTGGTACCCTCGCAAATGATTTAACACCTTTGGTGTATACTGTTTTGTGTCGATATCAGATTTATGATACAATAGTTTTAACAAAATATTTTAATATTTTGGCAAAGACTTTAACAAACTTATTTGCTAATGGCCTTTCACAAATTTGGCAAAACAGAATATTTCATGTGGCAAAAAGACTCGATTTTGTGAATACCAGTGTAACAAACACGATTTTCTTGAATTTCAAGACTGTTTTGTCGGAACAAGCATGTGATTCTATATTACGCTTCCACACGAACACCTTCTAGATAAAAAGTTATCTATCGCCTACTAAAATAATGCGAACCATTACAGGACGGTTGAATCTTGAAACACCAATATTTGGAGAAAATCTTACCAAAAACTGCCAAAAATTTATTTCTATAGAAAATTTTGTCAACATTTTATTTCTATAGAAAGTTTTATCAAAATTCTATTTCTATAGAAAAACTTTATTTATATAGAAAATTTTGTCAAAATTTAATTTCTATAGAAAATTTTGTGAAAATTTTATTTCTATAGAAAATTTTGTCAACATTTTATTTCTATAGAAAATTTTGTCAAAATTTTACTTCTATAGAAAATTTTGTAAAAATTTTATTTTTATGGAAAATTTTGTAAAAATTTTATTTCTATAGAAAATTTTGTCAACATTTTATTTCTATAGAAAATTTTGTCAAAATTTTATTTCTATAGAAAATTTTTTCAACATTTTATTTCTATAGAAAATTTTGTCAAAATTTTACTTCTATAGAAAATTTTGTAAAAATTTAATTTCTATAGAAAATTTTGTAAAAATTTTATTTCTATAGAAAATTTTGTCAACATTTTATTTCTATAGAAAATTTTGTCAAAATTTTATTTCTATAGAATATTTTATCAAAATTGTATTTCTATAGAAAATTTTGTCAAAATTTTATTTATCTTTAAAATTGTTGTTTTGTTGTTTTCTATAGAAAATTTTATCAAAATTTTACTTCTATAGAAAATTTTGTCGACATTTTATTTTTCTTTAAAATTATGTAAAATTTTTGTTTTCTATAGACAATTTTGTCAAAATTTTATTTCTATATAAAATTTTACCAAAATTTTATTTCTATGGAAAATTTTCTCAAAATTTCATATCTATAGAAAATTTTCTCAAAATTTTATTTCTGTAGAAAATTTTATAAAAGTTGTATTTTTATAGAAATTTTATCAAGATTTTATTAATATAGAAAATGTTCTTTTCTTTTTATTTATATGGAAAATTTTGTAAAAATTTTATTTCATATTTGTTGTTTTGATATAAGCTTTAAATCCATAGTGTTGACTAAACTACAAGTGTAGCTTAACCAACAGAGAAAAATAATGTTTGTCAAATTTATTTGGGCAAAGCCCTATAGACTGCAAGATGGTTGGATGGACGCACGTTTCGGAATTACCACATTCCTCATCAGCATCCTCTACTTGCAGCAAAACTATCAACCAATTATCAGAATAAATTCAGGCAGTTCATTAAACCCAACGATAAACCACACTTGAACCCTCCGAAAAAAAGGCTTATGATAGCCGGCTATGCCGAAATAAATTCATACAAACATTTCTCTTTTCCTTTGCCACCATCAAATCATCGATTTGAGTGCAGTAGGCTGGGTTTATTTTGAGCGTGCTTCCTCTTACTTCATTCGTGTTTTGTTTTTTATTGTGGGTTTGTACTATAGAAATATAACATTTCTCAAATAGGAAATTTTGTCAAAATTTTATTTCTATAGAAAATGCTGTAAAAATTTTGTTTCTATAGAAGATTTGGTCAACATTTTATCTATAGAAAATTTGGTCAACATTTATTTCTATAGAAAATGTCAAAATTGTATTTCTATAGAAAATTTTGTCAAAATTTACTTTTATTTTTTTATCTATAGAAAATCTAGATTCTAATGGAGCTCTTGACAAAACAAAATACCTTTTTTGTACTTTTTTAAAAATTGTATTTTCCATCTCTGATACAGTGATGGTAGGAGGGAGGGTGGGAAATTCTCTTCTTTTTACATAAACGTCGATATTGATGGCTCATCCGTGTCAAACCCTGTTCGACGAGTGGGAATAAACGAACAAAGAAGAGCACGTTTTCAATGTTTCATTTTCGTTTTCACAATATTCCAATTTTAAACTAGACAAACATTTCGGCCGCACCCCATGGACATTCTAACAGGACTAAGGACGCACTCAGAACGTGTCAACTAGAGGTATGCGCGTGAGTGAAATTTCACTCACACTCACGCACATTCACGAAGCAAAATGTTTATTCACGTTTACTCACGCACGATACGCGTGCTAGCCACTCACGCAAATTTACGAAATGAAAATCCGTACTCACGCACGAACTAATTTTAAAGACTCACGCACAATCCACGTGACTCACGACAAATTCAAATTTGTTTTAGTCCCATTCACGCACATTCACGAGCTGAAAAATTTGTCGGTGTTCGATCGAAACTGGGAATTGAACACAGGACCCATTGTATGCAAGGCATATTAACCATTGCACCACGGTAGCTCCCAAGAATGGCCTAAAATGGAGGTTCATTTCTTAATTTCTACCGCACAATGGCCACCACAATCTTCGGATCTGAATCCGTTGGACTTTTGCGCTTGGGGAATTTCGGACTAAAAAATACCAAAGTGTCGATCATCTCAAGACGGTGATTCGCCGAGAATTACCCAAATACCGCAGAGCCTAAAAATCGTGCAGCATGTAATGGCTTCGTCGGCCGTTTAGAGGCCACGATTCGTGCCAAAAGTATCCAATTCGAACAAATCTAAGTTGATTCTAAAATTTGACATTATTTCCCATATTTTTTTTTTTTGCTGATAAACAATGAAATAAAAATATCTATTGATTTACTTTGTTCCATTATATATCAGCCACCATTTATTTCTTATAAATATTCCAGATTATATTTAATAAAATATTTTGTTTCTTATTTGCAGATCTGAAAACCCATCTCTATGGTGGGATAAAGGTTGCGCTCACTCTCTACAGACATGTCTGACAGAAAAACTCGATGTCATAGGTGTCGTCGGTTTGGGTATAGCATTTGCCCAACTCTTTGGCATGATAACATCAATGCTGTTATTTTGTACTGTGAAACATAAAAAGGATACGGAAACCTATAAATCATATTCACCCTCTATTGATCCACAGACACGGCCGAGTAGTTGGGAAGATTGAACTAAATTTTAGAGTTGCTAAGACAAAAGGACAAACTAACTAAGAAGAATGGATACACATCACAATTCTCTCGAATGCAAATCTAAATTAATATATATAATCAAAAAAATAATTTTAAAAATTCCGGTAATTGTGCCTTTTTGGAAAAAAGACATTTACAGTAAACAAGACAACAACAACAATATGTGCCAAATACCCAAAACCAAACAAGCAAATAATATACAACTACAAAACAATATCAATATTATAATAAAGAATAATTTATAAACATAATTATTAAAAAATACTAAATTAAATATCATTTAGTTATAAGTTAGTAAACAATTAATAAAAACAAAAACGCTAGCTATAAGACTTATTTATCATTAATTATACCAAAGTCAAAATTATTGAAAAAAGAAAATTATTTTATTTAAATTATATTCGTTGTGAAATTTTATTTTTATTTTAAGTAGTCTCTTATATCATAGTCATAAATTTATCCTTTGTTTAGTATAATATGCTTATTATATGATATATATAAATTATTCGTATGATAATCTGGAATCTGTAAATCATATTTTTATGATTCCCCAGTTTTCCTTATCGAATTTTTATAGGAAACACCCATGAAACACCATGAAACTAAATATTACATTTTCAAAACAAAAATACCACCAACTCTCAAAGAAAATTTTCACTTTAAATGCTTATTTATAATATAAAACGAAATGAAACGACCCATTTGTGGAAAAAAGTTTTGTGAAAAAAAAGAAATATATCTAAAATATGAAATACTGCCTGTTAGTGCTAAGAAAATGTGATGAAAAACATTCCTCAAGCGATAATAAAGAATTACAATATAATAAATACATTTTTTACCATGGTTTGCATTTGCTTTGATATCCTCTGAGAGACAGAGAGAGCAAGGGAGAGATATTCTTCATTTGATATGAATAAACAGTGATGCCAATTTGGTGCTTTTAGCACCAAATTTAGTGCTTTTTTATTTCCAAAAAGCACCAAATTGCCTTTTGTAATGTCTTTTCCAAAAAAGCACCAACATGGTGCTTTCTTGCATATTCATTTAGTGCTTTTTCAATTTGAACAGTATTAATTTAATTGATATCTTTTCATACAAAAATTCGGATTAGACTTTCAAAAGTTTAAGAAACTCAGCTATATTCGCAAATGTAGAATTTGAATGTTGAATGGGAATTGATTCGTTTTTTAATCATTGGTATTTAGAATTTCTGAACTTGATAAAGATGTCATCAAAAACGTTTGTAGTAAATTTACAAAAGCACCCAAAACTGAAATAAGAAATGGACTCCGTCCAAGTATTAATATTTCCAAATTTAATTTCGAAAAAATGTTTTCTCTTCTGAAAAAAAAAACAAAATATTTTGAAATTTGACATTACTTATCGAAATGAATTGGATGAATGCATTAAAACTGATCAAGGTGTACACTTGAATAGAGGTTCATAATTTATAATACATCTTTGGAAGTTTTTTTTTTTTTTTTTTTTTTTTTTTTTTTTTTTTTTTAAGTAGAGCATTGAATTTTAACTGGCTTTAGTAGTGTTTGTGGTAGAGGTGTGCACGTGGCACGAAATTGTCGTGACTCACGAAATGTTCGTGACTCACGCGTGATTCGTGAGTCACGCTGACGGCTACGGCGTGAGTGTGCGTGAGCGTGATTAACCAATCAAATGTCGTGCGTGAGCGTGAGTCACGAAAATAATATCGTCGTGAGTGTGCGTGAGTAACGAATTTCGGAAAAACACGCTCACGAAAATAATCCTGCTTACGAACATAAAATGCCTACGAGTTGAATTCATTTATAATTTTAGTGACATCCTAGGTGTTAACCAGTTTTATAACGCTCTCGATTTTAATCATACTCATGTTTTTAGTCAGGTTCTATAGGTAAATTACTCATAAAATTATTCGTGAGTCACGAGGTTTTTCGTGAGTCACGACATTTTTCGTGAGTCACGATATTTTTCGTGAGTCACGACATTTAAAAGATTTTCGTGCGTGAGTGTGCGTGAGTATAAATTTTCTTTTCGTGAACGTGCGTGAGCGTGAGTCCTACCAAAAAATATCGTGCGTGAGAGTGCGTGAATAAGATTTCTCCGTCGTGAGTGTGCGTGAGCGTGAGCAAAATATTACTCACGTGCACACCTCTAGTTTGTGGTGGGAGGTGGTATGTTAGAATTTATAATATATTTTTGGTGCTTTTTGCCTTTCGGGAGTTGGCTTCACTGTGAATAAAACGTGGGATACTCATAAGCAGTGTTGCCATTTATTAAGGAGCAAAAATAGCTAGATCAAACAAACTAACTTATAAACTAGCCAGAAAAAATTGCTAAATGAAATTTGTTGGATTTTCGAATTAAATGGATTGAAATATCTAATTCGAAGAAGCCAAATCTGGGAAACGGTTTGTATCGGGGCTGTATGTAATTATGCACCAAAAAAAGTAAACTGCTTTATAGGAAGAATAAACTAACTCGTACGAAAATTGAACTAAATTTTACTCCACATTTTGAGATTTCCACAAAGCGTTGTTAAAACCAGGAAAATTTAATGCCCCGTTGTACTTTTTAACTGCAGTTCTCGAAATTACTAACATTAAAGAAGAAAATCATTGACGCCAAATCATGACCATTTTAACCATACAGTAGTTCATTCTTACTATTATTTGGGAACGTACGAAAATTTTAATTTGCTTTAGTTCATATTGAACTTATGTGTACAGTCATTGAACTTTATATTCACGTTTAGTTCTTAGAATGTTTGAGACATACTTAAAAAAAAATGAAATTTTCATTTGGCTGTGGAAAATTTCGCAAAAAATAATAAAACAAATAATTTTTTTGCAATAAAAATAAGTTTAATTTAGAGTTAATTTTTTTCTGTGTGGGCCGATATGAACTAATTATTGCATGCTAGCTACAGGACGGATTCTGACGTCAAATGACGAATTTTAACCGTATTGGGTGAAAATGCGGCCCAAGAGGCTCAAGAAGTTAAATATTGGGATCGCTTTATATAACCCATGTGCAATATCATCTGACATACATCAATACCTTATTACTTGTGCGAGGTTTAAAGTCGCTATACCAAAACTTAACCTCAAAGACGAGCGAATGGACATGGCTAGATCGACTCATGGGGAGAGATGAATACAGTGAAACCTCCCAAAATTGGACACCCACGGTCGCCTAAATTTTGTCCAGATTTGGGGGGTGTCCACTTACGAGAGGTTAACACAACACAAATTAAATGAATTTTAATCAGCAAAAAAGCGTCGCCAAACAAGTAATGAAAATGTACATTTTTGATCCGGAAGTGGTGCAAAATTGACGCAGAAGCGATGAATTTAACATGGGCTTGTCATAGGACGGAAGTTCTCTTTTCAACAGCCGTTGCACTGAATTTGCATCACTTCTTTAGGTGTGATCCGAATTCAATGTTTTGGATGTAAATTAAAAAAATCTGTGTCTGTGTTTTGTCAAATAAATAATTTTTATAATTTTTAATGGATTCTAACGCTTGTCTGAAACGTAGCAGGTTGGCTGATAAGTCCCCGGTCTGACACATAGATGGCGTCGCTAGTATTAAATACATATTATTTTTATATAGTACCAACCTTCAAATTGTTCGTGTCAAAATTTGACGTCTGTAAGTCAATTAGTTTGTGAGATAGAGCGTCTTTTGTGAAGCACCTTCTGTTATTGTGAAAAAATGGAAAAAAAAGGAATTTCGTGTTTTGGTAAAATACTGTTTTCTGAAGGGAAAAAATACGGTGGAAGCAAAAACTTGGCTTGATAATGAATTTCCCAGGGAAATCAACAATAATTGATTGGTATGCAAAATTCAAGCGTGGTGAAATGAGCACGGAGGACGGTGAACGCAGTGGACGCCCGAAAGAGGTGGTTACCGATGAAAACATCAAAAAATCCATAAAATGATTTTGAATGACCGTAAAATGAAGTTGATCGAGATAGCAGAGGCCTTAAAGATATCAAAGGAACGTGTTGGTCATATCATTCATCAATATTTGGATATGCGGAAGCTCTGTGCAAAATGGGTGCCGCCCGCGCGAGTTCACATTTGACCAAAAACATCAACGTGTTGATGATTCTGAGCGGTGTTTGCAGCTGTTAACACGTAATACACCCGAGTTCTTCCGTCGATATGTGACAATGGATGAAATATGGCTCCATCACTACACTCCTGAGTCCATTCGACAGTCGGCTGAGTGGACAGCGACCGGTGAACTGTCTCCGAAGCGTGCAAAAACTCAAAAGTCCGCTGGCAAAGTAATGGCCTCTGTATTTTGGGATGCGCATGGAATAATTTTTATCGATTATCTTGAGGGAAAAACCATCAACAATGACTATTATATGGCGTTATTGGAGCGTTTGAAGGTCGAAATCGCGGCAAAACGGCCCCATATGAAGAATAAAAAAGTGTTGTTCCACCAAGACAACGCACCGTGCCACAAGTCATTGAGAACGATGGCAAAAATTTATGAATTGGGCTTCGAATTGCTTCCCCACCCACCGTATTCTCCAGATCTGGCTACCAGCGAATTTTTCTTGTTCTCAGACCTCAAAAGGATGCTCGCAGGGAAAAAATTTGGCTGCAATGAAGAGGTGATCGCCGAAACTGAGGCCTATTTTGAGGCAAAACCGAAGGAGTACTACCAAAATGGTATCAAAAATTTGGATTGTCGTTATAGTCGTTGTATCGCTCTTGAAAAGAACTATGTTGAATAATAAAAACGAATTTTGACAAAAAAAAATGTGTTTTTCTTTGTTAGACCGGGGACTTATCAGCCAACCTGTTATGACCTCAAATATTTTCAAAACTGCACAGTTTTTTCAGATTGGATTTAGCATTTTTGTACCATTTTATGAATTCTTACACGCAAAAAAATTATTCTTTTTTCCCAAACGAAATTTTAGACAAACAAAGTTCGTTTCTCATTTGCTTTTCGCTGTAAGGAAGTGTATTTGGAAGAAAAGTATATACTTTTCGTGATAAACGTTTAGTCTTTTCCAGGATGTAAAAACAATTTCATAAACACAAACTCAAAAAAAACATTGTTTTCTTGCTAATGGCATTTTCCCTCACATCTTTCTCACTTCCACGAGGGTTTTTAGTTCTTAACACATTTTCCTGTAATACCAACAATGTAGAAGAAATTATACGATTTTATTAATTTTTTAAAATTTTTTAACCTTTCGCCTGGACGGAGAATCGAACCGCGGACCATGCACTTTGTAAGCCAACACACTAACCACTGAGCTATGTACCTGTTATGATCATCAATAGATAAATATCCATATAAATTATATGTATATAGCATAGCTTGCGGCGCCCACGAACCGAATAAACAAAGTTTATTTAACAGAAACAAACATTTAGTTTGGCACCGTGGGTCAGTGGTTGCTACGTCCGACTTGCATGCCAAGGGTCGTGGGTTCGATCCCTGCTTCGTCCAAAGTTTTTTTTTTGTTTTTTTTTTTACATATATTCCAGATATGTTCGGAAGAGTCCGAAAAAATGTTCAACATTACATTGTAGTATATTAAATTTTGAACTGTAAAATGTGTCTTATTAAAAACCTAAAGTCAGAAAAGAATAGTGTTTGGTATAAACGAAATGGGCTGTGTTGTTGTTTCAAAAATAACTTTTTTTTTTGAAAAAATAAAAATGTTGTAACAAACGAATTTTTTTGGTGATAAAAGTTTAAAATTTTCGAAGCAATTCAAAAAACTCTAACAAACGAAAAACGTTTTAGGTACACGTTTTCCAAACGTTTTTTTTTTTTCTTTGCGTGTACTCTGTTTTTAACCTATTTGAAAAAAAAAGTTAAAATCACCCATTAACAGTTTTAAAAATCCAAGAACTTCCTGGGTGGATAAATAAAAAACATCAATGGGGATGCATCTTATGGAAGTGCTTTTAAAGTTTTGCCTTTGGAAGAACTTCCTATTTTTTTTTTGCTGGGTATATTATGTATGTACATTGATGCAAATGTTAGTTATTTTTATATTTTAGGGGGAACACAAAACATTTAATAAATACTCGCAATTTGTAGCAAGTGGTAAACACAACTGATATATACACTGGAATCGATATTTACGAAGGCTAGTTTTTTATACAACAACAAAAATTTACTTGGATCCAAAGATTTTGACCTTCCCTTAAGGATTTTGGTATTGTGACGTATTTTTTAGCGACCTATCTGGCTTTAAATCCAGGACCAATAAAATTAAAATTAGAATACAGATCTCGTTTATCAAATTTTCATTTTCTTTTCGCGGTTTATTAATAAAGGTGCTCACGTACAAACAAATGCCATTTTAAAAATCCAAATTATGACGGATACTTCAAAGAAAAAAATGTTTTCTTAATTCCAAAAAAAAAAAAAAAAAATTAAACCAAAGACGCTAAATCCTCAAGATAAGTCTTAGCCTATATTTGAAGCGTTTTTGTCGTAAATCTAAAGTTTCAATATTTCAGTTAATTTAAGGACAATTTCTTTACATCAAAATTGTGTTTCTTTACTTTAAGGAAAATTAGCCTTAGTTCAAAGACAAGGGCATTTAGCGGAGGGACGCAAATTTACAAAATTTGTGTCCTAAATCGAATGAAAAAAATTTTGAAACAAAGATTAAGAACTTTATTTTAATTATTTTAAAGAAATTTGACCTTAATATTTTGTAAATTGCACATCCTAAAATTTAGGTTGCATAATCTATAATATCACGTAAATATTTTTTTCAGTGTAGCTAATAGCAATTTTACAAACATCCTTGCAATTCAACATCAAAAATAGCTAGAGTGCTCTATAAACTAGCTAACTTGGCATCACTGCTCATCGTGTATGTTTAGAGACTCTAGGAATTTTTGGATAAAATTCGTTTCATGAATATGACAAAATATCTAATATATTTTGAAGATATCTACAAGTTATAACATCAAGATGTCATAACCCTTTGCATTTTAGTGGCAATATTTATCTAAACTTATGAACAGTATAACAAGTATAACTTTATGAATAGTTTGCAATGAAGTAATGAAATTAGTTTAGAGAGATACTAATAGCCGCCTAAAAGAATGCAAAAATTTCAATTGAATTTTTAAACTCTACACCACAGCGGGTTTATAATGGAGTTGAGCTGATTGTAACATAATGCAACAAAGTAAAGCGCTATATTTTTTTGATCTTTTTCTTTTAAAAAATTTAGAATATCCATGGTCTGGGGCTGACATTTTTTTTACCCAGGGCTGCAAGATTGTCTTTAGGACATTTTCCCGATAATTTTCAGTAGTTATTTGATCCCACTGTATATGGGGGAAACAACAATCGGCCGTTACCGCGGGACTTGTGGCCAATCAAAGGTGTAAATATTCATATAACTTTATTTGGCAAGTAAACCTGATCATCTTGTTTGTTAACAAATTCGCCAATATTTTTGAAACTTTAAAATTAATTTCAATTTGTGATGTTATTGCTGTAGCTTTAACAGGTTGCCTTTTATATTTCTGGATTAGAGAACAAAAAATGTCAAATGTCAAATCACGTTTGCCAGTCTGAAAACATGAATTGTGAACGCATCAACCACTTCTTCAGGTGTCGAACATTTGACTGCTGTTTACTTTAGGGCTCATATGCGTAAATCCGCGATTCATTACCTGTCACGATGTTATAGGCGTGCTTCGATGCATTGCGATCGTATTTTTGGAGCATTGAATGTATGCTGATCCCATTAATGCCTAACAGGTTGGCTGATAAGTCCCCGGTCTAACAAAGAAAAACACATTATTTTGTCAAAATTCGTTTTTATTATTCAACATGTTCCCTTCAAGAGCGATACAACAATTTTTTGATACCATTTTGGTAGTACTCCTTCGGTTTTGCCTCAAAATAGGCCTCAGTTTCGGCGATCACCTCTTCATTGTAGCCAAATTTTTCCCCTGCGAACATCTTTTTGAGGTCTGAGAACAAGAAAAAGTCGCTGGGGGCCAGATCTGGAGAATACGGTGGGTGGGGAAGCAATTCGAAGCCCAATTCATGAATTTTTGCCATCGTTCTCAATGACTTGTGGCACAGTGCGTTGTCTTGGTGGAACAACACTTTTTTCTTCTTCGTATGGGGCCGTTTTGCCGCGATTTCGACCTTCAAACGCTCCAATAACGCCATATAATATTCACTGTTGATGGTTTTTCTCTTCTCAAGGTAATCGATAAAAATTATTCCATGCGCATCCCAAAAAACAGAGGCCATTACTTTGCCACCGGACTTTTGAGTCTTTCCACGCTTCGGAGACGGTTCACCGGTCGCTGTCCACTCAGCCGACTGTCGATTGGACCCAGGAGTGTAGTGATGGAGCCATGTTTCATCCATTGTCACATATCGACGGAAAAAATCGGGTGTATTACGAGTTAACAGCTGCAAACACCGCTCAGAATCATCAACACGCTGTTGTTTTTGGTCAAATGTGAGCTCGCGCGGCACCCATTTTGCACAGAACTTCCGCATATCCAAATATTGATGAATGATATGACCAACACGTTCTTTTGATATCTTTAAAGCCTCTGCTATCTCGATCAACTTCATTTTACGGTCATTCAAAATCTTTTTTGTTGATTTTTTTGATGTTTTCGTCGGTAACCACCTCTTTCAGGCGTCCTCTGCGTTCACCGTCCTCCGTGCTCATTTCACCACGCTTGAATTTTGCATACCAATCAATTATTGTTGATTTCCCTGGGGCAGAGTCCGAAAACTCATTATCAAGCCAAGTTTTTGCTTCCACCGTATTTTTTCCCTTCAGAAAACAGTATTTTATCAAAACACGAAATTCCTTTTTTCCATTTTTTTGACAATAACAAAAGTTGCTTCACAAAAGACGCTCTATCTCACAAACTAATTGACTTACAGACGTCAAATTTTGACACGAATCATTTGAAGGTTGGTACTACATAAAAATAATATGCATTTAATACTAGCGACGCCATATATGTGTCAGACCGAGGACTTATCACCCAGCCTTTTAATACCTCATGCGCATAGGCTCGAAATCTATTAAAAGTGGATTTGAAATCCCCTGTTTATAAAGCAGTTTAAATCTACTTAATGTGGATTTTAGTATGATAATGTAAATGAGGTTCTCCCAATCTCAAAATAGGACAAATGACGATCTTGCAATATCAGTTGGAGCACGACATCAATGATTTCCGGAATAAGAGCTGACGACCTTCAAGAGAGGGCTTTTGCATGTCATCTGGCTAGCTGTAATGGTCTCATTAGTTATCTATGACCCAAAACCATTTATCTATGACCCAAAACGAATCCATATGTCTTCTTGATAAAAACTCAAAAATCAAAATATTAAAAAAATAACAAATCTGCTTTTTGATTCTTTTTACAATCTGTAATGGCAAACTACTGCATTATCACAGATTTGTTTGCTTGCTAGGGATTTTTATTTGACTTCATTTTTTCTTATATGTCCACGAAGCCCGAAAAAATTTTTTTTATTAAATAATTTATTTAAAAATCTATATACGAAATCTTAAATCTAAAAATACTTTTGTCAAACAATAAAAGAAATTATAAATTTACAAATATAAAATAGAACAGGACAAAAACAGGTTAATTGAAATAACATCAGAATTCTGTGGATTTTCGTTTACAAATTAGATCATCAGAGTCCCACTAGTTTGCCACCAATGATATCCAAATGAGTGTTTACACTTTTGTTGATCGACTTGAAAATTTGTTGTGGTTTCTTTGGTGATATAAGGAAAATGATAGAAATTAACATCAAAAGTGAATTTATTTTATTTAAAAGTAAGAGCAAAAATGTTTGGGTTAATCTCTTTCATTGTCCCACTTTAATTTACTTACTTGAATTATAGTATTAAGAAAATTTGAAAATGCTTCATAACCATTGACAAGACTCCTTGAAATACCATCGAACATGTCACCGTTATTGCCATATTTTTCATGTTCACTTATCGTATCGACAATTGGCAGAAGCTAAAAATAGTTCAAATTATTTACGAATACGTATATTTTTTTACATGCTATTTATTCGTTTGACTGCACCTGTGTCTTATCCACTATGGCCTTCTGACTATTGTCATAGGCACTTAATATCTTAGATGGCACAGCTTCTGACTCCAAATTCACTGACTCCCTCATTTTTACTGGTGCTTGAAAGAGAGATATCTGAAACAAATTGGCCATATTAGTTTATGAGAGGCGTAATGGATGTCTCTAGGCATAGATTATAAATGATATAAAGATATTATATTCTCCGTACAAAAAAAAAAAAAACATATGCTGGTTCCAAAGATTAATTTCGTTTTGATTTATTCGTAAAGAGGCATTTTCTTTTGTGTTGCTCGTAAAGAGTAAATCCCCTTAAAATTAAATTTCGTATTTTCGCCATTTTGCAATTTTTTAAAGTAGAATACAGAACTTTTTTAGCAAAAATATTAGTTTCTCGCCAAATATAAATATGCTTGACGAAATCTACCATACCAAAAAATTTTCTGCAGAAAATTTTGTAAAAATTTTATTTCTATAGAAAATTTTGTCAAAATTCAATTCTATAGAAAATTTTGTCAACATTTAATTCTATAGAAAATTTTGTCAATATTTTATTTCAATTGGAAAATTTTGTCAAAATTTTATTTATATAGTAAATTTTGTAAAAATTTAATTCTATAGAAAATTTTGTCAAAATTTTATTTCTATGGAAAATTTTATTTCAATAGAAAATTTTGTCAAAATTTTATTTCAATTGGAAATTTTTGTTAAAATTTTATTTTTATAGAAAATTTTGTCGAAATTTTTTCAAAATTTTATTTCTATAAAATATTTTTATTTTGTTATTGTTGGTTTGTACTTCAATCATATTTGTTGTTTTGATCTCAGCTTAAACACCATTGCGTTGACTAAACTACAAGAGTAGCTTAACCAACAGAGGAAAAGAATGTTTGTGAAATTTGCCCAAATAAATTTCACAAACATTATTTTCCTCTATTGGCTAAGCTACTCTTTAAGTTTTAGGTTTTAAGATGAGATCAAAGGTTAGGTTAGGTTAGGTTAGGTGGCAGCCCGATGTATCAGGCTCACTTAGACTATTCAATCCATTGTGATACCACAGTGGTGAACTTCTCTCTTATCACTGAGTGCTGCCCGATTCTAAGTTAAGCTCAATGACAAGGGATCTCCTTTTTATAGCCGAGTATGAACGGCGTTCCACATTGCAGTGAAACCACTTAGAGAAGCTTTGAAACCCTCAGAAATGTCACCAGCATTACTGAGGTGGGATAATCCACCGCTGAAAAACTTTTTGGTGTTCGGTCGTAGCAGGAATCGAACCCACGACCTTGATGAGATCAAAACAACAAATATAAAATATTTTGTAAAAATTGCATTTCTATAGAAAATTTTGTCAAAATTTTACTTTTATGGAAAATTTTATCTCTATAGAGAATTTTGTCAAAATTGTATTTCCATTGAAAATTTTGACAAAATTTTATTTCTGTAGAAAATTTTATTTCCTTAGAAAATTTTGTCAAAATTTTATTTCCTTAGAAAATTTTGTCAAAAATTTATTTCTATAGGAAAACTTGTCAAAAATTTATTTCCTTAGAACATTTTGTTAAAAATTTATTTCCTTAAAAAATTTTGTCAAAATTTTATTTCATTGTTGTTGTTTTTTTTTTTTTGATTTCAGCTTAAAACCATGCATTGACTAAACTACAAGTGTAGCTTGAACAACAGAGGAAAAGAATCTGATGTATGTTTTGTATTTTCCGATTGAACTTCAACATTGTAAGTTTCAATGGAATGGCTTCTCATCAGAGAAAACGAAATTCGCTAATTGGCCGCTTTGTATGTATAATTTCTAAGTATATAACATGGTTGCGACAAACATATTACATGTTTAACATCTTTTACATACCCTGAATCCCGAATTTGAATTTGATCCATTATCCTCAGCTTGCGAATGTATATCAAAATCTGATGTATGTTCTGTATTTTCCGATTGAACTTCAACATTGTAAGTTTCAGATATATCAGAATCTGTGGACAACTGACGGCCTTCTGATTCAGGATTTTCTGCAGCAATTTCAATATTCGACGATTCAGCTACCGCTTGGTCATTGCCTTTATTCACTTGGCTTTTTGATGAAGTCTTTAGAATTAATGGAATATTAGACGGTTCAATATTGTCTTCATTCATCACAATTTTATCCAGAGGCATGGTAAATGCAGAAGGCAATGACAAACACACAATTAAACCACACATGACCATCGATGACCATATTACACAAAATGAGATTTTCATTATGTCGATAGTTTTTTTTTATATGTAAATAAAACTAAAAATAAAAACCGTTTCGTTCGTTCGCTATCACAATCTTAACAATTCCACAAATTTCAAGTAACTAACGGCTTAGGGTTTTGTTTTGAAAAATTGCGATGGGTTTTTTGGGTTTATGTTAAGGCCACCAAAAGGCTTTTTAACCGTGTACCAGCGTATAATTTGTAACAAAAGTCTCTGTCATGATGATTGCACACATTTTTATACTGAATCGTAAGCCTCCAACAGGCCAAAAAGCTTGCTTGGTTTTTCTCTCTGCTAAGTGGGCAAGGCTGTTTGTGTACTGAGTTTATGCTGCGTGTAGATCATCTACACCACCTGGCCGTCCGTCCGTCTTCGAAATTTTGGTACAATTTTTTTTTCTCCAGTATTTACTTGGCCACTTTACATCATTGTCCATGATCATCCATCCCCTTTTTATATTTAACAAGTAGAGGAGAGCAATTGGTCTTGATTGAGAGTACTCTGCTAACTATGTTAGTGTCAACATCTTTCACAATCAACTAGGAAGGAAATTTGGTATCAAGTTATGCCATTGCACACCTTCAAACAAATCTCCGATTGGTGTTGTTGTTGTTGTTGGAGCCGAAAAAAATTGCTATAGTTTTGTGGTCATTGGCCTGTGGTGTTTGTGGATTATGTGGAGATGAAAACTACCCCATTTGAAAAGTATAACAAGATTTGATATATAATATCTTCCTATACCTGAATGTTGTTTGCATTGATTTTCACCATTTAGCCTATTATGTATCACATAAAGTATTTGAAAATCTAAAAATTCATTATTAAATCTTAGTTTTGAATTTTGAACAGCAAACACACGCCATATTTGTTTGCCTTGTATTCACATTCGTTCGGCAAAATTCAATGAAGAAATTGTGTAATAATCTTGTTTTTATGTCCATTGCCCACTCTGTGAGATGGGGCTTCTGCTATTGTAGTAGCAGCAGGGAATTTCGATGTGCGCGCGCATGCGTACATATGCCCCACTGACTGATTGACTGACTTACCGAGTAATGTAAACAAGTTCTCATTACGAGTTTAAAAAAAAAGCTACCAAAAGCTTTCATAAAATACAGTGTAACTGTAAAAGTCCATTGCCACGATCAGTTCAGTAGTCAACTTCAGCTATGATTGTGCCATTGTATATGTATGTGAAAATTTGTCTTTAGATATTCCTCTTATCAAATGTCACAAATTTTAAAGCATACTTTAAGGAGCGCACATAAATGGCTCCCTAATGGGAACCAAAACACTCCTGGAAGCGGATGGATCTTACACGCAAACAAATAATGCTTTCCTCCCAAACGAAATTTTTATTTATCAATTAACTTTTTAAATGGAAATATTTTGGTTATATTTTTTTCTGTGCACTCTTGCCAAAAAATATTCTACTAAAATTTGAAAAAATTGAACCAAACATCCACAAAATTTTACAAATCTTATTGTGAAGTTTTTGGTCAAATTTTAGCAAAATTATATTTTTTATACACAATTCTTGCAAACACTTATGTTGGTAGACAATTTTTGCAAAATTTGGTTTTCCCCGTGAAAAAGTAACATTATGCTCATGATGCTAATGCTTGGGCGCCAATGATTTTTCAAGAAGAAGAGAAAATTGCTTTTGTTTTTTTTATTTCTACCTTATAATTGTACCCTGAACAAATCTATATGTCAATAATAATTCAAAACTTTGTTTATATATTTCCATCGTGTACTGAATTCCACATGTTTCGCATTCAAAAACTTATGATTGCAGAATATCGCGAACTATATGAACCGGTTATCGTTGAGAATCCTTTCACTCAAGTTGATGAATTTGGCAATGGCCTTCAGCAATTCCATATCGGTAAGATTGATAACTATAAACAAAAAGTATGATTTCTTTCAAAATGTTCTCATTTAAGGTTTAACCCGTTCCAAATTAATTTTCGGTTGTGATGATTTTGACAACAGCCATGTACAAAATGTCTATGGCAATGGTCTAGATCCTGAAATTGAGACATTTGATTTAGTAAGCATTCTCCCGCTACAATTCCTGAAATTGAAATTTTTTCGTAAAAAGGGTCGTGATATAATGCGTATTGTCATTTGTGGTGAAGAAGATAAGCCGATGTTCTTTGAATTTGGTGGACATTTATACAAAAAGGTTTGTAGTTTTATCCTATAGAGGTGTAGTAAAGTCCATTTAAATTTTATTTTATCTTACACAGCTCTTCTGGAAAATGTGGAAAGAGCGTGTCTCTACAATACGTCTATTACATCCAAAACTAGATCATTTAACTGGATCATCACCATTCTCCAGCACGGATGTTTTAGCGGAAGAAATAATATGTCATGCTATTGTTCATAATACACCGTCCATATATTCATTTGGGCAATGCTCTATGTTGCCATCCTAATATATTTGGAAAAAAATAATGATATGATAAATACTTATTAGAAATAAAATTAAATCTTTGAAAACATATGTACTTAAATATTTTTTTACACTTAATAATATTTAAAATTTTAATATTTCAGTTTTGTTTTTTTATCATCGTATCTACGGTTGCCACGATTGGTAGAATTCTGCCAAAAATGGTCGATTTTTTACTGTTTGGTATATAGGTCAAGATCAAGAATTCTGATGTTTTGGTAGATTTTGCAATTTTGACAAAATTCTATATAGAAATGTTTTTTTTTCTTTTTTCTATAGAAATAAAATTTTCACAAAATTTTCTATACAAATAAAATTTTGACAAATTTTCTATAGAAATAAAATTTTGACAACATTTTCTATAGAAATAAAATGTTTACAAAATTTTCTATAGAAATAAAATTTTTACAAAATTTTATATAGTAATAAAATTTTTACCTAATTATACAATTATTATTCGAGCTTTATGGACAGATATAGATTAAGGAACATGGTTAATAGAGCCATTGAAAAGAAAACGCCAGATACAAATCTATACACGCCTGGACTGTACATGTTTCGGTTCGGGCGAATGAACCTTTCCACAGCCTTTAGTATAGATCTGGCTGGGAGAGATAACTCAATTTTGGGCCCTTTATGCTAACTCCTTATGGAGAAAACATTTGGGAAATTTCCTCTTACAAATTGAATCATCTTTTCTCCCACTCTCGAATAATAATTGTATAGTTAGATATAATGCATTTGGACGTCAATTGCCTGTTTCGGTATCAGGCTAACATGTAATATAATAAGCAACGATGAGCCCGTCGTAAAACTAGGAAAAACACGACTAATGTACGCGTTAGAATTGTTGTTGTATCCTGGAAACCAGTTTCTGTTGTCATATGTTGTAGTTGACTGTAGAAACAATAAGCATTGTTCGACTGTTCACCACTTAGGTGAATTCTAACAAATTAGCTTTCTAAAAATATTTTTCGTGTTGTTGCATTACTATGTAACAAAACGAAATAAAAATAAGATTAAGGGACTTGTAAGTTATATGAAAAGATGATGTACAGTGGGAGAAAAGATGATTCAATTTGTAAGAGGAAATTTCCCAAATGTTTTCTCCATAAGGAGTTAGCATAAAGGGCCCAACATTGAGTTATCTCTCCCAGCCAGATCTGTAATAAAGGCTGTGGAAAGGTTCATTCGTCCGAACCGAAACATGTACAGTCCAGGCGTGTATAGATTTGTATCTGGCGTTTTCTTTTCAATGGCTCTATTAACCATGTTCCTTAATCTATATCTGTCCATAAAGCTCGAATAATAATTGTATAATTAGATATAATGTATTTGGACGTCAATTGCCTGTTTCGGTATCAGGCTAACATGTAATATAATAAAATTTTTACAAAATTTTATATAGAAATAAAATTAAAAAAAAAAACCTTGAAATTTTGAAAAAAAAATATTATTTGGGAATAAAATTTTAACAAAATTTTCTATAGAAGTAAAATTTTGACAAATTTATTCTAGGAATAAAATTTTGAAGAAATACAATTTTTTGTAAAAATAAAATTTTTTTCTATAGAAAAAAATGAAAAAATGTTCTATAAAAATAACATTTACATACAATTTCCCTTAGTCAACATCTTTAAAAATTATAAATTTCGTTTTTGGTCATTCTATCCAAGGGTAAGTTCTCCTTATTGTAGAAGACGGGCGAGATAAGTTTTTTTTTAATTTGGTAGATCTTTTGGTAGATTATTTTTGGCTAGAGTGCCAAAATATTCCTATTGAACTAAATTTTTGACAAAATTTTCAATAGAAATAACATTTTGTAAAATTTTGAGAAAATTTTCTATAGAAATAAAATTTTGCAAAATTTTCAATAGAAATAAAATTTTGACCAAAAATAAATAAATAAAATTTTGACAAAATTTTCCATAGATATAAAATTTTGACAAAATTTTCTATAGAAATAAAATTTTGACAAAAATTTTTATAGAAGTAAAATTTTGACAAAACTTTCTATAGAAATAAAATTTTGACAAAATTTTCTATAGAAATAAAAATTTGATAAAATATTCCATAGAAATAAAATTTTTTTATAGAAATAAATAATTGACAAAGTTTTCTATAGAAATAACATTTTAATAAAATCTTCTATAGAAATAAAACTTGAACAAAATGTTCTATAAAAATAGACTTTTAACAAAATTTTCTATAAAAATAAAATTTTGACAAAATTTTCTATAAAAATAAAATTTGAAAAAAAATTTCTATTGAAATAAAATTTTGACAAAATATAAATAAATAAAATTTTTGACAAAATTTTCTATAGAAATATAATTTTGATAAACTTTTCTGTAGAAATAAAATTTTGACAAAATCTTCTATAGAAATAAAATTTTGACAAAATTTTCTATAGAAATAAAATTTTGATAAAATATTCCATAGAAATAAACTTTTCACAAAATTTTCTATAGAAATAAAATTTTGACAAAATTTTTTATAGAAATAAAATTTTTACTAAAAATTTTTTATAGAAATAAATAATAAAATTTTAACAAAATGTTCTATAGAAATAAAATTTTGACAAATTTATTTTAGAAATAAAATTTTGAAGAAATAAAATTTTTTGTAAAAATAAAATTTTTTTCTATAGAAAAAAATTACAAAACTTTCTATAAAAATAACATTTTCATACAATTTCCCTTAGTCAACATCTTTGCAAAATTTAAATTTCGTTTTGGTAATACTATCCAAGGGTAAGTTCTCCTTATTGTAGAAGACGGGCGAGATAATTTTTTTTAATTTGGTAGATCTTTTGGTAGATTATTTTTGGCTAGAGCGGCAAAATATTCCTATTGAACTAAATTTTTGACAAAATTTTCAATATAAATAACGTTTTGTAAAAATTTTGAGAAAATTTTCAATAGAAATAAAATTTTGAGAAAATTTTCCATAGAAATAAAATTTTGACAAAATTTTCTATAGAAATAATATTTTAACAGCATTTTTTATAGAAATAAAATTTTGACAACATTTTTTATAGAAATAAAATTTTGACAAAACTTTCTATAGAAACAAAATGTTGACAAAATGTTCTATAGAAATAAAATTTTGATAAAATTTTCTATAGAAATAAAATGTTGATAAAATATTCCATAAAAATAACATTTTCACAAAATCTTCAATAGAAATAAAATTTTGACAAAATTTTCTATAGAAATAAAATTATCACAAAATGTTCTATAGAAATAAAATTTTGACAAAATTTTCTATAGAAATAAAATTTTGATAAAATATTCCATAGAAATAAACTTTTCACAAAATTTTCTACAGAAATAAAATGTTGACAAAATTTTCTATAGAAATAAAATTTTGACAAAATATAAATAAATAAAATTTTTGACAAAATTTTCTATAGAAATATAATTTTGATAAACTTTTCTATAGAAAGAAAATTTAGACAAATTTTTCTATATAAATAAAATTTTGACAAAATTTTTTTTATAGAAATTAAATTTTAACTAAAATTTTTTATAGAAATAAATAATTGACAAAATTTTCTATAGAAATAAAATTTTATTAAAGTCTTCTATAGAAATAAAACTTGAACAAAATTTTCTACAAAAATAAAATTTTGAAAAAAATTTCAATAGAAATAAAGTTTTGACCAAATTTTCTATAGAAATAAAATGTTGGCAAAATTTTCTATATAAATAAAATTTTGACAACATTGTCTATAGAAATAAAATTTTGACAAAATTTTCTATGGAAATAAAATTTGAAAAAAGAAATTCTATTTCAGCTTAAAACCATGCATTGGCTAAGCTACAAGTGTAGCTTAACCAACAGAGGAAAATAATGTTTGTCAAATTTATTTGGGCAAAGCCCTATAGACTGCAAGATGGTTGGATGGACGCACGTTTCGGAATTACCACATTCCTCATCAGCATCCTCTACCACGGGAGCCATCGTGGTGCAATTCTTAGCATGCCCGCCTTGCATACACAAGGTCTTGGGTTCGATTCCTGCTTCGACCGAACACCAAAAAGTTTTTCAGCGGTGGATTATTACACCTCAGTAATGCCGGTGACATTTCTGAGGGGTTTAAAACTTCTCTAAGTGGTTTCACTGCAATGTGGAACGCCGTTCGGACTCGGCTATAAAAAGGAGGTCCCTTGTCATTGAGCTTAACATGGAATCAGGCAGCACTCAGTGATAAGGGAGAAGTTCACCAATGTGGTATCACAATGGACTGAATAGTCTAAGTGAGCCTGATACATCAGGCTGCCACCTAACCTAACCTATTCTCTACTTGAAGCAAAAGTATCAACCAATTATCAGAATAAATGCAGGCAGTTCAATAAACCCAAGGTGAACCACACTTGAACCTTCCAAAAAAGGTTTATGATAGCCGAAATAAATTCATACAAACATTTCTCTTTCCTATCAAATCATCGATTTGAGTGAAGTTGGCAGGGTTTATTTTTGAGCGTGCTTCCATAGAAATAAACTTTTCACAAAATTTTCTATAGAAGTAAAATTTTCACAAAATTTTCTATAGAAATAATATTTTAAACTAATTTTCTATAGATATATAATTTTGACAAAATTTTCTATAGAAATAAAATTTTGACAAAATTTTGTATAGAAATAAAATTTTGAAAAATTTTCTTTACAAAATTTTAAAATTTTGATAAAATATTCCATAGAAATAAAATTTTCACAAAATTTTCTATAGAAATAAAATTTTGACAAAATTTTCTATAGAAATAAAATGTTGCCAAAATTTTCTACAGAAATAATATGTTGGCAAAATTTTCTATAGAAATAAAATTTTGACAAAATATAAATAAAATTTTTGACAAAATTTTCTATAGAAATATAATTTTGATAAACTTTTCTATAGGAAGAAAATTTAGACAAATTTTTCTATAGAAATAAAATTTTGACAAAATTTTCTATATAAATAAAATTTTGCCAATATTTTTTATAGAAATAAAATTTTAACTAAAAATTGTTTATAGAAATAAATAATTGAGAAAATTTTCTATAGATATAAAATTTTAATAAAATCTTCTATAGAAATAAAACTTGAACAAAATTTTCAATAGAAACAAAATGTTGACAAAATTTTCTATAGTTGGCAAAATTTTCTATAGAAATAAAATTTTAAAACAATTTTCTATAGAAATAGAATTTTGACAAAATTTTCTATAGAAATAAAATTTTCATAAAATATTCCATAGAAATAAATTTATCACAAAATTTTCTATAGAAATAAAATTTTTACTAAATTTTCGACAGAAATAAAATGTTGACAAAATTTTCTATAGAAATAAAATATTGATAAAATATTCCATAGAAATAAAATTTTCACAAAATATTCTATAGAAATAAAATTTTGATAAATTTTTTTATAGAAATGCAATTTTGGACTTTTGGCCAAAACTACCATACCTGTGGGAGGTCTCTTTCCTTCGGTGCTATGGGCGGTGCAATTTATCATGCCAGATGATAAATTTTAGATTTTTTTTTCAGTATTAAAAACAATTGTTGGAATAATAATAATAAAGATATATATTTAAAAAGATTATACTACACAAAAAATATACAACAATTTTGAAATTACATGCCTTGCATCTCACCACACAAAGTAACCGACAAAACGTAGTAAGGACTCTTAGCCAAGAAATAAAATTCAATATTTTCCCATTGCAAATGGGCGATGATTACCATGACGATAAATGCTGGGATTTTTCGACATAAATGAGCTAATATTTGCTGCAGCCAAGGCCAAAGGTCCTTGACTTAGACGATCTGGGGGAAGCGTAGAAGTTTCAGAAGATGATGGTGATACTATGATATCCGAGGGGTTACTATATAAACGTTTTGATGTGGATTTATAATCTGGAGCCGTTTGATTTTGACAACTTTTTAAAGGGAGTTTCTTTTCCTTCGCCTTAACCAAAGGAAAGTAGTTGAGTAGAGGATGACTATAAAGTTCTTGGCGATTGATATACCCTTGCCTGATATCCATTTTATTGTCAGCTCTCATTTGCATTTGAGATGATTCATTATGGTTCTCAATGATATTACTTCTGGAAGGTTTAGGAGATTCTTTAATTAGACCTAATTTCTTCATGCGATTGCGTCGGTGTTTCTCCTTAAAATCTGGACTTTTTATATCCTTTTCCAATATGCCATAGGAATCATTTTGTGTTGTGCAAGAATCCATTTCTATTTTAGTTTTGAAATTTTTTTGTCCTAGAAACGATTTTGTAGTTTTTTCCGTACCTGTCTCCTTATTAACCAAAATTTTTTCTAGGTTACTTAAAGGAAACTTATCTAGCGACGGAGGATGTTTCCATACCCCTAATCGATCAATAGCAATAGGTTTCATAGCTTCCAAAGATTTGCTATTGCCCTTTCCATCCTCAGCACCACCAACAGAGATACGATTACGTAGAACATCATCGATGGCCATCAGATCATTCTGTATGGACGAACTAACTTTCAGGGCCTCGGGCAGGGATCCTAGATTTCCCTTCATCTGTTGATTTCTTATAGGCATTATATACTTGGTAATATTATCCACTAATTGGCTACTATGAATGGAACGTAGCATAAAGTTCAAATGCGAAGGATATAATTGCTTTTGGCGACGTTTTTCATCATGACGTCGGAAGAGACTTGATCGTGAGCTACTAATGCTAGAGCTACAACGGCGAGAACTGTAGATTTTCAAATTGGGAGATTTCAATAATTTTTTCGTTGCATTAGAGTTTACGGAATATTTCTTTTTGATTTGCAGATTCAATTGATCATTTGTATCCAAGAATTGCATTAAACGATTGTGATTGAGTTTTGGTGAAGCGTTTACTTTAGATTTCTTTGCAGGATATTGAAAATTTTGTGGTACTATTTTACTAGGACTGTAGGCATTCTCCTGTTGTGACTTAAACGTGCGTATGGGAGCTTTATTTTCAGGGCGTTCGGTGGCTATTTTGGGAGGTTTAAGATCTGCAATGAAGGATGATGATAATATAATAGAATAATGTTTGCTAAGATGACTTTTGCTAAGGACGGCTTTGAAGAGTTTAAAAACAAGCGATAGTTAAATGGAATTTTATACTCTTCAATCAAAGAGCTCGTATATACTAAGCAATTACTAAAAGAAAGAAGAAGCCATTTACAAAATTCCCATGCAACTGTTGCTTAGTCTAAGACCGCTGCAAGATTCTTATAAAATCTTCATAGTACAAATTTTGAATACATTCAAAAATTAAGTTATTCGTTATGATTAAGTTATTCGTTATGGATGTACGAATTTTGAATTTTGAAAAAATATATATAGCAGCTATATCTAAATCTGTACTGATTTTTTCCAAAATCAATAGGGATTTTGTTTGAGGCCAAATAAGACCCCATGCCAAATTTGAGGATGATGGGACTTAAATTGCGACTTGCAATTTGCAAAAAAAAAAATCATCAATAGACAAACGGGCAAACAAAGGGAATGTCAACTTAGAACTTAATTCTATGACGACCGGTATTTTAAACCGACTGGTCCTTTTTGACGTTACATACAAAAACGCATTGATAGAATGAGATTCACCTAAAGCCATTGAAGTTCTAAAAAGTTTAAGTGGATCGATGCAAAAAAAAAGCTTGTTCGCAAGTGACCATCGTCCGTTACGGCGGCCCTCACCATTACCATCGGCGGCGTTTGACTTCTGGTAGCCAATCGAAGGTATACATTTTCAACTGACCTCTTTGGCAAATAATACTGCTCAATTTGGTGTGATTTCTAATCGGAAAAATCCAAATTCGGTACACCCATAGAAAAAATCATGAACGGCGTACAAGAAAGTGAATCAACACTCATGTGGTGTCACACGGCAAAAACAGACGTTGTCAATACACCAAACGTTGTCAAAAAAGCAACCAGCGTTTATGATCTGAAAACATAATGGTTACAAATTTATAAATAAAAAAATCCGGTCCCGGTACTCGAACCTGGGTTGCTTTTACCATACACGCTAACAGCCTTAGCGCATTGCACCACCGACGGAGTTACCACAAGAACGTCTAACGAATATTTTAAGAATTTTCACTGCCAAAGCAAAATGTAAGCCGTTCATGAAATCGTGAACGGAACCGTGAACATTCCCTTATGATTTTCGTGAACGTTTCCGTTTCATTTTGTTACCGTCCGTTCACGATTTTGGAACGTATTTTTTGCTATTAGTGTAACTATCACATTCGTGCAAGCGGTTTTGGTCCATATGACAAACTACCAAAGCCCATCCCGTGGATTCACAAACTTGCAATCTTAGGGCAAAACCCCTCAGCGTGCACACAAACATTTTTTTATACCCTCCACCATAGGATGGGGGTATATTAACTTTGTCATTCCGTTTGTAACACATCGAAATATTGCTCTAAGACCCCATAAAGTATATATATTCTAGGTCGTGGTGAAATTCTGAGTCGATCTGAGCATGTCCGTCCGTCCGTATGTCCGTATGTCCGTCTGTTGAAATCACGCTAACTTCCGAACGAAACAAGCTATCGACTTGTTATTGATGTAGGTCGGATGGTATTGCAAATGGGCCATATCGGTCCACTTTTACGTATAGCCCCCATATAAACGGACCCCGAAATTTGGCTTGCAGACTCTCTAAGAGAAGCAAATTTCATCCGATCCGGCTGAAATTTGGTACATGGTGTTAGTATATGGTCTCTAACAACCATGCAAAAATTGGTCCACATGGCTTCATAATTATATATAGCCCCCATATAAAGCGATCCCTCGATTTGGCTTTCAAAGCCTCTCAGAGAAGCAAATTTCATCCGATCGGGCTGAAATTTGGTACATGGTGTTAGTATATGGTCTTTAACAACCATGCAAAAATTGGCCCATATCGGTCAATAATTATATATAGCCCCCCATATAAACCGAT
This sequence comes from Haematobia irritans, assembly GCF_050003625.1. Lineage (NCBI taxonomy): Eukaryota > Metazoa > Arthropoda > Insecta > Diptera > Muscidae > Haematobia > Haematobia irritans. The sequence continues at coordinate 199,462,874 of NC_134399.1, read as the reverse complement.
CCCCCGATTTAGCTTGCGGAGCCTCTAAGAGTAGCAAAATCAGGCTGAAATTTGGTACATGGTGTTAGTATATGGTATCTAATGACCATGCAAAAATTGTCAATAATTATATATAGCCCCCATATAAACCGATCCCCTAATGTTACCTCCGAAACCTCTTGGAGGACCAAAATTCATCTGATTCAGTTGATATTTGGTACGTGGTGTTAATATATGGCCTCAAACACCCATGCAAAAATTGGTCAAAATCGGTGCAAAATTATATATAGCCCCCATATAAACCGATCCCCAGATTTGACCTCCGGAGCCCCTTGGAAGACCAAAATTCATCCGATTCGGTTGAAATTTGGTACATGATGTTAGTACATGGTATCCAACAACCATGCAGGAATTGGTTCATATCGCTCCATAATTATATATAGCCCCCATATAAACCGATCCCCAGATTTGACCTCCGGTGCCTTTTGGAGAAGCAAAATTCATCCGATCTGGTTGAAATTTGGTACGTGATGTTAGTATATGGTATCCAACAACCATGCAGGAATTGGTTCATATCGCTCTATAATCATATATAGCCCCCATATAAACCTATCCCGAGATTTGGTTTTGAAGCCTCTTGGAGGAGCAAATTTCATTCGAGTCAGTGGAAATTTGGTACATTGTGCTAGTATATGGCCATTAAGAACCATGCCTAACTAGGTCCATATCAGTCTATAGTTATATATAGCCCTCAGATAAATCGATCCCCAATCACACAAAAATTGGTCCATATCAAGTTCGTAATTGTATATAGCCCCCATATAAGCGACCCCCATATTTCAATTCTGGCTCCCTACGTACCGTGCAAAAGTCCATATCGATTCGTAATTATTTGTAGACTTACCTACACATACCTTTTTTGTTTAATATATACCACGTATGGACTAACTCACAATTTAGAAAACGATTTAAAATACCACAACCTAAGTAATTCGATTGTGGATGACAGTCTTTCGTAAAAGTTTCTTCGCTATCCATGGTGGAGGGTACATAAGATTCGGCCTGGCCGAACTTACGGCCATATATACTTGTTTATTTATAATTTGTATCCATTCAAAAGTTGCCGAATTAAAAAAATGGAACCACTGTACGACCGTGTGGTCAAAATATGTCGAATATTGTCGGGAAAAGGCCCTAAAGATAGTACTGAAGCCCTGGACAAACATTTGGGCCGCAGACCGTGCCCATTGTAACAGGACTCAGTAGGCGTCAACCAAGAATGGCTAAACAAGAAGAAGACTTGATTCATATCTACCCTACAATGACCAAAAATATATCCGGATCTTAATCCGTGAGACTAGAGAATTTTGGAGATTAAGGTTGGCATTAAAAATGACCAAAATGTTGATAATCTCAAGACGGTTTTTAGCCGGTAATGAGAAAAATAGCGCGACCCACCGCGCACCGTGCAAAGGCTTTGTAGGTCATTTGAAGGCCATAATTCCTGCCAAAGGTAGCCAATTCAAGAAAATCTAAAATGTAAAGGGTGATACGGTCAAAATTTGGTCAAGGGAAAACGCGTGTAAATCGGTGAAATCGTTTATTTAAACAATCAAATTAAATTTCTTTTTCAAGTTCAATTAGTACAAAATTCAGGAAAAATATTCAGTTAGGCTTTCGCTTTTCCAAATCCGAATTGCCGGGCCTAACGCTTGACATCTGCCATCAGATTTTGTACAGCCACCTTGTCCACCTTCTTCGCCGCAGAAAGCCAGTTTGCCTTGAACTGCTGCTCGTCCTTAGCAGTTCTTTTGGTCTTCTTTAGGTTCCGCTTCACAATAGCCCAGTATTTCTCAATTGGGCGGAGCTCTGGCGTGTTGGGAGGGTTCTTGTCCTTGGGAACCACCTGCACGTTGTTGGCGGCGTATCACTCCATGGCCTTTTTACCGTAATGGCAAGATGCCAAATCCGGCCAAAACAGTACGGAACAACCGTGTTTCTTCAGGAAAGGCAGCCGACGTTTATTCAAACACTCTTTCACGTAAATTTCTTGGTTGACAGTCCCGGAAGCTATGAAAATGCTGCTTTTCAAGCCACAGGTACAGATGGCTTGCCAAACCAGATATTTCTTTGCGAACTTTGACAGTTTAATGTGCTTGAAAATATCTGCTACCATTCCCCTTCCTTTTGCCGTATAAAACTCCTGTCCCGGAAGCTGCTGGTAGTCGGCTTTGACGTAGGTTTCGTCGTCCATTACCACGCAGTCAAACTTCGTCAGCATCGTCGGGGATCGCGCTTTGGCCGTCGTATTTTGTTTATCATCGCGATTTGGAGTCACTACCTTCTTGTAAGTCGATAGTCCGGCTCGTTTTTTGGCTCGATGCACGGTTGTAGACGATACACCCAGCTTATTTGCGACATCTCGGAGAGAGAGGTTAGGGTTTCGCTTGAAACTACCGGCAACTCTCTTTGTCGTCTCAGCGGCTTCCGGTTTTCGATTTCCCCCCGATCCAGACTTCCTGGCTGTCGGTTTTCGATTTCCCCCCGATCCAGACTTCCTGGCTGTCGATAGGAGCAACATTTTACACACACACACCTTCAAAATGAGGGGTGTTCAGGTTTTTTAAATGCAAAATTGAAACAAATACGTCAAGTTTATATTGATCAAATTTTAACCGTATCACCCTTTATGATAAAATCTGTAGCTTGAACTTATCCAACTCACAGTGTTGTCAGTGTTTTTCTAATTCTTGTCCCCAAATCAAGATGTTTTCATTCTAAAAATTCCCAATTTAAACCGAAATTTCCCAATACATTTTGACTACTTTCGAAAATTAAAACGAAAACAAACTTACGAGTACAAAAAAAAAGAATACTTAGCGCCGATATTTATAATTTAAACTACCCACTCACGAAATTACTATAAACAAGACTGACTGATCTTTATACTGAACAGATTTAAAAAAAAAAAACCCAACTAAGTTTCCAAAATTTCTGTAGAATCTCCTCATTAAAACTCAAAAAAGGCGTTTTCATTAACGCAAAAACTTCTCAATCCGGGGGAATATCCCCTAACTGGCTAATGCCCTTAACTATTAAATCCTCTTTCTTGAATAGATTCGTTTTGTAGCATTATGATTAATTAGAGCTGAATTTCCTTAAAAATTCTATGGAAAAAATAGACTGGTACAGTTACTTGGAAAGTTAAAGGATAAAAATTCATCCATCGCATTTACATACCGCTTCATACATTTGCTCACCATTATTTGGTATGTAAACCCCTCCTAATTTTGTACTATTCTTACCTTTCCTCATTGCATGCTGCCGTTGTTTATAGATCTTTTGTATACAAGCATTTAAAATTTCATTGGTATTCTTGGAGAGTAACCATGGCTGAGGGGAAAATCCTTTACGTTAGATTATTTACACCTTAATAGTTATACCAAAATACACTTACATTTAAATGTAGATTATTTTGAACAATTTTTTGTATATTATTACTGGTCATCTTGTATTTTTCGCTATTCGCTTTTTGGTATAGGCACAAGATTAACTCGTAAGATAGAAAATTTTAAAAATATATTAAGTGCAATATTTGAGAGAAGACTTGAAAAAGGCTAGGAAAAATAATTTTTTTTCTTTTAAAAATTCAAATCGACAAATTTTTCAAAGAGACTTGATAGATTCAATATATTTTATTATATGCTAATTATTGAAAACGTGTTGTAATGACTCAACGGTTTCACTTCTTCAGTACGTCTAAGGCATATTTCGGAAGGTAATTTCAACAAATCAAACAGTTAAAACAAACATGCTAAACTTTTGCCAAACTATATGTGATCAAATTTTATCCAGAAATGATATAAATGACAAACAAGTATATACGACCGTAAGTTCGGCCAGGCCGAATCTTATGTACCGTCCACCATGGATTGCGTAGAAACTTCTACTGTCATCCACAATCGAATTACTTGAGCTACTTACCGATGGCAAGGTATCTTAAAAAATTTTAACATAGTCTTCTAAATCGTAAGTCCATACGTGGAATGTGTTAGACAAAAAAATATATGTAGGAAAGTCTACAAATAATTTCGAACCTATATGGACTTTTGCGCGGTATTTAGAGAGCCAGAATTAGGGGCTATATACAATTATGAACCGATATGGACCATTTTTTGTGTTTTTGGGGATCGGTTTATCTGAGGGCTATATATAACTATAGACCGATTTTGGGATGGTTGTTAATGACCATATACTCACGTACCAAATTTCAACCATATCGGATGATTTTTTCTTCTCCAAATGGCACCGAAAGTCAAATCTGGGGACCGGTTTATATGGGGGCTATATATAATTATGGATCAATATGGACCAATTTTTGCATGGTTGTTAGTGTCCATATACTTACACAGAATACAAAATTTCTACTGAATCGGATGAAATTTGCTCCTCCAAGAGGCTCCAGTAGCAAAATTTCAACTGATTCCGATTTAAAAAAAGTTGGCAACTCTGGTAACGATCGATCGTGTTTTTTGCAACCTGTCTCAATCAGGTGAAAAAATAAATAAATTACGAAGTTCGCAAAGTTTTCGTGATAAAATAAGTAACATCGTCTTGGCTTAAGAGAAATTTGCTTTCCAAATTTGTTCAAAGATGCCCTTGAAACATCGTAGAAGTGTTGGCACAACAAAATTATATTGCAACCAGTGCGAGTTAGAGATAAATGAGGAGAAAGATGGCTTTATTGAATGTGACAGGTGCGGTAAAGCTCTTCATTCTCAATGTACACGATTGGATAAACGTCAGTTCGAACATCTATTGAGCAACAAAGATGTTATGTTTGTTTGTCACTTTTGTGGGCCAAAGGAAAATATTGATAATGGAGTTAAAACTGAATTAAAAGAAATCAAAACACAGTTGTCAGCAATACAGGAGACCATGAAGTTTATGTCTCAGCAATATGACGACATATTGAAAGGTGTGACGGAGAATAAGAAAAAGATATCTATCATTGAGAAAGAGAACGCCTCACTCAAAAGAGAAATAGTAAGGCTTAACATATCTGTCAAAACACTGAATGACTACCGAGTGAGAAACGATTGTGTGGTAAACGGGTTGAAGGTTGCTGATGGAATATCGGCTGCTGAGGCAGTGGTGAATTTGGCAAAAAGCTTTGATGTTGATGTTAAATCTGAAAACATTGAAGAAGCTTATTATATGCCAAACATGAATAAAAGAGATCCAGAGAGGAAAAAAGCTGTGGTGAAGTTCTCCAACAAATTGACCAGAGATGCCTTTATGTCCGTAAAACCTAAACTGAAGACAAAAGAAAATACAAAAACCGTTTATATTAATGAATTCTTAAGCAAGGAAACATTGGATTTATTTAACTATGCTAAATCTATTAAGAATGTTGGATTTCAACATGTTTTTGTTGTGAATGGAAAAGTATACTATAAAAGGAGTGATATCTCAAAAAAGCAGATTATTCGTTCTGTGGAGGATGTTGACACTTTACTTTTAAATGCAACCAGCACAAGGCCTCGGGAGAGGAATAAGATTCAGAGTAAGCGGTTAGTTGAAGTACTTGATGATGATTCAAATGGCGATGATGATGATGGTGTTGAGTACACATCACCAAATTAAAATTTCGTATTTATATTAATTACTTTTGTTAAATATATAAGTTTGAAGTCTCTTTTATATTACCTTATGAATGGAAATCATTATTTTCTTAATATATCAGATTACAATAATCATTTTTATCAATTGAATTATAATTTTTTGAATGTTATGTCAATTAATATTAGAAGTATCTCATCAATTGCAAAATTCAATCGATTTAAATCAATGATTGCTTCATTTTCGAGAATTCCAGATATTATAGCCGTTCAGGAAACGTGGTTCCTAGAAAGTTTACTTCAAGTTTATAATATCCCCGGTTATTCTTGTGTTCACTGTTGTAGGTTTGATGGCTACGGGGGAACGTCTTTATATATTAGCGATAAATTGAAATATTCTCTTGAATTTTCACAAAGCTCAGATTTTTTTGATGTTGTTGTAGTTAAAATAGATAGTATTCGCATTGACTCAAAACCACTAAGAATAGTATCCTATTATAGGTCTCAAAAATGTTCAGAATTGCTGTTTATATCGAAGCTTGAACGAATACTGGGGTTTGCAGTTAAGAATGCTACTTTGATTCTTGGGGACTCGAATATTGATCAGAATAGGGCTACGGAATTCGGTAATTTAAGGGATACATTTCTTAGTTATGATTGTGAAAGCTGTCATAGTTTAATCACTAGGCCAGGTTCCTGCGTATCTATAGATCATGTATTTTCCAATATATCTGAGAGGGTTTACGTGGATTCCATTGAATGTGGATTATCAGATCATAATATTGTCAACTGCCGAATTCAGTACGAGCACATCCCACAGAAATATATTGAAAAATCAAAGTTTGTATTTGATATGAACAAAGTTAAGGAATATTTGGAAGTAAATATGGTGCATTTGGAGGATGAAACCCCTATTGATCATACGGATACATTTATAAATACATTATCAAAGGCTATAGAAAATGCAACAACAGAAGTTAGATCAAGATTGCTTATGAGATTCGAAATGATGCCATGGATAAATTCAAATTTGCAAAAATTAATTCTTTACAAAGAAAAATTACTTGCAAAAAGAAGGAAATCTAAAAGCTGTAGATATAATATGTTATTAAAACAAATTAGTAAAATAGTGAGGGTGGCTTCTAGATTGTCAAGGCAAAGTTACTTTTATGAAAATTTGTTGAAAGTGAGTGGGGATACATCAAAGACGTGGAGGTTTGTCAACAATGTTCTTGGTAGAAAAGACAAAAGATCAGTCCCAGATTTCTCTTTTAAGGGTCAAACTATTGTAGAAAATAGAATGAAAGCAGAAGTTTTGAATAATTTTTTTATACATTCTGTTCAGGAATTGAAGCAATCCATTGTAGAATATTCCGGAGATAACTGCAATAATCTGAGGACTTTATGCCGGACTCAAAATAGGTTTGTTTTAGTTCATTGTACTTTACAGGAAGTTTATGATATTGTGAGTGATTTGAAGCGGAATAAATCTCCTGGATATGATAATATATCATCAAATGTTGTTATTGAGTTCAAGGAGTATTTATGTCCATATTTAGTAAAAATATTTAATGTTATGGTTGACTCAGGAAATTACCCCCAACGTTTAAAAATTAGTAAGGTTATACCAATTCCGAAAGTTGGAGGTGCACTTTCTATTGATCAATTTCGACCAGTGAGTATTTTATCAATCGTTGACGTGGTATTGGAGAAATTATTACATAGAAGCATATCTAAATACCTAGATGATAGTAACACAATATATAGATACCAATTTGGTTTTAGGAAGGGGTCTGGAGTAGAAGAGGCTACTATGAATCTATTGAATTTTGTATGTATGAGTTTGGATCAAGGATATAAGGGTGTTGGTGCCATATTTTTGGATCTCACTAAAGCTTTTGATATAATTGATCATGATATACTTCTTGAAAAATTATATTACTATGGGATTCGAGGAAGAGAATTATTGTTACTACGGAGTTTCTTGTATAATAGGAAACAGTTTGTACAAGTTTCCGGCGAAAGGAGTAGTATGTGTGATGTGAACAGTGGAGTACCTCAAGGTAGTTGTTTAGGGCCGCTGTTGTTTGCAATTTATATAAATGATATTTCAAATCTAGGATTGGAAGGGTGTATGTTTATGTTTGCGGATGACATATGCCTTCTTTATCCGTACAGAAACGAGCTTGTTTTGAAAATTTCAATGGAGCGTGATATGTGTTTAGTCCTAGAGTATATGAGGATTAACAAGATGGTATTAAATGCGTTTAAGACCAAGCTAATTAGATTCAGACCGAATTCACATCAACTTCGCCAGGACTTTTCGATATCTATAGGTGAGCATGAGGTTAAGGAAGTGAGCGAAGTAAAATACTTAGGACTACATTTGAGGTTTAATTTATCTTGGGACTTGCATATTGCTTTTATAAGAAATAAGGTATCCCCGGCTGTTGGGATTTTGAATAAACTTAGGTATGTCTTAAACACTGAAACCAAGATGATGATATATCAAGCATTAGTTCACAGCCATATTGGGTTTTTGGCGGGAATCTATGGTCACAAAAACTCAACTGAGTTACAATCACTGCAACGCATGCAGAACAAGGCACTAAAAGCGGTTCACAACTTGCCGCAGAGATATTCTACAGTGGATTTGTATGGGAAAATTTGCAACACAATTTTGCCAGTACATTATCTGTATAGATATCAGATACTTATTTATGTTTATAAATCATTGAATAATATAGGATATCACACTATTGGATTTTATCAGAATCAGATTACGTTTAATACAAGGAATAGAACACAATTACGAGTAGCTAGATGTAGGTTGGAGATGTCCAGACAACGAGTAGAATGCATTGGTTGCTCCTTGTTTAACAGATTACCGGTTGATGTAAGGAACTTGTTACGGCTATCGCAATTCAAACGGAATTTGAAGAATCATTTACTACGTAATGTTCAGGAATTTTTGAATTAATTTGTAATTTGAATTATTTACAATAATCAACTGTATTAATATTAAAATATTATATAGTTTTAGGTTACTTCTTAATTAAAAACTTTAGAGTAGTTGTTATCTTGCCAACTTGCCTCAAAAATGTCTTAAAGGCGCTGAGGCTATAAAATGTATTGTTATGTTTTTAATTGAAATTTTAAATAAATAAAAAAAAAAAAAAAAAAAAAATATGGTCCTCCAAGAGACTCCAATACCAAATCTGGGGATCGGTTTATATGGGGGCTATATATGATTATGAACCGATATGGACCAATTTTGGCATGGTTGTTAAACACCATATACTCACGTACCAAATTTCAACCATATCGGATAAATTTTGCTCCTCCAAGAGGCTCAGGAGTGCAAATCTGGGGATCGATTTATATGGGGGCTATATACAATTATGGACCGATATGGACCAATTTTTGCACGGTTGTTAGAGACCATATTCTAACACCTCGTACCAAGTTTCAACAGGATCGGATGAATTTTGCTCCTCCAAGAGGTTTCGGAGGTCAAATTAGGGGATCGGTTTATATGGGGGCTATATATGATTATGAACCGATATGGACCAATTTTGGCATGGTTGTTAAAGACCATATATTCACGTACCAAATTTCAATCATATCGGATAAATTTTGCTCCTCCATGAGGCTCAGGAGTTCAAATCTGGGGATCGATTTATATGGGGGCTATATATAACTATGGTCCGATATGAACCAATTCTTGCATGGTTGTTAGAGACCGTATACTAACACTACGTACCAAATTTCAACCGGATCGCATGAATTTTGCTCCTCCAAGAGGTTTCGAAGGTCAAATCTGGGGATCGGTTAGTATGGGGGCTATATATAATTATGGTCCGATATGAACCAATTCTTGCATGGTTATTAGAGACCATATACTAACACCACGTACCAAGTTTCAACCGGATCGGATGAATTTTGCTCCCCTAAAAGGTTTCGGAGGTCAAATCTGGGGATCGGTTAGTATGCACGGTTGTTAGATACCATATACTAATAACACTTACCAAATTTCAAGCTGATCGGATGAAATTTGCTTCTCTAACGGCCATTTTCATGTAGCTCCGTTAGGCTTTAACTGCCAGTTAACAGAAATTAAATTGCAAATATCTTCTCTCCGGTCAATTTTAACTGAAAAATTTTCAGCAGTTAAGCTCCTATCTGGTATATGGAATATATACGCAAGATGACAGATATGTTCATAATGCGGTTCAAAAGTTCGTTAGCTAACGTAGCACTAACGGAGCTTCATGAAAATGGGGGTAAGAGGTTTCCCAAGGTAAATCTGGGGTTCAGTTTATATGGGGGCTATACGTAAAAGTGGTGCAATATGGCCCATTTGCAATAACATCCGACCTATATCAATAACAACTACTTATGCCAAGTTTCAAGTCGATAGCTTGTTTCGTTCGGAAGTTAGCGTAATTTCAACAGACCGACGGACATGCTCGGAACGGCTCAGAATTTCACCACGACCCAGAATATATGGGGGGTCTTAGAGCAATATTTCGATGTGGTACAAACGGAATGACAATGTTATTCCGTTCCACCCACCCTATGGTGGAAGGTATAAAAAAATTGAATAATATAATATTCCATAAACATTACCCAGCAAAAACTAGGTAACCACATCTCATTACAATTGGCATTACCAGGAGTATAGCTCTCATTACACGTTGCGTTGTGGTGAGTTATAATGACTAACTTGTAATGACAAAAATACATATTTCTCGGTAATTTTCGAATTGTTATTCTCAATTTTTTATGCAGTTGGCTGTAATGTGGATATATTATAACGTAATTCACGAATCCAACTCCCTTAAACAACCTACATTTATTTCTATTTTAAGTGTGAAATTTATTTGCGTGTAATTTAGATTATTTATTAGATTTTTTGTTTATTTATGCAATATTCGTTTCTATTCAAGTAGTGCTCCTATTACAGCATTACAATAGGTGGCTATTTTGCGAATTTTGGTGTATCTACGAATTAGTGATTACATATTAGGTGATTATAAAAGCACTACTTATTTCATGGCCGAAAGTATGCCTGGGGAGAAGTATTTCCTCCTAGGACATGCGTATGTAAATGTAATCCGGAGCGATGCCAATTTATAAGTGGTTATTAATTTTTAAATAGGCTTACATGCAAGATTACCGGGTAATGAGAGTTTTTTCTAGGTAGGTTCGAAATCTATTAAAAGTAGATTTGAAAACCATTTTTTTATAAGGCTAATGACATTTGAAATCTGGGTAATCTTTTGGAAATATAATGCGAATGAACTATAAGATTCTTAGACCGCATGTGTTAAGCAAATTTAATGAAGACTGATAAATCGAAGTTCTTGAGCGACTTCATACGAGACCACCTCAGGAAGATTAAGTTGAAAAAAATATCTTGAAGAATCACAATGGAGCTATAGTGGTCTAAGTGGACATCAATTCGATCCAAGAATTGTTGTCGTCCTCTACCTCCTCCTAACATAATTTAACCTCTTAATCATCTTAAAGTCATTTCTTGGAATCAATTGAACATGAATAGATAGATATAAGAGAGTTTTATTGCACATTAGCATTGATACATATACATACACTTTGAGTATAATATTTTGTATATATAAAAGTATATATAAAGATAAAATAAAATATAAAACTAACATAAAAAATTAAATTTCTCATCCCCAGCTATTATCATCCGCGGTTTTGAGGGAAAAACATGTATCGCTTAAATTTAACATAACAACAAAACATAGCTATAAATTATAGAACATATGTAGAGCATCTATCTATAATACACATGAGAAATACAACTAAATTAGATGTAAACCAAAATAAATTCTAAATTTTTGTGACGATAGTTGCAAAATTATTCGCATCCCGTTTCTCTTTACATAATTTAACCGAATTTAATGGACTTTTCGGTGGATTTATTACTACTGTTATGGGATGAATGATTACGATTGCCATTCTTTAGAATACCGCCAATTGAAGAGTGATGATTTTGACCGTTGTTGCTAACCCCAGGGCCACTGTTAAACGGTGATGATGATGAGACATTACCGCCAACGCCACCATTTAGGGAGGATTTTTGCAATTTCTGTGTTATTTCGGATACGGTGAATGTATTAAAATTTACATTTTGATATTCCAAATGTTGTTGCTGGAGAGGAGGCGCAGGTGGATGCTGATGATGATAATGATTCTGATTTTGATTGTAATTCTGCGACTGATGATGCTGCATTGGCTGCTGCTGCTGCTGATGTTGGTTATGATGGCTATGTTGTTGCTGATGTAGAGGGCAATTACGCTGATGCTCCATTGGTGAACCATTATTATTATTGGTCTTCTTCAATTTGGACCTTGACAACGTACTATGCAATTCACTTTGCAAAGTCTCATTAGTGGGTGTTGTATCACCGGAATCTTGTCGTTTACCTTGCATTGCAATGAAATCAAACTTTTCCGGTTCTTTAAGTGATCCATGTTTATGGTATTCTCCAATGGTTACCGTACCTAATCTTAAGGTTTGTCTATTGGTATTATTCGATGAACTACTTGCGATGGTGGTATTGGATTGATTGATTCCCCCTGATGTTGAATTCTTATTGGAATTCCGATATTGTATTTCATTTAAATGAAGTCCATTCGAAGACGACGAAGCTGATGATGGTGATCGAAAAGCAACATTACGTCGTTCATTTGAATAACCCAGTGGAGCAGATGGATTTTGAGTATTCATCATGGCAAATTTCTGTGGCGGATTTTGTTGGTTTAAATTATTGTTGCCACTATTGTTCGAAGATAGAGGCTGCATGGGCTATTTACACACAAAACAAAGAAATTTTAGTTTCTCTCATGAATTCAAATTGCATATAATTTTTGGAATATATTTACCGGTGGTTTAGGTATATGACTGCTGTTATGATTGTTGTTTTCATTTCTGGTGGATTGCTGGTTTTGGTGGTCTATTGGTTGTTTCGTACCCTGTGCCCTATAGGTTGTGGGATCATCCATCATTGTTGTTCGTTTTAAGGCCTCTTGACGATCCTGAAAAAAGGGAGAATGTAGATTATAAAAAGATGGATAATTAAATCATTTGTACAGGATGGCTGATATGTATATCAATCCTTTCTTTCTCGTACCATTGCTCGTTACGGTTGTTGCCAAAATGTGAACGAAAAAACAATAACAACTCCAGAAACTATCCAAAAAGTGAAGACCAGATTTGATCGAAATCCATGCCGTCGTAGTACCCAAATTGCTCGTGAGCTGAACATATCATTAGGACGGATGCAAACAATTAAAAGAGAGCTTGGACTAAAGTCCCAAAAATTGCTAGGTATGCACAAAGAAAAGTTCGACTGGAGAGGACATTTCAAATTGAACAGTTTGATAACAAACAAAATGATTGGGTTTATTTGTTAAAGAAGCCATTACCGCCGATGGTAATGGTGCGGGCCCAGTAACGGCCGATGGTCGCTCTGCGCTTGTATTCCTCGACCGTGGGACAAAAATAAATGTGGAATATTATCGGAGAAAATTACCCAAAGACAGTTTTGAAGTACTGGACAGACAAACAGTCCCTGGACATTCCAAAAGGACTCAATATATCATGGTCATAATTCGTGTCAAAGATAGCCAAATCGAACAAATGTAAACTGTTTGTAAACTTTGATGTTATTTCCGAAACACTCAGAAATGTCACCAGCATTACTGAGACAGGAAAATCTACCGATAAAACAAACTTTTTTTTTCTATAGAAATGACATTTTGACAATTTTTTTGATATTTCTAAAATTTTGGCGAAATTTTCTATAAAAATAAAATTTTGCAAAATTTTCCATAGAAATAAAATTTTGGCAAAATCTGCTCTAGAAAAAAAATTTTGGCAAAATTTGATCTAGAAATAAAATCTTGGCAACATTTTCTATAGAAATAAAATTTTGGCAACATTTTCTATAGTTATAAAATTTTGACAAAATTTTCTATAGAAATAAAATTTTGACAAAATTTTTTATAGGAATAAAAAATTTTGATAATATTTTTTATACGAATAAAATTTTAACATAATTTTCTATAGAAATAAAATTTTGACAAATTTTTCTATAGAAATACAATTTTGACAAATTCTTCTATCGAAATAAAATTTTTGCAAAATTTTCTATAGAAATAAAATTTTTGCAAAATTTTATATAAAAAAAAATGTTGACAAAATTGTCTATAGAAATAAAATTTTGGCAACATTTTCCATAGAATTTAAATTTTGACTGGTAGATGTTGCAAAATATTCTTCTCCAACTAATAGGTACTTCAATTTTGTATAGAACTAAAATTTTGAGAAAGTTTTCTATAGAAATGATATATTGACAATTTTTTTGATATTTGTAAAATTTTGGCAAAATTGTCTATAAAAATAAAATTTTGGCAAAATTTTCCATAGAAATAAAATTTTGGCAAAATCTGCTCTAGAAATAAAATTTTGGCCAAATTTGATCTAGAAATAAAATCTTGGCAATATTTTCTATAGAAATAAAATTTTGGCAAAATTTTCTATAGATATAAAATTTTGACAAAATTTTCTATAGAAATAAAATTTTCACAAAATTTTTTATAGAAATAAAAAATTTTGATAATATTTTTTATACGAATAAAATTTTGACAAAATTTTCTATAGAAATAAAATTTTGACAAATTTTTCTATAGAAATAAAATTTTTGCAAAATTTTCGATAGAAATAACATTTTTGCAAAATTTAAAAAAAAAAATTTGACAAAATTGTCTATAAAAAATTTTGACAAAATTGTCTATAGAAATAAAATGTTGGCAACATTTTCCATAGAAATGAAATTTTGACCAAATTTTCTATAGAAAAAAAATTTTGATAATATTTTCTATACAAGTAAAATTTTCTATAGAAATAAAATTTTTCCAAAATTTTCTATACAAATAAAATTTTGACAAAATTTTCGAGATAAATAAAATTTTTTGTAAAATTTTCTAAATACTCGTAAATAAAATTTTGGCAAAATTTGCTCTAGAAATAAAATTTTGGTAAATTTTTCTATAGAATATAGCAGTTCACTACACCCATGGTGAAATATGATTGAAGTACAAACCCACAATAAAAAAACAAAACACGAATGAAGTAAGAGGAAGCACGCTCAAAATAAACCCAGCCAACTGCACTCAAATCGATGATATATTGATAGTGGCAAAGGAAAAGAGAAATATTTGTATGAATTTATTTCGGCATAAGCCGGCTTTCATAAACCTTTTTTCCGAAGGTTCAAGTGTGGTTCACCATGGGTTTAGTGAACTGCCTGAATTTATTCTGATAATTGGTTCATAGTTTTGCTGCAAGTAGAGGATGCTGGTGAGGAATGTGGTAATTCCGAAACGTGCGTCCATCTAACCATCTTGCAGTCTTTGCCAAAATAAATTTGACAAACATTCTTTTCCTCTGTTGGTTAAGCTACTCTTGTAGTTTAGTCAACACAGTGGTTTTAAAGCTGAGATAAAAACAAGAAATAAAATTTTGGCAAAATTTGCTCTAGAAATAAAATTTTAGCAAAATTTTCTATAGAAATAAAATTTTGGCAAAATTTTCTATAGATATAACATTTTGACAAAATTTTCTATAGTAATAAAATTTTGACAAATTTTTCTATAGAAATTAAATTTTGACAAAATTTTCTATAGAAATAAAATTTTGACAAAATTTTCTATAGAAATAAAATTTTGACAAATTTTTCTAAAGAAATAAAATTTTGACAAATTTTTCTATAGAAATAAAATTTTTGCAAAATTTTACATAAAAAAAATTTACAAAATTGTCTATAAAAAAATTGACAAAATTGTCTATAGAAATAAAATTTTGGCAACATTTTCCATAGAAATAAAATTTTGGCAAAATTTGCTATAGAAATAAAATTTTTGTTAAAATTTTTCATAGAAATCAAATTTTGCAAACTTTCCTATAGAAACAAATTTTTGTCGAAATTTTCCATAGAAATAAAATTTTGGTAAAATTTGCTATAGAAATAAAATTTTTCATTGAAATAAAATTTTGCTTTTCTATAGAAACAAACAATTACGAAAACAATTACAGATGCAGATTTACTCTTGAGATGCTACACATTATCAACACTCCACCTGACGAGAGAATGAACTGCGCTCGAATTTATAGACATACAATACAAAAGCACAATAGAAAGTTAAATTCAGTGTAAAACAGAGTGTGAAGCTGTGTACACTAGAACAAATGTAAATTATAAGAGTTTCATAATTTATTGTTTGGTTTTGTTTGTTAGTGATTTTTGTAATTAAATTTAAAAACAATTTTCTGTTTTTTGTTTCACATCAGCCTTGAAAACGGTTTTGACGAAGTCAACCGAAATATTGGAAATAAAAATAAAAGAAGAACATCATATCTATGTTTTTTAATCGACCTATAGCCGAAACTATGAAAAATAATTCTTAAAGATAAATAAAAAGGTCAACGATAATCATCCAGAAATAGAAACAAATTTTTGGCAAAATTTTCCATAAAAATGAAATTTTGCTAAATTTTTCGATAGAAATATAATTTAGCAAATTTTTTATAGAAATAAAATTTTGGTAAAATTTTCTAAAGGAATAAAATTTTGACAAAATTTTCCTATAGAAATAAAATTATGATAATACTTTCTATACAAATAAAATTTTGACAAAATCTACTATAGAAGAAAAATTTTTACAAATTTTACTATAGAAATAAAATTTTTACAAAATTTTCTATAGAAATAAAATTTTTACAAAAATTTCTATAGAAATAAAATTTTTACAAAAATTTCTATAGAAATAAAATTTTGACAAAATTTTCAATAGAAATAAAATTTTGACAAAATTTTCTATAGAAATAAAATTTTGACAAAATTTTCTATAGAAATAAAATTTTGATAGTACTTTCTATACAAAAAAAAAAAACATTTGACAAAATTTACTATAGAAGTAAAATTTTGACAAAATTTTCTATAGAAATAAAATTTTGACAAAATTTTCTATAGAAATAATATTTTGACAAAATTTACTATAGAAGTAAATTGGTGACAAAATTTTCAATAGAAATAAAATTTTGACAAAATTTTGTATAGAAATAAAATTTTGGCAAAATTTTCTATAGAAATAAAATTTTGATAGTACGTTCTATACAAAAAAAAAAAAAAACATTTGACAAAATTTTCTATAGAAATAAAATTTTGACAAAATTTTCTATAGAAATAATATTTTGACAAAATTTACTATAGAAGTAAAATGGTGACAAAATTAAATATGAAATAAAATTTTGACAAAATTTTCTATAGGAATAACATTTTGATAGTACTTTCTATACAAAAAAAAAAAAAAAAAAAAACATTTGACAAAATTTACTATAGAAGTAAAATTTTGACCAAATTTTCTATAGAAATAAAATTTTGATAATTCTATACAAAAAAATAAAAAAACATTTGACAAAATTTACTATAGAAGTAAAATTTTGACAAAGTTTTCTATAGAAATAAAATTTTGACAAAATTTTCTATATAAATAAAATATTGACAACATTTACTATAAAAGTAAAATTTTGACAACATTTTCTATAGAAATAAAATTTTGTCAAAATTTTCTATGGAAATAAAATTTTTGCAAAATTTTCTATAGAAATAAAATTTTTGCAAAATTTTCTATAGAAATTTAATTTTTGCAAAATATTCCATAGAAATAACATTTTGGCAACATTTTCTAGAGAAATAAAATTTGGACAAAATTTTTAGAGACATAACATTTTGTAAAATTTTCTTGAACAATAAAATTTTGGTAAAAAAAAGATTTTTTTAAATTTGGTAGATTTTTGGTGGAATTTTCTTCAAATATTTGTAGATTATTTTTGGAACTAGTGGCAACCGTGGTATGAACCGGTACATTTTGGGTTCATTTATTTATGGGCTCAAAACAACACTTTGATTTCACATATGATTTCAGACAAATCGAAAAATTGTGACGACGAGACTCTCAAAAGTAAAATCAGGAGGTCGGTTCAGCCATCATCCGATTTAAACTGCTTGCAAAAAAGGCTTATGTGTCACATTTCATCACTATAGCTCCACTATTAAAGGTTGAAGCGTGATTACGATAGGCAGCCAAGATAACTTCGTTTTTCTAAAATTTCACAAAAAAAGAAAGCTCTTCTCTCAGTGCGTAACCATGAAAATCTTAATAAAATTTTCATATAATATTAAGTGTTTACCAATTTTCAGATACAAGATTATTTGGTACTGAAAAATTTTCCGATCCCGCTCAATAATTTGGTATAGGGTCGAGACACAGTCTAATATTTTGTGATTTATATTTCACGACCCTTAGTTGCGAACGCTTTTGCCTTTATTACACTCAAATACGACCTTTATTACACGAACGAAATATTAGACAAAAGGACTTCACTTTGTTATAACATAAGGTGTTTTATTGATGAGCAAATATAGTGGAAACTCTCAGAAGTGACCACCCATGGTTGACCAAATTTTGTCCACATTAAGGAGGGTTCCATTTATAACCGGTTCATTTATTCAGAGTGTCTAAATTTGAAAGTTTTCTCTGTATACCCGTATTTATGAAAAGCGATGTAAATATAGTCTTTAATATTTTGTTTTTGCTTTTGAAGAAAATTTTTAGCGTCAAATGAAAAGTTTGCTGGCCCAAAATTTCGTTCCTCAGAAAAGGAAATTCTTTCAGTGTATGTATGGTAGAATTCAATTCTATATTAAAAAATGTTTTTTTTACAAAAATCGTAACAAGTCTTTTGCAACAGAATTTTATTAGCCGGTATAGTTACCCATAAGACGTGGCCACCACATACCTCATAAGTACTGAAGGTAACTAAACATTTGCCATTGCGAGCGGGTTTCATTGTAGCGTGCACTGTTTTTTCTGCCTCTGTTGCTGTTGTTGAGGAGGCCGTTGTTGCCTCATTGTCAAAATAGTTTTGCATAGTTTTGATGTTGTTGCTGTTGTATCTTTTGTTGTTACCAATTTAAGTTACAATGCTCGTTACAATTTGAAATCACTTTAGTGTAGCGTGAGCGAAGTTGCGAAGAGTAGCCAAGGGGGGAAACGGCGGGAAACGGAAACGTCAACAACGGACGCACGACACTTACAACGAACGAGTTAACTCCTAACACTTCAACGTTTCGAATTGAAATAAATAATTATTAATTATATCTATTGTTTTTGTTTAGTTGATGGATGGATGGTTGATTGTTTCGTTGTTTTAACTTTGCTGATTTGTTTTTTGCTGTTATTGTTGTTGTATTTTGCTTGCTTTTGCTTCTGCAAGCTTATCATGCTTTGGTTATTGGGTTATTACATTTTTTTTTTTTGGCCCAACGTTAGAGACAACTCGATATTCTCGATATTGGCCAGATAAGATAAAAAGAACTGGAAGATGTCACCCGGCCAGACTAAACAACAGCGAATACGAATTCAGTGAATCATATCAATGCATATATCGGTGAAAAAAATGTTTGGAGAACGGATATGACAAACTTTGTTCTTTTGTTACAGATTCTTTTGAATTTCAAACATTTATAACCCATAAAAATTATTTGTTACAAAATCTTACTATTTTTTGGTATATATGTAAAATGAAATTATTTCTGTTGGTCTGACTAAAGTGGTTTGTTTTCTTTAAGTAAAGTTTCTTTACATCGGCTTGAGTGTGTCCAACAATATAAATAGAAGCCACTTGATTGTATGCGTTGATTTGATGTATAAAGCGATAATTGTGTGTTGAGTTAAACAATATGGTCCGCGGTTTGATTCTCCGTCTGGAGGAAAGATACAATTTTAAAAAAATATAAAATCGAATAATTTCTTCTACATTATTTGTATTACAAAAAAGGTACTGAGAACTAAATAAACCACGTAAAATAAAGAAATATATGATGAAAGATGGAAATAGCCAGAAAATTAAAAAAAAAAAAAAACAAGTATATACGGCCGTAAGTTCGGCCAGGCCGAAGCTTATGTACCCTCCACCATGGATTGCGTAGAAACTTCTACTGAAGCCGATGGCAAGGTATCTTAAAACTTCCTAACACCGTAATATATACCACATAGTCCATACGTGGTATATATTAAACTAAAAAAGGCCGATTAAATACGTATATAATTAAGTTTAAAGTTTCTATAGAAATAAAATTTTGACAAAATAAAATTTTGACAACATTTTCTATAGAAGTAAAATTTTGACAAAATTTTCTACAGATATAAAATTTGGAAAAAATTTTCTATAGAAATAAAATTTCGACAGAATTTTCTATAGAAATAAAATTGTGTCAAAATTTTCTATAGAAATAAAATTTTGACAATGTTTTCTATAAAAATAAAATTTTGACAAAATTTTCTATAGAAATAACATTTTGACAATGTTTTCTATAAAAATAAAATTTTAGTAGATTAATTTTGGCTCGAGTGGCAACCATGATTATAAACCGATATGGACCAATTTTTGTGTGATTGGGGATCGGCTATATATAACTATAGACCGATATGGACCAATTTTGGCATGGTTATTAGCGGCCTTATACTAACACCACGTTGCAAATTTCAACCGGATCGGATGAATTTTGCTCCTCCAAGAGGCTCCGGAGATCAAATCTGGGGAACGGTTTATATGGGGGGTATATATAATTATGGACCGATATGGACCAATTCTTATATTAACACTACGTACCAAATTTCAACGGGATCGAATGAATTTTGCTCCTCTATGAAGCTCCGGAGTTCAAATCTGGGGATCGCCTTATATGGGGGCTATATATAATTATGGGTCGATGTGGACCAATTTTTGCATGGTCATTAGAGAACATATACCAACACCATGTACCAAATTTCAGCCGGATCGGATGAAATTTGCATCTCTTAGAGGCTCCGCACGCCAAATCGGGGGATCGGTTTATATGGGGGCTATAGATAATTATGGACCGATGTGGACCAATTTTTGCATGGTTGTTAGAGACCATATACTAACACCATGTACCAAATTTCAGCCGGATCGGATGAAATTTGCTTCTTTTAGAGCAATCGCAAGCCAAATTTGGGGGTCCGTTTATATGGGGGCTATACGTAAAAGTGGACTGATATGGACCAATCTTTACGTGGTTGTTAGAGACCATATACTAACATCATGTACCAAATTTCAGCCGGATCGGATGAAATTTGCTTCTTTTAGAGGAATCGCAAGCCAAATTTGGGGGTCCGTTTATATGGGGGCTATACGTAAAAGTAAACCGATATGGCCCATTTGCAATACCATCCGACCTACATCAATAACAACTACTTGTGCCAAGTTTGAAGTCAATAGCTTGTTTCGTTCGGAAGTTAGCGTGATTTCAACAGACGGACGGACGGAAGGACATGCTCAGATCGACTCACAATTTCACCACGAAATATATATATATATATATATATATATATATATATATATATATATATATATATATATATATATATATATATATATATATATATATATATATATATATATATATATATATATATATATATATATATATATATATATACATATATATATATATATATATATATATATATATATATATATATATATATATATATATATATATATATACTTTATGCGGTCTTAGAGCAATATTTCGATGTGTTACAAACGGAATGACAAAGTTAATATACCCCCATCCTTGGTGGAGGGTATGAAAAAATTTTTTGAGTTAGTCCTATAAAATGAAATTCCCACACGCACAGAAAAACCATGTTTAGACATGGTTGCCACATTCATTTAATGCTTATCTAGATCATGTAATTGCCGCGAAAACCATGTATTTTGTCTTTGTAAAAATAGTTTTCGAGCGGAGAAAAATGTATGGTGGCAATAAGCATTTGGATGGTTCTCAAATACCGCAAACATGTTCTATCATTTAAATGATAGAATTTGAGACCATTAAATTGTCGGGAAAATCATGTACCTGACCATTCATTTTTATACCCTGCTCCACACTGTAGTTTTACCCCAATTTGGTTGAAATTTTGCACAGGGAGTAGAATTAGCATTATAGCTATGCGTGCCAAATTTGGTTGAAATCGGTTCAGATTTAGATTTAGCTCCCATATATAGCTTTCGCCCGATTTACACTCATATGACCACAGAGGCCAATTTTTTGCTCCGATTTAGTAGAAATTTTGCACAGGGAGTAGAATTAGCATTGTAGCTATGCGTGCCAAATTTGGTTGACATCGGTTCAGATTTAGATATAGCTCCCATATATATGTTTTTCTGATTTGGACAAAAATGGTCAAAATACCAACATTTTCCTTGTAAAATCGCCACTGCTTAGTCGAAAAGTTGTAAAAATTACTCTAATTTTCCTAAATTTCTAATACATATATATCGAGCGATAAATCATAAATAAACTTTGGCGAAGTTTCGTTAAATTGCTTCAGATTTAAATGTTTTCCATATTTTTTTTTTTACTAACATTGTGTTACACCCTAGTGTACACAGAAAAAAATTTTGCGAAAATGTTTCCAGTTAAAATTTTAATTGAGTTTAAGAAAATATTTAATTAAAAGTTTAATCGGTTCAGCAAATTTTTTAATTGAAACAAAAATCAATCACACAAATTAATATTATCAATTAATTCTTTTAATTGGATCAATTAATTTTTAATTGACTTTCAATTAATTTTTTAATTGATACTATCATTTCTGTGATTGAAGACATTTCAATTAAAAAAATAATTGGATCAATTAATTTCGTGATTTAAATTTTGAGTCTGTAGATTTTGTAGAAGTCTATCAAATTCTGTCCAGATCGAGTATGTTAATATTTAAATGTATGTATTTGGGACAAACCTTTATATATAGCCCTCAACACATTTGATGGATGTGATATGGTATCAAAAATTTAGATCTACAAAGTGGTGCAGGGTATAATATAGTCGGCCCCGCCCGACTTTAGACTTTTCTTACTTGTTTTTACTAACATTGTGTTCCACCCTAGTGCATTAGCCGACTTAAATTTTGAGTCTATAGATTTTGTAGAAGTCTATCAAATTCTGTCCAGATCGAGTGATATTTAAATGTATGTATTTGGGACAAACCGTCTCCGAAGCGTGGAAAGCCTCAAGAGTCAGCTGGCAAAGTAATGGCCTCTGTTTTTTGAGATGCGCATGGAATAATTTTTATCGATTATCTTGAGAAGGGAAAAACCATCAACAGTGACTACTATATGGCGTTATTGGAGCGTTTGAAGGTCGAAATCGCGGCAAAGCGGCCCCATATGAAGAAGAAAAAAGTGTTGTTCCACCAAGACAACGCACCGTGCCACAAGTCATTGAGAACGATGGAAAAAAAATTCATGAATTGGGCTTTGAATTGCTTCCCCACCCACCGTATTCTCCAGATCTGGCCCCCAGCGACTTTTTCTTGTTCTCAGACCTCAAAAGGATGTTCGCAGGGAAACAATTTGGCTGCAATGAAGAGGTGATCGTCGAAACTGAGGCCTATTTTGAGGCAAAACCGAAGGAGTACTACCAAAATGGTATCAAACAATTGGAAGGTCGTTATAATCGTTGTATCGCTCTTGAACGGAACTATGTTGAATAATAAAAACTAATTTTGACAAAAAAATGTGTTATGTTCTCCGTCTCATGTTTGTTGACACAAGACTAAATCAGCATTCCACTTAGTTTGGGTTCTAAGTCATTCTTGCAAACGTTCTCTTCTTTCATTAGAGGAAATCTGTCTTCTCTCCAATCACTATTTTCAAGTTGGCCCATGCAGAGAGATTTATATCTCGTAGTGCTCCAGGTAGGTGCGATAGGTATCCTTATCGCAACCAAACGCTCTACTTACAGGAGCCTCGTGAGTGACGTCAATTTCGTGGCACGCATTCATCTTTAATTATATATCATTCGAATACTGAGATAAAATACTGGATAAAAATCGCATTGACCAGATGCTTAAGAAACCAAATGGCGGGGCTAATATTGTAAAGAATGTTCGCAGGGAAACAATTTGGCTGCAATGAAGAGGTGATCGCCGAAACTGAGGCCTATTTTGAGGCAAAACCGAAGGAGTACTACCAAAATGGTATCAAACAATTGGAAGGTCGTTATAATCGTTGTATCGCTCTTGAACGGAATATAATAAAAACTAATTTTGACAAAAAAATGTGTTTTTCTTTGTTAGACCGGGGACTTATCACCCAACCTGTTATGTTCTCCATCTCATGTTTGTTGACACAAGACTAAATCAGTATTCCACTTAGTTTGGGTTCTAAGTCATTCTTGCAAACGTTCTTTCTTTCATTAGAGGAAATCTGTCTTCTCTCCAATCACTATTTTCAAGTTGGCCCATGCAGAGAGATTTATATCTCGTAATGCTCCAAGGTATCCTTATCGCAACCAAACGCTCTACTTACATGAGCCTCGTGAGTGACGTCAATTTCGTGGCACGCATTCATCTTTAATTATATATCATTCGAATACTGAGATAAAATACTGGATAAAAATCGCATTGACCAGATGCTTAAGAAACCAAATGGCGGGGCTAATATTGTACATCTCTGAACATGAGCTGCAATCTAATTTGTGCAAAATTTCTGATGATCTACACGGTCGAAAAAGACTGTTTTTCATATGTTTGGGTGTAAAAATTATATGTTTTGAACTCAAAATGTTTAACCCAATGTTTTTGAGTGCAAGCATATAATGTTCATAAACTAGCATAACATGTTTGGGACATATATGTTAATATGTTAGAACATATTATGTTTGGGACATAAAATGTTTGTAAATATAGTATGTTTAGATGCAATCATATATTAATTTGGAAATAGCCTATAAACATATATGTGTTTAGAAAGAGAGACCTAGAGAGTATGCTGCAAGTAAAACAATGGAAGTAACCAATTGGCGCCTTAAAAATATATCCACACAAAGAAAATTTCATTAAAATTTTTTAATTCCAATGTATGCCCTAAGGTGAAACATAATATGTTTGAACAATACCAACAATATTTTGTTTGCACCAATCTTGAAAATATATATGCTTGAAGCAAAATGTGTTTGGGGTATATGTTACACAATATTCGATCGACGAATATTGTTAGATCATCTTGGAATTTCTCCTTGATCAAGAATATAAAGAAGTTAGGTTAGGTTAGGTTATAGCGGCAGCCCGATATTTCAGGCTTACTTAGACTATTCAGTCCATTGTGATATCATACTGGTGAGAGCTAATCGGGCAGCTCTATGTTTAGCTCAATGACAAGGGACCGAGTCCGAACAGTGTTCCACATTGCGGCGAAACCACTTAGTAAAGCTTTGAAACACACGGAAATGTCACCAGTATTACTGAGAGAGAATAATCCACCGCCGAAAAAAACTTTTTGGAGTTCGGTCGAAACTGGGTTGAACCCACGGGTATGCTAACCATTACACTTTATATAGCGCAATGAACAGCAAACTTTTTATACTCGTTCTTGACTAACATCAAAAGTCGATTTGATTCGATTTTATCACACAAAGACGATTTTCCTTACCTTATTTTCCTCAGCTACAGAGTCTCTGAAACCATTCTTAAACATTCGTTTGTGGGCCTGTTTGAACTCATTCATAAGAGCACTATGTTGGTCTCCAGCTCCTATGAGAGTATTTTGGGGTTTGGGGCTCTTTTGTTCACTTATTGTTGTCAGAACATCACTACGTTGTGATGGTTGAGAACTGGGTTGACGTTTCTAAAAAATACAAAGGAAATTGAAGGTCATTAACATATCTGAACTTCTTAACGCTGTTCCAAAAGTTTACTTACCGCTTTGCGTTTCTTTAACTCCTCCGTAATTGCATTTGAGAGACTACAACTATCCGTTGGCGGAGATCCAGGGATTTCCTTCATTTCATTATTTGTGGACTGTGTATTGGATGAAGGCAACTCATTTATTGCCACATAGTTACCCAATGAAGCATATCTCTGCATTGTGGAAGCTAAACCTCCCACTTTTACTGGTGCTTCTTTATGCGTATATGGATGGCTAGAGGAATTCTGATGCATTGTTGGTGATGATACAGAATTTTGTATGGCAATTGGTGGAGGTACAGGTGGTGTATTTTTGTGGATTTCACTATAAGGCTGGCTATTCTTTGTCAAGGTTGCAGCATTATAGTCATATGAAGAACTAATATCCGAATAATTACCCGAAGCATTTCTCAATGTGTCTGTACTGCTACCACTGTGTGGTGTATTGGCCACAAATGTGTTGTTAATGGAAGTTCCACTTTCCGAGAGTTTTATTATTGTTTTATTTATTTCCTTATGGGATTTCGTTATATTTGTCAATGTGGCATTGGATTTGGAATTATTATCTGTTGATCTGGTAGATCTTTCCGCATTTGATTTTGATCTGGATCTAGGCTCATTTTCATAGAGTGCTTGATTCCAAGAATTATGTTTAGCCACACTGGATGAATGATGGGGTGGGGATGGTGGTGTTGCTGCAATTGTGGACTCTTCTCGAACCGATGTTAAACGTTTCGATTTTACATCACCCCAACAAGGACTTTGATCACCTGTCACAGAACTGGCTGAACTATTATAACCACTAGATTCTCCCGGGAATAGATCACATCCAGCTCCCTTGTGTACAGTCATATCCAATTTATTGGAACTTTTCATTACTGCTACCGCTTCGCTGAATAGAACATCGGAGAAATCTATACTGTTGACTGTTAGAATTTGATCTCCTGGTCGTAGTCCTGCTTCGCGAGCCACACTTTTCTCTTTTGTAAATTGTACAAATATTCCAGGTTTCCATTCGGGACCTTTACATATACCCAAACCCAATTTGGTACGTGGTGCAACATTGAGAACAATATTCACAACCCGCTCATTGCGATTACGTAGGCCTGAGTTATCTGTACTGGTGGTGGATTGAAAAGAGCATTCTGATGGGGTACTACTAATGCTGGGAGCTTTGACGACACTCCATGAGAGGCCATCGGCATCGTTACTGGAGAGAGAAAGAGAGTGAAAAATAAGGAAAGACTTCTTAATAAGCATTTGCATATAAGAACAAAATTTGTGTAACAAATATTATGCTTGAGGACAAAAAGTCTCTTTTCAACTTGTATATCCCTAGTTCAATTTCGTCTGCCTTCGGTTGTTGTTTGCTGTAGGCCCTGGTTCAGTATCCTCTTTTCTCTCAATAACAAAATAACTTTAATGTGAAAAGACCAGGATAATCCAATGGTACTTTGCCACATAACTTGAAGCAAGAAGATCGAACAATAATTTGCTCTATATATCACATTCTCTTAAAGAACTACTGCCAGTGAGATCGGACTCTTATATTAGTTTTTATCACATTTGGAAATCCATTAGCCTTGTGCAATTAAATCTCAAGGAGTCTTTAGATGATTTGTGCGATGACTCCTCACCTTCGACGGCAAGTGTTAAAACTAGTTTCAAAGTAACGTACCTCCAAAAGGTCCGAAAGCGACTACCATGTACCATAAAGAGAACAAATTTATAATGATGACATTTCTGATAGTTAAAACGTGGTTTTCTGTTCTCCTTATGGGAAAACTTTTCACCTTATGGGGATCCTGACATAAGCGACTGCCACTCTAACCTAACCTTAACGAAGAAACCGAGGAAACAGTGGACTGCAGCAGGTTCTCAGCATCGCCTTGTCCCGATGGGTCCAGTTCATCGTCCAGCGACTGACACATCAGTGTACGTGTTGTTCCATCTATTTTTTGGGGTTGGAGGAGGTGCATCCCATGGAGCCTTCTCCTTTTGCTTTTGGAGCGAAGCGGGATATAGGAAAACTCCGGTCCATGGTACTTGTCAGTCTGCCGAAACCGTTCGGTTTCGATGAGGTGTAACCGGTGCTTGGAATGGGTGCATTTCCGGAGCTGGTGCGGCCTAAGATCGCTACGGGAGTATAGTGCCACTAACCCGGATGCTGTAGCAACGACAGCAGCAGTGGGTCATCCGACTCCTTGACCTCACCGACTTCTCCCGCCCAATATTCCTCGCCGTAGCATCGACACGGAATATTGTTGTACCAGGTCCGAAAAGTGCATCATTTTTGCAATTGCAACGGGCTCATTGTCAAGATTAGTGAGATTGTAGATTTTATGAATTGGAAGAGAATCAGGGTTGCGGCAATCCAAGAGACAAAGCTAAGTCTGGGGAACCGCATCGGAAGACATGCGCGAGGTTTTAAAAACCGACAGTTTATTAAGCATCCCGAGAGTGATAAAGCGAAAGGGAGAGCCATTTGTCGCATCCGTGATCTCTAGCCAGCGAAATGCCACAATTTACCCCAGCCGAAGTTACCAATGTCATCAACAGAGCAAAACCATCCACGGCGCTGGGCCCGACGGAATTTCTATGCTAATGCTAAAGCATCCGGGAATACTGGAAGTTGATTACTTGACCAGACTTCTCAATTTATCCTTGGAATCACTCATTATAACCCATGTGATTCCACTACTGAAGCCAAAGACTCCAGCAAGGGGGATTCGTATCGACTGATCTCTCTTCTCACATAAATACCATGTGATTCCACTACTGAAGCCAAAGACTCCAGCAAGGGGGATTCGTATCGACCGATCTCTCTTCTCTCATAAATACCGAAGATACTTTAGGTTGTACTCCTCCCCAGCCTTGTGGAGAATTTTCCAGTTGCCAAAAATTAACATAGATTCAGGAAAGTGCATAGCACAACAACGGTTTTGCATGCCATTTCAGCATACCTAAATAGGGGACTCAACCAGCCCAAGCCGTTTCACAGGACGGTCTACGTGGCGCTTGATCTATCGAAGGCATTCCACATGCTCAACGGTGCAATACTCATCGAGAACATTGAGAAGTCGAGCCTACCGACAGGAACCAAACGTTGGATTCTTAATTATCTGTGCGGGCGCCAGTCGTACGTGGAATTTAGAGATAAAAATCGAAACCCCGTATAGTAAAACAGGGAGTTCCCTAAGGTGGGATGCTATCTCCAACACTGTTCAATCTGTATCTATCATGTAATCCACTCCTTTCTGAGGGCGTTTAGATAATATCAAATTAAACATCTACCTTGCTGATCTTACCAGTTATTTCACTACTAGAAATTTGTGGTTTTCCGCCATCAATTCCTTAGCCACATTATATACTACAAGGACCGCAGGAGTATGCGGGCAGTTGAATATCAGAGTCGACGGCTAGATGTTTCGACTACAAACTATCCCAAGATTCTTGGGATAACATTCGACAGTCTTTTTAAGTCATCTGTCCATTCCGCTAATATTTGTGAAAAGCTCCGCGATAGAAACAAGGTCCTCAAGTCGCTTTCCTGGAGCACTTCGGGTGCGGACAATGATACCTTGTTGACTACATATACTGGGTCACCTTTATGTGGAGACCCAGTGCGCAAACACAATTAAATGATATCAAAGCAGTATCTACTGGGCTTCTATTGCAGTGGTCATCCAAATCTCCATCTTGTGGATAGGTAACCATCACTCAGGAATGTGAGGGTTGATCTTACCCTTCTAGAGCGCGAGACACAGCGTTACACAAGAGAATCTATGGACAAGTCAGCATACCAGACAGGTCTGAACAGGATGCATGGGGATACTGTAGCTTAAGTGGTGAGAAGCTACAAGGTTTATCCTGTTCTCGGAGCTCAATCACCGCCCATAGCACCGGAGGAAAGAGACCTCCAACGGCAGACCAGGATAGTTTTGGCGCAACTAAGATCAGGCGAATAAAGCCGCCTTAATTTCTACCTATCAGTGATTGAGAGCAATGTAGCTGACGTATGTCCCATCTGTAACCATGGGTCACATAACATTCGCTTGCCTAAGTAAATCTAAAATCTCGTTTAAATATCTTATAAACTATGGCGATATTTTGAAAACTGACAACTAGACAATATTCTAACAGGTTGGTTGATAAGTCCCCGGTCTGACACATAGATAACATCGCTAGTATTCAATTAGTTTGTGAGATAGAGCGTCTTTTGTGAAGCAACTTTTGTTATTGTGAAAAAATGGAAAAAAGGAATTTCGTGTTTTGATAAAATACTGTTTTCTGAAGGGAAAAATACGGTGGAAGCAAAAACTTGGCTTGATAATGAGTTTCCGGACTCTGCCCCAGGGAAATCAACAATAATTAATTGGTATGCAAAATTCAAGCTTGGTGAAATGAGCACGGAGGACGGTGAACGCAGTGGACGCCCGAAAGAGGTGGTTACCGACGAAAACATCAAAAAAATCCACAAAATGATTTTGAATGAAATGAAGTTGATCGAGATAGCAGAGGCCTTAAAGATATCAAAGGAATGTGTTGGTCATATCATTCATCAATATTTGGATATGCGGAAGCTCTGTGCAAAATGGGTACCGCGCGAGCTCACATTTGACCAAAAACAACAACGTGTTAATGATGCTGAGCGGTGTTTGCAGCTGTTAACTCGTAATACACCCAAGTTTTTTCGTCGATATGTGACAATGGATGAAACATGGCTCCATCACTACAATCCTGAGTCCAATCGACAGTCGGCTGAGTGGACAGCGACCGGTTAACCGTCTCCGAAGCGTGGAAAGACTCAAAAGTCCGCTGGCAAAGTAATGGCCTCTGTTTTGGGATGCGCATGGAATAATTTTTATCGATTATCTTGAGAAGGGAAAAGCCATCAACAGTGACTATTATATGGCGTTATTGGAGCGTTTGAAGGTCGAAATCGCGGCAAAACGGCCCCATATGAAGAAGAAAAAAGTGTATTTCCACCAAGACAACACACCGTGCCACAAGTTATTGAGAACGATGGCAAACATTTATGAATTGGGCTTCGTAGTACTTCCCCACCCACCGTATTCTCCAGATCTGGTCCCAGCGACTTTTTCTTGTTCCCAGACCTCAAAAGGATGCTCGCAGGGGAAAAAATGGCTGCACTGAAGCGGTGATCGCCGAAACTGAGGCCTATTTTGGGGCAAAACCGAAGGAGTACTACCAAAATGGTATCAAAAAATTGGAAGGTCGTTATAATCGTTGTATCGCTCTTGAAGGGAACTATGTTGAATAATAAAAACGAATTTTGAAAACAAAAAAATTTTTGTTTTTCTTTATTAGACCGGGGACTTATCAGCCAACCTGTTAGAAAGACATACCTACATATATTCAAAAATCTTTTTTACAAGGAATATTACGGATATACAAAACTGCCAATCTTTTGGGGTTACAAATGGTGTAAATTATTAAAAATTTAAATTGTTTATAAAGAAAGATCTCAAATGCTTCCGCAATATTTTTTTTCTTAATGCATTGTCTTGATCTTCAAATGACCACTTACTCTTTTGTTGGCAGCATTCCCACACTGCGCACTTTTAGGACCAAACGATCTTGACTAGATACAAGTTGGCAGAATTCTTTGTGAATGGCATCATCGATTCTAAATCCGTTTATACGCAATATCTGGTCACCGATCTGCGGAAAAGAAGAAAGCATAAAAATACATTAAACGCTCATATAAACCGGCAGAAATAGGCGGATTGCCAGGCACGCGAGTTTATGCAGGTAGATGTGCATGACAATCGCACAGCAATGAATCATTACGTACCCTCACTTACTCACTAACTCTTTGATTACTTTGATGTTTTCAAAAAATTGACCCAGATTTTCAACTACAACACTTTTTACAAAAACAAGAGAAAAGAGCAAAAAGACAATAGCAACAAATGGAGAAATAATCGAATGTTGTAATTAACATTCATGTTGCGGCCAAATACATTCTACAGAAGTTTGCAGTGCGCATGCGCACAGTATTTGTCAAAGAACAATGATGATGGGCTTAAGAGGTTTTACTCATATTATGTGGAACGTGATTGACTCTCCCAAAATGGTGATGATTCTTGGGAATAAGTAACCAAACTTATCGTTGCTAAAGTGAAAATCAAAATTTTAATGTAGGAAGGTGGAGTACCATACATAAAAACTACGCACATGCAGACATTCATTGACTCTTCAGATAATTGAATTAAAGCTATAGAGCTCATTGAAGACATTTCTTTGTGATTGAACCACAACTAATCGTCAGCATAAATAATTTGTAAGAAAACAAACAAAAACAATATCCATAATTAAATTAGACATTCAAGAAATTTCTCAAAAAAAAAACAAATCACTTTCTCCTTTCGCATTCCATGGATTTTGTCGCCCACCTGGCTGGCTCATATTTACCCCCTCCCCCTTCAACTTACCCGTAATCCTTTCTGTTCAGCTTCACTATTATGATCGACTGTCGATACAAAGAAGCCGGTACCATATTCCTTACCACCCCTTACAGAGAATCCATATGATGGTGTAGCATTGGGCGTCACTAGTACACGGCGAGTGTGCGGTCGAAATAAACGCACCATTCGTATTCGCGTTGATGTCGGCATTGCACACCAAGATGAGGCTGCAGTTGTTCCTGTCATAATGTCACTGGATGAGCTTGTAGTTGAGCCTTGAAAGCTACTACAATCAGTGAGTATTGAAGTGGCCATTTGTAATCAACTTAGATTTCGATTTTCCACGAAAATGCTTAGAACTGTAAGAAAAAGGGGAATATATATATAAAAAATATTTTAACATAAAAAAATACTTTTAGTAAATTTTAGTAATTTTTTTATCATATTTGAAAATGAAAAAGTTTAATATTATACGAGTAAGCCATATGCAAGACAACGTTGAAAAGTATCGACCATGACTTTCCTCAATGAAAAAAAAGTAAGGAAAGTCTAAAGTCTCGGGCTGGGCCTATTCTGCACCACTTCAAATTTCTTGGTTTCTATATATAAATAACAAGTATATACGGCCGTAAGTTCGGCCAGGCCGAATCTTATGTACCCTCCACCATGGATTGCGTAGGAACTTCTACTAAAGGCTGTCATCCACAATCGAATTACTTGGGTTGCGATAACACTTGCCGATGGCAAGGTATCGTAAAACTTTTTAACACTGTCTTCGAAATTGTAAGTTAGCCCATACGGGGTATATATTAAACAAAAAAAGGCCGATTAAATACGTATATAATATAGTTTGACAAAATTTTCTATAGAAATGAAAACTTGACAAAATTTTCTATAGAAATAAAATTTTGACAAAATTTTCTATAGAAATAAAATGTTGACAAAATTTTCTATGGAAGTAAAATGTTGACAAAATTTTGTATAGAAATAAAATGTTGACAAAATTTTCTACAGAAATAAATTTTTTACAAAATTTTCTATAAAAATAAAATTTTGACAAAACTTTCTATGGAAATAAAATTTTGACAAACATTTCTATAGAAATAAACGTTTGACAAAACTTTCTATAGAAATGAAATTTTGACACAACTTTCTATAGTAATAAAATTTGACAAAATTTTCTATGGAAATAAAGTTTTGGTAGATTATTTTTGGCGATATGGACCAATTTTTGTGTAATAAGTCATCGGCTATATATAACTAAAGACCGATATTGACCAATTTTTACATGGCTGTTAGAGGCCATATATTGACAAAATGTACCAAATTTCAACCGCATCGGATGACTTTTGCTATATATAATTATGGACCGATATGGACCAATTTTTGCATGGTTGTTAGATACCATATACTAACACCATGTACCAAATTTCAACTGGATCGGATGAATTTTGCTCCTCCAAGAGGCTCCTGAGGTCAAATCTGGGGATCGGTTTATATGGGAGCTATATATAATTATGAACCGATATGGACCAATTTTTGCATGGTTGTTAGAGGCCGTATACTAACATCAGGTACCAAATTTCAACAGGATCGGATGAATTTTGCCCCTCCAAGAGGCTCCGGAGGTCAAATCTGGGGATCGGTTTATATGGGGGCTATATATAATTATGGACCGATATGGACCAATTTTTGCATGGTTGTTAGAGACCGTATACTAACATCAGGTACCACATTTCAACCGGATCGGATGAATTTTTCCCCTCCAAGAGGCTCCGGAGGTCAAATCTGGGGATCGGTTTATATGGGAGCTATATATAATTATGGACCGATATGGACCAATTTTTGCATGGTTGTTAGAGGCCGTATACTAACATCAGGTACCAAATTTCAACCGGATCGGATGAATTTTGCTGCTCCGGGAGGCTCCCCAAGCCAAATTTGGGGATCGGTTTATATGGGGGCTATACGTAAACGTGGTCCGATATGGCCGATTTTCAATACCATCCGACCTACATCAATAACAACTACTTGTGCCAAGTTTCAAGTCGATAGCTTGTTTCGTTCGGAAGTTAGCGTGATTTCCACAGACGGACGGACAGCCGGACAGACGGACGGACGGACGGACATGCTTAGATCGACTCAGAATTTCACCACGACCCAGAATATATATACTTTATGGGGTCTTAGAGCAATATTTCGATGTGTTACAAACGGAATGACAAAGTTAATATACCCCCATCCTATGGTGGAGGGTATAAAAACATATACTTATATCGGAACCAATTTGGGCAATATTTTTTAGACATCTACAAAATCTCTAGACTTTTGCTGGCGGAGCACAATGCCAGCAAAATGTTTGGGAAAATATGAGAAATAAAGCTCACACTCACAAAAAAAAATTTACTTGGATCCCAAGATTTTGATGCTCCCCTAAGTATTGTGGTATTGATTCCTAGCCAAAAAATGCGACTTTTCTAAAATAAAGACTTTTCTTGGGGACATTACATATGCTTTAAATCTATAACCAATAAAATTAAAATTTGGATACAGATCTCATTTATTGATATATCGCAACAAGAGAATGAATATTAAATAAATTAGATCTGTGTACACATTTCAATTTTATTGGATTTAAAAAATGTTTTATTCCCGTACAAATAAATGCCAGTTTAAAAATCTAAATTTTAATGTATACTTCAAAGTAAACAATGTTTTCTTAATTCCAAAATACCGTTACACCAAAGATACATAATCCTCAAAATAAGACTTATATGACGTTCTCACCAAGCATGTTTTGGGGTTTGAAATGTTTTCCCTTTATAATCATTTCAAAACACAAGTTTTCCTCCAAAACACGTCAATTTTATAATGTAAACGCCCCTAATTTGGAATATGCTCTAACTGAATATACTCTTTTCAAAATATATGTCAAATTATTAAAATAAAATTCATAGAAAAAACGAATAGACAAAGGCTTTGAAGAACATAGGGACGTGAAAATAACTTTAAAAAATGTTTTCCATTTGCGATCGCGACATTTATTTGAACAAACGGAGCGTACACTTAAATTTAGAGTAAATGGAAATTTTGACTTTCCATGGCAACCGTCAAACTAAAACAACGGTGAAATGTTTAAAAAAACGAACGGGTAACGAGTCAGTGGGACCATAGCATTAGACAATTTTTGAAGTGTTTTTATTTTAAATCTAAAGATTCAATATTTCAATCTAAATATTCAATATTTCATTTCTCTAAATCAAACATGTTTTTCTTTACTTTAAGAAAAATTTGCCTTAGTTCATTTGAATTCAACGTAGGGACCCAAATTTCCAAAAAAAAAAATATGTCCTAAATTCAATAAAAAAAAACAAGTGAGTAAAGTAGAAAGTCGTTCGGGGCCGACTATATCATACCCTAAACCACCCCTACTGAATTAGTAAATATAAGCATTTGTGGGGGGTATCATTGGTATAGGTTTTGGTGAACATAAAGGGGGGTACATGTTTATGGGTGTCTTGTCACAATCTGAGCAGAAATGTCTAATATTAGGAGCTATAATTTATTTTGCACCAAAAGAGTTATTAATATTGAGTCCATTATTAAACAAGTGAGTAAAGTAGAAAGTCGGGCGGGGCCGACTATATCGTACCCTAAACCACCCCTACTGAATTAGTAAATATAAGCATTTGTGGGGGGTATCATTGGTATAGGTTTTGGTGAACATAAAGGGGGGTACATGTTTATGGGTGTCTTGTCACAATCTGAGCAGAAATGTCTAATATTAGGAGCTATAGTTTATTTTGCACCAAAAGAGTTATTAATATTGAGTCCATTATTAAAAAAGAGGAAATCGGTCAATAAGTTGTGGGTAATTAATCCAAATTTCTGCAAATAGGGCAATAGATTTATGTAAGAGCTACATGTAAGTCTAAATACGATCAGCTAGTACATCAAAATTTGAAATTTGAATAACATCTATATATATATAAAATTCAAATTATGTGTGTTTATTTGTTTGTTTGTTTGTTTGTTTGTTTATTTGTATGTTCCGGGTTGGCGCGAAAACGGCTGAACCAATTTACTTGAAACTTTCAAAGATCGTGGGGGGCACTCATGTGCTGAAAATAGGGTACCTCATTTTTTGACATATGGTCGCGGAGGGGGGCCTCCCCTTTGTCGGACTTTTTGAAAATTGGACCAAAGTTGACCGATTTGCTTGAAATTTTCATTGAAGGTTGGGTTTGGCATCTAGACAAAGATCCGCAACTTTATATTTCGATATTTGGTGGCGGAGGGGGACCTCCCCTTTGTTCGACTTTTTTTTAAGTACAGTGAAAAAACTAAAATTTTCTAAATTATCTGAGATTTACAGAGAACATGCGGTGAGGTTATGGAATTAATATGGGGTACCTGATGGTTTCATATGTGGACGGGGAGGGGGACCTCCCCCTTGCCCTACTTTTTTAAACTTGGAACAAAATTATGCGATTTGCTTGAAATTTTCATTGAATGTTGGGGTTGGCATCTAGATAAAAATCAGCTACATTATTTTTCGATATTTGGTCGGGGAGGGGGACCACCCGTTTGCCCGACTTTTTTTTTAAAGTACAGTGAAAACAAAACTAAACTCCCCCGATTGAAATTTTACGGAAAAATTAGTGAGGTTATGATATTTATATCAGGTTCCTAATTTTTTAATAAAAATAAAAGGACATAGGGAAACATCCGCTTCTCTTAAGTAACTACATACAGAGAAACAATTAAACTTTACCGAGTTACTGATTTTGTGATATTTGGACGGAAGAGAGGCCGCCCCTTTAGGCTTATAATTTGCTTGACATTTTCTGGGACGTTTACAAAAGATACGCTACATCACTTTCCGATATTTAGTCGGGGAGGAGGTCCTCCTCTAAAACTGCAAAAAAAACAACAACAATTCATAAGTTTTCTTGAAATTTACATAGGCAGTGGGGGAAGGTTATGAACGAAGAGGCAACCTTCCTTGCCCCACACTTGAAAGTTTCAAGAATTTTCATTTTCAGTGCTATTCACTACGGTGTTTGTCGATATTGTATCGGGGAAAGTGACGTCCCTTTAAAACAATAGAGCAAAATTTAAACATTGCCGATCTACTTGAAATTTACAGGGAACGTGGGAGGAGGTGATTAAATTTATACATGATTTTTAAATTAGTATATGATTTTTAGATATCTGGTTGGGGAAGGGGAATTTTCTATAGAAAATTTTGAGGAAAATTGAAATAAACTTTGTAGATTTACTTCGATAGAATTTATAGGGACCATTGAGTAGTTGTGAAATTAATATAGGGGTACGTCATAGTCCGATATCAGGTCGGAGTGGTGCGAAGGTGGGGAGAGGGTTCCCTTTTGTCCGTTTTTTTTTTTTCTTAAATTGAAAGTAGAGGGTTGTCCGTAAATGGGAACTCGGTACATAATTTTATGATTTTTGCACAGGCTGAAATTTACATGAAATTGGCAGCCAACGTAGAGGGTGCATAATTTTGCAACATTTTAGCAAATGTTAATGTGGTAAAAATTTTTACTACTTTTGCTTTTTCCGATTTATTGGATGGGAAACAGTAATTCTTTGTATGTTATTATAATATAGTGCTTAATTTTCAGATATGTTGAGGAGAAGGATACCTTTCCTTGACAAACCACACTTAAAATTCACAAGAAATATAGAAGATTGTCTACTTGAATACAGAACATTATTTACATTTTTGGAGGAAAGGGTACACCCTCTCCCCGACATTTTTGAAGACGAACCGTTTTACATATGCGTATCCGCCGTATTTGTACCTATAAACGAAAAAGCAAGTAGTCCGATTTGTTTGAAAGAATTCAAATCTTTTCGAAGTTGTTCTCAGGATATGGTTGACTAAGTTGACGCAAAATGTTCCTACAAATACGCTTCGGAAGGCGCAGCGAAGCGGGCCGGGTTACGCTAGTATTTTATATATTTTTTCAGTTTCATACAACTTCACAAAATGTGCATTTATTATTTATCGGTCGATAGATATGTATTAGAGGTATAGGGAATTTGTATAATTTTCACAAGTTTTCGACACGCAAAAAATATCACCAAAAGTTTTCCAATTAAAATTTTAATTGAATTATAAAAAATTTTCAATTAAAAATTTTATTAGTTCAACAATTTTTTTAATTGAAACAAAAATCTATCACAGAAATTAATAGTATAAATTAAAGTTTTAATTGGATCTATTAATTTTTTATTTGATGGTGGTGATTGATACTATCATTTCTGTAATTGAAGATATTTCAATTAAAAATTAATTGGATCAATTAATTTCGTGATTGATGACAAAAAATATTTTTTGTGTATAGCAATTGTGATTTTACAAGTGGGTATTTTGACCGTATTTACCCAAATCGGAAGAATATATATAGGGCTTGGTCAAAATCTGAGTCGATTTTGACCAAATTTGGCACACATTGGTAAAATGTCAATTGTACTTTCTGTACAAAATTTCAAGTCATTGGACGTTTATATAAAAATTCTAATCATATTTGTTGTTTTGATTTCAGCTTAAAACCATTGTGTTGACTAGGGAGCCACCGTGGTGCAATGGTTAGCATGCACGCCTTGCATATACAAGGTCGTGGGTTCGATTCCTGCTACGGCCGAACACCAAAAAGTTTTTCAGCGGTGGATTATCCCACCTCAGTAATGCTGGTGACATTTCTGAGGTTTCAAAGCTTCTCTAAGTGGTTTCACTGGAATGTGGAACGCCGTTCGGACTCGGCTATAAAAAGGAGATCCCTTGTCATTGAGCTTAACATGGAATCGGGCAGCACTCAGTAATAAGAGAGAAGTTCACCACTGTGGTATCACAATGGACTGAATAGTCTAAGTGAGCCTGATATCGGGCTGCCACATAACCTAACCTAACCTAACATTGTCTAACCTCATATTTGTCAAATTTATTTGGGCAAAGCCCTATAGACTGCAAGATGTTTGGATAGACGGCCGTTTCGGAATTACCTCATTCCTCATCAGCATCCTTTACTTGCAGTAAAATTAACATATCAACCAATTATCAGAATAGATTCTTGTAATTCACTAAACCCAATGTAACTTACACTCGATGTCGTTACGGATGTCTTCCACCCGCTATCTTTATATCCTTACAGGATCAATGTAAGATAAGATGATTTGTGGAAGGAATTTAGACTTCCTCTGCGACCTGCGAGCAAACCAAACTGATATGGGACGACAAGAGCCGCAATAACTCTGATTTTCTGATGGCGACTCGCAGAGATGATCCGAGAGTATTGATAGGCATCATAACGGGACATAACACCCTTGGAAATCACATGGTAAGGATTGACGATATCTGTAGATGGTGTCTGGACCCAGAGGCAACAGAAGACTCCTACCATTTTCTGTGCCAGTGTCCAGCATTATCCTTTAAAAGAAACAAGATACTGGGCTCTTTTTTCTTTCAGGATGTACGGAACTGCAACATGAAGGATATACTTGCCTTCATAAAGACCTCGGGATAAAATACCTAGGAAAATTTTCTTTGGAACTCGCCTGCAAACTCAAATGACTGATGAGGACGAAGAAGAAGTGGGAGCCAGCCCACTTTTTTTGCTACGGGCTTGTCTCATCCCTTATAAACTAACCTAACCTAACTTACTTTTAAATCCATGCGACTGATTTAGATGAAGTTCTCATGCAATAGGAAATAAACGAATAAGATCAAGCAGAGATGGCAGGAGAACCCCAGAAATAGGGGCAATCGTTCATTTAAATCAATAATTCATTATTAACGTATTAGTTTTTTCTTTGATTTTCGTCGAACAAGCTCAATGTAGTTTTAAATATTCATTTCATTCATCCCTGAGGACCCGGTTCCATATAGTAATTTCGAAATATTGGGAGAAATAATTAAAAATATTTAAAAAGCCTTGAGCTTGAGAAAATATTAATTTATTATGCATTATTAACTTTTCTTCTATTAAAAGTTCATTACTATTCTTTTTTTCTAATTATTAACTTATTAACGTTTTGCAATAATATTTTTTTTACAAAAACTTATTATCTTACTCCGCTCAGTTGCCTAAAGGTCTATTGGGACCATTCCATTCTATCACAAATATGGCTTCTCCCGATGCTGTGCGGTACCCTTTCTCTGCTCAGTTACCTGAAGGTCTATTGGGACCATTCCCGCTATCACAAGTATGGCTTCTCACGTTACTGAGCGGTACGCTGGTGTGACCCTCAAGACTGCTCTGCACGGACTTTTTTTCTCGGGTTTGTCTTTGTAATGTTGGTGCCCAGAATTCGGATCCATGCTGTTTGTAGTCTCCATGTGACTACCCCTCTCTCCCCTTCTATTTGGGCACAGTCCTCCAGAATTTGCCATAGGTCATCTCAATCGTACTGTTATACGAACAGCATTATACTGCAACAGATTTATTTATTGCTTGGATGGCCTTTGGGCATGGTTTTAGGCTTCCTGTATGGCGAGATTTAAGACTTTCTCCTACACATAGATAGATTCAACAAGTTTTTTCTTTTTCTACAAAAACTTATTATTATTTTTTTCTTTCTATAAACAAAAGTTCATTATGCTACTTTTTGTGCAAAATTCATGCATCTTTTTTATAACAATTCAATTACTAATTTTTTCTATAAAATTCAATTCATTATTCAGTTTTTTTCTTTTAAAGGTTCATTATTTATTATTAAATTTTTTATAAGTTCATAATCAATTTTTTTCTTTAAAAACCATCACAATAAAATGTCATTATTAAGTTTTTTTCTGCAAAAAATTTAAATATAATTTAGTAATTTTTTCCACAAAGATATTATAATGTTTTTATTGGAAATATTTTTATGAATTTTTGCTATGAACAAGTTAGTTCTGAAAAAAGTTTATTTATCAATGTTTTTATTTTTGGTAAAAAAGGTGTGTTGGTTTTTAGACCTACACTCAAAAAAAAGTTTACTTGGATCCAAAGATTTTGACTTTCTTTTAAGGATTTTGGTGTTGATTCCGAGCCAAAGATGCGGCTTCTTTAAAAATAAAGACATTTTTTAGCGACCTATCTGGCTTAAAATCTAGGACCAATTAAATTAAAATTAGGATACAGATCCCATTTATCAAATGTTCATTCTCTTTTCGCGGTTTATTAATAAAGGTACTCACGTACAAAATGCCAGTTTAAAAATCCCTATTATAACAGATACTTCTAAGTAAAAAATTTTTTCTTAACTCCCAAAAAAAAAACTTTAAACCAAAGACCCTAAATCTTTAATATAAGTCTTAGCCTATATTTGAAGCGTTTTTATCTTAAATCTAAAGTTTCAACATTTCAGTTAATTTAAGCTCACTTTCTTTAAATCAAAAATGTGTTTCCTTACTTTAAGGAAAATTAGACTAAGTTCAAAGACATGCGACTTTAACGGAGGGACGCAAATTTACAAAATTTGTGTCCTAAATTTAATGAAAAAACATTTTGAAGCAAAGATTATAAACTTTATTCTAATTAAAATTTCATTATTTTAAAGAAATTTGTCCTTAATATTTTGTAAATTTCGCATCCTAAAATAGTAGAGATTATGAGACCATCCATTAATTTCCTAGTAAAAAAAAACACAATTCAATACTCTTTATAATTGAAGCCCCCAGCTAAACATTTTTCTATAAAATTCCTTTGTGCAATTAACCACAAATATTTTGCAGAGCATTATGTTTAGCGTTTTATGGTCTCCTCGAAATATCATCCCAAAATATCTTTACAAAATTCATGACATTAAAATCTTCTCACACAAATTAAAAACCACATAATTGTCTGCAAACTAACCATCGTAATTCGTAAAAAGTGATGATTTCTACATCCGATATAGACCTCCTCCAAAAAAAAAGAAACCAAAAAAAGCAAAAATAGTTTAAAGGTGTAACCCAAAAGTAAACATTGGAGCATAAACCAAAATAAAATCCAAGGAAGTAAATGCAACAACAAAAAACCATGGCCCCTACCCAGGTGGTATCAATTTCATCATAGCACCACGACCATCACACTAGTGCATCTAAATCCACCCACATCCCCCAAAAAAAAAAGAAAAACTCTGCACACAAGATATTTGGTAAACGTTATTCAATTATCCATGAATAATAGGTGGAGGTGGAGGTCTACTCCAACGCTTGGTGTCTGTTTGAGATCATCGATAGTAGTTCGTTACCCTAATCCAGTACCGTTCCACACTTTGCATTTGAGGAATCTAGCTAGGTGAGCTTTCTTCCTACATTGTGGTGAAGCAATAAGGAAAACTAAACAAGGCAAGCATCTCTTATCAGTCTGGAGAATCAAAGAAACTGCTGCCGTATTGCAACAAGCAACACGTTGTGTCTGTCCTTCTCACTCCGTCTGGGATGACGACAATTCGTGACCTTTCAATAAAGATATGAACAAAAAAGCAATCCATAATGGAATACAAATAACGGCGCATCTCAATGGCTTTATTCCACCGAACACCCGGTATCATCTTGGAGGCCAACTAAAAAGTGAAAATAAAAACAATAATAATAACAGCAGAAGGACTTTCTCCTTCAGGCCATCATCGATTGACTGGCGAACAGGAACATCTTCAGTTTCCTATTAACACAATGCATCGACTTTGGCGAATATCAGCAAAAGTCTTAGTTAGCTGTGTCAGAGATTTTCCATTGAGGGACTTGTTTAGGCTAATGCTGGTATGAAATTTATGATAAATAGCATACGAAGTATGTGTGACAATTATGGTTGATTCTACAGCAAAAACAAAAATTGGTAGTGAAAAATTGTTTCGGGGATGAAAATTTTTATATGAGTTGTTTGTATGATTGCATTATATTTGATGTGAAACTCACTGGGAGCACTTTAAAGCGAACAAAATATTTTATGTATCTCCCCATATATCGTTATAATGATACCGGTAGGATTGTCAAACTTTTTAGGAGTGATCCAAAAATATGGTTTCGTGAATGAGGGCTCGTATTTGACAAAATCCAAATTTCCAAATATAGTGTCTTTTACACCAGAAAAAAAAATTCTCAAATCCAATCGATCGTGTGAAGAAGAATTTGTGTGATCGTAGACAGTATTTCTTCAACCGATTTTGGTAAATGTAAATTGGGATAAAAAATGAAAGATTGATTGGATGACATTTTTGGTGACTCTTCTGGTTAGCGTCCTACTACCACTTTTGGTTAGCCTCGGACTAACATTGAGGGTAAGGTTCTCGGTAATTAATACTGAAAGATATTTTGGCTCATATTCTGCACGCAACTTCGAAAGATCAGTCGGGTTGGTGCACTCCGAATAGCTGGCGCGATCGACAGACTAATTAAGACACTGTAAAATAGGCTTCTGTCGGGGTAATAACATCTTTATCGGACTTAAGCCCTGGTTATGCATTCAAAAACGGGTCGGAAGCGTAGCGTGGCGTGTCAGTTGCTTGTTTTTGATATACGACAGCCCATACAAACGAATACCCAACGTTTGCACAACGTAAACGTGTCGCAAGATTCAGAAAAAACAAAAATTTACGTGTCGTTGTCGTATCAGCTGATCAAAAAACAAGCATCATCGATGAAAAATGCAATTAGCGTAAAAATATATTTAATTAAAAATGTAGTATTGTGTTGTTTTCGGTTAAAATGGACGATGTGAAATTAATATTTTTCGTGAAATTCATTTTAAATGTATAAAACAATTTTTTTTTCTGCCAGTTCTTGATAGTTTGTTGGTACGTTTTTTCAAGTT
Source organism: Haematobia irritans (assembly GCF_050003625.1). Classification (NCBI taxonomy): domain Eukaryota; kingdom Metazoa; phylum Arthropoda; class Insecta; order Diptera; family Muscidae; genus Haematobia; species Haematobia irritans. The sequence goes on along the minus strand of NC_134399.1, from coordinate 199,419,167 downwards.
GGCTTATCTCCAAAAAAACATACGTTGCCGTTGTGTTACGGCTACGCTACATTTTTAGATGCATAACCAGGTCTTTATACTTGGGCCCGTCGAGTGACTATTTTGAGGTTGAAACAAAAATAAGTCGCAAGGCCCGTTATTTTTAGGCTCACTTCAGTCCATTTCGTCGCCACAGTTGGTGAACTTCTCTCTTATCAATGAGTCTGGACAGCACGCACCATAGTTGTTCTATGGTGACCATGTCCACCATACAAAGGATCCGGAGTTCAATCCCAATTTCGACGAAACATCTCTAAGTGGTTTTTCATCTCTAAGTGGTTTCCGCAAATGAGAGCCCACAGAAAAAATTCCATTCAAATAAATAAATTAATTAAATAAATTTTAATTGAATTTTCAAAAAATATTAAATTAAAAATTTATTTTATTTAACAAATGTTTTAAGTAAAACAAAAATCAATCACAAAATTAATGGTAACAATTGATTTTTTAATTGGATCAATCAATTTTTTAATTGACTTCGGTGATTGATACTATAATTTCTGTGATTGAAGACATTTTAATTAAAAATTAATTATACCCTGCGCCACACTGTGGAACAGGGTATTATAAGTTAGTGCATATGTTTGTAACACCCAGAAGGAGACGAGATAGACACATCGTTTCTTTGGCAATAATGCTCAGGGAGGGTCCTTGAGTCGATATAACAATGTCCGCCGGACGGACGTCTGTCTGTGAACACATTTTGTTATCAAAGTCTAGGTCGCAATTTAAGTCCAATCGCCTTCAAATTTGGCACATGTTCCTAATTTGGGTCAGAATAGAACCCTATTGATTTTGGAAGAAATCGGTTCAGATTTAGATATAGCTCCCATATATATCTTTCGCCCGATATGCACTAATATGGACCCAGTAGCCAGAGTTTTACACCGATTTGCTTGAAATTTTGTACAAACATAACACTTAGTCGTATAGTAAAGTGTGCAAAATTTGATTGAAATCGGTTCAGATTTAGATATAGCTCCCATATATATTTTTCGCCCGATATGGACTTATATGGCCCCAGAAGCCAGTTTTTTGGCCGAATTTGGTTGAAATTTTACACTAGGAGTACAATTAGTAGTATAGTCAAGTGTGCAAAATTTGATTGAAATTGGTTCAGATTTAGATGTAGCTCCCATATATATCTTTTGGCCCGATATGGACTGATATGGTCCTAAAAGCCAGAGTTTTGGCCCAATTTGGTTGAAATCGATTCAGATTTAGATATAGCTCCCATATATATCTTTCGCACGATATGCACTTATATGTACCCAGAAGCCAGAGTTTTATCCCGATTAGCTTGAAATTTTGCACAAGGAGTACAATTGGTAGTATAGTCATGTGTGCCAAATTTTATTGAAATCGGTTCAGATTTAGATATTGCTTCCATATATATTTTTCGCCCGATATGGATTTATATGGCCCCCAGAAGCCAGAGTTTTGGCCCAATTTGGTTGAAATTTGGCACTAGGAGTACAATTAGTAATATAGTCATGTGTGCCAAATTTGATTGATATCGGTTCAGATTTAGATATAGCTCCCATATATATGTTTTTCTGATTTCGACAAAAATGATCAAAATACCAACATTTTCCTTGTTAAATCGCCACTGCTTAGTCGAAAAGTTGTAAAAATGACTCTAATTTTCCTAAACTTCTAATACATATATATCGAGCGATAAATCATAAATAAAGTTGCAAAGTTTCCTTAAAATTGCTTCAGATTTAAATGTTTCCCATATTTGTTTACTAAAATTGTGTTGCACCCTAGTGCATTAGCCAACTTAAATTTTGAGTCTATAGATTTTGAAAAAAGTCTATCAAATTCTGTCCAAATCGAGTGATATTTAAACGTATGTATTTGGGACAAACCTTTATATATAGCACCCAACACATTTGACGGATGTGATATGGTATCGAAAATTTAGATCTACAAAGTGGTGAAGGGTATAATATAGTCGACCCCGCCCGACTTTAGACTTTCCTTACTTGTTGAATCAATTAATTTCGTGATTGAATCCAAAAATTATTTTTTTGTGTGTTGAACATGGAATCGAACAGCACTCAAAGATAAGAGAGAAGTTCTCCACTGTGGTATTACAATAGTCCAGGTACTCTAAATGAGCCTAAAAGAACGGGCTGCCACTATACCTAACCTATGAGTGCTGCGCAATTCTATGTTTGGCTCAGAGACACCTGTATTACTGAGATAGAGATAATCAGACACTGAAAAATTTTATGCTGGACGTCAGAAACTGGGATTGAACCCGAAACCATTTGGTTTCAATATGGACATGATAACCATTGCTTTACGTTGGCACCCGTCGCAAGACCTTAATCGAGAGAAGATGTTGTATGGGGCAACAGTTCGAGTGATCATGTGACAGTGACGGAGGAAGGAGTAAGTGATTCAACAATCCCCCATGGTACCATTCCTATGATTGTTTTATCCTTCTGCAGGTAGTCAATGTTAATCGCACCTGGTAAATTCCAGTAACTGTATTCATCTTTTCCGTCTAAGGTGAAGACATTTCATTTTCTCCAGAGAACATTCCCCAGGCACACCCTACTGTTTCGAGTGTTGGCTAATCTCCAACTTGAACTCGGGAATTCATATCAGAGATGCAAAAGTTGGTACAATTGTACTAAATTTGGTACATTACACTTCTCAAAAGTACAATGGTACTACAATGACCTATTTGGTGCAATTTGAAATACTCACTTACACATTTTTCAGTTACTGACCAATTTACAATTAAATGGGATAACAAGTATATACGGCCGTAAGTTCGGCCAGGCCGAATCTTATGTACCCTCCACCATGGATTGCGCAGAAACTTCTACGAAAGACTGTCATCCACAATCGAATTACTTGGGTTGTGGTATCTTAAAACTTCTTAACATCGTTTTCTAAATTGTGAGTTAGTCCATACGTGGTAAAGAGCCAGAGTTGAAATATGGGGGTCGCTTATATGGGGGATATATACAATTATGAACTTGAGATGGACCAATTTTTTGTGATTGGGGATCGATTTATCTGAGGGCTATATATAACTATAGACCGATATGGACCTAGTTATGCATGGTTGTTAACGGCCATATACTAGCACAATGTACCAAATTTCAACTGACTCGGATGAAATTTGCTCCTTCAAGAGGCTCCAAAACCATATCTAGGGATCGGTTTATATGGGGGCTATATATGACTATGGACTGATATGGACCACTCTTGGCATGGCTGTCAAAATATCATATACTACCACTACGTACCAAATTTCATCCAGATCGGATGAATTTTGCTTCTCCAAAAGGCACCGGAGGTCAAATCTGGGGATCGGTTTATATGAGGGCTATATATAATTATGGGCTGATATGAACCAATTCCTGCATGGTTGTTGGATAACATATACTAACATCACGTGCCAAATTTCAACCGAATCGGATGCATTTTGCTCTTCCAAGGGGCTCCGGAGGTCAAATCTGGTGATCGGTTTATATTGGGGCTATATATAATTATGGACCGATTTCGACCACTTTTTGCATAGGTATATATTAACACCACGTACCAAATTTCAACAGAATCAGATGAATTTTGGTCTTCCAAGAGGCTCCGGAGTTCAAATCTGGTTTATATGAGGGCTATATATATTTATGGACCGGTATGGACCATTTTTTACGTGGTCATTGGAGACCCTATACTAACATCATGTACCAAATTTCGGCCGGATCGGATGAAATTTGCTTCTCTTTGAGGCTCCGTAAGCCAAATCGGGGGATCGGTTTATATGGGGGCTATATATAATTATGGACCGTTGCATAGTTGTTAGAGACCATATACTTACACCATGATCGGATGAAATTTGCTTCTCTTAGAGGCACCGCAAGCCAAATCGGGGGATCGGTTTATATGGGGGCTATATATAATTATGGACCGAAGTGGACCAATTTTTGCATGTTGTTAGAGATCATATGCTGACACCATGTACCAAATTTCAGCTGGATCGGATGAAATTTGCTTCTCTTAGAGGCTCCGCAAGCCAAATCGGGGGATCGGTTTATATGGGGGCTATATATAATAATGGACCGAAGTGGACCAATTTTTGCATGTTGTTAGAGATCATATGCTGACACCATGTACCAAATTTCAGCCGGATCCGATGAAATTTGCATGAAATCCGATGGAATTTGAAATACAAACGGACCCCCAAATTTGGGGGCCGTTTGTATGGGGGCTATACGTAAAAGTGGACCAATATGACCCATTTGCAATACCATCCGACCTACATTAATAACAACTACCTGTGCCAAGTTTAAAGTCGATAGCTTGTTTCGTTCGGAAGTAAGCGTGATTTCAACACACGGACGGACGGACGGACATGCTCAGATCGACTCAGAATTTCACCACAACCCAGAATATATATACTTTATGGGGTCTTAGAGCAATATTTCGATGTGTTATGGTGGAGGGTATAAAAAATGTCCATGTCGACATCTTACAATAAAATACTGCACATAGACCGTTTTTCTATATCCTGAAATGGATATTTAGGATGAAGCAGTTCCATTAAAATTTTGTCTTGATACTGAGGTCATGTCTAAACTACGAAACTTCGGCCAGATAATGGACAACTCTTGACATTCGAACACCATTAAATAAGTTTTCGACGGCATCCATTAAAAAAGAAAACCCACTGTGAAAAAATACTCTTTGATTTCGTAGCTCGATATACACCCCAAAAACAAGAACCAATAGGACAGTTTAAAACCATTAAAAATAACATAAACCAAATAAATTCTAGGCAATAAAAATAAGTTCGTTTTGGCATTAGTTTAACAATTAAGTTTTTATATCGAATACTTCTTACCACACTTCTCATACGACTATGTTTTCTAGAGTTTGTGGCAGACACGTAAAATCCCCTATGTCGTATTGGCCATATGTCGATCTAAGCGAATGTCATGCATTTCGAAGGCATTGCGGCATTTGCTACTGGCACCCCGTCTCTGAATAAGCTTCAAATGTGATCGAAATCGAACAAGTGTTGAAATTGGCATCTCTTCGGAAGATTAAACAAACGTTAGGCGGTCAAATAGACAGATTGGATAGACAGGTAACCGGGCGGACAAACTAAGTTTACAAATGGATTGCGACGAATGTAATATGGCATCAAAAGAAACAAAAAAAAAAACGAAACGGAAAACTTCACTGAAGATGCAAACATTCCTTCGAAAATGAAATTTATCAAATTCAATTGGAAAACAACTCCAACTCCGACATTAAGTGCTGATGCTTCAAATAAACAAACAAACAAAAAAATATAGTCACGTAACCCATGTTAGCTGACATTGAAAATGAAAATAATCATCTTTCAGTTTCATTCATTTCTTTCTGAATTTCTTGGCAAAAATATCACAAATCCCAAAGCTAGTGACTTGAGGATGCCTCATCAATTCCAAATGGTAGTTGGCATACAATAGACTTGAACATAATCACAAATGGGTAAATACAAAGGTGACATCCGTTTTGTGTTTATGAACAGTTCCTTTTCCATAGTAGACAATTAAATTTTTTGGGAGAAATTTAAAAAACAAATCCCACACACACCTGTTTGTGATTCCTTAGAGTAATGTCACCACAAATATTGAATGAATGGATGAGCATTTTAAGAGGAAGACCAATCGACGACGACCTATGATCGCATCAAATAAATTTCTTTGGCGGAAAAGTGAAACTTATTTTTTCGGCATTTGTGCAGAATTGTATAAAACACCTGGTCTAATGGAATAGGAGAGTAGCTATCGATGTGAAAGAGAAGATCATCACATAATTAAAATAAATAAGCAGAAAGTAAGGATGGCACATCACTTTTATCGGATTGAATATACAATCCTCTAAAAATTTTTGTCAAAATTGTATTTCTGTAGAAAATATTGTCAAAATTTTATTTCTATAGAAAATGTTACAAAAACTTTATTTCTATAGAAAATTTTGTCAAAATTTTATGTCTATAAAAAATTTTGTCACAAATTTATTTCTATAGAAAATTTTGTCAAAATTGTATTTCTATAGAAAATTTTGTCAAAATTTTATTTCTGTAGAAAATTTTGTCAAAATTTTATTTCTATAGAAAATATTGTCAACATTTTATTTCTATAGAAAATATTATCAAAATTTAATTTCTTTAGAAAATTTTGTCAACATTTTATTTATATAGAACATTTTTTGAAAATTTTATTTCTATAGAACATTTGTCAAAATTTTATTTCTATAGAACAATTTGTCAATTTTATTTCTGTGGAAAATTTTGTTAAAATTTTATTTCTATGGAAAATTTTGTCAAAATTTTATTTCTATAGAAAATTTTGTCAAAATTTTATGTCTATAGAAAATTTTGTCACAAATTTATTTCTATAGAAAATTTTGTCAAAATTGTATTTCTGTAGAAAATTTTGTCAAAATTTTATTTCTATAGAAAATATTGTCAACATTTTATTTCTATAGAAAATATTGTCAACATTTTGTTTCTATAGAAAATATTATCAAAATTTAATTTCTTTAGAAAATTTTGTCAACATTTTATTTTATAGAAAATTTTGTCAAAATTTTATTTCTATAGAAAATTTTGTCAAAATTTTATTTCTATAGAAAATTTTGTCAAAATTTTATTTCTATAGAAAATTTTGTCAAAATTTTATTTCTATAGAAAATTTTGTCAAAATTTTATTTCTATAGAAAATTTTGTCAAAAATTTATTTCTATTGAAAATTTTGTCAACATTTGATTTCTATAGAAAATTTTGTCAACATTTTATTTCTATAGAAAATTTTGTCAACATTTTATTTCTATAGAAAATTTTGTCAACATTTTATTTCTATAGAAAATTTTGTCAAAAATTTATTTCTATTGAAAATTTTGTCAACATTTTATTTCTATAGAAAATTTTGTCAACATTTTATTTCTATAGAAAATTTTGTCAAAATTTTATTTCTATAGAAAATTTTGTCAAAATTTATTTCTATAGAAAATTTTGTCAAAATTGTATTTCTATAGAAAATTTTGTCAAAATTTTATTTCTATAGAAAAGTTTGTCAACATTTTATTTCTATAGAAAATTTTGTCAAAATTTTATTTCTATAGAAAATTTTGTCAACATTTTATTTCTCTAGAAAATGTTAGGTTAGGTTAGGTGGCAGCCCGATGTATCAGGCTCACTTAGACTATTCAGTCCATTGTGATACCACATTGGTGAACTTCTCTCCTATCACTGAGTGCTGCCCGATTCCATGTTAAGCTCAATGACAAGGGACCTCCTTTTTATAGCCGAGTCCGAACGGCGTTCCACATTGCAGTGAAACCACTTAGAGAAGCTTTTAAACCCTCAGAAATGTCACCAGCATTACTGAGGTGGGGTAATCCACCGCTGAAAAACTTTTTGGTGTTCGGTCGAAGCAGGAATCGAACCCACGACCTTGTGTATGCAAGGCGGGCAGCTAACCATTGCACCACGTTGGCTCCCTTCTATAGAAAATATTGTCAACATTTTATTTATATAGAAAATATTGTCAAAATTTAATTTCTTTAGAAAATTTATTTCTATAGAAATTTTTTCAAAATTTTATTTCTATAAAATTTTTTGCAAAATTTTATTTCTATAGAAGATTTTGACCGAAGTTTATTTTTATAGAAAACTTTGTCAAAATTTTATTTCTATAGAAAATGTTGTCAAAATTTTATTTCTATAGAAAATTTTGTCAAAGTTTTTTTTTGTATAGAAAATTTTGTCAAAATTTTATTTCTATAGAAAATTTTGTCAAAGTTTTTTTTGTATAGAAAATTTTGTCAAAATTTTATTTCTATAGAAAACGTTGTCAAAATTTTATTTCGATAGAATATATTGTCAGCATTTTATTTCTATAGAAAATATTGTCAAAATTTATTTTCTTTAGAAAATTCTGTCAACATTTTATTTCTATAGAAATTTTTTCAAAATTTTATTTCTATAGAAAATTTTTGCAAAATTTTATTTCTATAGAAGATTTTCACCGAAGTTTATTTTTATAGAAAATTTGTCAAAATTTTATTTCTATAGAAAAAGTTGTCAAAGTTCTTTTTATGGAAAATTATGTCAAAATTTTATTTCTACAGAAATTTTTTTCAAAATTTTATTTCTATAGAAAATTTTGTCAACATTTTATTTCTATAGAAAAATTTGTCCAAATTTTATTTCTATAGTACATTTTGTCAAATTTTATTTCTACAGAAAATTTTGTCAAAATTATTTTTCTATTGTAAATTTTGTCAAAATGTTATTTCTGTAGAAAATTTTTTACACATTTTTTTATAACCACCACCATGACGGGGGTATAATAAGTTTATCAATCCGTTTGTAACACATCGAAATATCGATTTCCGACTATATTAAATATATATATTTTTGATCAAAGAGAAATTCTAAGACGATATAAGCATTTCCGTCTGGCCGTCTGTCTGTCTGTTGTAATCACGCTACAGTCTTCAATAATGGAGCTATCGTCCTGAAATTTGGCACAGGATCGTCTTTTGTCTGCACGCAGGCCAAGTTCGAAGATGGGCTATATCGGTACAGGTTTTTGATATAGCTTCCATATAAGCCGATCGACCGATTTGGGATCTTGGGCTTATAGAAACCGTACTAGAGGTATACTAGAGGTACACTAGAATCGAATTTGCCTGAAATTTGAAATCTAGAGGTGTTCTCGAACCGTTAAGAGGTGTGCCGAAAATGGCCCCCATATAGACCGATCTCCCGATTTTACTTCTTGGGCTTCTAGAATCTGTAGTTTTTATCCAATTTGTCTGAAATTGGACATCTAGAGGTATTCTAGGACCATAAAGAGGTGTGCCTAAAAAGTTGAGTACCGGTCCATGTTTTGATATAGCGCCCATATAGACCGATCTCACGATTTTACTTCTTGGGCTTCTAGAAACCGTAGCTTTTATCAAATTTTCCTAAAATTTGAGAACTAGAGGTATACTAGAACCATAAAGAGGTGTGCCGAAAATGGTGATTATCGGACCGTGTTTTGATATAGCCCCCATATAGACCGATCTCCCTATTTTACTTCGTAGGCTTCTAGAATCCGTAGTTTTCACCCAATTTGCCTAAAATTGGAAATCTGGAGATATACTAGAACCAAAAAGACCGATCTCTCGATTTTACTTCGTGTGCTTCTATAATCCGTATTTTTTATCTAATTTGCCTGAAATTGGATTTTTAGAGGTATTCTAGGACCATAAAGAGGTGTGCCGAATATATTGTGTATCGGTACAGTTTTTGATATATCCCTCTTATAAACCAGCCCTTCAATATGGGGTCTAGATTCTAAAACTACAATTGGATGCTGAATATTGCGTGTATCCCTCCATGTTTTTGGCATAGCCCCCATTAGATCGATAACCCGATATAGCTCCTAGGGTTTCTAGAAATTTTAAATTTTATCCAATTTGCCACAAATTGAAAATTTACTGGCATTTTAGACCCACAAAAATGTGTATATGATTTAGTTTTTTTTTCGGTACATTTGGTCCGATTTCAGATCGTGAAGGTACAGAAGGTGCACTGATCATGAATATTGCTTGAAACTGATTGTAAAATTTCCAGATTTTACTTCTCGTAATCATTTAAATAATTGGAATAAAACACTACAGATTTTAGATTTCAAATCAAGGCGTTATTTGATCATTTTCTTGCACACTTACGAGAGATGTTTATGATTCCTCTATAACTCAAACAAAAAATGGTTCTCATAAATCCAGGATATAACATAGTTTTCATAGGTAAAATCTTTACATTTATATTCGCGAAGCGTACTGGTTGAACTGATCTGCTTGGGAAAATATCTGTCATCAAACCCCCCTGCAATTTTCAAAGGAAACTATAATATTAGATTCATGGTGGTGGGTATTTAAGATTCGGCCCATCCGAACTTACTTCTGTATATACTTTTTATATAGAAAATTTTGTCAATTTTTTTTATGGAAAATAAATGTTGGCATAATTTTGTTTTTTGTATAGAAATTTTTGTCAAAATTGTATTTCTATTGAAAATTTTGTCAATATTTTATTTCTATAGAAAATTTTGTCAATATTTTATTTCTATAGAAAATTTTGTCAAAATTTTATTTCTATAGAAAATTCTGTTTAAATTTTATTCTATAGAACATTTTGTCAAAATTTTATTTCTATATAGAGAATTTTGTAAAAATTTTATTTCTATAGCGAAAATAAATATTTATTTCTGAATGCAATAATCAAAATGTTTTGTAAGCTTGTAAACAATAAAATAAACTGTCACTGGAATAAATTGTTTAGCTGTCAGATGAGCGGTTTAGAAATCTTAAGTGGGTTGTAATACATATCAGCTACAATGTACCTGTCATTCCTAATTTAAATATGTAACAATTGTACCTGATTAACTTAGTGTCAGCAACCATTTATTGTCAATAGAATTTCTTGGATGGGATTCATACACTGTTAGAAAAATATGCTTTTCATATGTTCCGATATAAACAAAATGTGTTTCGGGCACAATTTTTAAACACAATATATTTAAGTGCAAACATGTAATGTTCCTAAACTAACACTAAATGTTTGGGACACATATGTTAATATGTTAGAATATATTATGTTTGGGGCATGAATGTTTCATAAAAATAATATGTGTGAATGTAAACATATATAAATTTACAAATTTCGAGTAAACATATATATGTTGTGATATTTTATTCAGAGAGCGACAGAGAGAGAGAGAGAGTATAGAGAAAGAAATAGAGATGGAAATCGGGAGGGTTGACGAAAGATATCAACATAACACAGCGAGAGAATCAAAAGAGAGCAATTTCTGTGAAACTGCTTGTATGTTGTTTCGGAAAGTCTAAATATTATTTAATTTGAATACTCGTGTAAAGAGAATAGACATTCGGAAGCTTAATGCCCGCTTCCGAGTTCGAGTTTGCTAAAAAATTGAAAAAGGTTATTTTCTTTAAAATGAATTATTAAAGAAAAGTAAAAGGCAAAACAGTGTCATTTTAGAACGATAATGCCAACTTAATACCGGCCTTAAGGGTAAAAATGAAATTAAGTACAAAACACGATAAGTTTTAAATGCATTTAAAATTGTGTTAAATGCTAGTAAAAAACTGTTCACGGCTAACTAAATTTATGTGTATATTATAAAATTATTTATGTATGTTTATACTCGACTCCACGTTCTTCTTTTGTTAGAGTTTTTGAATTCCTTCCAACATTTCAAGCTTTTATACCAAAAACAGTTTTTTGCTACAAAATTGTTATTATTGCAATAAAAAAAAATTATCCAAAAGCTCAGTCCATTTCGTTTATATCAAGCACTGTTCTTTTCTGACTGTAAATCTTTAATAACACACATTTCGAAGTTTCATTGTAAAAATTTCATTTAATAATATAAAAATATAAATACAAAAATTAAAAAAAAAAAAAAAATTGGTGTTCGGTCGGAGTAGGGATTGAACCCAGGACCTTTTGCATGCAAGGCGGACATGCTAACCACTGCTCCACGTGGCCAACAAATATATGTTTCTGTTGAATAATGTTTTGTTTGCATCGGCTCGTGGGCGCTGCAAACTATGCTATATAAATGTAACTTATAACGATATTTGTCTATTGGTAACTATAACAGCTACGTAGCCCAGTGGTAGTGTGTTGGCTTACAAATTGCATGGTTCCCAGTTCGATTCTCAGTCCAGGCGAAAGGTAAAATTATAAAATTGAATAATTTCTTCAACATTATTTGGTATTACAGAAAAAGGTGCCAAGAACTAAAAAAATTCGTGGAAGTGAAAATTATGTGAGGGAATGAGCACAATCTTCTTTGGGGAAAATTCTTCCAAGCATATAATATTTTTGGGCTCAAAATGCTTCACAACATATATGTTCACATAAAACAAACATATTAATGTTTCGGCAGTATCCACTAATATATGTGCTTCCTGCAAAATATGTTTGGAACATATGTTAGAGAAGCGATTTTTTCTGAGGGTGTAGTGAACGCTACATAAGTGTCATGATTCTTTTTATGTGTGTAATATATTATTAAAATAGTGCAAGGTTGTCCACTGAAGTATAAATATTATGATTTATTTCCGAGGAATACCTAATTCTATCACTTTATACACTTTACCAAAAAAATAAGATTTTTAAGAAATAATAAGCCATAAATTGAAGTGTAAATCATAGCAATTTAAAATTTTATCAACTGAAATAAAATAATTGTTCTATCTTGACAAAAAAAGCTATGGTGTGTTTGCAAAATCATAATTAAATAGGAAATATTGCCATTGTAGCTTTTTAATCATTTTTTTTTCTACTATCTGTGGTTTTCGCACTACATCGAGGTGAATTGAAACTAGTACAAATTTTGCAAATTAAATAATATCTGTTGTATTACGTTTGTTTTTCTAAGGCATTTTGTTAGAGCTATTGTTAAGTTAATTTTATTTTTATTGTGTACAATTTCGTTATAACTACTGATTGTTTGGTTTACTATAGGTGACGATAATGGCTTCTACAATGTTATTATGGCCTATGCTCTCGTCTCATTCAGTCAGAATTAATTGTTTAATATCATCATCAATTGTTAATTTCTGTTGTTGTTTTTGTTTTTTCCTGCTACTGGTTTTTGTTGATGATGTTTCATCAAATCCAAATGTGAAATTAGTTTATATTTTGTTGAAAACTACCACAACCATTGAATGATGAGCTGCAAATTTCCCAACATGGAGCACGAGCTCCGACCACCATACTTGTTGGACCCATATGGGTTTTACTTTTGCCCCTAGATACTCATATATTATTTGAATAGGTTTTTTTTAGGGAATTTGTAGTGTTGAGTTTATCTAGGATTGTTTGTACTCTTAATAGTCACATTATCTTGGTTGATGTAATACTATTATGGTTGTAGTCGTTATTATTTTGTTATGGGCTATATGTCAGTAGTACCAGTATCTTTTTATTATTGTTATTATGTGAAATTAACCATCCGTTACCCAGTTTGTATAACAAATACAGCATCTAACCTTAATTTTGACGAGAATATATACATGGAAAAAAGTACACTATTTTATATGAAAAAATTAAGTACAATAATTGAACTAAATTGTACTCTACTTATTGAGATTTTTGAGTTTAAAACAAGGAAAATGTAGTGATCTGATATCCTTTTTAGTTGTCTTTTATGAAATTGCACCCTTTCGCAAAAGAAACAAGTATATACGGCCGTAAGTTCGACCAGGCCGAATCTTATGTACCCACCAGAGAACGGCTGCGATCTACCGCAACCGACCAGTGTATTTAGTAAACACCAACATTTGCAATCTTAAAACATCAATTGGAAAAAAAATTTTCAACCACCAATATCCAATGCAACCGCCCAGCGAACAATTACTTCCGAATTCGGACCGAATTCTGACAGAACGTCTGCTAAATCATCCGAGTCTGATTCCGAATTCGGTCCGAATTCGTTCGGAAAGTATAATGAGCGGTTGACAAGAATTCGGACCGAAATGTCTGAGGGAAATCGGAAGATTGTCCCGACATTCCGACAGAATTCGGATGGGCAATTCTGAGGGAAATCTGACTGTTTGACCGACATTTAGCAGAGCATCTCGGACAATTCTCGGACATTTTTCGCATTTGTATCAATGTAAAAGATCGCATGGTAATTGGTGTCTTACTCACTGCTACCGACATTTTGTGGGTAAGATTGCAATACGAAAAAAAAAACCACCGGTTGCAGTTCCCTGGTACCCACCACCATGGATTGCGTAGAAACTTCTACGAAAGACTGTCATCCACAATCGAATTACTTGGGTTGTGGTATCTTACAACTTCTTAACATCGTTTTCAAAATTGTGAGTTAGTCCATACGTGGTATATATTAGACAAAAAAGTTATGTATAGGTAAGTCTACAAATAATTACGAATCGACATGGAAATTGAAATATGTGTGTCGCTTATATGGGGGGCTATATAGAATTATGAACTTGATATGGACCAATTTTTGTGTGATTGGGGATCGATTTATCTGAGGGCTATACATATATAACTATAGACCGATATGGACCTAGTTAGACATGGTTGTTAACGGCCATATACTAGCACAATGTACCAAATTTCAACTCGTATGAAATTTGCTCCTCCAAAATGCTCCAAAATCAAATTTCGGGATCGGTTTATATGGGAGGCTATATATGATTATGGACTGATATGGACGACTTTTGCCATGGTTGTTAAATATCATATACTACCACCACGTACCAAATTTCAACCAGATCGGATGAATTTTGTTTCTCCAAAAGGCACAGGAGGTCAAATCTGGCGATCGGTTTATATGGGGGCTATATATAATTATGGACTGATATGAACCAATTCCTGCATGGTTGGTAGATACCATATACTAACATCACGTACCAAATTTCAACCGTATCGGATGAATTTTGAGCTTCCAAGGGGCTCCGGAGGTCAAATTTGGGGATCGGTTTATATGGGGCCTATACATAATTATTGACCGATGTGGACCAATTTTTGCATGGGTGTTTGAGGCCATATATTCACACCACGTACCAAATATCAACGGAATCAGATGAAGTTTGGTCTTCCAAGAGGCTCCGGAGGTCAAATCTGCTGATCGGTTTATATAGGGGCTATATATAATTATGGTCCGATGTTGACCAATTTTTGCATGGTCATTAGAAACCATATACTAACACCATATACCAAATTTCAGCCAGATCGGATTAAATTTGCTTCTCTTAGAGGCTCCGAAAGCCAAATCGGGGCACTGAAAAAAAAAATTGTCGCGAGGTCAAAGATTTCATGTCTTTAAAGTACGAATACAAATTTTGCTTAGCATAGAAGACGCATTTCTATAAAATAAAGTTATTTTCCTTGTCCAAAAGTAGATAAACGTTTCAATGAAGTCGTATTGTCCTTATAATTAAGTGATTTGACTTAAGAATGGGTATCTTAACATGAAAGAAAAAAATTATAAGCTAAGGTCAACTTGACTTTAATAATTCAGAAAAATTCTTTAAATTTTATGAAATTGTCTTTAAATTTGTTGTCTTTTTGCATCTTGACTACAAAGCAAAAAATCGTTCAAATATAGGACATGCTTTTGAAAACTTTATTTTAAAGAAGTTTTTTACATCAAACATAGCATAATTTCTACTGAAAGTCGAGTCCTAATTTGGAAAATAAAGTTGCCGTTAACTCGTTTTTAAAGGACTTTGATAGCATATGAAGAAAAAAAGGTGAGAAAGCGAAAAATTAAAATTTGCTTCCTAGAAGCAAGTACACAAAACCTAAATTTAAAAGAGAATTGTGTCTTAAAAATATCCTTACTTGTATTCTCCGCTTCTTTGGCTCGGAATCAATACCAAATTTTTTAAAGTAAAGATAAAATCTTTGGAACCGAATATGCTTTTTTTTCAGTGGGGATCGGTTTATATGGGGGCTATATATAATTATGGACCGATGTGGACCAATGTTTGCATTGTTGTTAGAGACTATATACTAACACCATGTACCAAATTTCAGCCGGATCGGATGAAATTTGCTTCTCTTAGAGGCTCCGCAAGCCAAATCGGGGGATCGGTTTATATGGGAGCTATATGTAATTATCGACCGATGTGGACCAATTTTTGCATGGTTGTTAGAGACCACATGCTAACACCATGTACCAGAATTTCACCACGACCCAGAATATATATACATTATGGGGTCTTAGAGCAATATTTCGATGTGTTACAAACGGAATGACAAAGTTAATATACCCCCATCCTATAGTGGCGCTAAATCATCACAACCACTGTATTCGGTTACCCCTGCGAAATTCCATACAAAATACGTTATTAAATTCGGCCCGGCCGAATCTCACTACCAAATATAATAGTTTCCCTTGAAAACCCATCATCGTAGCGATTAATTAAACCTATATAGGTGGATTTTATGACAAATATGTCAAAACGGTAATCTTCCCGAAGTTACATTTATAGTTTCTACGCGGATGAAAAAGACTGTTTTTCATATGTTTGGCTATAAACATTATATGTTTGGAACACATATTTTTAAACACAATATTTTTGAGTGCAAGCATATAATGTTCATAAACTAGCATAACATGTTTGGGACATATATGTTAATATGTTAGAACATATTATGTTTGGGACATAAAATGTTTGTAAATATAATATGCTTGGATGCAAACATATATTAACATATATGTGTTTAGTAGCTTGGAGCGCTATTTAACAGGGAGCGATATTGAATTAAGTTGGTGGTTGTTGCTTGTTATTACAAAATTAACATTTTATTTTTCCTTGGGCAATTGATCAGCTACTTCTTTGATCCTTACAAACTGTGTGGTCCGCTGCTCGAATCCCCGTCCGGCAAAAGGTAAAATTAAAAAAAAATCATACAATTGAATAATTTCTTCTACAATGTTTGTATTACAGAAAAAGGTGCTAAGAACTAAAAAATCTCGTGGAAGTGAGAAAGATGTGGGGGAATATACAATTGGGCAGAAACAAAATTTTGAGCATTCAGGTCGAAAACCTATGTTGTTAGCACCTATATTACCTGTTTATTTTCATAATTCATTATGATTGTAAATATATAAATAAATAAATAAAATTTTGAGCACAATATTGTTTGGGAGAATTTTTTTTAAGCATATAATATTTTTGGGTGCAAAATGCTTCCAAACATATTATATGTTCACATAATAACATATTGTTTTTTGGAAGACAACATTATTGAATTTGGATGCAAAAATACAAAATGTTTGGAACTTAGACTACCCAAACATATATTGTTTAGACCAATATGCTTTCAAACATATTATATATTGGAAGAGATCAAACATATAAATGTTTGGGCAATACCCAAAAATGTATATGCTTGAAGCAAAATATGTTTGGGAGTATATGTTACAGAAGCGATTTTTTGTGAGCGTGTACATATGGAGGCTACACTCAAAAAAAAGTTTACTTGGATTCAAAGATTTTGACCTTCCTTTAAGGATTTTGGCATTGATTCCGAGCCAAAGATCGGATTCTTTAAAATAAAGACATTTTTACGGACCTCCCTGGCATTAAATCGATCCCAGATTTAATTTAAAATTAAAATTAGATACAGATCTCATTCATCGAATTTTTATTCTCTGCCAATATATTAGTAAAGGTTTTCATGTACAAACAAATTCCAGTTTCAAAATCCAAATTATGCCGAGTACTTCAAAGTAAAAACTGGTTTCTTAATGCTAAAAAAAACTTTAAACCAAAGATGCAAATGCTTAAAATAAGTCTTAGCCTATATTTGAAGCGTTTTTATCTTAAATTTAAAAATTCAATATGTCAGTTGAGTTAAAGACGATTTCTTTAAATTTAAAATGGTTTTCTTTATTTTAAGGAACATTTGCCTTACTTCGAAGATCTACAACTTCAACAGAGGGACGCAAAATTTCAAGATTTGTGCCCCAAATTTAATGAAAATAATTTTTGATGCAAGGATTACAAACTTTCTTTTAATTAAAATGTCATTATTTTAAAGAATTTTGTCCTTAGCATTGCGTACATTTCGAGTCCTAAAATTTAAGTTGCATAATCTTCCATGTTAGGTCAATATTTTTTTCAGTGTACATCAGATTCTGGATTTATAAAAACCAGGTTTGTTTCAAATCATACGATTTATCTAAATCTAAATTCTATAGATGTAACACCTGAAGAATTTTTAGATTTGCAATTTCAGGCAAATCGCATGAAAATTTCGGTGTATAACTGTTCAAGGCATAGGTTTATATGGGAGCTATATCAAAAACTGGAGCGTTATATTCCGGCATTGAGAAGCCCAAGTAGTCAAATCAGGAAATCGATCTATATTAAGGCTATACCAAAACGTGGACCGATAAACATCATATCAAATAAATTTTAAGAATTTTTATGAATTTTAATGCATTCTAACGCTGGTCTAGAACGTTTTACATCAAATATTTTCTAAAACTTTTCAAGAATGGATTTATCATTTTTTTCGGCAAAATTTAAATATTTTGTATCATTTTATTAATTCTTAATTTAAACATTTTAAGTTTCCCATTAAAAATATGATAAAAGCGAGTTTTAAAAAATTGAACTTCCCGTGCAGTTAAAATAAAGAACATCTTTGGAAGAACATTTTTGGAAGTGCTTTTAAAGTTGTGCCTTTAGAAGAACTTCCAAAAGTTTTTGCTGGGACCCTGTTCCACAGTGTGGCGCAGGGTATAACAATCAAGTAATCCATATTTTTTTTAGTGTACCACTTTTTTTAATAAGTGTGGCACCTTTTATTGCAAATGATACTTATTGTACAATTTTGTAATACTCCCCATCAACAACACAAAACTAGATTACTATACAGGTCCATTATAAATCGAGGAACAACCATATACCTAATTTTACTGTAAAGTCAAACTTCGTACCGTAAAACTTGTGATAATTTTATAGCCGCATACTGTATGTAATTTGAAACTACCCAGTTGAACGTAGCAATTGTGTGTGTGTTTAATGGGTTCACTAAACTCCAGAATAGGATTAGATAAGAACAAGTCATAGGAATTTTACCTCTATCGTAATCATAGATTTAGCTTAGAGTATTATTTTTAATTCGTCGGAAAAATTGGCGGGCACACAACAGCATTTTAGTTGCCCCAAAAAAAAAAAACACTATTAATGCCATAAGCAAGTCTATCTGGCTGTCGAGTCTGACTGTCTACCATGGCGGTTGGAACACATGTTGTCTGTGTTGTTCCTGCTGGTTTTTGCAAAAAAAAATACAAACCAGCGAAAATAATATCTAAAGGGTGATTCTTTTAAGGTTAGGATTTTCATACATTAGTATTTGACAGATCACGTGGGATTTCAGACATGGTGTCAAAGAGAAAGATGTTCAGTATGCTTTGACATTTCATCATGAATAGACTTACTAACGAGCCACAACGTCGAATTTTCAGTGAATGGGCCCTAGAAAAGTTGGCAGAAAATCCGCTTTTTTATCGACAAATTTTGTTCAGCGATGAGGCTCATTTCTGGTTGAATGGCTACGTAAATAAGCAAAATTGCCGCATTTGGAGTGAAGAGCAACCAGAAGCCGTTCAAGAACTGCCCATGCATCCCGAAAAATGCACTGTTTGGTGTGGTTTGTACGCTGGTGGAATCATTGGACCGTATTTTTTCAAAGATGCTGTTGAACGCAACGTTACGGTGAATGGCGATCGCTATCGTTCGATGCTAACAAACTTTTTGTTGCCAAAAATGGAAGAACTGAACTTGGTTGACATGTGGTTTCAACAAGATGGCGCTACATGCCACACAGCTCGCGATTCTATGGCCATTTTGAGGGAAAACTTCGGAGAACAATTCATCTCAAGATATGGACCGGAAAGTTGACCACCAAGATCATGCGATTTGACGCCTTTAGACTATTTTTTGTGGGGCTACGTCAAGTCTAAAGTCTACAGAAATAAGCCAGCAACTATTCCAGCTTTGGAAGACAACATTTCCGAAGAAATTCGGGCTATTCCGGCCGAAATGCTCGAAAAAGTTGCCCAAAATTGGACTTTCCGAATGGACCACCTAAGACGCAGCCGCGGTCAACATTTAAATGAAATTATCTTCAAAAAGTAAATGTCATGGACCAATCTAACGTTTCAAATAAAGAACCGATGAGATTTTGCAAATGTTATGCGTTTTTTTTAAAAAAAAAAAGTTATCAAGCTCTTAACAAATCACCCTTTAGTTGTATGACTCTTAAATAGACTTTTCTACATATTTTGCGCCACTCGTACAGCTGTGAATTTAGCATATATTTAGATTGAATACAAGAAGCATACAATAGCCGCCATGGATCTGATGAAAGCGCATTAAACAGACAAATCATGAATGTATTAATGTGTTACTTACTTACCCCCCACCCCTCAGACTGCATCGTTAACATCAACTTCTGTTCAAACTTCCCATCCATTTCGCCTCAAAGCGTGTAACGCTTATTGAAATTTAAACAAGTTTATGCTTGTAAAGCGAAATTTCTAAAACATAAGATTCGAGTCATATAAACATCGGACAGGCAGAGGGACAGCCATCCAGACAAGAGAAATATTTAAACGATAAACATTAAATGTTAAAAGAAAAGTACAACTGAGTTTCTTTCTAATTAATTCAAAATACTTGAGCAGTTAATGTCATTGCACAGTGGGGTAAGTAGGGAAAAAAGTAATGGATTCACGATTTTGTTCGTCATTGAGGTTTGGTCAATGCACTAATCAAAATTGTTATTAAGTTTAATAGCCGATTTTTATTTCAGGCCCACGAATGTTTTCTCGACAGGGGTATGGCAACATTGTGGCGAAATCTGGGACATGTGATTTCATATAGTCTACACGGACGAAAAAGAATGTTTTTCATATGTTTCGGTGTAAAAATTATATGTTTGGAACTCACTTTTATTTTTAAGTGCAAGCATATAATGTTCATAAACTAGCATAACATGTTTTTAATATAATATCTGTGGATGCAAATATATATTAATTTAGAAATTGCCCATAAGCATATATGTGTTTAGAAAGAGTGACCGAGAGAGTATGCTGCAAGTAAAACAAGTATATACGGCCGTAAGTTCGGCCAGGCCGAAGCTTACCCTCCACCATGGATTGCGTAGAAACTTCTACTGAATCGAATTACTTGTGTTGCGTTAACACTTGCCGATGGCAAGGTATCTTAAAACTTCCCAATCACGTCTCCTAAATTGCAAGGTAGTCCATACGTGGTATATATTAAACTAAAAAAGTCCGAGTAAATACGTATATTATTAAGTTTGACAAAATTTTCTTTAGAAATAAAACTTTGACAAAAGTTTCTATAGAAATAAGATGTTGACAACATTTTCTATAGAAGTAAAATTTGGACAAAATTTTCTATAGAGATAAAATTTTGACAAAATTTTCTATAGAAATAAAATTTTGACAAAATTTTCTATAGAAATAAAATTTTGACAAAATTTTCTATAGAAATAAAATTTTGACAACATTTTCAATATAATTAAAATTTTGACAACATTCTCTACAGAATTAAAATGTTGACAACATTTTCTATAGAAATTAAATTTTGCCAAAATTTTCTATAGAAATAAAATTTGACAAAATTTTCTATAGGAATAAAATTTTTACAAAATTTTCTATAGGAATAAAATTTTGACAACATTTTCTATAGAAATAAAATTTTGGTAGATTATTTTTGGCTCGAGTGGCAACCATGATTATGAACCGATATGGACCAATTATTGTGTGATTGGGGATCGGCTATATATAACTATAGACCGATATGGACAAATTTTTGCATGGTTATTAGCGGCCATATACTAACACTACGTTCCAAATTTCAACCGGATCGGATGAATTTTGCTTCTCCAAGAGGCTCCGGAGGACAAATCTGGGGATCGGTTTATATGGGGGCTATATATAATTATGGACCGATATGGACCAATTCTTGCATGGTTGTAAGAGATCATATACTAACACCACGTATCAAATTTCAACCGGATCGGATGAATTTTGTTCCTGCTCCGGAGGTCAAATCTGGGTATCGGTTTATATAATTATGGACCGATATGGACCAATTTGTGCATGGTTGTTAGGGACCATATACTAACACTACGTTCCAAATTTCAACCGGATCAGATGAATTTTGCTTCTCCAAGAGGCTTCGAAGGACAAATCTGGGGATCGGTTTATATGTGGGCTATATATGTAATTATGGACCGATATGGACCAATTCTTGCATGGATTTAAGAGACCATATACTAACACCACGTATCAAATTTCAACCGGATCGGATGCATTTTGTTCCTGCAAGAGGCTTCGGAGGTCAAATCTGGGTATCGGTTTATATGGGGGGAGACCATATACTAACACCACGTACCAAATTTCAACCGGATCGCACGAATCGGGAATCGGTTTATATAGGGACTATATATAATTAAGGACCTATATGGACCAATTTTTGCATGGTTATTAGAGACCATATACCAAAACCATGTACCAAATTTCAGCCGGATCGGATGAAATTTGCTTCTTTTAGAGGATCCGCAAACCAAATCTGGGGATCGGTTTATATGGGGGCTATATATAATTATGGACCGATATGACCAATTTTTGCATGGTTTCTAGAGACCATGTTTATATGGGGGCTATACGGAAAAGTGAATCGATATGGCCCATTTGCAATACCATCCGACCTACATCAATAACAACTACTTGTGCCAAGTTTGAAGTCGATATCTTGTTTCGTTCGGAAGTTAGCGTGATTTCAATAGACGAACGGACGGACGGATATGCTTAGATCGACTCTGAATTTCACCACGACCCAGAATATATACACTTTATGGGGTCGTAGAGCAATATTTCGATGTGTTACAATCGGAATGACAAAGTTAATATACCCCCCCATCCTATGGTGGAGGGTATAAAAATGTAAGTAAACAACTGGCGCCTTAAAAATATATACACACTAACTGTATGCCTACCGTGGTGCAATGGTTAGCTGCCCGCCTTGCATACACAAGGTCGTGGGTTCGATTCCTGCTTCGAAAAGTTTTTCAGCGGTGGATTATCCCACTTCAGTAATGCTGGTGACATTTCTGAGGGTTTCAAAGCTTCTCTAAGTGGTTTCACTGCAATGTGGAACGCCATTCGGACTCGGCTATAAAAAGGAGGTCCCTTGTCATTGAGCTTAACATGGAATCGGGCAGCACTCAGTGATAACAGAGAAGTTCACCAATGTGGTATCACAATGGACTGAATAGTCTAAGTGAGCCTGATACATCAGGCTGCCACCTAACCTAACCTAACTGTATGCCTAAGGTGAAACATAATTATGTTTGAACAATACAACAAAAATTTGTTTTAAACCAATCCTGAAAATTTATATGCTTGAAGCATAATGAGTTTGGGAGTATATGTTACAGAAGCTATTTTTTTTTGAGGGTGCGGCTTGGAATGATTTGATAAGCACAAATTAAAATTTTGCAGTTGCAAACCGTTTTTTTTATTAATTTGTTTTTGTGTGTTCTTCGAAAACTTACGATAAGTCAAGGAAAATGTCATACAGGGTGGCTGATATATATTGCAACCAATTTCAGGTTGCTATAATTTCTAAACCGCTCGTCTGACATCTGGCAAATTTATTACAGTGACAGTTGATTTTATTTTCAAGATTGCAAAAACATGTTGATTTATTGCATTCTGAAATAAAGTCATTCACCGTGGAATCCAAGCGTCATAGTGTGACTAATTTATACTTGTGGGTTACAAGTGGCTATCATTAAAGGGTGATACGGTCAAAATTTGGTCAATATAAACTTGACGTATTTCTTTCAATTTTGCATTTAAAAAAACCTGAACACCCCTCATTTTGAAGGTGTGTGTGTAGAATGTTGCTCCTATTTTGATTTTGGAATTCACTCTTCAGTTGTCAAAATGCCGTCCAAGCAAGAAGAGCAGCGTATCAAAATTTTGCTCGCGCATCGCGAAAATCCGAGCTACTCGCACGCAAAGCTGGCAAAATCGCTAAAAGTTGCCAAATCAACCGTTACAAATGTATTTAAAGTGTTTGGGGTACGTTTGTCGACAGCCATGAAGTCTGGATCGGCGGGAAATCGAAAACCGGAAGCCGCTGAGACGACAAAGAGAGTTGCCGGTAGTTTCAAGCGAAACCCTAACCTCTCTCTCCGAGATGCCGCAAATAAGCTGGGTGTATCGTCTACAACCGTGCATCGAGCCAAAAAACGAGCCGGACTATCGACTTACAAGAAGGTAGTGACTCCAAATCGCGATGATAAACAAAATACGACGGCCAAAGCGCGATCCCGGAGGCTGTACACGACGATGCTGACGAAGTTTGACTACGTGCTATTGGACGACGAAACCTACGTCAAAGCCGACTACAAGCAGCTTCCGGGACAGGAGTTTTATACGGCAAAAGGAAGGGGAAAGGTAGCAGATATTTTCAAGCACATAAAACTGTCAAAGTTCGCAAAGAAATATCTGGTTTGGCAAGCCATCTGTACCTGTGGCTTGAAAAACAGCATTTTCATAGCTTCCGGGACTGTCAACCAAGAAATTTACGTGAAAGAGTGTTTGAATAAACGTCTGCTGCCTTTCCTGAAGAAACACGGTTGTTCCGTACTGTTTTGGTCGGATTTGGCATCTTGCCATTACGGTAAAAAGGCCATGGAGTGGTACGCCGTCAACAACGTGCAGGTGGTTCCCAAGGAGAAGAACCCTCCCAACACGCAAGAGCTCCGCCCAATTGAGAAATACTGGGCTATTGTCAAGCGGAACCTAAAGAAGACCAAAAAAACTACTAAGGACGAGCAGCAGTTCAAGGCAAACTGGCTTTCTGCGGCGAAGAAGGTGGACAAGGTGGCTGTACAAAATCTGATGGCAGGTGTCAAGCGTGAGGCCCGGCAATTCGGATTTGGAAAAGCGAAAGCCTAACTGAATATTTTTCCTGAATTTTATACTAATTGAACTTGAAAAAGAAATTCAATTTGATTTTTTAAATAAATTTTGACCGTATCACCCTTTAGAGCCCTCCAACATTTAAATGTGAATAAATCTTTTGTTTCTCGTACCATTGCTCGCTACTGTGATACTGGCAGTGGGGCTAGAGTCCAAAAAGTGGACCAAACAAAAACGCTAAAAACATCCGAAATTATCCGCGAGAACGGATGCAACTCATATTGCAAAATGAGTTTGGACTAAATCTGTTGAAGTTCCAATAAGTGCAAGAGCTCTCAAATGCACAATAAAAACGTTAGTCTGGTTTTCTCTGATGAAAAGCCACTCCGAATTGAGCAGTTAATGAACAAACAAAATGATTGGATTTACTTGTCACAGAGGTCAGCTGCAAATTTCCACCCTTGATTGACCATCAGAACTTGAGCGTAAACCGGTTATTCGCATGAACTGTCAATTTCAAGGATTAATTTTCAATGGTATAGCGAAAACATGGTTATTAGGTAATTTAGATCTAATTTGAAAAATTTCTAGAATTCTTTTCTTTAGAAAAAAAATACGCCACTTTTTGTGGCATTTGTTTTATATTTATATGGTTACCATAATTTTTTCAGAACGACAATTTTTCGTCGTCAAACAAAAAAACTAACCCACTGTATTAGATGTTAATGCAATGACAATAAAATAAACCGTAACACTAAACAAAACGACATCAGTACAATGTCGCCATAAAGAAATTATGTAAATGCGCATAAATTCCACGGGAATGTCAAAGTATGCTTCAACCAATCCATGAGGCAATAAAAAAAATTAAATTATTTGCAACTTAAACACGGTTCGTGATTTTCATTTAAGCTCAAAAAGACACTCTTAACTAACCCACCTCTTCATACTCATGCTGACTATGGGCAAATTTTTTTGTCACTTTACGAAAACAAAAAACTTAGAGTCATCCATGTGAGGCGCCTGGACCATCAATAATATAAAGAAATTTCTTTTTATAAGATTCGGTTTCGTTGTATTTCTTTTTCTATTTAACACTTTATAATTGTAAAGCAATTCAACTTTCTTCAAATACAAAACCAATTAAGATTTCATGGTAGATTTGCCATTTTGCCACATATGATCAGTTTTCGTTAATCGTTGTCAATTTGACAAAAATATCGAATTTTCGCAAATGGATAATTAAAGCAAACCATATCAATGTTAGCTTTTGATCATGTTTGCGTTCGTCTTGGATTGAACCATAGATTCTCCATGGTCGTTGTGGTATTAGTAGTTTCAATTTTATGTTTTATTGTACATATGTATTTGCAAAGGAAGCTTATCTGTCTGTCATGAGGGTTGAACGATAAGTTTGTACATCTAAAGTGTTTTAATTAGAAAGTTTTCACTTTCATGTGACAACTTTTAAAGAGATGAGGTAATTATCGAATACAAATGAATAACGGCACTAAATTAGATCAAGCTCGTATATCCTCCATTATAAAATTGTACCATAAGAAAGATTTCCCGGTTCCAAAAATTTTGTATTTACCTTAATGATATTAGTAATGATTCGAGCAACAGAAGCGGAGACTTGAAGTAAGGATAAATCTAAAACACAAATTGCTTTTAAATTAGAGTTTTACGTACTAGAAAACCAATTTGAATTTATTTCTTTTTTCTATAGGAACTTTTGTTCAAATTTTATTTCTATTAAAAAGTTTTAAAAATTCTATCTCTAGTAAAATATTATGAAAATTTTATTTCTATAGAAAAATTTGTCAAAATTTTATTTCTATAGAATATTTCGTCAAAATATTATTTCTCAAAAAGTTATTTCTATAGAAATTTTTCTCAAAATATTATTTCTATAGAAAGTTTTGTCAAAATTTTATTTTTATAGAAAATTTTGTCAAAATTTTATTCCTATAGAAAATTTTGTCAACATTTCATTTCTATATAATTATTTTCCAAAATTTTATTTCTAAATATAGAAATTTTTTTAAAATTTTTTATTTCCATAGAAAATTTTGTAAAAATTTATTTCCATAGAAAATTCTGTCCAAATTTACATCTATAGAAAATTTTGTCACAATTTACATCTATAAAAAATTTTGTCATAATTTATTTCTATAGAAAATTTTGTCAAAATTTTAGTTCTATAGAAAGTGTGGTCACAATTTTATTTCTATAAAAAATGTTGTCAAATTTTATTTCCATATAAAATTTAGTCAAAATTTTATTTCTATAGAAAAATTTGTCAAAATTTATTTCTATAGAAAATTTTGCCGAAATTTATTTCTATAGAAACTTTTATTTCTATAGAAATTTTAGTCAAAATTTTATTTCTATAGAAAATTTTGTCAAAATTTTATTTCTATAGATGATTTTGTCAAAAATTTTATTTCTATAGAACATTTTGTCAAAATTTTATTTCTACAGAATTTTTTTTCAAAATTTTATTTCTATAGAACAAATTGTCAAAATTTTATTTCTACAGAAAATTTTGTCAAAATTCTATGTCTATAGAAAATGTTGTCAAAATTTTATTTATATAGAAAATTGTCTCAAAATTTTATTTCTAAAGGAAATTTTTGTCAAAAATTTATTTCTATAGAAAAATTTGTCTAAATTTTATTTCTATAGAAAAAATTGTCAATATTTTATTTCTATAGAAAATTTTGTGAAAATTTTACTTCTATAGAAAAAATTTTAAAAATTTTATTTCCATAGAAAAGTTTTTCAAAATTTATTTCTATAGAAAATTTTGTCAAAATTTACATCTATAGAAAATTTTGTCAAAATTTTAGTTCCATAGAAAATTTGGTCAAAATTTATTATTTATTTTGTCATTATTTTATCTCTATAGAAAATTGTATTCCTATAGAAAATTTAGTCAAAATTTTATCTTTTTTATTTATTTTGTCATTATTTTATTTATTTTGTCAAAATTTTATTTCTATCGAAAATTTTGCAAAATGTTATCTCTGTAGAAAATTTTGCAAAAATTTTATCTCTATAGAAAATTTCGCTAAAATTTTATCTCTATAGAAAATTTCGCCAAAATCTTATCTGTATAGAAAATATCGCCAAATTTTATCTCTATAGAAAATTGTATTCCTATAGAAAATTTAGTCAAAATTTTATCTTTTTTATTTATTTTGTCATTATTTTATTTATTTTGTCAAAATTTTATTTCTATCGAAAATTTTGCAAAATGTTATCTCTGTAGAAAATTTTGCAAAAATTTTATCTCTATAGAAAATTTCGCCAAAATTTTATCTCTATAGAAAATTTCGCCAAAATTTTATCTCTATAGAAAATATCGCCAAATTTTATCTCTATAGAAAATTTTGTCAAAATTTTATTTTTATAGAAAATTTTGTCAAATTTTTTTTCTATAGAAAAGTTTATCAAAATTTTATTCCTATAGACAATTTTGTCAACATTTCATTTCTATACTTCTTTTCCAAAAATTTATTTCTATAGAAAGTTTTGTCAAAATTTTATTTCTTTATCAAATTAGGTAAAAATTTTGTTTATACAGAAAAGTTAATCAACATTTTATTACTATAGAAAATTTTGTTAACATTTTATTTCTATAGAAAATTTTGTCAAAATTTTATTTCTATAGAATATTTTGTCAAAATTTTATTTCTATAGAAAATTTTGTCAAAATTTTAACTTTATACAAAATTTTGTCAAAATTTTATTTCTATATCAAATTTTGTCAAAATTTTATTTCTATATCAAATTCTGTCAAAATTTTATTTCTATATCAAATTTTGTCAAAATTTTATTTCTATATCAAATTTTGTCAAAATTTTATTTCTATATCAAGTTTGGTAAAAATTTTGTTTATGTAGAAAATTTATTTCTATAGGAAATTTTATCAAAATGTTATTTCAATAGATTTTTTTTTTTTTCAAAATGTTATTTCTACAGATTTTTTTTTTTCAAAATTTTATTTCTATAGAAAATTTTGTGAAAATTTTATTTCTATAGAATATTTTGTCAAAATTTTATTTCTATAGAAAATTTTGTCAAAATTCTATTTATATAGAAAATTGTCTCAAAATTTTATTTCTAAAGAAAATTTTGTCAAAAATTTATTTCTAACAAAAATTTTTCAAAATTTTATTTCTATAGAAAAAATTGCCAAAATTTTATTTGTATAGAAAATTTTGTGAAAATTTTATTTCTATAGAAAAATTTTTAAAAATTTTATTTCCATAGAAAATTTTGTCAAAATTTATTTCTATAGAAAATTTTGTCAAAATTTACATCTATAGAAACTTTTGTCAAAATTATTTCTATAGAAAATTTTGTCAAAATTTTAGTTCCATAGAAAATTTGGTCAAAATTTATCTTTTTTTAATTTATTTTGTCATTATTTTACCTCTATAGAAAATTGTATTCCTATAGAAAATTTAGTCAAAATTTTATCTTATTTATTTATTTTGTCATTATTTTATTTATTTTGTCAAAATTTTATTTCTATCGAAAATTTTGCAAAATTTTATCTCTGTAGAAAATTTTGCAAAAATTTTATCTCTATAGAAAATTTCGCCAAAAGAAAATTTTGTCAAAATTTTATTTTTATAGAAAATTTTGTAAAAATGTCATTTCTATACAATTCTTTTCCAAAATTTTATTTCTATAGAAATATTTTTAAAAATTTTATTTCCATAGAAAATTTTGTCAAAATTTATTTCTATAGAAAATTTTGTCAAAATTTACATCTATAGAAAATGTTGTCAAAATTTATTTCTATAGAAAAGTTTATCAAAATTTTATTCCTATAGAAAATGTTGTCAACATTTCATTTCTATACAATTCTTTTCTAAAATTTTATTTCTATAGAAAATTTTGTCAAAATTTTATTTCTTTATCAAATTAGGTAAAAATTTTGTTTATGCAGAAAAGTTTATCAACATTTTATTTCTATAGAAAATTTTGTCAAAAATGTATTTCTATACAATTTTTTCAAAATTTTATTTCTATAGAAAATTGTCTCAAAATTTTATTTCTATAGAAAATTTTGTCAAAAGTTTATTTCTATAGAAAAATGTTTAAACATTTTATTTCCATAGAAAATTTGGTCAAAATTTCTATGGAAACTTTTGTCAAAAGTTTAGTTCTATAGAAAATTTGGTCAAAAATTTAGTTCTATAGAAAATTTGGTCAATATTTATCGTCTTTTATTTATTTTGTCAAAATTTTATTTCTATAAAAAATTTTGTCAAAATTTTATTTCTATCGAAAATTTTGTAAAATTTTATCTCTGTAGAAAATTTTGTCAAAATTTTATCTCTATAGGAAATTTCGCCAAAATTTTATCTCTATAGAAAATTTCGCCAAATTTTATTTCTTTATCAAATTAGGTAAAAATTTTGTTTATGCAGAAAAGTTTATCAACATTTTATTTCTATAGAAAATTTTGTCAAAATTTTATTTCTGTACAATTTTTTCAAAATTTTATTTCTATAGAAAATTGTCTCAAAATTTTATTTCTATAGAAAATTTTGTCAAAAGTTTATTTCTATAGAAAAATGTTTAAACATTTTATTTCCATAGAAAATTTGGTCAAAATTTCTATGGAAACTTTTGTCAAAAGTTTAGTTCTATAGAAAATTTGGTCAAAAATTTAGTTCTATAGAAAATTTGGTCAATATTTATCGTCTTTTATTTATTTTGTCAAAATTTTATTTCTATAAAAAATTTTGTCAAAATTTTATTTCTATCGAAAATTTTGTAAAATTTTATCTCTGTAGAAAATTTTGTCAAAATTTTATCTCTATAGGAAATTTCGCCAAAATTTTATCTCTATAGAAAATTTCGCCAAATTTTATTTCTTTATCAAATTAGGTAAAAATTTTGTTTATGCAGAAAAGTTTATCAACATTTTATTTCTATAGAAAATTTTGTCAAAATTTTATTTCTGTACAATTTTTTCAAAATTTTATTTCTATAGAAAATTGTCTCAAAATTTTATTTCTATAGAAAATTGTCTCAAAATTTTATTTCTATAGAAAATGTTGTCAAAAGTTTATTTCTATAGAAACATTTTTAAAAATTCTATTTCCATATAAAATTTTGTCAAAATTTCTATGGAAAATTTTGTCAAAAGTTTAGTGCTATAGAAAATTTGGCCAAAAGTTTAGTTCTATAGAAAAATTGGTCAAAATTGATCTTCTTTTATTTATTTTGTCATTATTTTATTTTGTCAAAAATTTATTTCTATAAAAAATTTGTCAAAATTTTATTTCTATCGAATATTTTGCAAAATTTTATTTCTATCGAAAATTTTGCAAAATTTTATCTCTGTAGGAAATGTTGTCAAAATTTTATCTCTATAGAAAATTTTGCCAAAATTTTATCTCTATAGAAATTTTTCCAAAATTTTATCGCTATAGAAAATTTTTCCAAAATTTTATCGCCATAGAAAATTTTGTAAAAATTTCATTTCGATACAATTTGAAAATGCGACCTATTTCCACCGATATATCCTTCATTTTCGAATTCAGCAGATGAAAATACACCAAAAAGTCACCTCTAATCAAAGGTACATCTTCAGTGTAAGCTAATGCAGTCGATCAATAGAATTTTTAAAAAACGACATAACTTGTGTATCTCTACTCATGAGCGCGATAAGCTTCCATATACGCAACTCTACCCATTTTGTTTTATTTAATCAATCTTCATAATTTAATTTTGCAAATAATTAAGAAGTAGTGGCAGTGGTTAGTAGGTCACCTCTATCGCCAACTCCATTATAAATCAAATTATATTTAATATAAATATATTCAACACCCCACCCCCCTTGTTTCATTCATAATTCCACTTATTTTTGGCTTATGATAACACAAAAATTACTCCCATCACTTTTGTTGTTTTTTTTTGGTATTGGATGGCTCCAGGTTTTATCTAAATAAATGTATCGTTAATCACCCATAGGCTCCATTTTTCCCCTCAATATTCCATCTTGGTCAGCGAACAATAGAAACAGTAAACAGTCATAAATGAAGAAAAACAAAATGGCCTCGAACCATGGGTCTAGCTTCAAAATGAAATCTATTCTTGGCTAGTGTATGCACCAGCAAATATCAAAATTTCCCATGGTCCTTAATACCAGGGGATAAATATGGATGGACGTTTGCAGATGCTCAGCTTGGCTAGGATGATACAACAAAGATGAGCTTATGATAACGTCAACAAATCTTGTCATGGTGGATTATATAGTCAGTTTAGCGCATTGGTTAGTGCTGACCCTTTAAGCCATGATAGCGATGATGGCGATGATGTATGCGGATTGTACGAGGCCGCATATAACAAATTATTAAATGAACGAGATCTTGGAACGAAAACGTAACCCTTCTCTCGATTTTGTAAGACCTAATATGAATGACGTGTAAACAATGTTCAGGTCATAAAGGTCATCTTACAATTACAATAATACAGAAGTACTGGGAAGATTTTATCTCAATGTTTTATTGAGAATGTGAGTTGGTATTGAAATAGCACTCAATTGATCTAGAGTTATGTGCATTTTGTCTATTTCGTTTATCAGACCTGTATCAGTACGCATTTTTTCTCTTTGAATAGGGTTCAATATTCTCACAAGGTACACAGATAAAAAATTGAGTTGAAGAAAAAAAATGTTAGAGAAAATGTTCTTTTTGGATCCAAAAGTGTTGCAAAATTGGCTCAGAAGCAATGGATTTTACATGAACTTGAACTAGGCCGAAAATAATCTTTTTAGACATCCGCTGAATTGATTGCGCATAAGATGTGATGCTACTTCAGTATTTCAGATTTCATTAAAAAGCAAGTAAGTAAAGTCTAAAGTCGGGCGGGGCCGACTATATTATACCCTGCACCACTTTGTAGATCAAAATTTTCGATACCATATCACATCCGTCAAATGTGTTGGGGGCTATATATAAAGGTTTGTCCCAAAAACATACATCTAAATATCGCTCGATCTGGACAGAATTTGATAGACTTCTATAAAATCTATAGACACAAAATTTAAGTCGGCTAATGCACTAGAACACAATGTTAGTAAAAAAATATGGGAAACATTTAAATCTGAAGCAATTTTAAGGAAACTTCGCAAAAGTTTATTTATGATTTATCGCTCGATATATATGTATTAGAAGTTTAGGAAAATTAGAGCCATTTTTACAACTTTTTGACTAAGCAGTGGCGATTTTACAAGGAAAATTTTGGTATTTTGGCCATTTTTGTCGAAATCAGAAAAACATATATATGGGAGCTATATCTAAATCTGAACCGATTTCAACCAAATTTGGCACGCATAGCTACAATGCTACTTCTACTCCCTGTGCAAAATTTTAACTAAATCGGAGTTAAAAATTGGCCTCTGTGGTCATACGAGTGTAAATCGGGCGAAAGCTATATATGGGAGATATATTTAAATCTGAACCGATTTCAACCAAATTTGGCACGCATAGCCACAATGTTATTTCTACTCCCTGTGCAAAATTTCAACTAAATCGGAGCAAAAAATTGGCCTCTGTGGTCATATGAGTGTAAATCGGGCGAAAGCTATATATGGGAGCTATATCTAAATCTGAACCGATTTCAATCAAATTTTGCACACTTAACTGCACTACTAATTGTACTCCTAGTGCAAAATTTCAAACAAATTGGGCCAAAACTCTGGCTTCTAGGACCATATTAGTCCATATCGGGCGAAAGATATATCAAAAATCTGGCTTCTGGGGCCATATAAGTTCATATCGGGCGAAAGATATATATGGGAGCTATATCTAAATCTGAATCGATTTCATTCAAATTGTGCACACTTGACTATACGACTAAGTGTTATGTTTGTACAAAATTTCAAGCAAATCGGTATAAAACACTGGCTGCTAGGTCCATATTAGTGCATATCGGGCGAAAGATAAATATGGGAGCTATATCTAAATCTGAACCGATTTCTTCCAAAATCAATAGGGTTCTATTCTGACCCAAATTAGGAAAATGTGCCAAATTTGAAGGCGATTGGACTTAAATTGCGACCTAGACTTTGATCACAAAAATGTGTTCACAGACAGACGGACGGACGGACAGACGGACATGGTTATATCGACTCAGGCACCCACCCTGAGCATTATTGCCAAAGACACCATGTGTCAATCTCGTCTCCTTCTGGGTGTTACAAACATATGCACTAACTTATAATACCCTGTTCCACAGTGTGGCGCAGGGTATAATAAGGAAACATTAAAACTTTTTTTAACGTTTTCGAGTTTAATCTCTACGTAAAAACGTTTTGTATGGTATTTGCAAATATTTTATGGCAAATTCCATGTCTGCGGAGAAATGGATCGATACCCTATTAAAATATGTCTTCAAAATTTACATCATTTTATTTGTCCTTACTTTTATACAATACTTACATTATATACAATAAAAAAATTAAGAAAATTTTAAATTATTTATTACGCAAAACAAGGGATTTTTATATATCACCTCAAATTAACTTCTTGAGAGAAGTAAATTTTAATTACAATGAATTTCTCTTATAAGAGCTATCTCAGTTTTGGTCAATGACATTGGCCTCAAACTTGTTTATAACAGCAAAAAATTATTACGAATGGCTTTTGACAAGAAGTAGTCATTACGGAAAGAAAGACAAACTGGCGCCCAACGTGAGACCATTTCATCGTTGTGAAGAGTTAGCTTAAACATGATATGTCTTTCAATGAAGTCGAATCGCGGTAAGGATTGTTTGCTTTTGGAAAGAGTTTAGACTCCGTTCTCATTTGTGGCGAAAAAAATTACATTGATTTTTTAAAAGACGTTTTGTATAGGTTTCCTGCTTCATTCTCTTATAAGAACTGTGTTAATATTTTTCTAAGTCTATGTAAAAGGCAAAAAATGACCACCACGCTAAGCAGGACTGAGGCCAGGAGACAACAATAAACAAAAGAAATGTGAACATATATCACAAAAGGAACCACCCTGGTGCAATGGTTAGCACACCCGGCTTGCATATATAGGGTCTAGGTTCTACCCCAGTTTCAGCCGAACATCAAACAGTTTTTAGCGGTGAATTATTGCCTCTCAGTAATGCTTGTGACAAGCTTCTCTAAGTGGTTTCCCAGCAATGTGGAACGCCGTTCGGAGGCCTGAAGTCCCAGCCAAAAATTTAATTTACTTTACATTTTACCCATAGTAGTGTCTGGTTCACTGTCACCAAATGACGCAAAATTGACGTGCTTTTGATTACAAATTTTCTTTTCGTGAGTGTGCGTGAGGGTGAGTCCTACCAAACTGCGTGAGTAAGATTTTTCCGTCGTGAGTGTGCGTGAGTAAAATATTAGTCACGTGCACAGCTCTACCTTGTACATCAAATGGTGCCCAACGTGTAGTCGATCAAATAGATTAAATGGCGCCCAACTTGGGACCATGTCTCCATGCGATGAGCTGTCCAATAAACGTTATTTCTTTCAGTGATGGATATGTCCTGACCTCAGAACAACTCAGCCACTGAAACATTCACTACTGGACGGAAACATTCACTTCACCTAACCTATAGTACATGTCGATGTGGGTCCATTATATAATACAGATTCGAGCTATATTTTGTTTGTGATAACTACACCTAACTTAGGTTATGATGTAGTGGCAACCTGATATGGGGCAAATCAAGAGAATACAGAGTATGGAGAACATGGATGGAAAATTAAGAAAGTAAAAAAAGGTACTTTTTTGAAAAAGTACTTTTCACTAAATTTTAACAAAAATTCCATTGGAATATTATTAGCAAGAGCTCCCTTAAATTGAATTTTAAAGAAAATAAAATTTTGTAAATTTTAAATATTTCCTTTTTGTAGTCTTTTATTCGCATACAAAGACTACCGTAGTATTGTAATCGCGGTTGCCACTACATATGGTACTACATAAATTTTCTGTGAATAAATAAAAATAAATTTTCTATGGAAATAAAAGTTTGATAAAATTTCCTATAGAAATAAAATTTTGACAAAATTGCCTATAGAAATAAAATTTTGACAAAATTTTCTGTAGAAATAAAATTTTGACAAAATTTTCTATAGAAATAAAATTTTGACAAATTTTTCTATAGAAATAAAATGTTAACAAAATTTTGAATAGAAATAAAATTTTGACAAAATCTTCTACAGAAATAAAATTTTGACAAAATTTTCTATAGAAATAAAATATTGACAAAATTTTCTATAGAAATAAAATTTTGACAAAATTTTCTATACAAATAAAATTTTGACAAAATTTTCTATAAAAATAAAAATTTGACAAAATTTTCTATAGAAATAAAATTTAGACAAACTTTTCTATAGAAATAAAAATTTAGACAAAATTTTATATAGAAATAAAATTTTGACAAATATTTCTATATAAATAAAATGTTGACAAAATTGTCTATAGAAATAAAATTTTGATAAAATGTTCTATAGAAATAAAATTTTAACAAAATTTTCTTTATTTTTGCAAAATAATTTTTTTTAAATTTCTCCAAATGTTGGTAGATTACTTTTGTCTCAAGTTTCGACCGTAACTGTAATGTTTTGCATTATTTTAGAACGCAATCGATAACTTGTTATCTAGATAGTGTTCGTGTGGTAGCGTAATATAGAATCACGTGCTTTTTCAACTAAAACATTATTGAAATTCAAGCAAATCGTATTTGTGACTATGGCTTTTAAAATATCGAGATTTTCTTCCCGCATGAACTTGTCTGTTTTGCCAAATTTGTAAAAGACTATTACAAATTTTGCAAAGACTTTCTCAAAATATTAAAATATTTTGTCAAAACTATTGTACCATATATCTGATATCGGCTCAAAAATGTCTACACAAAAGGTACTAAATCATTCGCGTGGGTACTACGGTACTGACCAGAGTGAAAAAGTATATAAAAAAGTACTATAGTACTGCATTTTCCATCCCTGATGGAGAAACATTCAGATCACTTGACAGTGACAATGCGAGGGTTGTGAGCCTGTGCTTAACCAAGACAAAGTATCAATTTTTTCTTCACCAAATTAGGCTCTTTTTTCAATTCATATAATTCATCAATGGCGCACCAAAAAACTATCCCATTTGGCTAAAATTTAGACTGTGCCGGACAGTAGTAAAATCTAAAGAATTTTCTTTGAATACATCTGACGATTTTATTTCTTCCTGTGCTAACATACCCTAACAAATGCACTTCAATATCAAATCGTGAACAAGGGACAGACAAATCACAACTTGTTTTAAGTATCGCATATAAATAAAACAAAGCCGTATTGTAATTAATTCATCGAATTGCTGGCCAAGAGGAAATATGTACAGTGGCTCACATTGAAAGTCGGGCAAACTATGTGAAAAAATTGTACACCTCACAAAAAAGTTTTTTTTGAACGTTTTCGGAAATAGTTTTTAAAATTAAATAAAGCATTTATTAAGGAATATAATAATGTAAAAAAGATCTACTCCAGTGTAGTTATAACAAGCTTAAAAACGAAATATTCAGAAAAACCTTAAAACTAGGCTCACAGCGAAAGTCGGGCAAACTCATAATTTTTATTTTGTATGCATTATTTAGTATTTTGTTGCATATCCTTTTTGAGTTTCGACATCTTTTAGTCTCTTTGGGATAGATTCAACCAATTTTTTACAGACATCAGGACTTATTTGGTCCCATTCTTCCTGTAATGCAGCTTTTAATTGATTTTTATTAGTGCACAGTCTATTTTGCATTCGGCGCCCAAGTTCATCCCACAAATGCTCAATTACATTAAGGTCAGGACTTTGAGCAGGGGTTTTAATTACCTTAGGACAATTATACAATAGCCAGGTTTTTGCTAT
This sequence comes from Haematobia irritans, assembly GCF_050003625.1. NCBI lineage: Eukaryota > Metazoa > Arthropoda > Insecta > Diptera > Muscidae > Haematobia > Haematobia irritans. The sequence goes on along the minus strand of NC_134399.1, from coordinate 199,381,659 downwards.
CAGCGATGTGTGTTTTGGGTCATTGTCCTGATAAAATTTAAAATTATCGGCAATACCCAACTTGCGTGCGCTTTCCTTAACATTTGCTTTCAAAATGTCGAGATAAATGTTTTTATCCATTATACCTTCTATAAAATGAAGGTTTCCGACACCTGAAGCTGACATGCAGCCCCACACCATCACTGATAAGCCTCCGTGCTTCACTGTCTTCTTAGTGTTCTTATGACAAAATTCTTCATTCCGCTTACGCCAAACATAACGACGACCATCGGAGCCAAACAAGTTAAATTTGTTCTCATCAGTAAAGAGGACCTGTAAAATATGAAAATACTAATGGAAATATTCGGCAATCATGTTTTACAAATTCTACCGTTCTCCAAAATGAAAAATCCTTCGAAATGTGCTCACGTGCGAATTCTAACCGATCTTTCCTATTTTTCTCACTTATGCATGGCTTTTTACGGGCTACTCTGCCATTTAAAATTTTTTTCCGTAGTACCCTTCGCACCGTTTCTGCATGTACTTCTATTCCAAAATTATTTTTGACGATTGTGGCAAGTTTTGGAGCGGAAATAAATGGATCCTTTTGTACTTCACGTACTATGAACTTTTCGTCTCTTGGACTGAGTTTCTTTTTTACTGCTGCACGTTGTTTGTTTGATATTCTTTCGTCTTCCTTATATCTTTTGATAATGTCATGGACTGTCGACTTGCCTTTGCTAACGATATTAGCAATTTCGCGCTCGGTCTTTCCTTCTAAATAATTATTAATAACAATTTTTCGTTCTTCCAATGTGGACTGTTTAATTCTACGCGACATTGTATTAAAAATTTGAGTAAATTTCGGAACTTTGTATTTGGACGGCGGCTTGAGATCAACTAATGATTTTCCAAACCAAAAATAATAAGTGATGCTCAAATATAACGGTAGAACATGTGCCATTTTCTTCGAATTTGCTTTGCCCGACTTTCGGTGTGAGTATATTTCTTAGTTTTTTTTCAAATAAGCTTTTGTAGTACATTTACAAACAAAAGTTACAGCGATATTTCAATTTAAGTTTGTTGTATACTAAGTAACATTATAAATGTTTGAAATGAATTTGAAAAAAAAGTGAATCAACATGTTTAAACTAGGTGATAACTTGTTTATAATAACTTGCCCGACTTTCGATGTGAGCCACTGTACGTAGGTTCTCAATGCTATAATGCAGCACATTGTGTGTTCAATGAAGAAAATCTGATGTAGAAGATACTTAAGTTTGGTGAGAAAAAAAATATACGATGAAGAGATTCTCTGGAAACTGGTACCTACCATACGTCAGGCGATAAAACGAAGATCAAGTGTGTTATTATTTTCACTGTTGCAAGATGTGATACTGGTTTCTTGGAATATTTGTTTTATTACTCTAGCTACTCTGATCTTCGTTGATAATATGGTATGCTGGGGCTGCAAAAGTTTTCTTCATCTTCTTGTTTGCCTGGTCAATGTGTTGATGTTATCCATATCCACTATAGTACTTGGTAATGCTAATAATAATGTCTGATGCAGAGCATCAACATTGTTATGCATGGACGCATCAATTTCTCATGAATTTCATAATACCAGTCAGTCAATATGCATGCACGATCGAAATTTTATGCATCTTGGAACTAAATTATATTAAAATCAACAACAACAACAACACCAACAATAGCAATACTAAATAATTTCACTTTTCACTGACTTTGTGACTGACATTACTTGAACTGAGTAAGCTCCATTGAGCTGACATTATTTGCGGCTGCTGTTGTCCATGTCCAGGTTTATATTACCTCTGATTTTTTTTATGTTGATCTTTTTTCTTTTCTTTTCTTGTGGAATGGTAGAAAAAGGCAGAAACTTTCTTTGAACAACGACTACAAACATGCCCTAAATTTAATAAATATTTTTATTTTTTCATTTAATTTCATTGCAAATCTCTCATCATAGCGGATGGCAAAAGAAATGAGTGTCATTTAATGACATATATTTAAACTAAGAAATGGTTTTAACTACTTCCCATTCCGTTTAATGTTGAGACTTCATAGTGGTCCACAATATTCCCTCATATAATGGGAAAATATGAAAATTGTTTAGGAATACAGCATGGGGGAATAAAATAGCACACGTAAGTTGATACAAATAGTCAGTTTACCTTAAATTGAATTGGTTTTTTCGGCCGTAACTATTTAAAGCAATATGGCAAATACCCAGTGGGAGACGAGATACAGAGTGACTGATATGTATTGTAACCATCAGATATGTATAGCAACTTCAGGTTGCTATCATTCAGTGGCAATATATTTTATTATTTAAAAGCTTACAAAATTTTTGATCTAATTTGATCATTTTGATCAAATGCATTCAGAAATAAATTTATTCGTGATAGAAATCAAACGTGATAGTATAATTGCTTTATATTTGACATGAAAACCACAAGTGGATAGCGTTAGGGTCCTCCAGCATTTATTTATTTTGTTTCTAGCACGTATTACCGTTACCGTGACACTGGCAGATTTGCATAGAGTGCAAAATGTGGACGAAAAAATTATAACCTACTCGGAAATTATTCGAAATGTTAGGGCCAGATTTATTCGAAATCCACGCTGCAGTGCTAGAAAAGTTACTCGTGGGCTGAACAAAAAACACGAGCTTGAACTAAATCCATTGAAGTTCCATAAATTGTAGGAGCTCACCGATGCATAAAACAAAGACTTGAAAGAGCCAAGAAGCTGCTTCGCTTCCAGGAAAGTGAACATCTGCTGTATTTGGTTTTCTTCAAATAAAAGCCATTCCAAATTTTGGTAGTTTCTGAGCAAATAAAACGATCGCACTTACTTGCCAAACAGGTAAGTTTACATCTTCGATTGGCCACTAAAGCGCCGACGATGGTAATGGTGTGGGCTCCCACAATGGTCGATGGTCGCATCTATTTATCGTCAAAATTTGCTACTGGAGCATTTTGGTACTAAATAAACCTACTAAAGTCGAGAATGAACCAAAATAGCGCAGAGTCACAAAAGTAGCTAATTCGTACAAATCTAAAATAACACTAAAATGTTATGGTATTTTGCTTTAAAAAAATATAGTGCTTTACTTTGTTGCTTTTCAATCAGCCAACCTGTATATGAAGTGCCACCCAACGTGTAGTCGGTCACACGCACAGAAAAGCCATGTTTGGACATGGTTGCCGCATCCATTTAATGTTTATCTGGAGCATGTAATTGCCGCGAAAACCATGTATTTTGTCTTTGCAAAAATAGTTTTCGAGCGGAGAAATATTTATGGTGGCAATAAGCATTTGAATGGTTCTCAAATACCGCAAAAATGTTCTATCATTTAAATGATAGAATTTGAGACCATTAAATGGTCGGGAAAATCATGTATCTGACCATTCAATTTTTTTTTTCTTTTTTACAGAGAAAATGTATTTTTATAGGTTAAGTATAGACATGTCTAGAACCATTACATGACCATAAAGACCATTTACATTTTTTTCGTGACCATTTAATTTTTTAACTTGTTTGCAGCGAAAAGAATTTTATAAAAACATTGAGCAGGTACACACGATTTTCATTTTGCGCGTCAGTCGTGTGTTGATTGTTTCTTGGAATGGATGGAGAATACGGATTTACTGTGTTTTGTGTTAATTTATTTATTCAGAAGTGGCACGTGGTAATTGAAAAAATGTACCTGTTTTTTGTTCTGCATTTTGCTACATGGTATCATTTTTTTTTATTTGCAGTTACACGATGTCTGCGTTTGTACATTTGATGGGCACGAAGTAAATATGGAATAATTACTTATTGTTGAAATTGAAATAAAATAGAGTGTGTAAAAATATATGATGTTTGCTTGAACGGCATTATAAATACAAATAAACAATGAATTAGTTTATAAATAAATAAAAACAAACAAATAAAGTTAATTTTGTGTTTTCTTTTCTCAAATGGCGTCCTTTTTTCGACGATGAAAAAAGTTTTTTCATAAAGATCAAAACATTTAAGGGTGTGACCATGTTCTTTTAACTAGGAGAAAAACATTTTTAATGAATACCATAACATTTTAAATCGTGACCATTGTCTTTTCATTCAAACAAAATTCTTTTTATCAATATAATAACATTTTAGATGAGGACAATTACATTTTTCTTAGAACCATGTTCACTGAGCCAACATGGTTGCAGGTTAAAATATTACATGGTCGCCGCAAAAATAGCTCCTATCATATTATTTTGCTCTTCGAATATGATTGTGACAATCATGTTTCTTCTCTGCGTGCACTTATATTAAATGGCGCCCAACATGGGGCCATGTTTCCATACCGCCGGGGCATTTTGGAGAGTAAGGTTGGCATCAAAAAATTCCAAAGTGTCGATCTCATCTCAAGGCGATGCTTTGCCGTTAATGGGCTAAAAACTCAGAGTCGCCGTCGTTTAGAGTGTGATGGTTTTGTCGGCTGTTCCAAGGCCTTAACTCGTGCCAAAGGTAGCCAATTCTAACAAATCTAAACTGATTCCAAAATTTGAAAATATTTTCGACATTTTTTGCTTTTGCGCAATAAAATTAAAAAAAATTAATATTTAGCAATTTAAAATATAGCACATTGCGTATCAACAACCCTGTAGTCACGTTGCGTCTTTGATACCTATTGCCATAGACTCACAGTTTTAGTCTAACCGGCTAGAAATTTGGCGCAAATCAATTTTTTGGGTGAGAATCGATTCTTATTGAGTTTGGTAGAAATCGATTCAGATTTAGATATAACTCCCATATACATTTTTCCTCCATATAAATATTCCTCTACAACTAAGAAGTACCTCATAAATTTTCTATAAGAATAACATTTTGACAAATTTTTCTATAGAAATAAAATTTTAACAAAATTTTCTATAGAAATAAAATGTTGACAAAATTTTCTTTAGAGACACAATTTTGACAAAATTTTCTACAGCTAATAAAATTTTGGCAAAATTTTCTATAGCAAATAAAATTTTTACAAAATTTTCTATAGAAATAAAATGTTGACAAAATTTTCTATAGGAATAAAATATTCACAAAATTTTCTATAGAAATGAAATTTTGACAAAATTTTCCGTATAAAAAATAAAAATTTTGACGTATAAAAAATAAAAATGTTGACGTATAAAAAGTAAAAATTTTGATAAAATAAACATTTTGACAAAATAAAAATTTTGACAAAATTTTCTATAGAAATAAAATTTTGTCAAAATTTTCTATAGAAATAAAATTTTCCATACAAAAAATAAAAATTTTCTATAGAAATAAAATTTTGCCAACATTTGCTATAGGAATAAAATTTTGACAACAGTACAGTAATAAAATATTGTACTACAGTAATAAAATATTGACAAAATTTATATAGAAATGAAATCTTGGCAACATTTTCCATAGAGATCAAATTTTAACAAAATTTTCTATAGCAAAAAAAATTTTGACAAAATTTTTTATAGAAATCAAATTTTGGCAAAATTTTCTATAGAAATCAAATTATAATAAAATTTTCTACAGAAATCAAATTATAATAAAATTTTCTATAGAAATAAAATTTTGAAAAAATTTTCTATAAATATCAAATTACAATAAATTTTCTATAGAAATAAAACTTTGAAAAAATTTTCTATATATATCAAATTATAATAAAATTTTCTATAGAAATAAAATGTTGCCAAAAAATCAAATTATAATAAAATTTTCTAAAGAAATAAAATGTTGACAAAATTTTCTATAGAAATAAAATTTTGAAAAAATTTTCTGTGTGGATAAAATGTTGACAAAATCTTCTATAGAAATAAAATTTTGAAAAAAAAAAATTCTATGGAAATAAAATTTTGACCAAATATTCTATAGAAATAACATTTTGATGAAATTCTCTACAGAAATAAAATTTTGACATTTTCAAAATTTACAAAATTTTCTATAGAAATAAAATATTGACAAAAATTTCTATAGTAGAAAAATTTTGACAAAAATGTCTACAGAAACAAATTTTTACTAAATTTTCTATAGAAATAAATTTTGTCAAAATTTTCTATAGAAAGAAATTTTGACAAAATTTCTTTAGAAATAAAATTTTGACAAAATTTTCTATAGAAATAAAATTTTGACAAAATTTCATAATGAAATAAAATTTTGTCAAAATTTTTTACAGAAATAAAATAAAAATAAAAAAATAAAAAAAAAATAAAATTTTGACAACATTTTCTATAAAAATAAAATTTTGACAAAATTTTCTATAAAAAAACTTTGACAAAATTTTTATACAAATAAAATGTTGATGAAATTTTCTATGGAAATAAAATTTTGACAAAATTTTCTATAGACATAAAATTTTGACAAAATGTTCTAAAGGAAATACAATTTTGACAAAATGGTCTAAAGGAAATAAAATTTTGACAAATTTTTCTATAGAAATAAAAATTTGACAAAACTTTCTTTAGAAATGGCTCAAGTGGCAACCGTGGCCAAGTTTTTATGTCCTAAACTTTTTTTGACAAAAATTTTTATAAAAATAAAATGTTGATGAAATTTTCTATGGAAATAAAATTTTGACAAAATTTTCTATAGAAATAAAGTTTTGACAAAATGTTCTACAGGAAATAAAATTTTGACAAATTTTTCTATAGAAATAAAAATTTGACAAAATTTTCTTTAGAAATGGCTCGAGTGGCAACCGTGGCAGGTGCCAAGTTTTTATGTCTTAAACTTTTCTACTGTTTTCTTGAAGACACTTATGAGTTGTACATTTGAGGTGTGAAGGGGTTGGTTACAAGTTTTATGGTTACACTTTGGGGCAATACTGACTACTCCTACACAGAATGGATACCATGATATACAAGCATTGATATGGCCAAACAGGTTGTTTTCCCAGTTTTATTGTAATTGCTTCTACAAATTTAATTTATTATAATCACAAAATATTAATATTCCCTCTAATGCAACCGTATGCTATTTTATTAAACACAAGTGTTACATCTTATTAATGTAGTAGCTACCGATTAAACATGTTTGACATTAAAACTCCAAAGGTTTATGTCCGATCCTCATTATTATCAACATCATCATCTGTGTTCTTCATGAGCACAGTGTGAAAGTTTCACGATTATTTTATATTACTCATATTAAATTAAAAAAAAACAACAACAAATACATACTCTCTCACATGTAAATATAGGTGGACCAGTCCATGTGTGTTGATGGGATGTACGTCTATACTTTCACATACAAACTAAGCATTAATTCGAAAATAGGAGGAGAACATAGAGAATGTTGATAATGTGAACGTGACATTTCAAAAAAATATCCAAGGAAGTGATGTTGGCATGTCTGATGTAAATTTTTAATTAATTAACTTACCGTTAAGCTTGTAAGTTGCTGAAAATATAAGAAGAGAAAAAAACAGAATCTTTGTTAAATACTATGTAAATTAAAATATTTATTTACGTGATATTATAGATTTCGTAACCTAAATTTTAGGATGCGTAATTCAAGAACAAATTTCTTTAAAATAATGAAATGTTAATTAAAATAAAGTTAATAATGTTTGCTACAAAATTTTTTTCATTAAATTTAAAACCGTATGTCTTTGAATTACGACAAATTTTCCTAAAGTGCTAAAAAGCACATTTTTGATTTAAAGAAATCGTCCTTAAATTGAGTGAAATATTAAATCTTTAGATTTAAGATAAAAACGTTTCAAATATAGGGTAAGACTTATTTGAACTTTCAGTGTCTTAGTGATTTGTTTGTAATAATAACGTAAAAATTAAATACCATTGAGATGCTCACTTTGCAAACGTTCACCGAATATCCTTATGGATTTAGAATAAATCAATATTTAAAAAAGGGATCAATTTAACTGATTTGACTTTCTGAGGTAAGAGGACATCCCCGGATGTCCATCCGTTGGTCTTTTGCGCCTGGGCCATTTTCCAGAGTAAGATTGATACTAAAAAATACCATAATTTCAATAAGGCGCTAGTTGAGAATGGGCCAAATTACAGAAGACGCATGCAGTGTGTGATTTCTTTGTCGGCAGTTTGAACGCCATAATTCGTACCAAACGTAGCCAATTCGAATAAATCTAAACTAATTTTAATAAATGATGTTATTTCCGACATGTTTTGTTTTCAAACAATAAAATTTAAAATAGAGAACAAAAAACAAGTATTTACGGCCGAATCCACCATGGATTCCGCACAAAGTTCTACTAAAGACAGTCATCTTCAATCGAATTACCTGGGTTGTGGTAACCAGGGCTTTGGAGTCGGAGTCTTGGAATCGGAGTCGGAACGGTTGCCATTCGTGCCAAAAATAATCTACCAAAATTTTAACAAAAATCTACCAAACTTAAAAAAAATCTTATTTGAAAAATTTTTATCAAATTTTTGTGGTTATTAAAAAAAACCTTTTATTTCAGTATTTGCAATATAATATATTATGATCTCTCCTATTAGCGACATTTTTTTTAATATATCGAATTGTTTCGAATAGTTTAAACGATTTAGCTTGCACTTAATTACAATTAACTTTGACGAAATGCACCAACACGAAAATTAAAATTTTTGATGATATTGAATATATAAACATTTTTTGTCAAAATTTTATTTCTATAGAAAATTTTAGTTCTACAGAAAATTTTGTCAAAATTTTAATTCTACATAATATTTTGTCAAAATGTTATTTCTATAGAAAATTTTGTCAAAATTGTATTTCTATACAAAATTTTGTCAAAATGTTAATTCTATAGAAAATCTTTTCAAAATTTTATTTCTGTAAAAAATTTTCTAAACATTTTATTTCTATCAAAAATTTTATTTCTGTAGAGATTTTTACCAACATTTTATTTCTATAGAAAACTTTGTCAACATTTTATTTCTATAGAAAGTCTTTTCAAAATTTTACTTCTATAGAAAATGTTGTCAAAATTTTAATTCTATAGAAATTTTTGCCAAAATTTTATTTCTATAGAAATGTTTGCCAACATTTTATTTCTACCACACTAAAATTTTTTATTTTTATCATTTTTATCAAATTTTAGTGGTTATTAAAAAAAACTTTTTATTTCAGTATTTGCAATATAATATAATCATAATTATTATGATCTCTCCTATTAACGACAATTTTTTTTAATATGTCGAATTGTTTCGAATAGTTTTAACGATTTAGCTTACACTTAATTACAATTAACTTTAACGAAATGCACCAACACGAAAAATAAAATTTTTGAATATATTGAATATATAAAAAAATTGTCAAAAATTTTATTTCTATAGGAAATTTTGTCAAAATTTTGTTTCTATAGAAAATTTTGTCAAAATTTTATTTCTACAGAAAATTTTGTCAAAATTTTATTTCTATAGAAAATTTTGTTAAAATTTTAATTCTATAGAAAATTTTGTCAAAATTTTAATTTTGTAGAAAATGTTTTCGAAATTTTGTCAACATTTTATTTCTGTAAAAAATTTTGTAAAAATTTTATTTCTATAGAAAAATTTATCAAAATGTTATTTCTATAAAAATTTTTGCCAAAATTTTATTTCTACCACACTAAAAAATTTTATTTTGATCATTTTTATCAAATTTTTGTGGTTATTAAAAAAAAAAACTTTTTATTTCAGTATTTGCAATATAATATAACTAAAATAAACTATTTTCAAAATTTTGTCAAAATTTTATTTCTGTAAAAAATTTTGTAAAAATTTTATTTCTATAGAAAATTTTATCAAAATTTTATTTCCATAGAAAATTTTGGCAAAATTTTATTTCTATAGAAATTTTTGCCAACATTTTATTTCTATAGAAAATTTTGTCAACATTTTATTTCTATAGAAAATCTTTTCAAAATTTTAATTCTATAGAAAATTTTGCCAAAATTTTATTTCTATAGAAAATTTTGTCAAAATTTTATTTCTATAGAAAATCTTTTCAAAATTTTGTCAAAATTTTATTTCTATAACAAATTTTGACAAAATTTTATTTCTATAGAAAATTTTAATTCTACAGAAAATTTTGTTAAAATTTTAATTCTACAGAAAATTTTGTCACAATTTTATTTCTATAGAAAATTTTCTCAAATTTTTAATTCTACAGAAAATTTTGTAAAAATTTTATTTCTATAGAAAATTTTGTTAAAATTTTAATTCTATAGAAAATTTTGTCAAAATTTTAATTCTGTAGAAAATGTTTTCGAAATTTTGTCAACATTTTATTTCTGTAAAAAATTTTGTAAAAATTTTATTTCTATAGAAAAATTTATCAAAATGTTATTTCTATAAAATTTTTGCCAAAATTTTATTTCTACCACACTAAACAATTTTATTTTGATCATTTTTATCAAATTTTTGTGATTATTAAAAAAAAAACTTTTTATTTCAGTATTTGCAATATAATATAATCATAATTATTATGATCTCTCCTATTACCGACAATTTTTTTAATATGTCGAATTGTTTCGAATAGTTTTATTGATTTAGCTTGCAATCAATTACAATTAACTTTGACGAAATGCACCAACACGAAAAATAAAATTTTTGAAGATATTGAATATATAAACAAAATGTCAAAATTTTATTTCTATAGAAAATGTTGTCAAAATATTAATTTTACAGAAAATTTTGTCAAAATATTAATTTTACAGAAAATTTTGTCAAAATTTTATTTCTATAGAAAATTTTGTCAAAATTTTATTTCTATAGAAAATTTTGTCAAAATTTTATTTCTATAGAAAATTTTGTCAAGATTTTATTTCTATAGAAAATTTTGTCAACCTTTTATTTCTATACGAAATTTTGTCAAAATTTTATTTCTATAGAAAATTTTGTCAAAATTTTATTTCTATAGAAAATTTTGTCAAAATTTTATTTCTATAGAAAATCTTTTCAAAATTTTGTAAAAATGTTATTTCTATGGAAAATTTTATCAAAATTTTATTTCTACAGAAAATTTTATCAAAATTTTATTTCTACAGAAAATTTTGCCAAAATTTTATTTTATAGAAAATTTTGTAAATTTTTTTTACAGAAAATTTTGTCAAAATTTTATTTCTATAGAAAGTCTTTTCAAAATTTTATTTCTATAGAAAATTTTTTTTCAAAATTTTATTTCTATAGAAATTTTTTCAAAATTTTATGTATATAGAAAATTTTGTCAAAATATTAATATTACAGAAAATTTTGTCAAAATTTTATTTCTATAGAAAATTTTGTCAAAATTTTATTTCTATAGAAATGTTTGCCAAAATTTTATTTTGGAATGTCACTACGCTTTGGGCTAAAATACAATGAGGAAAAAAAGTAGTGGAACACCAAGGCAACATATTTTTTGCGAATCGAAAACGCCGCTAGATCTTACAAACGCCAACGGAATGCATAGTCAATAATGTCTTGTCCACTCTAAAATTTTTTTTCCCGCAAATATATTATTATTTGAGACCCCAGAAATTGTTCTAGACGAGCGCAATTAGAAATATTAATGTCTCACCTGTATCTAGCTCCTATTATAAAAACAAAGCACTTGTGAAGATTTCAATTTTTTTCCTCCCCTTCAAATTGCAAGTTGCGCTGTTATGGAGACAATTGTTTACATTTTTTGTACAACAACAAACAATGGATCGACCATAGAGACGACAATGCGCATCAGTAACCACAAACCTTACACATATAACGCTCATTTATGTTCAACTATGAACATTGTGTTTTTTGTTTTCATTCAGCTTTAGAGGATATCATGCAACTTAAATTTTGCTAAATGCAAGTGGATCTACTATATGGAAACATCTAAACAAACCCTACACCGAAAGAATTCTCTTCGTTAATTTTACGAAGAATTCTTCATTAACTATTCTTCCTGAATTCTTCATTAAAATAACGAAATTTTCATTCATTTTCGTAAATTTTACGAAGAACATTTTACGAATATACGAAACTTCTACGAAACATTCTACATTAACTTTTCTTCGTAAAAAGTTCGTACTTTTAACGAAACTTTCTTCACATTTCATGAATTTTGTGAAGAAGTTTTTACGAATTCATTCTGCGTTTTTTTTTTTACGAAACATTCTGCGTTAAAATTTCTTCATAAAAAGCACGAAACATTTTCTTTGAAATAACGAAGAAGTTTCATTGAAGTTGTAAAATTTCCGTTCGCGGCATTAAATTGTCTTTTATAGTGTGCTTGAGTGTATTCCTTTATTCTATTTTTTATGCAAGTCTATGTTACTTCTCATTTGGATGATAGCGCGCTATGAATAAAAGTGAAGCAATAAAACTAAAAATTATTCAAAAACTTAAGATGTAAAGTAGTGATGTCATTTTTCACACTTGCAACTACAACCAAATGCACTTTCGACTATAAATTTTTTTTCTAAAAGTTCGAACATTTTTCAGAAAAAAGTACGAAAGTTTTTCATAAAAAGTACCAACATTTTTCATAATAACTACGAAAATTTTTCATAAAAAGTACGAAAGATTTTCATAAAAAGAACGAAATAAAAAGTACGAAGATTTTTCATAAAAAGTACGAAGATTCTTCATAAAAAGTACGAATTTTTTTCTTGCAAACTACGAAAATTTTGGAAGAACTTTTCTTCGTAAAAAGTACGAAATATTTCGTACTTTTAATGAAAAGTTTCTTTGGTTGTAAAACAATGACAAATTTCGTACTTTTAACGAAATTTTTCGTTCTTTTTACGAAGAAAATTCTTTCGGTGTATGCACAACAAATGGTGGGAATTTAAATGGAAGTTATTTAACGGCTGCTGTCATAGGAACAGAGTTGGGGGAATATAAGTTTGTTTGGACGGTAGCACTTTTGGTGCAGTAATTGCAGTTGCAGCTTAAAACGCGAGTTACCTATATGTGGGTGTGTGTGTATGTGTGTGTGAGAGAGGGGGAATACCAAAATAAAGTTCAATAACATAAAGACATGCAACAGTCAGTATTCATACAATGTTCCAAGTTTCATTGAGGCCCCATTATGAGACATCCAAATTCAAAACAAACCAAAATACTTAACAAACGATTGAAATGAACTTTTGGGCCAACAGCACCACCGCCTCCACTGGTGGTGGTGGTTCAGTCACCAACAGCAACAGCCATAGGTCTGGCAAGGTGTTTGGCCCGGCAAAACACCACATACGTCATTATCTAACATGGAGACACCAACGCAATGAATGTACCACTGGTTATTATGGAAACTTTGAGGCAATTTCGAATTGAATGAAATAATGGTAATAATGGAGAAGTTAAGTATCACAGATGTATCTTAATATCGTCGTTGCTGTTGTTGTTTTTTTTTTTTTTGTTTTTTTTTTGTGGCATTTATGACCAATTGTTTGTTGGGGACTCAATAAGGTGCTTTTTTCTACTGATACAATCCATACGTATACACAATAACTATTAATAACAATCATACGCTAGTAAATATCGTTACTTTCAAGTAAATGTCCTTATCAATGATGAAATATAGAGCAGAGTCTATTTAATTTGAATAATTTAAATTTCTTTGGAAATCCTTTGTAATTGTAATAATCATCTCTGTATCGTTGTTTTAATATCGATGGACTAAAGTGTCCAATTAATTACTGTCTTGGATATACAAAACGATTCACCAATTTATCAGTATCGCATCAAAACATTCGTCGGAAACTAAGGTACAACAAGTATACTCGGCCTTCATTTCGGCCAGCCCGAATCTTATGTACCCTCCACCATGGATTGCGTAGAAACTTCTACGAAAGACTGTCATCCATAATCGAATTACTTGTGTGTGGTATCTTAAAACTTCTTGACATCGTTTTCTAAATTGTGACTTAGTCCATACGTGGTAGAGAGCCAGAATTGAAATATGGGGGTCGCTTATATGGGGGCTATATACAATTATGAACTTGATATGGACCAATTTTTGTGTGATTGGGGATCGATTTATCTGAGGGCTATATATAACTATAGACCGATATGGACCTAGTTAGACATGGACTGATATGAACCAATTCCTGCATGGTTGTTGGATACCATATACTAACATCACGTACCAAATTTCAACCGAATCGGACGAATTTTGCTCATCCAAGGGGGAGGTCAAATCTGGGGATTGGTTTATATGGGGGCTATATATAATTATGGACCGATTTCGACCAATTTTTGCATGGTCATTAGAGACCATATACTAACACCATGTACCAAATTTCAGCCGGATCGGATGAAATTTTGCTTCTCTTAGAGGCTCCGCAAGCCAAATCGGGTGATCGGTTTATATGGGGGCTATATATAATTACGAACCGATGTGGACCAATTTGCAAGGTTGTTAGAGATCATATGGTGACACCATGTACCAAATTTCAGCCGGATCGGATGAAATTAGCTTCTCTTAGAATCCCCGCAAGCCAAATTTGGGGGTCCGTTTATATGAGGGCTATACGTAAAAGTGGACCGATATGGGCCATTTGCAATACCATCCGACCTACATCAATAACAACTACTTGTGTCAAGTTTCAAGTCGATAGCTTGTTTCGTTCGGAAGTTTCAACAGACGGACGGACGGACGGACGGACATGCTCAGATCGACTTAGAATATATATACTACGACCCAGAATATATATACTTTATGGGGTCTTAGAGCAATATTTCGATGTGTTACAAACGGAATGACAAAGTTAATATACCCCCATCCTATGGTGGATGGTATAAAAGGCAGATTAATATACTAACATAACGTAAATTTAAACCAAATCGGATGAAATTTTCTCTTCCATGAGGTTCCGGAGGTCAAATCGATTTATATGGGGGCTATATATAATTATGGACCGATATGTACCAATTTTTGCATGAATATTGGAGACCATATATAAACACCACATACCAAATTTCAACCTAATCGGATGAAATCGGCTCCGCAAGCCAAATCTGGAGATTGGTTTATATGGGAACTAGAGGTAAAAGTGGTCCGATATGGCCCATTTGTAATACCATTCGACCTACAATATCAATAACAAATACTTGTGCCCAGTGTTGTCAGATTAGGGGATTTTTCCCCAAACTGGGGATTTTTTCTCGTGGTTGGGGATATCTTTTCGACTTTGGTGATCTGGGGATAAAGCCGTGGTTTAGGGCTTTTTCTGGGGATATTTTCACCATCTTATACGTCAATCGAATTCATATAGATTGGGCTAAATCGCGTTCCTGTTTACTATCGCAGCTTCATATCTAACAGGTTGGCTGATACGTCCCCTGTCGAACAAAGAAAAACACATTTTTTTGTCAAAATTCGTTTTTATTATTCAACATAGTTCCCTTCAAGAGCGATACAACGATTATAACGACTTTCCAATTTTTTGATACCATTTTGGTAGTACTCCTTTGGTTTTGCCTCAAAATTGGCCTCAGTTTCGGTGATCACCTCTTCATTGCAGCCAATTTTTTTCCCTGCGAGCATCTTTTTGAGGTCTGAAAACAAGAAAAAGTCGCTGGGGGCCAGATCTGGAGAATACGATGGGTGGGGAAGCAATTAGAAGCCCAATTCATGATTTTTTGCCATCGTTCTCAATGATTTGTGGCACGGTGCGTTGTCTTGGTGGAACAACACATTTTTTTTCTTCATATGGGGCCGTTTTGCCGCGATTTCGACCTTCAAACGCTTCAATAACGCCATATAATAGTCACTGTTGATGGTTTTTCCCTTCTCAAGATAATCGATAAAAATTATTCCATGCGCATCCCAAAAAACAGATGCTATTACTTTTCCAGCGGACTTTTAAGTCTTTCCACGCTTCGGAGACGGTTCACCGGTCGCTGTCCACTCAGCCGACTGTCGATTGGACTCAGGAGTGTAGTGATGGAGCCATGTTTCATCCATTGTCACATATCGACGGAAAAACTTGGATGTATTAAGAGTTAACAGCTGCAAACACCGCTCAGAATCATCAACACGTTGTTGTTTTTGGTCAAATGTGAGCTCGCGCGTCACCCATTTTGAACAGAGCTTCCGCATATCCAAATATTGATGAATGATATGACCAACACGTTCCTCTGATATCTTTAAGGCCTCTGCTATCTCGATCAACTTCATTTTACGGTCATTCAAAATCATTTTGTGGATTTCTTTGATGTTTTCGTCGGTAACCACTTCTTTTGGGCGTCCACTGCGTTCACCGTCCTCCGTGCTCATTTCACCACGCTTGAATTTTACATACCAATCAATTATTGTTGATTTCCCTGGGGAAGAGTCCGGAAACTCATTATCAAGCCAAGTTTTTGCTTCCACCGTATTTTTTCCCTTCAGAAAACAGTATTTTATCAAAACACGAAATTCCTTTTTTTCACAATAACAAAAGTTGCTTCACAAAAGACGCTCTATCTCACAAACTAATTGACTTACAGACGTTAAATTTTGACACGAATCATTTGAAGGTTGGTACTATATAACAAGTATATACGGTCGTAAGTTCGGCCAGGCCGAATCTTATGTACCCTCCACCATGGATTGCGTAGAAACTTCTACGAAAGACTATCATCCACAAATTTCAACTCACTCGGATGAAATTTGCTCCTCCAAAAGGCACCGGTGGTCAAATCTGGCGATCGGTTTATATGGGGGCTATTAATGGACCACTTTTGGCATGGTTGTTAAATATCATATACTACCACCACGTACCAAATGTCCACCAGATCGGATGAATTTTGCTTCTCCAAAAGGCACCGGAGGTCAAATCTGGCGATCGGTTTATATGGGAGCTATATATAATTATGGACAGATAGGAACCAATTCCTGCATGGTTGTTGGATACCATATACTAACATCACGTACCAAATTTCAACCGAATGGGAAGAACTTTGCTCTTCCAAGATGCTCCGGAGGTCAAATCTGGGGATCGGTTTATATGGGGCCTATATATAATTATGGACCGATATCGACCAATTTTAGCATGGGTGTTTGAGGCCATATATTAACATCACGTACCAAATTTCAATTGAATCAGATGAATTTTGGTCTTCCAAGAGGCTCCGGAGATCAAATCTGGTGATCGGTTTATATGGGGGCTATATATAATTATGGACCGATATGGACCAATTTTTGCATGGTCATTAGAGACCACATACTAACATCATGTACCAAATTTCAGCCGGATCGAATGAAATTTGTTTCTCTTAGAGGCTCCGCAAGCCAAATCGGGGGATCGGTTTATATGGGGGCTATATATAACTATGAACCGATGTGAACCAATTTTTGCATGGTTGTTAGAGACCATATACTAATACCATGTACCAAATTTCAGCCGGATCGGATGACATTTGCTTCTCTTAGAGGCCTCGCAAGCCAAATTTGGGGGTCCGTTTATATGGGGGCTATACGTAAAAGTGGACCGATAGGGCCCATTTGCAATACCATCCGACCTACATCAATAACAACAACTTGTGCCAAGTTTCAAGTCGATAGCTTGTTTCGTTCGGAAGTGAGCGTGATTTCAACAGACGGACGGACGGACGGACGGACATGCTCAGATCGACTCAGAATTTCACCACGACCCAGAATATATATACTTTATGGGGTCTTAGATCAATATTTCGATGTGTTACAAACGGAATGACAAAGTTAATATAGCCCCCATCCTAGGATGGAGGGTATAAAAATAATATGCATTTAATACTAGCGACGCCATCTATGTGTCAGACCGGGGACTTATCAGCCAACCTGTTAGATGACGTTTATAATCTTGATTAACAAATGTTCTTCTTTAAATTTAGGACACTAATCATTGCAATTTGTATCTCTACGTTAAATTTTAAATTAATTGATGAGACAATAAGTCATTTAGTTGACTTCACCTCTTTTTCGATTAATGTTTTAATTGATTTAATTATAAAATGCATTTATGATAATTATAAAAAAAGACTATAATATAATTATAGTTTCTCCATTGGTTTGAATAAAAATTTAACAATCCATTTAGTATAAATAACATATGTAAACAAATTATTTCCGAGAAAACTTTTAATTAAAATTTTTCATATTTTTAATTAATTAAAATATCATTTGATAGCCTTGTAATAAAGGGTGATTTGTTAAGAGCTTGATAACTTTTTTTAAAAAAAAAACACATAAAATTTGCAAAATCTCATCGGTTCTTTATTTGAAACGTTAGATTGGTCCATGACATTTACTTTTTGAAGATAATTTCATTTAAATGTTGACCGCGGCTGCGTCTTAGGTGGTCCATTCGGAAAGTCCAATTTTGGGCAACTTTTTCGAGCATTTCGGCCGGAATAGCCCGAATTTCTTCGGAAATGTTGTCTTCCAAAGCTGGAATAGTTGCTGGCTTATTTCTGTAGACTTTAGACTTGACGTAGCCCCACAAAAAATAGTCTAAAGGCGTCAAATCGCATGATCTTGGTGGCCAACTTACCGGTCCATTTCTTGAGATGAATTGTTCTCCGAAGTTTTCCCTCAAAATGGCCATAGAATCGCGAGCTGTGTGGCATGTAGCGCCATCTTGTTGAAACCACATGTCAACCAAGTTCAGTTCTTCCATTTTTGGCAACAAAAAGTTTGTTAGCATCGAACGATAGCGATCGCCATTCACCGTAACGTTGCGTCCAACAGCATCTTTGAAAAAATACGGTCCAATGATTCCACCAGCGTACAAACCACACCAAACAGTGCATTTTTCGGGATGCATGGGCAGTTCTTGAATGGCTTCTGGTTGCTCTTCACTCCAAATGCGGCAATTTTGCTTATTTACGTAGCCATTCAACCAGAAATGAGCCTCATCGCTGAACAAAATTTGTCGATAAAAAAGCGGATTTTCTGCCAACTTTTCTAGGGCCCATTCACTGAAAATTCGACGTTGTGGCTCGTTAGTAAGTCTATTCATGATGAAATGTCAAAGCATACTGAGCATCTTTCTCTTTGACACCATGTCTGAAATCCCACGTGATCTGTCAAATACTAATGCATGAAAATCCTAACCTCTAAAGAATCACCCTTTATAATATAGACCTAACTCTAATGAACAGTGTAAAACAACACATTAGTAATCTTCTTCTTTAAAAGTCCACACTACCAATAACACCACAGTGAACTAACGTCTTTATAAGAATTCGTTGTCTAAACTCCATGGGAGAAATAAATATAATTTGGCCATTTTCTCATAAATCCTTTTAATTTGTGTCACTTAACCTATTGACACAAAATCGTCAATTACCACAAACAGACATAAAATGATCTCTATTTAACCCTCTTACTTAGACAGCACAATTGCTTGTCGATTATGTAATCTGTAAAAAAGACTTAGGCCTAATCAAAAATGGTCTTCGAAGCGTGTCGACAGAGATAGAGGGTAGTGCCAGTACATCAACAGTTCCTCAATTTGAATTTTGAAACATTGATGTTATTTAACGGTTATTTGTTTGTTTTGTCGTTTTCTTTTTGAATTTTCGTGGTTTACATGGTGAAATGAAATTTGCGGAAATATTTTCATGCTTAGGTAGCTTTAGAGATACAGTACAGTAAGCTAACAATGGTTTAGTAGGTCATATTTATATGACATGGGTAATATTGATGCAATTTCATATGAAATTGCATATTTGTTTGGTAAAGATAAAAATTTTAGAAGAAGATCAAATTTTTAGAAATATTCTTTAGAAATTAAATTTTAACCAATGTATGAATTATCACACAATTGAAATGAAAACAAACTCCCATAATTCTCTGCTTTTATCTTTATAAACAACAAAACATGTCGAAAAATGCCAAAACGAGTCAAGAAAGTTTAGAAGCTCCATTACCATTACTCACATATTTTATTTGATGACAAAGGCAATCATGACTTACGGTAACAACTATAAGAGGAAATTGCACTGAATAAAATTTGACCTAACGTTTTCGATTTTTTTAAATTTGTTGTCGTTTACTTGGATCCAACGATTTTGGCCTTCTCCTAATTGATTTGGTATTAATACCAAGCCCTAGTCGTATATATAAAAATATTTTGAAGAATCAACCAGGCTTTAAATCTAGGATTTCCAAATTGAAATTAGGACACAAATTTTCTAAAATATTTTCGGGACACATTAGCATATATACACTGAAAAAAAAGCATGTTCGGTTCCAAAGATTTTGTCTTTACTTTAACAATTTTGGTATTGATTCCGAGCCAAAGAAACGGAGAATACTAATAAGGATACTTTTAAGACACAATTCTCTTTTAAATTTAGGCTTTGTGTACTTGGCTCTAGGAAGCAAATTTAAATTTTTCGTTTTTGCAGCTTGTTTTCTTCATATGCTATCAAAGTCCTTTAAAAACGGGTTAACGACGACTTTATTTTCCAAATTAAGATTCGACTTCCAGTAGAAATTATGCTATGTTTCACACAAAAAACGTCTTTAAAACAAAGTGTTGAAAAACGTGTCCTATATTTGAACGATTTTTTGCTTTGTAGTCAAGATACAAAAAGGCAACAAATTTAAAGACAATTTAATTAATTTTAAAGAATTTTTCTGAATTATTAAAGTCAAGTTGACCTTAGCTCAACAATTTTTTCTTTCATGTTATGAAACCCATTTTTAAGTCAAATCACTTAATTATAAGGACAATACGACTTCATTGAAAAGTTTGTCGACTTTTGGACAAGGAAAAAAACTTTATATTAGAGAAATGGGATGGGGGGGGGGGTTTATTAACTTTGTCATTCAGTTTGTAACACATCGAAATATTCCTCTAAGACCCCATATATTCTGGGTCGTGGTGAAATTCTGAGTCAATCTAAGCATGTCCGTCGCCTGTTTAAATCACGCTAACTTCCGAACGGAACAACCTATCGACTTGAACCTTGGCACAAGTAGTTGTTATTGATGTAGGTCGGATGGTATGGTCGGAAGGTTGGCTGATAAGTCCCCGGTCTAACAAAGAAAAACACATTTTTGTCAAAATTCGTTTTTATTATTCAACATAGTTCCCTTCAAGAGCGATACAACGATTATAACGACCTTCCAATTTTTTGATACCATTTTGGTAGTACTCCTTCGGTTTTGCCTCAAAATAGGCCTCAGTTTCGGCGATCACCTCTTCATTGCAGCCAAATTTTTTCCCTTCGAACATCCTTTTGAGGTCTGAGAGCAAGAAAAATTCGCTGGGGGCCAGATCTGGTGAATACGGTGGGTGGGGAAGCAATTGGAAGCCCAATTCATGAATTTTTGCCATCGTTCTCAATGACTTGTGGCGCGATGCGTTGTCTTGGTGGAACAACACTTTTTGCTTCTTCATATGGGGCCGTTTTGCCGCGATTTCGACCTTCAAACGCTCCAATAACGCCATATAATAGTCACTGTTGATGGTTTTTCCCTTCTCAAGATAATCGATAAAAATTATTCCATGCGCATCCCGAAAAACAGAGGCCATTACTTTGCCAGCGGACTTTTGAGTCTTTCCACGCTTCGGAGACGGTTCACCGGTCGCTGTCCACTCAGCCGACTGTCGATTGGACTCAGGAGTGTAGTGATGGAGCCATGTTTCATCCATTGTAACATATCGAGGGAAAAACTCGGGTGTATTACGAGTTAACAGCTGCAAACACCGCTCAGAATCATCAACACGTTGTTGTTTTTGGTCAAATGTGAGCTCACGCGGCACCCATTTTGCACAGAGTTTCCGCATATCCAAATATTGATAAATGACATGACCAACACGTTCCTTTGATATATTTAAGGCCTCTGATTTCTCGATCAACTTCATTTTACGGTCATTCAAATTCATTTTTTGGATTTTTTTGATGTTTTCGTCGTTAACCACCTCTTTCGGGCGTCCACTGCGTTCACCGTCTTCCGTGCTCATTTGACCACGCTTGAATTTTGCATACCAATCAATTATTGTTGATTTCCCTGGGGCAGAGTCCGGAAACTCATTATCAAGCCAAGTTTTTGCTTCCACCGTATTTTTTCCCTTCAGAAAACAGTATTTTATCAAAACACGAAATTCCTTTTTTACCATTTTTTTTCACAATAACAAAAGTTGCTTCACAAACGACGCTCTATCTCACAAACTAATTGACTTACAGACGTCGAATTTTGACACGAATCATTTGAAGGAATCATTTGAAAGTCAAATCTGAGGGTCCGTTTATACGGCCTCTAAGAGAAACAAATTTCATCCGATCTGGCTGAAATTTGGTACATGGTGTTGGTATATGGTCTCTAATAACCATGCAAAAATGTTTCCTCATCGGTCCATAATTATATATAGCCCCATATAAAACGATCCCCAGATTTGGCTTGTGGAGCCTCTAAGAGAAGCAAATTTCATCCGATCCGGTTGAAATTTGGTACGTGGTGTTAGTATATGGTATCTAACAACCATGCTAGAATTGGTCCATATCGATCCATAATTATATATAGCCCTTATAAAAACCTATCCCCAGATTTGTCCTCCAGAGCCTCTTGGAGGAGCAAAATTCATCCGATCCGATTGAAACTTACAACCGATCCGGTTCTAACAACCATGCAAAAATTGGTCCATATCCGTTCATAACTATATATAGCCCCCATATAAACCGATCCCAAGATTTAACCTCCGGAGCCTCTTGGAGGAGCAAAATTCAACCGATCCGGTTGAAATTTGATACATTTCGCTAGTGTATGACCGATAACAACCATGCCAAAATTGGTCCGTATCGATCTATATTATATATAGCCCCCAAATAAACCGATCCCCAATCACAGACAAATCACGATTGCCATAGAAAATTTTGTCAACATTTTATGCTTCTATAGAAAATTTTGTCAAAATATAATTTTTATACAAAATGTTGTCAAAAATTTATTTATATGGAAAATTTTGTCAAAAATTTATCTCTATATAAAATTTTGTCCAAAATTTATTTATATAGAAAATTTTTTTCAAAATGTTATTTCTATAGAAAATGTATGAAGCATTTCATAGTTTTGCAAAATCTTCCAAAACATCAAGAATTCTACCAATCTACCCCAATCACAGACAAATCACGATTGCCATAGAAAATTTTATCAACATTTTATGCTTCTATAGAAAATTTTGTCAAAATATAATTTTTATACAAAATGTTGTCAAAAATTTATTTATATGGAAAATTTTGTCAAAATTTTATTTCTATATAAAATTTTGTCAGAATTTTATTTCTGTAGAAAATTTTGTCAAAATGTTATTTCTATAGAAAATTTATGAAGCATTTCATAGTTGGAGAGGAATATTTTGCAAAATCTTCTAAAACATCAAGAATTCTACCAATCTACCAAACAGTAAAAAATCTGCCATTATTGGTTCATAATTGTATATGGCCCCCATATAAAGCGATCCCGATATTTCAATTCTGGCTCTATAATTACCGCACAAAAGTTCATATCGGTTCGTAATTATTTCTTCCCTATATATACCGGTCAAGAACTGAATATATACATATTTAATCGACCTATCTTTTGTCTACTATGTACCCCGCATGGACTAACTTACAATTTAGAAGATGATGTTAAGAAGTTTTAAGATGCCTAGCCATCGGTCGCAACCCAAGTAATTCAATTGTGGATGACCGTCTTTAGTAGAAGTTTCTACGCAGTCCATGGTGGAGGGTACACTGTTAGAAAAATATGTTTTTCATATGTTCCGATATAAACAGAATGTGTTTCGGGCACGATTTTAAACCACAATATATTTAAGTGCGAACATGTAATGTTCCTAAACTAACACTAAATG
This sequence comes from Haematobia irritans, assembly GCF_050003625.1. Taxonomy (NCBI): domain Eukaryota; kingdom Metazoa; phylum Arthropoda; class Insecta; order Diptera; family Muscidae; genus Haematobia; species Haematobia irritans. The sequence continues at coordinate 199,357,904 of NC_134399.1, read as the reverse complement.
TTTGGGACATCTATGTTAATATGTTAGAATATATTATGTTTGGGGCATCAATGTTTCATAAAAACCATATGTGTGAATACAAACATATATAAATTTACAAATTTCGACTAAACATACATATGTTGTGATATTTTATTCAAAGCGACAGAGAGAGTATAGAGAGAAATAGAGATGGAAACCGGGAGAGTTGACGAAAGATATCAATATAACACAACAAAAGAGTCAAAAGAGAACAATTTTTGTGAAACCGCTTGTATGTTGTTTCGGAAAACTGTTTTATGATAAGGCCAAAAATTTGATATGTTTAAGTCTAAATATTATTTAATTTGAATAAAGAGAATGGACATTCGGAACCAAGAGAATAGACATTTGAAAAACAAACAGCTTATGTTTTCGCCTTGAGAGCAGCATTTTATGTATGTGTGGACATGTGTTTTGTTTATCATTTTGGCATTATGGGCACAATTTTTTTCTTGGTTCGTTAAAAGAAATCAGGGGTCTTCATAAAAATAACGAAAGGGCACTATACTCTTTTTAGAGTTGGGACAGTAAAATGAAATAAGGAGGAAATAGTGAAAAATTACACAGTAAAATGTATAAAAACAAAGTTTAGTTCCTCTTTATTAATAAGTAGTCCACGAGGAGTTGGCGGACACCATCAAAAGCGGGCATTAAGTTCGAGTTTTACAGCTAAAACAATTTAAAAAGTTTATTTTCTTTAAAATGAATTATTAAAGAAAAATAAAAGGAATTTTAGAGCGATGGTGTTAAATGCTAGTAAAAAACTGTTCACTCCTAAATAAATTTATGTTTATATTATAAAATTATGTATGTATGTTTATACTCGACTCCACGTTCTTCTTTTGTTAGTTTTTGAATTCCTTCCAAATTTTAAAGTTTTGTACAAAAACAGTTTTTTATTACAAGATTGTTATTTTTGCAATAAAAAATAATATTTTATCCAAAAATCAGTCAATTTCGTTTATATCAAGCACTGTTACTGACTATAAATCTTTAATAACGCACATTTCGAAGTTTCATTAAAAAAAATTAATATAGTATAAATATAAATGTGTAAATTAAAAAAAAAAAAAAAAAAAAAAAAAAAAATGTTCGGTCGGAGCAGGGATTGAACCCACGACCCTTTGCATGCAAGGCAGACATGCTAACCACTGATCCACGTGGCAAAAAAATGTATGTTTCTGTTAAATAATGTTATGTTTGCATGGGCTCGTGGGCGCTGCAAACTATGCTATATAAATGTAACTTAAAACGATAATTATCTACTGGTGACTATAACAGCTACGTAGCCCAGTGGATAGTGTGTTGGCTTACAAACTGTATGGTCCTCGGTTCGATTCTCCGTGCAGGCGAAAGGTAAAATTTAAAAAAATTTATAAAAGTGAATAATTTCTTCAACATTATTTGTATTACAGAGAAAGGTTCCAATAACTAAAAAAATTCGTGAAAATTACGAGTATGTTAGGGAATGAGCACAATCGTGTTTGGGAAAAATTCTTCCAAGCATATAATATTTTTGGCTCAAAATGCTTCCAAACATATAATATGTTCACATAAAACAAACATATTAATGTTTCGACAGTATGCAATAATATATGTGCTTCCTGCAAAATATGTTTGGAACATATGTTAAAGAAGCGATTTTTTTTGAGGGTGTACATAAGATTCCGTAAGTTCGGCCAGGCCGAATCTTATGTATTATGAATTTCTTAAATTTTCGAATTTCTTCGAAAAGTTTAAAAATCCTTTTTATTAATTCAGTTTATATCAAATACTGTTCTTTTCTGGCTTTATGTCTTAAATATGAAACATTTTGTGCAATGCCATATCAAACATACTTTCAAAATCATATCAAACATCCTTTCAAATCCTTTGTTTTGTGTATAACTATGTAAAATTACATTATTTTCTTCCAAACACAAATTACAAAAAATGTAATTTTGTTACAACTTAAAAAAATGTACACGTTACGAAGTAAAAAACAACGTCGTTTCCAGGCGATAAGGGTACAAAATTCCGGGGGCGAATAATTTAGAACTGAATCATTTGACCCTTGCGTTTCTTGTCACCACTCAATTCGAAATGTTTGCAACGCTTCAATGGGGATTGTTTGCGGTATTTGCATTCAGTGCATTCCATACGCAATACAATCATTTTGGTAGTCTTAGCCTTCTTTCTAAAGATAGGCTTGGTTTGACCACCAAAACCTTGTTGTTTTCTGTCGTAACGACGTCTACCTTGGGCACCCTTACACTCCTTGGACTTCTTGTATTGGGTGACTTTGTGCAATTTGTGGCACTTGCACTTCTTGCAGAAGGTGCGACATTGTTTTGGTACGTTTACCATCTTGATAAATTCCATTTCCAAAAAATTTATTTGGTACATCGTTCCTAAGAAAGGGACCGACTAAATTAGTTTGTTTTCTTTAAATAAAGTTTCTTTACATTGGCTTGTGTGTGCCCAACAATGTGGTCCATAAACAGAATTGCCTGACTATATGCGTTGCTTGTGCGTTTGGGGCAATTGCGACAATTGTCTTTTATGATAATAAGAGCTACATGGCCAGTGTAAAATTTGAAAATTTCGAAATATAGATAATTCAATTTATAGGTTGTATTTTCATCAATATTTTATTAGTCTAGACTTTTGGAAAATACCTTTTCTTGAGGCCTTTAAATTTAGCCTACGAATAATACTTGTGTCCAGCGAGTGACTTTTTTAACCACAAGTCCAAAACAAGGAGCTAAATCAGGAAAATACGATGAATGAAGTTGCAGTTTGTAGCCTAATATGACCAATTTGATCGATCTTTCTACAATTCAGCATCGAATCGGTCCAAATCGTTGCATTGCTCTTCATGGTTTACACAGAAAAAAAATCAGTGGTTAAAGTGAAGCTAAAATTTACTCTTTTTATACCCACCACCATAGAATGGTGACGGGGGTATAATAAGTTTGTCATTCCGTTTGTAACACATCGAAATATCGATTTCCGACTATATAAAGTATAAATATTCTTGATCAGGGAGAAACTCTAAGACGATATAACGATGTCCATCTGTCCGTCTGTTTGTCTGTCTGTTGTAATCACGCTACAGTCTTCAATAATGAAGCAATCGTGCTGAAATTTTGCACAAACTCGTCTTTTGACTGCACGCAGGGCAAGTTCGAAGATGGGCAATATTGGTCCAGGTTTTGATATAGTCCCCATATAAACCGACCTCCCGATTTGGGGTCTTGGGCTTATAGAAATCGTAGTTTTTATCCAATTTTAAATCTAGAGGTATTTTATGACCATAAAGAGGTGTGCCAAAAATGGTGAGTATCGGTTCATGTTTTGGTATAGCCCCCATATAGACCGATCTCCCGATTTTACTTCTTGGGTTTATAGAAACCGCAGTTTTTATTCAATTTACTTGAAATTGGAAACCTAGATGTATTGTTGGACCACAAATACGTGTGCCAAAAATTGTGAGTATCGGTCCATATTTTGGTATAGCCCCCATATAGACCGATCTCCCGATTTTACTTCTTGGGCTTATAGAAACCTCAGTGTTTATGCAATTTACCTGAAATTGGATATCAAGAGGTACTTAAGAGGTGTGCCAAAAATGGTGAGCATCGGTCCATGTTTTGGTATGGTCCCCATATAAACCGACCACCCGATTTGTGGTCTTGGGCTTATAGAAACCGTAGTTTTTATCCAATTTGCGTGAAATTGAAAAGATTAAGTTTTTATCGGCCCCTTTGGTAATGCCTCCATATAGACCGACTTCACCTCTTGAGGGCGCACTGATCATGAAAATTGCTTGAATCTCAATGTAAAATTTCCAGATTTTACTTCTCGGGTGAAAATCTACAGATTTAAGATTTCAAATCAAGACGTTATTTTATAATTTTCTTGCACACTTACAAGAGATGTTAACGATTCCTCTAAAACTCAAACAAAAATGGTTCTTATAAATCCAGAATCTGATATAGTCCTCATAGGTGAAATTTTTAAATTTATCTTCGGAAAGTGTCCTCAAGCGCTCCTGAAATTTCAAAGGAAACCCTAGTATTTGGTTCATAGTGGTGGGTATTTAAGATTCGGCCCGGCCGAACTTACTGCTGTATATACTTGTTTATTGTAATTTTTTTTCGGGAGGTTTTACCCTTTTCCGGGAAGGCGTTATAGATGACCCCATGTGACTTCCAGAAAACTATGACCATCGCTTTTCAGACCAAAGGGAAATTCCTCGCTTTGTTCGTCGGATGCAGTCCACGACTATTTGTTGGTCTCCGAAATGTGCCAGTTAGTCAATGTTTCGTCTACTGTCCCGAAATGACGCAAAATCTACCCCGAAATGGTCTCACGGTTACGCTTGTTATTCGGAGTGAAGACACCTAACGGCCGCGTCCTTTCTTATGCACAAAATTTCAAACAGAAAATTACCTACGCCATCTCCATTTCGAGGACTTTCAATCAGCGGTCTTCCTCTATGGTAGCCGTTTTCGTGGCCGTCAATGATATTCGCCACACCAATTTTGCCTCTTTTTCTATTTTTTTCCAATTCGTGAAAACTCTCGCTGTGGTAAAATCAAAAATACGAGAACGATTTGCTTTTTTGTGTAAATTATTTTACCAAATTTTAAATATTTTTTACAAAATTTCCATATAACCAAATCACTCATCTATTATAGTTTTAGGCTTTTATAACGAAATGGATCTTTATTCTTCGATTTATTGATCCTCCTTGAAAACACTTTTAGTTTGATGACCACCTCAATTAATGTCATTTCTATATATGTTCACATTCAATAAGTTAAATATAGTGACATTTCATTTGATGATCCCGAGGCGAGACACAAAACTCAGTTTTCTTGTCAACAAAAACATACGGAGTGCGAAAAAAGAAAAGCAAAATAGGTAAAAAAGGAGGTTTGCGCATGCGCACATGCATTACTCTCACACCCTCTCTTCACCGTTCTTACACATTCAAATCCAAAGTTTCACACCAGAAAATTGACAGTCGTTGTATTCAAAGGAATCAGACATTCGGATAGACATGTGGACAGACATACCGAAAGGTAGACATGCATGTGGGTTTATTGCAAAATTTCTTTTAACCAAATAATTTTTCTCCAACGCTGGATGGCTGGCATGGACACAGATGGAAAACCATGGTAAATGGACACAAAAATCCAATAACACGCGTGTGCAAATAATGGGATTTTTGTAGATCGCACTTACCAAGAAAACACCACATAATCCCCCCAATAACACAAGTCACAAACATGGATTTCAATGTACCAAAGATAACGTCTCATTCACATTAAAATATTTTTTTTTTTGATCATTTGCATATTCAGTATTAGTACAGTGCTCGTATAGTTCATAGTTGCAACAAACCCGAGAGAAGAGGCCTTTATTGGAAGTCATACTCAATATATGTGGAAATTTAATTTAAAATATTATTTATTTTTTTTTAAATAGTGATTTTTTATTTTTGTGAAAAATAAATTACCCCGTGAATCATATAAAGATTTTTGATTGTATGTTATGTTATTTAAAATTTAAATATTTTTTTTAGGAAAATTATATTTAAACAAATTAGTTTGAAGACAAAATAACGTTAACGCACTCAAAAAAAGTTTACTTGGATCCAAAGATTTTGACCTTCCTTTAAGGATTTTGGTATTGATTTCGAGCCAAAGATGCGGCTTCTTTAAAATAAAGACATTTTTAGCGACCTATCTGGCTTTAAATTTAGGACCCATAAAATTAAAATTAGGATACAGATCTGATTTATCAAATTTTCATTCTCTTTTCGCGGTTTAGTAATAAAGGTACTCACGTACAAACAAATGTCAGTTTAAAAATTTAAATTATAACGGATACTTCAAAGTAGAAAAACGTTTTCTTAATTCCAAAAAAAAACTTTAAACCAAAGACGCAAAATCCTCAAAATAAGCCTTAGCCTATATTTGAAGCGTTTTTATCTTAAATCTAAAGTTTCAATATTTCAGTTAACTTAAATACAATTTCTTTAAATCAAAAATGTGTTTCTTTACTTTAAGGAAAATTAGCCTTAGTTCAAAGACATGCCACTTTAACGGAGGGGCGCAAATTTACAAAATTTGTGTCCTAAATTAATTGACAAAAAAATTTTGAAGCAAAGACTATAAACTTTATTTTAATTAACATTTCATTACTTTAATGAAATTTATCCTTAATGTAAATTTCGCATCCTAAAAGGTTGCGAAATCTTTAATATCACGTAAATATTTTTTTCAGTGCAAATATGGCTTCCATTATAAGGTTTCTTGCAAGATAAAGCATATAGGAGCTTATACCCATATCTATGGACTTAATAAAAAAATATTACAAAAATGTTCAATATGGCATATACACAAAAAATGTATTGCCTAAGTTAAAAAAAAAAAAACAAGTATATACGGCCGTAAGTTCGGCCAGGCCGAATCTTAAATACCCACCACCATGAATCAAATATTAGGGTTTCCTTTGAAATTTCAGGGGGGTTTGAGGACAAATCAAGCAGAGCAGTTCAACCAATACACTTCCCGGAGATAAATTTAAAGATTTTACCTATGAAGATTATATCAGATTCTGGATTTGTAAGAACCATTGTTGTTTTAGAGGAATCATTAACATTGATTTTCAAGCAATTTTCATGATCGGTGCGCCTTCTATACCCTCAAGAAGTGAAATTTAAGGCAAATCGGATAAAAGCTACGGTTTCTAGAAACACAAGTTAAATCGGGAAATCGTTCTTATGGGGGCTATACTAAAACATGGACCGATACTCACCATTTTCGGCGTATCTCTTTATGATCCAATAAATAAATAAAAATTGGATAAAAACTACGGTTTTTATAATCCCAAGAAATAAAATCCGGAGATCGGTCATTATTGGGTATATACCAAAACATGAACCAATACACGCCCTTTTCGACACACCACTTTATTGTCATAAAATACTTCTAAATTTCCAATTTCAGGCAAATTGGATAAAAACTACAGTTTCTATAAGTCCAAGAAGTAAAATCGGGAGATTGGTCTATATGGGGGATATACCAAAACATGGACTGATACTCACCATTTTCGGCACACCTCTTTATGATCCAAAAATACATCCAGATTTCCAATTTCAGGCAAATTGGATAAAAACTTCGGATTCTAGAAGCCCAAGAAGTAAAATCGGGAAATCGGTCTATATGGGGGCTATACCAAAACATGGACCGATACACACCATTTTCGGCACATCTATTTATGGCCCCAAAATACCTCTAGATTTCCAATTTCAGGCAACTTGGATAAAAACTACGGCTTCTATAAGCCCAAGACCCCAAATCGGGATGTCGGTTTATATGGGGACCATACCAAAACATTGACCGAAGCTCACCATTTTTTGCACACCTCTTTATGGTTCTAAAATACCTCTAGATTTCCAATTTCTGAAAAATTGAATAAAAACTGCGGATTCTAGAAGTCCAAGAAATAAAATCGGGAGATCGGTCTATATGGGGGCTATACCAAAACATGGACCGATACTCACCAGTTTTGGCACACCTCTTTATGGTCATAAAATACCTCTAGATTTCAAATTTCAGGCAAATTGGATAAAAACTACGATTTCGATAAGCCCAAGACCCCAAATCGGGAGGTCGGTTTATATGGGGACTATATCAAAACCTGGACCGATATAGCCCATCTTCGAACTTGACCTGCCTGCAGACAAAAGACGAGCTTGTGCAAAATTTCAGCATGATTGCTTCATTATTGAAGACTGTAGCGTGATTACAACAGACAGACAGACGGACATGGTTATATCGTCTTAGAATTTCTCCCTGATCAAGAATATATATACTTTATATAGTCGGAAATCGATACTTCGATGTGTTACAAACGGAATGACAAACTTATTATACCCCCGTCACGAGAAATTCTAAGACGATATAACGATGTCCGTCTGTCTGTCTGTTGTAATCACGCTACAGTCTTCAATAATGAAGTAATTGTGCTGAAATTTTGCACAAGCTCGTCTTTTGTCTGCAGGCAGGTCAAGTTCGAAGATGGGCTATATCGGTCCAGGTTTTGATAACGATCTCCCGATTTAACTCCTTGGGTTTCTAGAAACCGTAGTTTTTATCTGATTTGCCTGAAATTGTAAATATTCTGGTATTTTAGGCTCACAAAAACGTGTATCGGATGAAGTTTTTATCGGTCCATTTGGTAATGCCTCTATATAGACCGACTTCACTTCTTGAGGGTGTAGAAGGCGCACTGATCATGAAAATTGCTTGAAACTCAATGTAAAATTTCCAGATTTTACTTCTACAGATTTAAGATTTCAAATCAAGACGTTATTTTATAATTTTCTTGCACACTTACAAGAGATGTTAATGATTCCTCTAAAACTCAAACAAAAATGATATAGTCCTCATAGGTGAAATCTTTAAATTTATCTTCGGGAAGTGTCCTCAAGTCCTCAAGCCCTCCTGAAATTTCAAAGGAAACCCTAATATTTGGTTCATGGTGGTGGGTATTTAAGATTCGGCCCGGCCGAACTTAGTACTGTATATACTTGTTTAAGATACAACCACTAATTTTTCAACAAAACACATAAATTAAATTAGAAATTATTTATCATTTATCATTTTGCATATTATATATATTTTTTGGAGGAGTCGGTGGCCTTTTGCATTTCATTAGCAAAATTCAATTAATTTTTTTAATTGATTCAATAAAAACAACTGAATTGTTTTTTAATTAAATAGGTAACTATTTTCAATAACTTTCTGAATTGACACAGTATTTCTAGTGTGATTAAAAATTTATTGTTTGAAATAAATTTGAATAAAATTTAAATAAAAAAAATAATTTTTTAATTAACAAGTAAAAAATGGCCCAGCACTGTTCATACCCTTCACCACCACCTTCACCAGGGAGCCACCGTGGTGCAATGGTTGGCATACCGGCCTTGCATACACAAGGTCGTGGGTTCGATTCCTGCTACGACCGAACACCAATAAGTTTTTCAGCGGTGGATTAGCCCACCTCAGTAATGCTGGTGACATTTCTGAGGGTTCGGACGCCGTTCGGACTCGGCTATAAAAAGGAGGTCCCTTGTCATTGAGTTTAACATGGAATCGGGCAGCACTCAATGATAAGAGAGAAGTTCACTACTGTGGTATCACAATGGACTGAATAGTCTAAGTGAGCCTGATACATCGGGCTGCCACATAACCTAACCTAACCTAACCTACCCTTCACCACTACTGTGGTACAGGGTATAAGTTTGTGCATTTGTATGTAACGCCAAGAAGGAGAAGTCTGAGACCAATCGTTTAGTAAACCGATCGTCGAGAGCGATGTCCGTCTGTCTGTCTGTCTGTCTGTCTATACATGTAATTTTGTGTGCAAGGTACAGCTCGCAGTTTATCAAAATATCACCCGTATTTATACTCATATAACCACGGAGGTCAACATTATTCTCCCATTTATGTGAAATTTTGCAGATATAGCACAATTGTTATTCTAACTATGCATGTCAAATTTGGTCAAAATCGGGTCGGTTCATATATGTACGACAGAGTTGGGGAAATATGGTAGAAAGTTTCATATTTTAGACCCATTTTCAATGGGAGTTTCCTCCAATTGACTCGATAGTATCCATAGTGAATATATTAATATGCTATTTGTGTATGTCATCTTGATCTAGTTGGTTCAGATTTAGATAAGGCCAAATAACCACATTTTACACAAAATTGTGTGATGATTTCCCCATATCGTACACTGAAAAAAATCATACCCGGTTCCAAAGATTTTGTCTTTACTTTAAAAAATTTGGTATTGATTCCGAGCCAAAGAAGCGGAGAATACAAGTAAGGATACTGTTTAGATACAATTCTCTTTTAAAATCGGGTTTTGTGTACTTGCTTCTAGGAAGCAAATTTTAATTTTTCGCTTTTTCAGCTTTTTTTCTTCATATGCTATCAAAGTCCTTTAAAAACAAGTTAACGACGACTTCATTTTCCAAATTAAGACTCGACTTTTAGTAGAAATTATGCTGTGTTTGAAGTAAAAAACGTCTTTAAAATAAAGTGTTGAAAAACATGTCCTATATTTGAAAGATTTTTTGCTTTGTAGTCAAGATGCAAAAAGACAACAAATTTAAAGACAATTTCATTAAATTTAAAGATTTTTTCTAAATTATTAAAGTCAAGTTGACCTTAGCCCAAACATTTTTTCTTTCATGTTATGATATCCATTTTTAAATGAAATCACTTAATTATAAGGACAATACGACTTCATTGAAAAGTTTATCGACCTTTGGTCAAGGAAAAAAACTTTATACTAGAGAAATGCGTCTTCTATGCTAAGCAAAATTTGCATTCGTATTTTAAAGACATGAAATCTTTGACCTCACGACAATATTTTTTTCAGTGTAGTCATATCATTTCATCGCAGGGCGTTAGCCGATTTAAATTTTAATTCTAGAGAATTTGTAGAAGTACAAAAATTGTCTCCAAATCGGTTAAGATATATGTATTTGTATATGGGAATATAAACCTTCGTAACAACTTCAAACAAATTTGAAGGAGTTGAGATGGTAACACACATTTTGGTCTATATAGTGGTGAAGGGTATAATAAAGGGTGATTCTTTTGAGGTTAGGATTTTCATGCATTAGTATTTGACAGATCACGTGGGATTTCAGACATGGTGTCAAAGAGAAAGATGCTCAGTATGCTTTGACATTTCATCATGAATAGACTTACTAACGAGCAACGCTTGCAAATCATTGAATTTTATTACCAAAATCAGTGGCAGAAAATCCGCTTTTTTATCGACAAATTTTGTTCAGCGATGAGGCTCATTTCTGGTTGAATGGCTACGTAAATAAGCAAAATTGCCGCATTTGGAGTGAAGAGCAACCAGAAGCCGTTCAAGAACTGCCCATGCATCCCGAAAAATGCACTGTTTGGTGTGGTTTGTACGCTGGTGGAATCATTGGACCGTATTTTTTCAAAGATGCTGTTGGACGCAACGTTACGGTGAATGGCGATCGCTATCGTTCGATGCTAACAAACTTTTTGTTGCCAAAAATGGAAGAACTGAACTTGGTTGACATGTGGTTTCAACAAGATGGCGCTACATGCCACACAGCTCGCGATTCTATGGCCATTTTGAGGGAAAACTTCGGAGAACAATTCATCTCAAGAAATGGACCGGTAAGTTGGCCACCAAGATCATGCGATTTGACGCCTTTAGACTATTTTTTGTGGGGCTACGTCAAGTCTAAAGTCTACAGAAATAAGCCAGCAACTATTCCAGCTTTGGAAGACAACATTTCCGAAGAAATTCGGGCTATTCCGGCCGAAATGCTCGAAAAAGTTGCCCAAAATTGGACTTTCCGAATGGACCACCTAAGACGCAGCCGCGGTCAACATTTAAATGAAATTATCTTCAAAAAGTAAATGTCATGGACCAATCTAACGTTTCAAATAAAGAACCGATGAGATTTTGCAAATTTTATGCGTTTTTTTTTTTTTTTTAAGTTATCAAGCTCTTAACAAATCACCCTTTATATTGATTTTTTATTTAATAATTTTAAAATTTTCAATTATTGACTTAATTAACTTAATATTTCTATCTTCATTAAAAAGTTAATTGTATCAATCAATTTATTAATTGAAAAAAAAAATGTCAACTTCAATCAAAGGATTTTGGTAACATATGCAGAAAAAAGATGGAAAAAATCAAGATTTTTTCCTAGAATCAAGTATGCTAAACTGAAATTTAAAAGGGAGTTGTGGCTTAATGGTGTCTTTATTTCAATTCTTTTTATCCTTTTTAATGGTACACTGAAAAATATTTACGTGATATTAAAGATTTCGCAACCTACATTTTAGGATGCGAAATTTACAAAATATTAAGGAAACATTTCTTTACAATAGTGAAATTTTAATTAAAATAAAGTTTATAATATTTGCTTCAAAATTTTTTTTTTTTCATTAAATTTAGGACACAAATTTTGCGTCCCTCCGTTAATGTGGCATGTCTTTGAACTAAGGATATTTTTCCTTAAAGTAAAGAAACACAATTTTTATTTAAAGAAATTGTCCTTAAATTAACTGAAATATTGAAACTTTAGATTGAGTATAAAAACGCTTCAAATATAGGCTAAGACTTATTTTGAGGATTTAGCGTCTTTGGTTTAAAGTTTTTTTGGAATTAAGAAAACATTTTTTTACTTTGAAGTATCCGTTATAATTTGGATTTTTAAACTGGCATTTGTTTGTACATGAGTACCTTTATTAATAAACCGCGAAAAGAGAATGCAAATTTGGTAAATGAGATCTGTATTTTAATTTTAATTTTATTGGTCCTAGATTTAAAGCCAGATCGCTAAAAAATTTCTTTATTTTAAAGAAGCCGCATCTTTAGCTCGGAATCAATACCACAATCCTTAAGGGAAGGTCAAAATCTTTGGATCCAAGTAAACTTTTTTTTTTTTAATGTACAATAGTACACGCAAAAAAATAATTCTTTCCTCCCAAACGAAATTTTAGACAAACAAAGTTCGTTTCTCATTTGCTTTTCGTTGAAAGGAAGTACATTTGGAAGAAAAGTATATACTTTTTGTGATAAACGTTTATTTTTTTCCAGGATGTAAAAACAATTTCATAAAGACTAACTCAAAAAAATTTTTTTCTGGTTAATTGCATTTTCCCTCACATCTTTCTCACTTCCACGAAGTTTTTTACTTCTTAGCACCTTTTTCTGTAATACCAACAATGTAGAAGAAATTATACGATTTTATAAATTTTTAAAATTTTTTTACCTTTCGCCTGGACGGAGAATCGAACCGCGGACCATGCACTTTGTAAGCCAACACACTAACCACTGAGCTATGTACCTGTTATGGTCATCAATAGATAAATATCCATATAAGTTATATTTATATAGCAAAGCTTGCGGCGCCCACGAACCGAATAAACAAAGTTTATTTAACAGAAACAAACATTTAGCTTGGCACCGTGGAGCAGTGGTTGCTACGTCCGACTTGCATGCCAAGGGTCGTGGGTTCGATCCCCGCTTCGACCAAAGTTTTTTTTTTTTTACATATATTCCAGATATGTTCGGAAGATTCCGAAAAAATGTTCAACATTACATTGTAGTATATTAAATTTTGAACTGTAAACTGTGTCTTATTAAAGACCTAAAGTCGGAAAAAAACAGTGTTTGATATAAACGAAATGGACTGTGTTGTTGTTTCAAAAATAACTTTTTTTATTGAAAAAATAAAAATTTTGTAACAAACGAATTTTTTTGGTGATAAAAGTTTAAAATTTTCGAAGCATTTCAAAAAACTCTAACAAAAGAAAAACGTTTTCGGTACACGTTTTCCAAACGTTTTTTTCTTTGCGTGTATTTAGTTTGTCTAAACATTAATTTTGGAATGGTGAAAAATAAATTATTTTTCTAAATATAAATATTTAAAAAAAATAAAATCGTTTAAAAATTATGATTTATTTATTTAAAAATGTACTTTAATGAGTTTACAGTTGAAGTAAAGTATTTGCCTACAATATATTCTAATATAATAAAGCAATCTATATGCATTTTTAAACTATAATGATCCATTAGGCCTGCAAATGTAATACCCAACAAAATAACATTCTGTGAATGTAATCTTTCCATAAGTAAACAAATCTACTACATGGCAAAAATGCATTGTATTTTAGTAACAACTGCAAGTATTAGTATTTTTTTCTTTAAATTAAACGCCTGCCTCACAAAGTCTTATAGTTTGAGATTGATTGTTTGATTCCTCCATTTTTTTGCTTGCCAGCTGTTAGTGGACAAATTGAAAGTTAATTGACAAAATTCTCCGCCTCCAAACCGAACTATGAAGAAACAACGAATATAGGCATTGATTAATTGCATGGATCCATTAGAAGTGTATGCATTTTTTTCGGGGGTTCATTCACTCATTCATTCCTTTGGTAAATGAAACATTTGCATGTCATCGATCAATTTTAAAGAATATTTTATTTAATAGGTTCGGCATATGTTTCACATGAATGAGTTTACATTTTCGCTTTTAGTGAAGGGGATTAATTAAAAGTTTTGCTACCACTATTACCCATTCTGGCGTAAAATAAAAACCTTTTTGATTGAAATTTGATAGATTGCATAAGACCAAAAAAACAAATTTCCTATAACTTTGTTTAATCATTCAAATGTCCATATTTCTGTGGTGTTAATTACTGAATATTTTGGTTTTTGTTTTCCTATTAATATAGATGACATGAGGAATTCCTTTATCCCCATAATGACTGTTAAGACATATACGAGTAGTTATGTAATACGCCTTAGAAAATATGACCTAGTCAACTTTTTGCAACTCTCAACACTTACCTGCCTACAACAATTTGGGGGAGTTATCAGATGGGCGTCATATATGGTGTTGTAATAACATAGAGAATGTGCAAAATTGAATTTGTGTCTTTAATTAAAATGTTAAATAAATTTGTAAATTACAGTAGTAGCAATAATTTGTATGGAGGGTATTTGAACCATACCGTGAACGATGGTACACTGAAAAAAAAATATATGCATGGTATTAAAGATAAAGCAACGTAAATTTTAGGATGCTCACGATTTTGTAAAATTGCCTCCCTCCGTTAAATATGTCATATGTCTTAGACCTAAGGTAAATGTTCATTAAAATAAGAAAAATACATTTTTGATTTAAAGAAATTTTTGGGAATCGTACGAAAATCTTCGTTAAGCTGTAGAAAATTTCGAAAAAAAAAATAATAAAATTTAACTACTAGCAAATTATTTTTTTCCCAATAGAAATAGCTTAAATTTAGGGTTAATTTAACTACGGAATTTTTCCTGTATTTGGTTTAATTTTTTTGGCATTTAAAAAACGGTTTTTATTTTAAGTATCTGTTATAATTTGGATTTTTAAACTGTCATTTGGTTGTACATGAATAGATTTATTAATACAGTCGACTCTCGATAATTTGAAACTCAACACGCAAAAAAATAATTCTTTCCTCCCAAACGAAATTTTAGACAAACAAAGTTCGTTTCTCATTTGCTTTTCGCTGTAAGGAAGTGTATTTGGAAGAAAAGTATATACTTTTTGTGATAAACGTTTATTCTTTTCCAGGATGTAAAAACAATTTCATAAAGACTAACTCAAAAAACCGTTGTTTTCTTGCTAATTGCATTTTCCCTGACATCTTTCTCACATCCACGAGGTTTTTTAGTTCTTAACACCTTTTCCTGTAATACCAACAATGTAGAAGAAATTATACAATTTTATACATTTTTAAAATATTTTTTAACTTTCGCCTGGACGGAGAATCGAACCGCGGACCATGCACTTTGTAAGCCAACACACTGACCACTGAGCTATGTACCTGTTATATATATATATATATATATATATATATATATATATATATATATATATATATATATATATATATATATATATATATATATATATATATATATATATATATATATATATATATATATATATATATATATATAGATAATTGTCCATATAAGTTATATTTATATAGCATAGCTTGCGGCGCCCACGAACCGAATAAACAAAGTTTATTTAACAGAAACAAACATTTAGTTTGGCACCGTGGAGCAGTGGTTGCTACGTCCGACTTGCATGCCAAGGGTCGTGGGTTCGATACCTGCTTCGACCAAAGTTTTTTTTTGTTTTTTTTTTATATATTCCAGATATGTTCGGAAGATACCGAAAAAATGTTCAACATTACATTGTACTAAATTAAATTTTGAACTGTAAAATGTGTCTTATTAAGGACCTAAAGTCAGAAAAGAACAATGTTTGATATAAACGAAATGGACTGTGTTGTTGTTTCAAAAATAACTTTTTTTATTGAAAAAATAAAAATTTTGTAACAAACGAATTTTTTTGGTAATAAAAGTTTAAAATTTTCGAAGCAATTCAAAAAACTCTAACAAAAGAAAAACATTTTCGTTACACGTTTTCCAAACGTTTTTTTTCTTTGCGTGAAGGAACAAGAGAAAAAGTTCAAAATACCAAGTGTTTCAAATTAATAAGAGTTCCAATTATCGAGAGAGAACCGGGAAAAATTAAAATAAACAAGAGTATTAATAAATCAGAAAAATTGTTATATGTATTATTTTCTTCTGAGTTAGCGACATCAGTCTATCATTATCTAATGAATTTTCTATTGTGATGAGAGCTGAAACGAATTCGTCACTTGTGACAGTTTCCTTGCCTCGCTCAATGTGACTGGATTCAACGGTTGGTCTTCTTAATTTTCCTCCTTGTTTTTGTCCAAATCTAAAAGTTCAGCATCATCAAGAACTCCATAAACACAGATGTCAGTATCAACGTGAACAAAATCCTCTAAAGTTAAATCTCCACAGTTAGGTAGAAGTCCCCACCCAGGGTCCGTACTTGAAAATATTGATATTGTTCTGATAACTATGGCTCATTGTCTGTTTGTTTAAACCCGCATCTTTTAAGAGTCTTAGGGCGTTTTCGTTTCGCAAAAAAAAATGTTGCCTTGGTGTTACACTACTTTTTCCCTCATTGTGTTTTCGCCCAAATGATATTGTCATTCCAAAGTTCTTATTAATTCACAACATTTTGAGGGGTACAGGAACCAAAATTTATGACAGTGTCCTTCATATGTGGCAATCAATTTCGAGAATGTTGCACCTTTTTTCCCAATTGAAATCGCCATTAGTGTTGACATTTTCATTTTCCAGGCCTTATCGAGCATCGTTACAGCGGTTAAAAAAGTTATATTCACCATTTCACTCTTTTAGTGCTATCCAGTACCAGAGAAACAATTTCTCTGTGGTAGAGAGTTTTAAAGTTCTGAATAATGCCTTGGTCTAATGGCTGCAACTTTGATGTCGTGCTGAGTGCAAAAAATATCAATTTCACGTGATCTAAAAATGTTGCGTTTTTCCTTTTTCAATGTCATCGTTAACCGAGGAATCACCGACTTCAAAATAGAGAGACAGAGAGAGGGAGAGTAAAATAACACAAATTCAAATTATAGAATGTTGGCGAGAAAGATGCCATTCCCACACTGAAAAAATATTGACCTAATATGGAAGATTATACAACTTAAATTTTAGGACTCGAAATTTACGCAATGCTGAGGTCAAAATTCTTTAAAATAATGACACTTTAATTAAAAGAAAGTTTATTATCCTTGCTTCAAACAATTTTTTCATTAAATTTAGGACACAAATTTTGAAATTTTGCGTCCCTATGTTTAAGTTGTAGATCTTTGAAGTAAGGCAAATGTTCCTTAAAATAAAGAAAAACATTTTTAATTTAAAGAAATCGTTTTTAACTCAACTGACATATTGAATTTTTAAATTTGAGATAAAACCGCTTCAAATATAGGCTAAGACTTATTTTAAGGATTTGCATCTTTGGTTTAAAGTTTTTTTAGCATTAAGAAAACAGTTTTAACTTTGAAGTACTTGGCATAATTTGGATTTTGAAATGGATTTTTGGATTTTTGTAAATGAATACCTTGAATTAATGAATTAATATATCGCAAACAGAGAATAAAAATTCGATGAATGAGATCTGTATCCAATTTTAATTTTATCGATCCTAGATTTAAGGCCAGGGAGGTCCGTAAAAAATGTCTTTATTTTAAAGAAGCCGCATCTTTGGCTCGGAATCAATACCAAAATCCTTAAAGGAAGGTCAAAATCTTTGGATCCAAGTAAACTTTTTTTTGAGTGTACGGCTTCACATTATCAAAGTGTCAAACTAGTACTGTTTTTTTTTTTTTCAATTTATCGAGTTTTTTCAAGGGACCGGTAAAAGGCCTCAAATAATAAAGAAATTCAAATTAACTAGTGTCAAATTATCGAAAGTCGATTGTATATCGGAAAAAGATAGCGGTTTTTATCATAATATTAATTTTATTGATCCTAGAATTAAAGCCAAATAGGGACCTAAAAAATGTCTTTATTTCAAAGAAGCCGCATCTTTGGCTCGTAATAAAAATCTTTGGATCCAAGCAACCTCTTTTTGAGTGTAGTTTTTAAGCTAAATTTAAAACAATGATATTGTAAAAACTTATCTACACCAATTGTAGGGAAATACTATAGCCATATAGGGGTCAATGCTTTGAATAGTATGTAAAAAATATATATTTTTTTTAATTTTAAATATAAACCAACATAGATTTTCTTAAGTAAATTTGTAGTACAAGGTTATTTTAGTAATGCAAATGTCTTCTGTGAACTTAATCACTTGTTACTGATTTGCTTATTACCAACCAACTCCCATTGTAAATGGCGGTTTAGAATGATTAATGAGTAAATGATTTAATTCTGTGCATGATGATCAACGTTTTGAGATATTTGAAAACAGTAGATATTATTTGCTTAAGTAACATTTAATTTACATTTTCAAATGAAACGGTCATAAAACAAGCAGGCTCACTTAGACTATTCAGTCCATTGTGATATCACAGTCGTGAACTCCTCTCTTATCACTGAGTGCTACTCTATTCCATGTTTATCTCAATGGCAAGGGACCTCATTTTTATAGCCGTGTCCGAACGGCGTTGGACTGCAAAGGAGTTTGGTTAGATTATGTATAGTCGCACCCCATATATGAACAAATAAAGTAAATGAATTCTTGAGGTTTTGTTAGATTTTTCAAATTATTCCACTTCAATTAAGAGGTACTTCAATTTTTTTATAGAAATAAAATGTTGACCAAATTTTCTACAGAAATAAAATTATGACAAAATTTCCTACAAAAAATGCCCAAATTTTCTATACAAATAAAATTTTGCCCAAATTTTCTATACAAATAAAATTTTGCCCAAATTTTCTATAGACATAAAATTTTGACACAATTTTGTATAGAAAAAAAATTGGAAAAATTTTCTAAAGAAATAAAATTTTGACACAATTTTGTATATAAAAAAAATTCCACAGAAATACAATTTTGAAAAAATTTTCTATAGAAATAAAATTTTGACAAAATTTTGTATAGAAAAAAATTAACAAAATTTTTCTTAGAAATTAAAAAATTTTCTATATAAATAAAATTTTGCCAAAATTTTCTATCGAAATAAAATTTTGCCAAAATTTTCTACTTTTCTTTTCTACATAAATAATATTTTAACAAAATTTTCTATAAAACTAAAATTTAGGCAAACTTTTATATAGAAATAAAATTTTGACAAAATTGTCCATAGGAATAAAATTTTCTATAGAAATACAATTTTGCCCAAATTTTCTATAGAAATAAAATTTTGCCCAAATTTTCTATAGAAATAAAATTTTGCCCAAATTTTCTATAGAAATAAAATTTTGACACAATTTTGTATAGAAAAAAAATTGGCAAAATTTTCTATAGAAATAAAATTGTGACACAATTTTGTATATAAAAAAATTCAATAGAAATACAATTTTGAAAAAATTTTCTATAGAAATAAAATTTTGACAAAATTTTGTATAGAAATAACATTTAACAAAATTTTTCTTAGAAATTAAAAAATTTTCTATAGAAATAAAATTTTGCCAAAATTTTCTATATAAATAAAATTTTGCCAAAATTTTCTATATAAATAAAATTTTGCGAAAATTTTCTATAGAAATAAAATTTTGGCAAACTTTTCTATAGAAATAAAATTTTAGCAAAATTTTCTATAGATATCAAATTTTGGCAAAATTTTCTATAGAAATAAAATATTTTGCAAAATTTTCTATAGAAATGAAATATTAGCAAGATTTTCTATATAAATAAAATTTAAGCAAAATTTTCTATAGAAATAAAATTTAGGCAAAATTTTCTATAGATATAAAATTTTGGCAAAATTTTATGTAGAAATAAAATTTTGGCAAAATTTTATATAGAAATGAAATACTGGCAAAATTTTCTATATAAATAAAATTTTGACAAAATTTTCTATAGAAATAAAATTTAGGCAAATTTTTCTACATAAATAAAATTTTAACAAAATTTTCTATAAAAATAAAATTTAGGCAAACTTTTATATAGAAATAAAATTTTGACAAAATTGTCCATAGAAATAAAATTTTATAAAAAATTTTCTATAGAAATAAAATTTTAGCAAAATTTTCTATAGATATCAAATTTTGGCAAAATTTTCTATAGAAATAAAATATTTTGCAAAATTTTCTATAGAAATGAAATATTAGCAAGATTTTCTATATAAATAAAATTTAAGCAAAATTTTCTATAGAAATAAAATTTAGGCAAAATTTTCTATAGATATAAAATTTTGGCAAAATTTTATGTAGAAATAAAATTTTGGCAAAATTTTATACAGAAATAAAATTTTGGCAAAATTTTATATAGAAATGAAATATTGGCAAAATTTTCTATATAAATAAAATTTTGACAAAATTTTCTATAGAAATAAAATTTAGGCAAATTTTTCTACATAAATAAAATTTTAACAAAATTTTCTATAAAAATAAAATTTAGGCAAACTTTTATATAGAAATAAAATTTTGACAAAATTGTCCATAGAAATAAAATTTTATAAAAATTTTCTATAGGAATAAAATTTTGACAAAAGTTTCTATAGAAATAAAATTTTAACAAAATTTTCTATAGAAATACAATTTTGACAAAATTTTGTATAGAAAAACAATTTTGGCAAAATTTTCTATAGAAATAAAATTTTGACAAAAGTTTCTATAGAAATAAAATTTTAACAAAATTTTCTATAGAAATACAATTTTGACAAAATTTTGTATAGAAAAACAATTTTTGGAAAAATTTTCTACAGAAATAAAATTTTGACAAAATTTTCTATATAAATAAAATTTTAACAAAATTTTCTATAGAAATACAATTTTGACAAAATTTTTATTGAAATAAAATTTTAACAAAATTTTCTATAGAAATAAAATTTTGTCAAAATTTTCTATAGAAATAATTTTTTTTAAAAATGTTCTATATAAGTAACTTTTTTACAAAATCTTCTATAGAAATAACATTTTTTTGATCGGAATATATGGACTTTCTAAGCCCAAATGAACCCAAAAACACTGCTACGACACCTAACCTAAAATAGTAGACACTTGAATTACACATTCAATTTCTATATTTAGTTTTGTTTTTCCCATGTTGTCAAATTAAGTCACAATTATATCGTTCACTCTTCCAGAATGCTGACATATCAGGAACAGTATAAATGTTGACCAGTCAACAGAGATTACATCTATCTTTGGCCATAAAATATATGTAATTATGTTTGAATATATAATTTTTGAATTTTCCCAGATCTATCAACGAGTATTGAGCAAAAACAATCTATCGTTTTATAATATGGACTTTATTGAAAATTTCCCCCCTCTTTATTATTTTACCACACAGAGTATGGTCGGTTGGCGACTAACAAACAATTCGACCAGTCGCCCGAATGGCCAACTAACTTAAGTCAAAGTTGAATTTTGTGTTTATTTTAATAAATATCGAAAAATTTACTAAAATATTGCTAAAGAAATAGATAGACAAAAGTCCCGGCAACTAAATAATGCAGCTGCAATTTGCTATCATATGTCCTATAACAAAACAAACAACTACACTGCAAACCTCTTAGTGCAGCTGAGAAGTTGGCGGGCTTAACGGCTTAGCTGGGTTAAAAACTAATTCGCCCAATAGCTAGGACGGTTAGTCTCTTGTTGAAATGTTGAAAACAAAAATGGACGGACAATATTTTTAGAAAACAACAATAACAACGAAATATACCAAATACTACAAGTATGACGACAATGTCTAAGCCTTCTCTATCCCTCGCTTGCATGTGGGCCACCAGCCCCACCAATAGCCAACTACCTTGCCAACACCACACATAACCCGTCATTCAGTCAGCTAGCCAGCCACAAGGAAAACCAGATTTCTTCATTTTTTCCATCTCATGAATTTCTATTTCATAGGAACGAAATGTATTCATGGGTTGTCGTCATTTCGCATCTGTGCGATTAATGTATTTTATGGATAGACATAGTCTAACTGGCGGGAACGAGTCCTCACTGGGATTGCTCGGAATGGGATTTATTCTTCGATTCCCAGCAGAACTGGGGTGGTTATGTCGGTTTTGAATGGGCACAGTGACATAAGGGAAATTCTCTTATATCAATGAGTGCATCCATACTCTATTTTTATTTCAAAGCGATTTTCCTCTTATAAGCAAATTCGATTGTAATAGACATTTTTTAATTACTCCTACGTTAAGTATAGTGGTCTCACTTAGATCATTGTGCTACCACAGGTGGTAAACTTCTCTCTTTTAAATGAGTGGTGCCCGATTCTATGTCTAGCTAACTGATAAAGGTTCTATAGAAATAAATAATTGACACGAATTTCTTAGAAATAAAATTTTGAAAAAATTTTCTATAGAAATAAAATGTTGTCAAAATTTTCTAGAGAAATAAATTTTTGTCAAAATGTTCTAGAGAAAAAAATTTTGTCAAAACTTTCTATCGAAATAAAATTTTGACAAAATTAAAAAATTTTTACAAAATTTCCTATAGAAATAAAATGTTGACAAAATTTCCTATAGAATAAACTTTTGTCAAAATTTTTTAGAATTAAAATTTCACAACATTTTCTATTAAAATTTTGACCGAATTTCCTATAAAATTAAATGTTGACAAAATTTTCTAGAGAAATCAAATTTTGTCAAAATTTTCTATAAAAATAAATTTTTGTCAAAATTTTCTATAGAAATAAAATTTTGACAAAATTTTCTATAGAAATAAAATTTGACAAAATTTTCTATAGAATGAAAATTTTGACAAAATTTTCTATAGAACTAAAATTTTGACAAAATTTTCTATAGAAATAAAATTATGTTGAAATTTTCTATAGAAATAAAATTATGTTGAAATTTTCTATAGAAATAAATTTTGTCAAAATTTTCTACAGATATAAAATTTTGTCACAATGTTCTAGAGAAATAAATTTTTTCAAAATTTTCTACAGAAATAAAATTTTGACAAAATTTTCCAGATAAATACAATTTTAACAAAATTTCCTATAGAAATAAAATTTTGACAAAAAATTCTAGAATTAAAATTTCACAAAATTTTCTATTAAAATAAAATGTTGACCGAATTTCCTATAAAATTAAATGCTGACAAAATTTTCTATGTAAATAAAATTTTGTCAAAATTTTCTAGAGAAATAAAATTTTGACAAAATTTTCTTGTTAAATAAAGTTTTGTCAAAATTTTCTACAGAAATAAAATTTTGACACAACTTCTATAGAAATAAAATGTTGACAAATTTTTCCATAGAAATAAAATTTTGCCAAATTTTTCTATAGAAATAACATTTTGACAAAATTTTATATCGAAATAAAATTTTGACATAATTTTCAATGGAAATAATATTTTGACAAAATTTTGAATGGATATAATATATTGACAAAATGTTCTATGGAAATAAAATTTCATTCGTTTTGTTTTGTTATTAAAATTACAATTTTTTACAAAATTTGCTATGGAAATAAATTTTTTAAGAAATTTTCTATACAAATAAAATTTTTTATGGAAATGAAATTTTAAAGTTTCTATAGACATAAAATTTTCACAAAATTTTCTATGGACATAAAACGAAATTTTCTATGAACATAAAATTTTGTCAAATTTTCTGGGAACATAAAATTTGGTCAAATTTTTCTATAAAAATAAAATTTTGAAAAAAATTTCTATGGAAATAATATTTTCTATAGAAATAAAACTTTGACAAAATTTTCTTGATAAATAAAATTTTGACACAATTTTCTTGACAAAATTTTGACAAAATTTCCTATAGAAATAAAATTTTGACAAAATTTCCTATAGAAATAAAATTTTGACACAACTTCTATAGAAATAAAATTTTGACACAATTTTCTTGACAAATAAAATTTTGACAAAATTTCCTATAGAAATAAAATTTTGACACAACTTCTAAAGAAATAAAATGTTAACAAAATTTTCTAGAGAAATAAAATTTTGACAAAATTATCCATAGAAATAAAATTTTGAAAAAAATTTCGATAGAAATAAAATTTTGAAAAAAACTTCGATGGAAATAAAATTTTGACAAAACCTTCTATAGAAATAAAATTTTGACAACATTTTCTAGAGAAATAAAATTTTGACAAAATTTTCTATAGCAATACAATTTTGAAAAATTTTTCTATAGAAATAAAATTTTGACAAAATTTTCTAGAGAAATAAAATTTCTATGGGAATAAAATTTTTACGGAAGCACGATCAAAAACAAACCCAGACAACTGCACTCAAATCGATGATTTGACTTTGGCAAAGGAAAAAATCATCTAATACCTTTTTTTTTTGGAAGGTTCAAGTGTAGTTCACTTTGGGTTTAATGAATTACCCGAATTCATTTTGATAATTGGTTAATAGTTTTGCTGCAAGTAGAGGATGCTGATGAGGAATGTGGTAATTCCGAAACAGCTGTCCATCCAACCGTCTTGCAGTCTATATGGCTTTTCCCAAATAAATTTGATTTGAGAATAATTTTCCTCTGTTTAATCACCCTTGTAGTTTAGTCAATTCATAGTTTTAAACTGAAATCAAAAACAACAATAATGATAGAAACAAAATTTTAACAAAAATTTTTAGATAAATAAAATTTTGGCAAAATTTTTTATAGAAATAAGCTTTTTAGCAAATTTCTTACAGAACTAAAATTTTGACAAAAATTTCTAGAGAAATAAAATTTTGAGCAACTTTCCTACAGAAACAAATTTTCTATAGAAATAAAACGTTGATAATATTATATGATACAATTTTGACAAAACTTTCTATAGAAATAAAATTTTGACAACATTTTCTAGATAAATAAAATTTTGAAAAAATTTCGAACAGAAATAAAATTTTGTCCAAATGTCCTATAGAAAAAAATATTGGCATAATTTTCTATATGCAAAACAATTTATTGACAGTTTATCGAAGGAATTTCTATTCTGGTAAAAGTAGACTTAAAATTTTCTTAAATTTTTTTGTATATTGGGTAACAAATTTTGACAAAATTTCTAGAGAAATAAAATGTTGACAAAAAATTCTAAGGAAATACAATTTTGTCGAAGTTTTCCAGAGAAATAAAATTTTGACAATAATATAATCAAAAACACAGTGAAAGAAAAAAATTAGAGAACTCCTATAACCACTGTGCTTACTAAGAATAAAAACAGAATTGAATCGCTTAAAAGGTTTATTGTACTTACATGCATTTTTCTTCAAACAAATACCAACGTGTAAGCTTTGCTTTGGTAATGATTGTCGTCGGCAGTCGATAATATTCCTCTTTTATGCTGCTTGTGGTGGCACACGTGTAATTAAGGAAAAAGACGACATAAGAACAAAAACAACCACAACACAAAATTGACTACGACTTAAACGATTGCCTTTAAACTTAAGCCCACAATGGCTAAATTATACCCTAAGATCAAAAAAGGAGTCAATGCGTTTACAACAGCTCTCAACCAAGATTGATGATCATTCAAAACAAAAAATTACCAAATGCTGGTAAAGATTGTTAAAGGAGATTTTGGGTGTCTCTTTAGATAAAGCCTTGTAAAGTAACCACGATATCGCACTTCTTCGACAGCAATAACATCAACATTCCATTTTCATTTTCCAAACAAAATTAGTGATCAATTGTTAGACAACAAGCCTCATCCGTCCATCCCGATACTACATCCCATTTACCCAATGAGAATACCCAGTTGTGGTGGTATCGTGTGCACTAGAGTTACAAATGTTCCCTAATAACCACATTGCACATTACCACACGAAGTACGAGTGCCAGTGGAAACATCCAGGACAGACAGACAAAGGCACAAACCAATGATTAGTGGAGTTGCTCTAAAATTAACAGCTGGCAAATGTTGTCTCTTAGGTATACCGCTTAAAGATTTGTGCTTGTATGTCGCTCAGTCTATTTGGTTGACTTGTTAGTCTGTCTATCCATTGACTTTACCAGTTAAAAAGGGGACAAAATCCTATGGCAGAAAATGTTAATAATTTCATTCCAATTGCTCCAAAAAAAAACACACACACACAAAAATACCTATCGAAGTGTTTAGCACTGCAGTGAATGAAAGTTAAAGTAGTGTAAACGATAGCTACCAAAGGGGATCGATTTAGTTGCTGCTAAATTTTTACTAACTAGACGGTCATTAGATTTGAGATATTTTGAGGTTAGACTAAGCTAGAGATTGGAACGTTTATACGGGCAACTACAATGATATACAGGTACATAACCTAAGAGTGATGAATGGCCTCTCATATAAAAATTGAAATGTGTTCGTTGTTTCGTATTGTTTGAAATTTAGCCAAATATATATGTCATGAAAAGTATGAGGGAGCCGCGGGAGCAATGATTAGCATAACCATCGTGGGTTATCGGTGCAATCCCAGACACCTACAAACTAAAAGAAATGTTGAGTGTTATTAAACATATTAAAAAAATAAATACTGAACGATACGTACTGCCACAATCATCCTCATCAAATTGAGTCAACTAGGTCCATAATTCTATGCAGTGAAAAAATCTATGACCTAATATAAATTATTACGGGTGACTGATATGTATTGCAACCAATTTCAGGGTCCTAAACACGGTTGCGTTCGAAACAAAAATAATCTACCACAATTTGGAGAAAATTTTACCAATAACTACAAAAAAAAATCTTACTTTGCAAACCTTTATTTCTATAGAAAATTTACTCATAGTTTTTTTTTCAAAACAAAATTTTCCAAAAATTTTATTTCCATAGAAATTTTTGTCAAAATTTTAAACCTACAGAATATTGTGTCAAAATTTTATTTCCATAGAAAATTTTGTCAAAATTTTATTTCCATAGAACATTGTGTCAAAATATTATCTCCATAGAAAATTGTGACAAAATATTATTTCCATAGAAAATTTAGTCAAAATTTTATTTCTATAGAAATTTTG
Organism: Haematobia irritans; assembly: GCF_050003625.1. Classification (NCBI taxonomy): domain Eukaryota; kingdom Metazoa; phylum Arthropoda; class Insecta; order Diptera; family Muscidae; genus Haematobia; species Haematobia irritans. Next base: position 199,330,840 of record NC_134399.1, on the reverse strand, counting down.
TTAAAATTTAATTTTTATAGAAAATGTTGTTAAAATTTTATGTCCATAGAATTTTTTTTTCAAAATTTTATTTTTATAGAAAATTTGACCAAATTTTATGTTCACAAAAAATTTGACCAAATTTTATGTTCATAGAAAATTTCGTCAAAATTTTATGTCCATAGACATTTTTGTCAAAATTTCATTCCCATAGAAAATTTTTAAAAAAATTTATTTCCTAGACAATTTTGTCAAAATTTTATTTCCATAGAAAATTTTGTCAAAATATTGTTTCCATCGAAAATTTTGTCAAAATTTTATTCCGATACAAAATTTTGTAAAATGTTATTTCTATAGAAAAATTTGGCAAATTTTTATTTCTATAGAAAAATTTGTCAAAATTTTATTTCAATAGAAAATGTTGTTAAAATTTTATTTCCAAAAAAAATTTTTTTTTGACAAAATTTCATTTCCATAGAAAATGTTATTTCTATTTCTTCAAAATTTTATTTCTATAGAAATTTTTTTTCCATAGGAAATGTTGTCAAAATTTTATTTCCATAGAAAATTTTGTCAAAATTTTATTTCCATAGAAAATTTTGTCAAAATTTTATTTTCATAGAAAATTGTGCCAAATATAATATCGATAAAATAGTTTAATGTTATTTCCATAGAAAATTGTATTTCTATAGAAAATTTTGTTCCTTAGAAAATTTTGTCAAAATATTATTTCCATTGCAAAATTTTGTCAACTTTTATTTCGATCTAAAATTTTGTCAAAATGTTATTTCTATAGAAAAATTTAGAAAAATTTTATTTCGATTTAAAATTTTGTCAAAACTTTATTTCGATGTAAAATTTTGTCAACATTTTATTTCTGTAGAAAAATTTGTCAAAATATTATTTCCGTTGAAAATTTTGTCAAAATATGATTTCCATTCAAAATTTTGTCAAAATTTTATTTCGATATAAAATTGTGTCAAAATGTTATTTCTAGAAAACTTAGGAAAAATTTTATTTCTATAGAAAACTTAGGCAAAATTTTATTTCTATAGAAAAATTTGTCAACATTTTATTTCAATAGACAATTTTGTTAAAATTTTATTTCCATAGAAAATTTTGTCAAAATTTTATTTCCACAGAAAATTTTGTGAACATTTAGTCAAAATTTTATTTCTATAGAAATTTTGTTAAAATTAAATTTTTATAGATAATGTTGTTAAAATTTTTTGTCCATAGATTTTTTTTCAAAATATAGAAAATTTGACCAAATTTTATGTTCACAGAAAATTTGACCAAATTTTATGTTCATAGAAAATTTCGTCAAAATTTTATGTCCATAGAAAATTGTATGTCCATAGAAATTTTTTTCAAAATTTCATTCCCATAGAAAATTTTATTTGTATAGAAAATTTTTTTTTAAAATTTTATTTCCATAGAAAATTTTGTCAAAATGTTATTTCTATAGAAAAATTTGGCAAAATTTTATTTCGATATAAAATTTTGTCAAAATTTTATTTCGATGTAAATTTTTTTTCAAAATTGTATTTCTATAGAAAAATTTGTCAAAATTTTATTTCCATAGAAAATTTTGTCAAAATTTTATTTCCATAGAAAATTTTGTCAAAATTTTATTTCCATAGAAAATTTTGTCAAAATTTTATTTCCATAGAAAATTTTGTCAAAATTTTATTTCCATAGAAAATTATGCCAAATATAATTTCGATAAAATATTTTGTCAACATTTTTTTTCTATAGAAAATTTTGTCAAAATTTTATCTCCATAGAAAATTTTATCAAAATTTTATTTCCATAGAAAATTTTGTCAAAATTTTAATCCTACAGAATATTGTGTCAAAATTTTATTTCCATAGAAAATTTTGTCAAAATGTTATTTCCATAGAACATTGTGTCAAAATAATATTTCCATAGAAAATTGTGACAAAATATTATTTCCATAGAAAATTTAGTCAAAATTTTATTTCTATAGAAATTTTGTTAAAATTTAATTTTTATAGAAAATGTTGTTAAAATTTTATGTCCATAGAATTTTTTTTTTCAAAATTTTATTTTTATAGAAAATTTAACCAAATTTTATGTTCACAGGAAATTTGACCAAATTTTATGTTCATAGAAAATTTTGTCAAAATTTTATGTCCATAGACATTTTTGTCAAAATTTCATTCCCATAGAAAATTTTATTTGTATAGAAAATTTTTTAAAAAATTTATTTCCTAGACAATTTTGTCAAAATTTTATTTCCATAGAAAATCTTGTCAAAATATTGTTTCCATTGAAAATTTTGTTAAAATTTTATTTCGATACAAAATTTTGTAAAATGTTATTTCTATAGAAAAATTTGGCAATTTTTTATTTCTATAGAAAAATTTGTCAAAATTTTATTTCAATAGCAAATTTTGTTAAAATTTTATTTCCAAAAAAAATTTTTTTGACAAAATTTCATTTCCATAGAAAATGTTATTTCTATTTTTTCAAAATTTTATTTCTATAGAATTTTTTTTCCATAGGAAATGGTGTCAAAATTTTGTCAAAATTTTATTTCCATAGAAAATTTTGTCAAAATTTTATTTCCATAGAAAATTATGTCAAAATTTTAACTTCATAGAAAATTGTGCCAAATATAATTTCGATAAAATAGTTTAATGTTATTTCCATAGAAAATTGTATTTCTATAGAAAATTTTGTTCCATAGAAAATTTTGTCAAAATATTATTTCCATTGCAAAATTTTGTCAACTTTTATTTCGATCTAAAATTTTGTCAAAATGTTATTTCTATAGAAAAATTTAGCAAAATTTTATTTCAATTTAAAATTTTATTTTTATAGAAAATTTGACCAAATTTTATGTTCACAGAAAATTTGACCAAATTTTATGTTCATAGAAAATTTCGTCAAAATTTTATGTCCATAGAAAATTGTATGTCCATAGAAAATTTTGTCAAAATTTCATTCCCATAGAAAATTTTATTTTATATTTTTTTAAAAATTTTATTTCCATAGAAAATTTTGTCAAAATGTTATTTCTATAGAAAAATTTGGCAAAATTTTATTTCGATATAAAATTTTGTCAAAACTTTATTTCGATGTAAATTTTTTTTCAAAATTTTATTTCTATAGAAAAATTTGTCAAAATTTTATTTCCATAGAAAATTTTGTCAAAATTTTATTTCCATAGAAAATTTTGTCAAAATTTTATTTCCATTGAAAATTATGCCAAATATAATTTCGATAAAATATTTTGTCAAAATTTTTTTTCTATAGAAAATTTTGTCAAAATTTTATCTCCATAGAAAATTTTATCAAAATTTTATTTCCATAGAAAATTTTGTCAAAATTTTATTTCCATAGAAAATTTTGCCAAAATTTTATTTCCAAAGAAAATTTTGCCAAAATTTTATTTCCAAAGAAAATTTTGTCAAAAAATTTGTGTATAAAATTTAGGACACACGTTTTGGAAATTTGTGCCCCTCCGTTAAAGTCGTATGTGTTTGAATTAAGGCAAATTTTCCTTAAATTGAAGGAACACATTTTGGATTTAAAGAAATTGACATTAAATTAACTGTAATATTGAATCGAAACTCGATCTATTGCATTGAGAAATAATTTTATTCCTTATGGAATTCAAGCGTGACGTGTGATATATTTCGCTGGAAAATGACAAGTGGATACCGTTAAAGCCATCCAGCATTTAAATGCGATCAAATCTTTTGTTCCTCGTGCCATTGCTCGTTACCGCGATACTGGCAATGTTGCACAGAGTCCAAAAAGTGGACAAAAATGGTAACAACACCATATAATGATCCGAAAAGTGAAGGCCAGATTTCGTGGCCGCAGTGGTAAAAAAAAAAAACAAAAGCCTTTGAAGTTCCAAAAAGTGCAAGAATTCACCGGTGCCCAAAAAAGTTGGACTGAAAAGGTGGTTGGTTAGGTTAGGTATAGTGGCAGCCCGATATATCAGGCTCACTTAGACTATTCATTGTGATACCACAGTGGTGAACTTCTCTCTTATCACTGATTGCTGTCGGATTCCAATGAGCCTAGTCTCTATATCGCACGCGGCTTAGTTTTGGCACAGTGGGCCCGTTGTAAAAATTTGTTGAAAATTTTGTTTTCAAATTTTCGCTTTTCACAAATACTTTTCTAATGAAGACTTTTGTGATTATGAAAGCTGAGCTTAAGCCCTTTCCAATGAGCCTAATCTCTATACCGCACGCGGCTTAGTTTTGGCACAGTGGGTCCGTTGTAAAAATTTGTTGAAAAAGCATTTTCAAATTTGCGCCTTTCGCAAATACTTTTCTAATGAAGACTTTCGTGGGTATGAAAGCTGAGCTCAAGCACTTTCCAATGAACCTAGTCTCTATACAGCGCGCGGCTTAGTTTTGGCACAGTGGGCTCCGTTGTAAAAATTTGTTGAAAAAGCATTTTCAAATTTCCGCTTTTCACAAATATTTTTCTAATGAAGACTTTCGTTGGTATGAAAGCCCTTTCCAATGCCCTTTCCAATGAGCCCAGTCTCTATATCGCACACGTCTTAGTTTTGGCACAGTGGGCCCGTTGTAAAAATTTGTAGAAAATTTTGTTTTCAAATTTTCGCTTTTCACAAATACTTTTCTAATGAAGGCTTTTGTGATTATGAAAGCTGAGCTCAAGCCCTTTCCAATGAGCCTACTCTCTATATCGCACGCGGCTTAGTTTTTAAATAATAAGCCAAATACTAAAAATCCAAATTCGAAATCATAAATTCGAATTTGAAAAATATTTAGCTAAATGGTAAGGGACCTCCTTTTAATAGCCGAGTCCGAACGGCGTTCCATATTGCGGTGCAACCACTTAGAGAAGCTTTGAAATACTTAGAAATGTCACCAGCATTAATGTGAGGGGATAATTCACCGCTAAAAACTTTTTTTGTGTTTAGTCGAAACTGGGATTGAACACATGACCCTATGTATGGCTCCCCCAAAAAGTTGCTTTGGTTACACGAAAGTGGCCAGTTACTGAATTTGGGATGTCTCCGTAAGAAGCCATTACAAATTGAGCATTTTGTGAAAAAGCGAAATTTACACCAGAACTCAAGCGCCACCATGGCAATGGTGTCTATATAAATGCCGAATATTATCGATATAATATCCTAGACATTTTTGAACACCTGCACTGAAAAAATATTTACGTGATAAATTTTAGGTTTAGGCAAATTTCTTTGATTCAAAAAAATTTTTTATATAAAATTTAGGACACACATTTTGGAAATTTTGCGTTAAAGTCGCATGTGTTCGAATTAAGGCAAATTTTCCTCAAAATAAAAGAATACATTTTTAATTTAAAGAAATTGACATTAAATTAACTGCAATATTGAATCGTTAGATTTAAGATAAAAACGCATCAAATATAATTAACTTCCAACCACATAAATTTCATTGCGAGTAAGTTTCTTTAATGCAAAATTCAAAAGTTTTACATTTTACAATTTTTATTTTAATAACCATTCTTAATTTTTACTGACAATTCTATCGAATTGCATCACATTTTATGCATTCTTCTATTGGACAATAAAATATAAATTATGCAATTGAAAACGATGACAAGGAAATTTATTATTGAAATCAAATTCAAGCCCTTGCTCAGTGCAATCCGTTTACAAGAAGAACAACGCATCATAAGCACACGTTCACATAGAAATAAATTTTTTCAACTGCATAATTATAACACTTAAGTATTTTCTATTCTTTCAGGGTGGTAATGGGTGAATACACCCCGAAGCAAGATGGGAGTAAAAATTTAGAAAAATCCACCAAATGACCGGACGTTATGATGGGAATATAACCAACAGCTATTTCCATCTATTCATCCAGCCATCCGCCTATCGAACAAAGCCTCCACTAACTGTTAACAAGAGAATCTTCTTCTTCTTCTTCATTTCGTAGAGAATTAATTGCATGGGAATTAAAAGTACAAGTCATCTAAAGATAATTATGCATCATATTACTATGAGACAAAAATACACAGAGACAAATGTTCTACACATATTGATTTTAGGAAAATTTTAGAAGATTAAAAAAAATAATCAAGCCTTTCATTACATAACCATGCTAACCATTGAACCACGGATCCACCGTGGTGCAATGGTTAGCATGCCCGCCTTGCATACACAAGGTCGTGGGTTCGATTCCAGCTTCGACCGAACACCAAAAAGTTTTTTAGCGGTGGATTATCCCACCTCAGTAATGCTGGTAACATTTCTGAGGATTGCAAAGCTTCTCTAAGTGGTTTCACTACAATGTGGAACGCCGTTCTGACTCGGCTATAAAAAGGAGGTCCATTATCATTGAGCTTAACATGGAATCGGGCAGCACTCAGTGATAAGAGAGAAGTTCACCAATGTGGAATCACAATGGACTGAATAGTCTAAGTGAGTCTGATACATCGGGCTGCCACCTAACCTAACCTACATATACAAAATATTTGGTTGCAATTTCGAAATTTGATTTTCTTAGAAATCTAGTAATAATTTCTTTTCAAATAAAGTTTCATCAATATTTAACTTCCATAAATAAATATTATTAAAATCTCCTCTTGGTATGAACCTAAATTTAATTTAGGGTGTAGAAACAAACAGCAGGCAGTGGCATTTAATTCTTTTGACTTCCTCTAGTCCCTTTTCTTAACTGATTACTTCTTGGCCTAAGGTGCCAATAATGGCAGTAAGTTAAACCTTTCCTCTAAAGCATCATCGTCATCGTATGTATGACCTAAACCGATGATTCGAAGCTATATTGCCTTAGATAGTGGTAACAACTGGGCTCTGATTTTGTTTCGTTTTCCAAGATAAATATACTCCATGGAATTTCTCTCTTTGTCTCTTTGCCGTAGTTTGTTTTTTTCGTCGTTGTCCTCTGTAACTTCAAGGTAATAATTACAATGAATAATGATTGCTCTGTTAAAGTAATTTCCATGAGTTGTTAGAGTTTGGAATACGTATAATAACAGATGGACGAAGATACGTACTTGTCTCATTGAAGTGAAATATAAAAAAAAATTGTTCCATATCTATTTCAAATAAAACGAGTAAGATAGATAGCAAGTTACCTGGACTAGTACAATATTACAAATACATTGTAATCTTACGACTTGACTCAATGGATTTTTGAGCCAGGCTTCTCTTCGACATGGGAAAATCATAAATTTAAATGATTTTATGTAAACAGAGCCTCAAGTTTCAGAGGTACTCCTCAGATATTCGAATCAAAACAAAAGAAGAGTATATTGCGAAATTATGAAAAACAGTATTATAAGCGAGGTGCTAAACAGTATCATATGTAGAGTGATCAAAAAAACCGGATTTTTTTTATTAAAAGTCGGTTTTCTCGGTTTTGAAAAACTGGACTTTTTCCAAAACCGGTAGACGGTATTTTTTTAAACAAATAACCTGTATTACCGGTGCAACCGGTTTTCACAAAAACAAGTAATTTTGAAAGGAAAATTTAAAATTATTGTCACAAAAAATCAACAAAAAATAATTCGAGAATTTATTAAATGTTGGACACAATTTTTTTTACTTCAAATGAACCTAATTAGAAGTGCTTTCATTAAATTAATTGCTTAAATTTGGCAATAAATTGGCAATTTTTCAAAGAAAATATTAAAACCGAATGTCGGTTGTTGAGGTTTGAAAACACCGGTTTTACCGGTCCACCGAAAATGGGATTTTCACGAAAACCAGCAGTCGGTGTGAGAAGATAAACCGGTCCAGTATATGCCTAAGGTGAAACATAATATGTTTGAATAATACAGGCAATATTTTGTTTAGACCAATCCTTAAAATATATATGCTTGAAGCAGAATGTGTTTAAAAGTATATATTACAGAAGAGATTTTTTTGAGGATTCTAAGACGATTTAACCTTGTCCCCTGGCTTTTGTAATCACGCTAAAGCCTTTAATAATAGTATTTATTTGTATTTATTCAAAACTCTACTAGTTTTACATCGCTCATTCTCAACCTTAAACTTTGAGTAAAGACAGAAGGCTTATCGGACCCAATAAGCAGCAAATTATTTGGAATACTGGCTGTAACGATCTTTTGTCAAATCATGCCCCATCAGTCGGCCATGAAACAGCAAGCACCAAGTTTGGTGGAACTAGGATCTTATGAGTATCAGGAAGAAATGTAGGAAATTGTATAATGCGCCAAGGAAAAACGGCACAGAACAGTCATGGAATGAATATAAGGAATGTCTGAGAGAGTACAAAAGGGAAACAAGAAATACGGAAAGGAATAATGTCATCCGGATGATAGAGAAACTATCAAATATAAAGGATACTGCAAGACTACGGAAACTTTTATCGAAACAGCCTAAGTTTAGTGGGAATTTGCAGAGGATAGATGGAACCTGGAAGGAATCACCAGAAGAAACACTAGATATGCTACTTGATACAAATTTTCCAGAATGTGAGATAAACATGGCACCGGACCCGTGTGGTTTTAAAGACTTCGAGGGAGGAAGACAGGAGGTCTTAGATATCATTACAAGACGAAGCCTCAGCTGGGCACTAAATAGTTTCGGTCCTTATAAGTCTCCGGGACTGGACCGAATCTATCCGTGTATGCTCCGGGAGTCCGTCGATATCCTGGGGGACACTTATGTGGAACTTTTCAGGGCGTCACTGGAATACGGGTATATACCGAAAGCTAGACAAAGGGTTAAAGTGATTTGTATCCCCAAACCAGGTAGAATAGTACACGGAACAGCCAAAGACGTCAGACCTATCAGCCTGGCATCCTTCTTATTGAAGACTCTATATAACCATCTAAGGAATAAATTGGATAAGAAGCTATCAAACTGTGCATTACATTGAGAAATCCATAGCGTGTGGAGAATACACATTTGCGGCATTTCTGGATATTGAAGGCGCCTTCAATAACACAAAGATCGAGAAAGTACTACTTGCACTAGAGAGGAATGGTGTGAGCGAGATCGTAACGAACTGGATTCAGGCAATGCTACGCCATAGGAGAATCGAAGCGGAATTGGCAGATTCCAAACGATAAGCGACTACGATGAGAGGACTTCCTTAGGGTAATATCACCTGGCTAATTATAATGGATGAGATTCTTAGCGTCTTTAGTAATAGGGGTATAAAAGTGGTGGCGTATGCGGATGACATTGTCATAATGGTTTCAGGCACGATTTCGGACGTGATGAGTGATTCACTGAAATCCCTATCAGAATGGGCCAGTGGTGGTGGATTAGGAGTAAATCCTAGGAAAACGGATTTGGTGCTAGTTACCAGGAAAAGGAGACTGGATGGATACAAAGATCCAGAATTTCAGGGGACGAAATTGACACTCTCGAAATCGGCAAGTTACTTGGGGATTGTTCTGGACTCCAAACTGAATTGACTCGAGAATATAGCGGATCGTATGAAGAAGACCTATGCGGTATTATACGCATGTCAGAAGCTTGTTGGAGAGCGGTGGGGAATGAAACCGTCCCTTTTCAACTGGCTTTATACAGCTGTGATAAGGCCAGTAGCTATGTATGGATGTCATGTCTGGTGGGCCATCACAAACCACCACAATCATATACTGAGATTGGGTAGAATAAATAGAACGGCCCTCATCTACATGAGCGGGGCGATGAGGACAACGGCCACCGCCGCACTAGAAGTATTGATGGGGATATGTCCCCTGGACCTGCATATAAGGAGGACCCCGGAGGTCATACTGATCAGACTGAGGGGCCTGGACTCATTGGAGAGCACGCAGATAGTCTAGGACGGACGACAGATAGTCTATGATGACGACACGGCATATGTATGAAAGTAACCTGGATTCAATTATCCCGAGCATAGAGGACTGGGACGAAAATAGGATACGCTTTGGAAATCTCAACATCTATACTGACGGCTCGAAAATGGCCGAGGGGTACAGGCAGCGGAATATACTGCAAGGAGTTGGAACTTAAGGAGTCCTTTAAGTTGGACGATAAATGTAGCATTTTTCAGGCTGGGATATCTGCTATTGCAAAAGCTGCGGAACTTCTATCGATGAGGCCGTTATTTAGATGCTATTTATATCAGCATTTCCATCGATAGTCAGGCAGCTATAAAGGCCCTGGGCAATACGAACATAAGGTCGAAGGTAGTCAGCCGCTGTCGTAGAGAGCTTACGGTTCTCACTGAACAGCATAAACTAACTCTGTGCTGGGTACCTGGACATTATGGCATAACTGGGAATGAAGCGGCAGATGTACTGGCTAAGGAATGCGCAGGTGGCACGGATAACGCCATTTCGGACATTTTTCCTGCGCTTTCTTTGTTTATTTACAGGATCTTGTTCAGGCTTGTTCTATAGACTGTGAACAAACGAAACTGATATGGGACGAGGATAATATTAAGAACTCTGAAATCCTGATGTCATTCCAAAGAGAGGATGTGAGGTCGATAATAGCCACCATACCAGGACACAACACTCTGGGAAAACACATGGTAAGGATCGGTCTAGCGAATGATGATATTTGTAGGTGGTGTCTGGACCCCGAGGCTACGGAAGACACATTTCACTTCCTGTGCAAGTGTACAGCACTATCTTCCAGAAGAAACAAGATACTGGGCTCTTATTTCTTTCAGACTATGACCGACTTGCGAGAATGCAGCCTGAGGAGTATTCTCGCCTTCATCAAGGCATCGGGGTGGAGGACCTAGGCGCATCCGAAGGACACATTATCATAGAATAAACTCATTCCGGCCGGAGCGAGACAGACACGATGAGGAAGATGGAAAGAAGTTTGAGGAACCGCAATGGACCAACTATGGTCTAAGTGAACATAAATCCGCTAGTTCGGATTCGTGTCATCCTCCAAAACCTAACCTAACCTCAAACTATTCTTGGTTTGTGTGGTCCTTAACGTCCGTGCAAGCTTTAGTTGCATCAGCGAATGATGAATAGCTACAATTTTAAAAAATTTTTATTAGTACGGAAATTGGCTCTAATAAGCCAAAAATAATTTTATAAAATTCTCTAGGAATAGAAATAACTCCATTCGCAGCCTAGCCGAAGGAACTGAAGTATTTTGAGTTTGCGCCGTTGGCTACATTTACGACGCGTATGTGACGTTCACGACATTTACAACTTTGCGACAGTCGCAAACCTAAAAAAGTTTGATACAGACCATCTCTGATGCTCACACGAGGTGTTTGAGATTCCTCTAAAACTCAAACAAAAATGGTTCTTATAGATCCAGAATCTGATGAAGTCTCTTGCTCTCTGTTTGATCTTGCTCTCTGTTTGATGATAGTCCAAGATCATTTTTTAATATGTGTTGCATCCGTTCTGGACCTAACGATAGCCACTTGGCGAACACAAAGCAATAACACTATCATGCTTAAATTCCATCACGAATAACTTTATGTCTGAATGCAATATCACTCACCCAAAATTCGACAAATAGGATGAATCTTGATCTGTAAGGTCGCACAATAAACCGAATTGGCATTGTTGTAAGCATAAGGCTGAGATCTAATTCCCTTTTCCAACATATCATAAGCCAAACTATAACCTATGTTTTGTGTTACCACAGCCAAAATCATTTGGTAAATCAAAAAATTTTAAGAGTGTGTTAGATAATTACTCAGATTTAATACTGAAAAATTCTGTCTATAATCTTTAAAAATGTTACTATTTTTTTTTTTTGAAATCCAAGAACAAATCTAAGCCATGTTTGGTAAACTTATTATGGACGTTATATGAAAAAACAAAAATACATGTGAAACGCCTCTAAATTCAGGTTTGTTATTTAATATTTGTTTTATGGGCTTCACGTGTTTTTAAGTGCAAGTGAAGACAAAACGAAGTAATCTGAGGAAAAAAACATTTCCTATGGCCATAAAAAAATGTATAAAAGTTCAAATGCCATCCACCGCAATTGCAGGCACATTGAATGAACGAACAAGCGAATCAGCAACTTACCACATCTATGCAAAACAAACACTGCTTAAAAAAACTGGCACCCATTCAAAGGCAACAGAGCGTTCAGAAGTTTAGTTAGTGGCATCAAATCCAAATGGCTTTTGATTTTGTTATGTTTAGTAGCCTTGCCTTAGTCTGTTAATCTGTGTAAACGGTGGGCTCTTCTCATTGAAATGAACAACTTAAGAAACAAACACTTTGCGAGTTTTCTTCACCAACACACACACATATATGGTCTCACACAAGCATAGACACTTGCTGTTAAGCAAAGAATTTTGCAGTAAACCACTTTACTAAGTGGTTTTCTTTCTTATTTATTTACTTATAATTTTTGTTTATTTTTTATTTTTTTTTTTTTTGCAAAATGTGGTATGTTTGAAGTATAATAATAGTATTTAAAATCTACGCGCTTTAAATTATTTTATTCTTTTTTCACACAAATTCTAAACTTGTTTTTGTTTTTGCTTTTGATTTTTGTTTCACTTCACTTTGTCTAGCCAGCAGAAAATGTTAAATTGTTTACATCATAAAAGCCTTTGGGAGGAAATACGTTTTATGCAGGTGCATCCAATTTACGTTCACATATTTCATTTATTTTTTTTTTTGTATTTACTATTATTGCATATATTTTGCAAGACACTTAATTTTTGATTAAAACTGCATTTGTTTTCTTGATATTTTTATTGTTGCTTTTCTTTGCAATTCTAAAATTTTAATGTATACAGTATGTCAAGAAAGTCTTTTGACATTGCCAAATATTTAAAATTCCAGAAATAATTGAAGTAAAAATCGAGTTGTTAATTCGTTTTGAGAAAAATAAAATATGTATACTTTGCAAAATACATAATAAAATATTTTTTAAAATTAAATTATATTTAATTTTGGAATAAAACATAATTTGTATCCTATTGTCAAAACACTTTCTTGACATACTGTATTTTATTTGCTTTACTTTTTCGTTCTGATTATTCGCTTCGGTTACACTAAAACACCACTCATCATTATCGTTTCTTGTTGTAAGTACACACAAACACACACATGCAAAGGTACATTCCACACTTGTTTTTGTTTGTTCTATAGTGGTATGCCCGCCATGTTAACAGACTCTGTAAAACCGTTTGTAGTTATTTTCAGTTTATTATTATCTGTTGCTCGCGCCTTTTACCAACTAAAATGTCTAACAACTATCCGTATCCACCTTTCTTCGTTTAAGTTGGTTTAAACAATGTCCACAAACCATAAGAAACACTTAACTTTAATTCAAATTCTTTTAAGCTGACACTCTCTCATGCGCTCTTTTACTGAGAGCAAGAGTAAATATGCTCTTTTAACTGTTATAACAGTATACTAGTTTGTTAAACCTTAGCTTTACAATTAGTTTGTGTATTTTCCGTTTACAAACAACACTCAAAGAAATTGCATGTTTAAATGAGGAAACTAACCAAAAAGAGAAGTTTTATAGTATGGATATGTTTACTAAAGTTAGTAACACTTCGGAAAATCTATTTGCGCCCGTAGGATGTATTCTAGGGCCGTCACTCGGGATAAATCCCGTCTCGAAATCCCGGGATTTTCGGGACGGGATTTATCCCGAATCCCGGGATTTTTCGGGGTCCCGAAAATATAATTCCAATTTGTTAATATTGTGACTTTTTATGATTGTTTATTAATAAATTGGATTTTTCATTCAGTGTAAACGGCCCTTAGATTTCATACCCGGCAAATTGAGTTAATAAACATTTATGGTACACTTTGAGTAAGAATTTATTATACATGAGGTATACAAAACAGCACAATTTCATCAAAAATCGAAGTAAACGATAAGGTGCTTTCAATAAGGAGTTCATATATATGGAATTTGTGCCACATAAAAAAAGCAATTAGCATTGCTTTTTATTTTATGTGGCACCGTCCGTCGAAAGTATGTTTATCTGTTAAAAATTTGGATGCCTTGATGTTTTTACTTAAATTGATAAAGTACAAAAGGATTATCACAATACGCCTAATCTAACTTAATCCTAAAAATATTTTACTGAGTAAGACAGCGATATGAAATGGCTTTTTATTTATTTTTGTAATGATATTTTTGTTTTTCTTTTCTTAACAATTTTGAGTTGTAAAGGGTGATTCTTTTGAGGTTAGGATTTTCATGCATTAGTATTTGACAGATCACGTGGGATTTCAGACATGGTGTCAAAAAGAAAGATGCTCAGTATGCTTTGACATTTCATCATGAATAGACGAACGATCTGCCACAACGTCGAATTTTCAGTGAATGGGCCCTAGAAAAGTTGGCAGAAAATCCGCTTTTTTATCGACAAATTTTGTTCAGCGATGAGGCTCATTTCTGGTTGAATGGCTACGTAAATAAGCAAAATTGCCGCATTTGGAGTGAAGAGCAACCAGAAGCCGTTTAAGAACTGCCCATGCATCCCGAAAAATGCACTGTTTGGTGTGGTTTGTACGCTGGTGGAATCATTGAACCGTATTTTTTCAAAGATGCTGTTGGACGCAATGTTACGGTGAATGGCGATCGCTATCGTTCGATGCTAACAAACTTTTTGTTGCCAAAAATGGAAGAACTGAACTTGGTTGACATGTGGTTTCAACAAGATGGCGCTACATGCCACACAGCTCGCGATTCTATGGCCATTTTGAGGGAAAACTTCGGAGAACAATTCATCTCAAGAAATGGACCGGTAAGTTGGCCACCAAGATCATGCGATTTGACGCCTTTAGACTATTTTTTGTGGGGCTACGTCAAGTCTAAAGTCTACAGAAATAAGCCAGCAACTATTCCAGCTTTGGAAGACAACATTTCCGAAGAAATTCGGGCTATTCCGGCCGAAATGCTCGAAAAAGTTGCCCAAAATTGGACTTTCCGAATGGACCACCTAAGACGCAGCCGCGGTCAACATTTAAATGAAATTATCTTCAAAAAGTAAATGTCATGGACCAATCTAACGTTTCAAATAAAGAACCGATGAGATTTTGCAAATTTTATGCGTTTTTTTTAAAAAAAAGTTATCAAGCTCTTAACAAATCACCCTTTATTTACTAAACTGCTAAAATTTGGAACTTTTATACTTATCCATTATTTTGCCCATATGCAAAACAATATATTGACAGTTTATCATAGGAATGGACTGAATAGTCTAAGTGAGCCTGACACATCGGGCTGCCACCTAACCTAACCTAGGAATTTCTATGCTAAAAGTAGGCTTGCAGTCTAACCACTATAAGAGATTACCTTTAGCTTTGCATCACAAATTACCTAGTTTTCTAAAAATAAATAAATATATAATAATAAGTACCTAAAAATAAATAAATATCCAATAATAAAAGTCTAAAAATAAATAAATATTCAATTTCGGGCAGAAGATGAAAAAAATTTCTTTGAATAGTTTTAAAACATTTTTGTATACTGTTTTTGTTGAACAACTAAATCATAAATCTAATAACTTTAACCGAATTTCAACTCTAATTTGCTTTAAAAAATTTGATTTCAGATCCAATTTTAGTAGATTTCGAGCCTAATGGGAATGGGGTATAATATTCCCAAGCAATTTTTTTATTTGTTTTTGCAAATTCAAAAATACGATAACGGTCGACACACTCCCGAGAGCTATTAACGGAAATGTACAATCGATAACAGTTTGTTTATCATTATCGCCGATGTTATCGTTGTTTGGGTTTATCGATTTTCTCCCTTCACAAATAATGTGGACGTTGCATGCTGACTGGCTATAGAATATTTTTATTTTTGCAAAAATTATAAATAAAATGGATCATTTTGGGAAAAAGGAAGTTATTCAAGCTATACTTATAGCAGACAACAATGTGGAAAACTTCAAACCAATGTCTGATGATGATTCCACCGTAAGTAGGCCACAGTTTTTCACTATATTTATGGATGTTAAAGGGTCCAATTTTTTCCTTTGCAGGCACTCATTCCTTTGGTGAATGTACCAATGTTGGATTATGCCCTGGAGGCTCTAAACCGAAGTGGAATTGAAGAAGTGTTTGTTTTTGCCAGTTTGCATTTGCAAAGTGTTCGAGATCACATCAAGTAAGTTAGAAAATTGTTGTTCTATTTCACAGTAAAATTATTGTTTTCTACCATTGGCATTAGGAAAGGAATTGCATCACTCAGTTCGTGGTCTGTAAATATGACAGTGACTGTTATTGGTGGTGAAGCATGCCGAAGTTTTGGTGATGCCATGAGAGAATTAGATAGCAAGGCATTGATACGAGGCAATTTTGTTATTTTGGGAGCAGATACTGTTACCAATACAGATTTTAGACCCATATTCGAACAACACAAGTAAGTTGTTATTGAAATTAAGTCATCTTGTAATTAAAACCACATCGTTTTGCTTTTAGAAAAATTGTTAAATACGATAAAGGTGCTGCAGCCACTTTGATATTTAAAGAAGCTGAAAATCATCTACGTACAGGCAATGAAATTATGATAGCCATGGATAGTCAAAATAATAGACTACACCACCATCAAAGACTGCGTTTAAATGGCAAAGAAACACATTTTGAAATACCATTGGAAGTATTCATGAACAATTCCCAAGTGGTTTTGCATCACAATATAATAGACCCCCAAATGGCAATTGGTTCACCCTCTATGCTCTCCCTATTTTCGGATAATTTTGATTTTGAGACACGAGATGACTTCGTTAAAGGCATTCTTATAAATGAGGAAATATTGGATAGCCGAATTTATGTTTCTCTATTACCCAGAGAGCAATATGCTCGTAAAGTTAATAATTGGCTAACATATCAAGTTGTTAGCAATGATATCATTGGACGTTGGACATATCCCATGGTCCCTGATATGGGCATAGTGGGCTTAAAGCAACAATATATATTCCTTAAGAATAACATTTACAAAAGTCCCACAGCAAATGTGTCCAAGGTTATGTTGAGGGAAAATGTTGTAGCCCATGCTGGTTGTGTTGTAGCCAGCGGCTCTTCGTTGAGCAATACTGTTTTAGGACAAAATGTAAAAATTGGCCAAAATTGTTGTATTTCAAATGCATTTGTACTGGATGACACTGTGATCGAAGATAATTGTATTTTGGAATTTTGTATAGTTGGAGGAAAATCAAAAATTGGTGCGTCCACAGTATTGAAGGATGGCTGTGTTGTGGGTAAAGGATGTATTCTTCCAGCCAAAACGAATTTGTCTAATGTTGTTATAGCTTCAGCTCCTAATCAGGATGATGGTATGTATAACTGTGTGGCTTCATATTTCGTTTATTATTTATAGTAACGTAACTGACTAATTTTATTTTTTTGAGAGTGTTAATTAGGATAGGTTAGGTGGCAGCCCGATGTATCAGGTAGAGGTGTGCACGTGACACTAAATTGTCGTGACTCACGAACATTTTCGTGACTTACGCGTGAGTCGTGAGTCACGCTGACGGCAAAGGCGTGAGTGTGCGTGAGCGTGATTAACCAACCAAATGTCGTGCGTGAGCCACGAAAATAATATCTTCGTGAGTGTGCGTGAGTAAGGAATTTCGGAAAAACACGCTCACGAAAATAATCCCGCTTACGAACATAAAATGCTTACGAGTTGAATTCATTTATAATTTTAGTGACATCCTAGGTGGTAAGAGTTTTATAACGCACTCGATTTTAACCATACTCATGTTTTCAGTCATAGGTAAATCACTCATAAAATTATTCGTGAGTCACGAAGTTTTTCGTGAGTCACGACATTTTTCGTGGCTCCCTTGAGGGTGATGATGCCACCTCTAGAAAATTTTAGCCTTTAGAAATTTTATTAGCTTTCATTTCACTATTATTTTTTCTGAAAACAAATCATTTTCATATATGAATTATATCGTATGTGACAGTGTAGCTCCCACTTTTATTAAGAATCGGCAACACTCATGTGGTATAAGGCACAAGTAAAATTGAGATAATAGATCCCAGTAACACAAAGTGAACTGGGGAGTTCTTTTCAAGGTAGTGTGATATCCCAAGCATTGTTTAAATCCTTCCTATCCTATATACCAACAATCGGTTTTTCGCACATGACACCCCTAGATGGTGTCATGTGCGAAAAACCGACTGGCATTCATAGGTCCATAGGTTCTATTTCAGTTTAGGCCGAAAGTCAAAAAGTTGTTTATTTCTCAGTAATTCAGACTATATTTGTGAGTATTATGCATCTTCTCTAAGTGATTTCCCATATTGTTCGGTACGTCATTCGGACGCAACTAGCATAGAGTAGTACCCCTACGGCAAATTGGTGCAAGGGATCTATCACAGGACTGGTACCATAATTTATTGATGTCTATATTCTACTGGTATTAAAATCTTATTGGATATATACATTTTCTGAAATACAATTAGACCAGAACTGGATCTGGCCCATACACACAAGGGATTAGTCATATACCGGTCGAAGGCAGTGTTGCCAGTATTGGCGATACTTTTATCGTGCGTGGGAATGAAATTTTTGAATTGGGAAGTTAGGGGAATTTCCAATTTTTGGGATTTTTTTTTGAAATCTGCCCAGTATAATAAATCAGGCTTAGAATAAAAGTTTACATGAAGAACTTTTCTACGTTATTAAAAAGGACTTAAAAATGTACAGCGAATCATAAAGTATAAAAACACATTGCCCTTATTTATTCCACGGCATACATGTGGTGCATTTGGTCAGAAACGGGCGCGAGATTTTATTTTGGGCCCAAACTCTAATACACATTGTACTCTGCTTGGCTATGTCGAAATATTGCACCTTTACCTGCGGTCTTCACTGAAAATATCCCATAAATATTGAAATAATATCGGCACATTTTTAACAACATCATATTGATCGATCAGTCTTATTTCTTGGCCAAACCTAAAAAGCGCCATATTTATTTTATTAATTTTTTATTTTGATCTTATAGTAAATAAAAGATAAAAAATAATTGACAAGACCATCAGCTTATGCCATACTTTTTTTTAATTTTAAATTGTTAGGGATTTTCTACAGTTGATATTATTCCTTATTTTTTCACAAAGAATTTTTAAAAATTTATTGGGAATTTTTGTGAAAATTTGTAATTTAAATTGACGAGTTTTGGGAACTAAAGTGTCCCAATTTGGGCACAAGATCCAGGAAAATAATGGCAACACTGATTCTAGTATTTATCCATTTCCGTAGGGACTTATCATGTGGAGACTAAAATTCTCCATGTACACGGATATATCCATCATAGCAGCACTCGCACAATTAGATTTTAACTAAACTTAATAGACTAGAATAATGAATTTTAGTTCGCCATCATAGTACAAGTTGCCGGTTGTGATATTTTTAATTCGGTTACATTTACCCATTTGCCAATAGACTTTTCAAGATCAAAATATTTGCCTTCCTATTAATCGTAAATATTTAACTCTTTCAGAAAATGTCAGCTTTAAAAAGATTGGCGACAAGGCCTATATAATAGTCGCCCATGATAATGAAACTGCCACCTCCGAAGATGAGGACAATGATGACGACGATATACTGCAAGTGAAACAAATTGTACCTAAAATGATGAGACTGCCAATTAAATATGAAGAGAGTGACTATAGTTCAAGCAGTGATGAAGATGAATCTCGTCCCTGTTCACCAATGCCTGATGACACCAATAGTAAGCCTATTCCCGTATAATTAATATTGATTTTCAAATACTAACTTTAATGTCCTTTATCCTTTTCATACAGTTTTCCTTTCCGAAGTTATTGATTCTCTATCACGTGGCTTCCAAGAGAAATCTAATCCTGATTTTCTTATACTCGAAATTAATTCATCTCGTTACGCTTATAACATGTCACTGAAAGAAGTAAATTTCAATGTTGTGAAAGCCATTTTTAGTTTACCACCCATTAAGGAATCTACCGGGAATGTATTGGTTGAAATAAATGCGGTACTAAAACAACTCGGTCCGGTTATGACGAATTACATTAAAAGTGAAGAATCTATGATGGATTGTCTCAAAGCTCTGGAGGTAAGTGATTGCATATGAATTGCGATATCATCTAATTCCTATTTCTATACGTTTTTTTAGGATATTTATGTGGAAAATGAAAAGGTACGCGAGAAGATTTCCCAAATTGTCCATTATCTCTACGATAAAGATTTCGTTAGCGAGGAGGCTATTTTGGCATGGCATGAAGACTTGGACTTGGAAGAATATGCCAATCTGCATAAAAGTCTACAAAAATTAATTGAATGGTTGCAGCAGTCTAGTGATGAGGACGATGATGATGAAAGCGATTGAGTATAGAACGCAATTGTGAAATTAAATTTTACCCGCGTCTGAAAGCAAAACATTTGTTTGTTTTTTTTTTTCGTGTTTTTTATTTCGAAAAAAATGTTATGTTTTAAAAAGCCACAATTTATACATATGCAAAAGAAATAAACAATAAAAATTAAAGAAGAAAATTCCTAGAATATACTATTTAATAAAAAAAGTTGAAAACGCACTACGTTTGGTTCATAGAACCGCTCATATTCATGCTTGCATTCATCATACTTTGACCAATGCCCAGGCGTATATGGTGCAAATGAATTTGAACATGCTTTTGGAAAGTTTCCACATTAGCGCCATACAAGCTGGAACGAACTTCCTCGATACAACCCTCCAGGACTTTATTGACTTGTGATGAATTTTCGGTACTGAGGTGAGAAGCTACTAAAAGAACCGTGGCCAATTTCTTTATCAGACTTAGGATACTATGGCCTTCCAATACACCAGGATTATTACGCTGCATAGCCTCTTCTGCGGCTTCGCGGCATTTTTCTCGCAAATATGATGGTGTTAGCATTGCCTGTACCTGTGGATCACGTGTCAACTCTCCGGCAAATGCTTGCAAATCGTTGAGATAGTCCTGTATTGCAAGATTCATTTTTTCCATTGATATCACTATCGATGCATACCGTCTTTGGAACTCCTCACTCAATTGTGGAGTTGTAATATCCGATCCTCCGATACTTTGGCTTTCGTCTGACGACGATGATCCTGAATTGTTGTGAGCAGCCACCAGTTGT
Organism: Haematobia irritans; assembly: GCF_050003625.1. Classification (NCBI taxonomy): domain Eukaryota; kingdom Metazoa; phylum Arthropoda; class Insecta; order Diptera; family Muscidae; genus Haematobia; species Haematobia irritans. The sequence goes on along the minus strand of NC_134399.1, from coordinate 199,309,827 downwards.
TGTGAAACCTTCAGCTCTGCCTCGTTGTTCATATCGTTGAGACGCATAAGTTTGGACTGCTTAATTTTTATGGCCCGTTTAAGGCGTACTAAAGTTTCCAATAGCTTTGGTGGATATCCATTAATATTTTCCTCCCGTAATACAGGATTTTTGAAGGGGCTATCGATGACCTCTCCCAACAGGGGATCACTTTTATTCATATTATAACGACCTTGACGTAAACCAGCTCCTCTTAGTGGAGTTCTAATACCAGTAGCACCATTGTAAACGCTCATTAGACTGGGTCGGAAATCTTTGGTGATACTTTGCAATGGTAACATTTCATTGAAATTTTCCGAAACAATTTCATAGTCGGGAATTGAATGTGTTCCCAGGCCGGGACGATCAAATGTCACTCGATATGAAGAAGCCAGGGAATCGAAGGCATCTACGGTTCCACTAAATATACCATCTTGGGGCACACGCAGCCGAGCTGTAACCTTGGTACCCAAAGGCAATGGTAAAGGTATTTTATCGGGTAAATCTTTTAAGAAATTCATATCCTTTACTTCGCCCGTTCGCCTGGTTTGCATGAAACGCATTTTTTGTCTTTTCTTTTCCAATTCTCTGCGTTCCTCATCGAAAAAGGCCTGCGAACAACGTCTCGGTTTGCCCATTAGCGAGCGAACTTTCTGCCATTCGGCTCGTGTCAATTGACGTGTTCGTAAATTGGGAAATGATTCCGCCAGGCAAACTTGAAAATCATTCTCACCTTCAAACAAAGGTTTATCGATGAACGAATAGAACCACTCATAGATAACCCATTTATGGGCTTTAGGCAATTTCAGTATATTACGCAACCGCATGCCTATACGTTGGCCGATTTTCTTATCGGCTGGTATAATTGACGATGAACACATATTGACTCCAGATGCCACACCCGATTTGGGTGTACTACTATTCGAGTGCGCATTGTTTCCGCCATGTTTACTGGGAGTGCTAGGTTCCGTCTGTTCCCGGTATTTATTTTGTTTTTCCTCGGATCGCATATAACGTGATACAACTCCTTTTCGTTTCTTCAATACCTTGGTGGGAGTTTTATTTGGTGAACTTGTTTTCATTGAAACTTTTCGTGGCGATAGACTCATGCGTAGCGGTTTATCATCGTTTATAATATCATCGTCAAAGAATAATCGATTACGTTTACGTATTCTAGCTGGCATACCCCGGGCATTAAGCATTTGTATGGGCTGTTGGGGTTGGGGTTTTGGTGGAGGAGCAGTACCCACACGTTGAAGACCTAATGTTGCTAAACTAAACGATGGTGGCGGTTCTTCAGGTTCATCTTCAGATATGGGAGGTGAAGGCTGTTGTTGATCTTCGGTCTCCTCTTGTTCTTCATTGTCGTCATCTCCTTCATGTTTGTTACTTTTTTGAGATGATGTCGAGGCAGTCTCGTCTTCCATATTGTTATCTTCTTGCATCATTTTCTAATAAGCTGAAAATTTCGAATTGTACAAGTTATTAAGGTTGATTCGATCTTTTTTTTTGTATATTTTGAAGAATTTTGTGCATGTGGTTTTAATGTTCACTCTATGTACGGCAATCCCTTTCTCCCATTGTTATTACTTTAAAAAGATATTCAATAGCATTAGAATCCCAAACCCCAATTTATAAGCTATCCTGATAATGATGAAAACTTGATATAAAATTAGGAATTGAAACCATAGTAACTATACCCAAAGCAATTTGTTAGTAAACACAGCAGAAAAGTCTTCTAAAACATTAAAGGGGTTTGTTTGAGGCAAAAGTAAAGTGGATGTATCTCTCACTCACAAAAATTTTCGTGTGCCACGCTGATGGCAACGGCGTGTCTGTGAGTGATTAACCCACCCAAAATGTAGTGCATGGGCGTGAGCCACAAAAATAATTTTTTCGCGAGAAAGCGTGATTAAATAATTTCGAAAAAAAATATACGCTCACAAAAAATCCATCTCACGAACATAATAACGCTTACGTGTTGAAATCGTTTACAATTTTAGTGACACCTTGATGTTGGAAGTTTAAAAACGCTCTCGATTTTAATCATGTTCACTTTTTTAATCAGGTTCCCCCAAGTTGTTGTTGATGTAACAGTTTGTTGTTTTATCATTCATTTACGCTGCTACGCTCAATCACTGATAGGTAGAAATTGAGGCGGCTACACTTGCCTGTTTTTAGTTGAGCCTACTTAGTTGAACTATCCTAGTAGTGCCGTGGGAAGACGCTTTCCTCCGGTGCTATGGACGGTGCTCGGACATCGAAAACAGAATTAAGCTTGTAGCTTCTCACATCTAGTATCCTCACGAATCCTGTATGGTAACAGGTTGGCTGATAATTCCCCGGTCTAACAAAGAAAACACAATTTTTTGTCAAAATTCGTTTTTATTATTCAACATAGTTCCCTTCAAGAGCGATATAACGACCTTCCAATTTTTCATACCATTTTGGTAGTACTCCTTCGGTTTTGCCTCAAAATAGCCCTCAGTTTCGGCGATCACCTCTTCATTGCAGCCAAATTTTTTCCCTGCGAGCATCCTTTTGAGGTCTGAGAACAAGAAAAAGTCGCTGGGGGCCAGAATTGGAGAATACTGTGGGTGGGGAAGCAATTCGAAGCCCAATTCATGAATTTTTGCCATCGTTCTCAATGACTTGTGGCACGGTGCGTTGTCTTGGTGGAACAACACTTTTTTCTTAATATGGGGCCGTTTTGCCGCGATTTTGACCTCCAAACGCTCCAATAACGCCATATAATAGTCACTGTTGATGGTTTTTCCCTTCTCAAGATAATAGATACTAATTATTCCATGCGCATCCCAAAAAACAGAGGCCATTATTTTGCCAGCGGACTTTTGAGTCTTTCCACGCTTCGGACACGGTTCACCGGTCGCTGTCCACTCAGCCGACTGTCGATTGGACTCAGGAGTGTAGTGATGGAGCCATGTTTCATCCATTGTCACATATCGACGGAAAAACGCGGGTGTATTACGAGTTAATAGCTGCAAACACCACTCAGAATCATCAACCAGTTGTTTTTGTTCAAATGTTAGCTCGCGCGGCACCCATTTTGCACAGAGCTTCCGCATATCCAAATATTCATTAATGGTATGAACAACACGTTCCTTTGATATCTTTAAGGCCTCTGCTATCTCGATCAACTTCAACTCTATCTCACAAACTAATTGACTTACAGACGTCAAATTTTGACACGAATCATTTGGAGGTTGGTACTATATAAAAATAATATGTATTTAATACTAGCGACGCCATCTATGTGTCAGACCGGGGACTTATCAGCCAACCTTTTATGTTGCCGGTTCTGCGCTCTAGATGATGTAGATTAACCCTTACCTGGATGGTGGTTGTCCATCCATAAGATAGTGGTTTGGTAAATTACTTATACAACTCTAGGATTGTTCCTATATCTAATCACGAATACGATGAAGTTTTTTCATTTTAAATTCGCACTTACGAACTCTCAAAAGTGAACTTGAACAGTAACATACGATTCAATGGTGAGTCACTAAAATGTTTTTCAATGGGGCGATTTTTCGTGATTCACGATATTTCTTATCGTGAGTGTGCATGGTGCGAGTGTTTTAAAGTTTTTTCGTGAGTGAGCACGTATTTTCTTTTCATTTTAAAAATATAGTGCGTAAAACCGTTTGCCTAGGTTAGGTTAGGTTAGGTTATGTGGCAGCCCGATGTATCAGGCTCACTTAGACTATTCAGTACCACAGTGGTGAACTTCTCTCTAACTATGACCTAAGGGAGTTTCATGGAAAGGGGATTTAACTCAAATTAAAGCTTCCCAGCAAAAATTGAAAGTTGTTATAAAGGTACAACTTTAAAAACACTTCCAAAAATGTCTTTTATTTTAACTAAACAGGAAGTTATTTTAATTCAATTTTTTTATAACTCGCTATTTTCATATTTTTAATGGTTAATTTTAACTTTTTTTTTTGCTTCAAATGGGTTAAAAACCGAGTAAAAGTTAACAAAATGGTACGAATTATTTAAATTATGTAGGAAAAAAATCCTAAATCCACTCTAGAAAAATTGCGAACTTTTGAAAATATTTTAGCCCCCATTTTCATGAAGCTCCGTTAGTGCTACGTTAGCTAACGAAATTTTGAACCGAACTATATGGACATATCTGTCATCTTGCCTATATATTCCATATGCGAGTTACAGTACGGTCACACTGGGCAAATATTTGACAGAAACCGAAAAAGAATTAGTCACCACAGTCAAACCAGCAAACTTTCTTAGCCCATATTGGTCTGACACATAGATGGCGTCGATAGTATTAAATTCATATTATTTTTATGTAGTACCAACCTTCAAATGATTCGTGTCAAAATTTGACGTCTGTAAGTCAATTAGTTTGTGAGATAGAGCGTCTTTTGTGAAGCAACTTTTGTTATTGTGAAAAAAAATGGAAAAAAAGGAATTTCGTGTTTTGGTAAAATACTGTTTTCTGAAGGGAAAAAATACGGTGGAAGGAAAAACTTGGCTTGATAATGAGCTTCCGGACTCTGCCCCAGGGAAATCAACAATAATTGATTGGTATGCAAAATTCAAGCGTGGTGAAATGAGCACGGAGGATGGTGAACGCAGTGGACGCCCGAAAGAGGTGGTTACCAACGAAAACATCAAAAAAATCCACAAAATGATTTTCAATGACCGTAAAATGAAGTTGATCGAGATAACAGACGCCTTAAAGATATCAAAGGAACGTTTTGGTCATATCATTCATCAATATTTGGATATGCGGAAGCTCTGTGTAAAATGGGTGCCGCGCGAGCTCACATTTGAGCAAAAACAACAACGTGTTGATGATTCTGAGCGGAGTTTGAAGCTGTTAACTCGTAATACATCCGAGTTTTTCCATCGATATGTGACAATGGATGACACGTGGCTCCATCACTACACTCCTGAGTCCAATCGACAGTCGGCTGAGTGGACAGCGACCGGTGAACCGTCTCCGAAGCGTGGAAAGACTCAAAAGTCCGCTGGCAAGGTAATGGCCTCTGTTTTTTGGAATGCGCATGGAATAATTTTTATCGATTATCTTGAGAAGGGAAAAACCATCAACAGTGACTATTATATAGCGTTATTGGAGCGTTTGAAGGTCGAAATCGCGGCAAAACGGCCCCATATGAAGAAGAAAAAAGTGTTGTTCCACCAAGACAACGCACCGTGCCACAAGTCATTGAGAACGATGGCAAAAATTCATGAATTGGGATTCGAATTGCTTCCCCACTTACCGTATTCTCCAGATCTGGCCCCCAGCGACTTTTTCTTGTTCTCAGACCTCAAAAGGATGCTCGCAGGGAAAAAATTTGGCTGCAATGAAGAGGTGATCGCCGAAACTGAGGCCTATTTTTAGGCAAAACCGAAGGAGTACTGCCAAAATGGTATCAAACAAATTGGAAGGTCGTTATAATCGTTGTATCGCTCTTGAAGGGAACTATGTTGAATAATAAAAACGAATTTTGACAAAAAAAATGTGTTTTTCTTTGTTAGACCGAAGATAAGATATTTCCATTTTATTAACTGGTATTTAAACTCTAACGAAGCTATATGAAAATGAGCTTTAGTCAAAAGTTTCAGACAAGCGTTAGAATGCATTAAAACTCGTGCAACGGCAGTTGAAAATGTGGACATCGGTCCTACACACAAAAAAATTTCACGAAAATTTTTCCAATTAAAATTTTAATTGAATTTTAAAAAATATTCAATTAAATGGTTTAATGAATTTATTCTGATAATTGGTTGATAGTTTTGCTGCAAGTAGAGGATGCTGATGAGGAATGTGGTAATTCCGAAACGTGCGTCCATCCAACCATCTTGCACAGAAAAAAATATCACCAAAATATTTCCAATTAAAAAGTTAATTGAAGTTGAAAATTGTTTCAATTAATAAATTAATTGATACAATTCACTTTTTAATCATGATAGGAACATTAAGTTAATTACGTCAATGATTGAAAATTTTAAAATTTTTAATTAAAAAATTAATTGATACAATTAACTTTTTACTCAAATTCGGAAGACTAATTCAGTTAAAAAAGTGCTGATTTTTTTTTAATTTTTAATTTAAAATGTATTTCAAACAATCATTTGTTAATCCAAATAAAAACTCTAAGCCAATTCAGAAAGTAATTAAAAATAGTTACCTTTTTTTATTAATAAATTGAGTTGTGCAATCAACATCAATTAAATTTTTAATTGACTCAATTAAAAAATTAATTGAAATTTGCTGAAAAAAATCAATTAATTTTTTAATCAAGATTTTTTTCTATGGCCAATTAAAACTGTGATTGATACTATCATTTTCGTGATTGAAGACATTTCAATTAAAAAATTAATTGGATCAATTAATTTGGTGATTGAATCAGAAAAAAAAAATTTTTTGTGTGTGCAGTCTATAGGGCAAACATTCTTTTCCTCTGTTGGTTAAGCTACACTTGTAGTTTAGTCAATGTATGGTTTTAAGATGAAATCAAAAAAACAACAACAATGATTAAAGAACAAAAACCAACAATAACAAAACAAAACGAATAAAAATTTAATTGATTCAACAATTTTTTTTAATTGAAACAAAAATCAATTATTTTTTTCATTAAATCAATTAACTTTTTAATTGACCTTCAATTAATTTTTTAATTGATACTATCATTTCTGTGATTGAAGACATTTCAATTAAAAATAATTAATTAATTTAATTAATTAATTTCGTGATTGAATCAGAAATTTTTTTTGTGTGTACACTGGAAAAAAATTCACGAAAATTTTTCCAATTAAAATTTTAATTGAGTGTTAAAAAATATTCAATTAAAAATTTAATTGAATCAACAATTTTTTTAATTGAAACAAATGTCAATCACAAAAATTAATAGTATCAATTAATTTTTTAATTGGACCAATTAATTTTTAATTGACCTTCAATTAATTTTTTAATTGATACTATCATTTCTGTGATTGAAGACATTTCAATTAAAAATTAATTGGATCAATTAATTTCGTGATTGAATCAGAAAAAAAATTTTTTTGTGTGTATGACAAGCCCATGTTAAATTTATCGCTTTTGCGTCAATTTTGCATCACTTCCACATCCAAAAATAACATTTTCAGTACTTTTTTGACGACGCTTTTTTTGCTGGGATGTAGTTAGTTATGTTTAATTTATTCTCTCGAAGCGCTTTTTTACAAACGAATATCAAAGTTATTTGTACCATTCACTTGTAAAATATTTTACCAAAAAAAGAACGCTTAGAATTTTTTTTAAATTTATAATTAATACTTTTTTTATATTTTCTGTATTCTTTAATGGAGGGGAGAAAGGTAAAGGGATAAGAAGCGGGAATATTAAACATAAGCACATATACAATAGATAATTTATTTGTATTCTTTGTTTGTCTTCATATGCAACAATTTCGTATTTCTTTTATTTGGTTAAGTTTAATGTTTGTATAGATATTTTAGTGTTTTTTTTATATATATTAGATGTAGGTTGATGTAGTATGATGCATGTGTTTTGTAATTCTTGGAAAATGAATTGTTATACTAGATCAAATAATTGCAATTAGGTTTTTTCTTCTAAGTGGGGATGGGAATTATTGTATAAGTCATTAATTGGGAGGAGGTTATTTCAACATTTCAAGTGAAAAACTTAATAGATGTTTATTTAGTTGTCTCACAATTTAGCTAATAAGCAAAAATACTATAGTAAATTGTATACTTGTTAAAATCAATAAAAAAAGAGAATATGATGAATGAGTTACTATTATAGCAATAGAATGAGGTTACATACAGGGTATTGACAATCATTTTTTTTTTTCGTGGGGGGAAAAGGAAGAAAAAATTACCTTATTTTGTATAGGTAAATTGTAAAACGTTTAAGTAAATATTTATATCCAAGGAGTCTTTAAAGAAATCAACACCTATAATAAAATGTATCTACGACAAAGATAGGATTAAAAAAGAAAATACATTTACATCTATACATATCTAGTAGATAAGACTGCCAATACCCCACCAGGAGGGGAATATGTTTGTTTGCAAAAAAAATATATATACACAGTCTCACATAAGTTTACATACCCTTGGAGTTTTTACCTTATAACTAAACATTTTTCTTGTTGTTGTTTATAATCCAGACTAAAAAAATCTTCTTGAAAATTGACAAATACTTTGTTTTTGAAATTAATTTACAAAATCTAAAGCATATATATGCATATTTTATTATATTTTATTAATTAAAGAAAATACAATTTCTTAAGTCGTATGTAAACTTGTGTAAGACTGTGTAATTGGGTTTGAGGTGAATTGTAATTATTTCTTTTTTTTGTTAATGTATATATAGATTTTGTTATTTCATAAATATATTATTTTGCTCATTCATATACATAAAACACAATACATAGAATTGCAATTAGTTACACTTACTTCTATACAATTTTTTTAAAATTATATTTATTATTATCATTGCGATCAGTTTTGAATTAAAGAACATTTGAAATTGTTTCTATTCTCATTTTTTATTTATTTCTTTTGTTTTTTGCATGTGTATAGATAGGGGCTGTATCGATTTTGAAATAAATCGTTTCTTTCGTTATTTTACTGTAGGAATAATATTTATAATTAATAGTAATGATAAGAATAATATAATAATTAATAATAATAATAAAAACAATTTAATTTATAACAGTTTATAATTGAATATAACAAATATCATCATCGTTTCGTATAACAGTTTTTTTTTGTTTGTTTGTTTTTAAATATATTTATATGCGTTTTAAATTTTCTAATCTTTTCTTCATTGGTTTTTTATATGTAAATATATATATTTTTTTAATTTTCTTTTTCCTTATTATTTATGTCAATTTTGTTGTGTCTTCTTCTGTGGTATTTTGGGGGGATTTCATCAACTACTCCGAAGACTACATTAAATACATGACGACAATGACTACAACGATGATACAACAAAGAAAAGTCTATGCAACACAAACTTTTCCAAGTCATTTTATTTCCTAATGATTGCCAAATATCTATATATTATTAATGTTTTTTCTTTGTTATTTATATATGTTTTATTTTTGTATGCATATTTATATTTATGGTACCTATTATTTAGGCGGTGGCATCTATTAATTAATAGATTAATTAGTTTTGATTCGAAACGAATCAAATATATTGCAATTCAATTGGACAAAGGCAAGTAGACAAATAAATATTTTGTTTTTTTTTTTAGGTATATGTTCTTCCCATTCAAATAATTTACAATTTATAAATTTAGCATTTGTGACTTGAAGCGAATACCAGCTTAAAACATAGGCAGTTATGAAAAATATCGCATATATAGAGAGATCAAAACCGGTGGACCGGTTTATCTTTTTACACTGCAATGACAACACTTCCAAGATAGGTGAAACGTACATTTGTATTAAAAAAAATGGAGTCCACCTTTTTTGGAAAAAAGTCCAGTTTTTTTGTTAAACCGAGAAAACCCGAATTTCAAAAACCCGTTTTTTGATCTACGCATACCCCATCAAACAGTAGTTTCTAATAGTGATAAGTGATCCAAAATGATTTTTAAAATAATTTTTTTTATTTCTGGTATACAGAAAGTTAAGCTTTTGTATTAAATTATATTTAAAAATTAACCGACAAACATCAATAATCCCAAAGCCGAACCTGAATATTTTAATTTTCTTTCAGTTTCTCCACGGTTAATTTATAAGAATAGACACTGCTACAGGAAATCTTTAATAATTAATAAATCAATTAACAAAAATGTATTATTTAAAAAGAAATATTGAAAGGTTTAAACACACAAAAAAAAATTTTTTCTGATTCAATCACGAAATTAATTGATCCAATTAATTTTTAATTGAAATGTCTTCAATCACAGAAATGATAGTATCAATTAAAAAATTAATTGAAGGTCAATTAAAAAGTTAATTGATCCAATTAAAAAATTAATTGATACTATTATTTTTGTGATTGATTTTTGTTTCAATTAAAAATATGTTGAATCAATTAAATTTTTAATTGAATATTTTTTAAAACTCAATTAAAATTTTAATTGGAAAAATTTTCGTGAAATTTTTTTGTGTGAAACAAAATATCATGCTCCAAAGAAATTTGTTAGTACATAAGAAAATATCACCAAAATTTTTTCAAATAAAATTTTAATTGAATTTCCAAAAATATTCAATTAAAATAATTAAAACAAAAATCGCAGATATTAATTTATAAATTATTCTTTAATTGGATGGATAATTTTTTTTTAATTGACTTTGTGATTATTACCATTAATTTTTTTTCTCTATTTTGTAATTGAATATAAAAATAGTCTCTTAAAAAAGCAAAAAGTTTGCTGGGTAAAGGAAGGTAGTCACTGCACACAACAATTTTTTTTTTCTTATTCAATCACGAAATTAATTGATCCAATTAATTTTTTAATTGAAATGCCTTCAATCACAGAAATGATAATATCAATTAAAAAATTAATTGACAGTCAATTAAAAAATTAATTGATCCAATTAAAAAAATAATTGATACTATTAATTTGTGTGATTGATTTTTGTTTCAATTAAAAAAATTGTTGAATCAATTAAATTTTTAATTGAATATTTCCTAAAACTCAATTAAGATTTTAATTGGAAAAATTTTTTTCTGTATGTTTGCTGAACTAGTAAATATTGTCTGCTAATTTTTAAACTAGTTTAGAAAAAAAATGACTGCAATTAACAAACACTGACTGCTATTATTCTGCAACCAAGATACTGGTAAAAACAAATATTTTTTGGTTCAGAAACACACAGACAAATTTTTCACGAAAATTTTTCCAATTAAAAATTTAATTGTGTTTTAAAAAATATGCAATTAATAATTTAATTGATTCAACAAATTTTTTTAATTGAAACAAAAATCAATCACAAAAATTAATAGTATCAATTAATTTTTTAATTGGATCAATTAATTTTTTAATTGGATCAATTAATTGTTTAATTGATACTATCATTTCTGTGATTGAAGACATTTCAATTAAAAAATTAATTGGATCAATTAATTTCGTGATTGAACCATAAAAAATTTTTTTGTGTGAAGACATTTCAATTAAAAAATTAATTGGATCAATTAATTTCGTGATTGAATCAGAACTTTTTTGTGCAGCATAAATCTGCACAAATAGCAAAAAGTCTGGTGAGCAAGGGAACGCAGTCACTGTTTGATGAACAAGTAAAAATTGTCTGCTAATTTTTAAACTCTATTAAAAACATGATTGCCGTTAATAGCAAACACTGATTGCTGTTTTCAGCAGAAAAAATTGATAATTTAGCAGATTTTTATATACTAAACTACTAAAATGTGGCTAGCAGAAATATCCGGACTAGAGGTGTGCGCGTGACTGAAATTTCACTCACATTCACGAAGCAAACTATTTATTCACGCACGATACGTGTGGTAGCCAATCCCACTCACGCACATTCACGAAATGAAAACCAATATTCACGCACGCTCACGCACGAGCTACTTTTAAAGACTCACGCTCACGCACGTTTCACGACAATTCACGTGATTCCCGACAAATTCACGAGAATCACGACATTTTCCAAACGGAAATCAACAAAGGTAACAAAATTCAAAAATAGAATATAGTTCGAGAGCTAAATTAATTTCAGTTAACATACGAGTATGAATTAAATCTTGATTTTTTTCGTGAGCGTGATTTTGCAGAAATTTTATTGACGCACATTCACGAACCGATTTTATTTATTTATAGTTCACGCACGACATATTTATTTTAGTCCCATTCACGCACATTCACGAGAGTTGCTTTGGATTTTGTTCACGACCCTCTAATCCGGACCACAAAATCTCACCAGTCTTTCGTAGTCAAAAATATACCTGATATTTTTCACATAAAAATGATAATGGTTGTTGCCAGGACAAAATTGTCAGTTATTCCAACAAATGCAGTGTGATATTTCAGCAGATTTTATCAAAAATTTTCAGTAATTCAGTAGAATTTATTTCCTATTTCAGCAGAGAAAAATATTTGGTGCTTCAACTAATGGATGATTATTGAAACAACTAAATTGACTGTTTTCTCTTTTTCAGCAGACAAAAACTGTTGTTTTAGCAAACATTTTTACTGTTAAGAATAACAAAATTTTTTAGGGTGTATATTAAAATCGGAACTTTTTCGGAACATATATTTCTAAGTAATCGAATCGGTTTTATAAGGGGCTATATTAAAAAAGGAATATTTCGATCGTAATGACAAATTGGTAATGCCACATCCACATTGCCAGAGGTGGTATAACATGTAACCGTATGGAGCTGTAGGTTTTTTACTTTAGTCAGTGGTATGGGATATGAATCAATGATCTGATAAACTTTAAAATATTCACTCATCCTTTCAGAGAGGTACACTACGCTCCATTTTTACTCCTACAGCGGACGTTAACAAGATTGTTCAATCATTTTGAATCAAATACTGTAATTATTAGATTGTAATCTTCTCTATGAGAAACTATAACAATAAACCAACAAGACAGGGCGAAAACTTGGTACTTAATTCGAAACATTTGAGAGATATTTAATTTATTCTGAAATAAAAATAAAAATATAGTGATTTGTTGGGATTATTATCAGAATTATAGATTATCAAAAACAAAACTTGCGGTATGTGTTATTAAGAAATCGAAATTTGTTGGAAAATTACAAAAATTTGAATCTATTTAAAAGTAACATACATTTTCTCAATGATTTTGATTTTTCGTGCTATTTGTTTGCCTTTATCCAAATGAATCACGCCATCAGACAGATAGGACAAGTTCGTTCGTATATATGAGGTGGTGTTAACAATATTTTGGATTTGGTGTTTGGTTTACTCAATGGCATTCTTCTTTTTCTTTAGTTCTTTTTTATTAAAATCTAGATTTGGGCGGGGTTTTTGCTTTGACCCTTATCTTAATGTGGGGGAGGCAATTCAATCCACCCAATTTACAGGGATCGACTATACAAACGAAATTTTCTTATTGTTTCTTCTTAAAAAACAAAAAAAAAACTAGAACAACATCGAAAAACATGAATAATTGATTATATAAGTGCTACTGTTACTGCTGCGCTTCTACTACACATAATTCTTTTTTTATTTTATTTTAATTTTCTTTTCTTTCTTTTTATAGTTTATTCTACATCTCCACCATACCAACCAGCGTTTTGGGTGAAAGATGTCCATAATACCGTTGGGTAAATGTCTTCTTATGCATTGATGATTGTACACATCTTGGTTGTTCGTTCGTCTCTGGTGTGTCATGATGTGCTTAGACATTGAAACGCGTTTCAGAACCATCTGCCAACATCAAGGTGACCGTACGATTATTTATCCACACCAGTTTTGCTAGACGCATAGGATTCAGGCGTGACACATCGGGTATGGGGGCCGTTGAATAACCTTTGGTACAACGTGTCTGTGACTGGCCAAGACCAAACATACCCGTACTAGTTTGCCAAAACGATAGACGATTCTCGTTGCATGAATATGAGACCAAAAATTTACCATCCGGCGAAAACGCCAATGATGTTATGGGATGTGTATGAGCTGGTATCATTTGACATTTGTTTTGTCTCAATTCATATATGGCCAGGTGGCCATTGATGGCACCTACAGCAATACGTCGTGTTTGTGTGCAATGGGATACCTGATTGAATCGACAAATCGATGGGCATACATCTACTAAACCTCTTGTTTTCAGCTCTGCATTGTCCAGACAATGTAGTGTGATATCCATAACCTCGACCAATAGACTAGCGATTTCAGCTTGCATTTTATCAATCAACATTTCCACACACTGTAGTATTTCTCCTTTGGCCTTGAACAAAACGGATTGGGTGAGGGGCACATTAATGGATTGGGGATTTTGTTGCATGCTATTGTAACGGGCCACCTCTCGAGCCATTGTTGTTATAAAAGCCGCAGGACGGGCGGTAGCTATCAGCCGTAAAGCATGTCTGGCCGTTCGGCATGCATCAGCTTGTGGTGTCAAAGGAAGTTTATAGTTTAGGTTGGGCACCGACTTTCCTTCACAGGAGAGCTCCAATAGGCCGAGCAATACTTTACTCACATCTAAATAAGGTTCCCATACGGTAAATCCACGACCCAGTAAATCGATAGCCGCCCTCCGCAGTGGCGTGTATTGAGGCAATTTAGGTGTAGCTGGGGCATACAACAAATGAGCCAAAGCCATTGAGGTTAACCGCGATAAATTGTTGGCAATGCCAAAACCTTCCACTACAGAAGATTTTCGTCTTTCGCCAGCCGTCGCTGTGCCGATGTTACCTCGGGCTGGTGAATCTTGATTTATGTCTTGACCAAATTCAGCTCCAATAACACCCAATAATATCACAGCTGTTGTCTGTTTTCGTTTCAATTCAGATAAACTGGATGGCTTGCGTATTATCTCCTCCTCTTCTTCTTCATAGTCTTCGTCGGCATCACCACCGCCATTGTTTCCTACAGCTGCAATACCTGCAGCATTAGCATGTCCATTAGCCCCATTGGCTGCATGTTGTTGTTGGAATTGTTGAGCAATAGGTTCTGTGTGCGTATACATTGGCAGATATTGAGCCCAGCTCTCTACAAGTTGTTTACGACCACGTTTGCCCATACGTCTTAATTCGCCCAGCAATATCTGTTGGGCCGCTTCTCGTATCTCAATGCAATGATGTTGCCAACGTTTGGCCATCATTTCAACCTGAGGTCTTTTGAATTTCTTTGGTTCTAAAGCTTCGATTTTATCGGGCAATAGGAAACAGTGATGTGTTGAGAGTAGGCTCCAGCCTTGTTTAATTTGTGATATATGGTGAGCAAGTAATTCCTCACGTTCCTCCTCAGTGGCCATGGTGGAGTCGCTACGTTGGGCGAGACGCAAAAGCTTTTTGCTGCGCTCGCTATCGGGCAGAAATGAGGCTGAATTCATTGACAAAAGCGTATTGGACATGGCCACTAAAGCTAGGATGTGATTTGAGGTAAGGGTTGTGCTCAGTTCCCAGTGCAGACGGGATGTAAATACTACAGTGAGTTGTTCTAGTCGCAGCAATTCTGCCGGAATGTCACGTTTTTTCGAACTGCTGGGCACCACTATGCCCTCGGCTAATTCATAGTTATTCTGCCATGTGGGTAGTAGCAGCGACATGTAACCACCTTTGGAAAGAATACCAAATGACACGGGTACCATGGGTCGCAGCAAGCCCAATTGTGATTCGCAAACCTTGTCCAAGTGGGGGTCCAAGCCCCACGAATGCAGCAAGGACAGCAATAATTGGGCCACTTCCATGACATGAGTCACTTCCATTTTCGAAGCAATTTTCGATTTTAAATCTGGCTTTGCGTCATCAGGGGAATCTTGTGTCTCCACTACCTTCTGAATACTTTCCTGTACCTTTGCCTGCACCTTCTTTTCGACAATTTCTGTTTTCTCTTTGAATTTCTGCACCAAACCATGTTTATCTTTGTCTTTAAGCATTTTCTCCATATCGCCTGCTTTGTTTTTCACTTTTCCAAAGAAATCACTGATTTTCTTGGAGGCCTCGACATGCAGTGCCTTGTCTTTTTGATTCTGAAACACCACTCCCAAGGCTTCAAGCTCTGTGGCAGTCATTTGCGCATATTCCTCGCTGTGCAGCTCAAATATCAATCCCTCGATGTCGAAGAATAAAATGTGACTTTCTGCATCCTTGGGATTGGTACGTAAGCCCTGAATAATAAGAGGATTACTGCGGTGCTTCATAAGGAAATCAAAGTTGCCCTGATTGTGTCCCTGCAGTTGTTGCCACTGCGTTATACCTCTTTGTGTGGCATGCCGTATCGCATTCATGTTACGTGATTTTAGACCACGGAAAAAGTGCACTGCAGGGTTGGCCAAACCCTCAGAGTTGGAGGCGTTTGTATTGCAGCTAGAATCGTCAGCAGTCTGCTCATCGCACACCGATAATACCTCCTCGGCCAGCATGCCATGTAGAACACGATCCAAGTGGCCGGTTTCCATTTGCCATACATACACTGATCCATCCGAACAACCGACTATAAGGAAATCGTCCAGGGGACGCCATTTGATGGTAACCACGGGAAACAGATGTCGACTAGCAAGAGTAATACACTTTCTCTCCTGTAGGCTAAGCAAAGTCACCGAGTGATCCGAAGCCACAGAACAAATGCACTTCAATACACGTGGACTACATGTCTCAGGTGGCACCAGTAACTGAGTTATCTCACCAGCATGTACACAAAATCGGTGAAGTAAACTTCCACTGTACAAATCCCACAAGCAAACGGCAAAATCAACTCCTCCGGAAACAAGCAAAGATTTTTCATAGCGTGGATGAACCAGTGAAGGACACAACAGACAATTCACACGACCCCTATGCCCATAGAGAATTTGATGAGAAGGCCATTCACTGAAATTTTGTTTAATACCCACTAACAACTGCATCATTACGGTTTGAGTAGCCGGCACTATAACGATTGACCCATCTTCACGGCCAATCACAAGGCGACTTTGTTGGGGCA
This sequence comes from Haematobia irritans, assembly GCF_050003625.1. Lineage (NCBI taxonomy): Eukaryota > Metazoa > Arthropoda > Insecta > Diptera > Muscidae > Haematobia > Haematobia irritans. Next base: position 199,293,218 of record NC_134399.1, on the reverse strand, counting down.
AATAAATGCTGGACGTCAACTTGACAGGGTGGTCAGTTATTCGAGCCAATTGATCTAGTATGCCCACAGGTGGAGGATCCATTATGGACCAGGCCTCGATGAGTGATGTACAAACGGATGGCTTAAGAGCTCGCGGAGGCATTTGTTTTGCTTGAAGAATACTTATATTGTCGAGAGGAACATCGGGAACAGTCCACACCGAGATGAAACCCTCGGAATCACCCCGCAATAGAAAATGTGATACAGGTTTACCTTCGGGCTCGCTACGCAACAGCTTCATGGCGGGAGGACATGACAAAATTTTGTCACCAGGATGTTGCAGAACATAATAAAGATAGGGAGCATCGCGTATGACACTTTTCGAATGGAACTCCTTGTTGTCTGGTATGCAATTTGCTGGCAATTTGTAGAGGTATCCCTTGCCCTCATCTGTCCAAAGCATAACACGATCTGAACTGATAAAATCACCACCTTGCCATCGCTCACGCGCTGGGGCAATTACCGAGCAAAGCACAGTAAAGTCACCAGCATCATAGATCTGCCAGTACTTTGTGCAAACGATGAGCACCGTACGCTGATTCTGGGAACAGCAGTTCATGGTTATGGCATTTAGACAGCGGATTTCTTTCGATTCATTTTCATAAATGGGCTCCGCATGCTTATTCTCATTTCCCACTAAGGTCCACACTTTAACAGTGCCTGTGGTAGTTATGGCCAATACCACATCGTCTTTACGACGCATTGGTCTCAAGACATGCAGTGCTGATATCCAATCTGGTTTTACTTTTGAGCTCAGAGTGTAGATGACCTCCAGACTAAAGGGATCCATTACCATTATTTCGGGGTAATAGCCAATACAGAAGAGTCGAACATCAGCGCTATTGGCTGTATGGTAGCTTTGTATTTGTGTATGGACCTGAGGCAATTTGACGGACTCCATGCATTTTCCATCGGTCATATCCCAAGTGCACATTTCACCATTTTCTGAAGAACTCACCAAATAGTTGCAGTCTACCAATATGGAAGCTCGCACCAAACACAATACTGGAGCTGTGTGACCAACCAATAGGCAACGTGGAGACATCTTCAAGGTTACGGGCTCCACATGCCACAGACATATTTGACCATCGTAACAACCTGTTGCCAAAGTTGTCTGATCATCGGATAGGAAAACGCTGGAAACGCAATGGGTGGGGGCCGATGGCCCCCACAATACAACTGGCACCACAAGATTGGTGCTCACCATCGTTTATTGCCGTCTAAGGGCCTAATCTGTTTTCATACATACCAACAAAAATTTATTGGCAATGTATCATTGCGGTGATGTTGACGATTATGTTGTTGTTGTGGTGGTTGTTGTTTATTACGACCGATGAATATGTACGGCAGCAAGTTAGCCAAAAAAAGTTTGTTGTTAATACGTGACGACGATTATTGAAATCGCCATACCGTTGGAGGGGGTTGAGGGCCGCGACAAATATAAAAAAATAGGAAAGAAAATAACGAAAAATTCTATGAGATAAACACTAGCACACACAAGACAATCACCACGCATAGAAGAGGCCAGAAAAAAATCACCATGACGAAAAGTACTTGTAAATAGTGAGTCCCGTCTAACGTTCGTCGTTCTCCTTCGGTTACGCCATGTACTATAGTCTCTTTGATTGCACAAGATAAGCTCCAGATAATGGAAAAAATAACTTTAGTGAAATAAACTTAACCGAAAACTAGTGGTAATTTCTTTGACAAGTGAGACAAACACCTCCACCACATTCGTAAACACTCCGAATATGCTGGCTGGCATTGATATTTGCAATTTAATGAGAAATTCAAATACAAGGAAAGTATGATACAAATTGTAAACATTGAATTATTGATTAATCCTAATGTTTGCATAGTTCATTAGGGTCGATCGAGCAGTTAATAGTAGTAAGCTAGGAAAATACCAAGAGAAATTACCTTAATGCGGCTAAAATATATTCCCTCTTATGGTAGAATATAAATGGCAAAGGAAAAAAGGTTAAATTGGGCTTAGCTGGCTGCATTATATACTATAGCACAGCTGATGCTAATTAGATCAATTCGAAATTCTATATAAATTTGAGCTATCTCAAAGACAGGCTTTGAAAGACTCTATAGAAATACTCATCAATCTGTTTAGTCATATTTTGAAAATTGAAAAAGTGGGGCACTTCGATAATTGGACTGTCCACGAGTAAAACAAAAAACAATCGTAGCCAAACATACAATGAAAATGTTTTTTTTTTTTTTTTTTGATTCGGAAGTGGTGCATATTTGAAATGAATTTTACATATGCTTGTCATAGTGACGAAGTTATTTTTTTTAAGCATCCGCTGCATTGATTTGCAGTAGTTCATTTCATGTGAAGTGAAAATTAAGTCCATCTCTCCATGAGTATTTTTGGATCTACATTAAAAGTAATGACTTTGGAAGAACTTCCAAATTATTTTGCTATGTAGTTAATGCCTAATTTAGGGATGAAAAATCAATATTTTTAACTTGTACTAACAAGAATAAAAATGTCTACTTTCTTGGTTCAAATTGTACACGGTTGCCACATTTGGTAGAATTCTACCAAAAATTTCAGATTTTTAATGTTTGGTAGAATTCGTAATATTTTGCAAAATATTCCTCTCCAACTAAGAGGTACTTCATAAATTTTATGTAGAAAAAAATTTCGATAGACAAAATTTTCTATAGAAATAAAATTTTGACAACATTTTCTATAGAATTAAAATTTTGACAAAATTTTCTATATAATTAAAATTTTGACAACATTTTGTATAGAAATAAAATTTTGACAGCATTTTCTATAGAAATAAAGTTTTAACTAAAAATTTTTTATAGAAATAAATAATTGACAAAATTTTCTATAGAAAAAAATTTTAATAAAATTTTATATAGATATAAAATTTGGACAACATTTTCTCCAGAAATAAAATTTGGACAAAATTTTCTATAGAAATAAAATTTTGTTTTGTTTTTAAGTTTTTTATTTTCAAAATGCATTTATCATAATCTGTGATTTGCTATGCGTACTTCGTATAACAAACAGTCTGCGCATCAATGCATTTTGACAATAAATTTTTGACAACATTTTTTATAGAAATAAAAATTTGACAAAAGATATATTTATAAAATTTTGACAAAATTTTCAATAGAAATAAAATGTTTAGTAGAAATAAAACTCCTATAGAAATAAAATTTTGATAAAATTATCTATAGAATAGAAATAAAATTTTGAAAAAAATTTTCTATGGATATAAAATTTTGACATTTTCTAAAGAAATAAAAGGTTTACAACAAAATTTTCTATAAAATAAAATTTTGACAAAATTTACTATAGAAATAAAATGTTGACAAAATTTTGTATAGAAATAAACCTTTGACAAAATTTTGTATAGAAATAAAATTTTGACAAAATTTTCTATAGAAATAAAATTTTGACAAAATTTTCTCTAGAAATAAAATTTTGACAAAATTTTGTATAGAAATAAAATTTTGACAAAATTTTCTATAGAAATAAAATTTTGATAAAATTTTCTATAGAAATAAAATTTTGACAAAATTTTCTATAGAAATAAAATTTTGACAAAATTTTCTATAGAAATAAAATTTTGACAAAATATTATATGGAAATACAATATTGATAAAATATTCTATAGATATAAAATGTTGCCAAATTTTCTGTAGAAATAAACCTTTGACAAAATTTTGTATAGAAATAAAATTTTGACAAAATTTTCTATAGAAATAAAATTTTGATAAAATTTTCAGTAGAAATAAATTTTGATATAATTTTCTATAGAAATAAAATTTTAACAAAAGTTTCTATAGATATAAAATTTTGACAAAATTTTCAATAGAAATAAAATTTTGATAAAATTTTCAGTAGAAATAACATTTTGACAAAATTTTCAGTAGAAATAACATTTTGACAAAATTTTCTATAGAAATAAAATTTTGACAACATTTTGTATAGAAATAAGATTTCGACAAAATTTTCTAAATTATTTTTGGCTCGAGTGGCAATCGTGTTGGAATAAAGTAACCGAAAAAATAAATTTTGACAAATCTATCCATAGAAAGAAAATTTTGACAAAATTTTCTATAGAAATACAATTTTGACAAAATTTTCTATAGAAATAAAATTTTGACAAAATATTATATAAAAATACAATTTTGATAAAATATTCTATAGAAATAAAATGTTGACAAATGTTTCTATAGATATAAAATTTTGATAAAATCTTCAGTAGAATAAATTTTGATATAATTTTCTATAGAAATAAAATTTTAACAAAAGTTTCTATAGATATAAAATTTTGACAAAATTTTCAATAGAAATAAAATTTTGATAAAATGTTCAGTAGAAATAACATTTTGACAAAATTTTCAGTAGAAATAACATTTTGACAAAATTTTCAGTAGAAATAACATTTTGACAAAATTTTCTAAAGAAATAAAATTTTGACAACATTTTCAGTAGAAATAAATTTTGATATAATTTTCTATTGAAATAAAATTTTGACAAAAAAATATTATATAGCAATACAATTTTGATAAAATATTCTAGAGAAATAAAATGTTGACAAAATTTGGTATAGAAATAAAATTTTGACAAAATTTTGTATAGAAATAAGATTTTGACAAAATTTTCTAAATTATTTTTGGCTCGAGTGGCAATCGTGTTGGAATAAAGTAACCGAAAAAATAAATTTTCACAAATCTTTCCATAGAAACAAAATTTTGACAAAATTTTCTATAGAAATACAATTTTGACATAATTTTCTATAGAAATAAAATTTTGACAAAATATTATATGAAAAAACAATTTTGATAAAATATTCTATAGAAATAAAATGTTGACAAATGTTTCTATAGATATAAAATGTTGATAAAATTTTCAGTAGAATAAATTTCGATATAATGTTCTATAGAAATAAAATTTTCTATAGAAAAAAAATTTTGACAAAATATATGGAAATATTGATATAATTTTCAGTAGAAATAAATTTTTATATAATTTTCTATAGAAATAAAATTTTGATAAAATGGTCAGTAGAATTGAATTTCTATAGAAATAAAATTTTGACAAAATTTTAAGTAGAAATAAATTTTGATATAATTTTCTATTGAAGTAAAATTTTGACAAAATATTATATAGAAACACAATTTTGATAAATTATTCTAGAGAAATACAATGTTGACAAAAGTTTCTATATGTTAGATATAAAATTTTGACTACATTTTGTAAGAAATAAAATTTCATTTCATTCATTTCATTTATTTAACAATACAGTAAGCCTTCGTGGCCAATAAATCGTATTGTTCTTAAAAAATACATTAATAGTAATTGTAATTGTAAAATTTTGACAAAATTTTCTAAATTATTTTTGACTCGAGTGGCAATCGTGTTGGAATAAAGTAACCGAAAAAAATAAATTTTAAAGAACGAAAGTGCCGCTTGTGACCAAAGCAATATCGCAGATTTTTGTCACAGCGAACAGATTTTAAATGGACAACTTTTATCCCATTTGACTGTAATTTAGTCAGTGCCTAAAATATTTGAACAAGAGAATTTATATTGGACAAAATTATTGTTATAAATTGCCGCTGGGACTTCGAGAGCAAAATTGACGGCGAACTGAATATAACAAATTATACCGAATAGATCATTGTAGTACAATTCTACTTTTGGACAGTGAATTGTACGAAATTCAGTACAATTGTAACAATTTTTACATCCCTGGGAGCCGCTGTGGTGCAATTATTAGAATGCTTGCCTTGTATACATAGGGTCGAGAGTTCAAACTCAGATTCGACCGAACACCAAATAGTTTTTCAGCGGTGGATTATCCCCTCTCAGTAATGCTGGTGACGTTTCTGAGGTTTTCTAATGGGTTATCTAAGTTGTATCACCGCAATTTTAAACGCTGTTCGGACTCGGTTATAAAAAGTAGGTCCCTAGTTATTGATCTAAACATAGAATCAGGCAGCACTCAGTGATAAGAGAAAAGTTCAGCACTGTGATATCATAATGTGAGCCTGAAATATCGGGCTGCCACTATTACCTTACCTAACCTAAATTTAATTTATTATGTAGTTTATGTATTTGATAATAGAACGGGGTGGTTGTGAGATCTAAACTGCAACTGCGAAGCAAGTATAGAGAAATATTCTAATATTTCTCAGAGATTTGGAGATCATATATTCCTTATATGGTTATTACCCCGTCGAGAACGATTAACATTATTCCCATTGACCGATGCCTTTGCTTTGTAGTACATATTTGCTATTTTCACCTGGATTTATTCATCCGACAGAAAATGGGTTCCCCCTAAATAGCAAAACACTGAAACCTCTCATATTTGGACACTCTGAAAAGCGGACACCTCTTCAAAGTAGACAATTTCGTGAGACGTTTGATATTTTAACTCTTAGACGTATATTTAAACTTTTAGAGGTACACACCTCCAAAATTTGGACAAACTGTGGATGCCCACTTCCAAGTGGTTCCAATGTATACCAAAACTGTTCATATTCTCTGTATTTTTTTTTTTTGTATTTCTCACTTTCTGAAGATAAACGACATTTCTAAAACATAGATTTTACTATGTGTTTATGGCAATATGTGTTATGCAATTAAACCTGGTAACTTTATTTTACACCATAATCCTATGCGGCAATTAAATTCATTTATTGTTATCAAATTTTTACTGTCAAGTTCACACAAAAAGTTCTTTGAACGACATGTCAATGAACTTCTCGCAAACAAAAACAAATAACATAACTTCTAATGATAGATTTTGCAACCGTATGTTGGAATAAACAAACATTTTTGGTCAATTTTCACAAGAAGGCTAAATATACAATAATGATCACAATACACTACAAAATTCCATAAAGAATTGTGTGGAACACTAATATAACATCTGTCTTGCTTTACTGCTAATAAAATATTTAATTAATTAACACGAGCAATCAACATACGCACACACACACACACACACCTATACAATTTATCTTACAAAGCTCCTCATCTCCCCGTGTAGAATACTGTGCATTATTAGTTGGATGGACTAATGTAAAATTTGCAAAGTGAATTATGCGATGATGAGTATGTAATGACACTTTTTCACAAAACTAAACCGAAAAAATATTGGACATTGAAATAGAATCCTAAACATCATTGCATATTTAAGTACCTGTGGCGTAACACGAAGATCGAACCGACCGTGCAAGATGACAAAGGGGTACGGAATATAAAGCGCGAAACAATAAAAATACAAACAATTAATTTAACGCGAAAACTAAAACCATAACACAACACATAGTGTCATTACAGTTTTGTATACTATTTGATTTTGTTTCTGTTCCTCTTCTTAATTGTGGTGATATTATAGACCAGCTGAACTTACACTTGCACCTCCACAACACCTTTTGTTCCACAACCTACAGAATTGCAGGAAGAAAATGACAACTGCTTTGCCGTATACGAAACTGCTAGGCAGGGATTGTTTGTTGGCTGGCTAGTTCGACACGCACTATACGGCCGTGAAAATACGGGACAACACCACTTTCCCCTGCTACCTCCACTGAATCACACTCTGCCTTATTGTCTGCCTTGAAACTTCTATTTGTCAAATCAATGACACTTTGCGACAACGACAACGTTTGCAAATATGCCGAGAGGTCTCATAAGAATATTGGCCAAGTTACTCCACACACTTAATGGCAAAAAAAAAAATCACAAGGGACAGACACCAGCGGTATTGGTGGTGATCGTTTTGTTGGCCAGTGGTCGTGGTGATGATGGTTGATGTTGGCGACGACGACGAAAACAGCAGCAGCGGAGACAACTACGAATCAGCAGCAGTTATGGAACTTCAATGTCGTACACTTCCACACAATGAACATTCAGAGAGTGAAAAATTAAGACGTAGACGTCGTTTAATATGTTTTCCTCCGATATTTTATCGTTGATTTTCTTATAATTTGCACATTGTTAGTGTTATTGGAAACCCCGTACTGGTAATTCAATTATTAATTGGTCCTATTTTGCAAAATCTTAAAAGTATTTTATGTCTTTTTCTATTTAGCTCGCAGAAGAAAAACGAAAATATCGATTGACTCGCGCACAGTGTTGCCAATTCAATATTTAAGAAATTACAATAATTCTCAGTGACATATGCCAAATGCATTTAAGCATTTTTTTTAGAAAATACCCAGAAGTGCTAACATCGTTAGATAATAATAAATTAAATAATTAATTAATAAATTAATCTATCGAAATTATTGACGAATTATTGCAATTGTTATATTACAAGTTATGAAACAATAAATTTTTTGCAATTTATAAAGCAAAGAATCAGATTGCAGAAAGCAGTTCATAAATAGTGTAAATTACATATAAAAAATTATAAATTTGAGACAAAACAGTTTTCTTAGATTGTCGATTTCACAAACACCCTTGGCCAATTGTTGTTATTCACCTAAAGCTGAGAAGAATTATATATGGCGCTTTCACTTCAAATATAATCTTTTTTGAAAATGAAAAAATGAAATAAAATGAATATTTTTCAAATCAAATGTAACCTTTAAAATTTTAAATAAGCCTTGTAGAATATAAGCGTTGACCAATTTTGATCGACATGAAAATGTGACTATCAGAAATTCTTGTCTAGACACTAGAGTTGTGTGCGTGAGTGAAATTTCACCCACATTCACGAATCAAAATGTTTATTTACGCACGATCACGCACGATACGTGTGGTATCCACTCACACAAATTCACGACATTTTCCCACCAGGATTGCTCATTCCTGGTAACAAAATTCAAGAATAGAATTTAGTTCGACAGCTAAATTAATTTCAGTTAACATACGAGTAAGAATTAAATCTTGATTTTTTCGTGAACGTGATTTTGCAGAAATTTTACTCACGCACACTCAAGAACCGATTTTAATTCTCACGCACGTTCAGGTACGACATATTTGTTTCAGTCCCATTCACACACATTCACGAGAGTTGCTTCAGATTTTGTTCACGACTCACGTGATTCACGCGTCAATCACGCGTGTCACGACAATTTCGTGTCACGCGCACACCTCTACTAGATACCAATTTTGAACCTATTGGGCATAGCCCAAAATTGAAATGAAAAATTTTGATTTCCATTGTCTTAAAAATTTTTTAAAATATACCTATAAAAATTTTCCCAAATAAAAATTACAATACTTGCGAGGCCTTATTTGCCCAACTTGTAAGCAAACAATATTTGTTCAAAATTGGGCACGATTTTTTTAATATTTTGTCATAAATGTCTTATTCCTTGTTAAGATCGTAATTTCTTTTTAATTTTATGTTGTCGGTATTTGAGTAATTGTAATCTTATATTTAGTGTAGAGTTTGTTTAAATTAAAGTTGAGTTTTCTTTTATGTTTAATTTTTGCCAAGCAGTTCGCAGGTATAGATAAAAAACGTCCATTGTTGCAATACTTGAGTGCTTTTCATTAATGAATATATTAAATTGGTTATGTTTGGTTATTACATTTGTACTTAACATAATAAAAGGATAAAACCAAACTCATATTATTTTAACTTCAAAACCATTTTAAGAAAGTTTCAAAAAATCAAACAAGCTTTACAATTACAAACTATTCGATATGCATCTGTTAAGCTCAAGAGATGAAAATTGGCCCCACATCAAATGAAAACAAGTCCCAAAAAATGTTAGGGTATATTTTCATTGTGAATTTTAAGGTCCATTTCCATTATGTAGTATAACCCCAAAAAATAAATGAAATACGACCCCAAAAATTATCCAAATTTCGTGTTGTTACATCGCATATAATTATTTAAGTACGTTTTCATTAGACAAAGTGGGGCTTATTTTCGTAGGACCCATATTCATAGCGCCATAAAAATATATATTGGGTATTAAACATGTCAAGTTATTTTTTGTAGTATTTTATTGTAGTTCTAAACGTGGTTATCTAACAAATTAAAATAACGTTTTTCTTTGTCATCGTAGTAATGGCAACCCTAGTCTGTCACATATTTGACAACACGAAAGGTTCGTGATTACACTACGATCCACAAATATGTCAAATAATCAACAATAAAAAACTGAAATCTTACAATTTATAAAAAAGATAAAGAAATCTATGGATTTTAGTTTTCAAATATTTTTGATTCATTCTATCATTGTATAAAAATGTACATTGATAGTTCTAACATGCTTTTAGTTATGTTCCTGTTCGTTTCAATCAACAATATTTAAATACAATTTCTAACTTAATGAATATATATAATTATGTTTAGTTATCTCCAAATTCAATTCCTACTTTTAACTATTGCAAAGCAACCCTGTATGGATATTTTATGTATACAAATGACAAATGGGACGTAACGTCGTAATTGAAAGAGGTTTACTTTGAGTGCTTACTTTAAACCTAAAGTTGGATATTATAATTTCTGATTTCATTTACAATCATAAAACTTTATTCCGTAAAGCTCGATATCCCCATTGGTTAATCTAAAAACAATACCCTATTGCAATATCCCAACACCTCTAATCATAACTGGTGCCCTATCGGTATTGATGAAATGGACGTTGATGCCATACATAGTTAGACGTTTAACGAAAAAAATTAAACTTCCAAACGTTTCATCTACTAATTTACATTTCTTTTTCGTAGTTCCAAACTTTTGTTTTCCTTTCATAAGTTTTCCCTATACATTATACGATATTCCACAACAGATTTTTGTGACGGATTGTGACCATAGCTATGCAGAATGCAAAATGGTTAGTTGGATAAACCACAGCAGGGACTTTATACGCTAAATATTTTGTTTATGTATTCTCTTTAATACCTTTTTGAACTATAACACTTTGTCCTCTCTTCCAGTGACCACTTTTCACATTTCCTAGCAAAGAGTTTTGGTTCTTTCCACATTTTTGCCTTTCCAAGTGGTTTGGGCTGGATGCCTTTTGATTGCCACACATTTTGAACAGATCCATTTAAACCACATACAAAATTCTATGCAAATTAAATATATATCTACTTACCTACAGATTTCGAGCTATGCAACGAGAAACTTTGTGGATATTATTTAAATTATTTATAGTTACTGCTCTTCGAAGTGTTAAATTTGAAACAAAAAATACAATGTTTTCCCAACGTGTAGTATGTTCAATATGTGCGTATTCTCAGCATAATGACAATTGGCCACAGCGTTGCATAAAATTGTAGTAGTTTTCCATACAACTACAACAACGATTTTTTATAAATTCTTATGGGTCGCACGCATGATCAAATAATTTTGTATATTCATCTGACGCATTTTCCGTATGAAACACATACCAATTTGGGGTGTAACCATCCCTCACTATAATTTCAATTTACACATTGCTTGCCTTCAACATAAAAATTAATGCACAATTTGAGAAGTTGTTTCTAATGTATTGAGAATTTTTCCTTGTAGATTGGTGTAATCCCTGCCAGCATTTCAAAGCTCTATTTCATCCTCATAGCTACCACAGACTCGAAAGTGACACTGCAACAATCGCCAACTGTGATAGTATTTTGCCATCACTATTGTTACAAGAGCCATTTGATATTTTGTGAAACACCAAGTATGAAGCCTGCAATTTTTATGGAAACTTTTATAATATTATGTTTTTACTAAGTCGACATTTTTTGAATTTGGGGGCGCTTCTGAGAATCCCCACTACGTGGAAAACAGTCGTATACGATATCCCAGTGATGCCAGGAAGTTTTTTGAAAATTCCCTACGCGGCTCCTAAAAATTCCCTTTTTTCCCTACGCCCAAAATTTTTTTTTCCCTACATTTTTCCCTACGGTACTAAATTCAAACAAATTTGGCAAGAAAATGACAAATATTTTACATTACATTCAATTTATTTAAAATTAATAGTCAGGGATTATATCCTTCAATAAAGGGACCAAATGTTCAATAATATGAATATGTACATTTTTATTCGGATTCCGAACATTGCAACATCATTGCACATTTTTAACACTACCAACATTTTTCTTGTGGACTTTAATGGCCGCGTGTTTCTTCAGGTCTGATTTCTACAATTTACGAACTTTCCACAAACAATGCATTGGTATTTAAAATCGTCTTTTTCGACCGCCTCTAGCCAACGCTTTAATTCAACAGTGAGCCAATTTGGTCAAAATTATAAATATTGTTGGAATGGTTTTATTTTCTTCACTAGACGACATTTTTCTAAAACATTAAAAACTGTTATGAATGTAACAAGTGTAAAACAGTTTTTGAAGATATTTCGGAATAAAAATCCTACATTTACTATTTTTATGTTAGCCTGACACCAATGCAGGCCGGCTTAATGTCCAAGTCATTTAAACTAAATATTATTACAATACTTATTTGAGCTTATTGGACAAGTTCTTTTCAGTAATAGTACTAATTCCCTTAATCTTCTTGTTCAATAGGCTCGAATAAGTATTGTAATAATATTTAATCCTACATTTATGTACACGAATCCGCGTATGCACTGCAAGTGATCTTTGTATTAGAAAATATTGAGAGGCACCAAGTTGAGGAAGCCATCACCTGTTTATGAACCTTAATGGAAGCGTTCATTCCTGCAAATGAAATCTATTTACGCATTTGTAATTAAATACCAATGCAACACATCTTTTAACGTTACCGCTGAACTTTTCTATCTGGAATATTAAGGAAAAGTACTCTTCTTGTTGCAAAATGTAGTAAACTCTTTAAATTGGAAAAATTCCCTACATTTGCAGAAAAAATGAAAACTCTGTCCTTCTTTCCCTACAGATGTAATTTTAGGAAAAAATCCCTACAAAAAAGGATTTTTCCCTACGCTTGGCATCACTGCGATATCCAAAACTCCTCGGAAAAGCGCCGTCACTATTGAGAAGTTGTACCACGCCAAGTTACTACAAAAAAGTATCGCATGAGTGCAATTATTAGGTGCCTTTTTAGATCAATTTAGAAGGACGCCAATAAGAGCCCCTTCAAGCAATCAGAGAAAGTGCATTTTAAGATACTTGAATCATTGTGGACAAGTAAAACACGTTTGTTTATATGTTTATTAATTTTATTAAACATTTATAAATTCTCATAAATATAACATTTATACGACTATCACATCACATTTAACATATTTTTATGCATTAATAAAAGATTGATGTTGAGTTACAAGTTGCAAGTTACTTGTTGTAGCGTCTATCAGCCTTTTATTCCCAATGGAGGCAGCGTGTCTGGAAAAATATTTTAAAAACTATCACTTTATTCCATTTGGAAAGTCAAAAATTGTTCACCAATATACCTTTCACAATTTTAGGCGAAATAACTATGTTTTCAGCACTTCATTAACATTTTTATTTAAATAAATTACGAGAAGCTAGTTGTGCTTGGTGTTTCACAAAATATAAAATCCCTGCCAGCATTTCAAAGTTCCATTTCAACCTCATCGTTGCCACAGACTCGTAAATGTCACTTCAACCATCATGAAAAGGTACATCAAAAAGTACATGCAAGTAATTTGCCATCCCTACTGTTAAAAAAGCCTTTTTTTTGTGAAACGCCAAGCGCAACCAGCTTGTTATATTTTAATTAAATAAAAACGAAAATAAAGTTCTGAAAACATAGATTATACGCTTAAAAATGTGAAAGGTATATTGGTGAACAATTTGGTAATTTTCCAAATGGAATAAAGTGATTGTTTTTCAGATATTTTACAGACACGCTGCCTCCATGGAATAAAAACACTGGTTGATAGACGCAGCAACATGTAACTCGCTACTTGTAACTCAACATCATCATTAATGCCAAAAATTATGTTAAATGTAATGTGATAGTGGTATAAATGTTATATTTTTAAGAATTTGTAAATGTTTAATCAAATTAATAAATATCTAAACAAACGTGTTTTACTCGACCACAATGATTCTTTTACAACTATCTTAAAATGCACTTTTTCTGATTGTTTGGAGGGTCCCTTATTGGCGTCGTTCTAAATTGATCTATAAAGGCACCTAATAATTGCACTCATGCGAAACATTTTTGTAGTAACTTGGCGTGGTACAACTTCTCAATAGTGACGACGCTTTTCCGACGAGTTTTTGATGTCGTATATGATTGTTTTCGACGTAGTGGGGATTCTCAAAAGAGTCCCCAAATTCAAAAAATGTTGGCAGGGATGGCTCTTCTAACAATAGTGATGGCAAAATACTTTCATGCGAATAGTGATGGCAAAATACTATCACAGTTGGCGATTGTTGCAGTGTTACTTACGACTCTGTGGTAGCGATGAGGATGAAATGGAACTTTGAAATGATGGCAGGGAATAACTCCTAGTGTCTTCAACAACAATAGGCCTGTTTTCTTTTAGCACTGGATACCCTAAGCCCTGAAGGACTAAAAGAAAACAGAGCCCAATAAACACAAGCATTGGAGAAATGCTTATATTCAATACGCTTTCAAACATTTTTTCAAAGAATTAGATTAGAATTCAATTTGAGAAATTGTTGAACTCAACAGTAGAGTTCAACACGTTAGCAAAAATTTCTCAACGTATTAGCAACAACTTTTCAAACTATATCGCATTTTAATGCGTCAAACCTATTGGAAAATTTGTTGAAAGCAAGCAATTTGCAAGGCCATTTAATTTAATGTTGAAGATGGGATTCACTATCAAATTGATATGGAGTTACCTATGAAAAATGTTCATCCTTGTGTTTGTTGGGAGTACTCGTTTATCCAGGACATCTCAAAAAATGTGCAACACTGCCATCAGCTGTTTAGAAACAATCACAGAAAAGAAGTGAAATCTTGCATTTTTAATGTATAAATTTTTATTGAACAGCTTTAATAAATTTTTATTGAACAGCTTTGGGTACTTTTTTCTACATCCCTGTATTATGTTCGGTTTTCAGTTTCTTTATTTAATAATTAATTTTAAAGCAGATAATGTTGCTCTTTGGACTTTTCTATGTAGATGTTGTCAAGATTTAAAATGCGTATTTTTGTTTTCATTGACAATTTTAACTATTTAACAAGCAAAAATACCCCCTAGAATAAAAGATTTTTTAACTCGAAGTCCGAACATAGTTCCGGCCATATTTTAAACAAGCTTTATATTAGGTGATGCTTTATATTAGGGGTACGATTGTTTTTGCAGTCAATTTCTCATATCCGAAACGAACGCTTTCATTCGACTGAAATGCCACAACAGCTGATTTTCTTTAATAAATACAGCTGTTGTTGGCATTCTAGTCGAACGAAAGCATTCGTTTCGGATATGAGAAATTGGCTGTAGAAACAATCGTACCCTTAATATAAAGCATCAGCTGTGGCAAAGGCCGGTAAATACAGGCCTACACTGAACATACCCGTGACAGTTTTGTTTAGCCATGAACACACAACTAATTAAATTAATTATTGAATAAAAATGTTTTTTTGTTTGTTTAAACATATTTGGCCCAACCTTAACATCCAACTATGTATATTAATTGCCATCTGCGTCAATTACAATCATGTCCATGCTTTAAAACACTACACCAAAGAACGAAAGTTAGAATTAAGGTAGGAGTTTTTAGTTTGGTCATACGTGGATAATTTGTTTATCTATACAAAAAAATTACTTAAATACAGGGAACAAGTACGTAGTATGTTTCAACATGCCTACGAGGGCTATTTGAAATACGCCTCCGATTATGATGAACTGCGACCGTTGACCTGTGATGGTATTGACACGTGGGGCAGTTATTCTTTGACAATGATTGACTCTTTGGATACACTGGCCACCATGGGAAATTTTACGGAATTTCGTAGAATTGCCAAAGTATTAGAGAAGAAAATGGATTTTAATAGGGATATAAATGTGTCGGTGTTTGAAACGAATATTCGTATTGTGGGAGGATTATTATCAGCGCATTTACTTTCCAAAAAAGCAGGGGTAGAGTTGGAGGCAGGATGGCCATGTCAGGTATTTGAATAAAAATTATAATATTTCATGATCTAAATGATGTTTTATGTAGGGTCCACTGCTACGTATGGCGGAAGATGTTGCCAAGCGATTGCTACCAGCTTTCGATACCGCAACAGGTAACAGGTTAATTTAAAATGTATTTTCCTCCATTATAACTTTATCACTTACCACTACAGGCATGCCTTATGGAACTGTAAATTTACGTTATGGTGTCCCAAAGGGAGAGACATCGATAACTTGTACAGCAGGTGTGGGGACTTTATTAGTAGAATTCGGGACATTGTCCCGTCTAACCGGCAATACGATTTACGAAGAAGTAGCCCTAAATGCTTTACACTCCCTATGGAATCGAAGATCTCCCATAGGCTTATTCGGCAATCACATTGATGTTCAAAGTGGCCGATGGACAGCTTTAGATTCGGGTATAGGAGCTGGTGTCGACTCGCTTTTTGAGTATATGGTAAAGGCTGGAATTCTATTGCAACGTCCAGAACTTTTGGAAATGTTCCATACGGCACGTGCAGCAATCGATAAATACTTAAGGCATGAAGACTGGTATGTATGGGCAAATATGAATAAGGGACAAGTAACATTGCCCGTATTCCAATCGCTTGAAGCTTTCTGGCCTGGAATACTAAGTATGGTTGGTGATAGAGAAGCGGCCATTAAAACAATTGCCAACTATGCCAGTGTTTGGCGTAAATATGGATTTTTACCAGAGTTCTATACAATAACTACAGGAGAGGCAGCATCGAATCGAGAAAGCTATCCTTTGCGACCAGAGCTAATAGAATCAGTGATGTATCTGTATAGAGCAACAAAGAATGAATTTCTTCTGGAATTGGGAGAGAGTATACTTCAAACTATTGAACATAGTGCAAAGACTAGATGTGGCTATGCTACGGTGAGTAAAAAAATGTTTACAGATGGGTATTACATTTTCGCCAAGATATATTGTCAATACCTCCTGGCATTAAAAGCAGGAGGTTTTGATTAAATTGCACCAAATACATTTGGTGTTGCCACTATAACTGACGTAACCTAACGTTGTCCTTTTTTCCAGAATTAACCTTTTTTTAATACTGCATGTTACCGAAACCGTAATTAATGTGAAATATTTCTCTATTCTAGATTCGCAATGTGGTTACCCATGAAAAGGAAAATCGCATGGAATCATTTTTCCTATCTGAAACTACAAAATATTTATTTTTACTTTTTGACGAGGACAATTTTTTGCACAATGACGCTAGTAAAGGCGATATTGTACAAACTCCTCAGGGCGGCGAATGCCTGGTGAATACAGGACCCTATATATTCAACACGGAAGCTCATCCTGTAGACATTTCCGCATTATACTGTTGTTATGATCACAAGCAAGACATTTTCGATGGTATGGATTTACAAAACTTCAGCGATTCAGCTTTGGCTAAAAAAGATTATGAACTTCATATCAAAGGGAAAAGTGATATAAATGCGTTTTGTTCTAAATTCCAAAGAAAACAACGTGAACGTCACAAAAAGTCGGCCGCTCATCCACCGGTGCCACCATCTTCTAAAAGTCCCCCACAACCTACGTTGGCTGTAGATATTGAAGTTTTCGATGAGGATAATAAACCAGCTGGTGATATTCTGGTAGAATCATTTGAACGTGTCAAAAATGATCAGACATCGAGACCATCGGTGACTACCTCAACTTCCACTTCATCGAATGTGGAAAATAGTCAATCTAATCAGTTGACGGTTTCGGATTTACAAGAGTTTTTTGCTAAAAAACGAGAACATTTTAAAAGTCCCCAAGATATTCTCGATTATACAGTGGGATTTTTAAAAAATTTCACTCTTGACCCCACATACATTAGCAGTTTGAAACTTTTCGATAAAAATTTCAATGAATTACTGGGCACCGTAACGCAGAAAGAATACGAGGGTAGTACTAAAACTCTTTGGGAGTTATATGAACTTAATCATCGTTACAAAATGAATATGCAATTCTTGATAGCTTTTAATTTGCAATCGTTTGGTGAATTTGATCGAAAAATGGTGGACAAAGTTATACTCGTCCTACATGGTGACCAAAGTGATAGTTCGAATAATTTCATTTGGAATAAAATGAGTAATCTCTATATGGAATATACTAGATCTCTGACAAATACCACAGATATGCAAAATCTTTTACTTAAAATTCTCATCAATGGTTCCGAGGAAAAACAGAGAGCTTACAAAGCTTTTCTCACCAACGAGGAAATTCAAAATTTGCCCATTGAGACTGTTGATGTTTCTCAACAATTGCAATTATTCTCGTATGCCAAACGTATTGTAGAGGCCGAAAAACGTATGAGCGACACCTTGGAACAATTGCAAACGTTAATGCTTGATATAAATAACAAACAAAAAAGGGATAATAAAATCTCTAAGAGTTCCGATACTACACAAGATGACAACCAAACGAAAGAGGATTTGATTGAGCTTAGCTCCAAAACAAAATCGAATTCTCCGGCACAAAAGCATTCGCCGTCTGACAACACCTCTACAGCTGTAACTTCACCTATGATTGGTGGCAATCTCATACATCACTCTTCTACAAAAGAAAATGAAAATGGCTCTGTATGGACCCATTTGGTAGACACATTTTTGGGTAAAACTTCAATGCAAAAACCTAAATTTGATCCCTCCGAACTATTACAAAAAACTCGCAAATCATTGGAGAAATATAATCAAATTGATATCGATTATAGTTTACTAACATGTGCCAGACCAAAATTTATAGAAAATTTCGCCTATCGTTATTATTATCCTTAGTGCTATTACATATATCCACTCATAGTTTTTTTTTTTTTTTGTGCATTGAGTGGAGAAAGACTGAGTCAATGTTCCAATATCGCATGTTAATCACAATGATGTAAGGTATTTGAATGTACTATGTATATAATATTATTAGAAAATATGAAATTTCAAGTGGATATCAATCATTCCAACAAAATTTGAACATTGTGCGTTAAAGAGATTTAGAAAAAGTGAAACTAACTAAATGAGTTGTGACTTATGACAAAATGTGTAAATAAATATACATACATACACATTTTTAAATGTGATTAAACAAAAAAAAATTTGGAAGTTGTTTTTAATTGCCAAAGTATTTCCTTATGGTACTCTTTAGTACAAATTTGTATCAATAAGCGGAAATTATTTGGTTAAAAATGGTGCTGTTTTACATACCAATTGCTAAGAATCTGATCTAAAGTTTTTTTCATTCATAAGGAAAATCTCTCTACTTTCTACCAATTGCTAAAATTTTCGGTAGTTGAAAATTAGATTATTGGATTGAGCTATATCGACGAAGTATAAAGTCAAAGGGACTGGGTTGTGTATGATCTATATTAGTATAACTCTAAATATTGTTCATACGCCATAGTGATTGTTATATAACATACACTAAAACAAGATCACTTGATCCAGAGATTTTGACTATTATTTAAGGATTCATATCATTAATCTATAAATGTGTTATTGACAAAAAAATTTGATTATGATTCTTGCTTTTTAAAGAATTTTTAACGACGCAAAGGCAAATGAACCTTGTTGCGTATGATGTATGTTAATATAACTCCAAATATTCTTCATATGCCTTGGTGATTATGATACAAGTTGTACTCAAAAGTTCACTAGGATTTAAAGATGTTGACCTTCACTTTATAATTTTATTATTGATTTCCAGCGTTGCCAGAATTGTTTCACCAAAAACCGTTAGATTTGACCAAAAAACTAGCCAAAAAAGCTAAAAAATGTTAAAAAATGTTATGCAGATTTGTTTTTTATTGCATTTCTTTTGATGTTAAAAAATAATACCACATGTAAAACTTTATTTCCTTAATTATTTCTATGTTCGGTTCCAAAGATTTTGTACACTAATGATTTTGGTATTGATTCCGAGTCAAATTTTAATTTATTCGTTTTTTCAGCTTTTTCTTCATGAGCTATCACAGTACTTTAAAAACGTGCTAACGACAACTTAAATTTCCAAATTCAGACTCGACTTTAAGTAGAAATTATGTGTATACGTTTTTAAAATAAAATGTTGAAAAACCTCTTCTATTTTTGAACGCTATTTTGGTTTGTGGTCAAGATACAAAAACTCCACAAATTTAATGACTATTTAATTAATTTTAAGATTTTTTTAGAATTGACCCTATGGGTATCTTTCATGAAAAGATACCCATTTTTAAGTTGAATCACTTAACTATAAGGACAAAACGATTTTATCGGCTTTTGGACAAGGGAAACAGTTTATATAAGAGAAATTTACAAATGCTATTATAACCAAAATTGGCGTTCGTATTTTAAAGACATGAAATCTTTGGCCTCACGACAATATTTTTTCAGTGTACAAAGCAATTCACATCTACTATTTTAATTTAGTAATATCATAATAACTTTAGAATACGTATTATAATAACATAAAAAGGATAAACGACTCAACTGCTATTATTCCTAATAATTTACTGACAGTTTATATAAGGAATTTGTATGGTAATAGTAGATTTAAGTTTTACGAAAACTTTTTGAATACGAGGAAAAAACTTTACAACAAGGTGTATTTGCTGCAAAAATGCCCGCATAATGGCTGGAATAATTATTAAGGCTTCAATTGAGGTTTGGAATATGTGGAAACCCTTATTCTGGTAGCAAGACTTAGAGAAAAACGAAGTTTTATCCATATTTCAATAGGAACATGTCAAAAATAAAAAAGCCAAAAATAGCTAAAAGGGTCATGAAAAAGAACCAGAAAAAAGCTAAGCTAAATGCATTTTTTTTCCCGCTAAACGCCTTCAAAAAAGCCAAATCTAGCGGGGAAAAAGCTAAATTGGCAACGCTGTTTGAAAAAATTTGCTATACAACTAAAGTTTTGACAAAATGTTCTTTAGAAATAAAATTTTGACAAAATTTTCTTTAGAAATAAAATTTTGAGAAAATTTTCTATGAAAATAAAATTTTTACCAAATACAATTTTGACAAAATGTTCTATAGAAATAAAATTTTGAGAAATTTTTCTATAGAAATAAACTCATTGACAAAATTTTATCAATATTTTATTTCTATAGAAAATTTGGTAAAAATTTTATTTTCGTAGAAAATTTTGTAAAAATTTTATTTCTATATAAAATTTTGTCAAAATTTTATTTCTATAGAAAATTTTGTCGAAATTTCGTATCTACAAAAAATTTTGTCAAACTTGAAACTGTTGTCAAAATTATATTTCTGCAGAAACTGTTGTTAACATTTCTATAGAAATAAAATATTGACAAAATTTTCTATAGAAATAAAATTTTGACAAAATTTTCTATAGAAATAAATTTTTGACAAAATTTTCTATCGAAATAAAATTTTGACAAAATTTTCTATAGAAATAAAATTTTATTCGTTTTGTTTTGTTATTGTTGGTTTTGTTCTTTAAGCATTGTTGTTGTTTTTTGATTTCAGCTTAAAACCATGCGTTGACTAAACTACAAGTGTAGCTTAACCAACCGAGGAAAAGAATGTTTGTCAAATTTATTTGGGCAAAGCCCTATAGACTGCAAGATGGTTGGATGGACGCACGTTTCGGAATTATCACATTCCTCATCAGCATCCTCTACTTGCAGCAAAACTATCAACCAATTATCAGAATAAATCCAGGCAGTTCATTAAACCCAACAATGAACCACACTTGAACCTTTCGAAAAAAGGTTTTGCATGATAGCCGGCTTATGCCGAAATAAATTCGTACAAACATAACTCTTTTCCTATGCCACTGTCAAATGATCGATTTGAGTGCAGTTGGCTGAGTTTATTTTGAGCATGTTTCCTCTTTTTTTCATTCGTTTTGTTATTGTTGGTTTTGTTCTTTAAACATTGTTGTTGTTTTTTGATTTCAGCTTAAAACCATGCTGAATTTATTCTGATAATTGGTTGATAGTTTTGCTGCAAGTAGAGGATGCTGATGAGGAATGTGGTAATTCCGAAACGTGCGTCCATCCAACCATCTTGCAGTATATAGGGCTTTGCCCAAATAAATTTGACAAACATTCTTTTCCTCTGTTGGTTAAGCTACACTTGTAGTTTAGTCAAATAATGAAAATGAAATAAAAATAAACGACAACAATGATTAAAAGAAAAGAAACCAATAATAACAAAACAAAACGAATGAAAACAAGTATATACGGCCGTAAGTTCGGCCAGGCCGAAGCTTATTTACCCTCCACCATGGATTGCGTAGAAACTTCTACTGAAGACTGTCATCCACAATCGAATTACATGGGTTGCGGTAACACTTGCCGATGGCAAGGTATCTTATTTAAAACTTCCTAATACCGTAATATATACCACGTAGTCCATACGTGATATATATTAAACTTAAAAAAGGCCGATTAAATACGTATATAATTAAGTTAGACAAAATTGTCTATAGAAATTAAATTTTGACAACATTTTCTATAGAAGTAAAATTTGGACAACATTTTCTATAGAAATACGATTTTAACAAAATTTTCTATAGAAGTAACATTTTGACAAAATTTTCTACAGAAATAAAATTTTGATAACATTTTCAAAAGATTTAAAATTTTGACAACATTCTCTATAGAATTACAATTGTGACAACATTTTCCATAGAAATAAAATTTTGCCTAAATTTTCTATAGAAATAAAATTTGACAAAATTTTCTATAGGAATAAAATTTTGACAAAATTTTCTATAGAAATAAAATTTTGCTAGATTATATTTGGCTCGAGTGGCAACCATGATTATGAACCGATATGAATCAATTTTTGTGTGATTAGGGATCGGCTATATATAACTATAGACCGATATGGACCAGTTTCGGCATGGTTATTAGCGGCCATATACTAACACCATGTTGCAAATTTGAACCGGATCGGATGAATTTTGCTCCTCCAAGAGGCTCCGGAGTTCAAATCTGGGGATCGGTTTATATGGGGGCTATATATAATTATGGACTGATATGGACAAATTTTTCAATAGTTTTTAGAGACTATATACTAATACCATGTACCAAATTTCAGCCGGATCGGATGAAATTTGCTTTTCTTAGAGGATCCGCAAACCAAATCTGGGAATCGGTTTATATGGGGGCTATATATAATTATGGACCAATATGGACCAATTTTTACATGGTTGTTAGATACCATATACTAACACCACGTACCAAATTTCAACCGTATCGGATGAATTTTGCTCCTCTAAGAGGCTCCGGAGTTCAAATCTGGGGATCCGTTTATATACACAGAAAAAAATTTCACGAAAATTTTTCCAATTAAAGTCTTAATTGAGTTTTAGAAAATATTCAATTAAACTTTTAATTGAATCAACAAATGTTTTAATTGAAATAAAAATCAATCACACAAATTAATAGTATCAATTAATTTTTTAATTGGATCAATTAATTTTTTAATTGACTGTCAATTAAGTTTTTAATTGGTACTATCATTTCTGTGATTGAAGACATTTCAATTAAAAAATTAATTGGATCAATTAATTTCGTGATTGAATCAGAAAATTTTTTTTTTGTGTGTAGGGGATATATATATAATTATGGACCGATATGGACCAATTTTTGCATGGTTGTTAGAGAACATATACTAATATCATGTACCAAATTTCAGCCGTATCGGATGAAATTTGCTTCTCTTTGAGGCTCCGCCAGCCAAATCTGGGGATCGGTTTATATGGGGGCTATATATAATTATGGACCGATGTGGACCAATTTTTGCAAGGTTGTTAAGGACCATATACCAATACCATGTACCAAATTTCAGCCGAATCGGATGAAATTTGCTTCTCTCGGTTTATATGGGGGCTATATATAATTATTGACCGATATGGACCAATTTTTTATGGGTATTAGAGACCATATACTAACACCATGTACCAAATTTTAGCCAGATCGGATGAAATATGCTTCTCTCATAGGCTCTGAAAGCCAAATTTGGGGGTCCGTTTATATGGGGGCTATACGTAAAAGTGGACCGATATGACCCATTTGCAATACCATCCGACCTACATCAATAACTACTACTTGTGCCAAGTTTCATTCGTTTCATTCATTTGTTTCGTTCGGAAGTTAGCGTGATTTCAACGGACGGACGGACATGCTCAGACCGACTCAGAATTTCACCACGACCCAGAATATATATACTTTATGGGGTCTTAGAGCAATATTTCGATGTGTTACAAACGGAATGACAAAGTTAATATATCCCCAATCCTATGGTGGAGGGTATAAAAAGAGGAAGCACGCTCAAAATAAACTCAGCCAACTGAAATAAAATTTTGATAAAATTTCCTATAGAAATTTTGACAAAATTTTCTATAGAAATAAAATTTTGAAAAAATTTTCTATAAAAATAAAAGTTTGACAAAATGTTCTATAGAAATAAAATTTTGAGAAATTTTTCTATAGAAATAAAATTTTGAGAAATTTTGACCAACTTTTCTATAGAAATAAAATTTTGATAAAATTTTCTATAGAAATACAATTTTGATAAAATTGTCTATAGAAATAAAATTTTGATAAAATTTCCTATAGGAATAAAATTTTGAGAAAATTTTTTTATAGAAATAAAATTTTGAAATTTTCTCATAGAAATATAATTTTGACAAAACTTTCTATAGAAATAAAATGTTGATTACACTTTCTATAGAAATAAAATTTTGACAATAGTTTCTATAGAAATAAAAATTTGACAAAATTTTCTGTAGATATTAAATTTTGAGAAAATTTTCTATAGAAATAAAATTTTGAGAAATTTTTCTACAGAAATAAAATTTTTAGCAAATTTTCTATGGAAATAAAATTCTTACTAAATTTTCTATAGAAATGAAATTTTGAAAAAAAATCAATAGAAATAAAATTTTGAAAAAAATTTCAATAGAAATAAAATTTTGAAAAAAATTTCAATAGAAATAAAATTTTGACAACAGTTTCTATAGAAATAAAATTTTGACGAAATTTTCTGTAGATATAAAATTTTGACAAAATTTTCTGTAGATATCAAATTTTGACAAAATTTTCTATAGAAATAAAACTTTGAGAAAATTTTCTATAGAGATAAAATTTTGAGAAAATTTTCTATAGAAATAAAATTTTAACAAAATTTTCTACGAAAATATAATTTTTACAAAATTTTCTATGGGAAAAAAATGTTGACTAAATTTTCTATAGAAATAAAATTTTGACAAAATTTTCTACAGAAATAAAATTTTGACAAAATTTTTTATAGACATAAAATTTTGACCAAATTTTCTATAGAAATAAAATTTTGAGAAACTTTTCTATAGAAAAAAGTTGACTAAATTTGCTATAGAAATTAAAATTTGAGAAAATTTTCTATATAGAAATTTAATTGAAATGTAGAAAAACGGTTAATGTTCAAATTCAAAAACCACATTAACCGAAAATACCAAATTTTTTACTATCGAGTTTCGGTTATTGTTACGGAATCCGGCTAACCTATTACACGGTGTCGTTTTTGGACACTCTATTGCATATCCTAAAACCACCCACACTTTCACAAAGTTTATTCACGATAACAAAAAGAACAAATTTAAAAATAAGTTTCTTTAATGAGGCAAGCCCACCACATAGTATTTGTGGCTTACTTCGATTACTCCGATTGAAACCAAACATGAGCCATAAACACAAAAACAAACATTCAGTAGGGGGTACCGAAGTGCTAATGTCATTTTGTCAAAATGTTAGTTTTGCAAATTTCCCCGTCGTTTCCATATCCGCTTAGGCTCTAAAGGCATGTTGCTATTACACTGGCTTAAAGTGCGTGTTTTACATGAACATCAATCCCTTTCTCTTTAGATTTTTATTTACCGCTGTTTCATCATGCTCTACTACTACTGGCAATTTACTTCGCTCTTACCAAGAATGTGCGATTTATCGAATGGGATGGTGGGTTACCACTGAATTACAATTAATGTGGTGACATGGTGGTACAGATGTAGAAATGTGGTGGAGGTGGTGGTGGCCACCTTATGTGGGGTATGAGGTACATAAAGTTATGACAATCATCATCATCGTCATGAAATTAAATCAATGATAAACATAATAATAAATGAATATGAGCAAAAAAAATGAAACACAACTCACAGAAACAAGAAAACAAATTGTCGGTTTGATTATTTGCTTATAGCAAAAATAAACTTGTGGTTTTCCACTTAGTTTAGTAGTTCAGGGCGCACGTAAATGGTTATTGTGGTACAAATAGAAAATGTCTTCGCATTCAAATACAAGTTCCAGAGCAGAACAACCAAGTTTCGATAAGAGTGAAGAAGATGACGGTGACGAAGGCGGAATTAAGGATCCAAGACCTATACCGTATCTTTTCGAAAAGGAACTTATAAATAAATCGAATAAACATATTTATGTAGTGGATGACTTTGTGCCTTCCCGAAACAGTGAGTATTCAAAATTTATTATTAAAAAAAAAAAAACAAGTATATACGGCCGTAAGTTCGGCCAGGCCGAAGCTTATGTACCCTCCACCAGGGATTGTGTAGAAACTTCTTCTAAACACTGCCATCCACAATCGAATTACTTAAGTTGCGGTAACGCTTGCCGATGGCAAGGTGTCTTAAAACCTCCTAACACCGCCTTCTAAATTGTATGTAAGTCCATACATAGTATATATTAAATCAAAAAAAAAAAAAATCGTTTAAATACGTATATAAATCTGTTTGACAAAATTTTGTATAGAAATAAAATTTTGACAAAATTTTCTATAGAAATAAAATTTTTACAAAATTTTCTATAGAAATAAAATTTTGACAAAATTTTCTATAGAAATAAAGTTTTGACAAAATTTTTTATAGAAATTAAATTTTAACAAAATTTTCTATAGAAATAAAATTTTAATAAAAATTTTCTATAGAAATAAAATTTTGACAAAATTTTCTATAGAAATAAAATTTTTACAAAATTTTCTATAAAAATAAAATATTGACAAAATTTTCTATAGAAATAAAATTTTGGTAGATTATTTTTGGCTCGAGTGTCAACCATGATTATGAACCGATATGGACCAATTTTTGTGTGATTGGAGATCGGCTATATATAACTATAGACCGATATGGACCAATTTTGGTATGGTTTCAAATTTGAACCGGATCAGATGAATTTTGCTCCTCCAAGAGGCTCCGGAGGTCAAATCTGGGGATCGGTTTATATGGGGTCTATATATAATTATGAACCGATGTGGACCAATTTTTACATGGTTGTTAGAGACTATATACTACCACGATGTACCAAAATTCAGCAAGATCGGATGAAATTTGCTTCTCTTTGAGGCTCCGCAAGCCAAATCTGGTAATCGGTTTATATGGGGGTTATATATAATTATGAACCGATATGGACCAATTTTTGCATGGTTGTTATAGACCATATACTAATAACATATACCAAATTTCAGCAAGATCGGATGAAATTTGCTTCTCTTAGAGGATCCACAAACCAAATCTGGGAATCGGTTTATATGGGGGCTATATATAATTATGGACCGATATGGACCAACTTTTGCATGGTTGTTAGAGACCATATACCAACACCATGTGCCAAATTTAAGTCGGATCGGATGAAATTTGCTCCTCTTTGAGGCTCCCCAAGCCAAATCGGGGGATCGGTTTATATGGGGGCTATATATAATTATGGACCGATGTGGACCAATTTTTGCATAGGTGTTAGAGACCATATACCAACACCATGTACAAAATTTTAGCCAGATTGGATGAAATATGCTTCTCTTATAGGCTCTGCAATCCAAATTTGGGGGTCCGTTTATATGGGGGCTATACCTAAAAGTGGGCCGATATGGCCCATTTGCAATACCATCCGACCTACATCAATAACAACTACTAGTGCCAAGTTTCAAGTCGATAGCTTGTTTCGTTCTGAAGTTATCGTGATTTCAACAGACGGACGGACGGACATGCTCAGATCGACTCAGAATTTCACCACGACCCAGAATATATATACTTTGTGGGGTCTTAGAGCAATATTTCGATGTGTTACAAACGGAATGACAAAGTTAATATACCCCCCATCCTATGGTGGAGGGTATAAAAATAGCATTAACATTGCGAGAGTGGTCCGATAAGTAATTAGCTTCACCGTCTTATGCAAGAATATCGGAAGAGCAATATAGTGTTTCAGCCATGGATGCCTCATATTTTTGTTTGTACTTCGTGTGATAACGGGGGAGTCCGCGGATGATAGAAACATTGAAAATAGCAAAATCAGTCGGTGAAGGTAAATCGCCCTGAAAAATCAAACGGCTTTTTGATAGTCAGTACGATGACTCTTCTCATTCGATTACTAACGTCAAAAAAAAAAAGTTTGACAAATTTCAAACTTGACTTACATCGGGTTTTTATGAGCCACGTTCAGATGCTCGAAAATTGCAACTTCGGGGGTTAGTAACGTTGTAATGCTGTTTTAGGACCAATCCGAGGCAATGTATGTATGCGTTGTTCGGGATATTCAACTACTAATGAATTAAATGCATCGAAAGAATTATTTTCGTAAAAAAAATTAAAGAAAATTTTGCCTGATTGCAAGGCTTTAAAGTGGAATTACATACCATCCGTTCATGCGTGCTTACGTTGTTTTCATCACCATCATCTTCTTCTAACTCATCTGTGTAAAGGATGGCTGATAGGTATTGCAACCAGCTTCATTTTGCTACACCTTCAACAAAAGTCGCTTCTGAAACATATACCCCCAAACACATTCTGCTTCAAACATACACTGGTAAAAACAAACAAAAAAAGTATATACGGCCGGTTGTTGGATACCATATACTAACATCACGTACCAAATTTCAAACGAATCGGGTGAATTTTGCTCTTCTAAGGGGGATCGGTTTATATGGGGGCTATATATAATTATGGACCGATTTCGACCAATTTTTGGATGGGTGTTTGAGGCTATATATTAACACCACGTACCAAATATCAACTGAATCAGATGAATTTTGGTCTTCTAAGAGGCTCCGGAGGTCAAATCTGGTGATCGGTTTATATGGGGGCTATATATAATTATGGACCGATGTGGACCAATTTTTGCAAGGTTATTGGAGACCATATACTAACACCATGTACCAAATTTCAGCTGGATCGGATGAAATTTGCTCCGCAAGCCAAATCGGGGTTCGGTTTATATGGGGGCTATATATAATTATTGACCGATGTGGACCAATTTTTGCATTGTTGTTGGAGACCATATACTAACACCATGTACCAAATTTCAGCCGGATCGGATGAAATTTTCTTCTCTTAGAGGCTCCGCAAACCAAATCTGGGGATCGGTTTATATGGGGGCTATATATAATTAAGGACCGACGTGGACCAATTTTTGCATGGTTGTTAAAGACCATATACTAACACCAAATTTCAGCCGGATCGAATGAAGTTTGCTTCTCTTAGAGGCTCTTAGAGAGAAAGCCAAATCGGGGGATCGGTTGACATGGGGGCTATATATAATAATGGACCGATGTGGACCAATTTTTACATGATTGTTAGAGACCATATACTAACACCATGTACTAAATTTCAGCCGGATCGGATGAAATTTGCTTCTCTTAGAGGCTCTGCAGAGGGAGCCACCGTGGTGCAATGGTTAGCATGCCCGCCTTGCATACCCAAGGTCGTCGGTTCGATTCCTGCTTCGACCGAACACCAAAAAGTTTTTCAGCGGTGGATTATCCCACCTCAGTAGTGCTGGTGACATTTCTGAGCGTTTCAAAGCTTCTCTAAGTGGTTTCACTGCAATGTGGAACGCCGTTCGGACTCGGCTATAAAAAGGAGGTCCCTTGTCATTGAGCTTAACATGGAATCGGGCAGCACTCAGTGATAAGAGAGAAGTTCACTAATGTGGTATCACAATGGACTGAATAGTCTAAGTGAGCCCGATACATCGGGCTGCCACCTAACCTAACCTAACCTACAGGGTCTGCAAGCCAAATTTGGGGGTCCGTTTATATGGGGGCTATACGTAAAAGTGGACCGGGCCCATTTGCAATACCATCCGACCTACATCAATAACAACTACTTGTGCCAAGTTTCGAGTCGATAGCTTGTTTCGTTCGGAAGTTAGCGTGATTTCAACAGACGGACGGACGGACGTACATGCTCAGATCGACTCAGAATTTCACCACGACCCAGAATATATATATATATATATATATATATATATATATATATATATATATATATATATATATATATATATATATATATATATATATATATATATATATATATATATATATATATATATATATATATATATATATATATATATATATATATATATATATATATATATATATATATATATATATATATATATATATATATATATATATATACGTTATGGGGTCTTAGAGCAGTATTTCGATGTGTTACAAACGGAATGACAAAGTTAATATACCCCCATCCTATGGTGGAGGGTATAAAAATATTTTATGAAATTTGTTTTATGTGTATAAATTTTTAAGGCTTCAATTGGTTACTTCCATTTTTTTTACTTGCAGCATATTCTCTCTCTCTCTCTCTCTGACACTCTTTCTAAACACATGTATGTTCATAGCCAATTTCCAAATTAATATATTTTTGCATCCACACATATTATATTTAAAAACATGTTGTGTCCCAAACATAAACATGTTCTAACTTATAAACATATATGTCGCAAACATGTTATGCTAATTTGTGAACATTATATGCTTGCACATAAAAATAAGATGCTAAACATTTGTGTTCCAAACATATAATTTTTAGACCCAAACATATGAAAAACATTCTTTTTCGTCCGTGTATCATTTCTAAACAGCTCTTCTGATAGCTGGGTTTATTTCCCAGCAAAAAAAGAGCTTTCAAAAAAGTAGTTTCAAGAGCAAAATGTTATTTTTGAACGGTGAACATGGAACGCTTTTGTCGCGAAAATGTTATTTTCTCGGCAAACATATATATGGTTGGCGAAATCAGATATGGTTGCGACAAACTTGTTACATGTTACATGTTCCCCGTCTTGAGGCATGTTTGAGGTGATCATATTCCTTCTCTCGGTGTAGTGTAATCTTGGACCATCTCAAATGAATTTTACATGGTCTTCTCATAGGACTGAAGTATTTCGTTTTGTATTAGAAGTTATATCTTGGAAGTACACTTGAATGAAGAAATTAAACAAAAAAGAGTGCACTTTTAAAATCTAATTATCAAATTTTTACAATACGCCCGGGGGTTGAACCTAGTCATATTTGTCCAAAATTTAAATTTTGACTTTAAAACGCCAAATAGCGTATTTTATAAGACTGGTCCAAAAGAACTTCATCGAGAGTGCAAAAAAATGAACAGGATCCCGGGATGCACTTAAAAAGAAATGTTTGTGGAGCAACTTGTAATTTATTTGCTGGGATCTATTGCATTCAGAAATAAAGTATTTCGTTATTGAATTCAAGTGTGATAATGTGATTGCTTTATTATGTGGTCGAATAACCACAAGTGGGTATCGTTAGCGACCTCTAGCATTTATATGTCAACAATTTTTTTGTTTCTCGTACCATTGCTCGTGATAAATGAAAAATGGTAACAACACTAGAAATTATTCGAAAATTGAAAAACGCCACAGTGCAGTGTTGCCAGAAGTAGTTGAAATTCCCTACATGTAGTTTTTTTTCTTAAATTTAGCGTTTTGTAGGGACGTAAGGGCACATTTTGGTGGCTCTAGAGGAGGAAATTAGAAGCCGGCAAGGCTTGATCTTTAACAATGTGTGGTATCCATGGTTACCACTCTTGCAAAAAAAAAAAAATTACCAAAATTTAAAGACAATCTTTCTATAGAAAAATATTATAAAATATTATTTCTACAGAAAAGTAAAGTCAAAATTTATTTCTATTGAAAATTTTCTCAAAATATTATTTCTATAGAAAATTTTGTCAAAATTTTATTTCGGAATAGAATTTTCTTAGAAAATTTTCTCAAAATTTTATTTCTATAGAAAATGTTATTAAAATTGTATTTCTATAGAAAATTGTCTCAAAATTTTTATTTCTATAGAAAATTGTCTTAAAATTATATTTCTATAGAATTTTTTCTCAAAATTTTATATCTATAGAAAAATTTCTCAATTTTTTATACCCTGCGCCACACTGTGGAACAGGGTATTATAAGTTAGCGCGTATGTTTGCAACACCCAGAAGGAGACGAGATAGACACGTGGTGTCTTTGGCAAAAATGGTCAGGGTGGGCTCCCGAGTCGATATAACCATGTCCGTCTGTCCGTGAACACATTTTTGTAATCAAAGTCTAGGTCGCAGTTTTAGTCCAATCGACTTCAAAATTGGCACAAGTATGTGTTTTGGATCAGAATAGAACCCTATTGATTTTGGAAGAAATCGGTTTAGATTTAGATATAGCTCCCATATATATCTTTTGCCCGATATGGACTAATACGGTCCCAGAAGCCAGAGTTTTACCTCAATTTGATTGAAATTTTGCACTAGGAGTACAATTAGTGGTGTAGTTAAGTGTGCCAAATTTTATTGAAATCGGTTCAGATTTATATATAGCTTCCATATATATCTTTCGCCCGATTTGGACTAATACGGTCCCAGAAGCCAGAGTTTTACCCCAATTTGGTTGAAATTTTGCACTAGGAGTGCAATTAATAGTGTAGTCAAGTGTGCCAAATTTTATTGAAATCGGTTCAGATTTAGATATAGCTCCCATATATAGCTTTCGCCCGATTTACACTCATATGACCACAGTGGACAATCTTTTACTCCGATTTAATTGAAATTTTGCACAGGGAGTAGAATTAGTATTGTAGCTATGCGTGCCAAATTTGGTTGAAATCGGTTCAGATTTTGATATAGCTTCCATATATATGTTTTTCTGATTTCGACAAATATGGTCAAAATACCAAAATTTTCCTTGTAAAATCGCCACTGCTTAGTCGAAAAGTTGTAAAAATGACTCTAATTTTCCTAAACTTCTAATACATACATGTTGAGCGATAAATCATAAATAAACTTTTGCGGAGTTTCCTTAAAATTGCTTCAGATTTAAATGTTTCCCATATTTTGTTACTAAAATTGTGTTCCATCCTAGTGCATTAGCCAACTTAAATTTTGAGTCTATAGAATTTGTAAAAGTCTATCACATCCTGTCCACATCGAGTGATATTTAAATGTATGTATTTGGGACAAACCTTTATATATATCACCCAACACATTTGACGGATGTGATATGGTATCGAAAATTTAGATCTACAAAGTGATGCAGGGTATAATATAGTCGACCCCGCCCGACTTTAGACTTTCCTTACTTGTTTAGTTTGATATTTTGCAGATTTTTTTAAAAATGTATTTCTTTTATTTCCTTCTTCAATTTAGTTCACCACCTGGATGCAAAATTTTATGCCAGACATGAACAGAGCGTTCCAAAAAATCACACATCCTATCGATCATATGTACAAAGGCCAGAGATAGTACAGCATAAATCGGAGAATCATGTCTATGGTTGGATGCCGCCATCGTTGAAAGGAACTCGCCTCTTAAGTCAATTGAATTTTGTTAGTGCACCAAAACAAAGATGTTGCCTTACCGTTTATGGAGAAATTGTCCAGAGTGATCGTATAACCGAAAGGCCACCATTTAATGGTTTACGTTTTCATATTCAATAAAGTGGAACTCAATAATGGACATTTTAATAATTATTACTTATGTTATATGTATTTTCGGTTTTATCATTATTTAAATGTAAATATAAAAAAAAATTATATATTATTTTCTACTTAAAATAATGCTTGTACTAGTTTTTAATTTAAAAGTCTATACAGGGAACTTATTCTACATTTACAAAGTATTGGGTGGGCTCTTCATCCCGTTTGCTTTTCGGACCATAAAGACTTAATAACACTGGCAATAGGATAAGACCATGGGCTGCTCCTATTAAAACAATACCCAAATACATGCGGAAATAGAAAACCTCAAAAACTTGTGAATTTGAAAAACCAAGAACAATAATACCAGCAAACTTTGTCAATGTAATACCGGAAAGGACACTACTACCCGTAACCGAAAGAGATTGTTGAGCACGTTCCTGATGAGAGCCTACGGCATTTGTATACGACCGTATAATGTGTGAGACAAATTCAACACCAATACCCACACAAACCACAAGATTTACCAGCGATATGGCATTCAATGATATACTCCAAGCCCACATCATGCCACACATATTGATCAATATGAGTAGGACCATAAATAGGACCATACCAGCCGATATTAGATCAAAACCGGTAATTACTAAAGTAACCAGAAAGATGGCTACAAGTGATATGCCCAGTGAGTAGATGGTATCTTCCCATATTGTCAGATATTGTTCATAGAATATGAAGAATACACAATAGGGAAATATGGTGGCATCAACTTCTTTTTCCTTGAGCATATCGTTGATTTCATTGGCTACTCTGCGAGCCTCACGCAAGGCAGAATAAAATTGTTCCGAAGTGGTAGAAGTTGTGGAATACTGCATAAAGTAAGTGTCCAATATTGTACTTGTACCCTCATTATCCAGGGTGTAGACAACAGCCTTTAAAAAAGCAAAAATATCGATGACAAATTTTTCACAATGTTTTTTGGTCGAATATTGAAACTTACATCAGCATAAGAAGCTCGTCCCGCCTTGGCACATTCGGCATCTGGTAAATCTGATAAGAAATATGGTACATATTGACGGAATGTATCGGCTGTTGGTCTTAAACCATCTTCTTCAAATTCTCGAACACATGGCACACATTCATCTTCTTTGGAATCTGGAAATTAAAAAAGACATTTTTTTTTGGATAAAATTTTGTATATTTAATAAAAACTCATTAAATTACTTACTACTTGGACAGAAGGAGTTATCCGTTATATTAACTTTACAGCAATCTGTAATACTCAACCAGTCAATGTAATCATCTATCCAAGATGACGCAGGACGAGCTAAGAAGGTACTGAAAAAGAAATCAGGGATTAAAACAGATTCAAAAACAACTTAAATCTTCAAAATTTTCCAAGGCAGAACTAAATTATTTTTAACAAGTATATACGGACTTAAGTTTGCCCGGGCCATATTCGGCGTACTTATGCGTAGTCCCAAAATATCTTCAGATTTTGAGGCCCAAGAACTAAAATCGGATGATCGGTCTACATGGGAGCTATACCGAAACATGAACCGATATACACCATTTTCGACACACCTATTTGTGGTTCTAAATTACCTCTAGATTTGCAATTTCAGACAAATCGGATAAAAACTACGGTTTCTAGAAGCCCAAGAAGTAAAATCGGGAGATCTGTCTATATGGGCGCTATTCCAAAATATGGACCGATACACAACATTTTCGATACACCTATTTGTGGTCCTAAAATACCTCTAGATTTGCAATTTCAGACAAATCGGATAAAAACTACGGTTTCTAGAAGCCCAAGAAGTAAAATCGGGAGATCTGTCTATATGGGCGCTATTCCAAAATATGGACCGATACACAACATTTTCGATACACCTATTTGTGGTCCTAAAATACCTCTAGATACCCAATTTCAGACAAATCGGATTTAAACTACGGTTTTTAGAAGTCCAAGAAGTAAAATCGGGAGATCGGTCTATATGGGAGCTATACCAAAACATGGACCGATACACACCATTTTCGATACACCTATTTGTGGTCCTAAAATACCTCTAGATATCGAATTTCAGACAAATCGGATAAAAACTACGGTTTTTAGAAACCCAAGAAGTAAAATCGGGAGATCGGTCTATATGGGGGCTATACTAAAACATGGACCGATACCCACCATTTTCGGCACACCTATTTGTGATCCGAAAAAAACCTCCAGATTACCAATTTCAGACAAACTACTGTTTCTAGAAGCCCAAGAACCAAAACATTGACCGATACCCACCATTTGCGGCACACCTATTTGTGGTTCGAAAATACCTCCTGATTGCCAATTTCAGACAAATCGGATAAAAACTACTGTTTGTAGAAGCCCAAGATCCCAAATCGGGAGATCGGTTTATATGGGAGCTATATCAAAACCTTGACAGATATAACTCATCTTCAAACTTGGCCTGCGTGTAGACAAAAGACGAATCTGTGTCAAATTTCAGGACGATAGCGCCCAAAAAAAATTGTTAGTAGGCACAGCAGTTTTTTAATAAACCAGTAAAAAACCTGCTAAATATTTTGCGGACGTAACCGGATAACCGGTTATTCGAACCTAAAGTTTATGTAAATAAACCTAATTAAAACCTTGTTCTCATGAAGACTTTTCAAATGAGGTATGACCCGAGGTTATCCGATTACGGGTTTAGGTTTTACATTCAAAAAGTTGCAGTTTTGAATTGTTTTTTTTTTTTTACAAAACTGGCTCTAAGCCAAAAAAAAGCTGAGCTACTGAGTAAGCGGTTGTACATGTAGGCAGATATTTCTGTTGGAGCCGAAGATATTCGCTAACGATTTTAATTGTAGCAATGAATGGAAATTTGTTAGTAGGCAGATCAGAAAAAAATGCTAAAATGTAAATATTTTGCGGACCTAACCGGATAACCGGTTTTTCTAGCCTCAAGTGTATGAAATAATCCTTATTAAAACAGGTTTTAATGAAGTTCTTTCAAATGAGGGTTTACTTCAAAAATTTTAATCACCTTTACATATTTAATCACGCTTAAGATTTCAATAGCGTGAGTCACGAGAAATTTCGTTAATTACCAGAATTTTATTGAGTCACGAAAATTGTCGTGTTCCGAAAATATTCGTGACTTACGAGATTTGTCGTGAATTACGAAAATTTTCGTGAATCGTGCGAAAGCGTGAGACATAAACATTGTTCATTGTTGTGAGCGTGTGCGAGTATGACTTTTCATTTCGTGACCGTGAATTCCTATCCACATGGCATGCGTGAGTACAAATATTTCTTCGTGAATGTGTTTGAGCGTGATTGAAATTCCACTCACGCGCGCATCTAAGTATATATTTACTGTAAAATAACAAAAAACTTAACAAAAATCCAATAAAACGTAATACGTCTATCATTACAAAACAAAATAGTTTGTGGTCACAATTGCCCAAAGTTGCCCACAGGCAACATTCTCTACCGCCTAAACAAATGGGCGTGGCGACCCGAAATTTTGGCTAGACGCTTCTTAAATGACTTCAACATGATTAAAAGTAAGAAAAAAATTTTAGCGATACCTATAAAAATTCGGGGTCGAAAGGGTTAAACAAGATAATCGGTAAATATTTTCGGGTTCTAAGAAGAATTTAAAAACGAAATGCGCCGAATTTAGGCGAAAGTAGCACGGCAGCAAATTGTGTAAAAAAAAAAATATAAAAAATCGCGCGATTTTTTCTAAATTCTTGTCCGAAGCGGCGCTGGCGAAAAACAAATCTTTTAAACCACATACGGATATAAACCGCTTATTATCAACGTTTCTAGTACACACAAAAAAAATTTTTCTGATTCAATCACGAAATTAATTGATCCAATTAATTTTTTAATTGAAATGTCTTCAATCACAGAAATGATAGCATCAATTAAAAAATTAATTAACAGTCAATTAAAAAATTAATTGATCCAATTAAAAAATTAATTGATACTATTAATTTGTGTGATTGATTTTTATTTCAATTAAAACATTTGTTGATTCAATTAAATTTTTAATTGAATATTTTCTAAAACTCAATTAAGACTTTAATTGGAAAAATTTTCGTGAAATTTTTTTCTGTGTAGAGATATCATACTAAATATGACTTTGACAAATAGGTAGAAGTGTTAGCTATAAAATGCAGCCAGTTATTTAGTACCTCTATATCGAATGGTTTTTTAGTTATAGGCTGTTTCGTAAAAATATCAAAGTAATCGTTTCACTAGAACCGATTATACGGTTAATTCCGTCAGGAAACAAATTATATACTCCTACATTTCTATCAGCTATGAAGTTTTTGAATAAAATATGAGAGGTATAGCTAACATAGACTAAAGTTTAGCCTTGATATGGTTTTCAGCAATCATACTCGTATGTTATACTTACATTTCTGGATATCGCGATTGTGTATATAGTTGCACAGCTATGGAATTGTTATTACATTCGACACCACCACAAATAATATTTTGATGATCACGATTTGTATAGTCAAGACCTGGTTTGAGAACCCAATATACGGGTGCACCCATCGATAATAATTCATCCATATAACGGAAGTATTTAACAACATGGGATTCCTTGGGCATAGACATTTCTTGATCCAAGCCATATTCCAAATTAGGGGTAACAACTAACGACAGTGATGTAACCACGAAGAAAATGATGCAGACAATTATTTTAACGGATCTAAAGGTAATAAAAATATAAAAAAAAATATATAAATAATATATTTTCAATTCAAAAGTATCAATTTAATCGAATTAAATAATACAGTCAATTAAGAAAATGATTAAAAATTTTTACATTTTCGGAAAATTCATAAGAATATATGAACTCCTGTCAAATTAAAAGAAAATTATTTAATATAAAGGAAAATTAGTTATAACTAAAAAAAATAACACAATAAATAGTTGATTGTTTCAATTAAAAATTGATTGAGTTCTTGTTAGTTAAATTTTTAATGGTACCAATTAAAAAATTAATAAAAAGTCACGAATAAATCAATTAATGTTTTAAAGGGTGATACGGTCAATTTGGTCAAGGGAAAACGCGTGTAAATCGGTGAAATCGTTTATTTAAAAAATCAAATTACGTTTCTTGTTCAAGTTCAATTGGTATAAAATTCAGGAAAAATATTCAGTTAGGCTTTCGCTTTTCCAAATCCGAATTGCCGGTCCTCACGCTTGACACCTGCCATCAGATTTTGTACAGCCACCTTGTCCACCTTCTTCGCCGCAGAAAGCCAGTTTGCCTTGAACTGCTGCTCGTCCTAAGCAGTTTTTTTGGTCTTCTTTAGGTTCCGCTTGACAATAGCTCAGTATTTCTCAATTGGGCGGAGCTCTGGCGTGTTGGGAGGGTTCTTGTCCTTGGGAACCACCTGCACGTTGTTGGCGGCGTACCACTCCATGGCCTTTTTACCGTAATGACAAGATGCCAAATCCGGCCGAAACAGTACGGAACAACCGTGTTTCTTCAGGAAAGGCAGCAGACGTTTATTCAAACACTCTTTCACGTAAATTTCTTGGTTGACAGTCCCGGAAGCTATGAAAATGCTGCTTTTCAAGCCACAGGTACAGATGGCTTGCCAAACCAGATATTTCTTTGCGAAATTTGACAGTTTTATGTGCTTGAAAATATCTGCCACCTTTCCCCTTCCTTTTGCGGTATAAAACTCCTGTCCCGGAGGCTGCTTGTAGTCGGCTTTGACATAGGTTTCGTCGTCCATTACCACGCAGTCAAACTTCGTCAGCATCGTCGTGTACAGCCTCCGGGATCGCGCTTTGGCCGTCATATTTTGTTTACCATCCCGATTTGGAGTCACTAACTTCTTGTAAGTCGATAGTCCGGCTCGTTTTTTGGCTCGATGCACGGTTTTAGACGATACACCCATCTTATTTGCGGCATCTCGGAGAGAGAGGTTAGGGTTTCGCTTGAAACTACCGGCAACTCTCTTTGTCGTCTCAGCGGCTTCCGGTTTTCGATTTCCCCCGATCCAGACTTCCTGGCTGTCGACAAACGTTCCCCAAACACTTTAGTTACATTTGTAACGGTTGATTTGGCAACTTTTAGCGATTTTGCCAGCTTTGCGTGCGAGTAGCTCGGATTTTCGCGATGCGCGAGCAAAATTTTGATACGCTGCTCTTCTTGCTTGAACGGCATTTTGACAACTGAAGAGTGAATTCCAAAATCAAAATAGGAGCACATTCTACACACACACACCTTCAAAATGAGGGGTGTTCAGGTTTTTTAAATGCAAAATTGAAAGAAATACGTCAAGTTTATATTGACCAAATTTTGACCGTATCACCCTTTAATTAAGTTTTTTATTTGTTTATTTCTAATTAATCCAGATTGATAATACTCGTTTCATCTTCATGATTGAAGAACCCACCCAGCAAAAAATGCACAACTTTAAAAGCACTTCTAAAAATTCCCTCCCAAAGATGTTCTTTATTTTAACTACACAGGAAGTTCTTTTGATTTTTTTGCTGGGCCGTAAAATAAGCGTCGCCAAAAAGTAGTGAAAATGTTCTTTTTGGATCCAGAAGTAGTGCAAAATAGGCGCAGAAGCGATTAATTTAACACGGGCTTGTCATAGGGCGGATGTCCACCATTTCAACAGCCTTTGCACTGAATTTGCATCACTTCTTACTCTGTGATTCAAATTCAGTGTTTTAGATGGGAATTAAAAAATGTTCTCATATTGTGACAAATAAATAATTTTTAAATTTTTTAATGATTTTTTAATGCATTCTAACGCTTGTCCGAAACGTCTGAATTAAAATATTTTGAAAAATTCGCAATATTTCTTGAATGGATTTTAATTTTTTTTCGACAAAATTTCAATAATTTGTACCATTTTATTAAAGCTTACTCTGTTTTTGAAACAAAAAAATTAAATTTACCCATTAAAAATAAGAAACAAGCGTGTTAAAAATAATAGAATTAAAAGAACTTCCTGTTTAGTTGAAATAAAGAACATCTTTGGGAGTACATCTTTTGGAAGTGTTTTTAAAGTTGTGCCTTTGGAAGAATTTAAAAAAATTTTTTTGCTGGGAAGTTTAAAAAATTAAAGTGGACACAAAAAACTTTTTTCTGATTCACTTACAAAATTAATTGATTTTATAATTGAAATGTCTTCAATCACAGAAATGATAGCATCAATTACAATATTAACTGAAAGTCAATTAAAAAAATTAATTGATCCAATTAAAAAATTAATTGATACTATTAATTTTTGTGATTAATTTTTGTTTCAATTAAAAAAAATTGTTGAATCAATTAATTTTTAAATTGAATATTTTTTAAAATTCGTTTTGTTTGTTATTGTTGGTTTCTCTTCAATCATTATTGTTGTTTTTGATCTC
Source organism: Haematobia irritans (assembly GCF_050003625.1). Lineage (NCBI taxonomy): Eukaryota > Metazoa > Arthropoda > Insecta > Diptera > Muscidae > Haematobia > Haematobia irritans. The sequence goes on along the minus strand of NC_134399.1, from coordinate 199,252,057 downwards.
AGCTTAAAACCATGCATTGACTAAACTACAAGTGTATCTTAACCAATAGAGGAAAAGTATGCTTGTTAAATTTATTTGGGCAAAGCCCTATAGACTGCAAGAAACTCAATTAAGACCTTAAAAATTTTCGTGAAATTTTTTCTGTGTGCACTTTTGGTGACGCGAAGGAGTAAGTATCGAGTTTTCATTTAAAATAAATAAATTATTTTTTTAATTCAATTCCAACTTACTTGCTTAGTAGAAAAGGTGCATAAAGATTCGTAAACAATTTCTCCAATAGACCAATACTTTGATTTCCTTCTTTTCCATGAGAATGCACTTTCCTACTGCTCTTACAGCAGCAAAATAAATCCAAACGTCCCGATTCATAGCGTCTCTCATCAAAGGACATCACAGCCACAAATGCTGTAATTTGAAGTAGGAAATTGAAGAAAATCGCAGCAGCAGCATACAAAGCAAATGTCTTCACAGCAGGCATATCAGAAATGGCACCAATACCAAAGCAAGCAAATTCTGAAGCTGCAGTTTGTAAGATCGAAGGACCAACTTGACCAATTGCCTCTCCAATGGCATCAGCAATACTATCATATTTATTACGTTGCAATCGATGATAAGTATGGACCATAATGAATATATTGTCCACACCAACAGCCAATACCAAGAAAGGTATAACTTCAATGGCCAACATGGTGGTGACCACACCCATGTAGCCCCAGAAACCTAAACTGCACAATACCGAAGCCAGAACAATGACAATACCAGCAACGGCTAACATAATTTTCGATTCACTGAAAAAATGAACACAGCTACGGATTTTGCCTAAAGCAATAGCCACATATAGGAACATTACGGCATAACTGATAACCACCGTGGAGACTTCACCCTCGGATAATTCAACCACAGCATCCTGTATAGATCTTTCTGCCGAATAGGCTATATCCATTTTCTCATTGCTATAGTTTTTCATAAAGTCTACAAATTTTTTCTCCCATTCCAAATTGGGTTCCAGTAGAGCTTCATTGATTTGATTTTTACCCAAGAAGGTAAGAACCAAACCAGTGGCCAGTAAATAATTGGGTTCATCATTGACATCAACCTTAGGCATACCACCCACAGCAATACCAGGTTCAATGGGGCCACCATAGGGGCCAAAACAACTCTCCAACATAGGAACTCTAAAAAGGTATAACAATTTTGGTACGATCCAATGGAATGGATACTGTTCTCCTTACCTTAGACAATCCTCCAAATGATTTAAATAGTTAATATCATAACCATTTTCATCTTTGTAATCCGTTTCGAATAACTCCAAATCGTTTTGGAAATAACCAAAAACGGATTGAACCACACAATCTTCGATTTCCGCTTGCTCACCGGGATACAACATAGGTGCAAAGCATATCCGATTGAGACCCTTACCCTCAGTCATACCTATGGCCTGAATTTCTTCCTGAAGTTTGAAAACTTCCATGAGGAAATTTTTTTCGTAGGCAGGTCCAAATGTAACTTCGCCCATTGAAGTAAGATGGGTAAACTAAAGAGTAAAGGAAATTAGAAAAATGGATATGTGAGTCAAGGTTTTTAATATCTCAAAAAAATTGATGTCCAAAAGATGGATTTTGAATTGGCTTGTCAGTTGTCATCGAAGTAAAAGGCTAATCGCTAGAGGTCGCCACCAACAATATGGCCCAAACAACACTAGATGTGATAACTGGCATAAGAGTAGTGTTGCCAACCTTTTTATAATTAACAATTAACAAGTGTGTCAGAAAGTTCGGCCAGATCGAATCTTATGTACCTTCACCCATGGATTGCGTACAAAGTTGCACAATTGAATTCTCACGATATGCTTAGTTTGCATGCACGATTCCTACCACTGCTACGTGGATTGGATTTCGGAGTTGTTTCTTCGTCTTTTTGTCCACTTTTTGGACGCGATACAAAACTGCCACTTTTAAAAACAGGAGGGCTCTCGTGATAGCAAAATATAAAGAAATTGCACTATCACGTTTGAATACTCGCAGGTATAACTTCATTTCGGAATGCAATATATTAAAAAGCTTTTGTAAGCTTATAAACAATAAAATGAACTGTCACTGGAATAAATCTGTCTGCTGTCGAGTCGAGCGGATTAGAAATGGTAGCAACCTGAAGTTTGCTTCAATGCTTATCAGCCACATTCAGTGTTTCTAGTTTGGGAAATTTTCTCCAAATTATGAATATTTGTTCGTGGATGTGTACGAAATTTTTGAGTCCCCTTGAACCCTCAAAATATTAAAAAAACCTGCTCCCCTTTATTCCACGGCATTTATTTATGGGCCCAAGCGGTAATTTACCCTGCTTGGCTAGAACATTTTCCTACAATTATGAAATTAGTTCGTTAGGACTCGAGTAGAAATATTGCCCCATAATGGGACAATATCATCGGATTGTATCTGATAATATTTAGATCACCTGTCTCCTGGGTTTATGTTTTGAAATTTTGATTTTCTTTAATTTTTTATAAAAATATGTCAAAATTTTTTTTTGGCGATTTTTGGGGACAATGCCGTCGCAGTTTGGGGACAAGAGCCATTGTCATTGAGCTTAACATGGAATCGGGCAGCACTCTATGATAAGAGAGAAGTTCACCAATGTGGTATCGCAATGGACTGACTAGTCTAAGTGAGCCTGATACATCGGGCAGCCACCTAACCTAACCTTGGAGACAATAGGAAAATACTGGCAACACTGGCTAAACTGTGTATTGCGAACTGTTTTCATATTAATGAGTGTTGACAACCAATTATAATTATAAGTCCAAACAAATCTGAACATTTACATATCTCAAGGAAATTTTAGACCACATAACAAAAATGTTTTTGTCTTCAATCACGAAATCAATTGATGCAACTGATTTTTAATTGAAATCTATCACTATCAATCAATTGATCGAATTAAAAAATAAAGTAGAAATATTGCCCCATCATCTGATAATTAATTCTGATAAGGGCTTGTATCGGATGATATTTAAATCGCCTGTCTCCTGGGTTTTGGTTTTTGAAATCTTGATTTTCTTTAATTTTTTATAAAAATATGTCAGAAATGTATTTGGGTTTTTTTGGGGACAATGCCGCCGCAGTTTGGGGACAAGAGCCAGGAAAATACTGGCAACACTGGCGAACAGTTTACATATTAATGAGTGTTGACCAATTGTATTTATAAGTCCAAATAATTTTGATCGAATTAAAAAAAATAATTGTTTCATTTAATTTGTGTTTGAATCATTTATAAAAATTTTGGTGATAGTTTTTTTTTCTTTCTACAAAAAATTGCTTAACCTTCGTCAGTAATACAGTAAGTAGTACATCTGTTGGGTTTTATTAGTTTTTTATAATTTTCATATCAATCAAACTTACCGTTGATCCATTTGTGGGTTTAATAAACAACTGGTTAGTTCTATAGAAGGGTCCAAAATGCGCATCGAAATATTCCTTTTCTTGGCGCGTTTGACTTTCGGGTCCTGCCCAAAGTTCCACAGGATCTGTAGTCACCTGCATATATTTTATACCATAGCATAGACCTCCAATAACCCATGACAAGATGGCTAATATCAAAACAGGATTCTTGGCACAAAATGTACCCCACCAACGGAATACCTTGTAGAGGACATTGTTGAAACAACCAAAACCAGAAAAACATCCGGGAAACTTTCCTTTGATGCGACATCGTTCAAATACCCAAATGGCCACTATGAATACTACAAAGCCGGCTATAATCCATAAGCCCAATAGGTGAAATACTTCTTCGTAGGCAATAGGTATATCGGTAATGGGACAGGATTCCGAGCAATCTATACAAGCACAGGCATGCGAATTTTCATAGGCTTCAGAACAATTTAGAGCATTTAGCTTAAGACGCGGCTCCTCAGACGAATCATTCAGAAACTTATAATGAATGGGGAAGGGCACATATTCATTGATCTCCATATTACCCATGAAATCATACCATTTCTGGTGATCACATGAACGTGCATTATAGGGACCACATCCCAAATCCATAGCTGGACGACCGGTCTGTGGATGTTGTATACCCTTACAATTATCGTAGATTTTCTCGACAAATGCATCATCTATTCTGTAATCTATTTCTCTGACATATTCCACATTTGCCGAATTGACATCATGGTGTGGCGTTAGGAATTCACTATGGTATGGGGCACAAGTCATATAGCAGATACTGAGACCCATATTTAAAACGCAAGTTGGACAACGAGAGTAGACACCATCCGCTTGACTCATGCCATTTTCCATGGCCACAATTTGTTCAGCATCGCAACATAGTTCTATGGGTTCTGAAAAAAAAACCGCATAGAGTTAGATTTTGTTTTTACTTTTACCAATTCCCTTACCATTGGGATCTTCACTTTTGAACGCATTATAGAGGACGGGACAACGTCTTTTAATTGTTTCCAAAGCAGAGGGATCTTCCAATGGTTTCGGAGGCCCTGAGTATGCTTTATTTTTCCAGTGAGGACCTTCTTGATGACTATGACCATACCAAATACATTCTGCCGTAGTTTCTTGCGCAAGTTGTAATGTAATTAGTATGAAACTTAAGGCTAATATCACAGAATATCTGGAGTTTGGGAATACTAAAAGAGAATACAAAATAAATGTTAGTTATGGAAAGAATTCTTAAAGAATCACAAAAAAAAAAATTGTTAGTTATGATGATGCATAATCTAATGGATGATAAGCCTATATAAATATATGTTGTAACTACATTGAAAAAAAAAAATAATAATAAATATTTCAAATCAGTGTACACACAAAAAAATTTATCTGAATCAATCACGAAATTATTTGATCCAATTAATTTTTTAATTGAAATGTCTTCAATCACAGAAATGATAGTATCAATTAAAAATTTAATTAAATATCAATTACAAAATTGATTGATCCAATTAAAAATTTAATTAATACTATTAATTTTTATTTTAAATTAAAAAAATTGTTGAGTCAATTAATTTTTTAATTTAATATTATTTAAAACTCAATTAAAAATTTAATTAGAAAAATTGATTCAACAAATTTTTAATTGAATATTTTTTAAAACTCAATTAAAAATTTAATTGGAAAAATGTTCGTGAATTTTTTCTGTGTAACTTCAATTATATTCAAGAAAATATAGGCTAATACTTATTTTGAGGATTCTATTTTATTTTTATAACCCCCACCATTGGATGGGGGGTATATTAACTTTGTCATTCCGTTTGTAACACATCGAAATATTGCTCTAAGACCCCATAAAGTATATATATTCTGGGTCGTGGTAAAATTCGGGGTCGATCGAAGCATATCCGTCCGTCCGTCCGTCTGTTGAAATCGCGCTAACTTCGGAACGAAACAAGCTATCGACTTGAAACTTGGCACAAGTAGTTGTTATTGATGTAGGTCGGATGGTATTGCAAATGGGCCATATCGGACCACTTTTACGTATAGCCCCCATATAAACCCACACTCAGATTTGGCTTGCGCAGCCTCTTGGAGAAACAAAATTCATCAGATCCGGTTGAAATTTGGTACATGGTGTTAGTATATGGTCTCTAACAACCATGCAAAAATTGGTCCACATCGGTCCATAATTATATATAGCCCCCCATATAATCCGATCCCCAGATTTGACCTCTGGAGCCCCTTGTAAGAGCAAAGTTCATCCGATCCGGTTGAAATTTGGTACGTGGTGTTAGTATATGGTCTCTAACAACCATGCAAAAATTGCTCCATACCGGTCTTACTTATATATAACCCCCATTTAAACAGATCCCCAGATTTGACCTCCGGAGCTCTTGGTGGAGCAAAATTCATCCGATCCGGTACATTGCGCCAGTATATGGCCGCTAACAACCATGCCAAAATTGGTCCATATCGGTCTATAGTTATATATAGCCGATCCCCAAAAATAATCTACAAAAAATTTATTTCTATAGAAAATTTTGTCAAAGTGTTATTTCTATAACATAGAAAATTTTGTCAAAATTTTATTGCTATAGAAAATTTTGTAAAAAAATTTCAAACTGAATTATATACGTATTTAATCTGTCTTTTTATACCCTCCACCATAGGATGGGGGGTATATTAACTTTGCCATTTCGTTTGTAACACATCGAAATATTGCTCTAAGACCCCATAAAGTATATATATTCTGGGTCGTAGTGAAATTCTGAGTCGATCTGTGCATGTCCGTCCGTCCGTCCGTCCGTCTGTTTAAATCACGCTAACTTCAGAACGAAACAAGCTATCGACTTGAAACTTGGCACAAGTAGTTGTTATTGACGTAGGTCGGATGGTATTGCAAATGGGCCATATCGGTCCAATTTTACGTATAGCCCCCATATAAACGGACCCCCAAATTTGGTTTGCGAATCCTCTAAGAGAAGCAAATTTCATCCGATCCGGCTGAAATTTGGTACATGGTCTTAGTATATAGTATCTAACAACCATGCAAAAATTGGTTCACATCGGTCAATAATTATATATAGCCCCCATATAAACCGATCCCCCGATTTGGCTTGTGGAGCCTCTAAGAGAACCAAATTTCATTCGATCCGGCTGAAATTTGGTACATGGTGTAAGTATATGGTCTCTAATGACCATGCAAAAAGTGGTCAACATCGGTCCATAATTATATATAGCCGCCATATAAACCAATCACCAGATTTGACCTCCGGAACCTCTTGGAAGACCAAAATTCATGTGATTCAGTTCAAATTTGGTACGTTGTGTTAATATATGGCCTCAAACAACCATGCAAAAATTGGTCGAAATCGGTCCATAATTATATATAGGCCCCATATAAACCGATCCCCAGATTTGACCTCCGGAGCCCCTTGGAAGAGCAAAATTCATCCGATTCGGTTGAAATTTGGTACGTGATGTTAGTATATTGTATCCAACAACCATGCAGGAATTGGTTCATATCAGTCCATAATTATATATAGCTCCCATATAAACCGATGCCCAGATTTGACTTCCGGTGCCTTATGGAGAAGCAAAATTCATCCGATCTGGTTGAAATTTAGTACGTGGTAGTATATGATATTTAACAATCATGCCAAAAGTGGTCCATATCAGTCCATAATCATATATAGCCCCCATATAAACCGATCCCAAGATTTGGTTTTGGAGCCTCTTGGAGGAGCAAATTTCATCCGAGTCAGTTGAAATTTGGTACATTGTGCTAGTATATGGCCGTTAACAACCATGCCTAACTAGGTCCATATCGGTCTATAGTTATATATAGCCCTCAGATAAATCGATCCCCAATCACACAAAAAAAAATTACAAAATTAATGAAATCGTCTTTACATTTTTTGACTTTTTTCATATTATGTCCAAGATGGGTGTATTTCCGGTTAAAAAAAAGTCCTCCCGTAAAAAATTTGTAATGTTTTATATTTAATACATGAGTTTTAAAAAAATAATAAATTGTAATAAGTCTATTGATTCCACTTTTTTTGATTTCCGCCTTAGTGAATTTTTGGGTGATTTGTGCAACCCAGCTGGTTACAGAAAAGTTCAAAAAAGAACGTGGAATTAAGAACACCAAATTTTCACGTTCGTGGATTTGACGTGATTAGTGGAAGTGGATATCGGAAAATGGGTGTAAGTTGTGTCTGAATATGAAAATTTAAGTTGCCGTTAAAACTTTTTTAATAGACTTTGATAGCACATCAAGAAAAAAGGGAATAAATTAATATTTGTTTCCTAGAATCAAGTACGCAAACTCAAATGTGAAAGAATATTGCATTTTAAATTTATCCTTACTTCAATTCTTTAGCTCGGAATCAATACCAAAAATATCAGTGTAGTGTAAAGACAAAATATTTGCACTCAGACATGCTTTTTTTCAGTGTTCATTTTACGAAGTGTAGTTTTTGGATTGGACTTAATACAAAAATATTTTGGATTAAGAACAACATCTATACTCAAAAAAAAGTTTACTTGGATCCAAAGATTTTGACCTTCCTTTAAGGATTTTGGTATTGATTCCGAGCCAAAGATGCGGCTTCTTTAAAATAAAGACATTTTTTAGCGATCTATCTGGCTTTAAATCTAGGATCAATAAAATTAAAATTAGGATAGAGATTGCATTTATCGAATTTTCATTCACTTTTCGCGGTATATTCATAAAGCTATTCATGTACAAACAAAAATCTAAATTATAACGGATACATTAACGTACAAAATGTGATGTAGGTCGGATGGTATTGCAAATGGGCCATATCGGACCACTTTTACGTATAGCCCCCATATAAACGGACCCCCAAATTTGGCTTGAGAGGCCTCTAAGAGAAGAAAATTTCATCCGATCCGGCTGAAATTTGGTACATGGTGTTAGTATATGGTCTTTAACAACCATGCAAAAATTGGTCCATATCGATCCATAATTATATATAGCCCCCAAATAAACCGATCCACCGATTTGGCTTGCAGAGCCTCTAAGGGAAACAATTTTAATCCGATCCGGCTGAAATTTGGTACATGGTGTTAGTATATGGTCTCTAACAACCATGAACAAATTGGTCCATATCGGTCCATAATTATATATAGCCCCCATATAAACCGATCCCCCAATTTGGCTTGCGGAGCCTCTAAGAGAAGCAAATTTCATCCGATTCGGCTGAAATTTGGTACATGGTGTTAGTATATGGTCTCTAACAACCATGCAAAAATTGGTTCACATCGGTCCATAATTATATATAGTCCCCATATAAACCGATCCCCCGATTTGGCTTGCGGAGCCTCTAAGAGAAACAATTTTCATCCGATCCGGCTGAAATTTGGTACATGGTGTTAGTATATGATCTCTAACAACTATGAAAAAATTGGTCCATATCGGTCCATAATTATATATAGCCCCCATATAAACCGATCCCCCGATTTGGCTTGCGGAGCCTCTAAGAGAAGCAAATTTCATCCGATCCGGCTGAAATTTGGTACATGGTGTTAGTATATGGTATCTAACAACCATGCAAAAATTGGTCCATATCGGTCCATAATTATATATAGCCCCCATATACACCGATCACCAGATTTGACCTTCGGAGCCTGTAGGAAGACCAAAATTTATCTGTTACGTGATGTTAGTATAGGGTATCCAACAACCATGCAAGAATTGGTTCCTATCAGTCCATAATAATATATAGCTCCCATATAAACCGATCCCTAGATTTGACCTCCGGTGCCTTTTGGAGAAGCAAAATTCATCCGATCTGGTTGAAATTTGGTACGTGGTGGTATGATATTTAACAACCATGTGAGTTGAAATTTGTGGATGACAGTCTTTCGTAGAAGTTTCTACGCAATCCATGGTGGAGGGTACATAAGATTCGGACTGGCCGAACTTACGGTCGTATATACTTGTTTGTTTTTAATAATCCATTAATTTTTTATGACGTTTGATGTTGCTTTGTCGCTTGACAATTATTTTATTTAATATTTAATTGATGGTTAATATAGAAAAATAATTATAATAAAAATTTTAAATTATTTATTATATATAAAATAGATTGAAAAATATGGAAAAATTTAGATGTAGGTAGGTGAGAGTTTTGAAAAAAAAACTTTTGTCCAATTTTAAACATAGTTGCTATTTAATATAATAAAATAATAATAATAAAATTTAATATTTAATTTTGTTTTATACAAAATATATTTTATTTTATATACAAAATTTAGATTTGGATAGGTAAGAGTTTCGAGGAAATTTTTTTTGTTGTCATTGTTTTGTTAATTTTTTAAATTGGCCACTAATTTGTTAAGCGTCAATAGACACCCAGCAAGAAAAAATTGGAAGTACTTCTAAGGGCTCAACTTTAAAAACACTTCCAAAAGTGTCCTCCAAAGATGTTCTTTATTTTAACTACTCAGGAAGTTCTTTTAATTCAATTTTTATAACTCGCTTTTTTCATATTTTTAAAGGGTAATTTTAACTTTTTTGTTTCAAATAGGTTAATAAAATGGTACAAAGTATTTAAATTTTGTCAAAAAAAAATGCTGAATCCATTCTAGAAAAATTGCGATTTTGTGGAAATATTTGAGATCAAAAGTTTCGAACAAAGGTTAGAATGCATTAAAAATCATAAAAAAATATTTATTTGGCAAAATATCAAAAAAATTTTTTTTTTAATTTACATCCAAAACGCTGAATTCGCATCACACTTTAAAAAGTAAAGCAAATTCAGTGCAACGGCTGTGGATATGGTGGACATCCGTCCTATAACAAGCCCATGTTAAATTCATCGCTTCTGCGCCAATTTTGCACCACTTCCGGATCCAAAAAGCACATTTTCACTACTTTTTTGGTGACGCTTATTTGCTTTGCCACGTGACAATTATTTTATTCAATATTTAATTGATATTAAATTATTTTTTTATAAAAAATACATTAAACAAATATTGAAAAAATTAGATGTTGTTGAGATGTGAGAGTTTTGAGAAGAAAAAAAAAATTGTCAAACTTTAATCACAATAAGTGTTAAATATTGGCCAAGACATGGCTAGTGGAAATGATAACAGAATGGCCGTTATCTTTAAATTGAGTACCATAAAAATTTGTTCACATTTTGATGAATTTCCGAAATTGCACGAGTGTTTTCAATCGGTTCTCATAGAATTATTTAATTTTTTGTAAATGTTAAATTCAAAACTGATCGATCCACTTTTGCACATGGCCGGGAAATTTTATTGTTTTTTAACATAAAATAATTTTTTTGTTTTGAAACTCCGAATTTTACAAAAAAAATTCCTTTTTGGTGATTAATAATTCAACTTCAGGTGGATGAAAAAAATTTGTGTTGTATATGCCTTTGATTTCAATAATTTTTTTTTTTTCAATTTCAATAATTTTTATTCCTTTATTTTATTTCGGCAAGTTACTAATCAATTATTCATAGTTCAATTAAAACAAACCCGTTTACAACATGGCTCACTTGTCACAATATTTTATTTTTAGTTTATTATATTGACTATATATGAACATATACTTTTTAATAGAAAATAGTTTTTAGTACCATTCATGTTGTTGTTGTTTGTTGTTCCTGTTATTTTTCTATATTCGAATAAATAATCCAGTGTTAATCCTGTCAATAGATTTCTTTCTTAATCATTATCGGCAGGGGTACGAGTCAGACGTTTAAATATATACAACGATTTGGAACCAAGGCCGTTATAATTTTCTATATTTGATGGCTTTTGCCAGTACGAACACCCCGAAAGTCCAATTAAAACTGAACAAATAAATGACATTTTAGCCAACTTATTGCAATCAATGGAACATCTAAAATGGGTTTAGAGATAAACCAAACTATTGGCCAAAAAAATTGGTGGATTTTGATAAGATTTCTTTATTGTAGTTAGTCCAGAATGAAGTATTCCTTCATGGTGGTGCAGATAAGCTAATCGCTCGAACAATGCGAAACACCTGAATTATAATGTTGCTGACCAATTATAAGTCATTGTTGACCATTTTATTGAATTAAAAATCGTCAGCTTTATTGTCATAATTTTAAACGGTAATATTTTCTGGGATTTTGCTAAACAATGTATTGGAAAAGTAAAAGTACAGGAGGTCTTATCAAGGATTTTTAAGAAAGTTCAAAAATGGTATCTTGTTGAGCGAAAAACTACTTTTTACTAAATTAAAAAAAAATCCATTGGAAGATTATTGTTTGAGATCCTTAGACCGAATTTTAAAGAAAATAAAATTTTGTTTGCAACACCTCAATTTGAAATATTTTTTTTAGTTTTATATCCGGTTACAAAAGTATTGCAATCACGGTTGCCACAATTGGTAGAATTCTAAAAAAAATTATTTTTTTTACCGTTTGGTAGAATTCATGGTACTTCATAAATTTTCTACTGGTAAATAAAAATAAAAAAATAAATAAAATTTTGACAAAAATTTCTATAGGAATAAGATTGTGACAAAATTTTCTATAGAAATAAAAATTTTACAAAATTTTCCATAGAAATAAAATTTTGACAAAATTTTCTATAGAAATAAAATTTTGACGAAATTTTCTATAGAAATAAAATTTTGACGAAATTTTCTATAGAAATAAAATTTTGACAAAATTTTCTACAGGAACAAAATTTTGAAAAAATTTTCTATAGAAATAAAATTTTGATAAAATTTTCTATAGACATAAAATTTTGACAAAATTATCTATAGAAATAAAATTTTGACAACATTTTCTATAGAAATAAAATTTTGATAAAATTCTCTATAGAAATAAAATTTTGACAAAATTTTCTATAGAAATAAAATTTTGACAAAATTTTCTATAGAAATAAAATTTTGACAAAATTTTCTATAGAAATAAAATTTTTATGAAATTTTCTATAGAAATTAAATTTTGAAAAAAAAAAATCTATAGAAATAAAATTTTGACAAGATTTTTCGTAGAAATAAAATTTTGACAAAATTTTCTATAGTAATAAAATTTTGACAAAATTTTCTATAGAAATAATATTTTGCCAAAATTTTCTATAGAAATAAAATTTTGACAAAATTTTCTTTAGAAATAAAATTTTGACAAAATTTTCTATAGAAATAAAATTTTTACGAAATTTTCTATAGAAATAAAATTTTGACTGAATTTTCTATAGAAATAAAATTTTGCCAAAAGTTTCTATAGAAATAAAATTTTGACAAGATTTTCCGTAGAAATAAAATTTTGACAAAATTTTCTATAGTAATAAAATTTTGACAAAATTTTCTATAGATAGAATATTTTGACAAAATTTTCTATAGAAATAAAATTTTGACAAAATTTTCTTTAGAAATAAAATTTTGACAAAATTTTCTATAGAAATAAAATTTTGACAAAATTTTCTATAGAAATAAAATTTTGACAAAATTTTCTATAGAAATAAAATTTTCACGAAATTTTCTATAGAAATAAAATTTTGACTAAATTTTCTATAGAAATAAAATTTTGCCAAAAGTTTCTATAGAAATAAAATTTTGACAAAATTATCTATAGAAATAAAATTTTGACAACATTTTCTATAGAAATAAAATTTTGATAAAATTCTTTATAGAAGTAAAATTTTGACAAAATTTTCCATAGAAATAAAATTTTGACAAAATTTTCTATAGAAATAAAATTTTGACAAAATTTTCTATAGAAATAAAATTTTGACAAAATTTTCTATAGAAATCAAATTTTCACGAAATTTTCTATAGAAATAAAATTTTGACAAAATTTTCTATAGAAATACAATTTTTACGAAATTTTCTATAGAAATAAAATTTTGACAAAATTTTCTATAGAAATAAAATTTTCACGAAATTTTCTATAGAAATAAAATTTTGAAAAATTTTTCTTTAGAAATAAAATTTTTTATAGAAATAAAAATTCGATGACAGTGGCATAGGAAAGAGATATGTTTTTACGAAATTATTTCGGCGTAAGCGGGCTATCATGCAAAACCTTTTTTCGGAAGGTTCAAGTGTGGTTCATTGTTGGGTTTAATGAACTGCCTGAATTTATTCTGATAATTGGTTGATAGTTTTGCTGCAAGTAGAAGATGCTGATGAGGAATGTGGTAATTCCGAAACGTGCGTCCATCCAACCATGTTGCAGTCTATAGGGCTTTGAAAATTAATTTGACAAACATTCTTTTCCTCTGTTGGTTAAGCTACACTTGTAGTTTAGTCAATGCATGGTTTTAATCTGAAATTAAAAAACAACAACAATAGAAATAAAATTTTGAAAAAAATTTCTATAGAAATAAAATGTTCACGAAATTTTCTATAGAAATAAAATTTTGAAAAAAAATTCTATAGAAATAAAATTTTGACAAAATTTTCTATAGAAATAAAATTTTGACAAAATTTTCTATAGAAATAAAATTTTGACAAAATTTTTTATAGAAATAAGATTTTGACAAATTTTCTATAGAAATAAAATTTTGACAAAATTTTCTATAGAAATAAAATTTTCACGAAATTTTCTATAGAAATAAAATTTTGATAAAATTTTCTATAGAAATAAAATTTTCGCGAAATTTTCTATAGAAATAACATTTTGACAAAATTTTCTTTAGAAATAAAATAAATTTTTTTATAGAAATAAAAAAATCGATGATTTGACAGTGGCATAGGAAAAGAGATAGGTTTGTAAGAATTTATTTCGTCATAAGCCGGCTATCATGCAAAACCTTTTTTCGGAAGGTTCAATTGTGGTTCATTGTTGGGTTTAATGAACTACCTGAATTTATTCTGATCATTGGTTGATAGTTTTTCTGCAAGTAGAGCATGCTGATGAGGTATGTGGTAATTCCGAAACGTGCGTCCATCCAACCATCTGGCAGTCTATAGGGCTTTGAAAATTAATTTGACAAACATTATTTTGTTTGTCTGTTGGTTAAGCTACACTTGTAGTTTAGTCAACGCATGGTTTTAATCTGAAATTAAAAAACAACAACAATAGAAATAAAATTTTGAAAAAAATTTCTATAGAAATAAAATGTTCACGAAATTTTCTATAGAAATAAAATTTTGAAAAAAATTTCTATAGAAATAAAATTTTGACAAAATTTTCTATAGAAATAAAATTTTGACAAAATTTTCTATAGAAATAAAATTGTGACAAAATTTTCTATAGAAATAAAATTTTGACAAAATTTTCTATAGAAAAAAATTTTGACAAAATTTTCTATAGAAATAAAATTTTGACAAAATTTTCTATAGAAATAAAATTTTGACAAAATTTTCTATAGAAATAAGATTTTGACAAATTTTCTATAGAAATATAATTTTGACAAAATTTTCTATAGAAATAAAATTTTTACGAAATTTTCTATAGAAATAAAATTTTTGTTTTGTTTGTTATTGTTGGCTTCTCTTCAATCGTTATTGTTGTTTTTGATCTCAGCTTAAAGCCATGCATTGACTAAACTACAAGTGTAGCTTAACCAACAGAGGAAAAGTATGCTTGTCAAATTTATTTCTATAGAAATAAAATTTTGACAAAATTTTCTATGGAAATAAAATTTTCACGAAATTTTCTATAGAAATAAAATTTTGACAAAATTTTCTTTAGAAATAAAATAAAATTTTTTATAGAAATAAAAAATCGATGACAGTGGCATAGGAAAGAGATATGTTTTTACGAATTTATTTCGGCGTAAGCGGGCTATCATGCAAAACCTTTTTTCGGAAGGTTCAAGTGTGGTTCATTGTTGGGTTTAATGAACTGCCTGAATTTATTCTGATAATTGGTTGATAGTTTTTCTGCAAGTAGAAGATGCTGATGAGGAATGTGGTAATTCCGAAACGTGCGTCCACCCAACCATGTTGCAGTCTATAGGGCTTTGAAAATTAATTTGATAGACTGCAAGATGGTTGGATGTACAGCTGTTTCGGAATTACCTCATCAGCATCCTCTACTTGCAGCAAAACTATCAACCAATTATCAGAATAAATTGGGCTAATTCACTCAACCCAACGTGAAATACCGTCCGAAAAAGGGTTTAATAGTCGGCTACTGCCTAAACAAATTTGCAAGCATATCTCTTTTCCTTTGCCAAACTCAAATCATCGATTTGTATTTAGTTGGCTGGGTTTGTTTTTGAGTGTGCTTCCTCTATCTTCATTCGTTTTGTTTGTTATTGTTGGCTTCTCTTCAATCGTTATTGTATACTTTTCCTCTGTTGGTTAAGCTACACTTGTAGTTTAGTCAATGCATGGCTTTAAGCTGAGATCAAAAACAACAATAAATAAAATTTTGACAAAATTTTCTATAGAAATAAAATTTTGACAAAAGTTTCTATAGAAATAAAATGTTGACAAAATTTTCTATAGAAACAAAATTTTCTGTAAGAATAAAATTTTGACAAAATTTCCTATAGAAATAAAAATTTGACTAAATGTTCTATAGAAATAAAATTTTGACAACATCTCCTATAGAAATAAAATTTGGAAAAAAATTTCTATAGAAATAAAATTTTGACAACATTTTTTTATTGAAATAAAATTGTCACAAAATTTTCTATAGAAATAATATGTTAACAAAATTTTTTATAGAGACAAAATCTTGACAAAATTTTGTAAAGAAATAAAATTTGTAAAAAATTTTCTGTAGGAATAAAATTTTGACAAAATTTCCTAAATAAAATTTTGAGAAAATGTTCTATAGAAATAAAATTTTGACAAAATTTTCTGTAGAAATAAAATTTTGGCAAAATTTCCTATAGAAATAAAATTTTGAGAAAATTTTCTATAGAAATAAAATTTTGACGAAATGTTCTATAGAAATAAAATTTTGGCAAAATTTTCTTTAGGAATAAAATTTTAACAAAATTTCCTATAGAAATAAAAATTTACCAAAATTTTCTATAGAAATAAAATTTAGAAAAAAAAAATTCTATAGAAATGGAATTTTGAAATATAAATGAATCTGTAGAAATGAATTTGATATCGGCATTATTAGCGGGGGTACTACGGTACTGACCAACGTGAAAAAGTATTGAAAAAAGTACTATGGTACTGCATTTTCCATCTCTGAGTAACAAAGGGCCGTTAAAATTATTTTTTTACTAAATTTCTGTATCTGTAGAGAATCCCATAGAAGTCTTTTTAATATAAAAATTTCTAAAATTTCTCGGCTTAGAGGAAAGTATTTTTTCTTTGGGTGTACACACAAAAAAATATTTTGTGTATTCAATCACGAAATTAATTGATCCAATTAATTTTTATTTGAAATTTCTTTCAATCATAGAAACGATAGCATCAATTAAAAAATTAAATGAAAGTCAATTAAACAATTAATTGATATTATTAATTTTTGTTTCAATTTAAAAAATTGTTGAATCAATTAAATTTGTAATTGAATATTTGTTAAAACCCAATTAAGACTTTAATTGAAAAAATTTTCTTGAAAGAAGAGTTTGCTTTACTAAGATAAATTTGGATTTAATAATTGTGAAAAATTGTTCAAGGTTAACATAATGAAGTCATCCTTAAACTTGCTGACTTTTAGTATCTTGACTACAAGCATGACTAAAAAGCTTTCAAATCAAGACGTGATGTCTTTCAAATCATTATTTTAATATTCGAGTCTGAATTTGGAAATTTTGAGTTTATTTAAAATTTGGTCCTAGTTTTTCAACTTAACCTGTAGACACTTTTACTATTTTAACTGATTCATTCATAGTTCTATGAAATTTTATAATGCTAATCGTTAGCATTTATCATCTTATTGTATACCAGGTGTTCTTCCAGGGCAATTTTTGTTTTATTACCCCTTTTTTCAAAGATAATAATTGAACACCTGTTTGCTGTTCTGGATAAGGCATTCAAGTGTGTTTCATTTTTAGTATTTTTGAATATATCTGTAAAATATTTTTGTTGTATACTAAAGTGGGTGAATTGGGAACAACATTTTGATTACTTCAATGTAAATCACTTCATCTACATACAAAAAAATATTTTTTGTCTTCACGAAATTAATTGATCCAATTAATATTTTTAATTGAAATGTCTTCAATCACCGAAATGATAGCATCAATTAAAAAATTAATTGATCCAATCAAAAAATTAATTGATACTATTAATTTTTGTGATTGATTTTTGTTTCCATTAAAAAAAATGTTGAATCAATTAAATTTTTAATTGAATATTTTTTAATACTCAATTAAGATTTTAATAGGAAAAATGTTCGTGAGTTTTTTTTTTTTTGAAATTTTGAAATTTACAGAGATGTCACCAATTCAACTGTGATAACCATCGTTTTATATAACACTTTTGAATCGTTTTGTTGAACATTTATCGAAGAAACTAGAGCAAATTTCTGTTACTACATGACAAAGAAGAACCCACCTTAATACTCGTATTCATCAAAGTGAAAGAGCTACCTAACAATAAATTCATGATAAGATTTGGAATTTAAAAGACGTTAGTTTTTTCATGTCATCCAGGGGCAATAACCAATAGAAAATCGAATAAGGTAGGAGTTGATTACTGATTACTGAGCTATAGTAGAATTAATCCCGCGAAATAGAGCTATATGTAAAATAATGTTTTGGTTAATATTTTATATATTTTTTACAGTTTTACAAGGACAAATAAGTACCTTACTTCTAAAATTCCTTAAAATTTTGCAAATTGCATTAGAAGAATAAAAGCATTAATTCTCCTGGGACTCAAATTTATATAACTGAATGAAAAAATAATAAAGTGAATTGTGATTTTTCGAAGATGTTTCTACATCAAAGACTATTTAAAAGTTGGCTGATAAGTCCCCGGTCTGACACATAGATGGCGTCGCTAGTATTAAATGCATATTATTTTTATATAGTACCAACTTTCAAATGATTCGTGTCAAAATTTGACGTCTGTAGGTCAATTAGTTTGTGAGATAGAGCGTCTCTTGTGAAGCAACTTTTGTTATTGTGAAAAAAAAAAATGGAAAAAAGGAATTTCGTGTTTTGATAAAATACTGTTTTCTGAAGGGAACAAATACGGTGGAAGCAAAAACTTGGCTTGATAATGAGTTTCCGGACTCTGTCCCAGGGAAATCAACAATAATTGATTGGTATGCAAAATTCAAGAGTGGTGAAATGAGCACCGAGGACGGTGAACGCAGTGGACGCCCGAAAGAGGTGGTTACCGACGAAAACATCAAAAAATCCACAAAATGATTTTGAATGACCGTAAAATGAAGTTGATCGAGATAGCAGAGGCCTTAAAGATATCAAAGGAACGTGTTGGTCATATCATTCATCAATATTAGGATATGCGGAAGCTCTGTGCACAATGGGTGCCGCGCATGCTCACATTTGACCAAAAACAACAACTTGTGGATGATTCTGAGCGGTGTTTGCAGCTGTTAACTCGTAATATACCCGAGTTGGCTCCATCACTACACTCCTGAGTCCAATCGACAGTCGGCTGTGTGGACAGCGACCGGTGAACCGTCTCCGAAGCGTTTAAAGACTCAAAAGTCCGCTGGCAAAGTAATGACCTCAGTTTTTTGGGATGCTCATTGAATAATTTTTTACCGATTATCTTGAGAAGGGAAAAACCATCAACATAGTTAGCATTTGGGATGGCTCAACAATACGTGGCACGATATTTTTTTTTATTTTAAACAAATATATTTCTAAGGCAAAACACAAAATATTAAAAAATAGGTCGTTTTTGTGATAATTTCGCTAATAAAAAGCTTTTTTTAATTTAGCATTATATACCGGACATATCCCCTAACGGACATTTCGCCCAAAATGATTTTTGGGCGTTATGACCTTCATTGGGGCGGTCACATCGCCCAATTTTAGTTTGGGCTTTATGTCCTCCCTCATCGCGGTCATAAGCCCCATAAAAAAATGTGGGTGTTATGACCGTTTGAATATAATTGAATATAAACAATACACACAAAATTTTTTTTCAGATTCAATCACGAAATTAATTGATCCAATTAAATTTTAATTGAAATGTCTTCAATCACAGAAATGATAGTATCAATTAAAAAATTAATTGAAGGTTAATTAAAAAGTTAATTGATCCAATTAAAAAATTAATTGATACTATTATTTTTGTGATAGATTTTTGTTTCAATTAAAAAATTTGTTGAATCAATTACATTTTTAATTGAATATTTTTTAAAACTCAATTAAAATTTTAATTGGAAAAATTTTCGTGAAAATTTTTTGTGTGTAGTTTAAAATAACAAAATGTATTTTTTTTAAATCATTCAAAAGCTAGATATGATTACTTCATCTATCCATTATTTTTTTTTTTAATATTTAATAGATAATATGCCTCTTATTGACAAATATCGAATACTGCTTTTATTGTATATGCTGGAAGAAGATGTAAAACTAGCATATCTTGGCTTCATCGTTTGTTTTAATTGTTTTTGACTGGAACAGAATTTTTGACCATTTTTCTTCTCAGCGTACGATTGATATGGAAAAGCGGCTAAAGTGGCACTACGAAAACCTATTTCGCTCAAGAAATAGGTCGGTTTATGCTCCAAGACATTTGAATTTATATATTGAAACATGAAAATTCGGAAATTGATAATTTTTTTCTTGGGGACTTTGTGGAGCGTTTTGCACCATTTTCTCCTTAATTTTCTTATAGACCACGAGATCTGCACTGTCTTTCTAGTTACGGCATTTTGAATTAAATACACGCAAAGAAAAAAAACGTTTGGAAAACGTGTACCGAAAACGTTTTTCTTTTGTTAGAGTTTTTTGAATTGCTTCGAAAATTTTAAACTTTTATCACCAAAAAAATTCGTTTGTTTCAAAATTTTTATTTTTTCAATAAAAAAAGTTATTTTTGAAATAACAACACAGTCCATTTCGTTTATATCAAACACTGTTCTTTTCTGACTTTAGGTCTTTAATAAGACACATTTTACAGTTCAAAATTTAATATAGTACAATGTAATGTTGAACATTTTTTCGGAATATTCCGAATATATCTGGAATATATGTAAAAAAAAAAAAACAAAAGAAAAAAAAAACTTTGGCCGAAGCAGGGATCGAACCCACGACCCTTGGCATGAGAGTCGGACGTAGCTACCACTGCTCCACGGTGCCAAACTAAATGTTTGTTTCTGTTAAATAAACTTTGTTTATTCGCTTCGTGGGCGCCGCAAGCTATGCTATATAAATATAACTTATATGGATATTTATCTATTGATGACCATAACAGGTACATAGCTCAGTGGTTAGTGTGTTGGCTTACAATGTGCATGGTCCGCGGTTCGATTCTCCGTCCAGGCGAAAGGTAAAAAAAATTTTAAAAATTTATAAAATCGTATAATTTCTTCCACATTGTTGGTATTACAGGAAAAGGTGTTAAGAACTAAAAATCCTCGTGGATGTGAGAAAGATGTGAGGGACAATGCAATTAGCAAGAAAATAATGTTTTTTTTTTTGAGCTAGTCTTTATGAAATTGTTTTTACATCCTGGAAAAGAATAAACGTTTATCACAAAAAGTATATACTTTTCTTCCAAATACACTTCCTTACAGCGAAAAGCAAATGAGAAACGAACTTTGTTTGTCTAAAATTTCGTTTGGGAGGAAAGAATTATTTTTTTGCGTGTACCGTACGTATTTAGTTAACCAAAATTGGGGATAAAAACTACTTCATTTAGGCCAGTTTTTGATTTGTATTCCGACATTATTTTCCCCATAAAATATTGGGCGTTTTGACCGCCTAGTTTTTGGGACATATGACCGCGATAAGGGAGGACATAAAGCCCAAACTAAAATTGGGCGATGCGACCGCCCCATTGGAGGTCATAACGCCCAAAAATCAATCAAAATGTCCGTTGGGGGATATGTCCGGTCGCCAAAGTGTGACCAGATTATTTATTAAGGCACGGTAAAACCAATTTGATATTAAGGAAACACGGTAAAAACCAATTTGATAATAGTTATGTTTGATTGTTTTCGATAATGTGGTTTTGTGTGGTCTCAAAGTATCTATGACATAGTTTAACTTTATTATTATTATGCGGTAATAAGGAATACCAAACTTGCCTTTGAAACAGGTGTGAGATAAAAATTATCCAAAATTACTTTAAAAATGTGTCTGTGCTATTTTGAGTGCAAGTTCAGAACTAAACTTTTCCAATGAGTGAAGGATTGGGCTAATATTCAACGACGACCTCTATTGCCATTTGCCTGCAATGTAAGTGCGACATCTTGTTATACATATCTTTCCCAAAGACGTTCATTTTAAAGATAATGCAAATTCATTTTTCCAGTAGGGATATTTTTGGCCACACAGATGTCGCTCACAATTGAATGAACCAGGTTTATTTCGTTCCAATATATACAATTGAGTGAAATATTAATGAAGGGTTGTATTCTTGATTTTCGACAACTAGTTGAACAAAATATGTAGGAAATATGTCCGTGCAACCTGGTTGTATAGCATTGTTGAAACGTAACGCATATTTTGTCAAGTTGTATTGACTTTTTCGTAACGTATATCACAATGATACATAAATAAATTTAAATGATTGTGAAAAAAAACTAAATTTGTATATAATTAAAAAATACTTTTAAATGTGAATTTATTTCAAATAAATTCTACAGGTGTACAACTTTGAATAGGAAACTATATTTTTACACGGATGTTTGACTATAAACATTATATGTTTGGAAAACAAATTTTTAAACACAATATTTTTGAGTGCAAGCATATAATGTTCATAAACTAGCATAACATGTTTGGGACATATATGTTAATATTTTAGAACATATGTTTGGGACATAAAATGTTTGTAAATATAATATGCTTGGAAGCAAACATATATTAATTTAGAATTAGCCTATAAACATATGTGTTTAGTAGCTTGGAGCGCTATTTAACAGGGAGCGATATTGAATTAAGTTGGTGGTTGTTGCTTGTTATTACAAAATTAACATTTTATTTTTCCTTGGGCAATTGATCAGCTACTTCTTTGTTAATAAAATTGAATTAAACTATATTAGTTTAATGTAAAATTTTTGTCGTGTTGCCCATTGTACGTAAAGAAAGGAAATTATTTCAAACAAGAAAAAAATCAATATCAAGAAATAAGAATTAGAGCAGAGTTATAAAAAAGAACCGCAAGTTTTATTTTCCTTATACGAGGCACAATACTTATCAAAGCTGGTGATCTGTCTGCTTCGGTGTCCAAAAAAAGAAGAATTTAAAAAATGCTGAAGTAATCTCAAGAAGCCTAATGTTTCTCTGCTAGATTCAAAGTATTATTACAGTGAGAGTCAACAAAAAATAAAAATTATCCAGCATATCAACTCATATAACACATTTATCCCCTCACTCACCATCGGTACCATAGAAGCTATTTGTTTTTTAAATGGTATAATAGTTTTTAATAAAGCTATACCGAGAGAGTAAAGTTGTAAATGTACTATATGTTCCGACACACACTGAGTGCAAAAACTAGCAACAATATAGTATGCAAAAGCTTTGTCTGTACTGTTAACTCTCAGAGAGCACATGATAATGACAACACTAGTGATATCAGAAATATTTATATGAGAAACAAATGATTGCTAAAAGCTAAGTTTGTATTTTGAAACGATCAAAGGTAAGAATAAAGGAAATTATGTTAGTTATGTGGAAACAGACAGATTTACACTCATGTTGAATATTGTAGCATAATTAGGTAATTTTGAATTAAATAAACAACTTAAAAAATAAGTTTTGTAAATTAAAACAAATTATTAGAAAATTAAAAATGTTGCAGTAATTATAAAGAGGAATGTGTTGTTTTTTTCACCAACACCCATATAAAAAATCAAGTCCATTTCACGCCGATTTACTTGAAATTGTGCACAGAGAATGCTATACATGTCTAATTTGATTGAAATTTGTTCAGATTTAGATATAGCTGTCATATATATTTATTTATTTTATTTATTCAGTCATCAATACAATGGAAGCCAACAAAGGCCTATTATAAATGTGTTGTAGAAAGAAATCTATATGTAGAATATATGAAAAGCTTAAAAACTAAAGTATTTCATAATTTTTATAATTTGGATGGCTCCCTGAACCGATTTTTTTTCAAAATCAATAGTGACTGCCTTTGAGCCAAAGTAAAACTCTGTGCCAAATTTGTGGACGATCAGACATATACTGCGAGAGGTACTTTTTTTATTTATTACTACAATTTTACATGGGTTTCACAATAATACATGAAGACAGACAGATGGACATCGCTACATCGACTTAGAATTTAATTCTAATACGATCGGTTTACTAAACGATGGGTCTGACTTTTCCTTCTTGCCGTTACATACAAATGCAAAAAATTTTGGCAGGGAAAAGGAGGCTATATCAAGAAATCGACTATGAACCATATTTCCACATATCTCTTTGTAGTCCACCATAACGATTGTCTATCCTACATTAGCAACATTATTCCATAAGTGCGGAAACCCAGCTTTGGACTAAAACAATAATTTGACTTATATTTTCATAGGCTTCAATTTTTACGATGTTTTTATTTCCACACCCAGAAAATCTAAATAAATAACCAGATGATGGCATTTGAATTACTAGAATTACCATTTTTAAATGAAGATACATCTATGTATCACGATGCCATTTATTTATTTAGTTTTGCTTCTTCTTCTCACACATTTTTCTCAGACACTCATTTTTCAATTGTCGCAGCAATATCCAGATTTTTCCACCCGGATGGTGCCTCTTCCAGAAGAGCTTTGTTTGCGATACTATCGAGTTCCTATAGGAAATATCATTGATTAGCATGAAGTTGTAAAGAAGGACTACATACATTAGATGATTTTACCGACTTTTTTTCAACGGCGAATGACAATGTAATGCATTGCATTGAACATGATTCCAATTTACGCCAGCCTCAATAACTTAAGCATGAGGAGGATAAACCTTATTGGAAGACATTTAAGGATCACCACGACTTGTACATATTATTCTGGGTTTTAGGACAACTCAAGTTTAGCCTTATGTCTAACCAAATAGATGAATTAATATGAAAATAAAAGAAATAATCGAAATAAAGAGAATAATCGCACAATCAGTGTAAAGGGCACCTTATACGGTCGGATAAACCCTGCGACACAACACGTTGCGGCGACAAATCCGATTGTATAAGGTCGTGTTCGGCTATCGCGGGGACGTGTTGGCATAAAATCAAAACAACTTTGATTTTTTCTGGTTGGGTGGTACAAATCATTGAGTGTAAGGGGATGTTCGACAAACATTATCAAAGACAAATTTATTTTTACATTAAAAACAGGCATTTCTGCAATGAAATTAATGATGGATCGCCAATTCTGGTTGAAAATTAAAGAAATATATAAATCTAAACAAGTATTGTGGCAAAAACGTGGAAAAATTCCACTTCCAATCAATGGGAAACCAGGCGACAAGTATTTTAAATTCATCAAGTAATTTGTAATATATTAAACGTGGATTACTTCAGAAATCATTGTTTTGACAAATATACCAGGATTTTTTTATTATTTTCTTCCATTTTTTCAGTAAAAAATGGTTTCACCCATAAATCTTCGTACAACTTCATTGTTTGTTTATGCTTCTTCTTATTTTTTCATGTTGTCATCACATTTGTTCGTGCAGTGTAAGGGCAAAACTTGAACGAACACACAACGAATAGACGAACCTCTGTCGGAGTGTTTATCCGACCGTCTAAGGTCCGCTTAAGCGTCAGTTTGATTGGCTAAGGAAACAAACAAAAAACTAAGCATTATGTGTGCGAAAAGGAGATGGTTGATATTTTTTCAAATTCTAATATAAAGTGAAAAAGAGACACATAGAGTAATGCTGGATTCGAACATGCTCAAAAGAAATGAACTCTTGAATGAACAGTGTTGTCGTAGTACAATTTATAAATACGTAAATATAAAAAATCACACATCAGAAAAATGAGGTAAAGGTTTTGTCTAATTTTTTATTTATAATCAAGGCCAATTGAAAATCAAATACATCAAAAAATTTTCGGATATAATTCAATGAAACTAATTATATTTTAGTTATTCAAATCTGGAGATAATTTTATTCATATTATATGACTTTTTCTTCACAAGTCGTTGATTGTTCACTAATATACGTAAGCAGTACATGATAATAATAATGACAGATAAAAGAATGCAGAATTATAAATGATTTCCTACATAGCCAGCCTTTGCCTTTCAAAGCAAATTTTATCTTACAAAATCATTATCATACCGCAGTTTATTAAAACTCCAATATGTAAGAGGAAGTTATACTTTGTAGTAAATTTTGCATTCCTTGACAATTCTTAATATTCATTTAGCTTATTGGTTAGCAGTTTGTGCTAATAATTTTGTTTTGTCATTTGCAGAAATCAATTTTACAAAATTTCATAAAATTGCTATCTCGCTTTACAAATATGTTTGCCCAATTTTGTAAAGAAATTCCTAAAACGGCAACACTGCCATTGAGTGCAAGATCAGAAATGAACTTTTCCAATGAGTGAAAGATTGGACCAATATGCAACGACGACATCTATTGGATATTGCCAAATATGTAAGTGCGACATCTTGTTATATACGTCTTTGGCCTATACAAACATTTACAGTTGGCAACGCTGCTTGTCTCTCACCGTAGTTGTTCCATTCATAGACCCTATATTATATAGATGGTTCATCCGTGCCAAACGATGTTTGACAGTTCCGAAGATTAAGAATAAACGAAGAAAGTAAGAGTACGCATACATTCTCTTTCGTTTTCCTTTTTGTAGTTTGCCAATTTTACACAAAATTAGAACTTTTATGATGCAACAGTGGATTTATAAATAAATTAATATATTAAAAGTTCATATTTGAACAAAAAATTGTGACCAAAACCGCGAAAATACGAAATTTAATTTTGAGCAGCATTGCTCTTTACGAACAACACAAAAGCAAATGCCGGAAAATTATTATTTGGGACTAGCTCTTTACGAGAAAAACAAAACGAAAGAAAATTAATTTTTGGAAATGACACATTTTTTCCCGGAGATAAGTGGATCATCTATATAATATAGGGTCTATGGTTCCATTCTGCTATAGTTCTCTTTATAACCACTACACTGAATCCATTATCTCTCGCCATAATTGTTTCATTCCCTTATATTTCTCTTAATAACCGCTACAAATTTGTTACATTCTCTTTTTTTCATTGGAAGTTTTAGTTGGGGGTAAAAATTTTCCATCCAATCTTTTTATTTACTTTGCTCTCTGTTTTTCATTGTTAAAATGCATAGCAATTTGTTCTCTCATATTAATTATGTATGTATTGTTTGTATTATAAATTCAAATGTGTTTACAATGACTGCAAATTATTTATTTGCCTATTAGCAAATCGATAGAATTTAAAATCCTTAAAGATCTATTGTCTTGAGTTGTGTCAATAGAATAAATTAAGAGATAATAAATTCATCAATCCACTAATATCTTAAAATAGTTCGGAGTGTGTGTTTGTAGATTATGATTCTATTGTTATGTTAGAGTTAATATTTGCGGTTTAAGTTTTTTTTTTCGTAAATTTTATGTTTTATCTAACGACGCATTTGTGGTCGCGAATATTCAATATTGCTATTTTGCTCTCTTATTGAGAGACAGAAAATGATTTTAAGTGTGAATAGGAAACCGGGTTTATTTAATAAAATTTATGTTGATTATATTGTTTGAGAGAAAACATGAAATTATACATTGTGGAAATAACATACTTATTAGAAGGTAGATATGTATGTTCTTTGTGTTTATACATGTGGTTTTTGTATAGGTTAAGAAGTCCAATATTCTATGATAGTTTTTAGAGAAACAAAAAATCTTATTTATCTCAGGAATGCATCATTTTTGTGCTCTTTTACCGGTTTATCATATCAGGCAGTATTGCCATGTGTTTAGAAAATGACTAAAGTCTATTTAAAAAAAAAGCACCAAAAAATGCGTAGCGTAAATTTGCTCTCTTTATGAATATAGGTTAAGACTTAAAATTTCTGCTCCAATATGGTAGAACAACTACGACTAAATTGACTGAGGAATATAACGATATAATATAAAATTGTGAGTCAGATGTTTTGAACTAGAACCAATAGTTTTGCTCTGCTGTTTTTTTTATGCAGATCAAAGTTATTATAACCTGACCAAATTGTGACAAATAAGATTTTACTTGGCCGTAAATAATTAGGCATAAAATTGAAAAATACTTAAAAGTTTCCAAGTTAATATTATTTATTTTTTTTATATTGTTGTGCTTTGTTTCCAATTATATGTATGTTAACATAACGACTATTTTAAACATTTCTACAAAATCGAATATAAGCATTTTCCGTTAAAATTCATTGAAATAAAACTACACTAGATACTGAACGAAGAAAATGCAGGATATTTTAGAAATGTTTAACTAAAATATATTCCAAATGATAAGTATAAATAAATATTTTTGAACAAATTCAAGGTAATTTAAGAGAAATAATTATTTTTTTTTTTTACTTGTTAAAGAAAATTAATATTTGAAGGAAATAATTTGAGTTAAAATTGCCAAATGTAGGAAATTCTGAACTATTTGGAGGAAATTATAATTTTGTAAAATTTGTATACTGCATTTGTGTATATATTTTTTTTAATGAAAGTGGACCCCAAAAAATGAAATGAAACAGGGCCCAAAAGTGATGCGATGCTTTATAATGAATTTGAGTACCATGAAAATTAGCCCCAACAAAATGTAAACCCAGCGCAAGCTAAATTGGGGCTCATTTCCATATTTAATTTACACGACTGCACAGAAAAAAATTTTACGAAAATTTTTCCAATTAAAGTCTTTTAAAAAATATTCAATTAAAATTTAATTGATTCAAAAAAAAATAATTGAAACAAAAAGGAATCAAAAAAAATTAATAGCACCAATTAATTTTTTCATTGACTTTCAATTAACTTTTTAATTGATACTATCAATTCTGTGATTAAAAACATTTCAATTAAAAAATTAATTGGACCAATAAATTTCGTGATTGAATCAGAAATTTTTTTTTGTGTGTAACATAGTTTATATTCTCTTTAGCTCATTTTGAATTTTGTTCACAGAAGAAAATCCTAAACCCCGACCGATGGCCAGTCCCATTCATGGCATGGGAATCGTGTTAGCCCACTTTGGACTCTGTCCATAAGTCAAAACCTGCCACGCAAAAATCATTTTGGTGCAATACAATACTATTCAGAACAACAAAAGTATATATAGTGTCATTATTGGCAAAAAGGGCCCCAATTGAAAAAGAAGTACAATCTCGGTAGCGAACTTAGGGTTTATTTTCATTTGAAATGCAGTTACTTTCCAAAAAACATAAATCTTTGGTGTTGTTGGTTTGTATAATTTTTTGGAGTAGTAGTTCATTTAGTTTTTGGGGCTAATTTTCATGGCGCAAAAATAAAGTGAAGATACACCGTAAAAACATAAACATGTGGTATAGTTTATTATTCATATAGCTCTTTGCTTTGAGGCTCATTTTAATAGTCCAATGAAAAATGAATTCTATAAAAAAAAAAGTGTATAAAAAATATTTTTGTTTTTGTGTTCTTATAACGACAATGACATTACATCGGGCAATTAGAATCTAGTCTATGCTAGCCAGCAAATGTCATTTCGCATCATAAATACATGTAAGGTCGCCTTATGTCAATTGTTATGACTGATTCCGGACACTTTTTGTCCATAAAATAAATCATTAACTCTTATTAAAATTGAACTGAGTGGAATTAAATAGTTTATTTTTATTTCAAGGAGTTCGGAGTTCTCTATTTTGAGAAAACTTGAAATAAATTAATGAATATCAAGTTGGAGTATTCCATTTGTTTCCGAAACACTTAATAAACTAATTTATAAATAATATGCAACTGTGTTGTTATTAAAAATATATATAAAATAGCAAACCAAGTGTTGCTTTAACCATTTTGATGGCCAACTTTAAAAAACGTAAATATCATCCAATATCAACCTCCCATGTTTGGGGCAACTACATTACAAATAGCAACACTGGTTGGCTCAATGGAGACTCTCACAATGGCCTTCTCTCTCAATTGCCATCTGCAATTTAATAGCAAGCGCATAAGCAGATATGAGTTTAGTATATTTTGAACAGTTGACACAAAGGTTCAGGAAAAGAGAGCGCAACAATTAAAGTAGCAGATACAGAAGCAACATATTAACATTTTTTTATGAAATAAAAATAAATAAAAAACAAGACAATATTTTGATTAAAAAAACGAGAATTATTATAAAAAAATAATTAAACTTAAACTTCTGAACGATTTATGATTAAAACCAAAAATATATTTTTATAAAGACACACAAAGGAAATAAACCAAAAACGCACAAAAGAACAACAACAAAATACAAAGTAATTTTCTTACAATTTCTAAAAAAAATCCATATACCTTCTCACTTATGACCATATGTTTGTATGTATATCACATATAGTTGTTGTTGTTGTGCCCACTTCTTTTGCCGTAATCGTATCTAAAAGTTCGTTGTTTTCGTAGTTACTTTTACAGCAAAGTCCGGAAAATACGAAAAAACGGTCAATCATCATCGTGTGCCACAAGAGTGAATTGTATCTTTGGGCGTGTGTTTGTGTGTGTGATTGTAAGAAACAACATCATCAATCGGCGGCATCCTAGCCACTTCTAAACAAACATTCATA
Organism: Haematobia irritans; assembly: GCF_050003625.1. NCBI lineage: Eukaryota > Metazoa > Arthropoda > Insecta > Diptera > Muscidae > Haematobia > Haematobia irritans. The sequence goes on along the minus strand of NC_134399.1, from coordinate 199,221,823 downwards.
CTAACATAGTTAAACGACTGCAGCACTACATCGTCATTCACATTTCTTCTTACATTTTTTCTTTTGTTTTTGTTGTTTGCTGCGTATTCATTGCTTTCAAAAGTGTAAACGTCGGCATTCGGCGGCATTTGTATAAAGCAACAAAAAAGTCACTCTTTCAAGCTTTCAAGTGTGTGAGGGAGTGTTGAAGAGTACGAGAAGTGTGTTGAAGAGGTGAAGTGATTGGGCGATTGCATTATTTTGTCAGTGTGTGTCAGTCGAGTAACACAACACAACAGTTGAGTAGTGTTTACCATCATAAAATACACGTTTATTTTGGTGAATATAAAAAAACAAGAAGTACGAGTGTGCCTCAGTTTCTGGGTGTTCTTTTTTAAGTACGTATCCAAAAATTGAATTCTATAGAATAGAAATAACAACAAACGATTGTGAAAAGAAATAACAACAACACTAACAAAAACGTCACATCACAAAGCCAACAAAAGAGTAGATCTCAATTTAAATTTTTGAAAAAAATAAACAACGCTTTGGTGAGATGCAAAGCTATGCCGACGAATGCTTTCGAAGCTATGGCTTCGACACCCATATGGAAATGGACATGAATGGCGATGGACAAAATATTGCAAAATCGAAATCAAGTAAGTTCGTTATATGCACTTAAAATTTATGATATTTTGATATGAAAACTTCCTGCAATGGGTTTAAATTTCTTCTACGACTGAAAAAAACATATGTTGGGATATCTCAAATACGTAAAAAGTTAGGGATTGCTGCTATGATTTGTGCAGTCGTGAACGTTGGATCTAATTTGCTAATGTGATACTGAAAATTTAGTAAAATTTTTCTAACAGTAGTAGCTAAACAATACAAATTCACTTATCGAAATGATAGGCTACACTGAAAAAATAAAATGAAATTTAATAGTACTTAAAATCTTAGACCAAATTTTACACAATATTAAGGTCCAATTTCTTGAAAATACTGGCATTTTAATTAAAAGGAAAAATCTGAAAAATTCGTTTGTAAAATAATGACAATTAAGCGAAATTTTTTGTATTTTATATGCTACTATTTACAATATTTTTATACCCTCCACCATAGGATGGGGGTATATTAACTTTGTCATTCCGTTTGTAACACATCGAAATATTGCTCTAAGACTCCATAAAGTATATATATTCTGGGTCGTGGTGAAATTCTGAGTCGATTTGAGCATGTCCGTCTGTTGAAATCACGCTAACTTCCGAACGAAATAAGCTATCGACTTGAAACTTGGCGCAAGTAGTTGTTATTGATGTAGGTCGGATGGTATTGCAAATGAGCCATATCGGTCCACTTTTACGTATAGCCCCCATATAAACGGACCCCCAAATTTAGCTTGCAGATCCTCTAAGAGAAGCAAATTTAATCCGATCCCGCTGAAATTTGGTACATGGTGTTAGCATATGGTCTCTAACAACCATGCAAAAATTGGTCCACATCGGTCAATAATTATATATAGCCCCCATATAAACCGATCCCCCGATTTGGCTTGCGAAGCCTCTAAGAGAGGCAAATTTCATCCGATCCTGCTAAAATTTGGTACATGGTGTAAGTATATGGTCTCTAACAACTATGCAGAAATTGGTCCACATCGGTCCATAATTATATATAGCCCCAATATAAACCGATCACCAGTTTTGACCTCCGGAGCCTGTTGAAGGAGCACAATTCATCCGATCCGGTTCAAATTTGGAACGTGGTGTTAGTATATGGCTGCTAACAACCATACCAAAATTGGTCCATATCGGTCCATAATCATGGTTGCCACTCGAGCCAAAAATAATCTACCAAAATTTTATTTCTATAGAAAATTTTGTTAAAATTTTATTTCTATAGAAAATTTTTTCAAAATTTCGTTTCAATAGAAAAATTTGCCAAAACTTTATTTCTATAGAAAATTTTGTCAAAATTTTATTTCTATAGAAAATTTTGTCAAAATTTTATTTCTAAAGAAAATTTTGTCAAATTTTATTTCTACAGAAAATTTTGTTAAAATTTTATTTCTATAGAAAATTTTGTTAAAATTTTATTTCTATAGAAAATTTTGTCAAAATTTTATTTCTAAAGAAAATATTGTCAAAATTTTATTTCTATAGAAAATTTTGTTAAAATTTTATTTCTATAGAAAATTTTGTCAAAATTTTATTTTTATAGAAAATTTTGTCAAAATTTTATTTCTATAGAAAATTTTGTTAAAATTTTATTTCTATAGAAAATTTTGTTAAAATTTCATTTTTATAGAAAATTTTGTCAAATGTTATTTCTTTACAAAATTTTGTCAAACTGAATTATATACGTATTTAATAGATCGTTTTTTATTTGATATATACCATGTATGGACTTACATACAATTTAGAAGACGGTGTTAGGAGGTTTAAGATACCTTGCCATCGGCATGCGTTACCGCAACTTAAGTAATTCGATTGTGGATGGCAGTGTTTAGAAGAAGTTTCTACGCAATCCATGGTGGAGGGTACATAAGCTTCGGGCTGGCCGAACTTACGGCCGTATATACTTGTTTCTACTCACAAAAGCCAATATAAACTTAAAGTAAATAAAAAAATTATTGGCAGCACATTTCAATTATTTTCAATTAAAAATTTCATTGAAGTTGAAAACGTAATCAAATAAAAAATTAACTGATAAATTAAATTTTCAATAAAATTAAAAAAAAAATATTAAACATTTTATTATTTTAATTAAAATAGTAACTACGTTCGGGTTTTCCACCAAAAATTCCACAATAAAAGTTCAAAACTTTTTTATTTTTATCCAATTTTGTCAAATCCTGGATGGTAAATTTTTAAAGAAATTTATTGTGGACAATTTCATTTTTAGTAACCGTGGAAAAAAACTGTTCTTCGGCTTGAAAACCGAACTTAGTACATACCTTAAAGGAAGAATAATTATAAATTAATAAATAAATAAATAATTGATTATTTCAACTTACTTTTTTTTTTAATTTTCGACCAAAAATCAATTAAATTTTTAATGGACCAATTAAAAAAATAGCTGAAAAAGCCGTAAGAAATCAATCTATTTATTAATCTTTTTTATTTTTACTTCTAATCAATTCTGTCATAGTGAAGTTAAAATAACGACCGTCTTTGAGAGGAAATTTTTGGAAATGCTTTTAAAGATGTGCCTTTAGGAAAACTTCCAAAATTGTTTGCGGGAATAGAAAAATTTCATTTTTATTTTTTTTACAATAAAAATATGTTAGTGTACTTAGCCTACACTAAAACAAATTACTTGGATGCAAATATTTCCCCCTTTTTTAAGGATGGTTTTGATTCAAAGCTAAAAAGCAGCCTCTTTAAATTTTTGGTCCTAAACCTTAATTTACATAATCTTTCACAAAAGGTTAATGGTTTTGTTTTAGTGTACACAAAAAGTACAAACAATTTGCAAAAGTGACGATTTATTTTTCTACACAGTCTCATTTTAATTGGAAATAACAGGTTGGCTGATAAGTCCCCGGTCTAACAAAGAAAAACACATTTTTTTTGTCAAAATTCGTTTTTATTATTCAACATAGTTCCCTTCAAGAGCGATACAACGATTACAACGACCTTCCAATTTTTTGATACCATTTTGGTAGTACTCCTTCGGTTTTGCCTCAAAATAGGCCTCAGTTTCGGCAATTACCTCTTCATTGCAGCCAAATTTTTTCCCTGCGAGCATCCTTTGAGGTCTGAGAACAAGAAAAAGTCGCTGGGGGCCAGATCTGGAGAATACGGTGGATGGGGAAGCAATTCGAAGCCCAATTCATGAATTTTTGCCATCGTTCTCAATGACTTGTGGTACGGTGCTTTGTCTTGGTGGAACAACACTTTTTCTTCTTCATATGAGGCCGTTTTACCGCTATTTCGACCCTCAAACGCTCCAATAACGCCATATAATAGTCACTGTTGATAGTTTTTCCCTTCTCAAGATAATCGGTAAAAAATTATTCCATGCGCATCCCAAAAAACAGAGGCCATTACTTTGCAAGCGGACTTTTGAGTCTTTCCACGCTTCGGAGACGGTTCACCGGTCGCTGTCCACTCAACCGACTTTCGATTGGACTCAGGAGTGTAGTGATGGAGCCATGTTTCATCCATTGTCACATATCGACGGAAAAACTCGGGTGTATTACGAGTTAACAGCTGCAAACACCGCTCAGAATCATCAACACGTTGTTGTTTTTGGTCAAATGTGAGCTCGCGCGGCACCCAGTTTGCACAGAGCTTCCGCATATCCAAATATTGATGAATGATATGACCAACACGTTCCTTTGATATCTTTAAGGCCTCTGCTATCTCGATCAACTTCATTTTACGATCATTCAAAACCATTTGTGGATTTTTTTGATGCTTTCGTCGGTAACCACCTCTTTCGGGCGTCCACTGCGTTCACCGTCCTCCGTGCTCATTTCACCACACGTGAATTTTGCATACAAATCAATTATTGTTGATTTCCCTGGGACAGAGTCCGGAAACTCATTATCAACCCAAGTTTTTGCTTCCACCGTATTTTTTCCCTTCAGAAAACAGTATTTTATCAAAACACGAAATTGCTTTTTTTCCATTTTTTTCACAATAACAAAAGTTGCTTCACAAAAGACGCTCTGTCTCACAAACTAATTGACTTACAGACGTCAAATTTTGACACGAATCATTTGAAGCCAACCTTCAAATGATTCGTGTCAAAATTTACTATATAAAAATAATATGCATTTAATACTAGCGACGCCATCTATGTGTCAGACCGGGGACTTATCAGCCAACCTGGTACTTCTCCCAATGATACTTCAGTTGGTTAAATCCCATGAAAATGCGTTTTTTTCGAATCCTGCAATACAAGTCACCGAGGTGGCGATTATCTCCATTTGTCGGGTATTTGTGCCTTGTAAGAATATGTTTTGTTTCGGAAGACAAAGGAGTGGCACTGGATGAAATCGGAAAATTCAGCGTCGAATCGACAATTTTTTTATTTTTTGATTTTTTTTTAAGATTTATTACGATCTCACCACTTTCCCTTCTAGAACAGAGTGCAACACAAAAATTCAAAAAAAAAAAAAACAAAAAAAAAAAAATACTTAAGTCAGCCGACTCGATGAGAGGGGAAAAGCAATTTCTGGATTTTGCTAGTTTGGTTGCCGTCCGATTTTTATGAGTCTCTAAAGTTTTTCGCCAAATTCGATTTTGAGCACTTTTTTGCAATTTTTACATAACCATATTTCGAAAAATGCTGTGAATTTTTTCTTCACCACTGTGCTATCACAAAGGACTGAATAGACTAAGTGATCCTGATATATCAGACTGCCACCTAACATAACCCAACCTAACCTTCATGCCAAAAACCGGAAAAGTGTCGAAAAAAAACACTTTTATCACTGATTTTTCGTCTTTCGACTACAGATCTTTAACTATTGAAAACTTTACCAAACAATTAAGAGAAGAGATGTAACCTATAAAATTATGAACAACTTTCTAGTACATATGTTACTAATTTTATACGATCACTCCTTGGTCGTACAGTTAGTAACGAACAGTTTGTTTATTGTTATGCTTTATTATTTGATAAATATTTAAATTTTTGGACAAATACAAGACATATTCTTAATATTTTGTTTATGAACAGCAAAACTAAAACATAGCATATAATATTTGCTTTTTTTTAGCAAACTATTGCTGCTTTTTGAGGACAGTTTTCTGCTGTTTCTACAAACAAATTCCTTTCGGTGTATACTTTCTGTATTTTATAGTACCCATCTACTAAATTACTAATAATAACCTGTCAGCACAGTGTTTAGATATGCTACAGAATGAAATACCTTTCTTAATTCAATGGAATTATTTAATAATACTATGAATCATAAGAACGATGTTGGTAGTTAAGGGGATTTTTTTTTATTTGAATTTTATTTAATTGTGAAATTAAAAGAGAATATTTCTCTTGCTAATACTAATGTGAAGCCCATAAACCTGATGTATAAGAATTTTAGATTAAATTATTGTGGAAGTTTATATTTTCGATTGAATAAATATGACAATTGAGTTTTTAGCATTGATAAAAATAAAAATTAACGGATAATCTAATCTAAACGCCTTTTACTCATAATAAATTTCCCTTTGAAGTTATATTGTGATATGCTACCAAAATCACCTAGCAAAAATTTTAATGTTGACCAAATTATGGTCGTCAACGAAAACCTAGCCCACGCTTCAAGCACCAATTATCAATTAAATAAGCATCATGTACGAAACCATATGGTCAAGAATTTAGATGAAACGATAGACCGAAATGACACAAATTAAATGAAATTAGCCTGTAGTGATATAAATATAGACTTAAAAAAAATATAGACTTAAGACCATAGATGATGCTTACATTTGAGGATTCAAAATATCAACTACATTAACCCTTATCCTGTACTAGCGGGTCAAAATTGCCCAAAACCAATTTTTTATAAGAATTTTATTCTAAAGAACTAGTTAAGTTTAAAGCTCTTTTTGGCTGAGCCCTATAAAAAAAGTTCCAAAACAATATATGAATAAATTTATATTGCGCAAATTTTACCCACTAATACAATATGCGTTATTTTTTTAAGTACAGGATAAGGGTTACGACAATGCTACTTTGAAATAAATACAGTAAGCAAAAAAAAAGTTAAACACCAATTTGAAATAAATTGTGAAACGATATGAAAAATATGAAGTAAAGTTTTAATTTAAGTTATACACGCAAAAAAATAATTCTTTCCTCCCAAACGAAATTTTAGACAAACAAAGTTCGTTTCTCATTTGCTTTTCGTTGAAACGAAGTGTATTTGGAAGAAAAGTATATTCTTTTTGTGATAAACGTTTATTCTTTTCCAGGATGTAATAACAATTTCATAAAGACTAACTCAAAAAAAAATTTTTCTGGCTAATTGCATTTTCCCTCACATCTTTCTCACTTCCACGAAGTTTTTTATTTCTTAGCACCTTTTTCTGTAATACAAGCAATGTAGAAGAAATTATACGATTTTATAAATTTTAAATTTTTTTACCTTTCGCCTGGACGGAGAATCAAACCGCGGACCATGCAATTTGTAAGCCAACACACTATCCACTGAGCTATGTAGCCGTTATAGTCATCAATAGACAATTACCCATATAAGTTATATTTATATAGCATAGCTTGCGGCGCCCACGAGCCGATTAAACAAAGTTTATTTAACAGAAAAATACATTTAGTTGGGCACCGTGGTGCAGTGGTTGCTACGTCCGACTTGCATGCCAAGGGTCGTGGGTTCGATCCCCGCTTCGACCAAAGTTTTTTTTACATATATTCCAGAGATGGTCGAAAGATTCCGAAAAAATGTTCAACATTACATTCTACTATATTAAATTTTACTATGAACTTTAAAATGTGTCTTATTAAAGACCTAAAGTCAGAAAAGAACAGTGTTTGAGATAAACGAAATGGACTGTGTTTTTGGTTCAAAAATAACTTTTTTTATTGAAAAAATAAAAATTTTGTACCAAATGAATTTTTTTGGTGATAAAAGTGTATACTTTTCGAAGCAATTCAAAAAACTCTAACAAAAGAAAAACGTTTTCGGTACACGTTTTCCAAACGTTTTTTTTCTTTGCGTGTAATAAATATATATTTACATCATATTTTTTATAACGTTTAAAGAAAACTTCTTAGACATAGTTATTTTTTTTTTTAACTTATTAAAGAAAATTTCTTAGTTTGATGGAAAAATATATATATATATAATTCTGAGTCGATCTAAGCATGTCCGTCCGTCCGTCTGTTGAAATCACGCTAACTTCCGAACGAAACAAGCTATCGATTTCAAACTTAGCACAAGTAGTTGTTATTGATGTAGGTCGGATGGTATTGCAAATGGGCCATATCGGTCCGCTTTTACGTATAGCCCCCATATAAACGGACCCTCAGATTTGGTTTACGGAGCCCATGCAAAAATTGGTCCACATCGGTCCATAATTATATTTGGCCCCTATATAAACCGATCCCCAGATTTGGCTTGCGGAGCCTCAAAGAGAAGCAAATTTCATCAGACCTTGCTGAAATTTGGTAAATGGTGTTGGTATATGGTCTTTGACAACCATGCAAAAATTGGTCCACATCGGTCCATAATTATATATAGCCCCCATATAAACCGATCCCCATATTTGGCTTGCGGAGCCAATCACACAAAAATTGGTCCATATCGGTTCATAATCATGGTTGCCACTTGAGCCAAAAATAATCTACCAAAATTTAATTTCTATAGAAAATTTTTTCAAACTTTTATTTCTATGGAAAATTTTGTCAAAATTTTATTTCTATAGAAAATTTTGTTAAAATTTTATTCGGTCATAATCATGGTTGTCACTCGAGCCAAAAATAATCTACCAAAATTTTATTTCTATAGAAAATTTTGTTAAAATGTTATTTCTATAGAAAATTTTTGTTAAAATTTTATTTCTATAGAAAATTTTGTCAAAATTTTATTTCTATAGAAAATTTTGTCAAAATTTTATTTCTATAGAAAATTTTGTTAAAATTTTATTTCTATAGAAAATTTTGTTAAAATTTTATTTCTATAGAAAATTTTGTTAAAATTTTATTTCTATAGAAAATTTTGTTAAAATTTTATTTCTTTAGAAAACTTTGTCAACTGAATTATAACGTATTTAATCGGTCTTTTTTGATTTAATATATACAACGTATAGACTTACTTACTATTCAGAAGACGGTATTAGGAGGTTTTAAGATATCTTGCCATCGGCAAGCGTTACTGCAACTCAAGTAATTCGATTGTGGATGGCAGTGTTTAGAAGAAGTTTTTACGCAATCCATGGTAGAGGGTACACATGGTAGAGGGTACTTCGGTCTAGCCGAACTTACGGCCGTATATACTTGTTTTTTTTTATTTGAATATTGAATATTGACCCAATATGAAAGATTATGCAACTTAAATTTTAGGACTTGCAACTTATACAATATTAAGCACAAGTCTATTTAAGATAAAGAAATTTTACTTAAATGAAAGTTAATAATCCTTTCTTTAAAAAGTTTTTAATTAAATATAGACACGAATATTTGAATTTTGCGACCGTTAAAGTCGTATGTCTTTAAAACAAGTTAAATTTTCCGTAAAACCCAAACATTTTTAAGATAAAGAAATTTTACTTAAATGAAAGTTACTTATTTTTTCTTTAAATTTTTTTAAAATTAAATTTAGGACAAAATGTCATTACAGTAAATGAAAAAAAAATACTACGTACTGAAAAAAAAAATAATATGGACCTAACATGAAAGATTATGTAACCTAAATTTTAGTACTAGCAATTTACACATTATTAAGAACAAATTTCTTGAAAAAAAAAACGAATTTTATTATTTTTTCATTAAATGTTGAACACGAATCTTTGAAGTTTACCTTCCCCCCTTAAAATTATATGGAGGCTATACCAAAACATGGATCGATACTCACCATTTTTGGCACACCGTTTTATGGTCCTAAAATACCTCTAGATTTCCAATATCATGCAAATTGGATAAAATTGCGGTTTCTAGAAAACCAAGGAGTTAAATCGGGAGATCGTTCTTACGGGGACTATAGTAAAATATGTACCGTTTTCGGCGCACCTCTTTATTGTCATACAATACCTCTAGATTTCCAATTTCAGGCAAATTGGATAAAAACTACGGTTTCTTTAAGCCCAAGAAATAAAATTTGGAGATCGGTCTATATGGGGGATATATCAAAGCATGGACCTATACTCACCATTTTTGGCATACCTTTTTGTGGTCCTAAAATACCTCTAGATTTGGATAAAAACTACGGATTCTATAAGCCAAGACCCTAAGTCGGGAGGTCGGTTTATATGGGGATTATATTAAAACTACACACAAAAAAAATTTCACGAAAATTTTTCCAATTAAAATTTTAATTGAGTTTTAAAAAATATTCAATTAAAAATTTAATTGATTCAACAATTTTTTAATTGAAACAAAAATCAATCACAAAAATAATAGTATCTATTAAATTTTAAATAGGATCAATTAACTTTTTAATTGACCTTCAATTAATTTTTTAATTGATACTATCATTTCTGTGATTGAATTAAAAATTTAAAATTAATTGGATCAATTAATTTCGTGATTGAATCAGAAAAAATTTTTTGTGTGTAGAGAAATTGTCGTGACTCACAAAAATTTTCGTGACTCACTCGTGAGTCACGCTGATGATAACGGCGTGAGTGTGCGTGAGCGTGATTAACCAACCAAATGTCGTGCGTGAGCGTGAGTCACGAAAATAATATCTCCGTGAGTGTGCGTGAGTAACGAATTTTGGAAAAACACGCTCACGAAAATAATCCCGCTTAGGAACATAAAATGCTTACGAGTTCAATTCATTTATAATTTTAGTGACATCCTAAGTGTTAACAGTTTTATAACGCTCTCGATTTTAATCATACTCATATTTTCAGTCAGGCTCTATAGGTAAATCACTCATAAAATTATTCGTGAGTCACGAGGTTTTTCGTGAGTCACGACATTTAAAAGATATTCGTACGTGAGTGTGCGTGAGTACAAGTTTTCTTTTCGTGAGCGTACGTGAGCGTGAGTCCTACCAAAAATATCGTGCGTGAGTGTGCGTGTGAATAAGATTTCTCCGTCGTGAGTGTGCGTGAGCGGACCGATATAGCCCATCTTTCATTCGAACTTGACCTGCCTGCAAACAAAAAACGAATCTGTGCCAAATTTCAGTATAATAGCGCCATTATTGAAAGCTGTAGCGTGAGTACAACAGACAGACAGACGGACATGGTTATATCGTCAAGAATATATATACTCGTATACTTTTTATAGTCGGAAATCAATATTTCAATGTGTTACAAACGAAATGACAAACTTATTATAACCCATCACCATTCTATGATGGTGGGTATAAAAAAATAATAAAATATAGGCTAAGGCTTATTTTAAGGATTTTGAATTTTTGGTTATAAGTTTTATATATTTATTATTTTTTTTTTAATTAAGAACGCATTTGTTATAAGTATCTTTTATTATGGAAAATCCGGGCTAGATATCGTCTTAAAATCTAGATATCTTCTTAAAATCCACATCTTTGGCTCTGAATCGATATAAAAACCCTGAGTGGAAGGTCAACATCTTTCGATGCAAGAAAATATTTGTTTTGAGTGCATTGAAAACAAAGAAACCGAAATACTCGTACCACTGCTCGGGTACATATCCAAATTATGTGATAATCGAAAAAAAAAAAATTTCAAAAAATTAGCAAACGAGTTGCCAGCAGGATTATTTGGCCACCGCGGTGCAATGGTTAGCATGCCCGCCTTGCATACACAATGTCGTGGGTTCGATTCCTGCTTCGACCGAACACCAAAAGTTTTTCAGCGGTGGATTATCCCACCTCAGTAATGCTGGTGACATTTCTGAGGATTTTCAAAAAATTAGCAAACGAGTTGCCAGTAGGATTATTTGGCAAAAATTAAGGGAGCCACCGTAGTGCAATGGTTAGCATGCCCGCCTTGCATACACAAGGTCGTGGGTTCGATTCCTGCTTCGACCGAACACCAAAAGTTTTTCAGCGTTGGATTATCCCACCTCAGTAATGCTGGTGACATTTCTGAGGATTTTCAAAAAATTAGCAAACGAGTTGCCAGTAGGATTATTTGGCAAAAATTAAGGGAGCCACCGTGGTGCAATGGTTAGCATGCCCGCCTTGCATACACAAGGTCGTGGGTTCGATTCCTGCTTCGACCGAACACCAATGTAATTTGGAAAGGAGTTCCCTTGTCATTGAGCTTAACATGGAATCGGGCAGCCCTCAGTGTTAAGAGAGAAGTTCACCAATGTGGTATCACAATGGACTGAATAGTCTAAGTGACCCTGATACATCGGGCTGCCACCTAACCTAACCTAAGGGAAAATATCTGTAGAAATCTCTTTTCTCAACAATCATAAAATTTTAGATAGTGACCTTAATAAAATCATGTTATTCTGTTCTTCTAATATGATCCAAATTGCAATGTTTCGTTCTTAATTCGTTATTGTACATTCCAAGTGCATTCAACTGTGAAATATGCATGTTTAGTCAATATCTTCGAAGCACAAACAAAAAACCTTTCGATACACAATTATCTTGTTACGGATAATTTATTTAAGCATTCTTCTTAACAATACTAGAACGATATTTAGATAATGATTTACGATAAATGTCTATGCTGTTAAGCTAACGGTAGAAGTATGATAGAGAGAGAGAGGAGGGAGCAGAAACGACGCAATGACGCATTAGGTCATTGCTCTAAAAAATTGCTTCTCAAATTGAATCTCATTGCAGTTGAGAGCCTTATTTGTTGGCCCATTTGTGTTTGATAAACACAAAGAACCAGAGAATGTGTGAATTTTGTCGGTAACAAAGACCATTGGTTTTTTTTGGCGGTGCCTTACTTATATATGGATTGCATTCCAATGTTCGTTTTGCTGGCTTTTGTTGTCTATGGAACAAAAGAGATCATAGCAAACTTGCAGATGGGGTTAAGGTGGGTACACTACGTGATAATGTGTATATGCATTTGAATATTGCCTAGCCGTATATGTGTCACATCCATTAAAACAACAAAAATCGATTCTGAACTTTCTTTCAAACCATTGTAGTTATGTTGATGGTCGTGTATGTCCTATGTAAAATAAAAGTATATGTAAATGGGTTCCTTCTATTATAACAACATATTTTGCGTGAAAATTGACATACCAAAAATATACCCACATATTGTATACAAAGATTAGCGCAGAGTAACGAATCGCAAGTAATTCTTTTAGCATTGCCTCCCAGAAAAAAAACTTGTGAAAAGCTCTTGTGCCTTACTCCCAGAAAATAATAATTGGAAATAATTACTGCCTTCGGTTACCAAACACCATTTTTTCATGAGAATTATTATAAAGAATACCACAAGTCGGAAAAGGGTAGAACAATATGACAACCCGTTTAGCAGTCTCAGACCACTGAAATGGTCACTTGTGGTACTGATTTTTTATACCCCCATACCATGAGCCTCTACACGCAGAGAAGAAACATGATTGTCACGATCATATTCGAAGAGCAAAATAATATAATGGAAACTTTTTTCCAGGAGCAGTTTGGAAATATCTGTATAACTTTTTTGGAAAATACTCTTATCGCGATGTAATATATCCACTATGAGCTAAACACGTTTGCTGTGTCGACGAATTATTTTCCAAATTCTGTCAAACATTTCACCAGTTTGACCGTACCATAAGAATATCGATATAGTGATATCGATATGTTCCCATTTCAACACAATGTTGCCCGTAATAATGGTAATACTAGTTTACACCGAAAATGGACATTTGATGAGAGGTGACTTTTCTTATGTATTTTGATCTGCTGAACTCGAAAAAAATGTAAAAAAAAATTTATGGAAGAGTTTAAGATATCCCGTTATTTGTATCTCGATTTAGAAATATCCGATTATATCGTTGTTGATACTTAAATGTATTCAGATGACGAATAATCGTGTATAATTGGATCTGTGATAGGTTAAGGGGTTAAAAAAATATATAAATTTAAGCCCACTATAATCCGACATTTCTAACTCGAGATATAATTTGTTTAGTGAAAATTTCAGGGGGGTTTGATGACAGATATTTTCCCAAGCAGATCAGTTCAACCAGTACCCTTCCCACAGATAAATGTAAAGATTTTACCTATAAAGACTAGATCAGATTCTGAATTTTTTGTTTGAGTTTTAGAGGAATCATAAACATATCTTGTAAGTGTGCAAGAAAATGATGAAATAACGCCTTGATTTGAATCATATACACTATGTTATGGGTTCTAAATGCCAGTATATTTTCAATTTGTGGCAAATCGTATAAAAACTACAATTTCTAGAAACCCTAGGAGTTAAATCGGGAGTTCGGTGTAATGGGGGCTATACAAAAACATGGTAGGATACACACAGTATTCAGCACATTTAATTGTAGTTCTAGAATCTATCCCACATCGGAGGGCTGGTTTATAAGGGGGCTATATCAAAAACTGTTCCGATACTCAATATATTTGGCACACCTTTTTATGGTCCTAGAATACCTCTAGATTTCCAATTTCAGGCAAATTGGATAAATACTACGGATTCTAGAAGCCCAAGAAGTAAAATCGGGAGATCGGTCTATCGGCTATATCAAATCATGGTTCGATAATCACCATTCTCGGCACATCTCTTTATTTTCCTAGAATACCTCTAGATTTCCAATTTTAGGCAAATTGGGTAAAAACTACGGATTCTAGAAGCCCAAGAGGTAAAATCGGGAGATCGGTCTATATGAGGGCTGTATCAAAACATGGAACGATAATCACCATTTTCGGCACATCTCTTTATTTATCTAGAATACCTCTACATTTCCAATTTCAGGCAAATTGGATAAAAAGTACGGATTCTAGAAGCCTAAGAAATAAAATCGGCAGATCGGTCTATATGGGGGCTATATATAAAAACATGGACCGGTACTCAGCATTTTCGACACACGTCTTTATGGTCCTAGAATACCTCTAGATTTCCAATTTCAGGCAAATCGGATAGAAAATACACTTTCTAGACGCCCAAGAAGCAAAATCGGGAAATCGGTCCATATGGGCGCTATACCAAAAGATGGACCGATAGGCACCATTTTCGGCACACTTTTTGATGGTCCTAAAATACCTCTAGATTTCCAATTTCAGACAAATTGGATAAAAACTACAGTTTTTATAATCCCAAGACCCCAAATCGGGAGGTCGGTTTATATGGGGACTATATCAAAACTTGGACCGATATAGTCCATCTTCGAAATTTAACTTGCCTGCAAACAAAAGACGAATCTGTGCCAAATTTCAGGACGATAGCGCCATTATTGAAGGCTGTAGCGTGATTACAACAGACAGACAGACGGACATGCTTATATCGTCTTAGAATTTCTCCCTGATCAAGAGTATATATACTTTAAATAGTCGGAAATCGATATTTCGATGTGTTACAAACGGAATGACAAACTTATTATACCCCCGACACCATTCTACAATCAAAAAAAGTTTACTTGGATTAAACGATTTTGATCTTCCTTTAACGATTTTGGTATTGATTCCGAGCCAAAGATTCGGTTTCATTAAAATAAAGACATTTTTTAGCGACCTATCTGGCTTTAAGTCTAGGAGCAATAAAATTAAAATTAAGATAGAGATTCTATTTATCGAATTTTCATTCACTCTTTGCGGTATATTCATAAAGCTATTCATGCACAAACAAATGACACCTTAAAAATCCAAATTATAACGGATACATCAACGTACAAAATGTTTTCCTAATTCCAAAACAGCTTTAAACCAAATATGCTAAATCTTCAAAATAAGTCTTAGCCTATATTTGAAGTGTTTTTATCTTAAACCTAAAGTTTCAATATTTCAGTTAATTTAAGGACAATTTCTTTAAATAAAAAATGTTTTTCTTTACTTTAAGGAAAATTAGCCTTAGTTCAAAGACGTTAACGGAGGGACGCAAATTTACAAAATTTGGGTCCTAAATTTTATGAAAAAAAATTTTGAATTATTTGAATTATTTTAATTAAAATTTCATTATTTTAAAGAAATTTGTCCTTAATATTTTGTAAATTTCGCATCCTAAAATTTAGGTTGCGAAATCTTTAATATCACGCAAATACTTTTTTCAGTGTACACTGAAAAAAATATTGTCCTGAGGTCAACGATTTCATGTCTTTAAAATACGAATGTAAATTTTGCTTAGCATATAAGACGCATTTATCTAATATAAAGTGTTTTTCCTTGTCCAAAAGTCAATAAACTTTCCAATGCAGTCATATTGTCCTTATAATTAAGTGCTTTGACTTATAAATGGGTATGATAACATGAAAGAAAAAATTTTTGGGCTAAGGTAAATTTGACTTTAATAATTCAGAAAAATTCTTTAAAATTAATGAAATTGTCTTTAAATTTGTTGTCTTTTTGCATCTTGACTACAAAGCAAAATATCGTTCAAATATAGGACATGTTTTTCAAGACTTTATTTTAAAGACATTTTTTACTTGAAACATGGCATAATTTCTACTGGAAGTCGAGCCTGAATTTGGAAAATAAAGTTGTCCTTAACTCGGTTTTAAAGGACTTTGATAGCATATTAAGAAAAAAAAGCTGAAAAAACGGAAAATTTTAAATGTGCTTCCTAGAAGCAAGTACACCAAACCCAAATTTAAAAGAGAATTGTGTCTTAAAAGTATCCTTACTTGTATTCTCCGCTTCTTTGGCTCGGAATCAATACCAAAATTGTTAAAGTAAAGAAAAAATCTTTGGAACCGGGCACGTTTTTTTCAGTGTATTGTGGTGGGTATACACATTTTTATTTTGTAAACTAGTGTAATTTTGTAAACTAGTGTACTACCACCAAAATTGCTTAACTCCTCCACTCTAAGTTGACGATCAAGACACAAGTTTCACAATACCACTAATTTAGTGGTTCCGATCCTACTATAGATTTTTCTTAATAAATTTTGTTATCAAATTGAAAATAATTTCTTCCATTTTATATATTTTTGTTTTCACCATGCATGAAGCATGTAAGGAAATATTCCAATATATGTATAAAAATCTTAATAGCAAATGCCAAAAATGAGAAAAACATTAACGGTATAATTGTGTCATACAGTTGAATGAACTAAAACAACAAAAAAATCAAATTACTGGCCAAATTCCAAAAATACTCGATGTGAAGGTGACTGCAAAGATTTTCTGAAAAAGGAATACAAAGAAATACCACTTAGCGTGTGCGCATCATCCTGGTTACAAAAACAAAAAAAAAAACAAAAAATAAATATAGTCTAATAAGAATTTGTCGCATATGTTATACTGTTATGCCAATATTATACTGTATGCCAATATTTCACATTTTTTGTAATAATTGTCCTTATTTTTTGGCGATAGCTATGGAGCAAAAGCCTGTGTTTAATATGCCACATTTGAGATCCTTGCACCTATTATTTGTAACGATTAAGTGAACTACAAAGATGGTAAAGGCAGACATCAACACTTTTTCTTTCACGGCTAAGTACTTATTGGCACACCTTGGACTGTCGATGTTTTTTTTTTAATTCTTCCAAAAATAGGCATTCTCGAGGCGTGTAAAATGTGATACATTGGCGAAGATGACTTTCTTTTTAAGTTTCGCTTTGTTTTGAAACTTAAAAATGTGAGGTGCCTTATCATTACGAATGAACACTGGATTCAATGCAGCTTCGACTCGGTTCAATAATTCAGCATAATATTTTTTAATTTCAATTAAAAATATAAAACAGCAATTTAAAAAATAAAAATATAAAACATTTCTTTTTTCAATAAATATAAGTTATAAGTTGGCATCAATTTAACAACGCCTTTCGTACCATTCTTCAAAAAAGGCCCCTTATGGCACCTGAGTCTAATGGTGTTTCCTTTCTGAAAAAAGTGCTTTGCCTAATTTTGTCTGTACAGAATGCGCATTTCTTAAATGTTGCCAGCAGCCCAAAAAATGCTATCATTTCAGCGGGCAGAAAAGAATTTAAAGAAGTAGAAATGCATAATTTTGTATAGAGGAGATTTTTTTGCTTTGAACTTATAAAAACCCAACAAAATTGAGATGCAGAATAATATGCCATTGGTGTAGGGTAGCATACACTCGGTTTCGTATGAACTTGCTCTTTCTCACATTAATTTAAATTTTCTTCCGTAAGGCTATAAAAAATCATGTGCTAACACCCCCATCCTCCTTTCTACATGTTTGAGTTAAAAATAATAACTCGTTAGAATTTAGTCTGTTAAAATCAGGTAACACTGTTGGCAACAGTAACAATAACATGCAATAGTAGAGCAAATCTCTTTATTACTCTGTTCATTTTTATGGTATTAGTGTTCGATGAGTTTGTCACGAACAAGGGAGAGTTTAATGAACGTCTTTCAAGTTAGAACAGTATGTATGTCAATGAGGGTATTATCTACATTTACAAACATATGTCTCAATTAATCGTTAGATATGTGTAGATTTTTAGACGGTTAAGTCCATATTTGGAATATGAAAAGAATACTTTAAGTCATAAAAAAATTCTAAGACATCAATGCGTAAAATTTTCTTCCTCAAGGGTAAATATGAAATAATGTTTTATAAGGTTCAAAGAAAAGCTTTTCATACGACCTATTATTTGAGGATACAAAGGTGGAAAAACTATCCTCTTTAAAATCAGTTGAAAATTCGAATTAAATTTTTGTAATCTACAAAATCGTATTAAGTTATTTAATCGACTTTTGATGTTGCTCAAAAATTTTGAAATTATCGAAGGAAAAGTCAAACTTTAATTGAAAGATAAATGTGCTATAACATTCATCAAAAGTGCTCACTTTTCAATAACTGATAAAATCTAAAGTCGACTTTTTAAAAATTTTAAAAAAGTAGCCGAATATTGCAAAAGTAGAAAAGTAGAATTTTTAAACATTCATAACTTCGGCTTTATGATCCTCATTGCAAAACCTACTAATGTTATGCTTTTTAGAAATAAGCTACACTTTACATTAAGAGATAAATGAGATTTAAATGCATCAT
This sequence comes from Haematobia irritans, assembly GCF_050003625.1. Taxonomy (NCBI): domain Eukaryota; kingdom Metazoa; phylum Arthropoda; class Insecta; order Diptera; family Muscidae; genus Haematobia; species Haematobia irritans. The sequence goes on along the minus strand of NC_134399.1, from coordinate 199,203,125 downwards.
TACTGCAATTTATAGCTTCTATTATTTGAAATCAATAAACAAAGTTATTAGAGTAAGTTTAGGTTAGGTGAAGTATATTGGCAGCCCGTTTTTTCAATCCAATCTTTGTATTAACGAATTTGTACGTACAATTTTCGCTTAGTGTATTCTTCTGTTTTGAACCCGTGTTATAAATTTAGCTGATCACACACTGGTAGAAAAAGTTTCGTTATATTAATGAAATGTGTCATTAAAATTTAGCCAATGAAACAAATTCATTGATATAACGAAATTTTTCGTAATTATAACGAAATTTCTGTTAGTCAACGAAACGTTTCGTACTGTTAACGAACATTTTCATTGTCTTAATGAAAATGTTTCGTTGTATCAATGAAAAATTTTCGTTGGCTCAATTTTAATGAAATTTAGATAGGAGGTGTCGAGAAGATGTATTTTTCAGAAGGGTTAAACAATTGGACTATTACAGCGACATGAGTTAAAAAGATGTTATGTTGAAAAATAAATCATTCCTTTTTCTGAAAAATTTGTTCTCTTTTTATAGTCTAAATGCTAATTTTGTATTTCGGAAACGTGATCCTCTCTAAGTAGTTAGTCGACTTTTTCCGATTAACTGGATTTGAGAAACTAAAAATAGTTGACCTTGACATCTGTACTTTTTCCAAAATACACCCTTCAGTCCGACGAATCGGTCTCAAACTGGTTGTATCATTTGTCCTAACAGGTGAGGGCTATTCCTTTTATTGGCGAAACAACCGGGGAAATTCACATGAGGTTGTAACACACAAAGCAAATTTCATTAAAATTTAGCCAACGAAAATTTTACATTGATATAATGAAACATTTTCATTAATACAATGAAAATATTCGTTAATAGTACGAAACGTTACGTTAGATAACATAAAATTCGTAATAATAACGAAACTTTTCGTTGTATTAACGAATTTGTTTCATTGGCTCACTTTTAATGACACATTTCGTTAATATAACGAAACTTTTTCTACCAGTGTAGGAGGGATAAATTTACACCCCATTCATTGACCTGTTGCTTTCAGCTCGCCAATTAATAGAGACAGTTCTTCCCAACTAGCCAATAGTTGCCTTGCTTTAGAAGATTTGCCTTAGAAATTCATTTCAATGAACAAATTTAAATAAAAAAAATATTTCACCAATTTTACTTTTTATTTTTATCAATATTTTTTAATTTTCTTATTATCTATGTTTACAATTTCAAAAACTTTTAAGCTTCGACGAGGGGTTGAACCATAACAGAACGTCTTAGAACACTTAGCCACAAACGCCATTGAAAACCCTGCGTCAAACGTGAATGTCAAATGTTTGTGATATTGGTAGGAAATGAACAAATGTAGGGAAAAACCAGTAAGGAAAGTCTAAAGTCGGGCGGGGCCGACTATATTATACCCTGCACCACTTTGTAGATCTGAATTTTCGATACCATATCACAAATCAAATGTGTTGGGTGCTATATATAAAGGTTTGTCCCAAATACATACATTTAAATATCACTCGATCTGGACAGAATTTGATAGACTTCTACAAAATCTATAGACTCAAAATTTAAATTCGGCTAATGCACTAGGGTGGAACACAATGCTAGTAAAAAATAATACCATGTTCCACAGTGTGGCGCAGGGTATAAATATGGGAAACATTTAAATCTGAAGCAATTTTAAGGAAACTTCGCAAAAGTTTATTTATGATTTATCGCTCGATATATATGTATTAGAAGTTTAGGAAAATTAGAGTAATTTTTACAGCTTTTCGACTAAGCAGTGGCGATTTTACAAGGAAAATGTTGGTATTTTGACCATTTTTGTCGAAATCAGAAAAACATATATATGGGAGCCATATCTAAATCTGAACCGATTTCAACCAAATTTGGCACGCATAGCAACAATGCTAATTCTACTCTATGTGAAAAATTTCAACTAAATCGGAGTTAAAAATTGGCCTCTGTGGTCATATGGGTCTAAATCGGGCGAAAACTATATATTGGAGCTATATCTAAATCTGAACCGATTTCAACCAAATTTGGCACGCATAGCGACAATGCTAATTTTACTCCCTGTGCAAAATTTCAACTAAATCGGAGCAAAAACTTGGTCTCTGTTTTCATATGAGTGTAAATCGGGCGAAAGCTATATATGGGAGATATATCTAAATCTGAACCGATTTCAACCAAATTTGGCACGCATAGCTATAATGCTAATTCTACTCCCTGTGCAAAATTTCAACTAAATCGGAGCAAAAAATTGGCCTCTGTGGTCATATGAGTGTAAATCGGGCGAAAACTATATATGAGAGCTATATCTAAATCTGAACTGATTTCAATAAAATTTGGCACGCATAGCTAAAATGCTAATTCTACTCCCTGTGCAAAATTTCAACTAAATCGGAGTTAACAATTGGACTCTGTGGTCATATGAGTATAAATCGGACGAAAGATATATATGGGAGCTATATCTAAATCTGAACCGATTTAGCTGATATTTTGCAAGTTTTTCGAGACTCATAAAATATTCGGATGTACTGATATTGAAGAACATCGGTTGATAAACACACCAATTATGACCAGATCGGGGATAAATATATATATCAGTCCCATGATCAGTATAAAATTCCAACTGCTTGGAAAAACGGGTCAATTGGCACCCAAAAAAACTGAAGGACAGTGATTTTAGTTGACTTTAGACTTTTGTATAACGAATTAATCACGATTATGAAAGGATATAGCACAATTACAACAAACAAACAACATCAGATCGTCTTAAACTTCCATCTCGATTAGGAATGTGCCCTTAATTTTTCAATGTAACATATAAAAACTCCATTGTTGAGATTCTCCAGAGTTTTTCTCCATTCTATGGACTTAGATCAAATAACCTACGACTACATAAAATACGTTGTAGTCAAACTATCAAAACAAACATATTAACCCATATGAGTGTGTGAAAGCATGACGACTACAACCACCATACCGATAATTTGCTTTTTTCTCATTTGTTTTTATTGGAGCAAAAAGCCGAAAAACAAACGACCGACCGCCAACATTTCATGGGTGTTCTTCTCTGTTGTGTTGTACGTGTTGTTCACATTTCATTCTCTACTCAACAAACTCAGAGACCCACGAGCCAAAGAGACCGACCCCCCATCATTGTATTTGTACTGTCAGCACACAATGCACAGTCAGTCAATCAGCCCAGTGAACAGTATTACTTTGTGAATCCGATAAAAAAGATTGTGTCAAGTGAATAAAAAGAAAAACCCCCAAGAAAATAAAGCTCCATTGCAAAACAAAAAAGGTGAACAAAAAATAAAATGAGAAAATTTTTACATTTTCGCATTACATTGTCGGCGTGCGTGTGTGCCTAGAAAAAAAACAGAAAACACCATAAATAACAGCATAGAAATTACGTACGGCAAAAATTTTTAAAAAGAGGCAGTGTGTGTAAATTCCTTGCGGAATGCATTGAAAGAAAAAAAAAACGAAAGAAATTGTATTGTGCATTATTATGCAATTGCTAAGCAATTCATGCTGTACAGACAAAAATGATTTTCGTAAATCTTGATGAATTAATTATTTAGGAAAAAGTCATATATGCAACAATAACAGAAACAGCAGCAAATTTGTATTTACCGTATTATTTTGCTATTGTTGACATTATTAATGATTTCGCCCTCCCCGAATCTTATTTTCTACAACAACCACCCTCTCTCCACCATCACCATATCCAAACAAACAAACCTGTGTATTCTTGGAATTATCATATATTTGAGTAAATAATTCTCAGGACAAATTATTCATCTCGCTTTTGTTTTTCTTGTTAAATTTGCCAAGATGTATTCAATTTATACTCATTAGTATAAATAATTTATTATTCTATATAGTACGGTGGTTAATATTTAAATGCGTTGCATTCTAAACGGCACCTCGAATATGCAGAGAGCAATAGATAAAAAGAGTATGACTGCAAAAGAGTAAAAAGACGACATGACATGACTATGAATCATTGCTCTTAGCTATTTGTTTGTTTGCTTGGTAGTTTATATCAGAGATGGAAAGTTTTAGTTTGACATTAGTTGTCAGAGATTAGATGACAGCCGGCTTGCTACGTATTAGTGGAAATAGTCTTATATACAGTATCGGACAAAACATTTGCAACTATCATAAACATTTCAATATTATGTTAATTTAAAAAATACAAAATTATACAAGATAAATAAAATGATTAAAAATGATTAAAAACAATTAGGAATAACAATTGTAATGAATATTAATACCAGAGAGTTTATCAATTAGTGGGAAGTTTTGCAACTTTTCTGTCCATTAACTATTTTTTTAATATTTGGTACTGAAAAAAGTACATTTCAAATCAGTTTCAATCAAAGACAAGATCGATATTTTAATCTTATATTTTAAAGTGTGGAATAGCTTTTTGTGGCATAGATAAATGGTCGGAAATTGTATCAAAATTTTTGAAATGTGTGAAGACAGAAAAGTGTCCAGCAAAAAAATAGCTTCAAATAAAGTAGTTTGGATCCCCAACTTGTGATAAGTGCAAACTTGGATCATCTTCATTGAATTTTATAGTACGGAAGTACTTCGTTTTCGGTACCTTTGTATTGCTTTGGAAGTTGTCTTCATTTGAATGAGGAAATTAAAAAAGAAAATAAAAAAACTAATTGTTTCACCAATTTCACTTTTTATTTTTATCAGTATTATTTATTACACTTTTATATTCTACTTTTTACAATATGAAAAACTTTTTCGCTCCGACCGGGGGTTGAACCTTTGGCACCATAACAGAGTCGTTTGTGGCGTTAAACTTAAATTAATTTCATTGATATTTTACATTTTATGAAGCTACCCAGCAAAAAAAGCGTCGCCAAAAAAGTAGTGAAAATTTTCTTTTTGGATCCGGAAGTGGAGGAAAATTGGCGCAGAAGCGATGAATTTAACACGGGCTTGTCATAGAACGGATGTCCACCTTGAAATGGTGCCGTTGCGCTGAATTTGCAGCACTTCTTAAGGTGTGATCCGAATTCAGTGTTTTGGATGTAAATTAATTAATTTAAATTAATAATTTGTATAAATTTTTATGATTTTTTAAGCATTCACAGAAAAAAATTTCACGAAAATGTTTCCAATTAAAATTTTAATTGAGTTTTAAAAAATATTCAATTAAAAATTTAATTGATTCAACAATTTTTTTTATTGAAACAAAAATCAATCACAAAAAATAATAGTATCAATTAATTTTTTAATTGGATCAATTAATTTTTAATTGACCGTCACTTAATTTATTAATTGATACTATCATTTCTGTGATTGAAGACATTTCAATTAAAAAATTAATTGAATCAATTAATTTCGTGATTGAATCAGAATTTTTTTTTTTTGTGTGTTGTAACGCTTCTCTGAAACGTTTGACATCAAATATTTTCAAAAATTGGCAATTTTTTAACAATGGACTTTGCATTTTTTCTTCGAAAAATTTTTAATAATTTGTACCATTTTATTAATCTTTATTCTGTTTTTAACCTATTTGAAACAGAAAAAGTTAAAATTTCCTTTAAAAAATATGAAAAAAGCGAGTTACAAAAAATTGAATTAAAAGAGCTTCCTGAGTAGTTAAAATAAAGAACATCTTTGGGAGAACATTTTTGGAAGTGCTTTTAAAGTTGTACCTTTAGAAGCACTTACATTTTTTTTGCTGGGTATATAAATGCTATGTACAAAAATGAACGCCACAAACGTCATTGAACACGAACCCATCCAGCAAAATAGAAGTTCTTCTAAAGGCACAACTTTCAAGCACTTCCAAAAATGCCCTCCCAAAGATGTTCTTTATTTTAACTACACAGGAAGTTCTTTTGATTAAATTTTTTAAAACTCACTGTTTTCCTATTTTTAATAAGAAACTGTAAATTATTTTGTTTCAAATAGGTTAAAAAGAGAGTAGGAAGTTATAAAATGGTACAAATTATTTAAATTTTCTCGAAAAAAATTCTAAATCCATTCTAGAAAAATTGCGAATTTTCAAAAATAATTAAGATCAAACGTTTTAGACAAGCGTTAGAATGCATTAAAAATCATAAAAAAATTATAAAAATTATTTAATTGGCAAAATATCACAAAATTTTATAATTCACATCCAAAACATTGAATTCGGACCATACCGTAAGAAGTGATGCAAATTCTGTGCAACGGCGGTTGAAATTGTGGACATCCGTCCTATGACAAGCCCATGTTAAATACATCGCTTCTGCGCCAATTTTGCACCACTTCCAGATCCAAAAAGCACATTTTCACTACTTTTTTGGTGACGCTTTTTTTGCTGGGCTTTTATTGCTGCCCAGCAAAAAAAACTAAAGCAAAAGGAAATTTTCGTACGATTCTAAAAAAAGACAGTATGAACTACTGCTAAAATGGTCATGATTTGGCGCCAATGATTTTCTTCTTTACTTTTAGTTCAGTTTTTCTTCTATGAGAGGATGTAATATCGTGAAGTGCAGTTAAAAAGTACAACAGGGCACTAAGTTTTCCTGGTTTTAAGAATGCTTTGTGGAAATCTCAAAATGGGGAATACAATTTAACATAGTACAATTTTCGTACGAATTAGTTAATTTTTCCTTAATATTTTAAATATTTTAAAATATCAATTTGGATTTTTATATTTTTAAAGAATGAACTTTAGCTTTACAGCCATCGTGTCACATCTCGCATATCATCTTAAAACCAAATAAAATACGAAGTATACACAAAAAAAAAAATTTCTTCTGATTCAAACACGATATTAAATGATCCAATTATTTTTTTAACTGAAATGTCTTCAATCACAGAAATTATAGTATGAATTAAAAAATTAATTGACAGTCAATTAAAAAATTAATTGACTGTCAATTGAAAAATTAATTGACAGTCAGTTAAAAAATTAATTGACAGTCAATTGAAAAATTTATTGATACTATTTATTTTGTGTGATTGATTTTTATTTCAATTAAAAAATTTGTTGATTCAATTAACTTTTTTTTTAATATTTTTTAAAACTCAATTAAGTTTTTAATTGGAAAAATGTTCGTGAATTTTTTTCTGTGTACATTTCGCAACTGTTTTCAGCATTAAAATCAAAATAATTGGTTTATCAAAATCTTATAATTTATTCTAAAATATTTTCGGCTATCTTCAGTATACACAATTTCTTCATTGTAATAATCAAAATACCATTTTATTCTTATATTCACTTAATTTCATATGACAATTAAAACAGTTTATAAATTGCATATTAATGGTAATAAATACACCCAAGTGTCCCCAATTATTTTGTATTTTGCATTTAAAACAATGCTATATGTACACCCACAACTTTGGCGCCCACTTGGAAAAAAGTTTTGCATTTCGGTATGTCGGTATGTGTGTCTGTATGCAAGTACCCATTGAAATTGTTCTTTCTTGTAGATACAAAAGAGTGCATCTGTTGCCTCGCCGTCACAGTATTTTGCAGCAAATTTAAAAATAGATCTTTTAAAAAGTAGCATAAATCTTTGCCCGTACTGTTTTTCGTTTTTCTTCTTTCTAATTACCAACGTAATTACGTCTTTCACGATATTTATTTTGTCATCGAATAATTTTTGAAATTGAGCACATTTATTTTCAATTTGTTTCATGGCAATTTTGATGATTCATTTTTAATATGTGTGAGAATTTCAATTGTATCAAAAAAAAAACTGTTTGAAAGTTTTGCAAAAATATTATATTTTTAAGTTCTTTGACAGAGGCTTCACCCTTTCTACGATGTTCTTTACATTAACAAATTCACTATTTTACCATTTCAATTAATAAAATAAATAAGTAAAAAAGGAAATAATAAAAGAAAAATTATTAACCTACACTAATAGAAAAAGTTTCGTTATATTAATGAAATTCGAAATTCGTTGTATTAACAACGAAATTTTCTTTATTATAATGAATTTTCTATTAATCACTGTAACGTTTCTTACTATTAACGAATATTTTCAATTAAAAATTTTCACTGGCTCAATTTTAATGAAATTTTCTCTGTGTGTAACCGCACCAATAAATTGAAGAATTTTAAATATTTTTTATACATTATAAATGAGAAGAAATATTTTTCTACATAAATAAAAACTAAATTGTAACACTTAGTTAAGAAGCAATTAAATTATAATTAAATATATATGAAGGTTTATTTCTTTATTTTTCGATCCAAGAGTTAAATTCCCAAGCAATGGGAAGAATGCCAAAATAATGGAAGGATTCTATCACAAAATTCATTGGAGATGGTCCAAAACTGTACTACTTTTTATACCCACCACCATAGAATGGTGACGGGGGTATAATAAGTTTGTCATTCCGTTTGTAACGCATCGAAATATCGATTTCCGACTATATAAAGTACATATATTCTTGATCAGGGAGAAATTCTAAGACGATATAACGATGTCCGTCTGTCCGTCTGTCTGTCTGTCTGTCTGTCTGTCTGTCTGTCTGTCTGTCTGTTGTAATCACGCTACAGTCTTCAATAATGAAGCAATCGTGCTGAAATTTTGCACAAACTCGTCTTTTGTCTGCAGGCAGGTCAAGTTCGAAGATGGGCTGTATCGGTCCAGGTTTTGATATAGTGCCCATATAAACCGACCTCCCGATTTGGGGTCTTGGGCTTATAGAAACCGTAGTTTTTATCCAATTTGCCTGAAATTTGAAATCTGGAGGTATTTTGTGACCGTAAAGAGGTGTGCCAAAAATGGTGAGTATCGGTCCACGTTTTGGCATAGCCCCCATATAGACCGATCTCCCGATTTTACTTCTTGGGCTTATAGAAACCGCAGTTTTTATTCAATTTACCTGAAATTGGAAATCTAGAGGTATTGTAGGACCACAAATACGTGTGCCAAAAATTGTGAGTATCGGTCCATATTTTGGTATAGCCCCCATATAAACCGATCTCCCGATTTTACTTCTTGGGCTTATAGAAACCGCAGTTTTTATTCAATTTACCTGAAATTGGAAATCTAGAGATATTGTAGGACCACAAATACGTGTGCCAAAAATTGTGAGCATCGGTCCATATTTTGGTATAGCCCCCATATAAACAGATCTCCCGATTTTACTTCTTTGGCTTATAGAAATCGCAGTTTTTATTCAATTTACCGGAAATTGGAAAGCTAGAGGTATTGTAGGACCACAAATACGTGTGACAAAAATTGTGAGTATCGGTCCATGTTTTGGTATGTTCCCCATATAAAACGACCTCCCGATTTGGGGTCTTGGGCTTCTAGAAACCTTATTTTTTATCCAATTTGTCTGAAATTGGAAATCTAGAGGTATTTTAGGACCATAAAGAAGTGTGCCGAAAATGGTGAGGATCGGTCCATATTTTGGTATAGCCCCCATATAGACCGATTTCCCGATTTTACTTCTTGGGCTTCTAGAATCCGATGTTTTTATCCTATTTGCCTGAAATTGGAAATCTAGAGGTATTTTCGGCTCATAAAGAGGTGTGCCGAAAACGGTGAGTATCGGTCAATATTTTAGTATAGCCCCCATAAGAACGATCTCCCGATTTAACTCCTTGGGTTTCTAGAAACCGTAGTTTTTATCTGATTTGCTGAAATTGTAAATATTCTGGTATTTTAGGCTCACAAAAACGTGTATCGGATTAGGTTTTTATAGGTCCATTTGGTAATGCCACCATATAGACCGACTTCACTTCTTGAGGGTGTAGAAGGCGCACTGATGATGAAAATTGCTTGAAACTCAATGTAAAATTTCCAGATTTTACTTCTACAGATTTAAGATTTCAAATCAAGACGTTATTTTATAATTTTCTTGCACACTTACAAGAGATGTTAATGATTCCTCTAAAACTCAAACAAAAATGGTTCTTATAAATCCAGAATCTGATATAGTCCTCATGGATGAAATCTTTAAATTTATCTTCGGGAAGTGTCCTCAAGTCCTCAAGCCCTCCTGAAATTTCAAAGGAAACCCTAATATTTGGTTCATGGTGGTGGGTATTTAAGATTCGGCCCGGCCGAACTTACTGCTGTATATACTTGTTTCAATTCACAAGTGGGAAATCCAAAATTTTGCGCAATCTTATTTTATTTGGAGACATCCAAAAATGTGGAATTAAGACATGTAGGTTAGGTTAGGTTAGGTGGTAGTCCGATGTATTAGGCTCACTTAGACTATTCAGTCCATTGTGATACCACATTGGTGAACTTCTCTCTTATCACTGAGTGCTGCCCGATTCCATGTTAAGCTCAATGACAACGGACTTCCTTTTTATAGCCGAGTCCGAACGGCGTTCCACATTGCAGTGAAACCACTTAGAGAATCTTTGAAACCCTCAGAAATGTCACCAGCATTACTGAGGTGGGATAATCCTCCGCTGAAAAACTTTTTGGTGTTCGGTCGAAGCAGGAATCGAACCCACGACCTTGTGTATGCAAGGCGGGCATGCTAACCATTGCACCACTGTGGCTCCCATTAATATATGTAAAGTATTTGGAAAATTTCCCAAAAGTTTGCATTACTGGCAAACCAATATTGCCACCTATTCGGAATGCATACTGTTGGTATTAGGTTAGGAATAGTGACAGCTCGATATTTTAGGCTCGCTTAAACTATTCATTGTAATACCACAGTGGTGATCTTTTCTCTTATCACTTACTGCTGCCCGATTCTATATTTAGTCCAATGATCAATGGCATTTAAGTCAGGTTAGGTTTTTAATATATTTTCGTAATAAAACATATTTAGTAAATACCTATGACTGGTTCTGTTTTTATACCCACCACCATAGAATGGTGACGGGGGTATAATAAGTTTGTCATTCCGTTTGTAACACATCGAAATATCGATTTCCGACTATATAAAGTATATATATTCTTGATCAGGGAGAAATTCTAAGACGATATAACGATGTCCGTCTGTCTGTTGTAATCACGCTACAGTCTTCAATAATGAAGCAATCGTGCTGAAATTTTGCACAAACTCGTCTTTTGTCTGCAGGCAGGTCCAGGTTTTGATATAGTCCCCATATAAACCGACCTCCCGATTTGGGGTCTTGGGCTTATAGAAATCGTAGTTTTTATCCAATTTGCCTGAAATTAGAAATCTAGAGGTATTTTATGAGGTGTGCCAAAAATGGTGAGTATCGGTCCATGTTTTGGTATAGACCCCATATAGACCGATCTCCCGATTTTACTTCTTGGGCTTATAGAAATCGCAGTTTTTATTCAATTTACCTGAACTTTGAAATCTAGAGGTATTGTAGGACCACAAATACGTGTGCCAAAAATTATGAGTATCGGTCAATGTTTTGGTATGGTCCGCATATAAAACGACCTCCCGATTTGGGGTCTTGGGCTTATAGAAACCGTAGTTTTTATCCAATTTGTCTGAAATTGGAAATCTAGAGGTATTTTAGGACCATAAAGAGGTGTGCCGAAAATGGTGAGTATCGGTCCATATTTTGGTATAGCCCTCATATAGACCGATTTCCCGATTTTACTTCTTGGGCTTCTAGAATCCGAAGTTTTTATCCTATTTGCCTGAAATTGGAAATCTAGAGGTATTTTCAGGTCATAAAGAGGTGTGCCGAAAACGGTGAGTATCGGTCCATATTTTAGTATAGCCCCCATAAAAATGATCTCCCGATTTAACTCCTTGGGTTTCTAGAAACCGTAGTTTTTATCTGATTTGCCTGAAATTGTAAATATTCTGCCATTTTAGGCTCACAAAAACGTGTATCGGATTAAGTTTTTATCGGTCCATTTGGTAATGCCTCCATATAGACCGAATTCACTTCATGAGGGTGAAGAAGGCACACTGATCATGAAAATTGGTTGAAACTCAATGTAAAATTTCCAGATTTTACTTCTACAGATTTAAGATTTCAAATCAAGACGTTATCCAGAAATGCCCTTATAGAGATGGAATTTATTTTCACTCCACAAAAAGTTTTTAAGATGTGATATAAAAAAGTCTTTGTTTACGAAGATTTCGCCACAAATCAAAATTTTCTGGTCAAATAAAAATGTACGTATCCACTTCTTGGCAGAGTATAACTAATATTGAGTCCATTATTAAAAAAGAAGAAATCGCTCAATTAGTGTGTGTAATAAATCAAAATTCGGGAAAATCGGGCAATATTATTATAAAAGAGTTACGTGCAAGTCTAAATACGATCCGATAATACATAAGAACTTGAAACTTGAGTAGCAATGGTTAATAAATAAGAGTATTATGGCCAAATTTGAGAAAATCGAGCGATGTTTATATATGGGAGCTATATATAAATCTAAAACGATTTGGATGATATTCCAGGTTTGGTTGATACCACAGAGTTTTACTGTGTGTTAAATTTGAGTAAGATCGGTTAATAAATGAGGCCAAGGTAAAAATAACTTTATTAGGGACACATTTTCCAAAATTGGGTGTTACATATATATGGGAGCTATATCTAAATCTGAACCGATTCGAATGATATTTTGCAGGTTTGGTTGATATTACAGCATAATACCTTGTGCTGAATTTGAGGAGTAAGATCGGTTAATATATGAGGTTACTATGGTCAAAAATAAAGTTATTGGGGACAAATTTTTCAAAATTGGGCGCTGCATATATATGAGAGCTATATATAAATCTGAACCGATTTCGATGATATTTTGCTGGTTTGGTAGATATCTCAAAAGGTTACTGTGTGTCAAATTTGAGTAAGATCGGTTAATAAATAAGGCTATTAAGACCAAATTTTGGAAAATCGAGCGATACATATATATGGGAGCTATAGCTAAATCTGGACCGATTTCGGTCAATTTTTGCACATATAGTAAGTACTATCACGGGAGCCACCGTGGTGCAATGGTTAGCATGCCCGCCTTGCATACACAAGGTCGTGGGTTCGATTCCTGCTACGACCGAACACCAAAAAGTTTTTCAGCGGTGGATTATCCCACCTCAGTAATGCTGGTGACATTTCTGAGGGTTTCAAAGCTTCTCTAAGTGGTTTCACTGGAATGTGGAACGCCGTTCGGACTCGGCTATAAAAAGGAGGTGCCTTGTCATTGAGCTTAACATGGAATCGGGCAGCACTCAGTGATAAGAGAGAAGTTCACCACTGTGGTATCACAATGGACTGAATAGTCTAAGTGAGCCTGATACATCGGGCTGCCACATAACCTAACCTAACCTAAGTACTATCAAAAATAAGATTTGGCCAACTTAGAGTAAGATAGGTTGATAAATAAGGGACTTATGGCGAAATTTGGGAAAATGCGGGCAATACATATATATGGGAGCTATATCTAAATCTGAACCGATTTCTATGAAATTTGGCATACTTAAAGGGTGGTCAATTGGATTACTTTGTAGTAAATTTGACGAGGATTGGTTAGTAAATGAACGCAATCTGACCCCATTTATCGAAATCGGGCGATACATATATATGGGAGCTATATCTAAATTTGATCCAATTTTTTCCAAATTAAATAGCGTTCGTCCTCATAGCAAAAAAAAACGCCACATACCAAATTTCAATAATTGCGACAGATATCCTGCGGGCAACAAATACATGGACGGATGGACAGCAAGCGCTAGATCGACTCAGGAGGTGATTCTGAGTCGATCGGTATATATTTTATGGGGTCTAAAATCAATATTTCTTGTAGGCACATTTTTTGGGAGCCACCGTGGTGCAATGGTTAGCATGCCCGCCTTGCATACACAAGGTCGTGGGTTCGATTCCTGCTTCGACCGAAGCAGGGGTCTAAAATCAATATTTCTTGTAGGCACATTTTTTGGGAGCCACCGTGTTGCAATGGTTAGCATGCCCGCCTTGCATACACAAGGTCGTGGGTTCGATTCCTGCTTCGACCGAACACCAAAAAGTTTTTCAGCGGTGGATTATCTCACCTCAGTATGTTAATGCTGGTGACATTTCTGAGGGTTTCAAAGCTTAAGTGGTTTCACTGCAATGTGGAACGCCGTTCGGACTCGCCTATAAAAAGGAGGTCCCTTGTCATTGAGCTTAACATGGAATCGGGCAGCATTCAGTCATAAGAGAGAAGTTCACCAATGATGTATCACAATGGACTGAATAGTCTAAGTGAGCCTGATACATCAGGCTGCCACCTAACTTTGGCAGATCAAAGTTATTATTCCCTGACCACTATGTGGTTTAGGGTATAAAAAGTCTTTAAATGGAGATAAAAGTCGAAAAATATATTTTTAAAGTTGTTCGTATTTTTTTTTAATGAAATCCGAAATAGCATCGCTTCTGATGAGTTAATGCGAAGTCAATGCAATGGATGATTAAAAATATGACTAACGTCCTATGACAAGGCCATGTAAAATCCATTGCTTCTAAGCCAATTTTGCAAAAGAAATCATTGATTTATTGGAAACGCTTTTTCTTAAGGTGCAAATTCCCAGCAAAAAAAAAGAGCTTCCAAAAAAGTAGTTTATATTGCTTTAGAAGTTGTGCCTATGAAGGTTTTTTTCACAAATTTTTGTAAATATTTTTCACCGATTTTTATAAATATTTTGTTATGACACATTTCTATTTTAATTATTTAATTTTTACAATTTGAACAACATTTTATCAAATATATTTCTAAAAGATTATTTTTTTATGTTATATATCACTTTTATTTTGGCATCTCGGCATATATTTTTGCATTAATATATTTTTCTATTTAAACTCATCAAAAAACTACAAATTCTTTTCTCAAGAGAACTTCCATGGAAGTGAAATAGTCAGCAAGCACAGATTCAAATTCCCACGCGCGTGAAATTTTTAATTGTATTTTTTCTGATTTTTTACATTTTTGTTGATCGCAAAATGGAGTATTTTCGAAAATCAAAAGAGTTTAATCGGAATTGAAAAAAATTCACAGAGGATCCCAGGATGCTTTTAAAATGAAATGTTTGTGAAACAATTTTTTTATTGAAACTTTTCTCAATGGTGGTGTTCAAAATTATATGTCATATTTCTTAAAAATACTGGATTGGAATACTGGATTTGGATGGCTAAGACTGCATGCATAACATTTATGAAATGTTATAGGAAATCGTTTGGATGTTTATAATACAAATGGTTTTATTTACGGCAAATATAAAATGTTTTTAATAAACATTTTTTTGTTGGTAAAAATGTGAGCTTTTTGGACATATACAAAACAAGTATATACAACAGTAAGTTCGGCCGGGCCGAATCTTAAATACCCACCATCATGAACCAAATATTAGGGTTTCCTTTGAAATTTCAGGAGGGCTTGAGGACTTGAGGACACTTCCCGAAGATAAATTTAAAGATTTCACCTATGAGGACTATATCAGATTCTGGATTTATAAGAACCATTTTTGTTGGAGTTTTAGAGGAATCATTAACATCTCTTGTAAGTGTGCAAGAAAATTATAAAATAACGTCTTGATTTGAAATCTTAAATCAAGCAATTTTCATGATCAGTGCGCCTTCTACACCCTCAAGAAGTGAAGTGGGTCTATATGGAGGCATTACCAACTGGACCGATAAAAACTTAATCCGATACACGTTTTTGTGAGCCTAAAATACCAGAATATTTACAATTTCAGGCAAATCAGATAAAAACTACGGTTTCTAGAAACCCAAGGAGTTAAATCGGGAGATCGTTCTTATGGGGGCTATACTAAAATATGAACCTATACTCACCGTTTTCGGCACACCTGTTTATGACCCGAAAATACCTCTAGATTTCGAATTTCAGGCAAATAGGATAAAAACTTCGGATTCTAGAAGCCCAAGAAGTAAAATCGGGAAATCGGTCCATATGGGGGCTATACCAAAATATGGACCGATACTCACCATTTATGGTCCTCACCTCTTTATGGTCCTAAAATACCTCTAGATTTCCAATTTCAGACAAATTGGATAAAAACTACGGTTTCTATAAGCCCAAGAAGTAAAATCGGGAGATCGGTCTATATGGGGGCTATACCAAAACATTGACCGATACTCACCATTTTTGGCACACCTCTTTACGGTCATAAAATACCTCTAGATTTCAAATTTCAGGCAAATTGGATAAAAACTACGGTTTCTAGAAACCCAAGGAGTTAAGGAGGGCTATACTAAAATATGAACCTATACTCACCGTTTTCGGCACACCTCTTTATGACCCGAAAATACCTCTAGATTTCCAATTTCAGGCAAATAGGATAAACACTTCGGATTCTAGAAGCCCAAGAAGTAAAATCGGGAGATCGTTCTATATAGGGGCTATACCAAAATATGGACCGATACTCACAATTTTTGGCACACGTATTTGTGGTCCTACAATACCTCTAGATTTCCAATTTCAGGTAAATTGAATAAAAACTTCGGTTTCTATAAGCCCAAGAAGTAAAATCGGGAGATCGGTCTATATGGGGGCTATACCAAAACATTGACCGATACTCACCATTTTGGGCACACCTCTTTACGGTCATAAAATACCTCTAGATTTCAAATTTCAGGCAAATTGGATAAAAACTACGATTTCTATAAGCCCAAGACCCCAAATCGGGAGGTCGGTTTATATGGGGACTATATCAAAACCTGGACCGATATAGCCCATCTTCGAATTTGACCTGCCTGCAGACGAAAGACGAGTTTGTGCAAAATTTCAGCACGATTGCTTCATTATTGAAGACTGTAGCGTGATTACAACAGACAGACAGCCAGACAGACAGACAGACGGACATCGTTATATCGTCTTACAATTTCTTCCTGATCAAGAATATATATACTTTATATAGTCGGAAATCGATATTTCGATGTGTTACAAACGGAATGACAAACTTATTATACCCCCGTCACCATTCTATGGTGGTGTGTATAAAAAACTGTAACAAACGAAAAAAGTTTTGTTACATCCGTTTTCCAAACGTTTTATTTTTTTGTGTACACATGAGAGCAAAACTCTCTCACACCAACAGAAATCCACTATTTTCGAACATATTACGTAGAGTTTCGTGTATTTGATGACTGAATCCATGTACATGCTTTACACGATATTAGACTCAATAAAATTTAAAAAAAAATGTACAAATTTCTGTACAAATTATTATGTTACTTTTGTTTTGTGAAATATTTCATTTTTCTATCATAGAATTATACCATCTCTGGCCATGACGTCAGTCAAACATTTATATATTACAAATATATACAGATTAGAGTGTGATGCATTTTGTATCTTTCTATGAAATGAAAAGAATTCTTAAAGATGAAATTATCAAGGCATTGTCAATATATACTTTTTTAAGTATAAGGATTAGCAATAATAATAGATTCCTAGTATACACTTATATATTCATATATATAATGTATATACAAACATATATATGAAAACTTGGCAAATTTGGCGCCATTATAATAGCCTGGGCAATAACGGAATATTCTATGTGACCTTCTTATTGGCCTTTGAGAAAAGGATACATAATGGATGAGGGTGGTAGCGATGTCATTAATAACACCACAATAAAAACAACAACACAAACACAAAACTAACGATATATTTTCTAAAAGCTAAAAACCAAAAAAAAAAAAACAAAAAACACAACATATACATTAAACATCAAAGTAAGACAAAAAAGCAATTACAACAAATAAACCAAAAAAGGAAAAACAATAAAAAAGAAGGAAAAATAAATTCTCTATATACATTAAAGCATATACAAAATACAAATTTGCCGAGAAAAAAAAAAAACTAAATAGTAGAAAAAGAGGACTTAATAGCCTTAAGCAATGAGTTCGCGTGGTGTTTTAATAGCCAACGATTCCATTGATTCAATGGATACCGGAGTAATGGAGACATATAATCCTCTATCGCCAAAAACGCCACCATTACGTTTGAATATTAGTGGCGGTTTCTTTGGTGGTAGCAAGAGTGCCAACGTTAGCGGTAATACCACCCCCTGTTTGTCGGTTTGCAAATGCTTTTCGGACTTGAAACTATCGAAATGTGGCTGTAAACATGAAGGTTAGTATAGAAATGGTATTGGTACGAGTATGTATGTATGTACCTAAAAAAATGATATTTATGTGTACATGAAAATTAATAAACTCAAAAAAAAGGAGCTGGATTGGGAAATAAAAATAAATTACACTTCAAAAATCAAGAATTATTTTTTTTTACTTGAAATATAAATTTAACAAATAAGAAAGGAAAGAAGGAATATAATCATCTCTAACATGTTTCAAGAGCATAACTTAATTATTTCACGCAGTGTTGCCAGTATTTTCCAGGTTCTTGTCCCCAAAATGGATTGCTTTTACTCCCAAAAATCCCCAATTTAATTTAAAATTCCCCATAAAAATCCCCAAGAAATTTTTGGCAAGTTTTTTGGAAAGTAAACGAATATACTCTGCTGTAGAAAATCCGGCTAAACTCTAGTTTCGCTATACCTCTCAGATTTCTTCCAAAACTTCATAGATGGTAGAACTCTAAGAGTAGATTACAACAACAATTTTTCCCCTGGCGGCTGTAACCGGGTAATCGGTTATTCGGTTCTAAAGTCTAAGTAAATAATCGTTAATAACACCGGTTCTGATGAACCGATTACTTTGAAATATACATCTCTAGCAACACCTTTCAAATTATGCATAAATCGATCTATTCGATACATCCGTTCCGGATATGCAGATGAAAACGTGTTTTTTGGAACCGGGTTTTTTACAAAACATCTCAAAACTCTATTCAAACTATTTTCAAAATCAGTGATGTACGCAGATGAGTCCTTACGAAATAATTTCACAATAGTAAAAAATTTCATAGGAAAAAGAGTAAATTGTAAAGAAGCTCTTGGGCCACCCAAATAAATTCCGTGAAATAAAGAGGAGGAAAGCTTTTTTATATTTTTGAGAATCTCCTAAATTTTTGAGAATCTGTTTTATATTTTTGAGAATCTTTGTACTCCTTTAAGCCTTATTTTAAGCATGTAGAAGTAAAGAATTTCATTTAAACCATAGTTCTTACTCTGATACTCGTATATAACCATCCTTATATTTTATTTCAAGTTAATTCGATTTGGTCAAACGTGCTAAAGAGAGCCTCTAGGAATTTTATTTTTGAGAGCTTAAAGCCTCAACTTTATTCCTGAAATGAATTATATGAAATATTGTCTATCCTCAATTTGTCCCGATTATTTGGAAGCCACATGGACGAAAAAGATTGTTTTTCATATGTTTGGGTGTAAAAATTATATGTTTGGAACTCAAATTTTTTAACACAATATTTTTAAGTGCAAGCATAAAATGTTCATAAACTTGCATAGCATGTTTGGGATATATATGTTAGTATGTTAGAACATATTATGTTTGGGACATAAAATGTTTGTAAATATAATATGATTAGAAGCAAACATATATTAATTTGGAAATAGCCTATAAACATATATGTGTTTGGAAAGAGAGACCTAGAGAGTATGCTGCAAGTAAAATAATGGAAGTAACCAATTGGCGCCTTAAAAATATATCCACACAGAGAAAATTTCATTAAAATTTTTTACTACCTGTGTATACCCTAAGGGGAAACATAATATGTTCGAACAATACAAACAATATTTTGTTTGGACCAATCCTGAATATATATATGCTTGAAGCAAAATGTGTTTGGGGTATATGTTACAGAAGCGATTTTTTTGAGGGTGCACAATTGACATCCTATATGTGTGACCTTATAATCTGAAGTTCGTCTATGTTCGCAATCTTCTATATTCCAAAAGAAATATTAAAGATTACTACCGTACAACCAAACTATTCAACGATTTCTGCCACGAACAAAACCATTTTAAATGCAGTGGCATGTCTATTAGAGTGTAACACTACTTTATTAAAATTTAATAAGAATAACTTCACAATAAGTTATACAAACATTCAATACAATATAATTTCCTCTTATCCAATACAACAACAAAAAAACTGTTTTCCGGTCGTGTGACCGCTTTTTATGATCAATCATAGCTCAATTTAGAATTGGCCTAAATAGGAATTATAAACAAATTGTCATTTCGTTGTATTATTGTACATTGTAATTACAATAGTTTTTTTAGATTAGAATCTGATTGTTATTGATGGAGCTGCAGGGAATGTTTAATAATAAATAACTAGTTGTATTTATGTAGCAATCATAAATAAGTGCTCTAGAGATAAGCTGTCAGAGATATGCATAAATCACTCAATGTCATATCTTATTATCGTAGTTCTTATCTTTCTTTCACTTTGTGATAACAAATTAAACATTTTTTTAAATCGTAAAAGATTTAGATGTGAAAAAGATTATGGAAATATGTACTAGATAGTGAACAAATTATGTTGGTGAGGAGAGAAATCAAATTGCTATACAAAATTGGGACTATCTTCTCTCCAGTTTTTTGCCGAAAAATCAACTAAGTGTGTTGTCTACAAGGTTGTGAAGTCGGAGTCGTAAAAATTTTGCTCGACTCCGGCTAAACTAATTTTTTAAAACACTTCACATTTTTGTAACTAAACAAGCTTTTACGCAAATTAGTTTCCATTGCATTTTTCATTCGATCAATGTACAGTATGACTGTTAATGAAAAGCAACTTCGAATTACGGAGATCATTTTATGTTTCCTAGATGAGCTGAATCGATCCATTTTAATGCCCACCACCATAACAATTTATTTGAAATATTTCGAACAATCGATTATGTTTTTTATTTCTATAGAAAATTTTGTCAAAATTTTATGTCTATAGAAAATTTTGTCAAAATTTTATTTCTATAGAAAATTTTGTCAAAATTTTATTTCTATAGAAAATTTTGTCAAAATTTTATTTCTATAGAAAATTTTGTCAACATTTTATTTTTATAGAAAATTTTGTAAACATTTTATTTCTATGGAATATTTTGTTAAAATTCTATTTCTATAGAAAATTTTGTCAAAATTTTATTTCTATAAAACATTTAGACAAAATTTTATTTCTATAGAAAATTCTGCAAAATTTTATTTCTATAGAAAATTTTATTTAGGTTAGGTTAGGTGGCAGCCCGATGTATCAGGCTCACTTAAGACTATTCAGTCCATTGTGATACCACATTGCTGAACTTTTCTCTTATCAATGAGTGCTGCCCGATTCCATGTTAAGCTCAATGACAAGGGACCTCCTTTTTATAGCCGTTTCCGAACGGCGCACAGTGGTCGATTTGAAATATTTAGGCGGCCAAAAATATTTTTGGACGTTAATGGCTTCGAAAGACTGTGTTTTAAAAAAACTACCTATTTATTTTAAAAAATAAATAAGAAAAACATATATTTTATAATAAAAAACACATTTTATTCTCATAAATCATAAATAAATAAAAATGAATTAAATTTTCTTATTGAAAGATGTTTCTATCTTGACTTCTTCGTGCTCAATACTATATTGTGTGGGGCTCGGCAGGTTCTAATAGTTCTATAACTTCACTAGAAAAAATCTTGTGTGAAGTTTTCTTTAACTATCTTTCACTACTTACGAGTGGATCTGAAGTAAGGAGCAATCTTTGATAAATATCACGGTTGCATTCTTCCCTTGAAAATTTTCTTGAAAAATTCTGTCTGTATGACCGAAAATGTTTATTTCGTGCTTCTGCAGCCTCCTCCGACAATTGGCCGATGGGCAACAGTGCATTATCTATGATGGTCGCCCCATGTAATAGTAATTTATGCATTGTTGGAGTCATGGGATGCCAGTCGTATAATTCCACATACATTTGCGCGGTGTTGAAGGCATATTCTTTGAATTTTGTTGTATTTATTTTGTGTCCACTTGAAATCGCCTCTAATAAGATTTTAAATCTATATATTAATTCGTGGTTAATGCCTGTTATGTCCGCCGCTTATTCTGTGTTTTTAAAAAATCTCCTACTCGTATTTCCATCATTGGTATTACCAAAATAGGCTTTAGGCATGTCAACCAACAGGCCAGTTTCTAAGCGGAATCTTTCTTGGATTTCTTTTTTCCTTTCTTCTTCTAATGCTTTCTCTTCCTGGGTCCTTTTCTTTCCATATTTCTTCACGGGCAATTTATATGCCAAATGCAGAATGCTCTCAAAAATACGTATTTTTGCGTGTAATACCGAAATTCCAAACTTAAGAGCATCGGGACTTATTTCGTTCTGTTTGCTTAAATTATTGAAATCTTTGGAAGTGGCGCCACATATATAGCATCGGCTAGTTGAGGTCGTGTTGGTTACAGCATTGTAAACTTTGCCATCAACCATGGTCATTTTCAAAATGTGATTATAATCAAATTCTTTTCCATCAATATGTACTTTTGTAGGAGTGAGGTTCTTAATTTCATTTTGCACATAACATATTTCCTCTTTTGTTACATCTGTAGTTTCTTTCACATACCGAAATCTGATGGGGCGGCAAAATCGTGGTGATGATGGTGTTGGGTTTTGCCATAACACTTTATTGTTTTCTTTACCACAAATAATTTGAAGCGGGACAAAAGAACTCAAAAATATACTAGCATCGGATTCGGCGTCTTCTGAGAATTTTTGTTTGTACCGCGCTTGTTGTGACCCGTCACAACCCCATTTATAAATGATCGTTAATGACTTTCTTTCAATTTCGTTAAGGGTTAATAACACTTCTTCCAGGTAGATTGATAACCGTTGAATAGTATGATCCATTAGGTACTGTAAATTAATTTCTGCGCAGGTAGCCGTTACTCGCAATGCCGTCTTTGGTGGGTAGCATTCTTGTTTTGGTTTCAACAAAAGGTCGTAACAAGGGTAATGCTTTGGGTTAGTTGCCCTTATTATTTCATATTGTCGTCTTGTTAGGTCAGCTTCTACGAACATTTTGAGTGCTTGGAACGGGGTCAAAGGAGCAATGGTTTCATTGGTCTTGGAATAGGCTTTTCTATATTGACTAGCCTTTGTTGGCGAATTTCCTATTTCTTTGAGCACTTTTGAGGCATTTCTCTGTCCCTTCGTTTGCAATATGACTTGTGCGGCATGTATAATCATTTCATCATCAACATTTGATCGAAGTTCCTCAGTTTTTCTTCTCTTGCTTCGTTCACTCGATTCCGAAAATGATTTGCTCGGACGACCTGGTTGATTAAGCGAATGCACTGGTATTTCAAAAGTGCCTTCCAGCCAATTCTGGTTGTTTTTCATAAAAACTTCTTCAACTTTATGAGCTTTTAGCCATCTCTGTTTAAACTCGTGTTTGATGTAGGAAAATTTATGTTTAAGGTCCTTTTTTTCTTTCCACAGTGTCTCCGCAAGACAATAGCAAGTGGTTTTCTAAAAATTCCAATTTTTCATCCATATTTGGTAAATTTTGAATTTGCATTTGCTCAAACAGACATTTACGAGTTACTATTTTCACCCCCGATGAACTAGGCATCTCCATAGCAATTTTTTTTTTAATTTTTTTTAACAAACTACTTTGAACTGCTGTCTGCTGGATTCTGCGAGATTCTGCGGGATTCTGCGGCTCTTGTTTTTTTTTTTAAAGAAAAGCTAAATGTGTAACGTATTCAATAAACAAAAAAATATGATCCGGACGAATCCTGATCCATAACAAAATTGCTTTTGAAATTAAAAAAATATTTTTTTTTAATGTGAAAAAGAGGATATGTTCAACTACCGAAAAATATAACGAAAGTTAAAAATAAAAGTTAAAACTATTATTTATCTAATAGAAGCTTACTTGAGCTATTGGAATCACTTTCACTTCACTACACAACTTAAAATAAGAATACATGCGTATTGCGAAATTTGATATAATCCGGGCACCCAAATCGAAATACGTATCACGTCAACGATCAAATTGCGTTTAATTGCACGGAAGGGGTAACGTATGGTTGTTAAAAAAAGGATGGGGGGTAATTCGGGGAAGTGTTTACTACAGGTAGACGTCAAAATTTTATGCCTACTACGAATTTCAAATTTTGACTTTTGGCCGTCTAATTACTCAGTATCTACCTATGTGCGGCGTTCCACATTGCAGTGGAACCACTTAGAGAAGCTTTGAAACCCTCAGAAATGTCACCAGCATTACTGAGGTGGGATAATCCACCGCTGAAAAATTTTTTGGTGTTCGGTCGAATCAGGAATCGAACCCACGACCTTGTGTATGAAAGGCGGACATGCTAACCATTGCACCACGGTGGACCCCAAAAATTTTATTTACTATATAAAATTGTTTTCAAAATTTTATTTCTATAGAAATAAAATTTAAAAAAAATAATGTGTGATTTTTGTTTCAACTAAAAAATTTGTTGAATCAATTAAAATTTTAATTGAATATTTTTTAAAACTCAATTAAAATTTTTTTATTTATCACGAAAAATTTTCCAATAAAAGTCTTAATTGAGTTTTAAAAAATATTCAATTAAAAATTTAATTGATTCAACAATTTTTTTAATTGAAAAAAAAAACAATCACAAAAAATTTTATCATCATCAGCCAAACCCAAATTCGGCTTCGTGGAAACGAAGCAACTCCTTAGTTCTTTCCAGTTTACTTATACTACACTCAAAAAAAGTGAACTCTCTATTTCACTAAAGCCAATTTAACTTTCGTTTAGTTCATGGAATTATCATGTTTGGAGAAAATTTCCTCTACTCTTATAATTTTTTGTGTACTTGTCTTGTGTAAATCAGTAACTAATCAAGCTCGAGGTCATTTCTTTGTTGTTTTTAAGGTCGAATAAAATAAAGAAAACAAATTATTTTTTGTGTACGTTAGTTAAATTAACTAAAACCGAGGAAAAAAATATACACAAATGAAGGATAAAGATTAACTAAATTCGTGTCTTCCACAAAATAGTTAAATATTTCTTTAAATTTGTAAATTTTACTACAAATACGTTCATCATGGACTTCGTATGTCACTAAAGACATTCTTGCAATTTTGAACTCCAATTTTTTCCTTCAAACTAAAAAATTTTCTTTAACAAGTGAAAAAACTTAATTATGTCTAATAAATTTTCTTGAATTTGTCGAAAAATATGTACTTATTTTTATGACATCGGCGTGATGCCATCGTTTGTTATACTGTTTAGTTAAAATTTTCTAAAAATATTCAAAATTTTCTAAAATTAACCGAAATTTTTCTTACTGGTGGGTTCACTGTTTTTTCAGTGCATGTGCCACACTGTGGAACTGTGACTTTGGCAATAATGATCAGGGTGAATCCCTGAGTCGATCTAGTCATGTCCGTCCGTCCGTCTGTCTGTGAACACATTTTTGTGATCAAAGTCTAGGTCGCAGTTTTAGTCCAATTGACTTCAAATTGGCACAAGTTTCTGTTTTGGGTCCGAATAGAACCCTATTGAATTTGGAAGAAATCGGTTCCGATTTAGATATAGCTCCCATATATATCATTCGCCCGATATGAAGTTTCATAAAGAAACTTAAAAGACTCATTAGTACAAAATATTTCGTTATTTAGTCGAAAATTCGTAATATAACGAAAAATTTCATTATATTTACAAATTTGTTTCGTTGGCTTAATTGCAAGGATACATTTTGTTAATATAACGATGCTGTTTGAACCAGTGTATGTTTTTCGTACTTAATAATAGAGATGTGCTCGTGAGTAAAATTTCACTCTCTACTTGATTTTTATTCACAAACCTAAATTGTGCTAGATTTTAATGTGTTCTTCATTCTAGAGAATAAAAAGCTCTAATATAAACCATATAAACAATTTCAACTAGATCATGTGAAATCGTATAGCACATACCTTTAAGGGTCTCAAAAATATTCCATATTTCGCATTTCAGAATAATCGAGTCAAAAATTACGACTTCTTGGGGCTAAAAAAAAAAAGAAAAATACGGACAGATGTGAAAAAAGTATAAGCAAATTATTTTGACCCACTCTATGTATCGTGGAATAGGCCAAGCTCATTTTTCCACATTTAATTTATTTATTATTTAAGATATACAACACACCATAAATCTCCACTAACTAACTAAAAGGTTTCGTATACTTTATTTCTTTTCTAATAACGTATACGATATGTGGTCTTATTCAAAATGGTTATAGTAGGCGTATACATTAGTTGAATTTATACACTTAATTACTCATACGCTTAATAGTACACCAAAAATGATAAATGAAATTATTGTTTTTATTATCAGCGTATTATCTGGATGTTACTTTATTGTTGCTCACTGTACAATTGCCACCCTTCAGACAGTCAGACAGTTTGGTGTCGTTTTTTTATTTTTTTTTTATTTTTATTTCCACTACTGATCTTATGATGGGCATATATTAATAAGTTGAGAATATATCATTTCAAGGCCGCCATTTCTTTGTATCATCCTTTTGGCAAACTTTTTTTCTATTGTCACAATATGTATAAGGTAGAGGAAGCAATTCAGTTTAGTGGTTTTATTTTGTAATGGCTAGAAGAAAATGTTGTAGCATTCAAACACTTATAAGAGGGTGGGCTTAGCTAATAAGAACCACTACTAAATTGTTTCAAATATATATACAAAAAAAAAAAAAAAAAAAACATTAACATACACCTATACCATTTATTTATAGGTATACTCATACATACTACTAGTATAAAACAATTATTTTTGTATATTTCCTACTTTGTTTCGAAAAAAAAGTGCCGCCAAATGCGCCCTAAGGTTTAAAATAGTACATGAAGAACCCGGTGGCGATTAACTGTTGGCCAATTTGTTATTCTTCTAAAGACCGATTCAACACTCGAAGCAAAACATTTTTAAACATAGTCCCAGCTATTATTTCATACACAATGAGAAGAGGAAAATAATCTAAAGGGTGTTGCAATAAGAGGTTTTATTTTGCTAGTCAAATAAAAATTTAATAATGAAAGTAGTATCAGCTAAACGACCACCAAGATTACACAATAAAAATACCACCAAAATACAAAACAATTAACTGCTGAAAATTTTTCAATTAAAGTTAACCGAAGAGAAAATATTTTAATTTTTTCTCTCTGTTAACTGGCAGTTAAATCCTAACGAAGCTATATAAAAATGGCCGTAAAAGTTTGATTGATGTTGAAATTCTATTCAAATAAAAAAAAACAAGTATATACGGCCGTAAGTTCGGCCAGGCCAAATTTCAGCCGGATCGGATGAAATTTGCTTCTCTTAGAGGCCTCGCAAGCCAAATTTGGGGGTCCGTTTATATGGGGGCTATACGTAAAAGTGGACCGATATGGCCCATTTGCAATACCATCCGACCTACATCAATAACAACTACTTGTGCCAAGTTTCAAGTCGATAGCTTGTTTCGTTCGGAAGTTAGCGTGATTTCAACAGACGGACGGACGGACATGCTCAGATCGACTCAGAATTTCACCACGACCCACAATATATATACTTTATGGGGTCTTAGAGCAATATTTCGATGTGTTACAAACGGAATGACAAAGTTAATATACCCCCATCCTATGGTGGAGGGTATAATAATATTTTAATCAATTCATAAAAAATGTTAAAAGAATGATTTAAAGTTTTTACCTTAGTAATTAAAATATTAATTATTTAATTAAAATGTTAATAAAAAATATTTCAATTAAATATATAATTTAAACTTTTTTTTCGAAAATAATTACTATTCATTGGTTCGTCAAATCTGGACTTAAATCTACACCCTACAAAAAATCGCTTCTATAACATATACTCTCAAACATATTCGGCTTCAAGCATATATATTTTCAGGATATTATGTTTCACCTGAGGCATATACTAGAAGAAAAAACTTTTAATGACATTTCCTTTGTGTGTAAATATTTTTGAGGCGCCAATTGGTTATTTCCATTAATTTACTTGGAGCATACTATCTAGGTCTCTCTTTCTAAATACATATATGTTTGTAGGCTATTTCTAAACATATTATATAAAAAATTTATGTCCCCAACATATGTTAATATATTCTAACATATTGTTACGTTTTTATATTTAGGCGTTTTTAATTACCCGACAATTAAAACACAGTTCTTTTAAATAACGACAATCTACAATTTATTTACTATGACTTCACACTTTACAATTCGTTCACACTGAAGTTATTCGTTTGACGCTTTAATTAAGACTGACTCGTTAGCAGCATGCGAGCGCTTTTATATATGACGGTGTGGCAATACGAGAACATTCTGGTAGCACTACAATATTCTGGCAACGCCAGAACATTCTTAGACAATGCTAGAAGGATCTACGACCATTAAGTAATTCGTCTGGTGGCTGCCAAACACATACACACTCACATAGATATATGCTCGCATTACTACAACAACAATGACAATAGACAATGAGATGAAATGAGAAAGCAAAATAACAAAGCAAAGGGGTTGTTATTCTATGAGAGAGTAAGAACTAACATTTCGGTAAGCAAACAAAAGAACATAAAAGAAATTCAGGAAAATACTAGAAAATGAATAGATGATTCCAACAAGTGATAGCGAAATTTTATCGTTACAATTTTAAATTTTAAATTAACGGAAACTAATTTAAATAAACTTATATCTATAATTATCAAATTCGTAACACTGCCTCCCGCTTAAGCCTGTTCGTCCCGAACAGGCACAGAACCCGTTCCGTAAGGAGCCAATCGTTCCAGATGTACAACTTTCATCTTTGATCTAGGGCTGTCGTCCTTCTGAATCCGGTATACAACATCATTGATCTTCTTGATGACTTTGTATGGGCCTTCCCACTGTGTTTGCAGTTTAGGACACAATCCTTTCTTTCGTTGCGGGTTAAATAGCAGAACCAATTCTTCTTCTTGGAAGCCTTCAGTATTTACAGCACGATCGTATCTCGCCTTCATTCTGTTGCTGACCATTTTTATTTTGTTGCGCACTGATTCGTGAACTTCACCGAATGTGTTTGGGATGTCGTTTCTGTTTTCTTCTATGGCGAGCTCATTAGGTTTAGCACCGAATATCAGATCACCAGGCAACTTCAACTCAGTTCCGAATAGAACATTGGCCGGCGTTCGAGAGGTGGAATCATGAATGGCAGATCTATACGACAGCAAAAACTTTGGTATATGCTCGTCCCAGTCCCTCTGGCCGTTGTCCACTACTTTTCGAAGATGTTCCTCCAGAGTGCGATTAAACCTTTCTACCATGCCATCGGATTGTGGATGTAATGGTGTAGTCCTCGTTTTCTTGATACCAAGGGATTCACACATCTCTTTGAATATGGCCGATTCAAAATTTCTTCCCTGGTCTGAGTGAATCTCGGACGGCACACCGTAGCGACATATCCAGTTTTTGTTGACAACATCCACAATCGTTTTTGCTTCTTGGTTTGGAATTGCATACACCTCCGGCCATTTGCTGAAGTAATCCATGACCACAAGGACATAACGGTTTCCAGAATCACTTACTGGGAAAGGGCCTGCCACGTCCATTGCTATTCTTTCAAACGGGGCTCCTGGTCTATATTCTTGCATAGGACCTCGACTTTTCCTTGTTGGACCTTTCGCCTTCATGCACTTCTCGCAATTGGCTTCCCATTCAGCAATTGATTTCTGGCATCCAACCCAGTAGAATCGTTGCTTCACTTTCTCGGCGGTTTTGGTTATTCCCAGATGACCTCCACTGGGACCATTATGGAACTCCGCCAAAACATCTCTTATTTTGGAATCTGGAACGATGATCAAATTTCGGCTGCTCTTGCCATCTTCGCTTTCCCATTTACGTTGCAGGGATCCATTGACTAGAACTAAACTATCCCATTGAGCCCAGTATGATTTCATAAGTGGACTTTCGGCTGCGATGTCTTTCTTACTGGGCTTCTGGTTCTCTTCCTTTGCCGAAATAATTTTGATCAAAATGGGATCTTTACGCTGTTCTGTTGGCCAGTCCACTCCAGATTCGACGTGTAACAGCCGAATATCAACAATCTCCTCCTTGTGTTCAGCTTTCGAGCAGTGCTTGCATTCTATACTGCAAGGTCGACGTGACAAGGCGTCAGCGTTACCATGTTTTCCACCTTTTCTATGCTCGATACTGAAATCATAGCTTTGGAGCCTCTCGATCCAACGTGCCAGTTGAGCTTCCGGATTCTTGAATTGGAGCAACCATCGTAGAGCTGAGTGATCAGTCCTGAGCAAGAAGTGTTGTCCATACAAATATTTATGATAATGTTTTACACTCTCTATGACGGCTAGCAGCTCTCGTCGCGTTACACAGTAGTTCTTTTCGGGCTTGGACAACGTTCGGCTGAAATATCCGATGACCTTCTCCTTGCCGTCTATCTGTTGGGATAGCACACCTCCAATACCATGCGCGCTAGCATCTGTATCCAAAACAAATTTTTCGCCCGGAATAGGATACGCTAGAACAGGAGCTGAACATAAAAGTTCTTTTAAATGTTGGAATGAATCTTCCTGTTCGTCGCTCCACTGGAACTTCTGACCTTTTTGCGTCAATTTATGGAGACTAGCGGCGATGCTGGCGAAGTTTGGGACGAATCGTCGGTAATATGTACATAACCCAAGGAAACTTCTTAATTCGTGGAGATTTCGGGGTCGTGGCCAATCTCTGACAGCTTGGATTTTGTCTTCATCGGTGGATATGCCCTCTGCAGTCACATGATGACCCAGGTATTTAACTTCCCGCTGGAAAAGGGAGCATTTCTTTGCGTTAAGGCGTAGACCAGCGGCTGACAATTGCTGGATAACGTCTTTCAAGTTTTTAAGGTGCTCGTCAAATGTTTTGCCCATCACTATGATGTCGTCCAAGTATATCAAGCACGACTTCCAGTGCAACCCCTTCAGTACCCGCTCCATCAATCTTTCGAAGGTAGCCGGAGCGTTGCAGAGCCCGAACGGCATTACATTGAATTGCCAGAGACCGCCATTAACGCCAAAAGCCGTCTTTTCCTTGTCTTTCTCGGCGATCTCTACTTGCCAATATCCACTCTGCAAATCAAGCGTAGAAAACCATGTTGTTCCGGCTAGTGTGTCCAACGTGTCATCAATGCGTGGAAGCGGATAACTGTCCTTTTTGGTGACATCATTCAGTTTTCTGTAGTCCACGCAGAATCGGGTACTTCCATCTTTCTTTTTGACCAGCACAACTGGGGAACACCAAGGACTTGATGATGGCTCGATCACTCCACTCTCCGCCATATCCTTTATGAGCTTTTGAACTTCGTCTCTTTTTGCCAGGGGAACACTTCGTGGTGCCTGTTTTATGGGCCTTTCTTCTGCGGTTTTAATTTCATGCTTCACTACAGATGTTCTTCCTTGATTTCCCTTTTCAGAAGCAAAAGCACAGGCGTTTTTCCACAACAATTGCTTGGCTTTATTTCTCTCTGACGGCAATAGATGACGTGTCCAAGCCTCGACATACGCTTCTAGATGTTTTCTCACTGCTCCATGTGTCTTTGATGAGTTGCCTTCCAAATTGACTATTGCCTCGGCTGGTGTACATTTGCCAATGTCAGAAAATTTTACAATTTGCTCATGATTGTCAGACAAGTTCAAGACACGAACTGGTATTAGTCTCTCTTCGTTCGTTGTTACCAGGGCATTTGCTATCAAGATGTTGTTGCTTTTGTTTTCTGCTGGTTCAACAACCCACAATTGGCCGACTTCACAATCTCCATTCATAGGAACCCATATAATTGCTTCGGCATTCGGTGGTATAGACTCTGACTGGCTCGTTGTCAAACGTCTGACGGGTGTATTCTCACTATAGCCCACGTTTACCGTTATTTCGGCATCGCACCATGTCATTACACGACGCTTCATATCCAGATTGATACCAAAAGCAATCATGAAATCCGCTCCAATTATAACTTCGTCTATTATATCGGCCACAATGAAATCATAAGTAACGGACTTGTTAGCAATAGTTAATTTTACGGCGACCTTTCCATATACGGTTGCGGGTTCCCCTGTAGCCGTGCGTAGCTTGACTCCAATCAGTGGTGTAACTTTTCCTTTTACTAAATCAGATCTAATAATAGACTTTAATGCACCAGTATCCAACGTCAAAGTACGCTTGTCGCCATTAATAACACCCGCAATAGTTAAATTGTTATTTTTCTGTTGAACTATTGCTATGGAGATGGTGGGGCCATCGTCGGTGGGAGCCAGCTCTTGCCCCGCTGAACTAGCTCGATTTAGTTTAAAGGTGACTCACTTGACTGTGGGGTCACCTTCTTATGGTTATTGTTTAATGGAGATGGTGATGTGGATCTTGACCGTTTGCGTCGTGCTTTGCATTCTCGAGCTAGATGTCCCGTCTTATCACAGTTATAGCATTTGATTCGGGATTTAGTTGCATCCTGTTTCAATTCTTGCATTACCTGCTTCATTGCCTCTTTCATCGAGTCAATGATAGATTTCGATTCTTCACACTCGGTCTCTACTCTGCGTACTTTGTGAATTTGAGGCCGTGCCAGCAATCTCGCAGTTTCTTGCGCAAGTGCAAATGTTACTGTTTCTGCGAATGTAGCCTTTTGTGACGCATATGTTGCACATTTTATGTCTGGGTCTCGAATGCCATTCACAAAGGTCTCAATTTTGATGCGGTCCACAAGTGGGTGACTCTCTCCTGGGTATGTCAGTAGCACCAACCGCTCAACTTCTGTTGCAAAGTCTTGTAGAGTCTCGTTTGATTTCTGGACTCTACCTCTTAATTCCATTCTAAAGATGTCTTGCTTGTGCTCTCCACCATACTTGCATTGAAGTGCCGCTATTACTTCATTATAGTTATTTCTAGAAGCAGCGGGAATGCTTTGTATCACATCAGCAGCATTGCCCTTTAATGCCAATAGAAGTTCAATTGCTTTATCATCGTCATTCCACAAATTTCTACAAGCAACCATTTCGAATTGGAATTTGAAGACATCAAATGACGTTGAGCCATCGAAAACAGGAGTTTTGATTTTTGAGCCCTCGATGACGCGCACTGGACCACCTTTAATTTCCAGCTCTGACACTTTTCTCTCGATGTGCAGAAACTTCTCATCATGAACCATAATTTTCTCATCCACAGAAAGAACTTTCTTATCCAATTCCACAATTTGATTTTCTATATGGTCCACACGTTTGTCCATGCCTTCAGAAATTCGTTGTAGTTTTTCATTGAGAATTCTAGAATTTTCGTCGAATTTTTCTTCCAATTTTCTTGAACTTGCTTCCATTTGTAGGGCATTTTCTTTCAGCAATTTTCTAGAAGTTTCTTCCATTTTTCTAGAATTTTCTTCCATTTTTCTAGAATTTTCTTCCATTTTTCTAGAATTCTCATCCATGATTTTTCTAGAGTTTTCCTCCATCATTTTGCTCAAAACACTGAGCATTGATGTGTAATCCACAACACTCGAAGCCACAGACGGAGTTTCTATACTGCTGGTATTGACGAGTATTGATTCATCAATGTCTTCCTTATAATCAAACTCATGCGTCGCAATGTCAATATTACGCCGTTCAAACTCTTCCAGTAGACGCTTTTGAAGCTGGGCCTTATTGCCTGTTGTCGGCAGCTCCAGTTTGCTCAACTTCTTTTTTAGGTCTTCCACTCGAAGCTCATTAAACTTCATTGTAGATTTTTTTTTCGTTATTTCACTTCCGACACCAATTGTTACGTTTTTATATTTAGGCGTTTTTAATTACCCGACAATTAAAACACAGTTCTTTTAAATAACGACAATCTACAATTTATTTACTATGACTTCACACTTTACAATTCGTTCACACTGAAGTTATTCGTTTGACGCTTTAATTAAGACTGACTCGTTAGCAGCATGCGAGCGCTTTTATATATGACGGTGTGGCAATACGAGAACATTCTGGTAGCACTACAATATTCTGGCAACGCCAGAACATTCTTAGACAATGCTAGAAGGATCTACGACCATTAAGTAATTCGTCTGGTGGCTGCCAAACACATACACACTCACATAGATATATGCTCGCATTACTACAACAACAATGACAATAGACAATGAGATGAAATGAGAAAGCAAAATAACAAAGCAAAGGGGTTGTTATTCTATGAGAGAGTAAGAACTAACATTTCGGTAAGCAAACAAAAGAACATAAAAGAAATTCAGGAAAATACTAGAAAATGAATAGATGATTCCAACAAGTGATAGCGAAATTTTATCGTTACAATTTTAAATTTTAAATTAACGGAAACTAATTTAAATAAACTTATATCTATAATTATCAAATTCGTAACAATATTAACATATATGTCACAAACATGTCATGAACATTATATTCTTGCACTCAAAAATAATGTGCTAAAAATGTGAGTTCCAAAAATATAATTTTTCCACCATTTGGTGAGGGGTTTTTCCCACTTTTTGAAAACTGAACTTAAATTCTCCGATTTGCTTGAAACTTCTAGTGAAAGCTAGGGGTGGTGTGTTCCCAAAGATCCGCTATTTCGTCGGAAAGGGGGGCCAAAGGGGAGGTCCCCCTTTTTTAAAATACAGTAAAAAAAACTGAACTTCTCGAATTTACTTGAAATTTACAGAGGACGTGGGAGCCACCGTGGTGCAATGGTTAGCATGCCCGCCTTGCATACACAAGGTCGTGGGTTCGATTCCTGCTTCGACCGAACACCAAAAAGTTTTTCAGCGGTGGATTATCCCACCTCATTAATGCTGGTGACATTTCTGAGGGTTTCAAAGATTCTCTATGTTAAGTGGTTCCACTGCAATGTGGAATGCCGTTCGGACTCGACTATAAAAAGGAGGTCCCTTGTCATTGAGCTTAACATGGAATCGTGCAGCACTCAGTGATAAGAGAGAAGTTCACCAATGTGGTATCACAATGGACAGAATAGTCTAAGTGAGCCTGATACATCGGACTGCCACCTAACCTAACCTACAGAGGACGTACGGGAATGTCATGAAACTAATATGGGGCACTAGACTTTTTGATATTTGGAAAGGAGGGAAACCTCCCCTTGCCCGACATTTTTAAGCTTGAAGAACAATATTCCGATTTTCTTGAATTTTTCAGGTAAGGTCAGCCTTGGTCTGTAGGCAAAGATCGGATATATTTGAGCGGGAAGGAGGATCTCTCTTTGGCCGACTTTTTTCTTAAAATTTGGAGGGAGGTTAAGCAATTAATATGGGGTACCTGGTTGTTTGATATTTGGACTGTGAGGGCGATCTCCCCTTGCATTTGTACATTTCTTGAAATTTTCAGGTTAGGGTTGGTCACTAGACAAAAGTCCTCCACTTTTTCGATATTTGATAGAAGTGGGCATCAGTGTTGCCAGTATTTTTCTGGCTCTTATCCCCAAATTATGATGTTTTCTTCCCCAAAAATCCCCAATTTAAATTTAAATTCCTCACAAATATCTCTCAATAAATTTGTGAAAATTTTTTTGAAAACCAAAAGAAAGCAAAAGGCTCTGCTGTAGAAAATCATTAGTAATAATCCAGCAAGCTGCAATAAGATCAAGATTTCGAACCACAACACCAAGAGACTGGTGATCGTCTTCGAAATGCTGGAGTCATGAAAATGCGAGTTTGGAGTTCCTTGTATTTATGAATGAATATATGAATGAAGATTTGTAAAAAAATTCTATAGAAATACAATTTTGACAAAATTTTCTATAGAAATAAAACTTTGACAAAATTTTCTATAGAAATACAATTTTGACAAAATTTTCTATATAGTAATAAAATTTTGACAAAATTTTCTACAGAAATACAATTTTGACAAAATTTTCTATAGAAATAAAATTTTGACAAAATTTTCTATAGAAATAAAATTTAGACAAAACTTTCTATAAAAATAAAATTTTGGCAAAATTGTCCATAGAAATAGAATTTTAACAAAATTTCCTATAGAAAAAATATTTTTTTTAAGATTAAACCGAGTTCACGAAAAAAATCCCCACAAAAATCCCCAAAATGCCCATCAAATCCCCAAGTCCCCAACTCAAAAATCGTCCCCATTCACGAAAAAATATACCCAATTTTGGGGCAAAATTCCCAATACTGGCAAAACTGGTGGGCATGCCTTAAAAAAATAGATCAAAATATTAACTTTTCCGTTATAACATACATGACATTTACAGGGAACGTGGGAGAAGGTTAATAAATTAATACAGTGCATAAAATTTTTCGAAATTTGGTCGCGGAAGGCAACTCACCTTAAGAATATTGAAAAATATTCTTCGATTTACTTAGAATTAAAAAAATAGATCAAAGTATAAACTTTTCCGTTATACCTGAAATTTACAGGGAACGTGGGAGAAGATTATTAAATTAATACAGTGCATATAGCGGAAGGCAACTCCTCTTAAGAATATTGAAAAATATAAAATTCTTCGATTTACTTAGAATTAGAATATAGGGAACGTTATGATATGAATAAAGGCTACGTGGTTATTTCTATATCTGGTCGGGGAGGGCCACTTCCTTCTCGCCCGTTTTTTGAAAGTTTTACGATTTTCTTGAAATGTACAGGGAAGCTGTAGGAAACTAGGTACTTAATTTTTTGATAAAAGCACCGAAGGGAAAGCTCCTTCTTGCCAGACTTTTTAAGTAAAAAACTTTTATTTACACACAGAAAAAAATTTCCGTAGTTAAACTAACGCAAAATTTAACTTATTTTTATTGGAAAAAAAATTATTTGCATGTAGTTAAATTTTACTATTTTTATCGAAATTTTCCACAGCTTAATGAAATCTCACTTTTTTAAGTATGTCTCAACAATTTTATGAACTAAACGTGAGTATAAAGTTCAATTACCGTACACATAAGTTCAATATGAAATAAAACAAATGAAAATTTTCGTACGATTGCCAAAAATAGTAAGAATGAACTACTGTATGGTTAAAATGGTCATGATTTGACGCCAACGATTTTCTTCTTTGCATTTAGTTAATTTTTTCTTCTATGAAATGATGTAATTTCGTGAACTGCAGTTAAAAAGTACAACAGGGCATTAAAATGTCCTAGTTTTAACAACGCTTTGTGGAAATCTCAAAATGTGGAGTTTAGTTAAATTTTCGTGGTAGTTCATTCTTCCTATGAAGTTCATTCTTCCTATGAAACAGTTCACTTTTTTTTTCGGTGCACGAAATTTTTAGGTTACATTGGGAGCCACCGTGGTGCAATGGTTAGCATGCTTGCATACACAAGGTCGTGGGTTCGATTCCTGCTTCGACCGAACACCAAAAAGTTTTTCAGCGGTGGATTATCCCACCTCAGTAATGCTGTTGAGATTTCTGAGGGCCTCAAAACTTCTCTAAGTGGTTTCACTGTAATGTGGAACGCCGTTCGGACTCGGCTATAAAAATGAGATCCATTGTCATTGAGCTTAACATGGAATCCGGCAGCACTCAGTGATAAGAGAGAAGTTCACCAATGTGGTATCACAATGGACTGAATAGTCTAAGTGAGCCTGATGATGCTTCATTTTCCGGTATATGTCCGGGAAAGGAATTTTAACCCGTATCCGACATTCTAAAAAATGTAATTATATTCCATTCTTTTAAGAATTTTTTAATAGTCACTTTCTCACTGTCAACTAACAGTGAACATAAATTGTTTGTATGCAGTTAAAATATGGTACTTAGTTTCCCAGTATGTTGAGGAGAGTGACACCTCCACATGCTTGAAATGTGGATGCTGTTCCAAGGACTTCCAATACCCCACCCAGCAAAAAAATTTGGAAGTTCTTCCAAAGGCACAACTTTAAAAGCACTTCCAGAAGATGCACTCCCAATGATGTTCTTTATTTTAACTACCCAGGAGTTCTTTTAATTACAATTTTTATAATTTGTTTTTTTTTTCATACTTTTAATGGGTAATTTTTACTTTTTTGTTTCAAATAGATTAAAAACAGAGTAAGAATTCATAAAATGGTACAAATCGTTTAAATTTTGTCGAAAACAATACTAAATCCAATCTGAAAAAATTGTGAATTTTTGAAAATATTTGAGGTCAAACGTTTCCGGCAAGCGTTAGAATCGATTAAAAATTATAAAAAATTATAAAAATTATTTATTTGACAAAATATCACAGAATTTTTTAATTTACATCCAAAACATTGAGTTCGGATCACACCTAAAGAAGTGATGCAAATTCAGTGCAACGGCTGTTGGACATGGTGGACATCCGTTCTATGACAAGCCCGTGTTAAATTCATCGCTTCTGCGCCAATTTTGCACTACTACCGAATCCAAAAAGAACACTTTCACTACTTTTTGGCGACGCTTTTTACTGCCCAGCAAAAAAAGCGTCGCCTCTTTGATTCAAATTCAGAGTGTTATGATTTTTTATGCATTCTAAGGTTTTTCCGAAACGTTTGAATTAAAATATTTTGAAAAATTCGCAATTCTTGGATAGATTTAGATATTTTTCGACCAAATTTCAATAATTTGTACCATTTTATTAAAGCTTACTTTGTTGTTAACCTTTTTGAAACAAAAAAATTAAATTTACCTATTAAAAATAAGAAAAAAGCGAGTTATAAATAATTGAATTAAAATAACTTCCTGCACGCAAAGAAAAAAAAACGTTTGGAAAACGTGTACCGAAAACGTTTTTCTTTTGTTAGAGTTTTTTGAATTGCTTCGAAAATTTTAAACTTTTATCATAAAAAAAATTCGCTTGTTACAAAATTTTTATTTTTTTCAATAAAAAAAGTTATTTTTGAAACAACAACACAGTCCATTTCGTTTATATCAAACACTGTTCTTTTCTGACTTTAGGTCTTTAATAAGACTCATTTTACAGTTCAAAATTTAATACACTACAATGTAATGTTGAATATTTTTTCGGAGTCTTCCGAACATATCTGGAATATATGTAAAAAAAAAAAAAAAAACAAAAAAAAACTTTGGTCGAAGCAGGGATCGAACCCACGACCCTTGGCATGCGAGTCGGACGTAGCAACCACTGCTCCAAGGTGCTG
This sequence comes from Haematobia irritans, assembly GCF_050003625.1. Lineage (NCBI taxonomy): Eukaryota > Metazoa > Arthropoda > Insecta > Diptera > Muscidae > Haematobia > Haematobia irritans. Next base: position 199,164,198 of record NC_134399.1, on the reverse strand, counting down.
CTCCGTGGGCGCCGCAAGCTATGCTATATAAATATAACTTATATGGATATTTATCTATTGATGACCATAACAGGTACATAGCTCAGTGGTTAGTGTGTTGGCTTACAAAGTGCATAGTCCGCGGTTCGATTCTCCGTCCAGGCGAAAGGTAAAAAAAAAAATTAAAAATTTATAAAATCGTATAATTTCTTCTACATTGTTGGTATTACAGGAAAAGGTGTTAAGAACTAAAAATCCTCGTGGATGTGAGAAAGATGTGAGGGAAAATGCAATTAGCAAGAAAACAATGTTTTTTTTTTTTTGAGTTAGTCTTTATGGAATTGTTTTTACATCCTGGAAAAGAATAAACGTTTATCACAAAAAGTATATACTTTTCTTCCAAATACACTTCCTTACAGCGAAAAGCAAACGAGAAACGAACTTTGTTTGTCTAAAATTTCGTTTGGGAGGAAAGAATTATTTTTTTGCGTGTGTATAGTTGAAATAAAGAAAATCTTTGGGAGTACATATTTAGGAAGTGCTTTTAAAGTTGTGCCTTTGGAAGAACTTCCAAATAATTGAAAAGAATGGTATGAAGAATTTTAATAAAACCTTTACATTATAACAAAACCGGACTATTTTACACCAACCTAACCTAGACTTTTCGAAAAATCACTTTTCACGCAGATTAAAGGTATACCAAACAATATATTACCTTAGATAATAAAAAGGGGCCACAGCAAGAATGTGCTTGGCCATTTCTGGTATATCGTAAATATCACCGCACGAAGAAGCACCAGCAGTTTTTGTCATTCTCATGTCAGACACAATTAATTGACCCCACGATACGAAATGCAAACAGGCAAAAGATTGCTGATAATGTCCTAATTTTATTTTATAAAACAAACAAAAAATGTATTTAAATATAGGCAATAAATGTATGAATCTGCTTTGTATTTTGTATTTGTCAGCCGGTAGATTATTATAATTTTTTTTTTTATTTTGTATTTCTCAGATTGTTTTCATTATTTCACTAATGTCGACATTATACATATGTATATATGTACATAATTTTTTTTTTTTTTATAATTTTATTTTGCTGTTATTATTGTTAAATATCTCTGGCTACATCTGCTGGCAATGAATGCTATCAACAAATGCAATTTACAACTTTATTAAATCAAAATAGATGTCATATACCACTATCACAAATCAGTAGTCATTTAAAGGTCTTGCATTCGAGAGCGCTCGAAAACGTTTTTGTTTCTTTTTTTTATTATTTTCTTTTAATATTTGTTCAAAGTTAAAAAAAAAATGTATTTCAATAGACCCGATATTCATCATTGGTTATTGCAGGGACTAGAATTTAGTAATTCACCAGGTTGGAAGTTATACATATGTGATTAAATATAACAAATTTATATATAGATATTTAATTATAATTTATATAATAATGCGATGATCGAAGGTTCAATCCTAAATATTGCTGTAGTGCAAAAAATATATACAGAAATAATAAAATACAAATTAATGGTAAATATATAAACAAAAATTTTTATAATAAAGTGAATTTTTATAAAAATATAAATAAAAAACGAAATTAATAAATAATAAGAAAAATGTTAATAATAACAAATCTTAGATGCTTTTTCGGCTACATAAATAAATAAAATTTCAGTAATTTTTAATTTAACTTATGTATCTCATAATAATCAATAGAATCGTGCCTGTTTTGCTACACACATGTATCGCTTTCGTCAGGTGTCACACTTATGAGGTGTTCTGGACTACACTTTACACCGTCACATTCCTGAAAATGTACATGCGCATTTTTTTGTGTGTGCCAAAGCAGATGGGCTAGAGTAGGAAGATTTTTAATACAAATAAATAAATAGATTCTGAAAGTGTAGGTTAGGTTAGGTTAGGTTAAAGTGGCAGCCCGATTAAATGTCAGGCTCACTTAGACTATTCAGTCCATTGTGATACCACATTTAACTAAAAGTACCTATTACATATGGGCACTTCTAGTCTTAACCACTGAACCTTCTCTATTATTTACTTTTGTGGAACCAACCAGATTGCTCCAAAAACATTAGCAAACTGCTTAAGTTAACGTTTTCCAGGTCAGCCAGTAATCTAAAGCTATATGCTCCTAAAATTCGCTTACGCCTTACACAAAAAGCAGGACACTCACACAAGAGGTGTTTAATTGATTCCTTTTCCTCCACATCATGACAGCTTATACAATAGTCATTATACTTCGCACCTATAGTTTTTGCAAATTCGCCTATCAGGCAGCGACCCGTTATAGCAGATATCAGGAGTGCTATCTGACGCTTTGAGAACACTAGCATATCTAGTGTGCGGTTTAAATTTAAATGGGGCCATATTTGCTTGGTGTCGTTGCAACCCTTGCAATTTTCCCATCGATGGCCAATATTCTGAAAGTGTAATGTGCTTTTTTTTTGTATATTTTCCACATTTTATTCATCATAATCAGTTGCATTAAACACGAAATAGGATTTAATCAAGTAAGTAAAGTCTAAATTCGGGCTGGGACGACTATATAATACCCTTCACTACTATTTTGGATACCATCGTAACTTCTTCAAGGTTTATATTTCCACACGCAAAGAAAAAAAAAAAACGTTTGCAAAACGTGAACCGAAAACGTTTTTCTTTTGTTAGAGTTTTTTGAATTGCTTCGAAAAGTATACACTTTTACCACCAAAAAAATTCGTTTGTTACAAAATGTTTATTTTTTTAATAAAAAAAGTTATTTTTGAACCAACAACACAGTCCATTTCGTTTATATCAAACACTGTTCTTTTCTGACTTTAGGTTTTTAATAAGACACATTTTACAGTTCATAGTAAAAATTTAATATAGTAGAATGTAATGTTGAACATTTTTTCGGAATCTTCCGACCATATCTGGAATATATGTAAAAAAAAAAACTTTGTTCGAAGCAGGGATCGAACCCACGACCCTTGGCATGCAAGTCGGACGTAGCAACTACTGCTCCACGGTGTCCAACTAAATGTATTTTTCTGTTAAATAAACATTGTTTAATCGGCTCGTGGGCGCCGCAAGCTATGCTATATAAATATAACTTATATGGGTAATTGTCTATTGATGACAATACGGCTACATAGCTCAGTGGATAGTTGGCTTACAAATTGCATGGTCCGCGGTTCGATTATCCGTCCAGGCGAAAGGTAAAAAAAACTTAAAAATGTATAAAATCGTATAATTTCTTTTACATTGTTTGTATTACAGAAAAAGGTGCTAAGAACTAGAAAACTTCATGGAAATTAAGAAGATGTGAGGGAAAATGCAATTACCCAGAAACATTTTTTTTTTTTGAGTTAGTCTTTATGAAATTGTTTTTACATCCTGGAAAAGAATAAACGTCTATCACAAAAAGTATATACTTTTCTCCCAAATACACTTCCTTTCAACGAAAAGCAAATGAGAAACGAACTTTGTCTAAAATTTCGTTTGGGAGGAAAGAATTATTTTTTTGACAATTAGACAATTTTTATACCCTTCACCACTACTGCGGTACACGGTATAATAAGTTTGTGCATTTGTATGTAACGCCAAGAAGGAAAAGTCTGAGAACCATCGTTTAGTATACCGATCGTCTTAGAATTAAATTCTGAGTCGATTTAACGATGTCCGTCTGTCTGTCTGTTCATGTATTTTTGTGTGCAAAGTACAGGTCGCAGTTTAAGTCCGATGGACCTAAAATTTGGCATGGGATCGTTTTTGTGGGACAAAGACAATCGCTTTTGATTTTGAAAAAAAAATCGGTTTAGTTTAGATGTCATAACATATATATTTATCCCCGATCTGGTCATAATTGGCGTGTTTATCACCGTTGTTCTTCAAGTTCTGTACATCTAAATATTTTATGAGCCTCGATAAACTAGCAAAATATCAGCCAAATCGGTTCAGATTTAGATATAGCTCCTATAAATATCTTTCGTCCGATTTAGACTCATATGGCAACAGAGGCCAAAGTTTACTACTGATTTTCGTGAAATTTTGCACAGAGAGTAGAATTGACATTCTACCAACGCTTGGTAAATTTGATTGAAATCGGTTCAGATTTAGATATAGCTCCCATATATATCTATCGTCCGATTTGCACTTATATGGTCTCAAAAGCCAGAGTTTTGTCCTGACGTGCTTCAAATTTTGCACAAGGTCCCAAATTTGATGAAAATCGATTCAGATTTAGATATAGCTCCCATATATATCTTTCGACCGATTTGAACTTATATGGCCTCAATAGCAAGAGTTTTGCCCTAACTTGCTTCAAATTTTGCTCAAGGAGTACGTTTAGGAATATCGGTAAGTGTGCAAAATTTGGTTAAAATCGATTCAGATTTAGATATAGCTCCCATATATATCTTTCGTCGGATTTGAACTTATATGGCCTCAATAGCAAGAGTTTTGCCCTGACTTGCTTCAAATTTTGCACAAGGAGTACGTTTAATAATATCGGTAAGTGTACCAAATTTGGTTGAAATCGGTTCAGATTATATATTGCTCCCATATATACGTACACCAGAGTTGGGAAAATATGGTAGACTGTTTCATATTTTTGACCCATTTTCTATGGGATTTGACTGGATAGTTTCCACAGAGAATATATTTAATATCATATTTAAGTGTGTCAAGTTTGATCTAATTTGGTTCAGATTTAGATAAAGCCTCCATATATTAGTTTTTCAGGTTTATACAAATATGGTCAAGATATCCACATTTTACACAAAATTCTGATTTCCCCATATCTTAGTCATATCCTACACACTGTAATGCCAGAATTTCCACAGAACGGTTGAGTTTTAAATAAGACTCCAAGTCGCCCGACTTGACCAAATAATATATCACAACCCCAAATCGCCACTGATGAGTAGCAAAAATTTTAAATATTACTCAAATTGTCCTATATCTCGAATACATATGTATCGCTTGATAAATCATATATGTTCTTTTGTACAATTCCATTAAAATTTCTTTCGCTTCATATTTCCCATAGTTTTTTACTAACATTGTGTTTCATTCTAGAGTTTTAGTGGAAATAAAATTGTCTCCATTAAAAGTATATGTATCTGGAAATGCAAACCTTTATATAGCTCCCAGCAAATTTGTAGTTAAGATGGTAACACAAATGTTGGTCTACATAGTGGTGAAGGGTATAATATAGTCGGCTCCGCCCGACTTTAGACTTTACATACTTGTTTTAATGCTTATTCTGTTTTTAACCTTTATGAAACAAAAAAAAAATTAATTTACCCAATAAAAATAAGAACAAGTATATACGGCCGTAAGTTCGGCCAGGCCGAATCTTATGTACCCTCCACCATGGATTGCGTAGAAACTTCTACGAAAGACTATCATCTACAATCGAGTTACTTGGGTTGTGGTATCTTAAAACTTCTTAGCATCGTTTTCTAAATTGTGTAATTGTAAATTACGAATCGATATGGACTTGTTGCACGGTACGTAGAGAGCCAGAATTGAAATATGGGGGTCGCTTATATGGGGGCTATATACAATTATGAACTTGATATGGACCAATTTTTGTGTGATTGGGGATCGATTTATCTGAGGGCCGTATATAACTACAGACCGATATGGACCTAGTTAGGCATGGTTGTTAACGACCATATACTAGCACAATGTACCAAATTTCAACTCACTCGGATGAAATTTGCTCCTCCAAGAGGCTCCAAAACCAAATCTCTGGATCGGTTTATATGGGGCTATGTATGATTATGGACTGATATGGACCACTTTTGGCATGGTTGTTAAATATCATATACTACCACCACGTACCAAATTTCAAGCAGATCGGATGAATTTTGCTTCTCCAAAAGGCACCGGAGGTCAAATCTGGTGTTCGCTTTATATGGGAGCAATACATAATTATGGACTGAAAGGAACCAATTCCTGCATGGTTGTTGGATACCATATACTAACATCACGTACCAAATTTCAACCGAATGGGAAGAATTTTGCTCTTCCAAGGGGCTCTGGAGGTCAAATCTGGGGATCGGTTTATATGGGGCCTCTATATAATTATGGACCGATATCGACCAATTTTTGCATGGGAGTTTGAGGACATATATTAACAGCACGTACCCAATTTCAACTGAATCAGATGAATTTTGGTCTTCCAATAGGCTCCGGAGGTCAAATCTGGTAATCGGTTTATATGGGGGCTATATATAATTATGGACCGATGTAGACCAATTTTTGCATGGTTGTTAATGACCATATACTAACACCATGTACCAAATTTCAGCCGGATCGGATGAAATTTGCTTCTCTTAAAGGCCTCGCAAGCCAAACCGGGGGATCGGTTTATATGGGAGCTATATATAATTATGAACCGATGTGGACCAATTTTTGCATGGTTGTTAAAAATAATATAATAACACCATGTATCAAATTTCAGCCGGATCGGATGAAATTTGCTTCTCTTAGAGGCTCCGCAAGCCAAATCGGGGGATCGGTTTATATGGGGGCTATATATAATTATGGACCGATGTGGACCAATTTTTGCATGGTTGTTAGAGACTATATACTAACACCATGTACCAAATTTCAGCCGGATTGGATGAAATTTGCTTCTCTTAGAGGCCTCGCAAGCCAAATTTGGGGGTCCGTTTATATGGGGGCTATACGTAAAAGTGGACCGATATGGCCCATTTGCAATACCATCCGACCTACATCAGTAACAACTACTTGTGCCAAGTTTCAAGTCGATAGCTTGTTTCGTTCGGAAGTTAGAGTGATTTCAACAGACGGACGGACATGCTCAGATCGACTCAGAATTTCACCACGACCCAGAATATATATACTTTATGGGGTCTTAGAGCAATATTTCGATGTGTTACAAACGGAATGACAAAGTTAATATACCCCCATCCTATGGTGGAGGGTATAAAAAAGTGAATTATAAATAATTGAATTCAAAGAATATCTTTGGGAGTACATCTTTTTTTTGGCTGTGTACAAAAAAATTATTTAATCTAAATTATAATCTAAAAATAAGTATACTTATATAAGCAATAACACAATAAACAAGTATATACAGCAGTAAGTTCGGCCGGACCGAATCTTAAATACCCACCACCATGAACCAAATATTAGGGTTTCCTTTGAAATTTCAGGAGGGATTGAAGACACTTCCCGAAGATAAATTTAAAAATTTCACCTATGAGTACTATATCAGATTCTGGATTTATAAGAACCATTTTTGTTTCAGTTTTAGAGGAATCATTAACATCTCTTGTAAGTGTCCAAGAAAATTATAAAATAACGTCTTGATTTGAAATCTTAAATTTGTAGAAGTAAAATCTGGAAATTTTACATTGAGTTTCAAGCAATTTTCATGATCAGTGTGCCTTCTACAGCCTCAAGAAGTGAAGTCCGTCTATATGGAGGCATTACCAAACGGACCGATAAAAACTTAATCCAATACACGTTTTGTGAGCCTAAAATACCAGAATATTTACAATTTCAAGCAAATCGGATAAAAACTACGGTTTCTAAAAACCCAAGGAGTTAAATCGGGAGATCGTTCTTATGGGGGCTATACTAAAATATGGACCGATATTCACCGTTTTCGGCACACCTCTTTATGGCCCAAAAATACCTCTAGATTTCCAATTTCAGGCAAATTGGATAAAAACTCCGGATTCAGAAGCCCAAGAAGTAAAATCGGTATATCGGTCTATATGGGGGCTATACCAAAATATGGACCGATACTCACATTTTTTGGCACGCGTATTTGTGGTCCTACAATACCTCTAGATTTCCAATTTCAGGTAAATTGAATAAAAGCTGCGGTTTCTATAAGCCCAAGAAGTAAAATCGGGAGATCGGTCTATATGGGGCTATACCAAAACATGAACCGATACTCACCATTTTTGGCACACCTCTTTATGGTCATAAAATCAAATTTTAGTCAAATTGGATAAAAACTACGATTTCTATAAGCCCAAGACCCCAAATCGGGAGGTCGGTTTATATGGGGACTATATCAAAACCTGGACCGATATAGCCCATCTTCGAACTTGACCTGCCTGCAGACAGACAAAAGACGAGTTTGTGCAAAATTTCAGCACGATTGCTTCATTATTGAAGACTGTAGCGTGATTAGAACAGACAGACAGACGGACATCGTTATATCGTCTTAGAATTTCTACCTGATCAAGAATATATATACTTTATATAGTAGGAAATCGATATTTCGATGTGTTACAAACGGAATGACAAACTTATTATACCCCCGTCACCATTCTATGGTGGTGGGTGTAAAAAGTGAATGCCTCTATTAAAAAAAATTATTTGAGTTTTTCGACCAAAATCAATTAAATTTTTAATTGTATAAATTTAAAAATTAATTTATAGTTTAATTATTAATTAATATTAATTTGTTTTATCAATTAAATTAAATTATTTCGAATTAATTCTAATTCTATTTCTAATTAATTGGTACTGTCATTTTCGTGATTGAAAAAGTTTCAATCAAAAAATAAATATTATCAATTAACTTCGTGATTGAATCAGAAAAAAAATTTTCAGTGTTGGTTCTAAAAAATTCCAAAGTGTCGATCATCTCAACGTAATGTATTAATAAGAGAGGTTAAGCCTACTAAGAGTAATGTTAGAATTCTCTCATAAGATAATGTTAAATTTGTAATGTCAATGTAATGTCAATGCGAATAACTCTTGTTATCAATGTTTCTTACCAAAGTCAGTCGTTTGAATAGCCTACAACTGTGATGTTGTCTAAGGACATATTAATCAAAACGGCGTTTCGTCGGGAATGGGTCAAAATACCGCAGAGTCAATTTGGTGCAGCGTGTGATGGCTTTGTCGGTCGCTTGAAGGCCATCATTCGTGCCAAAGGTAGGCGATTCGAACAAATCTGAACTGATTCTCAAATTTGATGTTATTTCCAATATTTTTTGTTATGAACAATCAAATTCGCTTTACCATGCAAACACAGAAAAAAAGTAAACTATATTATGGGAAATATGAACTATCTCGTGCGAAAATTGAACTAAATTGTATTCCATATTTTGAGATTCATTAAACTAACGAAAATTTTCCGATATTTTTGGATTTTTAATTACCATTTACGAAATTCATCTACCTAGAAAAGAAAAAATGAACTAAAAATAAAGAAAAAATCTCAAGTGCCAGATCGTTCCCATTTTAACCACGCTGTAGTTCATTCATACTATTTTTGAGAAGTGTACGAAAAAATTCTTCTGTTTTAGTTAGAATTGAACTAATTTGTAAGCGATTAAAACTTTAGTTCATAAAATTTTTGAGACTTACTTGGAATAAAGAAAAATTCTTACAAAATTTTAAAAATGAACGGCAACAAAATAAAATTTTTGCAATAAATATTAGTTCATTTAAGCATCAGTTTTACAACAGACTTTTTTCTGTGAATGTTAATTTTAGTTAATTTAAAAAACAGAAATAATGACAAATGTCATGGTTTTTCTATCGTTACACTCAAAAAAAAAAAAAAACAGTGAACCCTATAAGACACTAAAGCCAATTTTAGTTGTTGGAATTATTATTACGAAAGTTTTCTTGATTTTAATAATTTTTTGCGTACGTTAGTTAAATGAACTAAACACGGGTAAACAATTGTAAAGATTTAAAGGGTGGTTAAAATTTCAAAGGCCGATGTTGATTTTGAATAAAACACAAACTATTTAGGAAATTATTGTAATTTTATTTTATTATGATATATTGGTATTACTCAATTATGTATGGAACAAAATATCGGCCAAATGGGCGCCGCGACCTCGGTGGCACACCTTCATCCGATGGTCCAAATTTTCGATGACGCTGAGGCATAATGGAGGTTCTATGCCGTTAATGTGCCGAATTATCTCATCCTTTAGCTCTTGAATTGTTGCTGGCTTATCGACGTACACCATTTCTTTCAAATAACCCCAAAGAAAAAAGTCCAACGGTGTAAAATCACATGATATTGGCGGCCAATTGACATCGCCATTATGTGAGATAACACGGCTATTGAATTTGTTGCGCAAAAGAGCCATTGTATCGTTAGCTGTGTGGCAAGTGGCACCGTTCTGCTGAAACCACATATCGTCCACATCCATATCATCCAATTCGGGCCATAAAAAGTCAGTTATCATCTCACGATAGCGAACACCACTCACAGTAACTGCCTGACCGGCCTCATTTTGGAAAAATACGGCCCGATGTTGCCGCCAGCCCATAAACCGCACCAAACAGTCACTCTTTGTGGGTGCATTGGTTTTTCGACAATCACTCTTGGATTCTCATTCGCCCAAATGCGGCAATTCTGTTTATTGACGAATCCACTGAGATGAAAATGTGCATCATAACTGAAGATGATTTTCTTCGAAAATTGATCATCCACTGTTGCCATTTCTTGGAACCATTTAACACGTTGTTGAATTGTGTATCTCTCCATGGTTCAAATTGAATAAGTCTGAAATAGAGAAATGTCAAATAAAATTCGGAAAAAAACTTGGCGTTTAGGTGTGGGTTCACATTCAACATCGGCCCTTGAAATTTAACCACCCTTTACTTAATTCGTATTTTCCACAAAATAGATCAGAATTTTTTAAAATTTCTAAAATTTACCACAAATGCATCCATCGTGAACTTCGTATGGAGCTAGAGAAATTTTTACAATTTTCAACTCAATGTTTTCCTTCAACCTACGAATTTGTTTTGACACGTGAACAAAATGAATTACGTCTAAAAAAATACTTGTATTTGTCGAAAAATATTTACTTATGTTTGTGATATCGTGGTTTTTTATAAAGCTTAGTTAAAATTTTTAAAATTAGCCTTCTATTAGTATTAATTTAAAAATAGTAATAAAACAATCAAAACTTAATAATAATTTTTTTTTTTTGAATACACAAAAAAAAATTAAAACATTTTTCCAATTAAAGTCTTAATTGAGTTTTAAAAAATATTAATTGATTCAACAAATTTTTAATTGAAATGAAAATCAATCACAAAAATTAATAGTATTAATTAATTTTTTAATTGAATCAATAAATTTTTTTATTTACTTTCAATTAATTTTTAATATTATCTATGTTTGAATACTTTTCAATTAAAAATTAATTGGATCAATTAATTTCCTGATTGAAGATAAAAAATATTTTTTTGTATGTATAATAATTTCAATTAATTTTTAAAAATGTCTATAAATAAATTCCATATAAAATAATATATTTATTTTAGGTAATAAAAAATAGTTAATTTTTATTACAATTTTGCAAATGTGAGGGACTTTTGTTTCATTAAATGAACTAAAAAAGTTGCGAAAAGGGTTTTAAAAAAATTTTACTAAATTCACACAAAATAGTTTTTATTTTTCTAAAATAGGTAAAACGAACAAATCTTGAAATTATATACATACGTTTCTAAAACGAGTTTCACTACTTAAAAAAGTTGCGGAAAGGGTTTTAAAAAAAATTTACTAAATTCACACAAAATTGTTTTTATTTTTCTAAAATTATATACATAAGTTTTTAAAACGAGAAAATCTTTCTTCAGCTCAATTAAGCGCTGAAGCATTTAATAACTTTTAATTTCAATTTGTTCTTTCAAAATATGAAATTTTCTTAAACAACAGAGAAAAATAGTTTCTTCTTAATAAATTTTCTTCAATTTAATAAAAATTATTATTGGTATCATGTTATAATTAGTAAAATCTTTTATTTAAAAATTTCTAAAATAAACCTACAGTATCTTTCATGGTGGATTATTTTTTTTTTGGTGTACATGTAATTCATTTTTGGATTAAAAATTCTAAAACTTTTTTTCTTTTGTTTTTCAGGAAGTGATTCCCCCCTAAGTGGTGCCGCTGCACTTTTACAACAACCAAAGACTCCTGGTGCTTTAGATGAAGCTAGCTCTGATGACGTTCTACCAAATGAAATTTCAGCACCTTATGAAGTACCCCAGTTTCCCATTGAGCAGATTGAAAAGAAACTACAAATACAAAGACAGCTGAATGTACGGTAAGTTTAAATGCTGCATTTTTTTTCTTCTCTAAATCGCATTGCTTTGGGATTTTATTTTGCAATTGATAAGAGATTATTTTATTAGGACAAAGATTAAATTTCATTGAATTTTATATTCAATGAGAGTGATTGGTTGGATCAGTGTTGAAATATATAAGTGTAAGAGTGAACGGGGAAAATTTATTTTAAATTTATTAAAAATATAACAACGTGCTTCAAGTGATGATAAAAACAATTAAATATGATAGACTAGGTGAACTTCTTATGCAGTTTAATAAAAATGCAATGCAATATAAAAATCTTTTGAAATATTTTGGAAAAAGTAATATATAATTACTTAACTTAAATAAACCTCACTATATAAAGGGTCAAAGTTCATAAAATTTTCGCTATGGATTTAAATTATTAAAAATGTATACATATTAGTTTTAAATCGAAGACTGTAAACTCGTCTCTAGATACTCGAAACGACCTGGATCGATCGATTCTATTGAGCAATTTCGCAGGATACGAAGATAAATTCGATAGTAAAATTCGTGGTTTATGTCTAGGCTAAACAAAAGTTCAAATTTGTGGGACGAATTTAACTAGCCAAATGTTTCCCAAAAAATCCAAGTTTTTCTTAAAATGAAGCATTTTAGTGCTGTAAATTCGGCCAAATGCCCTAATTATTTTATATGTAGGCAAAAATAAAAAATAAATTAAAATTTGTTACCTAGAATCAAGTACGCAAAACATTTCAATTTGGTTCGGCATCAATACCAAAATCATTATTGTAAAGACAAAATCTTTACAACTGGGCATGGTTTCTTTGAGTGTGTTTAGCGCCGTGTCCACCAATTTTCCTTTTGTTTATGTGCATGCTACTCAATTTAATTTATAAATGTAATAAATTTAATTTCAATACATATAAAAAAATATATATATTTTCATATCTTCTTACACCACATGCTCAGCAATAAATACAAAAGTGTCAGTTTTTATGAAAGTCGTTATTTTTTTGTAATAGACATTTCAATGTCCAACATTGTAAAAGGCATTTCCTTTCGAAAACTAATAAATAAAAACCAATAGGAAAAGAACCTTGGATGTATTTTTTAGACAGGTAATTTTTCATAAATGGTTGAGGCTTAATATTGAATTGAACATTTCGGTAATATCATCCATCCCTATAAATACGTAGTGTTTTCTTTTTATTTTCACCAAGAGTGCTGTTAGATGTCATGTTTAGATGATGTGAATTTTGCATGACCACCTTTTTGTGGGCTATCGTGGGAATGGCTATAATCTAAAGAAAGCAAAAATTGGTGGCAGGAATTAGTATTGAGAATGTGTGTGGGGGAGCGGGCTATATTGGCCGCACTGCACTGTCGAGATGGTCAGCCCAGTAAGGGTAAAGTGTCAGTCTGTATGGCAAATACCTTTTTTTTTAATACAATTAGTTATTCCCGCTCAGTAGAAATTTGACTAGCGGACCGGTTGTTGTGGTCACGCTTGACCACATTTTCAATTTACATTTGTTCTTGCCGATAATAAACGCAATTTTTACCTTGTGTTCTTATGTTTTGTTCTAAACGAAACGACTTAGTTTTTTTTTTTTTGTAACAAAATATGAATGAAAATCAAATAGTGACTACAACATTAAAATATTGATTATCTAGCTGCATAAGTAAATTGCTTCCAAGTTCTGTGATTTCATACCTGTCGCTTTGCCGCTTGTTCGCATTTTTTGTTCTTTTCAAATCTAATTTGCAAGGAAATCCCCCTTTAGAAATTCATGGCTAATGTCATAGTTGTACCGTGATATGGATTGTGCGTAAATTAGTAACCACCCATAATACATCAAAGCCAATTGGGTTTTTTTCCAAGAATAATTTTAAAAATAGTCGTAATTCAGTGATTGTTGAAAAGTCTTAAAAAACGGTAATAATTTCAATGGAATAATATTCGTCGTGTTTTGAGTTAAAATCAATTTATAATATAAACAAGTGAATTGTTTTCATAAAATAATATATTTCTTAATATTATTGTGCTATGGAACATAACTTTGTGATTTATGGGATAGGATTTAAATTAGAAATAGAAACATAGAGAATCTAATATTGAACTATTTGATTTTTTCGTAATCTTCGACTACACTACAAAAAATTTACTTGCATAAGGATTTTGGTATTGATTCTGACATTGATTTTAGGACTCAAAATTTACGTTTATTAAAAACAATTTTTTTTAAATAAAAAAATTTTAATGAAAGGAAAGGTCACATAATCTTGACTGTAAATTGTTTTTTATTAAATTTGGAATTTTTGGAAAACCGACTACTCGACTTTTTATGGTGACCACAATCGACTAATCGAACTTTATGCTGAAAATTCAGAAAAACGACCAAAATTGCGGCATCGTTTTTTTTATACCCACCACCATAGAATGGTGACGGGGGTATAATAAGTTTGTCATTCCGTTTGTAACACATCGAAATATCGATTTCCGACTATATAAAGTATATATATTCTTGATCAGGGAGAAATTCTAAGACGATATAACGATGTCCGTCTGTCTGTCTGTTGTAATCACGCTACAATCTTCAATAATGAAGCAATCGTGCTGAAATTTTGCACAAACTCGTCTTTTGTCTGCAGGCAGGTGAAGTTCTAAGATGGCTATATCGGTCCAGGTTTTGATATAGTCCCCATATAAACCGACCTCCCGATTTGGGTTTTGGGCTTATAGAAATCGTAGTTTTTGAAATCTAGAGGTATTTTATGACCACAAATACGTGTGCCAAAAATTGTGAGTATCGGTCCATGTTTTGGTATGGTCCCTATATAGATCGATCTCCCGATTTTACTTCTTGGGCTTATAGAAACCGCAGTTTTTATTCAATTTACCTGAAATTGGAAATCTAGAGGTATTGTAGGACCACAAATACGTGTGTCAAAAATTGTGAGTATCGGTCCATATTTTGGTATAGCCCCCATATAGACCGATTTCCCGATTTTACTTCTTGGGCTTCTAGAATTCGAAGTTTTTATCCTATTTGCCTGAAATTGGAAATCTAGAGGTATTTTAGGACCATAAAGAGGTGTGCCGAAAACGGTGAGTATCGGTCCATATTTTAATATAGCCCCCATAAGAACGATCTCCCGATTTAACTCCTTGGGTTTGTAGAAACCGTAGTTTTTATCTGATTTGCCTGAAATTGTAAATATTCTGGTATTTTAGGCTCACAAAAATGTGTATCGGATTAAGTTTTTATCGGTCCATTTGGTAATGCCTCCACTCACTTCTTGAGGGTGTAGAAGGCGCACTGATCATGAAAATTGCCTGAAACTCCATGTAAAATTTCCAGATTTTACTTCTACAGATTTAAGATTTCAAATCAAGACGTTATTTTATAATTTTCTTGCACACTTACAAGAGATGTTAATGATTCCTCTAAAACTCAAACAAAAATGGTTCTTATAAATCCAGAATCTGATATAGTCCTCGTAGGTGAAATCTTTAAATTTATCTTCGGGAAGTGTCCTCAAGTCCTCAAGCCCTCCTGAAATTTCAAGGGAAACCCTAATATTTGGTTCATGGTGGTGGGTATTTAAGATTCGGCCCGGCCGAACATACTGCTGTATATACTTGTTTTTTTTTTAGGATAATATTTTTTTCCATTTCATATAAAAAAATCGATAAGAATATTATCCTAAAACAAGTATATAAGGCCGTAAGTTCAGGCCAGGCCGAATCTTATGTACCCCCCACCATGGATTGCATAGAAACTTGTACTAAAGACAGTCATCCACAATCGAATTACTTGGGTTGCGGTAACACTTGCTGATGACAAGGTATCTTCTTAAAACCGTCTTCTCAATTGTAAGTTAGTCCATACGGAGTATATATTAAACAAAAAAAAAAGGCCGATTAAATACGTTTATAATTCAGTTTGACAAAATTTTCTATAGAAATAAAATTTTGACAAAATTTTCTATAGAAATAAAATTTTCACAAAATTTTCTATAGCAATAAAATTTTGACAAAATTTTCTATAGTAAAAAAATTTTATTAGAAATAACATTTTGATAACATTTTCTATAGAAATGAAATCTTGACAAAATTTTCTATAGTAATGCAATTTTGACTAAATTTTCTATAGAAAGAAAATTTTGACAAAATTTTTTATAGGAATAAAATTTTGACAAAATTTTCTATAGCAATAAAATTTGGACAAAATTTTCTATAGTAATAAAATTTTGGTAAATTATTTTTGGGGATCAGCTATATATATCTATAGACCGATATGGACCAATTTTGGCATGGTTGTTAGCGGCCATATATTAGCGCAATGTACCAAATTTCACCACGTACCAAATTTCGTACCAAATACATATAATTATGGTTGTTGGATACCATATACTTACACCACGTACCAAATTTCAACCGAATCGGATGAATTTTGCTCACTCATGAGGCTCCGGAGGTCAAATATGGGGATCGGTTTATATGGGGGCTATATACAATTATGGACCGATGTGCACCAATTTTTGCATGGTTGTTAAGACCATATACTTACACCATGTACCAACTTTCAGCTGGATCGGATGAAATTAGCTTCTCTTAGAGCCTCCGCAAACCAAATCGCGGGATCGGTTTATATGGGGGCGATATATAATTATGGACCGATGTGGACCAATTTTTGCATAGTTATTAGATACCATATACTTACACCATGTACCAAATTTCAGCGGTATCGGATGAAATTTGATTCTCTTAGAGGCTCCGCAAGCCAAATCTGGGGATCGGTTTATATGGGGGCTATATATAATTAAGGACCGATGTGGACCAATTTTTGCATGGTTATTAGAGACCATATAATAACACCATGTACCAAATTTAAGCCGGATCGGATGAAATTTGCTTCTCTTAGAGGCTCCGCAAGCCAAATATGAGCGTCGGTTTATATGGGCGCTATACGTAACAGTGGTCCGATATGGGTCATTTGCAATACCATCCGACCTACATCAATAATAACTACTTGTGCCAAGTTTCAAGTCGATAGCTTGCTTCGTTCGGAAGTTAGCGTGATTTAAAAAGGCGGACGGACGGACGAACATGCTTAGATCGACTCAGAATTTCACCACGACCCAGAATATATATACTTTATGGGGTCTTAGAGCAATATTTCGATGTGTTGGGCCTAAAAGGCCCCCCCCCCCCCTCAGCAGTGTTCATCACTGATTTGGACAATATAACCCCTAAATACAGAAATAATGAAAGTGGTTCACCTTCATATTGATCTACCACCAAATTTTATTACTTAAGTATTTAAAAGCAAATTTTCGTTCTTAAATATATGGTGACCGAACTACCATTTTCATTTTTCGAGCAATATATTAATTTTTAATATAACATATTACTGAGTTTGTACAGCAGAGCCTATTTCATATTTTTTTTGTTTTCATAAAAACTTGTACATAATTTATTTGGGATTTTTGTGAGGAATTTTAATTTAAATTGGGAATTTTTGGGGACAAAAGCACTAATTTGGGGGTAAGAGCCACTTTATTGGGGATTTTTGTGAAAAATTTTAACCCTCGGACAGACACATGAGTCTGGCCAGACCTTTTTCGATTCTAATTGTAATTAAAGTATATTTATAATATAGCTAAAGACTTGAAACTTCAGGTACCCTCCTAAAATTATATTACCTATCGATGCGTGAAAAAATCAGGACGGAAAATACGACAGTAATAATATCAACAAAATAGCATATTTTCCATATAAATACATTAAAATACATAGTGGGTCTGGCCAGGCCTCATGTGTTACGAATATGACTATCGAAATATGTGTATGACGGAGGGTTAATAAAATTGGAATTTTTTTGGGGACGAAAGCTCCCTAATTTGGGGACAAGAGAAAAATACTGGCAACATTGGCATAATGTTGATATCATTCGTCAACTCTCTCGGTTTTTATTTCTATTTCGTTTTCTTTACTCTCTCTCGCTCTCTGAATAAGATATCGCAACATCTCTATGTTTACTTGGAATTTCAAAATTAACGTCCCAAACACAATATATTCTAACATATTAGCATATGTGTCCCAAACATGTTATGCAAATTTAGGAGCATTATATTTTTACATTCAAAAAAATATACTGTTTTAAAAATTCAACAACACTATTTGTTACACCGGAAAACATACAATGATGTATGGATTTATAATCGGGAGTGTACTATTTAACTATTAATGGCTACAAGGATCCAGGTTCGACTCCCGTATTTTTTTTTTTCTTAATTTGAGAAATTTGCAATTTCTCATTTTTACATTTAATTTATAAACTAATTTATTTATACATCTAAAATTATTTCCGATACTATAATTCGAACTTGGATTTTCCGCTCAATACATTAACAGCCAATTATTCACGAAATCGTTAATTGTCTGTACATGAAACCGTGAACATTCCGTTTGATCTTCGGTTAACGCTTGTGTTTCATTTCCTTACCATCCGTTCATGATTCGGTGACGTAATTTTTTTCTATTAACACAGAAAAAATTTCACGAAAATTAATCTTAATTGAGTTTTAAAAAACATTCAATTAAAAATTTAATTGATTCAATAAATTAATTAATTGAAACAAAAATTAACCACAAAAAAATTAAAGTATCAATTAATTTTTTTAATTGGATCAATTAATTTTTGAATTGATATTATTCTGTGATTGAAGACATTTCAATTAAAAAATTAATTGGATTTTTGTATGAGTGAACCAATTTATTTAATATTTTCGGAGACGGTTATCATGAAAATGCTGCTCCAACACTTTAGATGTCTGTAGGGAAAAATGATCGTATATTTTAAAGATCAATACGTGCGACAAGTGAACTGAGTGTTATACCCTATTTTGAGATTTCCATAATGTAAATTTAGAGAAATATTTTCATAATGACAATTTAGTGAAATTTTTTGATTATTAACTATCAATTACAAAATTCTTTTCCATCTTATAAAAGCAAAAGCTTAAGGTGAAGAAAAAATCATTGGTGCCAAACCATTACCATATTATCCCCGATGTAATTCATTCTTAAGAAAATTTCATTGGACCAGGCAAAATTTCTTAAAAAAATTAAAAAAAAAAAACTAAAACAAGCAAGTGTTTTCCAATAAACATAAATTAATTTGAGTGTGTAGTTCATATGGTGCCATTAGGAAACCTATTTATACCCTTCACCACTACTGTGGTACAGGGTATAATAAGTTTGTGCATTTGTATGTAACGCCAAGAAGGAGTAATCATAGACCAACCTTTTAGTATACGGATCGGCTTAGAATTAAATTCTGAGTCGATTTAGCGATGTCCGTCTGTCTGTCCGTCTGTCTGTCTGTCTGTTGATGTATTTTTGTGTGCAAAGTACAGCTCGCAGTTTAAGTCCGATTGTCCTAAAATTTGGTATAGGGTCCTGTTTCGGCTCAAAGACGATACCTATTGATTTTGGAAAAAATCGGTTCAGATTTAGATATAGCTGCCATATATATTTTTCACCGATCTGGTCATAATTGGCGTGTATATCAACCGATCTTCCTCAAATTCCGTACATCCGAATATTTTATGAGTCTCGAAAAACGTGCAAAATATCAGCAAAATCGGTTCAGATTTAGATATAGCTCCAATATATAGCTTTCGCCCGATTTACACTCATATGACCACAGAGGCCAATTTTTAACTCCGATTTTGTTGAAATTTTGCACAGGGAGTAGAATTAGCATTGTTACTATGCGTGCCAAATTTGGTTGAAATCGGTTCAGATTTAGATATATCTCCCATATATAGCTTTCGCCCGATTTACACTCATATGTCCACAGAGGCCAATTTTTAACTCCGATTTAGTTGAAATTTTGCAAAGGGAGGAGAATAAGCATTGTTGCTATGCGTGCCAAATTTGGTTGAAATCGGTTCAGATTTAGATATAGCTCCCATATATATGTTTTTCTGATTTCGACAAAAATGGTCAAAATACCAACATTTTCCTTGTAAAATCGCCACTGCTTAGTCGAAAGGTTGTAAAAATGACTCTAATTTTCCTAAACTTCTAATACATATATATCGAGCGATAAATCATAAATAAGTTTCCTTAAAATTGCTTCAGATTTAAACGTTTCCCATATTTTTTTTACTAACATTGTGTTCCACCCTAGTGCATTAGCCGACTTAAATTTTGAGTCTATAGATTTTGTAGAATTCTATCAAATTCTTCCAGATCGAGTGATATTTAAATTTATGTATTTGGGACAAACCTTTATATATAGCCCCCAACACATTTGACGGATGGGATATGGTATCGAAAATTTAGATCTACAAAGTGGTGCAGGGTATAATATAGTCGGCCCCGCCCGACTTTAGACTTTCCTTACTGGTTTCTTAATATCTTGATGAATAGAATCTTTCACTGTTCTAAAACCTATATAACTGAAGAGCCTTAGTTGAAAGTTTC
Organism: Haematobia irritans; assembly: GCF_050003625.1. Lineage (NCBI taxonomy): Eukaryota > Metazoa > Arthropoda > Insecta > Diptera > Muscidae > Haematobia > Haematobia irritans. The sequence continues at coordinate 199,143,649 of NC_134399.1, read as the reverse complement.
AAAGGATCAAATCAAGAGCCCTAAAAATGATTAATTTATATAACAGGTTGGCTGATAAGTACCCGGTCTAACAAAGAAAAACACATTTTTTTGTCAAAATTCGTTTTTATTATTCAACATAGTTCCCTTCAAGAGCGATACAACGATTACACGATTACGATTTTGATACCATTTTGGTAGTACTCCTTCAGTTTTGCCTCAAAATAGGCCTCAGTTTCGGCGATCACCTCTTCATTGCAGCCAATTTTTTCCCTGCGAGCATCCTTTTGAGGTCTGAGAACAAGAAAAAGTCGCTGGGCGCCAGATCTGGAGAATACGATGGGTGGGGAAGCTATTCGAAGCCCAATTCATGCCATCGTTCTCAATGACTTGTGTCACGGTGCGTTGTCTTGGCGGAACAACACTTTTTTCTTCTTCATATGGGGCCGTTTTGCCGCGATTTCGACCTTCAAACGCTCCAATAACACCATATAATAGTCACTGTTGAGGGTTTTTCCCTTCTCAAGATAATCGATAAACATTATTCCATGCACATCCCAAAAAACAGAGACCATTACTTTGCCAGCGGACTTTTGAGTCTTTCCACGCTTCGGAGACGATTCACCGGTCGCTGTCCACTCAGCCGACTGTCGATTGGACTCAGGAGTGTAGTGATGGAGCCATGTTTCATCCATTGTCACATATCGACGGAAAAACTCGGGTGTATTACGAGTTAACAGCTGCAAACACCGCTCAGAATCATCAACACGTTGTTGTTTTTGGTCAAATATGAGCTCGCGCGGCATCCATTTTGCACAGAGCTTCCGAATATCCAAATATTGATTAATGATATGACCAACACGTTCCTTTGATATCTTTAAGGCCTCTTCTATCTCGATCAACTTCATTTTACGGTCATTCAAAATCATTTTGTGGATTTTTTTGATGTTTTCGTCGGTAACCACCTCTTTCGGGTATCCACTGCGTTCACCGTCCTCCGTGCTCATTTCACCACGTTTGAATTTTGCATACCAATCAATTATTGTTGATTTCCCTGGGGCAGAGTCCGGAAACTCATTATCAAGCCAAGTTTTTGCTTCCACCGTATTTTTCCCCTTCAGAAAACAGTATTTTATCAAAACACGAAATTCCTTTTTTCACAATAACAAAAGTTGTTTCACAAAAGACGATCTATCTCACAAACTAATTGACTTACAGACGTCAAATTTTGACACGAATCATTTGAAGGTTGGTACTATATAAAAATAATATGCATTTAATACTAGCGACGCCATCTATGTGTCAGACCGGGTACTTATCAGCCAACCTGTTAGGAAACGACACCTTCCAAATATGTACAAAATTTAGGAGACAGTGTATGTCCACTTTGAGAGGTTTCACTGTATGGACATTGAAAATAAAACTATTTCTAGTAGCCCATTGATATTTCATCCTTATGCAATTCTCTTTCCACCTGAGTCTCGATTAGTATTGCGGAAGGGGTTGTGTAATAACAAAGGTGCTGAACTTCACTCTCTAATAAATTAAATAGAAAGTTGCTAAACAAATGTTATAAAATTACAAAAGAATTTCTATAATATTCTCAATTAATACTTTCCCTTTCCAAATGGGTAATTGTTAGACATCCCACGTACTACAACCCCTTTACAACAAAATTGAATTGAAAATTGCGTGCCATTAATGGAGGGAATATTTGACAAATGTAAATTGAAAGTACAATTATTAGATTAGGCTCTCTTTGTTCAAGTGTATTTAAAATTAAATAAAGTATAAACGCTAGTTATAGATAAAATACTTTGACGTATCTAGTTGATGATTATAATAATTTAATGTGAATTTATGTCATTACTTATTTGGCATTCTAATAGCAAGGATCAAATCTAAAATGTCCTTCAGAGATGATTGTTATAAATTTCGAAGGAAGAACTATGAAAACAGGTAACAAAATAAAGAAAAACAAAACACATTTTTTTTTAAGTAGAGATGGCTTGTTGTAATTTAGAAAAGTGTATAAAATTTGAGTCTTAGAATTTTATTAATATTAATACTTTTATTAGATAATTAAGTATGTAAATTATACTAAATTTCAGACAGACGAAGTTTTATTTTGTGTTAAATTTTTTCTCTAAGGCTAAAGTAAATCCTATTTTGTGGCAATAACTATAGTCTGTTCTATTAAAATACAGTTTTGTGTTAAAAATTTCCTTTAAGGCTAAATAAAAACAAATTTGTGACAATAGCCTTAGTCTGTTATATAAAAATAAAAATACAGTGAAACCTTCAAAAAAACCATGTGAAACCTTCCAAACATGGACACTCTGAAAAGTGGACAACTTTCGTGAGACGTTTGTAATATTACCACATTTAATTTTAAAACATCAAATTTACCTCTCTTAAATGGACACCTTGCAAATGGGGACAAAATTTAGGCGGCCGTGGGTGTCCATATCCGAGAGGTTTCACTGTAAATAAAAATTTTTAAAATTTGATAGAATTTCATTCCGAAGATAGGAAATTAATTTTGGGTACTAGATGAAAAAAAAAAATAAAATAAGATATTAAAAACATATATGTGGCAATAAAAATATATATAAAAAAAATAATAAATGTAAAATAATTATTTATTTGACCGAACTTCCTTAAGGATTACAAAATTCAGGCGACCGTGGGTGTCCATATCTAAGAGGTTTCACTGTAAATAAAAATTTGTAAAATTTGATCGAATTTCGTTACGATGATAGGAAATTAATTTTGAATGCTAGATGACAAAAAATAAAATAAGATCTTAAAAACATATATGTGGCAATAGCCAAATACTTTTATATAAAAATAAATAAAAAAAATGTAAAATAATTCTTTATTTGACCGAATTTCCTTAAGGATATAAGAAATTATTTTTGTGAACAAAAGGAAAAAAAATAAATAAAAAATAATTTGTAAAACTAAAATGTAAAATATTTCTTTATTTGACCGAATTTCGTTACGGCTATAAGGAATTATTTTTCCGTGCAAGAGAAAAAAATAAATAAAATAATTTGTAAAAATAAATTTAATTTTTTTTCTATTTATATTTGTATAGAAATTTTTAGATTTTGTAATATACCAAAATTTTTTTTTATAATTCTGAATTATATTTTTTTTATATTGAATTTTATAAAAAAAAAACCTAATTTGAATTTTCCATTCTGTTTTCTCCAGTGCCATGACCGATAAACATTCTATACAAGGTGACACCGCCGATGAAGCCATCAATATTTTCGATCATGATATGATACCAAATTTTCAACGTGTCTCCATTTCTGGTGAGGATACTAGCGGTGTGCCATTAGAAGATTTAGAAAGAGCATCGACACTTTTAATCCAGGCCTTGGAAATGCGTTCACGTTATATGTCCATTTCGGAACAATCATTTCCCACAACCACTTTGCGTTTCCTGAAGACCGTGCACGAAAGTGATCGTTTCAATAAAATTCAATATGAAGATCGTAAATCTATTGCCGGTAAGTGAGATAATTTTCTAGTGCCTGCTTTCGATATTTCTTTGTTCAATGTTTTTTTTTTAATATAAAAATATCTATATCTTTTATTTAATATAAGGTTTTTATATGTATGCTTAATATATAAATTTATATATATATTTTTTTATCGCTAAATGTATATAATTATATATGTATTTTTTTTAATATGTATTTATTGGATTTTATTTATATATATTTTTTTCGTTTATATATTTTTATCATCACTCGGTTTTTTATGGTTTGTACAGCAGATTGTTAGTAATCTATTGAAGAAGGAGTATTGGAAACATATATATGTATAACGAGCATGTATTAGTTGTTTTTTTTTCTTTATTATTTAATATTTTTTATAATTATAATATAATTATAATTTTAATATAAATATATAAAATATAATTTATCTGTTTGTGAACACCCTAGCAAAAAAGGTGGAAGTTGTTCCACAAACATTTCTTTTTAAGAGCATTCTCCTTCAAGGTTTTCAACTTCCGATGAAGTTCGCTACGGTTTAAAGCAAAAATTAAATTACATTTTGTACAATTAAATGTTGCTAAAAACAAAAAAAAAAAAACAATAATGAAAAAGAACTAAAAATCACTGTGGTATCACAATGGAGTGAAAAGTCTAAGTCAGCCTGAAATATCGGGCTGTCACTAAACTAACCTATTTTAGTCGGCCCCGCCGTACTTTAGATTTTCCTTGTTTTTTTTATACCCTCCACCATAGGATGGGGGGTATATTAACTTTGTCATTCCGTTTGTAACACATCGAAATATTGCTCTAAGACCCCAGTCGATTTGAGCATGTTGAAATCACGCTAACTTCCGAACGAAACAAGCTATCGACTTGAAACTTGGCATAAGTAGTTGTTATTGATGTAGGTCGGATGGTATTGCAAATGGGCCATATCGGACCACTTTTACGTATAGCCCCCATATAAACCGACCCCCAGATTTGGTTTGCAGAGCCTCTTGGAGGAGCAAAATTCATCCGATCCAGTTGAAATTTGGTATGTGGTGTTAGTATATGGTCTATAACAACCATGCAGAAATTGGTCCATATCGGTACATAATTATATATAGCCCCCATATCAACCGATCCCCAGATTTGACCTCCGGAGCCTCTCAGAGGAGCAAAATTCATCCGATCCAGTTGAAATTTGGTACGTGGTGTCAGTATATGGTCTTTAACAACCAAGCAAAAATTGGTCCATATAGGTCCATAATTATATATACCCCCCATAAAAACCGATCCCCAGATTTGACATCCGGAGCCTCTTAGAGGAGCAAAAATCATCCGATCCAGTTGAAATTTGGTACGTGGTGTCAGTATATGGTCTTTAACAACCAAGCAAAAATTGGTCCATATAGGTCCATAATTATATATAGCCCGCAGATGGTCTTTAACAACCAAGCAAAAATTGGTCCATATAGGTCCATAATTATATATACCCCCCATAAAAACCGATCCCCAGATTTGACCTCCGGAGCCTCTTAGAGGAGCAAAAATCATCCGATCCAGTTGAAATTTGGTACGTGGTGTCAGTATATGGTCTTTAACAACCAAGCAAAAATTGGTCCATATAGGTCCATAATTATATATAGCCCGCATATAAAACGATCCCCAGATTTGACCTCCGGAACCTCTTGTAGGAGCTAAATTTATCCGATTCGGTTGAAATTTGGTATGTGGTGTCAGTATATGGTCTTTAACAACCAAGCAAAAATTGGTCCATATAGGTCCATAATTATATATACCCCCCATAAAAACCGATCCCCAGATTTGACCTCCGGAGCCTCTTAGAGGAGCAAAAATCATCCGATCCAGTTGAAATTTGGTACGTGGTGTCAGTATATGGTCTTTAACAACCAAGCAAAAATTGGTCCATATAGGTCCATAATTATATATAGCCCGCATATAAAACGATCCCCAGATTTGACCTCCGGAACCTCTTGTAGGAGCTAAATTTATCCGATTCGGTTGAAATTTGGTACATTGCGCTAGTATATGGCCGCTAACAGCCATGCAAAAGTTGGTCCATATCGGTCTATAGTTATATATAGCCAATCGCCAATCACACAAAAATTGGTCCATATCGCCAAAACTAATCTACCAAAATTTTGTTTCTATAGAAAATTTTGTCAAAATTTTATTTCTGTAGAAGATTTTGTTAAACTTTTATTTCTGTAGAAGATTTTGTTAAAATTTTATTTCTATAGAAAATTTTGTCAAAATTTTATTTCTATAGAGAATTTTGTCAAAATTTTATTTCTATAGAAAATTTAGTCAACATTTTATTTCTATAGAAAATTTAGTCAACATTTTATTTCTATAGAAAATTATGTCAACATTTTATTTCTATAGAAAATTTTGCCAAACTGAATTATATACGTATTTAATCGGCCTTTTTTTTTTTTGTTTAATATATCCCCGGTATGGACTAACTTACTTAAGGATTTTTTAAGATACATTGCCATTGGCAAGTGTTACCGCAACCCAAGTAATTCGATTGTGGATGACAGTCTTTAGTAGAAGTTTCTACGCAATCCATGGTGGAGGGTACATAAGATACTTGTTTTTTTTTTTTTTTAATTTTGTTATCGGAAGTAACATCAAATCTTGAGAATCAGTTTAAATTTCTTCCAATTGGACACCTTCGACACGCACTATTGCCTTCAAACGGTCGAAAAAGTCATCGCACGATGCACAAAAGTAGCTCTCGATATTTTGGTCTATTCCCGGCAAAGCGCCATCTTGGAAACTTTGGTATTTTTTAGAGCCAACCTTACTCTCCAAAATGTTTGAAAGGCGCTAATGTCTAACGGATCGAGTTCCTAAGGTTTCGGCGGCCACTGTGCAGTAGAAATGAAGTGAGGAATCTCCTTTTAAAGCCATTCTTGCTTGACACATGCTGAGTGTGATGGTGCTGAGTCCTGCTGGAATGTCCATGGCTTGCGCCCGAAATGTTTGTCTTCCTAGGGCATAAATATTATCATTTCCCGATATTATTCGGCATTTATTTTGACCCCATGGTCGATGAATGCGGGCGGGCAGCGACTATCGAACATTACGGTCCACACCATTACTATCGGCAGAAGCGCTAGAGTTCTGTGGGCCAATCGAAAGTATATATTTTCAGCTAACCTCTTTGGCAACTAAACCCGACCGTTTTGCACTGGCAAATTACGTGCAAGCGTAGCAACCGCTTGTAAATCGGGGAGCTGTAGCACATTGTGGAACTTCAACGGCTTTATTTCAAGCTCAATTTTCAATATGAGTTGCATCCGTTCGCAGGTCACGAGCAAGTTTTCTACCACTGCGCCGTGAAATTCGATTAAAGCTGGCCATCACTTTTCAGATGATTTCTGCTGCTGTTACCTTTTTTTCGTAATAGTACGAGAATCAAAACATTTATTAACGTTTAAATGCTATGGTTGTCCATTCAATCACAAGTCTATCATGCTTGAATTCCATCACGAATAACTTCATTTCCGAATGCAATAGATCAAAATTATTTTGTAAGTTTGTATACAATAAAATGTACTGTCAGCTGTCTGACGAGCGATTTAGAAATGATAGCAACCTGAAGTTTGTTGCATTACATATCAGCGATCCTGCACAAAATACATATTTTTGATACGCAAAGAAATTTATTATTAGACGTAGAAGAAAAATCTGCTAAAACAGAAAAAGTCTGCTAAAAATGGGAAATCAGTCAAAGTTTGCTGAAATAGTTATCATTGTCTGTTATTTTTCCACTAAACATATTTTACAAAGAAAATACAATCAAAATCAAAAAATAATCAAATTAAACAAAAGTCTAGTATTTGCTCAAAAATCTAAAAATCACTAGAGAGCTAGAATATAATAAAAATATATTTTTTAAATGCTTTGTGTTATATTTTAAAACTTATTTTTTTTTTTAATTTATTCGACTATTATACTATGAATTAAAAAATTATAATAATAGACACTGACTGTTGTTTTTAGCAGATTTTTTTTTTTGATTGTATTGTTGTCCAAAATAAATTATAACAATTTTTATTATTATTATTTTTTTAATTTCAAGCTATTTTATAGTTTTTTTATTATTTTATCCATAAGAAATATTAAAGAGCTTATCAGTCTCTATATTTTGTATTTTTATTTTGTCGCATTATTACATATTTCTGTTAATATAATCTGCTATATATGTATATTTCCAATAAAGCATATTGTCTTTAGTAATAAAACGTACAAACCATAAATAAGTTCAGAAAATTAGAAGCTCTTATATTAAATAATATAATAGTTTAATATATTTAATATTAATTATTTTGCCAGAAATATATTTGGTGAAGTAAAAATATTTTGTTTTCAAAAAATTCTAAATGCCACACAGAAAAAAATTTCACAAAAAATTTTCCAATTAAAATTTTAATTGAGTTTTAAAAAATATTCAATTAAAAATTTAATTGAATCAGCAAATTTTTTAATTGAAACAAAAATCAATCACAAACATTAATAGTATCAATTAATTTTTTAATTGACCTTCAATTAATTTTTTAATTGACCTTCAATTAATTTTTTAATTGATACTATCATTTCTGTGATTGAAGACATTTCAATTAAAATATTAATTGGATCAATTAATTTCGTGATTGGATCAGAAAAAATTTTTTTGTGTGCATCCAGTAATTGAATTCTGTATATTTGGATTACTGTGTAATTAAATTTTTTAATTTTATAAATTCTATTTAACTTAACCTAAAATGTAAAAAAACCCCTAAGGCCTTCAAACCATGAACGACAAAATACATTAAATTTTTTTGTCTTACATGGAAAACTTTAAAATTATCACTTAGCACCATTTATTTATTTTTATTAATTTCCTCCGTTTTCCCTTACTATCTGTTTGATCCATTTTACTTTTGTTTAGCTATAATTAGTTTCTTTTTTGTTTTGTTTCCTTATAAAACCTTTATTTTGACTTGTATACATTTTGATTTCATTCATTGTTCTTTTATAGAATTAATCCGCAAGATCAGTCTACCAATGATCCATTTGCCACCCAGAGGTACAACATGATCTCTCTCTATCTCTCTTTTCCTCGTTCAATTTAAAATAAGTTTTTTTTCAAGAGTTTATGATTTGTTTTATGTTTTTTTTTCAAATTTATTTTTTGTAAAATTTTTCCGTTAACTGTTTTTCTTGCACTTGAATTCGTTTTAACTATTATATTTTAGTTGTTTTTTGTTTTTTTTTTTTTTTAATTTTTGGTTTACTTTTGAAATATTTATCACCCATGTTTCCATATCCGGAATCGCAAAAATTTCTTAATTCTAAACCATATCAACTTGGCAATAAAGTTATCTTTAATTAAAACTTCGAGAGTCCAAGAGCATCTCCATTTTTTTTTTTCGTTATATGAAAAATAAATTCTTGCGATTTATGATTCCGAATATCAGATCATGGGGCTATATTCCTTTGCTTTACGATTTAGATAGAATGCTTCTAGCTTCGAAAAAAGATTTTTAGCATACAGCATGACGGAATAAAAAGTGTATCGGTGCAGTAAATATAAATCCATTATTTTTGAAATTGAAGGCTTTTATAACCATTGAATTATTTCAATGATTCGATTTAGGTCAAATATGCGGCGTTTTGTTTGATAAATGCTTGCCATTATAAAGGTAATTTCGTTATGCCTCTCATAATTGGCAAAAAAAATTAATACAGTCGATTTTAACAGCTTCACTTGATACGAATTTTGTATCGGTAAAATTATTCGCCATGGTTATGAATTTTCATAAACTCTATGCATTTTCAAAAATTCTACGAATTTTCATAAATTCTATGAATTGTCATAAATTCGATAAATTTTCATAACTTCTTCGAATTTTCATAAATTTTATGAATTTTCATAAATTCTATGAATTTTCATAAATTCTATGAATTTTCATAAATTCTATGAATTGTCATAAATTCTATGAATTTAGAACAGAACAGAATTTTTATAAGTTCTGTTCTAAATTCTAAATTTTTGTAAATCCATACATACGTTTCATAAATTTTATGAATTTTTATAAGTGAATTCTCACATACATGCTACGAGTTTTCATAAATTCTATAAATTACGCCTTCTAAATTTTTATCAATTCTCTATACTAGATTTTATTGAGCGCTGGTATGCTAAAAAACCAATTTTAATTTTTCATATTTTTTATTATAATTTTTTTATTATTATTTTTAATTTTTCTTTTCTTTGCTTGCTTTTGTTAATTGAATGATATACAAAGAGTTTGAACATGATTGTTACTGAAAATGCCGTAATTCACTAAAAACAAATGTCCGCTTCGTTGCAAAATATATTAGATTTATGTGGATGCACAGAAAAAAATAGTTTTTAAATTTCACAAAGAAATTTAATTAATAGTAATAGACCCAATATAATTTAATAATTTTCCTGTGTATCCAAAGCCATGTTGTGTATTTAAAGAAATTCAATTTTTGCATTGTTTTCGGCACCCAGCACACTACTGCCGTATTTCATGTCTAGAGTTTACTGTCTATCACATATGTTGCAAACACACACACAAAGAACACAATTGCCTCTGTTTTAGCTTTAAAAAAAGCAAATAATTTCCTTAAAAAAAATAGCAGAATAGCAGAGGTAGTATTAGGACCTCTTGAAAATTAATTTATATAATAATTTCACCCAAAAGAACCCCTTACACAAAAGGTACAAACTTACATAATTCAAAAACAACATTCTTGGACATTTTTCAAATCCAAGAAAAATTTGACATTTAAAACACTTAAATCTGCACAGATATGACTCTTATTAATTATTTTTTTATAATTAATTATTTTTTTAAATATTTTTGTTTTTAAAAAATAAATAAATATTTTTTTTTAATATACAATATAGAGTATTTTATACTAAATAAAGACAAAATCAAAGAAGATTGCAACGCATATGCCACTAAAATTTATGGCAACCATATGAAAAAGTCGTGCGTCAACATAATATACACACTTAATATAAATCAATAAAAAATTAATGCAAATAACGGTCAATGCACTTTTATGGAACATTTTGTTTAGCTTCCAGTAATAATCTATGAAAAAAAGTCAATGGCAGGTGTTCAACATTTTTTTCAAATAGATTATTTTTGGACACTAAAAAATTAAAAAGAAATAGCCTCCCACCATATCTGTGCAGAAATTATTATACATACAGACAGACAGACAACATACAAATTTTTACGAAATTGACAAACACCAATGTTCCCTTAATCCATTGTTATGTTTTGTTTCGTTTTCTTTCTTTGAAGAGATCTGTTACAAAAAAAAAAAAAAAAAAAAATAAGCATTATTTTTTATATATTTTTTTTCTACTAAACATTGTTATAATAATTTCTTTATGTATGTCTTTGTCTTGATCCAATGGAACTTGTAATCATTGTTAATTTGTTTTAAAAACATTTCATTTATTTCCACATGCCATCTGCCAAACTCGAATCATATGACAAAAAAAAAAAAACAAATACAAACTTCGATTTTTGATACAATAAAAAATGCAATTTAATTGCACTTTTTTTTGGAAATCAAAAACAAAAACAATCGCACTGCGTCTTAAACATCACCAACACCAAACAAACGAACACCTTAAAAATTTTTGAAATTTACGATCACCATCCTTGGTAAAATTTGCGACCACCTATCATTGAACACCAACGCCACCGTATTTAGATCATCCCATACACCCACCGACGGAAACCAGTGATCCTTGGGATATTGAATTCCCCGCTGATAAGAAGTATGATATTCGTTCTGTAGATGGTGTTTATAATGTTTTCCAGAATGAGGTAAGTTTGTGGCCAAGAATTTGAATTTCAATCTAAAGAAGTTCTCTAATTCTGTTGTTGTTGTTTTTTTTTTTTTTTGTAATATAGGATTCTCAAGAACCCATGATTCCAAATTATCCAAAACTCAAGGATTTTTGTAATGATATGCAAATTATGTGTAATATGATTGCCGATGGACCATTGTAAGGAAAATTGGACCATTGTGAAAATATTTTTAATTTATTTTTTATTTTTTTAGGAAATCATTTTGTTATCGTCGTTTATGCTATTTGTCGTCCAAATTCCAATTGCATGTTTTACTTAATGAATTACGAGAACTGGCTTCTCAAAAGGCCGTGCCACATAGAGATTTCTATAATATAAGGTAAGTGGATATAAAACAAGTATATACGGACTTCAGTTCGGCCGGGCCGAATCTTAAATACCCACCACCACTATGAATCAAAAAATATAATTGTTTCCGTAGAGAACTATTCGTCAGGTTATCAAATCTCTGATTCTTTTATGAGGAACAAAATATTAGACAAACAATGTTTTCTTTTGATACTAAAAGACATGATACTAAAAAGCATACAAAACTAGTACATCAAAATTTGAAATTTGAATAACATAGGTTAATAAATAAGAGTATTATGGCCAAATATGACAAAATCGAGCTATGCATATATATGGGACCTATATCTAAATCTGAACCAATTTGTATAATATTTTTCAGGTATTGATACCACAGAAGGCCACTTTGTGTAAAATTTGAGTACGATCAGTTAATAAATGAGGCCCCTATGGTCAAAAATAAGGTTAATAGGGGCAAATTTTTCAAAATCAGGCGATACATATATATGGGAGCTATACCTAAATCTGAACCGATTTCGAAGAAATTTTGCACATACAGTTAGTGCTATAGAAGATTACATTTAGCCAACCTTGGTTACGATCGGTTGATAAATAAGGGTTTTACTGCCAAATTTGACCAAATCGGGCGATACATATATATGGGAGCTATATCTAAATCTGAACCGATTTCGATGAAATTTCTCACATACAGTTAGAGCTATAGAAGATTACATTTAGCCAACTTTGAGTACGATCAGTTGATAAATAAGGGTTTTACGGCCAAATTTGACCAAATCGGGCGATACATATATATGGGAGCTATATCTAAATCTGAACCGATTTCGATGAAATTTCTCACATACAGTTAGAGCTATAGAAGATTACATTTAGCCAACTTTGAGTACGATCAGTTGATAAATAAGGGTTTTACGGCCAAATTTGACCAAATCGGGCGATACATATATATGGGAGCTATATCTAAATCTGAACCGATTTCGATTATTTTTGGCACATATTGTCAGCAGGGATGGAAAATACAATTTTTAAGAAAGTACAAAAAAGGTATTTTTTTGAGCGAAAAAGTACTTTTCACCAAAATCAATAACAATTCCATTGGAAGATTATTGACAAGAGCTCTCTTAGACCAAATTTTAAAGAAAATATAGTAAATTTTGTTGAGTTGACCCCAATTTTATAAATAATAAAATCTTTACACAATTTCCTAAAGACAAAATTTTTCTACCGAAATAAAATTTTGACAAAATTTTCTACCGAAATAAAATTTTGAAAAAAAATGTCTATAGATATAAAATTTTGACAAAATTTTCAATAAAACCAAAATTTTGACAAAATCTTCTATAAAAAATTTTTTTGACAAAATATGTAATAAAAATAAAATTTTGACAAAAAATTTCTATAAAAATAAAATTTTGATAAAAATTCCTATAGAAATAAAATCTTGACAAAATTTTCTAATGAAATAAAATGTTGACAAAATTTTCCACAGAAATAAATTTTGACAAAATTTTCGATAGATATAAATTTTTGACAAAATTTTCTGTAGAAAAAAATTTTGATAAAACTGTCTGAAGAAATATATTTTTGGAAAATAATATGTTTTGGTAGTATTAGATAAGATTTTCTCCAAGTGTTGGCAGATTATGTTTGTCTCAAGTTTCGACCGTGACTTCTTATCTAGAAAGTGTTCGTGTGGAAGCGTAATATAGAATCACTTGCTTTTTTCTACTAAAACATTCTTCAAATTCAAGAAATATTGTTCTAAGGCGTTTACAAAATCGAGATTTTCTTCCCGCATGAACTTGTCTGTTTTGCCAAATTTGTAAGAGACTATTAGCAAATAAGTTTGTTAAAGACTTTCTCAAAATATTAAAATATTTTGCCAAAACTATTGTGCCATAAATCTGATATCGTCTTAAAAGGTACTAAATCATTCGCGGGGGTACTACGGTACTGACGAGGGTGAAAAAGTATTGAAAATAGTACTATAGTACTGCATTTTCCATCCCTGATTGTCAGTACCATGAAAGATTAGAGTAAGCCAAGTGTGAGTAAGATCGCTTAATAAATAAGGTTTTTATGGCCAAATTTGGGAAAATCGGGCGATACATATATATGGGAGCTATATCTAAATCTGAACCGATTTCGATGAAATTTTTCAGACTTAAAGGGTGATGAAAAAGTTTACTATGTGCAAAATTTGATGACGATCGGTTTGTAAAAAAGCGCAACGTGACTCCATTTGTCGAATTCGGGCGATACATATATATGGGAGCTATATCTAAATTTGATCCGATTTCTTACAAATTCAATAGCGTTCGTCCTTGTGCCCAAAAAACACCCTGTACCAAATTTCATCCAAATCGGTTAATAATTGCGACCGGAATATATTTTATGGGGTCTAAAATCAATATTTCTGGTAGGCACATTTTTTGGCCTATCAAACTTATCATACCCTGACCACTATGTGGTTTAGGGTATAAAAAGATTTGAGATAAATGTTATACTTTAGAATAAGAGGAAATTTCGATTTCTTTGTGTTTAGCGGCCCCGTTGTTCTTCGCTGGTTCTTGTCCCAAATTTGGAACGTTTAGTCTAAAAAAATCCAAAATTACATTTCAAATTTCACACAATGAATTTTTGATAACTTTTTCATGAAAAATATAAAAGAATTAATTATTTTATCTATCCAAATTTTCTAATTATCTCTACATACACTAACAAAATATTGACCTAAAATGAAAGGTTATGTAACATAAATTTTAGAATACGCCATTTACACAATATTGAGGACAAATATCTTTAAAATAAAGAAATTTTAATTAAAATTAATGTTAATTAAATTTTAATTAACACGAATGACATTTTCGTCCCTCCGTTAAAGTCGTAGGAAATAAATCTAATTTGCCTTAAAGCAAACAATTTTTGATTTAAAGAAATAATATTTAAATTATATGAGTTATTGAATCGTGGTGCAATGGTTAGCATGCCCGCCTTGTTCGACCGAACACCAAAAAGTTTTTCAGCGGTGGATTATCCCACCTCAGTAACGCTGGTGACATTTCTGTGGGTTGCAAAGCTTCTCTAAGTGGTTTCACTGCAATGTGGTACGCCGTTCGGACTCGGTTATAAAAAGGAGGTCTCTTGTCATTGAGCTTAACATGGAATAGGGCAGCACTCAGTGATAAGAGAGAAGCTCACCAATGTGGTATCACAATGGACTGAATAGTCTAAGTGAGCCTGATACATCGGGCTGCCACCTAACCTAACCTATTGAATCTTTGGAATCATTGGAAATATAAAAAAGCTTCAAAATAAGAAAATACTTTTTTTAAGGATTAGGTTAGGTTAGGTTAGGTTAGGTTATGTGGCAGCCCGATGTATCAGGCTCACTTAGACTATTCAGTCCATTGTGGTACCACAGTGGTGAACTTCTCTCTTATCACTGAGTGCTGCCCGATTCCATGTAAAGGGACCTCCTTTTTATAGCCGAGTCCGAACGGCGTTCCACATTGCAGTGAAACCACTTAGAGAAGCTTTGTAACCCTCAGAAATGTCACCAGCATTACTGAGGTGGGATAATCCACCGCTGAAAAACTTTTTGGTGTTCGGTCGTAGCAGGAATCGAACCCACGACCTTGTGTATGCAAGGCGGGCATGCTAACCATTGCACCACGGTGGCTCTATATATATATATATATATATATATATATATATATATATATATATATATATATATATATATATATATATATATATATATATATATATATATATATATATATATATATATATATATATATATATACTCTTGATCAGGGATAAAATCTAAGACGATATAACCATGTCCGTCTGTCTGTTGTAATCACGCTACAGTCTTCAATAATGAGGCAATCGTGCTGAAATTGTACATAAACTCGTTGTTTGTCTGTAGGCAGGTCAAGATCGAAGACGTGCTATATCGGTCCAGGTTTTGATATAGTCCCCATATAAACCGACTTCCCGACTTGGGGTCTTGGGCTTATAGACACCGTGGTTTTTATCCAATTTGCCTGAAATTGGAAATCTAAAGGTATTTTAGGACTATAAAGAGGTGTGCCAAAAATGGTGAGTATTCGTCCATGTTTTGGTATAGCCCCCATATAGACCGATATCCCGATTTTCTTGGGCTTCTAGAATCCGTAATTTTTATCCAATTTGCCTGAAATTGGAAATCTAGAGGTATTTTAGGACCATAAAGAGGTGTATCGGACCATTTGGTAAGTCCTCCATATAGACCGATTTCACTTCCTGAGGGTATAGAAGGCATAGATTGCTTGAAACTCAATGTAAAATTTCCAGATTTTACTTCTCGGGTGAAAATCTACAGAATTAAGATTTCAAATTAAGACGTTATTTTATAATTTTCTTGCAAACTTACAAGGGGTGTTAATGATTCCTCTAAAACTCAAACAAAAATGGTTCTTATAAATCCAGAATCTAATATAGTCTTCATAGTCTTCAGGTAAAATCTTTAAATTTATCATCGGGAAGTTTACTATTTGAACTGCTCTGCTTAATCTGTCATCAAACCCCCTGAAATTTCAAAGGAAACTATAATATTTGATTCATGGTGGTGGGTAGTTAAGATTCGGCCTGGCCGAACTTACTGCTGTGTACACAGAAAATAATATTATAATTTTTGAGCTAACAATAAATTGTTGTTACAGAAAATTTTTAAGTTCAACAAAAGTTTTGTTGATATAACAAAATATTTGTTGATATAACAAAATTGGTTGCTAAAGTGACTAAAATCGTAATTGTATTTACAAATTACGTTGTTAGCTCAAATTTAAACATAATTTTAATTGTATTTACAATCAAATTAATTGATATTTTTTTGTGTGTATACTTGTTTTGAAAAACTTCTTGTTTGATTTGAAGGAGTTATTATAACTTGGACTTCTAATCTGAGATTTATTTGTACATGAATACTAGCTAGATAGCATCCTATAAAAAAGGGGTTTACTTTAAAGAAGCAGCATCTGTGGCCCCAAAACCCTTAAGGAAAGGTCAACATATTTGATTTCAAGTAAACTTCTTTGCCACGATGAAATTTCTCTTCCAAGAGGTCCAGGAAGTCAAATCTGGAGTCTGTTTATATGGGAGCTATAACATATATAATTATGGGGCGATATGGACAAATTGTCGCATGGTTGTTAGAGGGCATATATTAATATATCGTACCAAATTTCAACCGGATAGGATAAAATATACTTCTCGACAAATCTGGGTATCGGTTTATATTGAACATATATATACCCTGCAAAAAAATTGGAAGTTCTTCTAACGGCACGACTTTAAAAGCACTTCCAAAAATGTCCTCCCTTTATTTTAAGTGCACAGGAAGTTCATTTGACTACATTTTTTTATAACTCGCATTTTTAATATTTTTAGTGGGAAATTTACAATTTTATTGTTTCAAATAGGTTAAAAACAGATTAAGAATTAATAAAATAGTGCAAATTATTTAAATTTTGCCGAAAAAAATTTTAAATCACTTCTAGAAAAATTGCGAATTTTTGAAAATATTTGATGTCGAACGTTCCGGACAAGCGTTATAATGCATTAAAAATCATAAAAAATTAAAAATTATTTATTTGTCAAAATATCAAAAATTTTCTTAATTCACATCCAAATACTTGATTCGCATCACACCTTAAGAAGTGATGCAAATTCAGTGCAACGGCTGTTGAAATGGTGGACATCCGTCCTATGACAAGCCCATGTTAAATTCATCGCTTCTGCGTCAATTTTGCACCACCTCCGGATCCAAAAAGAACCTTTTTTACTATTTTTTTTTTTGGCGACGCTTTTTTGCTGGGTATAATTATGGGTATATAATAATGTCACGTATAAAATTTCCGATCGGATGAAATTTGCTTATCCAAGTGGATCAGGAAGTCAAATCTGGGAGTTGGTTTATATGGGGCTAAACCTAAAATTGGTCCGATATAGCCCATTTGCAATACCATCCGATCTAAATCAATTTTCAAGTCAATAGCTTGTTTCGTTCGGAAGTTAGCAAGATTTCAACAGAGGGATGGACGTACTAAAGGGTGATTTGTTAAGAGCTTGATAACTTTTTTTTTTAAAAAACGCATAAAATTTGCAAAATCTCATCGGTTCTTTATTTGAAACATTAGATTGGTCCATGACATTTACTTTTTGAAGATAATTTCATTTAAATGTTGACCGCGGCTGCGTCTTAGGTGGTCCATTCGGAAAGTCCAATTTTGGGCAACTTTTTCGAGCATTTCGGCCGGAATAGCCCGAATTTCTTCGGAAATGTTGTCTTCCAAAGCTGGAATAGTTGCTGGCTTATTTCTGTAGACTTTAGACTTGACGTAGCCCCACAAAAAATAGTCTAAAGGCGTCAAATCGCATGATCTTGGTGGCCAACTTACCGGTCCATTTCTTGAGATGAATTGTTCTCCGAAGTTTTCCCTCAAAATGGCCATAGAATCGCGAGCTGTGTGGCATGTAGCGCCATCTTGTTGAAACCACATGTCAACCAAGTTCAGTTCTTCCATTTTTGGCAACAAAAAGTTTTTTAGCATCGAACGATAGCGATCGCCATTCACCGTAACGTTGCGTCCAACAGCATCTTTGAAAAAATACGGTCCAATGATTCCACCAGCGTACAAACCACACCAAACAGTGCATTTTTCGGGATGCATGGGCAGTTCTTGAACGGCTTCTGGTTGCTCTTCACTCCAAATGCGGCAATTTTGCTTATTTACGTAGCCATTCAACCAGAAATGAGCCTCATCGCTGAACAAAATTTGTCGATAAAAAAGCGGATTTTCTGCCAACTTTTCTAGGGCCCATTCACTGAAAATTCGACGTTGTGGCTCGTTAGTAAGTCTATTCATGATGAAATGTCAAAGCATACTGAGCATCTTTCTCTTTGACACCATGTCTGAAATCCCACGTGATCTGTCAAATACTAATGCATGAAAATCCTAACCTCAAAAGAATCACCCTTTAGATCGAATCAGAATTTTACCACAACTAAGAGGGTTACTTTATAACAACGTCAAATATTTTTTCTTCTTAACTGCTCTATATTAATTTTCTTTATTATTTTTAATTTTTAATTTTCAGAAAAGTAGATACCCATATTCATGCTGCTTCCTGCATGAATCAAAAACATTTGCTGCGTTTCATTAAAAAGACTTTAAAGAATAATGCCAACGAAGTGGTTACGGTTACCAAAGGTCAAGAGATGACACTCTCACAAGTATTCCAGTCAATGAACTTAACAACCTATGATCTCACTGTTGATATGCTGGATGTACATGCGGATCGTAATACCTTCCATCGTTTTGATAAATTCAATGCCAAATATAATCCCATTGGTGAATCAAGATTGCGTGAGGTATTTCTGAAGACCGATAACTTTTTGAATGGCAAATATTTTGCCCATATTATAAAGGTAAGTTGCAAATGAATATATTCTGTTTAAAATTATTGCCATTTTATTTATTTATTTTGTGCCTATAGGAAGTTGCATTTGACTTGGAAGAATCTAAATATCAAAATGCTGAATTACGTTTGTCAATCTATGGTAAATCACGTGATGAATGGAAGAAATTAGCCAAATGGGCTATTGACTATAATGTCTATTCGACCAATATACGCTGGCTAATACAAATACCTCGTCTTTAGTAAGTTTCCACGCCCCAATTGGGAATTCCTTGAAATTAATATGTTTTTTTGTTTTGTTTGGTTTCCAGTGATATCTTCAAATCGAATAAGTTAATGTCCTCATTCCAAGAAATTTTGGATAATATATTTTTACCATTATTTGAGGCCACTAGCCAGCCCAGCAAACATCCAGAATTACATCGCTTTTTACGTTATGTCATTGGTTTCGATTCTGTCGATGATGAGTCTAAGCCCGAGAATCCTCTATTCGATGGTGATATTACCACACCACCTAAATGGACAGATGATGAAAATCCACCCTATGCCTATTATATTTACTACATGTATGCCAATATGGCTGTACTCAATCAATTTAGAAAGTGAGTATTTGATAAAAAGTTATTTATACAAAATATATACACTTATAGAAAAAAGTCTGCTAAAAACAGCAGTCGATGTCTGCTGTTATATTTTTGTACTTCAGGGCCAAATGAACAACAATTTATAAATTTTTAGGTTATAAATTTTTCCCCAAAGCATATTTAAGAACCAAAAGTAGTTTTTGGTTTATTTTTGCACTGTAATATACTTACAAGCTCCTAAATACGGTCAGCAAACATTTTGTTTGCTGTTATGCCTCAATTCGATAAATATTCATATTTTTGGTCAAATACTACAGATATTCATAAAATATTGTTTTAATTATGTTAGGATAGCTCCTAAGTTGACATTTGTATTTGTTTTAGCCAAAATAAAACAAGTTTTAGTTTAATCGAGCTTCAAAACTAGCAGGAAATGTTTGCTATTTCAGCAAACAGTGACTGCTGTGCCTTTTTCAGCAGACTTTCTGCTGTTTTAGCAGACTTTTCTGCTGTCCCTACTAACAAATTTCTTTGGGTGTACAGTAAATCCTCCAGAACTTGGAGACTTTGAAAAGCGAACACTTCTCGAAAGGGCACAACTTTCGTGAGACGTTTTCTACATCATATTAAAACTGAGCTACTTTGAAAAGCGGACACTTCTCTAAAGGGGCCAACTTTTGTGAGACGTTCACAGTAAAATTGAGCTATTGGACAAACAAGTGGGCAAAATTTAGGCGACCATGGGTATCACTTCTGAGAGGTTTCACTAAATCCAGGGTGGCTTATATGTTTGTTTGTTTTTTTTTTTAATTTTATTATCCAATTTCGTAAATAACATCAAATTTTAGAATCAGTCTAGATTTGTTCGTATTGGCTACCTTTGCACGAATTACGAACTTCAAACGGCCGACAAAGCCATCTCACTCTGCACGAAATTGGCTCATCGATATTTTGGCTTATGCCCGGAGAAACGCCGTCTTGAGATGATCGGCACTTTGGTAACAGTTTTTTTTCGATTTCATCCATTTTTTGATTTCATCTATTTTTTGATACATCAGCTTGTATCCAGATCAAGGAACTCTGAGACTAGGATGGCATGTGTTCAGAGTGATCTGGTGGTAGCTGGGCAAGCAAAACGGTGGCGCATGTCATGTGGCCCTTGGATGCGGATTGGACACACGTCAGCTCAGCTGCTATCAATCACTGATAGTTAAGAATTGAGGTGGCTGATAAGTCCAGGTTGGCTGATCAAAAAAAGAAAAACACATTTTTTTTTTGTCAAAATTCGTTTTTATTGTTTAACATAGTTCCCTTCCAGAGCGATACAACGATTATAACGATCTTCCAATTTTTTGATACCATTTTGGTAGTACTCCTTCGGTTTTGCCTCAAAATAGGCCTCAGTTTCGGCGATCACCTCTTCATTGCAGCCAAATTTTTTCCCTGCGAGCAGCCCTTTGAGGTCTGAGAAAAAGAAAAAGTCGCTGGGGCCAGATCTGGAGCATACGGTGGGTGGGGAAGCAATTCGAAGCCCAATTCATGAATTTTTGCCATCGTTCTCAATGTCTTGTGGCACGGTGCGTTGTCTTGGTGGAACAACACTTTTTTCTTCTTCATATGGGGCCGTTTTGCCGCGATTTCGACCTTCGAACGCTCCAATAACGCCATATAATAGTCACTGTTGATGGTTTTTCCCTTCTCAAGATAATCGATAAAAATTATTCCATGCGAATCCCACAAAACAGAAGCCATTACTTTTCCAGCGGACTTTTGAGTCCTCCCACGCTTCGGAGACGGTTCACCGGTCGCTGTCCACTCAGCCGACTGTCGATTGGACTCAGGAGTGTAGTGATGGAGCCATGTTTCATCCATTGTCATATATCGACAGAAAAACTCGGGTGTATTACGAGTTAACAGCTGCAGACACAGCTCAGAATCATCAACACGTTGTTGTTTTTGGTCAAATGTGAGCTCGCGCGGCACCCATTTTGCACAGAGCTTCCGCATATCCAAATATTGATGAATGATATGACCAACACGTTCCTTTGATATCTTTAAGGCCTCTGCTATCTCGATCAACTTCATTTTACGGTCATTCATAATCATTTTGTGGATTTTTTGATGTTTTCGTCGGTAACCACCTCTTTCAGGCGTCCACTGCGTTCACCGTCCTCCGTGCTCATTTCACCACGCTTGAATTTTGCATTCTAATCAATTATTGTTGATTTCCCTGGGGCAGAGTCCGGAAACTCATTATCACACCAAGTTTTTGCTTCCACCGTATTTTTTCCCTTCAGAAAACAGTATTTTATCAAAACACGAAATTCCTTCTTTTCCATTTTTTTCACAATAACAAAAGTTGCTTCACAAAAGACGCTCTATCTCACAAACTAATTGACTTACAGACGTCAAATTTTGACACGAATCATTTGAAGGTTGGTGCTATATAAAATTAATATGCATTTAATACTAGCGACGCCATCTATGTGTCAGACCGGGACTTATCAGTCAACCTGTTAGTTGAGCCAAAATTATCTTGGTCTGCCGCGGGAGATCTCCTTCCTTATGAATCTTGTTTAGACCTGCCTGGTATACTGCCTAATCTAGGGGATTAAGATCAACTCAAGGAGATACTGTTTTGACAACATGTTAATATATCTACGCACAGAATTGATCTCAATATAAAAGTGATCCAAGAAAGTACTGCGAAGATATCCAGTCGCAGTTATAGGGGTAGCGTTCTGACAGGTCTGCATGTTATTCTACTGCGAGACGCATTTTTGAGGTATCCACACCGACGCTGTATAGTTTACCACTGACAGGCCGATTACCTTATATGTAGTCAATAAGGGTTGCTTGTCCGCACCCCAAGTGCTGCCGGCAAGAAACTTGAGAACCTTGTTTCTACCGCAGAGCTTATCACAAATTACAGTGGCATTGAGAGACGACATGAAAACGCAGTCGAATGTAACCCATAGAATGTAGTCGGAATTATATAGCTGTCGACAATCCCACTGCGGCGGGTTCTCTGCACGGGATTGACTCGATGGGTCTATCTCGTCGGTCAGCGGTTGCCACATCAGTGTAAGTGTTGTTTCGTCCGACGTTTTGTGTTGGAGGATGGGCACACCGGGGAGCCTTCTCCTTTTGCCTTTGATCGGAGCCGGGGTAGAGGAAACACCCGGAGCCTGGAATGGGTGCGCTATTGTTCCAGCCTAATGCTCTGCCAACGATATCAGTAGGTCGTCAGACTACTACTAGAGATATACAACGTGTATATACCGCTGGTTGATACTTGCGCTCTAAATGACGTATCCTGGCTACTCTTCATTTCAGTCGAATCACCACCTCCCCATAATTCTCAACATTGATGGACTCTCCGATTTCATGAACTCTGAACGCCGGGCGTTCATCAATCAAAAGAAAGCCAAATGAGAATACATCGTGTAAGTGTTGTTTCGTCGACGTTTTGTGTTGGAGGATGTGCACCTCGGGAAGCCTTCCCCGTTTGCCTTTGGTCCGAACCAGGGTAGAGGAAATCCCCGAAGCCTGCAATGGGTGCGCTATTGTTCTGGCCTAAAATGTTGTATAGTCATACTGACTACGTGGCCGGATGCTCTGCCAACGATATCAGTAGGTCGTCAGACTACTACTAGAGATATACAACGTATATATACCGCGTTCATCAACCAAAAGAAAGCCAAATGAGAATACATCGATCGCCGCTACCATGAGCTCCCGTCCTCCTTCCATGTTCATGTTGCCCAGAGGATGTTTCGGAACGTAATCAACACAGCAGCCGCTCGCTTCATACCCGCTGGACGAATAGCCCAGGTGAGGTCCAACTTCCCAGCAGAAGCTGCGGGACTCCCAGACGAGCACAAGCGGAACACATGGTTAGAACACCTTAAGCAATATAACCTAAGCACAGACATAGTTAAGTTCTGGTCAGCAGTAGGAGCACTCTCGAAGTCCGCTACAAGGGATGATGGGGTCTCAGTCACCATTATCTCAGTCACCGATGTCTGGAAACTGCAGCCACGCAAAGACTCGAGCAAGGAAAGTTACCAATGTCATCAACCGCGCAAATCAAGATACTGGGTGCCGACGGAATTTATATGCTAACATAATGCTGAAGCATCTGGGAAATACTCAAGTACTCAACTCCTAGACTTGAACAGATTTCTCAATTTATCCTTGGAATCACTCATTCCTTAATTTATCCTTGGAATCACTCATTATACCAGATGTCTGGAAACTGTAGCCACGCAAAGACTCGTTACCATTGTCATGAACCGCGCAAAACCATCCAAGAGGCTGCGCGCCGACAGAATTTATATGCTAATGCTGAAGCATCTGGAAAATACTCAAGTTCTCAACTCCCACACTTGACCAGATTTCTCAATTTATCCTTGGAATCACACATTATAGGGTGATTCCATTGCTGTAGCCAGGCACAGACTCGAACAAGATTGATTCGTACAGACCTTCTCTCGCAAGTAGTCAAGACACTTGAGACACTATTCCTCCCCAGCCATGTGGAGAATTTTGCATCTGCCAACTATTAACATGGATTCCTCAAAGTACATAGTACACCAACAGCTTTGCATGCCATTTCAGCATACTTAAATAGAGGACTCAACCAGCCCAAGCCGTGTCACAGGACGGTCCTAGTGGCTCTTAAACTATTGGTAACACTTTCTTACCAGCAGGAACCAACGTTGGGCGCCAGTCTTATGTCGAATTTAGTGATAAAAAGTCGAGGCATCTTACAGTAAAACAGGGAGTTCCCTAAGGTGGGGTGATATCTCCGGCACGGTTCAACCTCTAACTATCCACTGTTCCACCTCCTCCTGATGGCGTTAACTGTAAAATCATGGCCTTGTTCATGGCATATGCGATCGATTTAACATCTACTTTGCTCATCTTACCAGTTATTACACTGCGAGGAATTTAGGGATATCCGCCACAAAATCCTCAGCCACACTATTCACTACATGTACGGCAGAATTACGCGGGCACTTGAATATCAGAGTTAGGTTAGGTTAGATATAGTGGCAGCCCGATATTTCAGGCTCACTTAGACTATTCAGTCCATTGTGATAGCACAGTGCTGACCTGAACTGAGTGCTGTCCGATTATATGTTAAGCTCAATAACAAGCAGAGTCCGAACGGCGTTCCACGCTTCAAAGTTGACGGCGAGATAATTCCAACACTTTGATGATTTCTAGTGCCAATCTTACTCTATAAAAGTCCAACGAATTGAGAACCTGCGGTAGAAATTAAGCCAGAAACCTCCTTTTTAAGCCACTCTTGGTTGACGCGTGCTGAGTCCTATTGGAATGTTCATGGTCTGCGGTCGAAATGTTTGCCTGCCAGGGCTTCAATAATGTCTTTGGGACATTTCCCCGATAATATTCGTTTTTTTTTGCCACACTGCTCGATTTGGAATGACTTTTCATCGGACAAAACCAATTTCGGTAACTGAGCACTTTCGTGCAAGCCAAGCTACTCATTGGCTCTTTTTGTGTATCGGTGAGCTCTTTCACTCCAATGTCCAAACTAAATTTTTCTATTGCTATGTTTGAATAAAAATCGAAATATCGCCGTTTTTAATTTTTTTGTTTGATTTTCCTTTCAGGGAACGTGGTCTCAATACTTTTGTCCTACGTCCCCATTGCGGTGAAGCCGGTCCTGTTCAACATTTGGTGTGTGGATATCTTATGGCTGAAAATATTTCCCATGGTCTATTGTTGCGTAAAGTACCTGTACTCCAGTATTTGTATTATTTGTCACAAATCGGTATTGCCATGTCACCGCTATCCAATAATTCGCTTTTCCTTAACTATCATCGTAATCCTTTGCCTGAGTATTTGGCACGTGGCCTAATTGTATCCTTGTCAACTGATGATCCACTACAGTTCCACTTTACCAAGGAACCCTTGATGGAGGAATACAGTATTGCCGCTCAGGTTTGGAAGTTAAGCTCATGCGATATGTGTGAATTGGCTCGTAATAGTGTCTTAATGAGTGGTTTCCCACACAAGGTAGGGGTTGGAAAAATGGAAGAGAAAATTGAAAAATCCAAAAAATCATTTTATTTTTTCTTTCTTGAAATTTCAGATGAAACAACATTGGCTGGGACCAAATTATACACGTGAGGGCGTTCCTGGAAATGATATTACCCGTACCAATGTCCCTGATATTCGTGTGGCCTATCGTTCGGAGACTCTACTCGATGAACTATCAAATATTTTCAAAGTCCATCAACATCCCCATATGGAGGAGAGCCCTTAAATTGTCCGTAAACATAAGAAACCTTTGGCGGGATGGTCTCCATGACCTCTTGACCATTTCAAAGACAACCAAACTCATTTTATATCCCCGATAACAATTGAATGAATGTATGTCTGTATGTTTCGAATGTGCAAAGAATTTATTTATGTAGCTTTTTTTGTATATATATAAAAATTCTTATAATAATACCACCAGTTGGAAATGGTTATAATATTATTATGGAGAAATTAAGAATTGGGTATTGACTGGACCATATTTACTTACAAACAAAAAAATAAATAAAATAATAATGATAAATCACAAGTAAAACTATAATCGTATATAATGTTCTTTTTTTGTATTTGTTTCTAATTGTTTTGTTAAGCGAATAACAATAAATTATACTAATCCAAAAAATTGGTGTTTTATTTTCGGCCAGGACGAATCTTAATACCCACCACCATGGATCGAGTAGAATGAAGGCAAAGTAGACTATCAAAAATCTTTTTTTCGGGAGGTTCGAATATAATTCACATTGGGTTTAATGAGTTTATTGTGATAGTTTCGCTTCTAGTAGAGGATGTTTATTTGATAAGCATTTGATGAAACTTTTTGCTCTCTCAAAACGATCGCAACTTGTGCGCTCCCGTAGTTAAAATTTCCACATGTACTAGTTTGCATCATATCCTGGATTTATAATAATCTTAAGATTATCAATTCCTTAATATCCATGTCCTAATTGGATTAAAATTGTAATAATATGTTAAGTAATTGATTTCGACGAAAAACCAGCCAGGCTAACATAAAAACAATATTTTTGTTGGAGTTCTAAAAGTATCATAAATTTGTCGTCTATGTGTGAAAGTAAATCGAATGAAATAACGCTTTTGATTTGAAGCCTAAATTCTGTAGATCTTTACCCCATTACTCAAATCAGTTGGAGAAGTAAAATCGGGAAATGTTACTTCTACATTCGGTAAATTTGGATGACCAGGGCATCGTCCCTTCCCATCTTTATACCCTTCACCACTACTGTGGTACAGGGTATAATAAGTTTGTGCATTTGTATGCAAAGTTGAGTACTATGTTCGGGGTTTTCACCAAAACACTAAATTAAAAGTACAAATATATTTATGAAGACGATTATATTTTGATCAAGTCTTTTCAAATAATGGATGGAAAAGATCCAAGGAATTGGTTGCATATAACTTTATATTTCTAAATTAATTAATAAAAAAAGTAACCGTGAAAATAAGCTGGGTTTCTGCTTGAAAACTGAACATAGTACTCAGCTTAACGCCAAGAAGGAAAAGTCTGAGACCCATCGTTTAGTATACCGATCGTCTTAGAATTAAATTCTGAGTCGAGTTAGTGTGATTCTAAGGACAAATTGAGGAGTCTGGTCAGGTACTCAACTCCCAGTATTCCCAGATGCTTCAACATTAGCATTGAAATTCCGTCGGGGCCCAGCGCCTTAGATGGTTTCGCGCTGTTGATGACACTGGTAACTTCGGCTGCAGTAAATTGTGGTGTGTCGTCGGCTCGGAGACCACGTATGCGACGTGTGGCTCTCCTTTTCGCTCTATCACTCTCGGGATGCTCGACTAACTGTCGGTTGAAGTCGGTTGAAGCGCATCTCTTCGGATCAGTCACAGTCACGTCGCCAAAGGTGACTGAAATCCCATCATCCCTTGTAGCGGGGTTCGAGAGGGCTCTAACTGTTGACCACAATTTACCAGTCCATGTGCCTAAGTTACATTGCTTCAGGTGCTCTAACCAAGTGTTCCGCTTGTGCTTGTCGACTATCTTACTTATCTCTAGATTTAGTTCTCTGATTCTAGGATCAGCAGGGTTAGCACCACGGCGTTCATCACGCTCGTCTGCGAGTCCCGCCGCTTCGGATGGGAAGTTGGGCCTCACTTGGGCAATTCGACCAGCGGGTATGAAGCGAGCGGCTGCTGCGTTGATGATGTCCCGGAACGCCCTCTGGGCAACATAAACATGAGAGGGGGACGGGAGATCACTGAAGCGGCGATCGGTGTATTCTCTGAAGCCTTTCCAGTTGGCTTTCTTTTGATTAATAAACGTCCGGCGTTCAGAGGTTATGAAATTTTGCTAAATTTGGTTGAAATCGATTCAGATTTAGATATAACTCCCATATATATCTTTCGTCCGATTTCGACTAATATGACGGCAAAAGCCAGAGTTTTGCCCTGATTTGCTTAAAATTTTGCACAAGGAGTATCATTCAGTGTGTTAAATTTGGT
Organism: Haematobia irritans; assembly: GCF_050003625.1. Classification (NCBI taxonomy): domain Eukaryota; kingdom Metazoa; phylum Arthropoda; class Insecta; order Diptera; family Muscidae; genus Haematobia; species Haematobia irritans. The sequence continues at coordinate 199,115,335 of NC_134399.1, read as the reverse complement.
TAAAATCAGTTCAGATTTAGATATAGCTCCCATATATATCCTTCGCCCGATTTAGACTCATATGGCCTCAAAAGCCAGAGTTTTGCCATGAGCTGCTTCAAATTTTGCGTAAGGAGCACGTTAATTAGTATCGTTAAGTGTGCCAAATTTGGTTGAAATCGGTTCAGATTTAGATATAGCTCCCATATATATCTTTCGCCCGATATACACCCATATGACCACGGAGGCCAAAATTATTCTCCCATTTACGTTTTTTGTTGAGATAGCAGGTTTATTATTCTGACTATGCATGCCAAATTTGGTCAAAATCGGTTCATATTTAGATATAGCTCCCATATACATATATTTACGCCAGAGTAGGGGAAATATGGTAGAATGTTTTATATTTTAGACCCATTTTCAATGGGAGTTTCCTCCAATTGACTCGATAGATTCCACAGAGAATACATTTAATATGCTATTTAAGTGTGCCATCTTGATCTAATATGGCCAAAATACCCACATTTTACACAAAATTCTGTGATGATTTCCCCATATCGTACTCATATTTTACACAATGTAAAGCCAAACTTTCCACAGAATGGTAGAATTTTAAATAACGCTCCGAATTGTGGAAATATCGCACGAATTGGCCAAATAATATATCACAACCCACAATTAACCACATATCTTGGCGAGATTTAACCAATATCCTTGTAAAATCGCCACTGCTGAGTACCAAAAATTGTAAATATTACTCAAATTGTCCTATATCTCGAATACATATGTATCGCCCGATAAATCATAAATGCTCTTTTGTACATCATAAATGCTCTTTTTTACTAACATTGTGTTTCATCCCAGGGGGCTGACACCTATTTAATTTTTAATTCTAGCGATTTTGTAGAAGTACAAAAAATTTTTCCAAATCGTTTCAGATATAAATATTTGTATATGGGAATATAAACCTTGATAATAACTCCCAACAAATTTGAAGGAGTTGAGATGGTAACACAAATTTTGGTCTACATAACGGTGAAGGGTATAATATAGTCGGCCCCGCCCGACTTTAGACTTTACTTACTTGTTTTTGTTTGATTTCTAAAAGTATTATAAACTTGTCGTCTATGTGTGAAAGTAAATCGAATGAAATAACGCTTTTGATTTGAAGCCTAAATTCTGTAGATTTTTACCCCATTACTCAAATCAGAGAAGTAAAATCGGGAACTTCTACATTCGGTAAATTTGGATGATCAGGACGTCGTCCCTTTCCATCAAGAAAGTAAATCGGAGGACCACAAGGGGTTTACGACAAGGCGCCTGTATAATGACACTCTTGCTATGGCCAGTTAATGGGGTTTTGATTGGATTGAGCAGCAAATGCATTAAGGTAGTGGCGTATGCAGGCGATATCGTAATATTGGCATCGGGAGAATTACTGGATACGATGTGTTGAGTGAGACTTTGCAGTATCTATCAGACTAGACCAGGGGATGTGGAGTGGTTGTTAACCCTGGGAAAGCAGCTGGTAATCTTCACAAGAAGCAGAAAGGTCATTGGATACAAAGCATCTGAATTTCAAGGGATGAAGTTGAGTCTCTCAAAATCAGTAAGATACGTGGGAGTTCTGTTGGATTCTAAACTGAACTGGATGAAGAATACCGCAGACCGTATAATGAATGCCTATGCGGCATTGTACTCTTGTCACAAATTAGTCGGAGAAAGGTAGAAAATGCGTCCTTCCCGTTTTAATTGGACACCTTTTCGGGAGGTTCAAGAGTAGCTTACTTTGTAGCTCATTTTGAGTTTAGTGGATTATCCGAATTTATTCTGATAGTTGGTTGATAGTTTCGCTGCAAGAAGAGGATGGTGATGAACAATGTAATGGAAACGGCCGTCCATCCATCTATCTTCCAATCTAAAGAGCTTTGCCCAAATAAATTTGACAAACATAAGATTCCTCTATTTGTTAGTTATTCATGTAGTCAACGCATGGTTTTAAGCTGAAAACTAAACAGTAATAATGATTGATGGAGAAACCAACAATAACAAAAGCCAAAATGTATTCTTATGGAAAATTTTGTCAAAATTTTATTTCTATAGAAAATTTTCTCCAAATTTTATTTTTACAGAAAATTGTTTTCAAATTTTATTTCTATAGAAAAATTTCTCAAAATTTTATTTCTGTAGAAAATTTTCTCGAAATTTTATTTCTATAGCAAATTTTTGAACAATTTTATTTCTATATAATCTTTTTGCAAAATTTTCATTTCTATAGAAAATTTTATTTCTATAGAAAATCTTTGTAAAATTTTATTTCTATAGAAAATTTTGTCAAAATTTTATTTCTATAGAAAATTTTGCCTAAATTGTATTTATATAGGAATACAATTTTGTTAAAATTTTATTCCTATAGAAATTTGTGTCAACATTTTATTTCTGTAGAAATTTTCTCAAACTTTTATTTCTATAGAAAATTTTTTCAAAATTTTATATTTGTAGCAAAATTTTGATAAAATTTTATTTAATATAGAAAATTTTTGAAGAATTTTATTTCTATATAATCTTTTTGCAAAATTTTATTTCTATAGCATAATTTGCCAAAATTTTAATTCTATACAAAATTTTATTTCTATAGGAAATGTCAAATTTTTATTTCTAAGAAAAATTTGTCAAAATTTTATTTCGATAGAAAATGTTGTCAAAATTTTATTTTTATAGAAGATGTTGTCAACATTTTATTTCTATAGATATTTTTTTTGCTAATATTATTTCTATAGATTTTTTTGCAAAATATTATTTCTATAGAAAATTTTATTTCTATAAAAAATTTTCCAAAATGTTATTTATATAGAATTTTTTGCAAAATATTATTTCTATAGAAAATTTTTGCAAAATTTTATTTAATTTGTTTTCTTTACTTTATTCGACCTTTTTAATTGTCTTGTGTAAATCAGTAACTAATCAAGCTCGAGGTCATTTCTTTGTTGTTTTTATAGTAATAATTTACTTTATTTTTTTTTTTCTTTCCGATATTTCGCAATTACTTGAATTGCATCTTCATTGGGATGTACACTACAAAAATAGATAAATATTTAACCATGTAAATATCACAGAACAGATTAATGTAAAAGAAAATAATTTTAGTTTATAAGTACATGTAAACGATCACTCACATAAAAAGATGTTTACAACACAATTAACTTATTCTACAGTAGTTGCACTACTCTTGTCAAAAGTCTATATTGCACTGCTTTCTTCTATGTGTTTTTTGTGTTCGTTTCATGTTCTTTCTCTTCTCTATGAGTTGTCTATAGCTTTTAGCATTTCCTTCGATGTCGGCTTTGTAGTTGATTCTCTTTTCAGAAGGTGTATTTATGATATGTAGCATCTCTTGTGTGAATCTCTTGTTGTAGTTTGACTCTCTGGCTAAGATGCGTACATTATCAAAGTTGGGGATGTGTTTTTGTGTTGCACAGTGGTTTGCTAGTGCAGTTTTTTGTATTATGTTATTTCCTCTTAATTTGTAGTCCGATTTATGTCCTACAATAAATTTTATTTCTGTAGAAAATTTTCTCAAAAATTTATTTCTATAGCAAAATTTTGATAAACATTTTTTTTTATAAAGGGTGATAGGTCAAAATTTGGTCAAGGGAAAACGCGTGTAAATCGGTGAAATCGTTTATTTAAAAAATCAAATTAAATTTATTTTTCAAGTTCAATTAGTATAAAATTCAGGAAAAATATCCAGTTAGGCTTTCGCTTTTCCAAATCCGAATTTCCGGGCCTCACGCTTGACACCTGCCATCAGATTTTGTACAACCACCTTGTCCACCTTCTTTGCCGCAGAAAGCCAATTTGCCTTGAACTGCTGCTCGTCCTTAGCATTTTTTGGTCTTCTTTAGGTTCCGCTTGACAATAGCCCAGTATTTCTCAATTGGGCGGATGTCTGGCGTGTTGGGAGGGTTCTTGTCCTTGGGACCACCTGCACGTTGTTGGCGGCGTATCACTCCATGGCCTTTTTACCGTAATGGCAAGATGCCAAATCCGGCCAAAACAGTACGGAACAACCGTGTTTCTTCAGGAAAGGCAGCAGACGTTTATTCAAACACTCTGTCACGTAAATTTCTTGGTTGACAGTCCCGGAAGCTATGAAAATGCTGCTTTTCAAGCCACAGGTACAGATGGCTTGCCAAACCAGATATTTCTTTGCGAACTTTGACAGTTTTATGTGCTTCAAAATATCTGCTACCTTTCCCCTTCCTTTTGCCGTATAAAACTCCTGTCCCGGAAGCTGCTTGTAGTCGGCTTTGACGTAGGTTTCGTCGTCCATTACCACGCAGTCAAACTTCGTCAGCATCGTCGTGTACAGCCTCCGGGATCGCGCTTTGGCCGTCGTATTTTGTTTATCATCGCGATTTGGAGTCACTACCTTCTTGTAAGTCGATAGTCTGGCTCGTTTTTTGGCTACATGCACGGTTGTAGACGATACACCCAGCGGCATCTCGGAGAGAGAGAGGTTAGGGTTTCGCTTGAAACCACCGGCAACTCTCTTTGTCGTCTCAGCGGCTTCCGGTTTTCGATTTCCCCCCGATCCAGACTTCCTGGCTGTCGACAAACGTTCCCCAAACACTTTAATTACATTTGTAACGGTTGATTCGGCAACTTTTAGCGATTTTGCCAGCTTTGCGTGCGAGTAGCTCGGATTTTCGCGATGCGCGAGCAAAATGTTGATACGCTGCTCTTCTTGCTTGGACGGCATTTTGACAACTGAAGAGTGAATTCTAAAATCAAAATAGGAGCAACATTCTACACACACACTCGGATTTTCGCGATGCGCGAGCAAAATGTTGATACGCTGCTCTTCTTGCTTGGACGGCATTTTGACAACTGAAGAGTGAATTCTAAAATCAAAATAGGAGCAACATTCTACACACACACCTTCAAAATGAGGGGTGTTCAGGTGTTTTTTAAATGCAAAATTGAAAGAAATACGCCAAGTTTATATTGACCAAATTTTGACCGTATCACCCTTTATAGAAAATTTTTGAAGAATTTTATTTCTATATAATCTTTTTGCAAAATTTTATTTCTATAGAAAAATTTGCCAAAATTTAGTTCTATACAAAATTTTGTCAAAATTTTATTTCTATAGGAAATGCCATATTTTATTTCCATGGAAAATTTTGTCAAAATTTTATTTCTATAGAAAATGTTGTCAAAATGTTATTTCTATAGATTTTTTTTGCAAAATATTATTTCTATAGAACATTTTTGCAAAATTTTATTTCTATAGAAAATTTTGCAAAATTTTTGTTAAAAATTTATTTCTTTAGACAATTTTATCAAAATTTTATTTGTATAGAAAAATTTCTCAAAATGTTATTTCTCTAGAAAATTTTCTCTTAATTTTTTTTCTATAGAAAAATTTTCTCAAAATTTTATTTCTATAGAAAATTTTGATAAACTTTTATTTTATATAGAAATAGTTTGAAAGATTTTATCTATATAATCTTTATTTCTATTTTTAATCTTTTATTTCTATAGAAAATGTCAAAATTGTATTTCTATAGACATTTTTTTGCAAAATGTTATTTCTATAGAAAATTTTATTTCTATAAAAAATTTTTTCAAAATTTTATTTCTATAGAAAATTTTTGTCAAAAGTTTATTTCTATAGAAAAAGTGGTCAAAATTTTATTTCTATAGAAAATTTTTGTCAAAATTTTATTTATATACAACATTTTGTCAAAATTGTATTTCTATAGAAAATTGTTGTGAAAATTTTATTTCTTTAGAAAATATCGTCAAAATTTTATTTCTATAGAAAATTTTGTCATTTTGTGAAAATTTTATTTCTATAGAAAATTTTATTTCTACAGAAAATTTTGTCAAAATTTTATTTATATAGAAATTTTTTTGCAAAATGTTATTTCTATAGAAAATTTTATTCCTATAAAAATTTTTTTCTATAGATTTTTTTTGCAAACTTATATTTCTATAGAAAATTTTGCAAAATTTTTTTGTAAAATTTTATTTCTATAGAAAATTTTGTCAAAATTTTATTTCTATAGAAAATTTTTGTCAAAATTTTATTTCTTTAGAAAATATTGTCAAAATTTTATTTCTATAGAAAATTTTGCCATTTTGTGAAAATTTTATTTATATAGAAAATTTCATTTCTAAAGAAATTTTAGCTAATTTTATTTTTATAGAAAATTTTGTCAAAATTTTATTTCTATAGAAAATTTTTGTCAAAATTGTACTTCTATAGAAACTTTTTGCAAAATTTTTTATCTATAGAAATTTTTGTCAAAATTTTATTTTTATAGACAACAAGAGTTTCGCTAAATTCAAGTTTCTATTTCTAGATATGATTGGTTTTCTCACTTTTTATGACCTTTTATCCTTGCAAGGAAGAAAAACGTAATCAATTTTAATACCTAGTAATTTATATATATTTAAATAAAAAAAACGAATTATAATCTATATACATAAATGACACTTAAAAATTTATATAAGAGTGGTGTTTTGTAACTATTTAAAAAAAGCAATATCCAAACAATTAAAAATGGTAAGTACAAATAATTTGTTTCAAATAAAGACGGATATTATCAAACAATACAAAAGACAGATATTTGTACAAATGATGTAACACTCTTTTATGTTCATGTATATGTGTGTGGTGTATACTATATTATATATGTATAAGTGTACTATATATTTTACTTATTATATACTTTAAAACTATACAAAACTCGGCTCTTTTTTATTTCTTACATGCTCAAATAGGCATTATTACATATTTATATGTGGATTAGTTATTTTGTAAAAAAAAAACACATACATAGATACAATATTTAAAATTGAACACACACTTAAGAAAAGTAGTAGTATAACTGACTTGTTCTAAATTATTTAGTAATAGTTCAGTAAATGATGCAAGATTCCAAGAAATATATCACGAATAGGATATAATCTCAGTTAGCTTGCAATGGAAGTCTTTTATTTTTATATGGCTAATTGAGTAAAAATTAAAATCTCTCATTGTCACCACTTAAAATGGAGAATTCATACCCAATTTAGTACCAAAGTCCAAACGTGCACGTCTTTGATAACGGGTATTAATTCTGTAAAGGAACAATTTTTTAGTTTAAGTTTTTTTTTTAATATCTGAAAGGTATTTGAACTTACTTTATTTCTTGCCATTTACAAATTTCCGATACAATCAGACTTATAAAAATGCCACAAAATAGAAAAACTATAGCGGGCCAAGCTTCGGCAACTTGATCTCGTAACTCATCGTCACATAGAATTTGCCCGATACACACCAAAGTATGAAACAGAAGAATGCAAAAACAGCTCAAGGCCCAAATGCTATTACGAAATGGATTTTTTTGCCACATCGAATGATCACGATGAACAAAGGAAGCCGACACCGTAGCTGCACATTTAGAGAAGAGGTAAGAAAAACAGTATTATGCGTATGTCCAAATATTGTCTGTATAATATTGGAAAACCTACCAAAATGTAATAATATACCCAACATGGCAAAGATACGTGCAATTTCCAGATTGATATGTTTATCATCTTCCTCCACATCCATTATTTTGAAGGGATGATCCATAAATGCACAATATGAAAGAATCTATTGGAAAATGTGGGGGGAAGAAAAAGAAAACAAGTGATAAGTGGTCACTCCGATTTATTTCACGATCGCTTAGATCACTGTAAGTCCGTTGCGATCACGGCTGCCACTCTCGCCAAAAATAAAAAAAATTAAGAAAATTTTACCACAAATCTACCAAATTTAAAAAAATCTTATTTTGAAGTTTACATCAAATTTTTGTAGTTAGTATGAATAAATGTTTTTTCTTCGAATGAATCCTACTGTTAACGACAATTTTTTGGGTGTAAAAATATCCCTTGATTTATAAATGTGGCGAATTTTAAAGGTTTAAATGACACAGAAAAAAATTTCCCCCAAAATATTTTAATTGAATTTTCAAAATTATTCAATTAAAAATTTAATTGATTCAAAAAAATTTTTTAATTAAAACGAAAATCAATCACAAAAATTATTACAGTAATCCCTCGATTTACGTTGTTTCGATTTGCGTCGTCAAATTTTTTGTTCCATCAAACTTTGATTTACGTCGCCATTCGATTTACGTCGTCGATTTTTTTTGCCCACTTTATCAGGAACGCCTTCCATAAGTAAAGTAAGTATCAACGATGATGACATCGTAACATTTTTTTCTGAAATTCTTACCGAAATTGTTCCGGAAACCGTTGATGCTGTGCGCCTGATATGATGCAAGACCTATCGTGAGTTTGGGACAATCTTAGACATTACTGGGAGCAGCATACATTCAAAATTGCATGTACATTTGACCGTCAAAAACATTTATTCACGTTGGATCCCCCGTAATTTGTCAATCGCTCAAAAAGATTCGTTTCGATTGGTAGAGAGAAATGCTCCAAAAATACGATCTCTTCGAGAAACGTCTATGACATCGTGAGAAGTGATGAACCATGGATTTTCGTGTATGAGCCCGAATGTAAACAGCAGTCTATTGTATGGAGGTTGCTCGCGAACAAAGCACTTCCAAGCAAACGAAAAACTGGACACATCACAATCGTACCACTAGAACAACGCAGAACAGTCTATTCTGAGTGGTACACAACCATTTGTTTGCCAGTTGTCTTCTAAGAAATCAGGAAAAACAAATGTGAGCACTCACACATCGGAATGTGAGCACTCACACATCGGCTCAATCAACTCAGAATTCTTTTTATTGCCTCACGTAAAAAATAAAATGAGAGGTCTCATGTGAATTGAAAAAGGTAAATAGGTATGATCTGCAATATAAACCTCTGGAATGGAAAACTCTAAATGTTCACTTTTGCCATGTAGCCCAATGTAAGACGAGAATTAGCATTCACAAAAGAATATGAGTGTTTGCAAGTTGATGATATTTGAAATTAATTTTGGTGGAGAGCTCTGAATGAATTACTGAATTACCTTTAGTTTTGAAGTTTTTTTTTTATTAAGTAAATGGACTTAGGAGTAAGTATGAGCAGTTTTTAATTCGGTTTACGTCGTTTCGATTAACGTCGTCAAATTCCGGAACCAATCACGACCTAAATCGAGGGATTACTGTAGTACCAATTAATTTTTAAATTGACTACGATCATTTCTGTGATTGAAGACATTTCAATTAAAAATTAACTGGATCAATTAATTTCGTGAGTGATTTTAAAAATTATTTTTTTTGTGTGGATTTAGCTTGCATCAACACGGTAAAGTTACAACTCTACAGACTTACTCAAAATGAACATGAAAATGATGTCAACATTTTATTTCTATAGAAAGTTTTGTCAAAATTTTATTTCTATAGAAAATTTTGTCAAAACTTTACTTTTCCTCTGTTGGTTAAGCTACACTTGTAGTTTAGTCAATGCATGGTTTGAGTTTGGCAAAGGAAAGGAAAGTTTGGCAAAGAAATTTGTTTAGACAGTAGCCGACTATCAAACCTTTTTTTCGGAAGGTTCAAGTGTAGTTCACATTGGGTTGAGTGAATTACCCGAATTTATTATGATAATTGGTTGATACTTTTGTTGCAAGTAGAGGATGCTGATGAGGAATGTGGTAATTCCGAAACAGTTGTACATCCAACCATCTTGCAGTCTATAGGGCTTTGCTCAAATAAATTTGGCAAGCATATTTTTTCTCTGTTGGTTAAGCTACACTTGTAGTTTAGTCCATGCATGGTTTTAAGCTGAGATCAAAGACAACAATAAATTTTATTTCTATAGAAAAATTTGTCAAAATTATATTTCTATAGAAAATTTTGTCAAAATTTTATTTCTATAGAAAATTTTATCAAAATTTTATTTCTATAGAAAATTTTGTCAAAATTTTATTTCTATAGAAAATTTTGTCAAAATTGTATTTCTATAGAAATTTTTGTCAAAATTTTATTTCTACAGAAAATCTTGTAAAATTTTATTTTTATAGAAAATTTTGTCAAAATTTTATTTCTATAGAAAATTTTGTGAAAATTTTATTTTTATAGAAAATTTTGTCAAAATTTTATTTCTATAGAAAATTTTACCAAAATGTTATTACTATCGGAAATTTTGTCCAAATTTTATTTCTATAGAAAATTTTGTCAAAATTTTATTTCTATAGAAAATTTTATCAAAATTTTATTTCTATTGAACATTTTGTCAAAAGTTTATTTCTATAGACAATTTTTGCAAAATTTTATTTCTATAGAAAATTTTTGCAAAATTTTATTTCTATAGAACAATAACAAACAAAACGAATGAAAATAGAGGAAGCACGCAGACAACAAACCCAGACAACTGAACTCAAATCGAGGATTTGACTTTGCAAGCGAAAAAGAGATATTTTTATTTCTATAGAAAATGTTGTCAACATTTTATTTCTATAGAAATATTTGTCAAAATTTTATTTCTGTAGAAAATTTTGTCAAAATTATATTTCTATAGAAAATTTCAGTAAAATTTTATTTCTATAGAAAAATTTGTCAAAATTTTATATCTATAGAAAATTTTGTCAAAATTATATTTTTATAGAAAATTTAAATTTAAATTTTTGTTTCTATAGAACATTTAATCAAAATTTTATTTCTAAAGAAATTTTGTCAAAATTTCATTTCTATAGAAAATGTTGTCAAACTTTTGTTTTTATAGAAATTTTTATCAAAATTTTATTTCTATAGAAAATTTTGTCAACATTTTATTTCTATAGAACATTTTGTCAAAATATTATTTCTATAGAAAATTTTGTCAAAATTTTATTTCTATAGAAAATTTTGTTAAAATTTTATTTCTATAGAAAATTTTGTTAAAATTTTATTTCTATAGAACATTTTGTCAAAATATTATTTCTATAGCAAATTTTTGTCAAAATTTTATTTCTGTAGAAAATCTTTGCAAAATTTTATTTCTATAGAAAATTTTTGAAAAATTTATTTCTTAGAAAAATTTTGCATATTTTTTTCTATTGAAAATTTTTGCAAAATTTTATTTCTATATAAAATTTTTTGGCAAAATTTTATTTCTATCGAAAATTTTTGCAATATTTTATTTCTATAGAAATTTTTTGTCAAAATTTTAATTTAATTTTATTCCTATAGATAATTTTGTCAACATTTTTTTTCTATAGAAGATTTGATCAAAAATTTATTTCTATAGGAAATTTCGTCAAAATATTATTTCTATAAAAAATTTTCTGAAAATTTTATTTCTACAGAAAATTTTCTAACAATTCTATTTCTATAGAAAAATATTGTCAAAATTATATTTTTATAGAAATTTTTAGCAAAATTTTATTTCTATAGAACATTTAATCAAAATTTTATTTCTATTGAAAATTTTGTCAAAATTTTATTTCGATAGAAATTTTTGTCAAAATTTTATTTCTATAGAAAATTTTGTCAAAATTTTATTTCTATAGAAAATTTTGACCAAATTTTATTTGTATAGAAAAATTGCCCAAAATTTTATTTCTGTTGAAAATATTTTATTTCTATAGACATTTTTTTTTGTTTTTCTAAATTTTGTTTTTCTAATTAATCTCATCTTAGGTTGGGTTAGATATAGCGATAACGCCTTAGTTTAGGATCACATAGACTATCCAGTCCATTGTGTTACCAAAGGTGGTTAACTTCTCTCGGTCAATGAACGCTTCCCGATTCCACATTAAGATGAAACCACTTAGGGAAGCTTTTATATATTCAGCATTACTGAAAGTGGATAAACCACCGTTGAACACCGTTGTTTTTAGTTTTCAGTATAAACTGTGCGATTCATCTCACGACCCTTTGTATGCAAGGCGGTTATGCTAACCATTGCACCACCGCGGCTTCCTATTTAGATTTTGTGAGATCCGATTTTATTCAATAATATTTAATTATATTCACCAGGGTGTGTGTGTTTCCCCTTCTCGACTTACCATAATTAATACTGGAGCGAGGAATTTACATCCATAACACCATAAAACAAATCCAAATACTCTTGAATCATATTCCGTTTGTTTTTTACCCGTAGCTCTATTCATAATTTTCGGATCCAAATCGATATGCGCCAATGCCAATGAAATTAAAGGAACCGGTATGGACATCAGATATATAACCATAAGAGGTGTTAGGATTGGTCGTAAACTCAGACAAGCACTTAGAATATTGATCAGTGATAAAGAGCCTGCACAGCAAGCCCAAAATTGTATACAATTCCAGAGGCCAGATGAGAAACGCCTTGACAATTCGATGATGGCAACCAGTGATAGAGGATCTTCCCGTTTAACTGATATGGAACAAGGTAGTGAGTTTAGTAGGCGACTCAAATAAATGGGTGAAACAGTATTTCCAGGACATTGCATGGGTCGTGAACTACTTGAACATCCTCCATATTGTCCGGTCTCCAACAATTCTTCGGCAACACCATGTTCGTCTGCCAAGTCTAGCGGTGTGGATGCCGACATTTTCTTACGTTTTGCTTTTAGCTTATTGTTCATTATGTTCGCTTCGGTATAAGCTTCAATATCCTGACACACTTGGGGATACAAGGGTTCCACGGCAATGCTACAATCGGCCTGCAGAAATATTTCAGCATTAGCATTTGAGGCTGATGAACCTAGACAAACTACTATTTCACCATACGACTGCATTATATCCAACATTTGCCGAGTAGCTTCTGCCGAACAATCAGTAAACAAGGATACTTGCAAAGGAACATTATCTACTTTTTCCAAATGGGGTCTTATATTTTCAATGCCCCTGGGTAATTTTGCCCGATTGGACATATCAAAGTGTACCGGGGCACTTTGCTCTGTACTCTCGGTTAGAATACTTATGGAACGGCAATTTTCATCCAAAGCCGAATCTTGGGATTGGCGTCGTCTGTCATTGCTGGATTCATGGGATTCACGGGAACCAGCCAAACTCTCATTAGAATAAGTCTCATGATTTCCTCCATTGGCATTTAAAAGGGTACAGTCGTGATCGGATATAGCACCTGGGGCGGAGGAGCTTAACGTTTTGGAAGACTCAAGATTGGTAACAGGCGGTAGCAAATAATTCAGGTCGGATGATTCATCGTCTGTGACAACATTACCTAAAATATTGATTGCAATGGGATTATCATGAATGTCTGATGTAGCTGATGTTGTCGTTATGATAGCAGTCGTGGTAGTATTGGTGGAGGTCATTATGAAGTCATTTGCATTATGAGATATTACTGATGAGCGGTTATTGGAGGTGGAATTGGTAGTGGTGGTTGCGATAATGGTTGGATTATTTAGATTATTATTATTATTAGTAGTAGTAGTAGCACATGTGGAGGAGTTTGTGGTTGAGGTGGTTGTATGGACTGTTGTGATATTTGTGGTGTTAACATGAGAGCTCGATGTAATGGGAGGATTGGCTGACACTGAATTGACATTGGTTGGCATGGTAGTGAGATCTGTTTTACCCATAGTTTTGGGCGATTGCATCGCCGCATTGCCCGATTTGTCGTCCGTTTCACTCAACAATGAAATGTGGCAATTCCAACCGGATTCCAGACCCATTTTCTCGGAAAAGACACGGGACCGCAATTCGTTCTCTTTACTGAAATGGACAAAACGTATACAGGCCCTTTCCAGACGTTCCACTAACTGTACTATATCTGTCTGAGCCTGATACTGCATTGTCACCATGCCTATAAACACCTGATGACACTGCATCTCAAAGCATCCCTCCACGTCGTTAATGTCTTCCTCTTTTCCTTCCGAAAACAACAAAGAGTCAGTGCTAATGCTATGGCTTAATTTGCCATGGCCACCGCCACATTCGAAGTCACAATGCAATTTATCGACATGTTGCATACGCAATTTCGACTCCGGTGGCAACTCAAGATAAGCCAAACTTCCACCATTGTTGGGTCCGCCACTAAGGGCACCATTAATGCCATGTCTCAGGGGCCGATAGGCAAAAGCAGTACAATAGGCAGTCAATGCACTGCGTTGATAGAAATCCAAGGCCTTTTTACGATCTTGTGGCGACAGAGGACGCAAATCTATACCATCCCAGAAATCATCACAGTAATCCAAAATAATGTCAGCAGTTCCTTGGGTGAATAGTGATAAATAGCCACCGGGATTTTCGCGCATTACCACCGATAATGAATGAGGAAATGGCACCTTAACCTTGGATGACAATTGCAACTGACGAGCAAAACGTATATCACGACGCACCACATCAGGTTGCTTAATATAGAGAAATTACAATGATTTTCCATTATTTTTTAATCGCAAAAATCTGAAAACTTACCAAATGTCTATAGGTGGCCAGTTGGCCCTCTAAACTAAAACGATCAGTGGCATGATCAGTAAAACCTATTTGTTTGGCCAATTCGCAAAGGCACCGTCTGCATAGGGACATAGAAGGTTTTTTTTTTTGAAAAGAAAATCGCATATTAGTATCGATATCGATTTACAAAGGATAGTTAATAATGAAAAACAAAACAAATAAAACAGAAGGCTTTAAGCTTTTTGACAAAATCGAGAAACTAGACAAATCAATGGAAAAAAACATAGTTTCAACAATGGAACAACGTTTACGAATCCACAATGAAAAAAGGAAAAAAACAAACTTGTAAAACTATAAAAATTAACTCAATATTAATTATGAACAATAAAAACGCCGAAAGTTCAATGAAAGAAACTAATGAAGATTTTTTAGTGTTAAGTGTAGCGTAAATGTTTTTTTATGAAATGTAATTGGACTAAATGAATGTTGGTGTACAGAAATAAAGGACATTACAACAAATGTACTTGAAATTGTAACTAAATAAAATTGCGAATATCAGGAAAATAGTCAAGTGGAGAACATTTGCTTCCTAGTAAAATATTTGCATACATAATATTAAAATAAAAAATGCTTAGCCCTTTTACTACCGGATTTTAATTAAAACAAAAGTCAATCACACAAATGTAATTATTCAATTTTTATACCCACCACCATAGAATGGTGATGGGGGTATAATAAGTTTGTCATTCCGTTTGTAACACATCGAAATATCGATTTCCGACTATATAAAGTATATATATTCTTGATCAGGGAGAAATTCTAAGAGGATATAAGCATGTCAGTCTGTCTGTCTGTTGTAATCACGCTACAGCCTTCAAGCCACCGTGGTGCATTGGTTAGCATACCCGCCTTGCATACACAAGGTCGTGGGTTCGATTCCTGCTTCGACTGAACACCAAAAAGTTTTTCAGCGGTGGATTATCCCACCTCAGTAATGCTGGTGACATTTCTAAGGGTTTGAAAGCTTCTCTAAGTGGTTTCACTGCAATGTGGAACGCCGTTCGGACTTCGCTATGAAACGGAGCTCCCTTGTCATTGAGCTTAACATGGAATCGGGCAGCACTCAGTGATAAGAGAGAAGTTCACCAATGTGGTATCACAATGGACTGAATAGTCTAAGTGAGCCTGATACATCGGGCTGCCACCTAACCTAACCTACAGCCTTCAATAATGGCGCAATCGTCCTGAAATTTGGCACATATTCATTTTTTGTTTGCACGCAGGTCGAAAATGGGCTATATCGGTCCAAGTTTTGATATAGCCTCCTTATAAACCGACCTCCCGATTTGGGGTCTTGGGCTTATAAAAACCGTAGTTTTTTATCCAATTTGCCTGAAATTGGAAATCGAGAGGTATTTTACGACCAAAAACTGGTGTGTCGAAAATGGGGTGTATCGGTCCAAGTTTTGGTATAGCCCCCATATAGACCGATTTCCCGATTTTGCTTCCTGGGTGTCTAGAAACTGTATTTTCTTTCCAATTTGCCTGAAATTGAAAATCTAGAGGTATTTTAGGACCAAAAAGTGGTGTGTCGAAAATGGGGTGTATCGACCCATGTTTCGGTATAGCCCCAATATAGACCGATTTCCCGATTTTGCTTCTTGGGCGTCTAGAAACAGTATTTTCTGTCCGATTTGCCTCAAATTTGAAATCTAGAGGTATTTTATGACCACAAATAGGTGTGCTGATGATGTGGGGTGTATGGGTCCATGTTTTGATCTAGAGGTATTTTAAGACCAACAATTGGTGTGCCGAAAATGGGGTGTATCAGTCCAAGTTTTGGTATAGCCCCCATATAGATCGATCTTCCGATTTTGTTTCTTGGGCGTCCAGAAACTGTATTTACGATCCGATTTATCTGAAATTGGAAATCTGGAAGTATTTTGGAATCATCAAAAGGTGTGTCGAAAATGGTCCGTATCGGTCCATGTTTTGGTATAACCCCTATATAGACCGATTTCCCGATTTTACTTTTTGGGCGTCTAGAAACTGTATTTTCTATACGATTTGCCTGAAATTTAAAATCTAGAGGTATTTTAGGACCAACAGTTGGTGTGTCAAAAATGGTCCATGTTTTGGTATAGCCCCCATATAAACCGATCTCCCGATTTTACTTCTTGGGCGTCCAAAAACTGTATTTACAATCCGATTTGCCTGAAATTGAAAATCTAGAGGTATTTTAGGACCATCAAAAGGTGTGTCGAAAATGGTCCGTATCGGTCCATGTTTGGTATAACCCCCATAAAGACCGATCTCCCGATTTTATTACTTGGACTTCTAGAAACTGTATTTACTATCCGATTTGCCTCAATTTAATTCATTGAGCTTCTAGAAACCGTAGTTTTTATCCGATTTGCCCGAAAATGTAAATATACTGGTATTTTAGACGCTCAAAAATCTGTATCGCATTTATTTTTACCGGTCCATCGATGCTTTATATATAAGGATTTCACTTCTTGAGGATATAGCAGGCGGACGGATCATAAAAAATTGCTTGAAACTGAAAGTAACATTTTCAGATTTTACTCCTCGTAATCATTTAAAAAATGGCGGTAAAAATCTATAGATTTAAGATTTCAAATCAAGGCTTTATTTCATTAATTAAACGATATGATATGTAAAAATTCAAACAAAATTGGTTCTTACCCTACGGGAAATTGGTAGAAATTGCCACTGACGGACCCATCACAGAACTGGTACCGTTGCTCCAGTTAGTTGCAATTTTTAAATAGTCGTAATTTATTGATTTCCGTACTCGCTTGATGTTAAAATATTTTTGGGTCTACACGTTTGGTGGAACAAAATGATCAGAATAACCTATTGTTCGACATATTTCAAATGTTCGAATGCGATTCGGATGCCCAAACTGATAGCCATGTCGTCTGTCCGTGAACACATTTTTTTAATCAAAGTCTAGGTCGCAGTTGTAGTCCAATCGACTTCAAATTTGGCACAAGTATGTGTTTTGGCTCAGAATAGAACCCTATTGATTTGAGAAGAAATCGGTTCAGATTTAGATATAGCTCCCATATATATATATATTTCGCCCGATATGGACTTATATGGCCCCAGAAGCCAGAGTTTTATACTATTTGCTTAAAATTTTGCATAAGGAGAACAATTAGTACTATAGTCAAGTGTGCCAAATTTGGTTAAATCGGTTCAAATTTAGATATAGCTCCCATATATATCATTCGCCCGATATCCACTTATACTGCCCCAGAAGCCAGAGGCCAACGTTGTACTCCGATTTACATGAAGTTTTGTAGAGTAGAACTAATATAGCTCCCATATATATCTTTCGCCCGATTTTTATTCAAATGACCATAGAGACCAAAGTTTCACTCCGAATATTTTGAAACAGTGCACAGAGAGTCACAATGGACTGAATAGTCTAAGTGAGCCTGAAACTTAATCGGGCTGCCACTTAACCCCAACCTCCAGATTTCCATGAAATTGGATAAAAACTTCGATTTCTATAAGCCCAAGAAGTAAAATCGGAAGATCGGTCTATATGAGGGCTGTACCAAAACATCGGCCAATACTTACCATTTTCGACACACCGTTTGATGATCCAAAAATACTTCCATATTTCCAATTTCAGGTTAATCGGATTGAAAATATAGTTTCTAGAATCCAAAGAAGTAAAATCGGGAGATCGGTCTATATGGGGGCTATACCAAAACATGGACTGATGGGCACCATTTTCGGCACACCTCTTTATGGTCCTAAAATACCTCTAGATTTTCAATTTCAGGCAAATCGGATAGAAAATACAGTTTCCAGGCGCCCAAGAAACAAACTCAGGGAATCGGTCTATATGGGGGCTATACCAAAACAAGAACCGGTACTCCCCATTTTCGGCACACCTATTTGTGGTCATAAAATACCTCTAGATTTCAAATTTGTGACAAATCGGATAGAAAATATAGTTTTCAGACGCCCAAGAAGCAAAATCGGGAAATCAGTCTATATGGGGGCTATACCAAAACATGGAACGATATGCACCAGCACAGCTTTTGATGGTCCTAAAATACCTCTAGATTTCCAATTTGAGGCAAATTGGATAAAAACTACGGTTTTTATAAGCCCAAGACCCCAAATCGGGAGATTGGTTTATAAGGAGGCCTGCCTGGAAACAAAAAACGAATCTGTGCCAAATTTCAGGATAATAGCGCCATTATTGAAAGCTGTAGCGTGATTACAACAGACAGACAGACGGACATGGTTATATCGTCCTAGAATTTCTCCCCGATCATGAATATATACAAACGGAATGTCAAACTTATTATACCCCAATTACCATTCTATGATGGTGGGTATAAAAAATAATTTTCTCTAAGAAGGAGCGGAGCGTGTAGCGGAGCGATTTTTTTTTTCTCCGGAGCGGGAGCGGAGCGAAAAAATAGACCGCTCCGGATCCCTGTGTATAACACATTTCTATACCACGTCCTATTTTAAATTAAAATCGATACATTTATCGAAACTTAGCTGGAAACTATGATTATTGGGTCGTTTTTGAATGTTAGTGGACCCGGTAGTCAAAGGGTTAAATTAACTCAGTAGCAAAATATGGTGAGCGATTGTAATTCAATCTAATTTTACTACAAATTTAAACATTATAAATTATTATTTTTTATGTTTAATTCATTCATTATGATTTTTAAATTAATTGATACAAAAGAGAGAAAGAGCAGAAATTTACATAGACTATAGATTTTTGAATAGATGATTCATCGATGTCAAAAATACAAAATTTTGTTTGGTGCGGATTTGCTCTTTACGAATAACACTAAAGCAAATGCCGGAAAATTTTGGAAACAAATTTAGAAAAGTTTATATTTCCTTCATTTAATTTTAAGGTGAATTACTCTTTACGAAACACACAAGATGAAATATATGAAAATTGATGTTTACGAAAAAATCAATACGAAAAATCAGAAAATTAATCTTTGCAAGTGACATACTTTTTTGCGAAGAGAAACGAAACATATATGTCGAATTTAAAGTGTATGATGTGCCGATCATACTGTATTTTTATTTAGATGATTTTTTATGGGTTTTCAATCAGATGTATATACACTCAAAGAAATAAACTCTGCTAATAATAGCAAACACTGACCGAATTAATAATAATTTATTAGTTTTTCCCCTAGAAAAGCAACATATTAGCAATTTTCAATAACAACAGACTTGCATCTAAAAAGTCTGAAGTTTTCCAAAAATGTTTTTTTTTTGTTTCGAACTAAAAAAGAAACACTATAACCTATTAATTTTATTTATTATTAAAAACAAATATTTGTTTGTAGCTTCTGCGAAGAGCTATCCGTTACTTTTGAGTGTATGAGAGAAGTTTCATTTTGTCACTTCTGAAATTATTAAATAAAAAAAGTTTCTTCCATTATTTGAGTATCAAATAGGTAACTTGAAAATTTTTCGGGTTTTTGTTTCTTCTTGTTTCAATAGAATTTGCAATACAGGAAATTTTCACAGATCCCCATTTGAATCTGATAATGATATACCGCTATTCGAAATGACTCAATGAATCAAATAAACAATAAAAATATAAATAAATTGTTCTACTTAAAAATATATCAAATATTTAATTATATCAAATTTATTCAAAATCTTTCTACAAAAACGATGCAATACATACAATAATGATTTTTACTCTAAAATGTATATCTAAGAATCTATTATTTTTCATGATTTAATATACAATAGGTGTAAGTCCACGAAAATTTCCGAAATAAGAAATTCTCGCAAATTTTTTATCATGGCTTGGGGTATTCATTGTTGTTGCAAAAAAATGTATTCGTTAATGTGGCCTCATTATTATTGTATATTTTTAATACATGTGGTTGACTCAATGTATGTGAGACCTTTGATAATTCAGGGACAGACTTTTACTGAATTTTATTTTTATTAATTTTTTAATTAATTTAGCTTAATTTATACCTTGAACTATTTTGTTTTCCTGCTTTTTAAATTGAATTGAATTTTTGAAGTTTTTTTTATTTTTTTTAATAGATGTGCTTGTCTCCATGTGTGTAAGACCTTTGACAATTCAGGAACAGACTTTTAACAGGTTGGCTGATAAGTCCCCGGTCTGACACATATATGGCGTCGCTAGTATTAAATGCATATTATTTTTATATAGTACCAGTGGAACGCAGTGGACGCCCGAAATAGGTGGTTACCGATGAAAACATCAAAAAAATCCACAAAATGATTTTGAATGACCGTAAAATAGAAGTTGATCGAGATAGCAGAGGCCTTAAAGATATCAAAGGAACATGTTGGTCATATCATTCATCAATATTTGGATATGCGGGAGCTCTGTGCAAAATGGGTGCCGCGCGAGCTCACATTTGACCAAAAACAACAACGTGTTGATGATTCTGAGCGGTGTTTGCAGCTGTTAACTCGTAATACACCCGAGATTTTCCGTCGATATGTGACAATGGATGAAACATGGCTCCATCACTACACTCCTGAGTCCAATCGACAGTCGGCTGAGTGGACAGCGACCGGTGAACTGTCTCCGAAGCGTGGAAAGACTCAAAAGTCCGCTGGCAAAGTAATGACCTCTGTTTTTTGGGATGCGCATGGAATAATTTTTATCGATTATCTTGAGAAGGGAACAACCATCAACAGTGAATATTATATGGCGTTATTGGAGCATTTGAAGGTCAAAATCGCGGCAAAACGGCCCCATATGAAGAAGAAAAAAGTGTTGTTCCACCAAGACAACGCACCGTGCCACAAGTCATTGAGAACGATGGCAAAAATTCATGAATTGGGCTTCGAATTGCTTCCCCACCCACAGTATTCTCCAGATCTGGCCCCCAGCGACTTTTTCTTGTTCTCAGACTTCAAAAGGATGCTCGCAGGGAAAAAATTTGGCTGCAATGAAGAGATGATCGCCGAAACTGAGGCCTATTTTGATGCAAAACCGAAGGAGTACTACCAAAATGGTATCAAAAAATTGGAAGGTCGTTATAATCGTTGTATCGCTCTTGAAGGGAACTATGTTGAATAATAAAAACGAATTTTGACAAAAAAATGTGTTTTTCTTTGTTAGACCGGGGACTTATCAGCCAACCTGTTACTAACTTTTATTTTTGTTAATTTTTTAATTCATTTAACCTAATTTATACCTTGAACTATTTTGTTTTCCTGCTTTTAATTTTTTTTTTCTATATTATATTACTATATTTGAATTGAATTTTGTAAGTGTATTTTTTTTTTTTAATCTAGAAAAATTCAAATTCAAACAACAAAAACAGCAATATTTCATTTAACCTAATTTATACCTTGAACTATTTTGTTTTCCTGCTTTTAAAATTTTTTTTCTATATTATATTAATATATTTGAATTGAATTTTTGAAGTGTATTTTTTTTTTAAATCTAGAAAAATTCAAGGTTTTTTTTGAATATTTGGGGAAAGGTTAACAAATAACCTGCAGCACTGGTTCTGCACATAGTAGACATCTCAAATGTCCTTGAGCATTTAATTTAGGTTTTAGACAAAACTTAATACGGTTTCTTTGTTAAATTTGTTTTTTCGAATAGTAAAAAATCGAAGAGTACACCAATATACAATACGACTAAGGGGTATGTATGCCGAGTGTGACCACGCAAATATTTGACCAATATTCACAATATCTGGATACAGTTTTTTGGAAATCGCTCGTATCGTGATATTATGTATCCAATATGAGCTAAAAATGTTTGCTGGTTTCGTTGTGGTGACGAATTCTTTTTTGATTTCTGTCAAATATTTTCCAAATGGGACCGTACCGTAGCCTTTTTATCTCCCAGAAAAAAAACTGACAATCCAAAATGGTTAACTAACATACAACCACAGTCATACACAGAATTCCTATAGTCAAGTGTTATTTATTTCTAGTTTTTAAGCGCGTAATTTTTATAATTTGTAATTATTGCTATGTTTGTGTAGTTTTGGAATCCGTATATGGCTTTGCGGCTTGGATTCGCCAAGAAAATAAATAAATAAATAAATTCCAGAATTCCAAATAAAGTCTTAATTGCGTTTTAAAAAATATTCAATTAAAATTTTAATTGAATCAACAAATTTCTTAATTAAAACAACAAGCAATAAAATTAATCAGAAATTAATATAGTCGAAGCTCTGTTTAACGAATATCCCATTTTGCGAAAATCCAATTTAACGAACATCCAAATTCTTAACATTGAGTATTCTAAATAACGAGCGTTTGAACAAAATTTACGTTCGTTATAACGAAAACGCTTTTAATCTTAAGGAAATAAACAACAAAAACAGCAATATTTCACGATTGTTAGAGTGGCTTAAGTCCTTTGGAAATGTCCACAAAGTACGGCATTCCCAAGATATTTAGATTCCATCAAATGTTTGGAAGCACATATTCAATGGCCGGGTAACTAGGTAAAGTTAGGTTAGATAGAGTGGTAGCTCCTGTAAGGGAAATGGATATACCCCGGTACAGGACTACTCCCTGATGTGAATGGACCAGTCCCAGGCCTGGTCGAAACGTATGGACGGGATCAGTCACTTTAACACGGCGTTGTCATTGACGGGGTAAATTTACACTGCAGGACACGGCTTGGACTCATCCCAAAGGACATGACCTGGGATAACTTAGTAGGACTAGACATGTCCTCATTAACCAGTCTAGGACAAACCCTTATATACCGGTATTATTTTGCGCATCCAATTGCATCGGAAAGGAACAACTTTTGAAATATGTAAATGTCTAGATTCAATAAGATTAAAATCAATAGAGCGTAGAAACCAATAAATTTTATGAAAATTTAAAAACTGCGACAAACTGGAGCACTGGTACTAGTCCTGTGGTAGGTGGCAATAAGCACCAAATTTTCGTAGGATCGGCAGTTGGGCAGGTGATGAATTTTTCTCTTATTAATGAATGCTACCCGATTGTATATTTATCTTGGCGCTCGCTGTAATCTAGCGTTGAGAGAACAGGAGCAGCAGGAGATGTTACTATGAACACTACCTTTGCCTGACCCATCTTGAAACCGGGGACTGGAAATAAATTAAGGAATTTGTCTAAGAAGATAGAGCACACATCGAAGCGAATATTGTCATGGATGTATACAGGCTCTCATGAGACAGCGAAACTTGGATCCTCTTTTCAACCTAACCTAACCTAGATATATCAAGTTAATCAGTTTTTAAGGATTATTTAAAGTAATATTGTTTTTAATGCCTCTGTAGTTTAATTTTGCCATATGCTTCTGAATTTTTACTCATCTGGTAAAAAAGTACGATTTTCAATAAAAGTTGACATTTAATATTCCCGTTCGATTTAACGAATATTTCTAAATAACGAAAGGGCCTGACAATATATTGTTCGTTAAACCGAGCTTCGACTGTATCAATTAATTTTTTAATTGGATCAATTAATTTTTTAATTGACTTTCAATTAATTTTTGTTTTGTTGATAGTATCATTTCTGTGATTGAAGACATTTCAATTACAAAATTAATTGGATCAATTAATTTCGTAATTGAAAAAGCAAAATTTTTTTGTGTATGTACCAAAATAACAGAAAAAATGCGAAAATCGAAAATACGAAATTTTAAAATAACGGATATTGATCACACTTCATATTTTTTTAATAAATTCATGATCATTACTTTTACGAAATGGTAGGCTGTCGGATTAATTACTCAAAAACCCATCAAACCCATAGACCTTTATAGTATTGAAATTAATACGGAAATTACCGCATTAACCCTCTAATGCCCCATTTTTTTTTGCCAGCTGATTAAATTTTCAATGTTAACGTTTATACGGTAAAATTCAGCATATGCTGCAAAGCCTCTTGAACAGTTTCAAATAAGTTTTCTTTTTATTTTGCCCATTTTTGTTGTCTTAAGGTGTGTTTTACTAAAAGCTTCCTTATTAAATGAAGACCGCCTAAAGGCGGGCTTGGGCATTAGAGGGTTACTACTTGGATTTGTAAGATTTAAATCTTATATATGAATTTATAAGAACACATTTTCATTACACCTACTGTATATACTGCCTTCTTCTTAGTTTAAGATATTAACTTGTTTACATTATATCGATGGCTCAGTATTTTTGTTATGCTGTAATATATTTTTATAGGCCTCTATTGGCTTTGTATTACAGAATTTTTGAATAAATAAATAAATAAATAAATAAATAAATAAAAACTACATTTTTATTAAAAACAATACTAAAATAATAAAAAAAAACACTAAAATAATAATAAAAATACTAAACATGAACCTGGACCATGTTTAGTTGTATAAAAAAGAAATAACTAAATGCTAGCATAACATGAATACTTCCTTAGAATAGAATTTTTCAAAATATCCATTTATAGCGCTTGTAATTTACTTTGTACTTTAAATATTACAAAAAATACAAATAAAATTGCTACCCTTTATTTTTTCATATTGATAATAAAGTAAAATTAGTTTAAAATTTGAATTTCAAATACAACAAGAAATTGGCCCTTGAAACAGCAAGCAAGAAATAAAAAATATAATAGCCCAGAGGTACTATATGATTTGACGGAAAAAACTTATGTGATGTTGCGAATAACTAAATATTATAAATTTTCAATAAAATCTTTGTTATATGCATGATGTTACAATAAACATGGAAATATATTCCTACGAAAACATTCTTGGTAACAATTATTCAACTTTAGCATTTAGTAGTTATGCTGATCGCTAGAAATGCTTTGAAGACAGAGTTATTTAATTGATTTGTAAGATTATTTTTACGAAATGTATACAGTGAAACCTCTGACAAGTGGACACCGACGGTCGCCTAAATTCTGTCCACATTTGAGAGGTGCCCTGTTATGAGAGCTCAATTTCTATGTGTTAATATAGCAAACGTCCTCATACAACTGTCCACGTTTGGTAGGTGTCCAGTTTTCCAGTTAAAACGACTCAAGGTATAATTCGGACTAGGACCGCCGTCTTATACAAATCAAACAAAAAAAGGTATTCTTTGGTTAGCACAAAAAAAAAATAAAATAAAAGAACTGCCTGCCAAAGATCAAGATTTTTTTATGTATTTACGCTCTAAAAACATTCTGATGTATGAAATGAAATAAATTCTTGCAGAACTTTTTAAAAATTGTTTATAAACACGATTCACCATGTTTTGGCGAGAAGCCCTGTTTTTCCAAAACTTTTAGATTATTTAGAAATACAGATAATTGAAAGCTAAAACAAATCCTTTGCAATATAAATAATTTTGTAGCTCAGGACATATTTACACTGGAACTAAGATATTTAAAAAATATTGTGCTGGGACTGTGAATGCCAATAGTGAAATTATATCATATTAAAAAAAATATATATCAGTGAAAAAAATTAAATTTCAGTACAAAATCAAATGAAAATGAACGACATACCCATGCAAAAAGCTTTTCATACTGGATTCTACGATCTCATACCGGTTTGTGACAGGAACTAAATTTGTATCTAGCATAGCAACGGCAGTGACATGACCACAAAATTGAGCATAATGTACATGGGTCAAAGGAGAACAAGTATTAAGAAGTATTGCTAGGCCTGAAAGCATAGACTACAAATAAATAACAATCTTTTATAAGACTTTTACAGATAGAATCTTACCCAATGGTTTCAATGATTTTATATGATTCTTCCATTCTTGATCGTCAAATTCCAAACGAAATGGACAGTGTTGATCATGTGTTAGATCCAATACTTCAGCCACTATACCATTACCCTTTGGCACAGCATGATCGGGCATATCTGTTTCGGAATTCATTGAAGTTTGACAGCTTTTCTCTTCCAAATCATCTTCATCGGTGTCATGCAAGAAGAATACTTTTTCAGCTGTTGGATTGGGCCAAGACAATATACCCTTTTTATCTACACAACACAATGCCGTTATGGAACCTAAAACTTGAACCAAATTCGCCGATCTTGGCAATAGTTCACTGTTGCCACGCCACAATTGCAGCCAATTACGAAACACTTTTGAACGATGTAATGCCAAGTTCTCATAATCAAACGAGGGCATATCATCTTCTTCAAAGGATTTCTCCGAGTCCTTGCCCACTACAAGTTGCGGAGTTCTCAAAAAACACTGCAATCGTGCAACACCCCAAAGATTCATTGAAATCCACAGAAGAGGAAATATTAAAGGCAACATTGGTATAACAGCGGCACCTGGTGCTTCAATGAGGACATCTCTCCAAGTCTCATGATATATGGATTCTGATGATATGCCAAAACCATGCAATCTTAGAATACCAACAAAGAGAGTAACGGTTATGGCGCATATGAAGCCCCATTGTTGAATATATTTAGTGACCAACTGAAAATGGAATAAACGAAGAGGAATTGTTAAATAATTTTTAATACCCAAATTTTTAATTACCAAATATCTTTGTTGATTATATATTGTTGGTGGCCGTTTGGCACAATTTTCCAGTATCAATTTCAAGTTGTTTAAGTACGGCGTATTTTCCAAACAACAAACCATATCGGGTAATGGAGTTCGTGCTACTGGTTTCACTGGTGGGACATCAGCTTGCAATACTCCATAGATCTCTTGATCACAAAATTTTCTCTTCCCATTAACTTCAGAACACGGTCCGGGCGTTATATGACCCGGTCTCAGAACAATGTAATCACCCTTGACCAACAATGCCCATGGTAAATTAACAATAACACCATCGCGATAAGTCCATTGTAGCGAAACACATGGTGACATGGGACAACAGTTGTGGGGATAATTACAAGCTTGCCATTCACTACATAATTCTTTTTCGGCCAAATCTAAATCCTCCAATATTAATCGTGTTTTTCGATAGACTTCTGTTCGCCGTAGATTATTTTCGCGTATTACAACAAATAAATCCAATGATAAGATAGCTGTTAGAGCAAAAGCTGCCAAATATGATTGGGCGATAAGCAATGCCACAGTAGTAAGGAGTGATGTGGCAATCGAAGACCATCCCAAGGGGCTATCATAGCGTTTGACAAATGCAGAACGCATTTTCATGTACCAACTGAAACATACACATAGAGCACAAAAAAAAAATAAATACAACGCCGTAAAAGATTGACCAAACAATATGGGCAAACAAACACCCACCTCTCGGCCTCCCATTTCTTTTCGTACACTTTAAGGATTTTGTCGATCTCATCATGTAGACGAGCCAGAGCAACTTTTGTGCTTAATCCAAAGCCCTCCTTGATATTTGTTGCATTGCTATCATTTTTTCCAGCTTTTGTAGAAGTTGTATCACCACCACTCCTCGATGATGCTTGATTTATGTTTCTTGGCATTTCAAGTATTCTCCCCATTTAATAGGGTTCCAATCATTGGTTTTCCTTTTTTCTGTATCTAACACACACACTCATTTATTATTAATTATCGCACATTATATTTGATTCAAAGTAATTCATCAATTGTAAACTACGAACTCGAATCAAATTATTATACACTAAACAACAGATGTTTTGCCCAGGGTTGCCATAGACCCAGGGTGATACCATACAACTGTCAAAACATTGCAAATATCGATTACAGAGCAAGGGCGATTGGCGTTTTGATGAAGGTCTTAGCAGTGTTGCCACAACTCAGTTTTATTTTGGATCACAATTAAAATCGAATAAACATTTTATCAATGGTCCCAAATAGGATGGGGCAGTTTGACAAAGGCTCTTTTGGCGGAAATTCAAGACATTGCAAAAGTAGTTTGGCATCGCTATTGATAGAAAACGTTGATACTTTGTGAAACCTGAGTAGTAAAACGCCCCGTATAAATTTGAAGAAAAACAAAATTATTAAATTATATGCTTAAAATTGTGGAAGGTGAAAAATTGTCCACATTCATATTGGAATAAAGTGATATTTTTCAAAGATTCTGCCTCGATCAAGGATAACAATTATTGGCTGACTGATGCTGGATTTTGGAGATATAGGGACATTCTAAGTAATCTATGGCATTTCCATTTTAAACAAATTGAGAATTTATAAATGTACAAATCAAAAAGCAATATGAAATCGTATATTTATACATTTGAATGGTCCTTATTGGGTACGCGTAATTTTTCAAAATAGACGCATAGTATATATACTCTAATAACCCTTTAATTTAGTACCAGTGCTTTTCCAATAAAACTGAGGTATCTTATACGACTGTGGTTGGAATTCTAATAATTGATATCAACTTCTAAAAATATTGGCAGGGAAGTATACAAATATGTGTTAAAAATCTGCTATAGGTTAGTATTTTCTGCGGGAGTTCTCCACTATCCTATATGTGCTGATATCCCACTTTGGACATTCTCACAAATTTTTGTCTGACTTTCGTATAAATAAACGAAAATTCTAAAGATGGCTGATTTACACTGTGGTATCACACTGGACTGAATAGTCTAAGTGAGGCTGAAATATCGGGTTGCCACTATGCCTAACCTAAACTGTTTCTTTTTCATGATTTTGTAACAAAAAATGTTCACAAACAATTGTCCAAACCCCTATTTTGAAAAAATCGAAAAAAATTAAAATTTTAGAACGACTTTGATTATTTTATTTTTCTAAGAAATATCTATCCTTTTTCTATGTCTCCATCCAAATCCCTTGCTATTTAGTGACCTAACAAATTTATTTCATTGTAGCCATTGATAATATATTTTTTGGAAAAAAAAACAAAACTTATAAAATTCTTATTATTTTGAAGCAAACCTATCCCCAAACAAAACCCAAATTATCACATTTTTTGCATATACGGATATGAATGCAATGATGCTACAACAAAATACGCACACGACTCATCATAATAAGAAAACCCTTCTTCCCAATTACGAGAGAGTTTGCAAGTGATATAACTTAAAATAAAGAGAGATAGAGAGCGAATGTTAGCAACAGGGAGAATTTAAATGAATTGAGAGTAATCCAGCATAGTAGCATAAACATAAAAAGGAGGACAAACAAACAAACACATTGTCGCACACTATTCAATACCAAGATGTGGATAGCAGGACGAACGACGGGAAACATTCGGGGTAACACATCAGGCAGGCAGGCAAGCACTCACTCACTACTACTTCGTCGCTGCTGTTGGGTTACCTTTTTATGCTCTTTTCTGTGTGGATGGCTGGCTGGCTTTTTGTGTGTATTCGTACGCATAATCGAATCCTGTATTTTATCCTGTATATTGAGGGTGTGACCGGGTTAAATAGAAAAATTTTCATACTTTGTTCGCTGCTCAAAATGTAAAGTTCTGTTTTACGGTTGTCCTCATCTTTGCCCGTGTGATAGTAATTTCAAACCGCAGACAAGAATTGAGTGTTCATTAATTTTTTCTTTGGGCTAAAAAAATAAGAAAGTTAACAAAATAAAATTTTACCAATGTGTCCCCCCAAAATAAGTCACACCAATCCTTGATATAAAACAAAGGAAAATTTGAAGATTTCTCTTGATGGGAAGAAAATTAAATTCTCCATGTATTGAAGTTCAATAAAATGATATGAAGAAAAAGAAAAACGCCCCATCCATTATCTACCAAAAAGGTCACAAAACAAAAGGATAACCAGAAAAAAATGAAAATTTCAATTAAAATTGCAATTGAAAAACCCCAAGATACATACATAACTAATGTGTAATGTGAAAATCCTAAACAAGTGCAAAAGAAAAACGCCATGAATTAATAGTGCAAACGCCACTAATCATCAACGGTGGATATATATATATAAAAGCGACTTTAGATCGCTTTTTCACACACATACAAAAGGATTCGCTTATGTGAGGCAGCCTCCTCCGCACATCAAGGAAATTAACAGTAACACAACTCACCAAAAAATGGTACAAATCTTAATTTTTACAAAATTTAAAAAAGAAAAAAACAAATACATAGGCAAAAAGAATACAAGAAATCCCAAGTTGTGTATGTGGGTGATAGGCCAATACGTGCAAATGAATGAATGTATGAATGAATTGTTTCAAGGAGGCATTGCGTGTATTCACAACTTTTACCTATTTTAATTAAATTAATACATTTTTTCCTAAGTCACTCCCTGTCTGAAAAAGTCATCATCACTATTACATTACACACATACATACATATATTTTGTTATTTTTCAACATTAAATTCCCTGTCCTGTGCTGGTGCCTAGGTCTTCATTTCTTTTGGTCCTGTGTCTTGGGAAACCTCCCCCTCAAATATTCACTCTCCCACAACTCTCTCACTCTCTTGCACACTATTTCTCTCAATATATATAACTGTCGCTACCTAAAAACAATTGTTCATTTCAATCTCGTCGTTGTGGGCACAAAACGGATAAATCACACCACCCATCGTTATGCACGATGGCCTTGCAGTTCTAAAGTTGCAATAGTTTATACATCGAGATTTTTTTTCTTAAATTTTCAAAGTAACATAACTTACACTCTCGCTCAGAGATACCAAGTTAACATAATGACTAAATTCTCGTTACATCCCTTAACATAACATTCTGGAAGAGAATAACACTTTTAGCAAGAAAGTTATTAAAAATACCCATCGGTATGTAGTGTAGAATAACCAGAGGGATTAATTCGTCATGAAATTTATATTTCCTTATATTCGTCTTTTCTCTTTGGTTGTATTAGACCATTTTCGAGACAGAAGATCATTTCTTTTATCTAAGAAAATAAGGGGCAAATAGAAAAGTTAAAAAGGGTAAGTCCCAGTCCACAATATGCTCGCAATCTTGCTTTTTTGAAATTTTCATATCGGCTTGGGAAAAAAAGTGAGAATTCAAATGTAAAGAAGGTGTAAATTTGGATTTTCACCTTCTTGTCAACCAATATTGAATACTATAATGGTTAATTAAATTTATTTGTGCGATCAGCTGTTTTATGGACCCAATGAATAATAATGTTTTCATTCGACTAGATTGTCCCAAACAGCTGAATTTATAATGAAAAATCAGGTGGTTTTGACGTTTCAATGTCCGTTTCGGATATGACTAATTGGCTGTATGAATTCTTTAAATACAACTGGGCGAGTTATGACGTTTCTCAAAATCTTTGACTTAAATAAACGTTCAATGATGTCGAAAAGTTGAGTTTGTGTAAAAAAATTCGAAAAAACTGGAATAATAACAACTGATTGGCGTATCTAGGAATTTCCACTGTGTATTTGTGAAACTCTAAGCCGATGTAGTATATATTTTGAACATTTGTTCCTGGGGCTTTAAAATACTTAGCCATATCGTTCAGAGATTTGCTGTCTAACTACTGCGCTTTACAGATATCAGTTATTCCGGACGACAGTGCTCGTGTCGAACATATCCCATATATTGTGCACATTATAAGTTAAGTCCGAAGGCATAATCGATACTGCTGAATGTTTATGGGATCGATAACACATTAACCGATTATTTAGTCATCGCCGACAAGTCGTATCGATCCGACACACTGTAAGATTCTTTACAAACACCAACATTCCGTCCGGAATAACTGATAGTCTGTAAAGCGCATACGCGTATGGGCATTTTCGAGTTGAGTTAGGGCAAAATTTGTTGAAAATTTATTATGGATTGTAGTGGGAATCAAAATGTCGGCTTTTCGGCTTTTTCAAAATTTGAAAAAGTAGACATTTGCAAAGCCAAATTCCAAATTTGAAAAAAAAATCAAGACTCGACCTTTAAGATAAATGAAGGGTCAAGTTTTGCGTCGCAATTTCGACTTTTGAATTCGCAACATAAAAATTCGACTTTTTTCGTTAAAATGCGAATAGTAGATTTTCGTATAAAAAGTCAATTTCAATCAACATCAAAAATCGATCTGACTCAATTTTCAAAAAATGCAAAAGTCGATTAAACGAATTTGAATATTAGGAAAAGTCGATTTCGAATTTTGTATCCGTAAAATTTATATCTCAGCCAAGGTACCACTTCTTTTATTGTTATAGGCCAGTATTAAGTTGGCAATGTCGCGCTAAAACAGTCATTTATTCATGATTATGTTTCTTCAATAATTCATTATATTGGATCATTCCCCATAAAGTTATAATAAAATTTGCAACAAAAAGATATAACTATAATCTGTTTTTGCACCTTCATTTTTTATTGGCGGTACTATGTTCGCTTTTCGCGTTGACATTTCAGCTGTTACTTTGGTCAAGACTTAACAGGAATATATTTGTTTTTATTTATAATTTTGATTGTTTTAGAAAATGTAATCGCGAAAATAAAATGATTTTCAACTCGAAAACCGAACATAGTACCGGCCTTTAGTAGCTAAACTCGAATTTAATACCCCTTATGGGCAGAGAATGAAGCTGACGAGTCGCGCCATTGTTTGCCAGATGACGCCGAATATGTCGGCTCATCTCGACTCAAATTTAGCCGCCAATTAATCAGAAATATTAGTTTAAATCAAATAACTTTATTAATAATTGTAGTAATTTTTGTCAAAATTTTGAGCCTTTCACCCCCAATTAATCTATTTCAAAGTGTTGTAATAATTTTGCAAAAATTTACCTCAGAAAATTTGAATGAAATGTAAATTTGATTGTAAGATTGGTTGTACAACTAATCTCCTCAAATCGATGTATCACGCACACTTAGACTATTCAGTCCATTGTGTACCACATTGGTGAACTTCTCTCTTATCACTGAGTGCTGTCCGATTCCACGTTAAGCTCAATGACAATGGACCTCCTTTTTATAGCCGAGTCCGAACGGCGTTCCACATTGCAGTGAAACCACTTAGAGAAGCTTTCAAACCATCAGAAATGTCACCAGCATTACTGAGGTGGGATAATCCACCGCTGAAAAAATTTGTATGTTCTTCATTTTTAGGTCGAAATTTTTCTTTCTTTCTTCAGCATGAAGGTCTATTGGGGTCATGCCGCCTATGATTAGCATTATACGTAATGCGGATGTACGCTGTACTGTTCACATCTCGCTTCCGTAACAGACTTCCACCATGAGCTTTCGCTTTTTTTGGGAATGACATTAGTCTGCTAAGTTGTTGCGTTATCTGCGTTGCTTTCTTATAACATAGACTATTTGCGTTGAGAACTTTTGCTTTGTATCTTTGTACCGATGTTGTCCACTTGCATGTCGATCAGCGTTGATACAGTTCTGTGTCCACAATAAGGACCTTACCCGTATCATAACCTGTGTCAGTTTTCGCTGTGCTTTTGTGGTGATTCGTGCTTGTATTACTGCCGCGATATCGTCAGCATATCCGACCAAAAAAAGTTTCTTCTGGTATTTCAATTTTTAGGATCTCGTCGTAGCTAATTCATATATCGTAACGCTAACTTCCGAACGAATCAAGCTATCGACTTGAAACTTGGCACAAGTAGTTGTTATTGATGTAGGTCAGATGGTATTGCAAATGGGCCATATCGGTTCACTTTTACGTATAGCCCCCATATAAACGTACCCCCAGATTTGGCTTGCGGAGCCTCTAAGAGAAGCATACTTCGTCCGATCTGGCTGAAATTTGGTACATGTTGTTTGTATATGGTCTCTAATAACCATGCAAAAATTGGTCCATACTCCCTGCCAACATTTTTTGAATTTGGGGGCGCTTCTGAGAATCCCCAGTACGTTGAAAACAATCATATACGATATCAAAAACTCGTCGGAAAAGCGCCGTCACTATTGAGAAGTTGTACCACGCCAAGTTACTACAAAAAGGTTTCGCATGAGTGCAATTATTAGGTGCCTTTATAGATCAATTTAGAACGACGCCAATAAGAGACCCTCCAAACAATCAGAAAAAGCACATTTTAAAATAGTGGTAAAAGAATCATTGTGGTCGAGTAAAACACGTTTGTTTAGATATTTAATAATTTGATTAATTATTTACAAATTCTTAAAAATATAACATTTATACCACTATCACATCACATTTAACATAATTTTTTGCATTAATGATGAGGTAGAGTTACAAGTAGCGAGTTACATGTTGCAGCGTCTATCAGCCAGTGTTTTTATTCGATGGAGGCAGCGTGTCTGTAAAATATTTGAAAAACAATCACTTTATTCCATTTGGAAAATCAAAAATTGTTCACCAATATACCTTTCACAATTTTAAGCGTAAAATCTATGTTTTCAGAACTTTATTTTCGTTTTTATTTAAATAAAATATAACAAGCTGGTTGCGCTTGGCGTTTCACAAAAAATAAAATGGCTTTTGTAAAAGTAGTGATGGCAAAATACATGTATGAAGTACATTTTGTACTTTATGATATGCTGCCCCCCATCACAGTAGGATGGTTGTAGTGACATTTACGAGTCTGTGGTAGCGATGAAGATGAAATGGAACTTTGAAAAGCTGGCAGGGCTGGCCCATAATTATATATAGCCGATCCCCAGATTCGGCTTGCGGATCCTCTAAAAGAAGCAGCCGATCCGGCTGAAATTTGGTACATGGTGTTAGTATGTGGTCTATAACAACCGTGTAAAAATTGGTCTACATCGGTCCATAATTATAAATAGCCGCCATATAGCCCCAGATTTGACCTCCGGAGTCTCTTGGAGGAGCAAATTTCGCACGATTCGGTTAAAATTTTGTACTTTATATTAGTGCAAATTTCATCCGATCGGGTTGAAATTTGTTATGTGGTGTTAGTATATGGTCTCTAAAATTCACGCTTAAATTGGTCCATAAAAGTCCATAATTATATATAGTCCCATATAAACCGATCGCCAGATTTGACTTCCGGAGCCTCTTGGAGGAGCAACTTTCATCCGATCCCGTTGAAATTTGTTATGTGGTGTTAGTATATGGACGGGAGCCACCGTGGTGCAATGGTTAGCATGCCCGCCTTGCATACACAAGGTCGTGGGTTCGATTCCTGCTACGACCGAACACCAAAAAGTTTTTCAGCGATGGATTATCCCACCTCAGTAATGCTGGTGACATTTCTGAGGGTTTCAAAGCTTCTCTAAGTGGTTTAACTGGAATGTGGAACGCCGTTCGGACTCGGCTATAAAAAGGTCCCTTGTCATTGAGCATAACATGGAATCGGGCAGCACTCAGTGATAAGAGAGAAGTTCACCACTGTGGTATCACAATAGACTGAATAGTCTAAGTGAGCCTGATACATCGGACTGCCACATAACCTAACCTAACCTAACCTAGTATATGGACTCTAACAACCATGCAAAAATTGGTCTATATCGGTCCATAATTATATATAGCGCCCATATAAACCGATCCCCAGATTTGGCTTTCGGAGCCTCTTGAAGGAGCAAATTTGTTATGTGGTGTTAGTATATGGTCTCTAACATTCATGCAAAAATTTATCCATATAGGTTCATAATTATATATAGCCGAGATATAAACCGATCCCCAGATTTGAGCTCCGGAGCCTCTTGGAGGAGCAAATTTCGCCCGATTCGGTTAAAATTTTGTACTTTATATTAGTATATGGTCGCTAACAACCATGCCAAAAGTGGTCCATATCGGTCCATAGTTATATATAGCCCCCAGATGAACCGATCTCCAGATTTTACTTCTTCCAGGATAAGCAAATATCTTTTGATCTTGCTAAAATTTGGTACTAAGTACACAAAAATTGGACCATAGAGATTCATAATTGTATATAGCCTCCATAAAAACCGACCCCATATTTCACTTCTTCCTCTCTTTTACCCCGCAAAAATGCATACCGGCTAAAAACTTATATAGGTTTTCAGTTTGCCTTTTTGCCTAATATATGTATACCCCATATGAATTAACTTCCAATTTAGAAGACGATGTTAAGGAGTTTTAAGATACCTTGCCATCGGCAAGTATTAACACAACCCAAGTAGTTCGATTGTGGATGACAGTCTTTTGTAGAAGTTTTTTTACGCATAAGATTCGGCCTGGCCGAACTTACGGCCGACTCAAAAATGCACTTAGAAGAGTCATTTGCGATTAGAAATATGAATATTAAATGACTCATAAGTGACTCATAAATAGAGTAATATGTGATCCATTAAAAACTCGTAAGGGATTATAATCATAATTGGAAAACGACTCGAAAAAGAATCGCAGATGAGGTATATTAAGACTAAAACTGATCAAAAAACGATTCAAAAAAGACTTTAATGCTACTAGAAAATGAGTCGAAAAAGACTCTAAAATAATATAGAAGAAGACTTATAAATGATTTATAAAGAAGAGTCGCGGGTAGTCACGTTTTTCTCCCGACAAAAGTCTTTTATGTTCATAAAATGAGCTCATATTCTGCCTTTTTAATCGCCCAGTAGACTCGAAAAAGACTCGAAAGTGCTTTAAAAACGACAAAAATGCTAGCTGGGATACAGGTATAATTGATAAGAACTCAAGAATATCTGCAATTTGAATGAATCATACGGTTAACGATGTAACAGACCCGCATGAGTTACGAATATATTTATTTTCGTAAATATTTCCATACATATATATTTGCATGTTCCTTTTAAACGGCATAAGTCTGATTACCCACAATTGCATTCTACCCAATTTGTCAGCCTCTATTACTTTTGAAATAAACATGGCAAATGACACTTCCTTTTTTACAATTATTTTTACACAACAGTTCGCATGTCCCTTGTTGACTTCGTTGCGGTAACACAGATGCCAGCCAACTTCCGTTTTGCATCCAAAAATGAGCACAAACTAATTTTATCTCCAGAACTAAGGAAACTAAAAGCAGGAGTATAGAAATGTTATAACATAGAGAAGAGAGCAAGAGAGTGTATTTGAAAATTGAGACAAGAGTGTAAGAGTTAAAATTATCGAGATTTTCGATATAAACATTGTGTGAGAGAGAGAGAGAGAGGTTTGCGCATCAACTAATGCAATTATGCTGAGCACAATAGACAATTGTTTCCGTTTTATTTGCAAAGGAGTTCCGTCGTTTTCATCCTGGTCTTTAATGTTCTTGTTGTTGTTCCTATATTTACCTATCCAAGCATTACTGAACCAACGTAGCGACAACGGCATCGAACAAATACACAAACGCAAACACACACACCCACAAAACCGTTAGGCACACATGTCCTCGTTAATGTTATTCAATTTGAGGACCATACAAAAACAACATGATTTGTGTATTTGCACACTGTTCCCATTGTTTGTATGGTCGATGGTAGTCATCGTTTCTTGGACTAAAACCACATATGTTTGTTTGTATATATTGTATGTAGGGTTGTATATATGCAAACGTGGATACATTTATGTAAACCCAAGTGAATGATGATATCCACATACTAATGTTGCAAATTTGGATTTTTGTGTGACATAGCTAGCTCCTTGCTGCTGCAGGCACAATATGACGAGTTGAAGAGTTCAGTTCACATTCTTTGTAGGTTAGTTTGAACAAAAACAAAGCTTTGTTGTTTGTGGTGATTATGATGCCTAAGATGGCAAAGAACGGCCTAAAAAGACCGACTGACTAACCACGGCGACGAAGACGACGACAACAACATCCACCATCGACATGATTATGTTATGAGACGGCATATGAAAATGATGAATGACGTGACGTCTACTCTGACGGGCGTATTGTCGTAACGACAACAGTGGTTATATGATGAATGGAGGCCGACAATATAAACAAACGATTTAGCCTAGAAAGCGGACATATACATTTGTATATGTAGTATATATGTATGTAGTACAACCAACTGCATTCATGTATGTCAAACACTTATATAAGTGTCTTTGGTGTTTTTTGTTGTATGTGCGAATGATTGTAAAACAAATTGAGTTTTAAGTAGAGATGAAGGATGTATAAGATTGCGCGCGTACACATGTGGGCATGTACGTGTCCTTTTAGAAACTTTCCATCGTATTGAAATGTATGTCGCCAGTTTGGACTGAGTGCTGGCAGGCGGTCGGTTGTCGTCCTTAGACACTACAGCAGAGATGCCAGAATTGTGGATTTATCGAAATTCGAGTCATGGAACATTTTTGTCGGAAAAATATTTTTTCTCGTCATGCTTGTCGAAATCTGATACGTAACTTCCGAGAAAATGACAAACATGTTATGTACATGTTCCTAGTCCAAAATTAAAATTATTCTCTATTTCAGGCTCACTTACCCCAATTTTCATGAAGCTCCGTTAGTGCTACGTTAGCTAACTAATTTTTAAACCGATCTATGGAAATATCTGTCATCTTGCCTATACATTCTATTTTTCAGTTAAGGTGGGTATTAAGTTCGAGTTTAGCCGCTAAAAACGTCATTTTTTCACGATTACTTTTCATTAATAATCCATTTTAAGGAATACAAACTTTGTGAAAATTTGCTTTGGGCTTTTCCCCATCCAGTTATAATGAAATTTGCAACAAATATGTATAATTTCAAGCATTTTTCTTACTGATTTAGTTTTCACTTTAGCGATTTTAGGGGCTAAACTCGAACTTAATACTCACCTTTAAAGTTAACTGGAGAAAAGATATTTGTAATTTACTTTCTGTTAACTGACAGTTAAAGCCTAACGGAGCTACATGAAAATGGCCGTTAGACTATTCAGTCCTTTGTGATACCGCAGTGAACTTCTCTCTTATCACTGAATGCTGTTTGATTCTATTGCGCTTTACAGACTATGTCGGTGTTTGTAAAGAATCTTACAGTGTGTCGGATCGATACCACTTGTCGGCGATGAATAAATAATCGGTAAATGTATTATCGATCCCATAAACATGCAGCAGTATCGATTATGCCTTATAATGTGCACAATATATGGGATATGTTCGACACGCGCACTGTCGTCCGGAATAACTGATAGTCTGTAAAGCGCATATTGTAGAAGCTTTGAAATATTCAGAAATGTCACCAGCATCACTGAGAGGGATGCTGAAAAACTTTTTGGCGTTTGGTCGAAACTGGGATTGAATCCAAGAGACTTCGTATGCATGGCGGGCATACTAACCATTACAAGATGGTGGCTCCCCACCGTAGGATGTATTAAATTTGTCATTCCTTTTGTAACTTATCGATATATTGGTCTCAGACCCCATAAAGTACAGTGATTCACAAAAGTATTCGTTTTTTCGTATTTTTTTAACCGTTTTTATTAAATAGTTTTATTTAAATGTTTCCATGGACATACATAAACGCAAAACGTAAATAAAAAATCAAGAAATTAACTTCATTGTATTAATTCTAAACATTAAATCAAAAAAACTAAAAAAATGTTCACAAAAGTATTCGTCGCATCAGTAATCACATTGTATGAGACAGTATTTTGGTCAACTTAGTATTTGGTATGGTACCCTATGTTAGCGCAAATAGCTTCCAGCCGCAAATAGCTACCAATTCTCGACACGTTTCTTAAGAGATTTTGCCCCATTCTTTCTATAACACTTTTTTAAGGGTTGTCTTAGATGAAATTTGGTTTTGTCTGATCCACGATTCCAAATAAGACACTAATTTTCAATGGGGTTGGTATCTGGGTTTTGCGGTGGCGTTTTGAGGTATTTGGTGTTGTGAAGGAGCCTCATTTTCATATCCCAGGCCGTGTGTTTGGGGTCGTTGTCTTGTTGTAATATGAAGTCTTTATCTCGGCATCCCATTTTAGCTGCCCTGGAGTGGAGATGTTCTTTCAAAAAGTTTAAATACATTTTGACGTCCATTATCCCATCAATAGGGAGCCACCGTAGTGCAATGGTTAGCATGCCCGCCTTGCACACAGAAGGTCGTGGGTTCGATTCCTGCTTTGACCGAACACCAAAAAGTTTTTCAGCGGTGGATTATCCCACCTCAGTAATACTGGTGACACTTCTGAGTGTTTCAAAGCTTCTCTAAGTGGTTTCACTGCAATGTGGAACGCCATTCGGACTCGGCTATAAAAAGGAGGTCCTTTGTCATTGAGCTTAACATGGGCAACACTCAGTGATAACAGAGAAGTTCACCAATGTGGTATCACAATGGACTGAATAGTCTTACATAGGACTGTCACCCCTGCCAACATTTTTTGAATTTGGGGGCGCTTCAGAGAATCCCCACTACGTCGAAAACAGTCGTATACGATATCCAAAACTCCTCGGAAAAGCGCCGTCACTATTGAGCAGTTGTACCACGCCAAGTTACAACAAAAAAGTATCGCATGAGTGCAATTATTAGGAGCCCTTCTGGATACATTTAGAAGGACGCCAATAAGAGCCCCTTCAAACAATCAAACAAAGTGCATTTTAAGATAGTTGTAAAAGAATCATTGTGGTCAAGTAAAACACGATTGTTTAGATGTTTATTAATTTTATGAAACATTTATAAATTCTCTTGTAAAAGAATCATTGTGTTCAAGTAAAACACGATTGTCTAGATGTTTATTAATTTTATGAAACATTTATAAATGCTCATAAATATAACATTTATACGGCTATCACATCACATTTAACACATTTTTATGCATTAATAAGAGATTGATGTTGAGTTACAAGTTGTAAGTTAAATGTTGTAGCACCTATCAGCCAGTACTTTTATTCCCAATGGAGGCAGCGTGTCTGGAAAAACTATCACTTTATACCATTTGGAAAGTCAAAAATTGTTCACCAATTTACTTTTCACAATTTTAAGCGTAATAACTATGTTTTCAGCACTTTATTTTCGTTTTCAGTGAAATAAATTATAATAAGCCAGTTGCGCTTGGTGTTTCACAAAATATAAAATGGCTCTTGTAACAATAGTGATGGCAAAATACTTTCATGCGAATAGTGATGGCAAAATACTATCACAGTTTGCGATTGTTGCAGTGTCACTTACGAGTCTGTGGTAGCGATGAGGATGAAATGGAACATTGAAATGCTGGCAGGGACCTAATCTAACCTAACCATTCCATCAATAAAAAATAAGTTTCTAACTCCACGTGCTGACATCAACCACAATTCTTCACACTTGCTTTTACATTTTTTTTATTTTCAAGGTTTGCCAGGCTTTTGACTTGAAAAAAATGGAAATTTGGTTGCTTCAAATATCTGCTTTGTATCGCAACGGATAATTGATTGAGACTATCACCAAACCGAACTAAAGACGAAGAAATATTTGTCAATATTGGATATAAATTCACACAAATGATTTATAATTCTTAACGTAAAAAATTCCTCAGTACAACCGATTTCTTCTCTGTATGTATATTTTTGATTGTGGTGAAATTCTGAGTCCAACAAGAATTTACCTACCGGCACGCTTAAAGACATGTGGTCCACAATAGTCCCAATACTGTTGCCAAAACTTTCATCAGATCGAGTTGAAATTCGGCTTGTCAATATCTGTTCTATACACTAATAGAAAAAAAGTACGTTCCAAAATCGTGAGCGGACGGTAACAAAATGAAACGGAAACGTTACGAAAAATCAAAGCGAAATTCTCACAGTTTCGTCCAGGAGCGTTCACGATTTCAAGAACTATTTTCGTTTTTCTTTTGCCATGAAAGGTTTTAAAATGCAATATGCTAAAGCGATTGTTAACGCGTGTGGAACAAACAATCCAAGTTAGAGTCACGATAGCGGATTTCTTTTTTATAAATTCGTAATCATTACACCCAGAAAAAAGTGTCTTCGAAATTAAAGGAAAAAATGTTCATCAATTTAGTTTAGCCATTTTATTTCCATTCAGTTAAATTTTTGTGTCAAATAATAAAATTTACTTGTTCCAGTAAAAAAATCCTAAACTGAAAGCAGTTAGGAATAGTTCGTTAATTAGAATAAGGCATGTAATTTTACTAATACTGTTTTCTTCGCTGGGTATAAGAATTTACTACTAAACAAGAAAATTTTATTCACTGATAACAAAGCACTCGTAAAAATAAACAAAAAGCGAACTAAAACCAAGTTTCTTCAAATTTAGTAAAGTTTCTTATAAAATGATAAATTTATTTATTTATTTTATTTATTTATATTCCTACTATGAAGTATTCAATCCTTTCAAAACTTAAGGAAACACACTTATTAGAATATAGGAAAATTTCCTACATTTCTTTTATCTACCTGTAATCGATACCTGTCATCGATATGTTTGCGCGTGGGTTGTTTTTTTAGTTGGAATCGTGTTGTTATGGTATACGGAGAGATTGTTAAAAAAATAAATATAATATAATAAAAAACAAATAAAATATATAAAATATTTGTTGTTTTAAATTAGTGAGAAAAATTTTCGTTTTTTGAAAATTGGTTTATAAAAAAGGAAAACACCAGCAGAATAACAACCCCTTCATTTGACTTCATTTTGGAATCTTCGATTATCAAGTAATATTCAGTGACGCTAACCTTTTGTGAAAAAAATTGGTTTAAGATTTTTTGTTTATATTTGTAGGTATTGTAAAAGGTGGACGAAATTGCTATCAGCAACTTATTCAAAGTGAAAGGTACTAGAAGAAGAAAAAATGTGTTTTAATATTTCAAGGCCAGTCGACGCTGTTGATTCTAAATAAATATATTTAATATATTAATAAAACATGTCTTTTATTGAAGAAAAAATTGCCTATATAAATAAATAAAATTCTATTTAAAAACGAAGATGAGCAGTTCTAATTTTGAAGTAAAAGGTTTACCACAAATATGTAAGATTTATCCAAATGAATGAAAAATGTTCAATAAAATCATTCCATATATGAATTCAATTCAGTTAAATTTTTTCATTCTGTAGTATATTGGTACATAAATATAGGAAGATGTTAACTAATGTATGTAATGCATTCTACCTAATTTCTACGAAAATCATATCGTTCAAACAAATAAAAATGTCTTTGGCGCTATACGAAGTTCAATTTTCTTCACAATAAGTTCATTTTAACTTAAAGAAGAGGTCACTTTTTTCTGGGTGTAGGTTTTCAGATCATGAATGCTGGTTATTGATTTGACAACGAATGGTGTCTTTTTATCGTTGTCAGATCGACTACGTTTGACACCGCATGTGTGTTAAGTGTATGGGGTCTATTTCGGAACAATTAAGCGCACCCAATAAGTAAGGACCTTTCAAATGTAAGATTTTATACAAATATTGTTTTTAGATTAGGGTTGTCACTCGGGAAAATTCCCATCCCGGAATCCCGGGATTTTCGGGACGGGATTAATCCCGAATTCCGGGATTTGTTATTTTGAACACAAAGGGTTTTTAGCATTAAGGTAAGTACTATGTTCGCTTTTCGCGTTGAAATTTTCGTGGTTACTTTATTAAAACAGTTCAATATAAAGCAGACAAATTAACTCAATTGATGCGTAGTTTCTTGTTCCACTAGTTTTCGGCAAGACTTTACAGGAATAAGTTTGTTTTCATTTATAATTTTGGTTATTTAAGGAAAAGTAATCGCGAAAATAAAGTGGTTTTCAACTCGAAAACCGAACATAGTACCTACCCTTATTTATTAATAAATTGGAGTATTCATTCAGTGCAAACGGCCCTTAGATTTCATACCCGACAAATTGAGTTTATAAAAATTTGTAAACATTTATGGTACACCTCGTGTAAGTATTTATTATATATGAGGTAAACTATAAAAAGCACAATTTCATCAAAAATCGAAGTAAACGATAAGGCCTTCGAGCAATGATAAAAGGTCCGTCGACAATATGACAAGGTCGCGTTTATCTGATAAAAATTTTAATGCCTTGATATTTTTAAGAAGTTACTTAAAACCATGAAGTACAAAAGGATTAACACAAGTGTACGATAATATACATATATATATATAATCAAAATCCTTAAAATGTTTTGCTGAATAAGATAGCAATATGAAATTGCTTTTTTGTTATAATTTTTTGGTTTTCTTTTCATGTTGAGTTGTACTAGGTGTTCGTTAAGTATTATACACCCAAAGAAATTTGTTATTAGGAACAGCAGAAAAGTATGTTAAAACAGTAGAAAGTCTGCTGAAAAAGGGACAGCAGTCACTGTTTGCTGAAATAGCAAACATTTCCTGCTATTTTTGAAGCTCGATTAAACTAAAACATGTTTTATTTTGGCTAAAACAAATAAAAATGTCAACTTAGGAGCTATCCTAACATAATTAAAACAATATTTTATGAATATCTAAAATATTTGACAAAAAATCTGAATATTTATCGAATTGAGGCATAACAGCAAAAAAAATGTTTGCTGATCGTATTTGGAGCTTGTAAGTATATTACAGTGCAAAAATATACCAAAAACTACTTTTGGTTCTTAAATATGCTTTGGGGAAAAATTTATAACCTAAAAATTTTATAAATTGTTGTTCATTTGGCCCTAAAGTACAAAAATATAACAGCAGACATCGACTGCTGTTTTTAGCAGACTTTTTTCTATGAGTGTAGCAATTTGGAATTTCTTTTTCATTTACTCTTATGTTTTTTTAATGTTTAATGTACAACAATTGTTTGGCGCTGTAGTTTGTTATC
Source organism: Haematobia irritans (assembly GCF_050003625.1). NCBI lineage: Eukaryota > Metazoa > Arthropoda > Insecta > Diptera > Muscidae > Haematobia > Haematobia irritans. The sequence goes on along the minus strand of NC_134399.1, from coordinate 199,070,619 downwards.
TAAGTGATACTATTTAAAAATTTCCGTAAAAAATTCCGGAAAACCCAGAGGTCCCGGGATTCTATATTTAAAATCACGAATCCCGGGATTTATAAAAATCAATCCAGAATGGCAGCCCTATTTTAGATGTTATTTATTTATTACAAGATTTACAATCATAATAAATTATGAAAATAAATATAAAAAAACAATTACGTGCTAACAACAAAGGTTTTTGACCTAATTTTAGATGTTTTATTTCTGGATTTGTTTAAAAAAGCAAATCCAAGCAATACTATTTATAGACCTTATTTGGATACACACAAGCAGATTTAAAGAAACTTCATTTACAGAAAAGAAACCACTTTAGTTGCTACCTTTCTTACAAACGAGGTACCAAATACAAATACTTTTGGAAATTTTCGTATATATCAAGACTTTTCACAAGATATCGAACTTCAAAAAGTGTAATATTTGGATACACACAAGCAGATTTAAATAAACTTCATTTACAGAAAAGAAACCACTCCCTTTCTTACAAACGAGGTACCAAGGACAAATACTTTTGGAAATTTTCGTATATATCAAAACTTTCCACAAGATATTTAACTTAAAAATGTGTCACATTACGAAATCGACTGTGATTTAAAACAAAACAAGTTCTTGTTTAACGCCGAAATCGCAGCACTTTGTCAACAGTGCTAAAAATGCCCACATTTTGCCTTTATGCGTGACACTATTTTCACAACAGAATTCGAAACCTTTTCTCATTTTTGCCTGTTATTTTATAAAAGAACCTAAAAACTACATTTTCCGGGCAAAAAAAGTGCGCACTTTTTACAAGAAAAGAAAACACCATAAAAATTCAGCTAATCTACACACAAAAATTTTTTTTTTGATTTCAATCACGAAAATCGCGGATTCAATCATTTTTTTAATTGAAATGTCTTCAATCATGAAAATGATAGTATCAATCACCCATTTTGATTGAAAACCAAAACGATTTTTAATTAAAAATTTAATTGACTTTTGTCACGGAATCAATTAATTGTGTGATTGAATCAATTAAAAACGTGATTGATTTTTAACATAAAATTCAATCACAGTTTTTATTGAATCAATTAAAATTTTAATTAATTTCGCGACAAAAATCAATCAACTATTTGATTCATTCAATTAAATAATTAATTGAAATTGGCTATAAATTTCGATCAAAAAATTTATATCTTGCGACCACAAAATCGTATTTAGTTTTTTTTTCTTTTGAAATAAAAGAAAATATGTGTTTCTTATAAAAAATATTTAATATTTTATTATTTTTTTAATTATGCAATAGACAAATAAATTTGGTTCTTGTCATTTGTGTTTTGTTCTAACATAACTTACAAATATAACTACTATCAATAACAACTATAGGGTGACAAAATAAATTATATAAATCATTATCTTCCTTATAATAATAACCATGTTAACATGTTCCTTCTAATATGTAGATGCGACTAGATTTCCAATAAATCAGCAGCCTGTAAGCTAAATTAGTTTTTCTGAAAGTAAACAGAATAATTCGAATTTAATTTTGTTCAATTAAAAGTTAATTTTGTTAAACATTACCTGCATAGAATATCAATTTCAATTCTTAGTTCCAGGTTGCAGATTTACAATCTTCTTTTGCAGTTGTAGTCTTTTAGCATAAAAAGGTGTATTAAGGAGCTCGGTAATTTAATTTTAGTAACAATTCCTTTCCAAAATTTCCACACATTAAAATCGTCTATTAAAATTTGAACCAATCAAAGACAAAAATAATGGGAAAGCAATGTAATATTTGGTATTATATTGATGATAATTTGCAAATTCTGGAAATAGAAAAAAATATAAATGGAAAATACATATTTTTATTATTTTCTGATATTTTTCATATTTTTAAATCCAAAAGAAAGAACTTTTTTACCATTACATAATTCAGCTCATTAGTTTATATACCAGATATACTGCTCTCTACTTGGGTTCAAACTGAAAAAGGCAGGTAAAACAAAAATGCAATTTAATGCCAACGCTACTTCGCAACTTCAAGGTGAATCTTCCAACAAACCCATACCGCTCTTGGTTTTAAGAAAACTAGGAGTGAAAAAAATTTATAATTTTAAAAGATCAATACGGTACCCACTTTTTTATTGCAAACATATTATTATATATTTGATAAAATGATGGAGTTGATGGGATTGATTGGTCAATTTCACGAAATAAAATTGGTCACTAAAAGAAATGAATAAAAAATATATTATTTTAGTCCGTTTAATGTAAACAGGCTTCAATGGAAAACGGTATTCACATTTCACAATTTCTTACCTTCAATAAACGTCGATTGTTTTCCATTTTTACAATACCACAAAACACAAACACAGGTAATTTCAAATGCGTTCTGTCATATATTTTTTTTTTCAAACCTTTACCACGTGGCCATTTGTTGTTGCACACTTTATTTATTTCAACCCTTTGCTATGATTTGTTGTTGCGTTCAAAATATTTATGCACACATTTTCAATTTACGCGAAAAACAAAAACCCAACCGTTCATTATGAGTTACTTCAACAGACTGATCTCTCCATCATACCTTGTTGAATAAATACCCATTCTCTTGTTCTCTTTTCGCTCTTTCCATTGCTCAAAATTATTCAATTTCAATCACAAAGGTGATTGGATCAATCACATGTGTAATTGGAAACGGAAAAAATTTCAATCACGTTTGTAATTGAAAATTATTTCCGAATTGATAAACAAATTGATTGAATCAATTAATATTTTAATTGGAAACGTAACAAATATCAATCATTTTTTAATTGGTTTTTATTCTGATTTGATTAAATAATTAATTGCATCAATTAACATATTAATTGAATCCGTTTCCAAATTCAATTAAGTGTTTAATTGAAAAAATTTTGGTGATAATTTTTTGTGTGTACCTTTAGTTTAACTTTTTATACCCTCCATCATAGGATGGGGGGTATATTAACTTTGTCATTCCGTTTGTAACCCATCGAAATATTGCTCTAAGACCCCATAAAGTATATATATATTCTGAGTCGTGGTGAAATTCTGAGTCGATCTAAGCATATCCGTCCGTCCGTCTGTTGAAATCACGCTAACTTCCAAACGAAACAAGCTATCGACTTGAAACTTGGCACAAGTAGATGTTATTGATGTACGTCGGATGGTATTGCAAATGGGCCATATCGGTTCCCTTTTTCGTATAGCCCTCATATAAACGGACCCCCAAATTTGGCTTGCGAGGCCTCTAAGAGAAGCAAATTTCATCCGATCCGGCTAAAATTTGGTACATGGTGTTAGTATATGGTCTCTAACAACCATGCACAAATTGGTCCACATCGGTCCATAATTATATATAGCCCCCATATAAACCGATCCCCCGATTTGGCTTGCGAGGCCTCTAAAAGAAGCAAATTTCATCCTATCCGGCTGAAATGTGGTACATGGTGTTAGTATATGGTCTCTAACAACCATGCAAACATTGGTCTACATCGGTCCATAAATATATACATCCCCATATAAACCGATCACCAGATTTGACCTCCGGAGCCTCTTAGAAGACCAAAATTCATCTGATTCAGTTGAAATTTGGTACGTGGTGTTAATATATGGCCTCAAACTCCCATGCAAAAATTTGTCGATATCGGTCCATAATTATATATAGGCCCCACATAAACCGATCCCCAGATTTGACCTCCAGAGCCCCTTGGAAGAGCAAAATTCTTTGCATTCCGTTGAAATTTGGTACGTGATGTTAATATATGGTATCCAACAACCATGCCAAAAGTTGTCCATATCAGTCCATAATCATACATAGCCCCATATAAACCGATCCCGAGATTTGGTTTCGGAGCCTCTTGGAGGAGCAAATTTCATCCGAGTCGTTAACAACCATCCATATCGGTCTATAGTTATATACACACAAAAAATTATCACCAAAATTTTTTCAATTAAACACTTAACTGAATTTGGAAACGGATTCAATTAATATGTTAATTGATTCAATTAATTATTTAATCAAATCCGAATAAAAACCAATTAAAAAAATGATTGATATTTGTTACGTTTCCAATTAAAATATTAATTGATTCAATCAATTTGTTAATCAATTCGGAAATAATTTTGAATTACAAACGTGATTGAAAATTTTCCCGTTTCCAATTACACATGTGATTGATCCAATCACCTTTGTGATTGAAATTGAATAATTTTGAGCAATGGAAAGAGCGAAAAGAGAACAAGAGAATGGGTATTTTTTCAACAATGTATGATGGAGAGATCAGTGTGTGGAAGTAACTCGTAACGAATGGTTGGGTTTTTGTTTTTCGCGTAAATTGAAAAACATGATTGGCGACATTCTGTCTGCTGCATTCAAAATGTGTGCATAAATATTTTGAACGCAACAACAAATCATAGCAAAGGGTTGAAATAAATAAAGTGTGCAACAACAAACGGCCACGTGGTAAAGGTTTGAAAAAAAAATATATGAGAAAATGCATTTGAAATTACCTTTGTTTGTGTTTTGTGGTATTGTAAAAATGGAAAACAATCTACGTTTATTGGTAAGAAGTTGTGAAATGTGAATACCGTTTTCCATTGAAGCCTGTTTATATTAAACGGACTAAAATAATATATTTTTTATTCATTTCTTTTAGTGACCAATTTTATTTCGTGAAATTGACCAATCAATCCCACCAACTCCATCATTTTATCAAATATATAATAATATGTTTGCAATAAAAAAGTGGGTACCGTATTGATCTTTTAAAATTATAAATTTTTTTCACTCCTAGTTTTCTTAAAACCAAGAGCGGTATGGGTTTGTTGGAAGATTCACCTTGAAGTTGCGAAGTAGCGTTGGCATTAAATTGCATTTTTGTTTTACCTGTCTTTTTCAGTTTGAACCCAAGTAGAGAGCAGTATATCTGGTATATAAACTAATGAGCTGAATTATGTAATGGTAAAAAAGTTCTTTCTTTTGGATTTAAAAATATGAAACATATCCGATAATAATAAAAATATGTATTTTCCATTTATATTTTTTCTATTTCCAGAATTTGCAAAGTATCATCAATATAATACCAAATATTACATTGCTTTCCAATTATTTTTGTCTTTGATTGGTTCAAATTTTAATAGACGATTTTAATGTGTGGAAATTTTGGAAAGGAATTGTTACTAAAATTAAATTACCGAGCTCCTTAATACACCTTTTTATGCTAAAAGACTACAACTGCAAAAGAAGATTATAAATCTGCTACCTGGAACTAAGAATTGAACTTGATATTCTATGCAGGTAATGTTTAACAAAATTAACTTTTAATTGAACAAAATTAAATTCGAATTATTCTGTTTACTTTCAGAAAAACTAATTCAGCTTACAGGCTGCTGAATTATTGGAAATCTAGGCGCATCTACATATTAGAAGGAACATGCTAACATGGTTATTATTATAAGGAAGATAATGATTTATATAATTTATTTTTTCACCCTATAGTTGTTATTGATAATAGTTGTATGTGTAAGTTATGTTAGAACAAAACACAAATGACAAGAACCAAATTTATTTGTCTATTGCATAATTCAAATAATAATAAAATATTAAATATGTTTTATAAGAAACACATATTTTCTTTTATTTCAAAAGAAAAAAACTAAATACGATTTTGGGTTCGCAATATATACATTTTTTGATCGAAATTTATAGCCAATTTCAATTAATTATTTGATTGAATGAATCAAATAGTTGATTGATTTTTGTCGCGAAATTAATTAAAATTTTAATTGATTCAATTAAAACTGTGATTGAATTTTATGTTAAAAATCAATCACGTTTTTAATTGATTCAATCACACAATTAATTGATTCCGTGACAAAAGTCAATTAAATTTTTAATTAAAAATCGTGTTGGTTTTCAATCAAAATGGGTGATTGATACTATCATTTTCGTAATTGAAGACATTTCAATTAAAAAAATGATTGAATCCGCGATTTTCGTGATTGAAATCAAAATTTTTTTTTTTGTGTGTATGGACCTCATATAAATCGATCCCCAATCACACAAAAATTGGTCCATATCAAGTTCATAATTTTATATAGCTCCCATATAAGCGATCCCCATATTTCAATTCTGGCTCTCTACGTACCGTGCAAAAAGTCCATATCGATTCGTAATTATTTGTAGACTTAACTATACATAACTTTTTTGTCTAATATATACCACGTATGGACTAACTCACAATTTAGAAAACGATGTTAAGAAGTTTTAAGATACCACAACCCAAGTAATTCGATTGTGGATGACAGTCTTTCGTAGATGTTTCTACGCAATCCATGGTGGAGGGTACATAAGATTCGGCCTGGCCGAACTTACGGCTGTATATACTTGTTTTTATTAACTTTTAATGTTGACCTAATAATGTATGTTAGAACGTAATGCAATAAATCACAGTTTCGCTACCTTGATAAAGGGAAAGATATGAGATCGATTTCTTTAATGCTCTTCTATTCCAATCCCTATCATGGACATAAGGATTTCTCAGTTTGAACATGCAATTGATACAACTTAATGCAAACACAATCCAATGGCAACTCTATAAGATTTCACAGCAAATGCCGCAGACACACATTTAGAACATGCAAAAGTCCATTCCGCTATCCTTTCAACTCCTTTTGTTTGGTGACTCTTATTTGGTGGCAACTTGAGGTCAAACAACAAAAAGTAAAGATTTCCTAAAGAGAACAGAAACACAAAAAAAAACAACTGACACGAAGTCGCGAACATATTCCTCCGATTTGTTCCTATTTAGCTTTTATTGTTGCTCCTATATTTGTAGTTAATGTCGATTCGTTGTTGTTATTTATCTGAGAGCATTGACTCTTTCAACACTTGGCACATTAAACCTCGTATAGACTTGGGATGAACTTCCGCATCAATGTTTTATTTATTTGTCCATTAATGCGGCTTAACACTAATTCATTGCACTTTGACCGCAGATGTCCTGGTCTCATCATTGTGGCTCGCTGAACCACTGAATTACAAAAGCAAAACAATTTCAAGAAAATAATCAATGAATTGTCTGTCACTCTCTGTTCTTCTCTCACACGCATACACACACAGACACGCAAACATGCCTGCAACGTCAACTACCATGGGTGAAATTTATATTTGAACTGTGGCAGACACAAGTGAATGAAAAAGGACACTACATACGCCCTGATTTATTATAGGAGAAGCTTTTGCGGACAACCATCCTTGTTGAGGATACAAAGCTGAGGAGGAGCTACTCTACTACCAGCATCTACAATACAACTGCCACCAACTGAAGATAATAATCTTCTTTAACCCCAACCATTATGGCCGATTATCATGAATATACGGATCAATATAAAGCTCCGGTAATTGCCAAACTACTACATGCCTTGCCTCATTACAACATCACATTCCACAAAATCAACAGTACATTTCGGCCAAATGATGAAATCTATTTAGAGGTAAGTGGGTACAGAATATACACTGAAATAATATATACATATTGTATTTAAGTTTTCCTATAATAAATATATAACATGAAGCAGGTATCATCAAATATTGTATGAGCAAAATATAACGAATGCTCAACTTAATGTTCACGATAAAAGTGTAAAATTTTTTTGTTGAAATCATGTTTGCCAAATAACAGGTTGGCTGATAAGTCCCCAGTCTGACACATAGATGGCGTCGCTAGTATTTAATGCATATTATTTTTATATAGTACCAACCTTCAAATGATTCGTGTCAAAATTTGACGTCTGTAAGTCAATTAGTTTGTGAGATAGAGCTTCTTTTGTGAAGCAACTTTTGTTATTGTGAAAAAATGGAAAAAAAGGAATTTCGTGTTTTGATAAAATACTGTTTTCTGAAGGGGAAAAATACGGTGGAAGCAAAAACTTGGCTTGATAATGAGTTTCCGGACTCTGGCCCAGGGAAATCAACAATAATTAATTGGTATGCAAAATTCAAGCGTGGTGAAATGAGCACGGAGGACGGTGAACGCAGTGGACGCCCGAAAGAGGTGGTTACCGACGAAAACATCAAAAAAAAAATCCACAAAATGATTTTGAATGACCGTAAAATGAAGTTGATCGAGATAGCAGAGGCCTTAAAGATATCATATCATTCATCAATATATGGATATGCGGAAGCTCTGTGCAAAATGGGTGCCGCGCGAGCTCACATTTGACCAAAAACAACAACGTGTTGATGATTCTGAGCGGTGTTTGCAGCTGTTAACTCGTAATACACCCGAGTTTTTCCGTCGATGTGTGACAATGGATGAAACATGGCTCCATCACTACACTCCTGAGTCCAATCGACAGTCGGCTGAGTGGACAGCGACCGGTGAACCGTCTCCGAAGCGTGGAAAGACTCAAAAGTCCGCTGGCAAAGTAATGGCCTCTGTTTTTTTGGGATGCGCATGGAATAATTTTTATCGATTATCTTGAGAAGGGAAAAACCATGAACAGTGACTATTATATGGCGTTATTGGAGCGTTTGAAGGTCGAAATCGCGCCAAACCGCCCCATATGAAGAAGAAAAAAGTGTTGTTCCACCAAGACAACGCCCCGTGCCACAAGTCATTGAGAACGAAGGCAAAAATTCATGAATTGGGCTTCGAAATGCTTCCCCACCCACCGTATTCTCCAGATCTGGTCCCCAGCTACTTTTTTTGTTCTCAGACCTCATAATGATGCTCGCAGGGAAAAAATTTGGCTGCAATGAAGAGGTGATCGCCGATACTGAGGCCTATTTTGAGGCAAAACCGAAGGAGTACTACCAAAATGGTATCAAAAAATTGGGAGGTCGTTATAATCGTTGTATCACTCTTGAAGGGAACTATGTTGAATAATAAAAACGAATTTTGACAAAAAAATGTGTTTTTCTTTGTTAGACCGGGGACTTAGCAGCCAACCTGTTATAACTTTATCCTATCTGACTTTGATAAAAGTCAGATAAGAAATGATGTCAACTCTATCCTAGGTTTTAATTTGGTGACACGCCGCTAGGCGTCATAGTTTTCCGTCGCGAATTTAGGGAATATCCGTAAGCAAGTGTTCGATTATCGCCTATCGCTATGGTTTTGTTTACACACTTCTCATATTCGTTCGTGGCGGAAAAATGCTTCACCTATCGTTATTTAATATGGTTGTGTTTACACCAGAAAATGAAGCCGATCCTTTTTCGTTGGCGGCGCTTGACACTCAGGTTAAGTTAGGTTGTAGAGGTGAAAACAATTCTTAGATCGAATTGATGCCAACTTAGACCACTACACGCTCACAAAAAATCGCTTCTGTAACATATACTCCCAAACATATTTTGCTTCAAGCATATACATTTTTGGGTATTGCCCAAACATTTATATGTTTGATCTCTTCCAATATATAATATGTTTGAAAGCATATTGGTCTAAACAATATATGTTTGGGTAGTCTAAGTTCCAAACATTTTGTATTTTTGCATCCAAATTCAATAATGTTGTCTTCCAAAAAACATTATGTTATTATGTGGCCATATAATATGTTTGGAAGCATTTTGCACCCAAAAATATTATATGCTTAAAAAAATTCTCCAAAACAATATTGTGCTCAAAATTTTATTTATTTATTTATTTATTTACAATCATAATGAATTATGAAAATAAACAGGTAATATAGGTGCGAACAACATAGGTTTTCGACCTGAATGCTCAAAATTTTGTTTCTGCCCAATTGTATATTCCCCGACATCTTTCTCACTTCCACGAGATTTTTTAGTTCTTAGCACCTTTTTCTGTAATACAAACATTGTAGAAGAAATTAATCAATTTTATGATTTTTTTTTTATTTTAGTTTTACCTTTTGCCGGACGGGGACTCGAACAGCGGACCACACAGTTTGTAAGCATCAAAGAAGTAGCTGATCAATTGCCCAAGGAAAAATAAAATGTTAATTTTGTAATAACAAGCAACAACCACCAACTTAATTCAATATCGCTCCCTGTTAAATAACGCTCCAAGCTACTAAACACATATATGTTAATAGGCTATTTCTAAATTAATATATGTTTGCATTCAAGCATATTATATTTACAAACATTTTATGTCCCAAACATAATATGTTCTAACATATTAACATATATGTCCCAAACATGTTATGCTAGTTTATGAACATTATATGCTTGCACTCAAAAATATTGTGTTTAAAAATTTGTGTTCCAAACATATAATGTTTATAGCCAAACATATGAAAAACAGTCTTTTTCAACCGTGTATAAGCCAATTATGATTGCTCAAGGTAATTTTCTCAACTTCTTCCTGAGGTGGTCTTTCTCCAACTCGCTCAAGAGCATCCATTTATTCGCCTTCCTTAAAATTGCTTAAAACATTCAACCACTGTGTCCCTTAAACTACACTCCCGCAGCTTGGCGAGAACCTGAAAGAAAATGAGCCCAGTATATTGTTTCTTCTAGAAGATAATGCTGCACGGATGAAAAAGACTGTTTTTCATATGTTTGGCTATAAACATTACATGTTGGAACACAAATTTTTAAACACGATATTTTTGAGTGCAAGCATATAATGTTCATAAACTAGCATAACATGTTTGAGACATATATGTTAATATGTTAGAACATATTATGTTTGGGACATAAAATGTTTGTAAATATAATATGCTTGGATGCAAACATATATTAATTTAGACATAGCCTATAAACTTATATGTGTTTAGTAGCTTGGAGCGCTATTTAACAGGGAGCGATATTGAATTAAGTTGGTGGTTGTTGCTTGTTATTACAAAATTAACATTTTATTTTTCCTTGGGCAATTGATCAGCTACTTCTTTGATCCTTACAAACTGTGTGGTCCGCTGTTCGAATCCCCGTCCGGCAAAAGGTAAAATTAAAATAAAAAAAAATCATAAAATTGAATAATTTCTTCTACAATGTTTGTATTACAGAAAAAGGTGCTAAGAACTAAAAAATCTCGTGGAAGTGAGAAAGATGTCGGGGAATATACAATTGGGCAGAAACAAAATTTTGAGCATTCAGGTCGAAAACCTATGTTCTTAGCACTATATTACCTGTCTATTTTCATAATTCATTATGATTGTAAATATATAAATAAATAAATAAAATTTTGAGCACAATATTGTTTGGGAGAATCTTTTTTAAGCATATAATATTTTTGGGTGCAAAATGCTTCCAAACATATTATATGGTCACATAATAACATATTGTTTTTTGGAAGACAACATTATTGAATTTGGATTCAAAAATTCAAAATGTTTGGAACTTAGACTACCCGAACATATATTGCTTAGACCAATATGCTTTCAAACATATTATATATTGGTAGAGATCAAACATATAAATGTTTGGGCAATACCCAAAAATGTATATGCTTGAAACAAAATATGTTTGGGAGTATATGTTACAGAAGCGATTTTTTGTGAGGGTGTGGATACTGGCACTAGTACGATTCTTCCGTCCAGACACAGTCTATAAATGTCATCATCTTTGAGGTCTAGGATAGGTTAGGTTAGATGGCATCCCAATGTATCAGGCTCACTTAGACTATTCCGTCCATTGTGATACCGCATTGGCGAACTTCTCGTATCACTTAGTGCTGCCCGATTCCATGTAAGTTCAATGACAAGGGTCCTCCTTTTTATAGCCGAGTTCGAACGGCGTTCCACATTGCAGTGAAACCACTTAGAGAAGCTTTGAAACACTCAGATATGTCACCAGCACTACTGAGGTGGGATAATCCACTGTTGAAAAACTTTTTTGGTGTTCGCTCGAAGTAGGAATCGAACCCACGACCTTGTGTATACATGGCGAGCATGTTAAACATTGCAGCACGCTGAGGCCTAACAGTGTTATATCAAGTTATAATTCCAATTAAACTCAATTCCTATCTGTTCATCGCAATCTGCATTTCGTTATTCCTACGGTTCTTTTGGTTTGCTCATAACGTTCCGAAAAGACCCAACGTCCTCGCCATAGTTCATCACATTTCACATAAATTCTGTAAAGATATGAAAAAGCAAACGTCCGCAAGGACATTATGTTATTCGTTTCACGACCTCCTTCTTCATTTCCCATTATTCCACAGTGTCCAGGTACTCAGCACAGAGTTACATTATGATGCTCAGTGAGAACACTATGCTCTCTATGTAAGCGGCTGCCTACCACAGGTAGACCTTATGTTTGAATCGTCCAAGGCCTTTTTAGCTGGTTTACGTCGACGAAGAGTCGGAATGAGCCAAATAACGCGGTTCGACGGCGTTTGAGTTCTGGTTGACAATTGAAGGTTAAATTTTTCAACAGACCTCTTTGGCAGAGAAAAACGATAATTTTGTTTGTTCACAAACTGCTCAATATCACAGCAGAAAACCAATTTCGGTAACTGGCCACACCCGTAGATACGAAGAAAATACATGCCTATTTTTGTGCATCGGTGAGCTCCTGCACTTTTGGGAACATCAATGGCCCATGATAATTTTTCAGTATGATTTGTTCCGTTCTCGCGGTATGTTCGTGCAAGTTTTCTACCACTAGTGCGTGGATCAACCTGAAGTTTGTTGCAATAGATATCAGTAATATGCACAACGATTCCCTCCCAGAACTTGATCGTGCAGAGGTGGGAGCGGGTTTTTCTCGGCGAGAGAGCACGTGAGATTGCCCTGGAGTTTCTGCACTAAGAACTCTACGTCTATCCGTTAAACAACTCCGTGTAAAATTTATTAAGTCTACAAGCAGAAGATCATCATTATATTTCCTGCCATGTGAGCCGGGTCCTTAGAAGTTCCCTGAAGAACTTTAACAAGTTTGCTTGAAAGAAATTGCAGTTAACGTTCAACCAATCTTCAAAATGTCCGTGACTTTTGCCGAACCGTCTAGAGGAGGAGTGTCTCAGATACAAGAATATCAGCTTGAGATTACTATCATGTGAGACAATATTGATGCACTTATCTCAAAAGGAATTAAATTGCGTATTTGGCCATTTTGACTCCTATGTCTAAAATGTAGGTTCTCTGAACCTATCGTATCAGAAGTCTAGATGTACATTCAGTACAACCTGCGGCGTGCTTCCAATTGTCCCAGAGTTCAGAATTGATGGAGTCGTTTGAACACTGGGAGTTTCTTATGTCTGCCCATTTCCGTCAAAGCCGTCAAATACCTGAATTTTGCTCCTTTCGCTCTTCTGGGACTTCTAATTGGTCTCTGTTTTTCTCATGTAAAGAAAAAGAAAACTGGTAGTTTGAAAACGAGTTATTGCTGCTGATTCCGTTGATCTGTCTCGGAAATTTTGACCCCTACTAAATGTGACTCCCTCTGCCAGCTTAGTCGTTCTCCATGGCTAAACTGTCTGTCATCCGAAGGATTCTCTGTAGGATGTCCCTAAAATTTACATCCTTCTAGAATTGTCATACATGCCAATTCAGAGAAGGTTATATATGTTTTCGCGTTAATACACGCAGAGAAAGAATTTGATCACTCCAACCATGTTTCAAGAGCATAATGTTACTTTTTCCCGGGAAACATGTAACATGTTTGTCGAAGCCATGTTATTTTCTGGGAAATTATGTGTCTGATTTCGGAGAGCATGCTATGTTGGATGAAAAAAGAATATTTTTGCTGCAAAAATGTTACATGGTCACCGTAAAAAAGTAACATGGAACTCTTGAAACATGTTTAAGGTGATCATATTCCTTCTCTGTGTGTAGATAACAGGTTAACCCTCGCATCTTATGGTTAAACAGTCATGATGACAAAGTGTTCTTTAAGATTTTCCCACCTTTGACTTCATCAAGCCCATTTGAGAAATATCAGCCGTACCTAGCCAGAGATATTCCGAATTTAATTGCAATGACTATATGTGTTTTCCTCTATTTTATATATTTTAGAGTTTGGGAATACTTGGATCAGTACCAGCAGCTCTTCTCATTGTTTCACTATTGGGTTTATTACTTTATTTGATGACAAGATGTTGCGATCGAAAACCCAGACCAGCTCACTCTATTACAAGCCTAAAAGTTGCCCTATCCATCGTTACTGTCATGTGTTGTGCTGCCATAGGATTAGGTATGCAAAATATTCATACATATATATTTAACCCTAATACATTATTTTATTGATTTGAAATTCTTTCTTAGGTCTATATGGAAATGATGATTTACACAATGGTCTGCTGGAAGTTTTAACGGCTGGTCGTAAAGTCGATACACTCGTTACCACTGTTCGCAATCAAACTCTAATTTTGGAAAATACACTTAAGAATCGTATAAGACCTCAACTGGTGGAATTGGCAGATATTTTCGATCAACCTGTATCAAATTCTACAGCTCTATCTATACTCTTTGTATCGCTAAATATCGTTCAAGGTAATGTAACCTTAGCTACTAATGCAGCCAGTGATATACGAAGGCCATTGACCAGTGTAACCATGACCAAATTTCTTTCGGTAAGTTGGACATAGTATTCGTTAATATGAGCGACAACTAGATTTCGCATTTGGTTCTGTAGGAGGGCGATAAAATGGAATTAATACGGTGGCCCGGAACTGTGGCTACTTTGGCCTTGCTTCTTGTACTATGCGCAGTATTGCTGGTGGGTGTGGCGCGTCATTCTCGTTGCGCTTTGATTCTGTTTAGCGTTTGTGGTTTGTTAGCTGTCACCGGCTCCTGGCTGATGTCGGGTCTCTACTTATCCTCGTCTGTGGCCGTTGGAGATCTATGTATTAGTCCTGCTGATTTCCTGGTTTCGGTGGCACCTCGAGATCTTCCAACAAATGTTTTACTACACTATACACAATGTGAGCCTGGTCACACTAATCCTTTTACACAACGCCTGCGCGAGTCACAGAATTCTTTAAACAATGCACGCAGTGCCATGGCAACGGTTATGAAAATCTCATTGGTGTTATTCAAATCATCTGGTCTACAGCCAAAATTAGGAGCTGTAAATGCTGATTTGAATAGTAGCGAACGTTTGTTGACTCAGCTCACTGCCCTGGTGGATTGCAAAGCGGTCCACCACAATTTTTTGGCTGCTTCACGAGGCCTATGTGAAGGGGGACTGCTTGGACTTGTACTAATGCTAATCGCCAGTTTTATTGCTGCGATCCTTCTCACAATTATGGTATGGGTTGACTCGCATACCTGGATTTATATAAGGAAACGGAACGATTATGCTCAGGTGGATGAACCATCGTATATTTCACATCCAGCTCCTCAGAACCATCAACAGATGTTGAATGCATCACGTACATTGCCACGGAATCACAATGGGTGAGAACAATAGATGAGAGTGATTTTATTTAAGTTCTGGTTGAATTTTCTTTCAGGCATTTCAGTCCCCCGGTTATTAGTGGCTCGCACACCTTGCAGCATCCCTCGAAGCGTCAACAGCACGAGATGATGGCTCACGTGCACATGCAGCAGAATATGAGGGCTATGGGCACGCATACGCTGGGTCGTTTGCCGTCGCACAATCATAGCCCCACACACATGACTGGTAAGTTGGAATGTCATCAACTGTTGCTAGGCACTATCATTCTGCTCCTATTGCTCTAACTCTGGCGGGATTTACCTCTGACACAGGGGAAATGCCGGATCCCAATCATGGACACTATCTTCCCATAATCAAATTTGTCTCTTGTGAATCGTGTTTTTCATAACACCTTGCTTTTACCATTTTAGGCCCAAATAACGGTAAATATGCAACTTTAAGCAAACAATGCAAAACTTTGGAAGCAAATGATTTTTACTGAAAATCATCATCAGTCTGTAGCGATCCCAACCAGCGAAGTCAACAGGCGACATCCCAGCAGCAGCAACAACAATCCCAGATGGCACCACAACCGATCTATTGTCACCATCCCCATCCGCACCCACATTCACACGAAGCAGCCGCAGCCGTGGCAGCAGCCCAACATCAGCATGCCATATATCACCAGCAACAGTATGGTACATATTCCACAGCTGCTCATGGACAACATCATTTGGTAACGGGACCACCACATGGACAACAAGGTCAAATCTATCAACAGATACCGCAACACATGGGACAAATGGCTCAAAATGGTCACGGTCAATCGAATCCCCATTCTATTTATCAGCCCCTGGTAGCGGTGAGCCAAGGTTCCATTTATGTTTCTAATTTGGCCACAATGCGAAGGCAAAATTCTCAACAAAGTAATGCTGGCCACCCACAAATACCGGGACATCATACCATGGCTCCTCAATCGGGAGGTGGACGAATGCCACCAACATCACATCATCAACAGGTTAGCATTAAGTCACCACAAGATGGTGGTATGAGGGAAACTTCACGATCTGAGGCCATGGATACGGCTATATATGATCGTGAAAAAGGAATTTATAAATGTTCCACTCTGCGGCAGGGTGGAAAATTCGATCCTAAGTATAAGCCTTCAATTTTGAATTGTCCCCTGCCTGAGATACCTAAAGATGCAGAACCACCAAGTGTTGAGTCAATATATGACCAGCAAAGACAAGCTGCCCAACATCAGCAGCAGAACTATTCGAAGTAAGTATTTTTCATTTTGCCGTTTAGTAATCTACTCAACGTCGACTCAGCAGATATGTATGATGTAGTATACAGAAATCCATTATTTTTAAAATGGATGGTGTTATCTATCCCAATGGCTATCCTCTCGATGGCGTAAGAAAGTTGTCATTTCGTTTTAAAATAAACTTTCGTGCCAATTTTGTAATTGGTTGATGCACTTTTGTTTAAGTAGTCACCGGAACAAGTGAGATGTGGTCTATAGTAAAAGCACTCTCGAATCCAGGTACAAGGGATGATGGGATCTCAGTCGTTTTCGGCGACGTGCCCGTAATAAGTCCCAAGAGATGCCCAAGGTTTTTGTAACCAAAAATTATTGAGTAGAGCGAAGGGATAACAATTCATCGTATTCGTCGTCTCCCAAACAGCAAAAGGCCACAATTTGCCTCAGCCAAATTCGCCAATATCATCGACAGCTCAAAATCATCTATCGCGCCATCCAGACTATAAGTTTATCCGGACAGAATGTCTGTGTTTATAAAGAATCTTACAGTGTGACCAAACGCTAGGAATTGTAGGCGATGACTAAATAATCTATAAATGTGTTATCGATCCCATTAACAAGCTCCAGTATCGATTATGTCTTCGAGGATAATTTATAGTGTGACCAATATCTGGGATATGTTTGACACGAACACTGTCGCCCGGATAAGCTTATAGTCTGGACGGCGCATAAGTCGAAGGACGATATGACAAAATCTCATTGGTAATCTTGAAGGGATACTGGTTATTAACCAGACTCAATATATCTTTGAAATCTGGTATAATGTACCCGATGTCTGAAAGAATGATTCCACTACCGCAGCCAGGCAAATACTCAAGCAAGGGTGAATCGTACAAATCGATCTCCCTTATCAGTAGCCAAAATACTTGAGGCACTTCTTCTCCCCAGCCTTGTGAAGAATTTTCCAGAATCGATCAATGTGGATTAAGTAAAGTTGACAGCACAGTAAGAGGTTTGCATGACATTACAGCGTATATAAAGAGAGGGCTCAACCAGATCGAAACGAGTCACAAGATGATTATTTTAGCTCATGATCTACTCCCTACACCCTGTTCGAAAACAAAACGTTGAGTTCTTATTTGTCTGTAGGGGAGCCTGTCGTACGTGGATTTTAAAAATTCAAATTCAAAGACTCGTAGAGTGAAACACAGATTTCACAAGTTGGGCTCTCCGACTCTGTTCAACCTCCACCTATGTTCTATTTCCTTTGTAAAAACGCGGTCGTCAAGTCTCTTGCTAGTAGCACCTGAGGTGCGAACAAGTAACCTTTTTGACTACTTGTAAGACAATTGGTCGGTCCAGTATGTTGGCACCAAGGCAAGCGCAATGGAATTACATACAGACCTGTTACAACGCAGCACAAGATGATTATTCTTGCTCATAATCTACTCCCTACACCCTGTTCGAAAACTCGACAGGTACAAAACGTTGAGTTCTTATTTATCTGTAGGGGAGCCTGTCGTACGTGGATTTTACAAATGCAAATTCAAAGACTCGCAGAGTGAAACACAGAATTCACAAGTTGGGCTCTCCGACACTGTTCAACCTCCACCTATAGCCTATTTCATTTGTAAAAACGCGGTCGTCAAGTCTCTTGCACCTGAGGTGCGAACAAGTAACCTTGTAAGACAATTGGTCGGTCCAGTATGTTGGCACCAAGGCAAGCGCAATGGAATTACATACAGACCTGTTACAACGCAGCTCTTAGAACTGCGACAGGGTGTCTCCGCAATACCTCTGAATCATCTTTATCTGGAGACCAAGATCATCCCTATGTGTAGAAATTATTTCAGTTGTCAGAGCAGTATCCTCTTGTGTATAAACAACCACCATCTATAAATGTAAAGGAATGATCTCTATTTACTAGAGCGCGAGATCCACCAAAAGAGATCCACTAGGTTAGGTTAGTTTGGGTATAGCGGCAGACCGATATTTCAGGCTCACTTAGTCTATTCAGTCCATTGTGATACCACAGTGGTGAACTTCTCTCTTATCACTGAATGCTGCCCGATTTTATGTTAAGCTCAAAGACAAGGGACCTCCTTTTTATAGCCGTGTCCGAACGGCGCTACACATTCCATTGAAACCACTTAGAGAAGCTTTGAAACAGGTCACCAGCATCACCGTTGAGCCACCGTGGTGCAATGGTTAGCATGCCCGCCTTGCATACACAAGGTCGTGGGTTCGATTCCTGCTTCTATCGAACACCAAAAAGTTTTTCAGCGGTGGATTATCCCACCTCAGTAATGCTGGTGAAATTTCCGAGGGTTATAAATCTTCTCTAAGTGGTTTCACTGCAATGTGGAAGCCGTTCGGACTCGGCTATAAAAAAGAGGTCCCTTGTCATTGAGCTTAACATGGAATCGGGCAGCTCTCAGTGATAAGAGAGAAGTTCACCAATGTGGTATCACAATGAACTGAATAGTCTAAGTGAGCCCGGTACATCTGTCTGCCACCTAACCTAACCATTACCGTTGAAAAACTGTTTGGTGTTCGGTCGAAGCAGAGATTGAACCCACGACCCTTTGTATGCAAAACTAGCATTACACCACGGTGGAGCCTCTAAATCAAGTATAATCTAAACAGGATTTCCGAGGATATTGTAGATGATGTTATACTCAGTGGAATAACATAAATACATGTTAGAACTGCGACAAGGTGTATCCCCAGGCTCGTCTTCATATGGAGACCAAGATCCTTCATATGTGTAGAAATTATCACAGTTGCCAGAGCAGTAGTCGTTTCCAAGACTACTGCTCTCCAGGAAGCAACTGCCATCCAGGAATGATACTCATTTTCTAGAGCCAGATATCCAAAACTGAAGAGAGTATCTAGATCAGACAGGAATCCTCGAGGATACCGTAGCTGAAGCGTTCGATCACCGCCGACAGAACCGAAGAAAAGAGACCTCCCACGGTCACATATATTCATGATACCCACTTTTTCTACTGACTATCATCCTACCCTCTTTCAGTAGTTGACCATTTCCACTTATTTATCGTCACCGGGTTTCTATATGATTAGGTCATGACATCTTCTGAGTAAACACTTGACAAATGTCTGCTACCATGTTCCAAGATTTTCATTGTATTTGTGATTTCTATCATTTCTCTGACACACGATGATAATATCCTTTTTCTACTTCCAGAACACTGCAAAGACCACCAATGAAATTACCACCACAAATGAAAGCAATACCTCCACCACGAGTAGGTACACCCAATTCACCACCACCTCCTCCAGAAAGTTCCGACAATGGAGGCGGAGGAGGAAAACCCTATAGTCATCAGAATGGTGGCAATGCTTTGAGCGGAGGCATGGGTGGAGAATCAACAAATTCCATGACCACAACTAATACAAGCACTGCCAACACAAATATCTCGGACACTAGTCGTCAGATGAACAACGATGCATCACTGCCACCACCACCGCCACTGGAGAGCACAGTGGGTTCACCACCTAAAACAAATAGTATAATGCATCACAATAACAATAGTACGAACAAAAATAATATACAACATACGATAAATGATGAAGATGATTTGCCCCCGCCACCACCACCACCCGCCATGAACGATGATTCCAATTATGCAGTGACAGAACTTTAAGAGGAAGTCGACATAGTCACCAAAGACAGTCATGAGAGTCTATCTTTTGGATTATATTTCTATGCAATTACTGAAGGATCATCGGTGGTGGGTGGACAAAAAAATAATGTTGTAGTACTTGTTGCATGATAACACCCCACCCACAAACTCACACATACACACACAAACTAATCTAGGAAAATAAGAAGTTGTGGTAAAATTTCGGTAGTTTATAGATAACAAAAAAGATTTTTGTAGCAATAATTCGACAAGACAAGAACATCAACTACGAGTACATACACATCCACATATGGGCAAATACTCTCGCACACATTCGCACACTCGTTGCCGACACAAGGATACAAGCCATTATCCTACTCGATAAGATTGCTTGTTTGTGGGCTAACTTACACTACACACACATATACTTCCTCGTATATATGTGTTGGATGGACCACGCATGAAGGATGGCCTTTTACCCTATCCATCTTCATAAGTCATTGGCATTGGTATCATCGTGATTTATATTTCGTAGACTAGTTCAAATATATACATTTTTTTTACTTTCTAAAAGTATTTAATTTCCGCTCTCTAAATTTTGAGGAAAACTTCCGTTTCCGCTTCTAAAGGTCATTTGAATAAATAACTTATGAAACATGTAAAATACATAGTATTTTGTTTGTGTTTCCCCCCCTCAAAAATGTTTTTCCAAATGAAGACATACATGTCACTATACATATTTTGGGAACGTTGAAGAGAAATTGCACAGGCTGATGTAAAGATTGAAGTAAGGATAGAATCAGAGTACATATACCACACAGGAAACGGATTCATACGTTTCCATTGATGTACTGTATTCATCGTTAATTTAAATACCAAAATAACAACAAAAATATAATTGTAATATGTTTGTAGATATTAATTTAAACAAAAATCATTGGAAATTCATCCTATCTCTCCCTATAAAACAAGGGAATGTACAAATCATCAATTTATCAAAATTATTCGATATATAATACTGTCATACACAAACACACACTTTCATACATACATATTTTTCTAGACGAAATCCCCCATTCCCAATTAAAGGTAAGTACTATGTTCGCTTTTCGCATTGAAAATTTCGCGGTTACTTTATTAAAACAGTTCAATATAAAGCAGATAGATTAACTAAATTGATGTGCAGTTTCTTGTTCCTCTAGATTTCGGTAAGACTTTACAGGAATATATATGTTTTCATCTATAATTTTGATTATTTTAGAAAAAGTAATCGCGAAAATAAAGGGATTTTCAACTCGAAAATCGAACATAGTACACACCTTAAGATGAAAGGCTTTACCAACTTATCTAAGGAAGTTTACTCTGTTCGTCATATATTGAATATATATACATTCCAGACTGAAAACAGTAAAATGTCATGAAGATGTAGAAACGTCAAATGTAGCCGACCCATTTCGATCAGTTTTTACCTTCGCTGGTAGCTGATAGCATTTAGTCTCCTCTGCAATGGACAGTAATCTATTGGAAATGCTAGGAAATGGTTTTCGAAAAATTGCAAGATTAGTTGTACAACTAATTGTACAATTTAATTGGTTTGATCCAGAGCTGAGAATCAGAAAATAAAGCAGCCGAGTCGCGCCGCTGATTTCAGTCGACGCCGACTGGCAAATGGTTTTATAATGGATAATTGTCCGGCGCCGAAGAGACATATTTATATCGGCTTAGCCGTCAAGCCGCCGGAGTCAAAAATTTAGAGTCAGCCGCCGATAAAAATGGGATCAGAAAATGAATCCGCCGAGTAGCGCCGCTTATTTTAGTCGCAGTCAAGTTATGGTAGTAGTCTTTTTTGATTGAATATTTCCAATAGGTTTGTTTTCTTTTAGTACAGAAAACCCAGGCCGCGACGGATTAAAAGAAAACAGAGTTCTCGTTTATCCAGGACATGACAATTAATCACAATAACCCTGCCAAAATTTTTTTGAATTTGACGGAGCTTCTGAGAATCCCCACCACGTCGAAAACAGCCGTATACGATACCCAGAACTCGTCGCAAAAGCGCCATCACAATTTGGAAGTTGTACCATGCCAAGCTACTACCAAAAAGCGTCGCATGAGTGCAATTATTAGGTGCCTTCTTAGATCAATTTAGAACGACGCCAATAAGGGCCTCTTCAAACTGTTAGATAAATTGCATTTTTAGATAGTTGTAAAATAATCATTGTGTTGAAGTAAAATACAATCAAAGGACCAGTTATTCAAAATATGCATGGAAATTGTTTCATTCACAGGGAAGAAGATCAAAATGCTTCAAATCACGAAATTTGTGGGATTAGCACAACATGGATTGAAAACTAAGGGTGAAAATGGTTTGCCAGATATGTTACTCATGTGTAAAGGTCGGTACTCTGTTCGGTTTTCGCGTTGAAACTCCATATAAAATCAAAAATGCGAAAAAATAGCGAAATTTTTTTCATTTGTGGTACTTTCGAGTTGAAAAACTAACGTTTATAGCAAGGCGCCATTTGCAATGTGAATCAAGAAATAATTTATTTATTAGAACTATTTGTGTGGGTTTATAACGCAAACACGGATCATATTATTGGTCCGAAAATATACAAAGGATCAAAGGAGTAGCAGATCAATTGCCCAAGGAAAACTAAAATGTTAATTTTGTAAGAGCAAGCAGCAACCACGAACTTAATTCCATATCGCTTCCTGTTAAATAGCGCTCCCTGTTACCTCAATAAACAGTGCTTTCTATGTGCGAAATAATGGATATTATAAATTTTTTCGCAAGGATGAACATAGTACCGGCCTTAAGATATTGTCCATTTTGTTCTCCTCATACGAAATGCTTCGATCAAGCTGGATGATGCTTAGGTTAGGTTTGGTTAAGTATAGTTGTAGCCCGATATTTCAGGCTTACTTATCGTGTTTTCTTTTCTTGTAAAAAAATGTGCAAATTTTTTGCAATTTGCCCTGAAAATTTACTTTTTAAGTTCTTTTCTAAAAAACAGGCAAACATGTGAAAAGGCTATGAATTCTATCTTGAAAATAGTGCCACAAATTATAGCATTATTTTAGGTTGCTGGCAATATTTAAAAAATGTGCATTCTGTACAGACAAAATAAAGGCAAAGCACTTTTTTCAGAAAAGAAAACATCATTAAACTCAATGACAAGGGACCTCCTTTTTATAGCCGAGTCCGAACGGCGTTCCACATTGTAGTGAGACCACTTAGAGAAGCTTTGAAATCCTCAGCAATGTCTCCAGCATCACTGAGGTGGGTTAATCCAACGATGAAAAACTTTTTTAGTGTTCTGTCGAAGCAGGAATCGAACCCACGACCTTGCGTATGCAAGACGCGCATGCTAACCATTGCACTAGGCGGTCATGCTGACCATTGCACCACGGTGGCTTACGAAGGACGAAGACAAGTTATTTGACGAGCTTAAAGGTAGAATTACATATCATGCGTTCAATGCGTCCGATGATTTAAGAGTTGAAATTTCTCTTTGAAATCAAAAGCTCGAATAGTCTGCCGCAAACAGAAAAAAAATCAACCCTTCCATCAACGCACGGATTGACGCATGGTGTGTAATTCAACCTTAAAGCCTAGTACTAAGATCACGTTTTCGCACGAAAAACTGTAATACTCCATATAAAAAATGTTAGCGCGGAATAAATGCGAAATCTTTGTTTTAAGCATTTTAAAGCACATATTTATACAACCCTGGATTTTTCGCACGAAAAAATAGGCAGGCATATTATTTCGCATAAATAAGGTAACATCCCTGGGTTTGAGTTCCTATATACGGAGATAGATGAAGATATTCGTTTTTCGCAGAAACGAACTTAGTACTAAGCATAAGTGCGTAAATACAACCATAGTGATAGGCGAAACATTTTCTCTGCGACGTCTATTACAATAAGTTTGTAGGCGAATATTTCGTTTTTTATGTTTCCGAGTATTTTTGAGGTCAATATAAAAATTTGTAATGGCTTGTTATATGTTGCGTTATTTCAAGAAAGAATAATTTCCACGTGGCAGGAAACGGCAATGCCCAGTGGTGAGTTAAAAATTTGATAAGCGATGGCAACTCTATATCATTTTCCGCCAAGGGATTACAATAGATTTTAACCCTTATCCTGTATTAGTGGGTCAAAATTACCCAAACCAATTTTTTATAAGAATTTTATTCTAAACAACTAGTTAAGTTTAAAGCTCTGTTTGGCTGAGCCCTATAAAAAAAAAGTTCCAAAACAATGTTTAAAATACATATATAAGAATACATTTTTACAGAATAAGGGTTAAGTGTGTAAATATACCAATAGCGATAGTCGAAATATGATTACCGCGACGACAAATACAATTAGCTTGTCGGCAAATGTTTTCTTTTTTCTTGTTTCCGAGTGGTTTTGATGGTGAATATAGCTTGATTTTTCAATATTTAATAAAAAAGTTGAATACAAACATGTAATATCTTGGGTTTCGTTGAGTTATTTGAAGATAACAGAATGTCCACGTGGCCAGACATACAACAATGCCTAGTGGTGAATTAAAAAACTTGATAAGCGATGGCAACACTATACCACTTTTCGCCGAGGAATTAGAATAGATTTTAATTCGGCGACTGCCGCTAGCCGTCACGGTATTCCGTCGGGGATTTTGGGCTTCCCATAAGAAATACACGTAAGCAAGTGTTCGCCTATCGCTATGGTTATATTTACACCCTTAAGTTAAGGACATTGGGTGATTTCAGTCTTTAATCTTTGATTTAAAACCAAATTTCTCTAAATCCTCTATCTATGCAATAAATTTAAATTAAAGTTCTAAATATTGACTTACACAAGTGCTACAGTGACTTCTTTTCCAGAAAATCCGTGTTTTTATTTTTCATTATATATATGTTGACAGTGTAAACTTCTTAGAATGGCGATCGAACTGAAGATAACATGCCACAAAAAAAACATAACAAACAACAACAGAACATAACGAAATTTACATAAAGCAAATTTTAGATAAATGTACTTACTTGAAGGTATACTTTAATTAATACAAATAATAAGGAATTCAATGAAATGTATTGCATTTATATAAGTTATAAGTTTAAATTTTTACAATTTGAATTTCGGATTTTATTATGACGACGATGAAACGATTATAACAATTATATTTATTATACAAATTATATATACATAATATTGAAACCAGAATAAATAAATAAAAAACACTGAAATACAAAACCAAATCGAATCAATTAACTGCAAAACCAAAATAACAACAAATATATTGTATATGATGATAATAATAGAAGAAAAAACCCCAAAGAAAAGACAAAACCAAATAAATGAATAAGAAACGGAAAAGCAAATAATTCAAATATATAAACATAGAATTAATTTGTGTTTTTATATGGTTTTTTAGTTTTTGTAATTTTTGTTAAATAAATGTGTTATTATTACGTATCATATTGTAAAACTAATTCTTAAGTAAATTCGTATTCATAATTTATTTATTAAAAAAAAAAAAACAAATGAAACAAAAGAAAATACCAATTAAAATAAATATTTAAAACAAATAAAAACTAACATTAAAGATTTATGTATAAGTTATATTAAATAACAATAAAAACAAACTCATTAACAAACCCAAAAACTGAACAAATAATACGGACGAACTCGATCATGACAGCAATAAACAAACAAAGACAAATGAGCCTTTTAAGCTGATATATTTACTAAAAAAAAAGCTAGTCTCAAATCCAATTTCTCATATCCATAGCGAATGCTTTCATTTCACTGGAATGTCAATAAAGAGAAATCAGCTGTTTTTGACATTTCAATCCAACGAAAACGCCGGGTTTGTGATATGGGATCTTGAGCGTAATAGGAGGCTATCAAAAAATCAAGCAATCAATTGTGAATAAGGATATTCACAAAAAACAACAACATTCATACTAACATCTAGGAGACGAAAACAAGAGAAATACTGCCATCAAAGACAGCAATGTTATTGATGCTATCAATTGAGATTAAAAAATCTTATGATAATAAACTAAAAAAACAAAACAGTAACAACAACAAACCTTTAAAAATACAATAAAAATAATGTCAGTTGCGTGAATATCTTCTCCCTTCCCCCTCAAAAAATCAGAACAAAGAAGTACATAGTAGATGTATGTAAAAAATATTATAACGACATGTTAAATTGAGAAAATGGTAAAAAGTAACAATAAATAAAAAAATCAAAGGAACAAATAAAACTGAAAATGAATATACTGATATAAATATACACTAGACACTGGTACATATACATATATGTATGTATGTAAAATCCAATAAAACACAGGATGTTTCATTTTAAAGGCATTGTTATTAGAACCAAAAGAAATCTTTATACGTATTTTCAAACCTAGGTGGTCAATTATGGAAAATATTCACTAGGGCTGTCATTCGAGATCGATTTTTATAGAACCCGGGATTCGGGATTTCAGAATATAGAATCCCGGGATTTTTTTCGGTATCCCGAAATTTTTTGGGGATTAATCCTTTTGTAATTCATCGTTTTAAGTAACCTTTTATCATTGCTTTTTATTTTATGTTGAACGAATTCCATTTCATATTTATTATTAAATAATGCTACAAAGCCACAAATTTAACAAATTAGAATTATGTTTTCGGGATCCCGAAAAATCCCTTGATTCAAAATAAATAATCCCAAGATTCGGGATTAAGCCTAGTACTAAGATCAAGTTTCCGCACGAAAACTGTTATACTCCATAAAAAACCGTTAAGCCTAGTACTAAGATCACGTTTTCCCACGAAAAACTGTTATACTCCATATAAAAAAACGTTAGCGCGGAATAAATGCGAAATCTTTGTTTTGAGCATTTTCAGACACATATTTATACAACCCTGGATTTTTCGCACGAAAAAATAGGCAGGCATATTATTTCGCATAAATAAGTTAACATTCCTGGGATTGAGACCCTATTTACGGAGATATACGAAGATATTCGTTTTTCGCAGAAACGAACTTAGTACTAAGCATTAGCGCGGAATAAATGCGAAATCTTTGTTTGAGCATTTTCAAACTCATATTTATTCAACCCTGTGTTTTTCGCATGAAAAAATAGGCAGGCATATTATTTCGCATAAATAAGTTAACAACCCTGGGTTTGAGACCCTATTTACGGAGATATACGAAGATATTCGTTTTTCGCAGAAACGAACATCGTACTAAGCATTAATCACGACCCGAGATTTCGAGATTTCGGAACGGGATTTATCCCGGGTGACAGCCCTAATATTCACTCACAAATAGGGTTACCGTTGTGGCACTTTAATGGCTCATTTGCCACATTTTCATGTCATCCTTTTTAAAATTTTGTGTCACTTTTTGTTTGATTTGCCAAAATATTTTGAATTTGATGACACTTCTTAGAATCCCGACCACGTCGAAGACAGTCGTATACGACATCCAAAACTTGTCGGAAAAGATCCCAATAAGAGTCCCTTCAAAGTGCTAGACAATATGGATTTTAAGAGAATTGTAAAAGAATGATTGAGGTCAAGTAAAATACGACTGTTTAGGCCTGTTTTCTTTTAGTACTGGATGCAACATTTGTATGAGATATTCAGAACATCGTTGCACTGATTTCCCATCCAGAACATCTCATAAATTCAAGCAGAGAGTAGGAAATACAAGCCAGATTTCAACCGTGTACATGAAAGTATTTTGCCATCACTATTGTTACAAGAGTCATTTTATATTTTGTGAAACACCAAGCGCAACTAGCTTATTATAATTTATTTAAATAAGAACGAAAATGAAGTGCTGAAAACATAGTTATTATACTTAAAATTGTGAAAGGTATATTGGTGAATAAGTTTCGACTTTCCAAATGGAATAAAGTGATAGTTTTTCAGACATTTTTCCAGACACGCCGCCTCCATCAAGATTAAACACTGATAAGGCATTATGTTCAATGTGGTTCGTTTTCGTATAAATGTTATACCCGGAATAATTTATAAATTTTTATTCAAATTAATAAACATCTAAACAATCGTATTTTACTTGTCCACGATGATTCTTTTAAAACTCTCTTAAAATTCATTTTTTCTAATAGTTTGAAAGGGCTCTTATTGGCGTCGTGGGAGCCACCGTGGTGCAATGGTTAGCATGTCCGCCTTGCATACACAAGGTCGTGGGGTCGATTCCTGCTTCGACCGAACACCAAAAAGTTTTCAGCGGTGGATTATCCCACCTCAGTAATGCTGGTGACATTTCTGAGGGTTTCAAAGCTTCTCTAAGTGGTTTCACTGCAATGTGGAACGCCGTTCGGACTCTGCTATAAAAAGGTTAACTTGGTTAAAGGCCGGTACTATGTTCATTCTTGCGAAAAATTTTTATGGAAACCATTATTTCGCACATAGAAAGCGGCGTTTTTTTAGGTAGCTTGGAGCGCTATTTTACAGGGAGCGATATTGGATTAAGTTGGTGGTGTTGCTTGTTTTTACAAAATAACATTTTATTTTTCCTTGGGCAATTGATCTGCTATTCCTTTGATCCTTTGTATAGTTTCGGAACAAAAATATGGTCCGTATTTGATTTATAAACCCGCACAAATAGTTTTTAATAAATAAATTATTTCTTAATTCACATTGCAAATGGCGCCGTGCTATAAACGTCAGTTTTTCAACACGAAAAAACAAAGTATCACAAATGGAAAAAATTTCGCAAATTTTTCGCATTTTTTGGTTTTGTATGGAGTTTCAACGCGAAAACCGAACAGAGTACCGGCCTTAACATGGAATCAGGCAGCACTCAGTGATAAGAGAGAAGTTCACTAATGTGGTATCACAATGGACTGAATAGTCTAAGTGAGCCTGAAACATCGGGCTGCCACCTAACCTAATCTATTGGCGTCGTTCTAAATTTATCTGGAAATGCACGTAATAATTGCACTGATGAGAAACTTTGTTGTAGTAAATTGGCGTGGTACTATAAGTTTATCCGGACTATGAATTATGAAATTCAAAACAAGCCTTTGCCTACCGACATTCGCTGTGGTTGTGTTTGTGCACTAAAAGGGATATACGATTTTAAGTTCGTCCGCAATTAAGGCCGGTATGCACCTCTAGCGAAATTTTCGGTAGCAAAAATTTATTTAAGTCTACAACAAAAAAACAGGGCCGTGTACACAAATTTTAAACCAGCTAATCGCTTTTAAAAATTGTTAATATAGGTTCCAAATATTCCTCAAATAAATTGTTTATTATTTACAGACCTTTTAAAACTTTTACGCACAAAATGATTGTAATAAATTAAATGTTTGCTGCCAAAATATGCTTTTGACAACCCTGTTATTTTCATTAGAGGTGCG
The DNA here is from genome assembly GCF_050003625.1 of Haematobia irritans. NCBI lineage: Eukaryota > Metazoa > Arthropoda > Insecta > Diptera > Muscidae > Haematobia > Haematobia irritans. Next base: position 199,041,006 of record NC_134399.1, on the reverse strand, counting down.
TACCAGCTTACGAAATTGAACGCTACCGAAAATTTCGTTAGCATAAATAGCAATGCATTTCTTATGGGAATGAAATTTTTCGCTAGAGGTGCATACCGGCCTTTAGTCAAATTCAGTTTATGTACGTTACGCAAAAACGTCCTTATTTAAGTGTTGCTCTTACTGCTCAAATGATCACTTGGTATCACTTTTGTTTACCGTTATTTGGATAAATACATCCAAATGGCGGAAATGAAAATGGTGGACACTGTGACGAGATTATAGTTCTGTTAAGTCTAGTTGATAAAGTAATTCATTGGTGTTTTTGATAGAAATAATAATTAAAACAAGAATTTACCCAATGTATAAGACGAGAAAGGCTCAAACGACAAATAATACATAAAACTTGAGCCATCTATAGCATTTACAAACAGAAACTGTGCTCTAATAATTGTGTTATGGATTTTATTTATATTGGAATTTTATTGAATAACCGGCGCTGCTAAGCATTTTGTGCAAATGGTGGTAAGTACAATCTTTGGAAATACTAAATTATTATCATGTTACTTACAAAGCTAAGTTGGTCTTAAAATGTCCTGTGAGTTGACTTGCACAATCGATGTACACAGTCTTACACAAGTTTACATACGGTTTAAGAAATTGTATTTTCTTTAATTATTAAAATATAATAAAATATGCATATATATGCTTTAGATTTTGTAAATTAATTTGAAAAACAAAGTATTTGTCCATTTTCAAAAAGATGTTTTTAGTCTGGATTATAAACAACAACAAGAAACATGTTTAGTTATAAGGTAAAAACCTCAAGGGTATGTAAACTTATGTGAGACTGTGTATACTTACAGCCTGTTTCTGTATGTCGAACGAGCTCTATCGATCGACTGAAATGGAAAGAAACAGCTGAATTTATAACCAAAAATCAACTGTTTCTATGAATTTCAGTCGATCGATAGTGCTCGTTCGACATACAGAAGCAGGCTATTTTCCACTAATTGCTTTAAATTAAAGTTCCTTAAGGGATTGTTGGATTGTTTTTTGTTTTTCACTTCAATCGTCTAGGAAGAGACCTCATATAAAGGCCTGCATTTTACTATTCATCTTGATGTGAGAATAGGCCACAGCTTCGAAAATATTAAAATGCGTCTAAGGTACGCCCATCATGCACATAAGTGATCTGGGAAATTTGTGACGATTTTATATGCTCTACATTGACATAATTATAACCTAAAAAATCTTTCGGCTTCCATCACTATACGTTCTTGCATTAATTTTTGGCCAATCGGTGTAACAATTATAGGCTTGTGCTATGTTCGGTTTTCGCATTGAAATTTTCGCGGGTATTAAAATAATTTTGATGTACTCAATTGTTTCATGTGGTTTTTGTCAAGATTTAAAAGGCCTATGTTTAATTACATTTATTTATTTAATTATTATTGATACTATCCCGAGTAAAAATTGAGGGATCTAATTTGATACAATTAGATCCGAAAAATGGTAAGATCAAATCATATCCAATTACTATGGAATTAGATCTGATCAGATCTCAGTATTGGCCTAGATCTAATGTCTTTTACATAATTATATCTATCCCTATATATAGTTGGATCTGATGTCAGATCTCGTTATATGTGGAATTATATATAATTATATCTAATTCTGTCTCATCATATCTGGGTAAATCTGCTTAGATCTAAAGTGGCCAATTTTGAGATCTAATGATATCCAATTAGATTCTCTAATTTTTACACGGGATCCCATGTTTCGATAATCGTATTTGCAAATCAGAAGATTGCGATTTTCTTATAAGTAGCGAACTCTTGGGCAGAGTCTATATAAAACCCCCCAATAGAAGAGAATATTGGTACAAAGTTTTACATTTAATGATTTTGTACTTACAATAAAATAGTCAAATCAAAATCTGCGCTTTGTCCTTTGGGTAGCCATTATGGATGCGAACAAATTTCAAGAGGGCTCATTACCCCTCTGTGCACATCCCTGGTGGAGAGTATTTATTATACCCTGCGCCACACTGTGGAACAAGGTATTATAAGATAGTGCATATGTTTGCAACACCCAGAAGGAGACGAGATAGACACATGGTGTCTTTGGCAAAAATGCTCAGGGTGGGCTCCTGAGTCGATATAGCCATGTCCGTCTGTCCGTGAACACATTTTTGTAATCAAAGTCTAGGTCGCAGTTTTAGTACAGTCGACTTCAAATTTGGCCCAAGTATGTGTTTTGGCTCAGAATAGAACCCTATTAATTTTGGAAGAAATCGGTTCCGATTTAGATATAGCTCCCATATATATCTTTCGCCCGATATGGACTAATACGGTCCCAGAAGCCAGAGTTTTACCCCAATTTGGTTGGAATTTTGCACTAGGAGTACAATTAGTAGTGTAGTCAAGTGTGCCAAATTTTATTGAAATCGGTTCAGATTTAGATATAGCTCCCATATATAGCTTTCGCCCGATTTACACTGATATGACAAAAGAGGCCAATTGTCTGCTCCGATTTAGTTGAAATTTTGCACAGGGAGGAGACTTAGCATTATAGCTATGCGTGCCAAATTTGGTTGAAATCGGTTCAGATTTAGATATAGCTCCCATATATAGCTTTCGCCCGATTTACACTCATATGACCACAGAGGCCAATTGTTTGCTCCGATTTAGTTGAAATTTTGCACAGGGAGTATAATTAACATTGTAGCTATGCGTGCCAAATTTGGTTGAAATCGGTTCAGATTTAGATATAGCTCCCATATATAGCTTTCGCCCGATTTACACTCATATGACCACAGAGGCCAATTTTTTGCTCCGATTTAGTTGAAATTTTGCACTGGGTGTAGAATTAGCATTGTAGCTATGCGTGCCAAATTTGGTTGAAATCGGTTCAGATTTAGATATAGCTCCCATATATATGTTTTTCTGATTTGGACAAAAATGGTCAAAATACCAGCATTTTCCTTGTAAAATCGCCACTGCTTAGTCGAAAAGTTGTCAAAATGACTCTAATTTTCCTAAACTTCTAATACATATATATCGAGCGATAAGTCATAAATAAACTTTTGCGAAGTTTCCTTAAAATTGCTTCAGATTTAAATGTTTCCCACATTTTTTTCTAACATTGTGTTCCACCCTAGTGCATTAGCCGACTTAAATTTTGAGTATATAGATTTTGTAGAAGTCTATCAAATTCTGTCCAGATCGAGTGATATTTAAATGTATGTATTTGGGACAAACAGTGTTGCCAGAATTGTTTCACCAAAAACCGCTAGATTTGACCAAAAAACTAGCCAAAAAAAGCTAAAAAAATGTTAAAAAAAAGCTAGAAAAAAAGCTAAATTTTTTTGTATCAAAAGTCACATTTTTGATTGAAATTTAACAAACTTAAAGGCTTTATTTCACTTAAAATGCATATTATTTTAATTGTATTCATTTTATTTCCATTTCTGTGAGACTGTAAGAAAATCTATGTCATATTAGCTCTGTTTGCGTACTCGATACATTTTGATTACTATCACAAATTTTTACTGGAAGTCCTTCATTTATATTTCCTAAAAACTTTTTTCCCGGTAAACTTGCAATTATCAGCTGGTTAATCACCAATGTCACATAGAATTGCATTAGAAAATATCAATATATTTCGTTTTAACTGAATTAATGATAAATTTGTGAACGTGTACACTTCTCCTAATATTACTCAAGAGAATAAAACCCATTCTAACTGTCTTGCAAGTTTATACTGAATAACTTTTATTCGAAAATTTCCCATACAAACCTATTGTCCAATTTTCGTAAATGTAAATCCATTCCATTAATAAATAGCAGATTTGTTTTGATCCTATCACTACGAATTTTTTATTGCATTTTTTTGATGTTAAAAAAATAATACCACATTCAAAACTTTATTTCCTTAATTATTTCTATGTTCGGTTCCAAAGATTTTGTACACTAATGATTTTGGTATTGATTCAGAGTCAAATTTGAATTTATTCGTTTTTTCAGCTTTTTCTTCATGGGCTACCACAGTGCTTTTAAAACGTGCTAACGACAACTTAAATTTCCAAATTCAGACTCGACTTTAAGTAGAAATTATTCTGTGTATACGTTTTTAAAATAAAATGTTGAAAAACCTCTTCTATTTTTGAACGCTATTTTGGTTTGTGGTCAAGATACAAAAACTCCACAAATTTAAAGACTATTTAATTAATTTTAAGAATTTTTTAGAATTGACCCTAGCCTTCTTTCATGAAAAGGTACCCATTTTTAAGTTGAATCACTTAACTATAAGGACAAAACGATTTTATCGGCTTTTGGACAAGGAAAACAGTTTATAACATATAAAACAAATTCACAAATTCTATTATAACCAAAATTCGCGTTCGTATTTTAAAGACATGAAATCTTTGGCCTCATGACAATATTTTTTCAGTGTACAAAGCAATTCACATCTACTATTTTAATTTAGTAATATCATAATAACTTTAGAATACGTATTAAAATAACATAAAAAGGATAAACGAGTCAAATGCTATTATTCCTAATAATTTACTGACAGTTTATATAAGGAATTTGTATGGTAATAGTAGATTTAAAGTTTACGATAACTTTTATGAAGACGAGGAAAAAACTTTACAACGAGGTGTATTTGCTGCAAAAATGCCCGCATAATGGCTGGAATAATTATTAAGGCTTCAATTGAGCTTTGAAATATGCGGAAAACCTTATTCTGGCAGCAAGACTTAGATAAAAACGAAGTTTTATCCATATTTCAATAGGAACATGTCGAAAATAAAAAAGTCAAAAATAGCTAAAAGGGTCATGAAAAAAAGCCAGAAAAAAGCTAAAAGCTAAATGCATTTTTTCCCCGCTAAACGTCTTCAAAAAAAGCCAAATCTAGCGGGAAAAAAGCTAAATTGGCAACGCTGGGGACAAACCTTTATATATAGCCCCCAACACATTTGACGGATGTGATATGGAATCGAAAATTTAGATCTACAAAGTGGTGCAGGGTATAATATAGTCAGCCCCGCCCGACTTTAGACTTTCCTTACTTGTTTTTTACTAACATTGTGTTCCACCCTAGTGCATTAGCCGACTTAAATTTTGAGTGTATAGATTTTGTAGAAGTCTATCAAATTCTGTCCAGATCGAGTGGTATTTAAATGTATGTATATGGGACAAATCTTTATATATAGCACCCAACACATTTGACGGATGTGATATGGTATCGAAAATTTAGATCTACAAAGTGGTGCAGGTTATAATATAGTCGGCCCCGCCCGACTTTAGACTTTCCTTACTTATTTTTTACTAACATTGTGTTCCACCCTAGTGCATTAGCCGACTTAAATTTTGAGTCTATAGATTTTGTAGAAGTCTATCAAATTCTGTCCAGATCGAGTGATATTTAAATGTATGTATTTGGGACAAACCTTTATATATAGCCCCCAACACATTTGACGGGTGTGATATGGAATCGAAAATTTAGATCTACAAAGTGGTGCAGGGTATAATATAGTCAGCCCCGCCCGACTTTAGACTTTCCTTACGTGTTTTTTACTAACATTGTGTTCCACCCTAGTGCATTAGCCGACTTAAATTTTGAGTCTGTAGATTTTGTAGAAGTCTATCAAATTCTGTCCAGATCGAGTGGTATTTAAATGTATGTATATGGGGCAAATCTTTATATATAGCACCCAACACATTTGACGGATGTGATATGGTATCGAACATTTAGATCTACAAAGTGGTGCAGGTTATAATATAGTCGGCCCCGCCCGACTTTAGACTTTCCTTACGAACGCAGAACACGTAATTATTAAGCATTTTTTCTTATGCTTAATAATTTACGTGTTACCATCGGGGTCTTTGGCCCCGTATATACTGCCAAGGCTCTACCGGATTAAAACTTTAGTCCCTCGGACCTGCTCTTAAAAACGCATATTAGAAGATAAAGTTATATAATTTTAACGGTCTTGAGAGTCGTTTAACTGATCGGTCTCACGTAACATTTGGATCATAGCAAAATGTCTTTATTTTTTTAGAAAATCAGAAGCCTTTCTTTTTGTGTAAAGTACACCTAGCCACCGGTACCTGCATCGGCAATTAAAAACGTTCAAATTAAATAAATAAAGCTAAGCATCATAACATCTGAGGCCTTTATTTTTATATAAAGTCCGCAGTCACCTGCCATTAAATCGTTCCAAATGAAACTCCTTTTGAGTCTAATCAAACTGTAATAGCATCAAAGATTTATTTTTGCTTAATCTTTAAGATTAACATTTTCGTTATTAATTTATATAAATTAAAAATGGAACGTTTTAAAGAAAGCGCACTACAACACTTTCTAATGACAATGAATCATCATCACCATCATAATACGATACAATAAAAATAATATAATATAATAATTATAGTATTTGTTAATAATAATTATATGTGTCATAAATCATTTCTCTATTGAAATTTCAAAATTTATTTTACTTTTTTATTATTAGTAGATATAATTGCCCATTTGTGTGCCTGTGAGCCCGCCCATTTCAAATGAACTACAATTTTATTTATTTATTTTTATGCATGGGTATGGGGACCACAAAACACTATTACCACTTTGTTTGTTAAGGATTTACTTGCTGGAAAAAGCATATACGACGTTCGTAGAGGTCAAAAAAGCTTAAAGGATTGTAATATATAGTGTATACGGTTGTGTGTGTGTGTTTGTTTTCAATTTGTGTTCATTGTTTGTGAGGTATAGAGGAGAGAAGGCATTTATACCATCAATACTAGAATAAATGCGCATAATAGGAAAACAAGAGACTTTTTTCTTTGTTGGAGGGGACATATGGCCACATTATGGAACCTATGTCAAGAAGAAGGAGTAAGATATAGGCTTTTATGAATTACTATTTGCATGCGTATTATCACTAGTATTAATTGCACTATTATTTATTGCTACCAAATCGGGGACTGAAGAACCTACACTACTGGTTTGACTTGCTTGACGAAGGTGTTCTTGAGCTGCAGCAGCATTGACATCTACAGAATGATCATGTGATGTCACTTCCGTTGTTCCTGTTTTGTTTGGTGATCCCTTGGGGGAAGTGTTTGTTGCGCCAGCGTCCTCTGTGCCTGTCATTGGTGATGGTGGGGAGATGTTATTGGTCCCAGATGTCCCTGGAAATACTGGAGGCACTGCGTTTGTAGGATTTATTACTGGTGTTTGAACCATTGGTGTTGGTGGCGACTTATTAGCCGGCAATTGATTGTGTGTATTGGACATTTGCATATGGTATCTAGAGCAAGAAGAAAACAAGTGGGAAATGTGAATTAAAATCAGTAAGAAATACTAAGCCTGCTTTAAAATAATGCGGTTTCTCAGTAACAATTAGAGACAATACGGTGCGATTAGGAAATGCGAAGCCAATAGAGCTCGCGTGGGCTAGAAAAAAAGGGCACTAGAGCACGGTTGCTACAGTTGGTAGAATTCTACCAAAAATTGTAGATTTCTTCACTGTTTGGTAGAATGTAGAATTCTTGATGTTTTGGTAGATTGTTCAATATATTCCTCTACAAATAAGAGGTACCTCATAAAATTTTGGCAAAATTTCTATAGAAATAAAATTTTGAAAAAATTTCCTATATTTTTAAGCAATACTTTTCGGCTATAGGTCGATTAAATGTGAATAATACAGAGAAAGATGTACCGAGAAAGGTACAATGGATACTCTCACTAGGCCCCAAACACGCTCTCCCCCATACCAACACACAATTTCCACTATTACAAGCTATTGCAGAAGGAGAGGATTGCATACAGACGATTGAGAGCAGAGAGGAACAGGAGATGGCGAGAACTAAGCTTACAGCATTAATAGATGATCATTTGCGTAAACCAAAACTGAGCATGAGAGACAGATATATAACAAACACAATGGTACAAACACGAAAATATTTAAAGGACAATGACGACATTCTGATTCTAAGTGCTGACAAAGGGGAAAAAACAGTGGCAATAAACAAAATGGACTACGATTTAAAGATGAAGGTGATTGTACACGATATGTGTTCGTATAAGCGATTAATAGTGGATCCAACCTCGAGACTTCAAAGAATAATAAATTAGTGGATAAACTATTTAATCTTAAAATTATTAGTACACAGGAGAAAAACAAATTGACCAGTAGGACCGCAATAGAGCCAAGGATTTATGGACTACCAAAAATACACAAGGAGGGCACGCCATTACGACCTATTTGTTCGTCAATTAACTCACCATTGTATAATCTGTGTAAATACATAGTAAACATATTAAAAAATATCACGGAATATTCGAAATATAATGCGAAAGACTCGATAGCCTTTCAGCCCAAAGTGAACAATGTGTTGATACAAGATGACGAAGTTTTAATCTCCTTTGACGTTGTATCCCTATTTCCAAGTATTCCCATAAACTTGGCGATTCAGACGATTGAAAGAAAATGGACGAAGATTGAGCACTACACAAAAATACCTACGGACGTATTCATAGATTTAGTAAAATTTTGCATTAAGGATACAAGATATTTCAAATTTGAGGACAAGGTTTATGAGCAACTAAAATGCGATAATAAAAAGATCAGACGTCGAAGAAACACTAAAAGCTTTAAACTCTTACAACCGACAAATTCAATTCACGAAAGAAGAGGAACAGGATCAAAAATTGCCATATCTTGACGCAAAAACAAACACAGACACGGCAATCAACTTAAATTAAATTGGTACCAAAAACCAACAGCTTTGGGACGTCTACTTAACTTTTATTCAAATCTTAGCAAACGTATCATAATCAATACTGCGACGAACTTTATCAGGAGAGTATTCAACATTAGGTTAGGTTATGTGGCAGCCCGATATATCAGGCTCACTTAGTCTATTCAGTCCATTGTGATACCACAGTGGTGAACTTCTCTCTTATCACTGAGTGCTGCCCGATTCCATGTTAAGCTCAATGATAAGGGACCTCCTTTTTATAACCGAGTCCGAACGGCGTTCCACATTCCAGTGAAACCACTTAGAGAAGCTTTGAAACCCTCAGAAATGTCACCAGCATTACTGAGGTGGTATAATCCACCGCTGAAAAACTTTTTGGTGTTCGGTCGTAGCAGGAATCGAACCCACGACCTTACATTGCACCACGGTGGCTCCCCAGTATTCAACATTAGTGATCCTAGTTTTCATTTCGAAAATGGAGAGAAAATCAAAGGAATAATCAATCAGAAATAAAATTTCCTATAGAAATAAAATTTTGACAAAATTTTCTATAGAATTAAAATTTTGGCAAAATTTTCTTAGAAATTAAATTTTGAAGAAATTTTCTATAGAAATTAAAGTTTGACAAAATTTTCAATAGAAATAAAACTTTGACAAAATTTTCGATAGAAATAAAATTTTGACAAAATTGTCTATAGAAATAAAATTTTGACAAAATTTTCTAACGCTCAAAAACAAACCCAGCCAACTAAATACAAATCGATGATTTGAGTTTGGCAAAGGAAAAGAGATATGCTTGCAAATTTGTTTAGGCAGTAGCCGACTATTAAACCCTTTTTCGGACGGTTCAAGTGTATTTCACGTTGGGTTGAGTGAATTACACGAATTTATTCTGATAATTGGTTGATAGTTTTGCTGCAAGTGGAGGATGCTGATGAGGAATGTGGTAATTCCGAAACAGCTGTACATCCAACCATCTTGCAGTCTATAGGGCTTTGCCCAAATAAATTTGACAAGCATACTTTCCCTCTGTTGGTTAAGCTACACTTGTAGTTTAGTCAATGCATGGCTTTAAGCTGAGATCAAAAACAACAATAACGATTGAAGAGAAGCCAACAATAACAAACAAAACGGAATAAAATTTTGACAAAATTTTCTATAGAAATATAATTTTTACAAAATTTCTATAGAAATAAAATTTTGATAAAAATTTCTATAGAAATAAAATGTTGACAAAATTTTGACAAAATTTCTATAGAAATAAAATTTGAACAAAATTTTGTATAGAAATAAAATTTTGACAAAATTTTCTATAGAAATAAACTTTTGACAAAATTAAAAACTACGAAAACAGTAAATGGATTATTTAGTAAAACTAAAACTAAAATCAAAAATGACGATAAAAGCAATGTAATTTATAAGATTAAATGTAAAGGTGACAAATCCAATTTATGTAAAAAGACATATATTGCCACTACAATGACAAAACTAAAAACTAGATTATCTTCTCAAAAATCGGATATTAAAGCCACTGACAAACCCATGGAGCAAAAAACAGCGCTTGCGGCCCACTGTGCGCTGACAGGTCACAAGCCAAACTTAGAAGACGTAAAAATTCTAGACCACGAAAACAACTACATACGCAGATTTACTCTTGAAATGCTGCACATTATCAACACTCCACCTGACGAGAGAATGAATTACAAGAGAGACATTGAGAACTGTGCTCGAATATATAGACATACAATACAAAAACATAAGAGAAATTTAAATTCAGTGTAAAACAGAGTTTGAAGCTTTGCACATCAGAATAAATGTAAAAAGTAATAGTAGTTAAATAATTTATTGTTTGGTTTTGTTTGTTAGTGTTTTTTGTAATTAAATTTGAAAATTTCCGTTTTTTCGTTTCACTTCAGCCTTGAAAACGGTTTTGACGAAGTCAACCTAAATCGACCTCTAGCCGAAAATATGATAAGAATTGCTTAAAAAGAAAAAGGTCAACGATAATCAATCAGAAATAAAATTTCCTATAGAAATAAAATTTTGACAAAATGTTCTATAGAAATAAAATGTTGGCAAAATTTTCTTAGAAATTAAATTTTGAAGAAATTTTCTATAGAAATTAAAGTTTGACAAAATTTTCTATAGAAATAAATTTTTTTTACAAAATTTCTATAGAAATAGAACTTTGACAAAATTTTCTATAGAAATAAAATTTTGACAAAATTTTCTATAGAAATATTTTTTTTACAAAATTTCTATAGAAATAAAATTTTGATAAAAATTTCTACAGAAATAAAATGTTGAAAAAATTTTGAATTTTGATTGAATTTCGACAAAATTTTCTATAGAAACAAAATTTCGACGAAATCTTCTATAGAAATAAATTTTTGTTTGGCTAACAATCACGTGTGAGAATATTTGAAAGAAAATTCACTTACTTGTAAATATTTTCCGTTGATTCCACCACACCTTGTGTTAGGTTCAAACTACGCCCCTTGATGCCATTTTCTTTAGGTGGTGGTGACCACCAGTTTACAACACGACCCACAACTGGAACATGACGTAGAATACCTTCTTGCCAAAGTTTTTCATCACTTTCACGCTGTAAATCGGCAGTGGCTGCCTCAATACCCTAGAAAAAGAAACATCAGTCTTTATTTCTTCCAGTAACTATTTTCTTAATCTTACCCTTTTGACAATTTCGGACATTGTATCCAAAACACGGGAATTCTCTTGGACATTTCTACCCACCGATACCACCAAATCTAATAACTCATCTACATCGGTTTCATGGGTTACCATACCAAAACGTACACATATCAGACCATCCGAACCCTCGCCCAATGAGAAGGCATTATCGGTAGCCTTTAGAGACTCAACCAAATCTGCATTAAGCTTATTTAGCTCTGTTTTAGCTTGATCTGTTAAAAGAGATTCCCAGCCATCGGGTACAAACCGGACGCCACCCATGCCAGCCCATTCGGGTAGATTCACCAACCGCAGGACATCACTTTTCTCAACCAAATGCATAAATGTGGCTTTGTGCTTAATAGTGGCCCGCAATATATCCACATGTGTTTCCAGACTTTGTGCCAAATTCTCGAGATTTTCTGCCGTTGGGGGTTGTTCACCCAAACTTAATTCCAAGGGACAATAACGTATACAGGTGCCATGGGTGGCATGTTCAATGATTTCAAAATCAAACTAAAGTAGTGGAAAATTAAATTTAATTTGTTTTCGTTTGAAAATATTCTATTTTTGCGTTTTCTTACATTTGGACAATCTCTTTGCAAAATTTGACCCAACCATGAATTCAAACGATCAAAGTAAGAGGCATTGCTAACCTTTTCCAATGCCTTAATACCATCGGAACCCCGACTAGTATCATTATCTGGCTGTGTATTAGTGGTTACTGTAATACTACCATCAAATTGAAATACTACTACAGGAGCCGCAGTTTCAAACAGCAACTATAAAAGAGGAAAATTAATAAAAAATTCGGTATTCTTTACCAAGCACTTGGAAACTTACATTAACATCCAAGGGTTTATTGATAACATCCGATAGAGATTTACCCGATTGGGCCCCCGGTGGACGGCTCTATAAAAATAATAAAAATAATTTATTATTTTTAACTTTTTTTGTTACCCATTCCCCATCTTACCAAAACTTTGATACCCTCACATTCAGAGGCCATCTCAAAGAGTATACTACATGTTTGAAAGGCTACATGTATTCGTTCTGAAATAGCATCGCGTCCCATAGCTTGTAAACTCGTCCATAAAGCCAAAGAATTAAGACGCCGCGATAATATGGGATCCTGATCAAAGGCATTCAAGGCAGAATTATGTAGCTGACGATGCAAAAGCTAATTAAGATAGAGATGACAGGTAAATAAAAGTTGCTAATATGTTTAGGTCCAATGTTAGTCTTACCACAATCGGTAAACTGGGAATACCCAGCCAACTACCTAAGGATAAGGTAATGGAATCGACCAAAGAACTTATCTGCAAGAGAATAAAGAATGTTGTATATATCAGGTTGAGAAAGAAAAATTATTTAAAAATATACAAGGGTGATCCGATAAACACTTAGCTCAAAAAATTGAAACAAATATACATATATCTAGTGTTTTAACCCTCTTTAAAAATGCATTTTCGAAGATTCCTTGGCGTCAAAGGTCCATTCATTCCAGCAAAAAAGTCTGGAAGTTGTTCTCAATTCATTACTTTTAATGTATATCCTCTAAAAATGGACTTAATTTCACAAGTGTTTATGAGATAATATATAAAAGTCTTAAATATTACAGCGTACGACTTTTAAAAGTGAAAAAATCGACTTCAAAGAAAAATTCGAATCTGAATTGATAGTCAACAAAAAGTAGAAAGTGGCAACGACAAAAATCGACCGTTTTCTTTATTTTTTTTTTTAAAGTCGAATAATCGACTTTTTCAAATTTGGAAAATCTCTGAAAGTCGTTTAATCGAAAGTTAATCTTTTATTATTTTTAAAAAATCCGAAAGTCGAAAAATTTTAAAATTTTGACAAAGACGAAAAACCTAGATTTGATTCTTATTCTTATATGGAATCCCTGCGAAACTACTCAACTAATGCGGTGTCATTCTAACATTGTTTTCCGATACACAAAATCTAGTCTTTCCAAAACACGAACATAGAATAAATAAAAAATCTAAAACAATCTTTTAGCCCATTCATTTTAATTAATCGAAGGCTTCATAAATTTCGCCCAATCGTCTCGTAAGTTCCATTTGTCCAAATCTAAAAATTCACCCATGGTCCATGGCTAACATTTCAAAATATTGTAAATAAATTTCACCATCACTTACCACCCCAGGACCTTGAGAGCATACCAATGCCGCCAATCCATGACCTGTGGCATGAAGCCAAAGATTATTTGTCTTACAAATTTCATGCATGCGCAGCAAATTATCCACATAACCACACAACGAAGCTCCCACATCGGCAATTACCAAAAGAGGTGTACGATTCGACGATAAATCGATTTGTATTTGTCGTTGTAGAACCGATAAATCCATAGTGCCAAATGTTGTATTAGCCGGTATGAGACGTATAGCATCCAATGGTATACCCAATTGTCTACAGGCATATTGCAATCGCAAAGGAGTTGTATTCTCCGATATATACAAGCAAGGATGAGCCAAAGCGGGTATGCCACCCTCTAAATAGCCAGGACAACGAGAAACAATTGCCAAACGAACAACACGTAAAATAGCATCGGCATTATCATTATGAAAACTACTGGACGGATCCATAAAACGAAACAAGGTACCTAGCCAGTGCGTGGTATCGCCTGCGATACTTCCCGTGACACGCACCAACTGTTTACGATCCAAATGTGAGAGATAGGCAACAATACTATGTGATATCAGGGCCAAATGTGAGACGTCATCTAAAGCGGGCAAAGGAAATTCTGGTTCCTCCTCGGAATCTGTGTAGGAAATCAATATTTCCAATGCCTTAAGAATTTCCGATGGTGGTTTTCGTGTGCCATGTAATTGTTGCAGTAGAGTTGCTGATGATGTGAGGGCAGCTGTATTGGCAGCATTTGGTTGTAAGGCATTGCCATCGGCGCCCAGTGTTAAATCCTGCATCATATCATTTGGAGGTGATGCAGAGTTGCTGGCTTCCATGGGTACAGCTTTAACATTTTCCAAACGTTGTAGGACCTGTGAGGTCTTTAGTTCAAGTTCAGCCAAACCCGAACGTATCTACAGACAAAAGAAGGATATAATTAAAAATTTCTTATCTTTGGCATGATTCGATTTTTTTGTTCATGTTTCTTTAGTACTCACACTTGAAGCTGCTATTTCATTGATGGCTTCTTTCTTATCATCATCGCTTGCACCGGACATTATCGTCACCTACTTGCCTTCGCGCACAGTTGGTGTAGTTAAAACGAATTGTTTGCTGAATATCGTTGTGTTTTTTTATGCAATCTGAAAGGAGATAAAATTTGCCATTAGAATTGTTGGTTTTATAAACTACTCTGGGAATGTGCGCTTCCCTAATGAACGATGTATGTATGTTCATATTTTTATAATATTTGTTCAGCTGTTTGAAATTTTCAGTTGTCAAAATGGGTAATATTGATAGGTTATTCAAACAAATATGAAAAAGGTTTAGGCACACAAAAAAATTGAAATGAAAAAGTCTTGGAAAACGGAAAGATTAAAAAAAAATTATATTCAAAATTGTTGTTTATCCTTGTTTTACCAACAAAAAAAAAAAATGATCTACTTGAACAGACTAATCCAATATTCATTATCTTTGGATAGTACTGAATTATGTTCGATGTTTAAAGGGTGATACGGTCAAAATTTGGTCAAGGGAAAACGCGTGTAAATCGGTGAAATCGTTTGTTTAAAAAATCAAATTAAATTTCTTTTTCAAGTTCAATTAGTATTAAATTCAGGAAAAATATTCAGTTAGGCTTTCGCTTTTCCAAATCCGAATTGCCGGCACTCACGCTTGACACCTGCCATCAGATTTTGTACAGCCACCTTGTCCACCTTCTTCGCCGCAGAAAGCCAGTTTGCCTTGAACTGCTGCTCGTCCTTAGCAGTTTTTTGGTCTTCTTTAGGTTCCGCTTGACAATAGCCCAGTATTTCTCAATTGGGCGGAGCTCTGGCGTGTTGGGAGGGTTCTTGTCCTTGGGAACCACCTGCACGTTGTTGGCGGCGTACCATTCCATGGCCTTTTTACCGTAATGGCAAGATGCCAAATCCGGCAAAACAGTACGGAACAACCGTGTTTCTTCAGGAAAGGCAGCAGACGTTTATTCAAACACTCTTTCACGTAAATTTCTTGGTTGACAGTCCCGGAAGCTATGAAAATGCTGCTTTTCAAGCCACAGGTACAGATGGCTTGCCAAACCAGATATTTCTTTGCGAACTTTGACAGTTTTATGTGCTTGAAAATATCTGCTACCTTTCCCCTTCCTGTCTCGGAAGCTGCTTGTAGTCGGCTTTGACGTAGGTTTCTCGGAGAGAGAGGTTAGGGTTTCGGCAACTCTCTTTGTCGTCTCAGCTGCTTCCGGTTTTCGATTTCCCCCCGATCCAGATCCAGACTTCCTGGCTGTAGACAAACGTTCCCCAAACACTTTAATTACATTTGTAACAGTTGATTTGGCAACTTTTAGCGATTTTGCCAGCTTTGCGTGCGAGTAGCTCGGATTTTCGCGATGCGCGAGCAAAATTTTGATACGCTGCTCTTCTTGCTTGGACGGCATTTTGACAACTGAAGAGTGAATTCCAAAATCAATATAGGAGCAACATTCTACACACACACCTTCAAAATGAGGGGTGTTCAGGTTTTTTAAATGCAAAATTGAAAGAAATACGTCAAGTTTATATTGAGAAAATTTTGATCGTATCACCCTTTATCATCTTGATACTGTAGCATCTATCACGCACAATTGGGGTTAAGTCGATTCTGTTTCGGAAATTTCGATATCAACGACTGGAGAAGACTAGAAGGCCGATTATCGATAAAAATCATGGATATTGTCGCGCGTCCAATCATTATCTAAGGTTGCACAAAAACTTAAATTTCTATCTGTTGAATCGCGAGAAAATCGCCGTATTTCTGAAGCTGTAAACCGATAAATCGAAAACGGTTGTCAAAAGTCCTATCTAGCCAACGGAAACAAGGATTGGCGACCGAAATTATGATACGCTCCCATACGGCAAAATCTGAACTCGAAACTAAACGGTTAACAATTGAACCGATCTAAAGGAAGTCCAAATCGCCCAAAATTGTTTTCCATCTGGACATTACCAGGCCACACAAAGCTCGGAAACTTGGTTTGGAAGTTCTTATAAATCTTACAGACATTAGTACTGGCAAGAGAGGTTTGTAAACATCGATATTACAATTTTTTTCAATAGTAATGAGGCTTCTATGGGAGAGGCATAATGAAATTTCCTTTCAAATGCCACTTAAATTGGATAACTTTGTGATTGTAGTGAAAAAAAAAAAAAATTTTTTTTTCAACTTTTTCAAAATTTTGACCTTTCGATTTGTCTAAAATTAGACTTTTTCAAAATTTTGAAAATGTGACCTTTTGATTTGTCTAAAATTCGACTTTTGCAAAAGTTTTTTTTACAATTTCGACAAAGTCGATTCTTCGTCTTTTTAAAAATTTGACAAGTCGACATTCGACTTTTGCGATTATTGAAAGGTGGACTATTGACGTTGCGATTTTCGACAATGTGGAGAATTTTCTGCAATGGACTAATCTAAATCTGCCACTTCAACAAATGTCTATAATGTTGACTTACTCATGGAGTAGTTTTATATTCAAGTTGTTTTTTATTTTTTATACCCACCACCATATAATGGTTACGGTCATTCCGTTCGTAACACATCGAAATATCGATTTCCCACTATATAAAGTATATATATTCTTGATCAGGGAGAAATTCTAAGACGATATAAGCATGCCCGTCTGTCTGTTGTAATCACGCTACAGCCTTCAATAATGGCGCTATCGTCCTGGAATTTGGCACAGATTCGTCTTTTGTTTGCAGGCAGGTCAAGTTCGAAGATGGACTATATCGGTCCAAGTTTTGATATAGTCCCCATATAAACCGACCTCCCTATTTGGGGTCTTGGGCTTATAAAAACTGTAGTTTTTATCCAATTTGCCTGAAATTGGAAATCTAGAGGTATTTTAAGACCATCAAAAAGTGTACCGAAAATGGTGCCAATCGGTCCATGTTTTGGTATAGCGCCCATATGAACCGATTTCCCGATTTTGCTTCTTGGGCGTCTAGAAAGTATATTTTCTATCTGATTAGCCTGAAATTGGAAATCTAGAGGTAGGACCATAAAGAGGTGTGCTGAAAATGGGGTGTGTCGGTCCATGTTTCGATAGAGCCCCCATATAGACCGATCTCCCCCGATATTACTTCTTGGGCTTCTAGAATCCATAGTTGTAATCCAATTTACCTGAAATTTGAAATCTAGAGGTACTCTATGACCTTAAAATCGTGGGCTTCTATAATCCGTAGTTTTTACCCAATTTGCCTGAATTTGGAAATCTATAGGTATTCTAGGAAAATAAAGAGACGTGCCGACAATGGTGATTATCGGTCCATGTTTTGATATAGGACCCATATATACCGATCTCCCGATTTTAATTCTTGGGCTTCTAGAAACCGTAGTTTTTATCCAATTTGCCTGAAATTGGAAATGTAGAGGTATTCTAGAAAAATAAAGAGATATGCCGAAAATGGTGATTATCGGTCCATGTTTTGATATAGCCCCCACATAGACCGATCTCCCGATTTTACTTCTTGGTCTTCTAGAATCCGTAGTTTTTACCCAATTTGCCTGAAATTGAAAATCTAGAGGTATTCTAGGAAAATAAAGAGATGTGCCGACAATGGTGATTATCGGTCCATGTTTTGATATAGGACCCATATAGACCGATCTCCCGATTTTACTTCTTGGGCTTCTAGAAACCGTAGTTTTTATCCAATTTGCCTGAAATTGGAAATCTAGAGGTATTCTAGGTGTGCCGAATATATTGAGTATCGGTACAGTTTTTGATATAGCCCCCTTATAAACCGGCCCTCCGATTTGTGGTCTAGATTCTAGAACTACAACTAAATGTACTGAATATTGTGTGTATCCTTCCATGTTTTGGTACAGCCCCCATTGCACCGAACTCCCGATTTAACTCCTAGGGTTTCTAGAAATTCTAGTTTTTATCCGATTTGCCACAAAATGAAAATATACTGGCATTTTAGACCCATAACAAAGTGTATATGATTTAGTTTTATCGGTCCATTTGGTAAGGCCTCCATATAGACCTGAATGCGTAGCACCGAGAAATAAAATAAATAAAAACACAAGGATTTAGTTTTTCTTTTCAATGATGTTTCAATAAAACGTAATTTTATTGAATTTTTGGGAGATTATTATTTACCTTTTACAAAACAATCGTTGGACGGACGTAATCCAGTAACGAATAATAACAAAAGTTAGACGCCGCAAGACGGTAATGGCGCGACTCGTTAGAAAAATGTAACGAATTGTGCTGAAAGCACAGAGCTGCATCCAGAGCTTAGGGTACATTTTCTAGCGAGGGGGAAATTGTCATTTTACAAGATTTTAAGTCCCCATCTAACGAATAAATTTTGACCTTACGAATTTGAACTTAAACATTCCGCCCGCCTTGCAACATCCAGCTATGTTGTAATTGAAATTCATTAATACATAGACATTACATACAATATTTTAATATCAAAATAAATATAAAATGCGATGTCAGTTTCATTTTCAAATTGAGCAATTTTTTTTTTTTTTTATTAGTTCTTTAAATTTTTTTCAAACTTCATGAATTCTTAACTAAATGCTCGTAGAGCCGTTGACCCGGAGGGTCTGCAGTGTCTGGGTTATTGGCCAGGATGACCTACGACACTTATGGTTGGCATTGACCTGACACTATCCAGCCAAACATCGTTAGCTGCGCCAATGGGAATCCAGGACTCGAAAATATTTGTGTCTTTAGAACCCGTGCGTAGACATCGGGCCCTAGAACCAACCCCACCCCGGAAGGACGGTAAAACCTTGGGTCGGCCAGCTGGAGACACTCGAAATGTTCCCGTATCGTATCTGGAGCCGACGACGATGGGGTGACAACACGGGTCAGGTCTGTTACCCGGGCAGAAAAAACCAATTTACTTTCTGCATTGTGTCGGGAGACAGCAACAAGCGGACAAAATGCGTCTTGCGACGTCATCGCTGAGACAAGCCGTAGGCTGAGAGCTAAACTGCTACAAATCATACTGTACCCCGCACACGGGTCGAGGACAGCTCGGACAGGAATTCGACGATCGGACAAGACAAGCAAGAGGACTATAGTGGGACCAAGCGTGACGATTGGTTGTAGAACCAACATCGGATCAGATAGGGGAGCGGTATTCGTGATACAGTACGCGGACGAGTTAACGGACGAACTTGACTTGGACTTTCTCTTCGACAAGGTTTGAGCGGAAGGACGTTGTTGCTGGTCAAATGAATGTAGCAGCGTATGGTGGCTATCTCCACATTCGCGGCACCTCTCGCGACTATTGCAGGTCGATCGCATGTGAGACCTGCCCAGACAGTTTGAACATACCCGATGCAACACTACAGTGCGCAATCGTTGCTCCAAACGCGTGTTCAAAAATTTGCGACACGACCGTAGATTGTGACTTCGCATACACAACACACAGACATTCGAGTGCCCTCTTTTATTCACACCTGAATTCTTTTGGGCAGTCCCCGTAGGGGATGACGATGGTTTGGCTACGTTGGTTGCGGATACGTCAGCAGGAGCCGTATCAGCCCCCGACGGAGGGACAACTTTCTGCGTCGGTACTACCCCTTGTGAAGAGGCGACGACTGGGGTCATCCCGACGTCAGGGACCTGCTCGATGGCTGGTAACGGCTCGCGGAGAACCGGTGCAACATTATTTTCTAAAATCTCTTTTTCCTCATCGGACATCGGGACGTCATCCTCGTAGTCAGGGAGAGTCTTAACAATTTCCCTCATATTTTCCATTGTACTGCGAAAAGAAAGATGACGCTTACTATATGAACGATCGAAAACTATTCGGTCAGTATGACCAATTTTACCACCGGTCGTCTTACAACACCGTTTGCCGTTCTCACGTCTGCAACTCTAACGCGACCGTCAGATCCTGGGTGGACGTCATCCACACGACCTAATTTCCACGATGTAGGAGGCAATTGCTCATCACGAATTACTACCAAGTCCCCTACTTCGATATCACGCTGCGGAAATTTCCATTTATACCTTTTCTGTAAGCCTTTCAAATATTCATCTTTCCACCGTAAGCAGAACTGTTGCGACAGCGCCTTCATTTTCCTAAATCGATGCACCAAATGAAGTGGTGATTCCTCCTCTAACTGTTCAGGAGGCGCCAAGATCGGAGATCCTACCAAAAAATGGCCAGGCGTAAGTGCTACCAATTCTTGAGAACTTTCACTCATTGGGCACAACGGCCTAGAATTTAAACAAGCCTCAATTCTCGAAAGAACAGTCGAAAACTCTTCAAATGTAAATTTGAATCCTGATGCATGTTTCCTAAAATGCGTCTTGAAGCTTTTGACAGCAGCTTCCCAGAGACCACCCATATGTGGCGCCCCGGCAGGGATAAACTGCCAGGAAAGCTGCTGAAACTGGTATGCGGAACACACCTTATCACGTCCCTCCTTAAGAACACTTCTCAATTCTTTTTCCATTTCGCGTGAAGCGCCTACAAAATTTGTACCATTATCCGAAAAAATGGTCTTGGGACAACCACGCCGAGATATAAATCTGTGAAAGGCAGCCAGAAATGTTGTCGTAGACAAGTCCGATGTGGCTTCCAAGTGTATGGCCTTCGTCGAAAAGCATACAAAAACGCAAACATAACCCTTTGTTATCTTACATGCGCGCCCTATAAATGACTTAATTTCGAAAGGCCCCGCAAAATCAACGCCAGTCGTAGTAAACGGTCTGGTAAGCACAGTTCTCTCCGGTGGGAGAGCCGCCATGATCTGCGTACCAGACTTCTTCCTATCCAACAGACACCGTTTACACCGGTTAATAGTCGATCTAATCAAAGATGTTAAACGAGGAATCCAATACTCTATCCGAATAAGACGTAGAACCAACTGGTTCCCTCCGTGAATAGATATGTCGTGAACATATTTCACCAGTAACCTAGCGAATCTACTATTATACGGCACTATAATTGGATGTCGCTCACTATACGACAGGGTAGGACACCTACTCAAACGACCATTCAACCTCATAACCCCCTCCTCATCCAGGAATGGATTCAATGACAACAACGAGGTCCTGGAACCTAACGGTTTCTTTTCCATCAAAAAACGGCACTCATCTGGATAATGAGCCCTTTGAGAAAGAACAGCTAGACGTAATCTCACTGCCTTTAATTCAGTTGCCGTCAACGTCGTGTCGTGATACACATTTCGACTAGCATGTGAATAATGGGTCCTGTGATAAAACCTAAATATATATGCGATGACTCGTAGAGCCCTATCTAACGAAGAAAATCTCTCTAAAATGTCCTCATAGTTCGTAAAAAACGATGCGTGAGTCTTGACCGCCCGTACCTCAACGTCAGTCTCAAGAGGGGTCAAATCACTAATATCCCACTGAGAACTAGCTGAGCACAGCCACTCTGGTCCATGCCACCAAAGCGTTGAAACTGCCAACTCTGCAGGCGACACTCCGCGACTTCCCAAGTCGGCCGGATTGTCCTCAGAACGAACATGGTACCAATTCTGTCCCCCAGTATTCTCCTGAATCCTACATACGCGATTCGCAACGAAAGTAGACCACGTAGATGGCGTCTTTCGAAGCCAAGAGCGGACGATCGTAGAATCCGTCCAACAATAAACACGTCGAAATTCAATATCTAACTCCCTGGCTATAGACTTGTAAAGTTCTGAGGCCAAAACTGCCCCACAAAGCTCCAAACGTGGCAAAGATATAGATTTGATGGGGGCTACCTTAGTCTTACAAGATAGCAAATGGGTGAAGATTTGTCCCTGCGGCGTAACCACACGAACATATACTACCCCCGCGTATGCTTTTTCCGAGGCGTCGGAAAAAACATGTAATTCTACCTCACAGTCTGTGGAGTAATTGACCCATCGAGGAATACGAACGTGATTCACATCCTGATAGGTCTCGACAAACTTTCGCCATTGTCGCTCAGTTTGTAACGGAAGAGACTCGTCCCATCCTATCTTATCCAACCAAACCTGTTGCATAATTATCTTCGCCACTATAATAACTGGCCCCAGCCAGCCAACAGGGTCAAATAGCCTAGCTATAGCCGATAAAACCTCTCTCTTCGTAAACCGAGATTTTCGCTCAATCGGTTTCATCTCAAAATAAAATAAGTCCAACTGCGCATTCCACCTAATACCCAACGGCTTCGAACTACTAGCTTCAACAAACTCCAGTAATTTGGCGTCAACCAAATGGTCAGCCGAAAGCGATTCTAAAATGGCTAGCTCATTAGAAGTCCACTTCCTCAGTTCGAACTTTGCCGATGATAGTACTCTAATCAATTGGTCCCTAGATTCTACAGCAGTATCCACGTCATGGTACCCTGTCAAAACATCATCCACGTACATGCACCTTCGTAGAATATGTGCCGCGTGGGGATAGTCATCTTCGGAGTCATCGGCCAATTGCAATAACGTCCGTATGGCTAAATAGGGAGCACAATTCACTCCAAATGTCACGGTCTGCAGCTCATAGTCTTGTACATCTTTTTGTGGGGAGTCCCTAAAGACAATTCGCTGCAGAGAAGTATGGGCCGAATTTACCCTAATTTGGCGGTACATCTGTGTGATGTCGCAATTAAAAACATATCTGAAAAATCTCCACCTCAAAATCAAATGAACCAATTCCAATTGTAATGTGGGTCCCACATAAAGAATGTCGTTCAGACTTTTACCATTTGAGGTCTTATGCGAAGCATTAAAGACAACTCGAAGTTTGGACGTCAATTTGTCCGGATTGATTACCGGGTGGTGTGGCAAATAACACACAGTTTGATCTGCAGGAGAAGTCGACGACACTGGTCTCATATGTTGCAAGTCCAAATATTCTTTAATCACCCCGTCATACATTAATTTTGTTTCAGGCTTTCGTAAAAGCGAAGCCTCACCACGAATAAACTGCTTCAAACAACTTGTCCGCGAATGTCCAAGCAAAACTTGTCCCTTTAATTCGGGTTTTATCGGAAGAGTCACTACGTATCTTCCATCGGAATCCCTATATGTGGTATTCTTAAAATTTTCTTCACAAAATTTATCTGCGGGAGAACAAATTGCCCGTCTTGGTAAGTCCTCTAATTCCCAAAACCGAAGAAGAGTCTTGTCAAGACCATCTTCTTCCATAAATTCAACAGTCGTTGAAAAAACCGTCACATTAGAAGTGGGAATTGAACCAGTAATGAGCCAACCGAAGACTGTCTGTTGAGCAATCAACGATCCTAAAATACCAGACCGAACCCCCTGTAATATAATTCTGGGATACACGTCTGCCCCCAACAATAGATCAACCGGACGACTATCGAACAGATTAGGATCAGCTAAACGTAAATTAGGCAAACGTGACATATAATTCCGACCCACTTGGAAAGACGGTAAATTCCCAGAAATCTTAGGCAGGACCAACGCAGTCGCCTCTACCAAGACCGATTCATCTATTGGTGACCCTATACTCAGAGGGCAAATACCTCGAGAAGTTATCGAAACCGATTGATTCACGCCCGATATCGAAGACGTCGCACTCGTTATCGAAATCCTAAGCAACTTTTGCATTTTTTCGGTAATAAAGGAGGCTTCCGATGCTGGGTCAATAAGAGCCCGAGCTGGGTACGTCATACCCTGATGAACGATGTTCACCATAGCCGTCCCTAATAGTACCGACCTGTTCTGGGAAACATGAAACACTTGCCTGGCCGAAGTACCAGACACGATTCCAGACGAAGTGGAAGGCTGCGGGTCAATCAAACCGCTAGAATCCGTAGGACGAGCGGCCGAAACTGTCGAAGACGTAGTCGCCACATTCGTAGAATGGGAAAAATCGCGATGAAGCAAAGTATGATGCCTTCCTTGACACTTCTCACAACTGCGAGATGTAGCACAGTTGTTAACGTCATGTCTACGAGATAGACAATTGAAACAACAGCGGTACCGTTTCACAGCAGTCAACCGATCATTCACAGAAAGATTCCTAAATCTCGGACAAACACGAAGATGATGGCTTTGTCGTGGACAAAGAACACACATCTTATCGACGGAATCTCTAGAAGAATGAGAAGTGTATTGCGAATTACGCGACCTAGATGGCGAAGATTTCGGAGCTGCATTCGTAAAATGCGTTCGCAGTTTCCTGCCATCAGTTTTCTTCGAAGCATCGATACCCTTCAAATCGCGGAGACACGTGAGTGTCTGAATCCTTTCCGTAAGAAAACGATCCATGTCCACCCAAGACGACAACGCAGACTTATCACTTATACCCTGTTCCCACAAAGTAACACTAATCTTCGGTAGACGTTGCACACACAAATATATCAAAATCGGATCCCAATCGTTCGTAGGAACGTTATTCACAGCCATCGCCGAAATACATGCATTCATACCACGCTGCAAGTTCTTCAACCCAGAACTTGTCTCGGTGTCTAAGACCGGAAGGTCAAAAAGAAGCTTCAATTGATTGCTGACTAAAATTCTCAAGTTGTCATAAGTTTCCTTTAACGTCCTCCAAGCTAACTCGAAACTCCTATCAGTGAGAGGAAATCTTCTTACAACTTCACGGGCGTCGCCACTAGTCTTTTTGAGCAAATGACACAAGCGCTCAATATCACTCAGACGGGAATTTTTTACATAAACAGCAGTAAACAAATCCCTAAATGTTGGCCAAGACTGAAAGTCACCATCGAAAACCTCAATATCGCATGGTGGTAAAGCCAAACTATGGACCGCACCATGGTCAACACCTAACAAAAGAGAATTTCCCGATACATCCACATTACCAGAACGAGCAGAAATATCCGCCACATCGGCCTGCTGTATAGGAGTTGACGCCCTAGGAACGGCTTTTAGACCGTCTATTTTCCTTTCGATAGAGGAAACAATACGAATATAGGCATCATAAGTTGCCTCATACTTGCCGTCAGCAGATTCTACCTTTCCCTTATCTGAATCCTCCTGAAGATCGTCTAAACACTCCTCATACCTCTCTTTCACTTTCTCCCAGAGTGATTTCGCCTCTTCGACCTGAGCCCTTAGAGAATAAACATCTAAATTCTCCTCCTTCAAAGAGCTAACCCGTGTCCCAAACTTCACAACCGCATCAGCGGCTCTAATGAATCGCGCGAATGTATTAACTGGCATATTGAAAATAATTTAGCGTCACAAAAATTCACAAAAACTCGTAAAGTATGTGAACACGCACTTATCGACAGCGAAAACTGGCCGAAAAATCAATAAATTTGCACAAAATGCCCAAAAATGCAAAAACAAAAATTTACAAAATTTTTCTTTCAGTGTATCAAATTCTCACACTTCACCGAAATTACCACAAAATTTCTTGAAGTGTAAACAATTGTTCGTAAAACAACCACTTCAAAACTTAAAATCAAAAATTTCAAACAATTTGTAAACTATTGGACTATTTTTCTCTCAGTGTAGAGACAATTAATTTTCGTTCAGAGTACCGAATCACAAAATATTTTTCCCCGTGTACAAAAAAATGGGCAAATTATTCAAGTCAAATTCTAAAAATCTCAAAATTCTACTAAAATCTTCGAACTATTTCTCTCAGTGTATGAATGAATTTACGAAAATTACGCTCAGTGTATCGAAGAATACTGCCGCTGTATCAAAACTTCACACACGAAAACCAGATGATCAAAAAATTCAACAAATTATAAGAAATTATAAAAAAATGTCTGTAAGACCAAATGTAGGGTGCACGGACTGTAAAATACACCTCTACACTTCCACGCCAAATAATCTCCCCAAAAAAAATCAAATATCGCAAATAATAAAAGATATAGAAATAAAAATATATACGTAATATATATGATAAAATAAAAATTATACGATCGTACCGGACCGCCTGTAGGGTGCACAGTGACCAAAACGATAATTTTTACTAATGCGCGTAACGCTAATGGGTCATACAACACGATAACCCAAAAAACTCAATTTCAAAAATTTTTATAATTTTCTTCAAAATATTTACAACTCGCGGCCCCGTGAGGGTTAACAAATAAACCAAAGAAACACAGCTCAAAAAAAAAATATGTATGTATATACGTGTGTGTATCACTGATCATACGTAGGTATGTAATTCAAACGTTGACTGCAGTGACGATTGATGTTTGTTTACAATAGTAATACGACCAACAGAGCCTTTGGAGTCTGCGTGTATTTTGTTATTGTTTTATTTACTTCAAGTTAAAGGCAACGTAATTGCAAATAATGTTTTGAAGTAAATAAGCAATTGTCAACGTTTAAATTCACCACACAACACCAATATATACAATAGATTTTTTTCACTTTTTATTTTGACTATTCTTTCACTTGAATATCTTTTAGCAAAACGAAATAAAACAAACAAAAGAAACGTACGTATGTATGTAGCAACGAATGTGTGTTTTTTGAAATGCAATTTGCCGTCGGCAAAACGAAATAATTGAATCAATGTTGTAAAACGACCGCGGTTTAAATTTAAAACACTCGCGATTTGCTCAATTATTTTAATAAAACACTGACATACGCACCTGTGTGTTGATAAATAATTATTTAAATAAATTTTCAATATAAATCCTTCACAAATATGGCTGCAAAGTGGCTGCTTTTTGTTGTTGCTTCACAATATCAGCACTTTCCTTTGAAAAAAAGACAAAACAAAATCCTTTATTAATTGCTGTAAGCAAGTATCCGGCTCGATTGGACCAATGAATGCGTAGCACCGAGAAATAAAATAAATAAAAACACAAGGATTTAGTTTTTCTTTTCAATGATGTTTCAATAAAACGTAATTTTATTGAATTTTTGGGAGATTATTATTTACCTTTTACAAAACAATCGTTGGACGGACGTAATCCAGTAACGAATAATAACAAAAGTTAGACGCCGCAAGACGGTAATGGCGCGACTCGTTAGAAAAATGTAACGAATTGTGCTGAAAGCACAGAGCTGCATCCAGAGCTTAGGGTACATTTTCTAGCGAGGGGGAAATTGTCATTTTACAAGATTTTAAGTCCCCATCTAACGAATAAATTTTGACCTTACGAATTTGAACTTAAACAAGACCGATTTCACTTATTGAGAAGGCGCACTGATCATGAAAATTGTTTGAAACTGAATGCAAAATTTCCAGATTTAAATAATTGGGACGAAAATTCACAGATGTTAGATTTCAAATCAAGGCGTTCTTGCACTTACAAGAGATGTTTATGATTCCTCTAAAACTCAAACAAAAAATGGTTCTTATAAATCCAGAATCTGATCTAGTCTTCATAGGTAAAATCTTTACATTTATCTGTGGGAAGCGAACTGGTTGAACTGATCTGCTTGGGAAAATATCTGTCATCAAACTCCTCTGAAACTTTCAAAGACAACTATTATATTTGATTTATGGTGGTGGTTATTTAAGATTTGGCCCGGCCGAACTTCTACTGTATATACTTGTTTTATTGTTTCTTATTTTTATGTATTTTAATTAATAATTAATAAAATTTATTTTTTTATATTTTAATAATTTTTCTTATATATTTAAAATAATTTTTTGTTATTTGCTTTAATTATTTTTTTCAAATTAAATTAGTTATTAATACTATTTATGGGATTTTTTTACACTCTTCTACCTTTTTTATAATTTATGATTATTGTTATTTTTGTAGATTTGTAATCCACTTTTTTTGTCCTTTTCGCTTGGATTCGTAACAAAAGAAAAATTAAATAATTTTATATCTATACATTAGTGGTTTCATACGTAAAACATTGAGGGTTTTAGAGACAATCACTATGGTTCAACGAAATAGTATGCGTACATAGGTTCAACAGCAAGAACACACAGTTTCACTCAAAAACTGAAGTACCAATCAACTGCTATGAAATACAGAAATTTTTATCTGATTTATGTGTGTTTCGCAAATGTTGATTCTTTTATATTAAATAATAGACTTTCCCCAGAAACTTTATATTAATACTTTAGTTTGTTAGTCATCATCTATCGTATTGACTGATAATAATCCACTCACCATGGGTTGGTGATATAAGTATAAATTTGCCCATCCTTTGTAAATTATCAAAATATCACGACAATTTATCAATGCGCGTCTGACAGTTGTTATCACGCTAGGGTCTACAAAAATGGAGTTAACATAAGTTATTTGTCTGCAAGCATGTTTCGATATAGTAAAAACCGAACTAATCGATTTTGTGTGAGTTCTAGATAGACACTACAATTTTAATCCGATTTGCCAGAATTTGGAAGATTTTTGGCCCACAAGGACCTGTGCTAAATATGGTTCATAGCGGTGTATGTTTTGGTACGTAGATCCCTCTATTTGATTTCTTGGACACATCAATTTTTATCGGTTTTGTCTGAAATTGTAAATCTGGTGGTATTTTGAAAAATCGACAATCATGTGCGGCGAATATGGTGTATATTGTTTCCCAGCAAACAAATTTGGAAGTTTTTTAGGCACAGCGTTGCCAATTTAGCTTTTTTCCCGCTAGATTTGGCTTTTTTTGAAGACGTTTAGCTTTTAGCTTTTTTTCTGGCTTTTTTTCATGACCCTTTTAGCTATTTTTGACTTTTTTATTTTCGACATGTTCCTATTGAAATATGGTTAAAACTTCGTTTTTATCAAAGTCTTGCTGCCAGAATAAGGTTTTCCACATATTTCAAAGATCAATTGAAGCCTTAATAATTATTGCAGCCATTATGCGGGCATTTTTGCAGCAAATACACCTTGTGGTAAAGTCTTTTCCTCGTATTCATAAAAGTTATCGTGAACTTTAAATCTACTATTACTATACAAATTCCTTATATAAACTGTCAGTAAATTATTAGGAATAAAAGCATTTGACTCGTTTATCCTTTTTATGTTATTATAATACGTATTCTAAATTTATTATATTACTAAATTAAAATAGTAGATGTGAATTGCTTTGTACACTGAAAAAATATTGTCGCGAGGCCAAAGATTTCATGTTTTTAAAATACGAACGCGAATTTTGGTTATAATAGCATTTGTGAATTTCTCTTATGTAAACTCCTTTCCTTGTCCAAAAGCCGATAAAATCGTTTTGTCCTTATAGTTAAGTGATTCAACTTAAAAATGGGTATCTTTTCATGAAAGAAGGCTAGGGTCAATTCTAAAAAATTCTTAAAATTAATTAAATGGTCTTTACATTTGTGGAGTTTTATTATCTTGATCACAAATCAAAATAGCGTTCAAAAATAGAAGAGGTTTTTCAACGTTTTATTTTAAAAACTTATACACAGAATAATTTCTACTTAAAGTCGAGTCTGAATTTGGAAATTTAAGTTATCGTTAACATGTTTTTAAAGCACTGTGATAGCTCATGAAGAAAAAGCTGAAAAAACGAATAAATTCAAAATTGACACGGAATCAATATAAAAATCATTAGTGTACAAAATCTTTGGAACCGAACATAGAAATAATTAAGGAAATAACGTTTTGAATGTGGTATTATTTTTTTAACATCAAAAAATGCAATAAAAAAATTCGTAGTGATAGGATCAAAACAAATCTGCTATTTATTAATGGAATGGATTTACATTTACGAAAATTGGACAACAATAGGTTTGTATGGGAAATTTTCGAATAAAAGTTATTCAGTATAAACTTGCAAGACAGTTAGAATGGGTTTTATTCTCTTGGGTAATATTAGGAGAAGTGTACACGATCACGAATTTATCATTAATTCAGTTAAAACGAAATATAATGATATTTTCTAATGCAGTTCTATGTGACATTGGACTTGTTGATGAATAACTAGCTGATAATTGCAAGTTTACCGGGAAAAAAAGTTTTTACTAGGAAATATAAATGAAGGACTTCCAGTAAAAATTTGTACGCAAGCTAATATGACTAATATGACGAGTACGCAAACAGAGATAATATGACTTAGATTTTCTTACAGTCTCACAGAAATGGAAATAAAATGAACACAATTAAAATAATATGCATTTTAATTGAAATAAAGCCTTTAAGTTTGTTAAATTTCAATCAAAAATGTGACTTTTGATATAAAAAATTTAGCTTTTTTTCTAGCTATTTTTTAACATTTTTTAGCTTTTTATACCCTCCACCATAGGATGGGGGTATATTAACTTTGTCATTCCGTTTGTAACACATCGAAATATTGCTCTAAGACCCCATAAAGTATATATATTCTGGGTCGTGGTGAAATTCTGAGTCGATCTAAACATGTCCGTCCGTCCGTCCGTCTGTCCGTCTGTCCGGCTGTCCGTCCGTCTGTGGAAATCACGCTAACTTCCGAACGAAACAAGCTATCGACTTGAAACTTGGCACAAGTAGTTGTTATTGCTGTAGGTCGGATGGTATTGAAAATGGGCCATATCGGACCACGTTTACGTATAGCCCCCATATAAACCGATCCCCAAATTTGGCTTGGGGAGCCTCCCGGAGCAGCAAAATTCATCCGATCCGGTTGAAATTTGGTAAGTGGTCTTAGCATACGGTCTCTAACAACCATGCAAAAATTGGTCCATATCGGTCCATAATTATATATAGCCCCCATATAAACCGATCCCCAGATTTGACCTCCGGAGCCTCTTGGAGGGGCAAAATTCGTCCGATCCGATTGAAATTTGGTACCTGATGTTAGTATATGGTATCTAACAACCATGCAAAAATTGGTCCATATCGGTCCATAATTATATATAGCCCCCATATAAACCGATCCCCAGATTTGACCTCCGGAGACTTTAGGAGGGGCAAAATTCATCCGATCCGGTTGAAATTTGGTACCTGATGTTAGTATACGGCCTCTAACAACCATGCAAAAATTGGTCCATATCGGTCCATAATTATATATAGCTCCCATATAAACCGATCCCCAGATTTGACCACCGGAGCCTCTTGGAGGAGCAAAATTCATCCGATGCGGTTGAAATTTAGTACGTGGTCTTAGTATACGGGTTTTAACAACCATGCAAAAATTGGTCCATATCGGTCCATAATTATATATAGCCCCCATATAAACCGATCCCCAGATTTGACCTCCGGAGCCTCTTGGAGGGGCAAAATTCATCCGATCCGATTGAAATTTGGTACCTGATGTTAGTTTACGGCCTCTAATAACCATGCAAAAATTGGTCCATATCGGTCCATAATTATATATAGCCCCCATATAAACCGATCCCCAGATTTGACCTCCGGAGCCTCTTGGAAGAGCAAAATTCATCCGATCCAGTTGAAATTTGGTACATGGTGTTAGTATATGGTCTCTAACAACCATGCAAAAATTGGTCCATATCGGTCCATGATTATATATAGTTCCCATATAAACCGTCCCCAGATTTGACGTCCGGAACCTCTTGGAGGAGCAAAAGTCATCCGATACGGTTGAAATTTAGTACATTTTGTCAATATATGGCCTCTAACAGCCATGTAAAAATTGGTCCATATCGGTCTTTAGTTATATATAGCCGATGACTTATTACACAAAAATTGGTCCATATCGCCAAAAATAATCTACCAAAACTTTATTTCCATAGAAAATTTTGTCAAATTTTATTACTATAGAATGTTTTGTCAAAATTTCATTTCTATAGAAAGTTTTGTCAAAAGTTTATTGCTATACAAATGTTTGTCAAAATTTTATTTCCATAGAAAATTTTGTCAAAATTTTATTTCTATAGAAAATTTTGTAATCTACCAAAACATTATTTCCATAGAAAATTTTGTCAAATTTTATTACTATAGAAAGTTTTGTTAAAATTTCATTTCTATAGAAAGTTTTGTCAAAAGTTTATTTCTATAGAAATGTTTGTCAAAATTTTATTTCTATAGAAAATTTTGTAAATAATTTATTTCTGTAGAAAATTTTGTCAACATTTTATTTCTATACAAAATTTTGTCAAAATTTTATTTCTATACAAAATTTTGTCAACATTTTATTTCTATAGAAATTTTTGTCAACATTGTATTGCTATAGAAAATTTTGTCAACATTTTACTTCCATAGAAAATTTTGTCAACATTTTATTTCTATAGAAAATTTTGTCAAGTTTTTATTTCTATAGAAAATTTTGTCAAATTTTTATTTCTATAGAAAATTTTGTCAAAATTTTATTTCTATAGAAAATTTTGTCAAACTAGATTATATACGTATTTAATCGGCTTTTTTTGTTTAATATATACCCCGTATGGGCTAACTTACAATTTAGAAGACAGTGTTAAAAAGTTTTACGATACCTTGCCATCGGCAAGTGTTATCGCAACCCAAGTAATTCGATTGTGGATGACAGCCTTTAGTAGAAGTTCCTACGCAATCCATGGTGGAGGGTACATAAGATTCGGCCTGGCCGAACTTACGGCCGTATATACTTGTTTTGGCTAGTTTTTTGGACAAATCTAGCGGTTTTTGGTGAAACAATTCTGGCAACGCTGTTCAGGCACAACTTTAAAGCACTTCCAAAAATGTCCTTCCAAAGATGTTCTTTATTTTAACTACACAGGAAGAACTTTTGATTCAAATTTTTAATAACTCGCTTTTTTCACATTTTTAATGGGTAATTTTAACTTTTCAAGAAGGTTAAAAAAGGAATAAGAATTAATAAAATGATAAAAATTATTTAAAATTTGTCGAAAAAATTGTTTAATCCGTTTTAGAAAAATGGCGAATTTTTGAATATACACAGGCTCACATAACTTTACATACCCCTGAGTTTTTTACCTCTTAACTAAACATGTTTCTTGTTGTTGTTTATAAGCCACATCAAAAAAATTTTCTTGAAAATTAACAAATACTTTGTTTTTCAAATTAATTTACTAAAACTAAAGGATATATGAGCATATTTTTTAAAATTGGATAATTTAAAGAAAATACAAATTCTTTAACCATACGATAAAATTATAAAAATTAATTATTTGGCCAGATATAACTAAACTTTTTAATTCACTTCCAAAACACTGAGTTCGGATCGCACCTTAAGAAGTGATGCAAATTAAGTGCAACGGTTGAAATGGTGGACATCCGTCCTATGACAAGCCCATGTTAAATTCATCGCTTCTGTGCCAATTTTGCACCACTTCCGGATACAAAAATAATATTTTCTCTACTTTTTTGGCTTTTTTGTTGGGTTTTCTTATAACCATAACTCTTATAGTTCGATCTCCCGATTTGACTTCGTGGGCATATAGATATCGTAATATTTATCTTATTTGACTAGTTTATTGTTATAGCCCCCATATAGATCGATTTCTCGGCTTGAATTCTAGGACATCATGATACCGCAATTTTTATCCAAATTACCTTAAATTAACAATAGGGAGGTAATTTAGGTTTGTGTTTGATTGAGGTCCCATATATACCGATTGAACTTCTTGATAGTACAAAAAAAGATAACTGCTCCCATCAATGCCCGCAACTACTAGCAAAATATCCCGATTTTAATTACAGTGCTCTTTTAAGAAATAGGTTTAAAATTTTTTAGCATTTAGATTTCAAATCATATAAAAAGGATTATTTCATGGGATCTTCTTGCAGGCCTAGGCGACAAGTTTAAGATTACTCCAAAGCTCAAATAGAAATGGCTCTTATAAATACAGTACCTGATGTCCCCTACATTTGTAGAAATTTTTAATTTTTTTTCCTATTTGAACCGTATTATTTGAAATGATTTTCTTTAGGCAGAATGTTTAATCTACAACCTGATGGATTTCGAAAGGAAACTTTTATATTTGATTGATGATGGTTAGTGAATTTTTAAGATACGGTTCGGCTTTATACACTTGTTAAATTTATTAAATTCGATATTTTTATACCCACCACCATAGAATGGTGACGGGGGTATAATAAGTTTGTCATTCCGTTTGTAACACATCGAAATATCGATTTCCGACTATATAAAGTATATATTCTTGATCAGGGATAAATTCTAAGACGATATAACGATGCCCGTCTGTCTGTCTGGCTGTCTGTTGTAATCACGCTACAGTCTTCAATAATGAAGCAATCGTGCTGAAATTTTGCACAAACTCGTCTTTTGTCTGCAGGCAGGTCAAGTTCGAAGATGGGCTATATCGGTGAAATCTAGAGGTGTTTTGGGACCATAAAGAGGTGTGCCGAAAATGGTGAGTATCGGTCCATATTTTGGTATATCCCCCATATAGACCGATTTCCAGGTTTTACTTCTTGGGCTTCTAGAATCCGAAGTTTTTATCCTATTAGCCTGAAATTGGAAGTCTAGAGGTATTTTCGGGTCATAAAGAGGTGTGCCGAAAACGGTGAGTATCGGTCCATATTTTAGTATAGCCCCCATAAGAACGATCTCCCGATTTAACTCCTTGGGTTTCTAGAAACCGTAGTTTTAATCTGATTTGCTGAAATTGTAAATATTCTGGTATTTTAGGCTCATAAAAACGTGTATCGGATTAAGTTTTTATCGGTCCATTTGGTAATGCCTCCATATATACCGACTTCACTTCTTGAGGGTGTAGAAGGCGCACTGATCATGAAAATTGCTTGAAACTCAATGTAAAATTTCCAGATTTTACTTCTACAGATTTAAGATTTCAAATCAATAACGTCTTGATTTATAATTTTCTTGCACACTTACAAGAGATGTTAATGATTCCTCTAAAACTCTAACAAAAATGGTTCTTATAAATCCAGAATCCGATACAGTCCTCATAGGTGAAATCTTTAAATTTATCTTCGGGAAGTGTCCTCAAGCCCTCCTGAAATTTCAAGGGAAACCCTAATATTTGGTTCATGGTGGTGGGTATTTAAGATTCGGCCCGGCCGAACTTACTGCTGTATATACTTGTTGTATTTAAAGCCGGTACTAATTTTCTGCTTCGTGAGAGGAAACCATCACGAAAAGTGCGAATATAAACGGAGATACGACTTTTCTTTGTAAAACCTAACTTGAAGGGAAAGATCAAAGTATCAAGGCAATAAGGTTTTCTCCTTTAAAAAAAATCCTACGGGAAATTGGTGCAAATTGTCGGCCTTCGGCCAGGGTTTAAGACTTTCTCTTATGGACAGAGTCCAAAGTGGGCTAACGCAGACCCAAGGGGGGAAGTTGCCGGCCTTCGGCCGGGGTTTACGGTTTTTTCTTAGGGACAGAGTCCAAAGCGGGCTAACGTAGTCCCAAGGGAGGAAATTGGACGGCCTTCGGCCGGGGTTTAAGACTTTCTGCTATGGACAGAGTCCAAAGTGGGCTATCGCAGACCCAAGGTGGGAAATATTTCAGTAATAATCATTTTTTTTGTTCCTACTCAGACTAAAAGCTCAATAACTTTGCTAAAAGTGGACATATAAAGACATGTCGTACACCAATCGAAAGGCCAGAGTATAGGCTTTTAAACTATGTTTAAAAAAAATATAAGGGCATAATCGAACACTTTTTGAGATATAACGAAAATAACAAAAAATTAAGGTAAACATTTTATATATTCATTTATATCTCTTAAATGAAATTAAATATTTAAAAATATTTTGAGTATTTTGGGTATAAAATTGCTGTAAATAAGCTTTCATATGTTAGCAAGATTGTTTAGATTGGACAATAAACAAAGGAGATATATCAAGTTTTTATTGACCCTTTGGACGGCTATATCTCAAGACCCGGGCATTTCAGGGACAAAAATTTTACCTTGTTAGAACAAGTACATCAAACTTCATGACATATATTAATTTCAAGCAATTTGGTGAGGGGCCCTTAAACTGCAGTTTAGACTTTTTTTAAATTAAATATTTAAAGAACAAATTTTTTCTAAAATAAAAAATGATCCAGATGCTTAATGCAGTTACAATCCGAATTAAAATATTTTTTATTTTAAAATAGCTTCATATAACTTTTACCATGTGGTTTTTAAACAAAATTGTTTGGTGTGCCAATACTTATGTGCGTCACTGTAATTATAAGAATTATTTTATTTTAAAAATATTCCAAATGTTTTAGCGTTTGGGATGCTCAAAATGAAGCAGTGAACTAAGACTTTGTCCCATATTGATTCATGAGAACTTGTCTATGGATAGTCCCAGGACGTGTCCTTTGGAATGTTCAACTCGCATCCTAAAGTGTAAATTTACTCAGGCAATAATAAACCCATGTTATAAGACCCACTCCTATGGAAGGGACCGCTATACTTCTCCATACACTCCAGGGGACTAATCTTGCACTTGTTCTGTGGTTGATACATTTCCCATAGGGAATGTACTAAGGAAAATCAACGGTGACCATATGCGATTTTTCAGAAGTGAAACATTAACTGTAAATTAGGCAAAATATCAATAATGATACTAAAAATTTGGCCGGAAGTTCTTAAGAAAAAAAAAAAATAAACCTCAAAAGTCCATTTGACGTTGGGTTTCATACATCAAGTGATTAGGAATATCCCAGACGTCGAACTTGTATACCAATTTAAAATACAGTGAAACCTCTCAAACATGGACACTCTGAAAACCGGAAACCTTCCAAACATGGACAGTTGTCTGTTTGCTATATTAGCACATTAAAATTAGCCTCTCAAATGTGGACAAAATATAGACGACCGTGGGTGTCCACCTTACAGAGGTTTCACTGAATATGTGTCCAAACTGAATTAGCGATGGAGGGTCTATCAAATTGACTCATTGTGTAGCATGTTCAATTCTTACTGCATCGAGTATTGATGGCATGTAATGTGCAAAAGTTTTTAGGAATACTCAGATGGTAAATACATTTGCACCGTCATCACTATCGGCTGCATCCCATCCAGATATAAAATTAGTTACCGGTAATTGGTGACATTAAAAACACTTGTCATTATTTAGGACAACACCCACAATATGGGTTTTTGTCCAAAGCAAAAAGTCGTTCATAATAAATTCACTATTTTTTATAAAACATATTTGTGTAAATTCCTTATGTCTTCCTTATCTTGGGGGGGGTTTGGTTGTTATTTCTAGGGTTTTTCTCCACGGGGACTAATATCAATATTTGGATTTTTCTTCTTCGATTTTCTTTCAGCTCTGGTCATTTTATAATTTTTCCCCATTTTACCTTCGTTGAAAGTGTATTACGATTGATTTGTAAGTTATTATCTCTTATATCGACCGATATTTGTTTGATATGAGTTTTAATCAATATTATTTACTTTTTTTCTTACGGGCAGAAGGAGAATAGAACTTTTGTCGTCGTGTTTTTTTCTTTTACTTTAGTTTTTTTTTTCGTAAACGTCAGACGTCAAAATCTACAATAACAAAAGTCTCCAAATCAACTCCGGCAATAAACAAATAGAGCTGAGTGAGATTACCAATTACTCATTCAGGGGGAAAGTACACGTCACTAGTAAATGAAGAGAGAATAGTTAAAAAATAAACAAATAGCTGGAATATATACAAAAACGTCCATATACAATCTATATAGAAATGCATTTCATAAATATCCGCAAGAAATTGTTGCCATGACACAGAGAATAACTAAATAGATATGTAGGATAAAGGGATCTCTACAAACAGCTGGTGGTTTAATGATGTGTTGGCAACATCCATAATTAATATATCTGGCAATGCTATTAATTGTTTTACGTTGACGTTATAAACAAAGATTATTCAAAAATTGTATAGAAATTATTTATTCTATAGAAGATTTCTACACACAATTAAATAAATATTTGTTTTATAGAAAGGCCAGGCGAAACAACTATTGACATAGTTGGTAGTTTATGAACATTTTATAGGTATCAGTATAATCACTTACATTGGCAACTCAGCGATGGCAATGTTGCCATCTTCATTCTAACCGTTATGATAAGATGACAATTTAAAAATTGTCTTTATACAGTGGCGTGCAGAAATGAGTACATAAATATTGTTTTTCAATTCTAAATGAATAAAAAAGCAGCAATAAAGAAACTTAAAATAGTTTTATTTTTCCTTTATTCCTGCTTCAATTCTAAATAAAACAACGAAAAGTAAAGAATACAGAGAGATAAATAAACATAAAAAACTCGCATGTAAATATAACGTTAGTTTTGTAGTTTTGTTGTTGTAACAGTTTTTAATGTAGTTTCATCCATTTTTTCTATGCTTGTGTAGTTCAGCTGGTAGCCAGATCAAGGAACTCTGCGACAAGGATGGGGTGTGTCCAGAGTGATCTGGTAGTGAGACGGGTAGGCTTAGCTGGGCAAGCAAAAAGGTGACGAGTGTCATGTGGCCCTTGATTACAGATGGGACACACGTCAGCTACGCAGCTATCAATCACTGATAAGTATGAATTTAGGCGGCTGCACTTGCCTGATCTTAGTTGGGCCAAAACTACCCTGGTGTGTCCAGAGTGATCTGGTGGTGAGATGGGTGGGCTTAGCTGGGCAAGCGAAAAGTTGACGAGTGTCATGTGGCCCTTGATTACAGATGGGACACACGTCAGCTACGCTGCTATCAGTCACTGATAAGTAGGAATTGAGGCGGCTGCACTTGCCTGATCTTAGTTGGGCCAAAACTACCCTGGTGTGTCCAGAGTGATTTGGTAGTGAGGCGGGTAGGCTTAGCTGAGCAAGCAAAAAGGTGCCGAGTGTCATGTGGCCCTTGATTACAGATGGGACACACGTCAGCTACGCTGCTATCATTCACTGGTAAGTATGAATTGAGGCGGCTGCACTTGCCCGATCTTAGTTGGGCCAAAACTACCCTTGTCTGCCGTGGGAGGTCTCTCTCCTCCGGTTCTCACCGCTCCAGCTAATGTATCCTCATGTATCCTCATGAATCCCGTTCAGGCCTGTCTGGTAAAGGGTGATACGGTCAAAATTTGGTCAAGGGAAAACGCGTGTAAATCGGTGAAATCGTTTATTTAAAAAATCAAATTAAATTTCTTTTTCAAGTTCAATTAGTATAAAATTCAGGAAAAGCTTTCGCTTTTCCAAATCCGAATTGCCGGGCCTCATGCTTGACATCTGCCATCAGATTTTGTACAGCCACCTTGTCCACCTTCTTCGCCGCAGAAAGCCAGTTTGTCTTGAACCTCTGCTCGTCCTTAGCAGTTTTTTGGTCTTCTTTAGATTCCGCTTGACAATAGCCCAGTATTTCTCAATTGGGCGGAGCTCTGGCGTGTTGGGAGGGTTCTTGTCCTTGGGAATCACCTGCACGCTGTTGACGTAGGTTTCGTAGGTTTCGTCGTCCATTACCACGCAGTCAAACTTCGTCAGCATCGTCGTGTACAGCCTCCGGGATCGCGCTTTGGCCGTCGTATTTTGTTTATCATCGCGATTTGGAGTCACTACCTTCTTGTAAGTCGATAGTCCGGCTCGTTTTTTGGCTCGATGCACGGTTGTAGACGATACACCCAGCTTATTTGCGGCAACTCGGAGAGGTTAGGGTTTCGCTTGAAACTACCGGCAACTCTCTTTGTCGTCTCAGCGACTTCCGGTTTTCGATTTCCCCCCGATCCTGACTTCCTGGCTGTCGACAAACGTTCCCCAAACACTTTAATTACATTTGTTACGGTTGATTTGGCAACTTTTAGCGATTTTGCCAGCTTTGCGTGCGAGTAGCTCGGATTTTCGCGATGCGCGAGCAAAATTTTGATACGCTGCTCTTCTTGCTTGGACGGCATTTTGACAACTGAAGAGTGAATTCCAAAATCAAAGTAGGAGCAACACACACACCTTCAAAATGAGGGGTGTTCAGGTTTTTTAAATGCAAAATTGAAGGAAATACGTCAAGTTTATATTGACCAAATTTTGACCGTATCACCCTTTATGCTGCCTGATCTAGAGGCTCTCTTTTGTAACGCTAGATCTCGGGCTATAGAAGGTGAAGATCAACCCTTACATTCCTGGGTAGAGGTTGTCTATCCACAAGATGGTGATTCGGATAACAACTTCGATGGCAACCCAAGACTTCTTGGGCTTTTTTGTAGAAATTTTTTATCCGATTTACATGAAATTCAAATTCTAGATGTTTTTCAGGACCACAGATAGCTATGCCGAATATAGTGTGTATCGGTACATGTTTTGGTATAGCCCCCATATAGGCCGATTTGAATTCTTGGACATTTAGAGATCACAACTTTTATCCGATTTCCCTGAGATTATACATTTTTAAATATTTTTATACCCTGCGCCACACTGTGGAAACGGTATTATAAGTTAGTGCATATGTTTGCAACACCCAGAAGGAGGTGTCTTTGGCAAAAATGCTCAGGGTGGGCTCCTGAGTCGATATAGCCATGTCCGTCTTTCCGTGAACACATTTTTGTAATCAAAGTCTAGGTCGCTGTTTTAGTCCAATCGACGATCAAATTTGGCACAAGTATGTGTTTTGGCTCAGAATAGAACCCTATTGATTTTGGAAGAAATCGGTTCAGATTTAGATATAGCTCTCATATAAAGGGTGATTCTTTTGAGGTTAGGATTTTCATGCATTAGTATTTGACAGATCACGTGGGATTTCAGACATGGTGTCAAAGAGAAAGTTGCTCAGTATGCTTTGACATTTCATCATGAATAGACTTACTAACGAGCAACGCTTGCAAATCATTGAATTTTATTACCAAAATCAGTGTTCGGTTCGAAATGTGTTTATCGACAAATTTTGTTCAGCGATGAGGCTCATTTCTGGTTGAATGGCTACGTAAATAAGCAAAATTGCCGCATTTGGAGTGAAGAGCAACCAGAAGCCGTTCAAGAACTGCCCATGCATCCCGAAAAATGCACTGTTTGGTGTGGTTTGTACGCTGGTGGAATCATTGGACCGTATTTTTTCAAAGATGCTGTTGGACGCAACGTTACGGTGAATGGCGATCGCTATCGTTCGATGCTAACAAACTTTTTGTTGCCAAAAATGGAAGAACTGAACTTGGTTGACATGTGGTTTCAACAAGATGGCGCTACATGCCACACAGCTCGCGGTTCTATGGCCATTTTGAGGGAAAACTTCGGAGAACAATTCATCTCAAGAAATGGACCGGTAAGTTGGCCACCAAGATCATGCGATTTGACGCCTTTAGACTATTTTTTGTGGGGCTACGTCAAGTCTAAAGTCTACAGAAATAAGCCAGCAACTATTCCAGCTTTGGAAGACAACATTTCCGAAGAAATTCGGGCTATTCCGGCCGAAATGCTCGAAAAAGTTGCCCAAAATTGGACTTTCCGAATGGACCACCTAAGACGCAGCCGCGGTCAACATTTAAATGAAATTATCTTCAAAAAGTAAATGTCATGGACCAATCTAACGTTTCAAATAAAGAACCGATGAGATTTTGCAAATTTTATGCGTTTTTTTTTTTTAAAAAAATTATCA
The DNA here is from genome assembly GCF_050003625.1 of Haematobia irritans. Classification (NCBI taxonomy): domain Eukaryota; kingdom Metazoa; phylum Arthropoda; class Insecta; order Diptera; family Muscidae; genus Haematobia; species Haematobia irritans. The sequence goes on along the minus strand of NC_134399.1, from coordinate 198,999,140 downwards.
AGCTCTTAACAAATCACCCTTTATATATATATTTCGCCCGATATGAACTTATATGGCCCCAGAAGCCAGAGTTTTACCCTAATTTGCTTAAAATTTTGCACAAGAAGAACAATTAGTACTATAGTAAAGTGTGCCAAATTTTATTGAAATCGGTTCAGATTTAGATATAGCTCCCATATATATCTTTCGCCCGATATGGACTAATGCGGTCCCAAAAGCCAGAGTTTTACCCCAATTTGGTGGAAAATTTTGCACTAGTAGTACAATTAGTAGTGTAGTCAAGTGGCCCAAATTTTATTGAAATCGGTTCAGATTTAGATATAGCTCCCATATATATCGTTCGCCCGATTTACACTCATATGACCACAGTGGCCAATCTTTTACTCCGATTTAATTGAAATTTTGCACAGGGAGTAGAACTAGCATTGTAACTATGCGTGCCAAATTTCGTTGAAATCGGTTCAGATTTAGATATAGCTCCCATATATATGTTTTTCTGATTTCGACAAAAATGGTCAAAATACCAACATTTTCTTTGTAAAATCGCCACTGCTTAGTCGAAAAGTTGTAAAATTGACTCTAATTTTCCTAAACTACTAATACATATATATATCGAGCGATAAATCATAAATAAACTTTTGCGAAGTTTCCTTAAAATTGCTTCAGATTTAAATGTTTTCCATTTTTTTACTAACATTCATAAGCGTAGGAAGGCCTCTGGGGAGGGGGCTTAGACCCCCCCAGAAAAATTTTAGCCCCCCCCAGAATTTGAAACTCTATTTATGATTTTTCATTTTTCAATAAATGTCAATAGTTTTTTTAATTTTTATAAAAATTAAACAAGTATATACAATCGCACAAAGTTCCGCTAAAGACTTTCATGAACAATCGAATTACTTGGGTTGTGGTAGCAGTACCGATGGCAATGTTTGAAGTCAGATATTTATGAAATAAAGCTGTGGTTGAACTTATGATTGATTTAGTTTAGTCAATTAAAAAATAGTAATTGATATTAAAACTCTTCTTTCATAAATTAATATCTTAATAATGCTGCGAAAAAGCGTCGCCAAAAAAGGAGTGAAAATGTTCTTTTTGGGTCTAGAAGTGGTGCAAAATTGGCGGCCGTTTCAACAGCCGTTGTAATGAATTTGTATCACTTCTTAAGGTGAGATCCGAATTCAGTGTTTTGAATGTGAATTAAAAAATTTTGTGATATTTTCCCAAATAAATAATTTTTATATTTTTTATGATTTTTAATGCATTCTGACGCTTGTTTGAAACGTTTTTCCTCGAATAATTTCCAAAATTATCGATTTTTCTATAATGGATTTAGCAGTTTTTTGAAAAAAAAAAAGACAAAAAATTACACATTAAAATATGAAAAAAAAAATGAAGTAAAAAAACTTCCTGTGTAGTTAAAATAATTGAGGACATTTTTGGAAGTATTTTTAAAGTTGTGCCTTTAGAACAACTCACAATTTTTTTGCTGGGAAAAGTGTGGAACTACTTTTAGTTGCTTTATTATAAATTAATTGTCAAGTTATTTTGATGTCTAATTTTTTATTCAATTTTATGAAATAAAACATTAATTGAACCTATAAGTTCAGTCTATAAATTTTTAGCTAGGGGGGCTATAGCCCCCCCTAGGAAAATTGTCTAGCTACGCTAATGCTAACATTGTGTTCCACCCTACTGCATTAGCCGACTTAAATTTTGAGTCTATAGATTTTGTAGAAGTCTATCAAATTCTGTCCAGATCGAATGATATTTAAATGTATATATTTGGGACAAACCTTTATATATAGCCCCCCAACACATTTGACGGATGTGATATGGTATCGAAAATTTAGATCTACAAAGTGGTGCAGGGTATAATATAGTCGGCCCCGCGCGACTTTAGACTTTCCTTACTTGTTTTTTATTAACATTGAGTTTCATCCCAGGGCGTTAGCCGATTTAAATTTTAATTCTAGAGTTTCTGTAAAAGTACAAAAAATTGTCTCCATTAAAAGTATTTGTATCTGGAAATGCAAACCTTTATATACCTCCCAGCAAATTTGAAATAGTTGAGATGGTAACACAAATGTTTGTCTACATAGTGGTGAAGGGTATAATATAGTCGGCTCCGCCCGACTTTAGACTTTACTTACTTGTTTTTTAATTGGATCAATTATTTTTAATTGACTTGCAATTAATTTTTTAATTGATACTATCATCATTTCTGTGATTGAAGACATCGTGATTGAATCAGAGAAAATGTGTATTTGAAATGATCTCCTTAAGGGAGTATGTTTCATCAAATCCACCTGAAATTCTATATATTTGTTACGATGATCTACGACCAAAGGAAACAATTGTTGTGTGTACTTAAGATTCGGCTCGGAAGAACTTACGTCTCTACACACAAAAAAAACCTTATTCAATCACGAAATTAATTGATCCAATTAATTTTTCAATTGAAATGTCTTCAATCACAGAATTGATAGTAATAAATAAAAATTAATTGAAAGTCAATTAAAAAATTAATTGATACTATTAATTTTTGTGATTGATTTTTGTTTAAATAAAAAAAAGTTGTTGAATCAATTAAATTTTTAATTGAATATTTTTTAAAACTTGGAAAAATGTTCGTGAATTTTTTTTCTGTGTATGTACTCGTTAGCAGTTATTTTCTTATGTTTACATATTAGTCAACCTAATCCTACCGATGTAATAAAAACAAAAACTCTGCCATAACTTAAAAATTGCCTCCTTAATACATATGAGTTTTTGTTAATCTCTGTCCCATTTTAATTACACATTTCCTAGCCTTTCCAAATGGAATGATATCAAACAAATTTATTGATTGACTGAAGAAACATTTGAATTTTCAACAAATCGAAGAAGTCTTGAAGGCCAAATACTAAATCTTGCTGCTCCTTTGAAGTAGTCCGACAAAAAGGTAAACGAAAAAAAAGTTTCAAATTCATCATCATTACGTTGACTTAAAATGTCAAGGCTTCGAAGGGCTTTGAAAAGCCATATACTAAAGCGCAGTGAGCTGATAAAGGAGGTTCAACGCACATAGTGCTACTGCATGTACATTTTCGTAAACTTTTACCAACCAAGTTAATGGCCAAGGAGCCTTTAATCCCCATTGAATGTGAATCGTGACTTGAATATTTGCCTTGTGGTTGCATTAAATGAATCTATGGTTTTCATGGTGAAAAAGCAAAACGGAATAAACTCAACGTACTTAAATATTTTGTTACTTCAAGTCAGCTGCAGTGTGTATAGAACGATGCTGATGATGATGATGTTGATGCCAAGAAACACCCCATGGTCATGAGACGACTTTGTTTGATGTATGATGGCTGATCGCTCACATCCACATCCAAATTTTACCTCATTCCTTTACAAACTCTGTGGACTTTGCTCAGTCAATGTGATGTACGATAGAATGATTGTGGCTAAAATGCGAAATTGTGTCATTTGCCCTATCATCGTCATGGTTGTATAATAAAGACGGTGTCATACGATAACATTCAAATGCATGGAAGGATAACGGAGGAGAAGGCGTTTCATGCTTTCTTTCGTTTTTCATGATGATGATGATGATGAAAACGTTAAGATAAGCATGTGTTGCAAAAACTGTTATGGTTGTAGCAAATATGGGTTGGATTTTATGGCTTTTTAGTCTAACGAATTTCGGAATGTTCATTTTGATTATTAATTAAGTCAATAGCCATATTAAGCAGAAATTATCTTGCGATATTATTTATTGGAATCATAATTGATTTAGGTTAGGCTGCTTCGACCGAACACCAAAAGTTTTTCAGCGGTGGATTATCCTACTTGTTATCAGTAATGCTGGTGACATTTCTGCAATGTGGAACGCCGTTCGGACTCGGCTATAAAAAGGATGTCCCTTGTCATTGTGCTTAACATGGAATCGGGCAGCACTCAGTGATAAAAGAGAAGTTCACCAATGTGGTATCACAATGGACTGAATAGTCTAAGTGGACCTGATACATCGGGCTGCCACCTAACCTAACCTAACCTAGGCTAGGTGGCAGCTCATTATTCAGTCCATTGTGGTACTAGAGGTGGCAACATCTCTCTTATCAATGAGTGCTGTTCGATTTTATATATTCATCTGGGATCCGGAGCAGAGTGGAGCGGAGCGAATTTTTTTCTTGGAGCGGAACGATTTTTTTCCCTCCGGAGCAAGAGCGGAGCGAAAAAAATGGGCCGCTCCAGATCCCCGATATTTACACCCATAGAAAAAATCTTGAACAGCGTGGTCATTTAAAAACGATCCCTTCATGAATGTGAATCAACACACATGTGTTGTCAAACTGAGAACATATGGGATCAATCTGACAACTTTAAAATGACACCATGCGTTGTCAAAACAACAACCAGCGTTCATGATCTGAAAACGTAATGGTTACGAATTTATAAACAAAATTAAAAAAAAAAACAAGTAAGGAAAGTCTAAAGTCGGGCGGGGCCGATTATATTATACCCTGCACCACTTTGTAGATCTAAATTTTCGATACATCCGTCAAATGTGTTGGGAGCTATATATATAAAGGTTTGTCCCAAATACATACATTTAAATATCACTCGATATGGACAGAATTTGATAGACTTCTACAAAACCTATAGACTCAAAATTTAAGTCGGCTAATGCACTAGGGTGGAACACAATGTTAGTAAAAAACAAGTAAGGAAAGTCTAAAGTCGGGCGGGGCCGACTATATTATACCCTGCACCACTTTGTAGATCTAAATTTTCGATACCATATCACATCCGTCAAATGTGTTGGGTGCTATATAAAGGGTGATTCTTTTGAGGTTAGGATTTTCATGCATTAGTATTTGACAGATCACGTGGGATTTCAGACATGGTGTCAAAGAGAAAGATGCTCAGTATGCTTTGACATTTCATCATGAATAGCCGAACGATCTGCCACAACGTCGAATTTTCAGTGAATGGGTTGGCAGAAAATCCGCTTTTTTATCGACAAATTTTGTTCAGCGATGAGGCTCATTTCTGGTTGAATGGCTACGTAAATAAGCAAAATTGCCGCATTTGGAGTGAAGAGCAACCAGAAGCCGTTCAAGAACTGCCCATGCATCCCGAAAAATGCACTGTTTGGTGTGGTTTGTACGCTGGTGGAATCATTGGACCGTATTTTTTCAAAGATGCTGTTGGACGCAACGTTACGGTGAATGGCGATCGCTATCGTTCGATGCTAACAAACTTTTTGTTGCCAAAAATGGAAGAACTGAACTTGGTTGACATGTGGTTTCAACAAGATGGCGCTACATGCCACACAGCTCGCGATTCTATGGCCATTTTGAGGGAAAACTTCGGAGAACAATTCATCTCAAGAAATGGACCGGTAAGTTGGCCACCAAGATCATGCGATTTGACGCCTTTAGACTATTTTTTGTGGGGCTACGTCAAGTCTAAAGTCTACAGAAATAAGCCAGCAACTATTCCAGCTTTGGAAGACAACATTTCCGAAGAAATTCGGGCTATTCCGGCCGAAATGCTCGAAAAAGTTGCCCAAAATTGGACTTTCCGAATGGACCACCTAAGACGCAGCCGCGATCAACATTTAAATGAAATTATCTTCAAAAAGTAAATGTCATGGACCAATCTAACGTTTCAAATAAAGAACCGATGAGATTTTGCAAATTTTATGCGTTTTTTTTAAAAAAAAAGTTATCAAGCTCTTAACAAATCACCCTTTATAAAGGTTTGTCCCAAATACACACATTTAAATATCACTCGATTTGAACAGAGCTTGATAGACTTTTACAAAATCTATAGACTCAAAATTTAAGTCGGCTAATGCACTAGGGTGAAACACAATGAAACACAAATTTTGCACAAAAAATGTGCAAAATTTCAACCAAATTGGGCCTAAACTCTGGCTTCTGGGGCCATATAAGTCCATATCGGGCAAAAGATATATATGGGAGCTATATCTAAATCTGAACCGATTTCAATCACTCGACTATACTACCAATTGTACTCCTCGTGCAAAATTTCAAGCAAATCGGGATAAAACTCTGGCTTCTGGATCCATATAAGTGCATATCGGGCGAAAGATATATATGGGAGCTATATCTAAATCTGAACCGATTTCTTCCAAAATCAATAGGGTTCTATTCTGAGCCAAAATAGGAACATTTGCAAAATTTGAAGTCGATTGGACTTAAACTGCGACCTAGACTTTGATCACAAAAATATGTTCACAGACAGACGGACGGACGGACAGACGGACATGGTTATATCGACTCGGGGAACCACCCCGAGCATTATTCCCAAAGACACCATGTCTATCTCGTCTCCTTCTGGGTGTTACAAACATATGCACTAACTTATAATACCCTGTTCCACAGTGTGGCGCAGGGTATAACAAGTAAGTAAAGTCTAAAGTCGGGCGGGGCCGACTATATTATACCCTTCACCCCCTATGTTGGCCAAAATTTGTGTTACCATCTCTACTACTTCACATTTGCTGGAAGCTATATAAAGGAGACAATTTTTTTACTTCTACAAAATCTCTAGAATTAAAATTTGAATCGGCTAACGCTATCCAGTTAATTGGAAGAAACTTCCATTGAAAATGGGTCTAAAATGTGTAACAATCTACCATATTTCCCCATCTCTGGTGTACGTATATATGGGAGCTATATATAATCTGAACCGATTTTGACTAAATTTGACATGTATAATTAGAATAATAATTCTGCTATCTATGCGAAATTTCACGTAAATGGGAGTATAACATAACTTTGGCCCCCAAGTTGGGGTAAAACTCTGGCTTCTGGGACCGTATTAGTCCATATCGGGCGAAAGACATATATGGGAGCTATATCTAAATCTGAACCGATTTTAATAAAATTTGGCACACTTGACCATAGTACTAATTGTTCTTCTTGTGCTAAATTTTAAGCAAATTATGGTAAAACTCTGGCTTCTGAGGCCATATAAGTCCATATCGGGCGACATATATATATATGGGAGCTATATCTAAATCTGAACCGATTTCTTCCAAAATCAATAGGGTTCTATTCTGACACATACTTGTGCCAAATTTGAAGTCGATTGGACTAAAACTGCGACCTAGACTTTGATTACAAAAATGTGTTCACGGACAGACGGACATGGCTATATCGACTCAGTAGCCCACCCTGAGCATTTTTGCCAAAGACATCATGTGTCTATCTCGTCTCCTTCTGGGCGTTGCAAACATATGCACTAACCTATAATACCCTGTTCCACAGTGTGGCGCGGGGTATAAAAAGATTTCCGCTACCGTGACTCGAACCTGTGTCGTCTGCACCATACGCGTTAACAGTCGCCTTACCACATTGCACCACCGGCGGAGTTGTCATAACAACGTCTAACGTTTATTTTAAGCATTTTCATGACCAATGAAAAGCGAATGCCGTGAACGCCCGTGGACGAAATCGTGAACATTCCGTTTTGATTTTTTGTCAACATTTCCGTTTCATTTTGTCACCGTTCGTTCGCGATTGTGGGACGCAATTTTTTCTATTAGTGTAGGAGCTCCCTTATCATAGCTGAGTCCGAAGGGCATTTCACATTACGTAGACAAGCTTTGATATACTCCGAAATGTCAGCAGTAATACCGAGAACGAGTAACTCACCGCGAGAAGTTCGCCACTGTGGTATCAAAATGGACTGAACAGTCTAAGTGAGCTAACCTAATCCACCGCTGAGAAACATGTTTGTGTTCAGTCGTAACTGTGATTGAACCCATGCAAGGCGGGTATGCTACACCACAGTGGTTACCCACAATTGATCTAAAACACGTCTTTGGGATACTCCAACATTTGAAGTTAATTGTGATTTTTTTTCCGATGACGGGTGTGCAGTTTTGTGATCCACATAGACAACTATGACAAGGGTAAAGCGATTGCCGGGCTGCACTATGCTGATATATTGGACCGATCGCAAGCTGAATTGAAGAAAAACCCATCCTCGCTTGGTGAAGAAAACTATTCTTTTTCACCATGAATGGTAACTAACTACTACGGCTGACACTCTTGAGACCAAAGTACATTCACAACTCTGGGCTGAGTTCAAAATTGCAAGAATGTCTGTAGTGACATACGAAGTTCATGATGAACGAATTTGTAGTAAAATTTGCAAATTTAAAGAAAAACTGAACTATTTTGTGGAAGACACGAATTTAGTTAAACATTTTGCTTAATTTGTGTATATTTTTTTCCTCGGTTTTAGTTAATTTAACTAACGTACGCCAAAAATTAATAGAATAAAGGAAACTTTCTCCAAACGTAATAATTCCATGGATTAAAATAATGTTAACTGGCTTTAGTGAAATAGAGAGTTCACTCTTTTTTTAATGTAGAACCTAGATTTACAGTTAGATATCTTACTAAAAAATGACTGTACCATTTCAAAGAAGTGTCATCTTTGACTCGGAATTTATACCAAAATCCTTGGGCGAAAGTCTAAATCTTTCAATCCAAGTAAGCTTTTTTTCAGTGTGGTTATCCCATGGAAATATGCATGTATAAAATCTGCAATATTAGTCTTCTTCTAAAATCTATTCTGTTCAAGTTCATCGTATGACTATATCTTGTCATCTTCATCTCCATTACCATCATCATGAATCTAATTCTGTACTTTGGAAATAAAGTAAACCACATTTCCGGACAGGCAGGAAACCTCTTAGAAAGCTGAGTATGTCCGCTAGCTCTAGTCTCGTTATCAACACTCATCGTAGTTGTCTAACTTAACATTCACTTAAAATTCTCTTTCAGAAGAGTAACTAAAGTGAACTCGAGTGGAGCAATATCTGTAAGGCAACAAAACAAAAAGGTTGAAGGCAAAATAGTGATGATGATGGTAATGGTGGTAAAACAGAATTCTTAAATATAAATTTCACTGGCCATAAATATCTAAGTCATAGAATTGGGCTTGAGGAAACAACAAAAAAGAAATGCAAAATGCAGAGGAAAAAGCCCTGCGAAGGGAAGAAAACACGAAACAAATCCCCACGAGGTTGCTGACAGCGAATCAGTTCAACTTGACTTCATCCTATTTACACAGGGCATCTTATTCTTCTTCTCACTTTCTATAAACTTTGGTGTAGTAGCTTTTTTGTTCTCTTGATTTCTAATAGAATTTTTTCCTCATTTGTTTGTGTATTTCATTCCTCCTATTTTGCATTTGGTTGCATGTCAAACTGCATTAGCATCTGCAAGTACGAAGAGGAGGATTCCTTCGTTCATTCATTCATCCATATCTAGATTTCTATTAATGCAAACGCCAAATGTGCTACAAGGCATATGTGTAAGAAGCTCAAATGTGTAGGTGGGTAGTTGCCTTGCAGCCACGGTTGCCACAGTTGGTAGAATTCTATAAAAAATGGTAGATTTTTAACTGTTTGGTAGAATTCATCATGTAGTTTTTTGAAAAATATTCCTCTTAAAAAATTTTTTTATAGAAATAAAATTTTGACAAATTTTTCTAGAGAAATAAAATTTTTACAAAATTTTCGATAGAAATAAAATTTTTGGCAAAAATTTCTATAGAAATAAAATTTTGGGAAAATTTTCTATAGAAATAAAATTTTGGGAAATAAAATTATAGAAATAACATTTTGAATTTTCTATAGAAATAAAGTGTTGACAAAATTTTGCATAGAAATAAAATTTAGACAAAATTTTCTATAGAAATAAAATTTGAACAAAATTTTCTATAGAAATAAAATTTTGACAAAATTTTCTATGAAAATAAATTTTTGACAAAATTTTCTATATATATAAATTTTTGACAAAATTTTCTATGGAAATAAATTTTTGACAAAATAAAATTTTGAGAAAATTTTCTATAGAAATAAAATTTTGAGAAAATTTTCTATAGAAATAAAATTTTGATAAAATTTTCTATAGAAATACAATTTTGACAAAGTTTTCTATAGAAATAAAATTTTAAATAAAATAATAAATAAAAATAAAATTTTGCAAAATAAAAATAAAATTTTGCAAAATAACAAAAAAAATGCAAAATAGCAATAAAATTTTGACAAAATATTCTATAGAAGTACAATGTTGGCAAAATATTCTATAAAAGTACAATTTTGACAAAATTTCCTAAAGAAATAAAATTTTGACAAAATTTTCTTAGAAATAAAATTTTGACAAAATTTTCTATCGAAATAAAATTTTGACAAAATTTTCTATAGAAATAAAATTTTCACAAAATTTTCTATAGAAATAAAATTTTGTCAAAATTTTCTATAGAAATAAAAGTTTGACAAAATTTTGTATAGAAATAAAAGTTTGACAAAATTTTCTATAGAAATAAAATTTTGACAAAATTTTCTATAGAAATAAAATTTTGATAAAATCTTCTATAGAAATAAAATTTTGACAACATTTTCTATAGAAATAAAATTTTGACAAAATTTTCGATAGAAATAAAATTTTCACAAAATTTTCTATAGAAATAAAATTTTCACAAAATTTTCTATAGAAATAAAATTTTGAAAAAATTTTCTATAAAAATAAAATTTTACAAGATTTTGTGTAAAACTAAAATTTTGACAAAATTTTCCATAGAAATAAAATTTTGACAAAATTTTCTATGGAAATAAAATTTTGACAAAATTTTATATAGAAATAAAATTTAGACAAAATTTTCTATAGAAATAAAATTTTGACAAAATTTTCTATAGAAATAAAATTTTGTCAAAATTTTCTATAGAAATAAAAGTTTGACAAAATTTTGTATAGAAATAAAAGTTTGACAAAATTTTCTATAGAAATAAAATTTTGACAAAATTTTCTATAGAAATAAAATTTTGATAAAATCTTCTATAGAAATAAAATTTTGACAACATTTTCTATAGAAATAAAATTTTGAAAAAATTTTCTATAAAAATAAAATTTTACAAGATTTTGTGTAAAACTAAAATTTTGACAAAATTTTCCATAGAAATAAAATTTTGACAAAATTTTCTATGGAAATAAAATTTTGACAAAATTTTATATAGAAATAAAATTTAGACAACATTTTCTATAGAAATAAAATTTTGACAAAATTTTCTATAGAAATAAAATTTTGTCAAAATTTTCTATAGAAATAAAATTTTCACAAAATTTTCTATAGAAATAAAATTTTGACAAAATTGTCTATAGAAATAAAATTTTGTCAAAATTTTCTATAGAAATAAAATTTTCACAAAATTTTCTATAGAAATAAAATTTTCACAATATTTTCTATAGAAATAAAATTTTGACAAAATTTTCTATAGAAATAAAATTTTGACAAAATTTTCTATAGAAATAAAATTTTGACAAAATTTTCTATAGAAATAAAATTTTCACAAAATTTTCTATAGAAATAAAATTTTCACAAAATTTTCTATAGAAATAAAATTTTCACAATATTTTCTACAGAAATAAAATTTTGATAAAATTTTCCATAGAAATAAATGTTGGCAAAATTTTCTATAGAAATAAAATTTTGACAAAATTTTCTATAGAAATAAAATTTTGACAAAAATTTCTATAGAAATACAATTTTGACAAAATTTTCTATAGAAATAAAATTTTGACAAAATTTTCTATAGAAATAAAATTTCGCAAACTATTCTATAGAAATAAAATTTTGCAAGATTTTCTATAGAAATAAAATTTTTACAAAAATGTCTTTATATTCAATATCTTTACACATTTTAATTTTCGTATTGATCCAAAGTAAGTAAGTTCTCCTTTTTTAACGAAATAGTAAATTTCCCTTGTTGATCTAAGCTAAACCGTTAAAACATTCGACACATTTACAACTCAAAAAAATATTTATACACCTAAAAAATTAGCGCTAATAGGAGAGATCATATTTGCAATATTATAGCAAATACTGAAATAAAATTCTAACATAAAATAATAAAGCATTTCTTTGCAAGATAGTAAAATAATATTTTTTTGGTACGAGTGGCAACTGCGCTTGCAAAGACACAATACCCAGTTCATTGCTATGCTGGTGGTGTGAGAGTGAGTAAATATTTGGCACATGATGCAAAGTGAGTGAGAACATGGAAAAAGAGTCTCATATCTTTGGTAGAGTGGAGAGCTGAACTTACAGCACACAAAAGGCAAATTATCATTTCATGGCATTTCTCTGTGTCTCACAGGCTATGGAAGTTAAACCAGCGAATGTAGGTGTAAGAGGTGCAACCTCAAGAGAGCATAAGTGAGTGATGAGTACATTTAAGTGGGTAGAGGTGAGCATGAATTATTTGACCTAAAGCAACATCATGCCAAACTGCTGCCTTTATCCACATATATTGGTGTGTATTTGTGTGTGTTTCTATGAGCTAGCACGATGAACATTTATATCCTTTTTCTTTATATCTTCTAAAACACCACTTGCAAACGGATTGTGAGGCAGACAAAAGGTTCACACAAAGCAATACACTGAGATTGCTAGAAGTCCAAATGAGTTTTTGAAGTAAAAAACAAAAAAACTAGTTGACTGAGAAATGGGATTATGTAAATGGGAAAAATTGATTACACAAATGTATGATCTTACTTTTCGGAGCTAGCTTTTGTTTCTTAATATTAAGTAAAAGTAGGCTAAGTCTGTTGTATAATTGTTCTTCCCGGCTGTATGGCTCCGAGGAAAATGATTCACAAAAATAATTTATTTTTAGTAGCAGTCCCATTGTCCGATGTTGAACTAGGCGGTATGAAAGCGGTCCCAGGAAAATGAACCCAAATGCTTCATAATGAATATGAGCCCCAATAAATGTTACTGAAGCATGTAAATCGACCCGAAAATAAAATTAGGTATAATTTTCTCTTCATTTGGACCAAATTTGCATGGTTGTTAGAGGCCATATACGAACACCCTAGCAAAAAAAATTAAAGTTCTTCAACAAACATTTTTTGAAGTACATTCCGGGATCTTCCATCGATTTTTATCCACTTCCAATGCAGATCTTTTGGACAAGTTTTATAAAGTATTCCAGCAAAAATATTTAAAAGCACTTCCAAAAATGTCTTACCAAAGATGTTCTTTATTTTAACCTCAAAGGAAGTTCTTTCAATTCAATTTTTATACCCTGCGCCACACTGCGGAACAGGGTATTATAAGTTAGTGCATATGTTTGTAACGCCCAGAAACGAGATGGACACATGGTGTCTTTGGCAATAATGCTCAGGGTGGGTCCCTGAGTCGATATAACCATGTCCGTTTGTCCGTCCGTCCGTCCGTCTGTCTGTGAACACATTTTTGTGATCAAAGTCTAGGTCGCAATTTAAGTCCAATCGCCTTCAAATTTGGCACATCTTCCTATTTGGGTCAGAATAGAACCCTATTGATTTTGGAAGAAATCGGTTCAGATTTAAATATAGCTCCCATATATATCTTTCGCCCGATATGCACTAATATGGACCCAGCAGCCAGAGTTTTATACCGATTTACTTGAAATTTTGTACAAACATAACACTTAGTCGTATAGTCAAAATTTGATTGAAATCGGTTCAGATTTAGATATAGCTCCCATATATATCTTTCGCCCGATATGGACTTATATGGCCCCAGAAGCCAGATTTTTGGCCGAATTTGGTTGAAATTTTGCACTAGGAGTACAATTAGTAGTATAGTCAAGTGTGCAAAATTTGATTGAAATCGGTTCAGATTTGGATATAGTTCCCATATATATCTTTCGCCCGATATGGACTAATAGGGTCCTAAAAGCCAGAGTTTTGGCCCAATTTGGTTGAAATTTTGCACAAGGAATAGATTTAGCATTGTAGCTATACGTGCCAAATTTGGTTGAAATCGGTTCAGATTTAGATATAGCTCCCAATATATCTTTCGCCCGATATGCACTTATATGGATCCAGAAGCCAGAGTTTTATCCTGATTTGCTTGAAATTTTGGTAGTATAGTCGAGTGTGCAAAATTTGATTGAAATCGGTTCAGATTTAGATATAGCTCCCATATATATCTTTTGCCCGATATGGACTTATATGGCCCCAGAAGCCAGAGTTTAGGCCGAATTTGGTTGAAATTTTGCACTAGAAGTACAATTAGTAGTGTAGTCATGTGTGCCAAATTTGATTGAAATCGGTTCAGATTTAGATATAGCTCCCATATATAGCTTTCGCCCGATGTACACTCATATGACCACAGAGGCCAATTTTTTACTGGGATTTAGTTGAAATTTTGCACAGGGAGTATAATAAGCATTGTTGCTATGCGTGCCAAATTTGGTTGAAATCGGTTCAGATTTAGGTATAGCTCCCATATATATGTTTGTCTGATTTCGACAAAAATGGTCAAAATACGAACATTTCCCTTCTAAAATCGCCTCTGTGTGCCCAATTTGATTGAAATCGGTTCAGATTTAGATATAGCTCCCATATATAGCTTTCGCCCGATTTACACTCATATGACAACAGAGGCCAATTTTTTACTGCGATTTAGTTGAAATTTTGCACAGGGAGTATAATGAGCATTGTTGCTATGCATGCCAAATTTGGTTGAAATCGGTTCAGATTTAGGTATAGCTCCCATATATATGTTTTTCTGATTTCGACAAAAATTGTGAAAATACCAACATTTTCCTTGTAAAATTGCCACTGTTTAGTCGAAAAGTTGTAAAAATTACTCTAATTTTCCTAAACTTCTAATACATACATATCGGGCGATAAATCATAAATAAACTTTTGCGAAGTTTCCTTAAAATTGCTTCAGATTTAAATATTTCTCATATTTTGTTTACTAACATTGTGTTCCACGCTAGTGTATTAGCCGACTTAAATTTTGAGTCTATAGATTTTGTAGAAGTCTATCAAATTCTGTTTAGATCAAGTGATATTTAAATGTATGTATTTGGGACAAACCTTTATATATAGCCCCCAACACATTTGACGGATGTTATATGGTATCGAAAATTTAGATCTACAAAGTGGTGCAGGGTATAAAATAGTCGGCTCCGCCCGACTTTAGACTTTCCTTACTTGCTTTATTTAAAATATGCTAAAAACAAAGTAAGCATTAATAAAAGAATACCAATTATTAATTTTTTGCCGAAAAACTACTATATCCATTCTAGAAAAATTGCCAATTTTAGACATTTATTGAGGTCAAAATTAATTATTTGACAAAATATCACAAAATTTTTTTAATACACATCCAAAACACTGAACCCGGATCACACCTTAAAAAATGATGTAGATTCAGTGCAACAGTGTTGAACAAGCTCATGTTAAATTCATCGCTTCTGCGCCAATTTTGCACCACTTAAGGATAAAAAAAAAATTTGTCACTACTTTTTTGGCGACGCTTTTTCTATGGGTACGCTATTAGGCCGTTTTGAGTGTAGTTTTAATTTTGGACAATTAAATTTCGCAAAAAAGAATTAAAATTCAATAAAAAAAATATATAAAAAATTAAAATAAAATAAAAAGTTCCATCCCCGCTGGGATTTAAACCTGTGCCGTTTGACTTTTTCACTTCCATGGAGAAGGTTATATATTTTCCGACCTACCACAATAACAACTGCTCTAAAAAATATTGTCGCGAGGCCAAAGATTTCTTTCTTAAAATTCAAATGTTTTTTGCTTTAGATAGAAGACGCATTTCTCTGATATAAAGTTTTTTTACCTAGTCGAAAAGTTGATAAACCATTCAATGAAGTCGTTTTGTCCTTATAATTAAGTGGTTTTACTTAAAAACATGGGTATTTTTACATGAAAAAAATTCTCTGGCTAAGGCCAACGTGGCTTTAACAATTCCGAAAAATTTTAAAAATTAATTGTCTCTATATTTGTTGTCTTTTTTGCATTTTGACTAAAAACGAGTTCAAAAATAGGGTAATTTCTACTTGAAGTCGAGTCTGAATTTGGGAATTTCTAGTTTTCGTTAGCATGTTTTTTAAAGGACATCGATAATACATGAAGAAAACAAGTAGAAAAATTAATAAATTCAATTTTGTGTCCTAGTACCACCAAGTATTCAAAACTCAAATTTAAAAGACAATTGTTTGCTAAAAGTATTCTTTCTTGAATTCTACACTTCTTAGGCAAGGAATTAATACCAAATTTCTTAGTTTTAAGTTGTCTTAATATTTGGAACCGGACAAACTTTCTTCTCAGTGCATCATACTTTCTGAAAGAGACGGTACTTTTCACTAATTTCCAACAAAAATTCCAATGGAAGATTATTGTCAAGATCTCATTTAGACTGAATTTTAATGAAAATAAAATGTTGTTTATCAACTCCTCAATTTTAAATATATTTTTTTAGTTTTATATGCGCTTACAAAGACTCCCGTGGTATTGTAATCACGGTTGCCACAGTTGTACTTTACGTCACTTCATAAATTTTCTGTAGATAAATAAAAATAAAATTTTGACAAAATGTTCTATAGAAATAAAATTTTGACAAAATTTCTTATAGAAATAAAATTTTGACAAAATTTTCTATAGAAATAAAATTTTGACAAAATTTTCTATAGAAATAAAATTTTGACAAAATTTTCTATAGAAATAAAATTTTGACAAAATTTCTTATAGAAATAAAATTTTGACAAAATTTTCTATAGAAATAAAATTTTGACAAAATTTTCTATAGAAATAAAATTTTGATAAAATTTTCTATAAAAATAAAATTTTGACAAAATTTCTTATAGAAATAAAATTTTGACAAAATTTTCTATAGAAATAAAATTTTGACAAAATTTTCTATAGAAATAAAATTTTGATAAAATTTTCTATAAAAATAAAATTTTGACAAAATATTCTATAGAAATAAAATGTTGAAAAAATTTCCCATAGAAATAAAATGTTGAAAAAATTTCCCATAGAAATAAAATTTTCTATAGAAATAAAATTTTGACAAAATTTCCTTCAGAAATAAAATTTTGACAAAATTTTCTATAGAAATAAAATTTTGATAAACTTTTCTATAGAAATAAGATTTTGACACAATTTTCTATAGAAATAAAATTTTGACAAAATTTCCTACAGAAATAAAATTTTGACAAAATTTTCTATAGAAATAAAATTTTGATAAAATTTTCTATAGAAATAAAATTTTGACAAAATTTTCTATAGAAATAAAATGTTGAAAAAATTTCCCATAGAAATACAATTTTCTATAGAAATAAAATTTTGACAAAATTTCCTTCAGAAATAAAATTTTGACAAAATTTTCTATAGAAATAAAATTTTGACAAAATTTTCTATAGAAATAAAATTTTGACAAAATTTTCTATAGAAATAAAATTTTTCACAAAATTTTCTATAGAACTAAAACTTTTGGCAAAAATTTCTATAGAACTAAAATTTTTGGCAAAATTTTCTATTGAAATAAATTTGGCAAAATTTTCTATAGAAGTAAAATTTTGGCAAAATTTTCTATAGAAATAAAATTTGGACAAAATTTGCCATAGAAATAAAATTTCGACAAAATTTCCTACAGAAATAAAATCTTGGCAAAATTTTCTATAGAAATAAAATTTTGATAAAATTTTCTATAGAAATAACATTTTGAGAAAATTTCCTATAGAAATAAAATTTAGACAAAATTTTCTATAGAAATAAAATTTTTACGAAATTTTCTATAGAAATAAAATTTTGACAAAATTTTCTATAGAAATAAAATTTTTCACAAAATTTTCTATAAAACCAAAACTTTTGGCAAAAATTTCTATAGAACTAAAATTTTTGGCAAAATTTTCTATTGAAATAAATTTGGCAAAATTTTCTATAGAAGTAAAATTTTGCCAAAATTTTCTATAGAAATAAAATTTTGGCAATATTTTCTTTAGAAAAAAAATTTTTGACAAAATTTTCTATAGAAATAAAATTTTGACAAAATTTTCTATAGAAATAAAATGTTGACAAAATTTCCCATAGAAATAAAATTTTCTATAGAAATAAAATGTTGACAAAATTTTTAACAGAAATAAAATTTTGACAAAATTTTCTAAAGAAATAAAATTTTCTATAGAAATAAAATTTTGACAAAATTTTCTATAGAACTAAAAGTTTTGGCAAATTTTTCTATTGAAATAAATTTGGCAAAATTTTCTATTGAAATAAATTTGGCAAAATTTTCTATTGAAATACATTTGGCAAAATTTTCTATAGAATTAAAATTTTGGCAACATTTTCTATAGAAATAAAATTTTGGCAATATTTTCTATAGAAATAAAATTTTGACAAAATTTTCTATAGGCATACAATTTTGACAAAACTTTCTATAGAAATAAAATTTTGACAAAATTTTCAATAGAAATACAATTTTTACAAAATTTTCTATAGAAATAAAATTTGGACAAAATTTCCTATATAAATAAAATTTTGCCAACATTTTCTATAGAAATAAAAGTTTGACAAAATTTTCTATAGAAATAAAATTTGGATAAAATTTTCTATAGAAATAAAATTTGGACAAAATTGTCTATAGAAATAAAATTTTGACCGAATTTTCTGTAGAAATAAAATTTGGACAAAATTTTCTATAGAAATGAAATGTTGACAAAAAATAAAATAACATTTTGGCAATTTTTTCCACAAAAAAAATTTTTGATAAAATTTTCTATAGAAATAAAATTTTGACAAAACTTTTGCTAATTTTTTGTAAAATAATACGTTTGGTAGTTTTTGATAAGATTTTCTCCAAATTTTGGTAAATTATTTTTGTCTCAAGTTTCGACCGTGACTGTAATGGTCCGCTTTATTTTAGTACGCCATTGATAACTTCTTATCTAGAAAGTGTTCGTGTGGAAACGTAATATAAAAAACACATGTTTTTCCGACTAAACATTCTTGAAATTCAATAAATATCGCATTTTTGACTATGACTTTTATAAAGTTCTTCCCGCATGAATTTGTTTGTTTTGTCAAATTTATACAATACTATAAGCAAATAAGTTTGTTAAAGATTTTCTCAAAATATTGAAACTATTTTGTCAAAACTGTTGTAACATATATCTGATATCGGCTCAAAAATGTATACACAAAAGGTACTAAATCATTCGCAGGGGTACTACGGTACTGACCAGGGTGAAAAAGTATTGAAAAAAGTACTAAAGTACTGCATTTTTCATCCCTGGGCCATAGTGGTCAACCGCAGTAATGGTTCTAGGCCCTACATTGTGCTATAAAGTTTATCCTTCCGTTCGTTAGCATGTGGTTTAACCGGCATCAAGTCAAGTCAAGATGGTGCTGGTAGATCTGTAATTGATCTAAGTAGCTGTTAAGTGTATCGAAACACACTTTGTTAAAAGCTTTTTCGATGTAGAGGAAAATGCGTGTTCCATTGCATACACTTTGTTTTATAACGCATCCACTGTTCTACCCTTCGCAAAAGGCATATTCTTTGAAGTTTAGCATCTTGTTCTGGATGCTTCCTATTATCATGGTCGCCGTTTTTGCCGGACGGCAAAAAATTAAATTTTTATAAAATTTTGTTAAAAGCCAAATTTCAAAAAAAAAATCGTTATCCAGTTGAATACTGGATAATTTGTTATTATTTGCAAAAACTAATTTTGTTGAGTGTATCCATTTTTACTTGATGTGGTCATTCCTTTGTGTGGGGCAATAAAGAGTGTGGTTTTTGCGGGATGAAAGTTCACATCGAATGACAAGTGACGATGCTGGATGTATATTTCTAGTTTATTTTTTTTTCTTCTCCAAAAATCTTCATTCATTGGTTTATATTGAATGAATGTGAGTGGAGACCAGAAAGCTGTTGATATTTCATTGGTTTTTGTGTGGTGCAACAACAAATAATGACAAAGATTAAATCTCTTATTGAAAAGTATTTTTTTTGGTTTCCTTGAGGTGTTAAACATGTTTAAAACACAATTATTTAAAGGTTAAGAATAAAGCTACTTTTAACCACGTTAAATCTCATATTCCCTTCAGCAAGGATATAAGACAAATTTTCTCTCTTTGATAAAACCGCTCAAATGTGGTGATATAGTCCAGCTAATTTCGTTTTGAGGAAATAAAATTTGGACAAAATTTCCTATAGAAATAAAATTTTGCCAACATTTTCTATAGAAATGAAATGTTGACAAAATTTTCTTTAGAAATACAATTTGGACAAAATTTTCTATAGAAATAAAATTTTGACAAAATTTCCTATAGAAATAAAATTTTGAGAACATTTTCTATAGAAATAAAATTTTGAGAAAATTTTCTATAAAAATAAAATGTTAACAAAAGTTTCTATTGAAATAAAGTTTTGACAAAATTTTCTATAGAAATAAGATTTTGACCAAATTTTCTGTAGAAATAAAATTTGGACAAAATTTCCCATAGAAATAAAATTTTGCCAAAATTTTCTACTGAAATAAAATGTTGACAAAAATTTCTATAGAAATAAAATTTTGACAAAATGTTCTATAGAAAAAAAAATTGCCAAAATTTTCTATAGAAATGAAATGTTGACAAAAATTTCCTTAGAAATAAAAGTTGGACAAAATTTTCTGTAGAAATAAAATTTTGAGAACATTTTCTATAGAAATAAAGTTTTGAGAAAATTTTCTATAGAAATAATATTTTGCCAAAATTTTCTATAGAAATAAAATTTTGACAAAATTCCCTATAGAAATAAAATTTTGCCAAAATTTTCTATAGAAATAAAATTTTGACAAAATTTTCTATAGAGGTATTTAATATACCCTATCAACTTTATCCAAAATTTATATTAATGTAAGAATATGCCTTTCCCTCACAGTGAACCCTTCAAATCTATTGCTTTATATGACAACGAGTCATAATTGATCATCAATATTTTGTTGAGTTTGGGTAAGCACATTGTCTTGTCTGTGTCAGATTTTTCATATTAAATATTTATGTCACATTTCGACGTGACTGTCCGACATATCGAATCAGAGAACATTTTGTTTGTGTTCTGTGGTTTCTATTCATAATCGATTTCTGGACATTTTAATGTATTGAATAGTTGGAGCAAAGCCAAAAAAAAACCAAATAAATATATGGTAATGATAAAAATGATATTATGGAGGTTTGAATGGATACAAAAAGATATCATATTGAATTAAATGTATTTATAGCGTTTATGGTTATATCAATTAAGGATAATATAAGGCATTTTTATGTCATTGAACCCCTATTTTTTGTTTGTTTTTTTAATATCCATACAAACGTTGAAACAATGAATCTCAAAAACAAAATCGAAATCCTAAACCCAAACGACCCTTAATTAGTGACCACCTCCAAAAAATTCAAAATTCCATAAACATTTCTAAACACAAATCAAAATCTACCAACAAATCGTTTGCTCATTTGTGACCAAGCCTATGTTAGGATTTAGTCGTAGCCTCTTACTCTAGACAACGGTTGCCACTCGTGCCAGAAATAATCTACAAAAACTTGAAGAAAAATGTATCAAAAAGCTACCAAACTTTTGTCCAAATTTTATTTCTATAGAAAATTTTGTCAAAATTTTATTTCAATAGAAAATTTTGTCAAAATTTTATTTCCATTGAAAATTTTGTCAAAATTTTATTTCTATAGAAAATTTTGTCAAAATTTTATTTCTATAGAAAATTTTGTCAAAATTTTATTTCTATAGAAAATTTTGTCAAAATTTTATTTCTATAGAAAACTTTGTCAAAATTTTATTTCTATAGAAAATTTTGTCAACATTTTATTTCTATAGAAAATTTTGTCAACATTTTATTTTTATAGAAAATTTTGTCAAAATTTTCTTTTTATAGAAAATTTTGTCAAAATTTTCTTTTTATAGAAAATTTTGTCAACATTTTATTTTTATAGAAAATTTTGTAAAAATTTTATTTCCATAGAAAATTTTGTCAACATTTTATTTTTATAGAAAATTTTGTCAAAATTTTCTTTTTATGGAAAATTCAACATTTTATTTTTATAGAAAATTTTGTTTTTATAAAAAATTTTGTCAACATTTTATTTTTATAGAAAATTTTGCTTTTATAGAAAATTTTGTCAACATTTTATTTTTATAGAAAATTTTGTAAAAATTTTATTTCCATAGAAAATTTTGTCAACATTTTATTTTTATAGAAAATTTTGTCAAATTTTTTTTTTTTATAGAAAATTCAACATTTTATTTTTATAGAAAATTTTGTAAAAATTTTGTTTTTATAGAAAATGTTGTAAAAATTTTATTTCCATAGAAAATTTTGTCAACATTTTATTTTTATAGAAAATTTTGTCAAAATTTTCTTTTTATAGAAAATTTTGTCAACATTTTATTTTTATAGAAAATTTTGTAAAAATTTTGTTTTTATAGAAAATTTTGTCAAAATTTTATTTTTATAGAAAATTTTGTCAAAATTTTATTTTTATAGAACATTTTGTAAAAATGTTATTTCTATAGAAAATTTTGTAAAAATTTTATTTCTATAGAAAATTTTGTCAAAATTTTATTTCTATAGAAAATTTTGTCAAAATTTTATTTCTATAGAAAATTTTGTCAACATTTTATTTGTATATAAAATTTTGTCAAAATTTTCTTTTTATAGAAAATTTTGTCAACATTTTGTTTTTATAGAAAATTTTGTAAAAATTTTATTTTTATAGAAAATTTTGTCAGAATTTTATTTTTATAGAAATTTTTGTCAAAATTTTATTTCCATAGAAAATTTTGTCAACATTTTATTTTTATAGAAAATTTTGTCTACATTTTCTTTTTATAGAAAATTTTGTCAACATTTTATTTTTATAGAAAATTGTGTCAAAATTTTATTTTTATAGAAAATTTTGTCAAAATTTTATTTCTATATAATATTTTGCCAAAATTTTATTTCTATTTATTTTTGTAGAAAATTTTGTCAAAATTTTATTTCTATAGAAAATTTTGTCAAAATTTTATTTCTATAGATAATTTTGTCAAAATTTTATTTCTATAGGAAATTTTGTCAAAATTTTATTTCTATAGAAAATTTTGTCAACATTGTATTTTTATAGAAAATTTTGTCAACATTTTATTTTTATAGAAAATTTTGTAAAAATTTTATTTTTATAGAAATTTTTGTCAAAATTTTATTTCCGTAGAAAATTTTGTCAACATTTTATTTTTATAGAAAATTTTGTCTTAATTCTCTTTTTATAAAAAAATTTGTCAACATTTTATTTTTATAGAAAATTTTGTAAAAATATTGTTTTTATAGAAAACTAGCGTAACCCGGCCCGCTTCGCTGCGCCTTCCGAAGCGTATTTGGAGGAACATTATGCGTTAACTTAGTCAACTATATCCTTCGTGCTGAAAACAAATTCGAAAAGATTTGAATTCTTTTAAACAAATCGGACTACTTGATTTTTCGTTTATAGGTACAAATACGGCGGGAGAGGGTGTACCCTTTCCTCCAAATTTTTTTAATAATGTTCTGTATTCAAGTAGTTGGAGAATCTTCTATATTTCTTGTGAATTTTAAGTGTGGTTTGTCAAGGAAAGGTATCCTTTTCCTCAACAAATCTGAAAATTAAGCCCTATATTATCCAATAAATCGGAAAAAGCAAACGTAGTAAAAAATTTTACCACATTAACATTTGCTAAAATGTTGGAAAATGATGTACCCTCTACGTTGGCTACCAATTTCATGTAAATTTAAGTTCTTTACTAAAAAGAAGTCTGGCAGAAGCCTGTGCAAAAATCATAAAATTATGTACCGAGTTCCCATTTGTGGACAACCCTCTACTTTCAATTTAAGAAAAAAAAAAACGGACAAAAGGGCACCCTCTCCCCACCTTCGCACCACTCCGACCTGATATCGGACTATCACGTACCCTATATTAATTTCGCAACTACTCAATGGTCCCTATAAATTCTATCGAAGTAAATCGACAAAGTTTATTTCAATTTTCCCTTCCCCAACCAGATATCGAAAAGTCATATACCAATTTAAAAATCATGTATAAATTTAATCACCTCCTCCCACGTTCCCTGTAAATTTCAAGTAGATCGGCGATGTTAAAATTTTGCTCTATTGTTTTAAAGGGACGTCACTTTCCCCGATACAATATCGACAAACACCGTAGTGAATAGCACCCCTAACCTTCCCAGAAAATTCTTAAAACTTTCCTTCAAGTGTGGGGCAAGGAAGGTTGCCTCTTCGTTCATAACGTTCCCCCACTGCTTTTGTTTATTTCATGAAAACTTAATTTTTTTTGCAGTTTTAGAGGAGGACCTCCTCCCCGACCAAATATCGAAAAGTGATGTAGCGTATCTTTTGTAAACGTCCCAAAAAATGTCAAACAAATTATAAGCCTAAAGGGGCGGCCTCTCTTCCGTCCAAATATCACAAAATCAGGTATCAACTATTAATATCGTAACCTCTCCCCAGTCCTCAAGTAATTCGGTAAAGTTTAATTGTTTCTCTGTATGTACTTAAGAGAAGCGGATGTCTCCCTATGCCCTTTTATTTTTATTAAAAAATCAGGAACCTGGTATAAATTTCATAACCCGTTTTTTCCGTAAAATTTCAGTCGGGGGAGTTTAGTTTTGTTTGTACTTTCAAAAACAAAAAAAAAAAAAAAAATCGGCAAAGGGGAGGTCCCCCTCCCCGACCAAATACCGAAAAATAATGTAGCGGATTTTTGTCTAGATGCCAACCCCAACATTCAATGAAAATTTCAAGCAAATCGCATAATTTTGTTCCAAGTATCAAAAAGTAGGGCAAGGGGGAGGTCCCCCTCCCCATCCACATATGAAATCATCAGGTACCCCATATTAATTCCATAACCTCACCACATGTTTTCTGTAAATCTCGGATAATTTAGAGAATTTTAGTTTTTTCACAGTACTTTAAAAAAGCGAACAAAGGGGAGGCCCCCCTCCGCCGCCAAATATCGAAATAAAAAGTAGCGGATCTTTGTCTAGATGCCAACACCAATCTTCAATGAAAATTTCAAGCAAATCGGTCAACTTTGGTCTAATTTTCAAAAAGTCGGACAAAGGGGAGGTTCCTCTCCGCGACCATATGTCAAAAAATGAGGTACCCTATTTTCAGCACATGAGTGCCCCCCACGATCTCTGAAAGTTTCAAGTAAATCGGTTCAGCCGTTTTCGCGCCAACCCGGAACATACAAATAAACAAACAAACAAACAAACAAACAAATAAACAAACATAATTTGAATTTTATATATATAGATAATGTTTCACCTATGGCCTACACTGGTAGAAAAAAAAATAATAAAATATTCTTTGTGTGTATATATTTTTAAGGCATCAATTTTATCTCTCTCTCTCTCTTTCTTAACACATATATGTTATAACGTGGTTTTGTCGTAGGCTGAGATAGACCAGTAGTTGTCCAGGTTTACCTTTAAGGACCCACAAACCTTAAAATTAAAACACACGATTTATGCCTTAATAGGTTGAACAGTACAGGTTTTATTGATGATTGTTTTATTGTATATACGTACAATAGTAATTCGTAAGCATAGAATTCAGAGGTGGCGTGGATATTCGTTGTTCAGGCTAGTTGTTAATTCGACGATCGTGAAGACGACCTAGGTTCGTTGGTTTGGGTTTTATCGCTGACGATTCGTTAATTCGGGTCTGTAGTTAACGATCTGTTGATGCGGTTGTCGTTAACGATCTATTGACACAGCGTTCGGGGATGATGATTCGGTTAACGATTCGGCGTCGTTGACAATACGGTTGATGATTCGGTTTTGATTGTTGATTCAGTTTCGGTAATTCTGGATTGTCGTTGACGATGTTTTGATAGGGTGGTCATTCATTGTTGCGTTGATACGTTAATTTCGTGATCGTTGCTTGCTCGTTGATGATGTTTCGGTGATACGTTGATTTGTTGATTGCTCGATTCGGTGCTCGTTGATTGCTAGATGATGACATATTGGTAGTTGACATATCGTTGACTGCTCGGTGATTCGTTGAAGCTTCGTTGTTCACCTAGTAAAGTAATTCTAAAGGAAGATACACGAATGTGTGCGGAAGCAAGCGAATACGGAAGCAAGCTAATTGCCGAAACAGTGCGGAAGAAAGCTAAAAGCCGAAACAATTAGTGCGAAAGCAAGCGAATGCGGATGCAAGCTAATTGCCGAAACACTTTGTGCGGAAGCAAGCCAAAAGCCGAAGCAATTAGTGCGGAAGCAAGCTAATTGCCGAAACAATTAGTGCGGAAGCAAACTTAAAGCCGAAGCAATTAGTGCGGAAGAAAGCGAATGCAGAAGCAAGCTAATTGCCGAAACAATTAGTGCGGAAGCAAGCTAAAAGCCGAAGCAATTAGTGCGGAAGCAAGCTAATTGCCGAAACAATTAGTGCGGAAGAAAGCTAAAAGCCGAAACAATTAGTGCGGAAGCAAGCGAATGCGGATACAAGCTAATTGCCGAAACACTTTGTGCGGAAGCAAACCAAAAGCCGAAGCAATTAGTGCGGAAGCAAGCTAATTGCCGAAACAATTAGTGCGGAAGAAAGCTAATTGCCGAAACAATTAGTGCGGAAGCAAGCGAATGCGGATGCAAGCTAATTGCCGAAACATTTTGTGCGGAAGCAAGCCAAAAGCCGAAGCAGTTAGTGCGGAAGCAATCTAATTGCCGAAACACTTTGTGCGAAACGGATAAAGGGTTATAGTGGTAGGTACAGTGAGTCACTACTCGCAGTAAGTAAAAGTATCATGCTGTAGTGGGAAATAGTATGTACAGGCGAAATATATTTCGAAACGTTACAATGTTTATAGGCAGTTTCTAAATACATATTTGCATTTACACATATTCTATTAAAATAAAATGGTATGTCCCAAACATAATAACTATGTTCTAACATACGTATTAACATATATGTCGCAAACATATTATGCTAGTTTATGAACATTATATGCTTGCACTTAAAAATAATGTGCCAAAAAATTGAATTACAAACATATCATTTTTACACCGAAACATATGAAAAACTGTATGTTTCGACCGTGTAGTAATGTGAGAATTAATACTTTTCTTAATTTATTTATATGGCCAATACAGAGAACAGAAGATATGAAAATCCCAAAGTGTCATCTTTCTCTAACTGAAAACATATTCAGTTAAAAAACCAAGTGTATTGTTTTTTTTTTTTATAATTATAAATCAAATGACTTACGTTTATGACAACTACAAATTTATGAAATGTAAAAATATCTCGGGTGTATAGTCGTGCGACGACTACCTATGCCATTTGCAAAATTTCTCATAAAAAGGTTTTCCAGGAAACAATTTTCTACAGTTGTTGTCTAAAGCGGAAGTGAAATATGCTTTTAATTTATTGTCCTTATTCAAAACTCTTATGTTTCGTATGTTATAGATTTTGCCTTTAAAGCGTAGTTTCATTCCTGCTTGCATCTCCAACAGTTTCGCCTTCGTCGTGCACCATTTTGTGTCACTAAAACGTAAAAGGACAAAACTAAATATTTATGAATGATGACTGACTGAATTCTAAAGGTGTTTAACATCCACACCCCAGTGCTCTATCTTCTTTTGGTGACCTCAAATGCTAGAGTAAACACCAAGCTTGTCAGCGAAAAGTGTAAGCCAAAGCTTGCCAGTTTACATTAATGCGACGGTATGGCCAACATAATCTCCGGTGACATTGTTTATATCTACCATTAGAGGTGTATAATCTATCAAGTTAGAGGAGATGAGCATGTCAAGGCCCTAAAATTTAAAACTCTAATACATATTACATTAAACTAGACAGTTTTTTGTTGTTGCCTTTGTGAATGAGTACTAGATGGCTTTGCAAGAACATTTTCTAACATTGAAGAGAAAGTTAAGGTGTATGTCCAGTATAAAGGGTGATACGGTCAAAATTTGGCCAAGGGAAAACGCGTGTAAATCGGTGAAATCGTTTATTTAAAAAATCAAATAAAATTTCTTTTTCAAGTTCAATTAGTATAAAATTCAGGAAAAATATTCAGTTAGGCTTTCGCTTTTCCAAATCCGAATTGCCGGGCCTCACGCTTGACACCTGCCATCAGATTTTGTACAGCCACCTTGTCCACCTTCTTCGCCGCAGAAAGCCAGTTTGCCTTGAACTGCTGCTCGTCCTTTGCAGTTTTTTTGGTCTTCTTTAGGTTCCGCTTGACAATAGCCCAGTATTTCTCAATTGGGCGGATGTCTGGCGTGTTGGGAGGGTTCTTGTCCTAGGGAACCACCTGCACGTTGTTGGCGGCGTACCACTCCATGGCCTTTTTACCGTAATGGCACGATGCCAAATCCGGCCAAAACAGTACGGAACAACCGTGTTTCTTCAGGAAAGGCAGCAGACGTTTATTCAAACACTCTTTCACGTAAATTTCTTGGTTGACAGTCCCGGAAGCTATGAAAATGCTGCTTCTCAAGCCACAGGTACAGATGGCTTGCCAAACCAGATATTTCTTTGCGAACTTTGCCAGTTTTATGTGCTTGAAAATATCTGCTACCTTTCCCCTTCCTTTTGCCGTATAAAACTCCTGACCCGGACGCTGCTTGTAGTCGGCTTTGACGTAGGTTTCGTCGTCCATTACCACGCAGTCAAACTTCGTCAGCATCGTCGTGTATAGCCTCCGGGATCGCGCTTTGGCCGTCGTATTTTGTTTATCATCGCGATTTGGAGTCACTACATTCTTGTAAGTCGATAGTCCGGCTCGTTTTTTGGCTCGATGCACGGTTGTAGACGATACACCCAGCTTATTTGCGGTATCTCGGAGAGAGAGGTTAGGGTTTCGCTTGAAACTACCGGCAACTCTCTTTGTCGTCTCAGCGGCTTCCGGTTTTCGATTTCCCCCCGATCCAGACTTCCTGGACTTCCTGTCGACAAACGTTCCCCAAACACTTTAATTACATTTGTAACGGTTGATTTGGCAACTTTTAGCGATTTTGCCAGCTTTGCGTGCGAGTAGCTCGCAAAATATGAGCAACATTTTACACATACACCTTCAAAGTGAGGGGTGTTCAGGTTTTTTAAATGCAAAATTGAAAGAAATACGTCAAGTTTATATTGACCAAATTTTGACCGTATCACCCTTTAAAGGGCATTTCAATTTTTATTATTTTAGTTGATTTGGCTGATTTAGCTTTCTCTTTGCAGGATTTTCTCGTTCATAGGATTCCCTAAGTAATATCTCTATAGGGTGGCTGAAATGTAATGCAAAAAAAAAATCCTAATCGAAAAATTTCAGAGTATCCATCAAATTTTAGGATCAGTTCATTCATTCAAATTGCCTATTTTTGGCGCGGCCAACAAAGCCATCACGAAAGTGACTCTGGTTGTTGCTGAAAGTGACTCTGGTTGTTCTTCTCTTTGGTTGTTATTGTAGCAGTTTGTTCTGATTTCACCCATTTATGTTCTGCGCTTTTATACGAAAGCTTGTATGCAGATGACGGAACTCTGCGACCAAGATGGGATGCGTCCAGAGTGATCTGCTGGTAAGTCGGGTGGGTTTGGCTGGATAAGCCAAAAGGTGGCACGTGTCATGGGCCCATGGGTGCTACACGGACGAAAAAGACTGTTTTTCATATGTTTGGGTGTAAAAATTATATGTTTGGAACTAAAATTGTTAATAGATTATTTTTATGTGCGAGCATATAATGTTGGTAAATTAGCATAGCATGTTTGTGATATATATGTTAATATATTAGAACATATTATGTTTGGGACATAACATTTTTCTAACTATAATATGTTCGGAGGCAAACATATATGTGTTTAGAAAGAGAGACCTAGAGAGCGAGTAAAATAATGGAAGTAACCAATTAGCGCCTTAAAAATATATCCACACAAAGAATATTGCATTAAAATTTTTTCTACCAGTGTATGCCCTATGTTTGAACAATGCAAACACTATTTTGTTTGGACCGATCCTGAAAATATATATGCCTGAAGCGGAATGCGTTTGGGGTATGTGTTACAGAAGCGATTTTTGGGAGGGTGTATGAACTGTCTGATCGTAGTTGGGCCAAAACTACCCTGGTCTGCCGTGGTAGATCTCTTTCATCCATTACTATGGCCGATGACTGGACTGAGAGAATAGGACTAACTTTATGGCTTCTCACTGCTTCAGCTACTGTATACTGTATACTGTATAATAGCACTACATTTTGCTATTTTTAGTGCCAACCTTATGCTGCTTTGATTGAGTCGACGCTCGGGGAGGATCTTGGTCTTGATATTTACATGATCCAGGGGTGTACTACAGACACATCCGCATAGATCTAAAGCGTACTACATTTTGCTATTTTTAGTGCCAACCTTACTCTTCAAAAAGCCGCAGGCGTAAAAGTCCAAAGGATTGAGATCCAGACATTTCGTTAGAAACGAAGCGAGGAAACTTCTTTTTAAATCGGTCTTGACGAAAGCTGACCGTCTTGCATACAAAAAGTCTCGGATTCAATTCCAGTTTCTTTAACCGAACCCCAAAAAATTGTTCAGCTGCGGATTATCACCTCTCAGTAATGCTGGTGACATTTCGGAATGCTTTTCCAAGTTCTCCAAGCGGATTCACCGTAATGGGAAACACCGTGCGGACGCGGCTATAAAAAGCACGTCCATTGTCATTGAGCTAAACATGGAATCGGGCAGCCCTCAGCGACGAGAGGGAAGTTCACCACCGTAGTATTACAATAAACTGAATAGTTTAAGTGAGCATATCATCGGTGATCGTACACCCTAAAAAAATCGCTCCTGTAGCATATACCCCCAAACACATATTGCTTCAAACATATATATTTGCAGGATTGGTCCAAACAAAATATTGTTTGTATTGTTAAAACATATTATGTTTCACCTTAGGGCATACACTGGTAGAAAAAATTTTAATGATTTTTTTGTGTGAATATATTTTTAAGGCGCCAATTGGTTACTTCCATTATTTTACTTACAGCTTACTCTCTAGGTCTCTCTTTCTAAACACATATAGGTTTATAGGCTATTTCTAAATTAATATATGTTTGCATCTAAGCATATTATATTTACAAACATTTTATGTCCCAAACATAATATGTTCTAACATATTAACATATATGTCCCAAACATGTTATGCTGGTTTATGAACATTATATGCTTGCACTTAAAAATATTTTGTTAAAAAATTTGAGTTCCAAACATATAATTTTTACACCCAAACATATAACAAACAGATTTGACTTGAACATAATCTACAGTATGATGTCCAATTTTTTATAAGGAAACTTTAAAACTTGATTGTCATATATACCACGTATTGACAAAATAGTTTAACATACTTCACTATAAATAGTGATCGAAGTAAGCGTCAGAGGAAAATAACATACAAATTTTAATGCCTTACGTTAGGTTAGGTTAGGTGGCAGCCCGAAGTATCAGGCTCACTTAGACTATTTAGTCCATTGTGATACCACATTGGTGAACTTCTCTCTTATCACTGAGTGCTGCCCGATTCGATGTTAGGCTCAATGACAAGGGACCTCCTTTTTATAGCCGATTCCGAACGGCGTTCCACAATGCAGTGAAACCACTTAGAGAAGCTTTGAAATCCTCAGAAATGTCACCAGCATTACTGAGGTGGGATAATCCACAGCTGAAAAACTTTTTTAATTTAATGCCTTATTTTGCATTCGTTGCAAAGATTTTAATACTGAACCGATGCCGTTGCATCCACAGCAAATTGCCATATAATTCAGATGATTGATATATCGTTACTATTGTTTTACAGCTCAGTTTCTTATTAAATATGAACTAAATTCCAACTGCCGGAGCGCTATCTCTTTCTTCACAACTTCAATATGTTATGCATATTCCACGATAGGTTTGTTTGCAAAGTCAGTCCTAAATAACTGACACATTGCGATTCGGAGACTTTTTTGATGTAGAAAACAGTTTCCGCTAGGGATTAACATTCCGCTAGGGATTTGAATGTTATTGAATTTCTATTATGGTAATCAATCTATCGTTTCTGTAAATAATAAAGCGTCTATACGGAGACTTTTTTGAGAGAATGTATATTTTCGAAGTTTTTTTTTCATCTTCCAAGTTTTGTTATTTGATCTTTTTCAATGTCAAATCATAATTACAAATTTACAAACTAACGTTGCCATAATTTACAAACAATAATGATCTCTGTAATTTGCAACATAATTAAATGAATGCAAAATGCTCCTTCTCTCACTCTACCAATAACAGAACAGCCTAGTATAACATCTGTTACTCTCCCGTTTTCATACTACTGGCCAAGATTGTAATCATATGTGAGTGTGTGTGTGTGTGGGAATATGATAAATATGCAATGTACCTCTCTCTGTTGTAGATTCAACTGTTGTTGTCACTGTCACCATCAACCGTTTTAATCACACAAGTGCAACTAAATTCTCCTTTCTCACCCACTACTAAGCAACACTAAGTTGTGAACAACATACTAGCAGCATAGCTTACAGTAAAAACCATGAATTAGCATATTTGGGAAATCCGTATTCCACACAAGGGAAATAATTAAAAAGAATAATTTAACACAGAATTTGTGGTTTCTATGCGGATCCAGTAAATGAATTATTTTCCCAAAAAAACGAGTTGTGTGGGCTAGCGACCCCACACAACTCGTTTTTTTGAGAGAAATTTTATATTTATTTGAAATCCACAAAATTTAATAATGATGAGCAAATATTGACTTGAATCCAAAGATTCCTTGCAATAAGTATAATTAAATAATTTCTGCAATAATGCAACGAAAAAAATATCAAACTTCACTTTTTATTTGTTTCCACTTTTATATTTATACCCTGCTCCACACTGTGGAACAGGGTATTACAAGTTAGTGCATATGTTTGCAACACCCAGAAGGCGACGAGATAGACACATGGTGTCTTTGGCAAAAATGCTCAGGGTGGGCTCTTGAGTCGATATAGCGATGTCCGTCTGTCCGTCTGTCCGTGAACACATTTTTGTAATCAAAGTCTAGGTCGCAGTTTTAGTCCAATAGACTTCAAATTTGGCACAAGTATGTGTTTTGGCTCAGAATAGATCCCTATTGATTTTGGAAGAAATCGGTTCAGATTTAGATATAGCTCCCATATATATATATATATATATTTCGCCCGATATGGACTTATATGACCCCAGAAGCCAGAGTTTTACCCTAATTTGCTTAAAAGTTTGCACAAGAAGAACAATTAGTACTATAGTCAAGTGTGCCAAATTTGATTGAAATCGGTTCAGATTTAGATATAGCTCCCATATATAAAACGAACTTTAATCGTTCCTCAAACTTTCTAAAGAAACGGCTTAAAGAAATGAAAAATCAAAATATAAAGAACTTTCTAAGCAGCTTAAACGTAAATAGCAATAACAATGAACACAGGCTACGGAGTGCAACAAAATATCTCAAGAGGCCGAAGAAGCCAAATGTTCCTATAAAAAACAAGGATGGTGTTTGGTGTAGATCGAGCGAAAGCAAGGCGAATGCTTTTAAATTACATTTAGAAGAAACGTTTAAACCCTTTTCCTTCTGCAATAGTCTTCAAGCAAAAGAAGTCTCAGATTTTCTTGATTCAACCTGTCAGATGGACCTACCCATTAAACCCTTTAGCATTCGAGAAGTGAAAACGTAGATTAGAAAGCTCAAAAATAAGTCACCTGGATATGACCTGATAGATGGACGAGTTGTTAAATCACTTCCAAAGAAAGGAGTGGTGCTACTCACAGTAATATTTAACTCAATTGTAAGATTAAGTTATTTCCCTGATAAGTGGAAATGTGCCAAGATTATTATGGTACCAAAACCTGGTAAACCCGAAAACATAATAACTTCGTATAGACCTATTAGCCTGCTGCCCATACTTTCGAAATTGTTTGAAAAACTCTTCCGTAAGCGATTATCTCCAGTTCTTGAATCACTCAATATATTGCCTGATCATCAATTTGGATTTCGACAGGGACATTGAACTCCCGAGCAGTGCCATAGAGTGGTTAATGTAATTAGAAATGCCCTAGAGAAAAAACTATACTGTTCATCAGTCTTCTTAGATGTTCAGCAAGCGTTTGATCGAGTGTGGCATCAAGGATTGCTGTACAAACTTAAGCATTTGTTACCCTCACCAGTTTATCTGCTTTTAAAGTCATATTTACACGAGAGAACATTCTTTGTTAGCATCAATGATATTGAGTCAGAAATTGGAAAAATTAAAGCTGGAGTTCCTCAAGGCAGTGTGCTTGGGCCTGTGCTTTATACAATTTTCACAGCTGACATGCCTGTAATGAATGAGGTAACATTAGCAACGTACGCAGATGACACAGCAATATTGGCGACTAATAAATGTCACAAAAAGGCTACTAAAAAAATCCAAAACCAATTAAATACAATGCAAGAATGGTACAAAAAGTGGAATATTAAGGTTAATGCCGAAAAATCTGGCCATGTTTCATTTAGTCTTCGAAGAAAGGAATGTCCTCCACCTGTATTCAATGGAACAGTAATAGAGTCAGCATACTCTGTAAAATATCTTGGACTTCACTTGGATAAAAGACTAACTTGGAATGAGCACATTCGAATGAAAAGGCAGCATCTAAACATTAAAACAAAAAGAATGCATTGGTTGTTAGGTCAGAGATCTACACTAAGTTTAAATAACAAAGTTCTGCTCTATAAAACAATTTTAAAACCAATATGGACCTACGGAATTCAACTATAGGGTACTGCCAGCAATTCCAACGTAGAAATTCTTCAAAGATACCAATCAAAAACTTTGAGGCTTATTACTGGCTCTCCCTGGTTTGTCAACAACAACAACATTCACAAAGATCTCAACATTCCTCTTGTTAAAGACGAAATTAAAAAGTTTAGTAGTAATTATCTGAATAGATTACGTTATCACTCTAATGTATTAGCCATTAATTTGTTAGATGATACCGATGAAGTAAGAAGACTGAAAAGGCGACATGTTCTTGATCTCCCTTTTATTTAAGTAAAGCTTAACTATCAATGTCATGTAAATATTAGATATTTTAAAGAATATATTGTTAGGTTCAATGGAGCTTAAACAATTCAGTTTAAGATATGTAACAAAAAATTTGCTTAATGTTTTGTAGAAAAATAGATTGCAAATAAACAGAATTATTAAAAAAAAAAAAAAATATTTAGATATAGCTCCCATATATATCTTTCGCCCGATATGGACTTATATGGCCCCAGAAGTTTACCCTAATTTGCTTAAAATTTTGCATAAGAAGAACAATTAGTACTATAGTTAAGTGTGCCAAATTTGATTGAAATCGGTTCAGATTTAGATATAGCTCCCATATATATCTTTCGACCGATATGGACTAATACGGTCCCAGAAGGCAGAGTTTTATCCCAATTTCGTTGAAATTTTGCACAGGGAGTAGAATTAGAATTGTAGCTATGTGTGCCAAATTTGGTTGAAATCGGTTCAGATTTAGATATAGCTCCCATATATAGCTTTCACCCGATTTACACTCATATGACCACAGAGGCCAATTGTTTGCTTCGATTTAGTTGAAATTTTGCACAGGGAGTAGAACTAGCATTGTAGCTATGCGTGCCAAATTCGGTTGAAATCGGTTCAGATTTAGATATAGCTCCCATATATAGCTTTCGGCCGATTTACACTCATATCACTACAGAGGCCAATTTTTTGATTCGATTTAGTTGAAATTTTGCACAGGGAGTAGAATTAGCATTGTTGCTATGTGTGCCAAGTTTGGTTGAAATCGGTTCAGATTTAGATATAGCTCCCATATATATGTTTTTCTGATTTCGACAAAAATGGTCAAAATACCAACAGATCGAGTGATATTTAAATGTATGTATTTGGGACAAACCTTTATATATAGCCCCCAACACATTTTCCGGATGTGATATGGTATCGAAAATTTAGATCTACAAAGTGGTGCAGGGTATAATATAGTCGGCCCCGCCCGACTTTAGACTTTCCTTACTTGTTTAATTATATACTTTTTACATTTTGAAAAAATTTTCGTTCTGATCAAGGGTTGAACGTGGGTATAATAGAACGCCTTAACACAATCAGCCACAAACGCCTTTGAACACGAATCCTCAAAACGTCAATTTAAATGTTTGTGGTATGATCGTAATATAAGAGCAAGGTATACAATTTTAGCTACTTCCCGAGATGTTCTTTTTAGAAAATATTGTGAAAATTTTATTGCTATTGAAAATTTTGTCAAAATTTTATTTCACATGTACTAAAATAGAATATTGTTTCCAATGAACTAAAATAGAATTAAATCGGCTTTAGTGAAATATAGGTTTCACGTCTTTTTTTTTTGAGTGTGGAAGTGACAAAGTCAATAGACATACACTGAAAAAACAGTGTACCCACAAGGAAGAGAAATTGCGGTTAACTTTAGAAAATTTAGATTATTTTTAGAAAATTTTAACTAAACATTATTACATTACACCGATATCTAAAAAATAAGTAAATAATATTGGACAAATTCAAGAAAAATTATAAGATATAAATAATTTTTTTAATTGTTTAAGAAAATTTTGTAGTTTGAAGGAAAAAAATTGGAGTTCAAAATTGCAAGAATATCTTCACTTTCTCCAAACATAATCATTCCATAAATTATAATAAAGTTAAATTGGCTTTAGCGAAATAGAGGGTTCACTTTTTTTTTGAAGGTTCAAATCCCCACGGTGCTGAAATTTTGTATTTATTTTCCTTATTTTTTACTTTTTTGTTGATTTTCTGTACTTTTTTGCTACATTTAACCCTCTAATACTCCAATTTTTTTGCCGGCTGATTAAATATTCAATGTTAACGACACAAAAGCAAGAAAACGAAACAAGAAAAATTTATGCGGTAAAATTCAGTGTATGCTTCAAAGCCTCTTGACCAGATTTATTAAGTTTTCTTTTTATTTTACCCATTTTTGTTGTGTGTTTTACTAAAAGCTTCCAGATTTTACGAAGCCCGCCTAAAGCCGGGATTGAGCATTAGAGGGTTAATTGTCCAAAAATGTAATTTTCTCTTTAAACCGTCAAGTAGCGTATTTTCAAAGACTGGTTCAAAAGAACTTAATTGGAAGTGGAAAAAAATGTATGGATACTCTTAAAAAGAAAATTTTGTCAACATTTTATTTCTATAGACAATTTTGTCAAAATTTTATTTCTATAGAAAATTTTGTCAACATTTTATTTCTATAGGAAATTTTATCAAAATTTTATTTGTATAGGAAATTTTATCAAAATTTTATTTCTATAGAAAATTTTGTAAAAATTGTATTTCTATAGAAAATTTTGTCAAAATTTTATTTCTATCGAAAATTTTGTCAAAATTTTATTTCTATAGGAAATTTTATCAAAATTTTATTTCTATAAAAAATTTTGTAAAAATTGTATTTCTATAGAAAATTTTGTCAAAATTTTATTTCTATAGAAAATGTTGTCAACATTTTATTTCTATAGAAAATTTTGTCAATTATTTTTTCTATAGAAAATTTTGTCACAATTTTTTTCTATAGAAAAATTTTATTTAATTTTTGATTGTTGACCTGTGTTTAACTATATTTTTGGTTTTAGTCCAGCTCGAGGTTATAAATGAAAAAAAAACTCCAGATGTTTTTCTATTATGTGAGTTTTATTTTATTGAAGCCAATATTTCGATTTTACATCGTCAATCTAACAAAAAATATATAACACATTTTTATTTTAACATAACGAACATTTAACTGTGCAATAATTACATTGAATTAAACAAGAATGAATTGCCCTTTACTGTTTTATGACACCTTACTGGCTAACTTTCGATGTCGATCTCTGCTTTTTATTATGATATCTCTGTATATATATGAGCATTTTTTCAATTTTTTTCTATAGAATATTTTGTCAAAATTTTGTTTCTATAGACAACTTTGTCAAAATTTTATTTCTATAGAAAATTTTGTAAAAATTTTATCTCTATAGAAAATTTTGTCAAAATTTTATTTCTATAGGAAAATTTATCAAAATTTTATTTCTATAGAAAATTTTGTCAACATTTTATTTCTATAGGAAAATTTTGTAAAAATTTTATTTCTATAGAAAATTTTGTACAAATTTTATTTCTATAGAAAATTTTGTACAAATTTTATTTCTATAGAAAATTTTGTACAAATTTTATTTCTATAGAAAATTTTGTCAAAATTTTATTTCTATAGAAAATTTTGTCAAAATTATATTTCTATAGAAAATTTTGTACAAATTTTACTTCTTTAGAAAATGTTATCAAAATTTTATTTCTTAGAGATTTTTGTCAAAATTTTATTTCTATACAACATTTTGTCAACATTTTATTTATATAGAAAACTTTGTACAACAAATTTTTATTTCTTTAGAAAATGTTATTAAATTTTATTTCTTTAGAGATTTTTGATAAAATTTTATTTCTAAAGAAAATTTTGTCAAAATTTTATTTGTATAGAAAATATTATCAAAATTTTATATCTATAGAAATTTTTATTAAAATTTTATTTCGTTTTGTTTTGTTATTGTTGGTTTTGTTCTTTAAGCATTGTTGTTGTTTTTTATTGCAGCTTAAAACCATACATTGACTAAACTACAAGTGTAGCTTAACCAACAGAGGAAAAGAATGTTTGTCAAATTTATTTGGGCAAAGCCCTATAGACTACAAGATGGTTGGATGGACGCACGTTTCGGAATTACCACATTCCTCATCAGCATCCTCTACTTGCAGCAAACCTATCAACCAATTATCAGAATAAATTCAGGCAGTTTATTAAACCCAACAAAAACCACACTTGCACCCTCCGAAAAAAGGTTTTACATTGATAGCCGGCTTATGCCGAAATAAATTCGAAACAAACATATCTCTTTTCCTATGCCACTGTCAAATCATCGATTTGAATTCAGTTGGCTGGGTTTATTTTGAGCGTGCCTCCTCTTCTTTTTCCATTCGTTTTGTTTTGTTATTGTTGGTTTTGTTCTTTAAGCATTGTTGTTGTTTTTTATTGCAGCTTAAACCCATACATTGACTAAACTACAAGTGTAGCTTAACCAACAGAGGAAAAGAATGTTTGTCAAATTTATTTGGGCAAAGCCCTATAGACTGCAAGATGGTTGGATGGACGCACGGCTATCAATGTAAAACCTTTTTTCGGAAGGTTCAAGTGTGGTTCATTGTTGGGTTTAATGGACTGCCTGAATTTATTCTGATAATTGGTTGATAGTTTTGCTGCAAGTAGAGGATGCTGATGAGGAATGTGGTAATTCCGAAACGTGCGTCCATCCAACCATCTTGCAGTCTATAGGGCTTTGCCCAAATAAATTTGACAAACATTCTTTTCCTCTGTTGGTTAAGCTACACTTGTAGTTTAGTCAATGTATGGTTTTAAGCTGCAATAAAAAACAACAACAAAGTTTTATTTCTATAGAAAATTTTATAAACAATTTATTTCTATTAAAAATGTAGTCAAAATTTTATTTCTTTAGATAATTTTGTCAAAATTTAATTTCTATAGAAAATTTTGTCAAAATTTTATTTATATAGAAAACTTTGTACAAATTTTATTTCTTTAGAAAATGTTATTAAATTTTATTTCTTTATTTATTTTTATTTTTGTCAAAATTTTATTTCTAAAGAAAATTTTGTCAAAATTTTATTTCTATAGTAAATTTTATCAAAATTTTATTTCTATAGAAATTTTTATAAAAATTTTATTTCTATCGAAAATTTTATCAAAATTTTATTTCTATTAAAAATGTTGTCAAAATTTTATTTCTTTAGATAATTTGTCAAAATTTAATTTCTATAGAAAATTTTGTCAAGTTGTAGTTTCTTTAGAATATTTCATCAATATTTTATTTCTATAGAGAATTTTTCAAAATTTCAAAATTTTATTTTTATAGAAAATTTTGTCAACATTTTATTTTTGTAGAAAATTTTGAATAAATTTAATTTCTATGGAAAATTTTCACAAATTTTAATTTCTATGGAAAATTTTCACAAAATTTCATTTCTATTGAAAATTTTGTCAAATTTTAATTCTATTGAAAATTTTGTCAAAATTTTAATTCTATTGAAAATTTTGTCAAAATTTTAATTCTATTGAAAATTTTGTCAAAATTTTAATTCTATTGAAAATTTTGTCAAATTTTTATTTCTATTGGAAATGTTATCAACATTTTATTTCTATAGAAACTTTTCTCAAAATTTAATAATTAATTAATTTTGTCAAAACTTTATTTTTATATTTTATTTTTATTTATATTTCTATTAAAAATTTCTGAAGTTCCTCTTAGTTGGAGAGGAATATTTTGCAAAATCTACCAAAACATCAAGAATTCTACCAATCTATCGAACAATAAAAAACTAAAATTTTTGGTAGAATTCTACCAACTGTGGAGGGTATATAAGATGCGGCATGGCCAAAAATTTCGATCGTATATAGAGTCGAAGCTAGATTTAACGAACGATATATTGTCAGGCCATTTCGTTATTTAGAAAAATTCGTTAAATCGAACGGGAATATTAAATGTTAACTTTTTGTTTCCAGTCCCCGGTTTCAAGATGGGCCAGGCATAGGTAGTTTTCAAAGTAACATTTTCCTAAAGCGTTCTACATACACCATTACTCTGCTGCTCCTGTCGGCATAGATGTACTCTCAACGCTAGATTACCGTTTCGACCAAGCACTAAAAAAGTTTTTCAGCGGTAGGTTATCCCTCTCACTAATGATGTTGACAGAAGAGAAAAAATCACCACCTGTCCAACTGGCGATCCTACGAAAATTTGGTGTATATTGCCACTAAAGGACCTATCACAGGACTATTAGCAGTGCTTCAGTTTGTCTCAGTTTTTAAATTTTCATATAATTTATTGATTTCTAAACTCTTGTGATTTTTAAATTTTATTGGATCTACTCGTATTCGTTAAACAGAGCTTGTTTTTACCTAATTTTATTATATCAACGTTTGAAACTTACCAACATTTTTCTACAGCCAATATTTCTTCAATTAATTATTTAATTTAATTTGTATAAAAATAGAAAAAAAAGATCAATCATATACATTTTAATTTGTTCCAATAAATTTTATAATTAAGGTTGGTAATTAACAATTAATTTGATCAATTAAGATTCTGAGATTTCTCCTATCAATGCTATTCAAATACCACACAACTGTTTCAACGCTTTATGTGCAATGTTCAAATGCTGCGAAAGGTTTCAAATATTGTTTAAATGTTGCTGCCACCGTTAAGTATTCACGTAAATCGGTGTACATTTGTCTGCTTGTGTCTGTGTCACTCTCTCCGTTTGCATGTTTGTTTCCATGTTTGGCGAATGAAGACTTAATGACTATTTAATGTTTTCCATCAAAACTACGATGATGATGGATGTATGATGGGATGCCAAGGATGCCAACTAACTAAAATGACGATGATGAAAACAATGACGATGGCGGTGGACGGTGATGATAGCAATGACGATGATGATGATGTCGGTGACGACGAATGTTTTTGTATGACAACTGACCTATTTCAAAAGTTACTTTCAAAAATGTTGTGATCTCATTTGGAAAACAATATGTTTTTATGTTATCAACAATGGCAAATGGTAACGACAACAACAAATTCTGTAATGTAAACATATGTTTGAATAAAGTCCATTTGTATGGGTTTGCTAGGGTACTCCCTATTAACCCACACACTCGCACACACACAAAACCCGAATAATCATACATGTAATTGTGAGTAAAAATGCATTTTTGTATTTCTATACAAGGAGACAAGAAAATCCTTACGAGAGGTGTAGGTTAGTGAATGCAGTGCACCTAAATATCCTTAAATTGTTTGTGTATGTTATCCCATACATGAGTATGCATGTGTGCGTGCATTTGTATTTCTTACAGTGTGTTAACATGGTAGCATCCATGTTCTACATTTAAATTCCAATTTAATGTTGGAAACTGGATAAATTGGAATACGATATTTAAGTTCATGTTTCTCATTTCTCACACGAAAATGGAAATTTGAAATTGTTCTTCATTTTGTTCACATATGTTGCTAAATTGTGAATGGGTTTGTAGTACATTGATTCACCTTTTCCGTAAACAGAAACTTATCATACCGTACCGTAAAGATAGAGTTTTACTTAAAAATTAAAATTATGTTCATTCGGAGAGATTGCAAGGGACACCCATTGTGCCCTTGCAATCTCTGAGATGAAAGGGAATATACCCTAGAATTTAAAGATTTTAGTGTTGCTTCTGAATCCAATTAAAGTTGTTATATACGAAGAAGATCTTTTTAATCAATTAAGAAATTAAGTGTTTAAACTAATTTTTGATAGAATGAATTGAAATTGATAGAATGAATCACATAGACTTCATTAGATCCGGAGCGGAGCGGAGCAAGCCCTTTTTTGCCGGAGCGGGAGCGGCATTTCTAAAATCCGGAGCGGAGCGGTTTTTCATTTGGAAACCATTCATTCATTCAAGTAATATTTGGAATAAAATATTACTTGAATGCAATGTGTAACTTTGAAATTACACTGTGTAGGTAATTTCAAATTTAGCTAGTACTTAGCGTAGTGTGAGTAAACGTTTAAAATGTACGATATGTATTTTTGTACGTACGTACATTGGGGAAAACACAACGTGTTTTTTAGTAATTGTTTTCAAAAACGGCAAATGTCAAAATATATATCTAGTATGTGTTGTAAAAGTAACAACAGTACTTTCGATCAATTTCATCCCGTATTACTACAAAGATGTTTGTAATGAACGTCAAATAAATGCAATTAAACGATCTTATTTATATTTAATTTTTTAGTTTTCTACACTGAAAAAAATATTGTCGTGAAGTCAAAGATTCCATATCCTTAGAATAAGAATGCAAATTTTGCTTAACATGGAAGACGCATTTCTCTAAAATTAAGTTTTTTTTCTTGTCCAAAAGGCAATAAACTTTTCAATGAAGTTGTAATTAAGTGATTTTACTTAAAAATGTGTATCATAACATGAAAGATAAAATTTTTGAGGTAAGGTCAACGTGACTTTAATAATTAAGAAAAATTCTTTAAAATTAATAAAATTGTCTTTAAATTTGT
Organism: Haematobia irritans; assembly: GCF_050003625.1. Lineage (NCBI taxonomy): Eukaryota > Metazoa > Arthropoda > Insecta > Diptera > Muscidae > Haematobia > Haematobia irritans. The sequence goes on along the minus strand of NC_134399.1, from coordinate 198,956,078 downwards.
TTCCTTTTTGCATCTTGCCTACAAAGCAAAAAATCGTTAAAAACATGTTTTTCAACACTTTATTTTAAAGACGCTTTTTACTTGAAACATAGCATAATTTCTACTGGAAGTAGAGTCTTAATATGGAAAATAAAATTGCCGTTAACTCGTTTTTAAAGGATTTTGATAACAACTGACGAAAAAAATCTAAAAAAATGAAAAATTAACATTTGCTTCCTAGAAGCAAGTACATAACCCCCAAATTTAAAAGAGAATTACGTCTTTAAAGTATCCTTACTTGTATTCTCCGCTTCTTTGGCTCGGAATTAATACCCAAACTGTTAAAGTAAAGACAAAATCTTTGGAACCGGGCATGCTTTTTATACCCTAACCCACATAGTGGTTTGGGTATAATAAGTTTGATCGGCCAAAAAATGTGCCTACCAGAAATATTGATTTTGGACCCCATAAAATATATACCGATCGACTCAGAATCACCTCCTGAGTCGATCTAGCGCTTGTTGTCCGTCCGTCTGTCCATGTATTTGTTGTTCACAGGATTCCGGTCGCATTTATTAACCGATTTTGATGACATTTGTTACAGTGAGTTTTTTGGGCACAAGGACGAACGCTATTGAATTTGGAAGAAATCGGATCAAATTTAGATATAGCTCCCATATATATGTATCGCCTGATTTCGACAAATGGTGTCACGTTGCGCGTTTTTTCAAACGGATCGTCACCAAATTTGGCAAAAAGTAATCTTTTCCATCGCCCTTCAAGTCTGCAAAATTTCATCCAAATCGGTTCAGATTTAGATATAGCTCTCATATATATGTATCGCCCGATTTTCCCAAATTTGGCCACAAAACCTTTATTTATCAACCGATCTTACTCAAAGTTGGCTAAATATAATCTTCTATCGCACTAACTATATGTGCAAAAAATCATCGAAATCGGTTCAGATTTAGCTATAGCTCCCATATATATGTACCGCCCGATTTTTCTAAATTTGACCATAAAACCCTTATTTATCAACCGATCTTACCCAAATTTGGCTAAATGTAGTCTTCTATAGCACTAACTATATGTGCAAAAAATCATCGAAATCGGTTCAGATTTAGATATAGATCCCATATATATGTATAGCCCGATTTTCCCATATTTGGCCATAGAACCCTTATTTATTAACCGATCTTACTAAAAGTTGGCTAGATCCAGTCCTCTATAGTACTAACTATATGTGCAAAATTTTATCGAAATCGGTTCAGATGTAGATATAGCTCCCATATATGTATCACCCGATTTTGAAAAATTCGCCCCTAATAACCTTATGTTTGACCATACAGGCCTAATTTCTTAACTGATCTTACTCAAATCTTGCACAAAGGTAACCTTTTGTGGTATTAATCAAAACCGCAAAAAATTATGCAAATTGGTTCAGATTTAGATATAGCTTCCATATATATGCATCGCTCGATTTTCCCAAATTTGGCCATAGTACTCTTACTTATTAACCAATGTTACACAAATTTCAAATTTTGATGCACTATCCGATCGTACTTATACATACTTGTAGGTCTTACATAAGAATATTGCTAGATTTTTACAAATTTGTATTTATTACCCACAATAATTTAACGATTTTCTCTTTTTATACCCTAAACCACATAGTGGTCAGGGTATAATAAGTTTGATTTAATAATGGGCCCAATATTAATGGCATACTAACTCCGTAGGCGCAATATCAGCACAGCCAGTGTTGCTAGAAGTAGGGGAAATTCCCTATATGTAGGGTTTTTCTAATATTTAGCGTCTTGTAGGGACGTAGGGCCACAATGTAGGACATTTTCACTCAACACAATTTGTAATAATTTTTACATTTTGGTGGCTCTAGAGGAGGAAATTAGAAGCCGGCAAGGCTTGATCTTTAACAATGTGTGGTAAACATTATTCCTGTAAAAAATTTTTTCAACATTTTATTTCTATAGAACATTTTGTCAAAATTGTATTCCTATAGAAATTTTTTTCAAAATATTATTTCTATAAAAAAATTTTCTCAAAATTTTATTTCTGTGGAATTTTTTTATTTCTATAGAATTTATTGTCAAAATTTTATTTCTATAGAAAAATTTCTCACAAAAATTTGTTTATAGAAACTTTTTCCAAAATTTTATTTTTATAGAGATTTAACAAAAAAGATTACTAATTTGGGTAGAATTCTACCAACTGTGGCAACCGTGGTGGTAACACAAATTTATATTCTAAGTTATATACGTTGCATATTCATGTTTTAAGATAATAAAGTAGATAGAACCATTTTTGTTTTGTAAAATTTTTTAAATTTAACGAAAAATATAGTAGGGAAAAGTGTTTGGGAATGTATGGGAAAGTAGGGAACTTTTTTTGTCCTTGTAACATCAAAAAAATCCACAAAATGATTTTAGATGACCGTAAAATGAAGTTGATCGAGATAGCAGAGGCCTTAAAGATATCAAAGGAACGTGTTGGTCATATCATTCATCAATATTTGGATATGCGGAAGTTCTGTGTATAATGGGTGCTGCGCGAGCTCACATTTGACCAAAAACAACAACGGTGTTTGCAGCTGTTAACTCGTAATACACCCGAGTTTTTCCGTTGATATGTGACAATGGATGAAACATGGCTCCATCACTACACTCCTGAGTCCAATCGAAAGTCGGCTGAGTGGACAGCGACCGGTGAACCGTCTCCGAAGCGTGGAAAGACTCAAAAGTCCGCTGGCAAAGTAATGTCCTCTGTTTTTTGGGATGCGCATGGAATAATTTTTATCGATTATCTTGAGAAGGGAAAAACCGCCAACAGTGACTATTATATGGCGTTATTGGAGCGTTTGTAGGTCGACATCGCGGCAAAACGGCCCCATATAAAGAAGAAAAAAGTGTTGTTCCACTAAGACAACGCACCGTGCCACAAATCATTGAGAACGATGGAAAAAATTCATAAATTGGGCTTCGAAATGCTTCTCCACCCACCGTATTCTCCAGATCCGGCCCCCAGCGACTTTTTCATGTTCTCAGACCTCAAAAGGATGCTCGCAGGGAAAAAATTTGGCTGCAATGAAGACGTGATCGCCGAAACTGAGGCCTATTTTGAGGCAAAACCGAAGGAGTACTACCAAAATGGTATCAAAAAATTGGAAGGTCGTTATAATCGTTGTATCGCTCTTGTATCGGAACTATGTTGAATAATACAAACGAATTTTGACAAAAAAATGTGATTTTATATTATGGGTGCTATATCAAAATTTTGAACAATACGCAACCAAAATCGACTTACTTATATATAGACCCATAATACCTATAGATTTTGAATTTTAGAAAAATTGGGATGTCTAGACGATCAAGAGGTCGCTCTATATGGAGCAAATACAAAATTATGAACCGATGCACACCATCTTGGGCACACTTAGGTGTGGACCTAAAATATCTCTAGACTTTCAATTTCAGGCGGATAAAAGTTGCCGTTTCTAGAAGCTCAAGAAGTCAAATCAGGAGATCGGGCTATATGGTGGCTATGCCAAAAAAATAAACCAAATCCCACCACCACACTTATTTATGTACCCAAAATACCTCAAGATTTTTGAATTCAGGCAAATCGGATAAAAATGCCTGGATGCTCAAGACGTCTCGGTTAGTATATCAAAATCTGCACCGATATAGGTCATCTTCGAACTTGACCTGTCTGCAGACAAAAGACGAGTTCATGCAAAATTTTAGAACAAGCTATCGTTACTGAAGACTCTAGCGTGATTACAACAGACAGGCGGATTTATCGTTTTAGAATTCCTCCCTGATCAAGAATATTTATGTAGTCGAAAACCGATATTTTGATGTGTTACAAACGGAATGACAAACATATTATACCATTCTATGGTGATGGAGATTTGGTCAATTTCGGTTCAGATTTAGATATATCTCCCCTACACGCAAAAAAATAATTCTTTCCTCCCAAACGAAATTTTAGACAAACAAAGTTCGTTTCGCATTTGCTTTTCGTTGAAAGGAAGTGTATTTGGAGGAAAAGTATATACTTTTTGTGATAAACGTTTATTCTTTTCCAGGATGTAAAAACAATTTCATAAAGACTAACACAAACTAACTAATTTTTTTCTTGCTAATTGCATTTCCCCTCACATTTTTCTCACTTCCACGAAGTTTTTTAGTTCTTAGCACCATTTTCTGTAACACAAACAATGTAGAAGAAATTATACGATTTTATAAATTTTTAAAATTTTTTTTACCTTTCGCCTGGACGGAGAATCGAACCGCGGACCATCCAATTTGTAAGCCAACACACTATCCACTGAGCCATGTAGCTGTTGTTGTCATCAATAGACAATTACCCATATAAGTTATATTTATATAGCATAGCTTGCGGCGCCCACGAGCCGATTAAACAAAGTTTATTTAACAGAAAAATACATTTAGTTGGGCACCTTGGAGCAGTGGTTGTTACGTCCGACTTGCATGCCAAGGGTCGTGGGTTCGATCCCTGCTTCGACCAAAGTTTTTTTTACATATATTCCAACTACGGTCGGAGATTCCGAAAAAAATTTTCAACATTACATTCTACTATATTAAATTTTTACTATGAACTGTAAAATGTGTCTTATTAAAGACCTAAATTTAGAAAAGAACAGTGTTTGATATAAACGAAATGGACTGTGTTGTTGGTTCAAAAATAACATTTTTTATTGAAAAACCAGTAAGGAAAGTCTAAAGTCGGGCGGGGCCGACTATATTATACCCTGCACCACTTTGTAGATCTAATTTTTCGATACCATATCACATCCGTCAAATGTGTTTGGGGCTATATATAAAGGTTTGTCCCAAATACATACATTTAAATATCACTCGATCTGGAAGAATTTGATAGACTTCTACAAAACCTATAGACTCAAAATTTAAGTCGGCTAATGCACTAGGGTGGAACACAATGTTAGTAAAAAATAATATGGGAAACATTTAAATCTGAAGCAATTTTAAGGAAACTTTGCAAAAGTTTATTTATGATTTATCGCTCGATATATATGTATTAGATGTTTAGGAAAATTAGAGTCATTTTTACAACTTTGCGACTAAGCAGTGGCGATTTTACAAGGAAATTGTTGGTATTTTGACCATTTTTGTCGAAATCAGAAAAACATATATATGGGAGCTATATCTAAATCTGAACCGATTTCAACCAAATTTGGCACGCATAGCAACAATGCTAATTATACTCTCTGTGCAAAATTTCAACTAAATCGGAGTTAAAAATTGGCCTCTGTGGTCATATGAGTGTAAATCGGGCGAAAGCTATATATGGGAGATATATCTAAATCTGAACCGATTTCAACCAAATTTGGCACGCATAGCAACAATGCTAATTATACTCTCTGTGCAAAATTTCAACTAAATCGGAGTTAAAAATTGGCCTCTGTGGTCATATGAGTGTAAATCGGGCGAAAGCTATATATGGGAGATATATCTAAATCTGAACCGATTTCAACCAAATTTGGCACGCATAGCTACAATGCTAATTCTACTCCCTGTGCAAAATTTCAACTAAATCGGAGCAAAAAATTGGCCTCTGTGGTCATATGAGTCTAAATCGGGCGAAAGCTATATATGGAAGCTATATCTAAATCTGAACCGATTTCAACCAAATTTGACACGCATAGCAACAATGCTAATTCTACTCCCTGTGCAAAATTGCAACTAAATAGGAGCAAAAAATGGGCCTCTGTGGGCAAATGAGTGTAAATCGGGCGAAAGCTATATATGGGAGCTATATCTTAATCTGAACCGATTTGGCTGATATTTTGCAAGTTTTTCGAGACTTATCAAATATTCGGATGTACGGAATTTGAGGAAGATCGGTTGATATACACGCCAATTATGACCAGATCGGCGAAAAATATATATGGCAGCTATATCTAAATCTTAACCGATTTTTTCCAAAATCAATAGGGATCGTCTTTGAGCCGAAACAGGACCCTATACCAAATTTTAGGACAATCGGACTAAAACTGCGAGCTGTACTTTGCACACAAAAATACATCAACAGACAGACAGACGGACAGACAGACGGACAGACAGACGGACAGACAGACAGACGGACATCGCTAAATCGACTCAGAATTTAATTCTAAGCCGATCCGTATACTAAAAGGTTGGTCTATGATTACTCCTTCTTGGCGTTACATACAAATGCACAAACTTATTATACCCTGTACCACAGTAGTGGTGAAGGGTATAATTAAAAATTTTTTAACAAACGAATTTTTTTGGTGATGAAAGTGTATACTTTTCGAAGCAATTCAAAAAACTAACAAAAGAAAAACGTTTTCGGTACACGTTTTCCAAACGTTTTTTTTTCTTTGCGTGTATAGATCTTTCGCCCTATATGCACATACATCGCCCAGAAGCCAGAGTTTTACCCTGATTTGCTTTAAATTTTGCACAAGAAGTAATGCATTGTCCGAAAAGAATCAAAAAGCGTGAATGAAGTTTGCGAGAGAGCATAAAAATTGGTCGACAGATGACTGGAAACGTGTTATCTGGTCAGACGAATCAAAATTTAACCGTTTGCAATCGGACGGTAAGTAATATTGCTGTCGTCGTCCCGGTGATACCATTTAACGCCACCATATTAAACAAACTGTGAAGTATGGTGATGGAAGCATCATGGTTTGGGGCTGCTACACTTGGTGGCACATTGGGTCATTGCAGAAAATTGATGGTAAAATGAAGAAGGAATAAAATTATTTTGAGTTTCTTTATTACTGCTTTTTTAATTCGTTTAGAAATAAAACAAAAAAATTGTATACTCATTTTTGCACGCCACTGTACATTTTGCAATGTCTAAACCAAGAATACCTACTCCTTATGAGCATATATTTCTTCTGTAGTTTCATAATTGAACTCTAAGCTCTTATCGCATCTCTTGTTGCTCCACCCCAATTTGCTTCATAATAATACTGAGGGATATGCATGGGAATTAACTTCATAGAAATAAAATATTGGTCTAATTACAGCAAAGTTATATGGTACATATGCACTTCCAATAATTCTAATGCATATGAAAGAAACCCACACTCACACACACATTCACACATCTAAACTCGTGTACACCTATGGTAAATTTAACCTTGTATAAGGTATATGGGCGAGTGTGAGTTTTATCTCGAACACCAACTAATTTTTGAATAATTTTCATTGCAAACATTTTCGTAGAAATTCCATCGCATTGTTCCATTGAAATTAATTTTGACTCTCCTTTGTGAGTCATTGTCGTTGGTTAAAGTGCATGCATGCACACACACGGTGTATATGTATTTATGTTTGTATGTGAGGCAGGTTGAGCGTTTGCTGCATCTATAGAGGCATGTGTGGTATTCTTGTTTATCTTGGGCTCTGTGAGAGATCCCTCTGTAGTCTATAGGTGAATTGCTTTGAACTACATTGGCGAACAAACACCCTAACCTACTCTGGCAAACTTGCAAAGCAAGCATTGTATGAGTGCGAGACACGAGTATGTTATAGCTTCCGCATACAAACTTTTCCTCATACTCACGTATGTTCATTCGCTTTAGCGAATGAACGGTATTATCAACGTGTATTTGTATTGGTGTGTGTGCGCACTAGTGCTCGATATTTCTCTCCTATATCGACCCAAATCTGAATCGACCTTCACTCCTTTGTACGCATACATAAAGATTCACTTTTTTGCCATCTTGTTAAAATTGATTGTCTATGTGCGTTTCAAGACCACACATCCCAGCAAAGAAAAATAAATGTTGGCATATTATGAGAAATTTATTATTAAAGGTTGGTGTTCGTAAAAGAAAACCAACTTCATTTTGTACATTTTTTGTTGGAGTAATGATAGCGATATCATCGGAAAGGTATGGCATAACTGATGACAAGGAAGGTCCGAGACTTCCCAAAACTATTACTGCACTGAAAAAAATATTGTCGTGAGGTCAAATATTTCATGTCTTTAAAATACGAATGCAAATTTTGCTTAGCATAGAAGACGCATTTCTCTAGTATAAAGTTTTTTTCCTTGACCAAAGGTCGATAATTAATTAAATTATATATATAATTAAATTAAGTGATTTGATTTAAAAATGGATATCATAACATGAAAGAAAAAATGTTTGGGCTAAGGTCTACTTGACTTTAATAATTTAGAAAAAATCTTTAAATTTAATGAAATTGTCTTTGAATTTGTTGTCTTTTTGCATCTTGACTACAAAGCAAAAAATCGTTCAAATATAGGACATGTTTTTCAACACTTTATTTTAAAGACGTTTTTTTACTTGAAACACAGCATAATTTCTACTAGAAGTCGAGTCTTAATTTGGAAAATAAAGTCGTCGTTAACTCGTTTTTAAAGGACTTTGATAGCATATGAAGAAAAAAAGCTGAAAAAGCGAAAAATTAAAATTTGCTTCCTAGAAGCAAGTACACAAAACCCGATTTTAAAAGAGAATTGTGTCTTAAAAGTAAAGACAAAATCTTTGGAACCGGGTATGCTTTTTTTTCAATGTGCACTCGAAACTTCTAAAAAAATCGGAAGCTGTTATCAACCCGAAGACGAAACTATAATCCATAGAGAAGCAGAGACCGGTTTACTTCTACAACATCTTTTCAAAACAAAAGAAACTACCTGTTATCAGGAATATAAGCCAAACTCGAAAAAGTCAACTACGAGTCAACAAATTCAAAATTTTCCTGTATATCTACAAATCGGCATTCTTATCACCTACCTACGAATTAACCAACAACCGATCATAAGAATTTTCTTCATAAAAAGAACAAAAAATTTCGTTAAAAATACGAAATTTGTCATTGTTTTACATCCAAAGAAACGTTTCATTGAAAGTACGAAATATTCCGTTCTACCCCAGTCTACTGTTGTAATTTGCCACAGATTCGTTAAGTTCCATGAAGGGCTATATCGATCCAGGTTTTGATATAGTTCCCATATAAATCGATACACCGATTTTATTTCTTGAGTTTCTATATAATACAATTTTTATCTGATTTGTCTGAAATGTAGAATTATTTTGGGTCCACAAATAGGTGTGCCAAATATGGTGTATATGGGTCCATTTTTTTTTTGTAAAGCCCCCATATAGAGCAATATTCCGATTTGACGTTTTGGAGTTATGGACACCATCACCAAATTGATAAAAAAAAAATTATCAAAAATTAATCTAGAAGAATTTTGGGTCCGCAAAAAGGTGTGACGAATATGACATGCATCGGTCCATGTTTTGCCTTAGCCACATTTTACAGCAATCTCCTTATTTGACTTTTAGAAAATTAAAAATGTTATCCAATTTGTCTGAAATAGGAAGTTAAGAGGTATTTTGAGTCCATTATGGTTTATATCAGTCCAGGGATTGGTAAAGTTCCGATATATATACCGACCTTTTGATTTGAATTTCTTGGGCATCGAGAACAAGGAATTTTTATCCAATTTGCTGTAGGTATCATATTCAGAAATAGGTGTGCCGAAAATTGTAGAAATACAATTTTAACAACATTTTCTATAAAAATAAAAGTATGACAACATTTTCTATAGAAATAAAATTTTGTAAAAATTTTATATAGAAATAAAATGTTAACAACATTTTTTATAGAAATAAAATTTGACAAAATTTTCTATAGAAATAATATTTTGACAAAATTTCCTAAAGAAATACAATTTTAACAAAATTTTCTATAGAAATACAATTTTAACAAAATTTTCTATAGAAATAAAATTTGATGAAATTTTGTATAGAAATAATATTTTGACAAAACTTCCTATATAAATACAATTTTAACAAAATTTTCTATAGAAATACAATTATAACAAAATTTTCTATAGGAATAAAATTTTAACAAAATTTTCTATAGAAATTAAATTTTAACAAAATTTTCTATAGAAATACTATTTTAACAAAATTTTCTATAAGGAGATTTCTTTAGAAATAAAATTTTGACAAAATTTTCTATAGAAATAAAATTTTGCCAAAATTTTTTATAGAAATAAAATTTTGATAAAATTTTCTATAGAAATAATATTTTGACAAAATTTCCTATAGAAATACAATTTTAACAAAATTTTCTATAAAAATACATTTTTAACAAAATTTTCTATAGAAATAAAATTTTAACAAAATGTTCTATAGAAATAAAATGTTGACAAAATTTTATATAGAAATAAAATTTTAACAAAATTTTATATAGAAATAAAATTTTAACAAAATTTTCTATAGAAATAAAATTTTGCCAAAATTTTCTATAGAAATAAAATTTTGACAAAATTTTGTATAGAAATAAAATTTTGACAAAATTTTCTATAGAAATAACATTTTGACAAAATTTTCTTTAGAAATAAAATTTTGACAAAATTTTCTTTAGAAATAAAATTTTGACAAAATTTTGAAATAACATTTTGACAAAATTTTCTTCAGAAATAAAATTTTGACAAAATTTTCTATAGAAATAAAATTTTAACATAATTTTCTATAGAAATAAAATTTTGATAAAATTTTCTATAGAAATAATATTTTGACAAAATTTCCTATAGAAATACAATTTTAACAAAATTTTCTATAGAAATACATTTTTAACAAAATTTTATATAGAAATAAAATTTTAACAAAATTTTCTATAGAAATAAAATTTTGCCAAAATTTTCTATAGAAATAAAATTTTGACAAAATTTTGTATAGAAATAAAATTTTGACAAAATTTTCTATAGAAATAACATTTTGACAAAATTTTCTTTAGAAATAAAATTTTGACAAAATTTTCTTTAGAAATAAAATTTTGACAAAATTTTGAAATAACATTTTGACAAAATTTTCTTCAGAAATAAAATTTTGACAAAATTTTCTATAGAAATAAAATTTTAACATAATTTTCTATAGAAATAAAATTTTGATAAAATTTTCTATAGAAATAATATTTTGACAAAATTTCCTATAGAAATACAATTTTAACAAAATTTTCTATAGAAATACATTTTTAACAAAATTTTCTATAGAAATAAAATTTTAACAAAATGTTCTATAGAAATAAAATGTTGACAAAATTTTATATAGAAATAAAATTTTAACAACATTTTCTATAGAAATAAAATTTTGCCAAAATTTTCTATAGAAATAAAATTTTGACAAAATTTTGTATAGAAATAAAATTTTAACAAAATTTTCTATAGAAATAAAATTTTGACAAAATTTTCTTTAGAAATAAAATTTTGACAAAATTTTCTATAGAAATAAAATTTTGCCAAAATTTTTTATAGAAATAAAATTTTGACAAAATTTTGAAATAACATTTTGACAAAATTTTCTTTAGAAATAAAATTTTGACAAAATTTTCTATAGAAATAAAATTTTAACATAATTTTCTATAGAAATAAAATTTTGATAAAATTTTCTATAGAAATAATATTTTGACAAAATTTCCTATAGAAATACAATTTTAACAAAATTTTCTATAGAAATACATTTTTAACAAAATTTTCTATAGAAATAAAATTTTAACAAAATGTTCTATAGAAATAAAATGTTGACAAAATTTTATATAGAAATAAAATTTTAACAAAATTTTATATAGAAATAAAATTTTAACAAAATTTTCTATAGAAATAAAATTTTGGATTCATGAGGATACTGTAGCTGAAGCGGTGAGAAGCCCGTTCTCGGAGTCCGACCGGCGCCCATAGCACCGGAGGAGAGAGATCTGCCACGGCAGACCAGGGTAGTTTTGGCCCTACTAAGATCAGGCAAGTGCAGCCGCCTATCAGTGATTGATAGCAGCGTAGCTGGCGTGTGTCTCCTCTGTAATCAAGGGCCACATGACACTCGTCGCCTTTTCGCTTGCCCAGCTAATCCCACCCATCTCACCACCAGATCACTCTGGACACACCAGGGTAGTTTTGACCCAACTAAGATCAGGCAAGTGCAGCCGCCTCAATTCCTACTTATCAGTGATTGATAGCAGCGTAGCTGACGTGTGTCCCATCTGTAATCAAGGGCCACATGACACTCGTCACCTTTTCGCTTGCCCAGCAAACCCACCCATCTCACCACCAGATCACTCTGGACACACCAGGGTAGTTTTGACCCAACTAAGATAAGGCAAGTGCAGCCGCCTCAATTCCTAGTTATCAGCGATTGATAGCAGCGTAGCTGACGTGTGTCCCATCTGTAGTCAAGGGCCACATGACACTCGTCCAGAGAATGAAACCGACCCATTTTTGTCGGCGGCGGCGGACACTAAATTTATGCCTCCGGCGGCGGCGGCTTGACGGCTGAGCCGATATAAATTTGTTCACTCGGCGGCGGACAATTATCCATTACAAAATCAATTTGAAGTTAATCGAATGATAATGAGATTAGTTGTACAACATGTCTTACAAACAAATTTACTTTTCGTTAAAATTTTCTGAGCTAAATTTTTGTTAAATTATTATAGCAGCTTAAATATGATTGGTTGTGTTCAAAATTTTGGAAAAAAATATGTCAAATATATATAACTTTTTCTGATTTAAATCGACATTTTTGATTAATTGGCGGCTAAATTTGAGTCGAGATGAGTCGACATATTCGGCGGCGGCGTCGACTGGCAAAAAATGGTCGGCGGCGACTGAAATCGGCGGCGCGACTCGGCGGCTTCATTCTCTGCACTCGTCACCTTTTCGCTTGCCCAGCTAACTCCTCCCGTCTCCCCACCAGATCACTATGGACACACCCCAACCTTGTCGCAGAGTTCCTTGATCTGGCTACTAGTTGAACTACACAAGCATAGAACAAAATGGATGAAACTACATTAAAAACTGTTGGAGCCACCGTGGTGCAATGGTTAGCATGCCCGCCATGCATACACAAGGTCGTGGGTTCGATTCCTGTTTCGACCGAACACCAAAAAATTTTTCAGCAGCGGATTATCCCACGTCAGTAATGCTGGTGACATTTCTGAGGGTTTCAAAGCTTCTCTAAGTGGTTTCACTGCAATGTGGAACGCCGTTCGGACTCGGCTATAAAAAGGAGGTCCATTGTCATTGAGCTTAACATGGAATCGGGCAGCACTCTGTGCTAAGAGAGAAGTTCACCAATGTGGTATCACAATGGACTGAATAGTCTAAGTGAGCCTGATACATCGGGCGCCATCTTGACATAATCGACACTTTGGTATTTTTAAATGCCAACCTTACTCTTGTCCTAGGCACAAAAGTCCAACGGATGGCAAAAACATCGGTCATTCCAACTGCATTCTCTGTATTCTATAATGATAGTCATAATCACTTAATTATGACATATTAAAAAAATTGTTTTTATATGCATTGTTTGCTGGGATGCGTTATCTATTGTTTTCTTTAATTTTCTTAAAAACATTAGGAAAAAAACGGCAAAACTTTTCTTAATCAATGCCAACGGGTAAACTACAAATACAAAGAAGAAATACAACCAAAATCGTTTGCAATTGAAGGCACAAAAGGGATGAGCAAAAAATTAAATAAAATAAACGACCCAATACCCGATATAGTCATAGTCAAGCCCGCCAAGAATTTGAACAAAAAAACCAAACAAACACCGTCACATAAGAGAACAACAAAAATTTGTCAAAAACACCACATCTATGAAAACTAAACCAAAGTAATGAAGACTTTTTCTCTTTGGGCAAATAACGACTCTTGGGGTTTTTGCTGTTATTATTTGCTTGTTTGGTTTGTGGATAGTTTTCTTATTTCTTGGCTGCCAACTCGTCCACCAAATCTGCCATGAGTCTGTGGTAGTATGGGGGCCAATTCTCTATTCAAATTCCTTAGCAGAGTTTTCTCTGACTTTTTACCTTAATGGGTGCCTTCACAATACAATTTATTATGACCAAAGCAAACCAAGAACTAGAAAATAGCCTCACAAACATGGAGGCAAAAAACAACACGAGCTAAGAGAAAAACAACATCAGTACAATCCATATCCGTAGATCCCCATAGCAACAACATTGCCATCAATGGAGCATAAAACAAATTGGAGGCACCACCAAAGCAAGAACAACCCAAAATATTGGAGTAGAAATGAGCGAGAAAAAAAATGACACCAAAAATCATCTATGTCGTCGTCTCTGCCATAGACACGTCTGTTGTCTAGCAATTTCATACGAGTTATGGCATGTAGTTGGCGTGTTCTCCTTGGAAAGGATAATCGACTTGAGCATAAAAGGATAATGGCTTGATGGCAAATGGTTTCTCTTACCTTTGTTATTGTAGAAATGGAATTGTGACTCGTGTTTCTATTTTTTTTGCCACCACACAAAGCAGTGCAGGGTATTTCCTTATGACGAGTAGTAATGGCCCGATTTTTGAGTCTTTGAGTTGGTTAGGGATGGTAACGGGAATAAAAAAGTAAAATTTTCGTTTTTTTTTTCTTAAAAATTTGGATTTTTTAAAAATTAGAAAAGGTCGAAATAAAGATTTAAAAACCGATATGAACCAATTTTGGCATGGTTGTTATAGACCATAAAAGAGTAATATAACGTACAAAATTTTAACGGAATCAGACGAAATTTGCTCCTCCAAGAGAATCCGGAGGTCAAATCTGGAGATCAGCTTATATGGGGGCTATATATAATTATGGAGCGATACATTTTTGCGTGGTTGTTAGTGGACATATACTTACACCATAGAAAATTTCAACCAAATCGGATGAAATTTGCTCCTCCAAGATGTTCCGAAAGCCAAATCTGGCATCGGTTTATATGTGGGCTATATATAATTATCGATCGATATAGACCAATTTTTGCATGGTTGTTAGAGACCATATTCTAATATAACGTACAAAATTTTAATCGAATCGGACCAAACTTACTCCTCCACGAGGCTCCGGAGGTCAAATCTGGGGATCGGTTTATAAGGGGGCTCTATATAATTATGGACCGATATGGACCAATTTTTGTATGTGTATTAGAGTTCATATACTAACACCACGTACCAAATTTCACCTGGATTGGATAAAATTCACTCCTCCAAGGGGATCCGCAAGCCAAATCTGGGGGGTCGGTTTATATGGGGGCTATACGTAAACCATAGACCGATACATACCATATTCGGCACACCTTTAGATTCCTAATTTCAGGAAAATCGGATTGAAAATACGGTTTCTAGAAGCCCAAGAATAAACTCAGGAGATCGGTCTATATGGGGGCTATGCCAAAACATGGACCGATACACCCAATTTTCAACACACCTATTTGTGGTTCTAACATATTTCTAGATTTCGAATTTCAGGCAAATTGGATAGAAAATAAGGTTTTTAGAAGCCCAAGACCCCAAATCGGGTGGACGGTTTATATGGGGGTTATACCAAAACATGGACCGATACACCTCATTTTCGACACACCTGGTTTTTCGTCCTAAAATACTCATAGATTTTTAAATTTCAGGAAAATCGGATTGAAAATACGGTTTCTAGAAGACCAAGAAGTAAAATTGGGAGATCGGTCTATATGGGGGCTATACCAAAACATGGACCGATAGGCACCATTTTCGGCACACTTATTAATAGTCCAAAAATACCTTTAGACTTCCAATTTCAGGCACATCGGATAGAAAATGGAGTTTCTAGAAGCCCAAGACCCCAAATCGGTTTATATAGGGGCTATATGAAAACATGGACCGATATAGCCCATCTTCTAACTTGACCTGCTTGGAGACAAACAACGAGTTTGTGCAAAATTAAACAAGATAGCTTCATTATTGAGGGCTGTAGCGTGATTACAACAGACATCCAGACAGACAAACGGACATCGTTATATCGTCTTAGAGTTTCTCCCTGATCAAGAATATATATTCTTTATATAGTCGGATATTTGGACGTGCTACAAACGGAATGAAAAAGTTATTATACCCCTATCACCATTCTATGGTGGATAGCCCCATATAAACCGATCCCCAGATTTGACCTCCGGAGCCTCTTAGAGGAGCAAAATTCATCCGATCCGCTTGAAATTTGGTACGTGGTGTTAGTATATGGTCTCTAACCATGCAAAAATTGGTCCTTATCGGTTCATAATTATATATAGCCCCCATATAAACCGATCCCCAGATTTGGCTTGCGGAGCCTCAAAGAGAAGCAAATTTCACCCGATCTTGCTGAAATTTGGTACATGGTGTTGGTATATGGTCTCTAACAACCATGCAAAAATTGGTCCACATCGGTCCATAATTATATATAGCGCCCATATAAACCGTTCCCCAGATTTGACCTCCGGAGCGTCTAGGAAGAGCAAAATTCATCCAATCCGATTCAAATTTGGAACGTCGTGTTAGTATATGGCCGCTAACAACCATACCAAAATTGGTCCTTATCGGTGTATAGTTATATATAGCCGATCTCCATTCACACAAAAATTGGTCCATATCGGTTCATAATCATGGTTGCCACTCGAGCCAAAAATAATGTACCAAAATTTTATTTCTATAGAAAATTTTGTTAAAATTTTATTTCTATAGAAAATTTTTATTAAAATTTTATTTCTATAGAAAATTTTGTAAACATTTTATTTCTATAGAAAATTTTGTCAAAATTTTATTTCTATAGAAAATTTTGTTAACATTTTATTTCTATAGAAAATTTTGTTAAAATTTTATTTCTGTAGAAAATTTTGTCAAAATTTTATTTCTGTAGAAAATTTTGTCAAAATTTTATTTCAAACTGAATTATATACGTATTTGAATTTGAATTATATACGTATAACCCATCTTCGAACTTGACCTGTCTGCAGCAAAAGACAAGTTTGTGCCAGGGATCCGGAGCGGTCCATTTTTTTCGCTCCGCTCCGCTCCCGCTCCGGAGAAAAAAAAACCGCTCCGCTCCTCGCTCCGCTCCGAGAAAAAAAAAATCGCTCCGCTCCGCTCCACGCTCCGCTCCGCTCCTCTTCGAGAAAATTATAGTACAAACATTGTATTATTTGCTCAATTGAGTTTTATTTTATTTAGAAAAATCGGGCGGTACATATATGGGAGCTATAGCTAAATCTGAACCGATTTCGATGATTTTTTGCACATATAGTTAGTGCTATAGAAGATTACATTTCTCCAACTTTGAGTAAGATCGGTTGATAAATAAGGGTTTTATGACATAATTTGACAAAATCGGGCGATACATATATATGGGACCTATATGTAAATCTGAACCGATTTCGATGAAATGTTCAGACTTAAAGGGTGATACAGAAGATTATTTTGTGCTAAATTTGACGACGATCGGTTAGTAAAAAAGTGCAACGTGAACCCATTTGTCGAAATCGGGCAATACATATATATGGGAGCTATATCTAAATTTGATCCGATTTCTTCCAAATTCAATAACGTTCGTCCTTGTGCCCAAAAAAACTCCCTGTACCAAATTTCATCAAAATCGGTTAATAATTGCGACCGAAATCCTGTGAACAACAAATACATGGACAGACGGACGGATGGACGGACGGACGCCAAGCGCTAGATCGACTCAGGAGGTGATTCTGAGTCGATCGGTATATATTTTATGGGGTCTAAAATCAATATTTCTTGTAGGCACATTTTTTGGCAGATCAATCTTATTATACCCTAACCACTATGTGGTTTACGGTATAATGACTTTAAAACAATGTGTTGAAACATTTTATTAATTTTGAAGATTTTTTCAGAAATATTAAATCCATTTTGACTTCATTAAAACGAAATTTGCATTCATGTTAGGATACACATTTTATGTCGAATCATTTAGCTATAAGGATAAACAGACTTCATTGAAAAGTTTAGAGACTTTTAGACAAGGAAAAACTTTTTTCAGAGAAATACGTCTTCTATTCTAAGCAAAATTCGTATTTTAAGCAGGTGAAATATTTGGCCTCCCGACAATATTCTTTGCGGTGCACCATCTACTATTTAATATGTGATAGAAACCAAATTTATGAAAATGGACCAAAATGGACCAAATTCTGTTTGGTCTGACCATCGGACCAAATTTAAAAATTAGAAATCTTTTGGACCAATTTTGGTCCGATCGGACCAAAACGGCAACGCTGATTGGAATTGAAAGTCTATACACAGAGTAGAAGTAACTACCAG
Source organism: Haematobia irritans (assembly GCF_050003625.1). Lineage (NCBI taxonomy): Eukaryota > Metazoa > Arthropoda > Insecta > Diptera > Muscidae > Haematobia > Haematobia irritans. Next base: position 198,937,955 of record NC_134399.1, on the reverse strand, counting down.
GGATGGAAAATGCAGTACTATAGTACTTTTTTCAATACTTTTTCACCCTGGTCAGTACCGTAGTACCCCGCGAATGATTTAGTACCTTTTGTATAGACATTTTTGAGCCTATTTCAGATTTATTGTACAAATACAAGTTTTGACAAAATTTTTTAAGATTTTGAGAATTTTTTTAACATACTTATTTGCTAATAGTATTTTAAAAATTTGGCCAAACAGACAAGTTCATGGGGGATTCTTCCCGATTTTGTAAAAGAACACTTTCGAGATGAGAAGTTATCGATCGCTTGTTAAAATAATGCGAACCAAATAATATTATTTTGCAAAAATGTATTTCTTCAGAAAGTTTTGTCAAACTTTTATTTGTACAGAAAATTTTGCCAAAATTTTATTTTATTTTTTGGCAACATGTTATTTCTATAGAAAATTTTGTCAAAATTTTAATATAGAAATTTTTTTAAAAATTTTATTTTATAGAAAATTTTGTCAAAATGTTATATCTACAGAAAATTTTGTCAAAATTTTATATATATAGAAAATTTTGCCAAAATTTTATTTCGGTAGAAAATTTTGTCAAAATTTTAATATAGAAAATTTTTTAAAAAATTTATATTTATAGAAAATTTTGTCAAAATGTTATATCTACAGAAAATTTTATCAACATTTTATTTCTATAGAAAATTTTGTCAAAATTTTATTTCTATAGAAAATTTTGTCAAAATATTATTTCTATAGAAAATTTTATTTCTATAGGAAATTTTGTCAAAATTTTATTTCTATAGAAGATTTTGTCAAAATTTTATTTTTATAGATTTTTTTTTCAAAATTTAATTTTTATAGAAAATTTTGACAAAATTGTATTTTTATAGAAAACTTTTCCAAAAGTTTATTTCTATAGAAAATTGTGTCAAAATATATGAAGTACAACTGAGGCAACCGTGATTACAATACTACGATAGTCTTTGTAAGCGGATATAAAACTAAAAAAATATTTAAAATTGAGGAGATGACAAGCAAAATTTTATTTTCTTTAAAATTCAGTTTAAAGGAGCTCGTGACAATAATCTTCCAATGGAATTTTTGTTGAAATTTGGTGGAAAGTACTTTTTCGTTCAAAAAAATACCTTTTTTGTACTTTCTTAAAAATTTTATTTTCCATCCCTGGTAACTACTCTCCGAAAGTTTTTTTTTGTTTTGCAACCGACGTAGAGAAGAGGTTTTGTTATATTTGTAATGTGTGTGTGTATGTTTATGTTTGCAACAACCTCCATCGACATCAGTCCGTGGTATACCTACGAATATTCTTACTCAGATCTAGTGTTACCTAATTTCGCTTTTTTCCCCTTTATTGTATAATAAATGTATATGCGCACATTTTTCAACCAAAATTGAAACTATCCATAATATTGATTAAATTTTCGAGAACTAATATCAGAAATAAGAGAATGCTAGGATATAGTACAATAGTAAAGCAAATGTGAATGAAAAAAAGCATGCCCGGTTCCAAAGATTTTGTCTTTACTTTAACAGTTTGGGTATTAATTCCGAGCCAAAGAAGCGGAGAATACAAGTAAGGATACTTTAAAGACGTAATTCTCTTTTAAATTTGGGGGTTATGTACTTGTTTCTAGGAAGCAAATGTTAATTTTTAATTTTTTTAGATTTTTTTTTCGTCAGTTGTTATCAAAATCCTTTAAAAACGAGTTAACGAGTTATTTTTTTTCCATATTAAGACTCAACTTCCAGTAGAAATTATGCTATGTTTCAAGTAAAAAGCGTCTTTAAAATAAAGTGTTGAAAAACATGTCTTATTTTTTAACGATTTTTTGCTTTGTAGGCAAGATGCAAAAAGGAAACAAATTTAAAGACAATTTTATTAATTTTAAAGAATTTTTCTTAATTATTAAAGTCACGTTGGCCTTACCTCAAAAATTTTATCTTTCATGTTATGATACACATTTTTAAGTAAAATCACTTAATTATAAGGACATTACAACTTCATTCAAAAGTTTATTGCCTTTTGGACAAGAAAAAAAACTTTATTTTAGAGAAATGCGTCTTCCATGTTAAGTAAAATTTGCATTCTTATTCTAAGGACATGGAATCTTTAACTTCACGACAATATTTTTTTCAGTGTAGAAAACTAACAAATTAAATATAAATAAGATCGTTTAATTGCATTTATTTGACATTCATTACAAACATCTTTGTAGTAATATGGGATGAAATTGATCGAAAGTACTGTTGTTACTTTTACAACACATACTAGATATATATTTTGACATTTGCCGTTTTTGAAAACAATTACTAAAAAACACGTTGTGTTTTCCCCAATGTACGTACGTACAAAAATACATATCGTACATTTTAAACGTTTACTCACACTACGCTAAGTACTAGCTAAATTTGAAATTACCTACACAGTGTAATTTCAAAGTTACACATTTCATTCAAGTAATATTTTATTCGGAGCGGAGCGGTTTTTCATTTGGAAACCGCTCCGCTCCCGCTCCGCTCCGGATTTTAGAAATGCCGCTCCCGCTCCGCTCCCGCTCCGGCAAAAAAAGGGCTTGCTCCGCTCCGCTCCACGCTCCGCTCCGCTCCGCTCCGGATCCCTGGTTTGTGCAAAATTTCAGCACGATTGCTTCATTATTGAAGACTGTAGCGTAATTACAACAGACAGACAGACATACAGACGGACAGACGGACATCGTTATATTGTCTTAGAATTTCTCCCTGATCAAGAATATATATACTTTATATAGTCGGAAATCGATATTTCGATGTGTTACAAACGGAATGACAAACTTATTATACCCCCAACACCATTCTATGGTGGTGGGTATAAAAATCTTGGAAATCCTCTAAAAGTAGACTTTTGTAAAATTCGAAGTGTCGAGTTTTTCAATATTTCGAAAAATTGATTTTCCATTCGAAATGTCGGTTTCAACGTTTCATAATCTTGAAAATTAGCTAATCGATTTTAGGTTTATTTGAAAATCGCGTAAATCGGAATAAACGATTTTTTATGGTGGTCAAAATCTCAAAATTGAGTTTTGATGGTAACGGATATCAAGCTTTAATGGAAAAATCTTTCAGTCGACTTTTGAAATGAAGTGTGAATGTGATTTAGCTTGGTTGCTGCGAGCTAAAAAACCGAAGTTTTCAGAAAAGTGAAAAGAGTAAAAATATATTTTTTTTATATGATTTCCAGAGTTTCTAGTCAGGCTTTCAAGGTCATGAGTATATGCAAATAAAAAATTATTTATTTCATATTTTTATCCTACGTTTCGATGGGGATTTCCATCTTCCTCAGGGATTTACTTTATTGAAATCTGGCAACGACAATAAAATATACGAAAAAAGAACAATATTTTTACTTTTTGCTTATGATTGAACCATAATTTTCTATGAAAAACTTACATTTAATCTTTCGTCATATTGTATAAATTATTATTCTAAGTGTAACGTCACTATTACAACACAACATTAAACACAAATTTTAAATAATTGTACAAATAATCCGAAAGTTAACTTAAGCTATCACAGTTGTTGTTTCTTATGGCTACGATCACAGTTTGAAGTAAAGCATTGGTGTTGTCTTTGTCCTCTTTTCGATTTATTGCACAATGTTGTTTTTGTTGAATACGCAAGCTCTCTCTTTTTAATTGGGAAAAAGTAAAACAAATATTATTTTTACGACTATCGATTTTTCGTTAAATAAAAAAAATCTAAAAGACGAATTCAACTTTTCGTAATTTTTACCGCCAGCTAATCGACTTTTTAATCGATTCAAATCGAATAGTCGAATAATTGGTTGTGCCAAAATTGAATAATCGATTTTTTACGAGGCAAAATTTTTGAAGTCCCTGTTTTTCAAAATTTTAAAACATCGTCTTTTTTCGTCTCTAGAGATTGCAATGAGAATTAAATTGATTTTTCGATTTTTTTTAAGTTTTGAAAAAGAGTTAAGTTACCAGAGTTGAAAAACTCAACCTGTGCAACAGTCGACTTTTTTTTACAAATTTGGAAAGTTTGATTGCTGACCTGTTAACACTTTTAAAAATTAAACTTTGAAAAAGACAAATAGTCGACTCTTGCAAAAGTTGAGTTTGTCCAATTCGATAACTCTAGTTTGTCAAATCTTTAAAAAAACGAAAAGTGAATTTTTATTCTCATTGTAATCTCTAGAGATGGTATCCACTGCTTTGGTGTAAAACTAAAGAAAATACCGACGTCAAAAGTCAAAAAATTTAAAATAATTTCAATCGACTTTTCCAAATTTGGAGAAAAGTCAAAAAGTCTCTTTTTTTCAAAATTCGACAACTCTTCTTCAGAAATAGTCAAAGTTCATTTTCGTTTCGTTTTCCTTGCAATCTCTAGCCTTTGTTTTGCTTAAAAAACAAGAATGTTTTCGCTTTTGCTATTGCATTGATTTACAAGGATTTCTCTCGTTTTACGTTCTGGTAAACTGATAAATGGTTTGTTGTTTTTTTTTTTCGTTTCGAGGACTGGTTAATTCTTACTGTCATCGCAACCAAGGCTTATGGGACGACCAGATGATGGACAGACATAAACGATAAACCTAAGACATTGCCTGTCTTTGCGGAAGACCAAAACGACAAAGTCTTGGCTCGAACTGAAAGTGACGTAAGACCACCACAAACAATGCTAAAGGCTAAAGTGACATGGCTCTGATGGTCCTTGTTGACCCATATTTTGATATAAATGAGAATGAGCGTGTGTGTGTATGTGTTTGTTTGAAACTCTATGTCATTAAGGATTTCTTTCAGTTTCATTGCCATTGGGATTGGAATGGGGATAATTGAAGTGGATTGCCAGTGAAGTAATTTAATAAATATTGAGAATTGTGTACGACAATTGACTTAGATGACTACTTCGTTTGGTGTTAAGTTACCGGAAAATGTCGCAAAGTGATTCCTTGCCAATGTGTCCTCTAGACCTCCTTGTGACCTTAGCTTACTTGAGAGTAAAAGTGAGTGTAATAATATTTGATTTATTACAAAAAAAAAGAGACATTACTGTTTGTTGCTCAACATAATGGGGAAAATTTCATTAAAACAATGAAATTTTATTTAAAATAATGTTTATAATATTTTCAGAAAAAATTTTTTTTTGTTATATTTTGGAAACAAATTTTTTTTCATTATAGCCTTATGTCTTTCAATTAAAGCCAAATTTCGTTAAAGCAAAAAATACAATTTTGATTTAAAGAAATCGTACTTCAATTAACTGAAATATTGAATCTTTAGATTTAAGATAAACCGCTTCAAGTATAATACTTATTTGGAGGATTGAGCATGGAATTAAGAAAACAGTTTTTACTTTGTAGTATTTGTTATAATTTGGAATTTTTAATTTATGTTTGTTTACACGTGAATAGTTTTATTAATATACCGCAAAAAGATAATGAAACACCGATAATTGAGATCTGTATCCTAATTTTAATTTTATGGGTCCTGTTAGAAAAATATGTAAACACAATATATTTAAGTGCAAACATGTAATGTTCCTAAAGTAACACTAAATGTTTGGGACACATATGTTACAATATATTATGTTTGGGGCATGAATGTTTCATAAAAATAATGTGTGAATGTAAACATATATAAATTTACAAATTTCGAGTAAACATATATACACATGTTGTGATATTTTATTCAGAGTGCGACAGAGAGAGAGAGGAGAGACTATAGAAAAAGAAATAGATATGGAAACCGGGAGAATTGATTGAAAGATGTCAACATCGCACAGCGAGAGAATGAAAAGAGAGCAATTTCTGTGAAACCGCTTGTATGGACATGTGTTTTGTTTATCATTTTGGTATTATGGGCACAATTTTTTCTTGGTTCGTTAAAAGAAATCGGAACGTACGAGGAGTAAGTCAAAATATTCAGGCAAAAGAAATTAAAAAAAAAAACCATGGAAAATTTACAAAAATTACAAAGGGATCTTCATGAAAATAACGAAAGGGCACTTATACTTTTTTTATATCCCCCACCATAGGATGGGGGGGTATATTAACTTTCTCATTCCGTTTGTAACACATCGAAATATTGCTCTAAGACCCTATAAAGTATATATATTCTGGGTCGTGGTGAAATTCTGAGTCGATCTAAGCATGTCCGTCCGTCTGTTGAAATCACGCTAACTTCCGAACGAAACAAGCTATCGACTTGAAACTTGGCACAAGTAATTGTTATTGATGTAGGTCAGATGGTATTGCAAATGGGCCATATCGGACCACCTTTACGTATAGCCCCCATAAAAACCGATCCCCAGATTTGGCTTGCGGAGCCTCTAAGAGAAACAAATTTCATTCGATCCGGCTGAAATTTGGTACATGATGTTAGTATATGATCTCTAATAACCATGCAAAAATTGGTCCATATCGCTCCATAATTATATGTAGCCTCCATATAAACCGATCCCCAGATTTGACCTCCGGAGCCCCTTGGAAAGGCAAAATACACCCGATCCGGTTGAAATTTGGTACATTGCGCTAGTATATGGCCGCTAACAACCATGCCAAACTTGGTCCATATCGGTCTATAGTTATATATAGCCGATCACCAAAAAAAATTACCAAAATTTTTTTTCTATAAAAAATTTTGGCAAGATACATCATTTTTTTAAGATTTTATTTCTTAGAATATTTTGTCAAAATGTTATTTCTATAGAAAATTTTGTCAAACTGAATTCGGCCTTTTTTGTTTAATATAATATATGTAGGATTTCAGGGGGTTTGATGACAGATATTCTCCCAAGCAGATCAATTCAACCAGTACACTTCCCGAAGATAAATTTAAAGATTCTACCTATGAAGACTAGATCAGATTCTGGATTTATAAAAACCAATTTTGTTTGAATTTTAGAAAAATCATAAACATATCGTGTAAATGATGAAAAAGCCTTGATTTGAAATCTTAAATCTTTAGATTTTTAACGCCATTATTTAAATGATAATGACGAGTAAAATCTGGAAATTTTACTTTTAGTTTCAAGCAATTTTTATAATCAGTGCTCCTGCTATAACCTCATGAAATGAAATCGGTTGATCGATCAATGTCTTACATAATGAACCGCTAGAAATAAATGCGATACAACATTTAGAGGGTCTAAAATACCAGTATATTTACATTTTCAGGCAAAGTGAATAAAAACTAAAGATTCTAGCAGCCCATGAAATAAATTCGGGAGGTAGGTCTATATGGGGGCTATACCAAAACATGAACCAATACTCAAAATTTTCGACACACCTCTTAATGTTCCTCAAATACCTTTAGAATTCCACTTTCAGACAAATTGGGTAAAAAGTACGAATTTTAAAAGCCCAAGAAGTAAAATCGGGCGATCAGTCTATAATAGGGCTATACCAATACTTGGAGCGAGACGGACCATTTTCGACACACCTCTTTATGGTTCTAAAATACCTCTAGATTTCTAATTTCTGGCAAATTGGATAAAAAGTATGGATTCTAGACCGATACATCCCATTTTCTGCAGATCTAATTGTGGTCCTAAAATACATCTAGATTTCCAATTTTAGGCAAATCGGATAGAAAATACAGTTTCTAAACGCCCAAGTAAAATCGTGAAATAGGTCTATATAGGGGCTATATCAAAACATGGACCGATACATCCCATTTTCCGCACACCTATTTCTGGTCATAAAATACCTCTAGATTTCAAATTTCAGGCAAATCGGATAGTAAATACAGTTTCTAGAAGCCCAAGAAATAAAATCTGGAGATCGGTCTATATGGGGGCTGTACGAAAACGTAGACCGATACGGACCATTTTCGACACACCTCTTTATGGTCCCAAGGTTAGGTTAGGTTAGGTTATGTGGCAGCCCGATGTATCAGGCTCACTTAGACTATTCAGTCCATTGTGATACCACAGTGGTGAACTTCTCTCTTATCACTGAGTGCTGCCCGATTCCATGTTAAGCTCAATGACAAGGGACCTCCTTTTTATAGCCGAGTCCGAACGGCGTTCCACATTCCAGTGAAACCACTTAGAGAAGCTTTGAAACCCTCAGAAATGTCACCAGCAGTACTGAGGTGGGATAATCCACCGCTGAAAAACTTTTTGGTGTTCGGTCGTAGCAGGAATCGAACCCACGACCGTGTGAATGCAAGGCGGACATGCTAACCATTGCACCACGGTGGCTCCCTTATGGTCCCAAAATACCTCTATATTTCCAATTTCAGGCAAATCGAGTTGTAAATACAGTCTCTAGACGTCCAAGAAGTAAGATCGGGAGATCGGTCTATATGGGGTACATACCAAAATATGGACTGATACACCCCATTTTCGACGCACCAATTTTTGGTCCTAAAATACCTCTAGATTTTCAATTTTAGGCCAATCGGATAAAAAATACAGTTTCTAGGAGCCCAAGAAGCAAAATCCGAAAATCGGTCTATATGGGGGCTTTACCAAAACATTGACCGATAGGCACCATTTTCGGCACACTTGTTGATGGTCCTAAAACACCTCTAGATTTCCAATTTCAGGAAAATTGGATAAAAGCTACGGTTTTTAAAAGCCCAAGACCCCAAATCGGGAGGTCGGTTTATATGGGGACTATATCAAAACTTGGACCGATATAGCTCATCTTCGAACTTGACCTGTCTGCAAATAAAACACGAAACTGTGCCAAATTTCAGGACGATAGCGCCATTATTGAAGGCTGTAGCGTGATTACAATAGACAGGCAGACGGACATGCTTATATCGTCTTAGAATTTCTCCCTGATCAAGAATATATATACTTTATATAGTCGGAAATTTGTTACAAACGGAATGACAAACTTATTATATATATAAAAAGAAGTTAATCGCTTCATCTCCACCGCACAATGGCCACCAAAATCTACGGATCTCAATAAGTTGGACTTTTGTCCCTGTGGCAGTTTAGTTGGTCGATCATCTCAAGAGAAGAACGCTTTGCCGAAAATGGTCCCTAATACCGCAGAGTCATTTTCTTGAAATGTTGGATGGCTTTGTCGGCATATTTTTCAAACAAATCTAAACTAATTCTAAAATTTGCTTTCGAACAATAAAAATTGCTTTCGAACAATTAAAATTAAAAACAAAGAATTGTTGCGCTTTGTTTTGTTGCATTACATATCTGCCACCTTTTATATAACTCTTTAACCCCGATGTCTGTGTGTACAATCTACTCTGGTTGGTACATCTGGCATTCATTTCAGAAATCGTGCTTTTTTCCGACCTAAGCCATAACTTTTACAGTTGTAAAGCAATAAATGCTCCGTGACATTAAGAAAATCGGGGATATACAAAAGCGCCATTCCTTTCAGCTTGGCAGTTTCACATATAAAAATATTTTTTGTCTTCAATCACGAAATTAATTGATCCAATTAATTTTTAATTGAAATGTTTTCAATCACAGAAATGATAGTATTAATTAAACAATAAATTGAAAGTCAATTAAAAAATCAATTGTTCCAATTAAAAAATTAATTGATACTATTAAATTTTTGGTTGATTTTTGTTTCAGTTAAAAAAAATTGTTGAATCAATTAAATTTTTAATATATATTTCTTAATATGTAATTTTAAAACTCAATTAAGACTTTAATTGGAAAAACATTCGTGAAATTTTTTTCTGTGTTATAGGTCTAACTTCAGCCGTATGCAGCCATTGAGTAGTTTTCGGTTTTAGCTTAGTTTGCAATAAAGGGTGATACGGTCAAAATTTGGTCAAGGGAAAACGCGTGTAAATCGGTGAAATCGTTTATTTAAAAAATCAAATTAAATTTCTTTTTCAAGTTCAATTAGTATAAAATTCAGGAAAAATATTCAGTTAGGCTTTCGCTTTTCCAAATCCGAATTGCCGGGCCTCACGCTTGACACCTGCCATCAGATTTTGTACAGCCACCTTGTCCACCTTCTTCGCCGCAGAAAGCCAGTTTGCCTTGAACTGCTGCTCGTCCTTAGCAGCTTTTTTGGTCTTCTTTAGGTTCCGCTTGACAATAGCCCAGTATTTCTCAATTGGGCGGAGCTCTGGCGTGTTGGGAGGGTTCTTGTCCTAGGGAACCACCTGCACGTTGTCGGCGGCGTACCACTCCATGGCCTTTTTACCGTAATGGCAAGATGCCAAATCCGGCCAAAACAGTACGGAACAACCGTGTTTCTTCAGGAAAGGCAGCAGACTTTTATTCAAACACTCTTTCACGTAAATTTCTTGGTTGACAGTCCCGGAAGCTATGAAAATGCTGCTTTTCAAGCCACAGGTACAGATGGCTTGCCAAACCAGATATTTCTTTGCGAACTTTGACAGTTTTATGTGCTTGAAAATATCTGCTACCTTTCCCCTTCCTTTTGCCTTATAAAACTCCTGTCCCGGAAGCTGCTTGTAGTCGGCTTTGACGTAGGTTTCGTCGTCCATTACCACACAGTCAAACTTCAGTCAGCATCGTCGTGTACAGCCTCCGGGATCGCGCTTTGGCCGTCGTATTTTGTTTATCATCGCGATTTGGAGTCATTACCTTCTTGTAAGTCGATAGTCCGGCTCGCTTTTTGGCTCGATGCACGGTTGTAGACGATACACCCAGCTTATTTGCGGCATCTCGGAGAGAGAAGTTAGGGTTTCGCTTGAAACTACCGGCAACTCTCTTTGTCGTCTCAGCGGCTTCCGGTTTTCGATTTCCCCCCGATCCAGACTTCCTGGCTGTCGACAAACGTTCCCCAAACACTTTAATTACATTTGTAACGGTTGATTTGGTAACTTTTAGCGATTTTGCCAGCTTTGCGTGCGAGTAGCTCGGATACGCGAGCAAAATTTTGATACGCTGCTCTTCTTGCCTGGACGGCATTTTGACAACTGAAGAGTGAATTCCAAAACCAAAATAGGAGTAACATTCTACACACACACACACCTTCAAAATGAGGGGTGTTCAGGTTTTTTTAATGCAAAATTGAAAGAAATACGTCAAGTTTATATTGACCAAATTTTACCGTATCACCCTTTATTGCCTTTTGCCCAAGTACACTGAAAAAAATATTGTTGTGAGGGTAAAGATTTCAAGTCCTTAAAATACGAATGTGAATTTTGCTTAGCATTTCTCTGATATAAAGTTTGTTCTTTGTCGAAAAGTCGATAATGTTTTCAATGAAGTCGTTTTGTCCTTATATTTAAGTGATTTGACTTAAAATTTGGTACCCTAACATGGAAGAGAATTTCGTTTTACTAAAATCAACTTGGCTTTAATACTTCTGAAAAATCTTCAAAATTAATGAAATCCTTCAATTTGTCTTTAAATTTGTTGACTTTTTACATCTTGACTACAAAACACAATCGAGTCTGAATATGGAAATTTAAGTTGTCGTTAGCACGTTTTTAAAGGACTTTGATACCACATAAAAAAAAAACGAATAAATTAAAATTTGTTTCCTAAACACAAATTTAAGGGAGAATTGTGTTTTAAATGCATCCTTACTTCAATTCTCCACTTCTTTGGCTCGGAATCAAAACCAATATCATTAAAGTAAAACAAAATCTTTGAAACCGGACATGTTTTTTTTTCAGTGTATAGATGTAGTGCTTTCTCTCACTTTCAGTACTCTAGGTGATAAAGATTTGCCCAATCATGACAATATCCAGGCAATGTCCATTACACATCAATCTTTCTTATGCTCATTACAAAACTTGAGGTCCTTTAGCACCTTATTTTTGTGTGATAAGTATGTCTTGCTCTTGTCCTTTCTTTGTCCTGTTTAAGTAACACTCCAACACATGGACATGTGCATTGTTTATACGGCTTGCTCGACTAGTAGATCGGTAAATTGAATTATGATGCTACTGAAATTCCTTCGACATATGCCAATCTATATAGACGTGTATGGAGAATATCTTCTTACGGTTTGCATGGACCAGAAGACAAGTAACCTTGACTGACAACTGGCCTCATGTATGACTCGTTGACTTTTGAGCATCATTTATCATATGACATGGAAAATAGGTTAGAGGCCAGGGAATAACGAGAGACTTGAAGACACACAAAAGAAAGACTGAGAAGAATCCCACTCCCACTAGCCTCCAAAAAAGTTATTTTTTACATGAATCATGTTTGTTAATGATGTCAATATATACAAGTATGTGTTTGTGTAACTAAAGAATATGCTATGGCATAGTAGCCAGTTATGGTGCGTGCTTACATGTACGAATATCGTTCACGGTTGCCACTCGTGCCAAAAATTATCTACCAAACTTTCAAGGAACATTTACCAAAAATCTATCAAACTAAAAAAAAAACAAAATTTTCTACAGAAAATTTTGTCAAAATGTTATTTTTATTGAAAATGTTGTCAAAATTTTATATCTATAGAACATTTTGTCAACATTTTATTTCTATGGAAATTTTTGTCCAAGTTTTATTTCTATGGATATTTTTGTCCAAATTTTATTTCTATGAAAAATTTTGTCAAAATTTTATTTCTATAAAAATTTTTGCCAAAATTTTATTTCTATGGAAAATTTTGTCAACATTTTATTTCTATAGAAAATTTTGTCAAAATTTTATTTCTATAGAAAATTTTTTGAAATTTTTATTACTATGGAAAATGTTGTCAAAATTTTATTTCTATAGAAAATTTTGTCAAAATTTTGTTTCTGTATAAAATTTTGGCAAAAATTTATTTCTATAGAAAATTTTGTCAAAATTTTATTTCTATAGAAAATTTTGTCAAAATTTTATTTCTATGGATATTTTTATCCAAATTTTATTTCTATGAAAAATTTTGTTAAAATTTTATTTCTATGGAAATTTTTGTCAAAATTTTATTTCTATAGAAAATTTTGTCAAAATTTTATTTCTATAGAAAATTTTGTCAAAATTTATTTCTATAAAAATTTTTGCCAAAATTTTATTTCTATAGAAAATTTTGTCAACATTTTATTTCTATAGAAAATTTTGTCAAAATTTTATTTCTATAGAAAATTTTTTTAAATTTTTATTACTATGGAAAATGTTGTCAAAATTTTATTTCTATAGAAAATTTTGTAAAAATTTTGTTTCTGTATAAAATTTTGGCAAAAATAGAAAATTTTGTCAAAATTTTATTTCTATAGAAAATTTTCTCAAAATTGTATTTCTATGGAAAATTTTGCCAAAATTTTATTTCTATAGAAAATTTTGCCAAAATTTTATTTCTATAGAAAATTTTGTTAAAATTTTATTTCTATGGAAAATTTTGGCAAAATTTTATTTCTATTGAAAATTTTGGCAAAATTTTATTTCTATTGAAAATTTTGGCAAAATTTTATTTCTGTAGAAAATTTTGGCAATATTTTATTTCTATAGAAAAGTTTGTTAAAATTTTATTTCTATGGAAAATTTTGGCAAAATTTTATTTCCATAGAAAATTTTGCAAAATTTTAGTTGTATAGAAAATTTTGGTAAAATTTTATTTCTATAGAAAATTTTGGCAAAATTTTATTTCTATAGAAAATTTTGGCAAAATTTTATTTCTATAGAATTTAGTCTGCCTGAATTTATTCTGATAATTGGTTGATAGTTTTGCTGCAAGTAGAGGATGCTGATGAGGAATGTGGTAATTCCGAAACGTGCGTCCATCCAACCATCTTGCAGTCTATAGGGCTTTGCCCAAATAAATTTGACAAACATTCTTTTCCTCTGTTGGTTAAGCTACACTTGTAGTTTAGTCAATGTATGGTTTTAAGCTGCAATAAAAAACAACAACAATATTTTATTTCTATAGAAAATTTTGTCAAAATTTTATTTCTATAAAAAAAATTTGCCAAAATTTTATTACTATAGAAAGTTTTGCCAACGTTTTATTTCTATAGCAAATTTTGTCAAAATTTTATTTCTATAGAAAATTTTGTCAAAATTTTATTTCTATAGAAAATTTTGTCAAAATTTTATTTCTATAGAAAATTATGGCAAAATTTTATTTGTATAGAAAATTTTGATAAAATTTTATTACTATAGAAAATTTTGACAAAATTTTATTTTTATGGAAAATTTTTTCAAAATTTTATTTCTATGGAAAATTTTGTCGAAATGCTATTTCTATGGAAAATTTTGTCAAAATTTTATTTCAATAGAAAATTTTGTCAAAATTTTATTTGTAAAGACAATTTTATCACGATTTTATTTCTATAGAAAATTTTGTTCAAATTTTATTGCTATAGAAAATTTTGTCCAACTTTTATTTCTATAGAAAATTTTGTGAAATTTTTATTTTTATGGAAAATTTTGTCAAAATTTTATTGCTATAATAATTTTATCAAAATTTTATTTCTATAGAAAATTTTGTCAAAATTTAATTTCTATAGTAAATTTTATCAAAATTTTATTTCTATAGTAAATTTTATCATAATTTTATTTCTATAGAGAATTTTGTCCAAATTTTATTTCTATAGAAAATTTGGTGAAATTGTACTTCTATGGAAAATTTTGTCAAAATTTTATTTTCATAGTAAATTTTGTAAAAAATTTTATTTTTAAAGAAAATTTTGTAAAATTTTATTTCTATCGAAAATTTGGTCAACGTTTTATTTCTATAGAAATTTTTTTCCAAATTTTATTTCTATAGAAAATTTTGTTCAAATTTTATTGCTATAGAAAATTTTGTCCAAATTTTATTTCTGTAGAAAATTTTGTGAAATTTTTATTTCTATCGAAAATTTTGTCAAAATTTTATTGCTATAATAATTTTATCAAAATTTTATTTCTATAGAAAATTTTGTCAAAATTTAATTTCTATAGTAAATTTTATCAAAATTTTATTTCTATAGTAAATTTTATCATAATTTTATTTCTATAGAAAATTTTGTCCAAATTTTATTTCTATAGAAAATTTGGTGAAATTTTACTTCTATGGAAAATTTTGTCAAAATTTTATTTTTATAGTAAATTTTTTTAAAAATTTTATTTGTAAAGAAAATTTTGTAAAATTTTATTTCTATCGAAAACTTGGTCAACGTTTTATTTCTATAGAAATTTTTTTCCAAATTTTATTTCGATAGAAAATTTTGTCCAAATTGTATTTATATAGAAAATTTTGTCCGAATTTTATTCTGTAGAAAATTTTGTGAAATTTTACTTCTATAGAAAATTTTGTCAAAATTTTATTTCTGTAGTAAATTTTGTCAAAATTTTATTAGTAAAGAAAATTTTGTAAATTTTATTTCTATCGAAAATTTGGTCAACATTTTATTTCTATAGAAAATTTTGTGCAAATTTTATTTCTATAGAAAATTTTGTTCAAATTTTATTGCTGTAGAAAATTTTGTCCCAATTTCTGTAGAAAATTTTGTGAAATTTTTGTTTCTATGGAAAATTTTGTCAAAATTTTATTGCTATAATAATTTTATCAAAATTTTATTTCTATAGCAAATTTTGTCAAAATTTTATTTCTATAGTAAATTTTATCAAAATTTTATTTCTATATTAAATTTTATCAAAATTTTATTTCTATATTAAATTTTATCAAAATTTTATTTGTATAGAAAATTTTGTCCAAATTTTATTCTATAGAAAATTTTGTGAAATTTTACTTCTATGGAAAATTTTGTCAACATTTTATTTCTATAGTAAGGATAAAGTGGCAGCCCGATTAAATTTCAGGCTCACTTAGACTATTCCATTGTGATTTCTATAGTCAATTTTGTCAAAATTTTATTTGTACTTTTATTTCTATAGAAAATGTTGTAAAATTTTTATTTCTATAGTAAATTTTGTCAAATTTTTATTTCTATAGAAAATTTTTTCAACATTGTATTTCTATAGACATTTTTTTCAAATTTTTATTTCTATAGAAAATTTTGTGAATTTTTTATTTCAATAGAAAATTTTGTCAAAATTTTATTTCTATAGAAAATTTTGGCAAAATTTTATTTCTTTAGAAAATGTTGGCAAAATTTTATTTCTATAGAAAATTTTGGCAAAATTTTATTTCTATAGAAAATTTTGTCAAGATTTTGTTTCTATAGAAAATGTGGCAAAATTTTATTTGTAAGGAAAATTTTATCACGATTTTATTTCTATAGAAAAATTTGTCAAAATTTTATTTCTATAGAAAATTTTGTCAAATTTTTATTTCTATGGAAAATTTTGTAAAAATTTTATTTCTATAGAAAAGTTTTTCAAACTTTTATTTCTACAGAAAACGTTGTAAAATTTTTATTTCTATAGGAAATTTTGTCAAAATTTCATTTCTATAGAAAATTTTGTCAAAATTTCATTTCTGTAGTAAATTTAGTCAAAATTTTATTTGTATGGAAGATTTTGTCAACATTTTATTTCTATAGAATTTTTTTTTAAATTTTTATTTTTATAGAAAATTTTGTAAAATTTTTATTTTAATAGGAAATTTTGTCAAAATTTTATTTCTATAGAAAAGTTTGGCAAAATTTTATTTCTATAGAAAAATTTGTCAACATTTTATTTCTATAGAAAATTTTGTCAAAATTTTATTTCTATATTTTGCAAAATCTACCAAAACATCAAGAATTTTACCAATCTACCAAACAATAAAAAATTTACCATTTTTGGTAAAATTCTACCAACTGTGGCAACTGTGGCATCGATGCATACAACACATGCTTGACGTGGTCTTCCATGTCTCTGGAGTATTTCAGTCACTTCATCATCATGCGTGTGTTTGGGATAATCTTCATTGTGTCTGAACTAAATTTGTTCAATGACACAGACTGACACAATATTACCCCCTTTTGTTAGAGGTGGTGATGATGAGTACCTCATGTCTCATGATGTCTATGTTTTTTGTGTGGATTCGTTACTTCTCTTGTTAGAGATCTTTTTTTTCTACACTGAAAAAACAGTGAACCCTTTTCCATTGCAAAATGAACTAAACTGTAGTAATATTGACCATGATTTAGCCCTTAAGATTTTTTTCAACTTGTCTAGTTTATAATTTTCTTAAATTTTAGTTCATCATTTTGGCAAAATTTTATTTCTTTAGAAAATGTTGGCAAAATTTTATTTCTATAGAAAATTTTGGCAAAATTTTATTTCTATAGAAAATTTTGTCAAGATTTTGTTTCTATAGAAAATGTGGCAAAATTTTATTTGTAAGGAAAATTTTATCACGATTTTATTTCTATAGAAAAATTTGTCAAAATTTTATTTCTGTAGAAAATTTTGTCAAATTTTTATTTCTATGGAAAATTTTGTAAAAATTTTATTTCTATAGAAAAGTTTTTCAAACTTTTATTTCTATAGAAAACGTTGTAAAATTTTTATTTCTATAGGAAATTTTGTCAAAATTTCATTTCTATAGAAAATTTTGTCAAAATTTCATTTCTGTAGTAAATTTAGTCAAAATTTTATTTGTATGGAAGATTTTGTCAACATTTTATTTCTATAGAATTTTTTTTTAAATTTTTATTTTTATAGAAAATTTTGTAAAATTTTTATTTTAATAGGAAATTTTGTCAAAATTTTATTTCTATAGAAAAGTTTGGCAAAATTTTATTTCTATAGAAAAATTTGTCAACATTTTATTTCTATAGAAAATTTTGTCAAAATTTTATTTCTATATTTTGCAAAATCTACCAAAACATCAAGAATTTTACCAATCTACCAAACAATAAAAAATTTACCATTTTTGGTAAAATTCTACCAACTGTGGCAACTGTGGCATCGATGCATACAACACATGCTTGACGTGGTCTTCCATGTCTCTGGAGTATTTCAGTCACTTCATCATCATGCGTGTGTTTGGGATAATCTTCATTGTGTCTGAACTAAATTTGTTCAATGACACAGACTGACACAATATTACCCCCTTTTGTTAGAGGTGGTGATGATGAGTACCTCATGTCTCATGATGTCTATGTTTTTTGTGTGGATTCGTTACTTCTCTTGTTAGAGATCTTTTTTTTCTACACTGAAAAAACAGTGAACCCTTTTCCATTGCAAAATGAACTAAACTGTAGTAATATTGACCATGATTTAGCCCTTAAGATTTTTTTCAACTTGTCTAGTTTATAATTTTCTTAAATTTTAGTTCATCTATAACATTGTAGTTTAGTTCATTTTTACAACACCATAAGATTTATGTACCCCTACCAAGTTAAAAAGTCAGTATTATTTTGGTTTACTTGCTTATTTTGTGAGAAACCCGATAATAAAAATTGGTTAACAGTCTCCTTAAAATGTCGACGACTAAACTATTTTTAAATCAATCATTCCACAGTACAGAGAAATTAAATAATTAAAGGAACAACACACCGTTTTACTATTATGAAAATTATCATACATTAAAATTAAACTTTCTTAAAGCAAAGGTTAGGTTAGGTTAGGTTATGTGGCAGCCCGATGTATCAGGCTCACTTAGACTATTCAGTCCATTGTGATACCACAGTGGTGAACTTCTCTCTTATCACTGAGTGCTGCCCGATTCCATGTTAAGCTCAATGACAAGGGACCTCCTTTTTATAGCCGAGTCCGAACGGCGTTACACATTGCAGTGAAACCACTTAGAGAAGCTTTGTAACCCTCAGAAATGTCACCAGCATTACTGAGGTGGGATAATCCACCGCTGAAAAACTTTTTGGTGTTCGGTCGTAGCAGGAATCGAACCCACGACCTTGTGTATGCAAGGCGGGCATGCTAACCATTGCACCACGGTGGCTCCCGTGCTTCTTAAAGCAAAAGTACTTTATTATAAAAACTTATGATGAAAGTTCTTAATACAATGTTTTTTGTGAATAAAAATTATGACCACGTGGAACAGAGAGTAGTTCATTTGAACTCGCTGTTTGGACATTTTGACTTATCCTTTTTTTATTCATCGTAGGTAATTTTTTCACATATCTTGCTGGAAAAAATGGAAACAATAATGAAAATTGTTAAAAATTAACACCATGTAATGAAATATAATTTTTAATTCTTCATTTTAGCTTGTAACTTACTATATTTGGGGCATTTTATCAAATGGTGTAAGGAATTTAACTTTTCTTTGGAAAACGTATCTCATAAAATTTGTACCTGAAACAATTAGAGAAATAATGAAGTATTCTAAATAAACGCATAAAACTGTGTTGTTATCGATGTGAAAGATATAATAAAATAAATATTCTAGTTGGAAGAAAGCCAAAGTTTTAATATAAAACTTACCAATTCTCTATTAAATTGTACGCTGAGGGGAAATATAAAAAGTTGTCCAAATTTATTTGGGTTACTCTGAAATTAAATATTTATTTTTTACATTAAATAAAATTATTAAATAGATTTTCAAAAAATCTAATGAAAAAATAATAATATGCATAAAAAAACCAAATATTCTTGATAATCCTAGACAGTCATCATTCGTCAAAGTGACGACACGTAATTTCATTGTCGATTTAAAATGCATTTTAGTCTATTGGGAAATGGTAAATTTAAGTTATACTAATTCGACCGTTTTATGAACTTTTGTTTTATACTACTTAAAACCAAATTGAATAAGAAAATAAATTCAAGTTTGGTTCACTTTTTCGCTCACGAGGAAAATTATAGCGTCTTGAAATCAGCCGTAGTCAAAATGACGAAGGATGACGTTAATGTACAAAAAATAAGGATGACTGTTCAGGGTTAAAAGAAAGTTAAAGAATCCTTACCAATTCACTATTAAATTACAGGCAAAGGAGTACTAAAATTTTTTCCAAATTTTAAGGGGTTATTCTGAAATTAAATATTTGTTTTTTACATTAAAAATATAACATTGGTTTCCAAAAAATTTGATTAAAGAAATACTAACATAAGGTATTAAAAACCTGTAATTTTGATGATAAAAAGGTCATAAAAACGTAAATATTCTAGTTGAAAGAAAGCCAATTTTTAGCAAAACTTACCAATTCTCTATTTTTATACCCTCCATCATAGGATGGGGGTATATTAACTTTGTCATTCCGTTTGTAACACATCGAAATATTGCTCTAAGACCCCATAAAGTATATATATTTTGGGTCGTGGTGAAATTCTGAGTCGATCTAAGCATGTCCGTCCGTCCGTCTGTTGAAATCACGCTAACTTCCGAACGAAACAAGCTATCGACTTGAAACTTGGCACAAGTAGTTGTTATCGATGTAGGTCGGATGGTATTGAAAATGGTCCACTTTTACGTATAGCCCCCATATAAAGGGACCCTCAGATTTGGCTTGTGGAGCCTCTAAGAGAAGCATATTTCATCCGATCCGGCTAAAATTTGGTATATGGTCTCTAACAACCATGCAAAAATTGGTCCACATCGGTCCATAATTATATATAGCCCCCATATAAACCGATCCCCAGATTTGGCTTGCGGAGCCTAAAAGAGAAGCAAATTTCATCCGATCCGGCTGAAATTTGGTACATGGTGTTGGTATATGGTCTCTAACAACCATTCAAAAATTAGTTCACATCGGTCCATAATTATATATAGCCCCCATATAAACCGATCCCCAGATTTGGCTTGCGGAGCCTAAAAGAGAAGCAAATTTCATCCGATCCGGCTGAAATTTGGTACATGGTGTTGGTATATGGTCTCTAACAACCGTGCAAAAATTGGTCCATATCGGTCCATAAGTATATATAGCCCCCATATAAAACATTCTCCAGATTTGACCTCCGGAGCCTTCATCCGATCCGGTTCAAATTAGGCACGTGGTGTTAGTATATGGTCGCTAACAACCATACCAAAATTGGTCCAATCACACAAAAATTGGTCCATGTCGGTTCATAATCATGATTGGCACTAGAGCCAAAAATAATCTACCAAAATTTTATTTCTATAGAAAATTTTGTCAAAATTTTATTTCTATAGAAAATTTTGTCAAAATTTTATTTCTAGAAAAAATTTTGTTAAAATTTTATTCGGTTCATAATAAAATTTTCATCATTGTCAATATTTTATTTCTATAGAAAATTTTGTCAAAATTTTATTTCTATAGAAAATTTTGTCAAAATTTTATTTCTATAGAAAATTTTGTTCAAATTTTATTCGGTTCATAATCATGGTTGCCACTCGAGCCAAAAATAATCTACCAAGATTTTATTTCTATAGAAAATTTTGTCAAAAGTTTATTTCTATAGAAAATTTTGTTAAAATTTTATTTCTGTAGAAAATTTTGTGAAAATTTTCTTTCGATAGAAAATTTAGTTAAAATTTTATTTCTGTAGAAAATTTTGTCAAAATTTTATGTCTACTTTGTCAAACTGAATTATATACGTATTGGATCGATCTTTTTTGATTTAATATATACCACGTATGGACTTACATACAATTTAGAAGATGGTGTTAGAAGGTTTTAAGATACCTTGCCATCGGCAAGCGTTACCGCAACTTAAGTAATTCGATTGTGGATGGCAGTGTTTAGATGAAGTTTCTACGCAATCCATGATGGAGGGTACATAAGCTTCGGCCTGGCCGAACTTACGGCCGTATATACTTGTTTAAATTTATTTGTATCCATGTGGAGTTGCTCTGAAATTAAATATTGCTTTTACAACAAAGAAAAGCATTAAACTGGTTTCCAAAAAAATTAATTAGCAAATAATAATATATATAAAAAATATTATTTTTAAAAGAAATCCATATTGAAAAAATACTTACCAATTTATGACTAAACTGTACGCTGAGATATAACAAACATTTTCCAAATTCATCTGGAATTTAATATTAATTTTTTACATTGAATAATGAAAATTTCAATACACCTTCAATTTCAACATATTTTGCTAAATATTCTTAATAACTTTTTTCTAAAGTACCGATTAAATATTAATAACTTTCATTTAAAAGGTTTAATAAACAAACACCAATATATGTCTCAAAAATCCAAAATATTCCATGCCTTTATATTCCCTTGTTGCATACCTGCTTAAAAGATGCAACAACCCACGCCAACGCCAACTGTACAACTGAAGCATGCCAAACAAAACCAAGCAAAGCCAAAACATCCCTACAACAACAAAAACACATGTGCCTTTATTGAAAACAACACCTCATCCAGCCAAAAACCAGCAACGAATAACAAACACACGCACATAAAAACCACTAAATGAACAAAAATAAAAACAAACCCACGCTCATGTATACACAACAAAACTCAAGTAACATCATCTTTACATTAATCACATTCCACTATGCCGATAAAGATCTCTGTACTATGCATTAGTTCATCGCATCTGCTGACAATTTACTCTAAGAATAATATTCGTAAAGCCACATCAGTTTATGAACGATGAAACGTTTAACTTAAAATTTGCAAAATTTTCATGAATTGTTATCTACCATTTTTGACGAAAATGTCTATAAATTTAATTACATGTGAACTAAAAATATTTCATTGGATAATTTTTTACCAACAATTATTAACTATAGGAATTGTCAGTAAGAAATTGCTATCCACTTTCAAGTTCATTTTTCGTAAAAAAATATTTTCTCATACAAAAAAATCTTATAGTAAATTGCACTTATTATTTAGAAAATACTTTACATTTCACAAGTAGTTTTATAGCATGACAAACGAATTTTTAACTACCAGTTAAGAATTTTTTTAAGGAAATTTCCATCGTATTTTGTAGGCCATGAACTAAACGATTGCTACTTAGAATTTGTAAAATTTCCTTTCGAGTAGTTAATCTTCGTTGAAGATACGAAAAATGAACTAAAATTCTGGAAAATTCTTGTAATAAATTATTGTAAAAATCTTCTTAAATTTACGAGACACTTTTTTTTCTGTGTAGAGGCCAACTAATACCTCATGATAAATTATGCACATCGCAAATTAGGTTACCAATGTGGTGTTCATTCAAAGTTTATGTTTTGTTCTGAAGATGTACAATGATTTTCTTTTTTGGTGTCTTCACATTCATTCACTTTTAATCTCACACTTGAATTTAACTGAATTTTTATTTGAGCACGTAAAACCAGAGCAAAAAGTTTACTTGTATCGAAGGATTTTGCCCTTCCTAACTTATAACAGGTACTACAAAAAAAAACAACAACATAACCAATGATTAACCCTTCTTTGCATGACATTGCATATATGATATGTTACTGTTTTGCCTATGTGACGATATTCCTTTGAGCATTTTACCGTTATGAACTTTTGTATTTTCAACAACGCTATTATTTAGGTAGACGAATAAAAGCATCTTCAACAGCTGTTTGCCCGTAGACTAGCTACAGTGCAAAATGGGTAAGACTTAGACTAAGACTAAGATCTAGCTTGCACATTTTTGGTAGGCTGCAAATGTTTAAAATATGCGGTGTCTACATTGTCAGGGAACCAAATAAGGCGGATTTTATGACAGATATTCTCCCTAGCAATGGTAATCTTCCCGAAGTTACATTTAAAGTTTCTACATATGGAGGCTACATCAGTTCTGGGCTTGCGACAAATCTTAAATATCTCATCAAAATGTGCACGAAAATCAGATAGAATAACGTCTTTCATATGATTTGAAATCTAAATTCTATACACTTAAAGAAAAGTTTACTTGAATCCAAAGATTTTGACCTCACCATAAGGATTTTGGTATTGAATCCGAACCAAAGATAAGCCGCATCTTTGGTCTTTAATATAAATACATTTTTAGCGACCTATCTGGCCTTAAATCTAGGACCAGTAAAATTAAAACTAGGATACAGATCTCATTTATAGAATTTTGTTTCTCTTTTCGAGGTATATTAATAAAGCTATTCACGTACCAACAAATACCTGTTTAAAAATCCAAATTATAACGGATACCTCGAATTAAAAAATGTTTTCTTGATTCCAAAAAAAACTTTAAACCAAATATGCTAAATCCTCAAAATAAATCTTAGCCTCTACTTAAAGCGTTTTTATTTTAAATCTTAATGTTTAATTATTTAAATCAAAAATGTGTTTACTTTAAGGAAAATTTGCCTTAGTACATGGCATGCGACCTTAGAGGAGGGATGCTAATTTACAAAATTTGTGTCCTAAATCGGTCTATATGAGAGCTATACAACGACGTCGACCGATACATATCATATTCGCCACAACTCTTTGTGGACGTAAAATACCCTCTAGACGCTTAAGAAGTCAAATCGGTATATCGATCTATGTGAGGGTTATATTAAAACATGTACCGAATCACAGCACACTCTGCACACCACTTTGATGACCTAAAATATCGCTACATTTCCAATTTCAGGCAAATCGCATGAAAATTGGGTGTATAGGTGCCCAAGACCCAAGATCGAGGGATCGGTTTATATGGGAGCTATACAAACCTTGGACCGATATAGCCTATCTTTGAACTTGGCTTGCGTGCAAACAAAAAACGGACCTGTGGCAAATTTCAGGACGATAGGTTAGGTTATTTGGCAGCCCGATGTATCAGGCTCACTTAGACTATTCAGTCCATTGTGATACCACAGTGGTGAACTTCTCTCTTATCACTGAGTGCTGCCCGATTCCATGTTAAGCTAAATGACAAGGGACCTCCTTCTTATAACCGAGTCCGAACGGCGTTCCACATTGCAGTGAAATCACTTAGAGAAGCTTTGAAACCCTCAGAAATGTCACCAGCACTACTGAGGTGGGATAATCCACCGCTGAAAAACTTTTTGGTGGTCGGTCGAAGCAGGAACCAAACCCACGACCTTGTGTATGCAAGGCGGGCATGCTAACCATTGCACCACGGTGGCTCCCAGGACGATAGCGCCATTATTGAACGCTGTAGCGTGATAAGCATGTCCGTCTGACGACCAGACGGATTACAATTTCACCCTGATCAAGAATATATACTTTTTTATTCGGAAATGGATATTTCGATTTGTTACAAACGGAATGCAGTCAAAAAAGCGTGAACCCACAAAGAAAGAAAATTTTAGTTAATTTTAGAAAATTTTAAATGAACTGTATTAGAAACGCAGATGTTACGCCGACTTCACAAAACTAAGCATATACTTTTCGACAAATTCAAGAATATTTATTAGATATAATTATTTTTTTTCACTTGTTAAAGAAAATTTTGTTGTTTGAAGAAAAAACAAGTATATACAGCAGTAAGTTCGGCCGGGCCGAATCTTAAATACCCACCACCATGAACCAGATATTAGGGTTTCCTTTGAAATTTCAGGAGGGCTAGAGGACTTGAGGACACTTCCCGAAGATAAATTTAAAGATTTCACCTATGAGGACTATATCAGATTCTGGATTTATAAGAACGATTTTTGCTTGAGTTTTAGAGGAATCATTAACATCTCTTGTAAGTGTGCAAGAAAAATATAAAATAACGTCTTGAGTTGAAATCTTAAATCTGTAGAAGTAAAATCTGGAAATTTTACATTGAGTTTCAAACAATTTTCATGATCAGTATTTACAATTTCTGGCAAATCAGATAAAAACTACGGTTTCTAGAAACCCAAGGAGTTTAATCGGGAGATCGTTCTGATGGGGGCTATACTAAAATATGGACCGATACTCACCGCTTTCGGCACACCTCTTTACGACCCGAAAATACCTATAGATTTCCAATTTCAGGCAAATAGGATAAAAACTTCGGATTCTAGAAGCCCAAGAAGTAAAATCGGGAAATCGGTCTATATGGGGGCTATACAAAAATATGGACCGATACTCACCATTTTCGGCACACCTCTTTATGGTCCCAAAATACCTCTAGATTTCCAATTTCAGACAAATTGGATAAAAACTACGGTTTCTATAAACCCAAGACCCCAAATCGGGAGGTCGTTTTATATGGGGACCATAAGCGTAGGAAGGCCTCTGGGGAGGGGGCTTAGACCCCCCAGAAAAATTTTAGCCCCCCCCCCCCAGAATTTGAAAACCTATTTACGATTTTACATTTTTCTAAAAATTAAACAAGTATACACCGAAAGAATTTTCTTCGTAAAAAGAACGAAAAAATTCGTTAAAAGTACGAAATTTGTCATTGTTTTACAACCAAAGAAACTTTTCATTAAAAGTACGAAATATTTCGTACTTTTTACGAAGAAAAGTTCTTCCAAAATTTTCGTAGTTTGTAAGAAAAAAATTCGTACTTTTTATGAAGAATCTTCGTACTTTTTATGAAAAATCTTCGTAGTTTTTATGAAATATGTTCGTACTTTTTATGAAAAACTTTCGTACTTTTTTCTGAAAAATGTTCGAACTTTTAGAAAAAAAAAATATAGTCGAAAGTGCATTTGGTTGTAGTTGCAAGTGTGAAAAATGACATCACTACTTTACATCTTAAGGTTTTGAATAATTTTTAGTTTTATTGCTTCACTTTTATTCATAGCGCGCTATCACCCAAATGAGAAGTAGCATAGACTTGCATAAAAAAATAGAATAAAGGAATGCACTCAAGCACATTATAAAAGACAATTTAATGCCGCGAACGGAAATTTTACAACTTCAATGAAACTTCTTCGTTATTTCAAAGAAAATGTTTCGTACTTTTTATGAAGAAATTTTAACGCAGAATGTTTCGTAAAATATTCGTAAAAACTTCTTCACAAAATTCATGAAATGTGAAGAAAGTTTCGTTAAAAGTACGAACTTTTTACGAAGAAAAGTTAATGTAGAATGTTTCGTAAAAGTTTCGTATATTCGTAAAATGTTCTTCGTAAAATTTACGAAAATGAATGAAAATTTCGTTATTTTAATGAAGAATTCAGGGAGAATAGTTAATGAAGAATTCTTCGTAAAATTAACGAAGAGAATTCTTTCGGTGTATACACAGCAGAAAGTTCCGCTAAAGATTTTCATGCACAATCGAATTACTTTGGTTGTGGTAGCAGTTGCCGATGGCAATGTTTTTAATCTAGTATTTATAAAATAAATCTGTGGTTGAACTTTTGATTTAGTTGAATAACTAAAGCTCCTTAATTATTTTGTTTAGTCTGGTTTAGTCAATTTAATTTAAAAAATAGTAATTGATACTATTTGGGGGCTACACCAAAATATGGACCGATACTCACCATTCTCGGCACACCTCTTTATGGTCCTAAAATACCTCTAGATTTCCAATTTCAGACAAATTGGATAAAAACTACGGTTTCTATAAGCCCAAGACCCCAAATCGGGAGATCGCTCTATATGGGGGCTATACCAAAATATGGACGGATACTCACAATTTTTTGCACACGTATTTGTGGTCCTACAATACCTCTAGATTTCCAATTTCAGGTAAATTGAATAAAAACTGCGGTTTCTATAAGCCCAAGAAGTAAAATCGGGAGATCGGTCTATATGGGGGCTATACCAAAACATGGACCGACACTCACCATTTTTGGCACACCTCTTTATGGTCATAAAATACCTCTAGATTTTCAATTTCGCGCAAATTGGATGAAAACTACGGTTTCTATAAGCGAAAGACCCCAAATCGGGAGGTCGGTTTATATGGGGGCTATACCAAACCATGGACCGACACTCACCATTTTTGGCACACCTCTTCATGGTCCCAAAATACCTCTAGATTTTCAATTTCGCGCAAATTCGATGAAAACTATGGTTTCTATAAGCGAAAGACCCCAAATCGGGAGGTCGGTTTTTATGGGGGGCCTATACCAAAACATGGACCGACACTCACCATTTTTGGCACACCTCTTCAAGGTCACAAAATATCTTTAGATTTTCAATTTCGCGCAAATTGGATGAAAACTACGGTTTCTATAAGCGAAAGACCCCAAATCGGGAGGTCGGTTTATATGGGGCTATACCAAAACATGGCCCGATATAGCCCATCTTCGAACTTGACCTGCGCGCAGACAAAAGAAGATTCTGTGCCAAATTTCAGGACGATAGCTCCATTATTGAATGCTGTAGCGTGATTACAACAGACAGCCAGCCAGACAGACAGACAGACAGACAGACAGACGGACATGCTTATATCGTCTTAGAATTTCTCCCTGATCAAGAATATATATATACTTTATATAGTCGGAAATCGATATTTCGATGCGTTACAAACGGAATGACAAACTTATTATACCCCGTCACCATTCTATGGTGGTGGGTATAAAAATGGAGTTAAAAATGGGCCATATCGGAGCCTCTAAGAGAAGCAAATTTCATCGGATCCGGCTGAAATTTGGTACATGGTGTTAGTATATGGTTTCTAACAACCATGCAAAAATTGAACCACATCGGTCCATAAGTATATATAGCCCCAAAATAAACCGATCCCCCGATTTGGCTTGCGGA
The DNA here is from genome assembly GCF_050003625.1 of Haematobia irritans. Classification (NCBI taxonomy): domain Eukaryota; kingdom Metazoa; phylum Arthropoda; class Insecta; order Diptera; family Muscidae; genus Haematobia; species Haematobia irritans. The sequence goes on along the minus strand of NC_134399.1, from coordinate 198,909,765 downwards.
GCCTCTTGGAAGAGCAAAATTCATCTGATTCAGTTGAAATTTGGTACCTGGTGTTGGTATATGATCTCTAACAACCATACAGGAATTGATCCATATCGGTCCATGATTACATGTAGCCCTCATATAAACCGATTCCCAGATTTGAGCTCCGCTGCCTTTTGGAGAAACAAAAATCGTCCGATCTGATTGAAATTTAGTACCTGGTGTTAGTATATGGTCTCCGGAGCCTCTTGGAGGAGCAAAGTTCATCCGATCCGGTTGAAATTTGCAACGTGGTGTTAGAATGTGGTCTCTAACAAACACGCAAGAATTGGTCCATATCAATAATTATATATAGCACCCATATAAACCGTTCCCCAGATTTGACCACCGGAGCCTCTTGGAAGAGCAAAATTCATCCTATCCGGTTGAAATTTGCAACGTATATATAGCACCCATATAAACCGTTCCCCAGATTTGACCTCCGGAGCCTCTTGGAAGAGCAAAATTCATCCTATCCGGTTGAAATTTGCAACGTGGTGTTAGTATATGGCCGCTAATAACCATGCTAAAATTGGCCCATATCGGTCTATAGTTATATATAGCCGATCCTCAATCCACATCGGTCCATAATTATATATAGCACCCATATAAACCGATCCCCCGATTTGGCTTGCGGAGCCTCTTGGAAGAGCAAAATTCATCTGATTCAATTGAAATTTGGCATATCGGTCCATGATTATATGTAGCCCCCATATAAACCGATTCAAAGATTTGACCTCCGGTGCCTTTTGGAGAAACAACAAGTATATAAAGCACTAAGTTCGGCCGGGCCGAATCTTAAATACCCACCACCATTAACCAAGTATTAGGGTTTCCTTTGAAATTTCAGGAGGGCTTGAGGACTTGAGGACACTTCCCGAAGATAAATTTAAAGATTTCACCTATGAGGACTACATCAGATTCTGGATTTATAAGAACCATTTTTGTTTGAGTTTTAGAGGAATCATTAACATCTCTTGTAAGTGTGCAAGAAAATTATAAAATAACGTCTTGATTTGAAATCTTAAATCTGTAGAAGTAAAATCTGGAAATTTTACATTGAGTTTCAAGCAATTGTCATGATCAGTGCGCCTTCTACACCCTCAAGAAGTGAAGTCGGTCTATATGGAGGCATTACCAAATGGACCGATAAAAACTTAATCTGATACACAGTTTTGTGAGCCTAAAATACCAGAATATTTACAATTTCAGGCAAATCAGATAAAAACTACGGTTTCTAGAAACCCAAGGAGTTAAATCGGGAAATCGTTCTTATGGGGGCTATACTAAAATATGGACCGATACTCACCGTTTTCGGCACACCTCTTTATGACCCGAAAATACCTCTAGATTTCCAATTTCAGGCAAATAGGATAAAAACTTCGGATTCTAGAAGCCCAAGAAGTAAAATGGGGAAATCGGTCTATATGGGGGCTATACCAAAATATGGACCGATACTCACCATTTTCGGCACACCTCTTTATGGTCCTAAAATACCTCTAGATTTCCAATTTCAGACAAATTGGATAAAAACTACGGTTTCTATGAGCCCAAGACCCCAAATCGGGATGTCGTTTTATATGGGGACCATACCAAAACATGGATCGATACTCACAATTTTTGGCACATGTATTTGTGGTCCTACAATACCTCTAGATTTCCAATTTCAGGTAAATTGAATAAAAACTTCGGATTCTAGAAGCCCAAGAAGTAAAATGGGGAAATCGGTCTATATGGGGGCTATACCAAAATATGGACCGATACTCACCATTTCCGGCACACCTCTTTATGGTCCTAAAATACCTCTAGATTTCCAATTTCAGACAAATTGGATAAAAACTACGGTTTCTATGAGCCCAAGACCCCAAATCGGGAGGTCGTTTTATATGGGGACCATACCAAAACATGGACCGATACTCACAATTTTTGGCACATGTATTTGTGGTCCTACAATACCTCTAGATTTCCAATTTCAGGTAAATTGAATAAAAACTGCGGTTTCTATAAGCCCAAGAAGTAAAATCGGGAGATCGGTCTATATGGGGGCTATACCAAAATATGGACCGATACTCACCATTTTTGGCACACCTCTTTATGGGAGGTCGGTTTATATGGGGACTATATCAAAAATTGGACCTGGCTACCATCATTGAACTTGAACTGTCTGCAGATAAAAGACGAGTAGCGTGATTACAACAGGCAGACAGACAGACAGATGGACAGACGGACATCGTTATATCGTCTTAGAATTTCTCCCTGATCAAGAATTTATATACTTTATATGGTCGGAAATCGATATTTCGATGTGTTACAAATGGAATGACAAACTTATTATACCCCCGTCACCATTCTATGGTGGTGGGTACAAAAATCATCCGATCTGATTGAAATTTAGTACGTGGTGTTAGTATATGATATTTAACAACCATGCTAAAAGTGGTCAATATCGGTCCATAATCATATATAGCCCCCATATAAACCGAACCCGAGATTTGGTTTTGGAGCCTATTGGAGGAGCAAATTTCATCCGAGTCTGTTGAAATTTGGTACATTGTGCTAGTATATGGCCATTAACAACCATGCCTAACTAGGTCCATATCGGTCTACAGCGCTCAGATAAATCGATCCCCAATCACACAAAAATTGGTCCATATCAAGTTCATAATTGTATATAGCCCCCATATAAGCGACCCCCATATTTCAATTCTGGCTCTCTAAGTACCATGCAAAAGTCCATATCGATTCGTAATTAGTTGTAGACTTATATTCGGCCTGGCTGAACTTACGGCCGTATATACATGTTATATCTAGTTTTAATTAAAATTTCATTATTTTAAAGAAATTTGTTCTTAATATTTTGTAAATGTGCGTCCTCAAATTTAGGTTGCGTAATCTTTAATATCACGTAAATATTTTTTTCAGTGTTTGTTTTCTCTGCGTGGCTTAATCTCTATGAAATGTCAAAAAATTACATCTGCATAAAATTTCATAGTCCCAAAGAGATTATTTGCGATTAAGAATATTGACAAAATATTATGGATTCCTCGTAGGTTCGAGAGAAAAAGTAGATGGATTCGATGGATTAGACCTAGTTTTAAAATAATAAATCAATGGCAATGCTCATTTGATGAGATATGTGTGTGAAAATAAAATTCAAATGTTGTATGGTTTCTACATCATACCCATATGAAAGTGATTTAATTGAGAGAGACATTTGCAAAAGCTGCTTTGGGTGATTTCGAATTATGGTCATTGTCCTTGACTTTCATGACCAAGAGAACTTGACCGCCTAGGATGGTGTTGTTCCAAGTTAGATCAATCAATAAAACTAGCGCATAGTTACAATAGCTACTATAAATATTAAATTTACTATTTTATTTAAACATTAATTAACGGAGAAATATGTACATGCATTTTGAAATTACTCGTATATTACATTCAATCGTGACATAAAACATACAAAAGGCCTAAGGATATGTTTTACAATTTCCCACAAAAAAAAAATCTATTAATCATTTTTGTTTGTGCATTTTTCGGAAATATAATCTAATCTTAGGCGATGTATGAAACCAAGGCATACATAACTCACTTCACAAGCCTACCACTTTAATAGGACTTTATTCGTGAGCGAAAAAAAAAATCCCTAAGGATAATAACGTATGAACGAACTCAGTGCTGTTTTATCCTTTGACATGCCAAACAAGCTAAAATGCATGTAAATTATTTACGATGATGTAACGCAACATAGGGCAATTTGCTTTCTTTCATTCATGTCTTCTTACTCCCGCAGGGACTATGATGATGAAATGTTGGAACCGCTTGTCGCTCTTAGATTACGCTTCATCCTCTGGCCTTTGGCATGGACCAATTTCGTCATGGGAATAGAGGGAGTGAGGGAGGGAGGGAGAAAGACGAATGAAAATAGGAAATTGTCTGAGTAAAAGTGTGAACGGTGGCATTTGAGAATACAAGTAAACATGTGTTAGACACGCATAATTACAGCCAATGGAACAAATTAATATAAGCACTCACGCACACATACATATACATAAATATTCAGTGGTGCGAGGGCATAAGCGTAGGAAGGCCTCTAGGGAGGGGGCTTAGACCCCCTCCCCCAGAAAAATTTTAGCCCCCCCCCCAGAATTTGAAAACCTATTTACGATTTTCCATTGTTATACCCACCACCATAGGACGGTGACGGGGTATAATAAGTTTGTCATTCCGTTTGTAACACATCGTAATATTGAATTCCGACTATATAAAGTATATATATTCTTGATCAAGGAGACATTCTAAGACGATATAACGATGTCCGTCTGCACCCAGAAAAAAGTGACCCCTTCTTTAAGTTAAAATGAACTCATTGTGAAGAAAGTTGAACTTCGTATAGCGCCAAAGACATTTTTATTTGTTTGAACGATGTGATTTTCGTAGAAATTAGGAATAATGCATTCCATATATTAGTTAACATTTTCCTATATTTATATACCACTATACTACAGAATGAAAAAATTTAACTAATTTGAATTCATATATGGAATGATTTTATTGAAATTTTTTCATTCATTTCGACAAATCTTACACATTTGTGGTAAAACTTTTACTTCATAATTAGAACTGCTTACCTTCGTTTTTAAATACAATTTTATTTATTTCTATAAGCAATTTTATCTTCAATAAAAGACATGTTTTATTAATATATTGAATATATTTATTAAGAATCAACAGCATCGAATCTCTTTGAAATATTAATTTATTATTCCACTATTTCCAATTTCCGTGTGATATTATCAACTGTAAAACGCACTTTTTCTTCTTCTTGTACTTTTCACTTTTAATAAGTTGCTGCCTAACGATTTTGTCCTCCTTTTACAATTTCAATACCTACAAATATAAAAAATCAAACAATTTTTGTTACAAAAGGTTAGCGTCACTGAATATTACCTGATAATTGAAGATTCCAAAATGAAGACAAATGAAAGGGTTGTTATTCTGCTTGTGTTTTCTTTCTTTATACACTATCACGAACATTGATAGATTTATTTAAAAAACGAAAATTTTTCTCAATAATTTAAAATAACAAATATTTTATATATTTTATTTGTTATTTATTATATTATTTTACCATATTATTTTTTAACAATCTCTCCGCATACCAAAACAACGCGATTCCAACTAAAAAAACAACCGACGCGCAAATATATCGATTACACCCACGCGCAAACACATCGATTACGATGACAGGTATCGATTATAGGTAGACAATAGAAATGTAGGAAAATTTCCTATATTCTAACAAGTGTGTTTCCTTAAGTTTTGAAAGGATTGCATACTTCTTAGTACGAATGAACTAAAATATTTTTCTATGCCAAGTGTTGTTCGTATGTATGAAAAACTTTCTATTATAAAGGAAGTCGCAATTATCATTTTATAAGAAATTTTACTAATTTTGAGGAAACTTGGTTTTAGTTCGGTTTTTGTTTATTTTTACGAATGCTTTGTTATCGGTGAATAAAATTTTCTTTTTCAGTAGTAAATTCTTATACCCAGCGAAGAAAATAGTATGAGTAAAATTCCATGCCTTATTCTAGTTAATGAACTAATCCTAACTGCTTACAGTTTAGGATTTTTTTACTGAAACGAGTAAATTTTATTATTTTTCACAAAAATTTACCTTAATGGAAATAAAATGGATAAACTATATTGATGAAAATTTTTTCCTTTAGTTTCGAAGGCACTTTTTTCTGGGTGTGTCTGTCTGCCTGTTGTAATCACGCTACAGTCTTCAATAATGAAGCAATCGTGCTGAAATTTTGCACAAACTCGTCTTTTGTCTGCAGGCAGGTCAAGTTCGAAGATGGGCTATATCAGTCCATGTTTTGGTATAGTCCCCATATAAACCGATCTCCCGATTTGGGGTCTTGGGCTTATAGAAATCGAAGTTTTTATGCAATTTGCCTGAAACTTGAAATCTAGAGGTTTTTTATGACCATAAAGAGGTGTGCCAAAAATGGTGAGTATCGGTCCATGTTTTAGTATAGCCCCCATATAGACCGATCTCCCGATTTTACTTCTTGGGTTTATAGAAACCGCAGTTTTTATTCAATTTACCTGAAATTGAAAATCTAGATGTACTGTAGGACCACAAATACGTGTGCCAAAAATTGTGAGTATCGGTCCATATTTTGGTATAGCCCCCATATGGCCCGATCTCCCGATTTTACTTATTGGGCTTATAGAAACCGCAGTTATTATTCAATTTACATGAGATTGGAAATCTAGAGTTATTGTAGGACCACAAATACATGTGCCCAAAATTGTGAGTATCGGTCCATGTTTTGGTATGGTCCCCATATAAAACGACCTCCCGATTTGGGTCTTGGGCTTATAGAAACCGTAGTTTTTATCCAATTTGTCTGCAATTGGAAATCTAGTGGTATTTTAGGACCATAAAGAGATGTGCCGAAAATGATGAGTATCGGTCCATATTTTGGTATAGCCCCCATATAGACCGATTTCCCTATTTTATTTCTTGTGCTTCTAGAATCCGAAGTTTTTATCCTATTTGCCTGAAATTGGAAATCTGGAGGTATTTTCGGGTCATAAAGAGGTGTGCCGAAAACGGTGAGTATCGGTCCATATTTTAGTATAGCCCCCATAAGAACGATCTCCCGATTTTACTTCTTGGGCTTATAGAAACCGCAGTTTTTATTCAATTTACCTGAGATTGGAAATCTAGAGGTATTGCAGGACCACAAATAGGTGTGCCAAAAATTGTGAGTATCGGTCCATGTTTTGGTATGGTCCCCATATAAAACGACCTCCCGATTTGGGGTCTTGGGCTTATAGAAACCGTAGTTTTTATCCAATTTGTCTGAAATTGGAAATCTAGAGGTATTTTAGGACCATAAAGAGATGTGCCGAAAATGGTGAGTATCGGTCCATATTTTGGTATAGCCCCCATATAGACCGATTTCCCGATTTTACTTCTTGTGCTTCTAGAATCCGAAGTTTTTATCCTATTTGCCTGAAATTGGAAATCTAGAGGTATTTTCGGGTCATAAAGAGATGTGCCGAAAATGGTGAGTATCGTTCCATGTTTTGGTATAGCCCCCATATATACCGATCTCCCGATTTTACATCTTGGGTTTATAGAATCCGTAGTTTATACACAATTTGTCTGAAATTGAAAATTAATAGGTATTTTAGGACCATAAAGAGGTGTGCCACAAATGGTGAGTATCGGTCCATGTTTTGGTATAGCCCCCATATAGACCGATATCCTGATTTTACTTCTAGAATCCGAAGTTTTTATCCAATTTGCCTGAAATTGGAAATCTAGAGGTATTTTCGGGCCATAAAGTGGTATGCCGAAAACGGTGAGTATCGGTCCATATTTTAGTATAGCCCTAATAAAAACGATCTCCCTATTTAACTCCTTGGGTTTCTAGAAACCGTAGTTTTTATCTGATTTGCCTGAAATTGTAAATATTCTGGTATTTTAGGCTCACAAAACTGTGTATCGGATTAAGTTTTTATCGGTCCATTTGGTAATGCCTCCATATAGACCGACTTCACTTCTTGAGGGTGTAGAAGGCGCATTGATCATGACAATTGCTTGAAACTCAATGTAAAATTTCCAGATTTTACTTCTACAGATTTAAGATTTCAAATCAAGACGTTATTTTATAATTTTCTTGCACACTTACAAGAGATGTTAATGATTCCGCAAAAACTCAAACAAAAATGGTTCTTATAAATCCAGAATCTGATATAGTCCTCATAGGTGATATCCTCAAGTCCTCAAGCCATCCTGAAATTTCAAAGGAAACCCTAATATTTGGTTCATGGTGGTGGGTATTTAAGATTCGGCCCGGCCGAACTTAGTGCTGTATATACTTGTTTTTATCTAAAATTAAACAAGTAAATACACAAAGTTGCGCTAAAGACTTTCATGCACAATCAAATTACTTGGGTTGCAGTAGCAGTTGTCGATGGCAATATATAGTTTTATTTCTTAACATGTCTTCTAAAATGTTAGTTAGTTTCTTTATAGAGTTTAATATCTAAAGCTACTTTATTATTTTGTTTAGTCTGATTTTTAGTCAATTTAATTTAAAACAAGTATATACAGTAGTAAGTTCGGCCGGGCCGACTCTTAAATACCCACCACCATGAATCAAATATAATAGTTTCCTTTGAAAATTTCAGGGGGGTTTGATGACAGATATTATCCCAAGCAGATCAGTGCCCCTTCTATACCCTCAATAAGTGAAATCGGTCTGTATGGAGGCCTTACCAAGTGGAGCGATAAAAGAAAATCATATACGCTTTGTTATGGATCTAAAATGCCAATATATTTTCAATTTGTGGCAAATCGGATAAAAACTACAATTTCTAGAAACCCTAGGAGTTAAATCGGGAGTTCGATGTAATGGGGGCTATACCAAAACATGGAAGGATACAAACTACGGATTCTAGAAGCCCAAGAAGTAAATCTGGAGATCGGTTTATATGGGGCTATATCAAAACATGGTCTGATACCCACCATGTTCGGCACATCTCTTTATTTTCCTAGAAATTAGAAATCTAGAGTCCAATTTCAAGCAAATTGGGTAAAAAATACGGATTCTAGAAGCCCAAGAAGTAAAATCGGGAGATCGGTCTATATGGGGGTATATCAAAACATGGACCTATACTCACCATTTTCGGCACAGCTCTTTATGGTCCTAGAATACTTCTAGATTTCTGGTTTGAGGCAAATTAGGTAAAAATTACGCATTCTAGAAGACCAAGAATTAAACTCGGGAGATCGGTCTATATGGTGGCTATATCAAAACATGGACCGGTACTCACCAATTTCGGCACACGTCTTTAGGGTCCTAGAGTACCTCTAGGTTTCAAATTTCAGGTAAATTGGATTAAAACTACGTATTCTAGAAGCCCAAGAAGGTCTATATGGGGGCTCTACACCCCATTTTCGGCACACCTCTTTATGGTCCTAGAATACTTTTAGATTTCCAATTTTAGGCAAATCGGATAGAAAATACACTTTCTAGACGCCCAAGAAGCAAAATCGGGAAATCGGTCCATATGGGGGCTTTACCAAAACATTTACCGATATGCACCATTTTCGGTACACTTTTTTATGGTCCTAAAATATGTCTATATTTCATATTTTAACGCGAATTGGATAAAAACTACAGTTTTTATAAGCCCAAGACCCCAAATCGGGAGGTCGGTTTATATGAGGACTATATCAAAACTTGGACCGATATAGCCCATCTTCGAACTTGATCTGCCTGCAAACAAAAGACGAATCTATGCCAAATTTGAGGACAATAGCGCCATTATTGAAGACTGTAGCTTGATTACAACAGACAGACGGACATGCTTATGTCGTCTTAGAATTTCTACCTGATCAAGAATATATATACTTTATAAGTAGGAAACCGATATTTCGATGTGTTACAGAATGAAAAAACTTATTATAACCCCGTCACCATACTATGGTGCTGGGTATAAAAACGAGTTGTTAATAAGTGAATTAAAAGAACTTCCTGTGTAGTTAAAATAAACAACATCTTTGGGAGTACATCTTTTAAACCCAGCAAAAAAATTTGGAAGTTCTTCTTAAGGCTCAACTTTAAAAGCGCTTCCAAAAATTGCCTCCCAAAGATGTTCTTTATTTTAGCTGCACAGGAAGTTCATTTCAGTCATTTTTTATAACTCGCTTTTTTCATATTTTTAATGGGAAATTTCAAATTTTATTGTTTCAAATGGGTTAAAAACAGATTCAAAATTAACAAGTATATACGGCCGTAAGTTCGGCCAGGCCGAATCTTATGTACCCTCCACCATGGATTGCGTAGAAACTTCTACTGAAGACGGTCATCCACAATCGAATTACTTGGGTTGAGGTAACACTTGCCGATGGCAAGGTATCTTAAAACTTCCTAAAACCGTAATATATACCACATAGTCCATACGCGGTATATATTAAACTAATTAAGTTTAAAGTTTCTATAGAAATAAACTTTTGACAAAATAAAATTTTGACAACATTTTCTATAGAAGCAAAATTTGGAAAAAAAAATTTCTATAGGACTAAAATTTTGACAAAATTTTCTATAGAAATAAAATTTGGAAAAAAATTCTATAGAAATAAAATTTTGACAAAATTTTCTATAGAAATAAAATTTTGACAATGTTTTCTATAAAAATAAAATTTTGGTAGATTATTTTTGTCTTGAGTGTCAACCATGATTATGAACCGATATGGACCAATTTTTGTGTGATTGGGGATCGGCTATATATAATTATGGACCGATATGGACCAATTCTTGCATGGTTGTTAGAGACCATATACTAACACCACGTACCAAATTTCAACCGGATCGGATGAATTTTGCTCCTCTAAGAGGCTCCGGAGGTCAAATCTGGGGATCGGCTTATATGGGGGCTATATATAATTATGGACCGATATGGACCAATTTTGGCATGGTTGTTAGGGACCATATACTAACACCACGTACCAAATTTCAATCGGATCGGATGAATTTTGCTCCTCTAAGAGGCTCCGGAGGTCAAAACTGGGGATCGGTTTATATGGGGGCTATATATAATTATGGGCCGATGTGGACCAATTTTTGCCTGGTCATTAGAGAACATATACCAACATCATGTACAAAATTTCAGCCGGATCGGATGAAATTTGCTTCTCTTAGACTCCGCAAGCCAAATCTGGGGATCGGTTTATATGGGGGCTATATATAATTATGGACCGATGTGAACCAATTTTTGCATGGTTGTAAGAGACCATATACTAACACCATATACCAAATTTCAGCCGGATCGGATGAAATTTGCTTCTCTTAGAGGCCTCGCAAGCCAAATCGGGGGATCGGTTTATATGGGGGCTATATATACTTATCGACCGATGTGGACTAATTTTTGCATGGTCATTAGAGAACATATACCAACACCATGTATTAAATTTCAGCCGGATCGGATGAAATTTGCTTCTCTTAGAGGCTCCGCAAGCCAAATTAGGGGATCGGTTTATATGGGGGCTATATGTAACTGTAGACCGATATGGACCAATTTCTGCGTGGTTGTTAGAGACCATATACTAACACCATGTACCAAATCTCAGCCGGATCGGATGAAATTTGCTTCTCTTAGAGCAATCGCAAGCCAAATTTGGCGGTCTGTTTATATGGGGGCTATACGTAAAAGTGGACCGATATGGCCCATTTGCAATACCATCTGACCTACATCAATAACAACTACTAGTGCCAAGTTTCAAGTCGATAGCTTGTTTCGTTCGAAAGTTAGCGTGATTTCAACAGACGGACGGACGGACATCCTCAAATCGACTCAGAATTTCACCACGGCCCAGAATATATATACTTTATGGGGTCTTAGAGCAATATTTCAATGTGTTACAAACGGAATGACAAAGTTAATATACCCCCATCCTATGGTGGAGGGTATAAAAATTCCCCAGGGAGAACAGGGAATAAATTCCCAGGGAGCTGTTATTGAGAATTGGGCTAAATATGAAAGGTGTTCTTTCGTCGTATTTTCTTGCGCATGAAGTTTCGGATTCCTCGTAAAACTCAAAAAAAAAAAAAAATGGTTATTATAAATTCCAAATTGGATCTGGTGTCCATATGTAGAAACTTGACTTCAATGCTTCTACCATAAAAAGTAGCCCAAACAAAGTAATGGTTATGATGTTAATATCTAAATATTAATTAATGACCCCCATATATATGTCAGGCGATATTAAATTAGAAAAAGACAAAGATGAAATATAACAGATATCTATACAAAAATATATTTGTGCTAGAAAGAAAAGAAACATAAACCCAGATACATAGTACAGCAATACACAAATAAATGCAATTACCACAAATAATAAACAGATAACTTTTATGGCATGACATTATATGACATCCCAAAAATCACATCAATTCTTCATTCTCACACCATCAATTGCCATTCATTCAACGATCGATTGAACTATCATGCATCCTTAGCATTGAATGTTTGACGACAATTGTTACCAAAAACACACTAAAATTCCAAATCAAAGACTTCAATACAATGCCACACACACACACACACAAAGGACATTTTTCCTGCACACCCACACAATCCCAGAGATATGTCGATTTGATGGGTAATGGCGTAAAGATGTCGCTTAAGATATGTAGCTTCAATGGCTGTCTTGAAGGGAAGGGAATGAAGGACATGTTACGAGACAAATGTTGTGCTAATCCATCAACTTTAGAAGTTTTTCAAAAAGAAAACTTTTTCATATATGAAAAACTCATAGAGTGTGAAAAATTCAACAAAAACATTCATTTTAGTGTTGTATGGAATACGTGAATCGATGGTGGTGCAGGGGTGGAATGAAATGAAGGAAGAATGTAAGGATTATCCTAGGTTAGCAAGGATATATTTTGCTTTGGCAATAGTTCGCATTATAGCCTTTGCCATTTGTCAATGATGTGGGGAAGGTGAGACTGTTATTAGTATTCATGGCATATTGTCCAGATTCTGTTGAAGTATATCGAGTATTTTGGCCCAAGTCATTGATTTGATAAAGTTTCCAGAATTCTGGAACTTCTGGCCTATTTAGATCCTTTAAAGGTTTACGTTTAATATAGACCAGTTTTTCATTGGGAGATATGGTAGTTTTCTTTACAGGTTCCTTGGGAGTGAATATAGGACCTATATATTTAGGTCTTTTCAGGGATCCTTTAAGTGATGTGGTTGGCTGGGCAGGGAGGGGACGATTGACTTCCTTGAAAAATGATCTATGAGTAACATTCATTTGTAGCTTCTTCGATTGTTCTCCTAATATCCTTTGGGCCACAATTTGTTCATTTCGACAATGTGTCAAATGGGATAGATTAGGAAATTCCAATATTTGGCTATGGATAATGGGATTTAATTTTTCGACCTCTTTCGAATAGTTTCTAGGCTTCTTAAGTACTGCATCCGCTTGCCTAAAACCCTTGGAAATACCACAATTGCCATGCAAACCCTTGATTGTTGGTGTGGAATTGGCTACACATCCTTTGAGCTTATGACGACTACGTTTTGCTTGTACCACCCTGCAAACTGCTGGAGAACATAAAGAACCCTGTGGTGATTTTTTAATCCCACCATGAATCATGGTATAGGATTTTTTCAATTGTCTTAAACCATGTGAGGAAAATATTTGATACGCTTTTTGTTTTTCTTTGGAATCCTGACGTTTCAAAATACTACCACTAGAGCTACTGGCACTTGAACCAAATCGCCGTTTATCGTAAATTTTATAAGTTGGAGATTTCAGGAGTTTCCTTTTATCACCACCATAGTTAGGGGCCAGTAAACGTCTACGGCTAGTATTCATTATAGTTTTCAACAATAGAACTTCATCTCCATTAGAGGGAGAATTTTTCTTGGGAGAAATTTGTCCGGCATTTGCTTGTTGATGCTTACGGAGAATCTCCTGATCCTGTTTCAAAAGACGTAAGGGACCCTGATTCTCTTTGCGATTTGAAGCCATTTTATATTGTTGCAAACTATTACGAAATTTATTGGGTATTTCTTTATATAATTTCTCTATGCAAGTGTTCACGATTTCCGAAGTATTTTTCGATAATATTTGTGGCTGTTTTTGGGTGGGAGAAAGAACAAACAAGATAGTTTTTATATGTCAAATTGTATGAAATTGCGATTTCCAACTCTTACATTTAAATTTATTTTAGTTTTCATAAAATTAAATTGCGATGAGGTCATTTTGGGCTGTGTGATTCTCCACCAAACTTATGATATTTGTTCTTATTTTCCAGAAATTTTGAATATATTTTAAATGCAAATGAAAATTCTTACAATTCTGCTATCAGAGAAACAAAACTCTTCGGCAATAATTTTTAAATTGTAAATGCTGTTTGAAAAAAAATTTAAAATGTCAAAAAATAAAATCGATAATTTTCAATTTTTGGAAATATCCATTCGAAAAGTCAATATTTTATCAATAGATATATTTAAATCGATACTCAAAAATAAATATCTACATTAGGGTGGAACCAAATATAAGATAATTTTATTCCAAACTTAATTACTTTGAAAGTTATTATAGAAAATAGAAAATAGCCATTATGTTTGCAATGGCTACTCACGCAAATTTTGTGTTTTACCGAGTTCCGGGGTTTTTTAAAAAAATTAAATAAAGGTATACGTTGTGTTTCGATCAAATGCCCAGATCAGACTCGTTCTTTATTTGTTTTCATTAAATGAACTTACTTCTTAATTTTACAATTTTGCTTACTATGCTAACGTTTGACTTAAATATAAATTCTGCTTATTATTTGAATTAAATGGAAATATTATGGTTTGCCCAATACCGGATACGGTATTGGGTTACTGTCTGGCTTTTGAATTTCTTTAAGCAATTCATCAATTTTATCAGGTAACTCATTTTTTATGTAGGTCTGGGGGTTTGCATATGTAACTACCCTCCCCTTTAGACCAGAATTCTCCTGAATTCTATTATTCAAGTTAATTTTAATTTTATTAAATTTTGTTTTCCACAAAATGATTATTAAGACAATTATAACTATGAGAAAAATATTACATGTGTATATGATTTTATTATGAATTTTTAGGTTTGAAATATTTTGAAAATTAATTTTATTTTCTTCATTTATTTGTTCAAATGTTAATTTTTCTGTAAAATTTTGTATATCATCGTATCGCAAACTCATAATATTTCCTTGTACATTTTCAATTAAGTTTGAATAATAATAATCATTTATTTTTATTGAACAATTATTAAATTGAATGATATAATTTCCACTTAAAATAGTATTATTTTTATTACATGTATTGTTTACAAATAAATTTACTGAATTTTTAACCATTATTGTTTTTTCATCTAAAAGTATAATTTCCAAGTCTTTATTTGTAACAAGTTTACAATTTTGTGTTATTATACAATGAGTGCTCGGTTTTAATTGTCTAAAATGTTTATTTTCTTCAAATTTCATAGTTTTATTTTTATATGTAAAAACTTCTTCTATTTGAGCATCTATTTCTTTTTGTTCTTTATTTGGTAATGGTATAATTTTTCTTATTTTTGCTTGTATAAATATTTTTGGAATTTTTATACCCAAAATTAAATAAGTATTATTAAAAGTTGCTATACCAAGTTGTAAATATTTTAATTTATTAAAATCAATATTGTATTTGGTTATTTCATTATTTGTTAAAATATTTGGGTGTATTAATCCGTACTTAGCAGAAACTACATTATCTTGTATTTGTTCTATTTTACTTTTTATCAATTGAATTTTTGTAATTTGTTGTAAATACATATGCTATTGATATTCTTGATTTTCAAATTTATTTATTGCATTAAAACTTTTTTCAATTTCCATTCGATCATTTTTTACAATATTTTTAATTTGTTCTATAGCTATATTAAAATGATTATTTATAGATATTTGTTTATTTACTGTGTCGTCCGTCTGTAGAAAATGTTTTTGTATAGTCTGTCTGTCGTAATCGTCCATTGTACCAAATGTCCATTTTGATAATGTTCCTATAGCATTTATTAGTCCTCTTTTTTGTCTAATTTGTCTAGGTATAAGCGTCATTAGTTTATTACGAGCTTCTAATAATTCTGATTGTAATATGTCTTTGTTACTAGCCTTCATTAATATAATATCGTCTGTCATTTCATTAATGATATTTTCTATTTCTTTAACGTCAATTATGTGTAGTACTATGTCACTGTCCAAAACTATATCCTGATTTTTCAATTCCAAGTCAATAAATCCTGTTTGGTCCACTAATTCTATCAATGTCATTGCTGTTTCAGTCTGTCGAGTCATTATCATCATTAGTATCATTATTAATATCTGAAAATTTTAAAGGTTTTTTAATATTAATAGGATGAATATTTTGTAATTTCCCTTTTCTAAATTTTGGCTGTTCTTTATGCCTAACTGCTTTGTAATTTTTAATAAAACCTTCAGATCTGGTTTCTTCATAATCCTCTCTGTTTTTATTTAATTTGCTTATGATTTTATATTTTGTTGCCTCTATATTATTTTTTACTATTGCCGGGTCCACTTTATTGTTATGCACTTCATTTGGAGTATATTTGATTGTGGAGTGAAATCTTTCATTGTAATTTCTAATAGCTTTCTGGATTAATTGTCTGATTGGTAAACCTTTTTCAGTTTTATATAAAATCCTAAATTTTTCCGCAATTGTATTATGGAATCTTTCAATGTCTCCGTTACCTGTATGGCTATTTGGTTTAGTCAAATGTAATTCAATGTTTTGAGCATCCAAAAATTCTTTTATCCTTGCAGCTTTAAATTCGTTATCTGCTACTATTTTATTTGGTATTCCTAATTTAGTAAAATGATCTTCTAACTGTTCTATAATTGTGACATGATTTCTGTCATTTAACGGATAAGCTGCACCAAATTTCGAAAATTTGTCAATAATTGTTAAGAAATGGTGTCCTTTCATGACATATGTGTCTATATGTATAATTTCATTTTTCCTAGAGGGAGTTTCTGTAAAATTAAATTTTGGTTTAATAGGCCTTCTATCATATTTAGATTCTTGACAAATTTCACATTGATTAATTACGATTTGAATCAATTCCAGTAATTTTGGATAATATATTTTATTTTTTATCTGATTATACGTTTCTAATATACCTGAATGCGTGCTTTCTCTTACGTGATACAACGAAATTTGTTTAACGGCTTCGACTTCTGTTTCAATGTCCTGTGCCCTCATTGTACACTTTATAAATTCAATTTGCGTATCATTTGAAAACATTGCAATAAGTTTTTCTTGGACTATGTTATAACTGTGTTCCGAAATTTCCGAATAAATGCCAATTTTTCCTTTTATAATATACCTTCTGAATATGTCTCCCATTTCTTGGAAATCACATTCGGCTATAAATATTATTCTTTTTCCATGTACTGTTTTAAATTCTTCGACTTTATTATTTGTTAAAATTATTTGTGTTTTATATTTATTAACTATTTCTTCTTTAATTGGAAAATGATCATTTAAATTTTCTTCCGCTGAGTGTACTGTTTGTAAGGATTCATTGTCTTCTATGTTATTAACTGCAAGATTTAATATATCGCTATTGTCACTGTCTATTTCTTCCACATTGTTATCGTCGTTGTTTTGTATCCTGCTTAGAAAATCTGCTACCCTATTTTCTTTGCCTTTCAAATATTCTATGTCAAATTGATATTCCCCTAATTTTAGTAACCATCTTTGATGTCTAGGTGACATATCTTTTCCTTTATATTTCGAATGCAAAAATTTAATTGGCTGGTGGTCTGTTAGAATTTTGAATTTTCTTCCATAAACATAAGGTCTGAAATAATTTACACTCCATAAAATTGCCAAAAATTCTTTATCTGTTGCCGAATAATTTCTTTCGTGATTATTTAACGTTCTCGAAGCAAAACATACAGGATGTCCTTCCTGAGATAATACGGCACCTATAGCGTAATTTGATGCGTCCGTTGTGACTGTAAATTGTTTATCATAATTCGGATAACGTAAAATTGGATGCGAGCTTATTAATATTTTTAATTTTTCAAACGCTTCTATATAAGTGGGGTCTTTTAGATTAATTTTAACACCTTTTTTCAAATATTTAGTGATTGGTTGTGCTACTTTAGCATAATTTTTTACAAATTTACGATAATAACCTGTTAGTCCTAAGAAGCTTTTTATCTGTTTCTCTGTTTTTGGTAACTCTAAATTTTGAATAACTTTAATTTTGTTGGAATTTGGTTTCATTCCGTCTTTCGTTAAAATGTGTCCTAAAAATTCCGTTTCTTTCCGCATAAAATTACATTTGTCAATTTGGATTTTTAAATTTTTACTTTCTAAAACCTTGAATATATTTCTAATAGCTTTTACATGTTCTTGCAATGTGGTGCTAAAAATAAGAATATCGTCTAAATAAACTACGCATGTTTTATTTATAAAATCCCTCAAAATTTCGTTCATGAGCCGTTGAAATGTTGCGGGCGCATTTTTTAATCCAAACGGCATTCTTACGAATTCATATAAACCGTGAGGTGTTACAAACGCAGTTTTTTCTCTATCTTCCTGTTTTACTAAAATTTGGTGATAACCTTTTGCTAAATCTAATGTTGTAAAATACTGAGCTCGTCCTAATTTATCCAGGATTGAATCAATATTCGGGAGAGGATATTTGTCATCGATTGTAACTTCGTTTAATTTTCTATAGTCTACTACCAATCGGAATTTCTTTTGTCCAGAATTATCTATTTTCTTCGGCACTACAATTAATGGACTTGAGTATCTAGAATAGCTTTTTTGAATGATCCCTTGTTCTTCCATTTCTTGTATTTGTTTTCTTACTTCCATTTCATGTTGAGGCGGATATCTGTATAATTTTGAATTAATTTGTTGTTGTGTTGTTGTTTTAATTTCATGTTGAATTTCAGTAGTATTTGTTAATTGGTCACCTTCTTTATAGAGTAGATTTTTGAATTGTTTTATTAAAAGTGAGATTTCCTTGTATTCTTCCTCGTTTAGATGATCTAGCTGTAATCTCTCTAAATCTGATCCCTCTAGCGTATAAATTTGCTCAAAATTAAAAGGTTTATTTATAAATTGAATTTCATTGTCATTTAAAATAATTTTTCTTTCTTCAATATTCATTTTCGCGTTCAAAAATTTTAATATATCCATTCCGATGATGAAATCATAATTTCGTCCAATGAGTGGAGCTGATTTCCATCTCACTCTGGCATTGTTTGGCAAATTAAATTCTTGTGGTGCTTTTGTAATGACTTCGTATTTTATTGAATCTTCATTTGTAATTGTACTAAATTTTATTGGATTTCTTAGTTTTGTTTTAGGAAAATTATTAACTTCATTATTTATTAAACTAAAGCTTGCTCCGGTATCTATAAGAGCATTATATTTTTTACCGTCAATTATCATAATTATTTTAGGCAACCACTCCGATGTGGTTTCGTAAAAAAAACGCAATTATTTATTTCCCTTCCTTCATTATTTTGAAAAGTTCTTTCCTGGCTTTGCCTGACTGAGACTAAGCGATTTTGGCCAGTCTGCGGGTCAGGGTGTCCTGCCTGTTGGAAATTACTTCTACTACTGTGAATATTATCAACTTCCATTGGTTCAACCTGACCTTGCCTGAACGCATTCTGGCGATATTGGCCAGAATTCTGCCCAGGGTTTCCTGTCATTGGTCTATGGAAATTTCCAGATTTATTGGGCCTATGATTGTATAAATTTCCTTTATAATTATAATTATCCCTATAGTTGTTATACCAATTATTATTATTATTTCCTTTGTAGTAATTTTGGCCATGGTTATTATTATTATATTCGCGATAATTATTTTGCCTATATTGTCCTGATTCATTGTTATACCGTTGATACTGGTTTCTGTTTCTATAATCTTCATGAAATTGATTTTTTCTATTCCCTGCAAATTCTAATCTATTTTCTTTTGTTTTAAATTTCCTATATTCTGTCCGAATACAACTGTCTTCAAATCGCCTACTTGTCATGATTTTCAATATATTATTCAAATTAACTTCATTGTAAATTTTATCCAACAATATTCCCTGCGTCATTTCCTTTATTGTATTTACTAATATACTGTCCATATTTGATAGGTCAAGATAGTGGTCGTCCGCATAGTATACAGTCAGTTCGTCCGCCTTATATTTAATGTCTTGAATTTCAATCATGAGTTCACTCACCGTATTTACTTTAAGATTTGCTACTTTTTTGTAAAGTTGATGGGGCTCTACATCTGGTCGGTACCTCAGCTTCAGGGTTTCCTTGATCAGCAACCAGTTATCCGGTTCGGGGATGTTGATTATTACATTTTTTGCTGGTCCTTGAATAACTCTGTAGAATATAGTCCTGACTGCCTCTTTTCTAGTTTCATGGTTGGTGATTGTTGACAGCAAGTACTCTATGTTGCTAAAGAATGAATTTATGGTGATTTCTCCAACTCCGGTAAATGTGGGAAGGCTATTTATCATTTTTAGGATGCTTTCCCTTTGGCCTCCATCTACGTTGTTACGAAGTTCTAGATATGCCTGTCGCATTTGCTCCAGTTGTTGATCCTTCCTGGCTAGCTCCTCCACTAGCTCTACTGGTGGTAATTGAGTCTGTCCTTCGGTCATCCTGTTTTGATCGAAAGCTCGTTGCCTTTTTTTTTGTGAAAATTTTGTTTGTTTTCTAACAATTTAGTGTTCACTGCACAGAAAATTTGTTTTCTGTGACTTTAGTTTCTTTGGTGGTACTGCACAGAGATCTTTTTCTTCTGTGGCTTCAGTTGATATTCTTAAGTTTTCACTTCACCAATTTTATTTTCTTTTTAGCGTTCTCTTTAATTATAAATGTTCACTACACTTCTTTTTCGAGTGGTGTACACTTTAATTATTTACTAGAGTTCACTGTAAAAAGCTTTCTTTCTTTATTTTCTTTTTAGTGTTCTCTTAATTATAAATGTTCACTGCACTTCTTTTTGAGTGGTGTCCACTTTAATTATTTTTTAGAGTTCACTGTAAAAAGTTTTATATATTTTTTTTTTCACAACTTATTTATTTTTTTATTAACCCGATTCGTATCACTGGATCCTTAAATGCGTTTTATTAAGGATCCTACCGACTGCGCCAATTTTGTGTTTTACCGAGTTCCGGGGTTTTTTAAAAAAATTAAATAAAGGTATACGTTGTGTTTCGATCAAATGCCCAGATCAGACTCGTTCTTTATTTGTTTTCATTAAATGAACTTACTTCTTAATTTTACAATTTTGCTTACTATGCTAACGTTTGACTTAAATATAAATTCTGCTTATTATTTGAATTAAATGGAAATATTATGGTTTGCCCAATACCGGATACGGTATTGGGTTACTGTCTGGCTTTTGAATTTCTTTAAGCAATTCATCAATTTTATCAGGTAACTCATTTTTTATGTAGGTCTGGGGGTTTGCATATGTAACTCGCACGATATGTGGTTAGTAATTAGTGTTGACGCACATTAATGAAATGAAAAGTCATACTCATGCACGGATAACGTTTAAAACCTTACGTTCACGGACGATTTACGACACCATGGGAGCCACCGTGTTGCAATGGTCAACATGCCCGCCTTACATACACAAGATCGTGGGTTCGATTCATGCTTCAACCGAACACCAAAAAGTTTTTCAGAGGTGGATTATTCCACCTCAGTAATGCTGGTGACATTTCTGAGGGTTTCAAAGCGTCTCTAAGTGGTTTCACTGCAATGTGGAACGCCGTTCGGACTCGGCTATAAAAGGGAGGTCCCTTGTCATTGAGCTTAACATGGAATCGGGCAGCACTCAGTGATAAGAGAGAAGTTCACCAATGTGGTAAAGGGTGATACGGTCAAAATTTGGTCAGTTTAAACTTGACGTATTTCTTTCAATTTTGCATTTAAAACACCTGAACACCCCTCATTTTGAAGGTGTGTGTGTAGAATGTTGCTCCTATTTTGATTTTGGAATTCACTCTTCAGTTGTCAAAATGCCATCCAGGCAGGAAGAGCAGCGTATCAAAATTTTGCTCGTGCATCGCGAAAATCCGAGCTACTCGCACGCAAAGCTGGCAAAATCGCTAAAATCGCGATGATAAATAAAATACGACGGCCAAAGCGCGATCACGGTGGCTGTACACGACGATGCTGACGAAGTTTGACTGCGTGGTAATGGACGACGAAACCTACGTCAAAGCCGACTACAAGCAGCTTCCGGGACAGGAGTTTTATACGGCAAAAGGAAGGGGAAAGGTAGCAGATATTTTCAAGCACATAAAACTGTCAAAGTTCGCAAAGAAATATCTGGTTTGGCAAGCCATCTGTACCTGTGGCTTGAAAAGCAGCATTTTCATAGCTTCCGGGACTGTCAACCAAGAAATTTACGTGAAAGAGTGTTTGAATAAACGTCTGCTGCCTTTCCTGAAGAAACACGGTTGTTCCGTACTGTTTTGGCCGGATTTGGCATCTTGCCATTACGGTAAAAAGTCCATGGAGTGGTACGCCGCCAACAACGTGCAGGTGGTTCCCAAGGACAAGAACCCTCCCAACACGCCAGAGCTCCGCCCAATTGAGAAATACTGGGCTATTGTCAAGCGGAACCTAAAGAAGACCAAAAAACTGCTAAGGACGAGCAGCAGTTCAAGGCAAACTGGCTTTCTACGGCGAAGAAGGTGGACAAGGTGGCTGTACAAAATCTGATGGCAGGTGTCAAGCGTGAGGCCCGGCAATTCGGATTTGGAAAAGCGAAAGCCTAACTGAATATTTTTCCTGAATTTTATACTAATTGAACTTGAAAAAGAAATTTAATTTGATTTTTTAAGTAAACGATTTAAGCGATTTGCACGCGTTTTCCCTTTACCAAATTTTGACCGCATCACCCTTTATCACAATGGACTGAATAGTCTAAGTGAGCCTGATACATCGGGCTGCCACCTAACCTAACCCACGACAAATTTTCTGATTCACGACAATTATCTTTTTTTACGAAATTTCTCGGGTCATGACAATTTTCGTGATTTATGAACATTTACGTGATTCACGATAAATCTCATGAGTGAGCTGCAGTTACTCATGAGTAAGGACCATTATCATAACTCACGGCAGAGATATTAGCAATAATAACGAACCATCAAATAATTAATTAACGCTATTGAGAGTGATCCAAACAGTGAAGGAGATTGCAATTATGAGCATAATTGAAATCGATGAACATGAATTTCATTGTGAACGTGATTTTGTTGGAGAATGTGATATTCTACATGCGCCAATATTTTAACGTAAGTGCAAATTTGATCGTCAAAGCTAATTTCAATCGTGAATGTGAATTTTGTTGTGAGCGTGAATTTTATAGTGAACATAGTTTTTTTTCGTTAGTGTGAGTGTGGGGAAAAATAATATAAAAAACATATGTTTTTATTTTTTTTGTCATAATCAAATTTGGATTTGTTTTTTATTGCCTTTATACCACATAAAAAGTATACGGATTGCCTCAGAACCACGGTTGCCAGATTTTTTTGAGAGAGGTCCCCAAAATTTTGAAATTATTTCCCCAAAAAATCTCCAACTGAAATATTTTCCCCCACACCCTCAAAAAAAATCGCTTCTCTAACATATGTTCCAAACATATTTTGCAGGAAGCACATATATTATTGGATACCGCCGAAACATTAATATGTTTGTTTTATGTGAGTATATTATATGTTTGGAAGCATTTTGAGTCCAAAAATAGTATATGCTTGCAAGAATTCCCCAAAGAAGATTGTGTTCATTCCCTCACACATTTTTAACTTCCACGAAATTTTTGAGTTCTTCGCATCTTTTTCTGTAATACAAATATGCTGTTTTTTTTTTCAAATGTCTATTTTCTTGGTTCCGAATGTCTATTCTCTTTATTCCGAATACTCAATCTACTATTCAAATTAAATAATATTTAGACTTAAGCATACCAAATTTTTGGCCATATTATAAAACAGTTTTCCGAAACAACATACAAGCGGTTTCACAGAAATTGCTCTCATTTCATTCTCTCGCTGTGTTATGTTGATATCTTTTTATTCAACCCTCCCGGTTTCCATCTATATTTCTTTCTCTATACTAACTCTCTCTCTCTCTCTGTCGCTCTCTGAATAAAGTATCACAACATATATATGTTTACTCGAAATTTGTAAATTTATATATGTTTACATTCACGCATATTATTTTTATGAAACATTCATGCCCCAAACATAATATATTCTAACATATTAACATATGTGTCCCAAACATTTTGTGTTAGTTTAGGAACATTACATGTTTGCACTTAAATATATTGTGTTTAAAAATTGTGCCCGAAACACATTTTGTTTATATCGGAACATATGAAAAACATATTTTTCTAACAGTGCATGATAAATCCCCAAAGGAAAATTCATATAATTATTGTATGTATGTAAATGTTATTCAATGAAAACTAAAAACAATCATACAATATCTAATTCTTTAATAGGTAAAGGCTTCAGCAAGTCTGTTAGCTGGTCAATTGTTGTAATCAATGTGTGTTTTGCAATAAAAATTGCGGAGTTTTTTTCAGAAAGTTATACTATTCCAGTCAAAAATAATCTACCAAAAATTGGAGAAAATCCAAACAAGAAATATTTTGTCAAAATTTTATTAGAAAATTTTCTCAACATTTTATTTCAATAGAAAATTTTGCCAAAATTTTATTTCTATAGAAAATTTTGCCAAAATTTTATTTCTATAGAAAATGTTGTCAATATTTTATTTAAAAAAATTTTGTCAAAATTTTACTTCTTTACTTGTTGTCAAAATTTTATTTCTATAGAAAATTGTATCAATATTTTATTTTTATAGCATATTTTGTCAAAATTTTATTTCTATAGAAAATTTTGTCAAAAATTAATTTCTATAGAAAATTCTGTCAAAATTTTGTTTCTCTAGAAAATTTTGTGAAAATTTTATCAAAATTTTATTTCTATAGAAAATTTTATCAAAATCTTTTTTCTATAGAAAATTTTGCCAAAATTTTACTTCTATAGACAATGTTGTCGAAATTTTATTTCTATAGAAAATTTTTTCAAAATTTTATTTCTATAGAAAATTTTGTAAAAATTTTATTTCTATAGAAAATTTTGTCAAAACTTTATTTCTATAGAAAATTTTGTCAAAATTTTATTTCTATAGAAAATTTTGTCAAAATTTTATTTCTATAGAAAATTTTGTCAAAATTTTATTTCTATAGAAAATTTTGTCAAAATTTTATTTCTATAGAAATTTTGCCAAATTTTTATTTCTATAGACGATTTTGTCAAAATTTTATTTCTATAGACGATTTTGTCAAAATTTTATTGCTATAGAAAATTTTGTCAAAATTTTATTTCTATAGAAAATTTTGCCAAGATTTTATTTCTGTAGAAAATTTTGTCAAAATGTTATTTCTATAGAAAATTTTGTTTCTATAGAAAATTTTTCCGAAATTTTATTTCTATAGAAAATTTTGCCAAAATTTTATTTCTATAGAATATTTTGTCAAAATTTTATTTCTATAGAAAATTTTGTTTCTATTGCTATTGAGAGTGATCCGATCAGTAAAGGAGATTGAAATTATGTGAATTTTGTTGTGAACGTAAATTTTATAGTGAACATAGTTTTTTCGTTAGTTTGAGTGGGCGGAAAAACAATATAAAAACATATGTTTTTATTTTTTTCATAATCAAATTTGGATTTGTTTTTTTTATTGATTTTATACCACATAAAAATATACTGATCACCTCAGAACCACGGTTGCCAGATTTTTTGAGTGAGATCCCTAAAATTTCGAAATTATTTCCCCAAAAAATCCCCCGTTTTTGAGAAAGTTATACTAAACTACCAAAAATAAGCTACCAAAAATTGGAGAAAATGCAAACAAGAATTATTTTGTCTACATTTTATTATTATAGGAAATTTTGTCAAAATTTTATTTCTTTAGAAAATTTTCTAAAAATTTTATTTCTATAGAACATTTTGTCCAAATTTTATTTCTATATAAAATTTTGCCAAAATTTTATTTCTATAGAAAATTTTGCCAAAATTTTATTTCTATAGAAAATTTTGACAAACTTTAATTTCTATAGAAAATTTTGTCAAAATTGTATTTCTGTAGAAAATTTTGCCAAAATTTTATTTCTATAGAAAATTTTGTCAAAATCTTTTTTCTATAGAAAATTGTGCCAAATTTTATTTCCATAGAAAATTTCGACAAAATTTTATATCTACAGAAAATTTTATCAAAGTTTTATTTCTATAGAAAATTTTGTCAAAAGTTTATTTCTAAAAAAAAATTGTCAAAATTTTATTTCTATAGAAAATTTTGTCCGAAATTTTATTTCTATAGAAAATTTTGCCGAAATTTTATTTCTATAGGAAATTTTGCCAAAATTTTATTTCTATAGAATATTTTGTCAAAATCTGTTTTCTTTAGAAAATTTTGTAAAAATTTTATTTCTGTAGAAAATTTTGTCAAAATTGTATTTCTATAGAAAATTTTGTAAAAATTTTATTTCTATAGAAAATGTTGTCAAAATTGTATTTCTATAAAAAATTTTGCCAAAATTTTATATCTATAGAAAATTTTGTCAACATTTTATATCTATAGAAAATTTTGCCAAAATTTTATTTCTATAGAAAATTTTGTCAAAATGTTTTATTTCTATAGAAAATTTTGTCAAAATTTTATTTCTATAGAAAATTTTACCAAAATTTTGTTTCTATAGAAAATGTTTCCGAAATTTTATTTCTATAGAAAATTTTGCCAAGATTTTATTTCTATAGAAAATTTTGTCAAAATGTTATTTCTATAGAAAATTTTGTCAAAATTTTATTTCTATAGAAAATTTTGCCAAAATTTTGTTTCTATAGAAAATTTTTCCGAAATTTTATTTCTATAGATAATTTTGCCAAATTTTTATTTCTATAGAAAATTTTGTCAAAATGTTATTTCTATAGAAAATTTTGTCAAAATTTTATTTCTATAGAAAATTTTGCCAAGAATTTATTTCTATAGAAAATTTTGCCAAGAATTTATTTCTATAGCAAATTTTGCCGAAATTTTGTTTCTATAGAAAATTTTTCCGAAATTTTATTTCTATAGAAAATTTTGCCAAAATTTTATTTCTATAGAATATTTTGTCAAAATTTTATTTCTATAGAAAATTTTGTTAAAATTTTGTTTCTATAGAAAATTTTGCCAAAATTTTATTTCTATAGAAAATTTTGTCAAAATTTTATTTCTATAGAATATTTTGTCAAAATCTTATTTCTATAAATAATTTTGCCAAAATTTTATTTCTATAGAAAACTTTGTCAAAATTTTATTTCTATAGAAAATTTTGTCAAAATTTTATTTCTATAGAAAATTTTGTCAAAATTTTATTTCTATAGAAAATTTTGCCGAGATTTTATTTCTGTAGACAATTTTGTCAAAATTGCATTTCTAAAAAATTTTTGCCAAAATTTTATTTCTATAGAAAATTTTGCCAAAATTTTATTTCTATAGAAAATTTTGCCAAAAATTTATTTCTATAGTAAATTTTGCCGAAATTTAGTTTCTTTATAAAATTTCGTCTAAATTTTATTTCTATAGAAAATTATGTCAAAATTTTATTTCTATAGAACATTTTGTCAAAACTTGTTTTCTATACAAAATTTTGTAAAAATTTTATTTTTATAGAAAATTTTTCAACATTTTATTTCTATAGAAAATTTTATCAAAATTTTATTTCTAAAGAAAAGTTTGTCAAAATTTTATTTCTATAGAAAATTTTGTCAAAATTTTATTTCCAAAAAAATTTTTGTCAAAATTTTATTTCTATAGAAAATTTTGTCAACATTTTATTTCTATAGAAAATTTTCTCAAATTGTTTTTTCTATAGAAAATTTTGTCAAAATCTTATTTGTTATAAAAATTCTTAATTTTAAGATAATTACACACAGAAACAATTTTTGTTTAATTCAATCACGAAATTAATTAATCAAATTATCTTAATTGTATTGTCTTCAATCGTGAAAATGATAGTGTAAACCTCACATTTGATTAGAGATAATAAATATACCTGATTAGTAAATCAATTGATGATGAATAATGTTAAATATTTTCTTAAATGGCTTTAGTTTTTAATTTGATAAATTTATATCAATTAATTTTTTAATTGTTTTAATTTTCAAATTTTATTTTCTTGTTAAATGGAAATATTTTGGTGATATATATTCTGAATTTTAATTAATTTAAAATTATAGAAAAAGTAAATTAAAATTATTAATATAATTTACTAAAATATTTGTATAAAGTATATTTATTTTACATCCCATAGATAATAAATCATTACCTACTTTCCTTCTTGATATCCTGACAACGATAATACACTCAGAATATTTAATTATCTCAGTAATTATTTTACTCCATTCCATCCATCCATTCATCAACCCAACGGATCGGTGCCAAAGTGACAAAGCAAGAAAAATTAGAAATTCTTAAGGCTTTTAGAGCGAAAATATGCATCAAAAAGGATTTCAAGGTTGATGGTAGCTTTTTTCCATGTCCTATTATGTTCTTGCTACTACTTCAGATCCTGTTCGAGTTTCCACAATCTACTAAAGTCCTTCGAGTCCTGTCTGTCTAAGTTTAACTTGCACATTTTTCTCAATTACGTTTTGAATTGAATTTCTCATGATTTCACATGTTCAAAATGAGCAGTAAGTTCATTTGTTGGTGTGTGTGTGTGAGTGTGTCTCCCTTGATGTATTTGCTTGGTCTTACATTATCTAGCTGTCCATAATCCTTCGAAATCAAGTGTCTGATTAAATGTTAACACCTAAGCGCAGGTGCCTTTGACAAATGATAAATTAATGATGACTTTGACTGTGTATTACTCTCTTGGCTTGGTTTGTCTTGCATTGAACGACTACCAAGGCAAAGGACATGTTGATATAGCAAGGCCTAAGACTAATGGTAGCTTACTAGATTGAAACGAAGTGAAGTAAGAAAAGAGAGCTAAACTAGGATGATTCGACTAAATGATACCCTATTCCAATCTGAATGCCAAAAAGAAATGCAGACTGAACGCCATATCTACTAGATAGTTTTTTTTATCAATGTAATGCAGTGCGATTACAAATCAGGGATGGAAAATATAATTTTTAAGTACAAAAAAGGTATTTTTTTGATCGAAAAAGTACTTTTCTATAAATTTCAACAAAATTCCAAAGGAAGATTAAGATCTCCTTTTGACTGAATTTTAAAGAAAATAAAATTTTGTTTGTCAACTCCTCAATTTATTTTTTTTTTAGTTTTTTATCCACTTACAAAGACTACCATAGTATACAATACTACGGTTTACGGTTGCCACAGTTGTACTTCATGAAACTTCATAAATTTTCTGTAGAATAAAATAAAATACAATTTTCACAAAATATTTTAAAGAAATAACAACATTTTCTATAGAAATAAAATTTTAACAAAATTTTCTATAGAAATAAAATGCTAACGAAATTTTCTAAAGAAATAAAATTGGAAAAAATAATTTATAGAAATAAAATTTTGAAAAAACTTTTTATAAAAAAAAAAATAGAAATAACATTTTGACAAAATTTGCTATAGAAATAAAATTTTTTGAAAAAATTTTCTATAAAAAAAAAATTGACGAAAATAGAAATAAAATTTTGACAAAATTTTCTATAGAAATAAAATTTGGACAACATTTTCTAAAGAAATAAAATTTTAACAAAATTTTGTCTTGAAATAAAACTTTAACAAAATTTTCTATTGCAATAAAACTTTAACAAAATTTTCTATTGCAATAAAATTTTGACAAAATTTTCTATAGAAATAAAATGTTGACAAAATTGTCTGTAGAAATAACATTTTGACGGAATTTTCTATAGAAATAAACATTTTGACAAAACTTTCATTAGAAATAAAATTTTAACAAAATTTTCTATAGAAATAAAATTTTGACATAATTTTCAATAGAAATAAAATTTGGACAACATTTTCTATAGAAATAAAATTTTAACAAAATTTTCTATTGAAATAAAATTTTAACAAAATTTTCTATTGAAATAAAATTTTGACAAAATCTTCTGTAGAAATAAAGTTTTGACAAAATTTTCTGTAGAAATAAAATGTTGACGAAATTTTCTATAGAAATAAAATTTTGAAAAAATTTTCTATAGAAATAAAATTTTGACAAAAATAGAAATAAAATTTTGTCAAATTTTCTATAGAAATAAAATTTGAACAACATTTTCTATAGAAATAAATTGAAATAAAATTTTGATAAAATTTTCCATAGAAATAAAATTTTGACAAAATTTTCTATAGAAATAAAATTTTGTCAACTTTTCTATAGAAATAAAATTTGGACAACGTTTTCTATAGAAATAAAATTTTGACGAAATTTTCTATAGAAATAAAATTTTGACAAACTTTTCTGTAGAAATAAAATTTTGACAAAATTTTCTATAGAAATAAAATTTTGTCAACTTCAAAATACAATTTTGAAACAAATAGAAATAAAATTTGGACAAAATTTTCTATAGAGATAAAATTTTGACAAAATTTTCTATAGAAATAAAATTTTGACAAACTTTTCTGTAGAAATAAAATTTTGACAAAATTTTCTATAGAAATAAAATTTTGACAAAAATTTTCTATAGAAATAAAATTTTGAAAAAAAATAGAAATAAAATTTTGACAAAATTTTCTATAGAAATAAAATTTTGAAAAAATAGAAATAAGATTTTGACGAAAATTTTCTATAGAAATAAAATTTTGACATAAATAAAAATAAAATTTGGCAAAATTTTCGATAGAAATAAAATTTTGTCAACTTTTCTGTAAAAATAAAATTTTGTCAACTTTTCTATAGAAATAAAATTTGGACAACATTTTCTATAGAGATAAAATTTTGACAAAATTTTCTATAGAAATAAAATTTTGTCAAACTTTTCTGTAGAAATACAATTTTGACAAAATTTTCTACAGAAATAAAATTTTGACAAAAATAGAAATAAAATTTTGACAAAATTTTGTATAGAAATAAAATTTTGTCAACTTTTCTATAGAAATAAAATTTGGACAACATTTTCTATAGAAATAAAAATTTGACAACATTTTCTATAGAAATAAAATGTTGACAAAATTTTCTAAAGACATAATATTTCGACAAAATTTTCTACAGACATAAAATTTTGACATTTTGTATTGAAATAAAATTTTGAAACAAAATTTTGGCAAAATTTTTGTTGACAAGAAATAAAATAATATGTTTACAACATTTTCAAAAAAAAAAATTGACAAATTTTCGACTAGAACATTCTTGAAATTCAAAGACTTTCTCAAAATATTAAAATATTTTGTCTTAAATTTTGTACTATAAATCTGATATCATCACAAAAGGTACTAAATCATTCGTAGTGGTACTACGGTACTGACCAGGGAGAAAAAGTATTTAAATAATGAATCGATGATATTGGTTACAGATGTGTGATTTGATTTTAGAAAAGTTTTCCTTTAAGCAGGTTAAATTATATTTAAACAAGTATATACAGCACTAAGTTCGGCCGGGCCGAATCTTAAATACCCACCACCATGAACCAAATATTAGGGTTTCCTTTGAAATTTCAGGAGGGCTTGAGGACTTGAGGACACTTCCCGAAGATAAATTTAAAGATTTCACCTATGAGGACTATATCAGATTCTGGATTTATAAGAACCATTTTTGTTTGAAATTTTGAGGAATCATTAACATCTCTTGTAAGTGTGCAAGAAAATTATAAAATAACGTCTTGATTTGAAATTTGAAATAAATCTGGAGAAGTAAAATCTGGAAATGTTACATTGAGTTTCAAGCAATTTTCATGATCAGTGCGCCTTCTACACCCTCAAGAAGGGAATCGGTCTATATGGAGACATTACCAAATGGACCGATAAAAACTTAATCCGATACACGTTTTTGTGAGCCTAAAATACCAGAATATTTACAATTTCAGGCAAATCAGATAAAAACTACGGTTTCTAGAAACCCAAGGAGTTAAATCGGGAGATCGTTCTTATGGGTGCTATACTAAAATATGGACCGATACTCTCCTCTCACCTCTTTATGACCCGAAAATACCTCTAGATTTCCAATTTCAGGCAAATAGGATAAAAACTTCGGATTCTAGAAGCCCAAGAAGTAAAATCGGGAAATCGGTCTATATGGGGGCTATACCAAAATATGGACAGATACTCACCATTTTGACATCTCTTTATGGTCCTAAAATACCTCTAGATTTCCAATTTCAGACAAATTGGATAAAAACTACGGTTTCTATAAGCCCAAGACCCCAAATCGGGAGGTCGTTTTATATGGGGACCATACCAAAACATGGACCGATACTCACAATTTTTGGCACACGTATTTGTGGTCTTACAATACCTCTAGATTGCCCAAGAAGTAAAATCGGGAGATCGGTCTATATGGGGGCTATACCAAAACATGGACTGATATAGCCCATCTTCGAACTTGACCTGTCTGCAGACAAAATACGAGTTTGTGCAAATTTCAGCACGATTGCTTCATTATTGAAGACTGTAGCGTGATTACAACAGACAGACAGACGGACATCGTTATATCGTCTTAGAATTTCTCCCTGATCAAGAATATATATACTTTATATAGTCGGAAATCGATATTTCGATGTGTTACAAACGGAATGACAAACTTATTATACCCCCATCACCATTCTATGGTGGTGGGTATAAAAATCTTGGAAATCCTCTAAAAGTAGACTTTTGTAAAATTCGAAGTGTCGAGTTTTTCAATATTTCGAAAAATTGATTTTCCATTCGAAATGTCGGTTTCAACGTTTCATAATCTTGAAAATCAGCTAATCGATTTTAGGTTTATTTGAAAATCGCGTGAATTGGCATAAACGATTTTTTATGGTGGTCAAAATCTCAAAATTGAGTTTTGATGGTAACGGATATCAAGCTTTAATGGAAAACTCTTTCAGTCGACTTTTGAAATGAAGTGTGAATGTGATTTAGCTTGGTTGCTGCGAGCTAAAAAACCGAAGTTTTCAGAAAAGTAAAAAGAGTAAAAATATATTTTTTTATATGATTTCCAGAGTTTCTAGTCAGGCTTTCAAGGTCATGAGTATATGCAAATAAAAAATTATTTATTTCATATTTTTATCCTACGTTTCGATGGGGATTTCCATCTTCCTCAGGGATTTAGTTTATTGAAATCTGGCAACGACAATAAAATATACGAAAAAAGAACAATATTTTTACTTTTTGCTTATGATTGAACCATAATTTTCTATGAAAAACTTACATTTAATTTTTCGTCATATTGTATAAATATTATTCTAAGTGTAACATCACTATTACAACACAACATTAAACACAAATTTTAAATAATTGTACAAATAATCCGAAAGTTAACTTAAGCTATCACTGTTGTTGTTTCTTATGGCTACGATCACAGATTGAAGTAAACTATACTAATGCTGAAAATGTTTCATTCGATTAGAAAAACGTTTCATTTGATTTAAAAAAAAAAATCATTTAATTTAAAAAAGGTTTCATTTCATTTGAAAAATGTTTCATTTGATTTGAAAAAGGTTGCAATTGAAATGGAAAAACCATCTACTAATTTTTTTGTTTTATACTCAATTAGTTCACTTGTTAATTTTTGTATTTTTTTGTTTTTTATTTTTCAGAAATTTTAAATTGCGGTAAGTTTTTCTTTAAGCTAGAATTTGATTTACTTATATTTTACATTTAATATTTATCATAAGAAGTACCCTACTAAAGTGCCCAGAATAATGGGCAATTCTAATTTGCCTTTTATCTGTCGCCCATTATTTTCAGAATGCATGATTTTCTACAATGCCTTTAATGTCTATGTGTTTGCTTATTGGTAGTTTGTGTATAGCCAAGTTTTATATCTGCCTGTCCTTCCGTGCTAAATTTTACTTTTATGCCTTGCTCTACTCTGTCGGCTGGTTTGTTTGATTTCATTGAATGTTCAATAAATATTTTAATAGTATTTTTTTGTTTTAACACCATCATCATAATATAGTCCACTCTGTTTTAAATGAATGAAATAATTTGTTTTGTTTGACAGGTTAGTAGAAGGCGTTGCATTAGAGGCATGCTTCTGCTCATTTGTGCCAACGAATGTACGAGTATATATAGAATGGTATAGAGGATTTCCCATTAAGTGCAAATTAATTATATGCAAGTCGCGTTAAATTTCCTTTGGTTCTACTGAAGTAGGTCAATTTGCACACCATCTGCATCTAATTGAGAATTTTAAAAAATAATGAAAAATACCTGAACGTACGAACATGGTTTGAAAGCTAAATTATATGGAATTGAATTAGATTAAATTTATCTAATTTCATTAAATTTGAGACAATATCGTCTACACTGAAGAAATCTTCGTCGACAGTAGGTAATGGATAGAAGAAAATCCGAAAAAAAATAAATGTCTTCTTATATGCGTTTTTTTTTTCTTACCCTTCACACAAAAAATTGTGTTTCTGATTCAATCACGAAATTAATTGATCCAATTAAAAATTGAAATGTCTTAAATCACAGATATGGTAGTATCAATTAAAAAATGAATTGAAAGTCAATTAAAAATTAATTGATCCAATTAATGTTTGTGGTTGATTTTTGTTTCAATTAAAAAATTTGTTGAATCAATTAAATTTTTAATTTAATATTTTTTAAAACTCAATTAGAATTTTAATTGGGAAAATTTTCGTGAATTTTTTTCTGTGTTTATAAGAAAAACATTTCTTTACCCATATATTCGACTTTTTTTATTGAAAATTATGTCATAAAAATTTGATTTTTGAAAGAAAAAAAATTGTCATAAAATATGAAATCCTATTTTATTAAAGCTATAAAATTATTTATTAAAAAAATGAAATTTAATAATTTAATTTAATTTCTCTGAAATAAAATAAAAACAAATGTATAAAAAAACAAGTAAGGAAAGTATAACGTCGGGCGGGGCCGACTATATTATACCCTGCACCATTTTGTAGATCTAAATTTTCGATACCATATCACATCCGTAAAATGTGTTGGGGGCTATATATAAAGGTTTGTCCCAAATACATACATTTAGATATTACTCGATCTGGACAGAATTTGATAGACTTCTACAAATTCTATAGACTCAAAATTTAAGTCGGCTAATGCACTAGGGTGAAACACAATGATAGTAAAAAATAATACCCTGTTACACAGTGTGGCGCAGGGTATAAATATGGGAAAGATTTAAATATGAAGCAATTTTAAGGAAACTTCACAAACTTTTATTTATGATTTATCGCTCGATATATATGTATTAGAAGTTTAGGAAAATTAGTGTCATTTTTACAACTTTTCGAAAAAACGGAGGCGATTTTAAAAGGAAAATGTTCGTATTTTGACCATTTTTGTCGAAATCAGAAAAACATATATATGGGAGCTATATCTAAATCTGAACCGGTTTCAACCAAATTTAGCACGCATAGCTACAATGCTAATTCTACTCCCTTTGCAAAATTTCAACAAAATTGGAGCGAAAGCTATATATGGGAGCTATATCTAAATCTGAACCGATTTCAATCAAATTTGGTACACTTGACTACACTACTAGTTGTACTGCTAGTGCAAAATTTCAATCCAATTGGGCCAAACTTCTGGCTTCTAGGACCATATTAGTCCATATCGGGCGAAAGATATATATGGGAGCTATATCTAAATCTGAACCGATTTCAACCAAATTTGGCACACAAGACTACACTACTAATTGTACTTCTAGTGCAAAATTTCAACCAAATTGGGCCAAAACTCTGGCTTCTAGGACCATATTAGTCAATATCGGGCGAAAGATATATATGGAAGCTATATCTAAATCTGAACCGATTGCAATAAAATTTAGCACACTTGACTACACTACTAATTGTACTCTATGTGCAAAATTTCAACCAAATTGGGCCTAAACTCTGGCTTCTGGGTTCATATAAGTCCATATCGGACAAAAGATATATATGGGAGCTATATCTAAATCTGAACCGATTTCAATAAAATTTTTCACACTCGTCTATACCACCAATTGTACTCCTCGTGCAAAATTTCAAGCAAATCGAGATAAAACTCTGGCTTCTGGATCCATATAAGTGCATATCGGGCGAAAGATATATATGGGAGCTATATCTAAATCTGAACCGATTTCTTCCAAAATCAATAGGGTTCTATTCTGACCCAAAACAGGGACATGTGCCAAATTTGAAGTCGATTGGACCTAAACTGCGACCTAGACTTTGATCACAAAAATGTGTTCACAGACAGACGGACGGACGGACAGACGGACATGGTTATATTGACTCAGGGAACCACCCCGAGCATTATTGCCAAAGACACCATGTGTCTATCTCGTCTTCTTCTGGGTGTTACAAACATATGCACTAACTTATAATACCCTGTTCCACAGTGTGGCGCAGGGTATAATAAAAAAAAATATTGGGAGCGCAAATTAAAAATGGGGAACATTTTCAAATGTTTGAGAATTAATTCACAAAAAAAAATTAAGTGATTGATGGAAGTGTATTGTCCATCACTAGCCCCTATTTTCCCCAGTTTTCTGGCAAAATATAGATACCTCAACGTCTGTCGTCTCGTCATTAGACGCAATTCACGAACCAACCAAATAATATTTGGCCTCCTCATCTATCGGAATAAGTGGTTGTCAGAGGGAGCAATGTCTTGGCTATACGGCTTTAACATTTCATTAGAATAGAATATTATGTCATAAAAATTTGAAATATTTTTTATTTTATTAAAACTATAAAATAAAATTTTTCATATTTATTAAAAAATATACACCCAGAGAAGAAACATGATTGTCACAATAATATTCGAAGAGCAAAATAATACGATAGGAGCTATTTTTGCGGCGACCATGTAA
Organism: Haematobia irritans; assembly: GCF_050003625.1. Classification (NCBI taxonomy): domain Eukaryota; kingdom Metazoa; phylum Arthropoda; class Insecta; order Diptera; family Muscidae; genus Haematobia; species Haematobia irritans. The sequence continues at coordinate 198,873,118 of NC_134399.1, read as the reverse complement.
CATTTTCACCTGCAACCATGTTGGCTCAGTGAACATGGTTCTAAGAAAAGTAAAATTGTCCTCATCTAAAATGTTGTGGTATTCGTCAAAAATGTTTTTCTTCCATTTAAAAGAACATGGCCACAAACTAAAATGTTTTGATCTTTATGAAAAACTTTTTTCGTCGTCGAAAAAAGAACTCCACTTGAGAAAAGAAAACACAAAAATAACTTTATTTATTTGTTTCATTTATAAACTAATTCATTGTTTATTTATCACATATTTTTTACACACTCTATTTTGGTTCAATTTTAATAATAAGCAATCATTCCAAACGCAGACATCATGTAACTGCAAATAAAAATAAATGATACCATATAACAAAATGCAGAACAAAAAACAGGTACATTTTTTCAAGTACACTTCCCTTTTTGGTGTTCACATAAAACCACGTGCCACTTCTGAATAAATAAATTAACACAAATCACAGTAATTCGGTATTCTCCGTCCATTCCAAGTAACAATCAACACACGACTGACACGCAAAATGAAAATCGTGTGTACCTGCTCAATTTTTTTTATAAATTTATTTTCGCTGCAAAAAAGTAAAAAAACAAAAAACAAGTATATACGGCCGTAAGTTCGGCCAGGCCGAATCTTATGTACCCTCCACCATGGATTGCGTAGAAACTTCTACGAAAGACTGTGATCCACAAATTTCAACTCACTCGGATGAAATTTGCTGCTCCAAGAGGCTCCAAAATCGGTTTATATGGGGGCTATAAATGATTATGGACTGATATGGACCATTTTTGGTATGGTTGTTAAATATCATATACTACCACCACGTACCAAATTTCAACCAGATCGGATGAATTTTGCTTCTCCAAAAGGCACCGGAGGTCAAATCTGTCGATCGGTTTATATGGTTGTTGGATACCATATACTAACATCACGTACCAAATTTCAACCGAATGGGAAGAATTTTGCTCTTCCAAGGTGCTCCGGAGGTCAAATCTGGGGATAGGTTTATATGGGGCCTATATATAATTATTGTCGTCATTAATATGATCATTTCTACATTAGTGCTACAATGACATTAAAGGATTGATATTTAACAATTTTGTAGATGATAATTATGCTCTAGGAAAAATGCGCCCACATTATTAAAGCCTTTCTTCTCATGTAAATCAAACATTGCCACAAAAGCCACAGCATAACGCTTTATTGAAGCAGAATTTCATTACGGTTGCTATACAGCGTACAATACGGCTGCAATAAATTATAAAATCATTTGGATAATTGTCTTGTAATTGTTTTTGCCCCACCCCCCTTTTTTTCTGTTACCGCAAAATTAAATCAATGGCCATTTTGATTTAACCAAAAATGCAATAAATTTCTCTTTATTAATGTCTGACAGTTAGATCAAAAATGTAGCAGTGTTTTTTCCCCAGGCCATTGAATTTTGAAATTTTTTTATACCCTTCCCCATAAGAAGGGGGTATACTAAATTTGTCATTCCGTTTGTAACACATATAAATATTGGTCTAAGACCATATAAAGAATATAATAAATAAAGTTTCCTTACGTTGGCTAGTGGGCGCCCAAAATTATGCTATATAAATATAATTGTTTGACTTTTTGCGTTGCTTGTGCTTTTATGGCTAAAGCATAATTGTCTGTTGATGACAATAACAGCTACGTAGCTTATTCACTGAATAGATATAAAATTTTGACAAAATTTTCTATAGAAATAAAATTTTTACAAAAGTTTCTATAGAAATAAAATTTTGACGAAACATTATACACAAATAAAATGTTGATAAAATTTTATATAAAAATAAAATTTTTAAAAAAATTTCTAAAGAAATAAAATTTTTACAAAATTTTCTATAGCAATAACATTTTGACAAAATTTTCTATAGCAATAAAATTTTGACAAAATTTTCTATAGCAATAAAATTTTGACAAAATTTTCTATTGAAATAACATTTTGTTGTTGTTCTTTATTTCAGCTTAAAACCATACATTGACTAAACTACAAGAGTAGCTTAACCAACAGAGGAAAAGAATGTTTGTCAAATTTATTTGGGCAAAGCCCTATAGACTGCAAGATGGTTGGATGGACGCACGTTTCGGAATTACCACATTCCTCATCAGCATCCTCTACTTGCAGCAAAACTATCAACCAATTATCAGAATAAATTCAGGCAGTTTATTAAACCCAACAAAAACCACACTTGAACCCTCCGAAAAAAGGTTTTACATTGATAGCCGGCTTATGCCGAAATAAATTCGAAACAAACATATCTCTTTTCCTATGCCACTGTCAAATCATCGATTTGAATTCACATGGCTGGGTTTATTTTGAGCGTGCCTCCTCTTCTTTTTCCATTTGTTTTGTTTTGTTATCGTTGGTTTTGTTCTTTAAGCATTGTTGTTGTTCTTTATTTCAGCTTAAAACCATACATTGACTAAACTACAAGAGTAGCTTAACCAACAGAGGAAAAGAATGTTTGTCAAATTTATTTGGGCAAAGCCCTATAGACTGCAAGATGGTTGGATGGACGCACGTTTCGGAATTATTTCGGCATAAGCCGGCTATCAATGTAAAACCTTTTTTCGGAGGGTTCAAGTGTGGTTTTTGTTGGGTTTAATAAACTGCCTGAATTTATTCTGATAATTGGTTGATAGTTTTGCTGCAAGTAGAGGATGCTGATGAGGAATGTGGTAATTCCGAAACGTGCGTCCATCCAACCATCTTGCAGTCTATAGGGCTTTGCCCAAATAAATTTGACAAACATTCTTTTCCTCTGTTGGTTAAGCTACTCTTGTAGTTTAGTCAATGTATGGTTTTAAGCTGAAATAAAGAACAACAACAATGCTTAAAGAACAAAACCAACGATAACAAAACAAAACAAATGGAAATAACATTTTGACAAAATTTTCTATTGAAATAAAATTTTGACAAAATTTTCTATAGATATAAAATTTTGACCAAATTTTGTATAGAAATAAAATTTTGACAAAATTTTCGATTGAAATAAAATTTTGACAAAATTTTATATAGGAATAAAATATTGACAAAATTGTCCATAGAAATACAATTTTTATAAAACTTTCTATAGAAATAAAATTTTGACAAAGTTTTGTATAGAAATAAAATGTTGACAAAATTATCTATAGAAATAAAATTTTGACAAAATTTTCTATGGAAATAAAATGTTGACCAAATTTTCCATAGAAATAAAATTTTTATAAAACTTTCTATAGAAATAAAATTTTGACAAAATTGTTTGTAGAAATAAAATTTTGACAAAATTTCTATAGAAATAAAATTTTGACAAAATTGTTTGTAGAAATAAAATTTTGACAAAATTTTTTGTAGAAATAAATTTTTGATAAAATTTTGTATAGAAATAAAATTTTTATAAAATTGTCTATAGATATAAAATTTTGACAAAATTATCTATAAAAATAAAATTTTGACAAAATTTTATATAGAAATAAAATGTTGACAAAATTTTCCATATAAATAAAATTTATATAAAACTTTCTATAGAAACAAAATTTTGACAAAATTTTTTGTAGAAATAAAATTTTGACAAAATTTTTTATATAAATAAAATTTTGACAACATTTTGTATAGAAATAAAATTTTGACAAAATTTTTGATTGAAATAAAATTTTGACAAAATATTTTGTAGAAATACATTTTTGACAAAATTATCTATAGAAATAAAATTTTGACCAAATTTTGCATAGAAATAAAATTTTGACAAGATTATCTATAAAAATAAAATTGTGACAAAATTTTCTATAGGAATACAATTTTGACAAAATTTTCGATTGAAATAAAATTTTGACAAAATTATCTATAGAAATAAAATTTTGATAAAATTTTATATAGGAATAAAATGTTGACAAAATTTTCCATAGAAATACAATGTTTATAAAACTTTCTATAGAAATAAAATTGTGATAAAATTTTCGATTGAAATAAAATTTTGACAAAATTTTCAATAGAAATACAATTTTGACAAAATTATCTATAGAAATAAAATTTTGACAAAATTTTCTTTATAAAATTTTTTGACAAAATTTTCCATAGAAATAAAATTTTTATAAAACTTTCTATAGAAATAAAATTTTTATAAAACTTTCTATAGAAATAAAATTTTTATAAAACTTTCTATAGAAATAAAATTTTGTCAAAATTTCCTACAGAAATAAAATTTTGACAAAATTTTCTATAGAAATAAAATTTTGGCAAAATTTTATATAGAAATAAAATTTTTATTCGTTCTGTGACCACCCCCCAAAAAATCAAAATTTCGATGAAAATCCTCAAAAAATTCAAATTTTTATGTAAAAAATTATTTTGGCAATAACTCCTTAAATATGCGCCCTAGAGCCATAAGGACCTTAATTCGTGACCACCACAAAAAAATCAATATTTCGATGAAAATTCTCAAAAATTGAAATTTTTATATGAAAAAATTATTTTGGCTATATCTCCTCAAATATACGCCCTAGAGCGAAAAGGACCTTAATTCGTGACCACCCCCAAAAAATCAATATTTCGATAAAAATCCTCAAAAATTTTAATTTTTATATGAAAAAATTATTTTGGCCATAACTCCTTAAATATGCGTCCTACAACGAAAAGGACCATAAAAAATTCTACATTTAGATGAAAATCCTAAATAAATCCAAATTTTTATATAAAAAACAAGTAAGGAAAGTCTAAAGTCGGGCGGGGCCGACTATATTATACCCTGCACCACTCTGTAGATCTAAATTTTCGATACCATATCACATCCGTCAAATGTGTTGGGGGCTATATATAAAGGTTTGTCCCAAATACATACATTTACGTATCACTCGATCTGGACAGAATTTGATAGACTTCTACAAAATTTATAGACTCAAAATTTAAGTCTGCTAATGCACTAGGATGGAACACAATGTTAGTAAAAAAATATGGGAAACATTTAAATCTGAAGCAATTTTAAGGAAACTTCGCAAAAATTTATTTATGATTTATCACTCAATATATATGTATTAGAAAATTAGGAAAATTAGAGTCATTTTTACAACTTTTCGACTAAGAAGTGGCCATATTTTGACCATTTTTGTCGAAATCAGAAAAACATATATATGGGAGCTATATCTAAATCAGAACCGATTCCAACCAAATTTGGCACGCATAGCAACAATGCTAATTCTACTCCCTGTGCAAAATTTCAACTAAATTGGAGTTAAAAATTGGCCTCTGTGGTCATATGAGTGTAAATCGGGCGAAAACTATATATGGGAGCTATATCTAAATCTGAACCGATTTCAACCAAATTTGGCACGCATAACTACAATGCTAATTCTACTCCCTGTGCAAAATTTCAACTAAATCGGAGCAAAAAGTTGGCCTCTGTAGTCATTTGAGTGTAAATCGGGCGAAAGCTATATACGGGAGCTATATCTAAATCTGAACCGATTTGGCTGATATTTTGCAAGTTTTTCGAGACTCATAAAATATTCGGATGTACGGAATTTGAGGAAGATCGGTTGATATACACGCCAATTATGACCAGATCGGTGAAAAATATATATGGCAGCTATATCTAAATCTGAACCGATTTTTTCCAAAATCAATAGGGATCGTCTTTGAGCCGAAACAGGACCCTATACCAAATTTTAGGACAATCGGACTGAAACTGCGAGCTGTACGTTGCACACAAAAATACATCAACAGACAGACGGACAGACAGACAGACAGACGGACATCGCTAAATTGACTCAGAATTTAATTCTAAGACGATCGGTATACTAAACGATGGGTCTCAGACTTTTCCTTCTTGGCGTTACATACAAATGCACAAACTTATTATACCCTGTACCACAGTAGTGGTGAAAGGTATAAAAATTGTGGAAATTTTGTTTCTATATAAATTTTATTAAAATTTTAAGCAGAAATAAAAATTGGAAAAAAATATATTTTTATAATTTGATCGAAATAACATACCTTATATATGTTCATCACAAACATTATTCTTAATTTTGCTTCATTCATGCTGCTCGTTTCAGTACCACAAATGTACTCAATTTTTTGGAGGTCATATAGCAATGTATAATCGCCTTGTTTACAAACAATCACCTCGATATCAACCCCCACCTTGTATTCGAGCAGCATGAAAGCTCAAATCACATTTTTATGCGTTTTTAACAGGAAAAAAATTTGTCAAATATCCGATAAATGGATTTCAAACAGATAAACAACAACACTACACTCCAATGAAGTTCCACGAATGTGAACAAAGCCTAGAGTTTATCTAAACAAAAATTTCTCCCCCTCCCCAGCTGCAATGGGTGTCCAATTTCATTGGAATCTCCTTTGCATTGGGATTGATTTGAATTCGAATGAAACGCATTTTGATCGTTGTCAGTTTTTATTGAACTTCCTCTATGTACAGACACTTTAGAGCATTGTGTGACATCTGGATTTATAGTCAGCCTAGTATGAATTTGGTGGAAAGTGGTCAAGCTGTAGATTACTCTGTCACTTCGGATGAGCTTATGTTGAAAGAGTTGGAAAGGCGTGATGGCATTTATTCCTTCATATTTCATGAATTGGAAACATCTCGTGAAGAAGAGGAGCACGAAAACGGAAATCGATGGGATGATGCAAAAGAGAAAGTGAACAATGACATCAAGGACACAATAGCAAGGATTTATGACTATGAAGAAAAAGAAATTATGGAGTTTAAAAATTATATTAAATCTGAGGAAAATTTAACTACAACTAAATTTGTTGTTGAGGGGACCACTGTAAAAATATCCTCCACAAAACCAATGAATTTAACTTCCCTTCCATCAGAGGTATCCCCATTTGTAACTAAGACATTTCCTACGTACAATAGCCATACAACCTCATCGGATTACTATAATAAATTTTTGGAAAATTCCTCATCCGACCTATGGAGAGGATGGTTGCCCCCACATAACCATTCTCCTTGTCGATTTTTAGAAGAGTCTTCCCTTTTTAATAGAAATTTTGGAGCATCAAGTTTAACACCATTCGGTATACGTATGGCCACACCAGGATTTTCACATCTCTCTGTGACATTGATACGAAATCGACAGCATGCTTTGAAAGAAACCGCAGAATATCAAAAATGGTATGATTCTCCTACAAATGGAAAAATTCCCGATTTGAGATCCTTATTTCCTTTTGACCCCGATGTCCATGCACCATTTGAACCTGTCCTAAACAATGATCTTGATGAATGTAACCTAAATGAAGTGAATAATGAAACGATGAATGTAATGTAGAAATAAGAAAAAATATTCTAAAAACATTTTTATAAAAAAGTATTTTCTAATGAAAAAAAAAAAAAAAAAAAACAAAATGATGAAATTAAAAAGAAAAAAGTACTGGTGGTTGCAAAATTTGAACTTTATGGAAAATTTGCTCAATTTTATTTCTATAGAAAATGTCCTCGACTTGTATATCTATAGAAAATTTCCTCTAATTGTTTTATTACTATAGAAAATTTCGTCAAATTTTTTAGGAATTAAAGTAGATTTTTTTTAATTTTTATAGAAAATTTTGACGAAATGTTATCTTTACCGAAAACTTTCACGAAATTTTATTTCCAGAAAATTTCGTCGAAATTTTATTTTTATAGAAAATTTTCTCCAAATTTTATTTTTATATAAAAAATTTCTCCATATTTTATTTTTATAGAAAATTTTCTCCAAATTTTATTTTTATAGAAAATTTGGTTCAAATGTTATCTTTACGAAAAACTTTCACAAAATTTTATTTATAGAAAATTTCGTCGAATTTTTTTTATAGAAAATTTTCTCCAAATTTTATTTTTATAGAAAATTTCGTTGAAATTTTATTTTTATGGAATATGTCGTTGAAATTTTATTTCTATGGAAAATTTGGTTGAAATATTATTTCTATGGAAAATTTGGTTGAAATTTTATATCTATGGAAAATTTGGTTAAAATTTTATATCTATGGAAAATTTGGTTGAAATTTTATTTTTATAACAAATTTCGTCGAAATTTTATTTTCATAGAAGATTTACTTTTATAGAAAATTTCTTCGAAATTGTACTTCTATAGAAAATTTCTTCAAAGTTTTTTTTTTCATAGAAGATTTTGTCGACATTTTAATTTGTATAGAAAATTTTGTCGACATTTTATTTCTATAGAAAATTTTGTCAAATTTTTATTTCTACAGAAAATTTTGTCAAAATTTTATTTCTATAGAAAATTTTGTTCAAATTTTATTTCTATAGAAAATTTTGTTCAAATTTTATTTCTATAGAAAATTTCGTTGAAATTTTATTTTTATGGAAATGTCGTTGAAATTTTTTTATGGAAAATGTCGTTGAAATTTTATTTCTATGGAAAATTTGGTTGAAATTTTATTTCTATGGAAAATTTGGTTAAAATTTTATTTCTATGGAAAATTTGGTTGAAATTTTATTTTTATAGAAAATTTCGTCGAAATTTTATTTCTATAGAAAATTTCGTCAAAATTTTATTTCTATAGAAAATTTCGCCGAAAATTTATTTTTATAACGAATTTCGTCGAAATTCTATTTTATAGAATATTTTATCGAAGGTTTATTTTTATAGAAAATTTCTTCGAAATTGTACTTCTATAGAAAATGTCTTCAAAATTTTATTTCCATAGAAAATTTTGTCAAAATTTTATTTCTATAGAAAATTTTGTCAACATTTTATTTCTATAAAAAGTTTTGTCAAAATTTTATTTCTATAGACAATTTTGTTCAAATTTTATTTCTAAAGAAAATTTCATTGAATTGTTATCTTTACCGAAAACTTTCACGAAATTTTATTTCTAGAGAATTTCGTCGAAATTTAATATTTATAGAAAATTTTCTCCAAATTTAATTTTTATAGAAAAATTCGTTGAAATTTTATTTTTATGGAAAATTTCGTTGAAAGTGTATTATTATGGAAAATTTGGTTGAAATTTTATTTATATGGAACATTTCGTTGAAATTTTATATTTACAGAAAATTTCGTCGAAATTTTATATTTGTAGAAAATTTATTCGAAATCTTATTTTGGTAAAAAATTTCGTCGAAATTTTATTTTTATAGAAAATGTTGTCGAAATTGTATTTTTAAAGAAAATGCCGAAATTTTTATTTCTATAGAAAATTTTGTCAAAGTTTTATTTGTATAGAAAATTTTATTTTATTCGTTTTGTTTGTTATTGTTGGCTTCAATCATTACTGTTGTTTTTGATTTCAGCTTAAAACCATGCATCCTCTAATTGCAGCAAAACTATCAACCAACGATCAGAATAAATTCGGGTAATTCACTCAACCCAAAGTGAACTACATTTGAACCTCCCAAAAAAAAGGTTTTGCTAGTCGGCGTTGTCTATAACAATTTTCGTAAAACTTTTATTTCTAGAGAAAATTTAGCAAAAATTTTATTTGTATAGAACATTTTCTCCAAATTTTATTTTTATAGAAAATTTCGTTGAAATTTTATTTCTATGGAAAATTTGGTTGAAATTTTATTTTTATGGAAAATTTCGTTGAAATTTTATTTTTATAGAGAATTTCGCCGAAAATTTATTTTTATAACAGATTTCGTCGAAATTTGATTTTTATAGAACATTCTAACGAAGTTTTATTTTTATAGAAAATTTCTTCAAAATTGTATTTCTAAAAGTTTTATTTTTATAGAAGATTTTGTCGACATATTAATTTTTATAGAAAATTTTGTCGACATTTTATTTCTATAGAAAATTTTGTCAAAATGTTATTTCTATTGACAATTTTGTTCAAATTTTATTTCTATAGAAAATTTTGTCAAAATTTTATTTCTATAGAAAATTTTGTCAAAATTTTATTTCTATAGAAAATTTTGGCAACATTTTATTTTTATAGAAAATTTTGTCATCATTTTATTTCTATAGAAAATTTTGTCAAAATTTGATTTCTATAGAAAATTTTGTCAAAATTTTATATCTAGAGAAAATTTTGTCAATATTTTATTTCTATAGAATTTTTTTTTCAAAATTTTATTTGTATAGAAAATTTTGTCAAAATTTTATTTCTATAAAAAATTTTGTCGAATTATATTTTTATAGAAAATTTTCTCAAAGTTTTATTTTTATAGATTTTTTTTTTGAAATTTTATTTTTATGGAAAATTTGGTTGGAATTTTTTTTCTATTGTAAATTTGGTTGAAATTTTATTTTTATAGAAAATTTTGTCGAATTTTTTACTTTTGTAGAAAATTTAATCGAACTGTTATTCTGGTAAAAAATTTCCTCGAAATTTCGTGAACTTTTGTCAATTTTATCCAAATTTTATTATACACACCACCATAGAATGGTGACGGGGGTATAATAAGTTTGTCATTCCGTTTGTAACACATCGAAATATCGATTTCCGACTATATAAAGTATATATATTCTTGATCAGGGAGAAATTCTAAGACGATATAACGATGTCCGTCTGTCCGTCCGTCCGTCTGTCTGTCTGTCTGTTGTAATCACGCTACAATATTCAATAATGAAGAAATCGTGCTGAAATTTTGCACGAACTCGTCTTTTGTCTGCAGGCAGGTCAAGTTCGAAGATAGGCTATATCGGTCCAGGTTTTGATATAGTCCCCATATAGTCCCCATAAACCGACCTCCCGATTTGGGGTCTTGGGCTTATAGAAATAGTAGTTTTTATCCAATTTGCCTGAAATTTGAAATCTAGAGGTATTTTATGACCATAAAGAGGTGTGCCAAAAATTTTGAGTATCGGTCCATGTTTTGGTATACCCCCATATAGACCGATCTCCCGATTTTACTTCTTGGGCTTATAGAAACCGCAGTTTTTATTCAATTTACCTGAAATTGGAAATCTAGAGGTATTGTAGGACCACAAATACGTGTGCCAACAATTGTGAGTATCGGCCCATATGTTGGTATAGCCCCCATATAGACCGATCTCTCGATTTTACTTCTTGGGCTTATAGAAACCGCAGTTTTTATTTAATTTATCTGAATTTGGAAAACGAGAGGTATTGTAGGACCCCAAATACGTGTGCCAAAAATTGTGAGTATCGGTCCATGTTTTGGTAGGGTCCCCATATAAAACGACCTCCCGATTTGGGGTCGTGGGCTTATAGAAACCGTAGTTTTTATCCAATTTGTCTGAAATTGGAAATCTAGAGGTATTTTAGGACCATAAAGAGGTGTGCCAAAAATGGTGAGTATCGGTCCATATTTTGGTATAGCCCCCATATAGACCGATTTCCCGATTTTACTTCTTGGGCTTCTAGAATCCGAAGTTTTTATCCTATTTGCCTGAAATTGGAAATCTAGATGTATTTTCGGGTCATAAAGAGGTGTGCCGAAAACGGTGAGTTTTCGAGACGGTCCATATTTTAGTATAGCCCCCATAAGAACGATCTCCCGATTTAACTCCTTAGGTTTCTAGAAACCATAGCTGATTTGTCTGAAATTGTAAATATTTAGGCTCACAAAATTTGTATCGCATTAAGTTTTTATCGGTCCATTTGGTAATGCCTCCATATAGACCGACTTCACTTCTTGAGGGTGTAGAAGGCGCACTGATCATGAAAATTGCTTGAAACTCAATTTAAATTTTCCAGATTTTACTTCTACAGATTTAAGATTTCAAATCAAGACGTTATTTTATAATTTTCTTGCACACTTACAAGAGATGTTAATGATTCCTCTAAAACTCAAACAAAAATGGTTCTTATAAATCCAGAATCTGATAGTCCTCATAGGTGAAATCTTAAAATTTATCTTCGGGAAGTGTCCTCAAGTCCTCAAGCCCTCCTGAAATTTCAAAGGAAACCCTAATATTTGGTTCATGGTGGTGGGTATTTAAGATTCGGCCCGGCCGAACTTAGTGCTGTATATACTTGTTTTTATAGAAACTTTTGTCAAAATTTTATTTTTATGGAAGATTTTGTCGAAATCTTATTTTGATAAAAAATTTCTTCGCAATTTCGTGAAATTTTGTCAATTTTGTCGAAATTTTATTTTTATAGAAAATTTAGTCAAAATTTTATTTCTATAGAAAAATTCATCAAAATTTTATTCCTATAGACAATTTTATCAAAATTTTATTCCTATATACAATTTTATCAAAATTTTATTCCTATAGAAAATGTCCAAATTTTATTTCTATATAAAATTTCCCCAAATTTTATTTTTATGGAAAATTTTGTTGAAATGTTTTCTTTACGGAAAACTTTCACGAAATTTTATTTCTAGAAAATGTTGACGAAATTATATTTTTATAGAAAATGTTCTCCAAATTTTATTTTTATGGAAAATTTCGTTGAAATTTTATTTCTATGAAAAATTTGGTTGAAATTTTATTTTTATAGAAAATTTCGTCGAAATTTTATTTTTGTAGAAAATTTTTTCGAAACCTTATTTTGATAAAAAATTTCCTCGAAATTTCGTGAAATTTTGTCAATTTTGTCTAAATTTTATTTTTATAGAAAATTTTGTCGAAATTTTCTTTTTATATAAGATTTTGTCGACATATTAGTTTTTATAGAAAATTTTGTCGAAATTTTCTTTTTATAGAAGATTTTGTCGACATATTAATTTTTATAGAAAATTTTGTCAACATTTTATTTCTATAGAAAATTTTATCAAAATTTTATTTCTATAGAAAATGTTGTCAAAATTTTATATCTAGAGAAAATTTTGTCAATATTTTATTTCTATAAAAAATTTTGTCGAAATTATATTTTTATAGAAAATTTTCTCCAAGTTTTATTTTTATAGAAAATTTTCTTCAAATTTTATTTTTATGGAAAATTTGGTTGGAATTTGTTTTCTTTGAAAATTTGGTTGAAATTTTATTTTTATAGAAAATTTTGTCGAATTTTTTACTTTTGTAGAAAATTTATTCGAAATCTTATTCTGGTAAAAAATTTCCTCGAAATTTCGTGAACTTTTGTCAATTTTATCCAAATTTTATTTTTATAGAAACTTTTGTCGAAATTTTATTTTTATGGAAGATTTTGTCGACATTTTAATTTTTATAGAAAATTTTGTTGACATTTTATTTCTATAGAAAATTTTATCAAAATTTTATTTCTATAGAAAATTTTATAAATTTTTTTTTCTGTTAAAAATTTTTATCAAAATCTAATTTCTATAGAAAATGTTGTCAAAATTTTGTTTGTATAGAAAATTTTTTCGAAATTTTATGTTTATAGACTATTTAATTTTTTAGAAAATTTTGTCGACATTTTATTTCTATTGAAAATTTTGTCCAAAGTTTATTTCTATAGAAAATTTTGTCAACATTTTATTTCTATGGAAAATTTTGTCAAAATTTTATTTTTCTAGAACATTTTGTCGAAGTTTTATTTTTATAGAAAATTTCAATGTAATTTTATTTTTATGGAAAATTTCGACGAAATTTTATTTCTTCTTTCTTTAGACAATTTCTTCGAAAGTTTGTTTCTACAGAAAATTTCTTCGAAATTTTATTTCTACTGAAAATTCCGCCGAAATGTTATTTCTATAGAAAAAAATCCTTCAAATTTTATTTCTATAGCAAATTTCCTCTGAAGTTTATTTCTATAGAAAATTTCGTCGATATTTGTTTCTATAAAAAATTTCGTCGCAATTTAATTCTTATAGTAAATTTAATGAAAATTTTACTTCAATAAAATATTATTTCTATAGAAAGTTTCCTCAATATTGTTTTTCGATAGAAAATTTCGTGGAAATTTAATTTCTACAGAAAATCTCCTAAAAATTTATTTTTTATTGGAATTTTCTTCAAATTTTTATTTTTGTAGAAAATTTGGTCGAGGTTTTATTTCTATACAAAATTTCGTCGAAATTTTATTACCATACAAAGTGTCCTCAAAATTTTATTTCTATAAAGAAATTTTATAGAAATTGGTTTCTATGGAAAATTTCTTTCAAATTATATTTATACAGTAAATTTCTTTTAAATTTTATTTCTACACTAAATTTCTTTGAAATTATATTTCTACAGAAAATTTCGTAGAAATTTTATTTCAATACAAAATTCCTTTGAACCTTAAATGTACGTCATAAACTCATAATAATTTTCCGTTTATTTCATATGGGATTTCCGTTTAAGTTGTCTACTTGTTTGAAATGCAATGAATTGGTTGGACTCAGGCCCCCTTATGATCGACTAAATAATTAACAATAAATTGCACTTGACACAATCACCTAGTCTCTTTCATATGTCTGTCTGATAGCCAGGTATGGTTGTTCATCACAAATGAATTAAATATACTGTTAAAGGACGATAATTGTGACGATGATGATCACCACCATCATCAGCATTATTGTCATTCACTTTGGCATTGTCAGCATCATTAAATGGCCTATTCATGTATGCATGTGTTGTGTTACATTTATTGGAATCCATCTTCCATCAACTTCAAGTAGTTCCAACTACACTGGATAAAAAAAATTATGTCGGAAGCATAAAGATGGCGATAAAATACGAGTGGCATTTTTCCGTAGCATAGAAGACGCATTTTTCCGATACAAAGTGTTTTTATAAGACCAAAATTGATACATTTTTAATATCATGTCATGTTTCTGCATATCGATTGAAAACTCATCCGAAAGAAGGGCAGTCACTCGAATTCGAATGAATTTGGGTTTCTCTATTTTTGAAAGCTCGATTTGTTTGTTGTGAATATATTCATTATGGAAAATGAGCTTAATATGGAATTGAGTCTTAAATGATTTGTTTCTTTGGCTCGGAATCACTTCCGAAATATTACAAGTAAAGACAAAATCTTTGGAATTTTGTATGTATTTTCTTCAGTGTACCATCTTTGTATCCTTTAGCAAAGATTGAAATTCACACAATTGCCTTTTTGTCACATCTGTTGATTTTACAGGTGTTGTTTGTCCACTCATTCGCTCATTCATTCGTTCTTTGTGTCTTTCGTTATTCATTCTTTCCTACGTTCATTTATTGCAAAAATTCCCATGTCAACAATGCCCAAAGAGAGATACCATCCGTTCGACCATCTGAGCCTTGGTGTAGCCAATGTTCCAAGATGGTGAATTGACTACATCGTGTTCGTACAAAAGAACACAAATTAATTACATTCTCCGCCGGCATAAGTGAATAATGGACAACAGAATTCTCAACATTTTTATCGACATAAACGACCGTACATGTTCAGATATACGTACGAGTGTGTAGATATGTGCTCAGCAATTAGCCATATGAATATACAGTGGAGCACAGTTGTATATTAAATGGAGAGAAAATATTTTAATATACCATATTCACCGACAAATTCAAGACAAATAAGGAAATTCTAAAGTCGGGCTGGGCCGACTATATTATACCCTGCACCACTTTGTAGATCTAAATTTTCGATACCATATCACATCCGTCAAATGTGTTGGGGGCTATATATAAAGGTTTGTCCCAAATACATACATTTAAATATCAATCGATCTGGACAGAATTTGATAGACTTCTACAAAATCTATAGACTCAAAATTTAAGTCGGCTAATGCACTAGGGTGGAACACAATGTTAGTAAAAAACAAGTAAGGAAAGTCTAAAGTCGGTCGGGGCCGACTATATTATACCCTGCACCACTTTGTAGATCCACATTTTCGATACTATATCAAATCCGTCAAATGTGTTTGGGGCTATATGTAAAGGTTTATCCCAAATACATACATTTAAATATCACTCGATCTGGACAGAATTTGATAGACTTTAACTAAATCTATAGACTCAAAATTTATGTCGGCTAATGCACTAGGGTGGAACACAATGTTAGTAAAAAATATGGGAAATATTTAAATCTGAAGCATTTTTATGGAAACTTCGCAAAAGTTTATTTATGATTTATCGCTCGATATATATGTATTAGAAGCTTAGGAAAATTAGATTCATTATTACAACTTTTTGACTAAGCTGTGGCGATTTTACAAGGAAAATGTTGGTATTTTGACCATTTTTGTCGAAATCAGAAAAACATATATATGGGAGCTATATCTAAATCTGAACCGATTTCAACCAAATTTGGCACGCATAGCTACAATGCTAGTTCTACTCCCTGTGCAAAATTTCAACAAAATCGGAGCAAAAAATTGTCCTCTGTGGTCATATGAGTGTAAATCGGCCGAAAGCTATATATGGGAGATATATCCAAATCTGAACCGATTTCAACCAAATTTGGCACGCATAGTTACAATGCTAATTCTACTCCCTGTGCAAAATTTCAACTAAATCGGAGTTAAAAATTGGACTCTGTGGTCATATGAGTGTAAATCGGCCGAAAGCTATATATGGGAGATATATCCAAATCTGAACCGATTTCAACCAAATTTGGCACGCATAGTTACAATGCTAATTCTACTCCCTGTGCAAAATTTCAACTAAATCGGAGTTAAAAATTGGCCTCTGTGGTCATATGAGTGTAAATCGGCCGAAAGCTATATATGGGAGATATATCCAAATCTGAACCGATTTCAACCAAATTTGGTACACATAGTTACAATGCTAATTCTACTCCCTGTACAAAATTTCAAATAAATCGGAGTTAAAAATTGGCCTCTGTGGGCAAATGAGTGTAAATCGGACGAAAGCTATATATGGGAGCTATATCTAATGAACCGATTTGGCTGATATTTTGCAAGTTTCTCGGATGTACGGAATTTGAGGAAGATCGGTTGATATACACGCCAATTATGACCAGAGCGGTGCAAAATATATATGGCAGCTATATCTAAATCTGAACCGATTTTTTCCAAAATCAATAGGGATCGTCTTTGAGCCGAAACAGGACCCTATACCAAATTTTAGGACAATCGGACTAAAACTGCGAGCTGTACTTTGCACACAAAAATACATCAACAGACAGACAGACAGACGGACAGACAGACAGACAGACAGACGGACATCGCTAAATCGACTCAGAATTTAATTCTAAGCCGATCCGTATACTAAAAGGTTGGTCTATGATTACTCCTTCTTGGCGTTACATACAAATGCACAAACTTATTATACCCTGTACCACAGTAGTGGTTAAGGGTATAAATATGGGAAACATTTAAATCTGAAGCAATTTTAAGGAAACTTCGCAAAAGTTTATTTATGATTTATCGCTCGATATATATGTATTAGAAGTTTAGGAAAATTAGAGTCATTTTTAAAACTTTTCGACTAAGCAGTGGCGATTTTACAAGGAAAATGTTGGTATTTTGACAATTTTTGTCGAAATCAGAAAAACATATATATGGGAGCTATATCTAAATTTGAACAGATTTCAACCAAATTTGGCACGCATAGCTACAATGCTATCTCTACTCCCTGTGCAAAATTTCAATTAAATCGGAGTAAAAGATTGGCCACTGTGGACATATGAGTGTAAATCGGGCGAAAGCTATATATGGGAGCTATATCTAAATCTGAACCAAATTTGGCACGCATAGCTACAATGCCAATTCTACTCCCTGTGCAAAATTTCAATAAAATCGGAGTAAAAGATTGGCCATTGTGGTCATATGAGTGTAAAACGGGCGAAAGCTATATATGGGAGCTATATCTAAATCTGAACCGATTTCAATAAAATTTGGCACACTTGACTACACTGCTAATTGTACTCATAGTGCAAAATTTCAACCAAATTGGGGTAAAACTCTGGCTTCTGGGACCGTATTAGTCCATATCGGGCGATAGATATATATGGGAGCTATATCTAAGTCTGAACCGATTTCTTCCAAAATCAATAGGGATCTATTCTGAACCAAAACCCAAACTTGTGCCAATTTTGAAGTCGATTGGACTAAAACTGCGACCTAGACTTTGATTACAATAATGTGTTCACGGACATTGCTATATCGACTCAAGAGCCCACCCTGAGCATTTTTGCCAAAGACACCATGTGTCTATCTCGTCTCCTTCTGGGTGTTGCAAACATATGCACTAACTTATAATACCCTGTTCCACAGTGTGACACAGGGTATAAAAATAGAAAAGTTGGCAAAAAATTATATCTATGGAAATTTTCTCAAAATTTTATTTATGTAGAAAATTTTGTCAAAATTTTATTTCAATAGAAAATATTGTCAAAATTTCATTTCTATAGCTAAATTTTGTCAAAATTTTATTTATATAGAAAATTTTGTCAAAATTGCATTTCTATAGAAAATTTTGTCAAAATTGCATTTCTATAGAAAGTTGTGTTAAAATTTCATTTCTATAACAAATTTTGTCAAAATTTCATTTCTATAGCTAAATTTTGTCCAAATTTTACTTCTATAGACAATTTTGTCAAAATTTTATTTCTATAGAAAATTTTGTCAAAATTTTATTTGTATAGAAAATTTTGTCAAAATTTTATTTGTATAGAAAATTTTGTCAAAATGTTATTTTTATAGAAAATGTTTATCAAAATTTTATTTTTATAGAAAATTTTGTCAAATTTTTTTTTTTGAAAGATTTTATTTTGTTTAATTACAACATGACCCCAAGCCTTAAAAACTCTAGAAATAATTGTTTGAAAAGTTTATCAAAATCGTACGTATTTAAAAAAGATGGTCAAAATATATAACAAAATATATAGAAAATTTTGTTAAAATTTTATTACTATAAAAAATTTTGTCAAAATTTTAATCCTATAGAAAATTTTTTCAAAATTGTATTTCTATAGAAATTTTTGTCAAAATCGTATTTTTATAGAAAATTTTTTCAAAATTATACTTTTATAGAAAATGTTGTTAACATTTTATTACTATAGAAAATTTTGTCAAAATTTTGTCCAAATATTATTGCTATATATAAAATTGTATTTCTATAGAAAATTTTGTAAAAATTCTATTACTATGGAAAATGTTGTCGAAATTGTATTTCTACAGAAAATTTGTAAAAATTCTATTTCTATAGACAATTTTGGCAAAATATTCTTTCTATAGAAAATTTTGGCAAAATTTTATTTTTATAGAAAATTTTGTCAAAATTGATTTCTGTAGATTTTTTTTCACAATTTTATTGCTATAGAAAATTTTGTAAAAATATTATTGCGATAGAAAATATTGTCAAAACTTTATTTCTATAGAAAGTTTCGTCAAAATTTCATTTCTATAGAAAATTGTGTCAAAATTTTAAATATATAGAATATTTTGGCAAAATTTTATTTCTATAACAAAATAAAATATTATTGCGATAGAAAATATTGTCAAAACTTTATTTCTATAGAAAATTTTGTCAAAATTTCATTTCTATAGAAAATTGTGTCAAAATTTTATATCTATAGAAAATTTTGACAAAATTTTATTTCTATAGAATATTTTGGCAAAATTTTATTTCTATAGAAATTTTTGTCATTTTATTGCTATAGAAAATTTTGTCGAAAATATTGTCTAAATTTTTATTACTATAGAAAATTTTGTCAAAATTCTGTCGAAATTTTTTCAAAATTTTATTTCTATAGAACATTTTGTCAAGATGCAATAAAAAATAGAAAATTTTGCAAAAAATTTGTTTCTATGGAAAATTTTCTCAAAATTTTATTTATGTAGAAAATTTTGTCAAAATTTTATTTCAATAGAAAATATTGTCAAAATTTTATTTCAATAGAAAATAATGTCAAAATTTCATTTCTGTAGCTAAATTTTGTCAAAATTTTAGTTATATAGAAAATTTTGTCAAATTGTATTTCTATAGCAAATTTTGTCAAAATTTCATTTCTATAGCTAAATTTTGTCAAAATTTTACTTCTATCGAAAATTTTGTCAAAATTTTACTTCTATAGAAAATTTTGTCAACAATTTATTTCTATAGAAAATTTTGACAAATTTTTTTTTGTATAGAAAATTTTGTAAAAATTTTATTTGTATAGAAAATTTTGTCAAAATGTTATTTCTATAAAAAATTTTATCAAAATTTTATTTCTATAGAAAATGTTGTCAAAATGTTATTTTTTGAAAGATTTTATTTTGTTTTATTACAACATGACCTCAAGCCTTACAAACTCTACAAATAATTTTTTGAAAAGTTTATCAAAATTGTACATATTTAAAAAAGTTGGTCAAAATATATAACAAAATATATAGAAAATTTTGTTAAAATTTTATTTCTATAGAAAATTTTGCCAAAATTTTAACCCTATCGAAAATTTTTTCAAAATTGTATTTCTATAGAAATTTTTGTCAAAATTTTATTTTTATAGAAAATTTTTTCAAAATTATATTTTTATAGAAAATTTTTGTTAAAATTTTATAGCTATAGAAAATTTTTCCAAATGTTAGTGCTATATATTGTCCAAATATTATTGCTATATATAACATTTCTATAGAAAATTTTGTAAAAATTCTATTACTATGGAAAATGTTGTCAAAATTGTATTTCTATAGAAAATTTGTAAAAGTTGTATTTCTATAGACAATTTTGGCAAAATATTATTTCTATAGAAAATGTTGGCAAAATTTTATTTTTATAGAAAAATTTGTCAAAATTTATTTCTGTAAATTTTTTTCACAATTTTAGTGCTATAGAAAATTTTGTAAAAATATTATTGCGAGAGAAAATATTGTCAAGATTTTATTTCTATAGAAAATTCAAAATTTCATTTCTATAGATAATTTTGTCAAAATTTTATATCTATAGAAATTTTTGGCAACATTTTATTTCTATAGAAAATTTTGGCAAAAATTTTATTTCTATAGAAAATTTTGGCAAAATTTTATATCTATAGCAAATCTTGGCAAAATTTTATTTCTATAGAATATTTTGGCAAAATTTTATTTCTGTAGAAAATTTTGGCAAAATTTTATTTCTATACAAAATTTTATACAAAAAAAGAAAATTTTGTTAAAATATCATTGCTATAGGTAATTTTGTCAACATTTTTGTTTCTATAGAAAACATTGTCAAAATTTTATTTCTATAGAAAATTTTGTCAAAATTTTTGTTTCTATAGAAAATTTTGTCAAAATTTTATTGCTAAAGAAAATTTTGTCAAAATTTTATTGCTATTCACGTAAACTTTTTTTTCGAGTCTAATCGATATTTCGATATGTTACAAACAATATGACAATCTTATTATAGCCTCTATTGTGTGGTGAATGATTGGCATAAAATTAAATAATTAAAATTTAATCTACTTGTTAAGGTCTGATGCTCATAATTAGTTCGTAAATTATTACAAATATAAAATGCTCATAAATTATTTACAATACAATAGCTGGGTATTCTATAAAGATAATCTCGTAATTGACAAGCGTATTGCAATAAGGTATGAAATGCTCTTAGTTTTATAGTTGAGTTATAATGTTACTGTAAATAATCCCTGCATAAAGGGCTTATTTACTATTTCACTTTTAATTCATTGCGGGCATTTTGTTTTATTTCATTAAAGTTGGTAGAGTTAGTGTTGCCTGAGTGCCCCTTTTATGTCACTGTATCTGCCTCATATAGGCATAAAAAGGTGTACACATATCCATGTATCCTTGTATGAGATGTAATCAAGAGTTTATATGAGGCTAGATTATTATATTTAAGATACAACAACATACACATACATCTTCATTTGGTTGTGTGCAGTAATGTTTTGTGAATATTTTTACTTCCCCTAAACCATTCGAAATATCTAGGTGAGTGTGACCAGTGTTTGGATATTCCGATTACCTTCACCTCATATAAATAAGGTGGAGAAATCTTTTAATGCAGCATTATAAGCAATTTCTATGGGGATATAAATCGCATTCAATTTAATACTACCAAGCAATTAACAAATTGTCTTGTCTTTATGCTCTCTCATCTTCCCAAAATAAAAGGTTTTTATGTTCATATATTGTTAGTTAGGTAATTATAATAGATTGACCAGATTCGTAGTTAAGATTGAAATCTATTAAATTGTTTCTATTTTATTATTATACTCAGTAGACATTGGACGATTGTACAAAGGGGAGCGGATGGTTTATGGAATATTTTTGTGGGTTAATAAGTAAATGACAATCATGGCATAGCTTATCATATCATATGTGGTTTGTAAGTTATTTATAAAATTTATGAAAAATTATAAGGCAGATTATCAGGATAATTTCAAGAATTATTTCCAAATAATTTTAAATAAAAGAATAGTTATTTAATTTTTAATTGCTTTACTCAGAAGTAATTATGCTATGCATTTTAAGTAAAGTGGTGACAAATCGTTTAATAGGGGATCTGGATGCACATTCAACAATACGCATTCCGGCTTCAATTGGTATACCGTTGGCCATCGCTAGTAGATGGTTGTTTGTGACCCAATTTAGCCAGAAGATTCTGAAGGTATGGTCACACTAAGCAAATATTTAAGAGAGAATTTCAACAATGTTGTATCACAATGGACTGAATAGTCTAAGTGAGTCTGAAATATCAGGCTGCCACTTTAACTAACCTAATGTAAAATATAGAATATGAGCTAAAACTGTTTGCTGGTTTGACTGTGACGACGATTTCTTTGTCGATTTCTCTCAAATATTTGTCCAGTGTGACCGTACCGTAAGTGTTTGTTGTGAAACGATTGCAGCTTCCTGCGAGAGTTTTGTATAGTCCCTACGGAAAATTGGTACAAATTGCCACTGACGGACCTATCACAGGACTGGTACCGGTGATCCAGTTTGTCGCAGTTTTTAAATAGTGATAATTTAATGATTTCCATACTCGCTTACACACAAAAAAATTCTAATTCAATCACGAAATTAATTGATCCAATTAATGTTTTAATTGAAATGTCTTCAATCACGAAAATAATAGTATCAATCACAGTTTTAATTGGGCATAGAAAAAATTCTTGATTAAAAAACTAATTGATTTCATTGCAAATTAAAAATTTAATTGATGTTGATTGCAAAACTCAATTAATTTAAATTAAAATTAAAATTAAATTAATTTAATTTTTTAATTGAAATGTCTTCAATCACGAAAATAATAGTATCAATCACAGTTTTAATTGGGCATAGAAAAAATTCTTGATAAAAAAAATAATTGATTTTATTGCAAATTAAACATTTAATTGATGTTGATTCAATTCAATTCAATTCAATTTCTTTATTTACAAGATCATACAATCTTTACAATAAATAATTTGACAATACAAAAGTATCTTAGTAAACAAGAAAAATGTATGTGTAATGACAATGGGTCGAGTGTGACCGTCTGCCATAATTCCAAATATATTAAAGTTACATTCCATTATATTCATTTATCAGAAATGCTCTATATTTTGAAGCTGCCTCTAAATATTTGGCAAGTTTAATCCAATCATCATCGCCGATTCCATTCAATATGTTAACCATTTCTGATTGTGTTAAGGTTTGCACTTGAAAAGTACGAATCCTGAATTCTCTTAGCATTGGGCATTCTCCTAAAAAATGGAATAATGTCTCTTTCTCGTTTAAATTGCATAAAGTGCAGTTTTCCTCCCCTTCTTCTCTACTAAAATTCGTAGAATTAAGAGCTATAAGTCCAGATCGTGCTCGGAAAATCCAACTAATTTGCTTAGTATTAAAGAGATCAGTAAAATAATATTGTCCTCTTGTGTGATCTAAGTATTTATATACCCTAGAAAAACTTTGCGATTTCCGCCTCAAATTGCTTTGGACCCCGTCCATGTGCTTATATTTTATTATATTTGTACAAAAAGATTCCCATTCGCTTCTAAGGTTTGTATTTGGCCACACCAAGTTTAAGTTTTGGGCCATATTTTTGACATCTCTCACCCAGAACACCTCCTCCTGTATCAAAAGTTTTGTCATTATTTTTGGTAAACGATGATCTTCAAATTGGTACAGTGTTTTATGAATATATTGCAAATGAAGATTCAGTGTGTAAAGATGGCTATTCTCAATGCCAGTTTCCAGCATAAGTGCATAATTTGGGGTGAAACTCGGTAGTTTTAGAGTCTTCTTTAGAAAATACCTTTGCAATTTATCAACTGCTTCAAAATACGAGAAACCCCACACTTGAGCAGCATATGATTGGATTGCTCGACATACGGCTTGATATAGCTTCCATTTCATATGATAATTTACTTCTTTATTCTCTATTAGGTTAGCCCAAGTAACATTTATAGCTGTTTTCGATTGGGCTGTTCTCTTTTCCACATGTTTTAAGAATTTCATTCTGGGAGTAAGTGTTACGCCCAAGTAATTGTATTCCTTAGCGATTTTTATTATATTTCCTTTATAAAACCATTCCTCATTTCTACTTAACCGTCCTCCATTGCGAAATATCATTATTTCCGATTTTTCCATATTTACTGTTAAGTTCCACAGGTCGCAATAGTTTTCAAGTCTTGAGATCATTGATTGCATGGTAGATATGTCTTCTGCGAGGATAACAATATCATCTGCGTATAATAATATCCTTATATTCATATTGTGTGTGTTAATACCTCCTTGTAGGAAATCGTGTAAATCATTGATATACAATGCGAAAAGTAATGGAGAAAGCAAACACCCTTGTTTAACGCCTGAATTAGTCTCAAAGTATTCAGACAATTCTTCGCCAGTCCAAATGGCATATTCAGTGTTGCTGTAAATATTCTCCAACACCTTAATGAATTTATAGGATATCCCTAATTGATGAAGTTTATATATAAGCGACTTTCTGCATACGTTGTCAAATGCCGCCTTGAAGTCGACAAAGAAAGCATATGTTTTCTTCCGTTCTTTATAACGAAGGCTGACGATTGAAGTTAGATTATAAATATTATCAATTGTAGAGTATCCCTTTCTAAACCCTGCTTGGAATTCATTTAAAACTCTATGATGTTCTGTCCAATTAGCCAATCTTTCGTTCAGAACACCCATCATAATTTTGGCTAAGCAATTCATGAAAGCTACACCTCTATAATTTTTTGGTTGCGTAATATCTCCTTTTTTATGTATCGGAAAGATAATGGATTTTGCAAATTTACTGTCTATATCTCCAGTTTCTAGGATGTTATTGTAGCGTTTCAGAAGTTGAAGATGAAAGTTTTCAGGGGCGTTAACAATATGCTCATACGAAATACGATCTTCCCCAGGCGCTTTGTTTATCTTTAGTTTTTTTAATACAGCCTTAAGCTCAGTTAAATTAATATCGCAGTCCAAAAATGGGTCTACATAATAATTCGGTGCATAGTGTATTTCTACAACGGATTTTTCCGGGTTTAGTAGTGTTTTAAAATATTCTCTGAAGTCTGTTGATGATATTTTTAAACTTATGTTATATGAATCATTTCTTATTTCTCTGGCTACTTTCCACCATTGTTTTGAATCCCAGACGTTATTTATTTTCTCAAGCAACTCTTCTGAATATTTCTTTTTGCTTTTCTTGCATATTGCTTTGTATTTTTTTACTGCGCTCAAATACTTCTCCTTGGAGTCTGCAGTGTTAATTGATTTATGGTTCTTGAGCAGGTTGAACATTTTGTTTCTGGCATTGTGGCATTGGAAGTTGTACCATTTATGTTTGGGATTGAAAGTTTTATTCCTATATATTTGTTGTCTTGATGATTCTGATATAACTTTAGCTAAATCCCCCAATGTGGGGTCATTATTGGCTATTACCAAATTATGTAAATTTTGGTTAATTCGAATTTTGTAGTTCTCTGTGTCCTCATCATTCCATTGCAGTTTTGGCAGTAAATTTAAAGTTTTTTTCGCTTTACATTCAGTTGGTACTTTATAGATTAGAGTAATTGGCAAATGATCTGACCATGTTTCGTCTCCTACCCTGAATTCTTCCACCAGTTTTAATGCATCCTGAAAAACTGCGCAAATGTCATTTACGGATCCACCAGTAGAGCTTATAAAGGTTAGATCACCATCAGCATCTCCTCTTGTTCTGCCATTCAAGATCAATAGATTATTATTGTCGCAGAGTTCTAATAATTTTCGACCGTTGCCATTTATTGTTTGGTCCTTCGATTTTCGTTCTTCTAAGCCGGCGTCGAAAAGTTCTTCGTAGATTTCATTAAGGTGTTGACAGTACTCTCCAATTCTAGCATTTAGATCTCCAATAATAATGGGATTTATTATTATATTTTCTTCAAATAGGCTACCTACGATATTAAAACGTTCATTCCAACAGGAGGGTCGAAGATAAAGTGGTATGAGTGAAAATAGAGAATTTTTATTTGTATAAAATTCGTAATAAAATATGTTCCTATATTGGATTGATCTATATTTGATGCCGATAGCTCCAATTTGTTTGTTTACTCCCAGTATGGATCCACCAATTCCTCTACCATGACTATACGTTCTTGTGGCGGGTTCATTATGAATTTCGAAGCCAGGAAAGTATTTTTTAACATTTTCAATTTTGTTTCCCATGAGGTGTGTTTCTGATAAGAAAAATATATCGTGTGTATTTACGTAATTAAAAAATGTTGGATACAGGTATTTATTTTCTATTCCATTAACGTTATATGAAAGTATTGACAGATTATTATACGAATTATGACAGACTTTTACTAGTTTTTTAAAGAAGTTTCTTCCAATAACGATTCAAAATTCGTATTTAGGTATTTGATTGGATCTCCATATAGTTTCACCAGCTCACTTTCAGCATTATACTTTCCACAGACAAGGTTGTGTTCTCCATTCCAGGAAATCCATACATCTTTGATTTTAATTCTGTCTTCTCTTACCAGGACCTTGTGTTCTTTGCTAATTGCTAAAATTTTCGACTTCAGTAGTAGGCAAACTTTTTTGTGTTGTTGCTTTGTTGGAATCAGGTCACGCTCTACATATATGCTGGTACCAATTAGGTTCCTGGTATGACGAAATACGTTTTCAACATCTTCCTCTGATTTCAGCTGCACTATTACTCCCATTTTTCCATTTCGGTCAAATATTTTTCGTACTGTTTTAATATCTAGTGTTATATTCATTCTATTCCTGAAAATATTTTCTATTTCGGCCTTTGGATCCTGAGAGTGGTTAAGCCCACGAACGAAAATATTATTTGATTTTATTTGTTGTTGCATCCACAGAATATCCTTTTTCTGTTCATCGTTTTCTTTTTTCATTTTTTGTAATTCGTGTTTAAGTTCTTTATTTTCCTCTCTAAGTCGAGTTATTTCGAAACCTATATTGTTGATTTCTGTCTTTATATCTTGTATATCAGTTTTCGTTGCTACTGATTTTAATTTATCATCAAGACTTATGTTAATTGTAGATTTAATTATGTTTACAAGGTCCTCAGCGGGGAGATTCATTTTACTAGACGATGCACTTTTATCTGTTTCAGGAGATATTTCTGACCTATTGCGTTTTGAAATCGGACTTGAAAATGTTTGACGGGTATTCAATAAGTTAGTTGGTTGGCTCATACTGTGGCATACTTTGGGGCGCTAAATTTCCAACCCTTTTATCGATTGGATGGCAATGCGATTTATGGCTGATCGATAATTATTTGTTCTGATTGTGTGTTATTGCCTGCCCTATGTTTGAAGGAACAGGCCAGCTGATATTATTATTTTGGTTTAATTATGGCGGTGCAAAAATTAGCTTTCCAGTGGTAATAAATACAATTTTCACAAAACAAACCGAGGAAAATATGAATTTTACTGACTCACCGGTGAGACTTAGCGTTGAGTTTCAATCATCACTCGTCAGCAGGCATCCAATCTTTATGGTGGTATGCTTTCTGCCCGTAGAGTCTCTTTGTTTACAAAAAATTTTGCAGTTCTTTGGGAGCAGCTCCAAGGTACGTGTAACTTAGCTGACAGTCGACTATAGATTGATTGCAAACCTCAATTAATTTTTTAATTAAAAAAGGTTAATATTTTCAATTACTTTCTGAACTGGCTTAGAGTTTGTATTTGGAACAACAAATGATTGTTTGAAATACGTTTTTAATTATAAAATAAAAAAAAATTGTTCATCGCTTTTTTTAACTGACTTAGTCTTTCGAATTTGATTAAAAAGTTAATTGTATCAATTAATTTTTTAATTAATAATTTTAAAATTTTCAATCATTTACTTAATTAACTTAATGTTTCTACCTTGAAAAGTTAATTGTATCAATTAATTTTTTAATTAAACATTTTAAAATTTTCAATCATTTACTTAATTTAATGTTTCTACCTTGATTAAAAAGTTAATTGTGTCAATTAATTTATTAATTGAAAACATTTTCGACTTCAATTAACTTTTTAATTGGAAGTATTTTGGTGATATTTTGTTCTGTGTAATATAAAAATTTTTATTGGATCTACACATTTAGTGAAGTAGAATTACCAGACTAACCTATTGTTCGACATTTTTCAAAAGTTTTTCATTTCTGTTGCGATTCGGATAACCAAACTGAAATAGATTTCTAAGAGTTTGTCCGAGACTGGTTCATGAGGACCTGTCTATGGAGTGCTACTACTAAAAAGCCCCGGGACGTGTCCTTAGAAACGAGTCCAAGGCGTGTCCTAAAGTGTAAATTTACCTCGTAAATAACAAATCCATGTCAAAGTGACCGGTCCCTTCCATTCGTCTTGACCAGAACTATGACTGGTCCATGCACACCAGGGGTACGCTATTGTAGAAAATTCTCATACAATTTTCTATAGAAATAAAATGTTGGCAAAATTTTCTATAGAAATAAAATTTTTACAAAATTTTGTATAGAAATAAAATTTTGGCAAAATTTTCTATACAAGTAAAATTTTGACAACATTTTCTATATAAATAAAAGTTTGGTAAAATTTTCTAGATAAATAAAAATTTGGTAAAATTTTCTATAGAAATAAAATTTTGACAAAATTTTCTATAAAAATTACATTTTGGCAACATTTTCTCCAGAAATAAAACTTTGGCAAATTGTCCTATAGAAATAAAGTTTTAGCAAATCTTGGCAAAATTTGCTATAAAAATAAATAAATTTTGACAAGATTTTCTATAAAAATAAAATTTTGATAAAATTTTCTATAAAAATAAAATGTTGGCAACATTTTCTATATAAATAAAAGTTTGGTAAAATATTCTATAGAAATAAAATTTTGACAAAATTTTCTAAAGAAATTAAATTTTGGTAAAATTTTCTATAAAATTAAATTTTGGCAACATTTTCTATATAAATAAAAGTTTGGTAAAATTTTCTATATAAATAAAAGTTTGGTAACATTTTCTATAGAAATAAAATTTTGGCAAAATTTTCTATAAAAATAACATTTAGGCAACATTTTCTCCAGAAATAAAACTTTGGCAAATTGTTCTATGGAAATAAAGTTTTAGCTAATCTTGGCAAAATTTTCGATAAAAATAAAATTTTGACAAAATTTTCTATGGAAAAAAAATTTGACAAAATTTTCTATTGAAATAAAATTTTGACAAAATTTTCTATAGAAATAAAATTTTTATAAAATTTTCTATAGAAATAAAATGTCGACAAAATTTTCTATAACAATAAAACTTTGAAGAAATTTTCTATAGAAATACAATTTTGAAGAAATTTTCTATAAAAATAAAACTTCTATAAAAATAAAATTTCGACGAAATTTGTTATAAAAATAAATTTTCTGCAAAATTTCTATAGAAGTAAAATTTCTACGAAATTTTCTATAAAAATAAAATTTCAACGAAATTTTCTATAAAAATAAAATTTCAACGAAATTTTCTATAAAAATAAAATTTGGAGAAAATATTCTATACAAATAAAATTTTTGCTAAATTTTCTATAGAAATAAAAGCTTTACAAGATTTTTTATAAGCAACGCCGACTATCACACCCCTTTTTCGGGAGGTTCAAGTGTAGTTCACTTTGGGTTGAGTGAATTACCCGAATTTATTCTGATCGTTGGTTGATAGTTTTGCTGCAATTAGATAATGCTGGTGAGGAGTGTGGTAATTCCGAAACAGCTGTACAAATAACCATCTTGCAGTCTATAGGGGTTTGCCCAAATAAATTTGACAAGCATACTTTTCCTCTGTTGGTTAAGCTACACTTATAGTTAGTAAATGCATGGTTTTAAGCTGAAATCAAAAACAACAGTAATGATTGAAGAATAAACCAACAATAAAAAAACAAAACGAAAGAAATAAAATTTTCACAAAATTTTCTATATAAATAAAACTTTGACAAAATTTTCTATAGAAATAAAAATTTCGACAACAGTTTCTATAAAAATTAAATTTCTAGAAAATTTTTTTACCAAAATAAGATTTCGAATAAATTTTCTACAAAAATAAAATTTCGACGAATTTTTTATAAAAATTTCAACGAAATTTTCCATAAAAATAAAATTTCAACCAAATTATCCATAGAAATACAATTTCAACGAAATTTTCCATAAAAATAAAATTTCTACTAAATTTTCTATAAAAATAAAATTTTGAGAAAATGTTCTACAAATATTAAATTTCGACGAAATTTCCTAGAAATAACATTTCTTGAAGTTTTCGGTAAAGATAACATTTCCACGAAATTTTCTATATAAATAAAATTTGAACAAAATTGTCTATGGAAATAAAATTTTGCCATATTTTTCTATAAAAATAAAATTTTGAAGAAATTTTCTATAGAAATATAATTTCGAAGAAATTTTCTATAAAAATAAAATTTCGACGAAATTTGTTATAGAAATAAATTCTCGGCAAAATTTTCTATAGAAATAAAATTTCGACGAAATTTTCTATAAAAATAAAATTTCAACCAAATTTTCCATAAAAATAAAATTTCAACCAAATTTGTAATAGAAATAAA
The DNA here is from genome assembly GCF_050003625.1 of Haematobia irritans. Taxonomy (NCBI): domain Eukaryota; kingdom Metazoa; phylum Arthropoda; class Insecta; order Diptera; family Muscidae; genus Haematobia; species Haematobia irritans. Next base: position 198,842,395 of record NC_134399.1, on the reverse strand, counting down.
ATTTCAACAAAATTTTCCATAAAGATAAAATTTCAACGAAATTTTCTATAAAAATAAAATTTGGAGAAAATTTTCTATAAATATTAAATTTCGACGAAATTTCCCAGAAATGAAATTTCGTGAAAGTTTTCGGTAAAGATAACATTCGACGAAATTTTCTATAGAAATAAAATTTGAACAAAATTATCTATAGAAATAAAATTTTGACAAAATTTTCTATAAAAATAAAATTTCAACCAAATTTTGCATAAAAATAAAATTTCAACCAAATTTTCCATAGAAATAAAATTTCCATAAGATAAAATTTCAAAGAAATTTTCTATAAAAAAAAAATGGAGAACATTAGCTATAAATATTAAATTTCGACGAAATTTCCCAGAAATGAAATTTCGTGAAAGTTTTCGGTAAAGATAACATTTCAACGAAATTATCTATAGAAATAAAATTTTGACAAAATTTTCTATAAAAATAAAATTTCAACCAAATTTTGCATAAAAATAAAATTTCAACCAAATTTTCCCTAGAAATAAAATTTCAACGAAATTTTCCATACGATAAAATTTCAAAGAAATTTTCTATAAAATTTGAGAAAATTAGCTATAAAAATTAAATTTCGACGAAATTTTCTAGAAATAAAATTTTGTGAAAGTTTTCGGTAAAAATAACATTTCTACCAAATTTTCTATAAAAATAAAATTTCGACGAAATTTTCTGTAAAAATATAATGTCTATAAAATTTTCTAGAAATCAAATTTTGTTAAAGTATTCGGTAAAAATAACATTTCAACAAAATTTTATATAAAAATAAAATTTCGATGAAATTTTCTAAAAAAATATAATTTTGGCAAAATTTATTTAGAGAAATAAAATCTTGGCAAAATTTTCTATGGAAATAAAATTTTGGCAATATATTCTATGGAAATAATATTATTGACAAAATTTTCTATAGAAATAAAATTTTGGCCAAATTTCCTATAGAAATAAATGTTTGGCCAAATTTTTTATAGAAATAAAATTTTTGAAAAATTTTTATAGAAATAAAATTTTTGACAAAATTTTCTATGCACAAAAAATTTTTTGTCTGATTCAATCATGAATTTAATTGATCCAATTAATTTTTTAATTGAAATGTCATCAATCACGAAAATTATAGTATCGATCACAGTTTTAATTGGAAATAAAACATATCTGATTAAAAAATTAATTGATTTAATTTGAAAATTTCAATTAATTTTTTAATTGATTCAATTGAAAATTTAATTGATGTTGATTCAATTAGTTTTTTGAATTAAAAATGTAACAATTTTCTATTACTTTCTGATCTGATTTTGTGTGTTTAGTTTGATTAAAAAATTATCGTTTGAAATAATTTTTTATTTAAAAATAAAAAAATCAATAACAATTTTGTTACTGACATACTCTTCCGAGTTTGTTTAAACAGTTAATTGTATCAATTAATTTTTTAATTAAAGATTTAAAAATTTTCAATCGTTGACTTAAAGTTTCTTAAGGTTTCCGTCTTGATTAAAAAGTTAATTGTATCAGTTAATTTACTAATTGAAAAAAGTTTTCAACTTTTTAATTAGAAATAGTTTGGTGATATTTTTTCTGTGTGGAAATAAAATTATGACAAAATTCTCTATAGAAATAAATTCTTGGCAAAATTTTCTAGAGAAATAAAATTTTGGCAAGATTTTCTATACAAATAAAATTTTCGGCAAAATTTTCTATAGAAATAAAATGTTGGCATATTTTCTATTGATATAAAGTTTTGCAAAAACCTTATATTGAAATAAAATTTTTGCAAAATTTTCTATAGAAATAAAGTTTTGGCAATATTTTCTATAAAAATAATATTTTAGCGAAATTTGCTATAGAAATTAAAAAAAAAATATATATTTCTATATAAAATTTTGCCAAAACTTTCTATAGAAATAAAATATTGGCAACAGTTTCTATAGAAATACAATTTTTGCAAAATTTTCTATTAAAATAAAATGTTGGCAACATTTTTTATAGAAATAAATTTTTGGCAAATTTTTCTATAGAAATAAATGTTCTTTGGAAATAAATTTTTGGAAAAAATTTCTATGGAAATAAAATTTTGGCAAAATTGTCTAATGAAATAAAATTTTGGCAAAATTTTCTATAGAAATAAAATTTTGCAAAAAAAATTTTTGTTTTGTAGGTTTTTGGTAAAATTTTCTCCAAATTGTGATAGATTAGTTTTGGATCGTGATACATACGTGGTCTAGGAACCCAAGAAGTCAAATCTGAAGATCGGTCTATATGATGGGTCTATACGAAAACAAAGATGAATATTTGGCTCACCTATTTGTTGATCCAAAATACCTCTATATTTCCAATTTAAGGCAAATCGGATAAAAATTGCCCAACAAAGTCATATCGCTAGATGGATCAAAATTGAGGGTGTGTCAAAACATATTATACTTTTTTCGGATGAATCGTTGTTCTTGTCATTAGGAATATTATAAGCGCCTCACAAAGCACTGTTTGTTTCAGGTAAGCAAGACCCTTCCCTTTGTAAATTTCAAATAAATGGTGTACGCGATATTTATCATTTATAATAAAGGGTGATACGGTCAAAATTTGGTCAATATAAACTTGACGTATTTCTTTCAATTTTGCATTTAAAAAACCTCATTTTGAAGGTGTGTGTAGAATGTTGCTCCTATTTTGATTTTCGAATTCACTCTTCAGTTGTCAAAATGCCGTCCAAGCAAGAAGAGCAGCGTATCAAAATTTTGCTCGCGCATCGCGAAAATCCGAGCTACTCGCACGCAAAGCTGGCAAAATCGCTAAAAGTTGCCAAATCAACCGTTACAAATGTAATTAAATGTTTGGGGAACGTTTGTCGACAGCCAGGAAGTCTGGATCGGGGGGAAATCGAAAACCGGAAGCCGCTGAGACGACAAAGAGAGTTGCCGGTAGTTTCAAGCGAAACCCTAACCTCTCTCTCCGAGATGCCGCAAATAAGCTGGGTGTATCGTCTACAATCGTGCATCGAGCCGGACTATCGACTTACAAGAAGGTAGTGACTCCAAATCGCGATGACAAACAAAATACGACGGCCAAAGCGCGATCCCGGAGGCTGTACACGACGATGCTGACGAAGTTTGACTGCGTGGTAATGGACGACGAAACCTACGTCAAAGCCGACTATAAACAGCTTCAGGGACAGTTTTATACGGCAAAAGGAAGGGGAAAGGTAGCAGATATTTTCAAGCACATAAAACTGTCAAAGTTCGCAAAAAAATATCTGGTTTGGCAAGCCATCTGTACCTGTGGCTTGAAAAGCAGCATTTTCATAGCTTCCGGGACTGTCAACCAAGAAATTTACGTGAAAGAGTGTTTGAATAAACGTCTGCTGCCTTTCCTGAAGAAACACGGTTGCTCCGTACTGTTTTGGCCGGATTTGGCATCTTGCCATTACGGTAAAAAGGCAATGGAGTGGTAAGCCGCCAACAACGTGCAGGTGATTCCCAAGGACAAGAACCCTCCCAACACGCAAGAGCTCCGCCCAATTGAGAAAGACTGGGCTATTGTCAAGCGGAACCTAAAGGAGACAAAAAAAAAACTGCTAAGGACGAGCAGCAGTTCAAGGCAAACTGGCTTTCTGCGGCGAAGAAGGTGGACAAGGTGGCTGTACAAAATCTGATGGCAGGTGTCAAGCGTGATGCCCGGCAATTCGGATTTGGAAAAGCGAAAGCCTAACTGAATATTTTTCTTGAATTTTATACTAATTGAACTTGAAAAAGAAATTTAATTTGATTTTTTAAATAAACGATTTCACCGATTTACACGCGTTTTCCCTTGACCAAATTTTGACCGTATCACCCTTTATCAAGTAAACCGAAGAATTTACTATGATTTTTCCAAAAATTGAGCCAGTGGTCTCAGCCAAACAATTTGTGTACTTCAAAAGATGGCCAAGGGGGGGAGGTTAGGTTAGGTTAGGTGGCAGCCCGATGTATCAGGCTCACTTAGACTATTCAGTCCATTGTGATACCACATAGGTGAACTTCTCTCTTATCACTGAGTGCTGCCCGATTCCATGTTAAGCTCAAGGGGAAAGGTCCCTTGCAATCCAAAACTTATAAATCAAAATTTCTCCTTCCCTGTAATTTTGAAAACTTAGGTTGGATTTTCAAAACGTTGGGAAGAGGACATTCAATAATATTAAGCCACAAAGGTCCAGTTTTTTACAGAATTTATTAGCCTTTGTACTTACCGGTGTTATACCGAATTGACTTTTTATTTTTTAACAAAATTAAAAATTATGATATATTTTAATCATTACGAAGTACACTCACAAAATCGAAAATTCTCTTGTCTTGAACCGATTAATCTGCGCTCTCATTAGTTCACATTGCACTCCCAAACTTTCGGAAAAAAACCATTGAAATTCTCTTCATGCTAAGTACACTGGTTAATTGAAAAGAATTTCCTCTTTAGCAAATTCAAGAACTAAGTTTTCTTTTCTATGGCCAAAGCCATTAAGAAAGCTCTTCGCATTACTAAGGGAATGACCTCGCATTACCGAATTTAAATTCACTTTACATTCAAGTTGCCAGGGCACAACCTCATTTTAAAGTGGCTGTGCTGCTGCTGGTGCTACGAATATTATCCATTGTTGACATGTCAACTTACTATCCTTATCCTGTGTGTCCTTTTTCGGTTATAATTTTCATAATTGCTCTTTTTTATGTGGTTTTATTTGCTTTGTATTGTTGCTCTTTTCGTAGTCCCTGCTACGTTTACGACTAAACTTTTTTTAATGCACCTAATGTCAGACATAGTCCTTCCTTTACAATACCATCCGTCCAAAAAGCCCCTTTTGATTTCCACATTCACATACCTATGGCCAAGTTATAGCATAAAACCATTGCTCATTATACGCACATACTATAAACGCACACACACACATACATACCTACGCTAAGATATCTGTGGTAGTTTCCATCAGAGATGCCAGTATTGGAGATTTTTCCCCAAATTGGGGATATTTTTTCGTGAATGGGGACGAAATTTCTGAGTTGGGGACTTGGGGATTTTGTGGGGAATTTCCATAAATTTGGGGATTTATTTATATAGGAAATTGTGTCAAAATTCTATTTCTATAGACAATTTTGCCAAAATTTTATTGCAATAGAAAATTTTGTCAAAATTGTATTTCTATATAGAAATTTTTCACAATTTTTTTTTCTACATAGAAAATTTTCTCAAAATTTTATTCCTACAGAACATTTTTATTTCTATAGAGAATTTTGCTAAGATTTTATTTCTATAGAAAATGTTGTTAAAATTTTATTTCTATTGAATATTTTGTCAAAATTTTATTTCTATAGAAAATTTTCCCAACATTTTATTTCTATAGAATATTATCTCAACATTTTATTTCTATAGAAAATTTGGTCAGAATTTTTTATTTTTATTGAATATTTTGTCAAATTTTATTTCTATAGAATATTTGGTCAATTTCTATAGAAAATTATCTCAAAATTTTATTTCTATAGAAAATTTTGTCAAAATTATTTTTCTATAGAAGATTTTGTCAGAATTTTATTTCTATAGAAAATTTTCTCAGAATTTTATTTCTATAGAAAATTTTCTCAAAATTTCATTTCTATAGAAAATTTTGTCAATATTTTATTTCTATAGAAAATTTTGTTAACATTTTATTTCTATTGAATATTTTGTCAAAATTTTATTTCTATTGAATATTTTGTCAAAATTTTATTTCTATAGAATATTTTGCCAATATTTTATTTCTATAGAAAATTATCTCAAAATTTTATTTCAATAGAAAATTTTGTCAAAATTATTTTTCTATAGAAGATTTTGTCAGAATTTTATTTCTATAGAAAATTTTCTCAGAATTTTATTTCTATAGAAAACTTTCCCAAAATTTTATTTCTATAGAATATTTTGTCAATATTTTATTTCTATAGAAAATTATATCAAAATTTTATTTCAATAGAAAATTTTGTCAATTTTTTTTTTTCTATAGAAAATTTTCCCAAAATTTTATTTCTAGAGAATATAATCTCAAAATTTTATTTCTATAGAAAATTTTGTCAGAATTTTATTTCTATTGAATATTTTGTCAATATTTTATTCCTATAGAATATTTTGTCAATATTTAATTTCTATAGAAAATTATCTCAAAATTTTATTTCTATAAAAATTTTTTTCAAAATTTTTTTTGTCTATAGAAAACTTTCCCAAAATTTTATTTCTATAGAATATTTTGTCAATATTTTATTTCTATAGAAAATTATCTCAAAATTTTATTTCAATAGAAAATTTTGTCAATTTTTTTTATAGCAAATTTTCCGAAAAGTTTATTTCTAGAGAATATTATCTAAAAATTTTATTTCTATAGAAAATTTTGTCAGAATTTTATTTCTATAGAAAATTTTCCCAAAATTTTATTTCTATAGAATATTTTGTCAATATTTTATTTCTATAGAAATTTATCTCAAAATTTTATTTCTATAGACAATTTTTTCAATTTTTTTTTTCTATAGAAAACTTTCCCAAAATTCTATTTCTGTAGAATATTTTGTTAATATTTTATTTCTATAGAAAATTATATCAAAATTTTATTTCAATGGAAAATTTTGTCAAATTTTTTTTCTATAGAAAATTTTCCCAACATTTTATTTCTAGAGAATATTATCTCAAAATTTTATTTCTATAGAAAATTTTGTCAGAATTTTATTTCTATTGAATATTTTGTCAAAATTTTATTCCTATAGAATATGTTGTCAATATTTTATTTGTATAGAAAATTATCTCAAAATTTTATTTCTATAGAAAATTTTTTCAAAGTTTCTTTTCTATGGAAAACTTTCCCAAAATTTTATTTCTATAGAATATTTTGACAATATTTTATTTCTATAGAAAATTATCTCAAAATTTTATTTCAATAGAAAATTTTGTCAAATTTTTTTTTCTATAGAAAATTTTCCCAAAATTTTATTTCTAGAGAATATTATTTCAAAATTTTATTTCTATAGAAAATTTTGTCAGAATTTTATTTCTATAGAAAATTTTCTCAAAATTTTATTTCTGTAGAAAATTTTGTCAGTATTTTATTTCTATAGAAAATTTTGTCAAAATTTTATTTCTATAGAAAATTTTGTCAAAAATTTTTTTTCTACAGAAAATTTTCCCAAAATTTTATTTCTATAGAAAATTTTGTCAGAATTTTATTTCTATGGAAAATTTTTTTAAATTTCATTTATATTGAAAATTTTCTCAAAATTTTATTTCTATAGAAAATTTTGTCAAAATTTTATTTGTATAGAAAATTTTGTCAAAATTTTATTTCTATAGAAAATTTTGTCAATATTTTATTTCTATAGAAAATTATTTCAAACTTTTATTTCAATAGAAAATTTTGTCAAAATTTTTTTTTCTATAGAAAATTTTCCCAAAATTTTATTTCTATATAGAAAATTTTGTCAGAAGATAATTTTTATAGAAAATTTATGAAGTACCTCCTTGTAAAATCTACAAAAGCATCAAAAATTCTACCAATCTACAAAACAATAAAAAAAATCTAACTTCTACCAACTTTGGCAACGTGTCTACCACATAATTTTACTAGAAAATTTTATTTAGAAGTACATTTTCGTTCATAAATACAAGGTGACCATTTTCACACATCCAGCATTTGGAAGACGATCACCAGTCTCTTGGTGTTGTGGTTCGAAATCTTGATCTTATTGCAGCTTGTTGGATGTGACAAAATTTTAAATTTTAAATTATTATTGATTTTCTACAGCAGAGCGTTTTGATTTATTTTTTTTTCAAAAAACACTTCTTAAAAATGTATTGGGGATTTGTGTGGGGAATTGATGTTTAATTTGGGGATTTTTGGAGACGAAAACATCACAATTTGGGAACAAAAGCCAGTAAAATACTGGCAACACTGGTTTTCATACGAAAATGAGAGAGAGCTGGACAGAGTTTGTGTGGGGATATGACAAAATATGGGGGTTTATGTGTTATATGATACCCATGTAGGTGTGTTTGTCGAATGTCCTAAATCCTTTTATATGATATTTCATTCAGTGTTAAAGTGTGATTTTAGTGTTAATTATGCACTTTACCTTATGGTATTGTTATTTTATTACCGTAAGAGAACATCAACGATTTTGCCAAATGGAATACGGACTGAATGGTCTGAACAGTATTTCGTACAAGTACGAACGATTAGACAGAAAAAAAACATTTTTTCTTCAATCACGATATTAATTGTTTCAAACAATTGTTAATTGAAATGTCTTCAATCACAGAAATGATAGAAATGAAACGAATTAAAAATTAATTGATAAAATTAATTTTTGTGATTAATTTTTACTTCAATTAAAACATTTGCTGAATCAATTCAATTTTTAATTGAACAAATTTTTTTTAAATTCAATACAAATTTTAATTGGATTTTTTTGGTTATATTGTGATTCACATTGTGGCTTCCTCTTAAGAACAAAAATACTGATGGACTAATTTATGCATCAGCGATCAGAACAAGCGGTATTTAAAAGGATCTAATATGTCTAGGTTATATGGTTGATTTTCAAATAAACCATCTTGGCGTGCCTTTCCAAATATTGTGGCCGTTCATCCCCTATTGAAAACGAAGCTATGGAATGATGTTAAGACATGAATATAGTTTCAGTATTGTCTGATGGGTATTGGTAGCAATGCTTTGGCTGATCTTCACTCCAAAATCGACATTTCTGCTCATTTACGTACCTATTGAGGCAAAAGCTGAGCGTCGTCGGTGAACTCAATTCGGGCGCGTTGAACATCGCAGAAAAAACTTTGGAAGTTGTTCCACAAACAAGCGCATCCCGGAATCCCTCATAAAGTTTTCTCCACTTGCGGTCCACTCCTTTTGAACAAGTCCCCAAACATTTCTTTTAAAACTCATCCAGGGATCCCATATGAATCTTCCAATGCAATCCTTCTGGACAAATCTTAGAAAGTATGGCCTTAGGCCGTTATAAATGAAGATTTAAGTTTTGGACAATTAAATTTCGCAAAAAAGAATAGAAAAATCAATAAAAAAGTAAAAAAATCATAAAAATAATAAAAAAATTAAAAAAAAAATCATCCCCGCTGGGATTTGAAACTGTGCTGTTTGACTTTTTCACTTCCATAGAAGTTCTTTAGGGAATATTTTGCAAATTACGATAATTTTTAACTTTTGTTGATTTTTAATGGAAAAAATAAATTTATACAAAAACAAGTAAGGAAAGTCTAAAGTCGGGCGGGGCCGACTATATTATACCACTTTGTAGATCTAAATTTTTGATACCATATCACATCCATCAAATGTGTTGAGGGCTATATATAAAGGTTTGTCCCAAATACATACATTTAAATATCACTCGATTTGGACAGAATTTGATAGACTTTTACAAAATCTATTGACTCAAAATTTAAGTTGGCTAATGCACTACGGTGGAACACAATTTTAGTAAAAAAAATATGGGAAACATTTAAATCTGAAGCAATTTTAAGGAAACTTCGCAAAAGTTTATTTATGATTTATCGCTCGATATATATGTATTAGAAGTTTAGGAAAATTAGAGTAATTTTTACAACTTTTCGACTAAGCAGTGTCGATTTAACAAGGAAAATGTTGGTATTTTGACCATTTTTGTCGAAATCAGAAAAACATATATATGGGAGCTATATCTAAATCTGAACCGATGTCAACCAAATCTGGCACGCATAGCTACAATGCCAATTCTACTCCCTGTGCAAAATTTCAATTAAATCGTAGCAAAAAATTGGCCTCTGTGGTCATATGAGTGTAAATCGGGCGAAAGCTATATATGGGAGCTGTATCTAAATCTGAACCGATTTCAACCAAATTTGGCACGAATAGCTATAATGCTAATTCTACTCCCTGTGCAAAATTTCAACTAAATCGGAGCAAAAAATTGGCCTCTGTGGGCAAATGACTGTAAATCGGGCGAAAGGTATATATGGGAGCTATATCTAAATCTGAACCGATTTGGCTGATATTTTGCAAGTTTTTCGAGACTGCTAAAATATTCGAATATACGGAATTTGAGGAAGATCGGTTGATATACACGCCAATTATGACCAGATCGGTGAAAAATATATATGGCAGCTATATCTAAATCTGAACCGATTTTTTCCAAAATCAATAGGATCGTCTCTGAGCCGAAACAGGACCCTATACCAAATTTTAGGACAATCGGACTAAAACTGCGAGCTGTACTTTGCACACAAAAATACATCAACAGACGGACAGACCGACAGACAGACAGACAGACGGACGGACATCGCTAAATCGACTCAGAATTTAATTCTAAGACGATCGGTATACTAAACGATGGGTCTCAGACTTTTCCTTCTTGGCGTTACATACAAATGCACAAACTTATTATACCCTGTACCACAGTAGTGGTGAATATATATGCCGAAAAAAACAATAAAATAACAAGTATATACGGCCGTAAGTTCGGCCAGGCCGAATCTTACACAAAAAAAAATTTTTTCTGATTCAATCACGAAATTAATTAATCCAATTAATTTTTAATTGAAATGTCTTCAATCACAGAAATGATAGTATCAATTAAAAAATTAATTGAAGGTCAATTAAAAAGTTAATTGATCCAATTAAAAAATTAATTGATACTATTATTTTTGTGATTGATTTTTGTTTCAATTAAAAAATTTGTTGAATCAATTAAATATTAAATTGAATATTTTTTAAAACTCAATTAAAATTTTAATTGGAAAAATGTTCGTGAAATTTTTGTGTGTGTATGGTACATACACCATGGATTGCGTAGAAAATTCTACGAAAGACTGTCATACACAATCGAATTACTTGGGTTGTGGTATTAACCCAACTTCTTAAAACTTCTTAACATAGTTTTCTAAATTGTGAGTTAGTCCATGGTCCAGAATTGAAATATTGGAGTCGCTTATATGGGGGCTATATAGAATTATGAACTTGATATGGACCAATTTTTGTGTGATTAGGGATCGATTTATCTGAGGGCTATATATAACTATAGACCGATATGGACCTAGTTAGGCATGGTTGTTAACGGCCATATACTAACACAATGTACCAAATTTCAACTGACTCGGATGAAATTTGCTCCTCCAAGAGGCTCCAAAACCAAATCTCGGGATCGGTTTATATTGGCGGCTATATATCATTATGGACCGATATGGACCACTTTTGGCATGGTTGTTAAATATCATATACTACCATCACGTACCAAATTTCAACCAGATTGGATGAATTTTGCTTCTCTAAAAGACACCGGAGGCCAAATCTGGGGACCGGTTTATATGGGGGCTATATATATGGACTGATATGAACCAATTCCTGCATGGTTGTTGGATACCAAATACTAACATCACGTACCAAATTTCAACCGAATCGGATGAATTTTGCTCTTCCAAGGGGCTCCGGAGGTCAAATCGGGGGATCGATTTATATGGGGCCTATATATAATTCTTCACCGATTTCGACCAATTTTTGCATGGGTGTGTGAGGCCATATATTAACACCACGTACCAAATTTCAACTGAATCAGATGAATTTTGGTCTTCCAATAGGCTCCGGAGGTAAAATCTGGTGATCGGTTTATATGGGGGCTATATATAATTATGGACCGATGTGGACCAATTTTTGCATGGTCATTAGAAACCATATACTTACACCATATACCAAATTTCAGCCGTATCGGATGAAACTTACTTCTCTTAGAGGCTCCGCAAGCCAAATCGGGGGATCGATTTATATGGGGCCTATATATAATTATGGACCGATGTGGACCAATTTTTGCATGCTTGTTAGAGACCATATACTAACACCATGTACCAAATTTCAACCGGAGGTCAAATCTGGGGCCACGGAAGCCACCGTGGTGCAATGGTTAGCATGCCCGCCTTGCATACACAAGGTCGTGGGTTCGATTCCTGCTTCGACCGAACACCAAAAAGTTTTTTTTTGCATGGTTGCATGTTTGTTAGAGACTATATACTAACACCACATACCAAATTTCAACAGGATCGGATGAGGTTTGCTCCTCTAAGAGGCTCCGGAGTTCAAATCTGGGATCGGTTTATATGAGGGCTATATATAATTATGGACCGATATGAACCAATTTTTGCGTGGTTGTTAGAAACCATATACTAACACCACGTACCAAATTTCAACCGGATCGGATGGATTTTGCTCCTGCAAGAGTTTCCGGAGGTCATATCTGGAGATCGGTTTATATGGGGGCTATATATAATTATGGGCCGACACGGACCAATTTGCGCATGTTTGTTAGAGACCATATACTAACACCATGTACCAAATTTCAACCGGATCGGATGAAATATGCTTGTCTTAGAGACTCCGCAAGCCAAATCTTTGGGTCCGTTTATATTGGGGCTATACGTAAAAGTGGTCCGATATGGCCCCCTGGCAATACCATCCGACCTACATTAATAACATCTACTTATGCCAAGTTTCAAGTCGATTGCTTGTTTCGTTGGGAAGTAAGCGTGATTTCAACAGACGGACGGACATGCTCAAATCGACTCAGAATTTCTCCACGACCCAGAATATATATAGTTTATGGGGTCTTCGAGCAATATTTCGATGTGTTACAAACGGAATGACAAAGTTAATCCTATGGCGGAGGGTATAAAAAGTTAAAATTACCCTTTAAAAATATGAATAAAGCGAGTTATAAACAAGTAAGGAAAGTTTAAAGTCGGGCGGGGCCGACTATATTATACACTGCACCAATTTGTAGATCTAAATGTTCGATACCATATTACATTCGTCAAATGTATTGGGGGCTATATATAAAGGTTTGTCCCAAATACATACATTTAAATATCACTCGATTTGGACAGAATTTGATAGACTTTTACAAAATCTACAGACTCAAAATTTAAGTCGGCTAATGCACTAGGGTGGAACACAATGTTAGTAAAAAATATGGGAACATTTAAATCTGAAGCAATTTTAAGGAAACTTCGCAAAAGTTTATTTATGATTTATCGCTCGATATATATGTATTAGAAGAAGATGAAAATTAGAGTAGTTTTTACAACTTTTCGACTAAGCAGAGGCGATTTTAAAAGAGAAATGTTCGGATTTTGACCATTTTTGTCGAAATCAGAAAAACATATATATGGGGGCTATATCTAAATCTGAACCGATTTCAACCAAATTTGGCACACATAGCAACAATGCTTATTATACTCCCTGTGCAAAATTTCAACTACATCGCATTAAAAAATTGGCCTCTGTGGTCATATGAGTGTAAATCGGGCGAAAGCTATATATTGGAGCTATATCTAAATCTGAATCGATTTCAATCAAATTGGGCACACTTGACTACACTACTAGTTGTACTCCTAGTGCAAAATTTCAATCAAATTGGGCCAAACCTCTAGCTTCTAGGAGCATATTAGTCCATATCGGGCGAAAGATATATATGGGAGCTATATCTAAATCTGAACCGATTTCAACCAAATTCCGCACGCATAGCTACAATGCTAATTCTACTCCCTGTGAAAAATTTCAACTAAATCGGAGCAAAAAATTGGCCTCTGTGGTCATATGAGTGTAAATCGGGCGAAAGATATATATGGGAGCTATATCTAAATCTGAACCGATTTCAACCAAATTTGGCACGCTTGACTACACTACTAATTGTACTCCTAGTGCAAAATTTCAACCAAATTTGGTTAAAAATCTGGCTTCTGGGACCGTATTAGACCATATCGGGCGAAAGATATATATGGGAGCTATATCTAAATCTGAACCGATTTCAATCAAATTTTGCACACTCAACTATACTACTAGTTGTACTCCTCGTGCAAAGTTTCAAGCAAATCGGGATAAAACTCTGGCTTCTGTATCCATATAAGTGCATATCGGGCGAAAGACATATATGGGAGCTATATCTAAATCTGAACCGATTTCTTCCAAAATCAATAGGGTTCTATTCTGACCCAGAACAGGAATATGTGCCAAATTTGAAGTCGATTGGACTTAAACTGCGACCTAGACTTTGATCACAAAAATGTGTTCACAGACAGACGGACGGACGGACTGACGGACATGGTTATATCGAATCAGGGAACCACCCCCAGCATTATTGCCAAAGACACCATGTGTCTATCTTGTCTCCTTCTGGGTGTTACAAACATATGCACTAACTTATAATACACATGGGTAACATTTAAATCTGAAGCAATTTTAAGGAAACTTTACAAAAGTTTATTTATGATTTATTGCTCGATATATATGTATTAGAAGTTTAGGAAAATTGGAGTAATTTTTACAACTTTTCGACTAAGCAGTTGCGATTTAACTAGGAAAATGTTGGTATTTTTACCATTTTTGTCGAAATCAGAAAAACATATATAGGGGAGCTATATCTAAATCTGAACCGATTTCAACCAAATTTGGTACGCATAGCTACAATGCCAATTCTACTCCCTGTGCAAAATTTCAATTAAATCGTAGCAAAAAATTGGCCTCTGTGGTCATATGAGTGTAAATCGGGCGAAAGCTATATATGGGAGCTATATCTAAATCTGAACCGATTTCAACCAAATTTGACACGCATAGTTACAATGCTAATTCTACTCCCCATGCAAAATTTCAACTAAATCGGAGCAAAAAATTGGCCTCTGTGGGCAAATGAGTGTAAATCGGGCGAAAGCTATATATGGGAGCTACATCTAAATCTGAACCGATTTGGCTGATATTCTGCAAGTTTTTCGAGACTCATAAAATATTCGGATATACACGCCAATATATCTAAATCTGAATCGATTTTTTCCAAAACCAATAGGGATCGTCGTTGAGCCGAAACAGGACCCTATACCAAATTTTAGGATAATCGGACTAAAACAACGAGCTGTACTTTGTACACAAAAATACATCAACAGACAGACAGACGGACATCGCTAAATCGACTCAGAATTTAATTCTAAGCCGATCCGTATACCAAAAAAGTTCGTCTATGATTACTCCTTCTTGGCGTTACATACAAATGCACAAACTTATTATACCCTGTACCACAGTAGTGGTGAAGGGTATAAAAATTGAATTAAAAGAACTTCCTGAGTAGTTGAAATAAAGATTATTTTTGGTAGAACATTTTCGGAAGTGCTTTTAAAGTCGTGCCTATGGAAGTACTTCCAATTTTGTTTTGCTGGGAAGCCCATGTAAAATTCAGTGGAGATGATCCAAGTTTGTACTACTTTCAGATAACAAATTGGGGATTCCAACAGCTTTTTTTCGAAGCTCTTTTTTTTTGTTGGGAAGTAAAATTCAGAACATTCAAGTTTATTATTTATTATTATATATTTATAAACTGAGTAAATCAAAGAATCTTTATATACCATCTCGAAAGAACATCTTGTGAAGTGACAATTTTTGAATATACATTAAAAGAGAAAAACTTAAATTTTTTTTGCAGGATAAAAAATTATTTTACACCTTCTTCTCTATGGTGGGGGGTTTTGCAGTACTGTACTGTGTATCCTTCACCACTGCAATTTCAAATGCCATATGATGTAGCATTTCTACTTTGTATCAGAATGTATGGAATGAAAAAAAATCCCCCACTTTCAAAAAACAATCGATCCATTACAAAGTATGTGTTAATGTATGTCTTTAGGTTTTCAGGTCACCCCTTCTTCACCATCAGGTCACAAAATTCTGATTGTTCTGTTTCCAATGGTGGTATGTGATTCCACCATTGTTATTTTTATATCTAGTTTTGTTAAATGGACCTTTCTTGTGTTCAATTCTCCTAAGGAAGCTTTTGGTATTTTGGTAGGGAAAATTGTGGTTTCTCGTTCGTATTGAATGTGAACTTAGTATTAATTGGTTTCATTTGGAAATAATTTAAGCCTTTCAATATTCCACTGCCCTTTTGTGTGTATGTGGGTCCTTTTGTACGAAGCTGGAGCAGAAAGTGTCATTGTCTTAACTAAGGGGACATTTTCAGCAGCTTACACAAACAATGCTGAACTTTTTTTGTTAAAGAGAAGAGAGTGATAATTGATGGTCTCTTAAAGAAAAAATAAAATTCATTCAACCTGAAGGTTATCAAAATGATTGGATTTTGTTAATGGTATTGGTAAGTGAAATAGAAGAATTTATTTATTTTTTCTTCTTTCAGGTGATTATTTGTGGTAATTGTGGGAATTCGTTTATTATTTATATATAAAAAATATAAAATTCCAATTTCGGCGATAAATGGAAACAGGAAGATATTGGGTCCAATAGGGCAGATGATATGAGCGCTGAATATTAATATTAAATATTATTATTCAGCGACAGGAAATATTAACAAGAATTTCCTGTCTAGTTGACTCGAAATTATTTAGTAATCTCAGTTAGTTGACAAATCAGTCTTCCTTTGAATTTGAAATAAAATCCACCATGCGCTCAAGAGAAAAAGTGAACCCAAATAAGATGAACTTCTTACGAAAAAACATATTTCAGCCACACTAGGTCAAACAAACATTCAAAGGTATACGAAAGGAGGCAATCCACAAAGAGAAGTTCTATCACCTCTTCTTTGGAATGTTTCTATAAACAACCTGCTGATTTCCTTAGAAAAAGGAAGGATAAAAGTGGTGGCATAAGCAGATGATATAAGCTTTTGCAGTTAGAGAGATTCCCATCCACAATTTGAGATATTATACAGAGAACCCTCCGGATGGATAAAGGGGAATGGTGGTCTAGAAGTAAATCCGGCAAAGTAAGAACTGAAAACAAGCGATCAACGTCTAAAAGCATTAATTAATTTGTAATTAATTAATTTTCGAACTATATGGACAAATAATATTAGGGAACTTGATAAATTGAAAATCGAGTGAAATGGAATAATCGACGACCATCAATGTGGTCAAAATCTCAAAATGGAGTTTTTATTGTAACAGAAATCGAGCTTTTCTGGAAACATCGTCGACCTGTGCGGCTTAAGTCGATATGGGCGGGCTAAAAGCCGAATTTTTCAAAAGGGTAAAAAGAGGAAAAATTGGTATTTAAAAAATTTGAAAATGTCAAAAAATTATCGTATTATTAAAGACAAAAAGACGAATTCAACTTTGCGCAATCTTCAACCGCAGTTAATCGATTCAAATCGAATAATCGACATTTGGTGGTAATCGGAAATGAATAATCGACTTTTGTTTGAAAAAAAAAAAAAAATGTTGGACCTAACAACATCAAAATTCCGGATTTGAACTATTTCAAATTTTCAATGAGATTTTGATCAAAAGTCGCTGGTTTTTTCAAAAATGTAGAAAGTCAAAAGAAGTGGACTATATCAAAATTTGAAGGGTCGACCTTTTCAATATTGCGAAAAATTGATTTCTGCATACATATTTAGAAAATGGCGATTTGTTCAAAAGATTTAGGCCAAAATCGAATAATCGACTTTTATTAGAGACCGAAGTTGACTAACGAATGAAATCGTAAAATTGACTATCGAAATGGGAAATTGGTAATAGCTCGATTTGTGTGACCTGAAGACGTATTTTTCATAAATTAAAAAAAAAAACAAGCATATAAAGGGTGATACGGTCAAAATTTGGTCAAGGGAAAACGCGTGTAAATCGGTGAAATCGTTTATTTAAAAAATCAAATTAAATTTCTTTTTATACCCTCCACCATAGGATGGGGGTATATTAACTTTGTCATTCCGTTTGTAACACATCGAAATACTGCTCTAAGACCCCATAAAGTATATATATTCTGGGTCGTGGTGAAATTCTGAGTCGATCTGAGCATGTCCGTCCGTCCGTCTGTTGAAATCACGCTAACTTCCGAACGAAACCAGCTATCGACTTGAAACTTGGTACAAGTAGTTGTTATTGATGTAGGTCGGATGGTATTGCAAATGGGCCATATCGGTCCACTTTTACGTATAGCCCCCATATAAACGGACCCCCAAATTTGGCTTGCGAGGCCTCTAAGAGAAGCAAATTTCATCCGATCCGGCTGAAATTTGCTACATGGTGTTAGTATATGGTCTTTAATAACTATGCAAAAATTGGTCCACATCGGTTCATAATTATATATAGCCCCCATATAAACCGATCCCCAGATTTGGTTTGCGGAGCCTCTAAGAGAAGCAAATTTCATCCGATCCGGCTGAAATTTGGTACATGGTGTCATTAGCGTAGCTAGACAATTTTCCTAGGGGGGGCTATAGCCCCCCTAGCTAAAACTTTATAGACTGAACTTATAGGTTCAACTAATGTTTTATTTCATAAAATTTAATAAAAAATAGACATCAAAATAACTCGAGAATCAATTTATAATAAAGCAACTAAAAGTACCCTACGGGAAATTGGTGCAAATTGTGAAATAAAATTTAGTGAAATAAAATTATCAGAATAACCTTTTGTTCGATATATTTCAAATTTTTTTTCATTTCGGGTTCGATTAGGAGCCCAAATTGAAAGAGATTTCTAAGAGTTTGTCCGAGACTGGTTCCTGAGGACCTGTTTATGGGTTGCTCCTGCTAAATTGTCCCAGGACATGTCCTTTGGGGTGAGTCCAAGACGCGTCCTAAAATGTAAGTTTACTCCGTCAATGACAAACCCATGTAAAGGTGGACGGTCCCTTCCATACGTTTTGATCAGAACTGGGACTGGTCCATACACACCAGGGACTAGTCCTGTACCAGTTCTGTGGTTGATCCATTTCCCGTAGGGTAGTTCCACACTTTTCCCAGCAAAAAATTGGGAGTTGTTCTAAAGGCACAACTTTAAAAGCACTTCCAAAAATGTCCTCACAAAGAAGTTAACTATTTTAACTACACAGGAAGTTTTTTTACTTCATTTTTTTACATTTTAATGCGTAATTTTTTGTTTTCTTTTTTCAAATAGTTTAAAAAAAGAGTAAAAGAGTAAGTAAGAGTGTACCACTTCCAGACCCAAAAAGAACATTTTCATTTCTTTTTGGCGACGCTTTTTTGCAGCATTATTAAGATATTAATTTATGAAAGAATAGTTCTAATATGAATTACTATTTTTTATTCAACTAAATCATAAGTTCAACCACAGCTTTATTTCATAAATATCAGACTTCTACCACAACCCAAGTAATTCGATTGTGCATGAAAGTCTTTAGTGGAACTTTGTGCGTTGTACGAGTATATACTTGTTTAATTTTTATAAAAATGTAAAATCGTAAATAGGTTTTCAAATTCTGGGGGGGGGGGCTAAAATTTTTCTGGGGGGGTCTAAGCCCCCTCCCCAGAGGCCTTCCTACGCTTATGCATGGTGTTAGTATATGGTCTCTAACAACCATGCCAAAATTGGTCCATATCGGTCCATAATTATATATAGCCCCCATATAAACCGATCCCCCGATTTGGTTTGCGGAGCCTCTAAGAGAAGCAAATTTCATCCGATCCGGCTGACCTTAACCTAACCTAGTATATGGTCTCTAACAACCATGCAAAAATTAGTCCATATCGGGCCATAATTATATATAGCCCCCATATAAACCGATCACCAGATTTGATCTTCGGAACCTCTTGGAAGACCAAAATTTATCTGATGCAGTACGTGATGTTAATATATGGCCTCAAACACCCATGCAAAAATTGGTCGATATCGGTCCATAATTATATATAGGCCCCATATAAACCGATCCCCAGATTTGACCTCCGGAGCACCTTGGAAGAGCAAAATTCTTCCCATTCGGTTGAAATTTGGTACGTGATGTTAGTGTAGGGTATCCAACAACCATGCAGGAATTGATCCCTATCAGTCCATAATAATATATAGCTCCCATATAAACCGATCCCCAGATTTGACCTCCGTTGCCTTTTGGAGAAGCAAAATTCATCCGATCTGGTTGAAATTTGGTACGTGGTGGTAGTATATGATATTTAACAATCATGTGAGTTGAAATTTGTGGGTGACAGTCTTCCGTAGAAGTTTCTACGCAATCCATGGTGGAGGGTACATAAGATTCGGCCTGGCCGAACTTACGGCCGTATATACTTGTTCAAGTTCAATTAGTATAAAATTCAGGAAAAATATTTAGTTAGGCTTTCGCTTTTCCAAATCCGATTTTCCGGGCCTCACGCTTGACACCTGCCATCAGATTTTGTACAGCCACCTTGTCCACCTTCTTCGCCGCAGAAAGCCAGTTTGCCTTGAACTGCTGCTCGTCCTTAGCAGTTTTTTTGGTCTTCCTTAAGTTCCGCTTGACAATAGCCCAGTATTTCTCAATTGGGCGGAGCTCTGGCGTGTTGGGAGGGTTCTTGTCCTTGGGAACCACCTGCACGTTGTTGGCGGCGTACCACTCCATGGCCTTTTTACCGTAATGGCAAGATGCCAAATCCGGCCAAAACAGTACGGAACAACCGTGTTTCTTCAGGAAAGGCAGCAGACGTTTATTCAAACACTCTTTCTTGGTTGACAGTCCCGGAAGCTATGAAAATGCTGCTTTTCAAGCCACAGGTACAGATGGCTTGCCAAACCAGATATTTCTTTGCGAACTTTGACAGTTTTATGTGCTTGAAAATATCTGCTACCTTTCCCCTTCCTTTTGCCGTATAAAACTCCTGTCCCGGAAGCTGCTTGAAGTCAGCTTTGACGTAGGTTTCGTCGTCCATTACCACGCAGTCAAACTTCGTCAGCATCGTCGTGTACAGCCTCCGGGATCGCGCTTTGGCCGTCGTATTTTGTTTACCATCGCGATTTGGAGTCACTACCTTCTTGTAAGTCGATAGTCCGGCTCGTTTTTTGGCTCGATGCACGGTTGTAGACGATACACCCAGCTTATTTGCGGCATCTCGGAGAGAGAGGTTAACGTTTCGCTTGAATCTACCGGCAACTCTCTTTGTCGTCTCAGCGGCTTCCGGTTTTCGATTTCCCCCCGATCCAGACTTCCTGGCTGTCGACAAACGTTCCCCAAACACTTTAATTACATTTGTAACGTTTGATTTGGCAACTTTTAGCGATTTTGCCAGCTTTGCTTGCGAGAAGCTCATATTTTCGCGATGCGCGAGCAAAATTTTGATACGCTGCTCTTCTTGCTTGGACGGCATTTTGACAACTGAAAAGTGAATTCCAAAATCAAAATAGGAGCAACATTCTACACACACACACCTTCAAAATGAGGGGTGTTCAGGTTTTTTAAATGCAAAATTGAAAGAAATACGTCAAGTTTATATTGATAAAATGTTGACCGTATCACCCTTTAAAGCAGTAAGTTCGGCCGGGCCGAATCTTAAATACCCACCACCATGAATCAAATATTATAGTTTCCTGTGAAAATGTCAGGGGGATTTGGTGATAAGCAGATCAGTTCAACCAGTACACTTCCCGAAGATAAATTCAAAGATTTTACCTATGAAGACTAGATCAGATTCTGGATTTATAAGAACAATATTTGTTTGAGTTTTAGAGGAATCATAAACATCGTGTGCAAGTGTGAAAGAAAACGATGAAATAACGCCTTGATTTAAAATCTAACATCTGTAGATTTTTACCCCCATTATTTAAATGATTACCAGAAGTAAAATCTGGAAACTATAATTCAGTTTCAAGCAAGTTTCATTATCAGTGCACATGGACCGATATTCACCATTTACGACATACCTCTTTATGTTCCTAAAATACTTCTAGATTTAAAATTTCATGCAAGTTTGAAAAAAAAAACTATGGCTTCTAAAAGCCCAAGAAGTAAAATCGAGAGATCGGTCTATTTGGGAGATAAACCAATACAGGCCATTTTCGGCTCTTATATTTAAGGTCCTAAAATACCTCTACATTTCTCATTTCAGGCAAATTAGATAAAAACTACGGATTCTAGAAGCCAAAAAAATAAAATCATTTCTTGCACACCTATTTATATTCCTAAAAACCTCCAGATTTTCAATTTCAGGCAAAGTGGACAATAATTACGGTTTCTAGAAGCCCAAAAATAATATCCGGAGATCGGTCTATCTGATGGCTATATCAAAACATGGACCTATACTCACAATTTTCGGCATACCTTTTTATGATCCTAAAATACCTCTAGATTTCCAATTTGAGGCAAGTTGGATAAAAACTACGGTTTCTATAAGCCCAAGAATAAAATCTGGAGATCGGTCTATATGGGGGCTATATAAAAACATGTTTCGATACCCATTATTTTCAGCACACCTCTTTAGGGTTTTAAAATACCTCTTGATTTCAGTCAAATTGGATAAAAACTACAGATTTTAGACGCCCAAGAAGTAAAAACTGGAGATCGGTCTATATGGAGATCGGTCTATATGTCTATACCAAAACATGGACCGATACTCACCATTTTCGGCACACCTCTTTATTGTTCTAGAATACCTCTAGATTTCCAATTTCAGTCAAATTGGATAAAAACTACGGATTCTATAAGCCAAGACCCCATATCGGGAGATCGGTCTATATGGGGGATATACCAAAACCTGGACCGATACTCACCATTTTTAGCACACCTCTTTATGGTCCTAAAATATCTCTAGATTTCAAATTTCAACCAACTTAGATAATAACTACGGATTCTAGAAGCCCAAGAAATAAAATCGGGAAATCGGTCTATATGGGGGCTATACCTAAACATCAACCGATAGTCACCTTTTTTTTGGCATACCGCCTTATCGTGCTAAAATGCCTCTAGATTTCCAATTTCAGGCGAATTGGATAGAATCTATTGATTCTATAAGCCCTAGAAATATAATCGGGAGATCGGTCTGTATGGGGGCTATACCAAACCATGGACCGATACTCACTATTTTTGGCACACCTCTTTGTGGTCATAAAATACCTCTAGATTTCCAATTTCAAGCAAATTGGATAGAATCTAAGGTTTTTATAAGCCCAAGACCCCAAATCGGTAGTTCGGTTTATATGGGGACTATATCAAAACATGGACCGATATAGCCCATCCTCGAACTTGACCTGCCTGCAGACAAAAGACGAGTTTGTGCGAAATTTCAGCACGATTGTTTGTTATTGAAGACTGTAGTGTGATTACAACAGACATGCAGACAGCCAGACAGACGGACATGGCTATATCGTCTTAGAATTTCTCCCTGATCAAGAATATATATACTTTATATAGTCGGAAATCGATGTTTCGATGTGTTACAAACGGAATGGCAAACTTATTATACCCCCGTCACCCTTCTATGGTGGTGGGTATAAATAAAAAGTGGAACAATCCAATTCTCCAAAGTATATACGGCCGTAAGTTCGGCCAGCTTATTAACCCTCCACAATGGATTGCGTAGAAACTTCTACTGAAGACTGCCATCCACAATCGAATTACTGGCGGTAACACTTGCCGATAGCAAGGTATCTTAAAACTTCCTAACACCGTAATATATACCACATAGTCCATACGTGGTATATATTAAACTAAAGCAAGGCCGATTAAATACGTATATAATTAAGTTTGACAAAATTTTCTATAGAAATAAAATTTTGACAAAATTTTCTATAGAAATAAAATGTTAACAAAATTTCCTATAGAAATAACATTTCGACAAAATTTTCTATAGAAATAACATTTTGACACACTTTTCAATAGAATTAAAATTTTGACAACATTCTCTATAGAATTAAAATTTTGACAACATTATCTATAGAATTAAAATGTTGACATTTTCTATAGAAATAAAATTTTGACAAAATATTCTATAGAAATAAAATTTTGGAAGATTATTTTTGGCTCGAGTGGCAACCATGATAATGAACCCATATGGACCAATTTTTGTGTGATTGCGGATCGCCTATATATAACTATAGACAGATATGAACCAATTTTGGCATGGTTATTAGCGGCCATATACTAACACCACGTTCCAAATTTTAACTGGATCGGATGAATTTTGCTCCTCCAAAAGGCTCCGGAGATCAAATCTGGGGAACGGTTTATGTGTCGGCTATATATAATTATGGACCGTTATGGACCAATTTTTGCGTGTTTGTTAGAGATCACATTCTAACATCACGTTACAAATTTTAATCGGATCGGATGAATTTTGCTCCTCCAAGAGGCTCCGGAGGAAAAATCTGGCGACCGGTTTATATGGGGGCGACATGGACCAATTCTTGCATGGTTGCTAGAGACCATATACTATTACCACGTACCAAATTTCAACCATATGGGATGAAATTTGTTTCTCTAAGAGGCTTCGCAAGCCACATCTGAGGGTTGGTTTATATGGGGACTACACATAAAAGTGGTCCGATATGGTCCATGTGCAATACCATCCGCCCTACATTAATAACAGCTACTTGTGCCAAGTTTGAAGTCGATAGCTTGTTTCGTTCGGAAGTTCGCGTGATTTCAACAGACGGACGGACGAACGTAGCTACATCGACTCAGAATTTCACCACGATCCAGAATGTATATACTTTATGGGGTCTTAGAGCAATATTTCGATGTGTTACAAACGGAATGACAAAGTTAATATACCCCCCATCCTATGGTGGAGGGTATAAAAATATTGACCTAATAGGAAAAGATTATGCAATTTTTAGGGCACGTAATTTACAGAATATTTAGGACAAACTTCGTAAAAATAAAGAATTTATAAACAAAAGAAAGTTTATAATATTTGCTTCCAAATTTTTATTCTTTAAATTCGGGACACGAGTAAGAATACATTCAAGACATAATTCTCTTTTAAATTGGTGGTTTGCGTACTTGATTCTAGGAAATAAATTTTAATTTATTCGTGTTAAAATTAAATTTCCAAATTTAGTCCGGACTTCAGGTAGAATTTATGTTATATTTCGAGTAAAAATTTCTTTCAAATAAAGTACTGAAAATCATATACTATTTTTATATTGAAATGCATACCCTATTTTACTTTTCCCATAATTTTCAAGAAATCACATGAAGCGTCAATATTTGATTGGTCTTAGATGTCCTTCAGATTGATTAAGAAATCCTGTGTGTTTCTCTTCGCAAATCAATCAGACATTTTCAATTTAAATTATCTACACTAGTGCCATCTTCTGGTATGGTGTGTTCACACAGTTCTCTGTTTGACTGGTGTGATGACACACGAATCATTACATGGATGCATTCAATTACATTTCAATTTTTGCTTTTGCAAATGTTATCCAACTCTCAAATTAATTGCTGGCAATTCCAAGAAAACTTTTGCAAAGAATAACAACCACAGAGAGAGAGACAAATTTTTCCCAGCAGCTATTCATCCAGCCAGTCAGGCCACTCTGGGGTATTGATTGTGGTCATAGATTTCCCTGACGAAAAACTCAAAAACTCCTTCGTAATTAGTTGCATGTGTATGTGGAACAAGATGGTCTCAATGAGAGACTTTGTTCCAGCAATTGATTTATCCCTTTTGCCTCCCCGCAAACCCACCCTCTCCTACTTACTATGGCATGTGGATAGACCAACCAAGAATGAACACATTAATCGAATACTGATGAGTAAAGGAATTTGCTCATTTACTCTTCGTTTCTCATTTGGTGTCATGTCCCTCAATACAATAAGGCCATAGACATTATTGTATATGTCTTTACCCATACACACACGCGCACTCACACGTATTCGAAACTATGTGTCACATTGGAGACTTGCATTCATTTGTTATTGAATTAAAGCGAAAGTGTCCTTGTGTGGAGAATCACACCCCCCATTTAAATTTATCCTTTTACATCCCCTCTCCAGTGCTACAGTAAATTGTCTGCCTCATCGTTTTTAAATCTTTGAGCGACACAAGGAAGTAAAGTAAAGGAACTCAAGTGTTTTGTTCTGCTGGTTTGTTATTTTCCTTCTTCTTTTTTTTCTGGTATTTTTTTTTTGCTTAAATGGGATCCCATTTTTCTCTTGAGCATTAAATCTTCATAGTTCGGTGTGATGCGTTGCACTTCCGTTTTCCGGTTTCCTTTGTTCACAATTCACAAGCATTTTCTAACGTAACGCAACGTAACGTTACAACTTTAGTCATTGTGCTAGATGTTTGTCTCCTTAAAAGGACAGTGTTTTCCAAATTTTAATATCACTCGATCAGGACATAATTTGATAGACTTTTACAAAATCTATAGACTCAAAATTTATGTTGGCTAATGCAATAAGGTGAAACACAATTTTAGTAAAAAACAAGTAAGGAAAGTCTAAAGTCGGGCGGGGCCGACTATATTATACCCTGCACCACTTTGTAGATCTAAATTTTCGATACCATATCACATCCGTCAAATGTGTTTTGGGCTATATATAAAGGTTTGTCCCAAATACATACATTTAAATATCACTCGATTTGGACAGAATTTGATAGACTTTTACAAAACGTATAGACTCAAAATTTAAGTTGGCTAATGCGCTAGGGTGGAACACAATTTTAGTAAAACAATGTGGGAGACATTTAAATCTGAAGCAATTTTAAGGAAACTTCGCAAAAGTTTATTTATGGTTTATCGCTCGATATATATGTATTAGAAGTTTAGGAAAATTAGAGTCATTTTTACAACTTTTCGACTAAGCAGTGGCGATTTAAAAAGGAAAATGTTGGTAATGTCACCATTTTTGTCGAAATCTGAAAAACATATATATGGTAGCTATATCTAAATCTGAACCGATTTCAATCAAATTTGGCACGCATGACTATATTACTAATTGTAGTCCTGGTGCAAAATTTCAACCAAATTGGGCCAAAACTCTGGCTTCTGGGGCCATATAAGTCCATATCGGGCGAAAAATATATATGGAAGCTATATCTAAATCTGAACCGATTTCAATCAAATGTGGCACGCATAGCTACAATGCTAAATCTACTCCCTGTGCAAATGTCAACCAAATTGGGCCAAAACTCTGGGTTTTAGGACCATATTAGTCCATATCGGGCGAAAGATATATATGGGAGCTATATCTAAATCTGAACCGATTTCAATCAAATTTTGCGCACTTAACTATACTACTAATTGTACTCCTAGTGCAAAATTTCAACCAAATTCGGCCAAAAATCTGGCTTCTGGGGCCATATAAGTTCATATCGGGCGAAAGATATAAATGGGAGCTATATCTAAATCTGAACCGATTTTTTCCAAAACCAATAGCGATTGTCTCTGTCCCAAGAAACGGCCCTCTGCCAAATTTGAGGACGAGCGGACTTAAATTGCGAGCTGTACTTTGTGCACAAAATTACATATACAGACAGACGGACAGACAGACGGACATCGCTAAATCTACTCAGAATTTAATTCTAAGCCGATCGGTATACTAAAAGATGGGTCTATGATCACTATTTCTTCTTACATACAAATGCACAAACTTATTATACCCTGTACCACAGTAGTGGTGAAGGGTGTAAATATGGGAAACATTTAAATCTGAAGCAATTTTAAGGAAACTTCGCAAAAGTTTATATATGATTTATCGCTCGATATATATGTTTTAGAAGTTTGGGAAAATTAGAGTCATTTTTACAACTTTTCGACTAAGCAGTGGCGATTTAACAAGGAAAATGTTGGTATTTTGACCATTTTTGTCGAAATCAGAAAAACATATATATGTGAGCTATATCTAAATCTGAACCGATTTCAGGCAAATTTTGCACGCTTGACTACACTACTAATTGTACTCCTAGTGCAAAAGTTCAACCAAATTCGGCCAAAAATCTGGCTTCTGGGGCCATATAAATCCATATCGGGCGAAAGATATATATGGGAGCTATATCTAAATCTGAACCGATTTCAATCAAATTTTGCACACTTGACTATACGTGTTATGTTTGTACAAAATTTCAAGGAAATCGGTATAAAACTCTGGCTGCTGTGTCCATATTAGTGCATACCGGGCGAAAGATATATATGAGAGCTATATCTAAATCTGAACCGATTTCTTCCAAAATCAATAGGGTTCTATTCTGACCTAAATTAGGAACATGTGCGAAATTTGAAGGCGATTGGACTTAAATTGCGACCTAGACTTTGATCACAAAAATGTGTTCACAGACGGACCGATGGACGGACGGACGGACATGGTTATATCGACTCAGGGACCCACCCTGAGCATTATTGCCAAAGGCACCATGTGTCTATCTCGTCTCCTTCTGGGTGTTACAAACATATGCACTAACTTATAATACCCTGTTCCACAGTGTGGCGCAGGGTATAAAAAGATCTCTAGCTTGAAGAAACATTAATTTATAATAATAATTATGTTATATATATATATATATATATATATATATATATATATATATATATATATATATATATATATATATATATATATATATATATATATATATATATATATATATATATATATATATATATATATATATATATATATATATATATATATATATATATATATATATATATGTATATATATTCTTGATCAGGGAGAAATTCTAAGACGGCATAAGCATGTCCGTCTGTCTGTCTTTGTTATCACGCTACAGCCTTCAATAATGGCGCTATCGTCCTGAAATTTGACACAGATTAGTTTTTTTTTTTTTTTGTAGGCAGGTCAAATTCGATTTGGGGTCTTGCGCTTATAAAAACCGTAGTTTTTATCCATTTTGCCTTAAATTTAAAATCTAGAAGTATTTGAGCACCATAAAGGTGTGTGCTTAAAGTGGTACTTATGGTCCATGATTTGGTATAGCCCCCATATAGACCGATCTCCCGATTTTATTTCTTGGGCTTGTGGAAACTGTATTTACTATCCGATTTGCCTGAAAATGGAGATCTAGATGTATTTTGGAACCAAAAATTGGTGTGCCGAAATTGGGGTGTATCGGCCCATGTTTTGGTACAGCCCCCATATAGACCGATCTCCCGATTGTACTTCTTGGGCGTCTAGAAACTATATTTTCTATCCGATTTGCTTGAAATTGAAAATCTAGAGGTATTCCAGGATCACAAATGTTTTGTTGTAGCCCCCATATAGACCGATCTCCCGACTTTATTCCTTGGGCTTCTAGAATCCGTAGTTTTTATCCAATTTGTCTGAAACTAGAAATCTAGAGGTATTTTAGGACCATAAGGAGGTGTGTCGAATATGGTCCGTATCGGTCCATGTTTTGGTATAGTCCCTAAATAGACTGATCTCCCGATTTTATTTCTTGGGCTTCTAGAATTTGTAGTTTTTACCCAATTTGTCTGAAATTGGAATTTTAGAGGTATTTAAGGCCATTAAGAGGTATGTCGAAAATGGTGAGTATTGGACTATGGTTTGTTATAGCCACCATATAGACCTATTTCCCGAATTTATTTCTAGGACTTCTAGAATCCGGCTGACCACAAATAGGTCAGCCGAATAAGGTGCGTGTCGACCTACACGGATGAAAAAGACTGTTTTTCATATGTTTGGCTATAAACATTATATGTTTGGAACACAAATTATTAAACACAATATTTTTGAGTGCAAGCATATAATGTTCATAAACTAGCATAACATGTTTGGGACATATATGTTAATATGTTAGAACATATTATGTTTGGGACATAAAATGTTTGTAAATATAATATGCTTGGATGCAAACATATATTAATTTAGAAATAGCCTATAAACATATATGTGTTTAGTAGCTTGGAGCGCTATTTAACAGGGAGCGATATTGAATTAAGTTGGTGGTTGGTGCTTGTTGTTACAAAATTAACATTTTATTTTCCCTTGGGCAATCGATCAGCTACTTCTTTGATCCTTACAAACTGTGTGGTCCGCTGTTCGAATCCCCGTCCGGCAAAAGGTAAAATTAAAATAAAAAAATCATAAAATTGAATAATTTCTTCTACAATGTTTGTATTACAGAAAAAGGTGCTAAGAACTAAAAAATCTCGTGGAAGTGAGAAAGATGTGAGGGAATATACAATTAGGCAGAAACAAAATTTTGAGCATTCAGGTCGAAAACCTATGTTGTTAGCACCTATATTACCTGTTTATTTTCATAATTCATTATGACTGTAAATATATAAATAAATAAATAAAATTTTGAGCACAATATTGTTTGGAAGAATTTTTTTTAAGCATATAATATTTTTGGGTGCAAAATGCTTCCAAACATATTATATGTTCACATAATAACATATTGTTTTTTGGAAGACAACATTATTGAATTTGGATGCAAAAATACAAAATGTTTGGAACTTAGACTACCCAAACATATATTGTTTAGACCAATATGCTTTCAACCATATTATATATTGGTACAGATCAAACATATAAATGTTTGGGCAATACCCATAAATGTATATGCTTGAAGCAAAATATGTTTGGGAGTATATGTTACAGAAGCGATTTTTTGTGAGGGTGTATGTATTGGTTTAGTCCCCACATAGACCGATCTCCCGATTTAACTCCTTGGGCTTCTAGAAACCGTAGTTTTTATCCGATTTGCCCAAAAATTTAAATATAATGGTATTTTATGCCCTCAAAAATCTGTATCGCTCTTATTTTTACCGGTCCATTTGCTAAGGCATCGCTTTAGCTTCCCAGTTCTTCCAAAGGCACAACTTTAAAAGCACTTCCAGAAGATGCACTCCCAATGATGTTCTTTATTTTAACTACCCAGGAAGTTCTTTCCATTCAATTTTTTACAACATGCTTTTTTCATACTTTTAATTTTATTTTTTTTTTTTTGTTTCAAATAGGTTAAAAACAGAGTAATTCATAAAATCATTAAATTTTGTTGAAAAAAATTCTAAATCCAATCAAAAAATATTGTGAATTTTTGAGAATATTTGAGGTCAAACGTTTCAGACAAGCGTTAGAATCCATTAAAAATTATAGAAAATTATAAAAATTATTTATTTGACATAATATCACAGAATTTTTTTATTTACATCCAAAACATTGAATTCGGATCACACCTAAAGAAGTGGTGCAAATTCAGTGCAACGGCTTGAAATGAGGACGGAAGTCTTCCATTTCAACAGCCGTTGCAAATGTTAAATTCATCGTCTCTGCGTCAATTTTGCACCACTTCCGGATTAAAAAAAAAAAAAAAACATTTTCATTACATGTTTGGCGACACTTTTTTTGCTGGGTTTAAAATCTCGTTCCTCAGAAAATATAACTCTTCCTTCAGGGTATAGCAGGCTCACTGATCATGAAAAATGCTTGAAACTGGAAGTAAAATTTCCAGATTTTACTCCTCATAATCCTTTAAATAATGACGGAAAACATCTACGGATTTAATATTCCAAATCAATGCGTTATTTCAACATTTACACGATGTGTTTATGATTTTTCTAAAACTCAAACAAAATTGGTTTTTACAATTCCAGAATCTGATCTAGTCTTCATAGGTAGAATCTTTAAATTTATCTTCTGGTTGAACTGATTTGCTTGGGAGAATATTTGTCATCATATCCCCTGAAATTTTATATATTATCAAGTAACCCGCAACGCGAAGAGTTTTCAAAGGAAACTATTATATTTGATTCATGGTGGTGGGTATTTAAGATTGGGCCCGGACGAACTTACTGCTGTATATACTTGTTTTTATGATATCGGTATGATATGGGAGTTTGTAATTCAGTTTAGTACAATTTTTTAAAATTCATTTTCATTTCATTTCATTCATTTTGAGTGTAACCTTAACAGTATACTCTATAAAATTAAAGTCATTATTATTATATAAAGAAATCTGTTCCCACAAAAAGTAAGTAAGTAAGTCAGTTAAAAATCGAAAAGAGACTTTTTATATCAAAAGATTCAATATCTCAGGTAATTCAAAGATTATTTCTTTATATAAAAAAACTGATAACAGTAAACACTTACGTATAAGTAGGTTAAGAAATATTTTACTATCTAGTATATAAGTATTTGTTACAAATTAAATAGCTGAGTTCTCGTATGACCATGAAAGCGACCTGTTGTTTCGATTAGAAAGGCTTCGGTCGGGTTAAGTCGGGCTTCTGCGTCAACAATGATGGTTGATGAAAATGTCGCTTATTGCTTGTTGATGAAGTAGCTTTTCTTTCGGGCTCATTCGTGCTGTTACAATTGATCGTTGGATAGGAGACGTGGTCTTCACTTCGGTGTCGCCAGTGGTAGCCCCGAAGGTTGTAACGGTTCGAAATATATTTCGCCCATACTATTTTCCACTATCACATGATACTCAATTATATTTTATTTTATATATTATGTTTTATTTTACCTTGGTGCGATTAGTGTAATAATCGTTTTACAGCTCTAGGTATGGCAAAGTGATTTCTGATTAAAATATTTGTTGGTCTCTATGTAGATAATTTCCATTCACTTCATTGTTACCCCCACTTATAAGGGCAGCCTTCTTTTAGTGAGTATGCAGAATTCCAATAGACGGACAAGTCATTTGGCATAGATCTGTCTAATCAAAAGGGATTCACCCCCATACACATTCGGCAATTAGCTTGCTTCCGCGAAACGTCATCACCGAGCAATCAACTAGCACCGTATCGAGCACCGAAACAAACAATCAACGAATCACCGAAACATCATTATCGAGCAAGCAACGATCACGTAATCAACGACCACCCTATCAAGGCATCGTCAACGACAACCCTGAATTACCGAAACTGAATCAACAATCAAACACGAATCGTCAATGAATTACCGAAACTGTATCCACTATCAACGAAACGAATCGTCAACGACAATTCCGAATCATCAACCGAATTGTCAACGTATGCTTCCGCACTAATTGCTTTGGCTTTTAGCTTGCTTCTGCACTAATTGTTTCGACAATTAGCTTGCTTCCACATTCACTTGCTTCCGCACTAATTGCTTTGGCTATTAGCTTGCTTCCGCACTAATTGTTTCAGCAATTAGCTTGCTTTCGCATACGCTTGCTTCCGCACTGATAGCTTCGGTCATTAGCTTGCTTCTGCACAAGGTATGTTGTGACCTAGCTTCCGCATTCGCTTGCTTCAGCACTAATTGTGTCGACAATTAGCTTGCTGCTTCATTCGTGTATCTTCGTTTAGTATTAGTTTACTAACCGAACTGCGAAACTTCAACGAATTACCAAGGAGTCAATGAGCACCGAATCAACGAACTACCGAAACGTCATCACCGAGCAATCAACGAGCACCGAATCGAGCAACCAACGAATCACCGAAACATTCGATAACGAAATCAACGACCACCATATCAATCCCCGAATCAACGACGAACCTCAACAACGAATATCCGCCAAGGTCGCCTCTGTGGAGAAGAGAAGGCCCGAAGGTATCTGTGCGGAACAGTAGGTCCGAAGGCTTCTGAGTGGAACAGTAGTCCCCAAGGTCTCTGTGTGAAACAGTGGGCCCGAAGGTAAGAGTAGGTCCGAAGGTATCTGGGAAAAGTAAGCCCGACCGTCTCTGTGGGGAAAAGTAAGCCCGACGGTTTTTGTGAGAACAGTACGACGAAGGTTTCTTTGTAGAACATGTACGTCCGAAGGCCTCTGTGAGGAACAGTAGGACTGAAGGTCTCCTTGGGGAAAAGTAGGCCTGACGGTCTGTGTAGGAAACAGTACGACGAAGGTTTCTGTGTAGAACAGTAGGCCCGAAGGCCTCTGTGGTGACAGCAGGCCTGAAGGTTAATGTGGGGACCAGTAAGGCCGAAGGTCTCTGTGGGGAACAGTACGACGAATATATCTGTGTGGAACAGTAGGCCCGAAGGTTTTTGTAGTACTATTTATTTCGCGGCTGGAAATGAATATCTCAGACAACGGCACAATATAACCGAGCCGCCCGTGGATGACTACGTAGCATCTATCTATATACAGTAAGATGCTTTTATTATCCAATGTCTCAGTCAGTCGCCTATCCTTTTTCAGTGTAAGAGTTTGTCCGCCCGAACTTAGTTTACTCTCAAACACTGTGTGAAAACTACTTACAAAAAAGTGCATCAGGATGTGCATTTAATACTGGCTCAAGGATACAAGGACAGCGAAGAATACAAATAACGAAAACAAAAACGAAAACACAAACTTTAAGTGAAGGAGACAACGCTGTGAAGGTAACTGCAACGCTGGCGACGATGAGCAGCGAGAAGAAGAAGGAGAGAAAAATCTATTTTGTTAAAAAGTTTTCTTCGTCCTACAGCAAACTTAAGGTACTCCAGTAACCTTCAGAGACTCTTTGTGTGGTTGTGAAATTCATATAAAGCCAGCAGGCATTTCCCTGTGAGACTATGATGAAATTGTGCCACCAGTGAATATCTATAAGAGATTCATTTTCTCACGAAAGCGTCCTCATCCCCCCCACCACACACACAACACCACAACAATAGCATAGTCATACAGGGCTACATACAAAGTTGGACGCATTTTCATACTCCTTTAGGTCCTTTGTATGTCGTTATACCTGCCTGAACATTCATGGTCAAACATTTTGTGGTTCATATTTAAAATTTACTTAAAAAACTTTTCACTCTGCATAGTTTTTCGAGTATTTTGCTCTCCTTATATTTCGTGATACCAGTTACCATGGGAAATGGGAAAGGTTTTGTTGATATGTTGAAAGTCCTGCGGTAGGTTATAGTTTGTTAACAATGCCATACAAGGCACATTGGGTAAAAAATTAGGAAGTCCGGCGGGGCCGACTTTCTACTTTCCCCTACTTAATTAGTAGCCATGAGCATTTATTTGTGGGGTATTATTGGTATAGGTTTGGCAAATAAGCCGCATTTCTATATTTAAGAATATTAAGGAGTACGTGTTTATGGGAGTTTTATCACAATTTGAACAGAAATGTCTGATATAAGGAGCTATATTTGATTCTGCACCTACATAGTTAGTATGCCACTACAGAACAAAATTTCACTAAAATTTTTCCCATTAAAGTCTTAATTGAATTCTAAAGCATATTCATTTAAAAATTTAATTGATTCAAACAATTTATTAATTGCAACAAATATCAATCACAACAAGTATATACGGCCGTAAATTCGGCCAGGCCAAATTTTATGTACCCTCCACCATGGATTGCGTAGAAACTTCTACAAAAGACTGTATCGAATTACTTTGGTTGTGGTATCTTAAAACTTCTTAACGTCGTTTTCTAAATTGTGAGTTAGTCCATACCTGGTATATATCAGACAAAAAAGTTATGTATAGGTAAGTCTACAAATAATTACGAATCGATATGGACTTTTGTACGGTACGCAGAGAGCCAGAAACGAAATATAGGGGTCGTTTATATGCACGGATGAAAAATACTGTTTTTCATATGTTTGGCTATAAACATTATATATTTGGAACACAAATTTTTAAACACAATATTTTTGAGTGCAAGCATATAATGTTCATAAACTAGCATAACATGTTTGGGACATATATGTTAATATGTTAGAACATATTATGTTTGGGACATAAAATGTTTGTAAATATAATATGCTTGGATGCAAACATATATTAATTTAGAAATAGCCTATAAACATATATGTGTTTAGTAGCTTGGAGCGCTATTTACCAGGGAGCGATATTGAATTAAGTTGGTGGTTGTTGCTTGTTGTTACAAAATTAACATTTTATTTTTCCTTGGGCAATTGATCAGCTACTTCTTTGATCCTTACAAACTGTGTGGTCCGCTGTTCGAATCCTCGTCCGGCAAAAGGTAAAATTAAAATAAAAAAAAATCATAAAATTGAATAATTTCTTCTACAATGTTTGTATTACAGAAAGAGGTGCTAAGAACTAAAAAATCTCGTGGAAGTGAGAAAGATGTCGGGGAATATACAATTGGGCAGAAACAAAATTTTGAGCATTCAGGTCGAAAACCTATGTTGTTAGCACCTATATTACCTGTTTATTTTCATAATTCATTATGACTGTAAATATATAAATAAATAAATAAAATTTTGAGCACAATATTGTTTGGGAGAATTTTTTTTAAGCATATAATATTTTTGGGTGCAAAATGCTTCCAAACATATTATATGGTCACATAATAACATATTGTTTTTTGGAAGACAACATTATTGAATTTGGATGCAAATATACAAAATGTTTGGAACTTAGAGTACCCAAACATATATTGTTTAGACCAATATGCTTTCAAACATATTATATATTGGTACAGATCAAACATATAAATGTTTGGGCAATACCCAAAAATGTATATGCTTGAAGCAAAATATGTTTGGGAGTATATGTTACAGAAGCGATTTTTTGTGAGGGTGTGGGGGCTATATATGATTATGGTCTGATATGGACCACTTTTGGCATGGTTGTTAAATATCATATACTTCCACCATGTACCAAATTTCAACCAGATCGGATGAATTTTGCTTCTCCAAAAGGCACCAGAGGTTAAGTCTGGGGATCGGTTTATATGAGGGCTATATATAATTATGGACTGATATGAACCAATTCCTGCATGGTTATTGGATACCATATACTAACAGCACGTACCAAATTTCAACCGAATCGGATGAATTTTGCTCTTCCAAGGGGCTCCGGAAGTCAAATCTGGGGATCGGTTTATATGGGGCCTATATATAAATATTGACCGATTCCGACCAATTTTTGCATGGGTGTTTGAGCGCATATATTAACACCACGTACCAAATTTCAACTGAATCAGATGAATTTTGGTCTTCCAAGAGGCTCCGGAGGTAAAATCTGGTGATCGGTTTATATGGGGGCTATATATATAATTATGAACCGATGTGTACCAATTTTTCATGGTCATTAGAGACCATATAGTAACACCATGTACCAAATTTCAGCTGGATCGGATGAAATTTGCTTCTCTTAGCAGGTCTGCAAGACAAATTTGGGGGTCCGTTTATATGGGGGCTATACGTAAAAGTGGACCGATATGGCCCATTTGCAATACCATCTGACCTACATCAATTACAACTACTTGTGCCAAGTTTCAAGTCGATAGCTTGTTTCGTTCGGAAGATAGCGTGATTTCAACAGACGGACGGACGGACAGACAAACTCAGATCGACTCAGAATTTCACCACGACCCAGAATATATATACTTTATGGGGTCTTAGAGCAATATTTAGATGTGTTACAAACGGAATGACAAAGTTAATATACCCCCATCCTATGGTGGAGGGTATAAAAGTTAATATACTCCCCATCCTATGGTGGAGGGTATAAAAAAAATATTTTCGTTTTTTAGTTATTAAAATTTCTTTATCCAAATCAACTGCGAAGGCACAACTGCTGAAGCAATGCAGAGGATCCAAAAAAGGAGTACTTCCATCCTATAATAAGCCCATGGAAAATTCATTGGAGATTATCCACGTTTTCAATACTTCCGGATTACAAATTGGGGATCCAAACTATTTCTTTGGAAGTTTTTTTTTTTTTTGCTGGGATGTTGAGAAATAATTGGCATCGGCAACTGCTACCACAAACCAAGTAAATCAATTGTGCATGAAAGTCTTTAGCAGAACTTTGTACGGTTGTATTTACTTGTTTTAAGAAGAAGACACATTTTTACAAGACTCCTTATTATACCCTGCGCCACACTGTGGAACAGGGTATTATAAGTTAGTGCATATGTTTGCAACACCCAGAAGGAGACGAGATAGACACATGGTGTCTTTGGCAAAGATGCTCAGGGTGGGCTCCTGAGTCGATATAGCCATGTCCGTCTGTCCCTGAACACATTTTTGTAATCAAAGTCTAGGTCGCAGTTTTAGTCCAATCGACTTCAAATTTGGCAAAAGTATGTGTTTTGGCTCAGAACCCTATTGATTTTGGAAGAAATCGGTACAGATTTAGATATAGCTCCCATATATATATATTTCGCCCGGTATGGACATATATGGCCCCAGTAGCCAGAGTTTTACCCAAATTTGCTTAAAATTTTGCACAAGAAGAACAATTAGTACTATAGTCAAGTGTGCCTAATTGTATTGAAATCGGTTAAGATTTAGATATAACTCCCATATATAGCTTTCGCCCGATTTACACTCATATGACCACAGAGGCCAATTTTTTGCTCCGATTTAGTTGAAATTTTGCACAGGGAGTAGAATTAGTATTGTAGCTATGCGTGCCAAATTCGGTTGAAATCGGTTCAGATTTAGATATATCTCCCATATATAGCTTTCGCCCGATTTACACTCATATGACCACAGAGGCCAATTTTTTGCTCCGATTTAGTTGAAATTTTGCACAGGGAGTAGAATTAGCATTGTAGCTATGCGTGCCAAATTTGGTTGAAATCGGTTCAGATTTAGATATAGCTCCCATATATATGTTTTTCTGATTTCGACAAAAATGGTCAAAATACCAACATTTTCCTTGTAAAATCGCCACTGCTTAGTCGAAAAGTTGTAAAAATGACTCTTATTTTCCTAAACTTCTAATACATATATATCGAGCGATAATTCATAAATAAATTTTTGCGAAGTTTCCTTAAAATTGCTGCAGATTTAAATGTTATCCATATTTATACCCTGCGCCACACTGTGGAACAGGGTATTATAAGTTAGTGCATATGTTTGTAACACCCAGAAGGAGACGAGATAGACACATGGTGTCTTTGGCAATAATGCTCAGGGTAGGTCCCTGAGCCGATATAGCCATGTCCGTCTGTCCGTCCGTCCGTCCATCCGTCTGTCTGTGAACACATTTTTGTGATCAAAGTCTAGGTCGCAATTTAAGGCCAATCGTCTTCAAATTTGGCACATGTTCCTAGTTTGGGTCAGAATAGAACCCTATTGATTTTGGAAGAAATCGGTTCAGATTTAGATATAGCTCCCATATATATCTTTCGCCCGATATGGACTAATATGGTCCTAAAAGCCAGATTTTCGGCCCAATTTGGTTGAAATTTTGCACAGGGAGTAGATTTAGCATTGTAGCTATGCGTGCCAAATTTGGTTCAAATCGATTCAGATTTAGATATAGCTCCCATATATATGTTTTTCTGATTTCGACAAAAATGGTCAAAATACCAACATTTTCCTTGTTAAATCGCCACTGCTTAGTCGAAAAGTTGTAAAAATGACTCTAATTTTCCTAAACTTCTAATACATATATATCGAGCGATAATTCATAAATAAACTTTTGCGAAGTTTCCTTAAAATTGCTTCAGATTTAAATGTTTCCCATATTTTTTTTTACTAAGATTGTGTTCCACCCTAGTGCATTAGCCGACTTAAATTTTGAGTCTATAGATTTTGTAGAAGTCTATAAAATTCTGTCCAGATCGAGTGATATTTAATTGTATGTATTTGGGACAAATCTTTATATATAGCCCCCAACACATTTGACGGATGTGATATGGTATCGAAAATGTAGATCTACAAAGTGGTGCAGGGTATAATATAGTCGGCCCGGCCCGGCCCGACTTTGGACTTTCCTTACTTGTTTTTTACTAACATTATGTTCCACCCTAGTGCATTAGCCGACTTAAATTTTGAGTCTATAGATTTTGTAAAAGTCTATAAAATTCTGTCCAGATCGAGTGATATTTAAATGTATGTATTTGGGACAAACCATAACGGATGTGTTATGGTATCGAAAATTTAGATCTACAAAGTGGTGCAGGGTATAATATAGTCGGCCCCGCCCGACTTTAGACTTTCCTTACTTGTTTTTAGTAAAATATCAGTTTAGTAACAACTAACCGTTAACTTTTTTTTCTAGGAGCTTCATTTTCAGCATTTTCACAAGCTTGTTTAATATTATATAAAAAATGGAAAATCGTAAATAGGTTTTTCCTGCGAGGTCTAAGCCCGCTCCACTGGGAGCAATGGTTAGCATGCCCGCCTTGTATGCACAGGGTCTTGGGTTCAAACCCAGTTTTGACCAAACTCCAAAAAGTGACATTACTGAGGATTTCAAAGCTTTTCTAAGTGGTTCCACTGCAATGTGGAACGCCGTTCGGACTCGGCTATAAAAAGAGGTCCCTTGTCATTGAGCTTAACATAGAATCGGGCAGCACTCAGTGATAAGAGAGAAGTTTACCACTGTGGTATCACAATGGACTGAATTGTCTAAGTGAGCCTGAAATATCGGGCTGCCACTATACCTAACCTAACCTAATCCCCCTTCCCAGAGGCGTTCTGTACCTAATTTCATTAAAATCGGAATCCTGCGAATACCAAATACACGCAAAGAAAAAAAAACGTTTGGAAAACGTGTACCGAAAACGTTTTTTTAATTTCTTTTTTTCGTTTTTTTTTTTTAATTTCTTCGAAAATTTTAAACTTTTATCACCAAAAAAAAAAAATCGTTTGTTACAACATTTTTATTTTTTAATAAAAAAATTATTTTTGAACCAACAACACAGTCCATTTCATTGATATCAAGCACTGTTCTTTTCAGACATTAAGTCTTTAATGAGACACATTTTACAGTTCATAGGAAAAATTTAATATAGTAGTATGTAATGGTGAACTTTTTTTTGGGAATCTTCCGAACATATCTGGAATAAATATATATATAAGAAAACAAAGAAAACTTTACATCAAGGGCTAGAGGCGATTCTGAGTCGATCGGTATAAATTTTGTGGGGTCTAAAACCAATACATTTGGTAGGCACGTTTTTTTTTGCAGATCAAAGTTATTATACACTGACCACTATGTGATTTAGGGTATAAAAACACTTGTCCCAAATCTTTACCATATTAAATGTTTGAATTCAAATAAACTCTTTTTTTTGAGTGTTACGAATTTCTCCCTAGATATACATGAATGGGCTAGTGTTGATGTGAGATTTGTGGTTGGATTTGTTGTACCAATTTTAATGGATTCCTCGTAGCTTAACTTTTCAAAGTGTTGTAATGGTGATGCTCTAAAAATTTCAAATGACTCAAATTGCCAGTGTGGACGTGTGAACAAGGAACATGCAAGTGCATCACACCACCAACACCTACACCTACAGTCAGTCTGTCATGCTTACACACACACATACGCAATCGTGTGCAACGAATCACCATATCATCATCCCTCCCTGTCCTCACCATACACTTACTTATCTTGAGCGTTGTATTCGTTAAGCTAAGGAAACGGATATTGTGTTAGAGAATACGATGCCAAAATACGGCAACAACAACAACGAAATCATCAGTGATGACGATATTTGAGATAACCCAAAATGAGGCAAATGAGTAAACAACGACAAACAACTTAAACTGAATTGGAGAGTTGAGTTGAACTTGTAGTTAAGAGTTTCGTTCATTTAATGTTTTCCTCCTGTTAATTTAAAATTTTAATCGATTTTTAAAGTACTTCTCAAGCTCTTTACATACATTGTCGGGCGTTTAGCAGCCCAAACCAGCCCCCATTTATGGTTTCGATAATGCAGAAGCAAGAACATTACCGGA
This sequence comes from Haematobia irritans, assembly GCF_050003625.1. Lineage (NCBI taxonomy): Eukaryota > Metazoa > Arthropoda > Insecta > Diptera > Muscidae > Haematobia > Haematobia irritans. The sequence goes on along the minus strand of NC_134399.1, from coordinate 198,801,087 downwards.
ATCTCTATAATCAGTATCACATATCATGCTAAACTTAATATGAGGGTTGTCTTTTATATGTCGGGATTAGAGAATAGAAAATTTTGTAAAATTTTTTATTTTTAGAAAATTTTGTCAAAATTTTATTTCTATTGAAAATCTTGTCAACATTTTATTGCTATAGAAAATTTGGCAAACAATTATTTCTATAGAAAATTTTGTCAAAATTTTATTTGTAAAGAAAATTTTGTCTAAATTGTATTTCTATAGAAAATTTTGTTACAATTTCACTTCTATAGAAAATTTTTTCAAAATTTTATTTCTATAGATAATTTTGTCAAAACTTTATTTCTATAGACAATTTTGTCAACATTTTATGTCTATAGAAAATTTGGTCAAAATTTTATTTCTATAGAAAAATTGGTCAAAATTTTATGTCTATAGAAAATTTTGTAAAAGATTTTTTTCTATAGAAAATTTTGTTAAAATTTTACTTCTATATAAAATTTTGTCAAAATTTCATTTATATAGAAAAGTTGGTCAAAATTTTATTTCTATAGAAAATTTTGTCAAAATATTATTTCTATAGAAAATTTTGTCAAAATTTTATTTCTATAGAAAATCTTGTCAACATTTTATTTCTATAGAAAATTTTGTGAAAATTGTATTGCTACACTGGTAGAAAAATGTTTCGTACTATTAACGAACCGGCTTCGTTGATTATTTTTCGTTAATATTACGAAATTTTTCGTTATAAGAACGAAAGTGATCGTTAATACAACGAAATCAATCGTTAAAAGACAATTTTGAGTTTTGGTTTTTCGTTATATTAATGAAACATGTTTCGTTAATATTACGAATATTAACTTTGTAATTTTGTCAAAAATTAGAATAAAATTGTTTTCCAAGATGAAATTATTATAATCATTTGCAGATAGAGAGTAACTTTTGGAAACTTTTAGCCCTTAAAACAGTAGTTTTATATACTTCGAAACTGGAATTGAAAATTCCACTTATACAACGAAAGCGATCGTTAATATAATGATATGAATCGTTAAAAAATAAATTTTAAATTGTTATATTTCGTCATATTAATGAAATATGTTCATTAATAATACGAATGGGGGTTTGAGTATTTCTGCCTCTCCGTACTCTCTCTCTAATACTCTCCATACTCTCTCTAATACAGTGTTGCCAACTCCCCAAGGCCAGAAAGCACCAAAAATATAATATAAATTCTAACATACCACCTTCCACCACAAAATCGAAAAGTAAATGCTCTACTAAAAAAACAAAAAAAAAAAAACTTCCGAAGATGTATTATAGAACTTTTGTGAATTGAATTTTAAGAAGTTAAGGTGGGTATTAAGATCGAGTTTAGTTGCTAAAATAGTCATTTTTCACAATTACTTTTCTTTCATAATTCATTTTAAGGAATACAAACTTTGTGAAAATTTGCTTTTGGCTATTCCCCATCAAGTTATAATAAAATTTGCAGCACATATGCATAATTTTATGCCTTTTTTAATGATATAGTTTTCACTTTAGCGGCAAAACTCGAACTTAGCACTCACCATTATGAACCGCTATTCAAGTATACACTTTGATCAGTTTTAATGCTTTCGTCCAATTCATTTTGATCAGTGATGTTTTTCAACTTTCAAAATATTAATATATGGAAGGAGTCTATTGCTTATTTCAGTTGTGCGTGCTTTTGTGAATTTAATACAAACGTTTTTAATGACATCTTTACCAAATTCAAAAATTCGACACTCATCGCTCGACTTTCCTACAGAATACCCTAAATAACAATATTAATTAAAAAATAATCAATACCAACTTCATAACAATCAAATTCTATATTTGGCAATAAATTTGAGTTTCTTCGGCTCTTGAAAGTCTAATCAAAATTTTTGTATCAATTAAACTTAATATTGTTCAAAATAAAAAAAGCACCAAAAGCACTAAATGAAAATGCCAGAAAGCACCAAGTTGGTGCTTTTTTTGAAAAGGCACCAAAAAGGCAATTTGGTGCTTTTTAGAAATCAAAAAGCACTAAATTTGGTGCTAAAAGCACCAAATTGGCAACACTGCTCTAATACGTCTGTAGCGTCTATGTAATTTGTACATACACATCTAAGCATGGCAATAAGCACATGTTTGCGTGTGCGTCTTGAAAAACAAACGGTAAAAAGTTCAACAGAAAACTTGTCTGATGGGCAAGCCTTAACAACATTTACGTTCTTTTCGCTGAGGAGTGCACAGGCTTATTACAGTTTCGTTGTGAATAATAAACATAGTGAGTTATATTGGTGTTTTTTTGTATATTCGCAAGAAATTTAGTGTAAATTTTTAATCTTTAGGGAAAATGCCACGGGGAAGTGAACTTTCAGATCAAGAAGGCGGAACAATTGCCGTAATGAACCTTGGTTGCAAAAATAAATTGGATAAATGGACACGGCGATACGATTATCGTTTTTTGGTCTTAGAAATTAGCGGCTTTTTTTCTTAAGTGAAAGTCACACTATATGATTATCAAATTACTTAATTTATCAATAAATATTATTTCCTACTGTACGAGTATATAAATCCTATTTCAAAGATCTTAACAAAAAATAATACACTATCAATGACTTCATTAATACAATCAATGATTTTCGTTCATACAACGAATAATATTCGTTAATACAACGAAAAGGCTACGTAATAGCAACGTATTTATTCGTTAATACTACGAAATGTATTCCATAAAGGGTTTCGTAAATATAACGTAAAATTACGTTGTTATAACGAAATGCTACGTTGGATGACTTTTAATGAAGAATTTCGTTAATACAACGTAGAAATTCATCGTATTAACGAAACTTTTTCTACCAGTGTATAGAAAATTTGGCAAAAAATTATTTCTATAGAAAATTTTGTCAAAATTTTATTTCTATAGAAAATCTTGTCAAAATTGTATTTCTATAGAAAATTTTGTCAACATTTTATTTCTATAGAAAATTTTGTCAACATTTTATTTCCATAGGAAATTTTGTCAAAATTTTATTACTGTAGAACATTTTGTCAACATTTTATTTCTATAGAAAATTTGGCAAAAAATTATTTCTCTAGAAAATTTTGTCAAAAATTTATTTCTATAGAAAATTTTGTTACAATTTTACTTCTATAGAAAATTTTGTCAAAATTTTATTTCTAAAAAAAAAATTTTGTAAAATTTTATTTCTATAAAAAAAAATTGTCAAAATTTTATTTCTATAGATAATTTTATCGAAGTTTTTCTATAGAAAATTTTTTGTAAATGTTATTTTTATAGAAAATTTTGTCAAAACTTTATTTGTATAAAAAATTTTGTGTATATTATATTTCTATAGAAAATTTTGTTAAATTTTTATTTCTATAGAAAATTTTGCTACAATTTCACTTCTATAGAAAATTTTGTCAAAATTTTATTTTAAAAAAAATTGTAAAATTTTATTTCTATAGATAATTTTATAGAAGTGTTTCTATAGACAATTTTGTCAACATTTTATTTCTATAGAAAATTTGGTCAACATTTTATTTCTATAGAAAATTTTGTTACAATTTCACTTCTATAGAAAATGTTGTTAAAATTTTATTTTTATAAAAAATTTTTGTAAAATTTTATTTCTATAGATAATTTTTGAAGTTTTTCTATTGACAATTTCTATAGAAAATTTTTTCTAAATTTTATTTTTAAAAATTTTGTCAAAATTTTATTTGTATAGAAAATTTTGTTAAAATTGTATTTGTATAAAAATTTTTGTCTAAATTGTATTTCTGTAGAAAATTTTGTTAAAATTTTATTTCTATAGAAAATTTTGTTAAAATTTTATTTAAAAAAAAATTTTGTAAAATTTTATTTCTATAGATAATTTTATAGAAGTTTTTCTATAGAAATCTTTTTCAAAATTTTATTTCTATAGAAAATGTTGTCAACATATTTGTTCTATAATTTTTTTTTTCAAAATTTTATTTCTATAGGAAATTTTGTCAAAATTTTATTTCTATAGAAAATATTGTTAAAATTTTATTCGTATAGAAAATGTTATCAAAATTATATTGCTATATAAAATTTGGCAAAAAATTATTGCTCTAGAAAATTTTGTCAAAATTTTATTTCTATAGAGAATTGACAAAATTTTATTTCTATGGAAAATTTTGTCAACAGTTTATTTCTATAGCAAATTTTGTCAAACTGGTATTTCTATGGAAAATTTTGTCAACAGATTATTTCTATAGAAAATCTTTTCAAAATTTTATTTCTATAGGAAATTTTGTAAAAATTTTTTATTCTATGGAAAATTTTATTTCTATAGGGAATTTTGTCAAAATTTTTTATTCTATAGAAAATTTTGTCAAAATTTTATTTCTATGGAAAATTTTGTCAACAGTTTATTTCTATAGCAAATTTTGTCAAACTTGTATTTCTATGGAAAATTTTGTCAACAGATTATTTCTATAGAAAATCTGTCCAAAATTTTATTTCTATAGGAAATTTTGTAAAAATTTTTTATTCTATGGAAAATTTTGTGAAAATTTTATTTCTATAGGAAATTTTGTCAAAATTTTTTATTCTATAGAAAATTTTGTCAAAATTTTATTTCTATAGAAAATTTTGTCAATTTTTTGTTTCTATAGAAAATTTTGCTACAATTTCACTTCTATAGAAAATTTTGTCAAAATTTTATTTCTATAAGAAATTTTGTCAAAATTTTTTATTCTATAGAAAATTTTTTCAAAATTTTATTTCCATAGAAATTTTTGTCAAAATTTTATTTCTATAGAAAATTATGTCAAAATTATATTTCTATAGAAAATTATGTCAAAATTTTATTTCTATAGAAAATTTTGTCAACAGTTTATTTCTGTAGCAAAATTTTGTCAAAATTTTATTTTTATAGAAAGTGTTGGCAAAATTAGATTTCTATAGAAAAGTTTGTCAAAATTTTATTTCTGTAGAAAATTTTGTCAAAATTTTATTTCTATACAAAATTTTTTCAACATTTTATTTCTGTAGAATATTTTGTCAAAGTTTTTTTTTATATAGAAAATTTTGTTAAAATTTCTATAGAGAATTGACAAAATTTTATTTCTATGGAAAATTTTGTCAACAGTTTATTTCTATAGCAAATTTTGTCAAACTTGTATTTCTATGGAAAATTTTGTCAACAGATTATTTCTATAGAAAATCTTTTCAAAATTTTATTTCTATAGGAAATTTTGTAAAAATTTTGTCAAAGTTTTTTTTTTTATATAGAAAATTTTGTCAAAATTTTATTTCTATAGAAAATTTTATCAAAATTTTATTTCTATAGAAAATTTTGTCAAAATTTTATTTCTATAGAAAATTGTATCAAAATTTTGTCAACATTTAATTTCTGTAGAATATTTTGTCAAATTTTTTTTGTATAGAAAATTTTGTCAAAATTTTATTTTTATAGAAAATGTTGTTAAAATTAGATTTCTATAGAAAAGTTTGTCAAAGTTTTATATCTATAGAAAATTTTTGTCCAAATTTTATTTCTATAGAAAATTTTGTCAAAATTTTATTTCTGTAGAAAATTTTGTTCAAATTTTATTTCTATAGAAAATTATGTCAAAATTTTTTTTCTATAGAAAATTATGTCAAAATTTTTTTCTATAGAAAATTTTGTCAAAATTTTATTTCTATAGAAAATTTTGTCAAAATTTTATTTCTATAGAAAAATTTGTCAAAATTTTATTTCCATAGAAAATTTTGTTAAAATTATATTTCCATAGAAAATGTTGTCAAAATTTTACTTCTTTTTTGCAAATTGTATTTCTTTATAGAAAATGCCGAATACACGAAATATAAAAAGCAACCCTCGTATATGAATCAATCACTCCCACGTCTCTCCTACTCTCTTTCTATGGAAAATATTTTCACTTACATTCGTCGAAGGAAAATCTGTTTTTTATCCATATCTACAGTGTGTTTTTGTACTTTCCTGTAATTTCGAATAATCGAGGTTTGTGTTCACTGATTTCCATTAAATATTTGTCAGGTGTTAAATAATTACAGGCACACTCTATAGAATGACGTTGAAATTTCCACGGAATTAAAAAGATAAACTGGGATGCAAGTGAATCGCTTGTCCCATCAGCCATCAACATCATCAGCAGAAGCAGTAGGAAATAAAAACGTTAGCAATGTTTGTTGACGATGATGAACCTGTGAAGGAACGAGTGTGCAAAACCACATCCGTATTCATTAGCAAACATGTTGGCATTATCGTGTTATAGAAAATGTCTCGATAAATGAAAGGAAGTCAATCTGGTGGTTTGAGTCGTTAATGGAGATTTTTAAAATACTTTGTGAAATTCTCATTTTCATTAGGGGGGTTTTACATGAGTATTTCGTAGGATACGAGTATCTCGGCTTTAATGGATTACGGAAGCTGAAGATCATTTCTAGATTGCAACATAGGAAACTGCTAGCGAAAGATAGGTTTAATATATTTTGGATAAATATCAAATTTCGGGGGATGATTATAGAATATTTTGAAATCATCCCCCGAAATTTTAGTTCATATGGGGAATATATTTTTATGTTTTGTTCTCATGCCGATAGCAAGAACAGGAAGTACAGGTCGGTTGATATGCAATGTTATTGTTAAATTATCACATTTCTTGTGAATTTCAAGTGTGCTTCCTAAAGGGGAGGTATCCTTCTCCAATTTTAACTCCATCACAACATTTTATGTTTCATGTCAAAAAAATTAGCGAAAATAAGTATTTAAAAGTTCTTTAAAAAATTAAGCATAATAATATTTTTAAATATGTCGGTCATGGAGGAAATGCCTTTCCTGTTGCCCCCCAATTTCACGTAAATTGAAGGGTTTTACTTAGAAAAAAGTCTAGCAACGAGGAATTCCTGTTCAAATACTTATACCAAAGGGAATTTTTCCTCGAGTTTCAAACTGTCGGGCAAAGGGGATACCCTCTCCAAAAATATAATAGCGGATCTTTGTCTAGAAGTCACAATTCTTTGAAAATTTAGGGATTTTTCATAAAAACTTCAAGTAAATCGGGAAAGTTTAGTCTCTTTATTATACTTCAAAAATCAGACAAAGTCCAAAAATCAAAAATTCAATTGGCGGATCTCTTGCTTGAAAATTTAAAGTAAATGGCAGAACTTTTATAAATTAGAACTATTATAAATTAGTGCATATGTTTGTAACACCCAGAAGGAGACGAGACAGACACATGGTGTCTTTGGCAATAATGCTCAGGGTGGGTCCCTGAGTCGATATAACTATGTCCGTCTGTCCGTCCGTCCGTCTGTCTGTGAACACATTTTTGTGATCAAAGTCTAGGTCGCAATTTAAGTCCATTCGCCTTCAAAGTTGACACATGTTCCCAATTTGGGTCAGAATAGAACCCTATTGATTTTGGAAGAAATCAGTTCAGATTTAGATATAGCTCCCATATATATCTTTCACCCGATATGCATTAATATGATAGCCGGCTTATGCCGAAATAAATTCATACAAACATTTCTCTTTTCCTTTGCCACCATCAAATCATCGATTTGAGTGCATTTGGCTGGGTTTATTTTGAGCGTGCTTCCTCTACTTTCATTCGTTTTGTTTTGTTATTATTGGGTTTGTTCTTTGACTAAACTATAAAGATTTTTTTTCAAAATTTTGTTTCAAAATTTTAATTTCATAGAAAAATTTTGTCAAAATTTTATTTCTATCGAAAATTTTGTCAAAATTTTATTTCCATAGAAAATTTTGTTAAAATTATATTGCTATAGAAAGGTTTGTCAAAATTTTGCTTCTTTTTAGCAAATTTTATTTCTATAGAAAGTTTTTTTTATAGAAAGTTTTTAGAAAATTCCGAATACACGAAATATAAAAAGCAACCCTCGTATATGAATCAATCACTCCCACGTCTCTCTCACTCTCTTTCTATGGAAAATATTTTCACTTACATTCGTCGAAGGAAAATCTTTTTACCCCATATTAATTTTATAACCTCCCATCATGTCCTCTCTAAATTTCTAGTAAATCGGAGAAGTTTAGGTTTTTATACCCTGCGCCACACTGTGGAACAGGGTATTATAAATTAGTGCATATGTTTGTAACACCCAGAAGGAGACGAGACAGACACATGGTGTCTTTGGCAATAATGCTCAGGGTGGGTCCCTGAGTCGATATAACTATGTCCGTCTGTCCGTCCGTCTGTCCGTCCGTCCGTCTGTCTGTGAACACATTTTTGTGATCAAAGTCTAGGTCGCAATTTAAGTCCATTCGCCTTCAAAGTTGACACATGTTCCCAATTTGGGTCAGAATAGAACCCTATTGATTTTGGAAGAAATCAGTTCAGATTTAGATATAGCTCCCATATATATCTTTCACCCGATATGCATTAATATGGACCCAGCAGCCAGAGTTTTATACCGATTTGTTTGAAATTTTGTACAAACATAGCACTTTGTCGTATAGTCAAGTGTGCGAAATTTGATTGAAATCGGTTCAGATTTAGATATAGCTCCCATATATATCTTTCGCCCGATATCAGGGTTGGCCTGTCACAAACTGTGACTTTTGCGACATACGTTTGCGACGGTATAATACGTATGTCGCAAAAGTCGTAAACCTACTGTAGAAAACCAAATTTTGAACAGAAGAAATCCTGAACATTTTTTAATTTAGTTTGACAGCATTTGCTGTGAGTTTCTGCAGAAATTTGTGAAAGTTTTCCCATGGTCAAGCCTATTTTCTTAGGTGGTATCGAAATTCCCGTTAGTGAGTGTGTAAAATACCTTGGAGTTATATTGGACAGGAGACTGAACTTAAAGCTAAGAAAGGACGAGGAAATCCACGGTTACCCTGTACTCGTGCAAAAAGCAATAGGGAAAATGTGGGGACTAAAACCGAAAATTGTGAACATTCCTAAGAATTGAAACTTCTTCGCACCTACCATCGTCTTGGATATCATCGAATTCGCTGCCTAGCCGACGCGATAAAGTATTTTCAGTTTGCGACTTTTGTTACTTTTTCTACATTTACGACGCGTATGTGACGTTTACGACGTTTACGACGTTTACAACTTTGCGACAGTCCCAAACCTAAAAAAGTTTGATACAGACCATCTCTGCCCGATATGGACTTATATGGCCCCAGAAGCCAGATTTTTGGCCGAATTTGGTTGAAAAATTGCACTAGCAGTACAATTACTAGTATAGTCAAGTGTGCAAAATTTGATTGAAATCGGTTCAGATTTAGATATAGCTCCCATATATATGTTTTTCTAATTTCGATAAAAATGGCCAAAATACCAACATTTTCCTTGTAAAATCGCCACTTCTTTGTTGAAAAGTTGTAAAAATGACTCTTATTTTCCTGAACTTCTAATACATATATATCGAGCGATAAATCATAAATAAACTTTTGCGAAAATTGCTTTAAATTTAATTATTTCCCATATTTATACCCAGCGCCACACTGTGGAACAATGTGTGTTCCACCTTAGTGTAGAAGTCTATAAAGGGTGATACGGTCAAAATTTGGTCAAAACAAAATTGACGTATTTCTTTCAATTTTGCATTTAAAAAAACCCGAACACCCCTCATTTTGAAGGTGTGTGTGTGTAGAATGTTGCTCCTATTTTGATTTTGGAATTCACTCTTCAGTTGTCAAAATGCCGTCCAAGCAAGAAGAGCAGCGTATCAAAATTTTGCTCGCGCATCGCGAAAATCCGAGCTACTCGCACGCAAAGCTGGCAAAATCGCTAAAAGTTGCCAAATCAACCGTTACAAATGTAATTAAAGTGTTTGGGGGAACGTTTGTCGACAGCCAGGAAGTCTGGATCGGGGGGAAATCGAAAACCGGAAGCCGCTGAGACGACAAAGAGAGTTCCCGGTAGTTTTAAGCGAAACCCTAACCTCTCTCTCCGAGATACCGCAAATAAACTGGGTGTATCGTCTACAACCGTGCATCGAGCCAAAAAAACGAGCCGGACTATCGACTTACAAGAAGGTAGTGAGGCTGTACACCACGATGCTGACGAAGTTTGACTGCGTGGTAATGGACGACGAAACCTACGTCAAAGCCGACCACAAGCAGCTTCCGGGACAGGAGTTTTATACGGCAAAAGGAAGGGGAAAGGTAGCAGATATTTTGGGAGCCACCGTGGTGCAATGGTTAGCATGCCCGCCTAGCATACACAAGGTCGTGGGTTCGATTCCTGCTTCGACCGAACACCAAAAAGTTTTTCAGCGGTGGATTATCCCACCTCAGTAATGCTGGTGACATTTCTGAGGGTTTCAAAGCTTCTCTAAGTGGTTTCACTGCAATGTGGAACGCCGTTCGGACTCGACTATAAAAAGGAGGTCCCTTGTCATTGAGCTTAACATGGAATCGGGCAGCACTCAGTGATAAGAGAGAAGTTCACCAATGTGGTATCACAATGGACTGAATAGTCTAAGTGAGCCTGATACATCGGGCTGCCACCTAACCTAACCTAACCTAACCTAGCAGATATTTTCAAGCACATAAAACTGTCAAAGTTCGAAAAGAAATATCTGGTTTGGCAAGCCATCTGTACCTGTGGCTTGAAAAGCAGCATTTTCATAGCTTCCGGGACTGTCAACCAAGAAATTTACGTGAAAGAGTGTTTGAATAAACGTCTGCTGCCTTTCCTGAAGAAACACGGTTGTTCCGTACTGTTTTGGCCGGATTTGGCATCTTGCCATTACGGTAAAAAGGCCATGGAGTGGTACGCCGCCAACAACGTGCAGGTGGTTCCCAAGGACAAGAACCCTCCCAACACGCCAGAGCTCCGCCCAATTGAGAAATACTGGGCTATTGTCAAGCGGAACCTAAAGAAGACCAAAAAAACTGCTAAGGACGAGCAGCAGTTCAAGGCAAACTGGCTTTCTGCGGCGAAGAAGGTGGACAAGGTGGCTGTACAAAATCTGATGGCAGGTGTCAAGCGTGAGGCCCGGCAATTCGGATTTGGAAAAGCGAAAGCCTAACTGAATATTTTTCCTGAATTTTGTACTAATTGAACTTGAAAAAGAAATTTAATTTGATTTTTTAAATAAACGATTTCACCGATTTACACGCGTTTTCCCTTGACCAAATTTTGACCGTATCACCCTTTACAATTCTGTCCAGATCGAGTGATATTTAAATGTATGTTTTTGGGACAAATCTTTATATATAGCTCACAACACATTTAACGGATGTGATATGGTATCGAAAATTTAGATCTACAAAGTGGTGCAGGTTATAATATAGTCGGCCCCGTCCGACTTTAGACTTTCCTTACTTGTTAAATTTACTTAAAAACAAGTCAAGTGGAGACCCCATCTTAGATCAAATATCGAAATATAACGTAGCGGTTCTTTGTCTAATGGAAACTTACAGCCTCGACTGAAAATTTCAAGCAAGTGGGAGAGCTTGAGCCCAATTTTCAAATAGTCGGAAAAGGGGGAGGACCTTCTTCCCGTCCAAATATCGAAAAAAAGAGGCGGATTTTTGTCTAGACCCCACCCTTAACCTTCCCTGAAAATTTCAAGCGAACCGGAGAACTTAAGCCTAATTTTAAAAAAGTTGGGCAAGGTCCCTCCACTCCGTCCAATTCTCAACAAATTTATAATAGTCCACATTCATTTCATAGCCCGCCCCACATCTTTTGTAAACTTCCTTTTGATCATAGTTTATATTTTTGAATTTATTAAAAAAGCAAGTGAGTAAAGTAGAAAGTCGGGCGGGGCCGACTATATTATACCCTATACCACCCCTATTGAATTAGTAAATATAAGCATTTGTGGGGTATCATTGGTATAGGTTTTGGAGAACATAAAGGGGGGTACATGTGTATGGGTGTCTTGTCACAATCTGAGCAGAAATGTCTAATATTAGGAGCTATAGTTTATTTTGCACCAAAAGAGTTAGTATGCCACTAATATTGAGTCCATTATTAAAAAAGAGGAAATCGGTCAATTAGTTGTGGTTAATAAATTCAAATTTCTGCAAATAGGGCAATAGATTTTTGTAAGAGCTACATGTAAGTCTAAATACGATCAGCTAGTACATCAAAATATGAAATTTGAATAACATAGCTTAATAAATAAGAGTATTATGGCCAAATATGACAAAATCGAGCGATGCATATATATGGGACCTATATCTAAATTTGAACCAATTTGTATAATATTTTGCAGGTATGATTGATACCACAGAAGGTCATTTTGTGTAAAATTTGAGTACGATCAGTTAATAAGTGAGGCCCCTATGGTCAGAAATAAGGTTATTAGGGGCAAATTTTTCAAAATCAGGCGATACATATATATGGGAGCTATATATAAATTTGAACCGATTTCGATGAAATTTTGCACATACAGTTAGTGCTATAGAAGATTACAAAAATCGGTTAATAATTGCGACCGGAATCCTGCGAACAACAAATACATGGACAGACAGACGGACGGACGGACGGACGGACACCAAGCGCTAGATCGACTCAGGAGGTGATTCTGAGTCGATCGGTATATATTTTATGGGGTCTAAAATCAATATTTCTGGTAGGCACATTTTTTGGCCGATCAAACTTATTATACCCTGACCACTATGTGGCTTAGGGTATAAAAATCGGACAAATGATGGCCGCCCTCTCCGACCAAATATCGAACAAGTATATAAAGCAGTAAATTCGGCCGGGCCGAATTTTAAATACCCACCACCATGAATCAAGTATAATAGTTTACTATGAAAACTCTTCGTCGTAGTGGGTTACTTGATAATATATAGAATAGTAGGGGGTTTGATGACAAATCTTCTCCCTCTTCTGCGCCTACTATACCCTGGAAGAAGTGTTTTCTTTTTTGAAAAACGTACTTTTAGACAAGCAAAGTTTTCTTTTGACACAAATGTAAGAGACAATCGTTGAATAAACGAAACACTTTATAAGAAAAAGAAATTTCGTTTGTCTAAAATTTTATTATAGATTACTAATTTCCAGCAAATCGGATAAAAACTACGTATTCTAGAAGCCCAAGAAATAAAGCCAGGGGTATATGGGGCTATACCAAAACATGGACCGATAGGCACACTTTGCTACTCACATATTTGTGATCTTAAAATACCTCCAGAGTTTAAATTTCAAACAAATCGGCCAAAAAAAAAATAGTCTCTACAAGCCCAAGAAGTAAAAATCGAGAGCAGTCTATATGGGGGTTATACCAAAAAATGGACCGATATACCTCAATTTCGGTCCCAAAAGAACTCTAGATTTTCAATTTCAGGAAAATCGGATAGAAAATATAGTTTCTAGAAGCCCAAGAAGCAAAATCGGGAAATCAGTCTCTATGGGGGCTATATCAAAACATGGACCGATGAGCACCATTTTCGGCACACCTTTTTCTGGTCTTCAAATACCTCCAAATTTCCAATTTTAGGCAAATCGGATGGTAAATATAGTTTCTAGAAGCCCTAAAAGCAAATTCGGGATATCGGTCTATATGGGGGCTATACCAAAACATGGACCGATGCGGACCACTTTCGACACACCTCTTTATGGTCCCAAAATACCTTCAGATTTTCAATTTCATACAAATCGGATAGAAAATACTGTTTCTAGACGTGTAAGAAGCAAAATCAGGAGATCGGTCTATATGGGGGCTATACCAAAACATGGACCGATATGGACCATTTTCGACACACCTCTTTATAGTCCCACAATACCTCTAGATTTCCAATTTCAGGCAAATCGGATGGTAAATATAGTTTCTAGACCCCCAAGAAGCAAAATCGGGAGATCGGTCTATATGGGGGCTATATCAAAACATGGACCGATATGGAGCATTTTCGACACACCTCTTTATGGTCCCAAAATACCTCTAGATTTCCAATTTCAGGCAAATCTGATAAAAACTACGGTTTTTATAGGCCCAAGACCCCAAATCGGGAGGTCGGTTTATATGGGGAATATATCAAAACTTAGACCGATATAGCCCATCTTCGAACTTGACCTGCCTGCAAACAAAAAACTAATCTGTGCCAAATTTCGGGACGATAGCGCCATTATTGAAGGCTGTAGCGTGATTACAACAGACAGACAGACAGACAGACGGACAGACGGACATGCTTATATCGTCTTAGAATTTCTCCCTGATCAAGAATATATATACTTTATATAGTCGGAAATCGATATTTCGATGTGAATGACAAACTTAATATACCCCGTCACCATTTTATGGTGGTGGGTATAAAAATATATTTGTGAATCTTTGCCTAAACGTCAGCTCCAAACTTCCTGAAAATGTTAAGCAAATCGGGCACGAACACAATATTAAGAACAAACAAAAAAGAAAGTTTATAATATTTGCTTCAAGTTTTATTTCATTAGATTTAGAACAGCAATCATGGAAATTTGTGTCCTTCTGTTAAAGTCGAAGTTCTTTAGAAGATGCGTTAATAAATACGTCAATTATTATGACCAGATCGGTGATAAATATATATGGCAGGTTTAGGTTAGGTTAGGTGGCAGCCCGACGTATCAGGCTCACTTAGACTATTCAGTCGATTGTGATACCACATTGGTGAACTTGTCTCTTATCACTGAGTGTTGTCCGATTCCATATTATGCTCAATGACAAGGGACACCCTTTTTATAGCCTAGTCCGAACTGCGTTCCACATTGCAGTGAAACCACTTAGAGAAACTTAGAAACCATCAGAAATCTCACCAGCATAACTGAGGTGGGATAATCCACCGCTAAAAAAATTTTTGGTGTTCGGTCGTAGCAAGAATCGAACCCACGACCTTGTGTATGCTCTATGGTCTAAACCAATAACATCATTTTGTCTCAATATCCAATCAAAAATAGATACGGATAACTTTAAGAAACTGATACAAATGAAGTATCCTGACGTTATAAATCATCAAACGGGCCATTGCAAAAAGTTCAAGATAAATCTAGAACTGATCCCCGATAGTAAACCCGTTTTTAAACCGAAGAGATCTGTTCCGTATGCTATGTTACCAATTGTTGAGGAGGAACTGAACCGCCTTGAACGTGCTAATATTATAACCCATGTAAATTATTCCGATTGGGCGGCTCCAATTGTTGTGGTACGTAAATCAAGCAATAAAATTCGCATATGTGGCGATTACTCCACGGGATTAAACGCATGTCTTCGGAAAAATCAATATCCGATACCACACATTGATGACATTTTTTCTAAACTGCACAACTGTAAAGTGTTTAGTACTATAGACTTGTCAGATGCGTATCTTCAATTCGAAGTTGATGATAACTCAAAGAAAATTCTTACCGTAAACACACACAAAGGATTATACGCATATAATCGATTACCGTTTGGTATTATGTCGGCTCCTGGGGCTTTTCAACAGGCAATGGAACGAATTTTAAATGGATTGGATAATGTTATAATATACTTAGATGATATAATTATCGCTACTCCAACTGTCGAACAAAATTATCAATTAGTGGTGGAAGTCATGGAACGTTTCCAAGATTATGGGTTGACTGTAAACTGGGAGAAATGTGACGTTTTCAAAACATCCATCAAATATCTTGGACATATTTTAGATGCTAACGGCATCTATCCCGATCCAATGAAAACTCAAGCTATACGAGAGCTACCAAGACCAAAGAATGTGTCTGAGCTTAGATCGTTTCTAGGAGCGGTAAATTATTATGGTAAATTTATTTCCCAAATGAGACAATTACGCCATCCCTTAGACGAACTTCTTAAGAAAGATGTTAAATATACATGGGACGAAAATTGTGAACAATCGTTTAACGAATTCAAGAAATTACTATCGTCAGATCTTGTGCTGACTCATTATAACCCAGAATTGCCAGTTACAATTGCAGCAGATGCTTCGACAGTTGGTATTGGTGCCCAAATTTTCCATACAATGCCTGACGGTTCGAACAAGGTATTTTATCATATATCTCGTGCTATTACTCCAGCGGAAAAGCGTTATAGTCAAATTGAAAAGGAGGCACTTGCCATAGTATATGCCTGTACAAAATTCCACAAAATGATTTATGGTCGTAAATTTTCATTACTAACAGATCATAAACCTTTGTTAGCTATTTTTGGATCTAAGAAGGGTATTCCAACGCACGTTGCTAACAGACTGCAAAGATGGGCACTGACTATGATGAGTTATGATTTTGATATACAGTATGTGAATACTAAAGATTTCGGGAATGTGGATGTATTATCAAGATTGATGTCAAATAGATCAGTGGACGAAGATTTTGTGGTATCTACCATATCTATGGAGAACGAAATTAAAGTTATATTGAACGAAAACATTTCACAACTTCCAATAACAAAGGAACAAATCGCAGAAGCAACAAAGGACGATCTAGTTCTTAAAAAGGCTCTCGATTTTGCACAAAATGGATGGCCTAATAACGCTAAATTTTTGGATGACGAGGTTCGTCAATTTTTTTATCGAAAGGAGTCATTGTCTTTAGTTGATGATTGTTTGATGTACGCGGACCGGGTTGTAATACCAAGTGGATTAAAAGAGAATATTTTGCAAGAATTACATCGTGGTCATCAAGGTATTGAACGCATGAAAGCTATTGCCAGATCTTACGTTTATTGGCCAAAAATAGACAGCGATATTAAAGAATTTGTATCCAAATGTTATGGTTGCGCTTCGGCTTCAAAATCACCGAAGAAAACTACATTGAGCTCCTGGCCCATTCCACAGTCTGTTTTGGAAAGACTTCATATTGACATTGCTGGGCCTGTCAGGGGAAATTACTATTTTGTGATGGTTGATAGTTTTTCAAAGTGGCCTGAAGTCGAGCAGATATCGTCCATATCAAGCAAAACCATAATAATGACTTTGGAAGCTTTTATAAGCAGATATGGATCTCCAAAAACAATTGTGTCTGACAACGGCACACAATTTACTAGCGCCGAATTTCAATCATTTTGTAAAAGATATGACATAAAGCATATGACTACTCCTCCTTACCATCCTCAGTCGAACGGACAGGCCGAACGATTTGTTGATACGGTAAAAAGAGCCTTGCAGAAAGCGTACAATGAATATTCAAAGGACGACAAACTTCATTTAACTACGTTTTTGGCAGCTTATCGATCAACACCTAATCCAAACGCTCCTGAGAACAAAAGTCCAGCTGAATGGTTTATCGGAAGAAATTTAAGGTTGCCTCTCGATTTGCTAAAACCAGTTACGAATGATATTCATACATTTGCAAATAGAAATGAAGCGATGGAATCAACTTTCAATAAGAAACATGGTGCACGTAAGAGAGAGTTTCAAAGAGGCGATTTGGTGTTCGCGCAAATGTTTAGGAACGACAAAGTAAAGTGGTGCAAAGGCCAGATAATTGAAAGAGTTGGTTCTGTCATATACAATGTATTGATTGATGCTGAAAATCAACGCATATTGTTCCGTAAACATTGCAATCAACTCCGACAAAGAATTCAAGATTAAGAAAGGAGGATGTTGGAACAATACTTTGAACGATTTCTAATCGTAGCAGCCATGACTTTTTGGATAATTGGATTATGCTAGATTTTAGACAGAGGAGCCTTTGTTTTGGAGTTTTGATAGATTGAAAAATAAAGGGAGTTTAGTTTTTGTATTTAAATGGCTCCCGTGGTCCAATGACAAGGGACCCCCTTTTTATAGCCGAGTCCGAACTGCGTTCCACATTGCAGTGAAACCACTTAGAGAAGCTGTGAAACCCTCAGAAATGGCACCAGCATTACCGAGGTGTTCGGTCGAAGCAAGAATCGAACCCACGACCTTGTGTATGCAAGGCGGGCATGCTAACCATTGCACCACGGTGGCTACCATGGCAGGTATATTTAAATCTGAATCGATTTTTTTTTTCAAAATCAATTGCGATTGTCTTTGACCCAAAGTAAGACTCTGTGCCAAATTTGAGGATGATCGGACTTAAACTGCGAGCTGTACTTTGCACACAAAATTACATCGATCGGTAAACGATGGGTCTCAGATGTTTCCTTCTTGGCGTTACATAAAAATGCACAAACTTATTATACTCTGTACCACAGTAGTGGTGAAGGGTATAAAAAGTGAACATTCGGTTAAAACTACAAGAGGCCATTCGCCAAAAACTCTGTTGTGGTAGGTGGTTCGGCTTCACATATCACCCTAGTTACTCGTATATATATAGAATTTTAAATTCATTATTATGACTCTCATACATGCTGAATCCCTCGTACTTTAATGTTTGACCAATAGCAATGACCCAATTAAATCCATCAAAATTCCATTAGCAATGAACTCCATCACCCATGAATGCCATCCTTTCGACAACAACTGCCTGATTCCTGTACCAAATCTAATCATGGCAATGGCACAAATTTTTGGGAGTGTTAGTTGTTGCAATGCAATTTCGAAAACTAAATTTGATATCGCACAACATTGTTAATGTTCATTGTTATGAAGTTGGAGTTGTGTGTTGTGTGCTACTACGAATGTGCAAATATGTTTGTTGCAATTTCAGATAAAACTTCAGCCTTGTTATGGATTTTATTTTAATGTGCCTAGCTCCACGACAACTTGGATATGTTACTCCCATACTCAATAGTGGTATACATTTACCCCTATGAGGTAGTCGTACACCTACACTCAAAAAAAAGTTTACTTGTATTCAAAGATTTTGACCTTCCTTTAAGGATTTTGGTCTTGATTCCGAGCTAAAGATGCGGCTTCTTTAAAATACAGACATGTTTCAGCGACCTATCTGGTTTGGAATCAAGGATCAATAAAATTAAAATTAGGATACAGATCTTATTTAAAGAATTTCCATTCCCTTTTCGCAAATGCCAGTTTAAAAATCCAAATTATAACTGATACTTCAAAGTACGAAATGTTTTCTTAAACTTTAAACCAAAGATTCTAAATCCTCAAAATAAGTCTTAGTCTAAATTTGAAGCGTTTTTATCATTAATTTTAGATTCAATATTTCAGTGTATTTAAAACCGATTTCGTTAAATCAAATATGTGTTTTTTACTTTTAGGAAAATTTGCCTTGGTTCAAAGACAAAGGAGGGGGCGCAAAATTTCAAAATTTAAGTCCTAAATTTAATAAAAACAAATTTTTGAAGCAAAGATTTGAAACTTTTTATACCCTCCACCAGGGCTGTGGAGTCGAGCCAATTTTGCTCGACTCCGACTCCGACTCCAGCATTTTTCATCAACTCGACTCCGACTCCGGAGTCGACTCCAGGTAATATAACTAAATCTCATTTTAATACCACTAATTTGTAGTTCTATTGTAGGGGTACCGTAAGTGGATCGATATAAAGTATCGTATTTATTTATGTGTGCAAAAAAAAAAGGTCTTAATTTAACATTAGATGCCAGTTGAACTCCATATTTAGGGCAATGTTTAATAAATAAAATAATGATATAAATACCCATCATAATATGAGAAGATACCAACAGTATATGTATTTGTGGACCAAAATTATTGATACTATCCCAAATCCTTTAAATTTGTTGCGAGCTATATAAAGGTTTATATTCCCATTTGAATGAATTTGAATCTGAATCGATTTAGACAAAATTGAATATACTTCTACAAAATCTATGTACTTAAAATGTATATCTAACGTTATGGGACGTAACACAATTTTAACAAAAAATAAAAATGCAAGGAATGTTTAAAGTCGGGCGGGCCTATTATAATCAGACTTCTACAAAATCTCGGGCAATATTTGGGAAATATTTATAATTGTTTAGACAATTTCGCAAAAATGCATTTATGATTCATTCATTGAAAAATTTGAAAATTTGAGTCATTTCAACAAGTTTTCGACTTAGCAGTGAGTATCAGTGAGCATACAATTTTGGAAAAATTTTTGTCTAGTAACTATAGGAATAAAATTTTGCAAAAATTTCTACAGAAACAAAATTTTGACTAAATTTTCTATAGAAATAAAATTTTGGCAAAATTTTCTATAGAAATCAAATTTTGACCAAATATATAGAAATAAAATTTTGAATAAAATTTTTATTTTATTTCTATAAAAATTTTATTCAAATATTTTATAGAAATAAAATTTGAAAAAATTATCAATAAAAAAAAAACAAGCAACCAAAATTTTGCAAAATTTTCTATAGAAATAAAATTTTGCAAAATATTCTATAGAAACAAAATTTTGACTAAATTTTCTATAGAAGTAAAATTTTGACTAAATTTTATATAGAAAAAAATATTTCTATAGTAATAAAATTTTGAATACATTTTTTATAGCAGTGAGTATCAGTGAGCATCAGTAAGAAAATTTGCTATAGAAATAAAATTTGACAATTTTTTCTTATAGAAATAAAATTTTTAAAAAATTATCAATAAAAATACAATTTCAGATAAAATTTTGTATAGTAAATAAAATTCTGCAAAATATTCTACAGAAATAAAATTTCGACTAAATTTTCTATAGAAATAAAATTTTGACAAATTTTCTATAGAAATAAAATTTTGACCAAATGTTCTATAGAAATAAAATTTTGACCAAATTTTCTAATAAAAAAGTCTATTACTATAAAATTTTGGAAAAATTTTCTATAGAAATAAAATTTTTACTTAAATTGTTATAGAAATAAAATTATCAATAGAAATAAAATTTTGAAACAATTTTTGTGTAACAAACAAAATTTTGCAAAATTTTCTATAGATATAAAATTTTGCAAAATATTCTATAGAAACAAAATGTTGACTCAATTTTTTATAGAAAATAAAATTTTGACTAAATTTTCTATAGAAAAAAATATTTCTATAGTAATAAAATTTTGAATAAATTTTTTATAGAAATAAAATTTTGACAAAATATGCTATAGAAATAAATTTTGACAAAACTTTTTATAAAAAGCAACTTTGAAAAAATTTTCTGTCAATATTCCACATATGTATATGGCCTTAAAATAAAATTTAAAAAAACATAATTTCGATTGTTCGAAATATTTCAAATAAATTGATATGGGCATTAAAATGGATCGATCCAGCCCATCTGCTAGCCTAATATTCTGGGAAACATAAAAGATAGCCGTAATTGGAAGTTGATTTTCATTTACAATCATACTGTACATTGATCGAATGAATAACGCAATGGAAACTAATTTGCGTAAAAACTTGCTTAATTACAAAAATGTGAAATGTTTTAAAAAAA
Organism: Haematobia irritans; assembly: GCF_050003625.1. Lineage (NCBI taxonomy): Eukaryota > Metazoa > Arthropoda > Insecta > Diptera > Muscidae > Haematobia > Haematobia irritans. Next base: position 198,779,885 of record NC_134399.1, on the reverse strand, counting down.
TTTGGTTTTAGCCCGGAGTCGGAGTCGAGCAAAATTTTTACGACTCCGACTCCGACTCCAGCAAAATCTTCAGACTCCGACTCCGGCTCCACAGCCCTGCCCTCCACCATAGGATGGGGGTATAATAACATAACTTTGTCATTCCGTTTGTAACACATTGATAGGGAGCCACCGTGGTGCAATGGTTAGCATGCCCGCCTTGCATACACAAGGTCGTGGGTTCGATTCCTGCTACGACCGAACACCAAAAAGTTTTTCAGCGGTGGATTATCCCACCTCAGTAATGCTGGAGACATTTCTGAGGTTTCTCTAAGTGTTTTCACTGCAATGTGGAACGCACTTCGGACTCGGCTATAAAAAAGGGGTCCCTTGTCATTGAGCTTAACATGAAATCGGACAGCACTCAGTGATAAGAGAGAAGTTCACCATTGTGGTATCACAATGGACTGAATAGTCTAAGTGAGCCTGCCACATAACCTAACCTAACCTCACACATCGAAACATTGCTCTAGGACCCTATAACGTCTATATATTCTGGGTCGTGGTGAAATTCTGAGTCGATCTGAGCATGAAATCACGCTAACTTCCGAACGAAACAAGCTATCGACTTGAAACTTGGCACAAGTAGTTGTTTTGTTGTTGATGTAGGTCGGATGGTATTGCAAATGGGTCATATCGGTCCACTTTTACGTATAGCCCCCATATAAACGGACCCCCAAATTTGGCTTGCTGTCCCTCTAAGAGAAGCAAATTTCATCATCTCTAACAACCATGCAAAAATTGGTCCACATCGGTCCATAATTATATATAGCCCCCATATAAACCGATCCCCCGATTTGGCTTTCGGAGCCTCTAAGAGAAGCAAATTTCATCCTATCCGGCTGAAATTTTGGTACATGGTGTTAGTATATGGTCTTTAACAACGATGCAAAAAATTGGTCCAAATCGGTCCATAATTATATATAACCTCCATATAATCCGAACCCCAGAGTTGGCTTGCGGCGCCTCTAAGAAAAGAAAAATTTCATCCGAAAAAAAGAAAAAAAGAAAATTTCATCCGATCCGGCTAAAATTTGGTACATGGTGTTAGTATATGGTCTCTAATGACCATGCAAAAATTGGTCCACATCGGTGCATAATTATATATAGCCCCCATATAAACCGATCACCAGATTTGACCTCCGGTGCCTCTTGGAAGACCAACATTCATCTGATTTCGTTGATATTTGGTACGTGGTGTTAATATATGGCCTCAAACACCCATGCTGAAATTGGTCAAAATCGGACTATAATTATATATAGCCCCCATATAAACCGATCCCCAGATTTGACCTTCGGAGCCCCTTTGAAGACCAAAATTCATCCGATTCGGTTGAAATTTGGTACGTGATGTTAGTATATGGTATCCCACAAACAAGCAGGAATTGGTTCATATCAGTCTATAATTATATATAACCCCCATATAAACCGATCCCCAGATTTGACCTCCGGTGCCTTTTGGAGAAGCAAAATTCATCCGATCTGGTTGAAATTTGGTACGTGGTGGTAGTATATGATATGTAACAACCATGCCAAAAGTGGTCCATATCAGTCCATAATCATATATAGCCCCCATATAAACCGATCCCGAGATTTGGTTTTGGAGCCTCTTGGAGGAGCAAATTTCATCCGACACGCAAAGAAAAAAAAAAAACGTTTGGAAACGTGTACCGAAAACTTTTTCTTTTGTTAGAGTTTTTTGAATTGCTTCGAAAATTTTAAACTTTTATCACCAAAAAAATTCGTTTGTTACAAATTTTTTATTTTTCAATAAAAAAGTTTTTTTTGAAACAACAACACAGTCCATTTCGTTTCTATCAAACACTGTTCTTTTCTGACTTTAGGTCTTTAATAAGACACATTTTACAGTTAAAAATTTAATATACTACAATGTAATGTTGAACATTTTTTCGGAATCTTCCGAACATATCTGGAATATATGTAAAAAAAAAAAAAACAAAAAAAAACTTTGGTCGAAGCAGGGATCAAACCCACGACCCTTGGCATGCAAGTCGGACGTAGCAACCACTGCACCACGGTGCCAAACTAAATGTTTGTTTCTGTTAAATAAACTTTATTTATTCGGTTCCATGGGCGCCGCAAGCTATGCTATATAAATATAACTTATATGGATATTTATCTATTGATGACCATAACAGGTACATAGCTCAGTGCTTAGTGTGTTGGCTTACAAAGTGCATGGTCGGCGGTTCGATTCTCCGTCCAGGCGAAAGGTAAAAAAAAATTTAAAATTTATAAAATCGTATAATTTCTTCTACATTGTTGGTATTACAGGAAAAGGTGTTAAAAACTAAAAAACATCGTGGATGTGAGGGAAAATGCAATTAGCAAGAAAACAATGTTTTTTTTTTTGAGTTTGTCCTTATGAAATTGTTTTTACATCCTGGAAAAGAATAAACGTTTATCACCAAAAGTATATACTTTTTTCCCAAATACACTTCCTTACAGCGAAAAGCAAATTAGAAACGAACTTTGTTTGTCTAAAATTTCGTTTGGGAGGAAAGAATTATTTTTTTGCGTGGAGTCAGTTGAAATTTGGTATATTGTGCTAGTATATGGTCGTTAACAACCATGCCTAACTAGGTCCATATCGGTCTATAGTTGTACATAGCCCTCAGATAAATCGATCCCAATCACACAAAAATTGGTCCATATCAAGTTCATAACTGTATATAGCCCCCATATAAGCGACCCCCATATTTCAATTCTGGCTACGTACCGTGCAAAAGTCCATAGCGATTCGTAATTATTTGTAGACTTACCTACACATACCTTTTTGTCTAATATATACCACGTATGGACTAACTCACAATTTAGAAAACGATTTAAGATACCACAACCCAAGTAATTCGATTGTGGATGACAGTCTTTCGTAGAAGTTTCTACGCTATCCATGGTGGAGGGTACATAAGTTTCGGCCTGGCCGAACTTACGGCCGTATATACTTGTTTTTAATTAAAATTTTATTATTTTAAGGACATTTGTCCTTAATATTTTGTAAATTGCTCATCCTAAAATTTAGGTAACGTAATTTTTAATATCACGTTAATATTTTCTTCAGTGTAGAGAAGGAGTATGATCAGCCCAAACATACTTCAAGAACAAAATTTTATTTTTGGTTGGTGAACATGGAACATGTTTGTCGGCACCTCGATATTTTTTCGAAAATTATATATCTGATTTCGGCAATCATGTATATGTTATGTTTTTCCGACCAAAATGTCGGAAAACATGGTTTGGTTTTTCCGACCAAAATGTTCCATGCTTACCATCCATGTAACAAAGGTTTTAACGGGAGGGAGGGGGACGCAAATTTCAATATGTAAGTCCTAAATTTAATAAAGGATTTTTTGAATCAAAGATTTCAAACTTTATTTTAGTTAAAATTTAATTATGTTAAGGAAATTTGTCCATAATATTTTGCTCATTCTAAAATTTAGATTACGTAATTTTTAATATCACGTAAATATTTTTTTCAGTGTAAAGAAGGAGTATGATCATCCGAAACATACTTGAACAACAAACTTTTTTTTTTGGATGATGAACATGGAACATGTTTGTCGGAACCTCGATATTTTTTCGAAAATTATGTATCTGATTTCTGCAACCATGTATATGTTTGCAGAGAAAACAACATTTTTCTGACAAAAAAGTTCCATGTTTACCATCCATGTAACAAAGGTTTTAGCGGAGGGACCCAAAATTTCAAAATTTAAGTTCTAAATTTAATAAAAAAAAAATTTTGAATCAAAGATTTCAAACTTTATTTTAATTAAAATTTAATTATTTTAAGGAAATTTGTCCATAATATTTTGTAAATTGATCATTCCTAAAAATTAGGTTACGTAATTTTTAATATCACGTAAATTTTTTTCAGTGTAGAGAAGTAGTATGATCATCCGAAACATACTTGAACAACAATCTTTTTTTTGGATGATGAACATGAAACATGTTTGTCGGAACCACGTTATTTTCTCGAAAATTATGTATCTGATTTCGGCAACCATGTATATGTTTGGCGAGAAAACAACATTTTTGCTACAAAACATGTTCCATGTTCACCATCCAAAACATGATTGAGGTGATCATGTTCTTTCTCTGAGTGTACATGCAGTATCCATATAAACTTCCATATTGTTTGGAGGGAGTTTATTCCATTTATGTGTATGGGTGTGTGTGTGCAACATATATATGTATATGTTTGCGTACAATTGAAGTGAGTACAACAATTCCAAGCATTTGTGTGAAATAGTTTTTAATATGTTTCAGGATATCCTCTATACTGCACTGTGTTCCATATACTCGCTATAACTATGAGTGGGAATGTGTGTGTGTTTGTTTGCGTGTGTGTGTGCGTGTGTTTGTCAACATATGTGTTCTTCTGATTTCGAATGTATTCCAATCTAAAGATCCATAGAAATGTATTTTCTATCCCTTGAAGGAATGCAAACACAAACGTTACAATTGCCATTGGCGTATCTAACACAATTGTATGGTGTATACAAAGAAATATAGCTTTATAGTTTACTACTAATACATGCAGTCTCTCTTGCACACACACACACACACACACACACACATATGGATACATTATCATCTACTCTAATGCATTTGGTGGAGCAAAACACTTTGTACAATATGTAAATTTGAAGCAATACTCATTACCATTATGTTGTATTACATTCCCGCTCCTACCACTCACGCATACATTTACCACTTTGCCCCATATTTCCAATCTCAAACACAAACACACAACTAATGTGTACGAGTGTGTGTTTAGTTGTCCTTGCATAAAGTCAAGCAGTGTAGTATTGTGTGTTTTGTAGGGTGAATTTATAGATGGTGTGTAAGTGGCTTTGCGCTACACTGTGATCATTGCAACTATATATAGTTGGGATATAGTTACCATTAAATTTAAGTAGTTACAAAATAGCACAGTGGGTTGAAAATAATGGAGTTATATTATACCCACCACCATAGAATGGTGTAATACATCGAAATATCGATTTCCGACTATAAAGAGGATCTTTATCAGGGAGAAATTCTAAGACGATCTAACGATGATTTGGCACTGTTGCTACTCGAGCCAAATAATCGACCAACATTTGGAAAAAATAAGATTATATAAGAATAGAAAATTTGGGAAAATTTTATTTCTATAGAAAACTTTGTCAAATTTTTTTCTATAAAAAAATTTTATTTCTATGGAAAATATTGTAAAATTTTATTTCTATAGAAAATGTTGAAAAAAAAATTATTTCTATAGAAAATTTTGTCAAAATTTTTGTCAAGATTTTATTTCTATGATAAATTTTTCTAAAATTTTACTTCTATCGAAAATTTTGAAAAAATTTAATTTCCATAGAAAATGTTGTCAAAATTTTATTTCTACAGAAAATTTTGTTAAAATTTTATTTCTATAGAAAATTATGTCAAAATTTTATTTCTGTAAAAATTTGTCAACATTTTATTTCTACAAAAATTTGTCAAAATTTTAATTCTATAGAAAATTTTGTCAAAATTTTATTGCTATAGAAAATTTTGTCAAAATTGTATTGCTATCAAAATTTTTGTTAAAATGTTATTTCTATAAACAATTTTCTAAAAATTTTATATCTATAGAAAATTTTGCCAAAATTTTACTTCTATCGAAAATTTTGAAAATAATTTAATTTCCATAGAAAATTTTGGAAAAATTGTATTTCTATAGAAACTTTTGTGGAAAAATTTTTTTTTTAATATTTAGTCAACATTTTTATAGAAAATGTTGTCAAAATTTTATTTTTATAGAAAATTTTATTTTAAACAAAATTTTGTCAAAATTTTATTTCCTGTTGTTGTTTTTTTGATTTCAGCTTAAAACAATACATTGACTAAACTACAAGTGTAGCTTAACCAACAGAGGAAAAGAATGTTTGTCAAATTTATTTGGGCAAAGCCCTATAGACTGCAAGATGGTTGGATGAACGCACGTTTCAAAATTACCACATTCCTCATCAGCATCCTCTACTTGCAGCAAAACTATCAACCAATTATCAGAATTAATTCAGGCAGTTCATTAAATCCAACAATAAACCACTTGTAGTTTAGTCAATGTATGGTTTTAAGCTGAAATCAAAAAAACAACAACAATGATTAAAGAACAGAAACCAACAATAACAAACCAAAACGAATGAAAATTTTATTTCTGTAGAAAATTTTTGTCAAAATCTTATTTTATAGAAAATTTTGTCAAATTTTTATCTATATAGGAAATTTTGTCAAAATTTTATTTTTATAAAAAATGTTGACAACATCTTATTTCTATAGGAAATGTCGTAAATTGTATGTTTATAGAAATTTTTGTCAAAATTTTATTTTGATAGAAAATTATGTCCAAATTGTATTTTTATAGAAAATTTTGCCAAAATTTGATTTTTGTAGAAAATAATGCCCAAATTTTATTTCAATAGAAAATCTTGTCAAAATTTTATTTCTATAGAAAATTTTGTCAATATTTTATTTCTATAGAAAATTTTGTCAAAATTTTATTTCTATAGAAAATTTTGTCAAAATTTTATTTCTATAGAAAATTTAGACAAAATTGTATTTTTATAGAAAATTTTGTCAACATTTTACTTCTGTAGATAATCTTGTCAAAATTTTATTTCTGTAGAAAATTTTGTCAACTTTTTTTATACTTTTATAATTTCAATCTCTTTCAATATTTTATTTCTGTAGAAAATTTTGTCAAAATATTATTATTTCTATAGAAAACTTTGTCAAAATTTTGTTTCTATAGAAAACGTTGTCAACATTTTATTTCTATAGTAAATTTTGTCAAAATTTTATTTTTATAGAAAATTATGTCCACATTTTATTTCTATAGAAAATTTTGTCCAATTTTTGTTCTATAGAAAATTTCCTCAAAATTTTATTTCCATTGAAAATTTTGTCAAAATTTTATTTTTATAGAAAATTTTTTTCAACTTTTTTTATAGAAAATGTTCTCAAGATTTTAGTTTTATAGAATTTTTTTTTCAAAATTTTATTTCCATTGAAAATTTTGTCAAAATTTTATTTTTATAGAAAATTTTGTCAAAATTTTATTTCTATAGAAAATTTTGTCAACATTTTATTTCTATAGAAAATTTTGTCAAAATTTTATTTCTATACAAAATTTTGTCAAAATTTTATTTCTATAGATAATGTCAAAATTTTATTTCTATAGAAAATTTTGTCAAAATCTTATTTCTATAGAAAATTTAGACAACATTTTATTTCTATAGAAAATGTCAAAATTTTATTTCTATAGAAAATTTTGTCAAAATCTTATTTCTATAGAAAATTTAGACAAAATTGTTTTTCTATAGGAAGTGTCGCATATTTTATTTTTATTGAAATTTTTGTCAAATTTTATTCAATAGAAAACTTTCTCAAAATTTTTTTTCTATAGAAAAATTTTGTAAATTTTTTTTTCTGTAGAAAATATTCTCAAAATATTTTTTCAAAATTTTGTCAAAATTGTGTTTCATTAGAAAATGTCAAAATGTTATTTCTATAGAAAATTTTGTCAAAATTTTATTTCTATAGAAAATTTTGTGAAAATTTTATTTCAGTAGAAAATTTTGTCAAAATTTTATTTATATGGAAATTTTTGTTTTTATAAAATTAAAATTTTGACAAAATTTTCTATGTAAATAAAATTTTGACAACATTTTCTTCTGAAATAAAGTTTTGACAATATTTTCTATAAAAATAAAATTTTCGAAAAATTTTATTTCCGTAAAAAATTTTCTCAAAATTTTATTTCTATAGGAAATGTCGCAAATTTTATTTTTGTCAAAATTGTATTTCTATAAAAAATTTTGTCAAAATTTTATTTCTATAGAAAATTTTGTCAAAATTTTATTTCTATTGAAAATATTGTCAAACTTTTATTTTTATAGAAAATTTGTAAAAATTTTATTGCTGTTGATGATTTGTAAAAAAAGTGTTTTTTTTTCTATTGAACATTTTGTCAAAATTTTATTTCTATAGAAAATTTTGTCAAAATTTAATTTTTATAGAAGAGAGCCACCGTGGTGCAATGGTTAGTATGCCCCGCTTTGATATACAGGGTCGTGGGTTCAAACCAAGATTCGACCAAACACCAAAAAGTTTTTCAGCGTTGGATTATTCCTTGTGGTAACATTTCTGAGTGTCTCAAATCTTCTCTAAGTGGTTTCACTGCAGTGTGGAACGCCGTTCGGACTCGCCTATAAAAAGGAAGTCCCTTGTCATTGAGCATAACATAGTATCGGGCAGCACTCTTTGATAAGAGAGAAGTTCATCACTGTGGTATCACGATGGACTGAATATTTAGACTAGACCCAAAAATATCGGAATGCCACTATATCTAACCTAACCTAGGCACCAAGAGAGCTCTGCAAAACTTGGTCTAGCCCTCATTTATACCGAAATCCTGTTTGACTTCTTGAGAGTACACCTACCTTTTCTAGTTTGGCAGTTTCGGTCTGGGGCGTAATAACTAAGGCTTCTGACTTAGCATATATATCTATTACACTAGTTTACACTGAAAATGTACATTTGATGATAGGTGACTTTTCTTATGTATTTTGATCTGATGAATTCGAAAAAAAATGTTAAAAATTTTTTTGATGGAACAGTTTTTGAGATATCCTGTTATTTTCAGTGTTTTGCTCCTTTTTTACTAAACAAATTATATCTCGAGTTAGAAATGTCCGATTATATCGTTGTTGATACTTAAATGAAAGGTATTGAGATGACGAATAATCGTCTATTATTGGATTTGTGATAAGTTAAGTAGTTCAATATCGATGCAAAAAGGGCAAATTAAAAAAATATCCTGCTTTCCAGTGTCCCTTTTCCGCCGGAAAAGTACAACATTGCTATAGTCGGACATAACTGGAGATATAATTTGTTTAGTGAAAAAAGAGCGAAAACTAAACATAACGGGATATCACTTTTTGACTTTTCGTTCCATAAAAACATTTTTAAAAAATCGAATTCGAATTCAGCTAGTGTTATTAACGTATAGGCCTAACTTTCATCGGTCGACGAACTAACATGGTGGTTTGGAGTCATAGTAATTTTGTGTCCTCTAATTGCACCTATACCACAAACTAATCTTCAATATATTATTAGCCCGAGATTATACTTGAAATTACTGCCGAAACTACTACCTGTTCTCACGTTGATTGAGATTTTTACTAAATTATTACAACGTTATGCCCACTGTTTCCCCTTTAAAAATCAAATATTTTAAAATTTATTATTCTAAAACAACAACGGCAATGCGAAAAGTTATCTAAAAAACTAGCTATGGAATCCGTAAATGTTTAAAACAAAATTTAGTTCCATCTCTAAATGGCTGAATAAAAAGCGAACTATTTCCTCCGTTGCAAAGGCACACAGGAAACCTACCGAAAAATTACAAATGTACACAGCGGCCATGGATGAAGCTGTATTCTATATTAGTCCCGGTAGTGATATAACTAAAGGAAGTCATGTAATTGCTTGTGTGACTGTTACAAAAAAATAAAAATAATATTTTGAAGTAACCATTTTTCAGAATATGGCGTGATGGGGAGGTCGGTTATTTGAACAGCTTTGAGTTTACGTGAAACTAATGCCGTTCTTCTTGTAGAATATGTGCAATTTTTTCGTAGTTTGGCTGGAGTATCACCTTTTTAGGTTCTTTTGTAAACCCATTAATTATCTATTAAAAATAATTAAATAAAATAATAGTAATACAAAATTGATAAAAAAAAGCCTAACATTTCTTTATTCAAATGGTTCAATTTGGGAATAATAATTCTCGTATGTAATTTTCAAAAAAGACCCTATAGAAAAATTTTTTAAAATTTCATTTCTATAGGAAATCTTGTCAAAATTATATTTTCACAGAATTTTGTCAAAATTATATTTTATAGAACTTTGTCAAAATTTTATTTTTATAAAAAAATTTTGATAAAATTTTATTTCTATAGAAAATTTAGTCAAAATTTTATTTTTGTAAAATTATTTGTGAAAATTTCATTTCTATAGAAAATTTTGTCAAAATTTTATTGCTATAAAAAATTTTGTCAAAAATTGATTGCTATAGAAAATTTTGTTAAAATTTTATTACTATAGAAAATTTTGTTAAAATTGTATTTCTATAAAAATTTTTGTCAAAATTTTTTTCTGTAAGAAATCTTGCCAAAATTTTATTGTTATAGAAAATTTTGTCAAAATTTTATTTCTTTAGAAAATTTTGTCAAAATTTTATTTTAATTTATTTTATTATTAATAAAAAATCCTTTTTACGATTTTTGATTACTTGTTAACTTTATTCTCCAATATTTCGACTAACATCGTTAGTCTTCGACTGGGATCTACATAAATAACAAATATTAGTACACAATGTACGAGTAACACAAACAATTTATATTTACAATAAAGTATTTTTAGGAAATAATCAAAAAATTGTAGAGAGTGATTACGTCTGTTTTTTAGAAAATTTGATTGCCAACTAAATATGTCTGCGTCCGTGTTTTTTTATGATGTATCTATACATTTGAGAACATTTGTCTGTGTCTGTTTTAAAGTTTAATCTCTTCTCGCTGGGAACGTCGGTGATATAAAGCATCTCTAAGGTATATCGTCGGAACGGATTACTCTCTTGCACTAATACATCTACATCGTCAAAATTCGGGCTGTGTCCAGTTTGTCTACAGTGGGTTGCGAGTGCCGTCTTTTGATCCAATGGCTTATCTCTAGCCTTGTGGTCAGATTTGTGGGATGAAATTCTCGTCTTTAATTTAGTTCCTGTAGTACCAACATATACTTTTTGGCATATGTCGGACCCGTCTCCATTACATTTTATTTGGTATACTAAATTTGATTTGTCCTCCTTTTTAACTTTTGATTTTGTTTTCCCATAGAATTGGTACAATGGGTATTGTGCGTTCTGAAAGCGAGTTGAATTTTGTCCTTGTCATAAATTTCAGAGTTTTTGAATCTTTCGGAGAAACCAGGTATAAAAGTGACAGATTTGTATATTTTTGGCTCCTTATTGATATTGTCCTTTTTTGGTTTCTGTGCACGTTGTAATAAATCTTTTATAGTCTTCTTTGGGAAGTCATTCATTAATAAAATGTCTCGTACCTTTTGCTTATTTTGATGATGATATATCTTGTCACTTATTGTCAAAACTCTATTTATGAAATTGTTCGCGGTGTTTATTATCATTGATTTTGGATGTTTGGAATGAAAATTCACCAATCGTCCAGAAGCTGTGTCTTTTTGATACCAATAAAGAAGAATCCTATTTTCTTTCCTTATTACTATCGTGTCCAAGTATGCCAGTTTGTTGTCATTTTCCTCTTCCATCGTAATAGAAAATTTTGTAATTTTTTTCTATATTTCTTGCCAAAAATTTCTACAGAAATTTTGTCAAAATTTTATTTCTATAGAAAATTTTATTAAAATTTTATTTATATAGAAAATTTTGTTAAAATTTTATTTCTATAGAAATTTTTTTTCTGTAGGAAATCTTTTCAAAATTTTGTCAAAATTTTATTTCTATAGAAAATTTTGTCACAATTTCATTGCTATAAAAAATGTTGTCATAATTTTATTTATATAGAAAATTTTGTTAAAATTTGATTTCCATAGATAATTTTGTCAAAATTTTACTTCTATAGAAAAATTTGTAAACCTTCTATTATTATAGAAAATTTTGCGAAAATTTTATTTCTATAGAAAATTTTGCGAAAATTTTTATCTGTAGGAAATATTCTCAAAATGTTATTTTTATATAAAATTTTGTAAATTTTTTTTTATAGGAAATCTTGCCAAAAATTTTATTTCTACAGAAACTTTGTCAAAATTTTATTTCTATAGAAAATTTTATTAAAATTTTATTTATATAGAAAATTTTATTAAAATTTTATTTATATAATAAATTTTGTTAAATTTTATTTATATAGAAAATTTTGTCATAATTTTATTGCTATAAAAATTTTTTCTCAGAATTTTATTTATATAGAAAATTTTGTTATAAATTTGATTTCCATAGAAAATTTTGTCAAAATTTTACTTCTATAGAAAAATTTGTCAACATTTTATTTCTATAGATAATTTTGCCAAAATTTTATTTCTATAGAAAATTTTGTGAACATTTTATTTCTATAGAAGATTTTTTAATATTTTTTTGCTGTAGGAAATATTCTGAAAAATTGATTTTTATAGAAAATTTTGTCAAAATTTCATTTCAATTTTGTTAAAATTGTATTTCTATAGAAAATTTTGTGAACAGTTTATTTCTATGGAAAATTTTGTCAACATTTTTTTTTTGTAGGAAATCTTGTCAAAATTTTATTTGTATAGAAAATTTTGTAAATATTTTATTTCTATACAAAATTTTGATAAAATTTTATTTCTATAGAAAATTTTGTCAAAATTTTAGTTCTATAGAACATTTTGTGAACATTTTATTTCTATAGAAAATTTTTTCAAAATTTTATTTTTATAGAAAACTTTGTCAAAATTTATGTCTATAGAAAATTTTGATAACATTTTATTTCTATAGAAAATTTTGTCCAAACTTAATTACTATACAAAATTTTGTCAAAATTTTATTTGTATAGAAAATGTTGTCAAAATTTTATTTGTATAGAAAATTTTGTCAAAATTTTATTTGTGTAGAAAAGTTTGTCAAAATTTTATTTCTATAGAAAATTTAGTCCAAATTGTGTCAAAATTTTATTTCTATAGCAAATTTTGTCAAAATTTAATTTTCATAGAAAATTTTGTCAAAATTTTATGTCTATAGCAAATTTTGTGAAAATTTTATTTTCATACAAAATTTTGTCAAATTTTTTCTATAGGAAATCTTGTCACAATTTTATTTTTATAAAAAATTTTGTCGAAATTTTATTTCTATAGGACATTTGTCAAACATTAATATATAAGAAGTAAAAAATTAAAAAAAAAAAAATTATAAAAAAAGCATAAAAATTTGGTATTTCAAATATCTTTATTCAAATGGTTCAATTTGGGAAGAATAATTATCGTATGTAATTTTCATAAGGAATTAACATAAAAGACCCAAATTGAATCATCTCAGTCGGCCGGATCTCACTAAATACTATGGAAATGTGTACTAGCCAACACTGTATATAAAAGACAACCCTCGCAAAACATTATGCCATACACTCTATTATACTCACATGAAGGGACACATGTATACCACTCTCATAATAGGTTGTTTAGCATATGTTAGTCAAATTTATATTAAACACAAAAAACTCTGTAGGAAAATTAATAACTTTTTGTTGAAACTTTCTAAAACACACGCACATACACACATATTACAGATACTAGGATAAGTTCCCATAACTTCTGTGTTATTGTATTTTGTGTGTATCCATAGACACAAATCTATAGTAGATGTGGCGACGACAATTCCACACCCTTTTGATTGTTTGGGGCTTCTTTTTGTTGGTTTTTTTTCATTTTGAAGGTCAATATTTCTATTGGCAAATATGTCTGAGAGCCAAAACAATTGACTTGCTACACGGCGGCATATTTCCAATTTGAATTGGAAATATGATGACCTCAAGGGCTTTGTTTTCGGTAAATTTGAAGTTTCAATTGTTTTTCACATGCAAATACACACAGCCGTGAGTACAGTGGCAAGCAATAGGGGAAATATATAAATTTTAATTTAAAATTAGAGAGAAGAAAGACAAAAAATTAATAAAAACTCATTGGTATCCAGTGATAGAAATAAAGTATTGATAAAATTTTTCGTAGAAATAAAATTTTGTCAACAATTTTGATAAAAATAAAATTTTGACAACATTTTCTATAGAAATAAAATTTTGACAACTTTTTCTGTAGAAATAAAGTTTTGACAAAATTTTCTATAGAAATAAAAATTTGTCAACAATTTTTATAAAAATAAAATGTTGACGAAATTTTCTATAGAAATAAAATTTTGACAAAATTTTCTATCGAAATAAAATTTTGACGAAATTTTCTATAGGAATAAAATTTTGATGAAATTTTCTATAGAAATACAATGTTTAAAACATTTTCTATAGGAATAAAATTTTGACAAAATATTCTATGTAAATAAATTTTTCACAAAATTTTCTGTATAAATAAAATTTTCACAAAATTTTCTGTATAAATAAAATTTTCACATAATTTTCTTTAGAAATAAACTTTTGACAAAATTTTCTTTAGAAATAAAATTTTGCCAAAATTTTCTATAAATATAAAACTTTGATAATTTTTTCTATAGAAATAAAATTTTGACAAAATTTTCTGTAGAAATAAAATTTTGACAAAATTTTTTATAGAAATAAAATTTTGGCAAAATTTTCTATCGAAATAAACATTTGTCAACAATTTTTATAATAATAAAATTTTGACAACATTTTCTATAGAAATAAAATTTAGACAAAATTTTCTATAGAAATAGAATGTTGGCCAAATTTTCTATAGAAATAAAATTTTGGCAAAATTTTCTATACAAATAAAATTTTGACAAAAATTTCTACAGTAATACAATTTTGACAAAATTTTTTATGGAAATAAAATGTTGACAAAATTTTTCTGTAGAAATAAAATTTTGACAAAATTTTCTATAGAAATAAAATTTTGCCAAAATTTTCTATAAATATAAAACTTTGATCATTTTTTCTATAGAAATAAAATTTTGACAAAATTTTCTGTAGAAATAAAATTTGGCAAAATTTTTTATAGAAATAAAATTTTGGCAAAATTTTCTATAGAAATAAAAATTTGTCAACAATTTTTATAGAAATAAAATTTTGACAACATTTTCTATAGAAATACAATTTTGCCAAAATTTTCTGTAAATATAAAACTTTGATAATTTTTTCTATAGAAATAAAATTTAGACAAAATTTTCTATAGAAATACAATGTTGGCAAAATTTTCTATAGAAATAAAATTTTAGCAAAATATAAATAAAATTTTGACAAAAATTTCTACAGTAATACAATTTGACAAAATTTTTTATGGAAATAAGATGTTGACAAAATTTTCTGTAGAAATAAAATTTTGACAAAATTTTCTATAGAAATAAAATTTTGGCAAAATTTTCTATAGATATAAAAATTTGTCAAAAATTTTTATAAAAATAAAATTTTGACAACATTTTCTATAGAAATATAATTTAGACAAAATTTTCTATAGAAATACAATGTTGGCCAAATTTTCTATAGAAATAAAATTTTGGCAAAATTTTCTATACAAATAAAATTTTAACAAAAATTTCTACAGCAATACAATTTTGACAAAATTGTTTATGTAAACAAAATTTTTAGAAAATTTTGTATAGCAATAAAATTTTGAAAAAAAAATCTAAAGAAATAAAATTTTGACAAAAATTTCTATAGCAAAACAATTTCAAAATTTTAAAATTTTGACAAAATTTTCTATAGAAATAAAGTTTTGACAAATTTTTTTATGGAAACAAAATTGTGACAAAATTTGTATGGAAACAAAATTTTTAAAAAAATTTTCAATAGAAATAAAATTTTGACAAAATTTGTTGTAGAAATAAAATTTTGACAAAATTTTCTATAGAAATACAATTTTGACAAAAATTTCTATGGAAATAAAATGTTGACAAAATTTTCTGTAGCAATAAAATTTAGACAAAGATTTCTATGGAAACAAAATTTGTAGAAAATTTTGTATAGCAATAAAATTTTGAAAAAATTTTCTATAAAAATAAAATTTTGGCAAAAATGTCTATAACAATACAATTTTCTATAGAAATAAAATTTTGACAAAATTTTCTATGGAAATAAATTGTGACAAAATTTTTTATGGAAACAAAATTTTTAATAAAATTTTCAATAGAAATAAAATTTTGACAAAATTGCCTATAGAAATAAAATTTTGACAAAAATTTTTATGGAATTGCAATTTCGACGATTTTTTATAGAATTACAATTTTGACAAAACTTTCTATAGAAATAAAATTTAAAAAAACAAAAAAAAAAATCTATAGAAATACAATTTTGACAACATGTTCTATAGAAATAATATTTTGACAACTTTTTTTATTGCAATTTCGACAAAAATTTTTATAGAATTACAATTTTGACAACATTTTCTATAGTAATACAATTTTGACAAAATTTTCTATGGAAATAAAATTTTGACAAAATTTTCTATGAAAATACAATTTTGAACATTTTCTATAGAAATAAAATTTTGAAAAAAATTTTAAGCTCAATGACCTCCTTTTTATTGCCGAGCCCGAATGGTGTTCCACATTGCAGTGAAACCATTTAGAGAAGCTTCGAAACACTCAGAAATATCGCCACCATTACTGTGGTGGGATAATCCACCGCGGAACAACTTTTTGGTGTTTGGTCGAAACTGGGTTTGAACACACGGCCCTGCGTGTGCAAAGAAGGCATGCTAACCATTGCACAACGGTGGCTCCCTATAGAAATAAAATTTTCTAGTGAAATACATATATGAAAAAATTGTGTAATTGTGAAAACAAATTTTTTAGGAAATTTCTATAGAAAAAAATTTTAAAAACTTTCTATAGAAATAAAATTTTGAAAAAAAAATCTATGAAATAAAATTTTGGCAAAAATTTCTATAGAAATAAAATTGTGAAAAAAAAAAACAAAAATCCATAAAATAATTTTTTTTACAAAAATTTCTATAGAAATAAAATTCTGACAAAATTTTCTATAGAAATAACATTTTAAGAAAATTTCTATAGGAAAAAAATTAAAAAAAATCTATAGAAATAAAATTGTGAGAAAATTTCTATAGAAATAATTTCTATAGAAATAATATGTTGACAAAATTTTCTATAGAAATAAAATTTTGACAAAAATTTCTATTGAAATAAAATTTTGCAAAATTTTCTATAGAATAAAATTTTGACAAAATTTTCTGTTGGAAAAAAAATTTTGACAAAACACCATATAGAAATAGAATGTTGACAAAATTTTTTTATAGAAATAACATTTTGACAAAATTTTCTCCAGAAATGAATTTTTGGTAACATTTTCTATAGAAATATTTTTTTTGGAAAATTTTCTATAGAAATATTTTTTTTTTAATTTTCTATTAAAATAAAATTTTGACAAAATTTTCTATAGAGATAAAATGTTGACAAAATATTCTATAGAAATACATTTTTGGCAACATTTGCTAAAAATTTAATTTAATATCTTTAAAAATGTTTATATTTATACACTCAAAAAAATGTCGTAATGGAATGTATCATACATTCATTTTTTTCATATGACACAGAAAAAATTCTGTAGTTAAGCCAACGGCAAATTTAACTTATTTTTATTGGAAAACAAATTTTTGCTACTTGTTTAATTTTATCATTTTTTTCGAATTTTTTCACAGCCCTAGGAAGTTTTCCTTTTTTAAAGTATGTTTAAAATATTTTATAAACTAAACGTGGGTGTTAAATTCAATGACCCTACACATAATTTCAATATGAACTAAAGCAAAAGAAAAATTTCGTAGGATTTGCAAAAGTAGTAAGAATTGTCATGATTTTGTGCCAATGATTTTCTTCTTTAGTTTTAGTTAATTTTTTCTTCTATGAGAGGGTGTAATTTCGTGAACTGCAAAAAAAACAACGGGGCTTTAAATTTTCCTGGTTTTAACAACGATTTGTGGAAATCTCATAATATGGAGTGTAATTTAGTTCATTTTGTGCACGGCGTAGTTCATTTTTGCTATAAAAGAGTTTACTTTTTTGCTGTGTAGAGAACTTAAGCCTAATTTTCAAAAATCAGTCCAAGGGGACAGTCCACCTCTCCTTTCAATTTTCAAAAAATCTTTGAAATCCCATATTAATTTAACGCACG
This sequence comes from Haematobia irritans, assembly GCF_050003625.1. Lineage (NCBI taxonomy): Eukaryota > Metazoa > Arthropoda > Insecta > Diptera > Muscidae > Haematobia > Haematobia irritans. The sequence goes on along the minus strand of NC_134399.1, from coordinate 198,761,940 downwards.
ACTTCTGCACAGAAAAAATTGAGCTATATTATGGAAAAATAAGCTATCAAGTGGGAAAATTGATTTAACTGGTATTTTTAACTGGTAGTTTTGAGATTAATTAAATTAACGAATATTTTCTGAAAATTGTAGATTTTTAACTGTCATTATGCAATACATCCTTCTCGAAATGCAAAAATTAGCTAAAAATAAATAAAAAAATTTAGACGCCAGATCGCTAGCATTTTAATCATTCTTACTATTTTGAGAAGGGTACGTAACACTTCTTCTGCTTGAGTTAGCATTGAACTTATTTGTATGTCATTGAAATTGTACTGGCATTTATTTCATAAAATTTTTGAGACATACTTGATTTGGGGAACATTTCTTACAAAATTTTGAAATTAACTAAAACACGATAATTTTTTTTTGCTACAATTATGAGTTAATTTTAGCATCAAATTTCAAGTTAATCGAAAATTTTACATTTTGTTAATTTTAGATTTTTGGTAATTTTCGATGATCATAAAAACCGAATAAAACGTCCAAAAGTTGGTATATTGACCTTTCCCACAAAATTCCCACAATTTTCATTTTTTTTATCCAATATTGCGAAAAATTTCTTTACATTCTATAACTAAAATTCCAATGAATAATTTAGAGTGAAAACTTGGAACTATTTTGAATAGTTTATATCTTCTTAAGCGTTCTAAAGTATTATTGTTTTGCCAGCCACTGTACACATTGATATACACGAGATTAGGTATTTGTAAATGGCTTTTGGGCATCACTCACATTACAAACACACAAATATTCATTCGTTCGCTTTCGATGACTTGCTTATTTGCTCTTTTGCATAACCCCTTATTCTCTCAATAGGGCAATTGCTTTTGAATGCGAGCGTACGCGCGTGTGTGTGTATTGATATGTTCTTATCAGCGTTGCCACAACGAAATTATATTTTGGACCAAATTTTTTCCAAAATCGGACCAAAATTCCCTCCAGCGGACCAAATTTCCAATTGCGAAGAAATATGCCTTAAAACGTATTTTATTGGCGTACATAGTACTTTTATTAAAAAAAAGTAAAGTAAACAGAAAGGACTGATATGATTTAGCGGCTGACATATTAATCAAAACGTCGACTTATCAACGTTTTTTTTTTTAAATTTTGAGAAAATAGACTTTTTGAAAAGGTCGAATTTTAAAGTCAATTTTAGTTGACATCAAAAGTCGAAATAGAGGAAATTAAAGACCACAACAGTCACGCATTTGGTTCATATTGCCTTTGACCCATGAGGACCCTACTTGAGAGAATACAATAGATTTCCGAATTTTTATCCAATTTGCTGTAGTGTTGCTTCGCACCCATAATTTTATGCGGAAAATGTGGTCCATATCGGCCCATATCCTTATATAGCTCAATCATAATATTCCACTTCTTGTGCACATTCGAATATTGGGGTTAAAATTGTCAAAAAATATAAAACCTGACCCAATATCTAAAACGCGAAATTTTCATTAGATTTTCTGTGATTGAAATGGTATCTAATCTCACACTGAAACAAAAAACATTCACGGTTCCATAGATTTTGTCTTTGCCCTTGTCGACTACAAGGGAAAATTAGTTTATGTTTCAAATAAAAAACGACTTTAAAATAAAGTGTTAAATTATATCCCTCATATGCAAAAAAGTTAAAGAAAAATTCTAGCCTACTTTTACCATATAAATTCCTTAGATAAACTGTCAATAAATTATTTTGCATATGGTTTTAGTTTTATACTCAATATACAAAAATTCAACAATACTATAGATGATTTCATTAATTTTGTAGATTTTTTTTTCAGAAGTATTAAAGCCAAGTTGACTTAAGTAAAACGAAATTTTCTTTCATGTTAGGATACCCAATTTTAAGTCGAATCGTTTAACAAAAACAGGCAAAACGGCTTCATTGAAAAGTTTATCGACTTCTGGACAAGGAAAAAACTTTATATCAGAGAAATGAGTGTACTGTGCTAAGCAAAAGTCGCATTCGTATTTAACAACATGAAATATTCGGCCTCACGACAATATTTTTTCAGTGCATAGATACTATTGAATATGTGATAAAAATTTTAAATACTAGAAAAAAATTATAAATATGACAAAATTTATGAAAATGGACCAAAACGGACCAAATTCCGTTTGGTCCGACCATCGGACCAAATTTAAAAATTAGAAATCTTTTGGACCAATTTTGGTCCGATCGGACCAAAATGGCAACGCTGGTTCTTATTGTAATGCCTGTGGTCTGTGAGAAAAATATGTAACGGATTAACGTTTTTTTGGTTTTCCTTTTTTTCTGTGGTTACATTCATATCATCATCTACCTCATATTTACACTTGCTCTCTATTTGACTTTAACTAATTTTACTAAAGCGGATATGAAAAATCTGCACCGGAAATGACAACAATTGGTGCTTATGCTACATATATACAGGATAAATGAATTTGTGTTAGACATGTGGTTTTAGTGTAGCTTACCGACATTTAAGTGTTCTCCGGGGTTCGATAAAGGAATTAAAAGATTTGAACAATTGGCAATTTAAAATTATATTTAAAAATAACATTTGGATCTAATATAATAGGCTAGTGGGGGTGGGTGTATGCATTCGATTATGTATAATTTGTTGCATGAATGAATATTAATATTATTATTAACATTTCATGGAAAAATTAATACAAAATATTAAATTGAATTCAACGAATTCATAATAAACAGTTTCAAAATGAATTATCATGAATAAGCATTAATAACAAACAATTTAAATTATTTATTATACGGTCTATTAATTCGGGATTAAAATATATTTAATTGTAGATGTTTGGTAAGATTTGAAATATTTAACATACCGAAACACTTATTGTATGAATGACATCAATTGTAAAGGCATTAAGGAGATTAATTTTATCTGTGATCTTGATTTAAGTTATAAATTATAAAAAATTTAAGAATACAGTACAGGTTACTTATTTTTAGCCATTAGTCTGTGCACTGAAAAACTATTGACCTTACAGATAAAAAAGCTTCAAAAATTATATAATTATTGAGTGTAAGGAAATTTTTGTTCCAAAAGTGATATGATATGAATAAACAAATACATAACAATGTTACTTCTATAGAAAAATTTTGTCAGAATTTTATTTCTATAGAAAATTTTGTCAAAATTTTATGTAAAGAAAATGTTGTCAAAATCTTATATATATATATATATATATATATATATATATATATATATATATATATATATATATATATATATATATATATATATATATATATATATATATATATATATATATATATATATATATATATATATATATATAGAAAATTTTGTCAACATTTTATTTCTATAGAAAATGTTATCAAAATTTCGTTAAAAACTTATTTCTATAGAAAATTTTGTCAAAAATTTTTTTTTCTATAGAAAGTTTTGTGAAAATTTTATTTCTATAGAAAATTTTGTCAAAATTTAATTTAATAAATTTGACAAACATTCTTTTCCTCTGTTGGTTAAGCTACACTTGTAGTTTAGTCAATGTATGGTTTTAAGCTGTAATAAAAAACAATAACAAAATTTAATTTCTATAGAAAATTGTCTCAAAATTTTGTATTTAAAGAAACTTTTGTCAAATTTTTATTTCTATGGAAAAAATTTATATCAAAATTTTATTTTTATCGAAAATTTTGTCAAAATTGTATTATATAAAATTTTCTATCATTTTGTCAAAATTTTATTTCTGTAAACAATTTTGTCAAAATTTTATTTCCTTAGAAAATTTTGTCAAAACGTTATTTCGACAGAAAATTTTGTCAAAATTTTATTTCTATAGAAAATTTTGTCAAAAATTTATTTCTACAGAAAATTTTTCCAAAATTTTATTTCTATAGCAAATGTTGTCAAATTTTAATTTCTATAGAAAATTTTCTCAAAATTTTGTATTTAAAGAAACTTTTGTCAAATTTCTATTTTGTTAAAATTTTATTTCTGTACAAAATTTTGTCAAAATTGTATTTCTTTAGAAAATTTTGTCAAAATTGTATTTCTGCAGAAAATGTTGTCAAAATTTATTTCTATATAAAATTTTTCAAGATTTTATTTTAAAATTTTGTCAAAATTGTATTATATAAAATTTTCTATCATTTTGTCAAAATTTTATTTCTGTAAACAATTTTGTCAAAATTTTATTTCTTTAGAAAATTTTGTCAAAACGTTATTTCTACAGAAAATTTTGTCAAAATTTTATTTCTATAGAAAATTTTCTCAAAAATTTATTTCTACAGAAAATTTTTCCAAAATTTTATTTCTATAGCAAATGTTGTCAAAATTTAATTTCTATAGAAAATTTTCTCAAAATTTTGTATTTAAAGAAACTTTTGTCAAATTTCTATTTTGTTAAAATTTTATTTCTGTACAAAATTTTGTCAAAATTTTATTTCTTTAGAAAATTTTGTCAAAATTGTATTTCTGCAGAAAATGTTGTCAAAATTTATTTCTATATAAAATTTTTCAAGATGTTATTTCTATGGAAAATTTGCTCCAAATTTAATTTCTTAGAAAATTTTATATCTAAAGAAAATTTTGTCAAAATGTTATTTCTTTAGAAAATTTTGTCAAAATTTTATATCTATAGAAAATTTTGTCAAAAGTTTATATCTATGGAAAATTTTGTAAAAATTGTATATTTATAGAAATTTTTGTCAAAATTTTATATCTATAGAAAATTTTGTCAAAATTTTATATCTACAGAAAATTTTATAAATATTTTATTTTTGTAGAATATTTCCTTAAAATTTTACTTCTATAGAAAATTTTGACAAAAATTTTTGTCTATAGAAAAATTTGTCAAAACTTTAAAATTTTCTCAAAAATTTATTTCTACAGAAAATTTTTCCAAAATTTTTTTTCTGTACAAAATTTTGTCAAAATTTTATTTCTTTAGAAAATTTTGTCAAAACGTTATTTCTACAGAAAATTTTGTCAAAATTTTATTTCTATAGAAAATTTTGTCAAAAATTAATTTCTACAGAAAAATTTTCCAAAATTTTATTTCTACAGCAAATGTTGTCAAAATTTAATTTCATTAGAAAATTTTCTCAAAATTTTGTATTTAAAGAAACTTTTGTCAAATTTCTATTTTGTTAAAATTTTATTTCTGTACAAAATTTTGTCAAAATTTTATTTCTTTAGAAAATTTTGTCAAAATTGTATTTCTGCAGAAAATGTTGTCAAAATTTATTTCTATATAAAATTTTTCAAGATTTTATTTTAAAATTTTGTCAAAATTGTATTATATAAAATTTTCTATCATTTTGTCAAAATTTTATTTCTGTAAACAATTTTGTCAAAACGTTATTTCTACAGAAAATTTCGTCAAAATTTTATTTCTATAGAAAATTTTCTCAAAAATTTATTTCTACAGAAAATTTTTCCAAAATTTTATTTCTATAGCAACTGTTGTCAAAATTTAATTTCTATAGAAAATTTTCTCAAAATTTTGTATTTAAAGAAACTTTTGTCAAATTTCTATTTTGTTAAAATTTTATTTCTGTACAAAATTTTGTCAAAATTTTATTTCTTTAGAAAATTTTGTCAAAATTGTATTTCTGCAGAAAATGTTGTCAAAATTTATTTCTATATAAAATTTTTCAAGATGTTATTTCTATGGAAAATTTGCTCCAAATTTAATTTCTTAGAAAATTTTATATCTAAAGAAAATTTTGTCAAAATGTTATTTCTTTAGAAAATTTTGTCAAAATTTTATATCTATAGAAAATTTTGTCAATAGTTTATATCTATGGAAAATTTTGTAAAAATTGTATATTTATAGAAATTTTTGTCAAAATTTTATATCTATAGAAAATTTTGTCAAAATTTTATATCTACAGAAAATTTTATAAATATTTTATTTTTGTAGAATATTTCCTTAAAATTTTACTTCTATAGAAAATTTTGACAAAAATTTTTGTCTATAGAAAAATTTGTCAAAACTTTAAAATTTTCTCAAAAATTTATTTCTACAGAAAATTTTTCCAAAATTTTATTTCTATTGTCAAAATTTTATTTCTATAGAAAATTTTCTCCAAATTTTATTTCTATAGAAAATTTTCTCAAAATATTAGTTTTGTAGAAAATTTTGTCAAAATTTTATATTTCTGTCATTATTGTTGTTTTTGATTTCAGCTTAAAACCATGCATTGACTAAACTACAAGTGTAGCTTAACCAACAGAGGAAAAGAATGTTTGTCAAATTAATGTGGACAAAGCCCTTTAGACTGCAAGATGGTTTGTCAAAATGTTAGTTTTGTCAAAATTTTTGTCAACATTTTATTTTTTAGAAAATTTTGTCAAAATTTTATTTCTATAGAAAATTTTATCAGAATTTTATTTTTATAGAAAATTTTGTTAAAAATTTATTTCCATAGAAGATTTTGGCAAATTTTTTTTTCTATAGACAATTTTATTTTATTCAAAATTTTATTTTTATACAAAATTTTCTCAAAAAAAATTTTTTTTATGAAAATTTTTTCAAAATTTTATTTCTATAGAAAATGTTGTGAACATTTTATTTCTATCGAAAATTTTGTCAAAATTTAATTTCTATTGAGCATTTTGTCAAAATTTTATATCTATAGAAAATTTTGTCAACATTTTATTTCTATAGAAAATTTTCTCACAATTTGATTTTTATAGAAAATTTTCTCAAAATTTTATTTTGGTAGAAAATTTTGCCAAAATTTTATTTCTATAGAAAATTTTGTCAAAATTCTATTTGATCAAAAGAGTTGTCAAAATTTTATTTCTATTGAAAAATTTCTCACAAATGTATTCCTATGGAAAATTTTCTCAAAATTTTATTTCTATAGAAAATTTTCTCAAAACTTTATTTTTGTAGAAAATTTTGTCCAAATTTTCTTTTATAAAAAATGTTGTAAAAATCCCATTTCTATAGTAAATTTTCCCAAAATTTTATATATATAGAAAAATTTGCCAACATTTTATTTCTATAGAAAATTTTATCAAAATTTTATTTCATAGAAAATTTTGTCAAAATTATATATCTACCATTATTTGTTGTTTTTGATTTCAGCTTAAAACCACGCATTGACTAAACTACAAGTGTAGCTTAACCAACAGAGGAAAAGAATGTTTGTCAAATTTATTTGGGCAAAGACCTTTAGACTGCAAGATGGTTTGTGAAAATTTAAATCTGTTAAAATTTTTGTCAACATTTTATTTCTTTGGAAAATGTTGTCAATATTTTATTTCTGTAGAAAATTTTGTTAGAATTTTATTTTTATAGAAAATTTTGTCAAAATTTTATTTCTATAAAAAATTTTCTCAAAATTTTATATGTAAAGAAAATTTTGTGAAATTTTTGTTTCTATAGAAAATTTCAAAAAATTTTATTTGTATAGAAAATTTTCTCAAAATTTTATATCTTAAGAAAATTTTGCAAAATTTTATTTCTACAGAAAATTTTCTCAAAATTTTATTTCTATAGAAAATTTTCTCAAAATTTTATTTCTATAGAAAATTTTCTCCAAATTTTATTTCTTGGAAATGTTTTTTCAAATTTGATATCTAAAGAAAATTTTGTCAAAATTTTATTTCTATAGAAAATTTTTTCCAAATTTTATTGCTTGGAAATGTTTTTTCAAATTTTATATCTAAAGAAAATTTTGTCAAAATGTTAATTCTATAGAAAATTTTCACAAAATTTTATATCTATAGAAAATTTTGTCAAAACTTTATCTCTAACAAAAATTTGTCAAAATTTTATTTTATAGAAAATTTTGTCAAAATTTTATTTTATAGAAAATTTTGTCAAAATTTTATTTTATTGAAAGTTTTGTCAAAATTTTTTTGATAGAAAATATTGTCAAAAATTTATTTCTATAGAAAATTTTATATCTAAAGAAAATTTTGTCAAAATGTTATTTCTACAGAAAATTTTGTAAAAATTTTATTTCTGTAGAAAATTTCCTTAAAATTTTACTTCTATAAAAATTTTGCCAATATTTTTTGTCTATAGAAAATTTTGTCAAAACTTTATTTCTACAGAAAATTTTATCAAAATTTTATTTCTATAGAAAATTTTCTCAAAAATTTATTTCTACGGAAAATGTTACCAACATTTTATTTCTATAGAAAATTTGCTTAAAATTTTTTTTCTATAAAATTTTTTTTCTATAAAATTTTTTTCGCAAAATTTTATTTCTATAGAAAATTTTTCAGAATTTTATATCTAAAGAAAATTTTATTTCTATAAAAAAATTTTGTCAAAATTTCATTTCTATAGAAAATTTTGTAAACATTTTATGTCTAAAGAAAATTTTTTCAAAATTTTATTTATATAGAAAATTTTCTCACAATTGTATTCCTATAGAAAATTTTGTCAAAATATTATTTTTTTTTGAAAATTTTGTCAAAATTTTATTTCTATAGAAAATTTTGTCGAAATTTTGTATCTAAAAAAATTGTCTATATGTTATTTCTATAAAAAATGTTTCGAAATGTTATTTCTATATAAAGTTTTGTCAACATTTTATTTCAATAGAAAATTTTGTCAAAATTTTATTTCTATAGAAAATTTTGTCAAAAATTTATTTTTATAAAAATTTTGTCAAAATTTTATTTCTATAGAAATTTTTCTCAACATTTTATTTCTATAGCAAATTTTGTCAAAAATTTATTTTTATAGAAATTTTGTCAAAATTTTATTTTTATAGAAATTTTGTCAAAATTTTATTTTTATAGAAATTTTGTCAAAATTTTATTTTTATAGAAATTTTGTCAAAATTTTATTTTTATAGAAATTTTGTCAAAATTTTATTTTTATAGAAATTTTGTCAACATTTTATTTCTATAGCAAATTTTGTCAAAATTTTATTTTTATAGAAATTTTGTCAAAATTTTATTTTTATAGAAATTTTGTCAAAATTTTATTTTTATAGAAATTTTGTCAAAATTTTATTTTTATAGAAATTTTGTCAAAATTTGATTTTTATAGAAATTTTGTCAAAATTTTATTTTTATAGAAATTTTGTCAACATTTTATTTCAATAGAAAATTTTGTCAAAATTTTATTTCTATAGAAAATTTTGTCAAAAATTTATTTTTATAAAAATTTTGTCAAAATTTTATTTCTATAGAAATTTTTCTCAACATTTTATTTCTATAGCAAATTTTGTCAAAAATTTATTTTTATAGAAATTTTGTCAAAATTTTATTTTTATAGAAATTTTGTCAAAATTTTATTTTTATAGAAATTTTGTCAACATTTTATTTCTATAGCAAATTTTGTCAAAATTTTATTTTTATAGAAATTTTGTCAAAATTTGATTTTTATAGAAATTTTGTCAAAATTTGATTTTTATAGAAATTTTGTCAAAATTTTATTTTTATAGAAATTTTGTCGAAATTTTATTTTTATAGAAAATTTGTAAAGAGGAATAATTTGCAAAATCTACCAAAAGTGCGAGAATTCTACCAGTCTACCAAATAGTAAAAAGTCTGTCATTTTTGGTAGAATTCTACCAACTGTGGCAACCGTGTTTGTAAGACCACTGTCCCCGTAGGTTTTCACGATCAAGTTGATCAACGCACAACATTTCGACTTGTGTACTCATGGAGGTCACTGTTACTCTATATATTCACGATCACGTTGACACACTTTCTACATTTGGCTTATGTACGTACCAAGGACGCAGTCACCATTGCTGTTCACTAATTTCACATTCATGTATCTTGTGATAGTATTAAAGTTCTGTTTCCATACTTTCTAGTAGATTGTCTCATTTTCTATGTTATCCTAATCCAAATCTTCTATGGCCAACACACAAAGAAATGTTTGTATTCTTGACCCTTAAAACTCCTCATTATTCTCCAACCTCCAATGAGATGTCTTGGTGGTCACCAGTTAATTAAGTGTTTCCAACACTTATCAAAATCTTTGTTGCACTTTGCCTGGATATCTTCTTCTGCCTGTTGCTGACCGTTGCATTTCCATCGAGATAATCCGGAAAGCCAAGACATTTGGTCAACCAAATTAAGATGAAATATCTTTCAACACAAAGTTTTAAGATTAAATTCAATATCTCCACTTTCATAAGTCATTGTCATCCATTATGCCCATGGAGAGTTTCAACACAGTGGCATTTGTTCTCGACTCAAATTAAGAGGCAGATGTTATGCTACGGTTGTGTGTCTATTCTTGCATTTGCCAATTATTTGCAATCTTGGGTTTCTAAAGCCCCCAAAAGAACAACTCATGTCTGAGCATCTGGTCTATAGGCAAACAAACTTGGTAGAGCGATGGGTGGGGAGAATGGACTGGATGGATGAGATATATATATATAGATTTTCACTTGCACTTGCTTACACCGAGTTTAGAATTGATGTAATAGGAAAATTAATGGACACACTCTATAAAAAGAACCCTATATGTAAAGGTCTACGGTGTTCTAAAAGCTGCAAAAGGAAATATTAATGCATGCTTGTTTAGGAAGGCCGGTGTTACTCTGGGTTATGGTGTGTCCCCATATGTGTTTGTTCAGTGAAAGCTGGGACATATTAGGTGGGTTTGCATTGAATTCCCAGTATTGAATTTCAGCAGCTTTGTAAGAGAAGTCAAAGTCCAGCACTGGTTACCTCTGCGAGGAATTCAAAATGATTCTATAAGGAAATGTTCTGCACTTCTTTTTTGTATGAATTTCAACGCTTTCAGAAGCAGAATTTTACATGAGGAAATCATTGGAACTTTAGTGCTCTTAATAGTTTCGAATATTGTAACCATAACAGCGCTAAAGCACTGCCAGATATCGTTGAAATATTGCCTTTAAAAATTATGAAATGAACACACTTTTTCAGCTGTGTTCCTTTTTATATCCCATCACCATAGAATGGTGTTGGGGGTATAATAAGTTTGTCATTCCTTTTGTAACATATCGAAATATCGATTTGCGACTATATAAAGTACTTGATGAGGGTGAAATTCTAAGACGAAATAACCAAGTCCGCCTGTCTGTTGTAATCACGCTACAGCTTTCAATAATAACGCTTTTGCAATCCACACCATAGAAAGGTGTGATCCATGTTTTGGTATAGCCCCCATATAGACCTACCTACCGAATTTATTTCTAGGACTTGTTGAATCCGCATTTGTGGTCCATGGTTTGGTATAGCCCCCATATAGACCTACCTACCGAATTTATTTTTAGGACTTGTTGAATCCGGCTGACATCAAAAATGTCAGCTGAATATGATGCGTGTCGACCCATGTTTTGGTATAACAGGTTGGCTGATAAATCCCCGGTCTGACAAATAGATGGCGTTGCTAGTATTAAATGCATATTATTATACCCTGCGCCACACTGTGGAACAGGGTATTATAAGTTAGTGCATATGTTTGTAACACCCAGAAGGATACGAGATAGACACATAATGTCTTTGACAATAATGCTCAGGGTAGGTCCCTGAGTCGACATAACCATGCCCGTCTGTCCGTCCGTCCGTCTGTCTGTGAACAAATTTTTGTGATCAAAGTCTAGGTCGCAATTTCAGTCCAATCGCCTTCAAATTTGGCAAATGTTCCTAATTTGGGTCAGAATAGAACCCTATTGATTTTAGAAGAAATCGGTTCAGATTTAGATATAGCTCCCATATATATCTTTCGCCCGATATGCACTAATATGGACTCAGCAGCCAGAGTTTTATACCGATTTGCTTGAAATTTTGTACAAACATAACACTTAGTCGTATAGTCAAGTGTGCGAAATTTGATTGAAATCGGTTCAGATTTAGATATAGCTTCCATATATATCTTTCGCCCGATATGGACTTATATGGCCCCAGAAGCCAGATTTTTGGCCGAATTTGGTTGAAATTTTTCACTAGGAGTACAAATAGTAGTATAGTCAAGTGTGCAAAATTTGATGAAAACGGTTTAGATTTAGATATAGCTCCCATATATATCTTTCGCCCGATATGGGCCTAAAAGCCAGAGTTTTGGCCCAATTTGTTTGAAATTTTGCACTGGGTGCAAAATTTCATTGAAATCGGTTCAGATTTAGATATAGCTCCCATATATATCTTTCGCCCGATATGGACTAATATAGTTCTAATATCCAGAGTTTTGCCCCAATTTTGTTCAAATTTTGCACAGGGAATAGATTTAGCATTGTAGCTATGCGTGCCAAATTTGGTTGAAATCGGTTCAGATTTAGATATAGCTCTCATATATATGTTTTTCTGATTTCGACAAAAATGGTCAAAATACCAACATTTTCCTTGTAAAATCGCCACTAATTAGTAGAAAAGTTGTAAAAATTACTCAAATTTTCCTAAACTTCTAATGTATATATATCGAGCGATAAATCATAAATAAACTTTTGCGAAGTTTCCTTAAAATTGCTTCAGATTTAAATGTTTTCCATATTTATACCCTTCACCACTACTGTGGTACAGGGTATAATAAGTTTGTGCATTTGTATGTAACGCCAAGAAGGAAAAGTCTGAGACCCATCGTTTAGTATACCGATCGTCTTAGAATTAAATTCTGAGTCGATTTAGCGATGTCCGTCTGTCTGTCTGTCTGTCTGTTGATGTATTTTTGTGTGCAAAGTACAGCTCGCAGTTTTAGTCCGATTGTCCTAAAATTTGGTATAGGGTCCTGTTTCGGCTCAAAGACGATCCCTATTTATTTTGGAAAAAATCGGTTCAGATTTAGATATAGCTGCCATATATATTTTTCACCGATCTGGTCATAATTGGCGTGTATATCAACCGATCTTCCTCAAATTCCGTACATCCGAATATTTTATGAGTCTCGAAAAACTTGCAAAATATCAGCCAAATCGGTTCTGATTTAGATATAGCTCCCATATATAGCTTTCGCCCGATTTACACTCATATGACCACAGAGGCCAATTTTTTACTCCGATTGAGTTGAAATTTTGCACAGGGAGTAGAATTAGCATTTTAGCTATGCGTGCCAAATTTGGTTCAAATCGGTTCAGACTTAGATATATCTCCCATATATAGCTTTTGCCCGATTTACACTCATATGACCACAGATGCCAATTTTTAACTCCGATTTAGTTGAAATTTGGCATAGGGAGTAGAATTAGCATTATAGCTATGCATGCTAAATTTGGTTGAAATCGGTTAAGATTTAGATATAGCTCCCATATATATGTTTTTCTGATTTCGACAAAAATGGTCAAAATAGCAAAATTTTCCTTGTAAAATCGCCACTGCTTAGTCGAAAAGTTGCAAAAATGCCACTAATTTTCCTAAACTTCTAATACATATATATCGAGCGATAAATCATAAATAAACTTTTGCGAAGTTTCCTTAAAGTTGCTTCAGATTTAAATGTTTCCCATATTTTTATACCCACCACCATAGAATGGTGACGGGGGTATAATAAGTTTGTCATTCCGTTTGTAACACATCGAAATATCGATTTCCGACTATATAAAGTATATATATTCTTGATCAGGGAGAAATTCTAAGACGATATAACGATGTCCGTCCGTCTGTCTGTCTGTCTGTCTGTTGTAATCACGCTACAGTCTTCAATAATGAAGCAATCGGATTTAGTTTTATCGGTCCATTTGGTAAGGCTTCCATATAGACCGACTTCTCTTCTTGCTTGAAACTGAAACTAAAATTTCCAGATTTTGCTTCTTCTAATCATGTGAATAATAGGGGTAAACTATACAGATTTTACATTTCAAAACAAGGCGTTATTTCATCATTTTCTTGTACAATTACACGAGATGTTTATGATTCCTCTAAAACTCAAACAACAAATGGTTCGTAGAAATCCAGAATTTGATCTACTCTTCATAGGTAGAATCTTTAAATTTACGAACGAAGAGTTTTCAAAGGAAGCTAGAGGGGGTATTGGTGGCACAGCTGTGGATGGGATATTCAATGGACACCAATACCTGTGGTGTGTGTGGACTGTAGGTTGGGGGGTTTGGAGGCACAACAGTGCAGCAACCTTTCAAAATCGTACTTAAATTAACTGAAATATTGAATCTTTACATTTGAGATAAAAGTGCTTCAAATATAGGCTAAGACTTATTTTGAGGATTTAGAATCTTTGGTTTAATGTTTTTTTGGAATTAAGAAAATATTTTTTACTTCGAAGTATCCGTCATAATTTGGATTTTTAAACTGTTATTTGTTTGTATGTGAATAGTTTTATTTATATACCGGAAAAATAGAATGAAAATTCGATAAATGAGTTCTGTATCCCAATTTTTATTTTATAGCTCTTTGGCTCGGAATCAATACCAAAATCCTTAAAGGAAGGTCAAAATCTTTGGATCCAAGTAAACTTTTATGAGTGTAAGTTCCTATAGCGGTTCATATTCATAGTCTCATTCTGGCAGAAAGGTAAATAATTCCAGTTGCTGTGCGTACAGACAAATTTACGAACGAAGATTTTTCAAAGGAAGCTATTATATTTGATTCATGGTGGTGGATATTTAAGATTCGGCCCGGCCGAACATACTGCTGTAAATACTTGCTATAATTATACTAACCAAAATTTTCTTTACATTAATTACAATTTTGAATGCGAGCTAATTGGACATGAAATTTGAAATGTAGAGCTGAAATTTGAAATGTAGGGCTATTTTATGACCATAAAGAGGTGTGAGTATTGGTCGATGTTTTGGTATAGCCCCCATATAGACCGATCTCCCGATTTTTCTTCTTGGGCATATAGAAGCTGCAGTTTTTATTCAATTTACCTGAAATTGGAAATCTAGAGGTATTGTAGGACCACAAATACGTGTGCCAAAAATTGTGAGTATCGGTCCATATTTTGGTATAACCCCCATATAGACCGATCTCCCGATTTTACTTCGTGGACTTATAGAAAACGCAGTTTTTATCCAATTTACCTGAAATTGGAAATCGAGAACCGTAAAGAGGTGTGCCAAAAATGGTGAGCATCGGTCCATGTTTTGGTATGGTCCCCATATAAAGCGACCTCCCGATTTGGGGTCTTGGGCTTATAGAAACTGTAGTTTTTATCCAATTTGCCTGAAATTGAAAATCTAGAGGTACTTGAGGACCATCAAAAGGTGTGCCGAAAATGTTTTGGTATAGCCCACATATAGACCGATCTCCTGATTTTACATCTTGGGATTATAGAATCCGTAGTTTATATATATATATATATATATATATATATATATATATATATATATATATATATATATATATATATATATATATATATATATATATATATATATATATATATATATATATATATATATATATATATATATATATATATATATTATATATATATATATATATATTTTATATATATATTTTAGGTCCATAAAGAGGTGTACCACAAATGGTGAGTATCGGTCCATGTTTTGGTATGGTCCCCATATAAACCGACCTCCCGATTTGGGGTATTGGGCTTATAGAAACCTTAGCTTTTATCCAATTTGCCTGAAATTGGAAATCCAGAGGTATTTTAGGACCATAAATAGGCGTGCCGAAAATGGTGAGTATCGTTCCATGTTTTGGTATAGCCCACATATAGACCGATCTCCTGATTTTATATCCTGGGTTTATAGAATCCGTAGTTTATATACAATTTGCCTGAAATTGGAAATTTTTAGGTATTTTAGGTCCATAAAAAGGTGTACCACAAATGGTGAGTATCGGTCCATGTTTTGGTGTAGCCCTTCTAGAATCCGAAGTTTTTATCCAATTTGCTTGAAATTGGAAATCTAGAGGTATTTTCGGGCCATAAAGAGGTGAGCTGAAAACGGTGAGTATCGGTCGATATTTTAGTATAGACCCCATAAGAACGATCTCCCGATTTAACTCCTTGGGTTTCTAGAAACCGCAGTTTTTATTCAATTTACCTGAAATTGTAAATATTCTGGTATTTTAGGCTCACAAAAACGTGTATCGGATTAAGTTTTTATCGGTCCATTTGGTAATGCCTTCATATAGAACGACTTCATGTCTTGAGGGCGCACTGATCATGAAAATTGCTTGAAACTCAATGTAAAATTTACAGATTTTACTTCTCGGGTGAAAATCTACAGATTTAAGATCAAGACGTTATTTTATAATTTTCTTGCACACTTACAAGAGATGTTAATGATTCCTCTAAAACTCAAACAAAAATGGTTCTTATAAATCCAGAATCTGATATAGTCCTCATAGGTGAAATCTTTAAATTTATCTTCGGGAAGTGTCCTCAAGACCTACTGAAATTTCAAAGGAAACCCTAATATTAGGTTCATGGTGGTGGGTATTTAAGATTCGGCCCGGCCGAACTTACTGCTGTATATACTTGTTTGAGTGTAATAACGACAATAAAATATCTTGGAGTCACTTCTAAAAAAATAAAAAAAAATCACTCAGAATGTTTCTATGCAATACCCTAATATTCTTTCATGAACACTTCCTTATGTCTATATATAATTCTAATGCAATCTGTGCCACACATAAGTATAACGGGCTCATCCATCAAGTAAACATTCCGCATGTATTCTCACAACCGATACATACATATATACGGGTTCCATTGACGCAAAACTTTCCAATATTCCTACGGCAAAGGCATGTGCATAAATGCAAGTGCATTTTTGCCTAGTTTCAATAATAGCAAAAAGTATACTCATGATAGTGGTCACAGTTCGTTGCCTCTAAGATGTAGGTTAGGTTAGGTAAATATAGTGGCAGTCCGATATTTTAGGCTCACTTAGACTATTCAGTCCCTCTCTCTTATCACTGAGTGCTGCCCCGATTCTATGTTAAGCTCAATGATAAGGGATCTCCTTTTTATAGCCGAGTCCGGACGGCGTTCCACATTGCAGTGAAACCACTTAGAAATGCTTTGAAACGCTCAGAAATGTCACCAGTATTACTGGGGTCACATAATCCACCGCTGAAAAACTTTTTGGTATTTGGTCGAAACTGGGTTTGGACCCATGAGTATGCAAGGTGGGCATGCTAACCATTGCACCAGTGAGTGAGTTAGTCCATACGTGGTATATATTAGACAAAAAAGTTATGTATAGGTAAGTCTACAAATAATTACGAATCGATATGGACTTTTTCACGGTACGTGGAGAGCCAGAATTGAAATGTGGGGGTAGCTTATATGGGGGCTACAATTATGAACTTGATATGGACCAATTTTTGTGTGATTGGGAATCGATTTATCTGAGGGCTATATATAATTATAGACCGATGTGGACCTAGTTAGGCATGGTTGTTAACGGCCATATGTACCAAATTTCAACTGACTCGGATGAAATTTGCTCCTCCAAGAGGCTCCAAAACCAAATCTCGGGATCGGTTTATATGGGGGCTACATATCCACATACATATTATATTATACATATTATGGACCTCTTTTGGCATGGTTGTTATATATCATATACTAACACCACGTACCAAATTTCAACCAGATCGGATGAATTTTGCTTCTCCAATTGGCTCCAAAGCCAAATCTTGCGATGGGTTTATACGGGGCTATACATAATTATGGACTGATATGAACCAATTCCTGCATGGTTGCTGGATACCATATACTAACATCACGTACTAAATTTCAACCGAATCGGATGAATTTTGCTCTTCCAAGGGGATTTCGAGGTCAAATCTGGGGATCGGTTTATATGGGAGCTATACATAATTATGGACCGATTTCGACCACTTTTTGCATGGGTGTTTGAGGCCCTATGTTACCACCACGTACCAAATTTCAACTGAATCAGATGAATTTTGGTCTTCCAAGAGGCTCCGGAGGTCAAATCTGGGGATCGGTTTATATGGGGGCTATATATAATTATGGACCAATTTTTGCATGGTTATTAGAGACCATATACTAACACCATGTACCAAATTTCAGCCGGATCAAATGAAATTTGCTTCTCTTAGAGGCTCTGCAAGCCAAATCGGGGGATCGGTTTATATGAGGGCTATATATAATTATGGACCGGTGTAGACCAATTTTTGCGTAGTTATTAGAGACCATATACTTACACCATCTACCAAATTTCAGCCGGATCGCATGAATTTTGCTTCTCTTAGAGGATTCGCAAGCCAAATCTGGGGGTCCGTTTATATGGGGGCTATACGTAAAAGTGGACCGATATGGCCCATTCGCAATACCATCCGACCTACATCAATAACAACTACTTGTGCCAAGTTTCAAGTCGATAGCTTGTTTCGTTCGGAAGTTAGCGTGATTTCAACAGACGGGCGGACGGACATGCTCAGATCGACTCAGAATTTCACCACGACCCAGAATATATATACTTTACGGGGTCTTAGAGCAATATTTCGATGTGTTACAAACGGAATGTTAATATACCCCTATCCTACGGTGGATGGTATAAAAATGGTAATAGCTTTGATCTGCCAAAAAATGTGTCTACCAAAATATTGATTTTAGACCCCATAAAATATATACCGATCGAGTCAGAATCACCTCCTGAGTCGATATATATGTATCGCCCGATTTTAACAAATTTGGCCATAAAGCCCGATCTTACTCAAATTTGGCTTACTCTAATGTTCTATAGCACTTACTATTTGTGCAAAAAAATCTTCGAAATCGGTTCAGATTTAGATATAGCTTCCATATATATGCATCACGCATTTTAGAAAAATTTACCCTTTACAACTTTATTTCTGACCATAATAGCCTTATTTAGTACCCGATCTTACTCTAATTTAGCACAAGGTAACCTTCTGTGGTATCAACCAAATCTGGAAAATATCATCGAAATCGGTTCAGATTTAGATATAGGTAATATATATATGCATCGATCGATTATCCCAAATTTGGCCAGAATACTCTTATTATTTAGTAACCAACCAATGATGCTCACATTTCAAATGTACACACTAATAGAAAAAATTACGTTCCATAGTCGTGAACGGACGGTGACAAAATGAAACGGAAACATTCACAAAAAATCAAAACGGAATGTTCACAATTTCGTCCACCGGCGTTCAAGATTTCATGAACGGTATTCGTTTTTCTTTGGCCATGAAAAGTCTTAAAATAATCGTTAGATGTTATTATCGCTCGTTGGTACAATTCGCTAAGGCGACTGTTAACGCAGAAAACACAGGTTCGAGTCACGCTAGCGGAAATCTTTTTTTAATTTTGTTTATAAAGTCGTAACCGTTTTCAGATCATGAACGTTGTTTTGACAACGCATGGTATCATTTTATCGCTGTCAGGATGACACCGCTTGTTCTCAGTTTGACACGACATGTGTGTTGATTCACTTTCATGAACAAATCGTTTTGAAATGAGCACGCCGTGCATGATTTTTCTATGAGTGCATGTATTAGCCGATCGTATTTAGACTTACATATAGCTCTTACATAAATCTATTGTCCTATTTCAGAAAATTGGATTTATTACCCACACTAATTGAACGATTTCCTCTTTTTTTAATAATGCACTCAATATTAGTGGAATACTAACTCTGCGGGTTCAGAATCAACTATAGCTCCCAAAATCAGACATTTCTATTCAGATTATGATAAAACTCCCATAACCATGTAACCCTTAAAGTTCTTAAATATGGAAATGATGTTTTTTTCCCCAAACCTATACCATTGATACCCCACAAACAATGTTTACTAATTCAGTAGGTGGTTTAGAGTATGATATATAGTCGGCCCCGCCCGACTTTCTACTTTACTCACTTGTTTGCAATAAATTTAAAATTTCTGTATTTTACTGTGTATGGAACATGGAACCCAATTCCTCTCATATTGGCCAAATCTGGGCGTTTCTGGACGATGGCAACTTTCAGGCGGAAAAAGTGCTGAAGTGCAGTTTCGAGATAATAGTTTTTTTCGTAGTAGTTCATAATCAATAATACCCAATATGGACCGACCTCCCGATTTTTATACCCTTCACCACTACTGTGGTACAGGGTATAATAAGTTTGTGCATTTGTATGTAACGCCAAGAAGGAAAAGTCTGAGACCCATCGTTTAGTATACCGATCGTCTTAGAATTAAATTCTGAGTCGATTTAGCGATGTCCGTCTGTCTGTCTGTCTGTCCGTCTGTCTGTCTGTCTGTTGATGTATTTTTGTGTGCAAAGTACAGCTCGCAGTTTTAGTCCGATTGTCCTAAAATTTGGTATAGGGTCCTGTTTCGGCTCAAAGACGATCCCTATTGATTTTGGAAAAAATCGGTTCAGATTTAGATATAGCTGCCATATATATTTTTCACCGATCTGGCCATAATTGGCGTGTATATCAACCGATCTTCCTCAAATTCCGTACATCCGAATATTTTATGAGTCTCGAAAAACTTGCAAAATATCAGCCAAATCGGTTCAGATTTAGATATAGCTCCCATATATATCTTTCGCCCGATTTACACTCATTTGCCCACAGAGGCCAATTTTTTGCTCCGATTTAGTTGAAATTTTGCACAGGGAGCAGAATTAGCATTGTAGCTATACGTGCCAAATTTGGTTGAAATCGGTTCAGATTTAGATATAGCTCCCATATATAGCTTTCGCCCGATTTACACTCATATGACCACAGAGGTCAATTTTTTGCTCCGATTTAGTTGAAATTTTGCACAGGGAGTAGAATTAGCATTCTAGCTATGCGTGCTAAATTTGTTTGAAATCGGTTCAGATTTAGATATATCTCCCATATATAGCTTTCGCCCGATTTAAACTCATATGACCGTAGAGGCCAATTTTTAACTCCGATTTAGTTGAAATTTTACACAGGGAGTAGAATTAGCATTGTAGCTATGCGTGTCAAATTTGGTTGAAATCGGTTCAGATTTAGATATAGCTCCCATATATATGTTTTTCTGATTTCGACAAAAATGGTCAAAATACCAACATTTTCCTTGTAAAATCGCCACTGCTTAGTCGAAAAGTTGTAAAAATGACTCTAATTTTCCTAAACTTCTAATGCATATATATCGAACGATAAATCATAAATAAACTTTTGCGAAGTTTTCTTAAAATTGCTCCAGATTTAAATGTTTCCCATATTTTTATTTTTTACTAACATTGTGTTCCACCCTAGTGCATTAGCCGACTTAAATTTTGAGTCTATAGATTTTGTAGAAGTCTATCAAATTCTGTCCAGATCGAGTGATATTTAAATGTATGTATTTGGGACAAACCTTTATATATAGCCCCAACACATTTGTCGGATGTGATATGGTATCGAAAATTTAGATCTACAAAGTGGTGCAGGGTATAATATAGTCGGCCCCGCCCGACTTTAGACTTTCCTTACTTGTTTTTATTAACATTGTGTTTCATTCCAGGGCGTTAGCCGATTTCAATTTTAATTCTAGAGATTTTGTAGAAGTACAAAAAATTGTCTCCATTATAAGTATTTGTATCTGGAAATGCAAACCTTTATATAGCTCCCAGCAAATTTGAGGTAGTTAAGATGGTAACACAAATGTTGGTCTACATGGTGGTGAAGGGTATAATATAGTCGGCCCCGCCCGACTTTAGACTTTACTTACTTGTTTTTTACTAACATTGTGCTCCACCCTAGTGCATTAGCCGACTTAAATTTTGAGTCTATAGATTTTGTAGAAGTCTATCAAATTCTGTCCAGATCGAGTGATATTTAAATGTATGTATTTGGGACAAACCTTTATATATAGCCCCAATACATTTGACGGATGTGATATGGTATCGAAAATTTAGATCTACAAAGTGGTGCAGGGTATAATATAGTCGGCCCCGCCCGACTTTAGACTTTCCTTACTTGTTATTCTTGAGGAAATGGAAGCTACAATTTTCAACTGATTTATTTGACCGAACTTATATATACGGGTTGCCACTTAACCTTACTTGACAGTTATCTCGTAGATTAGCTAGTTGTTGTTGTAACACTTTATTGTGATTTCATTCATTTTATGTTATACGCTTTGGTACTTCAGCTTGTGGCCAGATCGAGGAACTCTGCGACTAAGGTGGGGTGTGTCCAGAGTGATCTGATGGTAGGGTTGCCAGGTGATGGTTGCCGAAATTCGGGACATTGCTCCGTACATTCCGGGATTTATCGGGACAAGTAAAAACAGTCACATTTTTCGAAAATAGTTGCCCATATTTTATCATTTGGTAAATTTGCATATACGCCATTGCGTAGTCATTGTCTGCAGTCTTTGAAATTCCTAAATATGTTGGAACCTCTGAAACTCATATTTACTGGCATATTACTTTCGGTTTTCGCAAACAAACTTAAGCTCTGCGATAACAATCGCTGCTTCTTTTGCAGTGCCTTTCGATACTGGGAATTTGGATATCGCCATGGACATGGTATATTTCGCATCCGAGTTGGGGATTGTTATAGTTTCACTAAAGAGTCTATGGTAGTGATAGGGATAAAGTCGAACTTTGAAATGTTGGGAGAGAGTATAGACTTGAGTTATAATTTGTAAAAATGCATTTCGCAGAAAAAAGTGAATTTGAAATAAAATTAGACATTTGCGTTAATTTTTTACATTTACTGCTGATGATTCGAAAGACAGTAGTAAGTTCGGCCGCACCAAATCTTAAATACCCAACACCATGAATCACATATAACAGTTCCCTTTGAAAACTCTTCATCGTAGCGGGTTACTTGATAATATATAGAAATGATTAAATAACGCCTTGATTTAAAATCTAAAATCTTTAGATTTTTACCCCCATTATTCAAATGGTTAGAAGAAGTAAATTTTACTTTCAGTTTCAAGCAATTTTCATGATCAGTGCGCCTTCAATATCATCAAGAAGTGAAGTCGGTCTATATGGAGGTCTTACCAAATGAAGCAATCCCAGCAGAAAGTGGAGCACTATTTCAGCAGTATTGTAAGGAAGACCAGCAAAAAATGGAGCACTACTTCAGCAGGATTGTAAGGGAGAGAGGCAGTACTAACTGCTTACAAAACAACCGAATCAGCGCTGATTTTTGTGGGCGATGTCCCGATTAGAGCAGCTTCTACATAGCGCTGATATAATATGCTCATTTTAATAGAAATATTGCTTTCATGCATCTATACTGCATGAATTGGTTGCAGAAACGTAAACGAATAATCATAAACTAGTTTGATTACTCGTTTACGTTATTGCCACCGATTCATGCAGTGTGGATGCACTGCCTACTTTATTGTATACCAAAAAGCGCAACTACACTCTTACTGCTGAAATATTTTTTGCTGGGATAAAAACTAAATTCGTTACAATTTCAGACAAATCCGATAAAAACTACGGTTTATATTAGCCCAAGGAGTAAAATCGGAAAATCAGTCTATATGGATGCTATGCCAAAAACATGCACCGATACACAAAATTCAGCAAATCTAATTGTGGTTCTGAAAACCCTACAGAACCTGGACCAAATCGGTGGGCGGGTTTATAAGGAGCATGTATCAATATTTGTACCGATACACCATTTATTCGGAGCACCTATTTATGGTCCGGTGGAAACCACCGAACACCAAAACGTTTTTCAGCGGTGGATTATCCCACCTCAGTAATGCTGGTGACATTTCTGAGGGTTTCAAAGCTTCTCTAAGTGGTTTCACTGCAATGTGGAACACCGTTCGGACTCGGCTATAAAAAGGAGGTCCCTTGTCATTGAGCTTAACATGGAATCGGGCAGCACTCAGTGATAAGAGAGAAGTTCACCAATGTGGTATCACAATGGACTGAATAGTCTAAGTGAGCCTGATACATCGGGCTGCCATCTAACCTAACCTAACCATGGTCCTCCAAAACCTCTAGAATTCAAATTTCGAGCAAATTAGATAAAAACTACGGTTTCTAGAAGCTGAAGAAGTAAAATCGGGAGATCGGGTTATATGGGGGCTATAGCAAACCATAGGCCGATACACTCCATTTTCGACACACCTATTTATGGTTCTAAAATACCTCTAGATTTCCAATTTCACGCAAATCGGATAGAAAGTTAGTTTTCTAGAAGCCCAAGACCCCAAATCGGGGGGTCGGTTTATATGTGGACTATACTACCACATGGACCGATATAGCCCATCTACGAACTTCACCTGCCTGCAAACAAAAAACGAATCTGTGCCAAATCGCACGACGATAGCTCCAATATTGAAAGCTGTAGCGTGATTACAACCAGGGATCCGGAGCGGTCCATTTTTTTCGCTCCGCTCCGCTCCCGCTCCGGAGAAAAGAAAAACGCTCCGCTCCACGCTCCGCTCCCAGAGAAAAAAATCGCTCCGCTCCACGCTCCGCTCCACGCTCCGCTCCGCTCCTCTTCGAGAAAATTATAGTATATATATGCGGGTTTAATTAATACCACAAAAGGTTACCTTGTGCAAAATTTGAGAAAGATCAGTTAAGAAATGAGGCCTCTTCGGTCAAAAATAAGGTTATTAGGGGCGAATTTTTCAAAATCGGGCGATACATACATGGGAGCTATATCTACATCTGAACCGATTTCGATGAAATTTTGCACATACCGTTAGTACTATAGTTGACTTTGAGTAAGATCGGTTAGTAAATAAGGGTTCTATGGCCAAATTTGGGAAAATCGGGCTATACATATATATGAGAGTTATATCTAAATCTGAACCGATTTCGATGATATTTCGCACATATAGTTAGTGCTATAGAAGATTACATTTAGCAAACTTTGAGTAAGATCGGTTGATATATATGGGTTTTATGGCCAAATTTAGAAAAATCGGGCGGTACATATATATGGGAGCTATAGCTAAATCTAAGAAAATCGGGCGATACATATATATGAGAGCTATATCTAAATCTGAACCGATTTGGATGAAATTTTGCAGACTTGAAGGGCGATGAAAAAGATTACCTTTTGCCAAATTTGGCGACGATCCTTTTGAAAAAAAAGCACAGCGTGACCCCATTTGCCGAAATCGGGCGACACATATATATGGGAGCTATATCTAAATTTGATCCGATTTCTTCCAAATTCAATAGCGTTCGTCCTTGTGCCCAAAAAACTCCCTGTACCAAATTTCATCATAATCGGTTAATATTTGCGACCGGAATCCTGTGAACAACAAATACATGGACAGACGGACGGACACCAAGCGCTAGATCGACTCAGGAGGTGATTTTGAGTCGATCGGTATATATTTTATGGGGTTTAAAATCAATATTTCTGGTAGGCACATTTTTTGGCAGATCAAACTTATTATACCCTAACCACTATGTGGTTTAGGGTATAATGACTTTAAAACAATGTGTTGAAATATATAAGGACAAACAGACTTCATTGAAAAGTTTAGAGACTTTTAGACAAGGAAAAAACTTTATTTCAGAGAAAAACGTCTTCTATTCTAAGCAAAATTAGTATTCGTATTTTAAGCATGTGAAATATTTGGCCTGGAAGCTGCTTGTAGTCGGCTTTGACGTAGGTTTGGTCGTCCATTACCACGCAGTCAAACTTCGTCAGCATCGTTGTGTACAGCCTCCGGAATCCCGCTTTGGCCGTCGTATTTTGTTTATCATCGCGATTTGGAGTCACTACCTTCTTGTAAGTCGATAGTCCGGCTCGTTTTTTAGCTCGATGCACGGTTGTAGACGATACATCCAGCTTATTTGCGGCATCTCTAAGAGAGAGGTTAGGGTTTCGCTTGAAACTACCGGCAACTCTCTTTGTCGTCTCAGAGGCTTCCGGTTTTCGATTTCCCCCCGATCCAGACATCCTGGCTGTCGACAAAAGTTCCCCAAACACTTTAATTACATTTGTAACGGTTGATTTGGCAACTTTTAGCGATTTTGCCAGCTTTGCGTGCGAGTAGCTCGGATTTTCGCGAAGCGCGATCAAAATTTTGATACGCTGCTCTTCTTGCTTGGACGGCATTTTGACAACTGAAGAGTAAATTCCAAAATCAAAATATGAGCAACATTCTACACACACACCTTCAAAATGAGGGGTGTTCAGGTTTTTAAATGCAAAATTAAAAGAAATACGTCAAGTTTATATTGACCACATTTTGACCGTATCACCCTTTAATTGTGTCTTCGCACAGGGATGATCTTTGTCTCCACATAAAGGTGATCCAGGGGTGTACTGCGTGTCACTAGTCTGCGGTGTCCACACTGGAGCTGCATAGTTTACCACTGGCCGGCCAATTGCCTTATATGTAGTTAATAAGGTTTCTTTGTCCGCACTCCAAGTACTGCCGGCAAGTGACTTGAGGACCTTGTTTCTACCACGGAGCTTATTACAAATTGCAGTGGCATGGACAGGCGACCTGAAAAGGCTGTCGAATGTGACCCCAAGTATCTTGGGGTAATTTGTGGTCGGAATTATTTCGCCATCGGCACTAATATTCAACTGCCTGAGCACTTCTGCCGTAGATGTAGTGAATAGTGTGGCTGAGGATTTGATGGAGGATATCCACAAGTTTCTCGCAGTGAAATAACTGGTATGAGTAGCGATATAGACGCAGATGTCATCAACATTTGGCCCAGATGCCAAGATTGTACAATCGTCTGCGCATGATACAATCTCGACGCCGTCTGGAGGGTATGGAATAGAGGATAGGTAGAGGTTAAACAGTGCCGGAGATATCACTCTACCCTGGGGAACTCCCTGTTTCACTCTACGGGGTCTTGATTTCCTATTCCTAAATTCCACATACGACTAGCGTCCGCACAGATAATTAGTAACCCAACCCTTGGTTCCAGCCGTTAGGGACGTGTTCTCGATGTCCTCGAAAAGTCTGGCATGGTTGACCATATCGAATGCCTTCGATAGGTCAAGCGCCACGAGGACCGTCCTGTGACACGGCCTGGCCTGATTGAGTCCCCTATTTATAAATGCTGAAATGGCATGCAAAGCCGTTGTCGTACGTAGCTAGTAAAGCAGTTTTCATGACAACTTTTAGTCATGCTGACTCGAGGATTATAACGAACCGAAGCTCTCATGAACTATTGATCTTCAACCAACCCAGAAGTTCTCACCAAAAAACTAATAATATGTATAGCTAAAACGGGGTAACTACATTCGATTTAGCCAGTAATATATACCTTACTATTCGCACCATTAGCAGAGAAAGTTACAGGTGGTGAACTTTTTTCTTGATATGGAGTTCTGCTCGATTCTATCTTAAACTCTAAAGATTTTCCTTAACAGCTTCTAACACTTCTAACAATCCTTGCTATTGGATCTATAAATTTCCAACCATGGAGAAATCCGTACAGTTCTACTTTGTTTTTTTTTTTTTTATTTCACAACTTTCATTTCCGATTTAATATTTCTTCATACACCGGTTTTGGTTCGCTTTTTTCCGGTATAATGGAAAAAATACTTTTCTCTTCGCTTTTACATTCATAATACAATTGTTCAATGTTGCCACTCGATTGAGGTGGTAGTTAAGAGGAAAATTTGTTTGTCGGCGGAAATAAGTGCAAATACTGAAAAATTGTTTTCGATACTTTTTTTACGATTGCCGGAGTTCTTCTTAAATGTCACGTCGCATGATGTAATACAATATTCCGGGAAACATAATCATTTGTGTATTAGTTCAATAGAAACTAGAGTGATAGAAATTTGAAAAATAATTGCTATGAATTGTTATGTTTGTAAATGAATTTGTCAATATTTGAAAATCGTTAGGTGGTTTCATAAATAGGCGGGTATGAAATTATTGAGATAGTCATGCAATCACAGTCTTGGAAAGCTGCACGTATATCCACCGGAAGAAAGTATAACGAGGCAGAGTCAGATACAATACAAATATTGGGTTCAGCCAGCCACCAGCCCTATGCTTCTATGCTTGTCACAGAGTTCCTTGATCTGGAACTCTGCGACAAGGTTGGGATGTGATCTGGTGGTGAAACGGGTAGGTTTAGTTGGGTAGGAGAAAAGGTAATGAGTTTCATGTGGTTACAGATAGGACATATGTCAGTTACGCTGCTATCAATTACTGATTGAGGCGTCTGCACTTGCCTGAACTACGGTCTCCCGTGGAGGTCTCTCTCCTCCGTTGCTATGGGCGGTAGTCGAGCTCCGAGAACAGGATTAACCTTGTAGCTTCTCACCGTTTCAGCTACAGTACCCTCATGAATTGTGTTTAGACCTGTCTGGAATGCTGCCTGATCTAGAGGCTCTCTTTTATTTATAGCACTGGATCTCGCGCTGTAGAGTGTGAAGGTCAACCCTTACATTCCAGGGTGGTAGTTGCCCAACCTCAAGATGTTGATTTGGATGACAACGTCGATAGCAACCCATCTTCTATTCTACCCTATCAGGAGGGGGTGGAATAGAGGACAAGTAGAGGTTAAACAGTGCCGGAGATATAACCCCATCTTGGGGAACTCCCTGTTTCACACTACTGGGTCTTGATTTTTGGTCCCTAAATTCCATATACGACTGGCGCCCGCACAAATAATTTAGAACCCAACGTTTGGTTCCTGGGGTAGGAACGTAGACTCCTCGAAGAATCTGGCATGGTTGACGGTATCGAATGCCTTCGATAGGCTAGGATACAAGCATTCCAGTGTGGTAGTTGCCCATCCACAAGATGGTGATTTGGATGACAACGTCGATAGCAACCCATCTTCTATTTCACCCCATCAGGAGGGGGTGGAATAGAGGACAAGTAGAGGTTAAACAGTGCCGGAGATATAACCCCATCTTGGGGAACTCCCTGTTTCACACTACTGGGTCTTGATTTTTGGTCCCTAAATTCCACATACGACTGGCGCCCGCACAAATAATTTAGAACCCAACGTTTGGTTCCTGGGGTAGGGACGTAGACTCCTCGAAGAATCTGGCATGGTTGACGGTATCGAATGTCTTCGATAGGCTAGGATACGAGTTGGGCTGGTTGAGTCCTCTATTAATGTATGCTGAAATGGTATGCAAAGCTGTTGTCGTGCCATGTACTTTACGGAATCCATGTTGATTGTCAGCAGCTGGAAAATTCTATAGCTGCTGACAATCAACATGGCTACTGGTGAGAGGAGGGATATCGGTCTATACGATTCACCTTTACTCGAGTTTTTGCCTGGCTTCAGTAGAGTAATCAACCTACCAATTTTCCAGACGTCACGTATAATGAGTGATTTCAAGGACAAATTAAGGAGTCTGGTCAAATACTCGACCCCCAGTATTCCCAGATGCATTCAGAGATTTCGCCAAAGCTTTCTCTTAGCGCGTGACCTGGAGTTCATTGAGAAAATCTAAGAGACTGTAGTCGTACATAAGGTAAGGTGAAGGATCTCAGGCGTCCTGGCTGAAAGAATAATGGGGACTGATCCCATGATGTGAAAGAATTTTTCAACAGAAATTTTTTTCACGGGAATACCATAACCCGTGACTAAATATAATTTTTATCTCATCAAGTGTGTTGTCGTATGCCACTTGCCGTAGTCGCTCTATATACATTTTAATGCAGCAGGTGTGTTGTTGCAAGCCACTTACCGCGTTCAAATACAATAACCCGTGACTAAATATTCTTCCAAGTGGGTTGTCGCACGCCACTTGCCGTGATACTAATCTGCCAAGTGTGTTGTCGTAGGACACTTGCCTTTTTCATGTTACGTAAACCCAATGTCCAAGTACCTTGTCGCAAGCCACTTGCCGTGAAACCTTTCTACAAAGTGTGTTGTCGCATGCTACTTGCCGTGTCCCCGTCGCATAGTACTATTAGCCAAGTGTGTTGTCGCAATCCACTTGCTGTACCTTCTTTTCGTGAACGTTGCTAAATCGTTTTCTCAAGTGTGTTTTCTCTTGCCGTGATCGGGAGTCTTAAACCATAGCCTCATTCTAGGAAACGTGTTGCCATATGCCATTCACGTGAGTGGAACACATATTTACGTGTTGTCGAAAGTCGTACGGTACGAAAACCCGTGAAACCATCTGCGGAGTGTGTTGTGGTAAGTCATTTCGTTACGAACCGTGTGATGTCGTAAGCCCCGTGTCAAGAGTAAATATGTTGTGGCAGGTCACCTCGAACGTGTGTTGTCGTAAGCCACTTCGTCACAAAACGTGTGGCGTTGTAAACCACGTGTCAAGAGTAAATGTGTTGTAGTAAGTCACCTCGAACGTGTGTTGTCGTAAGGCACGAGTAATAGAACGCCTTTTCCGCGACCGTCCTAGCCCATCTACATTCCGTACGATCGGGAACTGCGGCCGTCTAGGCTACCCCAGTCCACCACATTTTCGAAGTCACACATTCACTAAGATTACACGCTGTCCTACGCCTGTAGACCCCAGACCCTAAGACCCGACAACTAATCACCACCGACTCATCACCAGGCCACGTCTCGGGGAAAATTGTTATTCCCGAGGACTAAGTAGGATAACCACCGTACCGCTGACATAGTGTCGTCCTAGGCCACGTCAATACATTACCGGCATTGAATATTGAGTGATCGGGCTGTTTCCACGAAGCCGTGTTGCCAACGACGAAGTGTCGGTCAAGGTCACGTCGAGGACTGGGAGGACCACCAAGATAAAGAACATTTACATTTGATTGTATTGTAGTTGTAGCTATTCCACTAATAAAACCGATTGTTAACTTTTAAATCGAAATAAGGTCTTTTCTCTAGTCGGGTCAATACAAATATACATTTCTGTGACAAACCCTTCCCCCGCGAGTTATACTCTAACACACGAAGGAAAACCCGTCATTGCAAACGGTATCTGTCTTATTAAATACTGCAGCGAGATTACAACAGACAAACTAATGTCGTTAGATCGTCCACTCTTTGTATAGTCGAAAGTCGATATTTGGATGTGGAATGTGATTTGCAATACCTGTGTATATACCTGTACGAGCGATGAAAATGTATGCGGTGAGCTACACAAGTCTTGTATGAATGAGAAAATTATTTCATTCATTCACGTGGCTGCACGGCAGGGTTCATTTGCAATGTTCACCAGTGATACTCACTCGATGCCGTATGTGGTCTCCATATGGTTTGGTTACACTGCACCGGGTCGTTCACTATAGTGAATATATTCTTCATATTCTCACCACCCTTTTATAAGCAGCGGCCTACTTATTTACATCAATCCTCCTGGGCAACTTCGAAGCCCAGTTAGTCCAGTTCAGTTCTTAGAGTAGCCTATAAATAATTACTATCCGAATTGAGCCAATTTTTCCGCGGTAATTAGGGAGCCAGTAGTGAAATATGGGGGCTTTATATAATTATTATACGAGGCTCAAGAAGTAAAACCTGAGGATCTGTTTACATGAGACTCTTAATAATTGTGGACCAATTTCGGCACGGGTGTTAGAGGCAATATTTCAACAGGATCGTATGAAAGTTGCATCTCCAGGTACCTCCGGAGATAAAATCTGGGTATCGATTTATATGCACACAAAAAAATATTTTTTGTCTTCAATCACGAAATTAACTGATCCAATTAATTTTTAATTGAAATGTCTTCAAATGTCTCACAGAAATTATGGTATCAATTAAAACATTAATTGAACGTCAATTAAAAAATTAATTGGTGCTATAAATTGTTATGATTGATTTTTGTTTCAATTAAAAAAATTATTTAATCAATTAAATATTTTTTAGAACTCAATTAAGACTTTAATTGGAAACATTTTTTCTATGTGGACGCTATATATAATTATGCTCCGATATAGAATTATGGCGTGGGTCTAAGAGGCCATATACTAACACTACATACCAACTTTAAACTAGATCGGATAAAATTTGCGCCTCCAATAGGTTCCGTAAGACAAATCTGGGCAAGGTTTATATGGGGGCAATATATAATTATGGTCTGATTTTGGAGCAGTTTTAGCATGGATGTTTTAGGCCATATACTAACCCTACGTACTAAGTTAAAACCGGATCGGATGAAATTTGCGCTTGCAAGGAGTTCCGCAAGCCAAATCTGGCTATCGGCGTATATGGGGGCTATGCGTTAAAATGGTCCGATATGACCCATTTGCCATACCATCCGACCTACGTCAATAAGAACTACTTAGGAAGTTAGCGTGATTTCAACAGACGGACGGACATTGCTAAATCGACCCAGAATATATGTACTTTATGGGGCCTTAGACCAATATTTCGATTTGTTACAAACGGAATGATAAATTTAATATACATAACCCCCCCCCCCCCCCACTATCGTATGGTGGAGAACTTCCCTTTTATAAAAGAATGGCACCCAATAAGACGAGGCTGACATGCATCCCTCCTGTAATTTATGGACAAAAAACAATTTCACCAAAATATTTCCAATTAATAAGTTAATTGAAATTTGACAAAAAAAAAAAAAAAAAAAAAAAAAAAAAACATTTTAATATAAATTTGACTACTTCAACACTTTTTGGTTTACTTGAAACAAAAATCAATCACAAAAATTAATTGTATAAATTAATTTTTTAATTGACTTTGGTAATTGATACTCATACTATAATTTCTGTCATTTAATTTCATCATTTCTCTTATAAAAGAATGTCACCCAATAAGACGAGGCTGACATGCATCCCTCCTGTAATCTATGGACAAAAAACAATTTCACCAAAATATTTCCAATTAATAAGATAATTGAAATTTAACAAAAAAAAAAAAAACATTTTAATAAAAATTTGACTATTTCAACAATTTTGGTTTAATTGAAGCAAAAATCAATCACAAAAATTAATTGTATCAATTAATTTTTTAATTGACTTTGGTAATTGATACTCGTACTATCATTTCTGTGATTGAAGACATATGTTATTAATTAAAAATTAATTGGATCAATTAATTTCGTGATTCAATCCAAAATTAATTTTTATACCCTCCACCATAGGATGGGGGTATATTAACTTTGCCATTCCGTTTGAAACACATCGAAATATTGATGTAAGACCCCATAAAGTATATATATTCTGGGTCGTGGTGAAATTCTGAGTCGATCTAAGCATGTCCGTCCGTCCGTCTATTGCAATCACACCAACTTCCGAACGAAACAAGCTATCGACTTGAAACTTGGCACAAGATGTTGTTATTGTTGTAGGTCGGATGGTAAAGCAAACGGGCCATATCGGACCACTTTTACATATAGCCCCCATATAAACCGATCCCCAGATTTGAGCTCCAGAGCCTCTTGGAGGAGCAAATTTCATCCGATCTGGTTGAAATTTGGTACGTGGTGTTAGTATATGGTCTCTAATAACCATGCAAAAATTGGTCCATATCGGTTCATAATTATATATAGCCCCCAAAATAACAACCATGCAGAAATTGGTCCATATCGGTCCATAATTATATATAGCCCCGATATAAATCGATACCCAGATTTGACCTCCGGAACCTCTTGGAGGAGTAAAATTCATCCGATTCGGTTGAAATTTGGTACATTGCGCTAGTATAGGGCCGCTAACAGCCATACAAAAATTGGTCCATATCGGTCTATAGTTATATAATACCGATGGCCAATCATACAAGTATTGGTCCAAATCGCCAACAATAATCTACCAAAATTTCATTTCTATAGAAAATTTTGTCAAAATTTTATTTCTATAGTTTTTGTGTGTCATTCATTGCTACAACATCAACAGTTGTAAGCTACCTTGGTGCAATGGTTAGCATGCACGCCTTGCATACACAGGGTCATGGGTTCGAACCCAGTTTCGACCAAACACCAAAAACTTTTTCAGCGGTGGATTATCCCACCTCAATAATGCTGGTGACATTCCTGAGGGTTTAAAAGCTTCTCGAAGTGGCGTTCCACTGCAATGTTGAATGCCGTTCGGAATCCGGTATAAAAGGAGACCATTGAGCTTAACATAGAATCGGGCAGCACTCAGTGATAAGAGAGAAGTACACCACTGTGGTATCACAATGGACTGAACAGTCTACGTGAGCCTGAAATATCGGGCTGCCACTATGCCTAACCTAACCTAACAGTTGTGCACACCCAACTCCTATATTCCTTTTTGCATAGTTGGTAAATTTCTCTCTAAGCAGTGACGTTTGGTGGAATCACATATCAACATATATTTTCCTGTTACGAAAAAAAAAAAATCCTGTTTCACTTTTACAATTTATTTTAGCCGCTACACATGTTCACATTTACATTTTCAAGGACCCAAAAAATTATCCGTTTTTTTCTTTAATGTCATAAAGAAAATTAACATTTTCCACACTGATTTTTGTTAATTTATGAAAACAATTGCCTTAGTCGGTTTGTGTTTCATCATAATACATGGCCATAGCTCGTCTCATTTGCATGCCTACATCAGAAATGTTTTATGGCAAAAAATGTTTTTTTCCGGTATTTAGTCAACCAAAAAATTATACCGAAATTTTTGAAATAGCTACATTTCTATATACATATGCAGGCGTTTGTGTTGGTGTGCCTTTTTCGGGAATGTGTGAAATATGTGCAAATTATGCTAATATTTTTTTTTGCCTTTAACACAGTTTTAATAAACCACAGCAACAACTACGAGTACAGAGACCATGGCAATGAAAAAGCTCAAGAGAGTGACTAGTGAGAGTGAGTGAAACTGAGAGAGGGTCATTAGTATTCTTTGGCCTTAAGTTGCAATTAAAACGAATGCAATACAGGGATGGAAAATGCAGTACTATACGACTTTTTTTCAATACTTTTACACCCTGGTCAGTACCGTAGTATCTCCGCAAATGATTTAGTACCTTTTGTGTAGACATTGGTACACTAGTTTTGAAAAAATATTTCAATATTTTGAGAAAAAGTCTTTAAAAAACTTACCAAAAACTACAAAAAAATATTATTTTGCAAAAATGTTGCCGAAATTTTATTTCTACGGAAAATTTTGTCAATTTTTATACCCTCCACCATAGGATGGGTGTATATTAACTCTGTCATTCCGTTTGTAACAAATCGAAATATTGATATAAGACCCCATAAAGTATATATATTCTGGGTCGTGGTGAAATTCAAGAAACAAGCTATCGACTTGAAACTTGGCACAAGTAGTTGTTATTGATGTAGGTCGAATGGGGGCCCAAATTTGGCTTGCGATTGCTCTAAGAAAAGCAAATTTCATCCGATCCGGCTGAAATTTGGTACATGGTGTTAGTATATGGTCTCTAACAACCGTGCAGAAATTGGTCCATATCGGTCCATAATTACATATAGCCCCCATATAAACCGATCCCTCGATTTGGCTTCTCTTAGAGGCTCCAAGAGAATCAAATTTCATCCGATCCGGCTGAAATTTGGTACATGGTGTTAGTATATGGTTTCTAACAATCATGCAAAAATTGGTCCACATCGGTCCATAATTATATATAGCCCCCATATAAACCCATCCCCAGATTTGACCTCCGGAGCCTCTTAGAGGAGCAAAAGTCATCCGATTCGATTGAAATGTGGAACGTGGTGTTAGTATAATGTCTCTAATAACCATGCCAAAATTGGTCCATATCGGTCCATAATTATATATAGCCCCCATATAAGCTGATCCCCAGATTTGTCCTCCGGAGCCAATTGGAAGAGCAAAATTCATCCGATCCGGTTGAAATTTGGAACATGGTGTTAGAATGTGGTCTCTAAGAAACACGCAAGAATTGGTCCATATCGGTCCATAATTATATATAGCCCCCATATAAACCGTTCCCCAGATTTGATCTCCGGAGCCTCTTGGAGGAGCAAAATTCATCCGATCCGGTTCAAATTTGCAACGTGGTGTTAATATAAGGCCGCTTATAACCATCCGTATCGGTCCATAGTTATATATAACCGATCCCCAATCACACAAAAATTGGTCCATATGGGTTCATAATCATGGTTGCCACTCGATCCAAAAATAATCTACCACAATTTTATATTTATAGAAAAAATTTTCAAAATTTTATTTCTATAGAAAATGTTTTCCAAATTTTATTTCTATAGAAAATTTTGTCAAAATTTTATTTCTATAGCAAATTTTTTCCAACATTTATTTCTACAGAAAATTTTTTCCAAATTTCATTTCTATAGAAAATTTTTTCCAAATTTTATTTCTATAGAAAATTTATACCAAATTTTACTTCTATAGAAAATGTTGTCAAAATTTTATTTCTATAGAAACTTTAACCTTAATTATATACGTATTTAATCGGCCTTTTTAGTTTAATATATACCACGTATGGACTATGGGTATATATTACGGTGTTAGGAAGTTTTAAGATACCTTGCCATCGGCAAGTGTTACGGCAACCCAAGTAATTCGATTGTGGATGTCAGTCTTCAGTAGAAGTTTCTACGCAATCCATGGTGGAGGGTACATAAGCTTCGGCCTGGCCGAACTTACGGCCGTATATACTTGTTTTCTTTTGGAATATTTTGTCAAAATTTTATTTTTTCGTCAAAATTTTATATCTATAAAAATTTTTGTCAAAATTTTATATGTATAGAAAATTTTATCAATATAGTAAATTTTGTCAAAATTTTATTTCTATAGAAAATGTTGTCAAAATTTTATTTCTATAGAAAGTTTTATTTCTAAAGAAAATTTTGTCGAAATTTTATTTTTAAAGAAAATTTTTTTAAATTTTATTTTTTGATGAACATTTTGTCAACATTTTATTTCTGATGAAAATTTTGTCAAAATTCTATTTCTGATGAAAATTTTGTCAAAATGTTATTTCTGCAGAAAATTTTGTCAAAATATTATATATAGAAAATTTTGTCAAAATTTTATTTCTATAGGAAATATTGTCAAAATTTTATTTCTATAGGAAATATTGTCAAAATTTTATTTCCATAGAAAATTTGTGAAAATATTATTTCTACAGAAAATGTCAACATTTTATTTCTATAGAAAATTTTGTTTAAATTTCTGTAGAAAATTTTGTCAACATTTTATTTCTATAGGAAATTTTGTCAAAATATTACTTTTATAGGAAATTTTGTCAAAATTTTATTTTTATAGAAAATTTTGTCAATTTTATTTCTATAGAAAATTTTGTCAAAATTTTATTTCCATAGAAAATTTTGTGAAAATATTATTTCTACAGATAATGTCAACATTTTATTTCTATGTTATAGAAAATTTTGTCAAAATATTATTTCTATAGGACATTTTGTCAAAATTTTATTTCTATAGAAAATTTTGTCTAAATTTTATTTTTGTAGGAAATTTTGTCAACAATTTTTTGCAATAGAAAATTTTGAAAAAATTTTATTTCTGTAGAAAATATTGTCAAAATTTTATTTCTATAGGAAATTTTGTCAAAATATCATTTCTATAGGAAATTTTGTCAAAATTTTGTTTCTGTAGAAAATTTTGTCAACATTTTATTTCTATAGAAAATTTTGTATTTCTATAGAAAATATTGTCCATTTTATCTCTACAGAAAATTTTGTCAAAATTTTATTTCTATAGAAAATTTTGTCTAAAGATTATTTCTGTAGAAAATTTTGTCAAAATATTATATATTGTTTTTTTTTTTTTTTTTTTTTTGATCTCAGCTTAAAGCCATGCATTGACTAAACTACAAGTGTAGCTTAACGTATGCTTGTCAAATTTATTTGGGCAAAGCCCTATAGACTGCAAGATGGTTGGATGTACAGCTGTTTCGGAATTACCACATTCCTCATCAGCATCCTCTACTTGCAGCAAAACTATCAACCAATTACCAGAATAAATTTGGGTAATTCACTCAACCCAACGTGAACTACACTTGAACCTCCCGAAAAAGGGTTTGATAGTCGGCTACTGCCTAAACAAATTTGCCAGCATATCTCTTTTCCTTTGCCAAACTCAAATCATCGATTTGTATGTATTTTAAAATATTATATATATAGAAAATTTCAAAATTTTATTTCTATAGAAAATTTTTAATAATAAATTAATGATAGAAAATAGAAAATTTTGTTTAAATTTTATTTTTGTACAAAATTTTGTAAAAATTTTATTTCTATAGAAAATATTATCAAAATTTTATTTCTATAGAAAATATTATCAAAATTTTATTTTTATAGAAAATATTGTCAAAATTTTATTTCTATAGGAAATTTTGTCAAAATATTTCTTATATAGGAAACATTGTCGAAATTTTATTTCTATTGAAATTTTTTTCCAAATTTTATTTCTATAGAAAATTTTGTCAAAATTTTATTTCCGTAGAAAATGTCAACATTTTACTTCAAAGAAAATTTTTTTAAATTTTATTTCTTCAGAAAATTTTGTCACTATTTTATTTCTATAGAAAGTATTGTAAAAATTTTATTTCTATAGAAACTATCAAAATTTTATTTCTATAGAAAATATTGTCAAAATTTTATTTCTATAGGAAATTTTGTCAAAATATTATTTCTATAGGAAATTTTGTCAATATGTTATTTCTATAGAAAATTTTGTCAAAATTTTATTTCCACAGAATTTTTTTTTCGATTTTTATTATACCCTTCACCACTACTGTGGTACAGGGTATAATAAGTTTGTGCATTTGTATGTAACGCAAAGAAGGAGTAATCATAGACCAACCTTTTAGTATACGGATCGGCTTAGAATAAAATTCTGAGTCGATTTAGCGATGTCCGTCTGTCTGTCCGTCTGTCTGTCCGTCTGTCTGCCCGTCTGTCTGTCCGTCTGTCTGTCCGTCTGTCTGTCCGTCTGTCTGTCCGTCTGTCTGTCCGTCTGTCTGTCCGTCTGTCTGTCTATCTGTCTGTTGATGTATTTTTGTGTGCAAAGTACAGCTCGCAGTTTTAGTCCGATTGTCCTAAAATTTGGTATGGGGTCCTGTTTCGGCTCAAAGACGATCCCTATTGATTTTGGAAAAAATCGGTTCAGATTTAGATATAGCTGCCATATATATTTTTCACCGATCTGGTCATAATTGGCGTGTATATCAATCGATCTTCCTCAAATTCCGTACATCCGAATATTTTATGAGTCTCGAACAACTTGCAAAATATCAACCAAATCGGTTCAGATTTAGATATAGCTCCCATATATAGCTTTCGCCCGATTTACACTCATTTGCCCACAGAGGCCAATTTTTTGCTCCGATTTAGTTGAAATTTTGCACAGGGAGTAGAATTAGCGTTGTAACTATGCGTGCCAAATTTGCTTGAAATCGGTTCAGATTTGGATATATCTCCCATATAAAGCTTTCGCCCGATTTACACTCATATGACCACAGAGGCCAATTTTTAACTCCGATTTAGTTGAAATTTTGCACAGGGAGTAGAATTAGCATTGTAACTATGCGTGCCAAATTTGGTTGAAATCGGTTCAGATTTAGATATAGCTCCCATATATATGTTTTTCTGATTTCGACAAAAATGGTCAAAATACCAACATTTTCCTTGTAAAATCGCCACTGCTTAGTCGAAAAGTTGTACAAATGAATCTAATTTTCCTAAACTTCTAATACATATATATCGAGCGATAAATCATAAATAAACTTTTTCGAAGTTTCCTTAAAATTGCTTCAGATTTAAACGTTTCCCATATTTATTTTTTACTAACATTGTGTTCCACCCTAGTGCATTAGCCGACTTAAATTTTGAGTCTATAGATTTTGTAGAAGTCTATCAAATTCTGTCCAAATCGAGTGATATTTAAATGTATTTATTTGGGACAAACCTTTATATATAGCACCCAACACATTTGACGGATGTGATATGGTATCGAAAATTTAGATCTACAAAGTGGTGCAGGGTATAATATAGTCGGCCCCGCCCGACTTTAGACTTTCCTTACTGGTTTTATAGAAAGTTTTGTCGAAAGTTTATTTCAATAGAAAATTTATGAAGAATTACCTCTTTGCAAAATGTACCAAAATCAAGAATTCTACCAATCTACAAAACAGTAAAAAAATTACCATGTTTTGTAGAATTCTACCCACTGTGGCAACCGGCTCAGGGGCCGGCTCTAAGCATTATTGCTAAAGACATCATGTGTGTATTTCGTATCCTTCTGGGCGTTTCAAATATATATACTATTTTATAATACTATGTTTCTCAGTGTGGTGAAAAAAAAAACATTTTACATTTCAAAAATGTTGAGTTCCTTTAATAAAAACTAACTCCATATAGAGTAATTGTGATGAAAAAGTACCAAAGTCGAAATGTATCAAAAAAGCACAAAAATGTCAACTTTATCAACCATGGCTGGCATGAGGGCAAATGCGTGACCAACAAAATACGCTACAGTAGGTAGGTACTTTACGCTCATGTTTATGGAGAGTTTACTCATGTTTGATATTAGAATGGAATGATGAATCTGTAATGTGGAGTACACTACGTTTGATATGGAAATTGGTTTTTAAAAAATACTTCAAAGAACTAACACAATTATGTTATGCAGTCTCTTTCTCTCTCGACACATGTACACTCACATTTACATGCCAATTTTGTTAGCTCATCAAATAGTAGAGAGCAACTGTAATAACAATAAAATCAACAATAGCGAGGATTTACAGAGTTCCCATACATATGTATGAGTTTATGTGTATGTGTGCATGCGTTTGTGTGTTTGGGGGTAATTGTAATGCACTGACTAAAGTTAAATAAATGCAAATGTGTTTGACATTAGATTTCTTATTACAATAAATGCTGATGCCACAACACACACACAGAGACACATACAACAGCAGTATACAAATTCAACAACCACGACTTCTCTTGTAACAAAGGTTGCAAGCTGCATTCTATTGAAAGGGTGCTTCGAATGGTGTGACTAAAAATAATGTAAATTATTCTTTAGTTTAGTAATTAGTAAGCTATTCGAAAACCTCTTTTGCATAAGACTGGATCATTTATTGTCTCAAGAAATATTATACCGGACCATCAATTTAGATTCCGGAAATAGCATTCGACTGTCGAACAAGTTCATAGACTCACCGATAATATTCGAGAAAAAACAAGTCTGATCCGCTGTATTCTTCGACATTTCAAAAGCCTTTAATGGAGTATGGTCTCCTTCTAAAGCTCAACAGTTTACTACTAAAGATTGTTAGATTCTTAGCTCATACCTGATTAATCGTTTTTATAGAGTATACAATGGTAATGAATTCTCTAATCTATACCTAATATCTGTAGGAGTTCCGCAGGGCAGTATACTTGGACCTATGCTGCATGTACTATACACTGACGATATGTCTGTTAACAAAGATTGTTTCATTGGAACATTTGCTGATGACATATTTTTAATGTCAACTGAAAACAAGTATATACGGCCGTAAGTTCGGCCAGGCCGAAGCTTATGTAACCTCCACCATGGATGGCGTAGAAACTTCTACTACTGAAGACTGTCATCCACAATCGAATTACTTGGGTTGCGGTAACTTTTGCCGATGACAAGGTATCTTAAAACTTCCTAACACCGTAATATAGACCACGTAGTCCAAATAAATAAATACGTATATAATTAAGTTTGACAAAATTTTCTATAGAAATAAAATTTTGACAAAATTTTCTATAGAAGTAATATTTGGACAAAATTTTCTATAGAAATACGATTTTAACAAAATTTTCTATAGAAATAACATTTTGACAAAATTTTCTATAGAAATAAAATTTTTACAAAATTTTAAAAAGATTTAAAATTTTGACAACATTCTCTATAGAATTAAAATTTTGACAATATCTTCTACAGAAATAAAATTTTGCCAAAATTTTCTATAGAAGTAAATTTTGACAAAATTTTCTATAGGAATAAAATTTCGACAAAATTTTCTATAGAAATAAAATTTTGACAAAATTTTCTATAGAAATAACATTTTGCTAGATTATTTTTGCTCGATTGGCAAGCATGATTATGAACCGATATGGACCAATTTTTGTGTGACTGGGGATCGGCTATATATAACTATAGACCGATATGGACCAATTTTGGCATGGTTTTTATCGGCTATATATTAACACCACGTTGCAAATTTCAACCGGATCGGATGAATTTTGCTTGTCCAAGTGGCTCCGAAGTTCAAATCTGGGGATCGGTTTATATAGGGGCTATATATAATTATGGACTGATATGCACCAACTTTTGAATGGTTCTTAGAGACTATATACTATTGCCATGTACCAAATTTCAGCCGGATCGGATGAAATTTGCTTCTTTTAGAGGATGCGCAAACCAAATCTGGGAATCGGTTTACATGGGGGCTATATATAATTATGGACCGATATGGACCAATTTTTGCATGGTTGTTAGAGACCATATACTAACACTACGTACCAAATTTCAACCTGATCGGATGAATTGTGCTCCTCTAAGAGGCTCCGGAGTTCAAATCTGGGGATCGGTTTATATGGCGGCTATATATAGTTATAGACCGA
The DNA here is from genome assembly GCF_050003625.1 of Haematobia irritans. Taxonomy (NCBI): domain Eukaryota; kingdom Metazoa; phylum Arthropoda; class Insecta; order Diptera; family Muscidae; genus Haematobia; species Haematobia irritans. The sequence goes on along the minus strand of NC_134399.1, from coordinate 198,719,675 downwards.
TATGGACCAATTTTTGCATGGTTGTTAGAGACCATATACTAATACCATGTGCCAAATTTCAGCCGTATCGGATGAAATTTGCTTCTCTTTGAGGCTCCAAAAGCCAAATCTGGGGATAGGTTTATATGGGGGCTATATATAATTATGGACCGATGTGTACCAACTTGTGCATGGTTGTTAGAGACCACATATTAACACCATGTACCAAATTTCAGCCGGATCGGATGAAATTTGCTTCTCTTAGAGCAATCGCAAGCCAAATTTGGGGGTCCGTTTATATGGGGGCTATACGTAAAAGTGGACCGATATGGACCAATTTGTGCATGGTTATTGGGGACCATATACTAACACCATGTACCAAATTTCAGCCGGATCGGATGAAATTTGCTTCTCTTAGAGCAAGCCAAATTTGGGGGTCCGTTTATATGGGGGCTATACGTAAAAGTGCACCGATATGGCCCATTTGCAATACCATCCGACCTACATCAATAACAACTACTTGTGCCAAGTTTCAAGTCGATAGCTTAGTTCGTTCGGAAGTTAGCGTGATTTCAACAGACGGACGGACGGACGGACGAACATGCTCAGATCGACTCAGAATTTCACCACGACCCAGAATATATATACTTTATGGGGTCTTAGAGCAATATTTCGATGTGTTACAAACGGAATGACAAAGTTAATATGCCCCCATCCTATGGTGGAGGGTGCACCTATGGGCAAAAAATGGGGTCTAAATCTCAATAAACCCCTAAACACAGACAATGAACAAGTTCCTTTTTCAAACTCAGCAAAATATCTTGGATTTACACTGGCCAGCAAGCTATGCTGGCTAATCGGAAAATTCAGTCCTCTACACTGATAATAAACTCTTAATATATAAACACCCTCCAAACATTCTGCGAGTGTTAGGTTGATTGATCACTGGAATGATTATTTTATGACTCCGCCTGATGTTCAGTTATGGATTAATTATAACCATGAGTAATTATTGACTATTTTGTTATGTCAAAATATGATGTTCTGATTTTTATTACTCATTTTGGAGAATAATTTCTTAATCATTAATGATTGCATGATGAGACTCATTAAATGATATATTCTTAATCATTTTTGTTTCAATTTGCTGATTTTCATATGCACGATGCCTAAAAGAATTATTAAAAAGTCATACATATGATTGTTTTTTCTTTCCCAGTTAGTTTGAAAAGGCGATCGTCAAACAATCACCCACAGAACTCTTTAATGATTCACATATGCGACAACAACAGAGAAAGGGCTAACACTCATCAAACAAGCACACTTGTAATTAAAAAATGATTGTTTGTTGTTTGATTTTGTTGTAGAAAGAATGTAAGAAACTTTCACTGTGCTAAATTTGAATTTGAATCAACGCAGTACATTATAGATAGTCAATTTTTATGTTTGAGAAATAAAATACATATTTTTCAGTTGAATAAAATATTTTCACACTATAAGACCAACGCAAAATAATTAATTTTTTTGAGTTACAATATCGGTTGTATTATCGGAGTGCCATTTTCAACCTCAACCGCCTTAAAAGAATTCGATGTTGAGTTACAGACTAACCCTGATTTGAATGCCGAGCTGGTAAGTTACAGTGGGTCACATTTCGCAAATATTTGACCAAGTGTCACGCCAAAAGACATTTCTGAGACATTTTGGTTACATACTAGGTATATATCGAAAACTTTCTTAATTCGTTAATTCGAAAATGTTTCAAGAAAAATATTTTGTCAAAATTTTGTATAGTGTGGCAATGTCCTTAGATTAAAATTTGTTTGATACTCAAATATATACTTATAATGTTCTTTTCTTGCAGAAGCGAATTTTAATGAAAGTGGGAGGAGAAGAATTTAAAACGTTTGTGAGACAAGCGTTTAAAAAAATTTAGTGGATGACAACAATATGTTGTACACGCAAAGGAGCGTACGGAAAGGCGGCAAAAAAATTGAGTTTCATTTCTGCACTTTTTCTGCAATTTATTATTAATTATATGTATTCGATAATTTAACATATATAACTTTACTTAAATTTATTATATAACATATTATATAGATTTCAAACAAATACATTTTCTTAAATGTTTTTTCATATAGTTTTAAAACATATAAATATATATTTAAAAACAAAAACACAAAAAATATTAATTTAACTTACATATAACGTAACATATAATTTATAATAGAATTTATGGACATGAACAAAACCAAAAATTACAACATTTTTCTCTAAGTTTTTTTTTTTCATATTGTATAATACAAAATATTATATAATAAAAATAAATAAAAAAACATTACATGTAAAGACTTATAAATGAATATTAAGACGGAGTACAATATCAATCAAAAAAATGATTATTTAAAGAGTCATTGAAGCAAATCATTTTGAGGGCACACTTTCTCTATGAAAAATACTCATATTTGACTCATAAATGAATATTAGGGCGGAATGCAACATCAATCGTAAGAATGGTTATTTAAAGAGTCATTGAGGCCATTCATTTTGAGGGCACATTTCCTTTATTCAGAATACTCCTATTTGACTCATACATGAATATTTGAAAGGAATGCTAAATCAATCAGAAAAATGATTATTTAAAGACTCACTGAGGCAAATCGTTTTGAGGGCACACTTTCTTTATGCACAATACTCATATTTTACTCCTAAATGATGAAATCATATATGATTGATTTAATCAGTTTGGATAATCAATAATGAGTCAAATATGATTGCAAATGTTTGAAGGGAAATTTCAACCAGATCGGATGAATTTTGCTTCTCCAAAAGGCACCAGAGGTCAAGTCTGCTGATCGGTTTATATGGGTGCTATATATAATTATGGATTGATGGTTGTTGGATACCGTATACTAACATCACGTACCAAATTTCAACCGAATCTGATGAATTTTGCTCTTCCAAGGGGTTCCGGAGGTCAAATCTGGGGATCGGTTTATATATAATTATTGACCGATTTCGACCAATTTTTGCATGGGTGTTTGAGGCCATTTACTAACACCATGTACCAAATTTTAGCCGGATCGGATGAAATTTGCTTCTCTTGGAGGCTCCGCAAGCCAAATCTGGTGATCGGTTTATATGGGGGCTATATATAATTATGGACCGATGTGGACCAATTTTTGCATGGTCATTAGAGACTATGTACTAACACCATGTACCAAATTTCAGCCGGATCGGATGAAATTTTCTTCTCTTGGAGGCTCCGGAGGTGAAATCTGGGGATCGGTTTATATATAATTATTGACCGATTTCGACCAATTTTTGCATGGGTGTTTGAGGCCATTTACTAACACCATGTACCAAATTTTAGCCGGATCGGATGAAATTTGCTTCTCTTGGAGGCTCCGCAAGCCAAATCTGGTGATCGGTTTATATGGGGGCTATATATAATTATGGACCGATGTGGACCAATTTTTGCATGGTCATTAGAGACTATGTACTAACACCATGTACCAAATTTCAGCCGGATCGGATGAAATTTTCTTCTCTTGGAGGCTCCGCAAGCCAAATCGGGGGATCGGTTTATATGGGGGCTATATATAATTATAGACCGATGTGGACCAATTTTTGCATGTTTGTTAGAGACCATATACTAACACCATGTACCAAATTTCAACCGGATCGGATGAAATTTACTTCTCTTAGAGGCTCCGGTTCAAATGTGGAACTCGGCGTTAGTATATGGTCTCTAACAACCATGCAAAAATTGGTCCACGTCGGTCCATAATTATATATAGCCCCCATATAAACCGATCCCCAAATGTGACCTACGGAGCCTCTTGGAGGAGCAAAATTCATCCGATCCCGTTCAAATTTGGAACGTGGTGTTAGTATATGGCCGCTAACAACAATTCCAAAATTGGTCCACATCGGTTCATATGGTTGCCACTCGAGCCAAAAATAATCTATCAAAATTTTATTTCTATAGAAAATTTTGTCAAAATTTTATTTCTATAGAACATTTTGTTAAAATTTTATTTCTTAGAAAATTTTGTTAAAATTTTATTTTCATAGAAAATTTTGTTATGGTTTCATTTCTATAGAAAATTATGTCAAAACTTTATTTCTATAAAAAATTTTGTCAAAATTTTATTTCTATAGAAAATTTTGTCAAAATTTTATTTCTATAGAAAATTTTGTCAAAACTTTATTTCTATAGAAAATTTTTGTCAAAACTTTATTTCTATAGAAAATTTTGTCAAACTGAATATAAACGCATTTAATCGGTAATATATACCACGTATGGACTTACTGATAATTTAGAAGACGGTGTTAGGAGGTTTTAAGATACGTTGCCATCGGCAAGCGTTACCGCAACCCAAGTAATTCGATTGTGGATGGCAGTGTTTAGAAGAAGTTTCTACGCAATAGATGGTGGAGGGTACATATATACTTGTTAGGGTACGTATATACTTGTTTTTTTTTGCGTTTTGAGCATGACGATTAAATTTTTCCGACTCTAAATATATATATTTAACATTTTTGTTTGTCTAGTCAAGAGCTAAAATTTAGCTGCTTTTGCTGCATTTTTCGAGGAATTTATAGTCATTACTTTAAAAAAGGGGGCGTGGCTCGCCCATTTTTTTTTATAAATACAAATCTAATCACCAAATTTTGTGAAGTTAACTTAGTGGGAAGAATTTTTTGCCGCTAAATTCATGATTTGGCTCATGGTGCAATGTTAGCCAATTCGAACATATTTAAACTGATTTTAAAATTAAATGTTTTTTCGACATTTTTTGCTTTGAAAAATAATAAAACAATGCAAAATATTGCGCTTTACTTTGTTACATTACATATTAGCCATGCCGTAGTTAGATAATGGAATCTCCAGCACTGTCTCAATAAGCTGGAAAATAATTTTGAAAAAAATCTATTCGACAAAATTACATCTTTCCACTATGTTATCACCCTTTTTTTCTACATAAGCATTAAGTGACCACTCTATGTGGCTCCAGCAATTTGCCCCGCTTGCAGAATTTGTTAAACAAATCCAATGGACATAAAACGAATTTCAACAAACAACACAATTGCAGATGGAGAAGATAACTTTCTTTTTTTACTAACATTTCGTATTCAAAAGAAAATATTTAAATGTGTGTTGTCATATTTGTCGTTGACATCGTCGTAAAATGTCACAAATGATAAAGTTTCCTGGTCATGCTACGGTGTGTGGCTTATGCATTATACACCGAAAAAAAAGAAACATAATTTTAAAAATAACTCAAATTTTACAATACCAGGAATACTTTAGAAGAAGTGAGAGAGAAAAAAATTCACAAACAATACCTGACAGCAGGTATCCCAAAAGCGTCTTCAATTTTGTGATAAACGAAATGACACCTTCGATCTTTCTTCCCAATCCAGCCATTAGGACTAATTTGATTTATCGCCATATTTCGAAAACTGAAACTGAACTTAACCATAGATCATTTCTTCAATAATTTTTTTTCACAGCTACAAAAAAGAAAACATTTTTTTTTCCTATGTAGCCTTTAGTCATCTTCTACTCAATGCCAAACGCTTGCCATCATTAATGTAGACATCGTGGGGAGAGGCGCATTTTTTTGCGAAGGCATAATTCAAAACGGAGTTGATATAGAAAACTACTACTTTATTATGCATATGAATGGAAAACTAAATGTAAACTAATGTTCGACCAGCAACACAAAAGTGAGTGCATGCCTTGGAGGATATGCTTTGAGGCAAAGGATTACTCCAAGAAGGTCAGAAATTGCTGCAAAAGTAAGTGGCTGCCATGAATACAATTTCAAAGCTTTCGCTTATGCATTCTCCAAACAAAGTGGAAATCGATATGAAACAGACCTAGTCATTAGCCACAAACACAAACACAAGTTCGTACATACGACATATCTGTGTTATTTTAATGTTATATGCATACCCCCAACATGTTTATATAGAACCAGGATCCTGATTACTCGAGTAATTTCTATAGCATAAGGTCATGAGTATGTGCGAATGTATATGTGTGTGTGTAGATTTCTGCAAGCATTGCATGAAAATGAAAAGAATACATCATTGTATAGCATTTGTATAGATGTGTTTGTGGGTAATTTGTTGAATCAGTGTTGCCAGAACGTGTTTAAAGCACTTATGCACAAATACCCAATTTAAAGCGAAATTCCCCAATAAAATCACTAATAAATTTTGTACAACTCTACAGTCAGGGCGAAACTTAAGTACGCAGAAGACTCTTGCAAAATGCCAGAAGAAGATTTCTGTTGAAATACAATTTCTAAAAATTTTTCTATAGAATAAATTTTAGACATTCTATAGAAATAACATTTTGAAATAATTTTTTCACAAAAATTTTCTATAGAAATTCAATTTAAAACAAGTATGGAAAGTCTAAAGTCGGGCGGGGCCGACTATATTATACCCTGCACCACTTTGTAGATCTAAATTTTCGATACCATATAACATCCGTCAAATGTGTTGGGTGCTATATATAAAGGTTTGTCCCAAATACATACATTTAAATATCACTCGATTTGGACAGAATTTGATAGACTTTTACAAAATCTATAGACTCAAAATTTAAGTTGGCTAATGCACTAGGGTGGAACACAGTTTTAGTAAAAAACAAGTAAGGAAAGTCTAAAGTCGAGCGGGGCCGACTATATTATACCCTGCACCACTTTTTAGATCTAAATTTTCGAAACCATATCATGTGTTTGGGCTATATATAAAAGTTCGTCCCAAATACATACATTTAAATATCACTCGATCTGGACAGACTTCTACAAATCTATAAACTCAAAATTTAAGTCGTCTAATGCACCCTAGTGTACACACACAATATTAGTAAAAAAATATGTGAAACATTTAAATCTGAAGCAATTTTAAGGAAACTTCGCAAAAGTTTATTTATGATTTATCGCTCGATATGTATGTATTAGAAGTTTAGGAAAATTAGAGTCAGTTTTACAACTTTTCGACTAAGCAGTGGGGATTTTACAAGGAAAATGTTGGTATTTTGACCATTTTTGTCGAAATCAGAAAAAACATATATATGGGAGCTATATCTAAATCTGAACCGATTTCAACCAAATTTGGCACGCATAGCAACAATGCTAATTCTACTCCCTGTGACAAATTTCAACAAAATCGGAGCAAAAAATTGGCCTCTGTGGTCATATGAGTGTAAATCGGGCGAAAGCTTTATATGGGAGACATATCCAAATCTGAACCGATTTCAAGGAAATTTGGCACGCATAGTTACAACGCAAATTCTACTCCCCATGCAAAATTTCAACTAAATCGGAGCAAAAAATTGGCCTCTGTTGGCAAATGAGTGTAAATCGGGCGAAAGCTATATATGGGAGCTATATCTAAATCTGAACCGATTTTGCTGATATTTTGCAAGTTTTTCGAGACTCATAAAATATTCGGATGTGCGGAATTTGAGGAAGATCGGTTGATATACACGCCAATTATGACCAGATCGGTGAAAAATATATATGGCAGCTATATCTAAATCTGAACCGATTTTTTCCAAAATCAATAGGGATCGTCTTTGAGCCGAAACAGGACCCTATACCAAATTTTAGGACAATCGGACTAAAACTGCGAGCTGTACTTTGCACACAAAAATACATCAACAGACAGACAGACGGACAGACAGACGGACAGACGGACAGACGGACAGACAGACAGACAGACGGACATCGCTAAATCGACTCAGAATTTAATTCTAAGCCGATCCGTATACTAAAAGGTTGGTCTATGATTACACCTTCTTGGCGTTACATACAAATGCACAAACTTATACCCTGTACCACAGTAGTGGTGAAGGGTATAAATATGGGAAACATTTAAATCTGAAGCAATTTTAAGGAAACTTCGCAAAAGTTTTTTTATGATTTATCGCTCGATGTATATGTATTAGAAGTTTAGGAAAATTAGAGTCATTTTTAAAACTTTTCGACTAAGCAGTGGCGATTTTACAAGGAAAATGTTGGTATTTTTACCATTTTTGTCGAAATCAGAAAAACATATATGTGGGAGCTATATCTAAATCTAAACCGATTTCAACCAAATTTGGCACGCATAGCTACAATGCTAAATCTACTCCCTGTGCAAAATTTCAAACAAATTGGGCCAAAACCCTGGCTTTTAGAACCATATTAGTCCATATCGGGCGAAAGATATATATGGGAGCTATATCTAAATCTGAACCGATTTCAATCAAATTTTGCACACTTAACTGCACTACTAATTATACACCTAGTGCAAAATTTCAAACAAATTGGGCCAAAACTGTGGCTTCTGGGACCATATTAGTCCATATCGGGCGAAAGATATATATGGGAGCTATATCTAAATCTGAATCGATTTCAACCAAATTTGACACTCATAGCTACAATGCTAAATCTACTCCCTGTGCAAAATTTCAACCAAATTGGGCCAAAACTCTGGCTTTTAGGAGCATATTAGTCCATATCGGGCGAAAGATATATATGGGAGCTATATCTAAATCTTAACCGATTTCAATCAAATTTTGCACACCAAAATGCACTACTAATTGTACTCCTAGTGCACAATTTCAAACAAATTGGGCCAAAACTCTGGCTTCTAGGACCATATTAGTCCATATCGGGCGAAAGATATATATGGGAGCTATATCTAAATCTGAACCGATTGCAATCAAATTTTGCACACTTGACTATACGACTAAGTGTTATGTTTGTATAAAATTTCAAGCAAATCGGTATAAAACCCTGGCTGCTGGGTCCATATTAGTGTATATCGGGCGAAAGATATATATGGGAGCTATATCTAAATCTGAACCGATTTCTTCCAAAATCAATAGGGTTCTATTCTGACCCAAATTAGGAACATGTGCTAAATTTGAAGGCGATTGGACTTAAATTGCGACCTAGACTTTGATCACAAAAATGTGTTCACAGACAGACGGACGGACGAACAGACGGACAGACAGACATGGTTATATCGACTAAGGGACCCACCCTGAGCATTATTGCCAAAGACACCATGTGTCTATCTCGTCTCCTTCTGGGTGTTACAAACATATGCACTAACTTATAATACCCTGTTCCACAGTGTGGCGCAGGGTATAACAAATTGACAAAATTTTCTATAGAAATAAAATGTTGACAAAATTTTCTATAGAAATAAAATTTTGACAAAATTTTCTATAGAAATAAAAAGAAAATATATATAAAGTCAACATATTCAAAAATTTTACTTCTCTTTTCAGGTCATACTATCACAGTTCATTGTGGGTAAGTTATCCCTTTTTGTAGAAGTAACAATTTTCCCTTGTTGATGCAAACTAAAATTATTTAATTCAAGGGATATTTATATTTATATAAATTTATATAAATTTCTATCACTCTTGAATTCCATCACGAATAACTTTATTTGTGAGTGAAAATCTCTCAGCTATTAAACGAGCGGCTTAGGAAAAAAATCCAAAAATCCCAAATTGCTGGAAATTCCTTACTAAAAAATTCTTCTCCATTCGGTGACAGAATTCCCCCATTTGAGGAAAATTCCCAATACCGGCAACACTAGTGTTTGAATATTCACTTGCTTCTGCTTAATGCTTATAATTGCAAAAATAATCTTGCTCTTTCTACTGTTGTTGATGCTAGATGCCTGCGGCACTTGTGCTTAGGAAAACGGGAAACATAGAACAATCATAAAATTAATCATAAGCCTAATTTGAAAATGAACCATAATTTAAAACCACCCAAGCAACCAATTTCATTTCCATTTCCATTTTTATTTTATAATTCGTTTGCCTAACATTTGCCACACACTCTAAATGTGAAACAAGCTATGGATGGTATCAGTGATTGATACATAGATGAATGGATGGATAGCTGGATGGTTGTCAGGTTAGTTTGAAATGATGGTGGCGGATATATCTCCATTGCTATGCGTTAGCTATACGAGACTTGGATTTCAGGGCAGAATGTTTTTAATGGCTTTTAAGTGAGGTTTTATTTCCAAAAAACATTATAATGAGATGACTAACAACATATGCTAAACATGGGTAATTTTTTATAATCCAATGAATTACGAAGATCATTTTATATTGTAGCAGTTTTTGCTTTTGGTTTTGTGCTAATAGCCAAAGCTTATTGCCTGCTACAAAATTAATCATTTCATAATTTTGCCATTTTGCGATGGATAGAAAATATTTCCACGACTAGAAATAGCACGACCTTGTGATAATTTATGATAATATTAAAACATAAAATGAAGGATATTTATTTGGGTTAAGGGTACATTGTGGTTTTATTTGCTCCTGAAAAATGCTTACTTGGATTCAAAGATTTCGACCTTGGAATAGACATTTAAGCTTCTACATCCAGTTCGACGAAGAGTCTCCACTGGATGAGTTCAGAGTAAAGTAGTAGTTAGGCCTGTAGATTTTGCAGGACACGCGAAGAGATGCCTCGTGATGTTAGGCTTATGTCCACAAATTGGGCTAATATTTTGAATTGCCGGGTTCAGAAGGGAGAGGTAATTGTTCAAATACCTGTAGATGCCAGATTTTATGTTAGCTGATATAGCAGCGACCTGGTCTCCCTAGGCCGATGCCTAATGTCGTCGCTAACAGGCGGTGGACTTCCACCCAGCACAACGCTGCACTAGTAGGAATCTATTACCTTCTGACCCGCTGCCGTATGTGCCTTGTTCCCTCATCATTGTCTGCGTCGATCTAGTGATCAATTGACTGTATATCTTTCCTGAAATCGAAGCGGATGGGCTTGGCTCGTTCGGATGGTATCCTCCTGGATGTGATATGGTTTGGGTTTGCTGTGGTGAGGTCATAATGTTGCCTCACCGAGAGCATTTCGGACTCATGCTCCATACGTTGTTCTTGTGATTTGGAGTGACATCCAATGGCATTTCGCAACGCAGTATTTTGTAACGTTCGAGAATTTCTCCATTGGGTATCATATTGGGAGTCCAAACGGGTGCCGCATAATCCCTTATCTTCAAGATCTTGTTTCTACTCCCAATATTTTTGTCTACCATTTCCGTATGTTTTTCAAAGAGAAACAAACTATTGAACGTCACACAAAGAGTCTTGGGGTTCTTGCATGTCGGCATACTCGAGTGTGGACAACGAGCTTCAGGTCCACTTCCTTGGTCCACGATGGGAAAATGTTTGCCGTCAATTTTGGAGCAGAATGTTTCGGACTCTTGCTGACAAAGACGTCCCTAAGTGTAGGGAGGTAGTCATTGATCTTCAGCTCAAGGTCCTTGATGTCCCCACCTGATGTGCTGGTTATCAAGTGATGGTGGAAGAGAAGCTCCTGCCACGTAAAAGTTAAAGAAGAACAGCGCCCTGAGATACGCCTTGTTTATTCCTACGACCATAATTCTAGCAAAAGGTTGCAAATTCGAACAAATCTAAACTCATTCGAAGATTTGTTGTTATTTATGTATTTGGTGCTTTTAAGCAATAGAATTGTCAAAATCAAAATTATGACGCTTTACTTTGACGAAATTTCCTGTAGAAATATAATTTGACAAAATTTTCTATAGAACTAAAAATTTGACAAAATTTTCTATTCGATAGAAAATTTTCTATAAAAACAAAAATTTCTATGGAAATACAATTTTGACAAACTTTTGTATAGAAATAAAATTTTGACAAAATTTTCTATAGAAATAAAATTTTTAAAAAATGTTATATGGAAATAATATTTTGACAAAAATAAAATTTTGATAAAATTGTCTACAGCAAAAAAAAAAAAAATAAAAAAAATCTATAGGAATATAATAAAACTTTCTATAGATCCAACATTTAAAAAAAAAAAAGTTATACAAAACTAAAATTTTGACAATATTTTCTATAGCAATTAAATGTTGACAAAAGTTTCTATAGAAATAATATATTAAAAAAAAAAATTGTATGGAGATAGAATTACATTTTTTAGGAACATAACAAAATTTCCTACAGAACTGAAATTTTGACAACATTTTCTATAGAAATAAAGTTTTAATAGAGTATTGTATAGAAATAAAATTTTAATAAAATGTTCTATAGAAATAACATTTTGACGACATTTTCTATAGAAATAAAATTTTGACAACATTTTCTATATAAATAAAGTTTTGACAAAGTTTTCTAGGGATATGAAATTTTGACAACATTTTCTATAGAAATAAAATTTTGAGAAAATTTTCTATAGAAATAAAATGTTGTAAAAATTTTGAATGGCTATAAAATTTTGACAAATTTTCTAAAGGGTGATTTGTTAAGAGCTTGATAACTTTTTAAAAAAAAAACGCATAAAATTTGCAAAATCTCATCGGTTCTTTATTTGAAACGTTAGATTGGTCCATGACATTTACTTTTTGAAGATAATTTCATTTAAATGTTGACCGCGGCTGCGTCTTAGGTGGTCCATTCGGAAAGTCCAATTTTGGGCAACTTTTTCGAGCATTTCGGCCGGAATAGCCCGAATTTCTTCGGAAATGTTGTCTTCCAAAGCTGGAATAGTTGCTGGCTTATTTCTGTAGACTTTAGACTTGACGTAGCCCCACAAAAAATAGTCTAAAGGCGTCAAATCGCATGATCTTGGTGGCCAACTTACCGGTCCATTTCTTGAGATGAATTGTTCTCCGAAGTTTTCCCTCAAAATGGCCATAGAATCGCGAGCTGTGTGGCATGTAGCGCCATCTTGTTGAAACCACATGTCAACCAAGTTCAGTTCTTCCATTTTTGGCAACAAAAAGTTTGTTAGCATCGAACGATAGCGATCGCCATTCACCGTAACGTTGCGTCCAACAGCATCTTTGAAAAAATACGGTCGAATGATTCCACCAGCGTACAAACCACACCAAACAGTGCATTTTTCGGGATGCATGGGCAGTTCTTGAACGGCTTCTAGTTGCTTTTCACTCCAAATGCGGCAATTTTGCTTATTTACGTAGCCATTCAACCAGAAATGAGCCTCATCGCTGAACAAAATTTGTCGATAAAAAAGCGGATTTTCTGCCAACTTTTCTAGGGCCCATTCACTGAAAATTCGACGTTGTGGCAGATCGTTCGGCTATTCATGATGAAATGTCAAAGCATACTGAGCATCTTTCTCTTTGACACCATGTCTGAAATCCCACGTGATCTGTCAAATACTAATGCATGAAAATCCTAACCTCAAAAGAATCACCCTTTATAAAATAAAATTTTGTTAAAATTTTCTACAGAAAAAAAATAAACAAAAAATCTATAGAAATATAATCAAATTTTCTACAGGTCTAAAATTTTGACAAAAATTTCTACAGAACTGAAATTTTGACAATATTTTCTATAGAAATAAAATATTGAAAATGCTCTGCATGGAGATACAATTTTGACAACATTTTTTGTATAGAAATAAAATTTTGACTAAATTTTCTTTAAAAAAATTTAAAAAAAATGTTAAATAGTAATATAACAAAATTTTCTACAGAACTAAACTTTTAACAAAATTTTCTATAGAAATAAAATGTTGACAAAATTTTACTTTAAAAATGTTGGTATTGATTCCGAGCCAAAGAAGCGGAGAATACAATTAGGGATACTTTTAAGACACAATTCTCTTTTAAATTTGGGTTCTGTGTACTTGGTTCTAGGAAGCAAATTTTAATTTTTCGCTTTTTCAGCTTTTTTTTCATATGCTTTCAAAGTCCTTTAAAACGAGTTAACGACAACTTTAATTTCCAAATTAAGACTCGACTTCCAGTAGAAATTATGCTATGTTTCAAGTAAAAAACGTCTTTAAAATAAAGTGTTGATCGATTTTTTGCTTTGTAGTCAAGATACAAAAATACAACAAATTTAAAGACAATTTCATTCAATTTAAAGAATTTTTCTAAATTATTAAAGTCAAGTTTTCTTTAGCCCAAACATTTTTTCTTTCATGTTATGATACCCATTTTGAAGTGAAATCACTTAATTATTAGGATAATACGACTTCAGTGAAAAGTTTAATGACTTTTGAACAGGGGAAAAAAAACTTTATATTAGAGAAATGCGTCTTCTGTGCTAAGCAAAATTTGCATTCGTATTTTAAAGTTATGAAATCTTTGACCCAATGACAATATTTTTTTTCAGTGTGGCCTTTGCCTAAATAAATCTTTGTACAAACATTTCTCTTTTCCTTTGCCACCGTCACATCATCGATGTGAGTGCAGTTGGCTGGGTTTATTTTGAGCGTGCTTCCTCTTACTTAATTCGTTTTTGTTTTTATACCCTTCACCACTACTGTGGTACAGGGTATAATAAGTTTGTGCATTCGAGTGCAACGCCAAGAAGGAAAAGTCTAAGACCCATCGTCTTAGAATTAAATTCTGAGTCGATTTAGCGATGTCCGTCCGTCTGTCTGTCCGTCTGCCTGTCCGTCTGTCTGTATATGTAATTTTGTGCACAAAGTACAGCTCGCAATTTAAGTCCGATCGTCCTCAAATTTGGCATAGCGCCGTTTCTTGGAACAGAGACAATCGCTATTGGTTCTGGAAAAAATCGGTTCAGATTTGGATATAGCTGCCATATATATTTATACCCAAGTTGGTCATAGTTAGCGTGTTTATCAACCGATTTGCTTGAAATACTGTACATCCAATATTTTATGAATCTCGAAAATCTTGCAAAATATGAGTCAAATCAGTTCAGATTTAGATATAACTCCCATATATATCTTTCGTCCGATTTAGACTCATATGACCACAGAGGCCAAAGTTTACTACCGATCTTCGCGAAATTTTGCACAGAGGGTAGAATTGACATTCTACCAATGTTTGGTAAATTTGATTGAAATCGGTTCAAATTTAGATATAGCTCTCATATATATCTTTCGTCCGATTTGAACTTATATGACCACAAAAGCCAGAGTTTTGCCGTGATTTGCTTCAAATTTTGCACAAGGGGTACGTTTAATAGTATCGTTAAGTGTGTCACATTTTGTTAAAATCGGTTCGGATTTAGATATAGCTCACATATATATCTTTCGCCCGATTTGGACTTATATGGTCTCAAAAGCCAGAGTTTTGCTCTGACTTACTTCAAATTTTGCACAAGCGGTACTTTTAACGATACTATTGTATATGCCAAATATGGTCAAAATCGATTCAGATTTAGATATAGCTCCCATACATATCGTTCGTCCGATTTGAACTTATATGGCCTCAAAATCCAGGGTTTTGCCGTTATTTGCTTCAAATTTCGCACAAGGAGTACGTTTAGTAGTATCGGTAACTGTGCCAAATTTGGTTAAAATCGGTTCAGATTTAGATATGGCTCCCATATATATCTTCCGTCCGATTTGCACTCATATGACCAGGGGGGCCAAAGTTATACTCCCATTTACGTAAAATTTTGCATAGATAGCAGAATTATTATTCTAACTACACATGTCAAATTTATTCAAAATCGGTTCAGATTATATATAGCTCCCATATATACGTACACCAGAGTTGGGGAAATATGTTAGTCTATTACACAATTAAGTGGATAGCGTTAGCCGATTTAAATTTTAATTCTAGAGATTTTGTAGAAGTAAAAAAATTGTCTCCTTTATATAGCTTCCAGAAAATGTGAAGTGGTTGAGATGGTAACACAAATTTTAGTCTACATAGGGGTGAAGGTTATAATATAGTCGGCCCCGCCCGACTTTAGACTTTACTTACTTGTTTTTTGTTGGTTTGTACCTCAATCGTATTTGTTGTTTTGATCTCAGCTTTAAACCATTGCGTTGACTACACTACAAAAGTAGCTTGACCAACAGAGGAAAAGACAGACATTATTTTCCCCTGTTGGTTAAGCTACTCTTGTAGTTTAGTCCACGCAATGGTTTTAAAGTTGAGATCAAAACAACAAATATCAAATAAAATTTTGACAAAATTTTTTATAAAAATAAAATTTTGATAAAATTTTCTATAAAAAAAACTTGACAAAATTTTCTATAGAAATGGAATTTTAACAAAATTTTCTATAGAAATAGAATTTTGACAAAATTTTATGAAGAAATAAAATGTTGACAAAAAATTCTATAGAAAAAAATTTTCTATAGAAATATAACAAAATTTTCTACAGAACTAAAATTTTGACAAAAATTTCTATAGAATAAAAAATCTTGACAATATTTTGACAAAATTTCCTATAGAAACAAAATTTTGACAAAATTTTCTATAGAAGTAAGAAAAAATTTTCTACAGAACTAAAATTTTGACAAAATTTTCTATAGAAATTGTCTATAGGAATGGAAAAATTTTCTATAGAAATGGAATCTTTACAAAATTTTATATAGAAATAAAATTTTGGCAAAATTTTCTCTAGAAATAAAATTTTGACAAAAAATTATATAAAAAAAATCTAAGAAATATAACAAAATTTTCTATAGAATAAAAAAATTTTACAAAATTTCCTATAGAAATAAAATTTTGACAAACTTTTCTATAGAAATAAAATTTTGACAAAATTTTCTATAAAAATAAAATTTTGGCAATATTTTATGTAGAAATAAAATGCTAAAAAAATCTATAGAAACAAAATTTATATAGAAATATAAAACATTTTCTACAGAAAGAAAATTTTGACAAAATTTTCTACAGAACTAAAATTTTGACAAAATTTTTTATAGAATAATAAATTGTGACAAAATTTCTTTTAAAAAAAAAACCATACAAATAAGAAAAAAATTTTTACAAATCTAAAATTTTGACAAAATTTTATATAGAAATAAAATGTTGACAAAATTTTCTGTGGAAATAAAATTTTGACAAAAAAAAAAATCAATAGAAATATAACAACATTTTCTACAAAACTAAAATTTTGAAAAATTTTCTACAGAATAAAAAAAAATTTACAAAATTTTCTGTAGAAATAAAATTTTGACAAACTTTTCTATAGAAATAAAATTTTGACAAAATTTTCTATAGAAATAAAATTTTGACAAAATTTTCTATTAAAATAAAATGTTGACAAAATTTTCTATTGAAATAAAATGTTGACAAAATTTTCTATTGAAATAAAATTTTGACAAAATTTTCTATGGAAATAAAATGTTGACAAAATTTTCTATTGAAATAAAATTTTGACAAAATTTTCTATTGAAATAAAATTTTGACAAAATTTTCTATTGAAATAAAATTTTGACAAAAATTTCTATAGAAATACAATTTTCTATAGAAATAAAAGTTTGACAAAATTTTGTATAGAAATTTTACAAACTTTTCTATAGAAATAAAATTTTGGGAAAATTTTTTATGGAACTAAAATCTTGGCAAAATTTTCTATAGAAATAAAATTTTGACAAAATTTTCTGTAGAAATAAAATTTTGACAAACTTTTCTATAGAAATAAAATTTTGACAAAATTTTCTATAGAAATAAAATTTTGACAAAATTTTCTATTAAAATAAAATGTTGACAAAATTTTCTATTGAAATAAAATGTTGACAAAATTTTCTATTGAAATAAAATTTTGACAAAATTTTCTATGGAAATAAAATGTTGACAAACTTTTCTATAGAAATAAAATTTTGACAAAATTTTCTATAGAAATAAAATTTTGACAAAATTTTCTATTGAAATAAAATTTTGACAAAATTTTCTATTGAAATAAAATTTTGACAAAAATTACTATAGAAATACAATTTTCTATAGAAATAAAAGTTTGACAAAATTTTGTATAGAAATTTTACAAACTTTTCTATAGAAATAAAATTTTGGGAAAATTTTTTATGGAACTAAAATCTTGGCAAAATTTTCTATAGAAATAAAATTTTGACAAAATTTTCTATAGAAATAAAATTTTGACAAAATTTTCTATAGAAATAAAATTTTGACAAACATTTTCTAAAAGTATAAAAATTTTCTAAAGGTATAAAATTGACAAAATGATATATGAAATAAAAAATTTTACAAAATTATCTACAGAATAAAAAATTTTGACAGTGGGACCAGAAACATTTTCTACAGAACAAAAAATTTTCTTTAGAATAACAAATTTTGGCAAAATTTTCTATAGAAATGGAATTTTGACAAAATTTTCTATAAAAAAATCTATAGAAATAAAAAGAAATTTTTTACAAAACTAAAATTTTGACAGTGGGACCAGAATGAACATTTTCTAAAGAACAAAAAATTTTCTATAGAATAACAAAGTTTTTACAAAATTTTCTACAGAAATGGAATTTTGACAAAATTTTCTATAGAAATGGAATTTTGACAAAATTTTATATAAAAACAAGTATATACGGCCGTAAGTTCGGCCAGGCCGAATCTTATGTACCCTCCACCATGGATTGCGTAGGAACTTCTACTAAAGGCTGTCATCCACAATCGAATTACTTGGGTTGCGATAACACTTGCCGATGGCAAGGTATCGTAAAACTTTTTAACACTGTCTTCTAAATTGTAAGTTAGTTCATAAGGGGTATATATTAAACAAAAAAAAAGGCCGATTAAGTACGTATATAATTCAGTTTGACAAAATTTTCTATAGAAATAAAATTTTGACAAAATTTTCTATAGAAATAAAAACTTGACAAAATTTTCTATAGAAATAAAATGTTGACAAAATTTTCTACAGCAATAAAATTTTGACAAAATTTTCTATAGAAATAAAATGTTGACAAAATTTTCTATAGAAATAAAATGTTGACAAAATGTTCTATAGAAATAAATTTTTTACAAAATTTTCTATAGAAATAAAATTTTGACAAAATTTTCTATGGTAATAAAATGTTTATTTTTTTATTTTTTATTTTTGTAATCTACTATATAAATTACATTTTATCATATTCGGTTATAGCTTAAAGTTAAATTGTTACATTATTTTGTTATTAAATACACAAAGTTAAACTCTTGCCATAAAACAATGAACCTTCCTTCATGCACACATTATTTAAGAATTCCTTTTGTCTTTCGAAAAGCAACAGTCAAGTTCACTATCTATTGTTTCTGGCAAAAGTGATAGATATATATCTTAATCACAATAATGGCATATCATGGCCGAAAAATCACCCTAATCATTGTAGATGTCGTTGTAGAACGATCATCATTAGTTAGGCCAGTTAGATGCTGGCCAAACGATTGGTCTATACCATCATTAGGGTCATTATCTACATTTCCATAAGCCATAATAATCTATAATTTTACTAAGAATTATTCGCCCCCATCCCCTTCTGAGTTTTGAGCTGTCATAGAATTGCCTTGCTTCCCAAAAAAAAAAACACAAAAGTACCAAAAACAAAAACAAAAAATTGTAATGTGATTATAAACGTTATCATAAACGACTATGAGATGTGACTGTATTTTGCCTTTCTCTCCCTCTCTCTCCCCCTCTCTCCACACTGTGTTATCTATTTTTCGCTTTATCGAAATCTTTGTGCATGTATTTGTGATTTTGTGACTATCATAAATCAATGTTTAGGAAAGGGAAGTTGAATTTTGTCTATGCGTATAAGTGTTTGTATGCCAGTGTGTTTAGCCTTGTGTGTGTAAATGGTGTGTAAATGTCCTTTTTTTCTCTGCTAGCCGCATAATAATGACTAAATGGATATTAACAAAATCTATAATGAGTTTAACCAGTAAAATGACAACAATAAAGCAAAATTACAAAATATAATCCACAAATTTGTTATACAACCATACAAGCAAAAGGCCACACAGATGCATTGTTGTTACAGAAGCATGGGACATCGTTAGTAGCAATTGGAAAAGTCAATTGTGAATAACCTTTAGTACTACAATATACAACGCAATTGTATTTGAATGAAATGAGATATAACATATTAAGTCTATGGATTAAAGTTTTTTGTTGAAATTAAACTAGATAGCTTCCTAAGAATGACTTTAATTTGGAGAAGCCAAATCTGTGGATCGAAATCAATACCAAAATCAAAAACTCTTTGGATCCAAGGAAACTATTTGTTGAGTACCCTGAAAAAAATATTAACCTAATTTGAAAGATTATGTATCCTCAATTTTATGGCATGCTATTTACGCAATATTAAGTGCAAATTTCTTTACAATAATGAAATTATAATTAAAAGAAATTTTATAATCTTTGCTTCAATTTTTTGTTTCATGAAATTTTCGTTCGTCCTTTAAGGTGTTAATGTGTCTTTCAACCACACTGTGGAACAGGGTATTATAAGTTAGTGCATATGTTTGCAACACCCAGAAGGAGACGAGATAGACACATGGTGTCTTTGGCAAAAATGCTCAGGGTGGGCTCCTGAGTCGGTATAGCCATGTCCGTCTGTCCGCGAACACATTTTTGTAATCAAAGTCTAGGTCGCAGTTTTAGTCCAATCGACTTCAAATTTGGCACATGTATGTGTTTTGGCTCAGAATAGAATGCTATTGATTTTGAAAGAAATCGGTTCAGATTTAGATATAGCTCCCATATATATCTTTCGCCCGATATGCACTAATATGGTCCCAGCAGCCAGAGTTTTACTCTAATTTGCTTGAAATTTTGAACCAGGAGAACAACAAGTACTATAGTCAAGAGTGCCAAATTTGATTGGAATCGGTTCATTTAGATATAGCTCCCATATATCTCTTTCGCTCGATATGGACTAATACGGTCCCAGAAGCCAGAGTTTTACCCCAATTTGGTTGACATTTTGCACTAGGAGTACAATTAGTAGTGTAGTCAAGTGCGCCAAATTTTATTGAAATCGGTTCAGATTTAGATATATCTCCCATATATATCGTCCGCCCGATTTACACTCACATGACCACAGGGGCCAATATTTTACTCCGATTTAATTGAAATTTTGCACAGGGAGTAGAATTAGCATTGTAGCTATGCGTGCTAAATTTGGTTGAAATCGGTTCAAATTTATATATAGCTCCCATATATATCGTTCGCCCGATTTACACTCATATGACCACAGTGGCCAATCGTTTACTCCGATTTAATTGAAATTTTGCACAGGGAGTACAATTAGCATTGTAGCTATGCGTGCCAAATTTGGTTGAAATCAGTTCAGATTTAGATATAGCTCCCATATATAGATTTCGGCCGATTTACACTCATATAACCACAGAGGCCAATTTTTTGCTCCGATTTAATTGACATTTTGCACAGGGAGTAGAATTAGCATTGTAGCTATGTGTGCCAAATTTGGTTGAAATCGTTTCAGATTTAGATATAGCTCCATAGATATATTTTTCTGATTTCGACAAAAATGGTTAAAATACCAGCATTTTCCTTGTTAGATCGCCACTGCTTAGTCGAAAAGTTGTAAAAATTACTTTAATTTTCCTAAACTTCTAATACATATATATCGAGCGATAAATCATAAATAAACTTTTGCGATGTTTCCTTAATATTGCTTCAGATTTATATGTTTCCCATATTTATACCCTCCACCATAGGATGGGCGGTATATTAACTTTGTCATTCCGTTTGTAACATTCAAATATTGCTCTAAGACCCCATAAAGTAAATATATTCTGGGTCGTGGTGAAATTCTGAGTCGATCTGAACATGTCCGTCCGTCCGTTCGTCCGTCCGTCTGTTGAAATCACGCTAACTTCCGAACGAAAGAAGCTATCGACTTGAAACTTGGCACAAGTAGTTGTTATTGATGTAGGTCGGATGGTATTGAAAATGGGCTATATCGGTCCACTTGTAGCCCCCATATAAACGGACCCCGAAATTTGGTTTGCGATTGTTCTAAGAAAAGCAAATTTCATCCGATTCGGCTGAAATTTGGTACATGGTGTTAGTATATGGTCTCTAATAACCATGCAAAAATTGGTCCATATCGGTCCATAATTATATATAGCCCCCATATAAACTGATCCCATGATTTGAACTCCGGAGCCTCTTAGAGGAGCAAAATTCATCCGATCCGGTTGAAATTTGGTACGTGGTGTTAGTATATGGTCTCTAATGACCATGCAAAAATTGGTCCATAATTATATATAACCCCTATATAAACCGATCACCAGATTTGACCTCCGGAGCCTCTTGGAAGGCCACAATTCATCTGATTCAGTTGAAATTTGGTATGGGATGTTAATATATGGCCTCAAACACCCATGCAAAAATTGGTCGATATCGGTCCATACTTATATATAGGCCCGATATAAACCGATCCCCAGATTTGACCTCCGGAGCACCTTGGAAGAGCAAAATTCTTCCCATTCGGTTGAAATTTGGTACGTGATGTTAGTATATGGTATCCAACAACCATGCAGGAATTGGTTCCTATCAGTCCATAATTATATATAGCTCCCATATAAACCGATCGCCAGATTTGACCTCCGGTGCCTTTTGAAATTTGGTACGTGGTGGTAGTATATGATATTTAACAACCATGCCAAAAGTGGTCCATATCAGTCCATAATCAATTATAGCCCCCATATAAACCGATCCCGAGACTTGGTTTTGGAGCCTCTTGGAGGAGCAAATTTCATTCGAGTTAGTTGAAATTTGTGGATGACAGTCTTTCGTACACTGAAAAAAATATTGTCGTGAGGTCAAAGATTGCATGTCTTTAAAATGCGAATGCAAATTCTGCTTAGCATAGAAGACGCATTTCTCTAATATAAAGTTTTTTTCCTTGTCCAAAAGTCGATAAACTTTTCAATGAAGTCGTATTGTCCTTATAATTAAGTGATTTGACTTAAAAATGGGTTTCATAACATGAAAGAAAAAATTTTTGAGCTAAGGTCAACTTGACTTTAATAATTCAGAAAAATTCTTTAAAATTAATGAAATTGTCTTTAAATTTGTTACCTTTTTGTATCTTGACTACAAAGCAAAAAATCGTTCAAATATAGGACACGTTTTTCAACACTTTATTTTAAAGACGTTTTTTGCTTGAAAAGTAGCATAATTGCTACTGGAAGTCGAATCTTAATTTGGAAAATAAAGTCGTCGTTGACCCGTTTTTAAAGGACTTTGATAGCATATGAAGAAAACAAGCTGCAAAAACGAAAAATTAAAATTTGCTTCCTAGAGTCAAGTACACAAAACCTAAATTTAAAAGAGAATTGTGTCTTAAAAGTATCCTCCGCTTCTTTGGCTCGGAATCAATACCAAAATTGTTAAAGTAAAGACAAAATCTTTGGAACCGAGTACGCTTTTTTTTCAGTGTAGAAGTTTCTACGCAATCCATGGTGGAGGGTACATAAGATTAAGCCTGGCCGAACTTACGGCCGTATTTACTTGTTTTTTACTAAAATTGTGTTCCACCCTAGTGCATTAGCCGATTTAAATTTTGAGTCTATAGATTTTGTAGAAGTCTATCAAATTCTGTCCAGATCGAGTGATATTTAAATGTATGAATTTGGGACAAACCTTTATATATAGCCCCCAAAACACATTTGACGGATGTAATATGGTATCGAACATTTAGATCTACAAATTGGTGCAGGGTATAATATAGTGGGCCCCGCCCGACTTTAGACTTTCCTTACTTGTTTTGAATTAAATAAATCGTCCTTAAATTAGCTGAAATATATATACTCTTTAGATTTAAGATAAAAAGGTTTCAAATATAGGCTAATACTTATTTTGAGTATTATCTGCAGTATGTCATTTCCTATCGGGATGCTTCATTGAAAAACTGAGACCAGCACATTTTTTTTGTGTATATCCTTAATTGAATCACCATATCTACGAATTTGTTGACAAATTTTATGAAATATTCAGCAAATTGATAGATATTGCATGCTTAACAAATATTTTTAATTGAAACACTGCGGTTTGATTCAACTGGCCGCAGAATGAGCTGGCCGTGTTATTGTGATGAGTACCTGATATACACATATGAGAGTTAAGTTTGTATTCACCGAGCACAATAAATTTTACGTATATTTGCCTTTTTTGGGTTTGAATAATTTAGCGAACGATTTAATAGATAAATGCCATAGACAAATTGTAATTGTATTTTAATATGTATAAATGCTGTTATTATCAATGAATAATAAAACTTATTTAAAGAAATAAAAAAGTATAGAATTTTAAATACACACCATCATGAATTCGGTGTAATAGTTTATTGTGAAAACTATTCATCGCTGCAGGTTAATTGAGAGCCTATAGTATTTCAGGAAGATTTGATGACAAATACTCTCCCAAAGCAGATCGGTTCAAATGGTACACTTAAAAAAAATTTTACTTGGATCCAAAGATTTTAACCTTCCCTTAAAAATGTTAGTATTGATTCCGAGCCAAAGATGCGGCTACCCTAAAATAAAGAAATTTTTTTAGCGATCTATCTGGCTTTAAATCTAGGAGCAATTATCTTATTTGTATTCTCTTTTCGCGGTTTATAAATAAATGAAGGTCAAAATCTTTGGATTTGAAGTAAACTTTTTTTTAGTGCAAATTCCAGTTTAAAAATCCAAATTATAACGGATACTTCAAAGTAAAAAATATTTTCTTAGTTCCAAAAAAAAAAAAACTTTAAACCAAACACGCTAAATCCTCAAAATAAGTCTTAGCCTATGACATGGGACTTTAACTTTATAAGAACAATTTTGGTTTGAGTTTTAGAGGAATCTTAAACATCTCGTCTAAATATGTAAGAAAATCAGATGAAATAACTTTTTTTATACACTCCAAAAATAGTGAACTCTCCATTTCACTAAAGCCAATTTAACTTTATTTTAGTTCATGGAGAAAGTTTCCTTTACTCTAATAATTTTTTGCGTACATTAGTTAAATTAACCAAAACAAGTATATATCGCCGTAAGATTCGGCAAGGCCGAATCTTATGTACCCTCCACCATGGATTGCGTAGAAACTTCTACGAAAGACTGTCATCCACAATCGAATTACTTGGGTTGTGGTATCTTAAAACTTCTTAACATCGTTTTGTAAATTGTGAGTTAGTCCATACGTGGCATATATTAGACAAAAAGTTATGTATAGGTAAGTCTACAAATATTAACGAATCGATATGGACTTTTTGCACGGTACGTAGAGAACCAAAATGGAAATATTGGAGTCGCTTATATGGGGGCTATATAAAATTATGAACTTGATATGGATCAATTGTTTTGTGATTGGGGATCGATTTATCTGAGGGCTATATATAGACCATTAGCGTAGCTAGACAATTTTCCTAGGGGGGGCTATAGCCCTCCTAGGTAAAAATTTATAGACTGAACTTATAGGTTCAATTAATGTTTTATTTCATAAAATTGAATAAAAAATTGGACACCAAAATAACTCGACAATTAATTTATAATAAAGCAACTAAAAGTAGTTCCACACTTTTCCCAGCAAGAAAATTGTGAGTTGTTCTAAAGGCACAACTTTAAAAGTACTCCCAAAAATGTCCTCAATTATTTTAACTACTTCATTTTTTGTTTCATATTTTAATGTGTAATTTTTTGTTTTCTTTTTTTTCAAATAGTTTAAAAAAAGAGTAAGAATAAATAAATTGGTACAAATTATTCAAATTATGCCACAAAACTGCTAAATCAATTATAGAAAAAGCGATAAGTTTGGAAATTATTCGAGGAAAAACGTTTCAAACAAGCGTCAGAATGCATTAAAAATCATAAAATCTATATAAAAATTATTTATTTGGGAAAATATCACAAAATTTTTTATATAATTCACATTCAAAACACTGAATTCGGATCTCACCTTAAGAAGTGATGCAAATTCATTGCAACGGCTGTTGAAACAGTGAACATTTGTCCTATGACAAGCTCATATTACATTCATTGCTTCTCCGCCAATTTTGCACCACTTCTAGACCCAAAAAGAATATTTTCACTACTTTTTAGGCAACGCTTTTTCGCAGCATTATTAAGATATTAATTTATGAAAGAATGTTTTAATATCAATTACTATTTTTTTTTATTAAATTGACTAAACTAAATCAATCATAAGTTCAACCACAGCTTTATTTCATAAATATCTGACTTCAAACATTGCCATCGGCAACTGCTACACGCAAAAAAATAATTCTTTCCTCCCAAACGAAATTTTAGACAAACAAAGTTCGTTTCTCATTTGCTTTTCGTTGAAAGGAAGTGTATTTGGAAGAAAAGTATATACTTTTTGTGATAAACGTTTATTCTTTTCCAGGATGTAAAAGCAATTTCATAAAGACTAACTCAAAAAAATTTTTTCTGGCTAATTGCATTTTCCCTCACATCTTTCTCAATTCCACGAAGTTTTTTAGTTCTTAGCACCTTTTTCTGTAATACAAACAATGTAGAAGAAATTATACGATTTTATAAATTTTTTAATTTTTTTACCTTTCGCCTGGACTGAGAATCGAACCGCCGACCATGCAATTTGTAAGGCAGCACACTATCCACTGAGCTACGTAGCTGTTATTGTCATCAATAGCTAATTATCCATATAAGTTATATTAATATAGCATAGCTTGCGGCACCCACGAGCCGATTATACAAAGTTTATTTAACAGAAAAATACATTTAGTTTGGGACCGTGGAGCAGTGGTTGCTACGTCGGACTTGCATGCCAAGGGTCGTGGGTTCGATCCCTGCTTCGACCAAAGTTTTTTTCTTTTTTTTACATATATTCCAGATATGGTCGGAAGATTCCGAAAAAAATTTTGAACATTACATTCTACTATATTAAATTTTTACTATGAAGTGTAAAATGTGTCTTATTAAAGACCTAAAGTCAGAAAAGAACAGTTTGATATAAACGAAATGGACTGTGTTGTTGGTTCAAAAATAACTCTTTTTATTGAAAAAATAAAAATTGTGTAACAAACGATTTTTTTTGGTGATAAAACTGTATACTTTTCGAAGCCATTCAAAAAACTCTAACAAAAGAAAAACGTTTTCGGTACACGTTTTCCAAACGTTTTTTTTCTTTGCGTGTACCACAACCCAAGTAATTCGATTGTTCATGAAAGTCATTAGCGGAACTTTGTGCAATTGTATATACTTGTTTTATTTTTCTAAAAATTAAAAAAACTATTGACATTTATTGAAAAATGGAAAATCTTAAATAGAGTTTAAAATTCTGGGGGGGGGGGCTAAAATTTTTCTGGGGGGGTCTAAGCCCCCTCCCCAGAGGCCTTCCTACGCTTATGATATAGACCGATATGGACCTAGTTAGGCATGGTTGTTAACGGCCATATAATAGCACAATGTACTAAATTTCAACTGACTCGGATGAAATTTGCTCCACCAAATCTCGGGATCGGTCTATATGGGGGCTATATATGATTATGGACTGATATGGACCACTTTTGCAATGGTTCTTAAATATCATACACTACCACCACGTACCAAATTTCAACCAGATCGGATGAATTTTGGTTCTCCAAAAGGCACCGGAAGTCAAATCTGGAGATCGGTTTATATGGGGGCTTTATATACCCAGCAAAAAAATTTGGAAGTTCTTCCAAAGGCACAACTTTAAAAGCACTTCCAGAAGATGCACTCCCAATGATGTTCTTTATTTTAACTACCCAGGAAGTTCTTTTAATGCAATTTTTTATAACTTGGTTTTTTCATACTTTTAATGGGTAATGTTAACGTTTTTTGTTTCAAATAGGTTAAAAACAGAGTAAAAATGCATAAAATGGTACAAATCATTTAAATTTTGTCGGAAAAAATGCTAAATCCAATCTGAAAAAATTGTGAATTTTTTAAAATATTTGAGGTCAAACGTTTCCGACAAGCGTTAGAATACATAAAAAATTATTAAAAATTATTTATTTGACAAAATATCACAGAATTTGTTAATTTACATCCAAAACATTGAATTCGGATCACACTTAAAGAAGTGATGCAAATTCTGTGCAACGGCTGTTGAAATGGAGGACTTCCGTCCTATGACAAGCCCATGTTAAATTCATTGCTTCTGCGTCAATTTTGTAACACTTCCGGATCCAAAAAGAACATTTTCATTACTTTTTTGGCGACGCTTTTTTTGCTGAGTAATTATGGACTGATATGAACCAATTCCTGCATGGTTGTTGGATACCATATGCTAACACCATGTACCAAATTTCAGCCGGATCGGATGAAATTTGCTTCTCTTAGGGCTCCGCAAGCCAAATCGGGGGATCGGTTTATATGGGGGCTATATATAATTATGGACTGATGTGGACCAATTTTGCATGGTAGTTAGATATGCATCATATGCTGACACCATGTACCAAATTTCAGACGGATCGGATATGTAGGCTCCGCAAGCCAAATCTGGGGATTGGTTTATATGGGGGCTATATATAATTATAGACCGATGTGTACCAATTTTCGCATTGTTATTAGAGACCATATACTAACGCCATGTACCAAATTTCAGCCGGATCGGATGAAATTTGCTTCTCTTAGAGGCTTCGCAAGCCAAATCAGGGGATCGGTTTATATGGGGGCTATATATAATTATATACCAATGTGGACCAATTTTGCATGGTAGTTAGATATGCATCATATGCTGACACCATGTACCAAATTTCAGCCGGATCGGATGAAATTTGCTTCTTTTGTAGGCTCCGCAAGCCAAATCTGGGGATCGGTTTATATGGGGGCTATATATAATTATATACCAATGTGGACCAATTTTTGCATGGTTGTTAGAGATCATATACTAACATCATGTACCAAATTTCAGCCGAATCGGATGAAATTTGCTTCTCTTAGAGGCTTCGCAAGCCAAATACGGGGATCGGTTTATATGGGGGCTATATATAATTATAGACCGATGTGGACCAGTTTTTTCAATGGTTGTTAGAGATCATATGGTGACACCATGTACCAAATTTCAGCCGGATCGGATGAAATGTGCTTCTCTTAGAGGCTCCGCAAGCCAAATCGGGGGATCGGTTTATATGGGTGCTATATATAATTATAGACCGATGTGTACCAATTTTTGCATTGTTATTAGAAACCATATACTAACGCCATGTACCAAATTTCTGCCGGATCGGATGAAATTTGCTTCTCTTAGAGGGTCTGCAAGCCAAATTTGGGGGTCCGTTTATATGGGGGCTATACGTAAAAGTGGACCGATATGGCCCATTTGCAATACCATCCGACCTACATCAATAACAACTACTTGTGCCAAGTTTCAAGTCGATAGCTTATTTCGTTCGAAAGTTAGCGTGATTTCAACAGACGGACGGACGGACGGACTTGCTCAGATCGACTCAGAATTTCACCACGACCCAGAATATATATACTTTATGGGGTCTTAGAGCAATATTTCGATGTGTTGCAAACGGAATGACAAAGATAATATACCCCCCATCCTATCGTGGAGGGTATAAAAATTATACACAAATTAAGCATAAAGATTTACTAAATTCGTATTTCTCACAAAATAGTTTATAATTTATTTAAATATGTAATATTTAATACAAATGGGTTCACTAAACAAATGGGTCACTAAAGACATTCTGGCAATTTTTTAGCTCCAATTTTTTAGCTCCAATTTTTTCCTTCAAACTACAAAATTTTCTTTCCCAAGTGAAAAAAAATTATTTATGTCTAATAAATTTTTCTTGAATTTGTCGAAAAATATTTACGTATTTTTATGATATCGGCGTGATGCCAGCGTTTGTAATACTGTTTAGTAAACATTTTCTAAAAATATTCAAAATTTTCTAAAACTAACCAAAGCTTTATTTCTGGTGGGTTCACTGTTTTTTCAGTGTATAATGCATTTCACTGATACAATTTTTTTTTCTTCTTGATCAAAAATCAATAAACTTTCAATTAAAATGAGGAGATAATTATGTCTTATTGCCATTTAAACAATAACGTTTGAAAAACAAAAAAAAAAAAACTAAATTTTAAGATTTTAAACATTTGTTTCCAATGGGCAAAACAAAAAACCTTTACTCTTATCACGGAAACTGTTTAAATTTTCTTCCGGAAACCATATAAACCTTGACGTCCAATGAAAATGTAGTCAATTTGCTGGCATTTTCAGTCGAATCACGTATAGCCCATTCATATGTAAATCGTTTAAAAATTAAACGTTACTCCCTTAGATATGGGTTAAAATTTCTCTGTAGCGTGCCCGTGTGTGTGTGTGTGTGTGCGTATGGGTATTACTGACTCTTGACTCTCCCCAGACACATCGAAGAAGAAGAAGATTGAATATTGGATGTTATCAAATGATAAGACAGTTATTTAGACGCTTTTGTTTTGACAATTCGTTTGGAATTGGGCTTCAAGGGACATTTAAACAAACGTTTATTGTTGGCCATAAATAATCAAATGAAAAGGAAAATCTCAGTTTAATATTGCGACAGCAGCAAATACAAACCGACAAACCCTGCATACACACACACACGCACACAGACTAAAAGGCCGATGAGAATACAGAGATGAGAGACCAAAGCCAAATAGCGACCACCACCATATGTCGTCGTATTTTATGGTGGACATTTGAACGGTTGATGTTTCTTAACTTACACACACAGCCACGCGTATTCGTCTATGGCTATGAATAGAGAGAGAGAGAGAGAAACAGAGTGAGAGTGATATGAAGCGAAATGGGTATCAAATGTGTGTGCTTGTGTGTCATACACGTGGATTCATAATATGTGTGACACATACGCGTTTTCTTGTACTTCTATATAAACCAACTGGGCCACATTTATCAGGACTTAATGCACTAAACCAACATTTTAAGAAAGTAACACCATCCAAACGCATTTGGCTTCGTTAATGGTAGTTGCACAGTGATGCCTAACAGTAGTTGTCCACTATTGAGAAGCAAAAATTGCGAAATAAAACAAAATTTATAGGAAAACAAGTAAGTAAAGTAGAAAGTCGGGCGGGGCCGACTATATCATACCCTAAACCACCATTACAGAATTAGTAATCATAAGCATTTGTGTGGTAACATATAGGTCTGGGAGATAAACCGCAGTTGCATATTTAAGAAATTTAAGGGGTACAGTCTATGGGTGCATTGTGTCAATCTGACTATAGCTCATAGTCAATGTTGCCAGGGAAAATTTTCGGTTTACCCTACAAGGACAAAAAAAGTTCCCTACTTTCCCATACATTCCCAAATAATTTTCCCTACTATATTTTTCGTTAAATTTAAAAAATTTTACAAAACAAAAATGGTTCTAAGTACTTTATTATCTTAAAACATGAATATGCAACGTATATAACTTAGAATATACATTTGTATTACCACCACGGTTGCCATAGTTGGTAGAATTCTACCCAAATTAGTAATCTTTTTTGTTAAATCTCTATAAAAATAAAATTTTTGAAAAAAGTTTCTATAAACAAATTTTTATGAGAAATTTTTCTATAGAAATAAAATTTTGACAATAAATTCTATAGAAATAAAATTTTGAGAAAAAATTCCACAGAAATAAAATTTTGAGAAATAATATTTTGAAAAAAAAATCTATAGAAATACAATTTTGACAAAATGTTCTGTAGAAATAAAATGTTGACAAAATTTTCTACAGGAATAAAGTTTACAACACATTGTCAAAGATAAAGCCTTGCCGGCTTCTAATTTCCTCCTATAGAGCCACGAAAATGTGAAAATTATTACAAATTGTGTTGAGTGAAAATGTCCTACATTGTGGCCCTACGTCCCTACAAGACGCTAAATATTAGAAAAACCCTACATATAGGGAATTTCCCCTACTTCTAGCAACACTGGCTGTGTTGATATTGCACCTACGGAGTTAGTATGCCACTAATATTGAGCCCATTATTAAAAAAAAAACAAGTAAGGAAAGTCTAAAGTCGGGCGGGGCCGACTATATTATACCCTGCACCACTTTGTAGATCCAAATTTTCGATACCATATCACATCCGTCAAATGTGTTGGGGGCTATATATAAAGGTTTGTCCCAAATACATACATTTAAATATCACTCGATCTGGACAGAATTTGATAGACTTCTACAAAATCTACAGACTCAAAATTTAAGTCGGCTAATGCACTAGGGTGGAACACAATGTTATTAAAAAAATATGGGAAACATTTAAATGTGAAGCAATTTTAAGGAAACTTCGCAAAAGTTTATTTATGATTTATCGCTCGATATACATGTATTAGAAGTTTAGGAAAATTAGAGTCATTTTTACAACGTTTCGACTAAACAGTGGCGATTTTACAAGGAAAATGTTGGTATTTTGACCATTTTTGTCGAAATCAGAAAAACATATATATGGGAGCTATATCTAAATCTGAACCGATTTCAACCAAATTTGGCACGCATAGCCACAATGCTAATTCTACTCCCTGTGCAAAATTTCAACTAAATCGGAGCAAAAAAAAAATGGCCTCTGTGGTCATATGAGTGTAAATCGGGCGGAAGCTATATATGGGAGATATATCTAAATCTGAACCGATTTCAACCAAATTTGGCACGCATAGCTACAATGCTAATTCTACTGCCAGTGCAAAATTTCAACTAAATCGGAGCTAAAGATTGGCCTCTGTGGTCATATTAGTGTAAATCGGGCGAATGATATATATGGGAGCTATATCTAAATCTGAACCGATTTCAATCAAATTTGGCACACATGACTATACTACTAATTATACTCCTAGTGCAAAATTTCAACCAATTTCGGCCAAAAATCTGGCTTCTGGGGCCATATAAGTCCATATCGGGCGAATATATATATATATATATATATATATATATATATATATATATATATATATATATATATATATATATATATATATATATATATATATATATATATATATATATATATATATATATATGGGAGCTATATCTAAATCTGAACCGATTTCTTCCAAAGTCAATAGGGTTCTATTCTGAGCCAAAACACATACTTGTGCCAAATTTAAAGTCGATTGGACTAAAACTGCGACCTAGACTTTGATTACAAAATGTGTTCACGGACAGACGGACATGGCTATATCGACTCAGGAGCCCACCCTGACCATTTTTGCCAAAGACACCATGTGTCTATCTCGTCTCCTTCTGGGTGTTGCAAACATATGCACTAACTTATAATACCCTGTTCCACAGTGTGGAGCAGGGTATAAAAAGAGAAAATCGTTAAATTTGTGTGGGTAATAAATACAAATTTGTAAAAATCGAGCAATATTCTTATGTAAGAGCTACAAGTACGTATAAGTACGATCGGCTAGTACATCAAAATTTGAAATTTGAGTAACATTGGTTAATAAATAAGAGTACTATGGCCAAATTTGGGAAAATCGAGCGATGCATATATATGGAAGCTATATCTAAATCTGAACCAATTTGCATAATATTTTGCGGGTTTGATTAATACCACAAAAGGTTACGTTGTGCAAGATTTGAGTAAGATCAGTTAAGAAATGAGGCCTGTATGGTCAAACATAAGGTTATTACACTGAAAAAAATATTGACCTAACACGGAAGATTATGCAACTTTAATTTAAGGACTCCAAATTTACGCAATGCTAAGGACAAAATTCTTTAAAATAATGACATTTTAATTAAAAGAAAATTTATAATCCTTGCTTCAAAAACTTTTTTCATTAAATTTAGGACACAAATCTTGAAATTTTGCATCCCTCTGTTGAAGTTGTATATCTTTGAAGTAAGGAAAATGTTCCTTAAAATAAAGAAAAACATTTTTAATTTAAAGAAATCGTCTTTAACTCAACTGACATATTGAATTTTTAAATTTAAGTTGAAAATGCTTCAAATATAGGCTAAGAATTATTTTAAGGATTTGCATCTTTGGTTTAAAGTTCTTTTTAGCATTAAGAAAACAGTTTTTACTTTGAAGTACTTGGCATAATTTGGATTTTGAAACTGTAATTTGTTTGTACATGAATACCTTTATTAATATATCGCAAACAGAGAATAAAAATTCGGTGAATGAGATCTGTATCCAATTTTAATTTTATCGATCCTAGATTTAAAGCCAGGGAGTTACCTAAAAAATGTCTTTATTTTAAAGAAGCCGCATCTTTGGCTCGGAATCATTACCTAAATCCATAAAGGAAGGTCAAAATCTTTGGATCCAAGCAATCTTTTTTTTTGAGTGTAGGGGCGAATTTTTC
This sequence comes from Haematobia irritans, assembly GCF_050003625.1. Lineage (NCBI taxonomy): Eukaryota > Metazoa > Arthropoda > Insecta > Diptera > Muscidae > Haematobia > Haematobia irritans. Next base: position 198,685,645 of record NC_134399.1, on the reverse strand, counting down.
AACATCGGGTGATGCATATATGGGAGCTATATCTACATCTGAACCGATTTCGATGAAATTTTGCACATATAGTTAGTACTATAGAGGACAAATTTGGGAAACAAAAAAAAAAAAAAAAAAAAAAAAAAAATATATATATATATATATATATATATATATATATATATATATATATATATATATATATATATATATATATATATATATATATATATATATATATATATGTGTGTATATATATATATATATATATATATATATATATATATATATATATATATATATATATATATATATATATATATATATATATATATATATATATATATATATATATATATATATATATATATATATATATATATATATATATATATATATATATATATATATATATATATATATATATATATATATGTATATATATACTTTATGGGGTCTTGGAGCAATATTTCGATGTGTTACAAACGGAATGACAAAGTGAATATACCCCCATCCTATGGTGAAGGGTATAAAAATAGCTAAATTTTTCAAAAACTGACAACAGTAAGTACATAGAAGAAAGTCTTAATGTTAATCGGAAGTGGTGCAATATTGACGCAGAAGAGATGAATTTAACATGGGCTTGTCATAGGACGGAAGTCCTCCATTTCAACAGCCGGTGCACTGAATTTGCATCACTTCTTTAGGTGTGATCCGAATTCAATGTTTCGGATGTAAATTAAAAAAAATCTGTGATATTTTGTCAAATAATTTGTTTTTATAATTTTTAATGGATTCTAACGCTTGTCTGAAACGTTTGACCTCAAATATTTTCAAAAATTCACAATTTTTTCAGATTGGTTTTAGCATTTTTTTCGAAAAAATTTATATAATTTGAACCATTTAATGAATTCTTAAATTGTTTTTAACAAATTTGAAACAAAAGAAAGTTCAAATTACCCATTAAAAATATGAAAAAATATGATAAAAAAATTAAATGAAAAGAACTTCCTGTGTAGATAAAATAAAGAACATCATTGGGAGTACATCTTGTGGAAGTGCTTTGAAAGTTGTGCCTTTGGAAGAATTTCCAAATTTTTATGCTGGGCAGTTCTTGACCGGTATATATAGGGCAGTCTATAAACAATTATGAACCTTGAACGATAATTAGAGAGCCAGAAATGAAATATTGGGTTTGCTTTATATGGGGGCTATATATAATTATGAACCGATATGGACCAATTTTTGTGTGATTGGGGCTCGATTTATCTGGGGGCTACATATAACCCTATACCGATATGAACCAATTTTGACATGGTTGTTAGCGACCATATACTATCACAAAATTTCAACCGAATCGGATGAAATTTGCTCCACCAACCGGCATTGGAGGTCAAATCTGGGGATCGGTTTATATGGGGGCTATGTATAATGTGACAAATGGAATAATTTTTGCATGGGTGTTAGAGTCTATATACTTACAATAAATACAAAATTTCAACTGAATCGTATGAAAGTTGCTCCTCCAAGAGGCTCCAAAACCAAATCTGGGGATCGGTTTATATGAGGATATATATATAATTATGGACCGATGTGGAGCAATTTTTGTATGGTTGTTAGAGACAATATACCAACACCATGTTCCAAATTTCAGCCGGATCGGATGAAAGTTTCTCCTCCAAGAGGCTCCAAACCCAAATCTGGGGATCGGTTTATATGAGGATATATATAATTATGGACCGATATGGACCATTTTTTTATGATTGTTAGAGACCATATTCTAACACCACGTACCAAATTTCAATCGGATCGGATGCATTTTTCTCCACCAAGAGGCCCACAAGGGGATTTGTTTATGGGGATTGGTTTATATGGGCGTTATATACATATAATTATTAACCGATATGTACCAATTTACACATGATTGTAAGATACCACGTACCGAATTTCAACAGGATCGGATGAATTTTTCTCCTCCAAGAGGAGAACCTATATGGACCAATTTGTGTATGGTTCTTACAGACCATATACCAACACCATGTACCAAATTTCAACCTGATCGGATGAAATTTGCTTCTCTAAGAGGCTCCACAAGCCATATCTCAGAGTCGGTTTATATGGGGGCTATACGTAAAAGTGTGCTTACCATGAACTTCGTATGGTACTAAAGACATTTTTTTCAATTTTTTAAACTTCAAATTTTTTTATTAACAGGTGAAAAAAGATAATTATATCAGAATTTATTATATCGAAAAATATCTCTTTAGTTTTGTAACATCATCGTGGCATCTACGTTTGTAATGCAGTTTAGTTAATATTTTTTTAAAATTAACCAAAATTTTCTGTCACTGTTTTTCGAGTGCAAAAGCCTGTCGATTCATTGTATTGGGAAATAAAATTATTATTGATGTCATTCAAGTATTTATAATTACAGCTGAAGCAAAATAAATAAGAAAGGTGGTCAAAAAACGGCAACAACACCAGGAATGATCGGAAAAGTTATGGTCAGATTTGATCGAAATTCATGCCGCATTGGGACGACTATTCAATGGTATCACAATGGACTATTCAGTCCATTGTGATACCACATTGGTGAACTTCTCTTTTATCACTGAGTGCTGCCCTATTCCATGTTAAGCTCAATTACAAGGAACCTCCTTTTTATAGCCGAGTCCGAATGGCGTCCACATTGCAGTGAAACCACTTAAATATGCTTTGAAACCCTCAGAAATGTCACCAGCATTACTGAGGCGGGATAATCCACCGCTGAAAAACTTTTTGGTGTTCGGTCGAAGCAGGAATCGAACCCACCATTGCACCACAGTGACTCAGTGGAGTTTTTAGGCTAACTTGGACTATTCAGTCTACTTGATACCACACGTACTGAATTCCTCTCTATCGACGAATGCAGCCAGATTTCATGTTTAGCTCAATAACAAAAAACAAAGCGTCGGCAAAAAAAGTAGTAAAAATGTTCTTTTTGGATCCGGAAGTGGTGCCAAATTGACGCAGAAGCGATGAATTTAACATGGGCTTGTCATAGGACGGATGCCCACCATTTCAACAGCCGGTGCACTGAATTTGCATCACTTCTTAAGGTGTGAGGTGAATTCAATGTTTTGGATGTGAATTAAGAAATTTTGTGATATTTTGACAAATAAATAATTTTTAATTTTTTTTGAGATTTTTAATGCATTATAACATAACGCTTGTCTGAAGTGTTTGTCATCAAATATTTTCAAAAATTCGCAATTTTTCTAGAAAGGATTTAACATTTTTTCGGATAAATTTAAATATTTTGTACTATTTTATTAATTCTTGATCTGTTTTTAACCTATTTGAAACAAAACAAAATAAATTTCCCATTAAAAATATGAAAAAAGCGTTTTATAAAAAAATTGACTCAAATGAACTTCTGTGCAGTTAAAATAAAGAACATCTTTTGGAGGACATTTTTGGAAGTTCTTTTAAAGTTGTGCCTTGAGAAGAACTTCAAAAATTTTTTTTTCTGGAAAGGAACTTCTTTTTATAACTGTGTCCGAACGACGTTTCACATTATGGTGAAACCACTTAGAGAAGATTTAAAACACTCACAAGTGCCACTAACATTAATTAGTAATCCACCACTGAAAACCTTTCATGGTGGTTGGTCAAAACCGGGACTGAACCTATGGTCCTTTGTATGCAAGGCATGTATGCTAAACATTGCACCACGGTGGCATGCCCATCGACTTTGGGGGTTGAAATAAATGCCGAATATTATAGCAATGATGTCCCAAAGAAGTCCTGGGCAGTCAAACGTTTCGCTCGCAGGCATTCCAACAGGACTCAACACCATCGCCCACAGGACTTGTCGTCCACAGTAATGGCTTAAAAAGGAGGTTCCTTTCTCCACTTCTACCGTACATTGGTCATAAAAATCTCCGCACCATTGGTTTTTGCACTTGAGACATTTTGGAGTGTAAGGTTGAGACTAAAATATACCAAAGTTTCGATCATATCAAGACAATGCTCCACCGGAAATGGGCCAAAATACCGCAGAACCTCTTTCGTGCAGTGGTTGACGCGTTCGTCGTCCAGCAATAAAAGAGCTTCCAAAAAAACTCATTTGGATCCCCAATTTGTGATCCGAAAGTACTCCATTTTTTGGATACTTTGCATTGCTTTAGAAGTTTTACCTTGGAAGTTCATTTAGATGGAGAAATTTAATAAAAAATTTGTGTTCTCCAATATCACTTTTTATTTTTATCAGTTTTTTATTTATTTTCTTATTATCTAATTTTTACAAAGTGAAAAACTTCTTCGGTTCCACCGGGGGTTGAAACTGTGTCTGTTGGCACCATAGCAGAACGCTTTAGCATACTCAGCCACTAACGCCATTGAACACGATGGCTAAAAACGTCTATTCAAATGTTTGTAATATTAACCTAATATGACACCACGGCATGACATTCTAACTACTTCCTGACATTCTAACTACTTCCTGATATGGCCTTTATTATTATGACTAAAAAAATTAAGACCGCTGCTTCAAGTCTCACCAATTTTTTATCAAAAAAAAAAGCAAGTATATACGGCCGTAAGTTCGGCCAGGCCGAAGCTTATGTACCCTCCATCATGGATTTCGTAGAAACTTCTGCTGAAGACTGTCATCCACAATCGAATTACTTGGGTTGAGGTAACTTTTGCCGATGACAAGGTATCTTAAAACTTCCTAATACCGTAATATATACCACGTAGTCCATACCTGGTATATATTAAACTTAAAATGGCCGATTAAATACGTATATAATTAAGTTTGACAAAAGTTTCTATAGAAATAAAATTTTGGCAACATTTTCTATAGAAGTAAAATTTGGACAAAATTTTCTATAGAAATACGATTTTAACAAAACTTTCTATAGACATAACATTTTGACAAAATTTTCTATAGAAATAAAATTTTTAAAAAATTTTCAAAAGATTTAAAATGTTGACAACATTCTCTATAGAATTAAAATGTTGACAACATTTTCTATAGAAATAAAATTTTGCCAAAATTTTCTATAGAAATAAAATTTGACAAAATTTTCTATAGGAATAAAATTTCGAAAAAAATTTATATAGAAATAAAATTTTAACAAAATTTTCTATAGCAATATAATTTTGCTAGATTATTTTTGCTCGAGTGGCAAGCATGATTATGAACCGATATGGACCAATTTTTGTGTGATTGGGGATCGGCTATATATAACTATAGACCGATATGGACCAATTTTGGCATGGTTATTAGCGGCCATATATTAACACCACGTTGCAAATTTCAACCGGATCGGATGAATTTTGCTCGTCCAAGTGGCTCCGGAGTTCAAATCTGGGGATCGGGGCTATATATAATTATGGACTGATATGGACCAATTTTTGAATGGTTCTTAGAGACTATATACTAATACCATGTACCAAATTGCAGCCGGATCGGATGAAATTTGCTCCTCTTAGAGGATCTGCAAACCAAATCTGGGAATCGGTTTATATGGGGGCTATATATATTTATGGACCAATATGGACCAATTTTTGCATGGTTGTTAGAGACAATATACTAACACCACGCACCAAATTTCAACCGGATAGGATGAATTTTGCTCCTCTAAGAGGCTCCGGAGTTCAAATCTGGGGATCGGTTTATATGGGGCTATATTTAATTATGGACCGATATGGACCAATTTTTGCATGGTTGTTAGAGACAATATACTAATACCATGTACCAAATTTCAGCCGTATCGGATGAAATTTGCTTCTCTTTGAGGCTCCGCAAGCTAAATCTGGGGATCGGTTTATATGGGGGCTATACGTAAAAGCGGACCGATATGGCCCATTTGCAATACCATCTGACCTACATCAATAGCAACTACTTGTGCCAAGTTTCAAGTCGATAGTTTGTTTCGTTCGGAAGTTAGCGTGATTTCAACAGACGGACGGACGGACGGACATGCTCAGATCGACTCAGAATTTCACCACGACCCAGAATATATATACTTTATGGGGTCTTAGATCAATATTTCGATGTGTTACAAACGGAATTACAAAGTTAGTATACCCCCCATCCTATGGTGGAGGGTATAAAAATTTTAATTATTTATTGGTTTTCTATTTTTTTTTTCTTTGTGAAATTTAATTGCCCAACACTCAAATTTTGACTTAAAATAGCCTAATTGCCTACTTTCTAATACTTGTCCAAAATGACTGCATCGGGAGTAGAAAAAATCGATAGGAAATCCCGCGATGTGCTATAAAAGAAATGTTTGTGGATCAATTTCCAATTTTTTTGCTGGGATAATTCTGGCAACGGTAACCAATTCGAAGAAATCTTATCTCCTTCGACAATTTTTTGCTTTTGAACAATAATAAAAAATTACAAAAATTATAGAGCTTTACTTTGTTGCATTATATATCGGCCACACTGTATACCTCATTTCTTTGCCTCTCAGGACATAGAACCAATATATTTGGCAAATTATTTCCAAAAATATTCAAATTTTACATTTAGAATAAATGTCTTTTACCATTAACTTTCTGTCATAACATTTGCGTTTCGAACCACTGTGCAAAATGGCAGGATCACAACATATTGTGCGTCTGTGTGCATTCATACGCAACAGACATAAATTATGTTTGTGGCCAAAGTGTAAATAATGTTGGCTATAATTAGTAATTTTGCATGCATATGAGGTCACATACAACACAGGCTGCTTTGGGGTTAAGGTATTCATTCTCCTTTTGTTATTGGTTGACCTAAACTATGAAGCTCTTATAGATTTTTGTGGTAAATTGTTTATTAAATAGTTGTACTTTTACAGTCTTCGTTAAACATAGACGATGTTTAAGGAACATGAAATATTAATAAGGAAATGTATGAAATCCCAAATACTTTGAAGAAATAGGCAAGAACAAGATGAATGAATTTCTTTAGGAAATACGAGTTGAAGTTTTGCTAGCCTATAGCCTTTAGTTGTTAGTGTCTTTAGTTATAAATTTATTAAAATTTTTAATAATAATAATAAATTAATAAATAAATCAATAAATTAAGTTCTGACGGCATGAACAAATTCTTAATAATTTATATTCCTAATAATTTAAATTATTAAGAATGGATTATTAAGCTACTTCAAACTACAGTAATCCCTCGATTTACGTCGTCATTGGTTCCGGAATTTGACGACGTAAACCGAATTAAAAATTGCTCATACTTACTCCTAAATCCATTTATGTTGTTTGTATGTTGTATACATAATAAACAAGTAAGGAAAGTCTAAAGTCGGGCGGGACCGACTATATTATAACCTGCACCACTTTGTAGATCTAAATTTTCGATATCATATCACATCCGTCAAATGTGTTGGGGGCTATATATAAAGGTTTGTCCCAAATACATACATTTAAATATCACTCGATCTGGACAGAATTTTATAGACTTCTACAAAATCTATAGACTCAAAATTTAAGTCGGCTAATGCACCAGAGTGGAACACAATGTTAGTAAAAAAATATGGGAAACATTTAAATCTGAAGCAATTTTAAGGAAACTTGGCAAAAGTTTATTTATGATTTATCGCTCGATATATATGTATTAGAAGCTTAGGAAAATTAGAGTAATTTTTACAGCTTTTCGATTAAGCAGTGGCGATTTTACTAGGAAAATGTTGGTATTTTCACCATTTTTGTCGAAATCAGAAAAACATATATATGGGAGCTATACCTAAATCTGAACCGATTTCAACCAAATTTGGCACGCATAGCTATAATGCTAAATCTACTCCCTGTGCAAAATTTCAACTAAATCGGAGTTAAAAATTGGCCTCTGTGGTCATTTGAGTGTAAATCGGGCGAAAGCTATATATGGGAGCTATATCTAAATCTGAACCGATTTCAACCAAATTTGACACGCATAGCTACAATGCAAATTCTACTCCCTGTGCAAAATTTCAACTAAATCGGAGCATAAAATTGGCCTCTGTGGGCAAATAAGTGTAAATCGGGCGAAAGCTATATATGGGAGCTATATCTAAATCTGAACCGATTTCAACCAAATTTGACACGCATAGCTACAATGCAAATTCTACTCCCTGTGCAAAATTTCAACTAAATCGGAGCAAAAAATTGGCCTCTGTGGGCAAATAAGTGTAAATCGGGCGAAAGCTATATATGGGAGCTATATCTAAATCTGAACCGATTTGGCTGATATTTTGCAAGTTTTTCGAGACTCATAAAATATTCGGATGTACGGAATTTGAGGAAGATCGCTTGATATACACGCCAATTATGACCAGATCGGTGAAAAATATATATGGCAGCTATATCTAAATCTGAACCGATTTTTTCCAAAATCAATAGGGATCGTCTTTGAGCCGAAACAGGACCTTATACCAAATTTTAGGACAATCGGACTAAAACTGCGAGCTGTACTTTGCACACAAAAATACATCAACAGACAGACAGACGGACAGACAGACAGACAGACAGACAGACAGACAGACGGACATCGCTAAATCGACTCAGAATTTAATTCTAAGACGATCGGTATACTAAACGATGGGTCTCAGACTTTTCCTTCTTGGCGTTACATACAAATGCACAAACTTATTATACCCTGTACCACAGTAGTGGTGAAGGGTATAAATATGGGAAACATTTAAATCTGAAGCAATTTTAAGGAAACTTCGCAAAAGTTTATTTTCGATTTATCGCTCGATATATATGTATTAGAAGTTTAGGAAAATTAGAGTCATTTTTACAACTTTTCGACTAAGCAGTGGCGATTTTACAAGGAAAATGTTGGTATTTTGACCATTTTTGTCGAAATCAGAAAAACATATATATGGGAGCTATATCTAAATCTGAACCGATTTCAACCAAGTTTGGCACGCATAGCTATAATGCTAATTCTACTCTTTGTGCAAAATTTCAACTAAATCTGAGCAAAAAATTAGCCTCTGTGGTCATATGAGTGTAAATCGGCCGAAAGTTATATATGGGAGCTATATCTATATCTGAACCGATTTCCACCAAATTTGGCACGCATAGCTATAATTCTAATTCTACTCTTTGTGCAAAATTTCAACTAAAACGGAGCAAAAATTGGCCTCTGTGGTCATATGAGTGTAAATCGGGTGAAAGATATATATATGGGAGCTATATCTAAATCTGAATCGATTTCAACCAAATTTGGCACGCATAGTTAAAAGTCTAATTCTGCTCCCTGTGCAAAATTTCAACTAAGTCGGAGCAAAAAATTGGCATCTATGGTCATATGAGTGCACCAAGAAAAAAGGGGCTCTAATGCCAACTGAACTTTATTTTAGTTCATGAAGATTAGTTGATTTTAGTTAGATTTTGCACAATATGAGCAAATGTTCCTTATTTGAATAATTTTTTGCTAACTTTAATGATGTGAACTTAAAATAAGAAAAAAAGTTGTATACAAATATAGTGCACAATTTTACTAAAAAATAAATTAGTTCATTTTTTCCTAAAATGACAGAAGTTTGCTTAAATTGAGTTCATAAGTCTCTCAAATGAGTAAATTTTACTAAAATTGTACCTGTCTTGAACTTCGTACAGCGCTAAAGACATTTTAACAATTTTTAAATCCAATTTTTTCCTTCAACATATGAAATTTTCTTACATACCAGAAAAAAATTTATTATTTTTAATAAATTTTCTTCAATTTGACAAAAATTATAAACTTATTTGTAACATGTTGCAATTAGAAAACTACTGTAGTTAAAATTTTCTAAAATAAACCTACATTTTCTTCCATGGTGGGTTCACTTTTTTTTGGGTGTGTAAATCGGGCGAACGATATATATGGGAGCAATATCTAAATCTGAACCGATTTCCACCAAATTTGGCACGGATAGCTATAATGCTAATTCTACTCCCTGTGCAAAATTTCAACTAAATCGGAGCAAACAATTGGCCTCTGTGGCCATATGAGTATAAATCGGGCGAAAGCTATATATGGGAGCTATATCTAAATCTGAACCGATTTCAACAAAATTTGGCACGCATAGCTACAATGTTAATTCTACTCCCTGTGCAATCAAATTGGGTTAAAACTCTGGCTTCTGGAACCGTATTAGTCCATATCGGGCGATATATATATATGGGAGCTATATCTAAATCTGAACCGATTTGACTAAAATTTGGCACACTTTAAAATTTTAAGCAAATTAGGTTAAAACTCTGCTTCTGGGGCCATATAAGTCCATATCAGGCGAAATATATATATGGGAGCTATATCTCAATCTGAACCGATTTCTTCCAAAATCAATAGGTATCTATTTTGAGCCAAAACACATACTTGTGTCAAATTTGAAGTCGATTGGACTAAAACTGCGACCTAGACTTTGATTTCAAAAATGTGTTCACGGACAGACGAACATCGCTATATCGACTCAAGAGCCCACCCTGAGCATTTTTCCCAAAGACACCATGTGTCTATCTCGTCTCCTTCTGGGTGTTGCAAACATATGCACTAACTTATAATACATAATTCCAAAATCTTAACAGGTCCTCTTTCGATTTTATCTTCTCAAAAAACTTTTCTTTCATCGATGTCTTCACACCCTCAAAAAAAAAATCGCTTCTGTAACATATATCCCAAACACGTTTTGCTTCAAGCATATATATTTTCAGGATTGGTGCAAACAAAATATTGTTTGTATTGTTCAAACATATTATGTTTCACCTTAGGGCATACACTGGCAGTAAAAAATGTTAATGAAATATTCTTTGTGTGGATGTATTTTTAAGGCGCCAATTGGTTACTTCCATTATTTTACTTGCAGCAATCTCTCTAGGTCTCACTTTCTAAACACATATACGTTTATAGGCTATTTCCAAATTAATATATGTTTGCATTTAAGCAAATTATATTTACAAACATTTTATGTCCCAAACATAATATGTTCTAACATATTAACATATGTGTCCCAAACATGTTATGCTAGTTTATGAACATTATAGGTTAGGTTAGGTTATGTGGCAGCCCGATGTATCAGGCTCACTTAGACTATTCAGTCCATTGTGATACCACAGTGGTGAACTTCTCTCTTATCACTGAGTGCTGCCCGATTCCATGTTAAGCTCAATGACAAGGGACCGAACATTATATGATTGCACTTAAAAATATTATGTTAAAAAATTTGAGTTCCAAACATATAATTTTTACACCCAAACATATGAAAAACAGTCTTTTTCGTCCGTGCAGGTTTGGGAAGAAGAAAAACGCAGCGACGGCCATTCGTCACCAGCTATGACCTTCTTCGAGGTAATCTGGATCATCGATGTCTATGCGATATTCTTTTTGTTAAAAATTCGGAAATTTTGGAACGACCGATGCCCAAAAAGGTTAGACTAAAAATTTATTCGTCTGCACATTTACCCAATTTTGGGTTTCTCCGATGAGAGCAGAAGCCAAAGAGATCAGGTGAACATTTACCCCTTCTATTGGCCATGAGAACACAATTGACGCCGATGGTAACAGGTTGGCTGATAAGTCCCCGGTCTGACACATAGAGGGCGACGCTAGTATTAAATTCATATTATTTTTATATAGTACCAACTTTCAAATGATTCGTGTCAAAATTTGACGTGTGTAAGTCAATTAGTTTGTGAGATAGAACGTCTTTTGTGAAGCAACTTTTGTTATTGTGAAAAAAAAATGGAAAAAAAGGAATTTCGTGTTTTCATAAAATACTGTTTTCTGAAGGGGAAAAATCCGGTGGAAGCAAAAACTTGGCTTGATAATGAGTTTCCGGACTCTGCCCCAGGGAAATCAAGCATAATTGATTGGTATGCAAAATTCGAGCGTGGTGAAATGAGCACGGTGGACGGTGAACGCAGTGGACGCCCGAAAGAGGTGGTTACCGACAAAAACATCAAAAAAATCCACAAAATGATTTTGAATGACCGTAAAATGAAGTTGATCGAGATAGCAGAGACCTTAAAGATATCAAAGGAACGTGTTGGTCATCAATATTTGGATATTGATGACCAAATATTCATCAATATTTGGATATGCGGAAGCTCTGTGCAAAATGGGTGCCGCGCGAGCTCACATCTGAGCGGTGTTTGCAGCTGTTAACTCGTAATACACCCGATTTTTTCCATCGACATGTGACAATTGATGAAACATGGCTCCATCACTACACTCCTGAGTCCACTCGAGAGTCGGCTGAGTGGACAGCGACCGGTGAACCGTCTCCGAAGCGTGGAAAGACTCAAAAGTCCGCTGGAAATGTAATGGTCTCTGTTTTTTGCGATGCGCATGGAATAATTTTTATCGATTATCTTCAGAAGGAAAAAACCATCAACAGTGACTATTATATGGCGTTATGGGAGCGTTTGAAGGTCGAAATCGCGACAAAACGGCCCCATATGAAGAAGAAAAAAGTGTTGTTCCACCAAAACAACGCACCGTGCCACAAGTCATTGAGAACGATGGCAAAAATTCGTGAATTTGGCTTCGAATTGCTTCCCCACCCACCGTATTATCCAGATCTGCCCCCAGCTACTTTTTCTTGTTCTCAGACCTCAAAAGGATGCTCGCAAGGAAAAAATTTGGCTGCAATGAAGAGGTGATCGCCGAAACTGAGGCCTATTTTGAGGCAAAACCGAAGGAGTATTTGGTATGGTATCAAAAAATTGGAAGGTCCTTATTATCGTTGTATCACTCTTGATGGTAACTATGTTGAATAATAAAAAAACGAATTTTGACAAAAAAATGTGTTTTTCTTTGTTAGACCGGGAACTTATCAGCCAACCTGTCAATGTTGGTAAATGTCAAAATAAATGGCGAATATTATCGGGAAAATGTCCTAAAGACAAATAATAAATGGACAATACAACAGAACTCGGCACCATCGCACCTAACACCTGTTAGCCAATAATGGAAGTTTCTCGTTTCATTTCTATCTCACAATGACCACCAAAACCTCCGAATCTGGACATTATGACGATGGTCCTACCATAGAGTATTGAAATGCCAGCGCTTCGCTGAGAATGGACCAAATTACCGCCGAGTCACTTCCGTCCAGCTAGTGATGGTTTTATCGGCCATTTGGAGGTCATAATTCATGTCCATTCGATCAAATCTAGACTGATGACATTTTTTGATTTTGAGCAATAAAATTAAAAAGAGGTAAAAATTAGCGCTTTACTTTGTTTCATTACCCAGCAAAAAAGTGTTGCCAAAAATATAGTTAAAATGTTCTTTTGGGATCCGGAAGTGGTGCAAAATTAGCGCTAAGGCGATTAATTCCACCTGGGCTTGTCATAGGACTGATGTCCACCATTTCAATAGCAGTTGCACTGAATTTGCATCACTTCTTAAGCTGTGATCCTAATTCAGGGTTTTGGATGTGAATGTGAAAATGTGATATTTTGCCAAATAAATATTTTTTATAATTTTTTATGATTTTTAATACACTCCAACAACGCATGTGTGAAACATTTGAACTTAAATATTTGTAAAAAATCATTCTAGAAAAATTGCAAATTTTTGTAGCTCTTTTCCGACAAAATTTAAATAATCAGCTTTTAACCTATTTGAAACAAAAAATGTTAAAATTATCCATTAAAAATATAAAACTTATATATACGGCCGTAAGTTTGGCCAGGCCGAATCTTATGTACTTATATGGGGGCTATATACAATTATGAACCGATATGGACCAATTTTTGTGTGATTGGGGATCGATTTATCTGGGGGCTATATACAACTAAACATCGATATGGACCAATTTTGGCATAGTTGTTAGCGACCATATAATAGCACAATGTATCAAAATTTCAACCGAATCGGATAAAATTTACTACTCCAAAAGGCTCCGGAGATCAAATCTGGGTATCGGTTTTTATGGCGGCTATATATAATTATGAACCGATATGGACCAATTTTTGTGTGATTGGGGATCGATTTATTTGGGGGCTATATACAACTATACATCGATATGGACCAATTTTGGCATGGTTGTTAGCGACCATAATGTATCAAAATTTGCACAATGTATCAAAATTTCAACCGAATCGGATAAAATTTACTATAAGATTAGGGACCGATATGGACCAATTTTTGCATGGTTATTAGCAACCATATACTAACACCACGCACCAAATTTCAGCCAGATCGGATGAATATTGCTCCTCCAAGAGGCCCAGGAGGACAAATCTGGGGATCAGTTTGTATAGGGGCTATATATGATTATGAACTGATATGGACCAATTTTTGCATGATTGTTAGCAACCATATACTAACACCACGTACCAAATTTCAAACGAATCAGATGAAATTTGCTTCTCTAAGAGGGTCCGCAAGCCAAATTTGAGAGTCCGTTTATATGGGGCCTACACGTAAAAGTGGTCCGATATGATCCATTTACAATACCATCCGACCTACATCAATAACAACTACTTATGCCACGTTTCAGAGCGATAGCATGAGTCGTTCGAAAGTTAGCGTGATTTCAACAGACGGACAGACATGGCTAGATCGAATAGAATAGAATTTCACCACGACTCAGAATATATATACTTTATGGGGTCTTAGAGCAATATTTCAATGTGTTACAAATGGAATGATAAAGTTAATATACACCCATTCCTATCCTAAAAAGTATGTTATAAAAAATTTAATTAAAATAACTTCTTGTGTAGTTAAATCAAAGAACATCTTTGGAAGGACATTTTTGGAATTGCTTTTATAGTTGTGCCTACTCACATGTTTAAGTTAAAAGGGTGGTACGGTCAAAATTTGGTCAATATAAACTTGACGTATTTCTTTCAATTTTGCATTTAAAAAACCTGAACACCCCTCATTTTGAAGGTGTGTGTGTGTAGAATGTTGCTCTTATTTTGATTTTGGAATTCACTCTTCAGTTGTCAAAATGCCGTCCAAGCAAGAAGAGCAGCGTATCAAAATTTTGCTCGCGCATCGATAAAATCCGAGCTACTCGCACGCAAAGCTGGTAAAATCGCTAAAAGTTGCCAAATCAACCGTTACAAATGTAATTAAAGTGTTTGGGGAACGTTTGTCGACAGCCATGAAGTCTGGATCGGGGGAAATCGAAAACCGGAAGCCGCTGAGACGACAAAGAGAGTTGCCGGTAGTTTCAAGCGAAACCCTAACCTCTCTCTCCGAGATGCCGCAAATAAGCTGGGTGTATCGTCTACAACCATGCATCGAGCCAAAAAACGAGCCGGACTATCGACTTACAAGAAGGTAGTGACTCCAAATCGCGATGATAAACAAAATACGACGGCCAAAGCGCAATCCCGGAGGCTGTACATGACGATGCTGACGAAGATTGACTGCGTGGTAATGGACGACGAAACCTACGTCAAAGCCGACTACAAGCAGCTTCCGGGACAGGAGTTTTATACGGCAAAAGGAAGGGAAAGGTAGCAGATATTTTCATGCACATAAAACTGTCAAAGTTCGCAAAGAAATATCTGGTTTGGCAAGCCATCTGTACCTGTGGCTTGAAAAACAGCATTTTCATAGCTTCCGGGACTGTCAACCAAGAAATTTACGTGAAAGAGTGTTTGAATAAACGTCTGCTGCCTTTCCTGAAGAAACACGGTTGTTCCGTACTGTTTTGGCCGGATTTGGCATCTTGCCATTACGGTAAAAAGGCCATGGAGTGGTACGCCGCCAACAACGTGCAGGTGGTTCCAAGGACAAGAACACGCCACGCCTCCCAACACACCAGTTCTCCGCCCAATTGAGAAATACTGGGCTATTGTCAAGCGGAACCTAAAGAAGACCAAAAAACTGCTAAGGACGAGCAGCAGTTCAAGGCAAACTGGCTTTCTGCGGCGAAGAAGGTGGACAAGGTGGCTTCACAAAATCTGATGGCAGGTGTCAAGCGTGAGGCCCGGCAATTCGGATTTGGAAAAGCGAAAGCCTAACTGAATATTTTTCCTGAATTTTATACTAATTGAACTTGAAAAATAAATTTAATTTGATTTTTTAAATAAACGATTTCACCGATTTACAAGCGTTTTCCCTTGACAAAATTTTGACCGTATCACCCTTTACACCCAACCAATTTTTTTTTTTATTTCAGCTTAAAACCATTGTTGTTACAATTCCAATAAAATGTATCTTCTGGTATAATTACTAGAAATATGATATATGAAGAATAATATCTTTATACTCCGTAATGTTTTCTTGCAAATAAGTAATGTTTCGTTATATAAAAAAAGTATATACAGCAGCAAGTTCGGCGGGCCGAATCTTAAATACCCACCACTATATATCAAATATAATAGTTTACTTTCAAAACTCTTCGTCGTAGCGGGTTACTTGATAATATATAGAATTTCAGGGGGTATGATGACAAATATTCTCCCAAGCAAATCAGTTCAACCAGTACGCTTCCCGAAGATAAATTTAAAGATTCTACCTATGAAGACTAGATCAGATTCTGCATTTATAAGAACCAATTTTGTGTGAGTTTTAGAGAAATCATAATCACATCGTGTAAATGAACTAGTTAACGCCACGATTTGAAATCTTAAATTTGTATATATTTACCGCCATTATTTAAATGATTACAAGGAGTAAAATATTTTTCAGTTTTAAACAATTTTCATGATCAGTGCGCCTGCTATACACTGAAAAAAGACTTTTCTTTTCTGAGGAACGAAATTTTAGACCAGCATAGTTTTCTTTTCACACAAATTTTAGAGACAATCGTTGAATAGCTTATCAAAAATTCGGATTAATTCGGAAAATACTTTGTTCGAAAGGGGAATTTCGTTTGTCTGAAATTTCATTCCGGAGAAAAATATTTTTTCGTTGGGTGTAGCCGCAAGAAGTGAAATCGGTCTATATCGATGCCTTACCAATTGGACCTGTAAAAACAAATGCAATACAGATTTATGAACGTCAAAATTCCAGTATATTTACATTTTCCGGCAAATCGGATAAAAACTATGGTTTCTAGAAGTCCAAGGAGTTAAATCGGCAGATCGGTCTATGTGGGGCCTATACCAAACAAGGGGTCGACACACACCATATTCTAGAAGTCCTAGAAATAAATTCGGGAGGTAGGTCTATATGGGGTATATAACAAAATATGGACCAATACTCACCATGGACCAATACTCACCTCTCAATGGTCCTCAAATACCTCTAGAATTCCAAATTCAGACAAATTGGGTAAAAACTACGAAATATAGAAGGCCAAGAAGTAAAATCAGGAGATCAGTGTATATAGCGCCTATACCAAAACATAGACCGGTAGGCACCATTTTCTGCACACCTTTTGATGGTCCTCAAATACCTCTAGATTTCCAATTTCAGGCAAATTGGATAAAAACTACAGATTCTAGAAGTCCAAGAAATAAAGTCGAGAGATCAGTCTATATAGGGGATACACCAAAATATGGACCGATACGGTCCATTTTCGACACTCCTCTTTATGGTGCTAAAATACCTCTAGGTTTTAAATTTCAGGCAAATCAGATAGAAAATACAGTTCCTAGACGCCCAAAAAGCAATTTCGATACATCTTTTGATGGTCCTTAAATACCTCTAGATTTCCAATTTCAGACAAATCGGATAGTAAATACATTTTCTAGAAGCCTAAGAAATAAAATCGGGAGATCTGCCTATATGGGGGCTATACCAAAACATGGGCCGATAAGGACCATTTTCGACACACCTCTTTATGGTCCCAAAATACCTCCAGATTTTCAATTTCAGGCAAATCGGATAGAAAATACAGTTTCGAGACGCCCAAGAAGCAAAAGCGGGAGATCGGTCTATATGGGGGCGATACCAAAACATCGACCGATAAGCACCATTTTCCGCACACCTTTTTATGGTTCTAAAGTACCTCTCGATATCCAATTTCTGGTAAATTGGATAAAAACTGCGGTTTCTATAAAACCAAGAAGTAAAATCAGGAGATCGGTCTATATGGGGGCTATACCAAAATATAGACCGATACTCACAATTTTTGGCACACGTATTTGTGGTCCTACAATACCTCTAGATTTCCAATTTGAGGTAAATTGAATAAAAACTGCGGTTTCTTTAAGCCCAAGAAGTAAAATCGGGAGATCGGTCTATACGGGGGCTATACCAAAACATGGACCGATACTCACCATTTTTGGCACACCTCTTTATGATCATAAAATACCTCTAGATTTAAAATTTCAGGCAAATTGGATAAAAACTACGATTTCTATAAGCCCAAGACCCCAAATCGGGAGGTCGGTTTATATGGGGACTTTATCAAAACCTGGACCGATATACCCCATCTTCGAACTTGACCTGCCTGCAGACAAAAGACGAGTTTGTTCAAAATTTCAGCACGATTGCTTCATTATTGAAGACTGTAGCGTGATTACAACAGACTGACAGGCAGACAGACGGACAGACGGACATCGTTATATCGTCTTAGAATTTCTCCCTGATCAAGAATATATATACTTTATATAGTCGGAAATCGATATTTCGATGTGTTACAAACGGAATGACAAACTTATTATACCCCCGTCACCATTCTATGGTGGTGGGTATAAAAAGTGTTGTTCCACCAAGACAACGCACCGTGCCACAAGTCATTGATTGCGATGGCAAAAATTCATGAATTGGGCTTCGAATTGCTTGCCACCCACCGTATTCTCCAGATCTGGCCCCCAGTGACTTTTTCTTGTTCTCAGACCTCAAAAGGATGCTCGCAGGGAAAAAATTCGGCTGCAATGAAGAGCTGATCGCCGAAACTGAGGCCTATTTTGAGGCAAAACCGAAGGAGTACTACCAAAATGGTATCAAAAAATTGGAAGGTCGTTATAATCGTTGTATCGCTCTTGAAGGGAACTATGTTGAATAATCAAAACGAGTTTTCACAAAAAATGTGTTTTTCTTTGTTAGAGCGTGGACTTATCAGCCAACCTGTTATATCTTTTATATCCTACAAATGCTTATGCTTCTTAATTCAGTAGGGGTGGTTTAGGGCAGGGATCCGGAGCGGAGCGGAGCAAGCCCTTTTTTGCCGGAGCGGGAGCGGCATTTCTAAAATCCGGAGCGGAGCGGTTTCCAAATTGAAAACCGCTCCGCTCCGAATAAAATATTACTTGAATGAAATGTGTAACTTTGAAATTACACTGTGTAGGTAATTTCAAATTTAGCTAGTACTTATCGTAGTGTGAGTAAACGTTTAAAATGTACGATATGTATTTTTGTACGTACGTACATTGGGGAAAACACAACGTGTTTTTTAGTAATTGTTTTCAAAAACGGCAAATGTCAAAATATATCTCTAGTATGTGTTGTAAAAGTAACAACAGTACTTTCGATCAATTTCATTCCGTATTACTACAAAGATGTTTGTAATGAACGTCAAATAAATGCAATTAAACGATCTTATTTATATTTAATTTTTTAGTTTTCTACACTGAAAAAAATATTGTCGTGAAGTCAAAGATTCCATGTCCTTAGAATAAGAATGCAAATTTTGCTTAACATGGAAGACGCATTTCTCTAAAATAAAGTTTTTTATACCCATCACCATAGAATGGTGACGGGGGTATAATAAGTTTGTCATTCCGTTTGTAACACAGCGAAATATCGATTTCCGACTTCTAGAATCCGAAGTTTTTATCCTATTTGCCTGAAATTGGAAATCTAGAGGTATTTTCGGGTCATAAAGAGGTGTGCCGAAAACGGTGAGTAGCGGTCCATGTTTTAGTATATCCCCCATAAGAACGATCTCCCGATTTAACTCCTTGGGTTTCTAGAAACCGTAATTTTTATCTGATTTGCCTGAAATTGTAAATATTCTGGTATTTTAGGCTCGGTCCATTTGGTAATGCCTCCATATAGACCGACTTCACTTGAATTGCTTGAAACTCAATGTAAAATTTCCAGATTTTACTTCTACATATTTAAGATTTCAAATCAAGACGCTATTTTATAATTTTCTTGCACACTTACAAGAGATGTTAATGATTCCTCTAAAACTCAAACAAAAATGGTTCTTATAAATCCAGAATCTGATATAGTCCTCATAGGTGAAATCTTTAAATTTATCTTCGGGAAGTGTCCTCAAGTCCTCAAGCCCTCCTAAAATTTCAAAGGAAACCCTTATATTTGGTTCATGGTTCGGCCCGGCCGAACTTAGTGCTGTATATACTTGTTTTCTTGTCCAAAAGGCAATAAACTTTTGAATGAAGTTGTAATGTCCTTATAATTAAGTGATTTTACTTAAAAATGTGTATCATAACATGAAAGATAAAATTTTTGAGGTAAGGTCAACGTGACTTTAATAATTAAGAAAAATTCTTTAAAATTAATAAAATTGTCTTTAAATTTGTTTCCTTTTTGCATCTTGCCTACAAAGCAAAAAATCGTTAAAAAATAAGACATGTTTTTCAACACTTTATTTTAAAGACGCTTTTTACTTGAAACATAGCATAATTTCTACTGGAAGTCGAGTCTTAATATGGAAAAAAAAAAATAACTCGTTAACTCGTTTTTAAAGGATTTTGATAACAACTGACGAAAAAAATCTAAAAAAATGAAAAATTAACATATGCTTCCTAGAATGCTTCCTTTAATGAAGTCAAAATGGATTTAATATTTCTGAAAAAATCTTCAAAATTAATAAAATATTTCAACACATTGTTTTAAAGTCATTATACCCTAAACCACATAGTGGTTAGGGTATAACAAGTTTGATCTGCCAAAAAATGTGCCTACAAGAAATATTGATTTTAGACCCCATAAAATATATACCGATCGACTCAGAATCACCTCCTGAGTCGATCTAGCGCTTGGCGTCCGTCCGTCCATCCGTCCGTCTGTCCATGTATTTGTTGTTCACAGGATTTCGGTCGCAATTATTAACCGATTTTGATGAAATTTGGTACAGGGAGTTTTTTTGGGCACAAGGACGAACTTTATTGAATTTGGAAGAAATCGGATCAAATTTAGATATAGCTCCCATATATATGTATTGCCCGATTTCGACAAATGGGGTCACGTTGCACTTTTTTTACTAACAGATCGTCGTCAAATTTAGCACAAAATAATCTTCTGTATCACCCTTTAAGTCTGAAAATTTCATCGAAATCGGTTCAGATATAGATATAGGTCCCATATATATGTATCGCCCGATTTTGTCAAATTAGGTCATAAAACCCTTATTTATCAACCGATCTTACTCAAAGTTGGCGAAATGTAATCTTCTATAGCACTAACTATATGTGCAAAAAATCATCGAAATCGGTTCAGATTTAGCTATAGCTCCCATATATGTACCGCCCGATTTTTCTAAATAAAATAAAACTCATTTAAACAAATAATACAATGTTTGTACTATAATTTTCTCGAAGAGGAGCGGAGCGTGGAGCGGAGCGATTTTTTTTTTCTCGGAGCGGAGCGAGGAGCGGAGCGGTTTTTTTTTCTCCGGAGCGGGAGCGGAGCGGAGCGGAGCGAAAAAAATGGACCGCTCCGGATCCCTGGTTTAGGGTATGATATAGTGGGCTCCGCTTGACTTTCTACTTTACTCACTGGTTTAAGTTTACATCCAACATTGATTTGTTTTCAATTATAATGAAATTTACCTGTTGGTATATAGATTTGCATAATTACTCGAAATATAATATATGATAAGATCTTTACATTCCATAATGTTTCTGCAAAGAGGTGTTTCGTTATATAAAAAACGAACATCAGAGCGTATACGTTATTATAATTATATATCCCCATGTCGTATACTTTACTATGTTCATCGAATAGTCATGGTGGCGTATACGCCATATCGGGGTATTACAGTTCTTACAGTATAATAAGTTTGTCATTCCGTTTGTAACACATCGAAATATCAATTTCCGACTATATAAAGTATATATATTCTTGATCAGGGAGAAATTCTAAGACGATATAACGATGTCCGTTTGTCCGTCTGTCTGTCTGTTGTAATCACGCTACAGTCTTCAACAATGAAGCAATCGTGCTGAAATTTTGCACAAACTCGTCTTTTGTCTGCAGGCAGGTCAAGTTCGAAGATGGGCTTTATCGGTCCAGGTTTTGATATAGTCCCCATATAAACCGACCTCCCGATTTGGGGTCTTGGGCTTATAGAAATCGAAGGTTTCATCCAATTTGCCTGAAATTTGAAATCTAGAGGTATCTTATGACCATAAAGAGGTGTGCCGAAAATGGTGAGTATCGGTCCATGTTTTGGTATAGCCCCCATATAGACCGATCTCCCGATTTTACTTCTTGGGCTTATAGAAACCGCAGTTTTTATTCAATTTACCTGAAATTGGAAATCTAGAGGTATTGTAGGACCACAAATACGTGTGCCAAAAATTTTGAGTATCGGTCCATATTTTGGTATGGTCCCCATATAAAAGACCTCCCGATTTGGGGTCTTGGGCTTATAGAAATCGTAGTTTTTATCCAATTTGTCTGAAATTGGAAATCTAGAGGTATTTGGGGACCATAAAGAGGTGTGCCGAAAATGGTGAGTATCGGTGCATATTTTGGTATAGCCCCCATATAGACCGATTTACCGATTTTACTTCTTGGGCTTCTAGAATCCAAAGTTTTTATCCTATTTGCCTGAAATTGGAAATCTAGAGGTATTTTCGGGTCATAAAGAGGTGTGCCGAACGATCTCCCGGTTTAACTCCTTGGGTTTCTAGAAACCGTAGTTTTTATCTGATTTGCCTGAAATTGTAAATATTCTGGTATTTTAGGCTCACAAAAACGTGTATCATATTAAGTTTTTATCGGTCCATTTGGTAATGCCTCCATATAGACCGCACTGTTCATGAAAATTGCTTGAAACTCAATGTAAAATTTCTAGATTTTACTTCTCGGTTGAAAATCTACAGATTTAAGATTTCAAATCAAGACGTTATTTTATATTTTTTTGCACACTTACAAGAGATGTTAATGACTCCTCGAAAACTCAAACAACAATGTGGTTCTTAAAAATCCAGAATCTGATATAGTCTTCATAGGTAAAATCTTTAAATTTATATTCGGGAAGTGTACTGGTTGAACTTCTCTGCTTGATCTGTCATCAAACCCCCTTAAATTTCAAAGGAAACCCTAATAATTGATTCATGGTGGTGGGGGGTTTTAAGGTTCAGCCCAGTCGAAGTTACTGCTTTCTGGAAGTGCTTTTATAGTTGTGCCTACTCACATGTGTAAGTTTACACCCAACCATATTTGTTGTTTTGATTTCACCTTATAACCATTGTGTTTACATCCAAAATTGATTTGCTTTCAATTACAATAAAATTTATCTTTTGGTATATGTATTTGCATAATTGCTCGAAATATGATATATGAAGAATAAGATATTTGTATTCCATAATTATTTTCCAAAGAGGTAATGTTTCGTTATATCAAAAAAGGAACATCAGAGCGTATACGTTATTTTAATTATATATCCCCTATGTCGTGTACTTTATTATATTCATCGAATAGTCATGGTGGCGTATACACCATATCATTAAAATTTCAATATGTTTAAGATATCATTGGAAATCTGTCCTTAAATGTTGGGATATTAAAGTTTGTCTTAACTTTTTTTTAATGGTAATTTGGTGCTTCGTTTACGTTTCTAGCATTATAATTTTCATAGCATTTTTCCATGACCCTTACTAAATATTCTTTACGTTAATCGGAAATTGATCGAAATGATGTGTTCTAAATTTATTGGCAAACCCAAAAGCATATATAATTCGGGTATAACAAATAAATGTATATTGAAAACAAAAGTAAAAGGGGATTTTAAATAAAAAAATCTAGGGCATAATATGATGGTTTAGCAGTGACAGTAGATGTAAATGAATAGAATCAATGCGGTGCTTAGTAAAAATCCGCATTGAAGTACATGGAGTTTTATTTAATTTTTTTTTTTTTTTTGCTGAAATGCTCTAATCATTAACTTCACATAAAATAAAAAACTAAGTACTTCATTAAATTCCTTTCTATGTTTTTATATTGCATAAAAACATTCTAACATTTTTTTTTATTTATTCCCATAGAAAAATAAATTTCTATGAAATTTTAAGTAATGCCTATGGCATGGACATTGGTCCTACCTATATATGTCAGCAGAAGTCCACATTATGTCAGGTTGTATGCCAAAAAGGGTACTAGTTTGTTGCTATTTTCTTTTACCACTATTTATTATATGAAGTTGTGAAATAACCATAAAAGCCAAACAAAACGTGATACTAATTTAATTTTCAACTTTCATACGCAACCACAGAGTTTCAAGTACAACCGATATTCTGCAAAGCCTACATGCATGCGAGTGTGCCTGTTTGTTTTTTGCTCTTGTGGTTCGGGGCCAACATTGATTGTATTATGCCATGAATGCGATGGTAACATCAAAATAGCATTAAATATTTTCCATACGGCCATAGCGACCAGTTGTCGATAATTGAAAAACAAAACAAATAGTCGGGCATCAATGGGTTAAGTCGACTGAGATATGCCATAAACAAAGAAAAATATTTTTGTTAAGAAAATCCGACTGAATACCACTGTTATTACCAACAAATTTATCCAAGCAGGTTTAATATATATTCACTTTGATCCAGTTTGAAAATATGTTTATCAGAAATGTAGGCTTAAGACCCTTACAACGGCCGCTACAACTTGCCGAAATCGACTTAGTGTTTTTTACTTACAAAAGTGACTTAGTCCATTTTGAATTACATTATTAACTCTACCTACGTCACACAACAGTCAACCAATCAACACTACACACACACATAACCCACCACTAGGTAATATGATCAACCGCTTAGTACGTAAGAGTGATTTTTGATGACAAGAAATTAATTGTTTATTTCATTCAGGCAGTGACAATTCGCAGTCACTTCATTGTGTGCTCTACTTATATGGTGGTCGTTTGCTGACCAAACGCGACTGACTGAGACTTTGGACAACACCAGCATTTACTGTATACAGATAGGTGCTAATCGTACTATGAGTGGCTCATTGCATATTGTCCCGCTCGAAGTTCGGTAATACTTTCTTTGCGTCGTCTGTGGAATTTATTCCCAGACGCGAAATACATATAACACAGAGACCTTCGGACCTACACAGCGACCTTCGGGTCTACTGTTCCACCACGGAGACCTTCGGGCCTACTGTTTCACCACGGAGACCTTCGGGCCTACTGTTCCACCACAGAGACCTTCGGGCCTACTGTTCCACCACGGAGACCTTCGGGCCTACTGTTCCACCACGGAGACCTTCGGGCCTACTGTTCCACCACAGAGACCTTCGGGCCTACTGTTCCACCACAGAGACCTTCGGGCCTACTGTTCCACCACAGAGACCTTCGGGCCTACTGTTCCCCCACAGAGACCTTCGGGCCTACTGTTCCACCACAGATACCTTCGAGTCTGCTGTTCCCCCACAGATCCCTTTGGGCCTCCTGTTCCCCCGGAGAGATCTTTGGGCCTACTGTTCCCCCACAGAGATCTTTGGGCCTACTGTTCCTCCACAGAGACCTTCGGGCCTACTGTTCCAACACAGAGTCCTTCGGGCCTACTGTTCCATCACAGACACATTCGGGCCTACTGTTCCCCCACAGTGACCTTCGGGCCTACTATTCACCCACAGAGACCTTCGGGCCTACTGTTCCACCCCAGAGACCTTCGGGCCTAACGTTCCACCATAGAGACCTTCGGGCCTACTGTTCCCCCACAGAGACCTTCGGGCCTACTGTTCCCCAAAAGAGACCTTCGGGCCCACAGTTCCACCACAGAGACCTTCGGGCCTGCTGTTTGCTCGTAGACTAGCTAGTAGCCATAGTTGTAGTTTGCATGATAGTCGCCAGTTCTACTAAACACCGACCTTGACCGATTACCGACTCGAAGCTGATCCCAACTATAACTCCACTGCCGACACCGAAGCTAGCCCCGCAACGATCAACGGTAGCGAAAGCATCTGAAGCAGAAATCAACTGCCACCAACGATAACCTAACATACCACGAACAGAATCTGTCACCAACCACCGAACACCAAGACAGCAGCCAGAACGCCAGTACCCGATCACATCATCCCGATCATCCAGCGAACCATCAACAGACGACGACCGTCATCAACTACCGAACCGAATTCTTCATCACCCAATATCGAGCGATGTGTGTGTATTTTGTGTGGCCACTATGTCTATGCCCACTGCTCCACTCTCCACATACCCACTGTCATTCAATGCAGTCTGGGTGGGTATGGGGAAAATGCTTTATGGGGTAATCTGACTTTGGTCAGCATTTATTTTTGCGCGCTATGAGTATAATTCTCATCTACGTCGTGGCTGTGGGAGAATACAAACTCGGGGTTTTTGGGCAACGAGCTAGGAGTCCCGACAGCCGAAGGGTATTGAACACGACGAGTGGCACGACAGCAGTCAGTTCACACTAGGCGACAGGAACTCTACCACTGCACTAAGTGTTTTGGCATTTAGCTTGCTTCCGCACTAATAGCTTCGGTTATTTGCTTGCTTCCGCACTAGTAGCTTCGGCTATTAGCTTGCTTCCGCACTAATCGTTTCACCGACGATTAGCTTGCTTCCGCACTAATAACTTCGGCTATTAGCTTGCTTCCGCACTAATAACTTCGGCTATTAGCTTGCTTCCGCACTAATTGCTTCGGCAATTAGTTTGCTTCCGCAGTAATCTTTTCCCGACGATAATAGCTTCGGTTATTTGCTTACTTCCGCACTAGTAGCTTCGGCTATTAGCTTGCTTCCGCACTAATAGCTTCGGCTATTAGCTTGCTCCAGCATTAGTAGCTTCGGCTATTAGCATGCTTCCGCACTAATCGTTTCACCGACGATTAGCTTGCTTTCGCACTAATAACATCGGCATTAGCTTGCTTCCGCACTAGTAGCTTCGGCTATTAGCTTGCTTCCGCACTAATAGCTTCGGCTATTAGCTTGCTTCAGCATTAGTAGCTTCGGCTATTAGCTTGCTTCCGCACTAATTGCTTCGGCAATTAGTTTGCTTCCGCACTTATCTTTTCCCGACGATTAGCTTGCTTCCGCACTAATCTTTTCCCGACGATTAGCTTGCTTCCGCACTAGTAGCTTCGGCTATTAGCTTGCTTCCGCACTAATAGCTTCGGCTATTAGCTTGCTTCAGCATTAGTAGCTTCGGCTATTAGCATGCTTCCGCACTAATTGCTTCGGCAATTAGGTTGCTTCCGCACTAATCTTTTCCCGACGATTAGCTTGCTTCCGCACTAATAGCTTCGGTTATTTGCTTGCTTCCGCACTAGTAGCTTCGGCTATTAGCTTGCTTCCGCACTAATAACTTCTGCTATTAGCTTGCTTCCGCACTAGTAGCTTCGGCTATTAGCTTGCTTCCACACTAATTGTTTCGGCAATTAGCTTGCTTCCACACTAATCGTTTCCCGACGATTAGCTTGCTTCCGCACTAATAGCTCCGGCTATTAGCTTGCTTCCACTAGTAGTTTCGGCAAGTTGTTTGTAGTTTTGTTACTAACCTAACAACGAATCAACATCGAATCACCACATCACCCGGATTGTCAACATCGGCCAACCATCGACAGCCGACCAAACCAACACAACCGACTCATCGACACCGGACAGCTGGTGAATGAGATCCCATCATACCTTGTAGCAGGATACGAAGGGGCTCTCACTGTTGACCACAACTTACATGTGATTCTAGGATCAGCAAGGTTAGCACAGCGGCGCTCATAACGCTCGTCTGCGAGTCTCGCCGCTTCTGCTGGGAAGTTGGACCTAACGTAGGCAATTGGATCAGCGAGTATGAAGCAAGCTGCTGATGAGTTGAACACCCTCTGGGTAGCATGAATATAGGATGGGGGCTCTCTGAAGCGGTGATCTGTGTATTCTCTAAAACCGTCCCTGTTACCATTTTTTGGTTGTCGAAAGTCCGGCGTTCAGAGGTTAGTGATGGGAAATTTGTGTTCATATATTGGATGACCGGCTTTTTGGTTTATTTAAAAGAAGCAAATTCACATGGGAGGTGTTTTCGGTGTCGTCGAACATTCTGGCACGGGTGACCGAATTGAAAAGTGTGGTCAACACCCAGTATTCCCAGATACATTAGCATAGAAATTCGGTAGAGGCCAAGCTCTTTGGATGAGTTTTCTTTGTGGATAACTTTGGCTGGCGTAAATCATCGTTTGTCGCTGGCTCGAATACCAAGAATGCGTTGAGCTGCTGTCTTTTTGACTCTTTCACACTCTGGATGCTCAACAAACTGTCGCCAAGGTTATATGATATTCCATTATCACTTGTAGTGGGATTGAAAAGGGCTGGTACTCATGTGTTCCGCTTGTACTCGTCGACTAGATACAAATTGGTTAACACCATGGCGCTCAAAATGCTCCCGTCACTTATGCTGCGATATTGGTCCTCGACAGGACAATTGAACCAGTGGGTATGAAGCGAGCGAATGATACGTTGATGATATCCCGGAACACTCTCTGGGTAACATGAACATGACAGGAGGACGAGAACTCACTGAAACGACGATCTGTGTATTCTGTGAAGCCGTGAGTGCTCGAGCGTAGCTGTAATATAGCTTCTTCCTATAAAGGGAGAACTTGGTTGCTTGGCATGGGCGGAGTTAAGCTCTCAGTAGTTTATTGAGAGGAGTTAAGCTCCTCGTAAATGGAGGAGTTGAACTCTCAGTAGTATTTTTAGAGGACCTAAGCTTCCAGTAGCGTATTTAGTGGAGTTAAGCTCTCGGTCAGCGTTGCCATAATAAATTTTTGTTTTGGACCAACATTTTTCCAAAATTAGACCAAAACTATTTTTCTAAATTAAATTAATATCATTTAAAAATTTTTTACTTCGATAGAAAATTTTGTCAAAATTTTATTTCTATTTATTTTTATAGAAAATTTTGTTTACATTTTATATTTTTGTAGAAATTTTTGTCAAAAATTGTATTTCTAGAGAAAATTTTGTCAAAAATTTTATTTCATCAGGGAGCCACCGTAGTGCAATGGTTAGCATACCCGCCTTGCATACACAAGGTCGTGGGTTCGATTCCTGCTTCGACCGAACACCAAAAAGTTTTTCAGCGGTGGATTATCCCACCTCAGTAATACTGGTGACATTTCTGAGGGTTTCAAAATTTCTCTAAGTGGTTTCACTGCAATGTGGAACGCCGTTCGGACTCGGCTATAAAAAGGAGGTAATTGAGCTTAACATGGAATCGGGCAGCACTCAGTGATAAGAAAGAAGTTCACCAATGTGGTATCACAATGAACTGAATAGTCTAAGTGAGCCTGATAAATCGGGCTGCCACCTATCCTAACCTATTTCATCAAAAAATTTTGTTAAATTTTATTAATATAGGAAATTTTGCTAAAATTTTATTAATATAGAATTTTTTTTCAAAATTTTATTTCCATAGAGAATTTGTCGAAATTTTGTCAAAATTTTATTTCTGTAGAAATTTTTTCAAAACGTTATTTCTATAAAATTTAAATTTTTGAAAAAATTGTCACAATTTTACTTCTATAGAAAATGTCGTCAACATTTTATTTCTATCAAAAATTTTGACAAAATTTTATTTCTATAAAAAATTTGTCAAACTTTTATTTCTTCTTTTATTTATAGTTATAGCAAAATTTTATTTCTATATAAAATTTTAACAAATTTTTCTTCCTATACAAAATTTTTGCATAATTTTGTATCTATATAAATTTTTTTACAGTTTATTTCTGCACAAAAGTTTTGGTCTATAGAAATTTTTGTCAAAATTTTATTTCTATAGAAAATTTAGTCAAAATTTTATTTCTACAGAAAATTTTGTCGAAATTTTATTTCTATTGAAAACTTTGTCAAACATTTTATTTCATCAGAAAATTTTGTTACAATTTTATTAATAGAGAACATTTTATCAACATTTTATTTCTAAAGAAAATTTTGTCAAAATTTTATTTCTATTGAAAATTTTGTCAAAATTTTATTTCTATAGAAAAATTTTTCAGTTGTACTTCTGTAGGAAATGTGGTCAAAGTTTTATTTCTATAGAAAATTTTGACAAAATTTTATTTCTGTAGAAAATTTAGCCAAAATTTCATTTCTATCGAAAATTTTGTCGATATTTTATTTCTATAGAAAATTTTTCAAACTTTTATTTCTATAGATAGTTATTGCAAAATTGTATTTCATTTGTTTTGTTTTGTTATTGTTGGTTTTGTTCTTTAAGCATTGTTGTTATTTTTTTATTTCAGCTTAAAACCATATATTGACTAAACTACAAGAGTAGCTTAACCAACAGAGGAAAAGAATGTTTGCCAAATAAATTTGACAAACATTCTTTTCCTCTGTTGGTTAAGCTACTCTTGTAGTTTAGTCAATATATGGTTTTAAGCTGAAATAAAAAAATAACAACAAAATTGTATTTCTATATAATTTTTTTTACAAAATTTTTGCATACTTTTGTATCTTTATAAATTTTTTGTACAGTTTATTTCTGCAAAAAATTGTATATATATACATAGAAAGTATTGTTAAAATTTTATTTCTATAGAAATTTTTGTCAAAATTTTGTTTCTATAGAAAATTTTGTCAATTTTTTTTTCTATAGAAAATTTTCTCATTAGAAAATTTTAATATTATTTTATTAGAAAATTTTGTTAAAATTTTATTAATAGAGAACATTTTGTCAATATTTTATTTCTAAAGAAAATTTTGTTTCTATAGAAAATTTTGTCAAAATTTTATTTCTATAGAAAAAATTTTCATGGTTTTACTTCTATAGGAAATGTGGTCAAAGTTTTATTTCTATAGAAAATTTTGACAAAATTTTATTTCTGTAGAAAATTTAGGCAAAATTTTATTTCTATCGAAAATTTTGTCAAAATTTTATTCCTACAGAAAATTTGTCAAACTTTTATTTCTATAGATAGTTATTGCAAAATTTTATTTCTATATACATTTTTTTTACTAAATTTTTGCATAATTTTGTATCTTTATAAAATTTTTTTACAGTTTATTTCTGCATAAAATTTTATATATATAGAAATTTTTGTCGAAATTTTATTTCTATAGAAATTTTTGTCGAAATTTTATTTCTATAGAAATTTTTGTCAAAATTTTGTTTCTATAGAAATTTTTGTCAAAATTTTGTTTCTATAGAAAATTTTGTCAATGTTTTTTTTCTATAGAAAACTTTGTCATTAGAAAATTTTAATATTATTTTATTAGAAAATTTTGTAAAAATTTTATTAATAGAGAACATTTTGTCAATATTTTATTTCTAAAGAAAATTTTGTCAAAATTTTGTTTCTATAGAAAATTTTGTCAAAATTTTATTTCTATAGAAAAAATTTTCATAGTTTTACTTCTATAGGAAATGTGGTCAAAGTTTTATTTCTATAGAAAATTTTGACAAAATTTTATTTCTGTAGAAAATTTAGGCAAAATTTTATTTCTATCGAAAATTTTGTCAAAATTTTATTCCTACAGAAAATTTCTCAAACTTTTATTTCTATAGATAGTTGTTGCAAAATTTTATTTCTATATAAAAATTTTTTACTAAATTTTTGCATAATTTTGTATCTTTATAAAATTTTTTTACAGTTTATTTCTGCAAAAAATTGTATATTTATAGAAATTTTTGTCGAAATTTTATTTCTATAGAAATTTTTGTCGAAATTTTATTTCTATAGAAATTTTTGTCGAAATTTTATTTCCATAAAAAATTGTGAAAAAAATGTTCTCGAAATTTTATTTCTATAGAAAATTTTGAAAAATACAGATTTGACGAAAATGGACCAAAATTAAACAAATTCCATTTGGTCCGACCATCGGACCAAATTTAAAAATTTATAATTTTTTGGTCCAATTTTGGTCCTATCGAACCAAAATGGCAACACTGCTCTCGGTAGTGAACTTAAGCTTCCATAGCAGTGGTAGGAAAGTACAACTACAAAGTTCGGGTTGGTAGACCATTTGAGTTGGTGTGTGGCAGTCGTAAGATCGGAAGATCTTTGTCTTATCACCTATCCTATCCGTAAATGGAGAAGAGGTCGACACCAGATAAACCTTACCATAATTTAAGTATCTGCCTATTAGAGCTCGACCGAAGCGGTTTTTGTTTTTTTTGGCCGAAGCCGATGCTTCGGTCGAGCTCTACTTTCTATGGACTTAGTTGTATGAATGTATATTTATTATCCGAAAATCACAAAATCACACTCAACTACCTTCCTAGCATAGGTGAAATCACGTCGACACACAAGACAATAGCTTTCATTTTAAAATCCTTGGTGAAGGGTATATGGTCTTGGTAGAAGCTCAACTACTTTCATCACTTGTTAAATGTCACATACGAAATGGAATATTTGCTTATATTCTCTGATAGTACTGAAGTGAACAGCAACACCACCAACGTCAAACTAAACAAAAAAAAAAAAAAAAACAACAAAAATAATATGCCAAAAAATATGGAATAAAACTTGGCCAATTGTTTGGCCAAATTACACAGTCTCAGGACATTCACACGAAAACATGCATACACACACACACACACACACAAACACAGTTTGTTATTCATAGTGCTGACTGACAAACATGTCATTGTGGCTATGACAATGAAACCACAAAACAATAGCAATGCCACAATGGACAAAATTAATGCAAACAAAAGAGAGGGAGGGAGAGAGAGAGAGGAAGAGATAAAGCGACGGCGAGAGTGAGTGAGTGAATGAGAATTAAACCCCGTTATAACTGCACACCAGTAATAGTTGCTTTTATGCGACTCGATTTTTTTCAGTTATTTTTTGTATGTTGGAATTTCGATTTTAGTGGTTAACAAAAATCACAGAATGCCCAAAACTAAAACAATGTGAACAAACATACAAAAATAAAAACCAACAAAGTGAAACATAAACGGAAATCACCTATTTTACCATATTAATTTCTCTCCATTATCTAGTCCGGTATAATTCATGACGATAAGAAGTTAATTACGAGCGCAACAACATCAGTGGCATTAGCATTAGCATTGGCAACAACAAAGCCTTGCAGGGTTAGTGTGGGGCTGTAGTAATGACTATTGGTCTTTATTCTATTTCCTGGCTTTGATTGTTGTGAGATTGCCCGGTTGGCTGACTGGGTTCTTGGGCTATGGATTCCTGGCCTGCTGTTTCCCTATGCAAACTCTTATTGCCATCGAATCGTTTTCATAATAAAATGTTTACACAATAACAAATGTCAGCCAAGCGAACAGACACCATCACCAACAGCAATGGCAACAAACAAAACATTGTCATTGGCATCACTAGCAGCCACTACCAAACACAGTGGGTGACATAAAATCTACCACAATGTGGCATAATTTTAATGTTAACAACAACCGTTTCGTTATGGAGATGACTGGAGAAGTAGAAAAGGAAATTGCTAATGAGATACAGTGGTGTTATGGCGATGACTGTGGACTATTTGTGGTAAGATTTTATAGAGCGAAAAAAACAAAAAAAAAAAAACAAGTATATACAGCACTAAGTTCGGCCGGGCGAATCTTAAATACCCACCACCATGAACCAAATATTGGGGTTTCCTTTGAAATTTCAGGAGGGCTTGAGGACACTTCCCGAAGATACATTTAAAGATTTCACCTATGAGGACTATATCAGATTCTGATTTATAAGAACAATTTTTGGTTGAGTTTTAGAGGAATCAATAACATCTCTTGTAAGTGTGCACGAAAATTAAAATAAAGGGTGATTTGTTAAGAGCTTGATAACTTTTTTTTTAAAAAAAACGCATAAAATTTGCAAAATCTCATCGGTTCTTTATTTGAAACGTTAGATTGGTCCATGACATTTACTTTTTGAAGATAATTTCATTTAAATGTTGACCGCGGCTGCGTCTTAGGTGGTCCATTCGGAAAGTCCAATTTTGGGCAACTTTTTCGAGCATTTCGGCCGGAATAGCCCGAATTTCTTCGGAAATGTTGTCTTCCAAAGCTGGAATAGTTGCTGGCTTATTTCTGTAGACTTTAGACTTGACGTAGCCCCACAAAAAATAGTCTAAAGGCGTCAAATCGCATGATCTTGGTGGCCAACTTACCGGTCCATTTCTTGAGATGAATTGTTCTCCGAAGTTTTCCCTCAAAATGGCCATAGAATCGCGAGCTGTGTGGCATGTAGCGCCATCTTGTTGAAACCACATGTCAACCAAGTTCAGTTCTTCCATTTTTGGCAACAAAAAGTTTGTTAGCATCGAACGATAGCGATGGCCATTCACCGTAACGTTGCGTCCAACAGCATCTTTGAAAAAATACGGTCCAATGATTCCACCAGCGTACAAACCACACCAAACAGTGCATTTTTCGGGATGCATGGGCAGTTCTTGAACGGCTTCTGGTTGCTCTTCACTCCAAATGCGGCAATTTTGCTTATTTACGTAGCCATTCAACCAGAAATGAGCCTCATCGCTGAGCAAAATTTGTCGATAAAAAAGCGGATTTTCTGCCACTGATTTTGGTAATAAAATTCAATGATTTGCAAGCGTTGCTCGTTAGTAAGTCTATTCATGATGAAATGTCAAAGCATACTGAGCATCTTTCTCTTTGACACCATGTCTGAAATCCCACGTGATCTGTCAAATACTAATGCATGAAAATCCTAACCTCAAAAGAATCACCCTTTATAACGTCTTGATTCGAAATCTTAAATCTGTAGAAGTAAAATCTGGAAATTTTACATTGAGTTTCAAGCAATTTTCATGATCAGTGCGCCTTCTACACCCTCAAGAAGTGAAGTCGGTCTATATGGAGGCATTACCAAATGGACCGATATGAACTTAATCCGATACAAGTTTTTGTGAGCATAAAATATCAGAATATTTACAATTTCAGGCGAATCAGATAAAAACTACGGTTTCTAGAAAACCAAGGAGTTCAATCGGGAGATCATTCTTATGGGCACTATACTAAAATATGGACCGATACTCACCGTTTTCGGCACACCCCTTTATGACCCGAAAATACCTCTAGATTTCCAATTTCAGGCAATAGGATAAACACTTCGGATTCTAGAAGCCCAAGAACTAAAATCGGGAAATCGGTCTATATGGGGGCTATACTAAACTATGGACTGATACTCACCATTTTTGGCACACCTCTTTATGGTCATAAACTACCTCTAGATTTCAAATTTCAGGCAAATTGGATAAAAACTACGATTTCTATAAGCCCAAGACCCCAAATCGGGAGGTCGGTTTATATGGGGACTATATCAAAACCTGGACCGATATAGCCCATCTTCGAACTTGATTTCAAATTTCAGGCAAATTGGATAAAAACTACGATTTCTATAAGCCCAAGACCCCAAATCGGGAGGTCGGTTTATATGGGGACTATATCAAAATCTGGACCGATATAGCCCATCTTCGAACTTGACCTGCCTGCAGACAAAAGACGAGTTTGTGCAAAATTTTAGCACGATTGCTTCATTATTGAAGACTGTAGCGTGATTACAACAGACAGACAGACGGACATCGTTAAATCGTCTTAGAATTTCTCCCTGATCAAGAATATATATATATATACTTTATATAGTCGGAAATCGATATTTCGATGTGTTACAAACGGAATGACAAACTTATTATACCCCCGTCCCCATTCTATGGTGGTGGGTATAAAAATAGTTGGGAAATTCAACTTGAAACCAGGGCTGTGGAGTCGAGCCAATTTTGCTCGACTCCGACTCCGACTCCAGCATTTTTCATCAGCTCGACTCCGACTCCGGAGTCGACTCCGGGTAATATAACTAAATCTCATTTTAATACCACTAATTTGTAGTTCTATTGTGGAGGTACCGTAAGTGGGTCGATATAAAGTATCGTTCTTATTTATGTGTGCAAAAAAGGTCTTAATTTCACATTAGATGCCATTTGAACTCTATATTTCAAATTTAGGGCAATGTTTAATAAATAAAATAATGATATAAAATACCCATCATAATATGAGAAGATACGAACAGTATATGTATTTGTGGCCCAAAATTATTGATACTATCTCAAATCCTTTAAATTTGTTGCGAGCTATATAAAGATTTATATTTCCATATGCATGAATTTGAATCTGAATCGATTTAGACAAGATTGTATATACTTCTACAAAATCTATGTACATAAAATTTGAATCTAACGTTATGGGACGTAACACAATTTTAACGAAAAATAAAAATATAAGGAAAGTCTAAAGTCGGGCGGGCCGATTATAATATACTCTGCACAATTTTGTATTTAGATCTACATTTTGATAAAATCTCAAATCAGACTTCTACAAAACTCGGGCAATATTTGGGAAATATTTATAATTGTTTAGACAATTTCGCAAAAATGCATTTATGATTCATTCATTGAAAAATTTGAAAATTTGAGTCATTTCTACAAGTTTTCGACTTAGCAGCAATTTTTCCAAAATTGTATGTTCACTGAATACAATTTTGGAAAAATTTTTGTCTAGTAAATACAATTTTGACTAAATTTTATATACAAATCAAATTTTGACCAAATATATAGAAATAAAATTTTGAATAAAATTTTTATAGAAATAAAATTTGGCAAAATTTTTTATAGAAATAAAAGTTTAAAAAAATTATCAATAGAAATACAATTTAAAAAAAAAAATTGTGTAGCAAACAAAATTTTGCAAAATTTTCTATAGAAATAAAATTTTGCAAAATATTCACAAACAAAATTTTGACTTAATTTTCTATAGAAATAAAATTTTGACTAAATTTTATGTAGAAAAAATATTTCTATAGTAATAAAATTTTGAGTATCAGTGAGAAAAAAAAATTGAGAAAATTTGCTATAGAAATAAAATTTGACAATTTTTTCTTATAAAAATAAAATTTTGAAAAAATTATCAATAAAAATACAATTTTAGAACAATTTTTGTGTAGTAAATAAAATTCTGCAAAATATTCTGCAGAAACAAAATTTTGATAAAATTTTCTATAGAAATACAATTTTGACAAAATTTTCTATAGAAATAAAATTTTCTAATAAAAAAATCTATTACTATAAAATTTTGGCAAAATTGTCTATACAAATAAAATTTTGACTTAAATTTTTATAGAAATAAAATTATCAATAGAAATAAAATTTTGAAAAAATTTTTGTTTTTTTTGCAAAATTTTCTATAGAAATGAAATTTTGCAAAATATTCTATAGAAACAAAATTTTGACTCAATTTTCTATAGAAAAAAATATTTCTATTGTAGTAAAATTTTGAATTAATTTTTTATAGAAATAAAATTTTGACAAAATTTGCTATAGAAATAAAATTTTGACAAAACTTTTTATAGAAATAACATTTTGACAAAATTTTCTATAAAAAACAACTTTGAAAAAATTTTCTGTCAATATTCCACATATTTATATGGCCTTAAAATAAAAATAATATCGATTGTTTGAAATATTTCAAATAAATTGATATGGTCATTAAAATGGATCGATCCAGCCCATCTGCTAGTCTAACATTCTAGAAAACATAAAAAGATAGCCGTAATTGGAAGTTGAATTTCATTTACAATCATGCTGCACATTGATCGAATGAATAACACAATGGAAACTAATTTGCGTAAAAACTTGCTTAGTTACAAAAATGTGAAGTGTTTTAAAAAATTTGGTTTAGCCGGAGTCGGAGTCGAGCAAAATTTTTACGACTCCGACTCCGACTCCAGCAAAATCTTCAGACTCCGACTCCAAGACTCCGACTCCGACTCCGGCTCCACAGCCCTGCTTGAAACAAATAAAAATTATTTGCTTGCAGGCAAAATGTTGATTTTTCTCATGTGTTATAAACTGAAGGTCCTTCATACGAGTAGAATACCCTACATTTCACGATTTAGGGTACATAAATAATTAAAGCTTTTGTTATCATTAATTTAATAGGCACACATTTTGATATCGCCCAAACCATAGAATGATCATGGGGGTACAGGTTAGTTTAGGTTAGGTATAGTATCAGCCCAATATTTCAAGCTCACTTAGGCTATTCAGGCCATTGTGTCGCATAGTCGTCAACTTCTCTCTTATCACTGAGTGCTGCCCGATTCTATGTTTAGCTCAATAACAAGGGACTTCCTTTTTATAGTCCAGTCCAAAAGGTATTCCACATTGCAATGAAACCACTTCGAGAAGTTTTGATACACTCAGAAATATCACTAGAATTATTGAGAATTATAAAAACTCGTTGGTTTTTGGTAGAAAGTGGGTTGCCGGCATGTTAACCATTGCATCACGGTTGTGATTTCTTAGTTTGGCCGATTTGCCTGAGATTGGAAATCTAGAGGTATTTTGGGACCATAAAGAGATGTGTCGAAAATGGGGTGTATCGTTACATGTTTTGGTATAGACCCATATAGACCGATCTCCCGACTTTACTTCTTGGGCTTCCAGAAACCGTAATTTTTATCCAATTTGCTAGAAATTAGAATTCTAGAGATATTTTAGGACTATCAACAGGTGTGTCGAAAATGGTTCGTATTGGTCTATGTTTTGACATAGCCCCCATATAGACCGATCTCCCAAAGTTACTTCTAGAATCCGTAGTTTTTATCCAATTTGCCTGAAATTGGAAATCTAGAAAAGGTGTGCCGAAAATGGTTCGTATGTGTCCGTGAGTTGGTATATCCCACATATAGACTGATCTCCCGATTTTACTTCTTGGGCTGCAAGAATTCGTAGTTTTTACTTAATTTGGCTGAAATTGGAATTCTAGAGGTATTTGAGAACCATTAAGAGGTATGTCGAAAATGGTGAGTATTGGTCCATGTTTTGGTATAGCCCCAATTTAGACATACCTCCCGATTTTATTGCTTGGGCTTCTAGAATCTGTATTTTTTATCCACTTTGCCTGAAATTGGAAGCCTAGGACCACAAGTAGGTCAGCCGAATATGGTGTGTATCGACCCATGGTTTGGTATAGGCCCCACATAGACCGATCTCCCGATTTAACACCAAAAACTTTTTCAGTGGTGGATTATCTCACCTGAGTAATGCTGGTGAAAATTCTGAGTGTTTCAAAGCTTCTCTATGTGGTTTCACTGCAATGTTGAATGCCGTTCGTAGTCGGCTATAAAAAGAAGGTGCCTTGTCATTGAGCTTAACATGGAATCGGGCAGCACTCAGTGATAAGCGAGAAGTTCACCGCTGTGATATCACAATGGACTGAATAGTCTAAGTGAGCCTGATACATCAGGCTGCCACCTAACCTAACCTACTTGTTTAGTGTAGTCCCCATATAGACCGATCTACCGATCTGACTTTTTAGGCTCATGTAATTTTAGAATTTTTTTTAGGTCCACAAACAAGTGCGCTGATGGGTCCATGTTGTGGACTAGGTTGAATATAGCAATACATGGTTCAATATGGCGTATACGTTATATTAATATAATCGGAATAAAGTATACGCACAGGTGGCATCGAAAATGATCGTATATCCCAAATTCTTTCAATATATGTTGAGGAGTTTTCAATAAGAGAAGAACTTTTGCCATTCAAAGCAAAAATTAAATTAAAAAAAAAAAAATAAATAATGATAATAATAAACAAGTAAGGAAAGTCTAAAGTCGGTCGAGGCCGACTATATTATACCCTGCAACACTTTGTAAATCTAAATGTTCGATACCATATCACATCCGTCAAATGTGTTGGGGGCTATATATAAAAGTTTGTCCCACATACATACATTTAAATATCACTCGATCTGGACAGAATTTGATAGACTTCTACAAAATCTATAGACTCAAAATTTAAGTCTGCTAATGCACTAGGGCGGAATACAATGTTAGTAAAAAACAAGTAAGGAAAGTCTAAAGTCGGTCGGGCCGACTATATTATACCCTGCAACACTTTGTAGATCTAAATTTTGGATACCATATCATATCCGTTAAATGTGTTGGGGGCTATATATAAAGGTTTGTCCCAAATACATTCATTTAAATATCACTCGATCTGGACCGAATTAGATAGACTTCTACAAAATCTATAGACTCAAAATTTAAGTCGGCTAATGCACTAGGGTGGAACACAATGTTAGTAAAAAAATATGGGAAACATTTAAATCTGAAGCAATTTTAAGGAAACTTTGCAAAAGTTTATTATTGATTTATCGCTCGATATATATGTATTAAAAGTTTAGGAAAATTAGATTCATTTTTACAACTTTTCGTCTAAGCAGTGGCGATTTTACAAGAAAATGTTGGTATTTTGATCATTTTTGTCGTAATCAGAAAAACATATATATGGGAGCAATATCTAAAACTGAACCGATTTCAACCAAATTTGGCACGCATAGCAACAATGCTAATTCTACTCCCTGTGAAAAATTTCAACTAAATCGGAGCTAAAAATTGGCCTCTGTGGTCATATGAGTGTAAATCGGGTGAAAGCTATATATGGGAGCTATATCTAAATCTGAACCGATGTCAATAAAATTTGGCACACTTGACGACACTACTAATTGTACTCCTAGTGCAAAATTTCAACTAAATTGGGGTAAAACTCTGGCTTCTGGGACCGTATTAGTCCATATCGGGCGAAAGATATATATGGGAGATATATCTAAATCTGAACCGATTTCAATAAAATTTTGCACACTTGACTATACGACTATCGGCCATTTTCATGTATCTCCGTTAGACTTTAACTCCCAGTTAACAGAAAGTAAAATCGAAATATCTTCTCTCCGGTTAACTTTAACTGAAAATTTTTTAGCAGTTAAGTTCCTAACTGGCATATGGAATATATAGACAAGATGACAGACATGTAGTACGGTTTAAAAGTTCGTTAGCTAACGTAGCAATAACGGAGCTTCCTGAAAATGAGGGTAAGTGTTATGTTTGTACAAAATTTCAAGCAAATCGGTATAAAACTCTGGCTGCTGGGTCCATATTAGTGCATATCGGGCGAAAGATATATATGGGAGCTATATCTAAATCTAAACCGATTTCCTCCAAATTCAATAGGGTTCTATTCTGACCCAAATTAGGAACATGTGCTAATTTTGAAGGCGATGGGACTTAAATTGCGACCTAGATTTTGATCACAAAAATGTGTTCACAGACAGACGGACGGACGGACGGACGGACGGACAGACGGACATAGTTATATCGACTCAGGGACCCACCCTGAGCATTATTGCCAAAGACACCATGTGTCTATCTCGTCTCCTTCTGGGTGTTACAAACATATGCACTAACTTATAATACCCTGTTCCACAGTGTGGCGCAGGGTATAACAAATAAAGAAAGCCTGAAGTTGGACGGCCGACTATAATATACTCTGCACAACTTTGTATTTAGATCTACATTTCGATGAAATCTCAAATACTTCAAATTTTGAGAAAATTTGATATAGAAATAAAATTTTGAGAAAATTTTCTGTAGAAATAAAATTTTGACCAAAATATCTATAGAAATAAAATTTTGAAAATTTTTTTTATAGTAATACAATTTTGACAAAATTTTCCATAGACTTAAAATGTCAACAAGAATTTCTATAGAAACAAAATTTTGACAAAATTTTCTACAGAAATAATTTTTTGAAAAAATTATCAATAGCAATAAAATTTTACAAAATTTTCTATAAAAAATAAAAGTTTGCAAAATTTTCTATAGAAATAAAATGATGACAAAATTTTCTATAGAAAGAAATTAAAAAAAAATTTATATAGAAAAATTTTTGAAAAAACTTTCTATAGAAATAAAACTTTGTCAAAATTGTCCATAGAAATACAATTTTGACAAAATTTTCTTTAGAAATAAAATTTTGACAAAATTTTCTATAGAAAAAAATATTTACAAAATTTCCTATAGAAAAAAAATTTACAAAATTTTCTATAGAAAAAAATTTTTAAAAAATTGTCTATAGAAAAAAATTTTGAAAAAACTTTCTATAGAAATAAAATTTTGACAAAATTGTCCATAGAAATAAAATTTTGACAAAATTTTCTATAGAAATACAATTTTGACAAAATTTTCTTTAGAAATAAAATTTCGACAAAGTTTTCTATAGAAACAAAAAATGGGGACAAAATTGTCTATAGAAAAAAAAAAAAAAAATTGACAAAATTTTTGATAGAAATAAAATTTGATAGAAAATATCATTTTGAAAAAATTTTCTATAGAAATAAAATTTTGACAATATTTTCTTTCAATATTCGACACATGTATATAGGTATATGATCTTAAAATAAATTAAAAAAAATAAGATCGATTGAAAAATGAAATGTGAAGTGTTTTAAACAATTTTTACTACTCCGACTCCAGCAAAATCTTCTGACTCCGACTCCACAGCCCTGGTTTAAACAAAACGGTGTCAAACGCAGCACGTGTAACAATGGAGTTATTGAGAAAGGAGTTCGGTGAACTATTTTTTTCACATCCTGGAACAGTCAATAGGCCGCTTAGATCGTGCGATTTAATGCCTTAAGATTATTTTTTTTTTTGGGACTATGTTAATTCGCATGTCTACACATGATTGTCTGTTTGATTGTCTACAATTTTTTCGGAATAAATTTTGAAAAATTGGCCATTTTTAATTTGCGTGTGTAAATATAATGTAATTGTTATTTATTACTTTTAATTTTTAAAATTTTTCGAATTTATCTCTTGAAAACACTGTTCATTATATTTTTGTAATGATTTTGATGTAAGAAGTTAATCCTTGGTCATAGCTGGTGGAGGGGAGTAGAACAGAACAGCATCTTAAATAGAATTTCTACAATGATGTGGGTGCGGGTAAAATAAATGAATGGTACATTAACTATTTAACCAAGCAGCTCAAAGTCCACCTTAATACAAAATTAAACCCTCTCCCCTCCATCTCTCAGCCGTCATCATTATTAGATCCTTCACACCAAAAAGACTACATTCAAGCTTGCATTTGCTATAGCAAAGGGAGCCAAAAGGCTTGGTGTCTTAGCTTCAAGGGTACGTAGTAGCAGTGACAGATTGTTAAGCTTTTAGTTTTAGCGGCATTGCCTGCCTTGAAGCTGTTGTTTGCTGTGAATCGCTATTGGGTAAAAGCTAAACCAGCCATTACCAACGATGGATACCCCCTTTTTTGTTGTCTCCCATTACCATTGCCATGACCATATGCTTCAGATTCATTGCTTCACTGTTGGTATTTTGTGTGCTCTCTAACTAGCACTGGCTTTAGTCTGTCCGTTATCATTATCGGGGTTTTTCTGGTTGGTGTTTCTAGATTTGTGGAATATTTTATGGGACATCTGCTAGTGTCTGCCTGCACTGGGGGAGATTGTTGAGAAATATGTTGGTGATTCGCTAAAGCCAACATTGAATAGAATCTCACGAAAATCTCTTAAA
The DNA here is from genome assembly GCF_050003625.1 of Haematobia irritans. Lineage (NCBI taxonomy): Eukaryota > Metazoa > Arthropoda > Insecta > Diptera > Muscidae > Haematobia > Haematobia irritans. The sequence continues at coordinate 198,642,267 of NC_134399.1, read as the reverse complement.
TAAATCGCGTTTCATTTGAATTTTCAGTTTTTTTTTTGCCCCGCTTTAGAGTATTTAAACGCCCCCACTTTGTCGGGCGTTAAAGCTATGCGAATGCTCTAAGCGTTGTGCTACATTCAAGAGGTGTTGTGATAGAAAGCATAGCAAGGATATTTCCTTACCGCCTGTATGTATTCCTCCTTTGGTTCATGGTGTTTTCCTTTTTTTTTAGGGCGCCAGTTTTTTATCCCTCGCCTCGACAGTAAACAGTAATTTGGGGGTTTTTAAATGTGGTCATATAAGTGTGATTTCTTTTTGTCTTCTTTGCTGGGCATTTTTTTTGTTGGCGGTTTCATGACGGTATAATGTGGTAAATTATGATTATTTTAGTTTTACTTTGCATACGTTTTCAATGCTTTAGCATTAACAAAAAAATGTTCTCAAGGCCATGCTGTTGCTAGGGTCCATGTGTTGCATAGAGGGGGAGATTTTTAGTTAATGTTTTTTTCTATTCTAAATCATTCTTAATTTATTTCATATTTAAAGTTCTTTTTTTTTTTTTTTTTAGAATTTAGAATTTGTCTATTTAAATTTCCCTAACATTTTTTAAATATTAGGAATGCAAATTAAGAATGAGGAATTTTTTTTAATGGCATGCTAGAAAAGAATACAGCTGCGCAAAAAGAGTCGTAGTGCAACCACGGTTGCCATAGTTGTTAGAATCCCATCAAAAATAATAGATTTATTACTGCTTGGTAGATTGGTGGAATTCTTGATGTTTTGGTAGAGTTTTGCCAAACATTCCTATCCAACTAACCCCCATTTTCATAAAGCTCCGTTAGTGTTCCGTTAACTAACCAACTTTTAAACTGTATTATGGAAGAAGCTGTCATCTTGCATATATATTCCATATGCCAGTTAGGAACTTAACTGACGAAAATTTTCCAGTTAAAGTTAACTGGAGAGAACTGGAAAGTCTAAAGTCGGCCGGAGCCGACTATATTATATCCTGCACCACTTTGTAGATCTAAATTTTCGATACCATATAACATCCGTCAAATGTGTTGGGTGTATATATCAAGGTTTGTCCCAAATACATACATTTAAATATCACTCGATCTGGACAGAATTTGATAGACGTTTACAAAATCTATAGACTCAAAATTTAAGTCGGCTTAGGCACTAGGGTGGAACACAATGTTAGTAAAAAACAACTAAGTAAAGTCTAAAGTCGGGCGAGGCCGACTATATTATACCCTTCACCATTATGTAGACCAAAATTTGTGTTAACTTCTCAACTCCTTCAAATTTTTTTGGCAGTTATTATCATGGTTTATATTCCCCATTTGGAGTCAATTTTTTTACTTATACAAAATCGCTAGAATTAAAAATTAAATCGGCTAACACCCTGGGATGAAACACAATGTTAGTAACAAATATGGGAAATATAAAGCTAGATCAATTTTGATGCAATTGTACAAAAGAGAATTTATGATTTATCGGGCGATACATATGTATTCGAGATATAGGACAATTAGAGTAATATTTAAAATTTTTGCTAATCAGCAGTGGCGATTTTACAAGGATATTGGTTAAATCTCGTCAAGATAAGTGGTCAATTTTGCGTTGTGATATATTATTTGGCCAATTCGGGCGATATTTCCACAAGTCGGAGCTTTATTTAAAATTCGACCATTCAGTGGATAGTTTGGCATTACAGTGTGTAGAATATGACTACGATATGGGGAAATCATCATAGAATTTTGTGTAAAATGTGGGTATTTTGGCCATATTAGATCAAGATGACACACTTACAGAGCATATTAAATGTATTCTCTGTATAAACTATCGAGTCAATTGGAGGAAACTCTCATTGAAAATGGGTCTAAAATATGAAACATTCTAACATATTTCCCCTACTCTGGCGTACATATATATGGGAGCTATATCTAAATATAAACCGATTTTGACCAAGTTCGACATGCATAGTTAGAATAATAATCCTGCTATCTCAGCAAAAAACGTAAATGGGAGAATAATTTTGACCTCCGTGGTCATATGGGTGTAAATCGGGCGACAGATATATATGGGAGCTATATCTACATCTGAATCGATTTCAACCAAATTTGGCACGCTTAACGATACTCTTAAACGTACTCCCTGTGCAAAATTTGAAGCAAATCAGGACAAAACTCTGGCTTTTTTGGTCATATAAGTTCAAATCGGACGAAAGATATATATGGGAGCTATATCTAAATCGGAACCGATTTCAACCAAATTTAGCACAATTAACAATACTATTAAATGTACTCCATGTGCAAAATTTGAAGCAAATCAGGACAAAACTCTGGCTTTTTTGGTCATATAAGTTCAAATCGGACGAAAGATATATATGAGAGCTATATCTAAATCTGAACCGATTTGGCTGATATTTTGCATATCTTACGAAAGCCCCAAAATATTTGGCTTCCAGAAATCTTGATAAAATACTTTGATAAATACGTCAATTATGACCAGATCGGTGATAAATATATATGTCAGCTATATCTAAATCTGAACCGATTTTTTTCAAAATCAATAGCGATTGTCTTTGAGCCAATGTAAAACTCTGTTCCAAATTTGAGGACGATCGGACTTAAACTGCAAGCTGTACTTTGCACACAAAATTACATATAGACAGACGGACGGACAGACAGACAGACAGACAGACAGACAGACAGACAGACAGACAGACAGACAGACAGACAGACAGACGGACGGACAGACAGACAGACAGACAGACAGACGGACATCGCTAAATCGTTTCACAATTTAATTCTAAAACGATCGGTATACTAAACGATGGGTCTCAGACTTTTCCTTCTTATTATACCCTGTACCACAATAATGGTGACGGGTATAAAAACAAATATGGGAAACATTTTAATCTGAACCAATTTTGATGCAACTTCGCAAAAGTGTACATATGATTTATCGGTCGATAGATATGTATTAGAAATAAAGGAAAATTTGAGTCACTTTTACAAGTTTTCGACTTAGCAATGGCGATTTTATAAGGAAAATGTGGGTATTTTGGTCATTTTTGCCCAAATCAAAAAATCATATATATGGAAGCTTTATAGAAATCTGAACCGATTCAACCAAATTTGGCACACCTGACTGTAGTACTTGTTGTTCTCCTAGTGAACAATTTCAAGCAAATTAGGGTAAAACTCTGGCTTCTGAGGCCATATAAGTCCATATCGGGCGAAATATATATATATGGGAGCTATATCTAAATCTGAATCGATTTCTTTCAAAATCAATAGGGTTATATTCTGACCAAAAACACGAACTAATGCCAAATTTAAAGGCAATTGGACTTAAACTGCGAACTAGACTATGATCCCAAAAATGTGTTCACAGACAGACGGGCGGACGGATAGACATACCGACATGGCTAGATCGACTCAGGGGCCCACCCTGAGCATTATTGCCAAAGACACCATGTGTCTATCTCTCCTCCTTCTTGGTGTTGCAAATATATGCAGTAACTTATAATACCCTGTTCCACAGTGTGGCGCAGGGTATAAACATGGTTCGATATTCATCATTTTCGACACACCTCATTATGGTCCTAGAATACCTCTAAATTTCTAATTTCAGGCAAATTGGATAAAAACTACGGTTTTATAAGCCCAAGACCCCAAATCGGGAATTCGGTTTATATGGGGACTATATCAAAACTTGGACCATCTTTGAACTTGGCCTGCGTGCAGACAAAAGACTATTCTGTGCCAAATTTCACGACGATAGCTCCATAATTGTAGACTGTAGCGTGATTACAACATACAGACAGACAGCCGGCCAGACGGACTTGCTTATACCGTCTTAGAATTTCTCCCTGATCAAGAATATATACTTTATAAAGTCGGAAATCAATATTTCGATGTGTTACAAACGGAATGACAAACTTATTATAACCCCGTCACCATTCTATGGTGGTGGGTATAAAAAGAAAGTTAAAATTTTCCATTAAAAATGTGGAAAAAGAGAGTTATTAAAAATTTAATTAAAATAACTTCCTGTGTAGTTCACAGAAAAAACTGAAGCAAAATAAAAATCAATTATTGGCATAATTGAATGAAAAAATTATATCAAATACGATTTTTATTAAGTCAAACATGAAAACAATTGGTTGAATGAAAAACTGGCAAAAATATCAAAATTCACTGGTAATTGAATTCACAACACATCAATTACTATGTTCAATTGGACCAAGTATAAAAGTTATTGATTTAAGTATAATGCGTAATTGCCTGATAAAACTGTTTGTGACGTTGCTACGTAACGAAAAATAAATTAATACAAACAATAAAATGTCATTTATTGTTATTATTAAGAATCTTCTTAAGAAAATGGTCGAATTTACCCGCAACCGTGGTATCGGTACCGCGATTCGAAATGTTAACATTTACAACATTTTTGGGGCACCATATTGTATTTTTATCGCAGGTATCTAAATACCATTTTTTTTTGGTCAAGGGCGTTTTTTGGAAACAACACTGAAAGAATTCTCTTCGTAAAAATGAACATTTTCATTGTGAGTCTAACCTGTGACGTGTTGGTAGAATTCTTTCTCTCTCTCAAGCACATTCAAGAAATACTCATGTACGTTCACGCAAACAGAACTTTTAAAGACGATTAACGGTTCACAACAATTTTTAGACTCACGAGAATTCTCGTGACTTCGACTATTAGTCGGGATCACGACGAAAGTATCACAGCACAAACTTTTTACTATGGAAAGTTAATTTAATATATTTAGTACATATTTCTACGTTCGTAAAATTTTTAAAATTCGCTGAAAACTTTAATAAAATATGTAAATGATTTCTTTCGTTGTATAAACTTACACACATCCTGAATTGGGTCGTTTAAAAACTTGCGAATAAGCTTTGGAATATATATACAATTACATTCTTTCTATTTTGTTTTTGCAATTAGTTCGTGTACACGTCAAATTGCCCTATTAATGGATATAAGCCGGCTGTCAAAAATATGTGGCCTAGAGGAAAATGTGTTTACTTCGAAAACGGGGATTTCGAAGATTTCTTCCCAGCAACAGAAGGTAAAATCATGTAAAACTTTGAACTATTTTCGAAACTTTGAAATGAATAGATGTTTGTATTACAGAAGAGCAGGATGCCTAAACAAATCGCATATAAATGAGGAAGATTTGGGAAATTCCAGCAGGTGGTACAAATAATTCAAAAATTTTGTGAGTTAGCCTGTTAAATACGTCGTTTATACTGAATATTCTGTATTTTTCTACCAAACATGTACTTCGCTGTATTTTCAATTATACATATTTTCAGAATTTCTTTTTTACAATAAAATGCATAAAATTTTTTTCAGAGTGTATTTGTACAATTTTCTTAAATTAATATAGATTATATAGTACAAAGATTGTATTGATTAACATCGTAATAAACACAATTACGATAGTAATTGTATAGGTTACAAAATTCTATAAACATTGTACTCAGTTCAATTACGACTGTAATTGAAAACACTATATACTTCAAATACTAATGTATTTGGATTGAGTACTATGGCATTTGAATATTTTGACAAATTCCAATTATATTTATACTCAACGCAAATATTACTTCATTTGAAAATAGTTTTATGACATCCTTACAATTTGGGTAATTGGATTTACAATTTTCGTCATAAGCTGAAAATCAAATACAAAAATAATTGAATTTACAATTTTTGTATTTGATTCAATTATTCACTTTTTTCTGTGTTTAAATAAAGAACATATTTGGGAGGACACTTTTGGAAGTGCCCTTAAAAGAACTTCAAAAAAAAAAATTTCTGGGGGGCGAAAGGACTATATGGGAGTTACATCTAAATCTGAAACAATTTCACCCAAATTTGACGGCAGTATCAAATGTACTCTTTGTGAAAACTTTTAAGTAAATCTATGTATGTCATATTGGTCTCACATTAGTGTTGAAGGGTATAAATATTTTATAGCAATTTATCAGATTAAATAATGGTCCCAGGAATAGTTTTATGGTAGTACCCACCATTTAGTCCGTTTGCAACAACAGCCATCCACTATATGTAGACTCACCTAACCTATAGAAATATTTCCCACGAAAGTGATGTATGCATCTAGGTAGTATTATTATAATATCCATTTACTTAGCATATTGTTAGCCATTTACCGAAGCATCATTATGGCAACAATTTATATATATATATTTTTTTTTTCATCGGCTCATTACCCTCTTTGAAAGGATTAATTTACATCCAATTATCATTGGCATTCGATTACAATTGACTATAATTATAAAATATGCAACAAAATACACCTATCCACTTTCAAGAGCACAAAACATAAACAAAACTTCAAGCGGAAATGAAGACTACATGCTAAAGAGAATAACATACAAGCACACACTCACAGTTTACACATACCACACCACACATGAATACTGAGACAAATAACAATTTATTTTAGTATTATTTTTGCTTTCCCATTTATTCTGCTTTGTTTTGGTTTTTTTATCTCGGTTTTTGCTTTTTTCATAACTTTTGTTTTTCATTTAATATGAAAATACAAAAAAGCAAAAAAAACCAAGAGCAAAACAAAAATGAAAGAAATTGGCAAAATAAAAACTATGAGCAAGTGATTTGAGGGGGTGGTGGGAGGGAGTGTGGAGAGAAGGTTGCTTTTGTTGAGTGTAAAACTCGAACAATCCAAATGGAGAAAGCCTAGAGTGTGTGTGCTTGTGCGAGTATATCTCTCTCTATCTCTCGTTGTGTACTACATTCATTGCCAAACATTCCTTTTAAAATTCTGGCAAACATATCTAATTTTTTGTGTTCTCTCCTCAAAGAATGTTTGGCTGCAATTCTATGTAGTTGTTTGTTGGATTATGTCTACAAAGAAATTTTGTGCAACTTTTGTTCAGTATGTTGGAGTATTTTGGAATGTGAGTATGCGAGTGTGTGTGTGTGTGTGTGCGAGTGTTCGTGTTTATGCACCCTGCTCCCAATTTAGTTCACTGTGTCAATAGGGCGTAACAATTAATCGAACAAGGGGAAAACGACGACGACTACATCGACGACAATCGTTATTCGAAGAATAGTCCGATGACAAACATTTACAAAAACAACAACAAACCACTCTAGACAACCATAGAACAACAACAACAACAAATCCGATGTTGGTGTTGTGTGCGATTTCTCGAATGCTTACCGAACACCTCGTAGTCTCACAAAAACACCTATTCTCTTTTTCTTGAAATCTCAGTGTGCGTTTGTATGTTCGTGGTCTATTAGGCAATGATGGTTGCCAACAATAACAAAACGACCACATACGACATCGGTGACTTTGAGACCGACAACAACAACAACCGACCACATAGGTAAGATAGAACAATGTCGCGCTCACAGTTGATCATCTCTATAGGGTTTCCAATACATACTACTCCCATACGCATTGGCTTTAGGCTGCTTCGTTGCCTAAAGCATATAAGCACATGTGTTTTTATACCCTGCTCCACACTGTGGAACAGGGTATTATAAGTTAGTGCATATGTTTGCAACACCCAGAAGGAGACGAGATAGACACATGGTGTCTTTGGCAAAAATACTCAGGGTGGGCTCCTGAGTCGATATAGCGATGTCCGTCTGTCCGTCTGTCCGTCTGTCCGTGAACACATTTTTGTAATCAAAGTCTAGGTCGCAGTTTTAGTCCAATCGACTTCAAATTTGGCACAAGTATGTGTTTTGGCTCAGAATAGATCCCTATTGATTTTGGAATAAATCGGTTCAGATTTAGACATAGCTCCCATATATATATTTCGCCCGATATGGACTTATATGGCCCCAGAAGCCAGAGTTTTACCCTAATTTGCTTAAAATTTTGCACAAGAAGAACAATTAATACTATAGTCAAGTGTGCCAAATTTTATTGAAATCGGTTCAGATTTAGATATAGCTCCCATATATATCTTTCGCCCGATATGGACTAATACGTTCCCAGAAGCCAGAGTTTTACCCCAATTTGGTTGAAATTTTGCACACGGAGTAGAATTAGCATTGTTGCCATGCGTGCCAAATTTGGTTGAAATCGGTTCAGATTTAGATATAGCTCCCATATATAGCTTTCGCCCGATTTACACTCATATGACCACAGAGGCCAATTTTTTGCTCCGATTTAGTTGAAATTTTGCACAGGGAGTAGAATTAGCATTCTAGCTATGCATGCCAAATTTGGTTGAAATCGGTTCAGATTTAGATATATCTCCCACATATAGCTTTCGCCCGATTTACACTCATGTGACCACAGAGGCCAATTTTTAACTCCGATTTAGTTGAAATTTTGCACAGGGAGTAGAATTAGCATTGTAGGTATGCGTGCCAAATTTGGTTGAAATCGGTTCAGATTTAGATATATCCCCCATATAGCTTTCGCCCGATTTACACTCACATGACCACAGAGGCCAATTTTTAACTCCGATTTAGTTGAAATTTTGCACAGGGAGTAGAATTAGCATTGTTGCTATGCGTGCCAAATTTGGTTGACATCGGTTCAGATATAGATATAGCTCCCATATATATGTTTTTCTGATTTCGACAAAAAATGGTCAAAATAATTTTTCCTTGTAAAATCGCCACTGCTTGGTCGAAAAGTCGTAAAAATGACTCTAAATTTCCTAAACTTGTAATACATATATATAGAGCGATAAATCATAAATAAACTTTTGCGAAGTTTCCTTAAAATTGCTTCAGATTTAAATGTTTCCCATATTTTTTTACTAAAATTGTGTTCCACCCCAGTGCATTAGCCAACTTAAATTTTGAGTCTATAGATTTTGTAAAAGTCTATCAAATTCTGTCCAAATCGAGTGATATTTAAATGTATGTATTTGGGACAAACCTTTATATATAACACCCAACACATTTGACGGATGTGATATGGTATCGAAAATTTAGATCTACAAAGTGGTGCAGGGTATAATATAGTCGGCCACGCCCGACTTTAGACTTTCCTTACTTGTTTTTTCTACCGTTTGCCATTGTGTTTTGCTATTGTGCCAAAATACCCGCTGTTTATACTGTCATTGTCATCGTTGTTACATAGATGTTTAGTTTCACACAGTGGGGTGTAATGAAACCATTGAGGAAGTGTGAAGTGTATATGGATGGAGTGGCGATTTTAAGTTAAAGTGGCATGTCTTTGAACGAAGGCAATTTTTCCTTAAAGTAAAGAAACACATTTTTGATTTAAAGAAATCGTCCTTAAATTAACTGAAATATTGCATTTTTAGTTTTAAGATAAAACCGCTTTAAAAATAGGTAAAGACTTATTTAGCATATTTGGTTTAAATTTGTTTCTCGAATTTGTATACCCTCCACCATAGGATGGGGGTATATTAACTTTGTCATTCCGTTTGTAACACATCGAAATATTGCTCTAAGACCCCATAAACTATATATATTCTGGGTCGTGATAAAATTCTGAGTCGATTTGAGCATGTCCGTCCGTCCGTCCGTCTTTTGAAATCACGCTAACTTTCTAACGAAACAAGCTATCGACCTGAAACTTGGCACAAGTAGTTGTTATTGATGGTATTCGGATGGTATTGCAAATCAGCCATATCGGTCCAATTTTACGTATAGCTCCCATATAAATGGACCCCCAAATTTGGCTTGCATACCCTCTAAGAGAAGCAAATTTCATCCGATCTGGCTGAAATTTAATAACTATGCAAAAATTGGTCCACATCGGTTCATAATTATATATAGCCCCCATATAAACCGATCCCCAGATTTGGCTTGCGGAGCCTCTAAGAGAAGAAAATTTCATCCGATCCGGCTAAAATTTGGTACATGGTGTTAGTATATGGTCTCTAACAACTATGCAAAAATTGGTACACATCGGTCAATAATTATATATATAGCCCCCATATAAACCGATCCCCCGATTTGGCTTGCGGAGCCTCTAAGGGAAGCAAATTTCATCCGATCCGGCTGAAATTTGTTACATGGTGTTAGTATAATTTCTCTAATGACCATGCAAAAATTGGTCCACATCGGTCAATAATTATATATAGCCCCTATATAAACCGATCCCCCGATTTGGCTGGCGGTGCCTCTAAGAGAAGCAAAATTCACCCGATCCGGCTGAAATTTGGTACATGATGTTAGTATATGGTCTCTAATGACCATGCAAAAATTGGTCCACATCGGTCAATAATTATATATAGCCCCCATATAAACCGATCCCCCGATTTGGCTTGCGGAGCATCTAAGGGAAGCAAATTTCATCCGATCCGGCTGAAATTTGTTACATGGTGTTAGTATATTGTCTCTAATGACCATGCAAAAATTGGTCCACATCGGTGCATAATTATATATAGCCCCTTATAAACCGATCACCAGATTTGACCTTCGGAGCCTCTTGGAAGACCAAAATTCATCTCATTCAGTTGATATTTGGTTCGTGGTATTAATATATGGCCTCAAATACCCAAGCAAAAATTGGCCGAAATCGGTCCATAATTATATATTGCCCCCATATAAACCGATCCCCAGATTTGACCTCCGGAGCCCCTTGGAAGAGTAAAATTCATCCGATTCGTTTGAAATTTGGTACGTGATGTTGGTATATGTTATCCAACAACCATGCAGGAATTGGTTCATATCAGTCCATAATTATATATAGCCCCCATATAAACCGATTCCCAGATTTGACCTCCGGTGCCTTTTGGAGAAGCAAAATTCATCCGATCTGGTTGAAATTTGGTGGTAGTATATGATATTCAACAACCATGCCAAAAGTAGTCCATAGCAGTCTATAATCATATATAGCCCCCATATAAACCAATCCCGAGATTTGGTTTTGGAGCCTCTTGGAGGTGCAAATTTCATCCGAGTCAGTTGAAATTTGGTCCATTGCGCTAGTATATGGCCGTTAACAACCATGCCTAGCTAGGTCCATATCGGTATATAGTTACATATAGCCCTCAAATAAATCGATCCCCAATCAGACAAAAATTGGTCGATATCAAGTTCATAATTGTATATAGCCTATAGCGTAATTACAACAGACAGACAGACGATCAGACGGACATGCGCATATTGTCTTAGAATTTCTCCCAGATCAAGAATATATGTACAATATATGGTCGGAAATCGATATTTCGATGTGTTACAAACTGAATGACAAACTTATTATACCCCCATCACCATTCTATGGTGGTGGGTATAAAAATAAGTGCTCGCCAGATGTCAGCTGAAAATGTACACCTTCGATTGGGCACTAGAACTCAAACGCCGCTGGTGGTAATTGACTATGGTTATTCCCCGCCTGTACTCATGGTCCGTGGAATCAAATTAAATGCTGAAGGTTATGGGAAAAAAGTCCTAAAGTCAGTATTGAAGCACTGGACAGTCAAAAAATTACGGCCGCAGACCATGGCCATTCAAACAAGACCATGGCTTAAAAAGGACGTTCCTCGCTTCATTAAAACCGCTAATGGTCACCTAACTCTTCGGATCACAATGCGTTGGCCTGATTCATTTTGTAGACTAATGTTGGCACTAAAAATATCAAAGTGTCGATCATCTCCAGACAGTGTTTGGTCGAGAATAGGCCAAAATGCCGCAGAGCCACTTTTGTGCACGTTGTTATGACTTTGTCGTATCATTATCACGATAACAAATGGTGTTTTCTTTTCTGAAAAAAAAGTGTTTTGCTTTCATTTTGTCTGTACAGAATGTGTATTTTTAAAATATTGCAGCAACCTAAAAAAATGTTATCATTTCAAGGGGCAGAAAAGAATTGAAAGGACCAAACAGGATAATCGTAACATAGCACTCCTATTTGATGGCAGTGATGAATATGCCCGCTATTTGACTCTATGCGTAGCACTATTTTCACAACAGAATTCAAAGCCATTTCGCACTTTTGCCTGAACACAAAAAAAAAATTTCTGATTCAATCACAAAATTAACCCTCTAATGCACTTTTTTTTGGGAGCTGAAAAAATTTCTAAGGTTTATGATACAAAAGCAAGAAAATTAAACAAGAAACAAGTATATACGGCCGTAAGTTCGGCCAGGCCGAATCTTATGTACCCTCCACCATGGATTGAGTAGAAACTTCTACGAAAGACTGTCATCCACAATCGAATTATTTGGGTTGTGGTATCTTCAAACTTCTTAACATCGTTTTCTAAATTGTGAGTTAGTACATACGTGGTATATATTAGACGAAAAAGGTATGTATAGGTAAGTCTACAAATAATTACGAGTCGATTTGGACTTTTGCACGGTACGTAGAGAGCCAGAATTGAAATATGGGGGTCGCTTATATGGGGGCTATATACAATTATGAACTTGATGTGGACCAATTTTTGTGTGATTGCGGATCGATTTATCTGAGGGCTATATATAACTATAGACCGATATAGACCTAGTTAGGCATCGTTGTTAACGGCCATATACTAGCACAATGTAACATACCAAATTTCAACTGACTCGGATGAAATTTGCTCCTCCAAGAGGCTCCAAAACCAAATCTGGGGATCGGTTTATATGGGGGCTATATATGATTATGGACTGATATGGACCACTTTTGGCATGATTGTTAAATATCATATACTACCACCACGTATCAAATTTCAACCAGATCGGATGAATTTTGCTTCTCCAAAATGCACCGGAGGTCAAATCTGGGGATCGTTTATATGGAGGCTATATGCAATTATGGACCGATTACGACCAATTTTTGCATGGGTGTTTGAGGCCATACATTAAGACCACGTTCCAAATTTCAACTGAATCAGATGAATTTGGGTCTTCCAAGAGGCTCCGGAGGTCAAATCTGGTGATCGGTTTATATGGGGGCTATATATAATTATGGACCGATGTGGACCAATTTTTGCATGATCATTAGATACTATATACTAACACCATGTAACAAATTTCAGCCGGATCGGATGAAATTTGCTACTCTTAGAGGCTCTGCCAGCAAAATCGGGGGATCGGTTTATATGGGGGCTATATATAATTATTGACCGATGTGGACCAATTTTTGCATGGTCATTAGAGACCATATACTAACATCATGTACCAAATTTCAGCCGGATCGGGTGAATTTTGCTTCTCTTAGAGGCACCGCCAGCCAAATCGGGGGATCGGTTTATATAGGGGCTATATATAATTATTGACCGATGTGGACCAATTTTTGCATGGTTGTTATAGACCATATAATAACACCATGTACCAAATTTCACCCGGATCGGATGAAATGAAATCAATTCAATCGCAGAAATGATAGTATCAATTAAAAAACTAATTGAAGGTCAATTAAAAAATGTAATTGATCCAATTAAAAAATTAATTGATACTATTAATTGTTGTGATTGATTCTTGTTTCAATTAAAAAAATTGTTGATTCAATTAAATTTTTAATTGAATATTTTTAAAATCTCACTTAAAATTTTAATTGGAAAAATGTTCGTGAAAATTTTTTCTGTGTGTTTTTATACCCACCACCATATAATGGTGACGGGGGTATAATAAGTTTGTCATTCCGTTTGTAACACATCGAAATATCGATTTCCGACTATATAAAGTATATATATTCTTGATCAGGGAGAAATTCTAAGACGATATAACGATGTCCGTCTGTCCGTCTGTCTGTCTGTCTGTCTGTCTGTTGTAATCACTCTACAGTCTTCAATAATGAAGCAATCGTGCTGAAATTTTGCATATAATCGTCTTTTGTCTGCAGGCAGGTCAAGTTCGAAGATGGGCTATATCGGTCCAGGTTTTGATATAGTCCCCATATAAACCGACCTCCCGATTTGGGGTCTTGGGCTTATAGAAATCGTAGTTTTTATCCAATTTGCCTGAAATTGGAAATCTAGAGGTATTTTATGACCATAAAGAGGTGTGCCAAAAATGGTGAGTATCGGTCCATGTTTTGGTATAGCCCCCATATATACCGATCTCCCGATTTTACTTCTTGGGCTTATAGAAACCGCAGTTTTTATTCAATTTACCTGAAATTGGAAATCTAGAGGTATTGTAGGACCACAAATACGTGTGCCAAAAATTGTGAGTATCGGTCCATGTTTTGGTATGGTCCCCATATAAAACGACCTCCCGATTTGGGGTCTTGGGCTTATAGAAACCGTAGTTTTTATCCAATTTGTCTCAAATTATAAATCTAGAGGTATTTTAGGATGTGCCGAAAATGGTGAGTATCGGTCCATATTTTGGTAGTTTTTATCTGATTTGCCTGAAATTGTAAATATTCTGGTAGTTTAGGCTCACAAAAACGTGTATCGGATTAAGTTTTTATCGGTCCATTTGGTAATGCCTCCATATAGACCAATTTCACTTCTTGTGAGTATAGAAGGCGCACTGATCATGAAAATTGCTTGAAACTCAATGTAAAATTTCCAGATTTTATTTTTCGGGTGAAAATCTACAGATTTAAGATTTCAAATCAAGACGTTATTTTATAATTTTCTTGCACACTTACGAGAGATGTTAATGATTCCTCTAAAACTCAAACAAAAATGGTTCTTATAAATCCAGAATCTGATATTGTCCTCATAGGTGAAATCTTTAAATTTATCTTCGGAAAGTGTCTCAATTCCTCAAGCCCTCCTGAAATTTCAAAGGAAACCCTAACATTTGGTTCATGGTGGTGGGTATTTAAGATTCGGCCCTGCCGAACTTAGTGCTGTATATACTTGTTTTTTTTTTATAAAAGAATACAAAAAGTTAATTTTTCGACAAAATGCAAAAAATACTCATTTTTTTGCAAGAAAAGAAAACACCATAAAATATGTTTTGTTCTTTAGTAATTATTTTTCTACTTTTATCCAATTTCATTGGGTGAAAATCCTTGCCTTTTATTTTATATACAATCCAAAATTTTCTCTAATTTCTCCCACGGTGTTGTGATGTTGCATTTGGCTTCGTTTAGTTTTGAAGGCTTTCTGTGTAATACTAGAAACACTCGCACTCACACATGTAACCATTCTCACATGCATCTATTGACCCATTGTACTCTATTTGGAGCTCAACTACTGGATGATGTTATAACTGTGAAATGAACAACAACATAACACCAACCAAGTTGTACTCTTTCCCTCAGGTCCCTTGAGAAGAGAGAATGTAAACAATTGACATAGAATGAAAGAAATGAAAAACAAAAAAATACCTAAACTGGGTAATGAATGAACAGCTGTTTGCAGTACTCACTCTCTCTCTAACTTTATTCATAGATAAATTATGGTTAGAGATATAGAGGTTATAAAGCTTTTCATAAAGCTTTTCTACTTAGAGAGTCTAAATTCTCTCTATACACTTGACCACATGTTTATGCTATGCTCTAAGGTTTTAAATACACAGAGAGAGAGAGAGAGAATATGATTTCATTGACAATTTGTCACAGGCTATCTCTGTATGTATTTCTCTATCTCTCTGTCTATGTTAATTTTATGCGCACTGTTTATTGTTGGGAGTAAAGTTTAAGTAAACATGTGATGTTGCCTTTTATCTAACTAAGTGCGGTTATGTTATGTTTTCATATGGGAGATTCTACCAGACAGACAAGTAGACAGAAGATAATAATGATGTTAACTGTTATATTGTATATGTTGTGGACATAGATGCGTGGGTTAACAGGACCAAGACACACCTACTCTTTCTTTGCAGTCAATGTTAAAGTTTCATACACTCATACACATAAACTCACTCATACACACATATTTGTTATTAATAATATCAGTTTTGTAAGTTCTCACTAAGAAAACTCATGGCATATCTCATAGATGAGTATGATTAGATGGAAATGTTTTGTTAAAGACCAAAGGTTTATAAGGGTTGGGGTGGGAGATTTCAAAATGTTTTTTATTTGCCTATGTTTTGTGGTTTTAATTTTTGTTACTCTACCAATGATTTGTTATCCTTGAAAGAGTCATGTGATATCTGACTGGCTGTGCATAGACGACGTCTTATCTTACACGACGACTACAACGACAACGATGGCGGCAACGACAATAATCACACATAACGAATACTCATGTTATACTCATCTATGTGGCGGCATTGGTCCACAAAGAAAGAGAGGCAGAGAGGAAGATTATGTGTGTTGGCCTTTGTTTGGTTACCTACTCTCTTTTTATCACTGAGAAGAGTGAGAGTTTATAATAATAGAGCGAATCTGTTGTTGTTTTTTTTTATCTTAATGTTGGTTACCTCTTCTGTTGTAGATGCTGCTCTTGTAGGCTGCTGCTGCTGCTACGACTACGTCGTTGTTGTTTGGCCATTTTCAGGCTAAATGCTTGGCGATGCTGCATTGCATGATTTTAGTATGAAATAGGACTCATTTAAAGACGGTACGAAAAGGTGTCAACCGAAATAAATACACGTGCGCATCCTCTTTTTTCTAATCTAAGGAAACAGTTTAGTGTTTGTTGTTATTGTTGGTTCAGAAAAAATTAACAAAAAAAACAAAATAGAAAAATGAAGCTGATGATGAAAGCCCATATAGGCAAACAACCAAATATGGAAGAAATTTTGTTTTTTTAAATAATAATAAAAAAATGATTTATTAAAAAAATCATAAGAAAAATATTTAAAAAAAAAAAATACTAAAGAATATTAAAGAAAACCAAAATAAAAAAAATATTTTAGAAAATTAGAAAAAAATTTAAACCAAAGTGTTAAGAAAAAAATTGCAAAAAAAATCCCAAAATATATATAAAGTTAAGATTTAAAACCTACCAAAGAAAAATAAAATACTAAACAAGTTTTTTAACCTTTAAAAATATTGTTTGCAAAAATAAAATCCTTTAAAAAGGAGTGTTCTTTTTTTTACGAAAATTATTGCATTAAGTGGAAAACGTGGTAAACCTAAATGCCTACTCCTCCTGCTTCTCACAACTTTAATCTGTGTTTTTGTGTTTCTTGGAGCTGGAGATAAACCCATTCACTTGGTTATGCAGCATTTCATATGAAAAAGCAGTGGCTGTGGCAGCAGCATCATCACTAGAAAAAAGAAAGAAATTATCTTCGTCGCGTTGTCCTCGTCCTTTCGTAGTCATCGCATATTCCAGAGCTGCAAAAATAATTGTCTATGCGAAACATCATCTTATGTAAGACCAAATAGAAAATTGCGTTTTTTTTTGTGTGTCAAAGTCGATTTTTTCGTTATTGCTGGTGTTTTTGTTATTTGCGCTACTTTGCTATACTGCTACTGCTACTCCAGTAGTAGTGACAGTGACTGTTGTAGTAACTACAAAAACAACAACAAAAATTAAAAGAAGACAACAGCAAGGATAATAATAAAGACAGCAACAACAACAACAATATATAGTAAAAATCTCTAAACTCTAGTTCAAAAACAATAACAATTTTAATGTGGGCAAAAAAACAACATAAACTAGAAAATAGGAAACAACAAAAACCACAATTACAAATATTTTTATGTAATGAATGGAATATAGCAAAGATAGTAAAGATTTTATTTGGCATGAATTTGAGTGAGATGTTCACAAAAAATCACAAAAATTACTTAAAAATTAAAAAAAAAAAATCAAGACTTCGTTTCATGTTTCATGCTGCCATTAAAGCTTGTTTTGTTTAAATGTATACCACACTGGTGGTCTGCCCTTATGATGCAAATATGATTTAGCATAATGAGACATAGAATCGTTTTATGTTTAGAATGTAGGCATTTGCAACCCATATTTTCGTAATTAGGTTGACATGCTAAAACTACATTTCCTTTGAAACCTCAAGCCTTTGTAAGCAAGGCGGGCATGCTAAACATAGCAGCACTGTCGCTGTGACAGTCCCTTTTTATGACTTCGTAGTTTAGTCACCATAAAATGATCTATAGATGAGACAAAATGTCAATAAATTTTTTCCAATTAAAATGTTAATTGAAATTAAAAACGTTATCAATTAACAAATAAATTGAATAATTATATTTAACAAAAAAAAATCACTTAAATTTTTTTAACCAGTTTTTTATATTTTTAATTGATTATTAATTGTCCATAAAAACAAAAAAAATATTAAAATACGGAAATAAAAAAAAACAAGTATATACGGCCGTAAGTTCGGCCAGGCCGAAGCTTATGTACCCTCCATCATGGATTGCGTAGAAACTTCATCTAAACACTGCCATCCACAATCGAATTACTTAAGTTGCGGTAACGCTTGCCGATGGCAAGGTATCTTAAAACCTCCTAACACCATCTTCTAAATTGTATGTAAGTCCATACGTGGTATATATTAAATCAAAAAAGATCGATACAATAATTCAGTTTGACAAAGTAGACATACAATTTTGACAAAATTTTCTACAGAAATAAAATTTTAACAAAATTTTCTATAGAAATAAAATTTTCACAAAATTTTCTATAGAAATACAAATTTTGACAAAATTTTCTATAGAAAGAAAATTTTTACAAAAATTTCTACAGAAATAAAATTTTAACAAAATTGTCTATAGAAATAAACTTTTGACAAAATTTTCTATAGAAATAAAATCTTGGTAGATTATTTTTGGCTCGAGTGGCAACCATGATTATGAACCGAAAAAAATTTGAACAAAATTTTCTATAGAAATTAAATTTTGACAATGATGAAAATTTTATTATGAACCGAATAAAATTTTAACAAAATTTTATCTAGAACTAAAATTTTGACAAAATTTTTATAGAAATAAAATTTTGGTAGATTATTTTTGGCTCTAGTGGCAACCATGATTATAAACCGATATGGACCAATTTTTGTGTGATTGGACCAATTTTGGTATGGTTGTTAGCGACCATATACTAACACCACGTTCCTAATTTGAACCGGATCGGATGAATTTTGCTTCTCCAAGAGGCTCCGGAGGTCAAATCTGGAGAATGTTTTATATGGGGGCTATATATAATTATGGGCCGATGTGGATCAATTTTTGCACGGTTGTTATAGACCATATACCAATACCATGTACCAAATTTCAGGCGGATCGGATGCAATTTGCTTCTCTTTGAGGCTCCACAAGCCAAATCTGGGGATCGGTTTATATGGGGGCTATATATAATTAAGGACCGATATGGACTAATTTTTGCACGATTGTTAGAGACCATATACCAACATCATGTACCAAATTTCAGCCGGATCGGATGAAATTTTCTTCTCTTTGAGGCTCCGCAAGCCAAATCTGGGGATCGGTTTATATGGGGGCTATATATAATTATGGACCGATGTGGACCAATTTTTGCATGGTTGTTAGAGACCATATACCAACACCATGTACCAAATTTCAGCCGGATCGGATGAAATATGCTTCTGTTAGAGGCTCCGCAAGCCAAATCTGAGGGTCCCTTTATATGGGGGCTATACGTAAAAGTGGACCGATATGACCCATTTTCAATACCATCCGACCTACATCGATAACAACTACTTGTGCCAAGTTTCAAGTCTATAGCTTGTTTCGTTCGGAAATTAGCGTGATTTCAACAGACGGACGGACGGACGGACGGACGGACGGACATGCTTAGATCGACTCAGAATTTCACCACGACCCAGAATATATATACTTTATGGGGTCTTAGAGCAATATTTCGATGTGTTACAAACGGAATGACAAAGTTAATATACCCCCATCCTATGATGGAGGGTATAAAAAAACAAGTATATACGCAGTAAGTTCGGCCACGCTGAAGCTTATGTACCCTCCACCATGGATTGCGTAGAAACTTCTACTGAAGACTGTCATCCACAATCGAATTACTTGGGTTGCGGTAATACTTGCCGATGGCAAGGTATCTTAAAACTTCCTAATACTTAAAAAGGCCGATTAAATACGTATTTAATTAAGTTTGACAAAATTTTCTATAGAAATAAAATGTTGACAACATTTTCTATAGAAGTAAAATTTGGACAAAATCTATATCTAAATATATATAAAATTCAATCTATGTTTGTTTATTTGTTTCTTTGATTGTTTGTTTGTTTGTATGTTCCGAGTTGGCTCCGAAACCGATGGCTGAACCGATTTTCTTGAAACTTTCACAAATCGTAGGGGGCGTTCATGTGGTCAAAACAGGGTTCGTTTTTTGACACCTGGTCGCGGAGGGGGACCTCCCCTTTGTCGGACTTTTTGAAAATTGGACCAAAGTTGACCGATTTGCTTGAAATTGCATTCATTGAAGGTTGGGGTTGGCATCTAGACAAAGATCCGCTACCTTATATTTCGATATTTGGTGGCGTAGGGGGACCTCCCCTTTGTTCGACTTTTTTTTAAAGTACAGTGAAAAAACTAAAATTATCTAAATTATCTGAGATTTACAAAGAACATGCGGTATGGAATTAATATTGGGTACCTGATGATTTCATATGCGGACGGGGAGGGGGACCTCCCCCTTGCCCTAATTTTTGAAACTTGGAACAAAATTATGCGATTTGCTTGAAATTTTCATTAAATGTTGGGGTTTGTAGCTAGACAAAAATCCGCTACATCATTTTTCGATATTTGATCGGGGAGGGGGACCACCCCTTTGTCCGACTTTTTTTTTAAGTACAGTAAAAACAAAACTAACTCCCCCGACTGAAATTTTACGGAAAAAATGGGTGAGGTTATGAAATTTATATCAGGTTCCTGATTTTTTAATAAAAATAAAAGGGCATAGGGAAACATCCGACCCCTTAAGTACATACAGAGAAACAATTAAACTTTACCGAGTTACTTGACATTTACAGAGGACTGGGGAGAGGTTACGATATTAATAGTTGATACCTGATTTTGTAAAATTTGGACGGAAGAGAGGCTTATAATTTGCTTGCCATTTTCTGGGACGTTTACAAAAGATACGCTACATCACTTTTCAATATTTGGTCGGGGAGGAGGTCCTCCTCTAAAACTGCAAAAAAAAAACAAAAATTCTTAAGTTTTCTTGAAATTTCCGAAGGAAATGGGGGAAGGTTATGAACGAAAAGGCAACCTTCCTTGCCTCACACTTGAAGGAAAGTTTCAAGAATTTTCAGGGAAGGTTAGGGGTGCTATTCACTATGGTGGTTGTCGATGTATCGGGGAAAGTGACGTCCCTTTAAAACAAAAGAGTAAAATTTAAACATCGCCGATCTACTTAAAATTTACAGGGAACGTGGGAGGAGGTATATGATTTCCCGATATCTGGTTGGGGATTGAAATAAACTTTGTCGATTTACTTGGATAGAATTTATAGGGACAATTAAGTAGTTGTGAAATTAATATAGGGTACGTGATAGTCCGATATCAGGTCGGAGTGGAGCGAAGGTGGGGAGAGGGCTTCCTTTTGTCCGTTTTTTTTTTCTTAAATTGAAAGTAGAGGGTTGTCCGTAAGTGGGAACTCGGTACATAATTTTATGATTTTTGCACAGGCTTCTGACAGATTTCTTTTTAGTAAAGAACTTAAATTTACATGAAATTGGCAGCCAACGTAGAGGGTGCATCATTTCCCAACATTTTAGCAAATGTTAATGTGGTAAAATTTTCTACCAACTACTTGAATACATAAGATTATTTAAAAAAAAATTTGGAGGAAAGGGTACACCCTCTCGTACCTATAAACGAAAAAGCAAGTAGTCCGATTTGTTTGAAAGAATTCAAATCTTTTCGAATTTGTTTTCAGCACGAACGATATGGTTGACTAAGTTAACGTAAAATGCTTCTACAAATACGCTTCGGAAGGCGCAGCGAAGCGGGCCGGGTTACGCTAGTTTTCTATAAAAATACGATTTTAACAATATTTTCTATAGAAATAATATTTTGACAAAATTTTCTATAGAAATAAAATTTTGACAAAATTTTCAAAAGATTTAAAATTTTGACAATATTCTCTATAGAACTAAAATTTTGACAACATTTTCTATAGAAATAAAATTTTGCCAAAATTTTCTATAGAAAAAAAATTTGACGAAATTTTCTATAGGAATAAAATTTTGACAAAATTTTGTATAGAAATAAAATTTTGACAACATTCTCAATAGTATTAAAATTTTGACAACATTTTCTATAGAAATAAAATTTTGCCAAAATTTTCTATAGAAATAAAATTTTGGTAGATTATTTTTGGCTCGAGTGGCAACCATGATTATGAACCGATATGGACTATTTTTTGTGTGATTGGGGATCGGCTATATAACTATAGACCGATATGGACCAAATTTGGCATGGTTATTAGCGGCCATATACTAACACCACGTTGCAAATGTGAACCGAATCGGATGAATTTTGCTCCTCTAAGAGGCTCCGGAGTTCAAATCTGGGGATCGGTTTATATTTATATATAATTATGGACTGATATGGACAAATTGTTGAATGGTTGTTAGAGACTATATACTAATACCATATACCAAATTTCAGGCGGATCGAATGAAATTTGCTTCTCTTAGAGGATCCGCAAACCAAATCTGCGAATCGGTTTATATGGGGGCTATATATAATTATGGACCAATATGGACCAATTTTTACATGATTGTTAGCGGCCATATACTAACACCACGTTGCAAATTTGAACCGGATCGGATGAATTTTGCTCCTCCAAGAGGCTACGGAGTTCAAATCTGGGGATCGGTTTATATGGGGGCTATATATAATTATGAACCGATATGGAGCAATTTTTGCATGGGTGTTAGAGACCATATACTAACACCATGTACCAAATTTTAGCCAGATCGGATGAAATATGCTTCTCTTATAGGCTCTGCAAGCCAAATTTGGGGGGGCCCTTTAAAAGGGGGCTATACATAAAAGTGGACCGATATGGCCCATTTGCAATACCATCCGACCTACATCAATAACAACTACTTGTGCCAAGTTTCAAGTCGATAGCTTGTTTCGTTCGGAAGTTAGCTTGATTTCAACAGACGAACGGACGGACGGAGATGCTCAGATCGACTCAGAATTTCACCACTACCCAGAATATATATACTTTGTGGGGTCTTAGAGCAATATTTCGATGTGTTACAAACGAAATGACAAAGTTAATATACCCCCCATCCTACACTAATAGAAAAAGTTTCGTTATATTAACGAAATGTGTCGTTAAAAGTCAGCCAATGAAACAAATTCGTTAATAGAACGAATTTTTTCGTTAATATAACGAATTTTCTGCCAATCAACGTAACGTTTCGTACTATTAACGAATATTTTCATTGTATTAATGAAAATGTTTCGTTATATCAATGAAAATTTTTCGTTGGCTGACTTTTAATGAAATTTTCTTTGTGTGTATGGTGGAGGGTATAAAAATCAAAATTAAAATTTAATTCAAAATATTGCTCGGAAAATAACTCATTATACCCTGCACCACACTGTGGAACAGGGTATTATAAGTTAGTGCATATGTTTGCAACACCCAGAAGGAGACGAGATAGACACATGGTGTCTTTGGCAAAAATGCTCAGGGTGGGCTCCTGTTATAGCCATGTCCGTCTGTCCGTGAACACATGTTTGTAATCAAAGTCTAGGTCGCAGTTTTAGTCCAATCGACTTCAAATTTGGCACAAGTATGTGTTTTGGCTCAGAATAGATACCTATTGATTTTGGAAGAAATCGGTTCAGATTTAGATATAGCTCCCATATATATATTTGGCCCGATATGGACTTATATGGCCCCAGAAGCCAGAGTTTTACCCTAATTTGCTTGAAATTTTTCACAAACATAAAACTTGGTCGTGTAGTCAAGTGTGTAAAATTTGATTGAAATCGGTTCAGATTTTGATATAGCTCCCATATATATCTTTCGCCCGATATGGACTAATACGGTTCCAGAAGCCAGAGTGTTACCCCAATTTGGTTGAAATTTTGCACAGGGAGTAGAATTAGCATTGTAGCTATGCGTGCCAAATTTGGTTGAAATCGGTTCAGATTTAGATATAGGTCCAATATATAGCTTTCGGCCGATTTACACTCATATGACCAAAGAGGCCAATGTTTTGCTCCGATTTAGTTGAAATTATGCACAACTAGCTATACGTGCCAAATTTGGTTGAAATCGGGTCAGCATTAGATATGTCTCCCATATATAGCTTTCGACCGATTAACACTCATATGACCACAGAGACCAATGTTTTGCTCCCATTTAGTTGAAATTTTGAACAGGGAGTAGAATTAGCATTGTTGCTATGCGTGCCAAATTTGGTTGAAATCGGTTCAGATTTAGATATAGCTCCCATATATATGTTTTTCTGATTTCGACAAAAATGGTCAAAATACCAACATTTTCCTTGTAAAATCGCCACTGCTTAGTCGAAAAGTTGTACAAATGACTTTAATTTTCCCAAACTTCTCATACATATATATCGAGCGATAAATCATAAATAAACTTTTGTGAAGTTTCCTTAAAATTGCTTCAGATTTAAATGTTTCCCATATTTGTTTTTACTAACATTGTTTTCCACCCTAGTGCATTAGCCGACTTAAATTTTGAGTCTATAGATTTTGTAGAAGTCTATCAAATTCTGTCCAGATCGAGTGATATTTAAATGTATGTATTTGGGACAAACCTTTATATATAGCCCCCAACACATTTGACGGATGTGATATGTATCGAAAATTTAGATCTACAAAGTGGTGCAGGGTATAATATAGTCGGCCCGCCCGACTTTAGACTTTCCTTTCTTGTTTTATTTCAAATTTATTAAATAATTCCATCTGGTCCCAGGTTTGATTAAATTATGAGTGTTTTACAAATAAAAAACAATTAAATGATGATAAATAAAACAAAAATCCTTAAAAAAAAAAAAAAAAAAAAAAAATTTTAAACATTGTAATTAATTTTAAACATTCATAATATTATGAAAATATTATACATCTCCCAATTGTTTTTAAAACATTGACTTAAAAGAAAAAACTCAAAAGCAATCAACATCATTGAATGCTGTTTTACAAATAAAGTGCAAAAAAAACGACCAATAGTGTAACAAAGAACAAGTGATACGATGTGTGAAATGTTGTGCCATTTAAATGAGTAAATAGTCTAAATTGAAATCTCTAAATGCTTTGAGTTTGTGTTGTTTTATTCTCTTCATGAATGTGTTTTTTGTTTGTTTTTTGTGCAAGTTTTTCATAAATCTGTTTTATAATAAAAAACAAAAAAACAAAAAATGCTGTTATTTTTTGCTTTGTGGCTATAACATAATTTCACTGGCTTTTTATCATAAGCCGAGAGGATGTTTTGTGTGTGTGTGTGTGTGAGTACGTTGTGTTTGTGAATGAAGAAAAAGCGCTGCTTTGTATTAAAATGTGATTTATTTTATATATTAAAAGTTGTAGAAAAGTTGAAAATAGCTTGTAATACAACAAACCACATAAAAAGTAAAGAAAAAACTTTAATGTTTTTTTTAATCTAATAGTTTTATGATTCTCTACCCTATAGGATGGAGGGTTTAAATAATGTATGAAGTACAATGAGAGCACTTAAACTTAGATATTCTGTAAAGTGGACAGTTCCCGTGAGGCGTTTATTATATTGTTATTAATTAAATTTTATCTCTCATAAGTGGGGATCTCCATTTCTCCTCCTCCGTCAAACAAAAATCTCTCGTAAGTGAATACCTCTTAAATGTGAATAAAATTAAGGCGAAGATGTGTCCACTTCTGAGAGTTTTAACTGTATACCAGTTCTAAGCGCTTGTTAACTTTTTTGTGGAGCTACAGATATCCATCAATTTTGAATTCAATTTACCTTTTTAATCAAAGTAGAAATACGAAGTTAATTAAGTCAATGATTAAAAAATTTTTTAATTTTTAATTTAAAAGCTAATTGATACAATTAACATTTCTATTAAACTCAGAAATTATGGATTTTTTTTAAACATTAACAATCAATCATCGAACGTTAATTAATTTTTAATTTTTAAATAACACTACACCCAGAGAAGGAATATGATCACCTCAAGCATGTTTCAAGAGCAAAATGTTACTTTTGGATGGTGACCATGTAACATGTTCGCCGCAACCATGTTATTTTCTCGGAAATTATGGATCTGGTTTCGGAAGGCATATTATGTTTGCCGAGAAAACAAAATTTTTGCGACAAACATGTTACATGGTCTCCATCCAAAAATAACATTTTGCTCTTGAAACATGTTTGAGGTGATCATATTCCTTCTCTGGGTGTATTTTACACTGAAAATGTACACTTGATGATAGTGGACTTTTCTTATGTATTTTGATCTGCTGAATTCGAAAAAAAAATGTTTAAAAATTTTTTATGGAACAGTTTTTGAGATTCCCCTCAGTTTTAGTTTTTCGCTCTTCTTCACTAAATAAATTATATCTCGAGCTAGAAATGTCCGGCTATTGGTTTATTGAAAAAAGAGCGAAAAACTAAAACTGACGGGATATCTCAAAAACTGTTCCATAATTTTTATACCCTCCACCATAGGATGGGGGGTATATTAACTTTGTCATTCCGTTTGTACCACATCGAAATATTGCTCTAAGAACCCATAAAGTATATATATATTCTGGGTCGTGATGAAATTCTGAGTCGATTTGAGCATGTTCGTCCGTCCGTCCGTCTGTTGAAATCACGCTAACTTCCGAACGAAACAAGCTATCGACTTGAACTTGGCATAAGTAGTTGTTATTGATGTAGGTCGGATGGTATTGCAAATGGGCCATATCGCTCCGCTTTTACGTATAGCCCCCATATAAACGGACCCTCAGATTTGGTTTACGGAGCCTCTAAGAGAAGCACATTTCATCCGATCCGGCTGCAATTTGGTACATGGTGTTGGTATATGATATCTAACAACCATGCAAAAATTGGTCCACATCGGTCCATAATTATATATAGCCCCCATATAAACCGATTCCCAGATTTGGCTTGCGGAGCCTCCAAGAGAAGCAAATTTCATCCGATCTTGCTGTCATTTGGTACGTGGTGTTGGTATATGGTCTCTAACAACCATAGAAAAATTGGTCCACATCGGTCCATAATTATATATAGCCCCCATATAACCCGATCCCCAGATTTGGCTTGCGGAGCCTCAAAGAGAAGCAAATTTCATACGATCCGACTGAAATTCGGTACATGGTTTTGATATATGGTCTCTAACAACCACGCCAAAAATTGGTCCAAATCGGTCCATAATTATATATAGCCCTCATATAAACCGATCCCCAGATTTGGCTTGCGGAGCCTCTTGGAGGAGCAAAGTTCATCCGATCCGGCTCAAATTTGGAACGTGGTGTTAGTATATGGCCGCTAACAACCATACCAAAATTGGTCCATATCGGTCTATAGTTATATATAGCCGATCTCTAATCACACAAAAATTGGTCCATATCGGTTCATAACCATGGTTGCCACTCGAGCCAAAAAAAAAATCTACCAAAATTTTATTTCTATAGAAAATTTTGTCAAAATTTTATTTCTATAGAAAATTTTGTCAAAATTTTATTTCTATAGAAAATTTTGTTAAAATTTTAATACTATAGAAAATTTTGTTAAAATTTTAATACTATAGAAAATTTTGTTAAAATTTTATTTCTGTAGAAAATTTTGTCAAAATTTTATTTCTATAGAAAACTTTGTGAAACTGAATTATATACGTATGTAATCGGTCTTTTCTGATTTAATATATACCACGTATAGACTTACTTACTATTTAGAAGACGGTATTAGGAGGTTTCAAGATACCTTGCCATCGGCAAGCGTTACCGCAACTCAAGTAATTCGATTGTGGATGGCAGTGTTTAGAAGAAGTTTCTAAGCAATCCATGGTGGCGGGAAACATACCGAAGCTTCGGCCTGGCCGAACTTACGGCCGTATATACTTGTTAATTTTTAATTAACACTATTTTACACTGAAAATGTACACTTGATGAGAGTCGACTTTTCTTATGTATTTTGATCTGCTGAATTCGAAAAAAAATGTTTAAAATTTTTTATGGAACAGTTTTTGAGATATCCAATTTTTTTTGTAGTTTTTTGCTCTATTTTCACAAAACAAATTACACCTCGGTCTAGAAATGTCCGATAATTGGTTTAGTGAAAAAAGAGCGAAAAACTAAAATTGAGGGGATATCTCAAAAACTGTTCCATACATTTTTGTTTTAATTTTTTCGAATTAAGCAGATCAAAATACATAAGAAAAGTTGAATCTCATCAAGTGTACATGAAAAAAAAATTGTAAACTAGTGTAACAGGTTAAATAGAGGAAAATTTTTAGGAAAATTTTTAACTTTAATAGAAGTGAAACAATTTTAAATATTGTACCCAAAAAAAATTTGAATCAATTATACAATATTTTTTTCTTTTTTAAATTCTTTACTAAAAATGAAAAAAATTAAATTAAAACAAGTACATACGGCCGTAAGTTCGGCCAGGCCAAAGCTTATGTGCCCTCCACCATGGATTGCGTAGAAACTTCTACTGAAGACTGTCGTCCACAATCGAATTACTTGGGTTGCGGTAACACTTGCCGATGGCAAGGTATCTTAAAACTCCCTAACACCGTAACACACAAAAACATTTTTTTTTTGGTTCAATCACGAAATGAATTGTTCCAATTAATTTTTTAATTGAAATGTCTTCAATCACAGAAATGGTAGTATCAATTAAAAAATTAATTGAAGGTCAATTAAAAATTAATTGATCCAATTAAAAAATTAATTGATACTATTAATTTTTGTAATTATTTTTGTTTCAATTAAAAAATTTGTTGATTCAATTAAATTTTTAATTGAATATTATTTAAAACTCTATTAAAATTTTAATTGGAAAATTTTTCGTGAAAATTTTTTCTGTGAATATATACCACATAGTCCATACGTGGTATATATTAAACTAAAAAAGGCCGATTAAATATGTATGTAATTAAGTTTGACAGCATTTTCGATAGAAATAAAATTTTGTCAATATCTTCTATAGAAGTAAAATTTGGAAAAATTTTCTATAGAAATAAAATTTTAACAAAATTTTCTATAGAAATAAAATTTTGACAACATTTTCTATAAAAATAAAATTTTGGAAGTTTAATTTGGCTCGAGTGGCAACCATGATTATGAACCGATATGGACCAATTTTTGTGTGATTGGGGATCGGCTATATATAACCTATAAGACCTAAGATCTATTTTTGCATGGTTGTTAGAGACCATATAACACCATGTACCAAATTTCAACCGAATCGGATGAATTTTGCTACTTCCAAGAGGTTCCGGAGGTCAAACCTGTGGATCGATTTATACGGGGGCAATATATAATTATGGACCGATATGGACCATTTCTTGCGTGTTTGTTAGAGACCACATTCTAACACCACGTACCAAATTTCAACCGGATCGGATGAATTTTGCTCCTCCAAGAGGCTCCGGAGGACAAATCTGGGGATCGGTCTATATGGGGGCTATATATAACTATGGACCGATATGGACCAATTCTTGCGTGTTTGTTAGATACCATATACTAACACCACGTACCAAATTTCAACCGGATCGGATGGATTTTGCTCCTGCAAGAGGCTCCGGAGGTCAAATCTGGGGATCGGTTTATATGGGGGCTATTATGGACTGATATGGACAAATTTTTGAATGGTTGTTAGAGACTATGTATTAATACCATATACCGGATCGGATGAAATTTGCTTCTCTTAGAGGATCCGCAAACCAAATCTGGGAATCGGTTTATATGGGGGCTATATATAATTATGGACCAATATGGACGAATTTTTACATGATTGTTAGATACCATAGGCTCCGCAAGCCAAATCTGGGGTCCGTTTATATTGGGGCTATACGTAAAAGTGGACCCATTTGCAATACCATCCGACCTACATCAATAACAACTACTACAACTGCCAAGTTTCAAGTCAATAGCTTGTTTCGTTCGGAAGTTAGCGTGATTTCAACAGACGGACGGACGGACGGACATTCTTAGATCGACTCAGAATTTCACCATGACCCAGAATATATATACTTCATGGGGCCTTAGAGCAATATTTCGATGTGTTACAAACGGAATGACAAAGTTAATTCTCTAAGTGGTTTCACTGCAATGTGGAACGCCGTTCGGACTCGGCTATAAATAGAGGTCCCTTGTCATTGAGCTTAACGTGGAATCGGGTAGAACTCAGTGATAAAAGAGATGTTCACCAATGTGGTATCACAATGGACTGAATAGTCTAATTGAGCCTGATACATCGGGCTGCCACCTAACGTAACCTATGGTGGAGGGTAAAAAAAATTATATTAAATTAATTTTTGTTTTTTAATATCAAATGGTAATTACATTTCTTTTTATGAGATTTCTATCTCATATTACATGATATCCAGCGAAGCCATTGAAGGCTTGTCTGACGTATTTGTTGATGCCCTATATAAACTGTGATTAAAGGGTGATACGGTCAAAATTTGGTCAAGGGAAAACGCGTGTAAATCGGTGAAATCGTTTATTTAAAAAATCAAATTAAATTTATTTTTCAAGTTCAATTAGTATAAAATTCAGGAAAAATATTCAGTTATGCTTTTGATTTTCCAAATCCGAATTGCCGGGTGTCACGCTTGACACCTGCCATCAGATTTTGTACAGCCACCTTGTCCACCTTCTTCGCCGCAGAAAGCCAGTTTGCCTTGAACTGCTGCTCGTCCTTAGCAGGTTTTTTGGTCTTCTTTAGGTTCCGCTTGACAATAGCGCGGTATTTCTCAATTGGGCGGAGCTCTGGCGTGTTGGGAGGGTTCTTGTCCATGGGAACCACCTGCACGTTGTTGGCGGCGTACCACTCCATGGCCTTTTTACCGTAATGGCAAAATGCCAAATCCGGCCAAAACAGTACGGAACAACCGTGTTTCTTCCGGAAAGGCAGCAGACGTTTATTCAAACACTCTTTCACGTAAATTTCTTGGTTGACAGTCCCGGAAGCTATGAAAATGCTGCTTTTCAAGCCACAGGTACAGATGGCTTGCCAAACCAGAACTTTTACAGTTTTATGTGCTTGAAAATATCTGCTACCTTTCCCCTTCCTTTTGCCGTATACAACTACTGTCCCGGAAGTTGCTTGTAGTCGGCTTTGACGTAGGTTTCGTCGTCCATTACCACGCAATCAAACTTCGTCAGCATCGTCGTGTACAGCCTCCGAGATCGCGCTTTGGCCGTCGTATTTTGTTTATCATCGCGATATGGAGTCACTACCTTCTTGTAAGTCGATAGTCCGGCTCGTTTTTTTGGCTCGATGCACGGTTGTAGACGATACATCCAGCTTATTTGCGGCATCTCGGAGAGAGAGGTTAGGGTTTCGCTTGAAACTACCGGCAATTCTCTTTGTCGTCTCAGCGGCTTCCGGTTTTCGATTTCCCCCCGATCCAGACTACCTGGCTGTCGGCAAACGTTCCCCAAACACTTTAATTACATTTTTAATGATTGATTTGACAACTTTTAGCGATTTGCCCAGCTTTGCGTGCGAGTAGCTCCGATTTTCGCGATGCGCGAGCAAAATTTTGATACGCTGCTCTTCTTGCTTGGACGGCATTTTGACAACTGGAGAGTTGAATTCCAAAATCAAAATAGGAGCAACATTCTACACACACACCTTCAAAATGAGGGGTGTTCAGTTTTTTAAATGCAAAATTGAAAGAAATACGTCAAGTTTATATTGACCAAATTTTGACCGTAGCACCCTTTAATATTATCATTTTCGTAATTGACGACATTTTAATTAAAAAATTAATTGGGTCAATTAATTTCGTGAATCAGAAAACTAATTGATCCATTCAGGTTAGGTTAGGTTATGTGGCAGCCCGATGTATCAGGCTCACTTAGACTATTCAGTCCATTGTGATACCACAGTGGTGAACTTCTCTCTTATCACTGAGTGCTGCCCGATTCCATGTTAAGCTCAATGACAAGGGACCTCCTTTTTATAGCCGAGTCCGAACGGCGTTCCACATTCCAGTGAAACCACTTAGAGAAGCTTTGAAACCCTCAGAAATGTCACCAGCATTACTGAGGTGGGATAATCCACCGCTGAAAAACTTTTTGGTGTTCGGTCGTAGCAGGAATCGAACCCACGACCTTGTGTATGCAAGGCGGGCATGCTAACCATTGCACCACGGTGGCTCCCCATGATCCATTCAAGTTTTCAATCGAAATTTGGTCAATTGAAAATTTCGTCAAATTAACAGATTAATTGATTTCTTCCGGAATTTTGAAATAACTTTTTAATTGAATCGATTACAAATTTTTTGATTTTGGTTTAAAAAATTCAATCGATATTTTAATTGACGATATCAATTATATATTAAATTATTATTAATTTATATATAATGAATTTTCCATTTTATAATATTATTATAGCTGAATTTTTTTCCAATGAAATCAATTATTTTCGAATAAATTTTTTTAATTGGAAATATTTTTTATTTAATTAAATTGTCAATTGGGATTATTGGTATTTTAATTAAAAAAGTAAATAATTTCCATAATTTTCTTAACTGAATTTATTTTGATGTTTTTTTTTTTTTTAAAGAAATTAATTGTATCAGCGCCACGCTGTGGAAAAGGGTATTATAAGTTAGTGCAACAGGGTATTATAAGTTTGCAACACCCAGAAGGAGACGAGATAGATACATGAAGGCTTTGGTAATAATGCTCGGGGTGGGTCCCTGAGGCGATCTAGTCATATCCGTCTGTCCTTCCGTCCATCCGTCTGTCTGACAACACATTTTTGTGATCAAAGTCTAGGTCGCAGTTTTAGTCCAATCGACTTTGAATTTCGCACAAAACCGAAACCCCATATTTGACCTCGGGAACCTCTTGGAACAGCAAATTTCTTGGAGGCACATATTTCATCCGATTCGGCTGAAATTTGGTACGTTGTGTTTATATATGGTCGCGAACATTCATTCCAAACTACGGGGGAGGCACCGTGGTGCAATGGTTAGCATGCCCGCCTTGCATACACAAGGTCGTGTGTTCGATTCCTGCTTCGACCGAACACCAAAAAGTTTTTCAGCGGTGGATTATCCCACCTCAGTAATGCTGGTGACATTTCTGAGGGTTTGAAAGCTTCTCTAAGTGGTTTCACTGCAATGTGGAACGCCGTTCGGACTCGGCTATAAAAGGAGGTCTCTTGTTATTGAGCTTAACATGGAATCGGGCAACACTCAGTGATAAAAGAGATGTTCACCAATGCGGTATCACAGTGGACTGAATAGTCTAAGTGAGCCTGATACATCGGGCTGCCACATAACCTAACCTAATCTAACCTAAACTAACCTAACTACGGCCGTATATACTTGTTTAGTATTAAATGATAGTATCAACCACAGTTGTAATTGAGCATCAAAAAATACTTGACTATAAAATTAATTAATTTCATTAGCATATTTCATTTTTTTTTTTAGTTGATTCAATTACAAATTTAATGGATGTTAATTGCAAAACTCAATTTCCAAGATTTATTAAAAAACTAATTGTGTCAAATTATTTTTAATTAAAATTTTAATTGGAATTATTTTGGTGGCATTTTTTCCTCTGTGATTCTTAGACTTTATATTTTTTTAATTTTATTTTTTAAGTTCCCAACAAAAAAAAAAAAAAAAAGCGTCACCAAAAAAGTAATGAAAATGTTCTTTTTGGGTCCGGAAGTGGAGCAAAATTGACGCAGAAGCGATGAATTTAACATGGGCTTGTCATAGGACGGAAGCCCTTCATTTCAACATCCTTTGCACAGAATTTGCATCACTTCTTTAGTTGTGATCTAAATTCAGTGTTTTGGATGTGAATTAAAAAATTCTGTGACATTTTGTCATATAAATAATTTTTATAACTTTTTATTCAAATTTTTTTGCTGGGTTATTTAAAGAGTACGTAAATCTCTGCTTTAACACAAAAATCACAAAATTAAGACCCCTAATACAACATTGCACATTTTTAAAACAAACACTTTGCACTTTATTTTGAAACTGACTGTCTACTGTATTTTTGTCTAATCCTTGCAGCCAGAATAAAGTTTTCCACATATTTCAAAGCTCACCACCGTGACATTTGATACAAAAACTATGTAGCGTTTTTGTCGCGATTTCTTGGGAAAAAATTTAGCGGTTTTTGATAAAACAATTCTGACAACACTTCACACTGTGATCTTAAAATCACTACAATTATAATTAAATCCTTAAGAAATATATTTGCTTCACATTTTTGCACCATATGAAGTTATTAAGAGAGAATAATTTATTTTGGCTGTTTCCTAATAAAAAGATGGCAGATTAAAAAAGAAAAAAATTCTAAGAAAAGCTGTTCGCCTGAAAGCAACTGTCAAAAGTGTTTTAATAAAAATGACATAAACTTTAACATCCTTGTCAGAGGATATTTGCTGATTGCTGCTTTTGTATTTGCTTGTATGTGTGTGTGTGTGTGTATGTTGTATAGTACTTGGTATTATTCTCTTCTTCTACTGGTGATTATTGTGTGTTCTTGATGGCTGTGCTGCTTGTTAAAAATAACCTTTTTTGGCAGACATCTCCCATGCTCTCTTTATAGGTTTGACTAACTCTACCTCTTTCTTTTCACACACACACAAACACACATTATTGTGTAGCCCAAAAAAAAAAAATAAATAACGTTGGAGTAAAAACCAGGAATGAAAAGATTTTCCAAAAGGGTGTAAATAAAGTAAAATAAAAAAAAAATATTCGACACAATTATGTCGTTCTCAACAATGCAAACTGTTTAATTGCTCAACGTACAAAAAAAAGGTTCAAAACATATACAGGCACATGCTTATACATTTACAGTGTCAAGCGGTGTAGATAATCACTTCGAAGTAGAAAAGGAAAGAATATTAAAAAAAATGAATTCCTTGTTTTATCTTATGGCTTTAATAATTCAAAAGAAAAGATGGAGATTTGACTGATATTTAAGTCCATTTATGGAAACTGAAAAAATATTGTCCTGAAGCCAAAGAGTTTTTGTCCTTACAATATAAACGCGTTTTTGCTTAGTAAAAGTCAATAAACTTTTCAATGAAGTTGTCGATTTAAAAATGGGTATGTTAAAATGAAAGAATTTTTTTCTTTTAACTAAGGTTAACTTTGCTTTAATAATACTTAAAAAAATCTTCAAAATTAATGAGCTTGCCTCTAAATTTGTTGACTTTGTGCATCCTGACTAAAAAGCAAAATAAGCGTTACAAATTGGAAATATTTTATTAAAATATTGAATTGAAAGCGTACCCAAAAAAAGTAATGAAAATGTTCTTTTTGGATCCGGAAGTGATGCCAAATTGACGCAGAAGCGATGAATTTAACATGGGCTTGTCATAGAATGGATGTCCACCATTTCAACAGCCGCTGCCATGAATTAGCATCACTTCTTAAGGTGTGAGGCGAACTCAGTGAAGAAATTTTGTGATATTTTGACAAATGAATAATTTTTAAATTTTTTTATGATTTTAATGCATTTAATGCCTTGTTTGGAACTTTTGTGATCAAATATTTTCAAAAATTCGACATTTTTCTACAAAGCATTTTTAGCATTTTTCGGCTAAATTTAATTTGTACCATTTTATTAATTCTTAATCTGTTTTTAACCTATTTGAAACACAAAAAAAAAAACACAAGTAAAGGGTGATTTGTTAAGAGCTTGATAACTTTTTTTTTTTAAAAAAACGCATAAAATTTGCAAAATCTCATCGGTTCTTTATTTGAAACGTTAGATTGGTCCATGACATTTACTTTTTGAAGATAATTTCATTTAAATGTTGACCGCGGCTGCGTCTTAGGTGGTCCATTCGGAAAGTCCAATTTTGGGCAACTTTTTCGAGCATTTCGGCCGGAATAGCCCGAATTTCTTCGGAAATGTTGTCTTCCAAAGCTGGAATAATTGCTGGCTTATTTCTGTAGACTTTAGACTTGACGTAGCCCCACAAAAAATAGTCTAAAGGCGTCAAATCGCATGATCTTGGTGGCCAACTTACCGGTCCATTTCTTGAGATGAATTGTTCTCCGAAGTTTTCCCTCAAAATGGCCATAGAATCGCGAGCTGTGTGGCATGTAGCGCCATCTTGTTGAAACCACATGTCAACCAAGTTCAGTTCTTCCATTTTTGGCAACAAAAAGTTTGTTAGCATCGAACGATAGCGATCGCCATTCACCGTAACGTTGCGTCCAACAGCATCTTTGAAAAAATACGGTCCAATGATTCCACCAGCGTACAAACCACACCAAACAGTGCATTTTTCGGGATGCATGGGCAGTTCTTGAACGGCTTCTGGTTGCTCTTCACTCCAAATGCGGCAATTTTGCTTATTTACGTAGCCATTCAACCAGAAATGAGCCTCATCGCTGAACAAAATTTGTCGATAAAAAAGCGGATTTTCTGCCAACTTTTCTAGGGCCCATTCACTGAAAATTCGACGTTGTGGCAGATCGTTCGGCTTCAGTTCTTGCACGAGCTGTATTTTATACGGTTTTACACCAAGATCTTTGCGTAAAATCTTCCATGTGGTCGAATAACACAAACCCAATTGCTGCGAACGGCGACGAATCGACATTTCACGGTCTTCAGCAACACTCTCAGAAACAGACGCAATATTCTCTTCTGTACGCACTGTACGCATTCGTGTGGTTGGTTTAATGTCCAATAAAGTAAACTGAGTGCGAAACTTGGTCACAATCGCATTAATTGTTTGCTCACTTGGTCGATTATGTAGACCATAAATCGGACGTAAAGCGCGAAACACATTTCGAACCGAACACTGATTTTGGTAATAAAATTCAATGATTTGCAAGCGTTGCTCGTTAGTAAGTCTATTCATGATGAAATGTCAAAGCATACTGAGCATCTTTCTCTTTGACACCATGTCTGAAATCCCACGTGATCTGTCAAATACTAATGCATGAAAATCCTAACCTCAAAAGAATCACCCTTTATATAGGCCGTAAGTTCGGCCAGGCCGAAGCTTATGTACCCTCCACCATGGATTGCGTAGAAACTTCTACTGAAGACTATCATCCACAATCGAACTACTTGGGTTGCGGTAACACTTGCCGATGGCAAGGTATCTTAAAACTTTCTAACACCATAACATATACCACATAGTCCATACGTGGTATATATTAAACTAAAAAGGCCGATTAAATACGTATATAATTAAGCTTAAAGTTTCTTTAGAAATAAAATTTTGACAAAATAAAATTTTGACAACATTTTTTATAAAAGTAACATTGGAAAAAATTTTCTATAGAAACAAAATTTGGAAAAAATTTCTATAGAAATAAAATTTGGAAAAAAAAATTTCTATAGAAATAAAATTTGGAAAAAAATTTCTATAGAAATAAAATTTTGACAATATTTTTTATAGAAATAAAATTTTGACAATATTTTCTATAGAAATAAAATTTGGAAAAAATTTTCTATAGAAATAAAATTTTGACAAAATTTTCTATAGAAATAACATTCTGACAATGTTTTCTATAAAAATAAAATTTTGGTAGATTATTTTTGACTCAAGTGGCAACCATGATTATGAACCGATGTGGACCATTTTTTGTGTGATTGGGGATCGGCTATATATAACTTTAGACCGATATGGACCAATTTTGGCATGGTTATTAGCGGCCTTATACTAACACCACGTTGCAAATTTCAACCGGATCGGATGAATTTTGCTCCTCCAAGAGGCTCCGGAGATCAAATCTGGGAATCGGTTTATATGGGGGCTATATATAATTATGAACCGATATGGACCAATTCTTGCGTGTTTGTTAGAGACCACATTCTAAAACCATGTTCCAAATTTCAACCGGATCGGATGAATTTTTCTCCTCCAAGAGGCTCCGGAGGACAAATCTGGCGATCGATTTATATGGGGGCTACATATAATTATGGACCGATATGGACCAATTCTTGCATGGTTGTTAGAGACCTTAGTATAGACCACGTACCAAATTTCAATCGAATCGGATGAATTTTGCTCCTCTAAGAGGCTCCGGAAGTCAAATCTGGGGATCCGCTTATATGGGGGCTATATATAATTATGGACCGATGTGGACCAATTTTGGCACGGTTATTAGAGACAATATACTTACACCACATACCAAATTTCAATCGGATCGGATGACTTTTGCTCCTCTTAGAGACTCGGAGGTCAACTCTGGGGATCGGTTTATATGGGGGCTATATATAATTATGGACCGATGTGGACCAATTTTTGCACAATTGTTAGAGACCATATACCAGCACCACGTACCAAATTTCAGCCGGATCGGCTGAAATTTGTTTCTCTTAGAGCAATCGCAAGCCAAATTTGGGGGTCCGTTTATATGGAGGCTATACGTAAAAGTGGACCGATATGGACCAATTTTTTCATGGTTGTTAGAGACCATATACTAACACCATGTACAAATTTCAGCCGGATCGGATGAAATTTGCTTCTCTTAGAGCAATCGCAAGCCAAATTTGGGGGTCCGTTTATATGGGGGCTATACGTAAAAGTGGACCGATATGGCCCATTTGCAATACCATCCGGCCTACATCAATAACAACTACTTGTGCCAAGTTTCAAGTCGATAGCTTGTTTCGTTCGGAAGTTAGCGTGATTTCAACAGACGGACGGACATGCTCAGATCGACTCAGAATTTCACCACGACCCAGAATATATGTACTTTATGGGGTCTTAGAGCAATATTTCGATGTATTACAAATGGAGTGACAAAGTTAATATACCCCCCATCCTATGGTGGAGGGTATAAAAATGAATTTCCCATTAAAAATATGAAAAAGCGGGTATTAAAGAAATTTACACAAATGAACTTCCTGTGCAGTTAAAATAAAGATCATCTTTGGGAGAGCATTTTTGGAAGTTCTTTAAAAGTTGTGCCTTGAGAAGGACTTATATTTTTTTTTGCTGGGAATTGATACTATTAAGTTAAGTTAAAAAGAATACGAATCTACACACACCTCACTATACACATGTCTCATAGTTGGCTAAATCGTTGAAATTTCAAAAAAATTGCATTAGAAATTAGTATCAGCAGTCCCAAAATTAATCATATCTTCCCGCCAGATCTACACTAAAGCTAAGGAAATTAGCCACAATCAGTTAAACGTTAGATTTTTTTCTGTTTAGGATCCATTAATTTTAAAGATATTTTTTCTGGTTTTCATTTGTATACCTTCCACCATAGAAAGGGGGTATATTAACTTTGTCATTCCGTTTGTAACACATCGAAATATTGCTCTCAGACCCCATAAAGTATATATATTTTGGGTCGTGGTGAAATTCTGAGTCGATCTAAAAATGTCCGTCCGTCCGTCTGTTGAAATCACGCTAACTTCCGAACGAAACACACTATCGACTTAAAACTTGCCACAAGTAGTTTTTATTGATATAGGTTGCATGGTATTGCAAATGGGCCATATCGGTCCACTTTTACGTATAGCCCCCATATAAACGGACCCCCAGATTTGGCTTGCGGAGCCCCTGAGAAAGGCATATTTTATCCGATCCGGCTAAAATTTGGCACATGGTGTTGGTATATGGTCTCTAACAACCATGGTAAAATTGGTCCCTATTGTTCCATAATTATATATAGCCCCCATATAAACCTATCCCCAGATTTGGCTTGCGGAGCCTCAAAGAGAAGCCAATTTCATTCCATCTTACTGAAATTTGGTACATGGTTTTGGTATATGGTCTCTAACAACCATGCAAAAACTGGTCTACATCGGTCCATAATTATATATAGCCACCATATAAACCGATCCCCAGATTTGGCTTGCGGAGCCTCAAAGAGAAGCAAATTTCATCCGATCCGGCTGAAATTTGGTACATGGTGTTAGTATATGGTCTCCAACAACCGTGCCAGAATTGGTTTATATCGGTCCATAATTATAAATAGCCCAGATTTAACCTGCGGAGCCCCTTGGAGGAGCAAAATTCATCCGATCCGGTTCAAATGTTGAATGTGGTATTAGTATATGGTCTCTAACATCCATGCAAAAATTGGTCCACATCGGTCCATAATTATATATAGCCCCCACACCAACCAATCCCCACATTTGACCTCCGGAGCCTCTTGGAGGAGCAAAATTCATCCGATCCGGTTCAAATTTGGAACGTGGTGTTATTA
Organism: Haematobia irritans; assembly: GCF_050003625.1. Taxonomy (NCBI): domain Eukaryota; kingdom Metazoa; phylum Arthropoda; class Insecta; order Diptera; family Muscidae; genus Haematobia; species Haematobia irritans. The sequence goes on along the minus strand of NC_134399.1, from coordinate 198,602,133 downwards.
TATGGCTGCTAACAACCGTACCAAAATTGGTCCATATCGGTCTATAGTTATGTATAGCCGATCTCCAATCACACAAAACTTCGTCCATATCGGTTTATAATCATGGTTGCCACTCGAGCCGAAAATAATCTACCAAAATTTTATTTCTATAGAAAATTTTCTTAAAATTTTATTTCTATAGAAAATTTTGTTAAAATTTAATTTCTATAGAACATTTTGTCAAAACTTTATTTCTATAAAAATTTTTTTCAAAATTTTATTTCTATAGAAAATGTTGTTAAAATTTTATTTCTATAGAAAATTTTGTTAAAATTTTATTTCTATAGAAAATTTTGTTAAAATTTTAATATTATAGAAAATTTTGTTAAAATTTTATTTCTATAGAAAATTTTGTCAAAATTTTATTTCTATAGAAAACTTTGTCAAATTGAATTATATACGTATTTAATTGGTATTTTTTGATTTAATGTATACCACGTATGGACTTATTTACTATTTAGAAGACTGTTTTAGGAGGTTTTGAGATACCTTGCCATCGGCAAGCGTTACCGCAACTCAAGTAATTCGATTGTGGGTGGCAGTGTTTAGAAGAAGTTTCTACGCAATCCATGGTGGAGGGTACATAAGCTTCGACCTGGCCGAACTTACGGCTGTATAAATTTGTTTCTACCATTTATTACAATTTTACAAAATATACCTTACACGGGCCCACTGTTGCAAACCAAGAGCATTAATAATAAAACAATTAAAAAATTTGCAAATTGTGAAAAATCATTGTCGTCATAATTCCCATCAGCAAATAATTCAAATATTTACCACCATACGACAGTCGAACAACATCAGCCTGCTGCGGCGGCATGAACATCAGTAGCCACTGTACACACACCAATTAAGTACCAGCAAATGACATTTGTGTGGTTTAAATACATTTTTGATTATTATTTTTCGAATGCGGTAATATGAGATACCCATGTGCGTGTATTTGGTGGCATATGTGATGGGGATGGTAGTGATGGCAGAGAGTGGCAAGTAATTGTGCATGAATGTTTATTTTACTCACCCTCTTGTGATCTCTAACTTTGCAAAAAAAAAACACAAACACAAAGGGGATATTGTCATGTCACGGAGAGTGAATAAGAATATGATAGTGTGTAAGTGAAAAAGTGTTAGTGTTTAGTTTAGTGAGTAATATATGTGTGTACATACATATAAACTATGTATGTGTATTTGATTTGTTATTGGCCTGGTGTAATTGCGTGTTCATGTCCAATATATGAGCATGAGTTTAAATGCTAGTACGTGTGTGTGTGTGGTTCTACGTGTTTGAGTGTGAGCATGAATTCGTGCATATACTTTTACCCAAAGTTATGCACATGACACACTTTTGCCTTAACACTGATTTGTTGGGTGTGGGCACAAATGCGTGCGAGTGTGTGTGTGTGTGTTTGTGTGAATTGGCCATGAAGCATCCAAATTGTAGCCATGGCCAATTTTTATTCAAAAAGAAAAAAAATCATTGCAATATTGTTACACCAGTTTTATTGCAGCAGCTCGTTGCTTCTTTTTTTTGTAGTTTTATTTTTCCCCCTTTCCATTTTGTTGAACAAATATTGCGAAACGTTATTTGTTTCTTATTTTGAAGGACACGATGAGATGAGTGCAAAAAACAAAAATCAAAACATTGAAAATATAAGATATTCTGACATGAATGAAACAAACCATCGTGTTTACTGTTTCGTAAAAATATGTTACTATCAAAAACTTTCACTTCATAGGATTGTATGGGGCATTCAAAAAAAAAAAAAAAAAAAAAACAAACGGAGAACCAATTGATTTTTTTCGTTTTTTTTTTCTTCAAACCGAAATATCGTTTTTTTATACCCTCCACCATAGGATTAACATTGTCATTCCGTTTGTAACACATCGAAATATTGCTCTAAGACCCCATAAAGTATATATATTCTGGGTCGTGGTGAAATTCTGAGTCGATCTGAGCATGTCCGTCCGTCCGTCTGTTGAAATCACACTAAGTTCCGAACGAAACAAGCTATCGACTTGAAACTTGGCCCAAGTAGTTGTTATTGATGTAGGTCGGATGGTATTGCTCATGGGCCATATCGGTTCACTTTTACGTATAGCCCCCCATATAAACCGACGCTCAGATATGGCTTGCGGAGCCTCTTGGAGGAGCTAAATTCATCCTATTTGGTTGAAATTTGGTACATGGTCTCTAAGAACCACGCAAAAATTGGTCCACATCGGTCCATTATATATATAGCCCCCATACAAACCGATCCCCAGATTTTGCTTGCGGAGCCTCTAAGAGAAGCAAATTTTATCCGATCCGGTTGAAATTTGGTACATGGTATTAGTATATGGTCTCTAATAACCATGCAAAAATTGGTCCACATAGGTCCATAATTATATATAGCTCCCATGTAAACCGATCCAAAGATTTGACCTCCGGAGCCTCTTGGATGAGCATAATTCATCCGATTCGGTTGAAATTTGGTACGTGGTGTTAGTATATGGTGTCTAACCACGATATAGGAATTGGTCCATAATTATATATAGCCCCCATATAAACCGATCCCCATATTTGAACTCCCGAACCCCTTGGAAGAGCAAAATTCACCCGATCCGTTTGAAATTTGGTACGAGTTGTTAGTATACGGTCTTTAACAACCATGCAAAAACTGGTCCACATCGGTCCATAATTATATATAGCTCCCATATAAACCGATCCTAAGATTTGACCTCCGGAGCCTTTAGGATAGCATAATTCATCCGATTCGGTTGAAAATTTGTACGTGGTGTTAGTATATGGTCTCTAACAACGATATAGGAATTGATCCATAATTATATATAACCTCCATTTAAACCGATCCCCAGATTTGACCTCCGGAGCCTCTTGGATGAGCATAATTCATTCGGTTGAAATTTGGTACAGTGCGCTAGTATATGGCCGCTAACAACCATGCCAAAATTGGTCCATATCGGTCTATAGTTATATATAGCCGATGCCCAAAAATAATCTACCAAAATTTTATTTCTATAAAAAAATTTTGTCAAAATTTTATTTCTATAGAAAATTTACCCGAATTTATTCTGATAATTGGTTGATAGTTTTGCTGCAGGTAGAGGATGCTGATGAGGAATGTGGTAATTCCGAAACAGCTGTACATCCAACCATCTTGCAGTCTATATGGCTTTGCCCAAATAAATTTGACAAACATACTTTTCCTCTGTTGGTTAAGCTACACCTATAGTTTAGTCAATGCATGGCTTTAAGCTGAGATCAAAAACAACAATAACGATAGAAAATTTTGTCAAAATTTTATTGCTATAGAAAATTTTGTCAAAATTTTATTTCTATAGAAAAAGTTATTTCTATAGAAAATTTTGTCAAAACTTTATTACTATAGAAAATTTTGTCAAAATTTTATTTCTATAGAAAATTTTGTCAATTTTTTTTTTCTATAGAAAATTTTGTCAAAATTTTATTGCTTAGAAAATTTTGCCAAAGTTTTATTTCTATGGAAAATTTTGTCAAAATTTTATTTCGATAGAAAATTTTGTCAAACTGAATTATATACGTGTTTAAACGGATTTTTTATACCCACCACCATAGAATGGTAGAAAATTTTATTTCTATAGAAAATTTTGTCAAAATTTTATTTCTCTAGAATATGTTGTCAAAATTTTATTTCTATAGAAAATTTTATTTCTATAGAAAATTTTATTTCTATAGAAAATTTTATTTCTATAGAAAATTTTATTTCTATAGAAAATTTTATTTCTATAGAAAATTTTGTCAAAATTTTATTTCTCTAGAAAATTTTTTCAAAATTTTATTTCTCTAGAAAATTTTGTCAAAATTTTATTTCTCTAGAAAATTTTGTCAAAATTTTATTTCTATAGAAAATTTTGTCAAAATTTTATTTCTATAGAAAATTTTGTCAAACTGAATTATATACGTATTTAATAAGGTTTTTTATACCCACCACCATAAAGGATGATAGGGTCAAACTTTGGTCAATATAAACTTGACGTATTTTTTTCAATTTTGCATTTAAAAAACCTGAACATCCCTCATTTTGAAGGTGTGTGTGTGTAGAATGTTGCTCCTATTTTGATTTTGGAATTCACTCTTCAGTTGTCAAAATGCCGTCCAAGCAAGAAGAGCAGCGTATAAAAATTTTGCTCGCGCATCGCGAAAATCCGAGCTACTCGCACGCAAAGCTGGCAAAATCGCTAAAAGTTGCCAAATCAACCGTTACAAATGTAATTAAAGTGTTTGGGGAACGTTTGTCGGCAACCAGGAAGTCTGGATCGGGGGGAAATCGAAAACCGGAGGCCGCTGAGACGACAAAGAGAGTTCCCGGTAGTTTCAGGCGAAACCCTAACCTCTCTCTCCGAGATGGCTCAAAAAAGCTGGGTGTATCGTCTATAACCGTGCATCGAGCAAAAAACGAGCCGGACTATCGACTTACAAGAAGGCAGTGACTCCAAATCGCGATGATAAACAAAATACGACGGCCAAAGCGCGATCCCGGAGGCTGTACACGACGATGTTGACGAAGTTTGACTGCGTGGTAATGGACGACGAAACCTACGTCAAAGCCGACTACAAGCATCTTCCGGGACAGGAATTTTATACGGCAAAAGGAAGGGGAAAGGTAGCAGATATTTTCAAGCACATAAAACTGTCAAAGTTCGCAAAGAAATATCTGGTTTGGCAAGCCATCTGTACCTGTGGCTTGAAAAGTAGCATTTTCATAGCTTCCGGGACTGTCAACCAAGAAATTTACGTGAAAGAGTGTTTGAATAAACGTCTGCCGCCTTTCCTGAAGAAACACGGTTGTTCCGTACTGTTTTAGCCGGATTTTGCATCTTGCCATTACGGTAAAAAGGCCATGGAGTGGTACGCCGCCACCAACGTGCAGGTGGTTCCCAAGGACAAGAACCCTCCCAACACGCCAGAGCTCCGCCCAATTGAGAAATACTGGGCTATTGTCAAGCGGAACCTAAAGAAGACCAAAAAAAATGCTAAGGACGAGCAGAAATTCAAGGCAAACTGGCTTTCTGCGGCGAAGAAGGTGGACAAGGTGGCGGTACAAAATCTGATGGCAGGTGTCAAGCGTGAGGCCCGGCAATTCGGATTTGGAAAAGCGAAAGCCTAACTGAATATTTTTCCTGAATTTTATACTAATTGAACTTGAAAAATAAATTTAATTAGATTTTTTAAATAAACGATGTCACCGATTTACGCGCGTTTTCCCTTGACCAAATTTTGACCAAATCACCCTTTAGAATGGTAGAAAATTTTATTTCTATAGAAAATTTTGTCAAAATTTTATTTCTCTAGAAAATGTTGTCAAAATTTTATTTCTACAGAAAATTTTATTTCTATAGAAAATTTTGTCAAACTGAATTATATACGTATTTAATCGGCTTTTTTATACCCACCACCATAGAATGGTGACGGGGGTATAATATGTTTGTCATTCCGTTTGTAACACATCGAAATATCGATTTCCGACTATATAAAGTATATATATTCTTGATCAGGGAGAAATTCTAAGACGATATAAGCATGTCCGTCTGTCTGTTGTAATCACGCTACAGTCTTCAATAATGCCGCTATCATCCTGAAATTTGGCACAGATTCGTCTTTTGTTTGCAGGCAGGTCAAGTTAGAAGTTGGGCTATATCGGTCCAAATTTTGATATAGTCCCCATATAAACCGTCCTCCCGATTTGGGGTCTTGGGCTTATAAAAACTGTAATTTTTATCCAATTTGCCTGAAATTGGAAATCTAGAGGTATTTTAGGACCATCAAACAGTGTACCGAAAATGGTGCTTATGGGTCCATGTTTTGATATAGCCCCCATACGGTCTATATGGGGGCTATATTAACACATGGACCGATAATCACCACTTTCGGCACATCTCTTTATTTTCCTAGAATACCTCTAGATTTCAAATTTCAGGCAAATTGGATAAAAACTACGGATTCTAGAAGCCTAAGAAGTAAATTCGGGAAATCGGTCTATATGGGGGCTATATGAAAACATGGACCGAAACTCACCATGTGCGGCACACTTCTTTATGGTCCTAGAATACCTCTAGATTTTCAATTTCAGGCATATTGGATAAAAACTACAGTTTTTATAAGCCCAAGTCCCCAAATTGGAAGGTCGGTTTATATGGGGACTCTATCAAAACTTTGACCGATATAGCTCATCTTCGAACTTGACCTGCCGGCAAACAAAATACGAATCTGTGCCAAATTTCAGGACGATAGCGCCATTATTGAAAGCTGTAGCGTCATTACAACAGGCAGACAGACGGACAGACCAACATGCTTACATCGTTTTAGACAAACTTATTATACCCCCATCACCGTTCTATGGTGGTGGGTATAATGAACATCACAGTATGGTTAAAATGGTTATGATTTGGCGCCAATGATTTTTTTCCTTTACTTAATTTTTTCTTCCATGAACTGTTTGAACTGAATCACACCCTATCACCAATTTATGTATTAGCTTTAAGCATTTTTTAATGTCTTCTCTTAAATTCCAAGCACAATTATTTAACCCGGTGAACTGAAAACTCATTAGTCAATTTCTAAAAAATCCCTTTGTTTCGAACATTTTCCATGACAATTTAAGCTTTTGGTATTTACAAAAATAAAACAAAGTAAAATGTTTCCCACAAGATTTGAAAAAAAAAACTACTTAAAAGTTTAACACTCGCTGACTGGCTTATATATCGGAATGATTTATGTCTAATACCGTGAAAACTTTCAACGGGTGGTGGGACATTTATCAACCGGGTACCAAATATAATATCCTTGATTTCCATAACAACAAATCTCCTTTGACTTACAAATCATGGCAGTAGCATTAATGATATTCCTGCTTAACTCGGCTTATACCATAATTTACATAAACTGTTTGTGTTTTGTTTTTTTTTTTGTACTTTTATGGTTTGTGCAAGGACATTCAAAAACCAGATGTCCTTTGTTCTTTTACACAAGTGTGTTAACTACCCCATTTGACCATTTTCCTTGGACTTTGACTCTCGTTCTCTTTCACACACAAAAAAAAAAATATGACATAAAAACAATAATAAAAAATTGTTGTTGAATTAGAATAATCCACTGGGCTCAAAGAAAACAAAAGTTCTCGGCTTTGTTTTCTCACTACCTTGGTGAATTTTTGACTGGCCCAGCATAAATTAAGTCAGTTAAATGAAATTGTTTCCTTTTTGACATAGATAAGTTGTGCACATAAACGTAACTTTCTGGAAAAAAAAAACAACAACAATGGAAAAACAAATTAGTTCTAAGGAAAATTTGAGGAAATGTTGGCCACACCACACCAACTAACTCACATGGAATATTTCAAGTATCAGCACATTTTTTACATTAAATTGTCATTAATTTCGAGTTTTAGGGGTCTGAGTGAGAATGTCCTAGGACATTCGAAAATGAAGCCTTGAGAACACAAAAATAGACATTTTTAAGAAGAACATGTATATACAGCAGTTAGTTTGGCCGGGCCGAATCTTAAATACCCACCACCATGAATCAAATATAAGGGTTTCCTTTGAAATTTCAGGGGGGTTTGAGGACAGATCAAACAGAGCAGTTCAACCAATACACTTCCCGAAGATAAATTTAAAGATTTTACCTATGAAGACTATATCAGATTCTGGATTTATAAGAACCATTTTTGTTTGAGTTTTGGAGGATTCATTAACATCTCTTGTAAATAAGTGTGCAAGAAATTTATAACGTCGTGATTTGAAATCTTAAATCTGTAGACATTCACCAGAGAAGTAAAATCTGGAAATTTTACATTGAGTTTCAAGCAATTCTCATGATCGGTGTGCCTTCAATACCCTCAAGAAGTGAAATCGTTGTAAAGGGTGGTTAAATTGTAAGTGCCGATGTTGGATGTGAACCACACCTAAACGCCAAGTTTTTTCCGAATTTTATTTGACATTTCTCTATTTCAGACTTACTCAATTTGAACCATGGAGAGATACACAATCCAACATCGTGTTAAGTGGTTCTAAGAAATGGCAACAGTTGACGATCAATTTTCGAAGAAAATCATCTTCAGTGATGAGGCACATTTTCACCTCAGTGGATTCGTCAATAAACAGAATTGGCGCATTTGGGCGAATGAGAATCCAAGAGTGATTGTCTAAAAACCAATACACACACAAAGAGTGACAGTTTGGTGTGGTTTATGGGCTGGCGGCATCATCGGGCCGTATTTTTTCCAAAATGAGGCCGGTCAAGCAGTTACTGTGCATGGAGTTCGCTATCGTGAGATGATAACGAACTTGTTATGGCCCGAATTGGAAGATATGGATATGGACGATATGTGGTTTCAGCAGGAAGGTGCCACTTGCCACACAGCTAACGAAACAATGGCTCTTTTGCGCAATAAATTCAATGGGCGTGTTATCTCACGTAATGGCGATGTCAATTGGCCGCCAAGATCATGTGATTTGACACCGTTGGACTTTTTATACCCTGCGCCACACTGTGGAACAGGGTATTATAAGTTAGCGCATATGTTTGTAACACCCAGAAGGAGACGAGATAGACACATGGTGTCTTTGACAATAATGCTCAGGGTGGGTCCCTGAGTCGATATAACCATGTTCGTCTGCCCGTCTGTCCGTCCGTCCGTCCGTCTGTCTGTGAACACATTTTTGTGATCAAAGTCTAGGTCGCAATTTAAGACCAATCGCCTTCAAATTGGGCACATGTTCCTAATTTGGGTCAGAATAGAACCCTATTGATTTTGGAAGAAATCGGTTTAGATTTAGATATAGCTCTCATATATATCTTTCGCCCGATATGCACTAATATGGACCCAGCAGCCAGAGTTTTATACTGATTTGCTTGAAATTTTGTACAAACATAACACTTAGTTGTATAGTCAAGTGTGCAAAATTTGATTGAAATCGGTTCAGATTTAGATATAGCTCCCATATATATCTTTCGCCTGATATGGACTTATATGGCCCCAGAAGCCAGATTTTTGGCCCAATTTGTTTGAAATTTTGCACTAGGAGTACAATTAGTAGTGCAGTTAAGTATGCAAAATTTGATTGAAATCGGTTCAGATTTAGATATAGCTCCCATATATATCTTTCGCCCGATATGGACTAATATGGTTCTAATAGCCAGAGTTTTGGCCCAATTTGGTTGAAATTTTGCACAGGGAGTAGATTTAGTGTTGTAGCTATGCGTGCCAAATTTGATTGAAATCGGTTCAGATTTATATATAGCTCCCATATATAGCTTTCGCCCGATTTACACTCATATGACCACAGATGCCAATTTTTTACTCCTATTTAGTTGAAATTTTGCACAGGGAGTAGAATTAGCATTGTAGCCGTGCGTGCCAAATTTGGTTCAAATCGGTTCCGATTTAGATATAGCTCCCATATATATGTTTTTCTGATTTCGACAAAAATGGTCAAAATACCAACATTTTCCTTGTAAAATCGCCACTGCTTAGTCGAAAAGTTGTAAAAATTACTCTAATTTTCCTAAACTTCTAATACATATATATCGAGCGATAAATCATAAATAAACTTTTGCGATGTTTCCTTAAAATTGCTTCCGATTTAAATGTTTCCCATATTTTTTTACTAACATTGTGTTCCACCCTAGTGCATTAGCCGACTTAAATTTTGAGTCTATAGATTTTGTAGAAGTCTATCAAATTCTGTCCAAATCGAATGATATTTAAATGTATGTATTTGGGACAAAGCTTTATATATAGCACCCAACACATTTGACGGATGTGATATGGTATCCAAAATTTAGATCTGCAAAGTGGTGCTGGGTATAATATAGTCAGTCGCGCGAGATTAGACTTTCCTTACTTGTTTTCTTTGGGGTTATTTGAAAGAAAAGGTGTACGTCGATAAGCCAGCAACAATTCAAAAGCTAAAGGATGAGATAATTCGGTACATTAACGGCATAGAACCTCCATTATGCCTCAGCGTCATCGAAAATTTGGACCATCGGATGAAGGTGTGCCACCGAGGTCGCGGCGCCCATTTGGCCGATATTTTTTTTTCCATACATAATTGAGTAATACCAATATATCATAATAAAATCAAATTACAATAATTTCCTAAATAGTTTGTGTTTTATTCAAAATCATCATCGCCCTTGAAATTTTAACCACCTTTTATATGGAGCCTTACCAAATGGACCGATAAAAACTTAATCCGATACATGTTTTTGTGAGCCTAAAATACCAGAATGTTTATAATTTCAGGCAAATCGGATAAAAACTACGGTTTCTATAAGCCCAAGAAGTAAAATCGGGAGATCGGTCTATATGGGGGCTATATGAAAACATGCACCGATACTCACCATTATTGGCACACATCTTAACCGTCCTAAAATAAAGGGTGATACGGTCAAAATTTGGTCAATATAAACTTGACGTATTTCTTTCAATTTTGCATTTAAAAAACCTGAACACCCCTCATTTTGAAGGTGTGTTGCTCCTATTTTGATTTTGGAATTCACTCTTCAGTTGTCAAAATGCCGTCCAAGCAAGAAGAGCAGCGTATCAAAATTTTGCTCGCGCATCGCGAAAATCCGAGCTACTCGCACGCAAAGCTGGCAAAATCGCTAAAAGTTGCCAAATCAACCGTTACAAATGTAACTAAAGTGTTTGGGGAATGTTTGTCGACAGCCAGGAAGTCTGGATCGGGGGGAAATCGAAAACCGGAAGCCGCTGAGACGACAAAGAGATTTGCCGGTAGTTTTAAGCGAAACCCTAACCTCTCTCTCCGAGATGCCGCATATAAGCTGGGTGTATCGCCTACAACCGTGCATCGAGCCAAAAAACGAGCCGGACTATCGACTTACAAGAAGGCAGTGACTCCAAATCGCGATGATAAACAAAATACGACGGCCAAAGCGCGATCCCGGAGGCTGTACACGACGATGCTGACGAAGTTTGACTGCGTGGTAATGGACGACGAAACCTACGTCAAAGCCGACTACAAGCAGCTTCCGGGACAGGAGTTTTATACGGCAAAAGGAAGGGGAAAGGTAGCAGATATTTTCAAGCACATAAAACTGTCAAAGTTCGCAAAGAAATATCTGGTTTGGCAAGCCATCTGTACCTGTGGCTTGAAAAGCAGCATTTTCATAGCTTCCGGGACTGTCAACCAAGAAATTTATGTGATAGAGTGTTTGAATAAACGTCTGCTGCCTTTCCTGAAGAAACACGGTTGTTCCGTACTGTTTTGTCCGGATTTGGCATCTTGCCATTACGGTAAAAAGACCATGGAGTGGTACGCCGCCAACAACGTGCAGGTGGTTCCCAAGGACAAAAACCCTCCCAACACGCCAGAGCTCCGCCCAATTGAGAAATACTGGGCTATTGTCAAGCGGAACCTAAAGAAGACCAAAAAAACTGCTAAGGACGAGCAGCAGTTCAAGGCAAACTGGCTTTCTGCGGCGAAGAAGGTGGACAAGGTGGCTGTACAAAATCTGATGGCAGGTGTCAAGCGTGAGGCCCGGCAATTCGGATTCGGAAAAGCGAAAGCCTAACTGAATATTTTTCCTGAATTTTATACTAATTGAACTTGAAAAAGAAATTTAATTTGATTTTTTAAATAAACGATTTCACCGATTTACACGCGTTTTCCCTTGACCAAATTTTGACCGTATCACCTTTACCTTCAGATTGCCAATTTCAGGCAAATTGCATAAAAACTATGGTTTCTATAAGCCCAATACCCCAAATCGGGAGGTCGGTTTATATGGGGACCATACCAAAAAATGGACCGATGTTCACCATTTTTGGCACACCTTTTCTTATAGTTCTAAAATACCTCTAGTTTTCCAATTTCTGGTAAATTGAATAAAAACTACGGTTTCTATAAGCCCACGAAGTGAAATCGGTAGATCGGTCTATATGAGGGCTACACCAAAACATGGACCGATACTCGCCATTTCTGGCACACCAAGAAGTAAATTCGGGAGATCGGTCTATATGGTGGCTATATCAAAACATGAACCGGTACACACCATTTTCGGCACACGTCTTTAGGGTCCTAGAATACCTCTAGATTTCCAATTTCAGGTAAATTGGATTAAAATTACGGATTATAGAAGCCCAAGAAGTAAAATCGGGAGATCGGTCTATATAGGGGGTTATATCAAAACATGGGCCGATACACCCCATTTTCGGCGCGCCTCTTTATGGTCCAAGAATACCTCTAGATTTCCAATTTTAGGCTAATCGGATAGAAAATACACTGTCTAGACGCCCAAGAAGCAAAATCGGGAAATTGGTCCACATGGGGGCTATACCAAAACGTGGACCGGTACTCACCATTTTCGGTACACGTCTTTAGGGTCCTAGAATACCTCTAGATTTCAAATTTCAGGCAAATTGGATAAAAACTAAAGTTTTTATAAGCTCGAGACCCCAAATCGGGAGGTCGGTTTATATGGGTACTATATTAAAACTTTGACCGATATAGCCCATCTTCGAGCTTGAACTGCCTGCAAATAAAGGACGAATCTGTGCGAAATTTCAGGACGATAGCGCCATTATTGAAGGCTGTAGCGTGATTACAACAGACAGACAGACGGACTGACGGACATGCTTATGTCGTCTTAGAATTTCTCCCTGATCAAGAATATATATACTTTATATAGTCGGAAATCGATATTTCTATGTGTTACAATCGGAATGACAAACTTATTATACCCCCGTCAGTATTCTATGGTGGTGGGTATAAAAAAATAATAAATTATTGATCTTTTTATCGTAACTACAAACCAAACAAAAAACGGCCTATCTGGCTTAAAATCTAAAATCAATTAAATTAAAACTTGGTTACAGATCTCATTTATCGAATTTTCGATCTCATTTGGCGATAAAGTATTAAAGCTATTTACGTACAAACACACAAAAATTTTTTTCGGATTCAATTATGTTATTAATTGAAATATCTTCAATCACAGAAATGATACTATCATTAAAAAATTAATTGAAGGTCAATTAAAAAATTAATTGATACTATTAATTTTTGTGATTGATTTTTGTTTCAATTTCAAATTTATTGAATCAATAATTGAATATTTTTAAAACAAAATTAAAATTTTAATTGGAAAAATTTTCGTGATTTTTTTTTGTGAACTAATGCCAGTTTAAAAATCCAAAAAAATACTTGATGCAAACAAAATTCTTTTTATCAATATAATAACATTTTAGATGAAGACAATTTTATTTTTCTTAGAACCATGTTCACTGAGCTAACATGACTCCAGGTGAAAATGTTACATGGTCGCCGCAAAAATAGCTGCTATCATATTATTTTGCTCTTCGAATATGATTGTGACAATCATGTTTCTTCTCTGCGTGAGAGGGACACGACTTCGTGTCACAAATGTAAAGAAGGATCTTTGATTCCTTCTTTACATTTATAAACATTCTTTTAATTAATTTTTTTATTTTAAGTCATTGCATGTAATTGAAAATTCAAATAAGTTAAATATATTTCTTTAAAACCCCTAAAGATTTTTTGGAACTTATCCTTTATTTATTTCTTTTAATTTCAGGAGAATCCATCATTGACTCAAAGGTAAGATAATAATCCTGAATTTTATAAAAAAAAAAAAATCATACTCGTATGGACATTGTAGTTTATACCTAATACCAATGGAAAAAATTTTCTTAACAATTCTCACACATAGACAAACAATAAAGACAATATTTAAAACAAGTATATACAGAAGTAAGTTGGGTCGGGCCGAATTTTAAATATCCACCACGATTAATCAAATATAATAGTTTCCATTGAAAACTCTTCGTTGTAGCGGGTTGATATATATATAGAAATTTAGGGGGGGATGTTTGATGACAGATATTCTCCTAAGCAGTCCAGTTCAACCAGTACGCTTCCCGAAAATAAATTTAAAGATTCTACCTATGAAGACTAGGTCTGAATCTGGATTTATAACAAACCCCTTATTTTAGAGTTTTTGAATTTTTCATTAGTTTTAGAGGCATCACAAAACATCTTGTGTAGGTGTGTAAGAAAGTAATGAACTAACGTCTGTAGATTTTTACCCATTATTCAAATGATTACAAAGAAAAAAAATTCACGAAAAATTTTCCAATTAAAATTTTAATTGAGTTTTAAAAAATATTCAATTAAAAATTTAATTGAATCATCAAATTTTTTTAATTGCAACAAAAACCAATCACAAAAATTAATAGTATCAATTAATTTTTTAATTGACCTTCAATTAATTTTTTAATTGATACTATAATTTTTGTGATTGAAGACATTTCAATTAAAAAATAATTGGACCAATTAATTTCTTAATTGAATCAGAAATTGTTTTTTGTGTACGCAGAAAAAATTTTTACAAAAAATTTTCCAATTAAAATTTTAATTGAGTTTTAAAAAATATTCAATTAAAAATTTAATTGAATCAACAATTTTTTAATTGAAACAAAAATCAATCAAAAAATTAATAGTATCACTTAATTTTTTAACTTGATCAATTAATTGTTTAATTGGCCTTCAATTAATTTTTTAATTGATACTATAATTTCTGTGATTGAAGACATTTCAATTAAAAAATTAATTGGACCAATTAATTTCTTAATTGAATCAGAAAATTTTTTTTTGTGTACACAGAAAAATATTTCACGAAAATTTTTCCAATTAAAATTTTAATTGAGTTTTTAAAAAGTATTCAATTAAAAATTTAATTGAATCAACAAATTTTTTAATTGAAACAAAAATCAATCACAAAAATTAATAGTATCAATTAATTTTTTAATTTGATCAATTAATTTTTTAATTGACCTTCAATTAATTTTTTAATTGATACTATAATTTCTGTGATTGAAGACATTTCAATTAAAAATTAATTGGATCAATTAATTTCGTGATTGAATCAGAAATTTTTTTTTGTGTGTAGGAGAAATAAAATCTGGAGTTTCATGCAATTTTCATGATCAGTGTGCCTTCTATATCCTCCAGAAACGACATCGGTCTATATGGAGGCCTTACCAAATGGACCGATAAAAACTAAATCTGTTAACATGTCTTATATAAGCCCAAGGAGTTAATTCGGGAGATCAGTCTATATGGGTGCTATGCCAAAAACATAGACCGATACACACCAAATTCAGCACACCTATCCAGCAGAAATTTTTTATTTTAACTGAATAGGAAGTTCTTTTTTTCTTACTTTTAATGGGAAATTTAAAATTTGTTTGTTTTAAATGGGTTAAAAACAGATTAAAAATTAACAAAATAGTGCAAATTATTAAAATTTTGCCGAAAAAAATGCTAAATCCTTTCTAAAAAAATTGCGAATTTTTGAAAATATTTGAAGTCAAACGTTCCAGACATAACGCTTGCATTAAAAAATCATAAAAAAATTTAAAAAATTTTTTATTCTTCAAAATATCACGAAAATTTTTTTATTCACATCCAAATCACTGGATTCGCATCACACCTCAAGAAGTGATGCAAATTCAGTGCAACGGCTGTTGAAATGGTGGACATCCGTCCTATGAAAAGCCCATGTTAAAATCATCGCTTCTGCACCAATTTTGCACCATTTTCGGATCCAAAAAGAACATGTTCACTACTTTTTTGGCGACGCTTTTTTGCTGGGCAATTGTGGTTTTGAAAAACCTACCGAATTTAGACCCAAATCGGGTGGTGGTTTTATAAGGGGGATGTATCAAAATATCTACCGTTACACAATATATTCGGAATATCTATTTATGACCCTAAAAAACCTCTAGATTTCAAATTTCAGGCAAATTGGATAAAAACTACGGAATCTAGAAGCCCAAGAAGTAAAATCGGGAGATCGGTCTATATGGGGGCTATACCAAAATATGAATCGTTACTTACAATTTTTGGCACACGTAATTGTGGTCTTACAATACCTCTAGATTTCCAATTTCAGATAAATTGAATAAAAAGTGCGGTTTCTATAAGCCCAAGAAGTAAAATCGGGAGATCGGTCTATATGGGGGCTATACCAAAATATGGACCGATACGCCCCATATTCGATTCACCTATTTGTGGTACTAAAAAACCTCTAGACTTCAAGTTTCAGGCAAATTGGATAAAAACTATGGTCTCTAGAAGCCCAAGAAGTAAAATCGGGAGATCGGTCAATATGGGGACTATAGCAAAACATGGTCCGATACGCCCCATTTTCGATTCATCTCTTTGTGGTATTAAAATACCTCAAAACTTAAAATTTCAGGCAAATCGAATTGAAAATACAGTTTCTAGAAGCCCAAGAAATAAAATCGGGAGATTGGTCTATATGGCGGCTATATCAAAACATGGACCGATAGACACCATTATCGGCACACCTATTTGTGGGCCTAATATAACTCTACAATTCCAATCTCAGGAAAATCGGATAGAAAATATAGTGTCTAGAAGCTCAAGAAGTAAAATCGGAAGATCGGTCTATATGGGGGCTATACCAAAACATAGATCGGTCTCTATGGGGGCTATATCAAAACATGGACCGATAGTCACCATTATCGGCACACCTATTTGTGGGCCTAATATACCTCTACAATTCCAATGACAGGCAAATCGGATAGAAAATACAGTGTCAAGAAGCTCAAAAAGTAAAATCGGAAGATCGGTATATATGGGGGATATACCAAAACATGGACCGATGGGCACCATTTTCGGCACACCTACTGGTGGTCCTCAACTACCTCTAGATGTCCAAATTCAAGCAACTCGGATAAAAAATACGGTTTCTAGAAGTCCAAGACCCCAAATCGGGGGATTGTTTTATATGCGGGATATACCAAAACATGGACCGATTCGCTCCATTTTCGATTCATCTATTTGTGATACTAAAATACCTCAAGACTTCAAATTTCAGACAAATCGGATTGAAAATACGATTTCAAGAGGCCCAAGAAATAAAATCGGGAGATCGGTCTATATGGGAGCTATATCAAAACATGACCTATATACACCATTATCGGCACACCTATTTGTGGGCCTTATATACCTCTAAAACTCCAATCTCACGCAAATCGGATTGAAAATAAAGTGTCTAGAAGCTCAAGAAGTAAAATCGGAAGATCAGGGGATATACCAAAACATGGACCGATACGCTCCATTTTCGTTTCATCTATTTGTGGTACTAAAATGCCTCTAGATTTCTAATTCCAGGCAAACCGGATAGAAAGTACAGTTTCTAGACGCCAAAGAAGTAAAATCGGGAGATCGGTCTATATGGGGGCTATACCAAAACATGGACCGCCCCCATTTTCGACATACCAATTTGTGGTCCTACTTTACCTCTAGATATCCAAATTCAAGCAAATCGGATTGAAAATACGGTTTCTAGAAGTCCAAAAAATAAAATCGGGAAATCGGTCTATATGGGGGCAATATCAAAACATTGACCGATAGACACCATTATCGGCACACATTTTTGTGGTGGGTCTAATATACCTCTACAATTTCAATCTCAGGCCAATTGGATAGAAAATACGGTTTCTAGAAGCCCAAGAAATAAAATCGGGAGATCGGTCTCTATGGGGGCTATATCAAAACATGGACCTATATACACCATTTTCGGCACACCTATTTGCGGTCCTCAATTTCCTCTAGATATCCAAATTCAAGCAAATCGGATAGAAAATATGGTTTCTAGAAGCCCAAAACCTCAAATCGGAAGGTCGGTTTATATGGGGGCTATATCAAAACCTGGACCGATATAGCCCATCTTCGAACTTGGCCTGCAAACAACAAAACGAATCTGTGCCAAATTGCAGGACGATATCTCCATTAGTGGAAGCTGTAGCGTGATTGTAACAGACAAACAGACAGACTGACAGACGGACATGTACTGAAAAAAAAAATATTTACGTGATATTAAAGATTACGCAACCTCAATTTTAGGATGCGCTATTTACACACTATTAAGGACAAATTTCTTTAAAAAAAATGAAATTTTAATTAAAAGAAAGTTTATCATCATTGTTTCAAATTTTTTTTTTCATTAAATTTAGGACACACATTTTGAAAATTTGCGTCCCTTCGTTAAAGTTGCATCTCTTTAAACTAAGGCAAAATTTCCTTAAAGTAAAGAAACATATTTTTAATTTAAAGAAATCGTTCTTAAATTAATTGAAATATTGAATCTTTAGATTTAAGATAAAAACGCTTAAAATATAGGCTAAGACTTATTTTGAGGATTTCGCATCTTTGGTTTTTTTTTTTTTGGAATTAAGAAAATATTTTTTACTTCGAAGTATGCGTCATAATTTGGATTTTTAAAGTGGCATTTGTACGTACGTGAATAGCTTTCTTAATATGCCGGAAAAATAGATGAAAATTCAAATGAGATCTGTATCCTAATTTTAATTTTGTGGGTTATAGATTTAAAGCCAGATAGGTCCCAAAAAATTTCCTTATTTTAAAGAACCCGCATCTTTGGCTCGGAATCAATACCAAAATCCTTAAAGAAGGTCAAAATCTATGGACCCAAGTAAACTTTTTTTTGAGTGCGGTTATATAGCCTTAGAATTTCTCCCTGATCAAGAATACATACATACTTTATATAGTCGGAAATCGATATTTCAATGTGTTACAAACGGAATGACAAACTTATTATACCCCCATCACCATTCTATGGTGGTGGGTATAAAAAGAGATCTCATAAAATAGAGTGTATTTTAAAATAGCTCCTTTTTTGTCCTAGTCAATTTATGAAAATACCACGAAAAACACTCTCAACAAAAAAAAAAAAAAAAAAAAAAAATCCCGAGACAAAGAATTTACATTCATGTATGCCCTTCTACTTGGTTAAATCGAATTCGATATATTAACAGGACAATATGGCTGTAAATAAGTGTGTGAACAAAAACAACAACAATCAAGCGGTCAATATCTAAGCATTATACAAAGGGCAAAAGAAGGAAGGAATGTAAAAAAAGGACAACGATGTGAATTTGGAGGTATTTGATTAATGTACACTTGAGTGTGGTGTTGGGTATATTAAGCATTATAAATTATTTACTCGCATGACCAATGGTCATACCTCAAAATATAAAACCCCCGCAACAATCAACAAACGATGCCTGACCCGAACCAAGAATCTGGAAACGGGAAAAACATCTATGCTTCGCATAAATTCCTTAAGAATTTTTAAAGATTTTAGCATTATCCCATCTAAGCAAAAAAAAAAAAAAAAAGAACAGACTGGCTTTTTACTGGTCAAAAGAAATTCTCTTAGACCTTCGAATGATAAATTATTCGATTAGACTCAAACCCTCTAGAAAACATGATGTCACTCTGTTTTTACGTTTTTCTTTAAGGAGGTCACCACCAAATTATTCATTTTCCTTTATGGTTTTATTTATTTACAAAAATTTTGCGGTGATTCTTACTAGAGAGACTATGGTGATGTAAGTTGTAGGAATAAATTATGCAGACTTCTTTTTTTTTTGGTGTATGGAATAAATTGTACTAGGTTGTGGAGTCGTATAATGAGTTTTCTTTTGTTCGGTAAAATCTTTTTCCATTGTTGTGGAAAATGTCTTAAAGAATGATTTAGGTATAGAAGGCTTTTCTGGGTTTCTTAAATTTCTCAAAAATAAAATAGAACATAACATACGATTTTTATACTTACAAAACACTAAGAAAAATATTGTCATTAGACCAAAGATTTCATGTCCTTAAAATACAATTGCGAATTGGCAGAGAAGATGCATTTCTCTGATATAAAAAGCGTTCAAAAGTTGGAGATTTTTTTCCACACTTTATTTCTATAAAAATAAAATTTTAACAAAATTTCCTATAGAAATAAAATTTTGACAAAATTTTCTATAAAAATAAAATTTTGACTAAATTTTCCATAGAAATAAAATTTTGACAAAATTTTCTATAGACATATATTTTTAACAAAATTTCCTATAGAGATAAAATTAAAAAAAAATCTATAGAAATAAAATTTAAAAAAAAATGTGTACACAAACAAGTTTTTGCAAAATTTTCTATAGAACTAAAATTTTGACAAAGATGTTCTCTACAAAAAAAAAATTAAACAATTTTTATAGAAAAAATTTAAAACAATATTTAAATAAATAAATTTGGACACAATTTTCTATAGAAACAGAATTTATGAAAAAAAATTTCTATAGAAATAAAATCTTGACAAAATTTTCTATAAAAATAAAATGTTGACTAAATTTTCTATAGAAATAAAATTTTCACATAATTTTCTATCGAAATGGACATACATTTTTAACAAAATTTTCTACAGAAATAAAATTTTGACAAAATTTTCTATAGAAATAAAATTTTGACCAAATATTCTATAGAAATAAAATGTTGACACAATTTTCCATTGAAATAAAAAGTTGACAAAATTTTCTATAGAAATAGAATTTGGACAAAATTTTCTATAGAAATAAAATTTTAAAAAAATTTTTGATAAAGATGAAATTTTGACAAAATTTTCTATAGAAATAAAATTTTGATAAAATTTTTTATTGAAATAAAAATTTGCAAAATTTTCTATAGAAATAAAATTTTGACAAAATTTTCTATAGAAATAAAATAAAATAAAGAAATAAAATTTTAACAAAATTTTCTATAAAGATAACATTTTGACAAAATTTCCTAAAGAAATAAAGTTTTACCAAAATTTGCTATAGAAATAAAATTTTGACAAAATTTTCTATAAAAATAAAATTTTGACAAAATTTTCTATAAAAATAAAATGTTGACTAAATGTTCTATTGAAATATCGAAATAGACATAAATGTTCAACAAAATTTTCTATAGAAATAAAATTTTGACAAAATTTTCTATAGAATTAAAATTTTGACCAAATATTCTATAGAAATAAAATGTTGACACAATTTTCCATTGAAATAAAAAGTTGACAAAATTTTCTATAGAAATAGAATTTGGACAAAATTTTCTATAGAAATAAAATTTTAAAAAAATTTTTGATAAAGATGAAATTTTGACAAAATTTTCTATAGAAATAAAATTTTGATAAAATTTTTTATTGAAATAAAAATTTGCAAAATTTTCTATAGAAATAAGATTTTCACATAATGTTCTATAGAAGTAAAATTTTCACAAGAATAAAATCTTGACAAAATTATCTATAGAAATAAAATCTTAACACAAATTTCTATAGAAATTATAATTAGACAAAATTTTCTATGGATATAAAGTTTTGAGAAAATTTTCTAAAGAAATAAAATTTTGACAAAATTTTCCATAAAAGTAAAATGTTGACAAAATTTTCTATAGAAATAAAATTTTGACTAAATATTCTATGAAAATAAAATAATGACAAAATTTTCTATAAAAATAAAGTTTTGACAAAATTATCTAAAGAAATAAAATTTTGACCAATTATACTATACAAATAAAATTTTGATAACATTTTTAATAGAAATAAAGTTTTGATAACATTTTCTATAGAAATAAAACTTTGACAAAATTTTCTATAGAAATTAAATTTTGACCAAATATTATATAGATATAAAGTTTTTACATAATGTTCTCTACAAAAAAAAATAACAAATTTTCTATAGAAATAAAAGTTTGGCAAAATTTTCTATAGAAATAAAATATTGATAAAATTTTTTATTGAAATAAAAATTTGCAAAATTTTCTATAGAAATAAAATTTTGACAAAATTTTCTATAGAAATAAAATAAAATAAAGAAATAAAATTTTAACAAAATTTTCTATAAAGATAACATTTTGACAAAATTTCCTAAAGAAATAAAGTTTTACCAAAATTTGCTATAGAAATAAAATTTTGACAAAATTTTCTATAAAAATAAAATTTTGACAAAATTTTCTATAAAAATAAAATGTTGACTAAATGTTCTATAGAAATATCGAAATAGACATAAATGTTCAACAAAATTTTCTATAGAAATAAAATTTTGACAAAATTTTCTATAGAATTAAAATTTTGACCAAATATTCTATAGAAATAAAATGTTGACACAATTTTCCATTGAAATAAAAAGTTGACAAAATTTTCTATAGAAATAGAATTTGGACAAAATTTTCTATAGAAATACAATTTTAAAAAAATTTTTGATAAAGATGAAATTTTGTCAAATTTTCTATAGAAATAAAATTTTGATAAAATTTTTTATTGAAATAAAAATTTGCAAAATTTTCTATAGAAATAAGATTTTCACATAATGTTCTATAGAAGTAAAATTTTCACAAGAATAAAATCTTGACAAAATTATCTATAGAAATAAAATTTTAACACAAATTTCTATAGAAATTATAATTAGACAAAATTTTCTATGGATATAAAGTTTTGAGAAAATTTTCTAAAGAAATAAAATTTTGACAAAATTTTCCATAAAAGTAAAATGTTGACAAAATTTTCTATAGAAATAAAATTTTGACTAAATATTCTATGAAAATAAAATAATGACAAAATTTTCTATAAAAATAAAGTTTTGACAAAATTATCTAAAGAAATAAAATTTTGACCAATTATACTATACAAATAAAATTTTGATAACATTTTTAATAGAAATAAAGTTTTGATAACATTTTCTATAGAAATAAAACTTTGACAAAATTTTCTATAGAAATTAAATTTTGACCAAATATTATATAGATATAAAGTTTTTACATAATGTTCTCTACAAAAAAAAATAACAAATTTTCTATAGAAATAAAAGTTTGGCAAAATTTTCTATAGAAATAAAATATTGACAAAATTTTCTATTAAGATAAAATTTTGACAAAATTTTCTATAGATATAAAATTTTGATCAATTATTCTATACAAATAAAATTTTTGACAAAATTTTCTATAGAAATAAAATTTTTTTAAAATTCTCTATAGAAATAAAATTTTGACCAAATATTCTATAGAAATAAAATTTTTACAAAATTTTCTATAGAAATAAAATTTGGACACAATGTTCTATAGAAATAAAAATTTGACAACATTTTTAATACAGATAAAATTTTGACAAAATTTTCTTCAGAAATAAAATTTTGACAAAATTTTCTATAGAAATAAAATTTTGACAAAATTTTCTATAGAAATAAAATTTTGACAAAGTTTTCTATAGAAATAAAA
This sequence comes from Haematobia irritans, assembly GCF_050003625.1. Lineage (NCBI taxonomy): Eukaryota > Metazoa > Arthropoda > Insecta > Diptera > Muscidae > Haematobia > Haematobia irritans. The sequence continues at coordinate 198,578,949 of NC_134399.1, read as the reverse complement.
TTTTGACAAAATTTTCTATAGAAATAAAATTTTGACAAAATTTTCTATAGAAATGAAATTTTGACAAAATTGCAGAAGAAATAAAACTTTGACAAAAATTGTAGTAGAAATAACAATTTCTAGAGAAATAAAATTTTGACAAAATTTTCTATAGAAATAAAATCTTTACAAAATTGTCTATAGAAATAACATTTCCACAAAATTTTCTATAGAACTATTTTAACAAAATTTTCTGAAGTACTAGTTTGAAAAATTCTTTATAGAAATAAAATTTTCATAAAATTTTCTATAGGAATAAAATTTTGACAAAATTTTCTATAAATAAATAAAATGTTGACAAAATTTTCCATACACATACATTTTTAACAAAATTTTCTCTAGAAATAAATTTTTTTAAAATCTTGTATAAAAATTTAATTTTGACAAAATTTTCTATAGAAATAACATTTTTGAAAAAATTTTTCTATAGAAATAAAATTTTGACAAAAATTGCAGTAGAAATAACAATTTCTATAAGAATAAAATTTCTATAATTCTATAAGAATAAAAACAAAATTTTCTATAGAAATACATTTTTTTTTAATTTTTCTATAGAAATAAAATACACCAAAATGTTTGTGTCTTACTGAGTTCATGCTACAACATTTTCACAAGTCTATAATTTTATCGCATGCGACATATTTTCATATATCAAACTATTTCGCACATATTGCCTGTTGAATATTTCTATCATGCTACATATTCCCCGCATTCGCCACGTTTTGAGAAATCCAAATTGTTTGTCTTCGCATATGCCATATTGTCACAAATCAAAATGTTTGTTGTATGCGACATGTTTTCGAAAGTCAAAATATTTGTCACATATTTTCACTAAAATATTTTGTTTATGCCAAATGTTTCTTTCATATTCCATGGTTTCACGAGTCAAAATAATTGCCACTTTTCTATAAAATGTCGACAAAATTTTTTATAGAAATAAAATTTTCACCAAATTTTCTATAGAAATAAAATTTTCACATAATTTTCTTTGGAAATAAAATGTTGACAAAATTTTCTATAGAAATAAAATTTTGACAAAATTTTCTATAGAAAAAAAATTTTGATAACATTTTCTATAGAAATACATTTTTGACAAAATCTTCTATAAAAAAAAATTGAAAAACTTTCCTATAGAAATACAATTTTCACATAATGTTCTATAGAAATAAAATTTTAACACCAATTTCTATAGAAATTATATTTAGACAAAATTTTCTATGGATATAAAATTTTGAGAAAATTTTCTAACGAAATAAAATTTTGACAAAATTTGTCATAGAAATAAAATACTGACAAAATTTTCTGTAAAAATAAAGATTTGACAAAATTTTCTATAGAAATAAAATGTTGACCAATATACAAATAAAATTTAGATAACATTTTCTATAGAAATAAAATTTTGACAAAATTTTCTATAGAAAATAAATTTTGACCAAATATTCTATAGAAATAAAGTTTTTACATAATGTTCTTTATAAAAAAAAAAATGTTAAAAATTTCTATAGAAATAAAATATGGACACAATTTTGAAAAAAATTTCTATAGAAATAAAAAAAAATTTTTTTGGACAAAATTTTCTTAGAAATAAAATTTTGACAAAATTTTGCTATAGAAAAAAATTTTGACAAAATATTCTATATAAATAAAATATTGACATTTCCTATACAAATAAAATTTTGACAAAATTTCCTATACATATAAGGTTTTAACAAAATTTTCTATAGAAATAAAATTTTGACAAAATTTGCTATACAAATAAAGTTTTAACAACATTTTCTATAGAAATAAAATTTTGACAAAATCTTCTATCAAAATAAAATTTTGACGAAATTTTCTATATAAATAAAATTTTGACAAAATTTTCTATAGAAATAAAATTTTGACAAAATTTTCTATAGAAATAAAATTTTGACAAAATTTTCTATTTAAATAAAATTTTGACAAAATTTTCTATTTAAATAAAATTTTAAAAAAATTTTCTATTTAAATACAATTTTAAAAAAATTTTCTATAGAAATAAAATTTTGACAAAATTTTCTATAGAAATAAAATTTTGACAAAATTTTCCATAGAAACAAAATTTTGACAAAATTTTGTATAGAAATAAAATTTTGACAAAATTTTCTATAGAAATAAAATTTTGAACAAATTTCCATAGAAATAAAATTTTCTATAAAAATAAAATTTTGAAAAAAATTTCCATAGAAATAAAATTTGGACGATATTTTCTATAGAAATAAAATTTTGACAAAATTTTCTATAGAAATAAAATATTGACAAAATTTCTTATAGAAATAAAATTTTAACAAAAAGTTTCTATAGAAATAAAATTTTGACATTTTCTATAGAAATATTTCTTTAAAGTCTTTAAAAATTTTAATTTTCGTATTAGGTCATACTAGTGTAATCGTTATATATTTTTTTAATTTGGGAGATTTTTGGCAAAACTTTCATCAAATATTGGTGCCTACAAGTTAATAGGAGTTACTCGTAGAGTCGGAAGTAAGAATGGTTCACATAGAATAGTTGCAGGAATCAATGCACTTGGTGGATGGCCAAGATGGTTGGCTAGGGAGACTAGATCGATGCTATCTGCGCTCTGCCCTTGAATCTGCCTGTTCTTCTTTACTTTTCATGCACAACTGGTCACGAAAACGTTTGGTGCTGCAAAATATCCTGTAGATGGTAACTGTCAGTACTTGTGGTAATGTCAAGGAGACGATGATGGCGACCTACAGGTCTATTGGTGGTCGGCCCTTGGTAGACTACGCTGTTGCCATCGAGAGCTCGGCAGTCTGTGACACGCTATGGAGAAACCTTCCATGCTTCCGAACGAACCATCAAGTTGAGAAAGGAACGATATTCAATCTATCATCTGAAGGATGACAACATTGCTTAGTGGATAGGCGAGAGGTGGTTGATGTTTGCTAAGTAAATAATTGTAGTTCCTGCAATACATGATGAATATCCAAGTAATCAATATTTCACGGCAAAATATTCCATTCATGCTACAATATTTCTCAAAAATAAAAATGTTTGTCGCATGCAACATATTTTCACAAATCAAAATATTTGTCGCTTGCCACATTTCAACTCACATTATACTCCAATGCTACAATATGGCATGCGCCATATTTTCACAGAGCAATATCAAAATATTTATCACATGCAATAAATTTTTCAATAAGATATTTCTCTAATGTTGCAAATATTTACCCAAAAATTTATATCATGCGACAGATTTTCAAAAAAAAAAAAAACGTATTTTCACAAATCCAAATATTTATTGCAACAACATATTTTCACTAGCATAATGCTCATATGCTACAATATTTTTCGCATTTGCCATAGTTTCATAAATAAATATTTTTTTTAGATGTCAGGTATTTCTACCAAAAGATTTTTCTCATGTTGCAAAAATTTACCAAAAAAATTATATCATGCGACAAATTTTTATCACAAAAAAAAATCTTAACCGTGCGATATATTTACCGAAATCATCGTACCACTGAACACTTGGTATGAGGCAGTTTTTTTATGAAGCCACAGAAGCTAAAAGTTTAATGTAAAATTAAATCATGCCAATGTGCATTTATTTAGCCATTCATTACATTGAAACATTCAACTAATTGCATTTACAACTTTAATTGAATCAAAAATGAATTTTTAAATACAATTCTAATTCAATAGATTCCATTTCATATTCTCAAAATATTATTTTGTGTAGGAGGAGAAGCTCTCACATCATGGATAAGAATAATAAAATTTTGAAATATTCTTTAGTCTTCATGGCTGCCTTAATTCTAGAACTTTTATTGGGAATCCAAATGATAAAATTAGCAATTACAATAACTTAGATTTGTTGCTCGACATTGTGGTCGTTGCCGAATCGATATCGAATATTAAACTCAATTACAAAAATATTTATTGTTATAATCTTGGAGGTGGGGGGACACATTTTCCACATTATCAGGGGGAAATGGAATTAGCTACAAAGTTTCGTAGCCTTAGCTTCTCCAATTGAGGCGGGGATGGGATTACTCTTTAAAACTCTTCGTTGAGGGGCGTATGTATGATTTATATTTTCACAATTAGCTGCAATTACATTTAGTTTAGTTTTTTCCCCCTTTTTTAAGTTATAGAAAATGACAATAATATAATTTTCATTTTTTCATAAATTTTAAAGCGACCCTATACATGGAAACAATTTTTCTTCGTTTATGGTGGCAAGTGTTTTTGAACTTTTTTTTCCCCATTATTGTTGTTATCCTTAAAGTTTTCCATTTTCTCCTTAAACTTTTCCTAGATATTTTTTTATAAAACTTTTCCTTATTTTTCTAGTAGACAGACATACAAAGAAACGCAATGCAAAGAAAAAAAAAAGAGTAACAACTCCACAAAGCTTCCATCCACTATCTCTATGGATGATTGCTTTCCTGGCTGACTGGCAAATAAAGAAAACTAAAAAGTTTCTATCAAAAAACCAGGCAAAGAATGTCGGTCGTTTTATTGTACTTTGTCCATAAAAATCCATCATTTCTGACTGTCAGGGGGAGTCTGGTAAGAGACCAAAAATAAGTAGATGGCATTTGGGGAAGGCTTGTGGAAGGCGGCATATACGAACCTTAAGTGCTGATAAACTTGTAAACTGCTGAGATAAACTTAACGTCCGCTATTTCCCAAAAAAAAGGCAGAGACACATACTGAAGGGGCTACAAATCCTATTACTCCCCACACTCAAGAAATAAAAAAACGGAGAAAAAAAAAAAACAACAAGGAAAGAAAAGAAAAGTGGGTCCCCAAATACCAACGAAATTTAAAGTTGAATCGTGCATCATTGTAATTTTGCCCATTTGTTGGTCGCTCTCTCTCTCTCTCTTTAAATGATTGTGTGTGTTGTTTTGTTTAATATTATTTTCCTATTCTTTTGCATTTTTCCATTCCCATTTCCCTCTAACAAACCGAATGACTATAAAAGGACTGCTCTAAGCTATTATCTGTGTTTTTTCGTTTTTCTCTCAGTGACTAGAGTTCCTGGCATTTTTTTATATTTTCATGACAAGGAGTTTCTCGTTTTTCGTTAGTTCTTTTATAGCTTGGCCATAATGACACGAACATATCCCAGCATATTGTCTTGTTAGGATTTATTTAATTTTTTTTTGTGTTGCTTGTGTCTTGCAGCCTTTTTACTATAAACAAAGGACCAGGACCTATGATGAGAGAAATGTTTGACAAAGTCAAATGAAATTTTTGATTACATGAAAGAAAACGAGTAAATAATGTGACAAGTGATTTCTTTTTTTTTTGTAACTTGTCAGGTTCTCGAAGTTACTCTTGTTTTCCTTAAGAGTCTAAGCTATATTTTGCAATAATATTGAGTACTCGAAATTGTCGGCAGTATAAAATGAAACAAATAAAGCAGAACCACAAATGTTCGCGACATTTTATAATGGATATACGTCCCATAAAAATGATCTCTAACCAACGGTTCGAAAATTTGTATCGAAAATTTAGTCAAAATTTTATTTCTATCAAAAATTTGCCCAAAATTTTATTTCTATCGAAAATTTTGTCACAATTTTATTTCTATAGAAAATTTTTGTCAAAATTTTACTTCTTAGAAAACTTCATTAAAATTTGATTTTTATAGAATATTTTGTCAAAATTGTATTCCTATAGAAAATGTTCAAAGGTTCGAAAATTTGTATCGAAAATTTGGTCAAAATTTTATTTCTATCAGAAATTTGCCCAAAATTTTATTTCTATCGAAAATTTGGTCAAAATTTTATTTCTATAGAAAATTTTTGTCAAAATTTTACTTCTTAGAAAATTTCATTAAAATTTCATTTTTATAGAATATTTTATCAAAATTGTATTCCTATAGAAAATGTTGTCAAAATTTTATTTCTATCGATAATTTCATAAAAATTTTATTTCTATCGAAAATTTTTTCAACATTTTATTTCTATCGAAATTTTGTCAAAATACTATTTCTATCGATAATTTCATAAAAATTTTATTTCTATCGAAAATTTTGTCAACATTTTATTTCTATCGAAATTTTGTCAAAATACTACTTCTATCGAAAATTTGACCAAAATTTTATTTCTATAGAAAAGTTTTTCAAAATTTGATTTTTGTAGAAAATGTTGTCAACATTTTATTTCTATGGAAAATTTGGTCAAAATAAAATGTTGATGAACTTATCGATAGAAATAAAATCTTAACAAATTTTCGATAGAAATAAAATTAAAAAAAAAATGGAAAAAAATAACATTTTGATGAAATTATTGATAAAATTTTGAAGAATTTTCGACAGAAATAGAATTTTGACCAAATTTTCCATAGAAATAGAATTTTGAAAAAATTTTCTACAAAAATCAAACTTTCACAAACCTTTCTATAGAAATAAAATGTTGGCAAAATTTTCTATAGAAATAAAATTATGGTCAAATTTTCGATAGAAATAACACTTTGCCAAATTTTCGGTAGAAATAAAATTTTGCCAAATTTTATTTCTATAGAAAATTTTGCTAAAATTTGATTTCTATAGAAAAATTTGTCAAAATTTGATTTTTGTAGAAAATTTTGGCAACATTTTATTTCTATGGAAAATTTGGCCAACATTTTATTTCTGTCAAAAATTTTTCAAAATTTTATTTCGATAATTGTATCAAAATTTTATTTCTATCGAAAATTTGTTAAAATTTTATTTCTATCGAATATTTGTGAAAATTTTATTTCTATCGATAAGATCATCAACATTTTATTTCTATCGAAAATTTGTCTTTTTTTTTGTATCGGAAATTTGGCAAAATTTTATTTCTACCGAAAATTTGGCAAAATTTTATGTCTGTCGAAAATTTGACCATAATTTTATTCCTATAGAAAATTTTGCCAAAATTTTATTTCTATAGAAAAGTTTGTGAAAGTATGATTTTTGTAGAAAATTTTGTCAAAATTCTATTTCTATGGAAAATTTGGTCAAAATTCTATTTCTGTCGAAAATTCTTCAAAATTTTATTTCTATCGATAATTTAATCAAAATGTTATTTTGGTCAAAAATTTTTTAAAATTTTATTTCCATCGAAAATTTGTTATAATTTTATTTCTATCGATAAGTTCATCAACATTTTATTTCTATTGAAAATTTGTCAAAATTTTATTTTTTCTATCGGAAATTTGGCAAAATTTTATTTCTATAGAAAATTGTGTCAAAATTTTATTTTTTCTATCGGAAATTTGGCAAAATTTTATTTTTTCTATCGGAAATTTGGCAAAATTTTATTTCTATAGAAAATTGTGTCAAAATTTTATTTCTATGGAAAAGTTTTTTAAAATTTTGTTTCATTCGTAAATTTTTTCAAAATTTTATTTATATCGAAAGTTTGCCAAATTTTATTTCTTTCGAACATTGTGCCAATTTTATTTCTATAGAAATTTTTTTTTTAAATGTTATTTCTATAGAAAATTTGATCAAAATTTATTTCTATCGAAAATTTTGTCTAAATTTTATTTCTATCGAAAATTTGGTCATAATTTAATTCTATAAAAAATGTTGTCAACATTTTATTTCTATAGAAAATTTGGCAAATTTTATTTTTATAGAAAATTTTGTAAAAATTGTATTTCGATAGAAAATTTTTGTCAAAATTTTACTTCTATAGAAAATTTCATTAAAATTTGATTTTTATAGAATATTTTGTCAAAACTGTATTCCTGTAGAAAATGTTGTCAAAATTTTGTTTCTATCGATAATTTCATAAAAATTTTATTTCTATAGAAAAGTTTGTCAAAATACTATTTCTATGGAAAATTTGACCAAAATTTTATTTCTATAGAAAAGTTTGTCAAAATTTGATTTTTTTTTTTTTTTTTGAAAATTTTGTCAACATTTTATTTCTATGGAAAATTTGGTCAAAATTTTATTTCTGCCAAACATTTTTGCAAAAATTTTTTATTATCGATAATTTCATCAAAATTATATTTCTATAAAAAATGTTTTAAAATTTTATTTCTATCAAAAATTTGTTAAAATTTTGTTTCTATCGATAAGTTCATCAACATTTTATTTCTATCGAAAATTTGGTCAAAATATTATTTCTATCGAAAATTTTGTCAAAATTTTAGTTCTATCGAAAGTTTGGCCATAATTTTATTTCTATAGAAAAGTTTGTCAAAATTTGATTTTTGTAGAAAATTTTGGCAACGTTCTATTTCTATGGAAATTTTTTCAAAGTTTTAATTTTATAAAAATTTTATTTCGATAATTTTATCAAAATTTTATTTCTATCAAACATTTTTTAAAATTTTATTTCTATCGAAAATTTGTTAAAATTTTATTTCTATCGATAAGATCATCAACATTTTATTTCTATCGAAAATATGTCTCTTTTTTTATCGGAAATTTGGCAAAATTTTATTTCTACCGAAAGTTTGGCAAAATGTTATTTCTATCGAAAATTTGGCCATAATTTTATTTCTATAGAAAAGTTTGTGAAAGTTTTATTTTTGTAGAAAATTTTGCCAAAATTCTATTTCAATGGAAAATTTGGTCAAAATTCTATTTCTGTCGAAAATTCTTCAAAATGTTATTTCTATCAATAATTTCATCGAAATGTTATTTTTGTCAAAAAATTTTTTAAATTTAATTTCTATCGAAAATTTGTCAAAATTTTTTTCTATCGGAAATTTGGCAAAATTTTATTTCTATCGAAAATTTTTAAAAATTTTATTTTTTCTATCGGAAATTTGGAAAAATTTAATTTCTATAGATAACTAGCGTAACCCGGCCCGCTTCGCTGCGCCTTCCAAAGCGTATTTGTAGGAATATTTTGCGTTAAGTTAGTCAACCTATCCTTCGTGCTGAAAACAAATTCGAAAAGATTTTAATTCTTTCAAACAAATCGAACTACTTGCTTTTTCGTTTATAGGTACAAATACGTCGGATATGCATATGTAAAATGGTTCGTCTTAAAAAATGTCGGGGAGAGGGTGTACCCTTTCCTCCAAATTTTTTAAATAATGTTCTGTATTCAAGTAGTTGGACAATCTTCTATATTTCTTGTGAATTTTAAGTGTGGTTTGTCAAGGAAAGGTATCCTTCTTCTCAACATATCTGAAAATTGAGCACTACATTATAATAACATATAAAGAATTACTGTTTCCCATCCAATAAATCGGAAAAAGCAAAAGTAGTAAAAAATTTTACCACATTAATATTTGCTAAAATGTTGGAAAATGATGCACCCTCTACGTTGGCTGCCAATTTCATGTAAATTTAAGTTCTTTACTAAAAAGAAGTCAGGCAGAAGCCTGTGCAAAAAATATGTCATAAAATTATGTATCGAGTTCCCATTTACAGAAAACCCTCAACTTTCAATTTAAGAAAAAAAACGGACAAAAGGGAACCCTCTCCCCACCGTCGCTCTACTCCGACCTGATATCGAACTATAACGTACCCTATATTCATTTCACAAACTATTCAATGGTCCCTATAAATTCTATCGAAGTAAATCGACAAAGTTTATTTCAATTTTCCCCTTCCCCAACCAGATATCGAAAAATCATATACTAATTTAAAAATCATGTATAAATTTAATCACCTCCTCCCACGTTCCCTGTAAATTTCGAGTAGATCGGAGACGTCACTTTTCCCGATACAATAATGACAAACACCGTAGTGAATAGCATCCCTAACTTTCCCTGAAAATTCTTGAAACTTTCCTTCAAGTGTGGGGCAAGGAACATTGCCTCTTCGTTCATAACCTTCCCCCACTGCTTTTGTTAATTTCAAGAAAACTTAAGAATTTTTGTTTTTTTTGTAGCTAGAGGAGGACCTCCTCCCCGACCAAATATCGAAAAGTGATGTAGCGTATCTTTTGTAAACGTTCCAGAAAATGTAAAGCAAATTATAAGCCTAAAGGGGCGACCTCTCTTCTATTCAAATATCACAAAATCAGGTACCAACTATTAATATCGTAACCTCTCCCCAGTCCTCTGTAAATTTCAAGTAACTCGGTAAAGTTAATTGTTTCTCTGTATGTACTTAAGAGAAGCGGATGTCTCCCTATGCCCTTTTATTTTTATTAAAAAATCAGGAACCTGATATAAATTTCATAACCTCACCCATTTGTTCCATAAAATTTCAGTCGGGGGAGTTTAGTTTTGTTTTCACTGTACTTTAAATAAAAATCGGGCAAAGGGTTGGCGCCCCTCCCCGACCAAATATCGAAAAATAATGTAGCAGATTTTTGTCTAGATGCCAACCCCAACATTCTATGAAAATTTCAAGCAAATCGCATAATTTTGTTCCAAGTTTCAAAAAGTAGGGCAAGGGGGGGGGACCTCCCCCGTCCACATATGAAATCATCAGATACCCCATATTAATTCCATAACCTCACCGCATGTTCTCTGTAAATCTCAGATAATTTAGAGAATTTTAGTTTTTTCACTGTACTATAGAAAAAGTCGAACAAAGGGGAGGTCCCCCTCCGCCACCAAAATCTCGAAATATAAAGTAGCGGATCTTTGTCTAGATGCCAACCCCAACCTTCAATGAAAATTTCAAGCAAATCGGTCAACTTTGGTCCAATTTTCAAAAAGTCCGCCAAAGGGGAGGTCCCCCTCCGCGACCAGGTGTCAAAAAATGAGGTACCCTATTTTCACCACATGAACGCCCCCTACGATCTCTGAAAGTTTCAAGTAAATCGGATCAGCCGTTTCGGAGCCAACTCGGTACATACAAACAAACAATCAAACAAACAAACAAATAAACAAACATAGATTGAATTTTATATATATAGATTGTGTCAAAATTTTATTTCTGTGGAAAATTTGGTCATAATTTCATTTTTATAGAAAATTTTGTCAAAATTGTATTTCTATCGAAAATTGGGCAAAATTTTATTTCTATCGAAAGTTTTGTCAATAGTTTATTTCTATCGAAAATTTGGTCAAAATTTTCATTTCATAGCTAAAATCTTTAAATTTATCTTTGTGAAGTGTTCTGGTTGAACTGATCTCCTTGGGAGAATGTCTGTCATCAAACCCCACAGAAATTTCAAAGGAAACTATAATAAATATTTGATGCATGGTGGTGGGTATTTAAGATTCGACCCGGCCGAACTTACTGCTGTATATACTTGTTCATATTATAAAATCGACACTTTCGTTAAAATTCAATTGGTCTAGTTTGGTCAATATCAGGAGGTAATCAGTCTCGATTTATTTTTTGTATCCCTTTGACCCCTCTTATAACAATTTAATGCAATTTATTAATAAAAATGTGAATTATTTCTTCTTATTAATTTCCTAATATGAAAATGTGAAATTTTATTTTGGGTACCGCCTGCATGCATAATCTAATACTAATATTAATTTCCATTAAAGAAATAAATTTCCATGTGATCTCAAATTATTTAAACATCGTCGCTTTTGCTACTTAGACAACATCTGGGCCAACAACCAAGGTTATCAAATTCAATATTGGTTATCATCTGTTGGCACTACTTAGTAATCCATCCACATGAAACCCTCTTGCATATCCATACAAGGATAGCTGCACATGAAATTCTATAGCAATCAATAGACTAATAAACGTGGAAATGTGTACGAGCAAATATATCTATGTGTACGTGTGTATGAAAAAACGATTCGAAAGCAATTTAAATTTTCCAATGCTTTTCATTTAAGGTCACACTTATATTATTGATTTTCCCCGTCATACCAAGAATCATCATCATTTAGTGAAGTGTTTGTATGTACATACCTATGTGCTAGTACGTTTATGTGTGTGTTTGTGTGCTACTAGAGCTCGCATTCGTGTACGAGTATGTGTACTAGAGTAAATAAATGTAGGCGTCCAAACGAGCCATGATGACGACGGTTTAGATGACTACAACTAATCTCCGATATCGATGACAGTATTGATGATGAAGAGACAACTACAACATCAATGGTTAGCAGACAAAAATTTGTTAATTTTTTTTTTTTCAAAAGCTCTCCATGAGTGTTGTGATATGTGAAGAGTAGTGAGTATATGTATGGTAGTTTAACCATTCACTCATAAAGGCCTATTGTATACGATTCAAGAGGAGAAAAAAATAAGAGAGTGAGAGAGAGAGAAAGAGACAGAGATTAAATGAATCAATTAATTTCTTAGTGGTTTATGAGTTTATCGATGAATGCTCATTCTCTGCTATGGTTTGTCTCTGAGTGTGTATTTCCTTTAAAGATTTTTGTCTGCCGATATTGTCACTTAAATCAATTATTCAATTGATGTAAAAACTTATTCATATCCTCAACCATACATACATATGTACGTACGTAGATATTAACACACACTTAAGTATTCATTCACTGTCAATAAATTTTCGCATATCAATTAAATTCACATGATATAAATGTCATACATATATTAGACTACTTCAGTAAACTTATACATAAATGTATTGACGTTAGGGTGGACTGAATGCGAATATTTCAATAAACAAGTATATACAGCAGTAACTTCAGTTCTTAAATATCCACCACCATGAATCACCCAGCAAAAAAATTTGGAAGTACTTCTAAGACCACAAATTTAAAAGCACTTCCAAAAAATGTCCTCCAAAGATGTTCTTTATTTTAACTACTCAGAAAGTTTTTTTAATTCAATTTTTTATAAATAGTTTTTTTTTTTATACCCTCCACCATAGGATGGGGGGTATTTTAACTTTGTCATTCCGTTTGTAACACATCGAAATATTGCTCTAAGATCCCATAAAGTATATATATTCTGGGTCGTGGTGAAATTCTGAGTCAATCTCAGCATGTCCGTCCGTCCGTCTGTTTGTTGAAATCACGCTAACTTCCGAACAAAACAAGCTGTCGACTTGAAACTTGGCACAAGTAGTTGTTATTGATGTAGGTCGGATAGTATTACAAATGGGCCATATTGGATGGTATTGCAAATGGGCCACTGTTACGTATAGCCCCCATAAAGGCTGATACGGTCAATTTTGCATTTAAAAAACCTGAACACCCTTCATTTTGATTTTGGAATTCACTCTTCAGTTGTCAAAATGCCGTCCAAGCAAGAAGAGCAGCGTATCAAAATATTGCTCGCGCATCGCGAAAATCCGAGCTACTCGCACACAAAGCTGGCAAAATCGCTAAAAGTTGTCAAATCAACCGTTACAAATGTAATTAAAGTGTTTGGGGAACGTTTGTCGACAGCCAGGAAGTCTGGATCGAGGGGAAATCGAAAACCGGAAGCCGCTGAGACGACAAAGAGAGTTGCCGGTAGTTTCAAGCGAAACTCTAACCTCTCTCTCCGAGATGCCGCAAATAAGCTGGGTGTATCGTCTACAACCGTGCATCGAGCCAAAAAACGAGCCGGACTATCGACTTACAAGAAGGTAGTGACTCCAAATCGCGATGATAAACAAAATACGACGGCCAAAGCGCGATCCCGGAGGCTGTACACGACGATGCTGACGAAGTTTGACTGCGTGGTAATGGACGACGAAACCTACGTCAAAGCCGACTACAAGGACAGGAGTTTTATACGGCAAAAGGAAGGGGAACGGTAGCAGATATTTTCAAGCACATAAAACTGTCAAAGTTCGCAAAGAAATATCTGGTTTGGCAAGCCATCTGTAGCTGTGGCTTAAAAAGCAGCATTTTCATAGCTTCCGGGACTGTCAACCAAGAAATTTACGTGAAAGAGTGTTTGAATAAACGTCTGCCGCCTTTCCTGAAGAAACACGGTTGTTCCGTACTGCTTTGGCTGGATTTGGCATCTTGCCATTACGGTAAAAAGGCCATGGAGTGGTACGCCACTAACAACGTGCAGGTGGTTCTCAAGGACAAGAACCCTCCCAACACGCCAAAGCTCCGCCCAATTGAGAAATACTGGGCTATTGTCAAGCGGAACCTAAAGAAGACAAAAAAAAAACTGCTAAGGACGAGCAGCAGTTCAAGGCAAACTGGCTTTCTGCGGCGAAGAAGGTGGACAAGGTGGCTGTACAAAATCTGATGGCAGGTGTCAAGCCGGAGGCCCGGCAATTCGGATTTGGAAAAGCGAAAGCCTAACTGAATATTTTTACTGAATTTTATACTAATTGAACTTGAAAAAGAAATTTAATTTGATTTTTTAAATAAACGATTTACACGCGTTTTCCCTTGACCAAATTTTGACCGTATCACCCTTTATAAACGGACCCTCAGATTTGGCTTGTGGAGACTCTAGGAAAAGCAAATTTGATCCGATCCTGCTGAAATTTCGTACATGGTGTTCGTATATGGTCTCTAACAACCATGCAAACATTGGTCCACATCGGTCCATAATTATATATAGCCCCCATATAAACCGATCCCCTGATTTGGCTTGCGGAGCTTCAAAGAGAAGCAAATTTCATCCGATCCTGCTGAAATTTGGTACATGGTGTTCGTATATGGTCTCTAATAATCATGCTAAAATTGGTCCACATCGGTCCATAATTATATATAGCCCCCATATAAACCGATCCCCAGATTTGGCTTGCGGAGCCTCTAAGAGAAGCAAATTTCATCCGGCTGAAATTTGGTACATGGTGTTAGTATATGGTCTCTAACAACCATGCAAAAATTGATCTACATCGGTCCATAATTATATATAGCCCCCATATAAACCGATCCCTATATTTAGCTTGCGGATCCTCTAATAGAAGCAAATTTCATCCGATCCTGCTGAAATTTGGTACATGGTGTTCGTATATGGTCTCTAACAACCATGAAAAAATTGGTCCACATCGGTCCATAATTATATCTAGCCCCCATATAAACCGATTCCCAGATTTGACTTGCGGAGCCTCAAAGAGAAACAAATTTCATCCGATCCGGCTGAAATTTGGTACATGGTGTTCGTATACGGTCTCTAACAACCGTGCGAGAATTGGTCCATATCAGTTAATAACTATATATAGCTCCCATATAAACCGTTCTCCAGATTCGAACTCCGGAACCTCTTGGAGCAGCAAAATTCATCCGATCCGGTTCAAATGTGGAATGTGGTGTTAGTATATGGCCGTTAACAACCATACCAAAATTGGTCCATATCGGTCTATAGTTATATAGCCGATCCCCAATCACACAAAAATTGGTCCATATCGGTTCATAATCATGGTTGCCACTCGAGCCAAAAATAATCTACCAAAATTTTATTTCTATAGAAAATTTTGTCAAAATTTTATTTCTATAGAAAATTTTTGTCAAATTTTTATTTCTAAAGACAATTTTGTTAAAATTTTATTTCTATAGAAAATTTTGTTAAAATTTCATTTCTATAGAAATATTTGTCTCAACTTAATTTCTATAGAAAATTTAAAATTTTTTTTCTATGGAAGATTTTGTCAAATTTTTTTTCTAATGAAAATTTTGTCAAAATTGTATTTCTGTAAAAAATTTTGTTAAAGGTTTATTTCAAAAAAAAATTTTTTTGTCAAAATTTTATTTCTATAGAAAAGTTTGGCAAACTGAATTATATACGTATTTCGTCGGTCTTTTTTAACTTAATATATACCACGTATGAACTTATTTACAATGTAGAAGACGGTGTTAGGAGTTTTTAAGATACCTTGCCATCGGCAAGCGTTACCGCAACTTAAGTAATTCGATTGTGGATGACAGTGTTTAGAAGAAGTTTCTACGCAATCCATGGTGGAGGGTACATAAGCTTCGGCCTGGCCGAACTTACGACCGTATATATTTGTTTCATATTTTTAAAGGATAAGTTTAACTTTTTTTGTTTCAAATATGTTAAAAACAGTTAGAGTAAGGATTATTAAAATGGTACAATTTATTTAAATTTTGTCGAAAAAAATGCTAAATCCATTCTGGAAAAATTGTAAATTTGTGGAAATAGTTGATGTCAAATGTTTCCGACAAGCGTTAGAGTGCATTGAAAATCATAAGAAATTATAAAAAAAAAATATTTATTTGGCAAAATATTACAATTTTTTCTAATTCACATTCAAAACACTTAATTCCGATTACACCCTAAGAGGTGATGTAAATTCAGTGCAACGGCTGTTGCAATGGTGGACATCCGCCCTATGATAAGCCCATGTTAAATTCATCGTGTCTGCGCCAATTTTGAACCACTTTCGGATCCAAAAAGCACATTGTCACTACTTTTTTGGCTACGCTTTTTTTGTTGGGCAAATATAATATAATATTTTACTTTGAAAAATCTTCGTCGTAGCGGGTTACTTGATAATATGTAGAATTTTAAGGGGTTTGATGACAGATATTCTCCCAAGAAAATCAGTTCAACCACATGCAAAGAAAAAAAAAAACGTTTGGAAAACGTGTACCGAAAACGTTTTTCTTTTGTTGTAGTTTTTTGAATTGCTTCGAAAAGTATACACTTTTATCACCAAAAAAATTCGTTTGTTACAATTTTTTTTTTCAATAAAAAAAGTTATTTTTGAACCAACAACACAGTCCATTTCGTTTATATCAAACACTGTTCTTTTCTGACTTTAGGTCTTTAATAAGACACATTTTACAGTTCATAGTAAAAAAAAACTTCGGTCGAAGCAGGGATCGAACCCACGACCCTTGGCATTCAAGTTGGACGTAGCAACCACTGCTCCACGGTGCCCAACTAAACGTATTTTTCTGTTAAATAAACTTTGTTTAATCGGCTCGAGGGCGCCGCAAGCTATGCTATGTAAATATAACTTATATGGGTAATTGTCTATTGATGACAATAACGGCTACATAGCTCAGTGGATAGTGTGTTGGCTTAGAAATTGCATGGTCCGCGGTTCGATTCTCCGTCCAGGCGAAAGGTAAACAAAAATTAAAATTTATAAAATCGTATAATTTCTTCTACATTGTTTGCATTACAGAAAAAGGTGCTAAGAACTAAAAAACTTCGTGCAAGTGAGAAAGATGTGAGGGAAAATTCAATTAGCCAGAAAAAAAATTTTTTGAGTTAGTCTTTATGAAATTGTTTTTACATGCTGGAAAAGAATAAACGTTTATCACAAAAAGTATATACTTTTCTTCCAAATATACTTCCTTTCAACGCAAAGAAAATGAGAAACGAACTTTGTTTGTCTAAAATTTCGGTTGGGAGGAAAGAATTATTTTTTTGCGTGCAGTACACTTGCCGAAGATAAATTTAAAGATTCTACCTATGAAGACTAGACCAGATTCTGGATTTATAAAAACCAAATCATAAACACATCGTGTAAATGATGAAATAGCGCATTGATTTGAAATCTTAAATCTGTCGATTTTTTCCGCCAATATTTTAATGATTATGAGGAGTGCAATCTGGAAAATTTACTTTCAGTTTCAAACAATTTTCATGATCAGTGAGCCTGCTATACCCTGAAAGAAGAGTTTTTTAAAACTAAACGCAACTACTTTATACGAAAGGGGAATTTCGTTTGTCTAAAACTTCATGTCGGAGGAAAATATTTTTTCTTTGGGTGTACCCTCAAGAAGCTAAATCGATGCCTTAGCAAATGGGCCGGTAAAAATAAATGCGATGCAGATTTTTGAAGGGTGTAAAATACCAGTATATTTACATTTTTTGGCAAATCAGATAAAAACTACGGTTTCTAGAAGTCCAAGGAGTAAAATCGGGAGATCGGTATATGTGGGGGCTAAACCAAAACATGGGTCGGCTGGCCTATTTGTGGTCAGCCGGATTCTAGAAGTGCTAGAAATAAATTCGGGAGGTAGGTCTATATGGGGGCTATACCAAACCATAGACCAATACTCACCATTTTCGATACACCTCTTCAGGGTCCTAAAATACCTCTAGATTTCTAATTTCAGGCAAATTGGATAAAAACTACGTATTCTAGAAGCCCAAGAAATAAAGTCGGTAGACCGGTCTATATGATGGCTATACCAAAACAGGGACCGATACTCACCATTTCGGACACACCTCTTTTTGGTTCTAAAATACCTCTAGATTTGCAATTTCAGGCAAATTGGATATAAACTACGGATTCTTGATGCCCAAGAAATACAAACGGGAGATCGGTCTATATTGGGGCCGATACACCACAATTTCGGCACACCAATTTATAGTCCCAAAATACCTCTAGATTTCCATTTTCAGGCAAATCGGATAGTAAATACAGTTTCTACAATCCCAAAAAGTAAAATCGAGAGATCGGTCTATATATGTGGGCTATACCAAAACATGGACCGTTACACCGCATTTTAGATACACCAATTTATGGACCTAAAATACCTCTAGATTTTCAATTTCGGTCTATATGGGGGCTATACCAAAACAAGGACCGATACACCCCATTTCCGACACACAAAGTTATGCTCCTAAAATACCTCTAGATTTTCAATTTCAGGCAAATCGGATAGAAAATACAATTTCTAGATGCCCAAAAAGTAAAATCGGAAGACCGGTCAATATGGGGGCTATATCAAAACATGGACCGATACACCCCATTTTAGATACACCAATTTATGGACCTAAAATACTTCTAGATTTTCAATTTCGGTCTATATGGGGGCTATACCAAAACAAGGACCGATACACCCCATTTCCGACACAAAAATTTATGGTTCTAAAATACATCAAGCGAAGTGGATAAAAACTAAGGATTCTAGAAGCCCAAAAAGTAAAATCGGAAGATCGGTCTATATGGGGGCTATATCAAAACATGGACCGATACTCACCATTTTTTGGGCACACCTCTTTATGGTCCCAAAATACCTCTAGATTTCCAATTTCAGGCAAATTGGATAAAAACTACGGTTTCTATAAGCCCAAGACCCCAAATTGGGAGGTCGGTTTATATGGGCAATATATAAAAAACCTGGACCGATATAGCCCATCTTCGAACTTGACCTGCCTGCAGACAAAAGTGAGCTTGTGCAAAATTTCGGCACGATTGCTTCATTATTGAAGGCAGTAGCGTGATTACAACAGACAGACAAACAGACGAACATGCTTATATCGTTTTAGAATTTCTCCCTGATCAAAAATATATATACTTTATATAGTCGCAAATCGATATTTCGTTGTGTTACAAACGGAATGACGAACTTATTATACCCCCGTCACCATTCTATGGTGGTGGGTATAAAAATCGTCCTTCATTGAGTTGTGAATGGTTTTCAGTTTCTGAATAAAATTTTATTTTAAATTTATGTGTTTATTTAGTTTATGAGGATTTATTTAATTTATATATATGTATGCCATACCCCAATATTGATATGCAAATACCAATTTTGATATTGTAAAAAAATATTTATACCCTTCACCACTACTGTGGTACAGGGTATAATAAGTTTGTGCATTTGTATGTAACGCTAAGAAGGAGTAATCATAGACCAACCTTTTAGTATACGGATCGGCTTAGAATTAAATTCTGAGTCGATTTAGCGATGTCCGTCTGTCTGTCTGTCTGTCCGTCTGTCTGTCTGTCTGTCTGTTGATGTATTTTTGTGTGCAAAGTACAGCTCGCAGTTTTAGTCCGATTGTCCTAAAATTTGGTATAGGGTCCTGTTTCGGCTCAAAGACGATCCCTATTGATTTTGGAAAAAATCGGTTCAGATTTAGATATAGCTACCATATATATTTTTCACCGATCTGGTCATAATTGGCGTGTATATCAACCGATCTTCCTCAAATTCCGTACATCCGAATATTTTATGAGTCTCGAAAAACTTTTAAAATATCAGCCAAATCGGTTCAGATTTAGATATAGCTCCCATATATAGCTTTCGCTCGATTTACACTCATTTGCCCACAGAGGCCAATTTTTTGCTCCGATTTAGTTGAAATTTTGCACAGGGAGTAGAATTAGCGTTGTAACTATGCGTGCCAAATTTGCTTGAAATCGGTTCAGATTTGGATATATCTCCCATATAAAGCTTTCGCCCGATTTACACTCATTTGCCCACAGAGGCCAATTTTTAACTCCGATTTAGTTGAAATTTTGCACAGGGAGTAGAATTAGCATTGTAGCTATGCGTGCCAAATTTGGTTGAAATCGGTTCAGATTTAGATATAGCTCCCATATATATGTTTTTCTGATTTCGACAAAAATGGTCAAAATACCAACATTTTCGTTGTAAAATCGCCACTGCTTAGTCGAAAAGTTGTAAAAATGAATCTAATTTTCCTAAACTTCTAATACATATATATCGAGCGATAAATCATAAATAAACTTTTTCGAAGTTTCCTTAAAATTGCTTCAGATTTAAACGTTTCCCATATTTTTTTTACTAACATTGTGTTCCACCCTAGTGCATTAGCCGACTTAAATTTTGAGTCTATAGATTTTGTAGAAGTCTATCAAATTCTTCCAGATCGAGTGATATTTAAATGTATGTATTTGGGACAGACCTTTATATATAGCCCCCAACACATTTGACGGATGTGATATGGTATCGAAAATTTCGATCTACAAAGTGGTGCAGGGTATAATATAGTCGGCCCCGCCCGACTTTAGACTTTCCTTACTGTTTTTTTTTGTGAAATGTTGCGCACAATTAAACAACAAATTAAAAGTAATAAGAAAAACAAATTCATAGTTGAATGCATACTTCAGGAACGCACATATACCGGAATTCCAAACAAACATGCATCCGTTTACACACACTCATGCATATACATGAATACGCTCACGCATCCAAAGCCAAACTCAGATGCCTTTAAACAGAGAAGCGGAAATGAAATTGTTATGTACTGTTTATACCAATACATGTAAATAGTGAACAACATAAATATATAGCGAATATGTGTGTGATTTACAGTGGATCAAAACTGCAATAATTTATTGATAGGATATCACAAAAAGGTGAGAAAATAGGCAAATTATTCTGTTGTAAATTAAAAGGCGAATGTGATGTGCTGTTGTGCTTTTCATGTTAAGTTGGCGACAATATTTGTAAAATATTTTGTTGTCTGGAAATTCAAATTGTTAAAACGAAACGACTTTTGCAAAAGTCGATTTTTTCTTCTCTGCGAATAGGATGGTATGTTCAGAACTATCTGGTCATAAGTAGGCTTTCCAACAATGCGGGCTTTACCTTCATTGTCTCGTAAGACAATGTCAGTGGGCATTAGTGGGACTATCATACATTCAATATTGCATGAACATTTGACCATCAACAAAATTTTGTTTTCGTTGGAACCCACGCAAATTGTCAATCGCTCGAAAAAAAAGGCCCGTATCATTTGGTCGAAATGAAATGCTGTAAAAATAAGAATGCGGTGCTTTGAAACGCGTGCTTCGTTAGTTTCGATAGGTCACATGACGATCTTGCAATATCAGTTGACACACACTATCATCAGGGTTGGCCTGTCACAAATTGTGACTTTTGCGACATACATTTGTGACGGTATAATACGTATGTCGCAAAAGTCGTAAACCTACTGTAGATAACCAAATTTTGAATAGAAGAAATACTGAATATTTTTTAATTTAGTTTGATAGCATTCGCTGTGAGTTTCTGCAGAAATTTCTGAAAGTTTTCCCATGGTCAAAACTATTTTCTTAGGTGGTACCGAAATTCCCGTTGGTGTGTGTGCAAAATACCTTGGGGTTATATTGGACAGCAGACTGAACTTAAAGCTAAGAAAGGACGAGAAAATCCACGGTTACCCTGTACTCGTGCAAAAGGCAATAGGGAAACTGTGGGGACTAAAACCGAAAATTGTGAACATTCCGAAGAATTGAAACTTCTTTGCACATGCCATCGTCTTGGATATCATCGAATTCGCTGCCTAGCTGACGCGACTAAAGTATTTGGAGTTTGCGACTTTTGTTACTTTTTCTACATTTACGACGCGTATTTGACGTTTACGAAGTTTACAACTTTGCGACAGTCGCAAACCTAAAAAAAGCTTTGATACAGACCATCTCTGACTATCATTGCTTTCGGGAACAGTAACTGATTTTGTACGATCTTCACGAAATTCATCTTGGAGTGAACTACGACCTTGATGGAGATTCACCGACAATACTTAAATTTAGTTTATAACAAATTATTATTCTAGTTATATAGACAACGAAGATTAAGGGACTTGATCAATTGAAAAGCAAATGCTAGAAACAAATCTATAACACACTTGACTGCATATATTTCAATTCAGGCGAATGAACTTTTCCACAGTCTTTTTTGTAGATCTGGCTGGCATAGATAACTAGATTTTTGTCATTTATGCTAACTCCTAATGGAGCAAATATATTGGAATTATTCCACTTTAAATCGAATATATCTTTAATCCCCCTGTACATCATATACATACTCGTACATGTAAAAATTATATGTTTGGAACTCAAATTTTGAACACAATATTTGTAAGTGCAAGCATGTAATGTTCA
Source organism: Haematobia irritans (assembly GCF_050003625.1). Taxonomy (NCBI): domain Eukaryota; kingdom Metazoa; phylum Arthropoda; class Insecta; order Diptera; family Muscidae; genus Haematobia; species Haematobia irritans. The sequence continues at coordinate 198,556,564 of NC_134399.1, read as the reverse complement.
TAAACTAGCATAACATGTTTGGGACATATATGTTAATATGAACATATTATGTTTGGGACATAAAATGTTTGTAAATATAATATGCTTTGATGCAAACATATAGTAATTTGGAAATAGCCTATAAAAATATATGTGTTTAGAAAGAGAGACCTAGAGAGTATGTTGCAAGTAATCAATTGGCGCCTTAAAAATATATTTACACAAAGAAAATGTCATTACAATTTTTCACTACCAGTGTATGCCCTAAGGTGAAACATAATATGTTTAAACAATACAAACAATATTTTGTTTGGACCAATCCTGAAAATATATATGCTTGAAGCAAAAAGTGTTTGGGGTATATGTTACAGAATAGAGGTGTGCGCGTGAGTAATATTTTAATCAAGCTCACGCACACAAAAAGTGTTTGGGGTATATATGGGAGCCACCGTGGTGCAATGGTTAGCATGCCCGCCTTGCATACACAAGGTCGTGGGTTCGATTTCTGCTTCGACCGAACACCAAAAAGTTTTTCGGCGGTGGATTATCCCACCTCAGTAATGCTGGTGAAATTTCTGAGGGTTTAAAAGCTTCTCTAAGTGGTTTCACTGCAATGTGGAACGCCGTTCGGACTCGGCTATAAAAAGGAGGTCCCTTGTCATTGAGCTTAACATGGAATCGGGTAGCACTCAGTGATAAGAGAGAAGTTCACCAATGTGGTATCAAAATGGACTGAATAGTCTAAGTGAGCCTAATACATCGGGCTGCCACCTAACCTAACCTAACCTACAGAATAGAGGTGTGCGCGTGAGTAATATTTTACTCAAGCTCAAGCACACTCACGAAAAGAAAAATTGTACTCACGCACGAAAATGTCGTGACTCACGACAAATGTCGTGACTCACGAAAAATATCGCGACTCACGAACAATTTTATGAGTACCCAGCAAAAAAGCATGAAAATGTTCTTTTTGGATCCCGAAGTGGTGCAAAATTCACGCAGAAGCTATGAATTTGACATGGGCTTGTCATAGGACGGAAGTCCTCCATTTCAACAGCCGTTACACTGAATTTGCATCACTTCTTTAGGTGTGATCCGAATTCAATGTTTTGGATGTAAATTAAAAAATTCTGTGATATTTTGTCAAAAAATTATTTTTATAATCTTTTAAAATTTTTAATGGATTCTAACGTTTGTGGGAAACGTTTGACCTCAAATATTTTCAAAACTTCGCAATTTTTTCAGATTGGATTTAGCATGTTTTTTCAACAAAATTTAAATGATTTCTATTTTATGAATTTTTACCCTTTTTTTTAACCTATTTGAAACAAAAAAAAGTTAAAATTACCCATGAAAAGTATGAAAAAAACCAAGATATACAAATTTAATTAAAAGAACTTCCTGGGTAGTTAAAATAAAGAACATCATTGGGAATGCATCTTCTGGAAGTGCTTTTAAAATTGTGCCTTTGGAAGAACATCCAAATTTTTTTGCTGGGTAATTTACCTTAGGGATGTCTCTAAAAACATCAACATGATTAAAATCGAGAGTGTTATTAAACTCTTAACATCCCAGGTGTCACTAAAATTGTAAATGTAAGCATTTTATGTCAGTGGGCGGAATTTTTTCCTGAGCGTATTTTTCCGAAATTCATTACTTACGCACACTCACGCACGAAGAAATTATTTTCGTGACTCACGCTCATGCACGACATTTGCTTTGTTAATCACGCACACTCACGCCGTTGCCATCAGCGTGACACACGACCATTAGCGTAGCTAGACAATTTTCCTAGGGGGGGCTATAGCCTAGCTAAAAATTTATAGACTGAACTTATAGGTTCAATTAATGTTTTATTTCATAAAATTGAATAAAAAATTTGACATCAAAATAACTCGACAATTAATTTATAATAAAGCAACTAAAAGTAGTTCCACACTTTTCCCAGCAAAAAAATTGTGAGTTGTTCTAAAGGCACAACTTTAAAAGTACTTCCAAAAATGTCCTCAATTATTTTAACTACACAGGAAGTTTTTTACTTTTTTATATTTTAATGTGTAATTTTTTGTTTCTTTTTTTCAAATAGTTAAAAAAAAGAGTAAGAATAAATAAATTGGTACAAATTATTCAAATTTTGCCACAAAACTGATAAATCCATTATAGAAAAATCGATAATTTTGGAAATTATTCGAGGAAAAACGTTTCAAAAAAGCGTCAGAATGCATTAAAAATCATAAAAAAATATAAAAATTATTTATTTGGGAAAATATCACAAAATTTTTTAATTCACATTCAAAACACTGAATTCGGATCTCACCTTAAGAAGTGATGCAAATTCATTACAACGGCTGTTGAAACGGCCTCCAATTTTGCACCACTTCTAGACCCAAAAAGAACATTTTCACTACTTTTTTGGCGACGCTTTTTCGCAGCATTATTAAGATATTAATTTATGAAAGAAGAGTTTTAATATCAATTACTATTTTTTAATTGACTAAACTAAATCAATCATAAGTTCAACCACAGCTTTATTTCATAAATATCTGACTTCACACATTGCCATCGGCAACTGCTACCACAACCCAAGTAATTCGATTGTTCATGAAAGTCTTTAGCGGAACTTTGTGCGATTGTATATACTTGTTTAATTTTTATAAAAATTAAAAAAACTATTGACATTTATTGAAAAATGGAAAATCATAAATAGAGTTTCAAATTCTGGGGGGCTAAAATTTTTCTGGGGGGGTCTAAGCCCCCTCCCCAGAGGCCTTCCTACGCTTATGCACACGACTCACCCGTGAGTCACGACAATTTCGTGTCACATGGTTAGGTTAGGTGGCAGCCCGATGTATCAGGCTCACTTAGACTATTCAGTCCATTGTGATACCACATTGGTGAACTTCTCTCTTATCACTCAGTGCTGCCCGATTCCATGTTAAGCTCAGTGAAAAGGGACCTCCTTTTTATAGCCGAGTCCGAACGGCGTTCCACATTGCAGTGAAACCACTTAGAGAAGCTTTAATCCACCGCAGAAAAACGTTTTGGTGTTCGGTCGAAGCAGGAATCGAACCAACGACCTTGTGTATGCAAGGCGGGCATGCTAACCATTGCACCACGGTGGCTCCGTGTCACATGCACACTAGATAGGGTCACGGCCTAAAGGAAAAAAAAAGTTGATGCGGTCACCCCCCAGTTTTGTAGCATATTCGAAGACAATTTCAGAACAACAAAACTTTTTTTTTTCCGTGCACCCTACGGCCCCCCGAAATACAATTTATTGTGCTGTGTCGTCATTTGAAGTCCGATCGAAAAGAAACGCATATCGTTGTTCGTGGTTGATCAGGGGCTATATTTCGTGCATTGGTCATTTTTGACTCCAACGTCAATTTTTATTTTTAATTTTTTTATTTCGCTTCGTATACCCCTATGACGCCTATTTCTAAAAACCATTATAAAGATCTTAACAAAATATGAAACTTTTGCTTTTGAAGTATTTACTTATATTCATAAACAAAAAAGTTACAGAGATTTTAAAAAGTCAATAGGTCACCCTACACAACACTAAATAGTTTTTGCTGTGTTGTCATTATGTCCGATCGAAACCACATGCACATCGTTACTCATATCTACGGAATTGATTTATAAGGCATTTAGAACACAGAACCTGTTTATCTGTAAATTTCTAACGGTACTTTTGTATACATACTCGTTGTTTGCACTACGGCATTTTCTGCGTTATGCAAAGTGCATGTGTTTTTGCTAGAACATGCCGTAGTGCAGAAAATGCCGTAGTGCAAACAACGAGTATGTATACAAAAGTACCGTTAGAAATTTACAGATAAACAGGTTCTGTGTTCTAAATGCCTTATAAATCAATTCCGTAGATATGAGTAACGATGTGCATGTGGTTTCGATCGGACATAATGACAACACAGCAAAAACTATTTAGTGTTGTGTAGGGTGACCTATTGACTTTTTAAAATTTCTGTAACTTTTTTGTTTATTAATGTAATAAAAAAATTAAAAATCAAATTTGACGTTGGAGTCAAAAACGACCAATGCACGAAATATAGCCCCTGATCAACCACGAACAACGATATGCGTTTCTTTTCGATCGGACTTCAAATGCCGACACAGCACAATAAATTGTACTTCGGGGGGTCGTAGGGTGCACGGAAAAAAAAAAGTTTTGGTGTTCTGAAATTGTCTTCGAATATGCTACAAAATTGGGAGGTGATCGCATCAACTTTTTTTCGTGATCCTATCTAATGCACACCTCTATTACAGAAGCGATTTTTTTGAGGGTGTTGCTCCGGCTTAGCATTATTATACCCACCACCATAGAAAGGTGATGGGGTTATAATACGTTTGTCATTCGGTTCGTAAAACATCGAAATATCGATTGCCGACAGTATAAAATATAAATATTCTTGATCAGGGAGAAATTCTATAATCATGTCCGTCTGTCTGTCTGTTGTAATCACGCTACAGTCTTCAATAATGGAGCAATCATCCTGAAATTTGGCACAGAATCGTCTTTCGTCTGCACGCAGGCCAAGTTCGAAGATATATCGGTCCGGGTTTTGATATAGCTCTCATATAAACCGATCGCCCGATTTGGGCCTTGGGCTTATAGAAGGGATCCACCATGGTCCAATGGTTTGCAAGCCCGCCTTGCATACACAAGATCGTGGGTTCGATTCCTGCTTCGACCGAACATCAAAAAAGTTTTTCAGCGGTGGATTATCCCACCTCAGTAATTCTGGTGACATTTCTGAGGGTTTCAAAGCTTCTCTAAGTGGTTTCACTGCAATGTGGAACGCCGTTCGGACTCGGCTATGAAAAGGAGGTCCCTTGTCATTGAGCTTAACATGGAATCGGGCAGCACTCAGTGATAAGAGAGAAGTTCACCAATGTGGCATCACAATGGACTGAATAGTCTAAGTGAGCCTGATACATCGGGCTGCCACCTAACCTAACCTAACCTACAGAATAGAGGTGTGCGCGTGAGTAATATTATACTCAACCTCACGCACACTCACGAAAAGAAAATTTGTACTCACGCACGAAAATGCCGTGACTCACGAAAAAAAACGCGACTCACGAACAATTTTATGAGTACCCAGCAAACAAAGCATCGCCAAAAAAGTAATGAAAATGTTCTTTTTGGATCCGGAAGTGGTGCAAAATTGACGCAGAAGCGATGAATTTAACAAGGGCTTGTCATAGAACAGGAGTCCTCCATTTCAACAGCCGTTGCACTGAATTTGCATCACTTCTTTAGGTGTGACCCGAATTCAATGTTTTGCATGTAAATTAAAAAATTCTGTGATATTTTGTCTGTTCTGTAATAGAAGTGTGCATGTGACACGGAGCCATCGTGCAATGGTTAGCATGTCCGCCTTGCATACACAAGGTTATGGGTTCGATTCCTGCTTCGACCGAACACCAAAACGTTTTTCAGCGGTGGATTATCCGACGTCAGTAATGCTGGTGATATTTCTGGGGGTTTCAAAGCTTCCCTAAGTGGTTTCACTGCAATGTGGAACGCCGTTTTTACACGGCTATAAAAAGGAGGTCCCTTGTCATTGAGCTTAACATGGAATCGGGCAGCACTCAGTGATAAGAGAGAAGTTCACCAATGTGGTATCACAATGGACTGAATAGTCTAAGTGAGGCTGAAATATCGGGCTGCCACTATACCTAACCTAATCCCCCTTCCCAGAGGCCTTCTGTACCCAATTTCAATAAAATGGGAATCCTGCGTGTTTTGGTATACATAGTCCGATGCTCACTATTTTCGGCTCACCTCTTTATGGTTCTAGAATATTTCTAGATTTCCAATTTCAGGCTAATTGGATAAAAACTACGGTTTCTAAAAGCCCAAGGTTAGGTTAGGTTATGTAGTAGCCCGATGTATCAGGCTCACTAAGACTATTCAGTCCATTGTGATACCACAGTGGCGAACTTATATCTAATCACTGAGTGCTGCCCGATTCTATATTAAGCTCAATGACAAGGGACCTCATTTTTATAGCCGAGTCGGAACGGCGTTCCACATTGCAGTGAAACCATTTCGAGAATCTTTGAAACACTCAGAAATGTCACCAGCATTGTTGAGGTGAGGTAATCCACCGCTGAAAAACTTTTTGGTGTTTGCTCAAAACTGGGTTTGAACCCACGATCCGGTGTATGCAAAGCGGGCATGCCAGTCATTGCACTATGGTGGCTCCCAATCGTTTCCCTAGAAAAATGTTTAAAATTTTCAATATGGCATCCCAAATATGTATACAAAATTCAAAGCAATCCTCATTTTATAGAACAGTTCTATGAGCTTTCAAAAAGGGCTGCTCATTTCATTTGTACATGTGAGCAGAGCTGTAAAGTCGGCCGTCTCTTTTTGAAAAGTGCCGATCTTAATGTGTGCTCTAGCACACAAATAAAAAATGGATTTTAAAGGCTTCTTTTTTCATGTCATTTTTGAGCCAAATTCGAACACTGGTTCAAACACTGTTCCAATGCTTTTCCATAGTCCAATACACACACATATATATCATGATGATATAAATATGAAATCGTGTTGATATGTACTCGTATATACGATATCATCGTACATATATGATATCTGCATATGTTTATATTCATATCCACATGCATAAATACATATGTATTGGTATGTGTTTTCCACGCATCTATCAATGCATGTGTGCGTATGTGTGTGAAACATTCCAAAAGTCAATTAAAGCTGAGTGACATTGTTTTTGTTTCAAGTCCTGTCTTTATTTAGTTGTACATTCTTTTTTTTTTTGCTGTTTTGGCATTGCTCTTGATCTCCATAAATAGCCCAGATTCGTGGTATGTTTGGCTTTTTCTTTTTTCTTCGAGTGGAACATATCTAAATGTGCGGTTTGTAGATAGATGTTTTTGTAGGCTTATATCCTTATGTATAGGATTATGTGACAGTTGTCGTATGTAGTTTTGTAAGGACATACAATGTATATGTCATGTTTTTGTAGCGGCCTTCTTGAGACCAAGCTACGCGAACATCATAAGACATCAGTCTGAGTCTCTTACGTGATTTTTTTTTTTTTTTTTTTTTTGGACAACTTAAATTGCTACTATTTCATGGAACAATCCCTGTGACTGGCTTAGTGACATAAATAGTACGTATAGCGCTTTGTTTTGTGTTTGACTATTAGAATTGTCCTTGTAGTAACAGTCAGTTCTTTTAAATGTCAACAGGATTTAAAGCATATTAGTTTGCTTTTTAGGTTTTGTAATAAGAGAGGATTCTTGAAAAGGTAAAGAAAGACAAGGTACAATATTTTAGAATGCATTGCATTACTACATAATACACAGAAAAATCCGTTCTTAAACTGATGCTAAAATTAACTTGTATTTATTTAAAAAAAAAAAACAAATAAGGAAAGTCTAAAGTCGGGCGGGGCCGACTATATTATACCCTGCACCACTTTGTAGATCTAAATTTTCGATACCATATCACATTCGTCAAATGTGTTGGGTGCTATATATAAAGGTTTGTCCCAAATACATACATTTAAATATCACTCGATTTGGACAGAATTTGATAGACTTTTACAAAATCTATAGACTCAAAATTTAAGTTGGCTAATGCACTAGGGTGGAACATTATTTTGGTAAAAAAAAAAAAAAAATGTGGGAAACATTTAAATCTGAAGCAATTTTAAGGAAACTTCGCAAAAGTTTATTTATGATTTATCGCTCGATATATATGTATTAGAAGTTTAGGAAAATTAGAGTCATTTCTACAACTTTTCGACTAAGCAGTGGCGATTTTATAAGGAAAATGTTGGTATCTTGACCATTTTTGTCGAAATCAAAAAAAAAAACATATATATGGTAGCTATATTTAAATCTGAACCGATTTCAATCAAATTTGGCACACATGACTATACTACCAATTGTACTCCTTGTGCAAAATTTCAAGCTAATCGGGATAAAACTCTGGCTTCTGGGTCCATATAACTGCATATCGGGCGAAAGATATATATGGGAGCTATATCTAAATCTGAATCGATTTCAACCAAATTTGGCACGCATAGCTACAATGCTAAATCTACTCCCTGTGCAAAATTTCAACCAAATTTGGCCAAAACTCTGGCTTTTAGAACCATATTAGTCCATATCGGGCGAAAGATATATATGGGAGCTATATCTAAATCTGAACCGATTTCAATCAAATTTTGCACACTTGACTATACGACTAAGTGTTATGTTTGTACAAAAATCGGTATAAAACTCTGGCTGCTGGGTCCATATTAGTGCATATCGGGTGAAAGATATATATGGGAGCTATATCTAAATCTGAACCGATTTCTTCCAAAATCAATAGGGTTCTATTCTGACCCAAATTAGGAACATGTGCCAAATTTGAAAGCGATTGGACTTAAATTGCGACCTAGACTTTGATCACAAAAATGTGTTCACAGACAGACGGACGGACGGACGGACAGACGGACATGGTTAATCGACTCAGGGGCCCACCCTGAGCATTATTGCCAAAGACACAGTGTGTCTATCTCGTCTCCTTCTGGGTGTTACAAACATATGCACTAACTTATAATACCCTGTTCCACAGTGTGGCGCAGGGTATAAATATTATTTTTTAGTTTTTTTGTTTTTGAAAATTAAAAAAAAAAAATTCGTCGGGCAAAGTACGTCCTAAAATTTTATGAACTAACTATGGATATACAAATGGTAACTACAGCACAAGAAGAAACTAAAAAAATAAATTAAGAATGACAGGACAAACGGTCATGATTTCAATACCAGTTTCGACCAAACACCAAAAAATATTTCAGTGATGGGTTATCTTAGTTATACTCGTGACATTACTTTCACTGGAATAAAGCTGTCAGACGAGCGGTTTAGAAAGGCCCAAAACGAATATGTGTCAAATTGCAGGCCAATCAATGTTGTCATAATTGAATGCTTTATCATGTTTGCAACATACAGAGAGACGGACATACGGGCATCGTTACTTCGTGTTGTGATAGAAAATTTAGAAACATTTGTAAAAATTTTATTGCTATAGAAAATTTTGTCAAAATTTTATTTCCATAGGCAATTTTTTTAAATTTTTATTTCTATTTTATTTCTATAGAAAATTTGGTCAAAATTTAATTTATGTAGGAAATTTTGTAAAAATGTTATTTCTAAATTTAAATTTAAATGTATTACAAATAAAATAACTGCAAAATATATGTAGTACAGTTATAAGTCAATACTTGTTGTACTGTTATATCAATAAATAAATAAATAAAGAAAATTTTGTCAACATTTTATTTTTATAGAAAATAATTTCACAATTTCATTTCTATAGAAAATTTTGTAAATTACAACTCTATGTCAAATTTCGTCAAAATTTTATTTCTATAGAAAATTTTGTCAAAATTTTATTTCTATAGAAAATTTTGTCAAAATTTTATTTCTATAGAAAATTTTGTCAAAATTTTATTTCTATAGAAAATTTTGTCAAAATTTAATTTCTATAGAAATTTTGTCAAAATGTTACGTCTATAGAATATTTGGTCAATATTTGTCAAAATTTTATTTCTATAGAAAAATTTTTCAAAATTTAATTTCTATATAAAATTTTGTCAAAATTTAATTTCTATAGAAATTTTGTCAAAATGTTACGTCTATAGAATATTTGGTCAAAACGTTTGGTTAGGTTAGGTGAGGTGGCAGCCCGATGTATCAGCCTCAATTAGACTACTCAGTCCATAGTGATACCACATTGGTGAACTTCTCTCTTATCACTGAGTGCTGCCTGATTCTATGTTAAGCTATATGACAAGGGACCTCCTTTTTAGAGCCGATTCCGAACTGCGTTCCACATTGCAGGGAAACCACTTAGAGAAGCTTTTTAGAAATGTCACCAGCATAGGTAGGATAATCCACCGCTGAAAAACTTTTGGTGTTCGGTCGAAGCAGGAATCGAACCCACGACCTTGTGTATGCAAGGCGGGCATGCTAACCATTGCACCACGGTATAGAAAAAATGTTATTTCTATAGAAATGTTTATCAAAATTCTATTTCTATAGAAAATTTTGTCAAAATGGTATTTCTATAAAAATTTTGCCAACATTGTATTTCTATAAAAAATTTTGTCATAATTTAATTTCTATAGAAAGTTTGTCTAAATATTACGTCCATAGAATATTTGGTCAACATTTGTCAAAATTTTATTTCTATAGAAAATTTTGTCAAAATTTAATTTCTATATAAAATTTTGTAAAAATTTAATTTCTATATACAATTTTGTCAAAATTTAATTTCTATATACAATTTTGTCAAAATTTTATTTCTGTAGAACATTTTGTCAAAATGTTATTTCTTTAGAAATTTTTGACAACATTTTATTTCTATAAAAAATTTGTCAAAATTTATGTCAATAGAAAATGTTGTCAAAATTTAATTTCTATAGAAAATTTTATCAAAATTTAATTTCTAGAGTATATTTTGTCCAAATTTTATTTCTATAAAAAATTTTTGAAAAAAAATGTATTTCTACAGAAAATTTTGTCAAAATAGAAAAATTTGTCAAAATTTTATTTCTATAGAAAATTTTGTCAAATTTGTATTTCTATAGAAAATTTTGTCAAAATTTTATTTGTTGTTTTTTTTTATTTCAGCTTATTTAAAACCATACATTGACTAAACTACAAGTGTAGCTTAACCAACAGAGGAAAAGAATGTTTGTCAAATTTATTTGGGCAAAGCCCCATAGACTGCAAGATGGTTGGATGGACGCACGTTTCGGAATTACCACATTCCTCATCAGCATCCTCTACTTGCAGCAAAACTATCAACCAATTATCAGAATAAATTCATTATAAAAAATAAATTTTTCGGAAGGTTCAAGTGGTGCAATGGTTAGCATTTTGTCAACATTTTATTTTTATAGAAAATTTTAGCAAAATTGTATTTCTATAGCAAATGTTGTCCATTTTTTTTTAAAGAAAAGTTTGTCCAAATATTATTTTTGTAGAAAATTTTGTCCAAATTTTATTTTTGTAGAAAATTTTGTCAAAATTTTATCTTTATAGACAATTTTTTCAAAATTTTATTTCTATCGAACATTTTGTCAAAATTTTATTCCTATAGAAATTATTGTCGAAATTTTATTTCTATAACAAATTTTGAAAAAAAAAATTATTTATACAGAAAATTTTGTCAAAATGTTCTTTGTATAGAAAATTTTGTCAAAATTTTTGTTTCTATAGAAAATTTTGTCAAAGTTTTGTTTTTATAGAAAATTTTTTAAATTTAATTTCTATAGAAAATTTTGTCAAAATTTTATTTCTATAGGCAATTTTTTAAAATTTTTATTTCTATAGAAAATTTTGTCAGAATTTTGTTTCGATAGAAAATTTTGTCAAAATTTTATTTCTGCAGAAAATTTTGTCAGAATTTTATTTCTGTATAAAATTGTATCAAAATTTTATTTTCGTAAAAAATTTTAGCAAAATTTTATTTAAAAAAAAGTTGTGAAAATTTAATTTCTTTAGAAAATTTTTGTCAAAATTCTATTTCTAAAGAAAATTTTGTGAAAAATTTATTTCTTTAGAAAATTTTGTCAAAATTCTATTTCTATAGAAAATGCTGTCAATCCTTGTTTTTTTTTGTCAATCCTTGTTTTCTAAAGATAATTTTGTCAAAATTTTATTTCCATAAGAAATTTTGTAAAATATTATTTCTATAGAAATATTTTCAAAATTGTAATTCTATAGAAAAATTTTCAAAATTTCATTGCTATAGAAAATTTTTCAAAATTTTATTTCTGTATAAAATTGTGTCAAAATTTTATTTTTATAGATAATTTTGTCAAAATTTTATTGCTATAGAAAATTTTGTCAAAATTTTATTGCTATAGAAAATGTTGTCAAAATTTTATTGCTATAGAAAATTTTGTCAAAATTTTATTTCTTTAGAAAATTTTATCAAAATTTTATTTCTCTAGAAAATGTTGTCAACATTTTATTTCTATGGAAAATTTTGTTAACATTTAATTTCTATAGAAATTTTATTGCTATAGAAAATTTTGTCAAATTTTTTTTTCTATAGAAAATTTTGTCAACATTTTGTTTCTATAGGGAGCCACCGTGGTCCAATGGTTAGCATGCCCGCCTTGCATACACAAGGTCGTGGGTTCGATTCCTGCTTCGACCGAACACCAAAAAGTTTTCCACATCAGTAATGCTGGTGACATTTCTGAGGGTTTCAAAGCTTCTCTAAGTGGTTTCACTGGAATGTGGAACGCCGTTCGGACTCGGCTATAAAAAGGAGGTCTCTTGTCATTGAGCTTAACATGGAATCGGGCAGCACTCAGTGATAAGAGAGAAGTTCACCAATGTGGTATCACAATGGACTGAATAGTCTAAGTGAGCCTGATATATCGGGCTGCCACCTAACCTAACCTTACTTTGTTTCTATAGAAAATTTTGTCAAAATTTTATTTCTATAGAAAATGTCCAAATTTTATTTTGAAAATGTTGACCAAATTTTATATTTGTAGAAAATTTTGTCAAATTTTTATTTTATAGACATTTTTGTCAAAATTGTATTTCTATAGAAAATTATGTTTATATAATATTTCTATAGAAAAATTTTTTAAAATTTTATTTCGTTGTTTTAATTAGTTGACCTTTAAACTTTTAATTATATTTGCTTAGTTCGGCTTGAGGTCATGTGAATAAAAACAGATGTTGTTGTTTTTTGAGATGTTGACGCAAGAAACCAATTATAAAAGGAGATTTACTCTGGAGATACTACATATTATAAATGTACCTGCAGAAAGACGAATGAATTTTAAGACTGATACGGACCATTGTGCACATATTTATAGAAATATTCTACAAAAATATAGAAAGACAGATTAGCTTTTAGTTGTAAATATACTCCCTTGTAAAGAAGTTCACTGTTCTTTAAATTTAAATGTAATTATCTGTGTTTTTCATGTAATGATATATTTTTTTGTTAATGTGTTAAATGTTTTTTCTTTTTGTTTAAAGTAATTTCCCTGAAGACGAGCATCGGAGATGTCTCGAAATATTGGAAAATTTTAAATATAAAAATACAACTAAAAAAACAACATCTGTTTTTATTCACATGACCTCAAGCCGAACTAAGCAAATATAATTAAAATTTTATTTCTATAGAAATTTTGTCAAAATTTTATTGCTATAGAAAATTTTGTCAAAATTTTATTTCTATAGAATTGTTTGTCAACATTTTGTTTCTATAGAAAATTTTGTCAAAATTTTATTTCTTTAGAAAATTTCCAAATTTTATTTTTAAAGAAAATTTTGACAAAATTTTATTACTATAGAAAATTTTGTCAAAATTTAATTTCTATAGAAATTTTGTTATAATTTTATTGCTATAGAAAATTTTGTCAAAATTTTATTTCTATAGAATTGTTTGTCAACATTTTGTTTCTATAGAAAATTTTGCCAAAATTTTATTTCTATAGAAAATTTCCAAATTTTATTTTTAAAGAAAATGTTGACCAAATTTTATTTTTGTAGAAGATTTTGTCAAATTTTTATTTTTATAGACAATTTTGTCAAAATTTTATTTCTATAGAAAATTATGTTTATATTTTATTTCTATAGAAAATTTTGTGAAAATTTAATTTCTATAAAAATTTTGTTTAAATTTTATTTCTATAGAAAATTTTGTCAAAATTTTATTTTTGTAGAAAATTTTGTCAAAATTTTATTTTTATAGACAATTTTGTCAAAATTTTATTTTTAAAGAAAATTTTGTCAAAATTTTATTTGTAAAGTAAATTTTGTCCAAATTTTATTTTTGAAGAAAATTTTGTCCAAATTTATTTTTGTAGAAAATTTTGTCAAACTTTTATCTTTATAGACAATTTTGTCAAAATTTTATTTCTATAGACAATTTTGTCAAAATTTTATTTTTAAAGAAAATTTTGTCAAAATTTTATTTCTAAAGTAAATTTTGTCCAAATTTTATTTTTAAAATAAATTTTGTCAAAATTTTATTTTTGTAGAAAATTTTGTCAAAATTTTATTCATGTGTGGAATTTTATCGAGATTTTATTTTAATAGAATATTTTATCAAAATGTTATTTCTATAGACAATTTTGTCAAAATTGTATTTCTTTAGAAATCCTTTTTTTCTAAAGAATCCTTTTTTTCTAAAGAAAATTTTATCAAAATTTTATTTCTATAGAAAATTTTGTAAAAATTTTATTTCTTTAGATTTATTCTCACATCGCAATTTTTTTCACTCATAAAAGATTTCAAGTATTAAGCAATGAAGAATCCGGCTATCATTTGTTATGTAAATTATGTCATTACTGCAATTGATGTCTTGACAAATTTCAAAGTCTGAATATGGTTATTTATTCTTGGTCACTTTGGGACTTACTGTTGGGTCAATCTGTAGATATTTAAAAAGCTTTGAGAGAGGAGTAATAAATCATGGCAAACTCTTGGCATACTGCATTGTCTTACCATACATTTTTTAAGAATTAATTAATTAATTATTCATTCGTGAGGTCATTCGTAGGGGGAATCTTTTCTTTGCCTCCATTACGGAATGGACGTTGCCTTAACATTTCACACTCCTTCATATTGGCGACATTGGGTTAAAGACCTTTTGGGTGAACAAATAAATGGGTAGTTAGTCTTTTTTCGCTTTTTTTTGTGTACATTTTAACTAAAAGCCTGGATAATAAATATGTAATTAAACAGGATGCTTGTTGTGAGAGGGCGAGGGAAAAAGGAAAAACGAAAAAGAAATGATTTTAAAAGTGGATCTCATAAAGTTGATAGGTATGGGAAATGTGTTTTAAAATTAATAATGAATGAATTTTGGTTGTGTAGTAAAAAAAATGTCTTACATTTCGAGGATGTCAATACACCATAATAGTGGCCATTTCCCTTAAGTGATTAATCTATATGCCGATAATTAATTTCAGCAAATTTTGCATGATTCGTGTTTATCATCGTGCTTAGTATTTGAAATTACAGAAGGTCATTCAACCCAGAGGAATGGCGTTAAAAAAAAAAATCCAATAAATTATTTTCGTGTGGACGAGTCCTTGGAGTTCTTTGAAATGGGAATGGATTTTAACTTTTTGCTAAATATTCATGATTCATTTCATTTACACACACACACTGGCATGATTTTTCACTTTTCCAAGATTTATTTACTTGGGACTTGCTCTCCATAATTCCCTGGTGGGCCGTTAGTCTTTAGGGTGGTGGCATATCATCCAAATATTTGCATATTGTAGTTCTTACTGTTTTGGTTTTATGGATGATAATAAAACGGGGATTGGTTATTAAGGTATTTATTGACTTTGTAGAAAAACAAAAACGCTTCTACCCCTCCACCCGCTATTAAAAACAATATCATTTTATTTATACATATTTACACAAATATATTTCCTTTGGAGAGAAAAAAGCTTTATTTTTGGGAATTGTTTTTGTGAAACGAACACGATATTTGTTTTAATCCTTAAATATGAACAGTTTTGTGTTATACTCCATAAATAAGAGAATTGTATTTGTTTTGAATTGTTTGGACAATTGGAAGTCATTGTACCTCGTTATTATATAAGTAAATCTTCATCTCAATATAGGTAGAACAAGTATATACGGCCGTAAGTTCGGCCAGGCCGAATCTTATGTACCCTCCACCATGAATTGCGTAGAAACTTCTACGAAAGACTGTCATCCACAATCGAATTACTTGGGTTGTGGTATCTTAAAACTTCTTAACACCGTTTTCTAAATTGTGAGTTAGTCCATACGTGGTATATATTAGACAAAAAAGTTATGTATAGATAAGTCTACAAATAATTACGAATCGATATGGACTTTTGCACGGTACGTAGGGAGCCAGAATTGAAATATGGGGGCTATATACAATTATGAACTTGATATGGACCAATTTTTGTGTGATTGGGGATCGATTTATCTGGGGGCTATATATAACTATAGACCGATATGGATCTAGTTAGACATGGTTGGTAACGGCCATATACAAGCACAATGTACCAAATTTCAACTGACTCGGATGAAATTTGCTCCTCCAAGAGGCTCCAAAACCAAATCTCGGGATCGGTTTATATGGGGACTATATATGATTATGGACTGAGATGGACCACTTTTAGCATGGTTGTTAAATATCATATACTACCACCACGTAGCAAATTTCAATCAAATCGGATGAATTTTGCTTCTCCATAAGGCACCGGAGGTCAAATCTGGGGATCGGTTTATATGGGAGCTATATATAATTATGGACTGATATGAACCAATTCCCGCATGGTTGTTGGATACAATATATTAACATCACGTACCAAATTTCAACCGAATCGGATGAATTTTGCTCTTCCAATGGACTCCGGAGGTCAAGTTTGGTGATCGGTTTATATGGGGCCTATATGTAATTATGGACCGATTTCGACCAATTTTTGCATGGGTGTTTGAGGCCATATTTTAACACCACGTACCAAATTTGAACTGAATCAGATGAATTTTGGTCTTCCAAGAGGCTCCGGAGGTCATATCTGGTGATCGGTTTATATGGCGGCTATATATAATTAGGCACCGACTTTGACCAATTTTTGCATGGTCATTAGAGAATATATACTTACACCATGTACCAAATTTCAGCCAGGTCCCATGAAATTTGCTTCTCTTAGAGGCTCCGCAAGCCAAATCGGGGGACCGGTTTATAACGGGGCTTTATATAATTATGGACCGATGTGGACCAATTTTTGCATAATTGTTAGAGACCATATACTAACACCAAATTTCAGTCGGATACTCTTAGAGGCTCCGCAAGCCAAATCTGGGGATTGGTTTATATGGGGGCTATATATAATTATGAACCGATGTGGACCAATTTTTGCATGGTTGTTAGAGACCATATACTAACACCATGTACCAAATTTCAGCCGGATCGGATGAAATTTGCTACTCTTAGAGGCTCCGCAAACCAAATCTGGGGACCGGTTTGTATGGGGGCTATATATAATTATGGACCGATGTGGACCAATTTTTACATGGTTGTTGGAGACCATATACTAACACCATGTACAAAATTTCAGCCGGATCGGATGAAATTTGCTATTCTTAGAGGCTCCGCAAGCCAAATCTAGGGAGCGGTTTATATGGGGGGCTATATATATTTATGGACCGATGTGGACCAATTTTTGCATGGTTGTTAGAGACCATATACTAACACCACGTACCAAATTTCAGCCGGATCGGATGAAATTTGCTTCTCTTAGAGGATTCGCAAGCCAAATTTTGGGGGTCCGTTTATATGGGGGCTATACGTAAAAGTGGTCCGATATGGCCCATTTGCAATACCATCCGACCTACATCAATAGCAACTACTTGTGCCAAGTTTCAAGTCGTAGTCATACATAGTTATACATAGTCCCATATAAACCGATCCCCAGATTTGACCTTCGGAGCCTCTTCGAGGAACAAATTTCATCCGATCCGATTGTAATTCTGTACGTGGTGTTAGTATATCGTTGCTGACAACCATGCCAAAATTGCTTCATATCGGTTCATAATTATATATAGCCCCCATATAAACCGATCTGCAGATTTGACCTTCGAAGCCTCTTGGAGGAACAAAGTTCATCCGATCCGGTTAAAATTCGGTACGTGGTGTTATAATACATGGCATCTAACATCCACGCATAAATTGGTCCAAATCGGTCCATAGTTATATATAGGCCCCTTGTAAACCGATCCCCCAGATGTTACCTCCGGAGTCTCTTGGAGGAGCAAATTTCATCCGATCCGGTTGAAATTCGGTACGTGGTGTTATAATACATGGCATCTAACATCCACGCATAAATTGGTCCAAATCGGTCCATAGTTATATATAGGCCCCTTGTAAACCGATCTCCAGATTTTACCTATGAAGCCTCTTGGAGGAACAAATTTCTTCCTATCCGGTTGAAATTTGGTACGTGGTGTTAATACATGGCATCTAACATCCACGCATAAATTGGTCCAAATCGGTCCATAGTTATATATAGGCCCCTTGTGAACCGATCTCCAGATTTGATCTTCGAAGCCTCTTGGAGGAGCAAATTTCATCCGATCCGGTTGAAATTTGGTACGTGGTGTAATGTATCGTTTTTGACAACCATGCCAATATTGCTTCATATCGGTTCATAATTATATATAGCTCCCATATGAACCGATATCCAGATTTGACCTCCGGAGCCTCTTGGAGGAGCAAATTTCATCGGATGCGTTTGAAATTTTGTATTTTGCGTTAGTATATGGCCTCTAACATCCATGCAAAAATCGGTTCATAATTGTATATAGCCCCCTTATAAATCGACCCCCTTATTCCACTTCAGGCTCTCTAAATTATATACGTATTGAATCGGCATTTTTTATACCCTCCATCATAGGATGGGGGTATATTAACTTTGTCATTCCGTTTGTAACACATCGAAATATTGCTCTAAGACCCCATAAAGAATATATATTCTGGGTCGTGGTGAAATTCTGAGTCGATCTAAGCATGTCCGTCCGTCCGTCTGTTGAAATCACGCTAACTTCCGAACGAAACAAGCTATCGACTTGAAACTTGGCACAAGTAGTTGTTATTGATGTAGGTCGGATGGTATTGAAAATGGGCCATATCGGTCCACTTTTACGTATAGCCCCCATATAAAGGGACCCTCAGATTTGGCTTGTGGAGCCTCTAACAGAAGCATATTTCATCCGATCCGGCTGAAATTTGGTATATGGTGTTAATATATGGTCTCTAACAACCATGCAAAAATTGGTCCACATCGGTCCATAATTATATATAGCCCCCACATAAACCGATCCCCAGATTTGGCTTGTGGAGCCTCTAAGAGAAGCATATTTCATCCTATCCGGCTGAAATTTGGTACATGGTGTTGGTATATGGTCTCTAACAACCATGCAAAAATTGGTCCACATCGGTCCATAAATATATATAGACCCCATATAAACCGATCCCCAGATTTGGCTTGTGGAGCCTCTAAGAGAAGCATATTTCATCCTATCCGGCTGAAATTTGGTACATGGTGTTGGTATATGGTCTCTAACAACCATGCAAAAATTGGTCCACATCGGTCCATAATTATATATAGACCCCATATAAACCGATCTCCAGATTTGGCTTGCGAAGCCTCAAATAGGAGCAAATTGCATCCGATCCGGCTGAAATTTGGTACATGGTATTGGTATATGGTCTCTAACAACTGTGCAAAAATTGGTCCACATCGGTCCGTAATTATATATGGCGCCCATATAAACCGATCCCCAGATTTGGGTTGCGAAGCCTCAAAGAGAAGCAAATTTCATCCGATCCGCCTGAATTTTGGTACATGATATTGGTATATGGTCTCTAACAACCATGCAAAAATTGGTCCACATCGGTTCATAATTATATATAGCCCCCATATAAACCGATCCCCAGATTTATCTTGCGAAATCCCCAAGAGAAGCAAATTTCATCCAATCCGGTTGTAATTTGAAACATGGTGTTAGTATATGATCCGTAACAACCGTGCCAGAATTGGTCCATATCGGCCATAATTATATATAGCCCCCATATAAAACATTCTCCAGATTTGACCTCCGGAGCCTCTTGGAAGAGAAAAATTCATCCGATCCGGTTCAAATTAGGCACCTGGTGTTAGTATATGTTCGCTAACAACCATACTAAAATTGGTCCAATCACACAAAAATTGGTCCATATCGGTTCATAATCATGGTTGCCACTAGAGCCAAAAATAATCTACCAAAATTTTATTTATATAGAAAATTTTGCCAAAATTTTATTTCTATAGAAAATTTTGTTCAAATTTTATTCGGTTCATAATCATGGTTGCCACTCGAGCCAAAAATAATCTACCAAGATTTTATTTCTATAGAAAATTTTGTCAAAAGTTTATTTCTATAGAAAATTTTGTCAAAATTTTATTTCTAGAGAAAATTTTGTCAAAATTGTATGTCTACTTTGTTAAACTGAATTATATACGTATTGGATCGATCTTTTTTGATTTAATATATACCACGTATGGACTTACATACAATTTAGAAGATGGTGTTAGGAGGTTTTAAGAAACCTTGCCATCGGCAAGCGTTACCGCAACTTAAGTAATTCGATTGTGGATGGCAGTGTTTAGAAGAAGTTTCTACGCAATCCATGATGGAGGGTACATAAGCTTCGGCCTGGCCGAACTTACGGCCGTATATACTTGTTTTTTTTTTTTTTCAAATATATACCCCGTATGGAGCACCATACAATTTAGAAGTCGATGTTAAGAAGTTTTAAGATACCTTGCCATCGGTTAGTATTACCACAACCCAAGTAATTCGGTTGTGGATAGTAGTCTTTAGTAGAACTTTCTACGTAATCCATGGTGGAGGGTAGATAAGATTCGGCCTGGCCGAACTTACGGCCGTATATACTTGTTATACTTGACACAAACACTCCAAGTAAACTATTGCCAAGGAATTTCTGCAAAATCTAAGTGGTGATTCATTAAACATTGGCGGATAGATCCTTGTTCCTCCATGGGAAGAGGAACCCGTTTAACTATTGCTCTTACTAACAGAAACTTCGTCGTTCGGATTTCTGTAACGGAAAGGAATAATTTTCACAATTTTGTTTTTGGGAAAGTTTTAGTATTTTTTTTTAATTTATTGCAAAAATGGGTACAAAACAAATTATTATTAGGAAGAACTTCTTGTGAGTTTAAATTAAAGCCTTTTTGGATTGCTTGCGAAGTAGTTCCAATTTGTTTGAGCTGCCGCTGTTATAGTGAACGACAGCTGACGAAATGATTTAATCAAGCCTACCGTTAAAATATGTATGACTTAGTATCATGAAGACATTTTGGGAGCTGCTTTAAAGCATTTCGAAAACATTTTTGTTCCATTAGCCATGAACGCTCCATATGATATGAACTCGTTAGAGCTCAGAGTTCCATTCAACTTGAACAGTGATTACGTACGCTCAAAGAATGATGCCAACCCCGTTTTGACGGCTGCAACTGACAATAAATTTTTGCCTCTGGCGGCGGCGACTAAGCCGATATAAATATGTCTCTTCGGCAGCGGGCAATTATCCGTTTTTAAAATCAAATTGTACAATCAATCTTACAATCAAATTAACATTTCATTAAAATTTTTTGAGCTAATTTTTTGCAAAATTATTAAAACACCTTGATTGAGTGTGGGTAAAATGTTGAAAATTTTGCAAAAATTAATACATTTTTTCTGTTTTAACTCAATATTTTTGATTAAATGGCTGCTAAATGTGAGTCGAGATGAGTCACATATTCGGCGGAGACGTGGACTAGTAAAAAATGGTCGGCCCGACTCGGCGGATTCATTCTCTGGTCGACATGCTCGGCGGCGCCGGCTGGCAAAAAATGGTCGGGGTCGACTGAAATCGGCGGAGCAACTCGGCGGCTTCATTCTCTGAATAGCGTATTACCGTTGGAAAAAAGTATAAGTTTCACCTTATTTTTGTTATTTCTTAAAGCACCTCCTGTCAAGAGAGTTCATAACTTGTGGTTACACAATAGACTAAATGCTCTAAGTCATCTCAAATTAACGAGTTGTCTTGTATGGAAATAGCACCAAAATTTTATTACCGAGAAATCTTTTGTTGGGCCTCTTTAGCTGGAAAAATGTTAAACCCCGCCCACAAACATTTTGGTTTTAAATTATTTTCTCCACTTGAGATTGCTTTTTAGGTTAATCAAAAATCAAATATGATATTTTTCCATGCCATTGTAAGGCAATATAAAATTTCTTTTTTTTTTTTTTGCTAAAACAAATCCCACTGGAAATTTCATGACATTCTCTTCCGGCCTAGAAACATATAAAAAGTTGAAGCGATAAAAATGTTTCTTGTGGTAACGCAATCATTTTGGTTTTTTATTCGTAAAAAAAAAAATCACAAATATCTCACTCACAATAAAATGTTATGAAATATTTATTCGTGTGCCCATACCGTAACCCATACAAATACAATCAAGTAAATTGAATTCAAGAAATCACACAAATCACTTCACTTCACAAGAGTGTGTTTTCCATAGAAATTTTTATTATAATACTTTTTTTTAGAAATTCCTCTTACAGATATTAGCTAATAGAGGGCTATGAGTGGCCTATTAGGTAACTGTGGATGGAGGTAATTTTATTACTAATATTCTACGAATAAATATTTAAAGGAAACGTAAACGTTTTTGTAATTCTAAGAAATATATTTTAAGGAATTTCTGAGAATTATTAAATAAAAATATGATTTATAAAATTTAAGATTAAACAGCAGTGAATCTTGCAATTGTATTAAATATATTGTATATAAAAAAATCATGAAGATAATAAATATTAAATGTCGACCTACATTCAAAAATTTTCTTGAACCCAAAAATTTTTTTCTTTCCCTAAAAATTTTGGTATAGAGTCCGAGTCAATGATGCTGCTTCTTTAAAATGTGTAAATTTAGTAGAGAGCCCTTAGCATGAAATCTGTCAAAATTAATAACCATTTTGTTTAAATAAAGAAATTTTAATTAAATTAATGGTCATTACCTTTTTTTCAACATTTACTTCCATTTAATTTAGGACAGGAATCTTTGAAATTTGCGTCCCTTCGTATATATTTGAAGTGAATTTTGTTAAAATTTTTTTTTTCTATAGAAAATTTTGTCAAAATTTTATTTCTATAGAAAAATTTGTCAAAATTTTATTTTAATAGAAAATTTTGTGAAAATTGGATTTCTATAAAAATTTTGTCAACATTTTATTTTTATAAAAAATTTTATCAACATTTTATTTGTATAGAAAATTTTGTCAAAATGTTATATCTATAGAAAAATTTGTCAAAAATTTTATTTCAATAGTAAATCTTGTCAAATTTTATTTTTATAGAAAATTTTGTAAAAAATTTATTTCTATAGAAAATTTTGTGAAAATTTGATTTCAATAAAAATTTTGTCAAAATTTTATTTTTATAAAAAATTTTGTCAAAATTTTATTTTTATGAAAAATTTTGTCAACATTTTATTTTGATAGAAAATTTTGTCAATATTTGTTTTCTACAGAAAATCTTGCCAAAATGTTGTTTCTATAATAAATTTTATCACAACACTATTTATATAGAAACTTTGTCAAAATTTTGCCGAAATTTTCTATATATAGAAAATTTTGTCAACATTTTCTATCTATAGAAAATTTTGTCAATATTTTACTTAAATTTTTTTTTATTTTTTATTTCTAAAGAAAATTTTTTCAAAAAATTTTTTTTCTGTGGAAAATTGTTTAAACATTTTATTTGTTATCAAAATTTTATTTTATAGAAAATTTTATAAAAATTTGATTGCTATAGAAAATCTTGTCCAACTTTTATTTCTATAGAAAATGTTGTCAAAATTTTATTTCTATAGAAAAGTTGTCCAGTTGTTATTTCTATGGGAAATTTTGTAAAAATTCTATTTCTATAGGAAATTTAGACAACATTTGTTTTCAGTAGAAGAAATTGTCCATCTCTTATTTCTATAGAAAATTTTGTCAAAATTGTATGTTTATAGAAAATTTTGTCAAAAATGTTTTTCTATAGAAAATTTTGTCAACATTTTATTTCTATAGACAATTTTGTCAAAATTTTGTTTCTACAGAAAATTTTTTCAAAATTCTATTTCTATAGAAAATTTTGTCAAAATTTTATTTCTATAGAAAATTTTGTAAAAATTTTATTTCTATAGAAAATTTTGTCAAAATTTTATCCCCACAGAAAACTTTGGCAAAATTTTATTCCTACAGAAAGTTTTGTCAAAATTTTATTTCTATAGAAAATTTTGTCAAAATTTTATTTCTATAGAAAATTTTGTCAACATTTTATTTCTATAGAAAATTTTTTCAAAATTTTATTTCTATGGAAAATTTTGTCAAAATTTTATTTCTATAGAAAACTTTGTCCAAACTCTATAATTTTAGGAAATTTTGTCAAAATTTTATTTTTATAGAAAATGTTGTCAACATTTAATTTTTATAAAAAATATTGTAAAAATTTTATTTTTATAGAAAATATTGTCAAAATTTTATTTTTAAAGAAAATATTGTCAAAATTTTATTTATTTCTATAAAAAATGTTTTTTTTTTTCTATAGAAAAATTTGTAAAAATTTATTTTTTATAGAAAATTTTGCAAAAATTTGTTTTCTATGAAAATTTTGTCAACATTTTATTTTTATAAAAAATTTTGCCAACGTTTTATTTTTATAGGAACTGTCAAAATTTTATTTTGATAGAAAATTTTGTCAAAATTATATTTTGATATATAATTTTGTCAATATTTGTTTTATATAGAAAATCTTGCCAAAATTTTATTTCTATAGGTAATTTTATCACAATACTGTTCATATAGAACATTTTGTCAAAATTTTATATCTATAGAAAATTTTGTCAAAAGTTTATTTCTATGTCAACATTTTATTTCTATAAAAATTTTTGTCGAAATTTTCTGTATATAGAACATTTTGTCAACATTTTCTATCTATAGAAAATTTTGTCCATATTTTATTTAAAAGTTTGGTAAAATTTTATTTCTAAAGAAAATTTTGTCAACTTTTTTTTTCTGTAGAAAATTTTGTAAACATTTTATTTCTATAGAAAATGTTGTCAACATTTTATTTTTATAGAAATTTTTATCAAAATTTGATTGCTATAGGAAATCTTGTCCAACTTTTATTTCTATAGAAAATGTTGTCAACATTTGATTTCTGTAGAAAATTTCTTCAATTTCAATCAATCAATTTTTTAATTCGTCTTTATTAGTCTTCATTTCTTATTATAATTACAATCTTTGTGTGAGATATTATCCTTTGGATATTTGTACAAATAAGATTTTTCATCAGAGATATAAGCAATATGTTTAATCTATATTTTGTAGAAAATTTCTTCAACATTTTATTTCTATAGAAAATTGTGTTGTTATTTGGTAAAAATTTTATTTCTATAGGAAATTTTGTCAATATTTGTTTTCTGCGGAAGATTTTGTCCATCTTTAATTTATTTCGAATTTTTTCCAAAATTGTATTTCTATAGAAAATTTTGTCAAAATTTTATTTCTACTGAAAATTTTGTCAAAATGTTATTTCTACAGAAAATTTTGTCAAAATTTTATTTCTATAGAAAATTTTGTCAACATTTTATTTCTATAGAAAATTTTGTCAAAATTTTATTTCTATGGAAAATTTTGTAAAAATTTTATTTCTATAGAAAATTTTGTCAAAATTTAATTTCTATAGAAAATTTTGTCACAATTTTATTTTTATAGAAATTTTTGTAAAATTTAATTTCTATAGAAAATTTTGTCAAAATTTTATTTTTTTAGAAATTTTTGTAAAAATGTTATTTCTATAGAAAATTTTGTCAAAATTTTTTTCTATAGAAAACTTTGTCCAAACTTTATATTATTACGAAATTTTGTAAAAATTTTATTTTTTAGGAAACATTGTCAACATTTTATTTTTAAAGAAAATGTTGTCAACATTTTATTCTTATATAAAAAGGTTGTCAAAATTCTTTTTTTTATAAAAAATATTGTCAAAATGTTATTTATTGCTATAGAAAATGTTGTAAAAATTTTATTTCTATGGAGAATTTTGTAAAATTTTTATTTCTATAGAAAATTTTGTCAACATTTGATTTTTATAGAAAATTTTGTCAAAATTTAATTTTTATAGAAAATTTTGTGGTAATTTGATTTCTATAAAAATTTTGTCCAAATTTTATTTTAATAGGAAATTTTTTAAAAATATTATTTCTATAGAAAATTTTGTAAAAATTTTATTTTGATAGAAAATTTTGTAAAAATTTTATTTCTATATATATTTTTGTCAATATTTGTTTTCTATAGCAAATCTAACCAACATTTTATTTCTATAAGAAAGTTTATCACAATACTATTTATATAGAAAATTTTGTCAAAATGTTATATCTATAGACAATTTTGTCAAAATTTTATTTCTATAGAAAATTTTGTTAAAATTTTATTTCTATAAAATATTTTGTCGAAATTTTCCATGTATAGAACATTTTGTCAACATTTTCTATTTATTGAAAATTTTGTCCATAGTTTATTAAAAATTTTGTAAAATTTTATTTCTGTAAAATATTTAGCAAATATTTTATTTCTAAAGAAAATGTTATCAAAATTTAATTTTTATAGAAATTTTTATAAAAATTTGATTGCTATAGGAAATCTTATCCAACTTTTATTTCTATAGAAAATGTTAACAAAATTTGATTTCTAAAGATAATTTTGTCAAAATTTTATTTTTATAGAAAATTGTGAAAGTTGTTATTTCTATGGGAAACTTTGTTAAGTTGTTATTTATATAGGAAATTTTGTAAAAATGCTATTTCTATAGGAAATTTTGTCAACATTTGTTTTCTGTAGAAGAATTTGTCCATCTTTTATTTATATAGAAACTTTTGTCAAAATTTTATTTCTACAGAAAACTTTGTACAAACTTTATATTTTTAGGAAATTTTGTCAAAATTTTATTTTTTTTAAGGAAATTTTGCCAAAATTGTTTTTCTATAGAAAATATTGTCAACATTTTATTTCTATAGAAAATTTTGTCAAAATTTTATTTCTATAGAAATTTTTTCAAAATTTTATTTCTATAGAAAATTTTTTCAAAATTTTATTTCTATAGAAAATTTTTTCAAAATTTTATTTCTATAGAAAATTTTTTTCAAAATTTTATTTCTATGGAATATTTTGTAAAAATTTTATTTCTATGAAGAATTTTGTCAAAATGTGATTTCTATTAATTTTGTGAAATTTTGATTTCTATAGAAAATTTTATTTCTATAGGTCATTCTATCAAAATTTTTTTTTTTATATGAGTCTTGTCAAAATGTTATTTTTATAGGAAATTTTTCAACATTTCTTTTCTATAAAGGATTTTGTCCATCTTTCATTCATATAGAAAATTTTGTCAAATTTTTATTTTGATAGAAAATTTTGTCAAAATTTTATTTCTATAGAAAATTTAGGCATCAAAATGTTAGGTTAGGTTAGGTTAGGTTAGGTGGCAGCCCTATGTATCAGGCTCACTTAGAATATTCAGTCCATTGTGATACCACATTGGTAAACTTCTCTCTTATCACTGAGTGCTGCCCGATTCCATGTTAAGCTCAATGACAAGGGACCTCCTTTTTATAGCCGAATCCGAACGGCGTTCCACATTGCTGTGAAACCACTTAGAGAAGCTTTGAAACCCTCAGAAATGTCACCAGCATTACTGAGGTGTGATAATCCACCTCAGAAAAACTTTTTGGTGTTCGGTCGAAGCAGGAATCGAACCCACGACTTTGTGTATGCAAGGCGGACATGCTGACCATTGCACCACGGTGGTTCCCAAAAATGTTATTTCTATAGAAAATTTTATCAACAATTAATTTCCTTTAAAACTGAAAAACATTTCTGGTTTAAAGAGTTAGTCTTAAAATTAACTGAGAATCTTTTATTAAGGCTCTGGATTTTACCGTATCGATTTTTTGTTTGGTATTAAAGCCTATGTAATTAACTCTGCCACGTACAACCCTCGTAGATCCATTATCAAGTAAGTAAAATTAGTTGCAGTAGACCTCTATTATTCATTAATTTCATATTTTTTCTTAGTTCATGTGTCATGATGCAATTGTTCGTAACAAGCAAATATTAGTTACTGTCAATTAAACTATATGCTGGTTTGAGTTAAAATTTTTCAATTTAATTTATTTAATTACATTTTTAGTGCATAGCAAATTTAATTGGTAGCCACTAAAAATTAATTTCCTTTTTATTTCTGTGATTGTTTTCCTCATGGAATTTAACCATTTTTTTTTTGTAATTTTTTTATTAATATCACAATGCTGTTCGATTTGTGATGTGTTTTAATAAAACATATAATGCCTATCTTCATTTAATGATTTTTGTCTGGCCCTTTCTACTCTCATATATAGTATCACATAATAATTTTTTTCTAATTGAGTGACTATTGATTTTAATTCATTTCAAGTAATTTATTGAGTATGTGTCATAAAATGGAAAATATTAAGCCGATTATTAATTTTCTTATTTTTCGCTATGACATTGATCGAATGACTTATGGTAAAGTGGAACAATGTTTTGTTTATGATTTTTGATAAAAGAGGGAGAGAGATAAAATCTCGTTAGTTTAATGTGAACATAATATTTTTATTTAATCGATGAAATGTTTTACTCATATAGATGTGTTAGCGGTGGGGACTTCAATGCTTATATTGGATTGGTGTTGATTTTAACATGGGTGGCGTATGAGTATCATAGTCAACATTAGCAATACGTATACGCATAGTGGTCCCATCGCCATGAACCAAAGTGTTGAAATTAGGTATTGTAATCACGGTTGCCAAAGGCGGTAGAATTCTACCAATAATGGTAGATTTATTTACTGTTTGGTAGATTGGTAGAATTCTTGATGTTTTGATAGATTTTGAAGATTTTGAAGACTTATGAAGAAGAAAAATTTTGACAAAAAATTTCTATAGAAATAAAAATTTGACAATATATTCTTATGAAGTGAAAATTGTACAAAATTTTCTATAGAAGTAAAATTTTGACAACATTTTGTATAGAAGTAAAATTTTGAAAAAAATTTGTATTGAAGTAAAAATTTGACAAAATTTTCTGTAGAAATAAAATTTTGCCAAAATCTTTTATAGAAGTAACATTTTGACAAATTTTCAATAGAAGTAAAATATTTGCAAAATTTTCTATAGAAGTAAAATGTTGACAAAATCTTCTATAGAAGTAACATTTTGACAAAATTAGGTATAGAAGTAACATTTTGACAAAATTAGGTATAGAAGTAAAATTTTGAAGAATTTTTCTATTGAATAAAATTTTGACAAAACTTTCTATAGAATTAGAATTTGACAAAATTTTCTATAGAAGTAAAATTTAAACAGTCATTCCTATAGAGTAAAATAGAAATAAAATTGTGACAAAAAATTTTTATAGCAACAAAATTTTGACAAAAAATTCTATAGAAGTAAAATAGAAATAAAATTGTGACAAAATTTTCTATGGAATTATATTTTGACAAAAATTTTTAAAGAATTAAATTTTGACAAAATTTTCAAAAAAGTAAAATTTTCTGTAAAAGCAAAATTTTAACAACATTTTTCTACAGTAATAAAATGTTGACAAAATTTTATGTAAAAATAAAATTTTGACAAAATTTTATGTAAAAGTAAAATTTTGACAAAATTTTTACGTCTATAGAAAATTTTGACATAATTTTACTTTTACAAAAAACAGGTTTGGGTATGGGTAATATCATCATTATGTTCATAAATGAATTATATTCCTTCGGCCATGTTATAGTGAAGTTACTTTGAATTAAGTTTTAAAAATTTGATATAAAGTATTTGTAGATCACGTCACTATTGGTTTAGGTATCCATTTTGACCTACATCTGTTTCACTCCAATTATATCCACGTGCTTGTATGTTTATTACTACTTGAAATATATTTTTTTCTTCACAAACCCTAAACTGATGACCCAGAATCTCAAAACAAAAATGTAATAAAAAATTTCTGATTAGGTATACATTTTTGGTTACAGTACAAAAATAAATTAAACTTTCATTGTTTATATTATTTTTTTTGTTGCGATTTGTAGTGCTAATCAAAACAGCAATATAGTAGAGAAATAGTAACAGTCAACAGTAGCTACAGCAAACAATGGCAATGAAAAACAGATAGTTTTTAGTAAATGGAAATATGAGATGAGCAAAAAAACCTCTATAGTTTACTAGTTTGATGGGATATAAAAACACTCGCTCTCATGATCAAACACACACACACAAACATACACGAAAACTCCCACTTATAACTTTTTAATGTGTGAATAGGTCGAAGGTTGAATACCCCCTATTGTAGATATTAATTATGCCAAATGGAAAAAAAAATATTTCTATATACAATTTGGTCAACATTTTATTTCTTGAGAAAATTTTGTAAAAATTGAATTTCTATAGAAAATTTTGTCAAAATTTTATTTCTATGGAAAATGTTGTCAAAATGTTACTTCTATAGAAAATGTTGTCAACATTTTATTTCTACAGAAAATTTTGTCAAAATTTTATTTCTATAGAAAAATTTGTCAAAATTTTATTTCTGTAGAAAATTTTGTCAAAATTTTATTGCTATAAAAGATTTTGTCAAAATTTTATTTCTGTAGAAATTTTTTTCAAAGTTTTATTTTTATAGAAAGTTGGTCAACATTTTATTTCTATAAAAAATTTTGTTAGAATTTTTTTTATAGAAAGTTGGTCAAAATTTTATTTCCGTAGAAAATTTTGTCAAAATTTTATTTCTATAGAAAATTTTGTCAAAATTTTATTTCTATAGAAAAATTTGCAAAAAAATTATTTCTATAGAAAACTTTGTCAGAATTTTACTTCTATAGAAAATATTGTCAATTTCTTTTTCTATAGAAAATTTGGTCAAAGTTTTATTTCTGTAGACAATTTTGTGAAAATTTTATTTCTATAGAAAAATTTGTCAAAATTTTATTTCTATAGAAAATTTTGTCAAAATTTTATTTCTATAGAAAATTTTGTCAAAAAAATTTTTTCTGTAGAAAATTTTGTCAAAATCTTATTTTTATAGAAAGTTGGTAAAAATTTCATTTCTATAGAAAATTTTATCAAAATTTTATTTCTATCGAAAATTTTATTTCTATCGAAAATTTTATTTCTATGGAAAATTTTGTGAAAATTTTATTTCTCTAGGGTGGGCTCCTGAGTCGATACAGCCGTGACCGTCTGCCTGTGAACACAAATTTTATACAAGTATGTGTTTTGGGTCAGAATAGAACCCTATTGTTATTGGAAGAAATCGGTTCAGTATTAGATATAGCTCCCATATATATCTTTCGCCCGATTTACACTCATATGACCATAAAGACCAAGTTTTACCCCGATTTAGTTGAAATTGTGCACAAGGAGTAGCATTAGCTTTGTTGCTATGTGTGCCAAATTTGGTTGAAATCGGTTCAGATTTAGATATAGCTCCTATATATATGTGTTTTTGATTTCGACAAAAATGGTCAAATTGCCAACATTTTCGAAAGCTTGTAAAAATGACCTCACTTTTGCTACACTTCTAATACATATCTGTCGACCGATTAATCATAAATACACTTTTGCGAAGTTGCCTCAAAATTGGTTCAAACGTTTAAATGTTTCCCATATTTTTATACCCTTCACCACTACTGTGGTACAGGGTATAATAAGTTTGTGCATTTGTATGTAACGCCAAGAAGGAGTAATCATAGACCAACCTTTTAGTATACGGAACGGCTTAGAATTAAATTCTGAGTCGATTTAGCGATGTCCGTCTGTCCGTCTGTCTGTCTGCCTGTCCGTCTGTCTGTCTGTTGGTGTATTTTTGTGTGCAATGTACAGCTCGCAGTTTTAGTCCGATTTTCCTAAAATTTGGTATAGGGTCTAGTTTCAGCTCAAAGACAATCCCTATTGATTTTGGAAAAATCGGTTCAGATTTAGATTCAGCTGCCATATATATTTTTCATCGATCTGGTCATAATTGGTGTGTATATCAACCGATCTTCCTCAAATTCCGTAAATCCGAATATTTTATGAGTCTCGAAGAACTTGCAAAATATCAGCCAAATCGGTTCAGATTTAGATATAGCTCCCATATATATATTTCGCCCGATTTACACTCATTTGCCTACAGAGGCCAATTTTTTGCTCCGATTTAGTTGAAATTTTGCATAGAGAGTAGAATTATCATTGTAACTATGCGTGCCCATTTTGGTTGAAATCGGTTCAGATTTAGATATAGCTCCCATATATAGCTTTCGCCCGATTTACACTCATATGACCACAGAGTCAAATTTTTTACTCCGATTTAGTTGGAATTTTGCACATGGAGTAAAATTAGCATTGTAGCTATGCGTGCCAAATTTGGTTGAAATCGGTTCAGATTTAGATATATCTCCAATATATATGTTTTTCTGATTTCGACAAAAATGGTCAAAATACCAACATTTTCCTTGTAAAATCACCACTGCTTGGTCGAAAAGTTGTAAATATGATTCTAATTTTCCTAAACTTCTAATACATATATATTGAGCGATAAATCATAAATAAATTTTTGCGAAGTTTCCTTAAAATTGCTTCAGATTTAAATGTTTCCCATATTTATACCCTGCGCCACACTGTGGAACAGGGTATTATAAGTTAGTGCATATGTTTGTAACACCTAGAAGGAGACGAGATAGACACATGGTGTCTTTGGCAATAATGCTCAGGGTGGGTCCCTGAGTCGATATAACCATGTCCGTCTGTCCGTCCGTCCGTCTGTCTGTGAACACATTTTTGTGATCAAAGTCTAGGTCGCAATTTAAGTCCAATCGCCTTCAAATTTGGCACATGTTCCTAATTTTGGTCAGAATAGAACCCTATTGATTTTGGAAGAAATCGGTTCAGATTTAGATATAGCTCCCATATATATCTTTCGCCCGATATGCACTAATATGGACCCAGCAGCCAGAGTTTTATACCGATTTGCTTGAAATTTTGTACAAACATAACACTTAGTCGTATAGTCACGTGTGCAAAATTTGATTAAAAATCGATTCAGATTTAGATATAGCTCCCATATATATCTTTCGCCCGATATGGACTAATATGGTTCTAATAGCCAGAGTTTTGGCCCAATTTGGTTGCAATTTTGCACAGGGAGTAGATTTAGCATTGTAGCTATGCGTGCCATATTTGATTGAAATCTTTTCAGATTTATATATAGCTCCCATATATAGCTTTCGCCCGATTTACACTCATATGACCACAGAGTCCAATTTGTTACTCCGATTTAGTTGGAATTTTGCACAGGGAGTAAAATTAGCATTGTAGCTATGCGTGCCAAATTTGGTTGAAATCGGTTCAGATTGAGATATATCTCCCATATATATGTTTTTCTGATTTCGACAAAAATGGTAAAAATACCAACATTTTCCTTGTAAAATCGCCACTGCTTAGTCGAAAAGTTGTAAAAATGATTCTAATTTTCCTAAACTTCTAATACATATATATCGAGCGATAAATCATAAATAAACTTTTGTGAAGTTTCCTTAAAATTGCTTCCGATTTAGGTTAGGTTAGGTTAGGTTAAAGTGGCAGCCCGATTAAATTTCAGGCTCACTTAGACTATTCAGTCCATTGTGATACCACATTTAACTAAAAGTACCTATTACATATGGGCACTTCTAGTCTTAACCACTGAACCTTCTCTATTATTTACTTTTGTGGAACCAACCAGATTGCTCCAAAAACATTAACAAACTGCTTAAGTTAACGTTTTCCATGTCAGCCAGTAATCTAAAGCTATATGCTCCTAAAATTCGCTTACGCCTTACACAAAAAGCAGGACACTCACACAAGAGGTGTTTAATTGATTCCTTTTCCTCCACGTCATGACAGCTTATACAATAGTCATTATACTTCGCACCTATAGTTTTTGCAAATTCGCCTATCAGGCAGCGACCCGTTATAGCAGATATTAGGAGTGCTATCTGACGCCTTGAGAACACTAGCATATCTAGTGTGCGGTTTAAGTTTAAATGGGGCCATATTTGCTTGGTGTCGTTACAACCCTTGCAATTTTCCCATCGAATATTGGCCATCATAACAGCCTTCTCACGCAGTAAGAGCTTGCAGGTGGCCAGAGGCATACCAACAGATTCTAGTTCCCCTGGAATATGTAAGGTAGTTCCTAGCCTTGCTAACACATCTGCTTCACAGTTCCCCGGTATGTTCCTATGACCAGGCACCCATATTAGGTGAATATTGTACTGCTCAGCCATCTCGTTGAGAGATTTGCGGCAGTCTATGGCCGTTTTTGAGTTAAGGAACACAGAGTCCAAGGATTTTATTGCAGGTTGACTGTCTGAGTATATATTAATGCCAATATTTGTTGGAACATTACTTCTCAGCCAATTCACCACCTCTCTTATTGCCAATATTTCAGCCTGAAAAACACTACAGTGATTAGGTAATCTTTTCGCTATTCGAATTTCCAGATCTTTAGAATATACTCCGAACCCCACTTGTCCATTCAATTTGGAGCCATCAGTATAGAAATCTATATATCTTTTATTCCCCGGGGTCTGTGTACACCACGCCTCACTGTTGGGAATTAGAGTTTCAAACTTTTTGTCGAAAAGTGGTTTTGCAAGGGTGTAATCCACTACGTTAGGCACATCTGGCATTACTTTGAGGACCGAACTATGACCGTACATTTTTTCCGACCATAGCGATAGCTCGCGCAACCGCACAGCCGTTGTTGCAGCTGACTGTTTGGCCAAAATGTCTAAAGGCAATAGATGTAGCATGACATTAAGGGAGTCTGTTCCTGTCTTACTAAATGCGCCTGAGATACATAAGCTCGCCATACGCTGAACTTTATCTAAACAAGTCGGTTTCTGAAGTGCCGGCCACCAGACTACAACACCATATAGCATTATAGGTCTAACCACTGCCGTGTATAGCCAATGCACAATTTTTGGTCTTAGTCCCCACTTTTTCCCTATTGCCTTTTTGCACGAGTACAAAGCTACCGTGGCTTTTCTCGCCCTCTCTTCAATATTAAGCCTAAAATTCAGCTTCCTGTCCAAAATAACGCCAAGGTATTTTGCACACTCACCAAAGGAAATTTCAGTACCCCCTAAGGAAATGGGCCTAACCGTGGGAGTTTTGCGATCTTTGCAGTACATGACTATTTCTGTCTTTGCTGGATTTACACCAAGACCATTATCTTTCGCCCATTTCTCAGTCATCCGGAGAGCTCTCTGTATAATATCTCTGATTGTGGATGGGAATTTTCCCCTGACTGCTAGCGCCACATCATCTGCGTATGCCACTACTTTTATCCTTTCTTTTTCTAGAGAAAACAAAAGGTTGTTTATAGCAACATTCCAAAGAAGAGGTGATAGAACTCCTCCTTGGGGTGTGCCTCTGTTCACATACCTTTGTATGTTTGCTTGCCCTAGTGTGGCTGAAATACGTCTCTTCATTAGAAGTTCGTCTAACAGCCTAAGTATACCTGGATCAACATTCAGAGTTTTCAGTCCATTTAATATCGAGCTCGGATGGACATTATTGAACGCCCCTTCGATGTCTAGAAACGCCACGATTGTGTATTCTTTGACAGATAGTGAGCTTTCAATAAAGCTGACCAGTTCATGCAATGCGGTCTCAGTAGACCTGCCCTTCGAGTATGCATGCTGTCGTTTCGAGAGCAAACCTGAATCCACGCTAGTTCTAAGATACATGTCTATCATCCTCTCCAGGGTCTTAAGTAGGAATGAGGATAAGCTGATTGGTCGGAAATCCTTCGCACTCGAGTGAGAGGCTTTTCCTGCTTTAGGTATGAAGACGACTTTTGTTTCCCTCCACTTTTCTGGAATATATGCTAAGTTTACACATTGTTTATAGATCACCGTCAACCAGGGGATAATTCTTTCAGCCACTGCCTGTAACTCCGCCGGAGTAATTCCATCAGGTCCGGGGGATTTGAATGGTCCAAAGCTATTTAAAGCCCATTTTATTCTAGATTCCGACACAATTTCCTCGATAGGAAATGATCGCTGAGCCTCTGTTACACCGCCGGAACATGGTTCAACCGTCTGATTTCCAGGGAAGTGTGTGTCCAAAAGTACCTCCAACGTCTCCTCACTGGACGTTGTCCAATTTCCCTCCGATGTTTTAATGAAACCTGGAGCGGTGTTAGTGGATGCTAGTACCTTCCGTAGTCTGGAAGCCTCTGACGTATTCTCAATACTGCTACAGTAATCATCCCAAGAGTTTTGTTGAGACCTTCTCAGTTCTCGTTTATATTCTCTCAGATTCATCTTGTAAGTGTCCCAATCCTCCGGAGCTCTTGTGGACTTTGCTTTGTTAAAGAGCTTCCTGCAGGATTTCCTCATATTACTTAACTCCGTAGTCCACCATGGCGGCCGATTTTTTCCCCTTGGCTTTCCTCTAGGGCATGCAGCTTTCAGTGAAATGTTGAAGGCCTTAGTAATCCGCTCCACTGCGTGTTCGATATCTTGCACAGTGCTCATATTTGTATCCGGCACTTCCGGTATCATCAAATTGAACGATTCCCTATACCTATTCCAATCAGCTTTCCTAACATTTGGCGGAAATATGGTCTTTGAAGTACGAACAGCCAATCTGAAACTGATGTAGCGATGATCTGAGAAGCTATGTTCCCTCAAAACTTGCCACTCAGATATCTTATCATTCAGTTCCGGAGAGGTCAACGTTACGTCCAAAACCTCTTGTCTGTTCCTGGTGACGAAGGTTGGTGCATCTCCCTTATTGCAAACTACCAGGTTAGTACGCAAAATAAACTCTATTAGCGACTCTCCCCTTGCATTAGTATCACTACTTCCCCAAATACTATGATGTGCATTTGCATCGCATCCCATAATGAGTTTTGTCTTTGTTTTTAGTGACTCATCAACTAAGGTCTTAACGGCACAGGGTGGCATATCCCTATCATGTCCCATGTAGACCGAAGATACCCAATATTTGCATGTGGATATCTCTAGACTGGCTACGACAGTGTCTGCATTGCTCAATGAAGGAAGCAGAAACAAGTTTAGTTCGTTTTTAGCAATTATACATGCTCGATTTATATCGTTACCGGTATTATGCAAAAGTTTGAAACCCGGAGTGCTTAATTCACAGATTTTGTTCTTATATATGTATGGTTCTTGAATAAGAACTATATCTATGTCTCCTTTCATCAGGAGAACTTTTAAGGCAGCACAAGCGGCCTTACAATGGTGAAGATTTATCTGGAGGAACCGTAGAACCATCCAAATTTTCAACCACCGTCACATCAGCCGCTTCAATTGAGTCATCAAGGGCTTCCTCTTCACAGATCTCGGTGACTCTCGCAACAATCCGCGGTTCAGCTTTGGTGAGGCTTGAGCCTGTAGAAACTTCCCGCATATGATTTTCGCCATAGTCTGCAGGTTTTATGTCTCCTTCGGCTTCGCTAGGAGACTTTTTCACTGCTGACTCTACCGGAGGCTTGTCCGTTTCGGTATCCTTTGGCTGATCGCTTTTGTATACCTTCATATGGATATCATGAAAGCCATAACTTACGCGTCCTTGGGTCTGGGCTAGATGTTGCAGCGACTCTATGTTTAATATAAACACCGCATGTCGTCTTGGTCCATCCACCTCATCCAAACGACCAACCTTCCAATCGGCGGTTGGAAGATCTGGGTTACATTCTTTTAGTCTCTCTAGTATTGACTCAGGATCAGGAGGGTTTGCCGGTATCCATGCATGTGCTCTAGGTTTAGCCGGTATGTCTTTTTTATCGACTAACTCCAAAGCGGCTCCTTCCCAAACTTCACCAATTAGCATCAATTCAGCTTTAAAGCAATCCATAGACCTCTGGTCTGCAAAAGCTATTAACTTATATCGTCCTTGATACCATCCAGCATCTTGCCGTCGAGGACTTGGTCCGGGAAACTTTTTTCGCACCTCTGAGTAGACACCAGACATCGCGTTCTCAATTTCCCCCCATTTTTGCCTTGGAATCATACCGTCCAATGCTCCTTTATTAATAATAGCCATCACAAGGCTGTCTTTTGCAACTGAGGCAAACGATCTTTGATCCCGTTTAGAGGATGGTAGCTCATCCGGTGATCGTTCCCTTTTTCCAGCTTCAAGAATTCCTTGAGCCCATTTTAAGGAATCACTTTGCTTAGCCGACAACGTGCTTGGGTCGACTGATCCTAATTTCTTTAGGATAAACAAAGCATTTCTTCGTTCCTTGAATCTCTTTCGAGAGGGATTGCCTCCTTTTGATGTCGTCACCTTAGAAAAGGTTCGACTTGCCAAAATGTCACCGCCAGTCGACCCGTCTACAGGTCGACTAATTGGGCCTGACTCTTGGTCGCTGCCCAAATTTATAACTTCAGTCGTTACCCGTCCACTGGGCCCTGAAGTTAGCAACCCAGTGGAAGACTTTGAATTTCGCTGCATGGTGGTTTATTATTTCCACCACACGTGAAATTCGTAATAAGTACTTATTACGATGAAATCCTCCGCTATTAGAAAACACGTCCGTTCAGTTCGACGGTTGAATTTAGATCCGATTTAAATGTTTCCCATATTTTTTTTACTAAAATTGTGTTCCACCCTAGTGCATTAGCCGACTTAAATTTTGAGTCTATAGATTTTGTAGAAGTCTATCAAATTCTGTCCAAATCGAGTGATATTTAAATGTATGTATTTGGGACGAACCTTTATATAAAGCACCCAACACATTTGCCGAATGTGATATGGTATCGAAAATTTAGATCTACAAAGTGGTGCAGGGTATATAGTCGGCCCCGTCCGACTTTAGATTTTCCTTACTTGTTTCATATTAGAGATGTGCTTATATACTTTACATTTAGTACATCTTGTAGGGTCTTCAACTCGACTCTCAGTTACAACCATATGCCACAAATCCTCTCACACATCGCATGTAGTACAACACATTGATACTCTATCCCATGGTGGGGGTCTATATAAAATTGTAATAATATTTATATGTTTATAACGACATTGTAAGCCAACTAACCAAAATTCTTACTAGTCACACTGTTACTGTGGCAGTAGTGACAATATTTATGCTATTTATATGTATTTGTCTAGTTGGTTTAATGGTAGTGGTAAAATGTCATGAACAAAAAAAAAAAAAATATGTCACTATATTTTTATACATTTCTTTTAATTTTGTTTTTGTTTGGAGATGGGTTTATGTGTATTACATAAAAACACTTAAGAGGCAAGGACAAAGAACAAGCTCATACACACAAACACAACCATATAAGCATGCATACACATAGATGCATACATACAAATAATAACAACAAACAACGACATCAACGACTTTGACTATAGCGAGAACAGTAACAATAACGATAATCCTTGACTTTAACACAAAAACATAATTTATGTTGTTTTTATTTGAGTTGTTTTTTCTTGCTGTTGTTATTGTTGTTGGCTTGAGCTTGTGTTTCCTTTGGATTCGCGTTTAAAGGTTAACTTATTTTTTTTTGTATTGTGCTCACCATTGCCTTTGTCGTGCCTTGTCGCTGTTTGTTTGTTGTTATTGTTTTTTTTTTTTCAGACTATTCTCATGCTTGCCTATTGTCTCTTTTGTTTTAGTTTCCGCTATGTATTGTTGTTGTTAGTGTTATTGTTGATGCTGTAGTCACTTCTGGTATTGTTGTTTCCTTGATAAACTGTGAGAGCATCTTACTAGCACACACATTGCTGCCTGCAATATCTTCTCTCATTCATACTCATTCACTTATGTAGGCTCTCATTCATTTAGAGTGTATATTTGTGTGATTGAGTGTATGTTCTCATAAAACCTTCGCCCCCACCCCACTCCACCCCCACTGAAGAAGTGTGGTTAGCATATATACAGCATTGCTTAGGTGTTGTTTTTCAATATATACAGCTGGTGCCAACAGCTCTAGCTGAGTATTATCGCCGTATATATATGTGCTCAGTGTTTATTTGTATGTGTGAAATTCATGAATGTCATAACAAAGATTGAGATGACAAATAAGATGATGCACCCTTATAATGAGATAAATCCAATGCACATCCTTGTTGTTATTGTTGAAGGCACATGGTTGTCGTCGTCCGTTTCACATTTTCATTTTCACAATCTTTGGGCTATTTTTGAGAAAAAAAAAAACAGTAAATTTTTTCCTCTATACCATTTTTATATACATATGGTAATTCAGGGGCATGTACTTGACATGCACATATGTATTATGTGTGTATATGTAAATGAAATGCAATTATGATTATGTCTATTTATACCTTCTAAAGGTCAAGTAGCTAAAAACTGTTCTCATGGAAAATGATATGACCTATAATTTTGTGTGTAACCAAAACATTTTGTATGTACCCAAGTCACTATCGCAATTTGTCAGATTGATATAAAAACAAGTAAGGAAAGTCTAAAGTCGGGCCCGACTATATTATACCCTGCACCACTTTGTAGATCTAAATTTTGGATACCAAATCACATCCGTCAAATGTGTTGGGTGCTATATATAAAGGTTTGTCCCAAATACATACATTTAAATATCACTCGATTTGGACAGAATTTGATAGACTTTTACAAAATCTATAGACTCAAAATTTAAGTTGGCTAATGCACTAGGGTGGAACACAATTTTAGTAAAAAAATATGGGAAACATTTAAATCTGAAGCAATTTTAAGGAAACCTCGCAAAAGTTTTTTTATGATTTATCGCTCGATATATATGTATTAGAAGTTTAGGAAAATTAGAGTCATTTTTATAACTTTTCGATTAAGCAGTGCCGATTTAACAAGGAAAATTTTGGTATTTTGACCATTTTTGTCGAAATCAGAAAAACATATATATGGGAGCTATATCTAAATCTGAACCGATGTCAACCAAATTTGGCACGCATAGCTACAATGCTAATTCTACTCCCTGTGCAAAATTTCAACTAAATCGGAGTTAAAAATTGGCCTCTGTGGTCATATGAGTGTAAATCGGGCGAAAGCTATATATGAGAGCTATATCTAAATCTGAACCGATTTCAACCAAATTTGGCACACATAGCTACAATGCTAATTCTACTTCCTGTGCAAAATTTCAACTAATTCGGAGCAAAAAGTTGGCCTCTGTAGTCATTTGAGTGTAAATCGGGCGAAAGCTATATATGGGAGCTATATCTAAATCTGAACCGATTTCAACCAAATTTGACACGCATAGCTATAATGCTAATTCTACTCTCTGTGTAAAATTTCAACTAAATCGGAGCAAAAAATTGGCCTCTGTGGGCACATGAGTGTAAATCGGGCGAACTATATATATGGTAGCTATATCTAAATCTGAATCGATTTCAACCAAATTTGGCACGCATAGTTAAAAGTCTAATTCTGCTCCCTGTGCAAAATTTCAACTAAATCGGAGCAAAAAATTGGCATCTATTGTCATATGAGTGTAAATCGGGCGAACGATATATATGGGAGCAATATCTAAATCTGAACCGATTTCCACCAAATTTGGCACGGATAGCTATAATGCTAATTCTACTCTTTGTGCAAAATTTAAACTAAATCGGAGCAAAAATTGGCCTCTGTGGTCATATGGGTGTAAATCGGGTGAAAGATATATATGGGAGCTACATCTAAATCTGAATCGATTTCAACCAAATTTGGCACGCATAGCTACAATGCTAAATCTACTCCCTGTGAAAAATTTCAACCAAATTGGGCCAAAACTCTGGCTTTCAGAACCATATTAGTCCATATCGGGCGAAAGATATAAAGGGTGATTTGTTAAGAGCTTGATAACTTTTTAAAAAAAAAAAACGCATAAAATTTGCAAAATCTCATCGGTTCTTTATTTGAAACGTTAGATTGGTCCATGACATTTACTTTTTGAAGATAATTTCATTTAAATGTTGACCGCGGCTGCGTCTTAGGTGGTCCATTCGGAAAGTCCAATTTTGGGCAACTTTTTCGAGCATTTCGGCCGGAATAGCCCGAATTTCTTCGGAAATGTTGTCTTCCAAAGCTGGAATAGTTGCTGGCTTATTTCTGTAGACTTTAGACTTGACGTAGCCCCACAAAAAATAGTCTAAAGGCGTCAAATCGCATGATCTTGGTGGCCAACTTACCGGTCCATTTCTTGAGATGAATTGTTCTCCGAAGTTTTCCCTCAAAATGGCCATAGAATCGCGAGCTGTGTGGCATGTAGCGCCATCTTGTTGAAACCACATGTCAACCAAGTTCAGTTCTTCCATTTTTGGCAACAAAAAGTTTGTTAGCATCGAACGATAGCGATCGCCATTCACCGTAACGTTGCGTCCAACAGCATCTTTGAAAAAATACGGTCCAATGATTCCACCAGCGTACAAACCACACCAAACAGTGCATTTTTCGGGATGCATGGGCAGTTCTTGAACGGCTTACGTAGCCATTCAACCAGAAATGAGCCTCATCGCTGAACAAAATTTGTCGATAAAAAAGCGGATTTTCTGCCAACTTTTCTAGGGCCCATTCACTGAAAATTCGACGTTGTGGCAGATCGTTCGTCTATTCATGATGAAATGTCAAAGCATACTGAGCATCTTTCTCTTTGACACCATGTCTGAAATCCCACGTGATCTGTCAAATACTAATGCATGAAAATCCTAACCTCAAAAGAATCGCCCTTTATATGGGAGCTATGTCTAAATCTGAACCGATTTCAATCAAATTTTGCACACATTACTATACGACTAAGTGTTATGTTTGAACACAATTTCAAGCAAATCGGTATAAAACTCTGGCTCCTGGGACCATATTAGTGCATATCGGGCGAAAGATATATATGGGAGCTATATCTAAATCTGAACCGATTTCTTCCAAAATCAATAGGGTTCTATTCTGACCCAAATTAGGAACATGTGCCAAAT
The DNA here is from genome assembly GCF_050003625.1 of Haematobia irritans. Classification (NCBI taxonomy): domain Eukaryota; kingdom Metazoa; phylum Arthropoda; class Insecta; order Diptera; family Muscidae; genus Haematobia; species Haematobia irritans. Next base: position 198,513,927 of record NC_134399.1, on the reverse strand, counting down.
TTGAAGGTGATTGGACTTAAATTGCGACCTAGACTTTGATCACAAAAATGTGTTCACAGACAGACGGACGGACGGACGGACGAACGGACGGACGGACGGACGGACGGACGGACGGACGGACAGACGGACATGGTTGTATCGACTCAGGGACCCACCCTGAGCATTATTGCCAAAGACACCATGTGTCTATCTCGTCTCCTTCTGGGTGTTACAAACATATGCACTAACTTATAATACCCTGTTCCACAGTGTGGCGCAGGGTATAAAAATCGAGTTAAATTAAGGAATAATGAAAATGAAAAAAAAAATTTCGATATGAAAATCCCAATATATTTCGTATTGAGAAATAGTTTCTCATAAGTAATTTTTAAACCAACTATCTCCGAAACGACTCTAAAGATAATGAATCAACTTATACACGACTAGTCCCTTAAGTGTATAGACGTGTCCCAGTTCTGGTCACAAAAATGTATCGTCCACTTTAACATGGTTTCACTATTGATGAGATAGACAAATTACTTGTACTCAGTTCCAAGTACCAGTTACTTTTCTAACATATCGAAATATCGATTTCCAGCAATATAAATTACATACAGTGAGCGTCAAGATAAAGTGTACAAGGGTTTTTTGTTTTAATAAAGAGTTTTGCAGTGTTTGGTTTTTCATTTTTTTTTTGATGTTCAGGTTTAAGCAAAGACTTAAGCTCTATAAGTAAATCAAATAATGTCTAATAAAATATTAGATATAAAGGGTAAAACAAAAGCTATATTTGAAAAACACATGTACACTTTATTGGCGCTATGAACTACGGCCCCAGGAAAATAGATCCCTAACTGGAAATGAAACATGGCCCCAAATTTAGAGCCCATTTGCGTTATGCATACAAACTTCATGAAAATGAACCCCAATGATGAAAATGAACCCAAAACAAAAACAAGTATATACGGCCGTAAGTTGGGCCAGGCCGAAGTTTATGTACCCTCTACCATGGATTGCGTACAAACTTCTACTGAAGACTGTCATCCACAATCGAATTACTTGGGTTGCGGTAACTTTTGCCGATGACAAGGTAACTTAAAACTTCCTAATACCGTAATATATACCACGTAGTCCATACGTGGTATATATTAAACTTAAAATGGCCCATTAAATACGTATATAATTAAGTTTGACAAAATTTTCTATAGAAATAAAATTTTTACAAAATTTTCAAAAGATTTAAAATTTTGACAACATCTATATATATAAAATTCAATCTATGTTTGTTTATTTGTTTGATTTTTTGTTTGTATGTTCCGAGTTGGCTCCGAAACGGCTGAACCGATTTACTTGAAACTTTCAGAGATCGTAGGGGGCGTTCATGTGCTGAAAATAGGGTACCTCATTTTTTGACACCTGGTCGCGAAGGGGGACCTCCCCTTTGTCGGACTTTTTGAAAATTGGACCAAAGTTGACCGATTTGCTTGAAATTTTCATTGACGGTTGGGGTTGGCATCTAGACAAAGATCCGCTACTATATATTTCGATATTTGGTGGCAGAGGGGGACCTCCCCTTTGTTCGAATTTTTTTTAAAGTACAGTGAAAAAAACTAAAATTCTCTAAATTATCTGGGATTTACAGAGAACATGCGGTGAGGTTATGGAATTAATATGGGGTACCTGATGATTTCGTAGGTGGTCGGTAAGGGGGACCTCCCCCTTGCCGCACTTTTTGAAACTTGGAACAAAATTATGCGATTTGCTTGAAATTTTCATTGAATGTTGGTGTTGGCATATAGACAAAAATCCGCTACATTATTTTTCGATATTTGGTCGGGGAGGGGGACCACCCCTTTGCCCGATTTTTTGTAAAGTTCAGTGAAAACAAAACTAAACTCCCCGACTGAAATTTTACGGAAAAAATGGGTAAGGTTATGAAATTTATATCAGGTTCGTGATTTTTTAATAAAAATAATAGGGCGTAGGGAGACATCCGCTTCTCTTAATTACATACAGAGAAACAATTAAATTTTACCGAGTTACTTGAAATTTACAGAGGACTGGAGAGAGGTTACGATTGTAATAGTTATACCTGATTTTGTGATATTTGGACGGAAGAGAGTCCGTCCCTTTAGGCTTATAATTTGCCCTACATTTTCTGGAACGTTTACAAAAGATACGCTACATCACTTTTCGATATTTGATCGGGGAGGAGGTCCTCCTCTAAAACTGCAAAAAAAAACCAAAAATTCTTAAGTTTTCTTGAAATTTACAAAGGCAGTGGGGGAAGGTTATGAACGAAGAGGCAACCTTCCTTGCCCCACACTTGAAGAAAAGTTTCAAGAATTTTTAGGGAAGGTTAGGGGTGCTATTCACTACGGTGTTTGTCGATATTGTATCGGGGAAAGTGACTTCCCTTTAAAACAATAGAGAAAAATTTTAAAATCTCCGATCTACTTGAAATTTGCAGGGAACGAGGGAGGAGGTGATTAAATTTATATATGATTTTTAAATTAGTATATGATTTTTCGATATTTGGTTGGGGAAGGGGAAAATTGAAATAAACTTTGTCGATTTACTTCGATAGAATTTATAGGGACCATTAAGTAGTTTTGAAATTAATACAGAGTACGTGAAAGTCCGATATCAGGTCTTAGTGGAGCGAAGGTGGGGAGAGGTTTCCCTTTTGTCCGTTTTTTTTTTTTCTTAAATTGAAAGTAGAGGGTTGTCCGTAAATGGGAACTCGGTACTTTTTTTTAGTAAAGAACATAATTTCACATGAAATTGGCAGCCAACGTAGAGGGTGCATCATTTTCCAACATTTTAGCAAATGTTAATGTGGTAAAATTTTTTACTACGTTTGCTTTTTCCGATTTATTGGATGGGAAACAGTAATTCTTTGTATGTTATTATAATATATTGCTTAATTATACCCTTCACCACTACTGTGGTACAGGGTATAATAAGTTTGTGCATTTGTATGTAACGCTAAGAAGGAAAAGTCTGAGACCCATCGTTTAGTATACCGATCGTCTTAGAATTAAATTCTGAGTCGATTTAGCGATGTCCGTCTGTCTGTCTGTCTGTCTGTCCGTCTGTCTGTTGGTGTATTTTTGTGTGCAAAGTACAGCTCGCAGTTTTATTCCGATTATCCTAAAATTTGGTATAGGGTCCTGTTTCGGCTCAAAGAAGATCCCTATTGATTTTGGAAAAAATCGGTTCAGATTTAGATATAGCTGCCATATATATTTTTTACCGATCTGATCATAATTGACGCGTATATCAACCGATCTTCCTCAAATTCAGTACATCCGAATATTTTATGAGTCTCGAAAAACTTGCAAAATTTCAGCCAAATCGGTTCAGATTTAGATATAGCTCCCATATATAGCTTTCGCCCGATTTACACTCATTTGCCCACAGAGGCCAATTTTTGCTCCGATTTAGTTGAAATTTTGCACAGGGAGTAGAATTAGCATTGTAGCTATGTGCGGTAAATTTGGTTGAAATCGGTTCAGATTTAGAAATAGCTCCCATATATAGCTTTCGCCCGATTTACACTCAAATGACCACAGAGGCCAATTTTTAACTCCGATTTAGTTGAAATTTTGCACAGGGAGTAGAACTAGCATTGTAGCTATGTGCGCCAAATTTGGTTGAAATGGGTTCAGATTTAGATATAGCTCCCATATATAGCTTTCGCCCGATTTACACTCATATGACCACAGAGGCCAATTTTTTGTTCCGATTTAGTTGAAATTTTGCACTGGGTGTAGAATTAGCTTTGTAGCTATGCGTGCCAAATTTGGTTGAAATCGATTCAGATTTAGATTTAGCTCCCATATATATGTTTTTCTGATTTCGACAAAAATGGTCAAAATACCAACATTTTCCTTGTAAAATCGCCACTGCTTAGTCGAAAAGTTGTAAAAATGACTCTAATTTTCCTAAACTTCTAATGCATATATATCGAGCGATAAATCATAAATAAACTTTTGCGAAGTTATCTTAAAATTGCTCCAGATTTAAATGTTTCCCATATTTTTTACTAACATTGTGCTCCACCCTAGTGCATTAGCCGACTTAAATTTTGAGTCTATAGATTTTGTAGAAGTCTATCAAATTCTGTCCAGATCGAGTGATATTTAAATGTATGTATTTGGGACAAACCTTTATATATAGCCCCAACACATTTGACGGATGTGATATGGTATCGAAAATTTAGATCTACAAAGTGGTGCAGGGTATAATATAGTCGGCCTCGCCCGACTTTAGACTTTCCTTACTTGTTTTCAGATATGTTGAGGAGAGAGATAACTTTCCTTGAAAAAACACATTCACAAGAAATATAGAAGATTGTCCAACTACTTGAATACAGAACATTATTTAAAAAAATTGGAAGAATGAGTACACCTTCTCCCCGACATTTTTTAAGACGAACCATATTACATATGCATATCCGCCGTATTTGTACCTATAAACGAAAAAGCAAGTAGTTCGATTTGTTTGAAAGAATTAAAATCTTTTCGAATTTGTTTTCAGCACGAAGGATAGGTTGACTAAGTTAACGCAAAACGTTCCTAAAAATACGCTTCGGCAGGCGCAGCGAAGCGTTCCGGGTTTCGCTAGTAGTTATATATAGTCGATCCATAATCACACAAAAATTGGTCCATATCCGTTCATAATCATGGATGCAACTCGAGCCAAAAATAATCTACCAAAATTTCATATCTATAGAAAATTTTGTCATAATTTTATTTCCATAGAAAATTTTGTGAAAATTTTATTTCTATAGAAAATTTTGTCAAAATTTTATTTCTATAGAAAATTTTGTCAAAATGTTATTTCTACAGAAAATTTTGTGAAAATTTTATTTCTATAGAAAATTTTGTTAAAATTTTATTTCTATAGAAAATTTTGTTAAAATTTCATTTCTATAGAAAATTTTGTCAAAATTTTGTTTCTACAGAAAACTTTGTCAAACTGAATTATGTACGTATTTAATCGGTCTTTTTTGATTTAATATATACCACGTATGTACTTACTTACTATTTAGAAGGCAGTGTTAGGAGGTTTTAAGATACCTTGCCATCGGCAGGCGTTACCGCAACTCAAATAATTCGATTGTGGATGACAGTGTTTAGAAGAAGATTATACGCTATCCATGGTGGAGGGTATATAAGTTTCGGCCTGGCCGAACTTACGGCCGTATATACTTGTTTACTATTGCATATGAAGGAGCACTTTCACCTAACACATTCACCATATCATTATGAATTTCTTGTCCCGATAAACCATTTTTATGTAAATATTTAATGACAGCACGCATTTCTAATTTTTCCATTGTAAAAAAATTGCAGATACGTCTGTTTCTATGAGAAGGAGTTGCCAGATCGAAACAAAATTTAACATGTGTTTATAACAGAGATGGATGTTTCCAAAACATTTAACTTTTTTCTGTTTATATCGCGCTTTTTGTGCTAGGTTAAGAAGTTTCCGAACTGCCCTCGCATATGAAATACGACCCCAGAAATTACCAAAATTTCATGACCCAAAAAAAAAAATTTTTTTTTGAGGCCAGTTTGCATTATGAAAATTAACCCAAATATCCTTCTTCTTCACTTTCGAGTGGGGCCTATTTTCGCTTTATGGGATTTTACATTGGGAAGCGTATAATTTGAACTGATCTTCTTGAGGAGCTCTCAGGGGATAGTATTACATTTGATTCATGGTGGTGGGTAAAGTTCACTCGATTGTAACAACAACTATCCCCAGGCGACTCAAAACGATAATTGTTGACTCTAAAGCATTTATCAATTTACCACTTGCTTTACATTCTAATATCTCTAAAAAAATACAAAGGGGTTATCAATTGAATCCTATTCTCTCGTATATTCCATTGGCTAGACACCAATATAAAGTGAATATTGAACCATTCAGCCACGAAATTCCATCACGTCTGACTGCATACAATAAACCTTAGAAGAACAATGAATTTGTTAATGCCTATAGAATGGAATAAGTCGTTTGGAAATTCCAAATATTTCTATTTAGTTTGGACGATTGCAAATAGTTTTACTTTTCTTTCTTGTCTCTTCGAAAAAAAAAAAAACAATTCTTGATTATTGATTTGCCATTGCGGTTATTTCATTAAAAGCTAGACTGCATCCTTTACAAATGATTTTTTCAAAATATTCCCATATAGTCATTTTTGGCTTTTCTTCTTTTATTGCAAATATTTCACTTGAATTTCATTTGTCTATTCGATAGCGATATCCAATCAAATCATGAACTGTAAATTTTTGCATACCTTGCATAGAATTGAAAAGCAAGACAAGGCGAAGCGAAGGAAATGAAGGAAAAAGGGAAGAGATTTAGAAAATAATCGAATAAATAAACCATTTAAATGGTTCAAATATAATGTACAAAAGTGTATTTGAAATTGAAAATGGCAAAGAGGAGGTGGGAATTGGGAAATACTAAGATACTACAATAATGAAAACTCCACCATAATAAAATATAAAAATAAAATACATCCAAAGAAAAAATTTTTTGGTTTCTTTTTCGAGTAATTTTCAGTCACTTAACCCCTCAAAAAAAAAAAAAAAAAAAAAAAAAAAAAAAAAAAAAAAAAAAAACTTCGTAGTGATGGCCATTGCGGGTCTTCTGTCAATGTTTATTTTAAAAGTTTCCTGTTGTCAGAGTGATTTTGGTTGACGGCAACTTTTTCGATTGATTTTGTTTTTTTTTTTTATTTGCTTCTTTTGTCCACTCTACACAGGATAGTAAAATGGTTTTACAATCTTTTTTTAGACGGGCGAAATATTGAGTTTTCATGTCACCGATAAAGGAAAATATCGCAATAAATTAATAACACCAGAGCAGAGTTTGATATCATTTAGCATTCATGGTTCCAGAAATCATGATTGAAGACAAATTTTAACATATTTTACATATTCACATATAAAAGTCTAATTCGTCAAATAGCATCATTCGTAAATAGCATATTGATTAAAAAATTAGTTTTTAGGCCCAAAAAAATAAAAGTTGGGAGGACCAGAAGTATAGTTAAGCTTACTTTAATTTTAAACAATTTATATGACCAATGCGCTTTCTATCCTTTAGTGAAATCAAGAAATCGGTCTATATGGAGGGCTATACCAAAACAAGAGCCGATACACGACATATTCAGTACATCTAGTCGTAGTCCTAAATATTTCTACAATTTTCCATAGAAATAAAATTTTAACAAAAATTTCTATAGGAATAAAATCTTGACAAAAATTTCTATTGAAATAAAATTTTGACAAATATTTTTGTTCTATTTAAAAATTTTATCAAAAGTTTATATCTACACAAAATTTGTCAAAATGTTATTTCTATAGAAAATTTTGTCAAAATTTTACTTCTATAGAAAATTTTGTAAAAATTTTACTTCCATAGAAAATTTTGTCATTTCTATTGAAAATTTTGTCGAAATTTATTTCTACTGGAAATTGTGTCGAAATTCTACGGCTATGAAAATTTTTTTAAAAATTTAATTTCTATAGAAAATTTTGCAAAATTTTATTTCTATAGAAAATGTTGTCAAAATTTTTTATCTATAAAAAATTTTGTCAAAATTTTATTTGTATAGAAAATTTGGTCATAATTTTATTTGTATAGAAAATGTTGAATGTTTTATAGAAAATTTTGTCAAACGTTTATATCTATAGAAAATTTATCAAAATTTTATTTCTATAGAACATTTTGTCAAAATTTTATTCCTAAATAATATTTTGTCAAAATTTTATTTCTTTAGAAAATTTAGTCAAAATTTTATTTCTATAGAAAATTTTGTCAAAGTTTTATTTCTATACAAAATTTTTGTCAAAATTTTATATCTTTACAAATCTTAGTCAATATTTTATTTCTAAACAACATTTTGTCAAAATTTTATTTCTATAGAAAATGTTGTCAAAATTTTATTTCTATTTAAACTTTTGTCAACATTAGTATTACTATACAATATTTTGTCAAAATTTTATTACAATACAATATTTTGTCAAAATTGTATGTCTATAGGAAATTTTGTCAAAATTTTATTTTCTTAGAAAATTTTATTTCTATAGAATATTTTGTCAAAATTTTATTTTTACAGAAAATTTTGTTAAAATTTTATTTCTTTAGAAAATTTTGTTAATATTTTATTTTTACAGAAAATTTTGTCAAAATTTTATTTCTCCATTTGTTTTGTTTTGTTATTGTTGGTTTTGTTCTTTAAGCATTGTTGTTGTTTTTTATTTCAGTCTATAGGGCTTTGCCCAAATAAATTTGACAAACATTCTTTTCCTCTGTTGGTTAAGCTACTCTTGTAGTTTAGTCAATGTATGGTTTTAAGCTGAAATAAAAAACAACAAAAATTTTATTTCTTTAGAAAATTTTGTTAAAATTTTATATCTCTAGAAAATTTTGTTAAAATGTTATTTCTAAAGAATATTTTGTAAAAATCTTATTTCTATAGAAAATGTCATTTCTATAGAAAATTTTGTCAAAATTTTATTTCTACAGAAAATTTCGCCATAATTTTATTTCTTTAGAAAATTTTATTTCTATAGCAAATTTTGTTAAAATGTTATTTCTGAAGAATATTTTGTCAAGATTTTATGTCTATAGAAAATTTTGTCAAAATTTTATTTTTATAGAAATTTTTGTTAAAATTTTATTTCTATAGAAAATTTTGTCAAAATTTTATTTCTTTAGAAAATTTTGTTTAAATTTTATTTCTAAAGAATATTTTGTCAAAATTTTATTTCAATAGAAAATCTCATTTCTATAGAAAATTTTGTCAAAATTTTATTTCTATAGAAAATTTTGTAAAAATTTTATTTCTACAGAAAATTTTGTTAAAATTTTATTCCTAAAGGATATTTTGTCAAAATTTTATGTCTACAAAAAATTTTGCCAAAGTTTTATTTCTATGGCTGAGCAGTACAATATTCACCTAATATGGGTGCCTGGCCATAGGAACATACCGGGGAACTGCGAAGCGGATAAGTGGGCAAGGCTAGGGACTACCTTACATATTCCAGGGGAACTAGAATTTGTTGGTATGCCCCTAGCTACCTGCAAGCTCATGCTGCGTGAGAAGGCTGTTATGATGGCAAATGTTCGATGGGAGAATTGCAAGGGTTGTAACGACACCAAGCAAATATGGCCCCATTAAACCGCACACTAGATATGCTAATATTCTCGAGACGTCAGATATCACTCCTGATATCTGCTATAACGGGTCGCTGCCTGATAGGCGATTTTGCAAAAACTATTGGCGCGAAGTATAATGACTATTGTATGAGCTGTCATGATGCGGAGGAAAAAGAATCAATTAAACACCTCTTGTGTGAGTGTCCTGCATTTTGTGTAAAGCGCAAGCAACTTTTAGGAGCATATAGCTACAGATTACTGGCGGATCTGGAAAACGTTAACTTAAGCAGTCTGCTAATGTTTTTTGGAACAATCTGGTTGGTTCAACAAAGAAAAATAATCAAGAAGGTTCAGCGGTTAAAACTAGAAGTGCCCATATGTAATAGGTACTTTTAGTTAATGTGGTATCACAATGGACTGAATAGTCTAAGTGAGCCTGAATCTTAATCGGGCTGCCACTTTAACTATATTTCTATACAAATTTTTTGTCTAAATTTTATATCTTTACAAAATTTAGTCAACATTTTATTTCTAAAGAACATTTTGTCAAAATTGTATTTCTATAGAAAATTTTGTCAAAATTTTATTTCTCTAGAAAATGTTGTCAAAATGTTATTTCTATAGAAAATTTGTTCAAAATTTATAGAAAATTTTGTCAAAATTTTATTACGATACAAAATTTTGTTTAAATTTTATTCGTAAGGAATATTTTGTCAAAATTTTATGTCTATAGAAAATTTTGTCAATATTTTATTTCTTTAGACAATTTTATTTCTATAGAAAATTTTGTTAAAATGTTATTTCTAAAGAAAGTTTTGTCAAAATTTTATGTTTATAGAAAATTTTGTCAAAATTTTATTTCTGTAGAAATTTTTGTTAAAATTTTATTTCAATAGAAAATTTTGTCAAAATTTTATGTCTATTGAAAATTTTGTCAAAATTTTATGTCTATAGAAAATTTTGTCAAAATTTTATTTCTTTTGAAAATTTTATTTCTAAAGAAAATTTTGTTAAAATGTTATTTCTAAAGAACATTTTGTCAAAATTTTATGTCTATAGAAAATTTTGTCAAAATTTTATTTCTGTAGAAAATTTTGTCAAAATTGTATTTCTGTAGAAAATATTGTCAAAATTTTATTTCTATAGAAAATTTTGTCAACATTTTATTTCTATAGAAAATTTTGTCAAAATTTTATTTCTTTAGAAAATTTTGTTAAAATTTTATTTCTATAAAAATTTTTTTCAAAGTTTTATTTTTATAAAAAAGTTTGTTAAAATTTTATTTCTATAGAAAATTTTGTCAACATTTTATTTCTATAGAAAATTTTGTCAAAATTTTATTTCTATACAAAATTTTTGTGAAAATTTTATATTTTTACAAAATTTAGTCAACAATTTATTTCTAAAGAAAATTTTGTTAAAATTTTATTTCTAAAGAATATTTTGTCAAAATTTTATGTCTACAGAAAATTTTGTCAAAGTTTTATTTCTATACAAAATTTTTGTCAAAATTTTATATCTTTACAAAATTTAGTCAACATTTTATTTCTAAAAAACATTTTGTATAAATTTTATTTCTATAGAAAATTTTATCAAAATTTTATTTCTCTAGAAAATGTTAAAATTTTATTTCTATAGAAAATTTTTTCAAAATGTATAGAAAATTTTGTCAAAATTTTATTACGATACAAAATTTTGTTGAAATTTTATTCCTGAAGAATATTTTGTCAAAATTTTATTACGATACAAAATTTTGTTGAAATTTTATTCCTGAAGAATATTTTGTCAAAATTTTATTTCTGTAGAAAATTTTGTCAAAATTTTATTTCTATAGAAAATTTTGTCAAAATTTTATTTCTATAGTAAATTTTGTCAAAATTGTATTTCTATACAAAATTTTTGTAAAAATTTTGTCAAAATTTTATTTTTATAGAAAATTTTGTCAAAATTTTATTTCTATAGAAAATTTTTTCAAAATTTTACTTCTATAGGAAATATTGTCAAAATTTTATTTCTATAGAAAATTTTGTCAAAATTTTATTTCTATAGAAATTTTATTTATTTTCTATAGAAATAAAATTTTGACAAAATTTTCTACAGAACTAACATTTTGACAAGATATTCTATAGAAATGAAATTTTGACAAAATCTACCAAATTATCGAGAATTCTATCAATCTGCCAAACAGTAGGGAATCAACCATTTTTGATAGAATTCTACCAACTGTGGCAACCGTGACTTCAATCCGTTTGACGTTTGTGGCTGGGGCATTTTCGAGAGTAAGGTTGGCACTAAAAAATACCCAAGTGTCAAACATCTGAAGATGGTGTTTCGCCGGGAATGCGCCAAAATACCGCAGAGCCATTTTCGTGTACTGCGTTGGCGTATGATCGGTTTGTCTGTAGTTTAAAGGCCATAATTTGTGCCAATGGTATCCAATTCGAAACAATCTAAAGTGATTCTAAAATTTGATGTTATTTTTCAACATTTTGTTATCCGCATGGCAGAGTATGCAATTTTGAGCCCTCTTTGATGATAATAAAACTCTGTTTATCTAAAAAATTATAACATACGCCGTTTCATACGTGTGGACAAATGGAATGTTGTAACGATGGTAGGTTTGCTAGGTAAAATATAAAATTAAAGCAAATGCAAATTCTTTGTCAAATACGAAGATATTCTGCACCATTTTATTTACAATAACAAAAAGTTTCAAGTAAGTTGTATAAGGTGTCACTTGATGTGAAAAACGATTCATATAATTTGAAAACATGTTTCAAATGTTATAAATTCTTTACAAAGTTTTCTGGAATTACGAAATTTAAAAAAGGCAAAAAAAAAAAAAAAATAGTACAACGAATTGGAAACATCGCCACACGCTTTAGCTCCTTTAAAGATTTGTATCTTCTTCTTTAGCTCTTTTGAAGCTTGAAGAACAAGTTTTCTCCTTCATGTAATTTTAGGTTTTCAATATTGAAAAATTCAAATATTATTTTTTTCATTTTTCAACATTACTTATGTTTGAATTTCCCCACTAGCCCAGTTAAATCATTTGATCCAGGTAAACGAAAAACTCTTGAAAAGCTTGTTCACATCCACAAACAAACAAAAAACACATGTAACAAAATCTCTTCTAGATCCTTTCATTAAATAAGCCTATTTGTGCAAGTAGGTTCTATCACTCAAAACAAAAAATAAAAAAACACAACAGGGTGATAGAGAGGACAGAAGTAAAAGTAGGGTAAGTAAAAAAAGGTTGATTTGTGTCTCAGCTTTTGGGCAAATAACCGTAACGACTTTTAAGCGTTACAACTGTGGTCGAAAAGAGGTCATCCCAGTGGCTAGCAGACCTACCAGTCACCTAGTCATTCATCCAGAATATTAAATATTAATGGGGTTTATGTTTCCAGGCATACCTTTGGTATTTGGATTTGTGAGACTTTAGATAATAGAGTTTTATGCAGACTGACTGGGCTATGAAGAGGATTTCTAAAAGGTAGATTGAAGAATTTTTTTTTTTTGCTAGGCTTTAGAATGTATGGGTCAATTGAAAATGTAAACAACGGTAAAGTTATTCGATTTAAGTTTTGTTTTCCATTTTTACATAATTTGATGGTTGGCTTACTTATATGGCTTTCTAGACATAGAGCATTATTGATTCAATCGCAGAAAGTAATGAAAACCGCAATATTTTTAAAATGTAGAAATTGCTTCAGATTCATGTTAACGCTAAAAAAAAGAATAAATTTTAGGACACGCAATTTACACAATGTTAATGGCAAATTGCTTTAAAATAAATATATTATAGTTAAAATAAATTAATTTATTTATTTATATATTTACAATAAGATACCCAAGAGCTTCCAAAAAAGTAGTTTGGATCCCCAATCTGTGATCCGGAAGTAGTGCAAACTTGGATCATCTCCAATGAATTTTACATGGGCTTGTCATAGAACGGAAGTACCCCATTTCTGGATCCTTTGCATTGCTTTAGATGTTGTGCCCTGGAAGTTAATTGTAATGAAGAGATTTAAAAAGCGAAAAAAAAAAAATTTTTAACCATTTTAATTTTTTTTTTCAACCATATTTTATATTAAACTATTATTTTACTATTATCTAATTTTTTACAATCTGAAAAACTTTTTCGCTTCGACCAGGGATTGAAGCCACAAACGCCATTGAACATAAATCGTCGAAAGGTCAATTCAAATGTTTGTGATTTGATCATAATACGACACCAAGGAATAACATTGTAATTGCTTCTCGAGATGCCCTTTATTAGTATGAATGAAAAAATAAGAAACGCAGGTTCAAATCTCACCATCGGGAATTTTTTTTATCAAATATTTTTCTAAAAAAATATTTTTATACCCTTCACTATAGGATGGGGGTATATTAACTTTGTCATTCCGTTTGTAACGCATTGAAATATTGCTCTAAGACCCCATAAAGTATATATATTCTGGGTCGTGGCGAAATTCTGAGTCGATCTGAGCATGTCCGTCCGTCCGTCCGTCTATTGAAATCACGCTAACTTCCAAACGAAACAAGATATCGACTTGAAACTTGGCACAAGTAGTTGTTATTGATGCAGGTCGGATGGTATTGCAAATGGGTCATATCGGACTACTTTTACGTATAGCCCCCATATAAACCGACGCTCAGATTTGGCTTGCAGAGCTTTTTGGAGGAGCAAAATTCATCCGATCCGGTTGAAATTTGGTACGTGGTGCTAGTATATGGTATCTAACAACCGTGCAAAAATTGGTCCATATCGGTCCATAATTATATATAGCCCCCATATAAACCGATCCCCAGATTTTACTTGCGGAGCCTCTAAGAGAAGCAAATTTCATCCGATCCGGCTGAAATTTGGTACATGGTGTTAGTATGTCGTCTCTAATGACCATGCAAAAATTGGTCCACATCGGTTAATAATTATATATAGCCCCCATATAAACCGATCACCAGATTTGAACTCCGGAGCCTCTTGGAAGACCAAAATTCATCTGATTCAGTTCAAATTTGGTACGTGGTGTTAATATATGGCCTCAAACACCCATGCAAAAATTGGTCGAAATCGGTCCATAATTATATATAGGCCCCATATAAACCGATCCCCAGATTGGACCTCCGTAGCCCCTTGGAAGAGCAAAATTCATCCGATTCGGTTGAAATTTGGTACGTGATGTTAGTATATGGTATCCAACAACCATGCAGGAATTGGTTCATATCAGTCCATAATTATATATAACCCCAATATAAACCGATCCCCAGATTTGACCTCCGGTGCCTTTTGGAGAAGCAAAATTCATCCGATCTGGTTGAAAATCAACAAAAAAATTAAAAATTCTCGTAATTTGCAAAACCTTCTCAAAAGAACTTTCATGGGAGCGAAAAAGTCAAACGGCACAGCTTCAAATTCCAGCGGGAAGGATTTTTTATACCCTGCGCCACACTGTGGAACAGGGTATTATAAGCGCATATGTTTGCATCACCCAGAAGGAGACGATATAGACACATGGTGTCTTTGGCAAATATGCTCAGGGTGGGCTCCTGAGTCGATATAGCGGTGTCCGTCTGTCAGTGAACACATTTTTGTAATCAAAGTCTAGGTCGCAGTTTCTGTCCAATCGACTTCAAATTTGGCGCAAGTATGTGTTTTGGCACAGAATAGATCCCTATTGATTTTGGAAGAAATCGGTTCAGAGTTAGATATAGCTCCCATATATATCGTTCACCCGATATGGACTTATATGGCCCCTGAAGCCAGTGTTTTACCCTAATTTGCTTATATTTTTGCACAAGAAGAACAATTAGTACTATAGTCAAGTGTACCAAATTTTATTGAAATCGGTTAAGATTTGGACTAATACGATCCCAGAACCCAGAGTTTTACCCCAATTTGGTTAAAATTTTGCACTAGGAGTACAATTAATTGAAATTTTGCACAGGGAGTAGAATTAGCATTGTAGCTATGCGTGCCAAATTTGGTTGAAATCGGTTCAGATTTAGATATAGCTCCCATATATAGCTTTCGGAGGATTTACACACATATTACCACATATGCCAATTTTTTGCTCCGATTTAGTTGAAATTTTGCACAGGGAGTAAAATTAGCATTGTAGCTATGCGTGCCAAATTTGATTGAAATCGGTTCAGATTTAGACATATCTCCCATATATAGCTTTCGCCCGATTTACACTCATATGACCACAGTGGCCATTTTTTAACTTGGATTTAGTTGAAATTTTGCACAGGGAGTAGAATTAGCATTGTTGCTATGCGTGCCAAATTTGGTTAAAATCGGTTCAGATTTAGATATAGCTCCCTTGTAAAATCGCCACTGCTTAGTCGAAAAGTTGTAAAAATGAATCTAATTTTCCTAAACTTCTAATACATATATATCGAGCGATAAATCATAAATAAACTTTTGCGAAGTTTCCTTAAAATTGCTTCAGATTTAAATGTTTCCCATATTTTTTTACTAACATTGTGTTCCACCCTAGTGCATTAGCCGACTTAAATGTTGAGTCTATAGATTTTGTAAAAGTCTATCAAATTCTGTCCAGATCGAGTGACATTTAAATTATGTATTTGGGACAAACCTTTATATATAGCCCTTAACACATTTGACGGATGTGATATGGTATCGAAAATTTAGATCTACAAAGTGGTGCAGGGTATAATATAGTCGGCCCCGCCCGACTTTAGACTTTCCTTACTTGTTTTTATTAATTTTCTATTTTTAATAATTTTCTATTAATTGCGTGATTGCGTACTTTCTAATACTTGATCATAAGGACTGCAGTAGAAAAAATCATTGGTAGATCCCAAGATGCGCTTTAAAAAAATATTTGTGGACTTGTCCAAAAGGACTGCATCGGAAGTTAAAAAAATCGATGGGGGAATCTGGGATGGGCTTTAAAAAAATGTTTGTGGAACAACTTCCATTTTTTTTTGCTGGGTATATTATTTGCTTCAAAAGACTGTACCTTACAGTTAGGGTACGGATTTGTTCAATTTGCGTCCCTCAATTAAAATTGCGTGTCTTTGAAGTTTGGAAAATTTCATTTAAGGTAAATGGAACCATATTTGATAATGAACCCTTAGACTAAAGATAAAATGTTTGAATTATTTATATTGATGATTTTGCATTTTGCATTTTCAGTTTAAAGTTTTTGTTTTTTTTTTAATAAAAAAAAAATAGAAATAAAAAATACTTTAAAAATAATTTTTATATAATATGGATTTTTAAACTTGTATTGATTTGTGAATATTTTAACTAATATGACGCTTTTAGAGAACAAAAATTCGATAATTAAGATCTCTATCTTAATTCTTCTAATGAACGTAATAACGAAACAAAATGCACAAAAAACATGCCCCTTTCCAAAGATTTTGTCTTTACACTAATGATTTTGGTACTGATTCCGAGCCAAAGAAGCGAAGAATTGAAGTAAGGACAAATTTAAGACACAATTCTCTTTTGAAAAAAAAAAAAATCTTTTAAATATAGTGTTGAAAAAATCTCAAATTTTTAAACGTTTTGTTGCTTTGTAGTCAAGATGCAAAAAGCCAATAAATTTAAAGACGATTTCATTAATTGTGAAGAATTTTTCTAAATTATTAAAGCCAAGTAGACCTTACTCAAACAAAATTTTCTTTAATTTACAATAATTTATTATAAGAACAAACGACATGAAATCTTTGGCTCCGAGACCACAATTTTTTTTCACTGTAGGAATTTATATTATTAACTAGTTTATTAATTAATTAATTAGTATTGTAAAATCAAATAATATTATTTTTTTTTCACTAAACTCTTCACTTTCTTTTCTTTATTTACAGATAATTTACATCTTAGTAGTTAATCCTTCCTGGAGCATATAATGTAGCGGTAAGTACCAAATATACAAAAATTAACAATTACTTAATTTAGATTGTTATTTATCAACATCTTTGGTTTTAGTCCAGCTCGATAATAAATAAAATATAACATAGCACATTTATTTTTCAACATTACTAATAGTGAGGTTTATAATAATTACATTTTCAATAAAACGAGAAAAATGAACAAAAAATTAAAAATATTCGTAATTTGGAAAACCTTTTTAAAATAACTTCCATGGAAGTGAAAAAATCAATCGGCTCAGATTCAAAACCCAATGGGGATGAAATTTTTAATTTAATATTTTTTTTTTTTTTTTTTTTGCAAAATTTAATTGTCCAAAATTTTAATTTACACTTAAACAGCCTAATTCCATGCTTTCTAAGGCTTGTCCTAAAGGACTGCATCGAAAGTGGAAAAAAAGATGGGGAATCCCGGAATGTCATTTAAAAGAAATATTTGTGGAACAATTTCCAATTTTGGATGGAATTTTGTAAATTGCGAGTCCTGAAATTTATGTTGCGTAATCTTTAATATCACATAACTATTTTCTTAAGAGTACAACTGATAGCCTTGTTCAGTGCGATAAATTTGATTGAAATCTCTTCATATTTTTGTATAGCTCCCATATATAACTTTCGCCCGATTTTGATACATTGCCACTCGACCCAAAAATAATCTATCAAAAAGAAAATTCTATGAAAAAAAAAAAAAAAAACAACCACCAAACAAAAAACTCTTTACAAAATTGTACTTCTACAGAAAAATGTATTAAAATTTTATTTTTATAGAAAATTTGGTCAAAATTTTTCTTTCTTTAGAAAATGTTGTCAAAATTTTTCGTTCCATAGAAAATTTTGTCTAAATTTTATTTCTATAGAAAATTTTGTCTAAATTTTATTTCTATAGAAAATTTTGTCTAATTTTTTTTTTATAGAAAATTTTGTCAAAAATTTTCTTTCTATAGAAAATTTGGTCAAAATTTTTCTTTCTTTAGAAAATGTTGTCAAAATTTTATTTCTATAGAAAATGTTGTCAAAATTTTTCTTTCTATAAAAAATTTTGTCAAAATTTTATTTCTATAGAAAATGTTGTCAAAATTTTATTTCTATAGAAAATTTTGAAAATTTTTTCTTTTTTATAGATAATATTGTCAAAATTTTTCTTTCTATAGAAAATTTTGTCAAGGGTTTTCTTTCTATAGAAAATTTCTTATTTCTATAGAAAAATTTGTAAAGATTTCTATTTCTATAGAAAATTTTGTCAAAATGGTATTTCTATTTTATTTCTATAGAAAAATTTGTAAAGATTTCTATTTCTATAGAAAATTTTGTCAAAATGGTATTTCTATAGAGAATTTTGTCAAAATTTTATTTCTATAGAAAATTTTGTCAAAATTTTCTTTCTAGCAAAAATTGTCAAAATTTTTCTTTCTATAGAAATTTTTGTCAAATTATTTTTTATTATTTTGTCAAAATTTTATTTCTGTAGAAAAATTTTCTTTCTATAGAAAATTTTGTTAAAATTTTCTTTTTATAGTAAATTTAGTCAGAATTTTATTTCTATAGAAAATTTTGTCAACATTTTTCTTTCTATAGAACATTTTGTCACAATTTTATTTCTGAGGAAAATTTTGTCAAAATTTTATTTTTATGGAAAATTTTGTCAAAATTTTATTTGTCAACATTTTTCTTTCTATAGAAAATTTTGTATAAATTTTATTTATATAGAAATTTTGTCAAAATTTTATTTCTATAGAAAATCTTTTCAAAATTCTATTTTCTATAGATATACAAATTGTCAACATTTTCTTTCTATAGAAAATTTTATCAAAATGTTTCTTTCTATAGAAAATTGTGTCAAAATTTTATTTCTAAAGAACATTTTGTCAAATTTTTATTTCTATAGAAAATTTTGTCAAAATTTTATTCGTATAGAAAATTTTGTCAAAATTTTATTGCTGTAGAAAATGTTGTCAACATTTTATTTCTATAGAAAATTCTGTCAAAATTTTATTTCTATAGAAAATTTTGTCAAAATTTTATTTCTACAGAAAATTTTGTCTAAATTTTATTTCTACAGAAAATTTTGTCAAAATTTTTCTTTCAATAGAAAATTTTGTCAAAATATTTTTTCTATAGAAAATCTTGTCGAAATTTTATTTCTATAGAAAATTTTGTCAAAATTGTATTTCTATAGAAAACTTTGTCAAAATTTTATTTCTATAAAAAATTTTGTCAAAACTTTATTTCTATAGAAAATTTTGCCAAAATTATTCTTTCAATAGAAAATTTTGTCAAAATATTTTTTCTTTAGAAAATCTTGTCGAAATTTTATTTCTAAAGAAAATTTTGTCAAAATTTTATTTTTATACAAACTTTGTCAAAATTTTATTTCTAAAAAAAATTTTTGTCAAAGCTTAATTTCTATAGAAAATCTTGTCAAAATTTTATTTCTATAGAAAATTTTGTCAAAATATTATTCCTATAGAAAATTTTGTCAAAATTTTATTTCTATAGAAAATTTTGCCAAAATTATTCTTTCAATAGAAAATTTTGTCAAAATATTTTTTCTTTAGAAAATCTTGTCGAAATTTTATTTCTATAGAAAATTTTGTCAAAATTTTATTTTTATACAAACTTTGTCAAAATTTTATTTCTAAAAAAAATTTTTGTCAAAGCTTAATTTCTATAAAAAATATTGTCAAAATTTTATTTCTATAGAAAATTTTGTCAAAATTTTATTCCTATAGAAAATTTTGTCAAAATTTTATTTCTATAGAAAATTTTGTCAAAATATTATTTCTATAGAAAATCTTGTCGAAATTTTATTTCTATAGAAAATTTTGTCAAAATTTTATTTCTATAGAAAACTTTGTCAAAATTTTATTTCTATAAAAAATTTTGTCTAAGGATATTAGCCGTTTGGAATTTTAATGAAATATATTTTGTGGAAGTGTGAAAACTTTGTCAAATCGGTTCAGATTGTTGGTCAGAATTTTCTAAATAAGTTAAAAAAGATAGAAAAACAAAGTAAAATGTATTGAAAATCACTTTTTTATATTATAGAAATTTTATCTAAAAAACATATTTCCATATACTCAAATAAATTGAACCAATCTTAGTACCGTTTTTGGAGTGTATTTTAGCAGATTTAATTTAAGCGCTTCTGTTCATTATTAATTGTTCATCTATTATGCCCATTGCAATTGGTCCATATTGCATTCCTTAACGAATGAATTTAATTTGTAAGTTCTGGAAATTGTTCTCATAAACAGAATATTTTCTTGCAATGAGTTTACACGAAGAGAGTTTTGGGTATAAATAAATTTTTTAATATCTTCTGACTGCATCTGTAAATTGGCATAATACTTTCTGCCGTGTTTTTCTTCAGTAATAAGAACATGGAACTATTTTAGATATTGTCATCAACAACAAAACTTTTTCCAAAATTTTTAAACAAGTTTTGTTATGCCTTACGTTGTTTGGCGAACAATATGCAAGATACCATCACTTTTGTTATATCCACCCCCTCCACCCCTCGGTAGTAGGTCCTTTCTCTATGCTTGCTCTTGGAAATGGTTTGGCTTTATGCCCGTAATTAGATTTACTTTTACAAGAAGATTGACGGGAATGTGAGGTGGCATTATTTTTAGAATTGGAAAATAGTTTTTGGTTATTTCAAGTAGTTTTGCTGTTTTTTATTTACAGTTGCTACAAAAGCCAAAAAGTTTTCCAGGGGAAAAAATAGCAAATTTTTGTAATACTTCCAAGAAACAAAGAAAACTAAATTGCTAGCAAAAAACAAGCAAACCAAAATAGCTGGAAACTGAAATTAGATCAACACTAAAATAAACCACTGATAATATGCCTTGGAGATGCCGTGATAATATGCCTTGGAGATGCCTGGGAAAAGGGGGATTAGAAATTAAATTTGGTTTAGATAAGCCGAGATTTAATTTGATACGGGATGAAAAAGTTGTTGCCAAAAACCGAAAATGGAATTACTTGCATTATGTTGAGTAAATGGATACATTGGTTTTGATTATTTTGGAGATGGATACAGAGCTAGTAAGAAAAACAATAAAAATTTAATTTGGTAAACAATTTTACCATATTTTATTTTTATAGATAATATTGTCCAAATTTTATTTCCATAGAAAATGTTGTCAACATTGTATTTCCATAGAAAATTTTGTCAAAATTTTATTTCTATAGAAAATTTTGTCAATTTTTTTTTCTATAGAAAATTTTGTCAAATTTTTTTTCTATAGAAAATTTTGTCAAATTTTTTTTCTATAGAAAATTTTGTCAAAATTTTATTTCCATACAAAATGTTGTCAAAATTTTATTTCTGTAGAAAATTTTGTCAACATTTTATTTCTATAGAAAATTTTGTCAACATTTTATTTCAGTCATATTTGAAAATAGAAAATTTTGTCAAAATTTTATTTCTATAGAAAATTTCCTCAAAATTTTATTTCTATAAAAATTTCGTCAAAATTTTATTTCTATAGAATCTTTGTCAAAATTTTATTTTTATAGAAAATTTCCTCAAAATTTGATTTCTATAGAAAATTTTGTCAAAATTTTATTTCAATCATATTTGTTGTTTTGATCCCAGCTCAAAAACATTTGCGTTGACCAAGCTACTAGAGTTGTGTTTAGATTTCTAAACATATGTGTATTTAGGATAGATAAGGTTTATGGCATAATAAAATGAAAATGCAATACATGTGTAGCCGTAGCTGATAATGCAGAAGTGTGGTGCACATGCATGGACGTAAATATTATTCAGTGGTTCATGTTCTTATCTTTACTTGTTAAAAATATTTAGATGGTAGCTAGTTTCAGATTTAGTATATAAGGATGAATATTTTTTGGAATAAATTAGCGACTTACAACCAATCAATGGTATAAGAAGTTATTATTAATATCTTTACAAGTAACAGAGGAAGAGAATGTTTGTCAAATTTATTTGGGCAAAGCCCTATAAACTGCAAGATGGTTGGATGGACGCACGTTTTGCGATTACCACATTCCTCATCTGCATCCTCTACTTGCAGCAAAACTATCAACCAACTATCTGAACAAATTCTGGTACCCAAAAATTTATTTCTATAGAAAATGTTGTTTCTTATAGAAAATTTTTTCAAAACTTTATTTCTATTAAGAATTTTTTCAAAATTTTATTTCTATAGAAAATTTTCTCACAATTTTATTCCTGTAGGAAATTTTATCAAAATTTTATTTCTACAGAAAATTTTGTCAAAATTTAATTTCTACAGAAAATTTTGTCAAAATTTTATTTCTACAGAAAATTTTGTCAAAATTTTATTGCTCTAGAAAAATTTATCAAAATTTAATTTCTGTAGAAATTTTTTCAAAAATGTATCTTTATTGAAATTTTTTAAAAATTTTATTTCTATAGAAATTTTTTTCCATATTTTATTTCTATAGAAAATTTTGTCAAAATAGTATATAGAAAATTTGTCAAATTTTTCTTTCTAAGAAAATTTTGGCAAAATGTTACATCTATGGAAAATTTTCTCAAAATGTTATTTCTATAGAAAACTTCGGCAAAATTTTATTTCTATAAAAAATTTTGTCACAATTTTTTTTCTATAGAAAAATTTATCAAAATTGTATGTCTATAGAAATTTTTTCCAAAAATTTATTTTTATTGATTTTTTTTTTTAATTTTATTTCTATAGAATTTTTTTTCAATATTTTATTTCTATAGAAAAATGTTGACAAATTTTTATTTCTATAGAGTATTTTGTCAAAACTGTAGTTCTGTAGAATATTTGTCAAATTTTTAATTCTATAGAAAATTTTGTCAAAATTTTCTTAGAAAATTTTCTTTCTAAGAAAATTTTGTCAAAATGTTATATCTATGGAAAATTTTATCAAATTTTATTTCTATAGAAAACTTCGGCAAAATTTTATTTCTATAAAAAATTTTGTCAAAATTTTATTTTGTCAAAAATGTAGTTCAAAATTTTATTTCTACAGGAAATTTCGTCAAAATTTTATTTCTATAAATAATTTTGTCACAATTTTTTTCTATAGAAAATTTTTTCCATATTTTATTTCTATAGAAAATTTTGTCAAATTTTTCTTTCTAAGAAAATGTTGTCAAAATGTAATTTCTATGCTAACTTTTCTCAAAATTTTATTTCTACAGGAAATTTCGTCAAAATTATATTTCTATAAAAATTTTTGTCAAAATTTTATTTCTATAAAAAATTTTGTCAAAATTTTATTTATATAGAATATTTTGTCAAAATTGTAGTTCTATAGACAATTTTGTCAATTTTTTGTTTCTAAGAAAATATTGTCAAAATGTTATTTCTATGGAAACTGTTCTAAAAATTTTATTTCTACAGGAAACTTTGTCAAAGTTTTATTTCTATAAAAAATTTTGTCACAATTTTTTCTATAGAAAATTTTGTCAAAATTTTATTTCTATAGACAATTATGACAATATTTTCTTTCTAAGAAAATTTTGTCAAAATCTTATTTCTATGGAAACTTTTCTCAAATTTCTATTTCTGCAGGAAAGTTCGTCAAAATTTTATTTCTATAAAAAATTTTGTCGCAATTTTTTTTTCAATAGAAAATTTTGTCAAAATTTTATTTCTATAGACAATTTTGGCAATTTTTTCTTGCTAAGAAAATATTGTCAAAATGTTATTTCTATTGAAAATGTTCTCAAAATTTTATTTCTAGAGGAAATTTTGGCAAAATTTTATTTCTAAAGAAAATTTTGTCAAAATTTTATTTCTATAGAATAGTTTGTCAAAATTGTGGATCTATAGAACATTTGTCAAAATGTTATTTCTATGGAAAATTTTCTCAAAATTGTATTGTATTGTATAAAAAATGTTGTCACATTTTTTTCTATAGAAAATTTTGTCAAAATTTTATTTCTATAGACAATTTTGTAAAAATTTTTTTTCTATAGTCAAAAATTTATTTCTATAGAAAAATTTTTCAAGATTTTATTTTTATAGAAAATTTTATCAAACTTTAATTTTGATAGCAAATTTTGTCAAAATTTTATTTATATATAAATTATTGTAAAAAATTAATTTCTATAGAAAATTTTGTCAGTATTTCATTTCTATAGAAAATTTTGTCAACATTGTATTTATTTTTATTAATTTTGTTAAAATTTTCTTTCTATAGATAATTTTGGTAAAAGTTATATTTTTATAGATAAGTTTATCAAAATTTTATTTCTGTAGAAATTTTTTTCAAAATTTTATTACTATAGGCATTTTCGTCAAAATTTTATTTCTATAAAAAATTTTGTCACAATGTTTTTCTATAGAAAATGTTGTCAAAATTTTATTTCTATAGAGAATTTTGTCGAAATTGTAGTTCTATAGAAAATTTGTCAAATTTTTAATTCTATAGAAAATTTTGTCAAATTTCTATTCAAACTTTTCTCAAAATTTTATTTCTAACTTTATTCCTATAAAAAACTTTGTCACAATTTTTTTATAGCAAATTTTGTCAATGTTTTATTTCTAAGAAAATTTTGTCAAAATATTATTTCTATTGAAAATGTTCTCAACATTTTTTTTCTATAGGAAACTTCGGCAAAATATTATTTCTATAGAACATTTTGTCAATATTTTATTCCCATAAGAAATTTCGTCAAAATTTTATTTCTATAAAAATTTTTGCCACAATTTTTTTCTGTAGAAAATTTTGTCAACATTTTATTTCTATAGACAAGTTTGTCAAAATTTCTTTCTATGGACAATTTTTATCAAATTTTCTTTCTCTAGAAAATTTTGTCAAAAATTTATTTTTATAGAAAATTTTGTGAAAAATTTATTTTTATAGAAAATTTTCTCAAGATTTTATTTCTACAGAAAATTTTATCAAAATTTTATTTTTATAGAAAATTTTGTCAACATTTTATTTCTATAGACATTTTTGTCGAAATTTTCTTTTAATAAATTAATTTCTATAGAAAATGTTGTCAAAATTTAATTTATTTTTTTAAATTTTGTTAAAATTTTATTTCTATAGATAATTTTGGTAAAAGTTTTATTTTTATAGATAAATTTGTCAAAATTTTATTTCTATAGATAATTTTGTCAAAATTTTATTTCTATGGAAGATTTAGTAAAATTTTTATTTCTATAGAAAATTTTGTCAAAATTTTAGTTCTACAAATATTTTTGTCGAAATTTTATTTATATAAAAAGTTTTGTAAAAAATTAATTTCTATAGGAAATTTTGTCAAAATTTTAGTTTTACAGAAAATTTTGTCAAAATTCTATTTCTGTAGAAAAGTTAGTCAAAATTTTATTTCTATTGAAAAGTTTGTCAAAATGTTATTTCTATAGAAAGTTTATTTCTATAGACATTTTTTCCAAAAATTTTTTATTATAGAAATTTTTTTTCAAAACTTTATTTCTATAGAAAATTTTGTCAAAATTTTATTTCTATAGAATATTTTGTCAAAATCTTATTTCTATAGAAAATTTTGTCAAAATTTTATTTCTATTGAAAAATTTTTCAAAATTTTATTTCTATAGAAAATTTCGTCAAAATTTTATTTCTATAGAAAATTTTTACAAAATTTTATTTCTGTGGAAAATTTTGTCAAAATTTTATTTCTATAGAAAATTTTGTCAAAATTTTATTTCTAAAAATTATTTATTTATTGAGTTTTTTCGAATACTTAATTGTATTGCGTTTTTAAATCGTTTTTTAGATGCTGAATTTCAATTATAACCCAAAACTTATATTTCAGAATTTGTCCTAAATCAAGAAGATAGTCTGTTCCACTTTCCCTTTGGGAAACCATAGAATTGATAAACACTCATCCTTGGACTTTTTTATAAACCCTGCTAATCCATACAGCAAAACCTTCAAATTAGCTTCACTCCGCACCCAGAAAGTATACCCAACAAAATAAAACTCCCTTCCATAAGAGGTAACACATTCAGGTTAAGGTTAAATCCTGCTGATTTCTGGAAATTGTAAACATTTTCCTTGATTTCATGGTTCTCATTCGATAGCCTAAAATCAAACTGAAATTTAAGCTGTTAAATCCTCATGCCAATGTCGACAATTGGTCCTTTGGGCCAAAAGACAATGCGGCTATTGTTACAGTCAACAGAGTTCGCCTAACAATTTCATGAGATGGAAGGAAAACCATCTTTGCAAAAAACGAAAAAAAAACTCCACTGAAAAACAGGTCACGTTGATAAAGCCTAGCTGTGACACGTTCCAGTTTTTTTTTCGAAACAGTTTTCTCCTGCTTATCACTCCCCATATTCGTAGGCTTACAGGTCTCCCTTGTGAGACCTATAATGCAGACTAAGAAGAAGCAAAAAAAAAAAACACGGGAATTTTTTTCGTTAAACCAAACCTGAAACGAATAATGTTACAAACCGTGTTTTTTTTTGTCCTGTTTCGCTCTCCCATCATCATGGACAAACTAAAGCCAAATTCCCTGAAAAGAATACAAAAAGCAATTAACAAAGAGATCTGCACGTGATACGATAGATATTCTGCCGGAAAAGGTGGTTTGTTCGTTTCGGAAATTAAAGCCAAACCAATGTCCAAATAATTAATGGAAATTAGAGTCGAAAGGCCTGGACAAGTGAAATGAATGAAATATCATTCATTTGCCCATTGACATGGTGGATACACAGAAGGACACGAACAAAAGCTAAGGTATGGTTAGAAAGTCAATGGGAGAACACAAAACATGGAAGTCAATGAAGGAAAAATGGTTACTCATTAGAACTTTTTGGCTTGAAACAATATACTCGTAAGGTAAACCAAAGAACAAAACACCATGCGAAAAATCAACCAAGAATCCAACAGAGAACAGTTGGAGCAATTTACCATAATAATGGCAAAAAGGATGAATATCAGCATCATTGACAAGGCTCCTTAAAATTACCTTCCAACTGACATTTAAATTAAGACAAATCCAAACAAGCATTGCAAGCAACCGTCCAACCATTCTCATTTTGTGAGTTCCGTGTAAAAATCCTACTTGATAGCAGGATGTAAGTACATAGGAAAAAAACAAGTATATACGGCCGTAAGTTCGGCCAGGCCAACATGGATTGCGTAGAAACTTCTACTTACGAGTATCATCCACAATCGAATTACTTGGGTTTTGATAATTCTTACCGATGACAAAATATCTTTAAACTTATTAAAATTGTCTTCAAAATTGAAAAAAGTCAGATTAAATACATATATATAATTCAGTTGTTGA
This sequence comes from Haematobia irritans, assembly GCF_050003625.1. NCBI lineage: Eukaryota > Metazoa > Arthropoda > Insecta > Diptera > Muscidae > Haematobia > Haematobia irritans. The sequence continues at coordinate 198,486,614 of NC_134399.1, read as the reverse complement.
CCGGTGTAGGGAGTCTATAAATATTTCTCATAATTATCATATCGGTCTATATAACCAGGTTTATGGGTATGAAGTGAGCGTCCAGATACAAATGTCCCAATAGGGAACATTTGTTGTGAAAGAGCCCTTATTATTTTTATACCCACCACCATAAAATGGTGACGGGGGTATAATAAGTTTGTCATTCCGTTTGTAACACATCGAAATATCGATTTCCGACTATATAAAGTATATATATTCTTGATCAGGGAGAAATTCTAAGACGATATAAGCATGTCCGTCTGTCCGTCTGTCTGTCTGTTGTAATCACGCTACAGCCTTCAATAATGGCGCTATCGTCCAAATTTGGCACAGATTAGTTTTTTGTTTGCAGGCAGGTCAAGTTCGAAGATGGGCTATATCGGTCCCATATAAACCGACCTCCCGATTTGGGGTCTTGGGCCTATAAAAACCGTAGTTTTTATCAGATTTGACTGAAATTGGAAATCCAGAGGTATTTTGGGACCATAAAGAGGTGTGTCGAAAATGGTCCGTATCGGTCCATGTTTTGATATAGCCCCCATATAGACCGATCTTCCGATTTTGCTTCTTAGGCGTCTAGAAACAGTATTTTCTATCCGATTTGTGTGAAATTGAAAATCTAGAGGTATTTTAGGACCATAGGGAGGTGTGTCGAAAATGGTCCGTATCGGTCCATGTTTTGATATAGCCCCCATATAGACTGATCTCCCGATTTTGCTTCTTGGGCGTCTAGAAACTATATTTACCATCCGATTTGCCTGAAATTGGAAATCTAGAGGTATTGTGGGACTATAAAGAGGTGAGTCGAAAATGGTCTGAATCGATCCATGTTTTGATATAGCCCCCATATAGACCGATCTCCTGATTTTGCATCTTGCGCGTCTAGAAACAGTATTTTCTATACGATTTGTATGTAATTGAAAATCTAGAGGTATTTTGGGACCATAAAGAGGTTAGTCGAAAATGGTCCGTATCGGTCCATGTTTTGATATAGCCCCCATATAGACCGATCTCCCGATTTTGCTTCTTGGGCGTCTAGAAACTATATTTACCATCCGATTTGCCTGAAATTGGAAATCTAGAAGGATTGTGGGACTATAAAGAGGTGTGTCGAAAATGGTCCATATCGGTCCATGTTTTGGTATAGCCCCCATATAGACCGATCTCCCGATTTTGCTTCTTGCGCGTCTAGAAACAGTATTTTCTATACGATTTGTATGTAATTGAAAATCTAGAGGTATTTTGGGACCATAAAGAGGTGAGTCGAAAATGATCCGTATCGGTCCATGTTTTGATATAGCCCCCATATAAACCAACCTCCCGATTTGGAGTCTTGGGCCTATAAAAACCGTAGTTTTTATCCAATTTCCCTGAAATTGGAAATATAGAGGTATTTGAGGACCATAAAAAGGTGTGCCGAATATGGTGCCCATCGGTCCATGTTTTGGTATAGCCCCCATATAGACCGATATCCCGATTTTGCTTCTAGAAACTATATTTACAATATGATTTGCCTGAAATTGGAAATCTAGAGGTATTTGAGGACCATAGAAAGGTGTGCCGAAAATGGTGCTCATCGGTCCATGTTTTGATATAGGCCCCATAGAGACTGATCTCCCGATTTTGCTTCTTGGGCTTCTAGAAACTATATTTACCATCCGTTTTGCCTGAAATTCTTGAGCTTCTATAAACTGTATTTATTACCCGATTTGCTTGAAATTCGAAATCTAGAGGTATTTTTAGACCACAAATAAGTGTGCCAAAATTGAGGTATACCGGTCCATTTTTTGGTATAACCCCCATATAGACTGATATCTCGATTTTTATACCCACCACCAAAGAATGGTGACGGGGTATAATAAGTTTGTCATTCCGTTTGTAACGCATCGAAATATCGATTTCGGACTATATAAAGTATATATATTCTTGATCAGGGAGAAATTCTAAGACGATATAAGCATGTCCGCCTATCCGTCTGTCTGTCTGGCTGTCTGTTGTAATCACGCTACAGCATTCAATAATGGAGCTATCGTCCTGAAATTCGGCACAGAATCGTCGTTTGTCTGCGCGCAGGTCAAGTTCGAAGATGGGCTATATCGGGCCATGTTTTGGTATAGCCCCCATATAAACCGACCTCCCGATTTGGGGTCTTTCGCTTATAGAAACCGTAGTTTTCATCCAATTTGCGCGAAATTGAAAATCTAGAGATATTTTGGGACCTTGAAGAGGTTTGCCGAAAATGGTGAGTGTCGGTCCATGTTTTAGTATAGCCCCCATATAAACCGACCTCCCGATTTGGGGTCTTTCGCTTATAGAAACCGTAGTTTTCATCCAATTTGCGCGAAATTGAAAATCTAGAGGTATTTTGGGACCTTGAAGAGGTGTGCCAAAAATTGTGAGTATCCGTCCATATTTTGGTATAGCCCCCATATAGAGCGATCTCCCGATTTGGGGTCTTGGGCTTATAGAAACCGTAGTTTTTATCCAATTTGTCTGAAATTGGAAATCTAGAGGTATTTTAGGACCATAAAGAGGTGTGCCGAGAATGGTGAGTATCGGTCCATATTTTGGTGTAGCCCCCAAATAGTATCAATTACTATTTTTTAAATTAAATTGACTAAACCAGACTAAACAAAATAATAAAGGAGCTTTAGTTATTCAACTAAATCAAAAGTTCAACCACAGATTTATTTTATAAATACCAGATTAAAAACATTGCCATCGGCAACTGCTACCACAACCAAAGTAATTCGATTGTGCATGAAAATCTTTAGCGGAACTTTCTGCTGTGTATATACTTGTTTAATTTTTAGAAAAATGTAAAATCGTAAATAGGTTTTCAAATTCTGGGGAGGGGGGGGGGGGGCTAACATTTTTCTGGGGGGTTCTAAGCCCCCTCCCCAGAGGCCTTCCTACGCTTATGGTCCCCATATAAAACGACCTCCCGATTTGGGGTCTTGGGTTTATAGAAACCGTAGTTTTTATCCAATTTGTCTGAAATTGGAAATCTAGAGGTATTTTGGGACCATAAAGAGGTGTGCCGAAAATGGTGAGTATCGGTCCATATTTTTGTATAGCCCCCATATAGACCGATTTCCCGATTTTACTTCTTGGGCTTCTAGAATCCGAAGTTTTTATCCTATTTGCCTGAAATTGGAAATCTATAGGTATTTTCGGGTCATAAAGAGGTGTGCCGAAAGCGGTGAGTATCGGTCCATATTTTAGTATAGCCCCCATCAGAACGATCTCCCGATTAAACTCCTTGGGTTTCTAGGAACCGTAGTTTTTATCTGATTTGCCAGAAATTGTAAATACTGATCATGAAAATTGTTTGAAACTCAATGTAAAATTTCCAGATTTTACTTCTACAGATTTAAGATTTCAAATTAAGACGTTATTTTATATTTTTCTTGCACACTTACAAGAGATGTTAATGATTCCTCTAAAACTCAAGCAAAAATGGTTCTTATAAATCCAGAATCTGATATAGTCCTCATAGGTGAAATCTTTAAATTTATCTTCGGGAAGTGTCCTCAAGTCCTCTAGCCCTCCTGAAATTTCAAAGGAAACCCTAATATCTGGTTCATGGTGGTGGGTATTTAAGATTCGGCCCGGCCGAACTTACTGCTGTATATACTTGTTACTTCTTGGGCGTCTAGAGACTATGTTTTCTAGCCGATTTGTTTGAAATTCTGGAGGTATTTTAAGATCACAAAGATGTGAGTAGCAAATGGTACCTATCGCTCCATGTTTTGGTATAGCCCCCATATACACCGATCTCCAGGCTTTATATCTTGGGCTTCTAGAATCCATAGTTTTTATCCGATTTGCTGGAAATTAGTAATTTATAATGAAATTATAGACAAACGAAATTTCCTTTTCTTATAAAGTATAATCGTTTATTCAACTCTAAAATTCTCTAAAATAGCAGGTGCACTGATCATGAAAATTGCTTCAAACTGAAAGTAAAATTTCCAGATTTTACTCTACAGATTTAAGATTTCAAATCAAGGCATAATTTAATCATATACACGATATGTTTATAATTTCTCTAAAACTCAAAGAAAAAAAAATAAAACTAAATCATATACACTTTGTTATGGTTCTAAAATTCTAGTATATTTTCAATTTGCGGCAAATCGGATAAAAACTAAAATTTCTAGAAAACCTAGGAGTTAAATCGGGAGTTCGGTGTAATGGAGGCTAACAGTTGGCTGATAAGTCCCCGGTCTAACAAAGAAAAACACTTTTCTTTTTTGTCAAAATTCGTTTTTATTATTCAACATAGTTCCTTTCAAGAGCGATACAACGATTATAACGACCTTCCAATTTTTTTATACCATTTTGGTAGTACTCCTTCGGTTTTGCCCCAAAATAGGCCTCAGTTTCGGCGATCATCTCTTCATTGCAGCCAAATTTTTCCCTGCGAGCATCCTTTTGAGGTCTGAGAACAAGAAAAAGTCACTGGGGGCCAGATCTGGAGAATACGGTGGGTGGGGAAGCAATTCGAAGCCCAAATCATGTATTTTTGCCATGGTTCTCAATTACTTGTGGCACGGTGCGTTGTCTTGGTGGAACAAGACTTTTTTCTTCTTCATATGGGGCCGTTTTGCCGCGATTTCGACGTTCAAACGCTCCAATAACGCCATATAATAGTCACTGTTGATGGTTTTTCCCTTCTCAAGATAATCGATAAAAATTATTCCATGCGCATCCCAAAAAACAGAGGCCGTTACTTTACCAGCGGACTTTTGAGTCTTTCCACGCTTCCGAGACGGTCGATTGGACTCATGAGTGTAGTGACGGAGCCATGTTTCATCCATTGTCACCACATATCGAAGGAAAAACTCGGGTGTATTACGAGTTAACAGCTGCAAACACCGCTCAGATTCGTCAACACGTTGTTGTTTTTGGTCAAATGTGAGCCTGCGCGGCACCCATTTTGCACAGAGCTTCCGCATATCCAAATATTGATGAATGATATGACCAACACGTTCCTTTGATATCTTTAAGGCCTCTGCTATCTCGATCAACTTCATTTTACGGTCATTCAAAATCATTTTGTGGATTTTTTTAATGTTTTCGTCGGTAACCACCTCTTTCGGGCGTCCACCGTCCTCCGTGCTCATTTCACCACGCTTGAATTTTGCATACCAATCAATTATTGTTGATTTCCCTGGGGCAGAGTCCGGAAACTCATTATCAAGACAAGTTTTTGCTTCCACCGTATTTTTTCCCTTCAGAAAAAAGTATTTTATCAAAACACGAAATTCCTTTTTTCCATTTTTTTCATAATAACAAAAGTTGCTTCACAAAAGACGCTCTATCTCACAAACTAATTGACTTACATACGTCAAATTTTGACACGAATCATTTGAGGGTTGGTGCTATATAAAAATAATATGCATTTTATACTAGCAACGCCATCTATGTGTCAGACCGGGGACTTATCAGCCAACCTGTTAAATCAAAACATAGAAGGATACACACAGCTGATGAGGCTGAAATTTGGTACATAAAATTAGAATATGGTTTCTAATAACCATGCAAAAATTGGTTTACATCGGTCCATAATTATATATAGCCCCCATATAACCCGATCCCCAGATTTGGCTTGAGGAGCCTCTAAGGGAAGCAAATTTCATCCGATCCGGCTGAAATTTGGTACATGGTGTAAGTATATGGTCTTTAATAACTACGCAAAAACTCGTCCACATCGGTCCATAATTATATATAGCCCCCATATAAACCGATCCCCAGATTTGGTTTGGGGAGCCTCTATGAGAAGCAAATTTCATTCGATGCGGCTGAAATTTGATACATGGTGTTAGTATACGGTCTCTAAGAACCATGCAAAAATTGGTCCATATCGGTCCATAATTATATATAGCCCCCATATAAACCCATCCCCAGATTTGGCTTGCGGAGCCTCTAAGAGAAACAAATTTCATCCCATCCGGCTGAAATTTGGTACATGGTGTTAGTATATGGTCTCTAACAACCATGCAAAAATTGGTCCACATCGGTCCATAATTATATATAGCTCCCATATAAACCAATCCCCAGATTTGGCTTGCGGAGCCTCTAAGAGAAACAAATTTCATTCGATCACACACATCACACAAAAATTGGTCCATATCGGTTCATAATCATGGTTGCCACTCGAGCCAAAAATAATCTACCAAAATTTTATTTCTATAGAAAATTTTGTTAACATTTTATTTCTATAGAAAATTTTATTAAAATTTTATTTCTATAGAAAATTTTGTCAAACTGAATTATATACGTATTTAATCGGTCTTTTTATACCCTCCACCATAGGATGGGGGGATATTACTTTTGTCATTCGGTTTGTAACACATCAAAATATTGCTCATGTATATTCTGTATATATATTCTGGGTCGTGGTGAAATTCTGAGTTGATCTGAGCATGTCCGTCTGTCCGTCTGTTGAAATCACGCTAACTTCCGAACGAAACAAGCTATCGACTTGAAACTTGGCACAAGTAGTTGTTATTGATGTAGGTCAGATGGTATTGTAAATGGGCCATATCGGTCCACTTTCACGTATAGCCCCCATATAAACCGATCCCCAGATTTGGCTTGCGGATCTTCTAAGAGAAGCAAATTTCATTCGATGCGGCTGAAATTTGGTACATGATGTTTGTATATGGTTTCTAACAACCGTACAAAAATTGGTCCACATCGGTCCATAATTATATATAGCCCCCATATAAACCGATACCCAGTATTGGCTTGAGGAGCCTCTAAGAGAAGCAAATTTCATTCGATGTGGCTGAAATTTGGTACATGGTGTTAGTATATGGTCTCTAACAACCATGCAAAAATTGGTTCACATCGGTCCAAATCGATCCCTCGATTTAGCTTGCGGAGCCTCTAAGAGAAGCAAATTTCATTCGATGCGGCTGAAATTTGGTACATGGTGTTAGTATATGGTCTCTCAGAACCATGCAAAAATGGGTGCATATCGGTCCATAATTATATATAGCCCCCATATAAACCCATCCCCAGATTTGACCTCCGGAGCTCTTGGAAGAGCAACAGTCATCCCATCCGGTTAAAATTTGGTACGTGGTGAAATTTGGTACAGTGAGCTAGTATATGGCCGCTAACAACCATGCCAAAATTGGTCCATATCGGTCTACTTTTATATATAGCCGGTCCCCAAAAATAATCTACCAAAATTTTATTTCTATACAAAATTTTGTCAAAATTTTATTACTATAGAAAATTTTGTCAAAATTTTATTTCTATAGAAAATTTTATCAAGATTTTATTTCTGTAGAAAATTTTGTCAAAATTTTATTACTATAGAAAATTTTATCAAAATTTTATTACTATAGAAAATTTTATCAAGATTTTATCTCTGTAGAAAATTTTGTCAAAATTTTATTTCTGTAGAAAATTTTGTCAAAATTTTATTTCTATAGAAAATTTTGTCAACATTTTATTAGAATACAAAATGTTGTCAAGATATTATTTCTATAGAAAATTTTGTCAAAATTTTATTTACATTTTGTCAAACTGAATTATATACGTATTTAATCTGCCTGTTGTTTTAATATATACCCCGTATGGACTAACTTACAATTGAGAAGACGGTGTTAAGAAGTTTTAATACCTTGCCATCGGCAAGTGTTACCCCAACCCAAGTAATTCGATTATGGATGACAGTCTTTAGTACAAGTTTCTATGCAATCCATGGTGGAGGGTACATAAGATTTGGCCTGGCCGAACTTAAGGCCGCGTATACTTGTTTTAATATTTTTTTTTTATTGTGGAGGATTCCGGGATGCGCTTTATGTTAAAAGGAATTTTTATGGAAAAACTTCCAATTTTTTTTGCTGGGGGCCCCAGGATAACGGAAAAGTGGGCGCAAAATCCAAAAGTAATAGGTCTACAAATGTTGGGGGACGATTCGAAATGAATATGAGTTCCAACAAAATGTAACTGAAGCATTACAATCGACCCCAAAATAAAATCAGAGCTTAATATCTCTTTTTATTTGAAGGACCATGTTTGATCCTTTTTTCTCTGTGTATATGTGTCACAGTAGAAGAAAAATTCTAAGCATTGAACAAAACGCCTTCTGCAATCTTAACCATTTGCATAGAGCTTCAATGATTTAAGGGATGCCCTGCAGGAGTTCCAGAGGTTTTTTTTCTTTTGCTACATTCGCCTTCTATATTGGGTCATTATTTCATACTATACCCATACAGCTCTTGAAGGTAATTGTTACCTCTTACATTCTCAGCTTACGGGAAGTGATGTATTCTCAACAACAAGAACGAGAGAAAAAAAGGCTAAATTGTTTTCTAACACTGTGGACAGGTGGCGAGGGGCAAGTGAAGACCAAAAACAATTTCACCTAAATGGGTTAGTAACGAATTTCATATACCCTTCATTCATTCATTCACCATCAACATCTGCATCATCTGATAAAGACAAACACTGTGCAAAAGTAGGTCAAGGTGGTACTCGATACATAATTGCAAAATGACAAGAATCTCATGGTGAATGATAAGCCAAGGTGGAAATAAGGCTTTACGCCAAAGAGAGCAACTAAACGCAAACAAAACAACAAAAATAAAACGCTAGTATTCTAAGGCCCAACAGCGCACACGGTAGTAGTCGTTATTGGGGCGCAAAGCAATAAGCTGCGATGGCTTATCGCTTTGTTTTCGTTAAGAGCCTCCGCTCTGTTATGTGAATGGAAAGATTGAGAATATGAGGTAGAAAGATAAGAATTGAAGCCTACTCAAGTTGAGGGGATATTCTATGCTATTTTTTTTGTCATCGTTGTTGTTGTTTTTTATTCAATTTGTGTATGTGTGTGTGTGTGTGCATGGGTTTGTGTCATGTCCACAGAATACCAAAATTGCGCAACGATAATCGAAACTTTAGCTAAACAATTTTTTTAATAAATTTTCTGGTGTGGCAACGATTAAAGTTAAATTCAGGCAAAATTTGTTTGATTTAAGAAAATTTAGTTGACTTGTATGCTGCATAAAATTTATATGGGCTTGGACTAAATCTGTCAAAGTCCAAAATGTTGAAGAGCTTACAGATGCACTAAAAAAGTTAGATTGAAGAGTCAAGGCCCGTAGATGGTAATGGTGGGGACAGCCTTAGCGGCCCGCTGCCCGCTTGCAATCATCGCCTATAGGGTCAAAATAAATTTTGAATATTATCGGATATATGCTATAAACTGCATTGAAGCACTAGGCAAGAGCTCTCAAAAAAGAGGTTCCTAGCTACATATTTCTGTACAATGGCCACCGAAATTTCAATCCAATTGACATTTACGCCTGGGGTATTTGAAGAGTGATCAAAATCCGGTGTATAAAACCCGGTGGACCCGTTTAACTTCTTACAGCGATTGTCGATTTTAAAATCCCATTTTCGGATGACCGTTAGAACCGGTGGACCCGTTTAACTTCTTACAGCGATTGTCGATTTTAGTTAAAATCCCATTTTTGGTTGACCGTTAGAATCGGTGTTTTCAAGGCCCCAGCAATCGGGGTTTAAAAAAAGAAACAAGTATATACGGCCGCAAGTTCGGCCAGGCCGAATCTTATGTACCCACCACCATGGATTGCGTAGAAACTTCTACGAAAGACTATCATCCAAAATCGAATTACTTGGGTTGTGGTATTTTAAAACTTCTTAACATCGTTTTCTAAATTGTGATTTAGTCCATACATGGTATATATTAGACAAAAAAGTTATGTATAGTTAAGTCTACAAATAATTACGAATCGATATGGACTTTTTGCACGGTAGGTAGAGAGTAAGAATTGAAATATGGGGGTCGCTTATATGGGGGCTATATACAATTATGAACTTGATATGGACCAATTTTTGTGTGATTGGGGATCGATTTATCTGAGGGCCATATATAACTATAGACCGATATGGACCTAGTTAGGCATGGTTGTTAACGACCATATACTAGCACAATGTACCAAATTTCAACTCACTCGGATGAAATTTGCTCCTCCAAGAGGTTCCAAAACCAAATCTCGGGATCGGTTTATATGGGGCTATGTACGATTATGGACTGATATGGACCACTTTTGGCATGGCTGTTAAATATCATATACTACCATCACGTTTCAAATTTCAAGCAGATCGGATGAATTTTGCTTCTCCAAAAGGCACCGGAGGTCAAATCTGGGGATCGGTTTATATGGGAGCTATATATTATTATGGACCGATAGGAACCAATATCTGCATGGTTGGTGGATACCATATACTAACATCACGTACCAAATTCCAACCGAATGGGAAGAATTTTGCTCTTCCAAGGGGCTCTGGAGGTCAAATCTGGGGATCGGTTTATATGGGGCCTATATATAATTATGGACCGATGTCGACCAATTTTTGCATGGGAGTTTGAGGCCATATATTAACACCACGTACCTAATTTCAACTGAATCAGATGAATTTTGGTCTTCCAAGAGGTTCCGGAGGTCAAATCTGGTGATCGGTTTATATTGGGCCTATATATAGTTATGAACCGATGTGGACCAATTTTTGCATGGTTGTTAGAGACCATATACTAACATCACGTACCAAATTTCAGCCGGATCGGATGAAATTTGCTTCTCGTAGAGGCCTCGCAAGCCAAATCGGGGGATCGGTTTATATGGGGGCTATATATAATTATGGACCGATGTGGACCAATTTTTGCATGGTTGTTAGAGACCATATACTGACACCATGTACCAAATTTCAGCTGCATCGGATGAAATTTGCTTCTCTTAGGGGCCTCGCAAGCCAAATCGGGGGATCGGTTTATATGGGGGCTATATATAATTATGGACCGATATGGACCAATTTTTGCATGGTTGTTAGAGACTATATACCAACACGATGTACCAAATTTCAGCCGGATCGGATGAAAGTTGCTTCTCTTAGAGGCCTCGCAAGCCAAATTTTGTGGTCCGTTTATATGGGGGCTATACGTAAAAGTGGACCGATATGGCCCATTTGCTATACCATCCGACCTACATCAATAACAACTATTTGTGCCAAGTTTCAAGTCGATAGCTTGTTTCGTTCGGAAGTTAGCGTGATTTCAGCAGACGGACGGACGGACGGACATGCTCAGATCGACTCAGAATTTCACCACGACCAGAATATATATACTTTATGGGGTCTTAGAGCAATATTTCGATGTGTTACAACCGGAATGACAAAGTTAATATACCCCCCATCCTATGGTGGTGGGTATAAAAAAAAAGTATATACGGCCATAAGTTCGGACAGGCCGAATCTTATGTTGACTCCACCATGGATTGCGAACACCCAAAAAAAGAGTGACCCCCCACCGTGGAAGAAAATGTAGGTGTATTTTAGAAAATTTTAACTAAAATAGTTTTCTAATTGCAACATGTTACCAATTAGTTTATACTTTTCGTCAAATTGAATAACATTTTTTAAAAATAATTAATTTTTTTCTGTTGTTTAAGAAAAATTCATACGTTGGAAGAAAAAATTGGATTTTAAAATTTTTAAAATGTCTTTAGCGCTGTACGAAGTTCGAGACAGGTACAATTTTAGTAAAATTTACTCATTTGAGAGACTTATGAACTTAATTTAAGCAAACTTCTGCCATTTTAGGAAAATATGAACTATTTTATTAAAGTTAGCAAAAAATTATTCAAATAAGGAACATTTACTCATATTGTGCAAAATTTAACTAAAATCAACTAATCTTCATGAACTAAAATAAAGTTCAGTTGGCTTTAGAGCCCCTTTTTTCTTGGTGTAGTAACTTCTACTACAGACTGTCATCCACAATCGAATTACTTGGGTTGCGGTAACACTTGTCGATGGCAAGGTCTTCTAAATTATAAGTTAGTCCAAAAGGGGATATATATTAAACAAACAAACCGATTAAATACGTATATAATTCAGTTTGACAACATTTTTATATAAAAAAAAAAAAATTGACAAAATTGTCTATAGAAAAAAATTGTTCGTTTTGTTTTTTTATTGTTGGCTTCTCTTCAATCGTTATTGTTTGTTTTTGATCTCAGCTTAAAGCCATGCATAGACTAAACTACAAGTGTAGCTTAACCAAATACAAATTGATGATTTGAGTTTGGCAAAGAAAAAGAGATATGCTTGCAAATTTGTTTAGGCAGTAGCCGACTATTAAACCCTTTTTCGGAAGGTTCAAGTGTATTTCACTTTGTGTTGAGTGAATTACCCGAATTTATTCTGATAATTGGTTGATAGTTTTGCTGCAAGTAGAGGATGCTGATGGGGAATGTGTTACTTCCGAAACAGCTGTACATCCAACCATCTTGCAGTCTATAGGGCTTTGCCCAAATAAATTTGACAAGCATACTTTTCCTCTGTTGGTTAAGCTACACTTGTAGTGTAGTCAATGCACGGCTTTAAGCTGAGATCAAAAACAATAATAACGAAATAAAATTTTGACAAAATTTTCTATAGAAATAAAATTTTGAAAAATTTTCTATAGAAATAAAAATTTTAACACTTTTCTAGAGCAATAAAATTTAGAAAAATTTTCTATAGAAATAAAATTTTAACAAAATTTTCTATAGAAATAAAATTTTGACAAAATTTTCTATAGAAATAAAATTTTGACAAAATTTTCTATAGAAATAAAATTTTGACAAAATTTTCTATAGAAATAAAATTTTGACAAAATTTCTATAAAAATAAAATTTAGACAAAATTTTCTATAGAAATAAAATGTTGACAAAATTTTCTATAGAAATAAAATATGACAAAATTTTCTATAGAAAGAAAAATGTTGACAAAATTTTCTAAAGAAATACAATTTTGACAATATTATCTATAGGAATAACAGAAAGACAGAATTTTTCTACAGAAATAAAATTTTGACAAAATTTTCTATAGAAATAAAATTTTGAAAAATTTTCTACAGAAATAAACTTTTGAAAAATTTTCTATAGAAATAAAAATTTTAACAATTTTCTGGAGCAATAAAATTTTGAAAAATTTTCTATAGAAATGAAATTTTCAAAAATTTTCTATAGAAATAAAATTTTAACAAAATTTTCTATAGAAATAAAATTTTGACAAAATTTCTATAAAAATAAAATTTAGACAAAATTTTCTATAGAAGGAAAAATGTTTACAAAATTTTCTATAGAAATAAAATTTTGACAAAATTTTCTATAGAAATAAAATTTGACAAAATTTTCTATAGAAAGAAAAATGTTGACCAAATTTTCTAAAGAAATACAATTTTGACAATATTTTCTATAGGAATAATAGAAAGACAGAATTTTTCTATAGAAATAATATTTTGACAAAATTTTCTATAGAAATAAAATTTTGAAAAATTTTCTACAGAAATAAACTTTTGAAAAATTTTCTATAGAAATAAAAATTTTAACAATTTTCAAGAGCAATAAAATTTAGAAAAATTTTCTATAGAAATAAAATTTTGAAAAATTTTCTATAGAAATAAAATTTTGAAAAATTTTCTATAGAAATAAAATTTTGAAAAATTTTCTATAGAAATAAAATTTTGCAGAATTTTCTCTAGAAACAAAGTTTTGTAAAAATTTTCTATAGAAATAAAATTTTGAAAAATTTTCTATAGAAATAAAAATTTGAGAATTTTTCTAGAGAACTAAAATTTTGACAAAATCTATAGAAATAAAATTTTCTATAAAAAAAGTTTTGATAAAAGTTTCTATAGAAACAAAATTTTGATAAAATTTTTTATAGGAATAAAATTTTGACAAAATTTTTCTATAGAAATAAAATTTTGAAAATTTTTCTATAGAAATAAAATTTTAACAAAATTTTCTATAGATATAAAATGTTGATAAAATTTTCTATAGAAATAAAATTTGAAAAATGTCTATAGAAATAAAATTTTGAAAAATTTTCTATAGAAATAAAATTTTGAAGAAGAAAATTTTGAAAATTTTTCTATAGAAATAAAATTTTAACAAAATTTTCTATAGATATAAAATGTTGATAAAATTTTCTATAGAAATAAAATTTGAAAAATGTCTATAGAAATAAAATTTTGAAAAATTTTCTATAGAAATAAAATTTTGACAAAAGTTTCTATAGAAATAAAATTTTGACAAAATTTATCTATAGAAATAATATTTTGACAAAATTTATCTATAGATATAAAATTTTGACTACATCTTCTATATATATAAAATTCAATTTATGTTTGTTTATTTGTTTGTTTGTATGTACCGAGTTGGCTCCGAAACGGCTGAACCGATTTACTTGAAACTTTCAGAGATCGTAGGGGGCGTTCATGTGGTGAAAATAGGGTACCTCATTTTTTGACACCTGGTCGCGGAGGGGGACTTCGCCTTTGACGGACTTTTTGAAAATTGGACCAAAGTTGACCGATTTGGTTGAAATTTTCGTTGAAGATTGGGGTTGGCATCTAGACAAATATCCGCTACTTTATATTTCGATATTTGGTGGCGGAGGGGGACCTCCCCTTTGTTCAACTTTTTCTAAAGTACAGTGAAAAACTAAAATTCTCTAAATTATCTGAGATTTACAGAGAACATGTGGTGAGGTTATGGAATTAATATGGGGTACCCGATGATTTCATATGTGGATGGGGAGGGGAACTTCCCCCTTGCCCTACTTTTTGAAACTTAGAACAAAATTATGCGATTTGCTCGAAATTTTCATTGAATGTTGGGGTTGGCATGTAGACAAAAATCCGCTACATTATTTTTCGATATTTGGTCGGGGAGGGGGGACCACCCCTTTGCCCAAATTTTTTTTTTTTTGAAAGTTCAAACAAAACTAAACTCCCCCGACTGAAATTTTACAGAAAAAATGGGTTACGAAATTTATATCAGGTTCCTGATTTTTTAATAAAAATAAAAGGGCATAGGGAGACATCCGCTTCTCTTTAGTACATACAGAGAAACAATTAAACTTTACCGAGTTACTTGAAATTTACAGAGGGCTGGGGAGAGATCGTAACCTCCGTCAACCGTAATAGTTGATACCTGATTTTGTGATATTTAGACGGAAGAGAGACCGCCCCTTTAGGCTTATAATTTGCTTGACATTTTCTGGGACGTTTACAAAAGATACGCTTTTCGACATTTGGTCGGGGAGGAGGTCCTCCCCCACTGCTGAAATTTACAAAAGCAGTGGGGGAAGGTTATGAACGAAGAGGCAACCTTCCTTGCCCCACACTTGAAGGAAAGTTTCAAGAATTTTCAGGGAAGGTTAGGGGTGTCGATATTGTATCGGGGAAAGTGACGTCCCTGTAAAACAATAGAGCAAAATTTAAACATCTCCGATCTACTTGAAATTTACAGGGACGTGGCAGGAGGTGATTAAATTTATACATAATTTTTAAATTAGTATATGATTTTTCGATATCTGGTTGGGGAAGGGAAAAATTGAAATAAACTTTATCGATTTACTTCGATAGAATTTATGGGGGCCATTGAGTAGTTGCGAAATTAATATAGGGTACGTGATAGTCCGATATCTGGTCGGAGTGGAGCGAAGGTGGGGAGAGGGTTCCCTTTTGTCCGTTTTGATTTTTTCTTAAATTGAAAGCAGAGGGTTGTCCGTAAATGGGAACTCGGTACATAATTTTATGATTTTTGTACAGGCTTCTGCCACACTTCTTTTTAGTAAAGAACTTAAATTTACATGAAATTGGCAGCCAACGTAGAGGGTGCATCATTTTTCAACATTTTAGCAAATGATAATGTGGTAAATTTTTTTACTACTTTTGCTTTTTCCAGTTTATTGGATGGGAAACAGCAATTCTTTGTATGCTATTATAATATAGTGCTTAATTTTCAGATATGTTGAGGAGAAGGATACCTTTCCTTCACACACCACACTTAAAATTCACAAGAAATATAGAAGATTGTCCAACTACTTGAATACAGAACATTATTAAAAAAATTTGGAGGAAAGGGTACACCCTCTCCCGCCGTATTTGTACCTATAAACGAAAAATCAAGTAGTCCGATTTGTTTAAAAGAATTGAAATCTTTTCGAATTTGTTTTCAGCACGAAGGATATAGTTGACTAAGTTAATGCAAAATGTTCCTCCAAATACGCTTCGGAAGGCGCAGCGAAGCGGGCCGGGTTACGCTAGTTTTCTATAAAAATAAAATTTCGGCAATATTTTCTACAGAAATAAAATTTTGACAATATTTTCTACAGAAATAGAATTTTGACAAAATTTTCTATAGAAATAAAATTTTGACAAAATTTATCTGTAGAAATAATATTTTGACAAAATTTATCTATAGAAATAATATTTTGACAAAATTTTCTATAGATATAAAATTTTGCAAAATTTTCTATAGTAATAAAATTTTGACAAAATTTTCTATAGAAATAAAATTTTGACAAAATTTTCTATAGAACTAAAATTTTGACACAATTTTCTATAGAAATAAAATCTTGACAATCTTTTGTATCCAAATAAAATCTTGACAAGATTTTGTATTGTAATAAAATTTTGACAAAATTTTCCATAGAAATAAAATGTTGGTAGTTTATCTTTGGCGATATAGAACAATTATTTGTGATTGGCTATATATAACTATAGACCGAGATGGACCAATTAATGTACAAAATTTCAACCGAATCGGATGAATTTTGCTCCTCCAAGAGCTTCCGGAGTTCAAATTTGGGGATCGATTTATATTCGGGCTATATATAATTATGAACCGATATAGACCAATTTGTGCATGGTTATTAGATACCATATACTAACACCACGTATCAAATTTCAACCGGATCGGATGAAATATGCTTCTCTTAGAGGCTGCGCAAACCAAATCTGGGGGTCCGTTTATATGGGAGCTATACGTAAAAGTGGTCCGATATGGCCCATTTGAATTATCATCCGACCTACATCAATAGCAAGTACTTTTGCCAAGTTTCAAGTCGATAGCTTATTTCGTTCGGAAGTTTGCGTGATTTCAACAGACTGATGGACGGACGGACATGCTTAGATCGACTCAGAATTTAACCACGACCCAGAATATATATAATTTGTGGGGTCTTAGAGCAATATTTCGATGTGTTACAAACTGAATGACAAAATTAATCCACCATAGGATGGGGGGTATATCCTATGGTGGAGGGTATAAAAATTGTGTTCAACTTTTAATAAATTATCGAATTATTTTTTCCGTTGATTGTTTGTGACATTAAAATTAGATTTTCCTTTTAAAATTACGTACTTTTATAAAAACAGACTGAAACGTTTATACCGGTTACATGTTTCAAAAAACACGGTCCACCGATTTTGGAAAAAGGGCTGGGTTTTCAAAACGGAGAAAACCCGACTTTCTAAAACCCGATTTTTATCACTCTAGTTAGCACTAAAAATATCAATGTATTGATCATCGACTGCGCTTTATCGGGAATACGCCAAAGTATGCCTTCAGCGGTCAAAATTCGTAGCAAAGGAAGCCAATTCGAATAAATCTGAATTGATTTTAAAATGTGATGTTTTTTTCGGAAATGTGCATTAAAAAAATCAGCCACCCTGTACACCCGACTATCTGACTGTTGTTCTGAAATTTGGTACAAATTCGTTTTTTGTCAAGTTCGAAGATTGGTCTAGGTTTCGATATAAACCCCATATAAATCGACACACCCACTTGGTTCCTTCAACATCTGAGCATCGCAATTCTTATCGGATTTGTCTAAAATTAGAAATCAAGAAGTATCTTATGGTGGGTATAGCTCCACGCTCCCAAAGCATTTAAGGAAAGTTCTAATTTTGTTTTTTATGTAGAAAATAGCAGTTGAATCGCATGGATTACTCTTATCCGAGGTATGGTTAGGATACGTTAGGTTAGGTTAGGTTAGGTGGCAGCCCGATGTATCAGGCTCACTTAGACTATTCCGTCCCTTGTGATACCACATTGGTGAACTTCTCTCTTATCACTGAGTGCTGCCCGATTCCAAGTTAAGCTCAATGACAAGGGACTTCCTTGTTATAGGCGAGTCCGAACGGCGTTCCACATTGCAGTGAGACCATTTAGAGAAGCTTTGAAACCCTCAGAAATGTCACCAGCATTACTGAGGTGGAATAATCCACCGCTGAAAAGCTGTGTTCGGTCGAAGCAGGAATCGAACACACGACCTTGTGTATGTAAGGCGGGCATACTAACCATTGCACCATGGTGGCTCCGAGGTATGCTATTTCGGTTTCAACATTCATTTCATAAGTGGAGATTTCGATGTCAAAGATTTTTCGAACAAAATCAATTAAATTTTTAATTGAACCAACTAAACAATTAAGTAAAATGGCCGAAGGAATCAATAACCTGTTCAATTAAGTATATTTTTTTAGTTTTAACTAATATTGTGATTGATGCTTCCACTTTTCTGAATTAGGAAAATTCAATTAAAAAATTTATTGCATTAGTGAATCCTATATTTTTTTTTCTTTCTAGTTCGATTGATCAAAGTATTACAATTTTTTTGGAATAAATTCCCAAACATTTGAAAAAATCTCACATTTTTAATCTTCACTCCAATATTAAAATTTATTTAAACATTTGTTTAGTTGATTAAAAACCCCCAATAGGCAGTAATCAATAAGAAAATTCAATTTTCATTCATTGTTGAGAATTTTTCATAAAATCCAATTTTGAGCTGTTCATTTTTCATTCCCGAGAGCACCATGTGTTTTTCGGGACATTAAATTAAATCGAAAGTCATAGAAAACCCACTAACATGCTTAACAGACTTTATGTTTGTCATAGCAAACGAAAGAAAACAAACCATCACCAGCTGCCGGGCAACATTTCTTCTTTAAGCTTATGAGGGGGCTACCATGAGATTTTTCTACTTTTCCAGAGCAATTCACAAATTGTCGCAGTAAAATGTGGGAGAGCACACACACACACATACCAACTACAATATTGGTGAAGCCATTTAAAAAATTATGCGCCTTATGACTTGGGTTTCTTATTTCACATTAGCTCTGCCAACGCATCGCCACCATCATCATCATCATCAAAAAATTAAACTTTTGAAAAACTCAAATTACTCCCCCAACACTATGACCATTATTTGCATTAGCTTTCAAAAGCAATTTTCATCAATCTGCATGTGGACCAAAATATAAATGGCACCCACACACACTAGTACATATACAGCCATAGACCTAAAGACTTTATTAGAAATTACTCTCGTATACAGAGCTCATTAAATCTCCTTGTAGCAGAGAGAGAAAGAGAGATAGAGAGACAATATAAGCTCAAACTATTAAAACAGCTTAAGGTGTCAAAAGTTTTCTGATCAAAATAACTCCCACCTACCAAAATGTTGTCCCCAATGTGAATACCTGTCAATTTGCCTTATGAAGACTTAGTCCGGCACTATTTTGTTCATTACAAAGACATCTTTCCAAAGGACATTAGGATATGATAAACTCGTGTTTTCTGTACTCATTAAAAATGTAACATCCATCCATTGGACATTGTAGTTCAAAAGGTGTTAAAAATTTACTTGATTTTCCCTGAGCAATGGTAGCCAATATTACCACAAAGCCTGCTGATGATGAGGCATTGGGGGGTCACCACATCGTAACGAACACCTGAAACACTACCGCATTAGTGGTAGCCGCATGGATGGATGATGCCGATTCTATTGCTGATGACGACGATGATGATGGGAACAATGCCTAACAAAATTATGACAAAGCAAAACTTAATATTGCCCAGCACAGCATGTCCACCACGAATGTTGGAGCACAACCATAGTGAAGATGCTGGATACAAGATCGTCGTTACTATTTAATGTTTAGGCAAACCACAAGACAACTACTATGCAATTGTTTAATGGTGTGGTGGGAGTTTTGGAAAAAGGAAAATCATGTCTTGATGAAACCAAAAGTGGCAATAATTTTATTCGTTTGAGAACGAAACTACATATAACAACAAACCTACACTAACAAAAACAACAAAAATACATCGATCCAAAGATTTTGACTTGCGCCCTTAAGGTTTTTGGTATTGATTCCGATCCGAATTTAGCTTTAAAATAAAGATAAATTAATTTTCTATAGAAATAAAATTTTGAGAAAATTTTTCTATAGAAATAAAATTTTGAAAAGCAATTTTCTATAGAAATAACATTTTTAAAAAATTTTCTACAGAAATAAAATTTTGAAAAGCAATTTTCTACAGAAAAAAAAAATGACAAAATTTTCAATAGAAATAAAATTTGAACAAAATTTTCTATAGAAATAAAATTTTAACTAAATTTTCTATAGAAATAAAATTTTGAAAAAATTTTTTATGGTAATACAATTTTGAAAAAATTTTCTATAGAAATAAAATTTTGACAAAATTTCCTATAGAAATAAAATCTTGAACAAAAAAATTCTATAGAAATAAAATTTTGAAAAAAATTTTCTATAGAAATAAAATTTTGACACAGTTTTCTCTAGAAATAAAACTTTGACAAAATTTTCTATAGAAATAAAATTTTGACAAAATTTTCTATAGAAATAATGTTTTGAAATAATTTTCTATAGAAATAATGTTTTGAAATAATTTTCTATAGAAATAACATTTTGACAAAATTTTCTATAGGAATAAAATTTTGAAAAAAAAATGTCTATTAGAAATAACATTTTGACAAAATTTTCTATAGAAATAAAATTTTGGCACAGTTTTCTCTAGAAATAAAATTTTGACAAAATTTTCTATAGAAATAAAATTTTGACAAATTTTTTTATAGAAATAAAGTTTTAACAAAATTTTCTATAGAAATAAAATTTTGAAAAAATTTTCTATAGAAATAAAATTTTGAAAAAATTTTCAATAAAAATTAAATTTTGACAAAATTTTCTATAGGAATAAAATTTTGAAAAAAAATTCTATTAGAAATAAAATTTTGAGAAAAGTTTCTATAAAAGTAAAATTTTGAGAAAATTTTCTATAGAAATAAAATTTTGAGAAAATTTTCTATAAAAATAAAATTTTGAGAAAATTTTCTATAGCAAACAAAAACTGAGAAAATTTTCTATAGAAATAAAATTTAAAAAAAAATTCTATTAAAAACAAAATTTAGAAAATTGTCTATAGAAATAAAATTTTGACAAAATGTTTCTATAGGAATAAAATTTTTTTGTTTTTATTTTTTTGATTTCAGCTTAAAACCATACATTGACTAAACTACAAGTGTAGTTTAACCAACAGAGGAAAAGAATGTTTGTCAAATTTATTTGGGCAAAGCCCTATAGACTGCAAGATGGTTGGATGGACGCACGTTTCGGAATTACCACATTCCTCATCAGCATCCTCTAAATGCAGGCAGTTCATTAAACCCGACAATAAACCACACTTAAACCCTCCGAAAAAAATATTTACATTGATAGCCGGCTTATGCCGAAATAAATTCGTACAAACATCTCTCTTTTCCTTTGCCACCATCAAATCATCGATTTGAGTGAAGTTGGCTGTTGTTGACAAACATTATTTTCCTCTGTTGGTTAAACTACACTTGTAGTTTAGTCAATGTATGGTTTTAAGCTGAAATCAAAAAAACAACAACAATGATTAAAGAACAAAAACCAACAATAACAAAACAAAACGAATGAAAGGAATAAAAATTTTGAGAAAATTTTCTACAGAAATAAAATTTTGAAAATTTTTTTTATAGAAATAACATTTTGAACAATTTTGTTTATTTTGTCTTGTTGATATTGTTGGCTTTTTAATTTAATTTGTATGATTTTTATCCCATAATATCGGCTATAGTTCTATAAATTAAACATGAAAATTTTTGGCAGAAAAGTAGACTGCGAAGCAGCAAGACAGCGGGGAGAATCCTTGAAAATGGTTGTGACGCAGTCAACCGAAATAGCGGAAAATAAAAACAACATGAAACCAAAAATGTCATGTTTAATTTACAGACCTATAGCAGAGATTATGAGCTAAAAATCATACGAAATAAAAATCATGACAACATTTTCTATAAAAATAAAATTTTGACAAAAATTTTCTATAGAAATAAAATTTTGAGAAAATTTTCTATAGAAAAAAATTTGGCAAAATTTTCTTTAGATATAAAATTTTGACATTTTCTTTAGGAATAAAATTTTTACAAAATTTTCTTTAGAAATCAAATTTTGACAACATTTTCTATAGAAATAAAATTTTGACTACATTTTCTATAGAAATATAATTTTGACAAAAGTTTCTATCCAAATAATATTTTGACAAAATTTTCTATAGAAATAACATCTTTAAGATAGAAATAAAATTTAAACAAAATTTTCTGTAGAAATAAAACTTTGCCCAAATTTTTTATAGAAATAACATTTTGACATTTGGAAAATAAAAAGAACAAGAATATTTCTATAGAAATAAAATTTTGGCAAAATTTTTTATAGAAATAAAATTTTGAGAAAATTGCAAAATTTACTATAGAAATAAAATTTTAACGAAATTTCTTAGAAATATAATTTTGAAAAAAAATTCTATGGAAATAAAATTTTAACAAATATAAAATAAAATTTTGACAATATCTTCTACAGAAATAAAATATTGACAAAATCTTTTATAGAAATAAAATATTGACAAAATTATTTAACAATTAAATGTTGATAAAATTTTCCATAGAAATACAATTTGGACAAAATTTTCGATAGAAAAAATAAATTTTGAAAAATTTTCTATAGAAATAAAATTTTGACAAAAATTTTCTATAGAAATAAAATTTTGAAAAATTTTTTTATTGAAATAAAATTTTGAGAAAATTTTCTATAGAAAAAAAATTGGCAAAATTTTCTCTAGAAATAAAATTTTGTCAAAATTTTTTTAGAAATAAAATTTGGACAAAATTTTCTATAGATATAAAATTTTGACAAAATTTTCTATAGAAATAAAATTTTCTATAAAAATAAGATATTCCCAAAATTTTCTTAGAAATAACATTTTTCAGATAGAAATAAAATTTTAACAAAATTTTCTGTAAAAATAAAACTTTGCCCAAATTTTTTATAGAAATAACAAGTTGACATTTAGGAAATAAAAACAACAAGAAATTTTCTATAGAAATAAAATTTTGACAAATTTTCTATAGAAATAAAATTTTGAGAAAATTTGCTATAAAAAAATTGGCCAAATTTACATTAGAAATAAAATTTTAACAAAATTTCTTAGAAATATAATTTAGAAAAATTTTTCTATTGAAATAAAACTTTAACAAAATCTTCTATAGAAATAAAATTTTAACAAAATTTTCTAAAGAAATAAAATTTTGACATAATTTTGTAAAGAAATACAATTTTGACAAAATTTTCGATAGAAATCAAATTTTGAGCAAATTTTCTATAGAAATAAAACTTTGACAAAAAAATTCTAGAGAAATAAAATTTTGACAAAATTTTTTATAGAAATAAAATTTTGAGAAAATTTTCTATAGAAAACAATTTCTTAGAAATATAATTTTGAAAAAATTTTTTATGGAAATAAAATTTTAACAAATAAAAAAATAAAATTTTGACAATATCTTCTATAGAAATAAAATATTGACAAAATTATTTAGAAATACAATTTTGGCAAAATTTTCTATAGAAATAAAATTTTGGCAAAATTTTCTATAGAAATAAAATTTTGACAAAATTTTCTATAGAAATAAAATTTTGGCAAAATTTTCTATAGAAATAAAATTTTGACAAAATTTACTATAGAAATAAAATTTTGACGAAAATTTTCTATAGAAATAAAATTTTGACAAAATTTTTTTATAGAAATAAAATTTTGAGAAAATTTTCTATAGAAAAAAAATTAGCAAAATTTTCTCTAGAAATAAAATTTTGACAAAATTTTCTTTAGAAAAAAAATTTAAAAAATTTTCTATAAAAATAAAATATTCACAAAATTTTCATAGAAATAAAATTTTTCAGATAGAAATAAAATTGTAACAAAATTTTCTGTAAAAAGAAAACTTTGCCCAAATTTTTTATGGAAATAACTTGTTGACATTTAGGAAATAAAATCAACAAGAAATTTTCTATAGAAATAAAATTTTGAGAAAATTTTGTATAGAAAACAAAAATTGGCAAAATTTACATTAGAAATAAAATTTTAACAAAATTTTTCTATGGAAATAAAATTTTAACAAAATCTTTTTATAAAATAAGATTTTGTTATAAAATAAATTTTTACAAAATAAATTTTAACAAAATTTTCTAAAGAAATAAAATTTTGACACAATTTTCTAAAGAAATAAAATTTAGAGAAAATTTCCTAGAGAAAAAAATTTTTGCAAAATTTTCTATAGAAATAAATAAAATTCTGACAATAAAATTTTGACAATATCTTCTATAGAAATAAAATTTTAACAAAATTTTCTATAAAAATAAAATTTTGACAATAGAAATAAAATATTGACTAAATCTTCTATAGAAATAAAATATTGACAAAATTATTTAACAATAAAATATTGATAAAATTTTCCATAGAAATACAATTTTGACAAAATTTTCGATAGAAATAAAATTTTGACAAAATTTTCTATAGAAATAAAATTTTGACAACAATTTTCTATAGAAATAAAATTTAGACAATTTTTTTTTATAGATATAAAATTTTGAGAAAATTTTCTATAGAAAAAAATTGGCAAAATTTTCTCTAGAAATAAAATTTTTTGACAAAATTTTCTAGAGAAATAAAATATTTACGAAATTTTCTTTAGAAATACAATTTTGATAAAATTTTCGATAGAAATAAAATTTTGAGAAAATTTTCTATAGAAATAAAATTTTGACAAAATTTTCCATTGAGATAAAATTTTGACAAAATTTTCCATTGAGATAAAATTTCGAAAAAATTTCTTATAGAAATAAAATTTTAACAAAATTTGTTATAGAAATAAAATTTTAGAAAAAAAATATGAAATATATACCACCAATTTTCACAGTCTTCGTAAGAACTTTTAACGTTAAAACCTACTATTTAAATATATGTACATTGGCTGGTTTAGACATATGTCCCATTAAATAAAGCCAGCTAGTAATGATGGCTACATAAAATACCAGTAGCAGCTTCACCGATAGCAGTTAAACATCATTTATTTGCTTCATAAATACCCTCAACTGACACTATGACAAAGCATGTCATGTTTATGTCAATGTTCATTAGGAAGCAAACGGAAAATATAACAAACACACCCCCACATACTGACAAATCGCATTGAGTTGAGTCGTACTCTCATATTGCAGAGAACATCCACACTAACAATGACATTGCTCGGTTTCACTGATACAATGATACTCACACGTGAAATAGTTAATAATCAGAAAAACAAAACATCAAGAGAAAATACAGAGAGAGAGAGAGAATTAGAAACCAAAAAAGAGACAGCCACTCGCACACACACACACACAGTGTAGTTATACACATAAAATATTGGACAGACAATCTCTCAGACATTATCATTGTTGTCATTGCTATTATTGTTATACCCACCACCATAGAATGGTGACGGGGGTATAATAAGTTTGTCATTCCGTTTGTAACGCATCGAAATATCGATTTCCGACTATATAAAGTATATATATTCTTGATCAGGGAGAAATTCTAAGACGATATAACGATGTCCGTCTGTCCGTCTGTCTGTCTGTCTGTCTGTCTGTCTGTCTGTCTGTTGTAATCACGCTACAGTCTTCAATAATGAAGCAATCGTGCTGAAATTTTGCACAAACTCGTCTTTTGTCTGCAGGTAGGTCAAGTTCGAAGATGGGCTGTATCGGTCCAGGTTTTGATATAGTCCCCATATAAACCGACCTCCCGATTTGGGGTCGTGGGCTTATAGAAACCGTAGTTTTTATTCAATTTGCCTGAAATTTGAAATCTGGAGGTATTTTGTGACCGTAAAGAGGTGTGCCAAAAATGGTGAGTATCGGTCCACGTTTTGGCATAGCCCCCATATAGACCGATCTCCCGATTTTACTTCTTGGGCTTATAGAAACCGCAGTTTTTATTCAATTTACCTGAAATTGGAAATCTAGAGGTATTGTAGGACCACAAATACGTGTGCCAAAAATTGTGAGTATCGGTCCATATTTTGGTATAGCCCCCATATAAACCGATCTCCCGATTTTACTTCTTGGGCTTATAGAAACCGCAGTTTTTATTCAATTTACCTGAAAATGGAAATCTAGAGGTATTGTAGGACCACAAATACGTGTGCCAAAAATTGTGAGTATCGGTCCATATTTTGGTATAGCCCCCATAAAGACCCATCTCCCGATTTTACTTCTTTGGCTTATAGAAATCGCAGTTTTTATTCAATTTACCGGAAATTGGAAATCTAGAGGTATTGTAGGACCACAAATACGTGTGCCAAAAAGTGTGATTATCGGTCCATGTTTTGGTATGTTCCCCATATAAAACGACCTCCCGATTTGGGGTCTTGGGCTTCTAGAAACCTTATTTTTTATCCAATTTGTCTGAAATTGGAAATCTAGAGGTATTTTAGGACCATAAAGAAGTGTGCCGAAAATGGTGAGGATCGGTCCATATTTTGGTATAGCCCCCATATAGACCGATTTCCCGATTTTACTTCTTGGGCTTCTAGAATCCGAAGTTTTTATCCTATTTGCCTGAAATTGGAAATCTTGAGGTATTTTCGGGCCATAAAGAGGTGTGCCGAAAACGGTGAGTATCGGTCCATATTTTAGTATAGCCCCCATAAGAACGATCTCCCGATTTAACTCCTTGGGTTTCTAGAAACCGTAGTTTTTATCTGATTTGCCTGAAATTGTAAATATTCTGGTATTTTAGGCTCACAAAAACGTGTATCGGATTAGGTTTTTATAGGTCCATTTGGTAATGCCTCCATATAGACCGACTTCACTTCTTGAGGGTGTAGAAGGCGCACTGATGATGAAAATTGCTTGAAACTCAATGTAAAATTTCCAGATTTTACTTCTACAGATTTAAGATTTCAAATCAAGACGTTATTTTATAATTTTCTTGCACACTTACAAGAGATGTTAATGATTCCTCTAAAACTCAAACAAAAATGGTTCTTATAAATCCAGAATCTGATATAGTCCTCATGGATGAAATCTTTAAATTTATCTTCGGGAAGTGTCCTCAAGTCCTCAAGCCCTCCTGAAATTTCAGAGGAAACCCTAATATTTGGTTCATGGTGGTGGGTATTTAAGATTCGGCCCGGCCGAACTTACTGCTGTATATACTTGTTTTTATTATTGTTAACATTTAAAACAAAACAAAGGATGGTCTTGGAGAAAATACCAAATTGTGTCCTTTACATATGTGCATTATATTATACTGGGACTAAGGAGTCCCACTCATACCCATACAAACACACACACATATATATAACATACATATTTGTTCACATATAGTTATCCCCGTACATGTAATCCTGTTCCTGTTATAAGATAAATGAATACTCGCACGATTATCATGAGAATGGAAGAAAGGGCGAGTGATGTGAAACGGTATGGTATGTTGGCAAGGATTATTCGCTCTCTTATCCAGCATATGCTTTGTGGTAAAATGATAAAAATAAGTTACACAATTCACATATAGTGAATGTCAGAGGGGTCTTTCCATATGGGGAAAGTGACAATGTGTGTTCATATTTCGTTGGACTTTTTAGAATCATCATCATAGGCTGATGATGGGGGTATACTAAGTTTGCCGGTCTAATTGTCTATATAGGGGCTATACCAAAACATGGTCCGATAATCAGCATTCTCGGTACACCTCTTTATGGTCCTAGAATACCTCTAGATTTCCAATTTCAAGCAAGTTGGGTTAAAACTACGGATTCTATAAGCCCAAGAAGTAAAATCTGGAGATCGGTCTATATAGGGGATATACCAAAATATGCTCCGATACTCGCCATTTTCGGTACACCTATTTATGGTTCTGTAATACCCCTAGATTTCCAATTTCAGGCAAATTGAGTAAAAACCAAGACCCCAAATAGGGCGGTCGGTTTATATGGGAGCTATATCAAAACCTGAACCGATATAGTCCATCTTCGAACTTCGCCTGCGTGCAGACAAAAGACGATTCTGTGTCAAATTTTAGGACGATAGCTCCATTATTGAAGACTGTAGCGTGATTACAACAGACGGACTGACGGACATGCCTATGTCGTCTTAGAATTTCTCCCTGATCAAGAATGATAAACTTATTATACCCCCGTCACCATTCTATGGTGGTGGGTATACTAGTGATATTGTTGGATTCGGAAGTAGTGCAAAATTAGCGGAGAAGCGATGAATTTAACATGGCATTGTCAGCACCGCTTAAGGTGTGATCAGAATTCAGTGTTTTGGATGTGAACTACAAACAAGTATATACGGCCGTAAGTTCGGCCAGGCCGAAGCTTATGTACCCTCCATCATGGATTGCGTAGAAACTTCTTCTAAACACTGCCATCCAGAATCGAATTACTTAAGTTGCGGTAACGCTTGCCGATGGCAAGGTATCTTAAAACCTCCTAACACCATCTTCTAAATTGTATGTAAGTCCATACGTGGTATATATTAAATCAAGAAAGATCGATCCAATACGTATATAATTCAGTTTGACAAAGTAGACATAAAATTTTGACAAAATTTTGTACAGAAATAAAATTTTAACAAAATTTTCTATAGAAATAAAATTTTCACAAAATTTTCTATAAAAATAAAAATGTTGACAAAATTTTCTATAGAAAGAAAATTTTGACAAAAATTTCTACAGAAATAAAACTTTAACAAAATTTTCTATAGAAATAAAATCTTGGTAGATTATTTTTGGCTCGAGTGGCAACCATGATTATGAATCGAATAAAATTTGAACAAAATTTTCTATAGAAATAAAATATTGACAATGATGTAAATTTTATTATGAACCGATATAGACCAATTTTTGTGTGATTGGACCAATTTTGGTATGGTTGTTAGCGACCATATACTAACACCACGTTCCTAATTTGAACCGGATCGGATGAATTTTGCTCCTCCAAGAGGCTCCGTAGGTCAAATCTGGAGAATGTTTTATATGGGGGCTATATATAATTATGGACCGATATGGACCAATTCTGGCACGTTTGTTAAAGATCATATACTAACACCATGTTCCAAATTACAACCGGATTGGATGAAATTTGCTTCTCTTGGAGACTTCGCAAGCCAAATCTGGGGATCGGTTTATATGGGGGCTATATATAATTATGAACCGATGTGGACCAATTTTTGCATGGTTGTTAGAGACCATATACCAATATCATGTACCAAATTTCAGGTGGATCGGATGAAATTTGCTTCTCTTTGAGGCTCCGCAACCCAAATCTGGGGATCGGTTTATATGGGCGCTATATATAATTATGGACCGATGTGGACCAATTTTTGCACGGTTGTTAGAGACCATATACCAACATCATGTACCAAATTTCAGCCGGATCGGAAGAAATTTGCTTCTCTTTGAGGCTGCGCAACCCAAATCTGGGGATCGGTTTATATGGGCGCTATATATAATTATGGACCGATGTGGACCAATTTTTGCACGGTTGTTAGAGACCATATACCAACACCATGTACCAAATTTCAGCCGGATCGGATGAAATATGCTTCTCTTAGAGGCTCCACAAGCCAAATCTGGGGATCGGTTTATATGGGGGCTATACGTAAAAGTGGACCGATATGGCCCATTTTCAATACCATCCGACCTACATCGATAACAACTACTTGTGCCAAGTTTCAAGTCGATAGCTTGTTTCGTTCGGAAGTTAGCGTGATTTCAACAGACGGACGGACGGACGGACGGACATGCTTAGATCGACTCAGAATTTCACCACGACCCAGAATATATATACTTTATGGGGTCTTAGAGCAATATTTCGATGTGTTACAAACGGAATGACAAAGTTAATCTACCCCCCATCCTATGGTGGAGGGTATAACAAATTGTGATATTTTTCCAAATAGTCGTAAATAATTTTTATAATTTTTAATGGATTCTAACGCTAGTCTGAAACGTTTGAGCTCACATACCATATTTTCAAAAATTCGACAAAATTTAAAAAAATTTGTGCCAATTTAATAATTCTTACTCTCATATTCCATCCATAATGAAGAGACCCACATAGATAATCGAGTCTTAGCATAATCCAAGTTAAGAAAATTTTATATGACAAAAAATAAGTAGAGACAGTCTAAAGACGCCAACAACATAAAACCAAATACAACACAACATGGAATAAACAAGTCAAGAGACAGTTACAACAGTCGACGAAATGGAATAAAATACAAAAAATACAACTATAGACTAAAAACATGGAGATAAGTTTGTGGGGAGTTATACGTACGTATGTACAACACCCGTTCACATACTCTAGCTAGTTGGGCTCATAAAAAGGATTCACAAAGTCACATTTGGAAGGAAATGAAAAACAAAAGAAACGGATTTGTAGTTTCAACATCAAAAAAAGAGAAAAATAAAAAGACATAACAACATCACAAAAAAAAAAAAAAAAAAATAAGCAGACTAGATTGTAATTACGTACATCTAAAGTGTATGGAGATAGCAACGTACATTAAATACAATACAGATTTTTCTACAAATGTATGAAGAACAATTGATGGTGTATATGAGAGCGTATTTATGTATGTTGAGTATAAGTATTAACGTATACCACTACATGTACTCATCTTGAAGAAGCTTTTAAAAAATAAACCTAAGGCCTAAACTAGCAAACAAGCATAATAAATGTCTGTGATCTTTCTTTAACTAGAAATTCCTTTGCCTTATGGGAGCAGTATGTCCTCTTCAGTTTTTTCAAGATGAGGACATTCTTTTTGTAATTCATTGGAATATTTAAAATCGATAATTCCCCCAAATAATTGTGGTAACAAATATCCATATAACGTGGTTTTGTCGTAGGCTGAGATAGACCAGTAGTTGTCCAGGATTACCTTTAAGGACCCACAAACCTTAAAATTAATACACACGATTTATGCCTTCATAGGTTGAACAGTGTAGGTTTTATTGATGGTTATTTTATCGTATATACGTACAATAATAATTCGTTTTATAAGCTTGGAATTCAGGGATGTTGATGATATTCGTTGCTGAGGCTCACTGTTGATTTGACGACCGTGAATACGAGCTAGGTTCGTTGATTTGGGGTTAATTGTTGTCGACCACTGTTCGGTGATTTGGGGCCTTTTTTTAACGATCTGTTCGGCTGTCGTTAACGATCCACTGAATCGGCGTTCGTGGACGATGCTTCGGTATTGGTAAGTCGGGATTGTCGTAGATGATTCGGCGTCGTTGACTAGTCGGTTGTTGATTAGGTTTTTGTGGTTCGTGATGATCGTTGGTTCGGGTATCGTGGTTGCCGGTTCGTTAATTCGAGTCTGTCGTTAACGATCCATTGACACAGCGTTCGGTAGTTCAGGATTGTCGTTGACTGTTCGGTTGATAAATCGGTTCGGTGATGCAGGCTTGCCTTCAACGATTTGTTTCGGTAGTTCAGGTTTGGCGTTGACGATTCGTGCTTGATTGTTGATTTGGTAACTCAGGGTTATCGGTAATTCGGGGTTGTTGTTGACGATGTCTTGATAGAGTTGATGGGGTGGTCGTTGATAGGTTGATCGTTGCTTTCTCGATGATGAGATGTTGGTGGTTCGTTGATTGTAGTTCGTCGATCCGGTGCTCGTTGACTGCTCGGTGATTCGTTGAAGCTTCGTTGTTCGGTTAGTAAACTAAAACTAAGGGAAGATACACGGACGAAGCGATCAGTGCGGAAGCAAGCGGAAGCAATGCTTAAGCAAGCTAATTGCCGAAACAATTAGTGCGGAAGCAAGCTAATTGCCGAAACAATTAGTGCGGAAGCAAGCTAAAAGCCGAAGCAATTAGTGCGGAAGCAAGCTAATTGCCGAAACAATTAGTGCAAAAGCAAGCTAAAAGCCGAAACAATTAGTGCGGAAGCAAGCTAATTACCGAAACAATTAGTGCGGAAGCAAGCGAATGCGGAATCAAGCTAATTGCCGAAACAATTAGTGCGGAAGCAAGCTAAAAGCCGAAGTAATGAGCGCGGAAGCAAGCTAATTGCCGAAACAATTAGTGCGGAAGCAATCTAAAAGCCGAAGCAATGAGTGCGGAAGCAAGCTAATTGCCGAAACAATTAGTGTGGAAGCAAGCTAATTGCCGAAACAATTAGTGCGGAAGCAAGCTAAAAGCCGAAGCAATTAGTGCGGAAGCAAGCTAATTGCCGAAACAATTAGTGCAGAAGCAAGCTAAAAGCCGCAACAATTAGTGCGGAAGCAAGCTAATTGCCGAAACAATTAGTGCGGAAGCAAGCTAATTGCCGAAACAATTAGTGCGGAAGCAAGCAAATGCGGAAGCAAGCTAATTGCCGAAACAATTAGTGCGGAAGCAATCTAAAAGCCGAAGCAATTAGTGCGGAAGCAAGCTAATTGGCGAAACAATTAGTGCGGAAGCAAGCTAATTGCCGAAACAATTAGTGCGGAAGCAAGCTAATTGCCGAAGCAATTAGTGCGGAGGCAAGCTAATTGCCGAAACAATTAGTGCGGAAGCAAGCTAAAAGCCGAAGCAATTAGTGCGGAAGCAAGCGAATGCGGAAGCAAGCTAATTGCCGAAACAATTCGTTAATTTGAGTCTGTCGTTAACGATCCATTGACACAGCGTTCGGTAGTTCAGGATTGTCGTTGACGATTCGTTGTCGTTGACTGTTCGGTTAATAAATCGGTTCGGTGATGCAGGCTTGTCTTCAACGATTTGTTTCGGTAGTTCAGGTTTGTCGTTGACGATTCGTGCTTGATTGTTGATTTGGTAACTCAGGGTTATCGGTAATTCGGGGTTGTTGTTGACGATGTCTTGATAGGGTTGATAGGGTGGTCGTTGATAGGTTGATCGTTGCTTTCTCGATGATGAGATGTTGGTCGTTCGTTGATTGTAGCTCGACGATGCGGTGCTCGTTGACTGCTCGGTGATTCGTTGAAGCTTCGTTGTTCGGTTAGTAAAATAATACTAAGGGAAGATACACGGACGTAGAAGCAAGCTATTGGCCGAAGCGATCAGTGCGGAAGCAATGCCTAAGCAAGCTAATTGCCGAAACAATTAGTGCGGAAGCAAGCTAATTGCCGAAACAATTAGTGCGGAAGCAAGCTAAAAGCCGAAGCAATTAGTGCGGAAGCAAGCTAATTGCCGAAACAATTAGTGCAGAAGCAAGCTAAAAGCCGAAACAATTAGTGCGGAAGCAAGCTAATTGCCGAAACAATTAGTGCGGAAGCAATCTAAAAGCCGAAGCAATGAGTGCGGAAGCAAGCTAATTGCCGAAACAATTAGTGCGGAAGCAAGCTAAAAACCGAAGCAATTAGTGCGGAAGCAAGCTAATCGCCGAAACAATTAGTGTGGAAGCAAGCTAAATGCCGAAACAATTAGTGCGGAAGCAAGCTAAAAGCCGAAGCAATTATTGCGGAAGCAAGCTAATTGCCGAAACAATTAGTGCAGAAGCAAGCTAAAAGCCGAAACAATTAGTGCGGAAGCAAGCTAATTGCCGAAACAATTAGTGCGGAAGCAAGCAAATGCGGAAGCAAGCTAATTGCCGAAACAATTAGTGCGGAAGCAATCTAAAAGCCGAAGCAATTAGTGCGGAAGCAAGCTAATTGCCGAAACAATTAGTGCGGAAGCAAGCTAAAAGCCGAAGCAATTAGTGCGGAAGCAAGCTAATTGCCGAAACAATTAGTGCGGAAGCAAGCTAATTGCCGAAGCAATTAGTGCGGAAGCAAGTCAATTGCCGAAACAATTAGTGCGGAAGCAAGCTAAAAGCCGAAGCAATTAGTGCGGAAGCAAGCGAATGCGGAAGCAAGCTAATTGCCGAAACAATTCGTTAATTTGAGTCTGTCGTTAACGATCCATTGACACAGCGTTCGGTAGTTCAGGATTGTCGTTGACGATTCGTTGTCGTTGACTGTTTGGTTGATAAATCGGTTACGTGATGCAGGCTTGTCTTCAACGATTTGTTTCGGTAGTTCAGGTTTGTCGTTGACGATTCGTGCTTGATTGTTGATTTGGTAACTCAGGGTTATCGGTAATTCAGGGTTGTTGTTGACGATGTGTTGATAGGGTTGATAGGGTGGTCGTTGATAGGTTGATCGTTGCTTTCTCGATGATGGGATGATGGTCGTTCGTTGATTGTAGCTCGTCGATGCGGTGCTCGTTGACTGCTCGGTGATTCGTTGAAGCTTCGTTGTTCGGTTAGTAAAATAATACTAAGGGAAGATACACGGACGTAGAAGCAAGCTATTGGCCGAAGCGATCAGTGCGGAAGCAATGCTTAAGCAAGCTAATTGCCGAAACAATTAGTGCGGAAGCAAGCTAATTGCCGAAACAATTAGTGCGGAAGCAAGCTAAAAGCCGAAGCAATTAGTGCGGAAGCAAGCTAATTGCCGAAACAATTAGTGCAGAAGCAAGCTAAAAGCCGAAACAATTAGTGCGGAAGCAAGCTAATTGCCGAAACAAATAGTGCGGAAGCAAGCGAATGCGGAAGCAAGCTAATTGCCGAAACAATTAGTGCGGAAGCAAGCTAAAAGCCGAAGCAATGAGTGCGGAAGCAAGCTAATTGCCGAAACAATTAGTGCGGAAGCAAGCTAAAAACCGAAGCAATTAGTGCGGAAGCAAGCTAATTGCCGAAACAATTAGTGTGGAAGCAAGCTAATTGCCGAAACAATTAGTGCGGAAGCAAGCTAATTGCCGAAACAATTAGTGCGGAAGCAAGCTAAAAGCCGAAGCAATTAGTGCGGAAGCAAGCGAATGCGTAAGGGGGTGAACTCCTTTCGATTAGACGGATCTATGCCAATTGACTTGTCCGTCTCTTGGAATTCTTATAAATTAAATTATCTATAATATTTGGCGATGAATTTTATTAATGATGACAAATATGGCCGTTGTCAAATATTTTGAACACTGAAAATCATCTTCCAAGTTAACGATATGCCTATCGGATCAGGTTGTTGCAAGCTCTATAGGAAAGAGCGGTGAAGATTCGGCCATTGATCTTGTATTCCTAGGTTATAATTAACTGATTGATGTTTTTGATATCGTATATGCATGTTAATTGGTTTTCATCTAGTAGTTGACTTCCACCATGAAGAAGTATCGTCTGTATCGTGGAAAAAATGGATCTCTGAAAAGCTTCCATGGAAAATTGTTCAATGTCACTTCTGATTCCTCTTTTATTCTCTCGACTTTCCGATACAAAGAACAAAGATGGACTTTGTGATGAGCATGGAGAGAATTAAATATCACGTTACATTGCTTCATTACAGCATTCTTCAAGCTTCTGTAATTCCCATATGAGCGTAGATTTATTTTCTCGTAAAAGTTCTCCAACGCCTCGACTTCCTGGTTTATATCTTCATAGAACCCGTTATGATTCATCATTAGATCCCAGTACAAGTCATTTATTTCTTCGATTTGTACAGATTCCCCAGTGCGGCGCGCGGATTGTTTGCAATCGTCAGTAATACACTGAGACCATTGTAAGACCAATGAG
The DNA here is from genome assembly GCF_050003625.1 of Haematobia irritans. NCBI lineage: Eukaryota > Metazoa > Arthropoda > Insecta > Diptera > Muscidae > Haematobia > Haematobia irritans. The sequence continues at coordinate 198,451,007 of NC_134399.1, read as the reverse complement.
ACTTTTTGGCCTGCAATTCCAAAACTCTCATCTTCGGATCTACAGTTCGACCACTAAGTTTCAGTGTAAAGCCTAAAGGGTGATACGGTCAAAATTTGGTCAAGGGAAAACGCGTGTAAATCGGTGAAATCGTTTATTTAAAAAATCAAATTAAATTTCTTTTTCAAGTTCAATTAGTATAAAATTCAGGAAAAATATTCAGTTAGGCTTTCGCTTTTCCAAATCCGAATTGCCGGGCCTCCGGCTTGACACCTGCCATCAGATTTTGTACAGCCACCTTGTCCACCTTCTTCGCCGCAGAAAGCCAGTTTGCCTTGAACTGCTGCTCGTCCTAAACAGTTTTTTGGTCTTCTTTAGGTTCCGCTTGACAATAACCCAGTATTTCTCAATTGGGCGGAGCTCTGGCGTGTTGGGAGGGTTCTTGTCCTTGGGAACCACCTGCACGTTGTTGGCGGCGTACCACTCCAAGGTCTTTTTACCGTAATGGCAAGATACCAAATCCGGCCAAAACAGTACGGAACAACCGTGTTTCTTCAGGAAAGGCAGCAGATGTTTATTCAAACACCCTTTCACGTAAATTTCTAGGTTGACAGTCCCGGAAGCTATGAAAATGCTGCTTTTCAAGCCACAGGTACAGATGGCTTGCCAAACCAGATATTTCTTTGCGAACTTTGACAGTTTTATGTGCTTGAAAATATCTGCTAGGTTAGGTTAGGTTAGGTGGCAGCCCGATGTATCAGGCTCACTTAGACTATTCAGTCCATTGTGATACCACATTGGTGAACTTCTCTTTTATCACTGAGTGCTGCCCGATTCCATGTTAAGCTCAATGACAAGGGACCTCCTTTTTATAGTCGAGTCCGAACGGCGTTCCACATTGCAGTGAAACCACTTAGAGAAGCTTTGAAACCCTCAGAAATGTCACCAGCATTACTGAGGTGGGATAATCCACCGCTGAAAAACTTTTTGGTGTTCGGTCGAAGCAGGAATCGAACCCACGACTTTGTGTATGCAAGGCGGGCATGCTAACCATTGCACCACGGTGGCTCCCAAAATATCTTCTACCTTTCCCCTTCCTTTTGCCGTATAAAACTCCTGTCCCGGAAGCTGCTTGTTGTCGGCTTTGACGTAGGTTTCGTCGGCCATTACCACGCAGTCAAACTTCGTCAGCATCGTGGTGTACAGCCTCACTACCTTCTTGTAAGTCGATAGTCCGGCTCGTTTTTTTTTTTGGCTCGATGCACGGTTGTAGACGATACACCCAGCTTATTTGCGGCATCTCGGAGAGAGAGGTTAGGATTTCGCTTGAAACTACCGGCAGCTCTCTTTGTCGTCTCAGCGGCTTCCGGTTTTCGATTTCCCCCCGATCCAGACTTCCTGGCTGTCGACAAACATTCCCCAAACACTTTAATTACATTTGTAACGATTGATTTGGCAACTTTTAGCGATTTTGCCAGCTTTGCGTGCGAGTAGCTCGGATTTTCGCGATGCGCGAACAAAATTTTGATACGCTGCTCTTCTTGCTTGGACGGCATTTTGACAACTGAAGAGTGAATTCCAAAATCAAAATAGGAGCAACAGACACCTTCAAAATGAGGGGTGTTCAGGTTTTTTAAATGCAAAATTGAAAGAAATACGTCAAGTTTATATTGACCAAATTTTGACCGTATCACCCTTTATTCGAGTGTACGAAGCTGCCATCTGTCCCGATTAAAAGGCAATTATCTCCAATGTGTTTTGACATCCTACCAGCCGTTGAGTTCTTGTCAACGGCAAAACATGGAAAACGTATTCATGATTATTGATGACCTCAGTCACCCGCATATTTGCCTTAGATTTCTGTTTGTCCTATGAGTTGTCTTTGCGCCATCGTTGAGAGTTTACACATTCAACAATATGCATTTAGTGTCCTTCCATTTGGGGTTTGTAAGGTCCCCAAAATGGTGAACACAGTCTTCTGGATTCGAGATGGACCTATTTCAAATACTTACAACACTTTTGGCACTTGCTTGTGAAAAGAAGCCGGGCCGTTCTCTTTTTGGAGAACCTATCCGCTATGGTTGACCGGGTGCAATCCCTCTTCTGTCTCAAATCGGTCTGCAAATAAAAGTCCCTATGTATGGAGTGTCTTCCATGCAATGGAATGTATCATTTGTACGCCATTGCTAAGGTATATATAACCTCAAATTGATATCGTAACACTATTCAACGGAGACTTTTGCTGGATAGAAATTTACAAAACCATGAATTCATGGTTAAGTTCTTTCACTAAGAATAAATTTTGCATAAATCCTAATTTTGCAATAGCAAACTTCGCTTATCTGTTCAATTGTCCCAAAACCATAGAGGAGACGATTGTTCTGTACTCACTTAACTAAAGGATCACAAAAATGGATGGAATAGCTTTAGCGTTTAAGCTGTAGAAATGTGGCAATGAAAGAAAGGGAATTCAATTTTGCAATATTAGTTCATTGTTTTATTTCTTCTGCATATATACATGGATAATACCTACTTTGACCCCAAACCAGAGAAAATCGCACAGATTCGAGTACACACACACAGATCTCTACTCATGCATATGTAAATAAGAGTGAAGAAACCGTAAATGGTTATGGATGGACTAAGGGCTAAAATCGTACGCATATTGACACAAACTCATAGACAGGATGAATACTCTCTACTCAATTGTTGTTAACTACAATTACACACACACACACACACCCAAATACACAAATGGATGTATCCACTCTTAAGCATAGTAGAGTATGGGAACACTTTTCCCAATGAATGACTGAATAAATGAATGAATTATTCAAGGATATGTTGATGACTATGGAGAAATGTCGAAAACCAGGCGACTGCCAACATGGCTAGTACTAATTCTGAGGATTTTCCTTTGGTGTGTGCGTTTGTGTGTTTGTATTTGGCTCGTTTAACCATCACTTGGGCAATTCAATTTTGGCGTGCAAAGAAATCTGTGTTCTGTAAGGACTATGTGGTCGAAGATTGAGGCGTGGGGCGGACGGAGTAAGAAATCTTTTAGAAATGCCCATAAACATCTTATTTCCTTTTGCAATTCCTCGAAATGTTTGTTACACATTTCTATGAAAATTTCTTCTCATTAAATGACGGCAACATTTTGTGGTATTCTCCTCTTTATTACCGTGTACGATAAATGGTGATTTTACCCAGGCGTTTTGGTAATGTAATGCTCTAGGTAAGATGAACATTTTGCTTAAGCATCCGAATATGAGGAGACTGAATTACAATTGGATGATGAATAATAATTTTTCATGTTATAGTCTGCCTTTAGGCTTAAGTCTCACCTTCCGCACGTCAATGCTGAAATGATGGCATGAAGATAATAAATTATCGAATGCATTATAATATGGCTATTGATCAATAATTTGTGATGGATGATGACTTATAACGTGCTAAATGAAAGGGGAACGATTTCAAAGGTTGATATTTCTTCATGGGAAATTTCCATAAATTGAAGAAAACTTCATTCCATTAGGTAGAAAAAAATTTGATTTAAAAGCTAATTCAGCCAGAAGTTTCCCTATAGGAAACCTAAATCATCTACAACTACATAGAAAAAATACTTTCCTCGGGAACGAAAATTTAGACAAACGAAATTCCCATTTCAAATAAAATATATTCTTTTAGAACAAATAATCACGAATAAGCGATTCAATAACTGTTTCTAAACGTTTTTATTTGAGAATATTTTGTAGCTTCAAAAGAAAACTTTGGTTGGCTAAAATTTCTTTTGCCAGAAAAGGAAACTCTTCTTTGAGTGTAGACTAGATTTTCCTATGGAATAAATAATTCAGCCAGGTTAGCTATTGAAAAACAAGTATATACGGCCGTAAGTTCGGCCAGGCCGAATCTTATGTACCCTCCATCATGGATTGCGTAGAAACTTCTATTAAAGACTGTCATCCACAATACTTGGGTTGTGGTACTTAAAACTTCTTAACATCATTTTATAAATTGTGAGTTAGTTCATACGGGCCGATTAAATATGTGTATAATTAAGTTTGACAAAATTTTTTATAGAAATAAATTTTTGACAAAAATTTCTATAGAATCAAATTTTGACAAAATTTTCTCTAGAAATAAAATTTTTACAAAATTTTCTATAGAAATAAAATTTGGACAAAATTTTCTATTGAAAAAAAAATGTTGGTAGATTATTTTTGGTGATTTGGACCAATTTTTGTGTGATTGGTCATCGGCTATATATAACTATAGACAGATATGGACCAATTTTTGTATGGTTGTTAGAGACCATACACTGACACCACGTACCAAATTTCAACCGAATCGGAAGAATTTTGCTCCTCCAAGAGGCTCCGGAGGTCAAATCTGGGGATCGGTTTATATGGGGGCTATATATAATTATAGACCGATATAGACCAATTTTTGCATGGTTGTTAGAGACCATATACTAACACTACGTATACCATATACTAACACCATGTACCAAAAAATTTCAGTCCGATCGGATGGAGTTTTCTTCTCTTAGAGGCTCCGCAAGCCAAATCTGGGGATCGGTTTATGTGGGGGCTATATATAATTATGGACCGATGTGTACCAATTTTTGCATGGTTGTTATAGACCATATACTAACACCATGTACCAAATTTCAGAAGGATCGGATTAAATTTGCTTCTCTTAGAGGGTCTGCAAGCCAAATTTGGGGGTCCGTTTATATGGGGGCAATACGTAAAAGTGGACCGATATGGCCCATTTGCAATACCATCTGACCTACATCAAAAACGACTACTTGTGCCACGTTTCAAGTCGATTGCTTGTTGCGTTCGGAAGTTAGCGAGATTTCAACTGATTTCAGATCGACTCAGAATTTCACCACGACCCAGAATATATATACTTTATGGGGTCTTAGAGCAATATTTCGATGTGTTACAAACGGAATGACAAAGTTAATATACCCCCATCCTATGGTGGAGGGCATAAAAATTGGCAAAATTTTCGATGGAAATAAAATTTTGAGAACATTTTCTATAGAAATCAAATTTTGAAGAAATTTTCTATAGAAATAAAATTTTGAGAAAATTTTCTATAGAAATGAAACTTTGACATAATTTTCTATAGAAAAAAAATTTTGACAATTTGATAAAATTTTCTATAGAAAATAATTCTGACAAAATTTTCTAAAGAAATGAAATTTTGACAAAATTTTCTATTGAATAAAATATTGACTAAATTCTCTATAGAAATAAAATATTGACTAAATTTTCTATAAAAATAATATTTTGACAAAATTTTCTATAGAAATACAATTTTTATAAATTTTTTCATAGAAATAAAATTATGACAAAATCTTCTATAGAAATAAAATTTTCACAAAATTTCCGTAGAAAAAAAATTTGGCAAAATTTTTTATGGAAATAAAATTTTGAGAAATTTTTTTTAGAAATAAAATTTTGAAAAAAATTTTTATTAAAATAAAATTTTTACAATTTTTTTTATAGAAATGATATTTTTACAAAATTTTCTATAGAAATAAAATTTTCACGAAATTTCCTACTAAAAAAATGGCAAAATTTTTTACGGAAATAAAATCTTGAGAACATTTTCAATAGAAATCAAATTTTGACGAAATTTTCTATAGAAATAACATTTTTAAAAAATTTTCTATAGAAATGAAACTTTGACATAATAAAATTTTGACAAAATTTTCTATAAAAATAATATTTTGACAAAATTTTCTATAGAAATAATATTTTGACAAAATTTTCTATAGAAATAAAATTTTTATAAATTTTTTCATAGAAATAAAATTTTCACAAAATTTCCGAAGAAAAAAAAATTGGCAAAATTTTCTATGGAAATAAAATTTTGAGAATTTTTTTTTAGAAATAAAACTTTGACAAAAATTTTTATTAAAATAAAATTTTTTTTATAGAAATGATATTTTTACAAAATTTTCTATAGAAATAAAATTTTCACGAAATTTCCTACTAAAACAAGTAAGGAAAGTCTAAAGTCGGGCGGGCCGACTATTTTATACCCTGCACCACTTTGTAGATCTAAATTCTCGATACCATATCACATCCGTCAAATGTGTTGGGGGCTATATAAAAAGGTTTGTCCAAATACATACAATTAAATATCACTCGATCTGGACAGAATTTTATAGACTTCAACAAAATCTTTAGACTCAAAATTTAAGTCGGCTAATGCACTATGGTGGAACACAATGTTAGTAAACAAATATGGGAAACATTTAAATCTGAAGCAATTTTAAGGAAACTTCGCAAAAGTTTATTTATGATTTATCGCTCGATATACATGTATTAGAAGTTTAAAAAAATTAGAGTCATTTTTACAACTTTTCGACTAAGCAGTGGCTATTTAACAAGGAAAATTATGGTATTTTGACCATTTTTGTCGAAATCAGAAAAAAATATATATATGGGAGCTATATCTACATCTGATCAAATTTGGCACGCATAGTTACAATGCTAATTCTACTATCTGTGCAAAATTTCAACTAAATCGGAGCAAAAAATTGGCCTCTGTGGTCATATGAGTGTAAATCGACCGAAAGCTATATATTGGAGCTATATCTAAATCTGAACCGATTTCAACCAAATTTGGCACGCATAGCTACAATGCTAATTCTACTCCCTGTGCAAAATTTAAACTAAATCGGAGATAAAAATTGGCCTCTGTGGTCATATGAGTGTAAATCGGGCGAAAGCTATATACGGGAGATATATCTAAATCTGAACCGATTTCAACCAAATTTGGCACGCATAGCTACAATGCAAATTCTACTCCTTGTGCAAAATTTCAATTAAATCGGAGTAAAGGATTGGCCACTGTGGTCATATGAGTGTAAATCGGCCGAAAGATATATATGAGAGCTATATCTAAATCTGAACCGATTTCCACAAAATTTCACACACTTGACTATAGTACTAATTGTTATTCATTTGCAAAATTTTAAGCAAATAAGGTAAAACTCTGGCTTCTGGGGCCATATAATTTCATATAGGTCGATAGATATATATGGGATCTATATCTAAATCTGAACCGATTTCAATCAGATTTTATTATGTTTGTACAAAATTTCAAGCAAATCGGTATAAAACTCTGGCTGCTGGGTCCATATTAGTGCATATCGGGCGAATGATATATATGGGAGCTATATCTAAATCTGAACCGATTTCTTCCAAAATCAATAGGGTTCTATTCTGACCCAAATTAGGAACATGTGCCAAATTTGAAGGCGATTGGACTTAAATTGCGACCTAGACTTTGATCACAAAAATGTGTTCACAGACAGACGGACGGACAGACGGACATGGTTATATCGACTCAGGGACCCACCCTGAGCATTATTGCCAAAGACATCATGTGTCTATCTCGTCTCCTTCCGGGTGTTACAAACATATGTACTAACTTATAATACCCTGTTCCACAGTGTGGCGCAGGGTATAACAAGTAAGGAAAGTCTAAAGTCGGGCGGGGCCGACCATATTATACCCTGCACCACTTTGTAGATCTAAATTTTCGATACCATATCACATCCGTCAAATGTGTTGGGGGCTATATATAAAGGTTTGTCCCAAATACATACATTTGAATATCACTCGATTTGAACAGAATTTGATAGACTTTTACAAAATCTATAGGTTCAAAATTTAAGTTGGCTAATGCACTAGGGTGGAACACAATCTTAGTAAAAAAGGAAAGTCTAAAGTCGGGCGGTGCCGACTATATTATACCCTGCACCACTTTGTAGATCTAAATTTTGGGCAAATTGCGCCAAAACTCTGGCTTCTGGGGCCATATAAGTCCATATCGGGCGAAAAATATATATGGAAGCTATATCTAAATCTGAACTGATTTCAATCAAATTTGGCACACATGACTATACTACCAATTGTACTCCTTGTGCAAAACTTCAAGCTATTCGGGATAAAACTCGGGCTTCTGGGTCCATATAAGTGCATATCGGGCAAAAGATATATATGGGAGCTATATCTAAATCTGAATCGATTTCAACCAAATTTGGCACGGACAGACGGACATGGTTATATCGACTCAGGGACCCACCCTGAGCATTATTGCCAAAGACACCATGTGTCTATCTCGTCTCCTTCTGGGTGTTACAAACATATGCACTAAATTATAATACCCTGTTCCACAGTGTGTCGCAGGGTATAAAATATTGACAAAATTTTTTATACAAATAAAATTTTGACAAAATTTTCTATAGAAATAAAATTTTGCCTAAATTCGATATAGACAAATAAAATGTTGACAAAATTCGATATAGAGAAATAAAATGTTGACAAAATTTTCTATTGAAATAGAATGTTGACAAAATTTTCTATAGAAATAAAATTTTGATAAAAATTTTCTAAAGAAATAAAATTTTGTCAAGAATTCCTGTAGGATAAAAATTTTGAAAAAAAATTTTTGAGAAATAAAATTTTGACAAAATTTTTAGAGAAATAAAATTTTGACAAAATTTTCTATAGAAATAAAATGAAATACATGACAAAAAAATCTACAGAAATAAAAATTTTCTACAGAAATAAAATTTTGATAAAATTTTCTATAGAAATAACATTTTGAAAAAATTTTCCATAGAAATAAAATTTTGAAAATATTTCTATAGAAATAAAATTTTTGAGAAAATTTTCTATAGAAATAAAATTTTGACAAAATTTTCTATAGAAATAAAATTTTGACAAAATTTTCTATACAAATAAAATCTTGACAAAATTTTCTATAGAAATAAAATTTTCACAAAATTTTCTTTAGTAATAAAATTTTGACAAAATTTTTTTGGAAATTTTTTGTAAAATTTTCTCCAAATTTTGGTAGATTATTCTGGGTTCCAGTGTCAACCGTGTCAGCAAGACCTGAGTGCATTTTTATGTCTTTTCAGTCTGACTAATTTAATATTTCTTCAGAAAAAGTATAGCCAACAAAGACCTTAATGGGAAAACAGAAATTCAGGCTATCCAAAAAAATAAAAAAAAAATCAGTTGGAAAGCCTTAATACTCCTTTTCTGAATTAAGTCTTAGTTAGAAAAACTATAACGCTGTTCAGCTGAAGTAGTTTTTCAGTTTGTCTAAATATGATTCTCATGTGCATACTTTAAATGCATTCTCACTTAATTATATTTTCCCTAGAAAAATGCGACCTATGTTCATATCCAGCAATCTCCATGACATCCAATGAAAAAAATCAGGAAACGATTTTTTTGTTTCAAATCTTAATTGTTAGTGTTTGTTAGAGTTCAAAAAATAAATCCTCACATTTCGAACAAACACATCCCCAACGTCATCATTGTATATAATCATCAACATTATCCTTTACACAGTTAGTAACAGATTCAACAACGTCACAATATTCCTGTCGTCATCATAACCCAGCACGATTGTTCTGGCTGTGATACTCTAATAATAGTACAGCAGTGCTACTTGGCTCATTGTTGTGCGATGCCATCACCCTCTCCTAGAATGTCATGACATTATGGTTTGCCCGTTGTTTTTTTTGGCTTTGCAAGCAATTTAGCAAAGAGGCTGAAATTGTGCTCGGTCACAACGAACAAGAGCTACCTGTACCGGATGCCAAAATGGCTAAATGTCTGCCATGACTGGATGGTAGAGGATGGTGGTGGTGGTGATGGTGTATAAATCCTCATCCTTTTTCTATATGCTTGGCTCGGTGCCTTGGCGGCTACTGTACAAAAAAAAAAAACACTTGGAATGGTGTGATTCGTTGACTCCTGGCTTCAAATTGTAGACTCACTCACTCACTCGTTGACTGGCTGAGGTGACGAAATAGCAATGTGACATACATACTCGTACTCTCAAATTGACTGGCATATCTGAGTCGACAATAACTATGGCAGCGCTGCAAAAATGAAAAAAAAAAAACAGAAAAATTATAGTGGAACAAAATATCATGATTTAAGCCAACGAATAATTTCCAGAAATAACTCGACATAAATGCCGTGAGCGTTGACATATGGCTTTTGGCATTGGCAACCATAAATGTGAAAGGACCATTTTTGCCATTGTGTATACCGATGCACCTACAACAACGGGTTTCGCAAATGGGCCATCGAATGGAAGCGAGATTTTTTGGAAAATTTCGTTACGATCGAAGTATTCAAGGGATTTGTAATTTGATTAAAGGAAATCTTAAAAAAAACAGTTGCGATGGTTAAAAGCATCATAGTTGAATTAATTAACTGAATTATGTTTTTCTTAAAAATAAAAAAAATCGGCCTAGCTGAAATATCCATAGATAGAAACTCAATTAATCCAATCAGAAAAACATTTCCCTCAAAAAAAATGTAAATATAAAGCATGGCTGAATTGAGTTTTTTTTAAGAAAAATTAAATTCACTAAAAAATAATAATTCAGTCAAATTATATAATTTATATTTTATGAATTATAGCATCATATAATCATCAAATTAAATATTCCAAATATTCTAACTATCTGAATTAGATTATACATAAGAAATATCAAATTCAGCCATGCTGAATTAGCCTTTCACTACGAAGACATTAATTGAGAATTGCTGTATAGGTTTTCCTTAGAGAATTGAACTTAGCTTTGCTGAATTAGGATTCCCCTGGGGCTAAGAGAAATTAAATATCAGAATTAGGGCTTTTTTAGAAAAAAATAATTCCGTCACACAGAGTTATATGATCCAAAGAAATTGGATACTCTAAATATTCAGACTATGTGAACTAGATTATACATAAACAAGTATAAACGGCCGTAAGTTCGGCCAGGCCGAATCTTATGTACCTTCCACCATGGATTGCGTAGAAACTTCTACGAAAGACTGTTATACTGTTATACACAATCGAATTACTTCGGTTATGGTATCTTAAATCGTTTTCTAAAATGTTAGTCCACACGTGGTATATATTAGACAAAAAGGTCTGTAAGTCTACAAATAATTACGAATCGATATGGACTTTTGCACGGTACGTAGGGAGCCAGAATTAAAATATGGGGGTCGCTTATATGGGGGCTATATACAATTATGAACTTGATATGGACAAATTTTTGTGTGATTGGGGATCGATTTATCTGAGGGCTATATATAACTATAGACCGATATGGACCTTGTTAGGCATGGTTGTTAACGGCCATATACTAGCACAATGTACCAAATTTCAACTGACTCGGAGGAAATTTCTCCTCCAAGAGGCTCCAAAACCAAATCTCGGGATCGGTTTATATGGGGGATATATATGATTATGGACTGATATGGACCACTTTTGGCATGTTTGTTAAATATCATATACTACCACCACGTACCAAATTTCAACCAGATCGGATGAATTTTGCTTCTCCACAAGGCACCGGAGGACAAATCTGGGGATCGGTTTATATGGGGGCTATATATAATTATGGACTGATATGAACCAATTCATGCATTGTTGTTGGATACCATATACTAACATCACGTACCAAATTTCATCAGAATCGGATGAATTTTGCTCTTCCAAGGGGCTCCGGAGGTCAAATCTGGGGATCGGTTTATATGGGGGCTATATATAATTATGGACCGATTTCGACCAATTTTTGCATGGGTGTTTGAGGCCATATATTAACACCACGTACCAAATATCAACTGAATCATATGAATTTTGGTCTTCCAAGAGGCTCCGGAGGTCAAATCTGGCGATCGGTTTATATGGGTGCTATATATAATTATGGACCGATGTGGACCAATTTTTGCTTGGTCATTAGAGACAATATACTAACATCACGTACCAAATTTCAGCCGGATAGGTTGAAATTTGCTTCTATTAGAGGCTCCGCAAGCCAAATATGGGATCGGTTTTTATGGAACTATATATAATTTTTGACCGATATGGACCAATTTTTGCATGGTTGCTAAAGACCATATACTAACACAATGTACCAAATTTCAGCCGGATCGGATGAAATTTGCTTCTCTTAAAGGCTCCGTAAATCAAATCTGATTGTCCGTTTATATGGGGGCTAAACGAAAAAGTGGACCGATATGGCCCATTTGCAATACCATCCGACCTAAATCAATAACAACTACTTGTGCCAAGTTTCAAGTCGATAGCTTGTTTCGTTCGGAAGTTAGCGTGATTTCAACAGACGGACGGACGGACGGACATGCTCAGATCGACTCAGAATTTCACCACGACCCAGAATATATACACTTTATGGGGTCTTAGAGCAATATTTCGATGTGTTACAAACGGAATGACAAAGTTAATATACCCCCCATCCTATGGTGGAGGGTATAAAAATATCAAAATCAACCAAGGCTGAATAAGTCTTTCCTTAAAAAAATATAATCCAGAGTGGCTGAATAGGTTCTCCTTAAGATATTGAATTCACCTTGACTTGATTAAGTTTCCCCGTGGCAAAATTAAATTCAGTATGGCGGGCTGATTTACGTTTTCAGTGAGACACATGAACTTATGTCTGGCTGAATAAAGTTTTTCTTATAAATAAATAAATAAATTCAGCCAGGCTGAAACAGGGATTCCATAGATTAAAACAAGTTTATACGGGCGTAAATTGGGCCAGGCCAAAGCTTATTTACCCTCCACCATGGATTGCGTAGAAACTTCTACTCAAAACTGTCATCCACAATCGAATTACTTGAGTTGCGATAACACTTGCAGATGGCAAGGTATCTTACAACTTCCTAAAACCGTCTTCTAAATTGCAAGGTAGTCCATACGTGGTATATAAACTAAAAAAGTCCGATTAAATACGTATATAATTAAGTTTGACACAATTTTTTTATAGAAATAAAATTTTGACAAAAGATTCTATAGAAATAAAATTTTGACAAAATAAAATTTTGAAAACATTTTCTTTAGAAGTAAAATTTGGACAACATTTTCTATAGAAATTAAATTTTGACAAGATTTTCTATAGAAATAAAATTTTTGAACTATTGAAAAAAAATTGAAAAAATTTTCTATAGAAAAAAAATTTGACAAAATTTTCTATAGAAATAACATTTTTGACAAAATATTCTATAGAAATACAATTTTTGACAAAATTTTCTGTAGAAAAAAAATTTTGACAACATTTTCTATAGAAATAAAATTTTGACAAAATTTTCTATAGAAATAAAATTTTGATAGATTATTTTTGGCTCCAGTGGCAACCATGAGTATGACCCGATATGGACCAATTTTTGTGTGATTGGGGATCGGCTATATATAACTATGGACCGATGTGGACTAATTTTTGCATGGTTGTTAGAGACAATGTTAACACCACGTACCAAATGTCAACCGGATCAGATGAATTTTGCTCCTCCAAAAGGCTCCGGAGTACAAATCTGGGGATTGGTTTATATGGGGGCTATATAGAATTATGGACCGATGTGGACCAATTTTTGCATGGTTATTAGAGACCATCTACCAACACCATGAACCAAATTTCAGCCGGATCGAATGAAATTTGATTCTCTTAGAGGCTCCGCAAGCCAAATCTGGGGAACGGTTTATATGGGGGCTATATATAATTATGGACCGATATGGACCAAATTTTTCATGGTTGTTAGAGACTATATAATAACACCATGTACCAAATTTCAACCGGATCGGATGAATTTTGTTCCTCCAAAAGGCTCCGGAGTACAAATCTGGGGATCGGTTTATATGGGGGCTATATGTAAAAGTAGTCCGATATGGCCCATATTCAATACCATCCGACCTACATATATAACAACTACTTGTGCCAAGTTTCAAGTCGATAGTTTGTTTCGTTCGGAAGTTAGCGTGATTTCAACAGACGGACGGACGGACATGCTCAGATCGACTCAGAATTTCACCACGACCCAGAATATATACACTTTATGGGGTCTTAGAGCAATATTTCGATATGTTACAAACCGAATGACAAAGTTAATATACCACCTATCCTATGGTGGAGGGTATAATTAATTAAGCCAATTAGGTTTTCTTCAAAAAAAAAAAATTAAATTCAACATGGCTGAATTAAATTTTCCTTACCAAAAATTAATTGAATGGATATAAGTTTTCTTAGGAAAAATTAATACAGCTTAGCAGAAGTAGGATTTTTTTGAAAAAAATTCAGCCAGACAGAATTGTGTATGTTCAAAGAAATTGGATATTCCAAACATTCCGAGTATCTGAATTCGTTTATACATGAAATATATCAAATTCAGGGTTGAATGAATTCGGTTTACCTTAGGAAAAAATTAAATTTACACAGTTAAAATTTCTTTATTAAAAACTAAATTCGATCTGGCTGAATTAGTTTGCGATTAAAAGAAAATAAATTCAGCCTGTCTCAGTTGAGGTCTCTTTAAGAAGCATTAAATTCAGCAATGATAACTTGAAGCTTCGTTTCGATTAGGGTTCCTTTAAAAGAAATTAAATTTAAAATTACATTCAGACTTGCGGAATAAAGTTTTCCTTAGGAAAAATTTAATTCAGCTTTTAAGTTTTTCTTTGGAAAATTTTAATTCCACAATGGTAACTTTAAATTTCGCTTTGATTAGAATTCCCTTAAGAGAAATTAAAGTCAGTCAGGAAAAATGTGTGTTTCCTTAGAAGATATTAAATGGAGTCAATCAGAATTGAATTTTCCAAATTTAGCCAGGCTGAATTAGAGTTTTCTTACTAAAAAAATAAACTCGACATAACAGAATTAGTTTAACCATGTTCATATTTAAATTGAGTGTAGTTTGATTATGATTTCTTCTCCTCCGGAAAATTTAAATTCAGGCAGACTTAAATAGGTTTTGCATAGAAAATTTTTTTTCTTATAAAAAAATCAACCAGGCTGCAACCAGGCTGCTTTACTATGAAAAATTTAATTGATTAATTAAAAAATTTTACAAAAAATCAGCCTGGCTGAAATAGTGACAACCCTATATTTCAGGTTCACTTGGATTATTCAGTCTATTAATAATCCAAGTGAACCTGAAATATCGGGCTGCCACTATACCTAACCTATAATGGATTGAACTCATTCTGGGTGAATTAATATTTCCTTAGAAAAATTAAATTCATATAGACCACGCAAAATTAGGCCTTGCTGAATTAGATTTTCCTTAGGAACAATTAAATTCAGCATGGCTGAATTAGGTTTACCGAAGGAAATTTTAGGTTTTCCATGGGAAAATTAAGTTACGCCAGGCAGAATTGAAGTATCCATGGGAGAAAATAAATTCAGCATTCCTGGATTTAAGTTTTCTTGGCAAATAAATATTCAATAACGCAGAATTCGACTTTCCGAAGAAAAAATTCTGAACATCTAAATTAGAAAATATTAAACTCTACCAGGCGGAGCTAAGTCTCCCATGGGAAAAGTTAAATTGGCATCAGCAAAATTACGGTTCCCTTAGACAAAATACAATACTGCCGGGCTTATTTAGCGTTTGTATAGAAAAATTTAAATAAGTCGAAATGAATTAAGA
The DNA here is from genome assembly GCF_050003625.1 of Haematobia irritans. Classification (NCBI taxonomy): domain Eukaryota; kingdom Metazoa; phylum Arthropoda; class Insecta; order Diptera; family Muscidae; genus Haematobia; species Haematobia irritans. The sequence goes on along the minus strand of NC_134399.1, from coordinate 198,435,537 downwards.
TTTCATTAGGAAAAATTAAAAAAAAAATATGTATAAATTCACCATAGCTTTATTACGTTTTCCTTGGGAAAACTTAAATTCAGTCAGGATGAATTAAGATTACCTTAGAACAAATTAAATTAAGCAAAGCGGCATTTTTTGGAAAAATTAAATTACAAACTTGATTCGATTAATCTAAGACAAAATTACAAACAGGGTTGCCATTTTTGTACGATCGGAAAAATTGGTCCAAAAATTTATTAAAATTTGGTCCGATGGTCGGACCATATGGAATTTGGTTGATTTTGGTCCATTTTCGTCAAATCGATAATTTTTTCAAAATTTCCTATAGAAATTAAATTTTGATAAAATTTTCTATAGAAATAAAATGTTGACAACATTTTCTATAGAAATAAAAATTTAATAATATTTTTTATAAAAATAAAATTTTGCCAAAATTTGTACAGAAATAAACTTTAAAAGAATTTTGTGTAGATAAAAAATTATGCGAAAATCTTTTAAAAATTTTATATAAAATTTGCGATATCTTTATATAAAAACAAACGTTTAAGAAATTTCCTATAGAAACAAAATTGTGACAAAATATTCTATAGAAATACAATTTTGAAAAAATTTTCTATAGAAATAAAATTTTCACAAAATTTTCTATAGAAATAAAATTTTGACAAAATTTTCTATAGAAATAAAATATTGGCTAAATTTTCTATATAAATAAAACCTTGACACAATTTTCTATAGAAATAATATTTTCTATGGAAATAAAACTGTGACAATTTTTGACACAATTTACTTAGAAATAAAATGTTGACAAAATTTTCTATAGAAATAAAATTTTGACAAAATTTTCTATTCTATTCTATAGAAATAAAATTTTTTTATTAAAATAATAGTTTGACAAAATTTTCTATAGAAATAAAATTTTGACAAAATTTTCTATAGAAATCAAATTTTGACAAAAATTTCTATTCTATTCTATAGAAGTAAAATTTAAACAAAATTTTTTATAAAAAAAATATTTTGACAAAATTTTCTAAAGAAATAAAATTTTGACAAAATTTTCTATAGAAATAAAATTTTGACAAAATTTTCTATAGAAATAAAATTTTGACAAAATTTTCTAATTTATTCTATAGAAATAAAATTTAAACAAAATTTTTTATAAAAATAATAAAATAATAAAAAAATATTTTGACAAAATTTTCTAAAGAAATAAAATTTTGACAAAATTTTCTATAGAAATAAAATTTTGACAAAATTTTCTATAGAAATAAAATTTTGACAAAATTTTCTATAGAAATAAAATTTTGACAAAATTTTCTATAGAAATAAAATTTTGACAAAATTTTCTAATTTATTCTATAGAAATAAAATTTAAACAAAATTTTTTATAAAAATAATATTTTGACAAAATTTTCTATAGAAATAAAATCTTGACAACATTTTCTATAAAAATAAAATTTTGACAAAATTTTCTATAAAAATAAAATTTTGACAAAACTTTCTATAGAAATAAAATGTTGACAAAATTTTCTATAGAAATAAACACAAATAAAAATTTGACAAAATTTTCTATAGACGTAGAATTTTGGAAATTTGGAAAAATTTTCTATAGACGAATTTTGGTCCAATCATGGAAAAATGTTGGTCCAAAATTGTGGCAACGCTGATTACAAAAGTCCTTCGACTATCCATTTTTTTTTCTTTGCATCGAAGTCAAAGTTAGGATTTTCGAATTATTCGTTATCATCATTAAAGATTTGTGTTTTTACAACTGCGTTGTTATGGTGAGAGAGAAATTTTTATTTCAAATAGGTCGATTTTATGTTTTCTATTTAGCATCGATTAATATCATGCAGAATAATTCTATTCTTCTCCGAATAGCAATAATATGGACTAACCTTGGGAATACTACGAGAATTTCCTACCCGGCCGTCATCAGCTTCTACCGAGCACATTGAGTGGGTGTCTATTCGATGGGAGGTTGGTCTCGTGTATACTGGACTGGGGATTCGGGTTTCATCGTATGTTAAGGATCTCATAAAAACGTGCCTAGAGAACCAAGAAGTATCAATGTACACAACATCCAACCGTTTTTTGATGTCGCTGGGCTATTACCCCCAAAAATTCCTAAAAGATAATATCATTGATATTTTAAAGTTAAAAAAAAAATAAATAAATTGATTTAAACTAAATTTCACTGAACTTTATTTTATGGGCCCTTCATTTTTGTCCAACAAACACTAGAGAATTTGTCGAACTTCCATACGAACCCTTTAAAAGACCATATCGGTATTTATATTATTGCCCGGTTATGTGAGAAATGTGAACCTTTTGCACTGGTGTACTGGTACTATAAAATCTGGCATATATGAATGTTGGGATCATAAAAAATCTTTGCAGATTTGTCATAGTTTTTGCACAAGGTGTTTTTATTTTCTGGTTTTTGTTGTACAACTTCCACTTAGTTTTGGATTGCATTCACTTCATCGCTAAGTAAAATGCTGCCGTAAGAGCTTTTTTCTCTCATGCTACCAGGAAAAAAATCCTTTCTACTTTCAGGGATGAATATACAATTGTTTGCAATGATTTCCTACCAAGGTAGATTTTGATCACATTAACTTTTAGGTCCCAACAAAACAAAAAGGATTGGCATCATATATTTTGGAGAAAATGGAAATATGGATATTTTAGATTTTTTTGGCACAGAGGAAATTAAGAATATCTTTAAAATGGAAAAGGTGTTAAAGATCCAGAATATTTGAGGAGTACTAAGATAAGTTAATTGTAGTTCTATCTATCCATATTTTGTAAATTTTAACTTAATTTAAACTGACATTTACTTTACAAACACGGGATTTCAAACACGGTTTCCACTCTTGCAAAAAATAATCTACCAAAATGTGAAGAATGGACTTTTATAGTTGTTTTGTCAAAATTGTGTTTCTATGAAAATTGTATTTCTTTAGAAAATTTTATTAAAATTTCATTTCTATAGAAAATTTTGTCAAAATTTTATTTCTAATAAAATAATTATTTCTATAAAAAATTTTCGAAAATTTCATTTCTATAGAAAATGTTGTCAAAATTTTATTACGGCTGAGAATTTTTACAAATTTTTTTCTATAGAAAATGTTGTCAAAATTTTATTTCTATAGAAAATGTTGTCAACATTTTATTTCTAGAGAAAATTTTGTTAACATTTTATTTCTAGAGAAAATTTTGTCAAAATTTAATTTCTATGGAAAATTTTCTCAAAATTTTATTTCTATAGAAATTTTTCTCAAAAATTTATTACTATAGAAATTTTTCTCAAAATTTATTTCCTTAGAAAATTTTGTCAAAATTTTATTTCTATAAAAAAATTTGTCAAAATTTTATTTCTTTAGAAAATTTTGTAAATTTTTTCTCTAAAAATTCTCTCAACTTTTATTTTTCTCAACATTTATTTCCTTCGAAAATTTTCTCAAAATTTTATGTCTATAGAAAATGTTGGCAAAATTTAATTTCTATATAAAATTTTGTCAACATTTTATTTCCATAGAAAATGTTGGCAAAATTCCATTTCATAGAAAAGTTTGTCAAAAAAATTTTTATATAAAAAATTTTGTCAAAATTTTATTTCTGTAGAAAATTTTTTCAAAAATTTCATTTCTATGGAAAATTTTGTCAACATTTTATTCCTGTAAAAATTATATGAAAATTGTATTCCGGTAGAAAACTTTGTCAAAAATTTTATTCATGTAGAAAATTTTGTCAAAATTTTATTTCTGTAGAAAAGTTTTTCAAAAATTTCTTTCTGTACAAAATTTTGTCAAAATTTCCTTTCTATAGAAAATTTTCTCAAAATTTTATTTCTATAGAAATTATTCTCAAAATTTTTTCTATAGAATTTTTCTCAAAATTTAATTTCTGTAGAAAATTTTCTCACCATGTCATTTCTATAGAAAATTTTGTCAACATTTTATTTCTGTAGATTTTTTTTTTTTTTTTAATTTCTTTCTGTATAAAATTTTGTCAAAATTTCCTTTCTATAGAAAATTTTCTCAAAACTTTATTTCTATAGAAATTATTCTCAAAATTTTTTTTCTATAGAATTTGTCTCAAAATTTAATCTCTGGAGAAAAAAAGAATTATTTTAATAGAAATTATTCTCAAAATTTCCCTTCTATAGAAAATTTTCTCAAAATTTCATTTCTATAGAACATTTTTTAAAATTTTATTTCTATAAAAAATTTTGTCAACATTTTAATTCTATAGAAACATTTCTCCAATTTTTTTTTTTGCAATTAAAAATTTTGCAAAATTTTATTTCTGTAGAAATTATTCTCAAAATTTTATTTCTATAGAAATTTTTCTCAAAATTTCATTTCTAGGAAATTTTTGTCAACATTTTATTTCTGCAAAAATTTTATCAAAAATGTATTTCGGTAGAAAATTTTGTAAAAATTTATTTCTGTAGAAAATTTTCTCAAAAATGTATTCCTGTAGAAAATTTTGTCAAAATTTTATTTCTATCGAAAATTTTCTCAAAATTTTATTTCTATAGAAAATTTTATTTCAATTTAAAATTTTACAAACTTTTACTTCCATATAAATTTTTTTCTCAAAATTTTATTTCTATAGAAAATTTTTTCAAAGTATTATTTCTATAGAAAAATTTCTCAAAATTTTATTTCTATAGGAATTTTCTCAAAAATTTATTACTATAGAAATGTTTCTCAAAATTTATTTCCTTAGAAAATTTTGTCAACATTTTATTTCTATAAAAAAATTTGTGAAAATTTTATTTCTTTAGAAAATTTTGTAAATTTTTTTCTCTAAAATCTCTCAAATTCTCTCAACTTTTATTTTTCTCAACATTTATTTTCTTAGAAAATTTTCTAAAAATTTTACGTCTATAGAAAATGTTGGCAAATTTTAATTTCTATATAAAATTTTGTCAACATTTTATTTCCATAGAAAACGTTGGCAAAATTCCATTTCATAGAAAATTTTGTCAACAATTTATTTATATAGAAAATTTTGTCAAAATTTTATTTATATAGAAAATTTTGTCAAAATTTTATTTCTAGAGATAATTTTATTTCTATGGAAAATTTCTCAAAATTTTATTTCTATAAAAAATTTTGTCAAAATTGTATTCTATAGAACATTTTGTAATTTTTTTCTCTAAAAATTCTCTCAACTTTTATTTTTCTCAACATTTATTTTCTTCGAAAATTTTGTAATTTTTTTTTTCTAAAAATTCTCTCAACTTTTATTTTTCTCAACAGTTATTTCCTTCGAAAATGTTCTCAAAATTTTATGTCTACAGAAAATGTTGGAAAAACTTCATTTCTATAGAAAATTTTGTCAAGATTTTATTTCCATAGAAAATTTTGTCAAAAATTGATTTATACAGAAAATTTGTTCAAAATTTTATTTCTAGTGAAAATTTTCTCAAAATTATAATTCTATGGAAAATTTTCTCAAAATTTTATTTCTATAGAAATTTTTCTCAAAATTTATTTCATTAGAAAATTTTGTCAACATTTATTTCTATAGAAAATTTTGTCAAAATTTTATTTCCATAGAAAATTTTGTCAAAATTTTATTTCCATAGAAAATGTTGGCAAAATTTCATTTCATAGAAAATTTTGTCAAAATTTTCTTTATATAGAAAATTTTGTGAAAATTTTATTTCTTTGGAAAAAATTCTCAAAATTTTACTTCTATAGAAATTTTTCTAAAAAATTTTTTCTTGAGAAAAATTTGTCAAAATGTTATTTCCATAGGAAATTTTGTCAACATTTTATTTTTATAGAGAATTTTGTCAACATTTTATTTCTATAGAAAATGCTGTCAAAATTTTATTTCTTACGGCCATTACAGCTACATAAACTCCGTTAGGCTTTAACTGCCAGTTAACAGAAATAAAAATTGAAATAGCTTTTCTCCGGTTAACTTTAACTGAAAAATTTTCTGCAGTTAAGTTTCTGACTGGCATATAGAATATATACGCAAGAGGATAGATATGTCCATAGTAGGGTTAAAAAGTTCGTTAACTAACGTTGCACTAGCGGAGCTTCATGAGAATGGGGGCTAGAAAATTTTGTCAAAATTTTGTTTCTATAGAAAATTTTGTCAACATTTTATTTCTATGGAAAATTTTGTAAATTTTTTTTTTCAACGAAAATTTTCTCAAAATTTTATTTCTATGGAAAATTCTCTCAAAATTGTATTTCTTTACGATATTTTCTCAAAATTTTATTTCCATAGAAAATGTAGGCAAAATTTCATTTCATAGAAAATTTTGTCAAAATTTTGTTTCTATAGACAGTTTTCTCTAAATTTTATTTCTTTAGAAAATTTTCTCAAAATTTTATTTCTATAAACAATTTTGAAAAAAATTTATTTCGATAGAAAATTTGGTCAAAATCTTATTTCGATAGAAAATTTTGTCAACATTTTTTTCTATGGAAAATTTTTAAATTTTTTTTCTGTGAACATTTTCTCAAAATTTTATTTCTAAGGAACATTCTCTCAATATTTTATTTCTATAGGAAATTCTCTCAAAATTTTATTTCTATAGAAAATTTTTTATTTCCATAGAAAATGTTGGAAAAATTTCATTTCATAGAAAATTTTGTCAACATTTGATTTCTATAGAAAATTTTGTAAAAATTTTATTTCTATAGACAATTTTCTCTAAATTTTACTTCTTTAGAAAATTTTCTCAAAATTTTTTTTCTTTAAACAATTTTGGAAAAATTTTATTTTCATAGAAAATATGGTCAAAACTTATTTCGATAGAAAAATTTGTCAAAATTTTATTTCTTTAGAAAATTGTCTCAAAATTTTACTAAAGAAAATCTTCTTAAAATTTTATTTTTATAGAACATTTTTTCAACATGTTATTACTATAAAAAATTTTCTCAAAATTTTATTTCTATAGAAAATTTCCTAAAAAATGTATTCCTATAGAGAATTTTGTCAAAATTTTGTTTCTTTGAAAATTTTCTCAAAATTTTATTTCCATAGAAAATTTTGTCAACATTTTATTTCTTCCCCAATTATTCCTATAGAAATTTTTCTCAAAATTTTATTCCTATAGAAATTTTTTTCAAAATTCCTATAGAAAATTTTCTCAAATTTTTATTTCTACACAAAATTTAAATTGGAGAGAAATTGTTTTTTTTTTTCAAAGGAATTTATTAAACTTTATCTATGGTGGATGGTATTTTAAATTCGGCGTTGGTTAGGTTAGGTGGCAGCCCGATGTATCGCGCTCACTTAAACTATTCAGTCCATTGTGATACGACAGTGGTGAACTTCTCTCTTATCACTGAGTGCTGCTCGATTCCATGTTAAGCTCAATGACAAGGACTTCATTTTTATACCCGAGTCTAATCGGCGTTCCACATTGCAGTGAAATCAATTACAGAAGCTTTGAAACACTCAGAAATGTCACCAGCATTACTGAGATGGGATAATCCACCGCTGAAAAACTTTTTGGTGTTCGGTCGAAGCAGAAATCGAACCCACGACCTTGTGTATGCAAGGCAGGCATGCTTACCATTCCACCATGGTGGCAATGCGGCGTAGCCCAACCGGAGACCGGAAAACAATTTCCAAGTATTTCCTTTTAATTAATATCCGAGGAACATATAACCCATGACCACCAATCTTATTTACTTGTTTGCAAATATTTGACCTTGTTTTCTATCTACCATCTTTCAAAACAAATAATAAATAATACTTCCCCGATTCGAAATTCAATAGAAATATTTTTTTCTATTTTTTTTTCGTCCCGGATAGTGAGAAGATAAATAATTCTTTTATAATTTATCATTGTTAGATTGTCTCGCTGATACAGCGAATTGAAAGGGAAATTTCTCATCTATCTTTACCATCCGTCCAAGTGCAAGTCCATTCATTGAATTGTTGGTATTCACGATATTTGCTTACCGACTAACTGGGTCTAAATAAAGGAAACAAGAAAATTACGATTGTAAATCAAATGAAAGTGTTTGCTTCCATCACCTGTCATTACTTTTGTTAGCCATCTATTACGGTTAACTGGAATGGAATCGTCATCGGTTCACTCCGAGAATTACAAAAAAATATGACAAACAAAGTTGACATAATAAATGATGTCCGTTTGCGTAAAATGAGAATGGTTTGCAGGAGCTGGAGGAGGAGGTGGAGAAGTTAATGAATAGATATCATATCAATGGAATAAGGTGTTAGGTGGAGACACCTTATCAGGATATCAATTAAATTTGATTGGTAGGAAGTTTTTCTCTTTTTTCTTCGTTTTTGTATAACTGGATGAACATTTTTGTTTTGATAGTCGCTTTTGATATTATCTTCTGGAACTGTTTGTTCATCGATTAATTATGGAAACTAAAATTTCAGAAAATTGGACATGCCTATTGGGTTTTTAAGAATTTTTGATTGATATGCTCTTTTTTCCTGCATTACTAGAACCGTGTATTATAAGTTGGTACATATTTACAAGACCTAGAAGGTGTTGTCGATACATGGTCTTTGGAAAATAATTTTAGGACCAGGAAGTGAGTCAATTTTGCCATGACTGGTTGGCCGTCCGCCTGAGAACACATTTAGAAAATCAATCTCTAGGTTGAAATTTAGCTCAAGTATGTGTTTTGGGTAAGAATCAATCCTTATTGAAAATTTTGTCAAAATTTTAAACCTGTAGATCTTTTTATCAATATTTTATTTCTATAGAAAATTTTGTCAAAATTTTATTTTAATTAACAATTTTGCAGAATTTTATTTCTATAGAAGTTATTCTTAAAATTTTATTTCTATAGAAATTTTTCTCAAAATTTTGTTTCTGTAGAAAAATTTTTCAAAATTTTATTTATATAGAAAATTTTCTCAAAATTTTATTTATATAGAAAGTTTTTTATATAGAAAGTTATTTATATAAAAAATTTTCTCAAAATTTTATTTATATAGAAAGTTTTGTCAATACTTTATTCATGTAAAAATGTTATCAAAGTTGCATTCGTGTAGAAAATTATGTCAAAATTTTATTTCTGTAGAAATTTTTTTCAAAATTTAATTCCGGTAGAAAATTTTGTCAAAACTTTATTGTCGTTGTTTTTGATTTCAGCTTAAAACCATGTATTGACTAAACTACAAGTGTAGCTTAACCAACAGAGGAAAATAATGTTTGTCAAATTTATTTGGGCAAAGCCCTATAGATTGCAAGATGGTTGGATGGACGCACGTTTGGGAATTACCACATTCCTCATCAGCATCTTCTACTTGCAGCAAAACTATCAACCAATTTTCAGAAATTCTATAGAAAATTTTCTCAAAATTTTGTTTCAATTGAAAATTTTACAAAATTTTATTTTTATAGAAAATTTTCTCAAAATTTTATTTCAATTGACAATTTTGCAAAATTTTATTTCTATAGAAAATTTTCTTAAAATTTTATTTCTATAGAAAATTTTCTCAAAATTTTATTTTAATAGAAAATTTTCTCAAAATTTTATTTATATAGAAAATTTTCTCAAAATTTATTTTTATAGAAAATTGTTTGAAAATATTATTTCAATTGACAATTTTGCAAAATTTCATTTTTATAGAAATTTTTCTCAAAATTTTATTTCTATAGAAGATTTTATCAAAATTTTATTCCGGTAGAATATTTTGTCAAAATTTCATTTCAATTGACAATTTTGCAAAATTTTATTTCTATAGAAATTTTTCCCAAAATTTTATTTCTATAGAAAATTTTCTCAAAATTTTATTTTTATGGAAAATTATCTCAAAATTTTTTTCTATGGAAATTTTTTTTTTAAATTTTATTTCTACAAAACATTTTGTCAAAATTTTATTTCTATAAAAAATGTTATCAAAATTTTATTTCCATAAAAAAATTTCTCAAAATTGTATTTCAATTGAAAATTTTGCAAAGCCCTATAGACTGCAAGATGGTTGGATGGACGCACGTTTCGGAATTACCACATTCCTCATCAGCATCCTATACTTGCAGCAAAACTATCAACCAATTATCAGAAAGTCTATAGAAAATTTTCTCAAAATTTTGTTTCAATTGAAAATTTTACAAAATTTTATTTTTATAGAAAAATTTGTCAAAATTTTATTTCTACAGAAAATTTTGTCAAAATTTTTATTTTTATGGAAAATTTTTTTCAAAATTTTATTTCAATTGACAATTTTACAAAATTTTATTTCTATAGAAAATTTTCTCAAAATTTTATTTCTGTAGAAAATTTTCTCAAAATTTTATTTCTATAGAAATTTTTCTCAAAATTTTATTTCTATGGAAATTTTTCTCAAAATTTTATTTCTATAAAAATTTTCTTCACAATTTTATACTTGTAGAAAATATTTTCAAAATGTCATTTCTATAGAATTTTTTTTCAAAATGTTATTACTATAAAAGAATTTTTGGAATTTTTTTTTCAATTGACAATTTTGAAAAATTTTATTTCTATAGAAATTGTTCTCAAAATTTTATTTCTATAGAAAATTTTGACAAAATTTTATTTCTATAGAAAATTTTATTTCCATAGAAAAATTTCTCAAAAATTTATTTCTATAGAAAAATTTCTCAAAATCTTATTTCTGTGGAAAATTTTGCAAAATTTTATTTTTATAAAAATTTTATAGAAATGTTATTTAGATAGAAGATTTTATCAAAATTTTATTCCGGTAGATAATTTTGTCAAAATTTTATTTCTATAAAAAAATTTATCAATATTTTATTTCCATAAAAATTTTATCAAAATTTTATTGCTGTAGAAATTTTCTAAAAATTTTATTTATATAGAAAATTTTATTTCTATGGGAAATTTGTCAACATTTTATTCCTGTAAAAATTTTATCTAAATTTTATTCCGGTAGAAAATTTTGTCAAAATTTTTTTTCTGTAGAAAATTTTCACAAAATTGTATTCCCGTAGAAAATTTTATTTCTATAAAAAAAAATTTCTCAAAATTTTATTTCTATAGAAAATTTTCTCAAAATTTTATTTCTATAGAAAATTTTCTCAAAATTGTATTTCTATAGAAAATTTTTTTCAAAATTTTATTTCTATAGAAATTTTTTTCACAATTTTATATATGTAGAAAATTTCTCAAAATTTTGTTTTAGTTTAAAATCTTGCAAAATTTTATTTCTTTAGAAATTATTCTCAAAATTTTATTTCTATAGGCATTTTTCTCAAAATTTTATTTCTGTAGAAAATTTTCTCAAAAATTGTGTTTCAATTGAAAATTTTACAAAATTATATTCCTATAAAAATTTTTCTCCAAATTTTGTTTGTATAAAATTTTTCTCTAAATTTTATTTCTATAGAAAAATTTTTCAAATATTTATTTCTATAGAAAAATTTCACAAAATTGTATTTCAATTGAAAATTTTGCCAGATTTTATTTCTATAGAAATTTTTATAAAAATTTTATTTCTTTAGAAAATTTTTCTCAAAATGTTATGTATATAGAAAAATTTCCCCAAAATTTTATTTTAATTGAAAATTTTGCAAATTTTGTTTTTCTATAAAAATTTTTTTCAACATTTTATTTCTATACAAATTTTTTTTATTCCTGTAGAAAATTTAAAAAAAAATTTATTAAGGTAGAAAATTTTGTTGCTAAAAGCATTTTTCTTAAAATTTTATTCCAGTAGAAAATGTTGCAAAATTTTGTTTTTGTAGAAATTTCTCTCAAAATTGTTATACCCTGCGCCACACTGTGGAACAGGGTATTATAAGTTAGTGCATATGTTTGTAACACCCAGAAGGAGACGAGATAGACACATGGTGTCTTTGGCAATAATGCTCAGGGTGGGTCCCTGAGTCGATATAACCATGTCCGTCCGTCCGTTTGTCCGTCCGTCCGTCCGTCCGTCTGTCTGTGAACACATTTTTGTGATCAAAGTCTAGGTCGCAATTTAAGTCCAATCGCCTTCAAATTTGGCACATGTTCCTAATTTGGGTCAGAATAGATCCCTATTGATTTTGGAAGAAATCGGTTCAGATTTAGATATAGCTCCCATATAAATCTTTCGCCCGATATGGACTTATATGGCCCCAGAAGCCAGATTTTTGGCCGAATTTGGTTGAAATTTTGCAGTAGGATTACAAATAGTAGTATAGCCAAGTGTGAAAAATTTGATTGAAATCGGTTCAGATTTAGATACAGCTCCCATATATATCTTTCGCCCGATATAGACTAATATAGTCCTAAAAGCCAGAGTTTTGGCTCAATTTGGTTGAAATTTTGCACAGGGAGTAGATATATCGTTGTAGCTATGCGTGCCAAATTTAGTTGAAATCGATTCAGATTTAGATATAGCTCCCATATATATCTTTCGCCCGATATGGACTTATATGGCCCCAGAAGCCAGAGTTTTACCCCAATTTGGTTGAAATTTTGCACAGGGAGTAGAATTAGCATTTTAGCTATGTGTGCAATATTTGATTGAAATCGGTTCAGATTTAGATATAGCTCCCATATATATCTTTCGCCCGATATGGACTAATATGGTCCTAAAAGCCAGAGTTTTGGCCAAATTTGGATGAAATTTTGCACAGGGAGTAGATTCAGCATTGTAGCTATGCGTACCAAATTTGGTTGAAATCGATTCAGATTTAGATATAGCTCCCATATATAGCTTTCGCCCGATTTACACTCATATGACCACAGAGGCCAATTTTTACTTCGATTTAGTTGAAATTTTGCACAGGGAGTAGAATTAGCATTGTTGCTATGCGTGCCAAATTTGATTGAAATCGGTTCAGATTTAGATATAGCTCCCATATATAGCTTTCGCCCGATTTACACTCATATGACCACAGAGGCCAATTTTTAACTCCGATTTAGTTGAAATTTTGCACAGGGAGTAGAATTAGCATTGTTGCTATGCGTGCCAAATTTGGTTGAAATCGGTTCAGATTTAGATATAGCTCCCATATATATGTGTTTCTGATTTCGACAAAAATGGTCAAAATACCAACATTTTCCTTGCAGAATCGCCACTGCTTAGTCGAAAAGTTGTAAAAATGGCTCTAATTTTCCTAAACTTCTAATACATATATATCGAGCGATAGATCATAAATACACTTTTGCGAAAATTCCTTAAAATTGCTTCAGATTTAAATGTTTCCCATATTTTTTTACTAACATTGTGTTCCACCCTAGTGCATTAGCCGACTTAAATTTTGAAACTTTAGATTTTGTAGAAGTCTATCAAGTTCTTCCAGATCGAGTGGTATTTAAATGTATGTATTTGGGACAAACCTTTATATATAGCCCCCAACACATTTGACGATGTGATATGGTATCGACAATTTAGGTCTACAAAGTGGTGCAGGGTATAATATAGTCGGCACCGCCCGACTTTAGACTTTCCTTACTTGTTTTCTATAAAAAAGTTCTCAAAATTTTATTTATATATACAATTTTTTCAAAATCTTATTTTTATAGAAAATTTTAATTTGAGAGAAATGTTTTGCAAACGAGGTTTTTCTAAAGGCATTTTTTAAACGTTATCTATGGTGGTGGGTATTTCAAATTCTGTGTAGTTCTATCTAAATTTCGCTCAAATATGTGTTTTGGGCCAGAATCAATCGATATTGAGTCCGGTATCAAGAAATCGGTTCAGTTGTAGATATAGCTCCCATATCTATCATTCGCCTGATATTCACTTATATGAACCCACTTGAATGACTATAGTTCAACTCCAATATTATTATTCACATAAAGAAGAATTGATATTATTGACATGTCTTCAACTTGGATTCAAATCGATTCAGTGGTAGATATAGCTTCCACACTGTGCGGCTGATATGAATTGCAAACAACTACAGGTTGCTACCATTACTAAATCGCTCGTCTGGTAACTGACAAAAAAATTGGATGAATATTGTGGCTTCCTCGAGAAGTTTAATCGGGAGATCGGTCTATATGGAGACTATATCTAACCATGGACCGATATATAAAAAATTTGGTACAGCTCATTACGAAACTAAGAGTTGAAATTTCAAGCAAATTGAATGAAAATTGCGGCTTGCATAGTCAAATTGGAAGATTGGTTTATATGGGGTTTATACCAAATTTAGCACAGCTCTTTATGGACCTACCTCTAGATTTGTTCAGTGTAGTTTACGAACCAATATTTACTATGGTCGATGAACTAACTTTGCATATGTGACAAAGGTGTTAACGAATCCGAAATTGGCAATGAATTTTCTTCAGTTTCAAAGACTTTCCTATTTCAATTTGCCTCATTCTCCTGTTATTCTTTAAAGTTTTGGGGTTTTGTTTTTGCTTCATAATATCAAGGGTATCATACCATCAATCTTGGTGCTTTCAAAAAATATATACTTCACTTTTTCCCTCTGAACCTTAAGGTTTGAGGAAAAACCAACCTTAAGCGTTTTTCGTTTCCTCAAGAAATATCAAAAGTACACAAACAATTTTTCCATCCTATTTCATATTCTGTGCAGCACAAATCAACCTCAAATTAGGACAAAACAAAAATATGGCAAAATAAAAAAAATAAAAGAACTCGACAGAAAAATTCTGTTCGATTTACATTTGGAGAATTTGCTAGTGCGGCATTTTTCTTGATTATGAAGGAGGGAAGGAGAATAGCAGGGAGGGGGGCATTTGTTTTCTATCGCTCTTGTGTGAAATTCGTTTAACTTGTGCTTCTTGGCACCAGCATGAATATCAATTAGGCCAAGTACGAATTCGAGTATTGCTGCTGTTGGCTAAAAAAGTGGGAAAAATAGAGTTTTTATTTTGTGGGCTAGGTCAAGACCACAAAATTGTTATTTCGCACTTGTTCAATGAAGTTTGAAATTAAAGCCGACAGAAGCCTAGAAAGTTTACGAAAAACATAATGAAAATTTTTACTTTTTTTTTTTTGGGGGGAATGAAAAAATTCATAACCCATTAAAAAGTAAAAAAACTGGGATATGATTTTAGTGTGGTGTGGATACCAATGAAAATTGAAAAGTTTCACTTTGCTTGACTTTATCCACAAATTTCGGGTGGTTCAAAAACACTTTTCGAATTTTGCAATAGATACCTCCAGCGACAATGTTGCCCGTATGCTTTCATCCCCAACTTATGAAAAGTTATGAATTTTGAGAGTTTCAATATAATCAACATTTCAGAACAGAACACCAAATCACCTGTGATCACAATATCGCTCGATACAAATCGTCATCAGAAAATTAATTTATGGGTATAAAGAATTTCTAATTCGTATCTGAAGCAAATCGTCTCGATTAATGAAAATTTTAGATCGATCGCTGCATCATTTTTATCATATTTATATTTACGGGCTATGTGCCCTATAAAGTTGAGAACCGAATCTCTCCCAAAATGATTTCACAATAGAAGAAAAATGTTTTTGTCAAGCAGAGTAAAGTGTAAGTTAGCGCTTGAGCCGCTGCACTTACTTCTAGACCACATACTCTGGAACCTACTTCAATAGGAACGATTCCATAAAATCCCCACAAAAATGCCCAAATTTCTAGAAATTCCCTATCAAATCCCCAAGTCCTCAGCGATAGAAAATCTTTAATTTTGGGAGAAATCCACAATATTGGCAACACTGCCCAGGGGTACCATATTTTTCGGCAGGACTGTGGAGTCGGAGTCTTGGAGTCAGAGTCTGTAGATTTTGCTGGAGTCGAAGTCAGAGTCGTAAAAATTTTGCTCTACTCCGGCTAAACTAAATTTTTTTAAAACCCCATAAATTTTTGTAACTAAAAAAGTTTTTACCCAAATTAGTTTCCATTACGTTATTCATACGATCAATGTACGGTATGACTGTAAATGAAAAGCAACTTGCAATTATGGAGATCATTTTATGTTTTCTAGAATGTTAGACTAGCAGATGGGCTGGTGACGGGGGTATAATAAGTTTGTCATTCCGTTTGTAACACATCGAAATATCGATTTCCGACTATATAAAGTATATATATTCTTGATCAGGGAGAAATTCTAAGACGATATAACGATGTCCGTCTGTCCGTCTGTCTGTCTGTTGTAATCACGCTACAGTCTTCAATAATGAAACAATCGTGCCGAAATTTTGCACAAACTCGTCCTTTGTCTGCAGGCAGGTCAAGTTCGAAGATGGGCTATATCGGTCCATGTTTTGGTATAGCCCCCATATAGACCGATCTCCCGATTTTACTTCTTAGGCTTATAGAAACCGCAGTTTTTATTCAATTTACCTGAAATTGGAAATCTAAGAGGTATTGTAGGACCACAAATACGTGTGCCAAAAATTGTGAGTATCGGTTCATGTTTTAGTATGGTCCCCATATAAAACGACTTCCCGATTTGGGGTCTTGGGCTATAGAAACCGTAGTTTTTATCCAATTTGTCTGAAATTGGAAATCTAGAGGTATTTTAGGACCATAAAGAGGTGTGCCGAAAATGGTGAGTATCGGTCCATATTTTGGTATAGCCCCCATATAGACCGATTTCCCGGTTTTACTTTTTGGGCTTCTGATTTGCCTGAAATTGTAAATATTCTGGTATTTTAGGCTCACAAGCACGTATATCGGATTAAGTTTTTATCGGTCCATTTGGTAACGCCTCCATATAGACCGACTTCACTTCTTGAGGGTGTAGAAGGCGCACTGATCATGAAAATTGCTTGAAACTCAATGTAGAATTTCCAGATTTTACTTCTAGAGATTTAAGATTTCAAATCAAGACGTTATTTTATAATGTTCTTGCACACTTACAAGAGATGTTAATGATTCCTCTAAAACTCAAAGAAAAATGGTTCTTATAAATCCAGAATCTGATATAGTCCTCATAGGTGAAATCTTTAAATTTATCTTCGGGAAGTGTCCTCAAGTCCTCAAGCCCTCCTGAAATTTCAAGGGAAACCCTAATATTTGGTTCATGGTGTTAAGATTCGGCCCGGCCGAACTTAGTGCTGTATATACTTGTTTAATTTTATTTGAAGACCATATACATATGTCGAATATCGGCAGAAAATTTCTATAGAAAATTTTGTCAAAATTTTATTTTTATAGAAAATTTTGTCAAAATTTTATTTCTATAGAAAATTTTGTCAAAACTTTATTTCTATAGAAAATATTGGCAAAAGTTTATTTCTATAGAAAAATTTGTCAAATTTTTATTTCTATAGAAAATTTTGCCATAACTTTCATTTTTAGAGAAATTTTGTCAAAATTTTATTTCTACAGAAAATTTTGTCAAAATTTTATTTTTATAAAACATTTTGTCAAGATTTTATTTCTGTAGAAAATTTTTTAAAAATTTTATTTTTATAAAAAATTTATTCAACATTTTATTTGTATAGAAAATTTTGTCAAAATTTTATTTCTATAGAAAATTTTGTGAAAATTTTATTTCTATAGAAAATTTTGTCAAAATTTTATTTCTATCAAAAATTATGTCAAAAGTTTTATTTATATAGCAAATTTTGTACAATTTTATTTCTGTAGCAAAATTTTATAAAAATTTTATTTTAATAAAAAATTTATTAAAAATTTGATTTCTATATATAATTTTAACAAAAGTTTTATTTCTATAGAAAATTTTGTTAAAATTTTATTTCTGTAGAAATAAAATTTTGCAAAATTTTATTTGTATAGAAAATTTTGTCCAAATTTTATTTCTGTAGAAAATTTTTTCAAAATTTTATTTTTATAAAAAATTTATTCAAAATTTTATTTCTATGGAAAATTTTGTCAAAATTTTATTTCTATAAAAAATTTATTTAAAACTTTATTTCTATAGAAAATTTTGTAAAAATATTATTTCTATAAAAAATTTATTAAAATATTATTTCTATAATTTTTTTTTCAATTTTTTTTTCTATAGAAAATTTTGCAAAATTTTATTTCTACAGAAAATTTTATTTATTTTATAATTTTTTTTTTCAAATTTTATTTCTATTGAAGATTTTTTCAAACATTTATTTCTATAGAAAATTTTGTCAAAATTTTATTTCTATAAACAATTTTTTTAAAATTTTATTTCTCTGGAAAATGTTGTCAAAATTTTATTTCTATGGAAAATTTTGTCAAAATTTTATTCCTATAGAAAAATTTTGTTTGTATAGAAAATTTAATCCAAATTTTATTTCTGTAGAATATTTTGCCAAAATTTTATTTTTATAAAAAATTTATTTAAAATTTTATTTCTATAGAAAATTTTGTAAAAATGTTATTTCTATAAAAAATTAATCAAAATTTTATTTCTATATTTTTTTTCAAAATTTTTTTTCTATAGATAATTTTGTAAAATTTTATTTCTACAGAAAATTTTGCACAATTTTATTTACTATATCATTTTTTTCACATTTTATTTCTATTAAAAATTTTTTTCAAAAATTTATTTTTATAAAAAAAAATTGTCAAAATTTTATTTCTGTACACACATTTTTTAAATTTTTTGTTTCTATAGAAAATTTTGTCAAAATTTTATTTCTATAGAAAATTTTGTAAAAATGTTATTTCTATAAAAAAAAAATTATCAAAATTTTATTTTTATAATTTTTTTCAAAATTTTTTTCTATAGAAAATTTTGCAAAATTTTATTTCTACAGAAAATTTTCCAGAATTTTATTTACTATATAGTTTTTTTTTAATTTATTTTTATTGATACATTTTTCAAAAAAATTATTTCTATAAAAAATTTTGTCAAAATTTTATTTCTATAGAAAATTTTTTCAAAATTTTATTTCTATACAAAATTGTGTCGAATTTTTATTTCTATAGAAAATTGTGTCAAATTTTTATTTCTATAATTAGTGAAATGATTACGAGAAGTGGAATCTGGAAACATTACATTCAGTTTCAAACAATTTTCATGATCGGTGCACCTTCTGTACCCTCAAGAAGTGAACTCGGTTTATATGGATGCCTTACCAAATGGGCCGATAAAAACTAAAACAGATGCACGTTTTGTGGGTCCAAAATACCAGTTTATTTACAATTTCAAGCAACTCGGATAAAAACTACATTAAACAAGTAAGGAAAGTCTAAAGTCGGACGGGGCCGACTATATTATACCCTGCACCACTTTATAGATCTAAATTTTCGATACCATATCACATCCGTCAAATGTGTTGGGTGCTATATATAAGGGTTTGTCCCAAATACATACTTTTAAATATCACTCGAATTGCACAGTATTTGATAGACTTTTACAAAATCTATAGACTCAAAATTTAAGTTGGCTAATGCACTAGGGTGGAACACAATTTTATCAAAAAAAAAATATGGGAAACATTTAAATCTGAAGCAATTTTAAGGAAACTTCGCATAAGTTTAATTATTATTTATCGCTCGATATATATGTATTAGAAGTTTAGGAAAATTAGAGTCATTTGTACAACTTTTCGACTAAGCAGTGGCGATTTTACAAGGAAAATGTTGGTATTTTGACCATTTTTGTCGAAATCGCAAAAACATATATATATGGGGGCTATATCTAAATCTGAACCGATGTCAACCAAATTTGGCACGCATAGCAACAATGCTAATTCTACTCCCTGTGCAAAATTTAAACTAAATCGGAGTTAAAAATTGGCCTCTTTGGCCATATGAGTGTAAATCGGGCGAAAGCTATATATGGGAGATATATCTAAATCTGAACCGATTTCAACCAAATTTGGCACGCATAGCTACAATGCTAATTGTAATCCTTGTGCAAAATTTCAACTAAATCGGAGTTAAAAAATTGGCCTCTGTGGCCAATTTACATCGGGCGAAAGCTATATATGGGAGCTATATCTAAATCTGAACTGATTTCAACCAACTTTGGCACGCATAGCTACAATGCTAATTCTACTCCCTGTGCAAAATTTCAATTAAATCGGAGTAAACGATTGGCCACTGTGGTCATATGAGTGTATATCGGGCGAACGATATATATGGGAGCTATATCTAAATCTGAACCGATTTCAACCAAATTTGGCACGCACAGCTACTATGCTAATTCTACTCCCTGTGCAAAATTTCAACCAAATTGGAGTAAAACTCTGGCTTCTGGGACCGTATTAGTCCATATCGGGCGAAAGATATATATGGGAGCTATATCTAAATCTGAGCGAATTTCAATAAAATTGTGCACACTTGACCATAGTACTAATTGTTCTCCTTGTGAAAAATTTTAAGTAAATTAGGGTAAAACTCTGGCTTCTGGGGCCATATAAGTCCATATCGGGCGAAATATATATATGGGAGCTATATCTAAATCTGAACCGATTTGTTCCAAAATCAATAGGGATCTATTCTGAGCCAAAACACATACTTGTGCCAAATTTAAAGTCGATTGGACTAAAATTGCGACCTAGACTTTGATTACAAAATGTGTTCACGGACAGACGGACATGGCTATATCGACTCACAAGCTCACCCTGAGCATTTTTGCCAAAGACACCATGTATCTATCTCGTCTCCTTCTGGGTGTTGCAAACATATGCACTAACTTATAATACCCTGTTCCACAGTGTGGGTATAACAAGTATATACGGCCGTAAGTTCGGCCAGGCCGAATCTTACGTACGTTCCACCATAGATTGCGTAGAAACTTCTACTAAAGACGGTCATCTTCAACCGGTATATATGGGGGCTTTATATAATTATGGACGGATATGGCCCATTTTTTGGATAGTTGTTAGAGACCATATAGTACCACCACGTACCAAATTTCAGTCGGATAGGATAAAATTTGCTTCTCTTAGAGGCTCCGCAAGCCAAATCTGGGGGTCCGTTTATATGGGTGGCTATACGTAAATGTGGACCGATATGGCCCATTTGCAATACCATCCGACCTACATCAATCAGAACTATGTTTGATAAGTTTCAAGTCGATTGCTTGTTTCGTTCGGAAGTTATCGTAATTTCAACAGACGGACGGACATGCTTAGATCGACTCAGAATTTCACCACGACCCAGAATATATATATACACTATGGGGTCTTTGAGCAATATTTCGATGTGTTACAAACCATATAGCCTCCATCCTATGGTGGAGGGTATAAAAAAAGTCGACCAAAGTTCCACCTTATCGAACAAATATAAAAAAATAAAGCAAGGGATCTTTTATCCGAATATCAAAATTTCGGGCCAGAATGAAGTCCTACTGCCCGTCCAAATATTAAAAATCACGAGTTTCATATTAATCTCACAAACTAAAAAAATAAGATACCCCACATTAACTTCATATCCTTCCGTACATCCTCTGTACATTTCAAGTAATTTAAAGTGATTTAAAAAAGGTCCATTAAAGGGTACGTCCCTCTCCCCTACTAAATATCGACAAATAAATTAGACACCACTTTCAACAATCTGTGAAAGTTTCAAGCCAATCAGAGAATCAGGTATCTAAAATTAACTTCATAACCTCACCCCATGTCCTGTGTAAATTTCAAATAAATCGGAAAAGTTAAGTTTTTTGCACTATATTTTAAACATCGTCGGGCGAAGCGGACGTCCTCCCCGACGAGATATTAAAAAACGAGGTACTCTTTTTTTACCACTTGAACACCCTCTACGTTTTCTGAACATACAAATAAAGAAAATTTTTTCGGATTTGAAAAACAAACATTTCTGGATTCCGTTTGTGGATGATTTAATATAAAATCTCCCTTGACCCTCATGGGATATTGGCGGGAAAGATTCTAGAGGTTCAATTACTTCTCTCGTAATGAAGATACTTCATTGTCGTCCAATAAAATCTCTCAGTCGTGAACAAGCCACTGTGAAACTTCTTTCCTTTGCTGGCATCAAAAATAAAATAAAATCACCGATGAACTTTTCAAGTAATAGTGTAGGGTATAAAAACCTATATTTTCATGAAATTTCGCCAACTGTTTGGGTGATTTCCTCTTACTTGATGTGTCATTGACATGGTTTGGGTTGTGGACCAGTCACCAGTTCAATGTATGGAGCAGCCAGCAATGGGCTCTACGCTGTAAATACAGCAATCACAATTTGATTATTTCAATCACGTACAAATGACCCAAAAAAAATAAAAAACAATTCTAGGCTATTCGACTTTAGTTTCCTCGGAGGCCAATTCATAAAATGCACACACACACACGCGCACACACATCTACACAGACCAATGGAAATCTCCCTGTGGGGGTAAACTATGGACATTTAGATGTCAATGTAAATGTACTCCATGTTTTATGTGGCATGAAATGGAAAGTTGTGAACTTGGTCTTGGTCACAGGCCTCATTTTTCCCTACCAACAGCAGCAGCAGCAGCAGCAGCAGCAGCAGCAGCAGATCGGAAAATTTGTTCCCCAGGAATTCATGGTGATGATTGTTCCCTTGAACTGTTTTATAGTCTCATAAAGATTTCAACACGAAATAATGCCATAATTTCAAAATGTTCTTCATTTGGCCCTACCTAACTGAAATTTATAGAGGATATTTTTTTTTGTTTGTTGAAGGAATGAGTCTCTACGTATATATGTGGGGAACAGTAAATTATTTGGTTTGTTTTTTTAGAGAATGAAAAAGAGGAAGTTTATGATGAATTAGGTTCACACTTTACCCTCGAAAGGAGCTCAATTCAATTCATTGACCTAACCTGACCTGACTATCACAAATGTATGCTCTTAAAAAAAGTCCACTTTGACTAGTGATTGTATTTGCTCACAACTTTTGGCATCATCCTCATACTCGTAGTTAACAACACACACATTTTTGGGTTCTTATCCTAAGGGATTGAAAGCCAAGAAGAAAAAAAAAATAAAATGGAAGAAGGACTAAAAAGAGTTTCATGACAATAATGCCAATGACAATGATGTTACTGATGATGACGATGTTGTCAACGTTCACTATGAGGTTAACTACGATGTCTTTGGCCACACGGGAGACAATATCATCAGCTTCAATGATTTCTGTTTTTTGGCAAATGTTTGCAAATATTTCAAATTCATAGACTCATCCAATGACATTCAATCCTTGTCAGTCCTATTGCCAGAGGCCGTTGTACATACACTCAGACAATTGCATATCGTAAATTCCGTAGACTTTTACTTGTAGTTATTTAAATTTTATTATTATTTATTGTATTGTTAGTTAAAAAGTTATTTCCGTGCTACATGAAGTTAACTTACGTCTATTATTATTAGAAGGAGGCCTAAAAATATTTGTATCCGAATATTCAAAAGATTTTGACCTTTCCTTAAGGATTTGGGTATTGATTCCGATTCTTTAAAACGCGGCTTCTTTAAAACAAAAACATTTTCAGGGAGTCAGTTTATGTCGGGTATAGAGGCGGCCCGTTATTTCAGGCTCTCTTAGCTCATTGTGATACCACATTGGCGAATTTCTCTCTTGTCAGTTAAGCCCATAGAAAAAATCATGAACGGCGTGGCCATTTCAAAATGATCCGTACATGAAAGTGAATCAACACGAATGTGTTGTCAAACAGACGGGGTCAATCTGACAACGTTAAAATGACACCATGCGTTGCCAAACCAACAACCAGCATTCATGATCTGACAACGTAATTAATACGAATTTATAAACAAAGTTAAAAAAAAACAAGTAAGGAAAGTCTAAAGTCGGACGGGACCGACTATATTATACCCTGCACCACTTTGTAGATCTAAATTTTCGATACCATATCACTTCCGTGTTGGGGGTTATATATAAAGATTTGTCCCAAATACATACATTTAAGTATCACTCGATCTGGACAGAATTTGATAGATTTCTACAAAACCTATAGACTCAACACTTAAGTCTAAACCTAATGCAATAGGGTGGAACACAATGTTAGTAAAAAACAAGTATATACGGCCAAGGCCGTAGCCAGGATTTTAATTCGGGGGGGGGGTTCAACTTTAAAAAAAAATATTCCTATAATCTCATGTGTATGTATACAATATTTTTATAATATTAAATTGAGCCGACGGGCTTTTTGGGCAGCAAATAAATCAATGACTTCTTTAGTCGGCACATTTATTCGGCGATGAACCGAAATTAATGTCAATCCATTGAGTCTACTCTCGCTAGTTGAATTTCTAAGATACGTCTTTAATCTCTTCATTGTTGAAAATGAACGTTCGGATGAACAGGGATGGAAAATGCAGTACTATAGTACTTTTTTCAATACTTGTTCACCCCGGTCAGTACCGTAGTACCCCCGCGAAGGATTTAGTACCTTTTGTGTAGACATTTTTGAGTCGATATCAGATTTATGGTACAATGGCTTTGACAAAATATTTTGAGAAAGTCTTTATCAACCTTATTTGCTAATAGTCTTTTACAAATATAGCAAAAAACACACATGTTCATGTGGGAAGAAAATCTCGATTTTGTAAAAGACATAGTCAAAAACAGGATTTTATTGAACTTCAAGAATGTTTTAGTCGAAAAAAGAATGCGATTCTATATTATCGATTTTTTATTTCGGTAGAAAATGTTGTAAAAATTTTATTTCTATATAGAATTTTTGCAAAATTTTATTTTTATAGAAAACTAGCGTAACCCGGCCCGCTTCGCTGCGCCTTCCGAAGCGTATTTGTAGGAACATTTTGCATTAACTTAGTCAACCATATCCTTCGCGCTGAAAACAAATTCGAAAAGATTTGAATTCTTTCAAACAAATCGAACTACTTGCTTTTTCGTTTATAGGTACAAATACGGCGGATATGCATATGTAAAACGGTTCGTTTTAAAAAAATGTCGGGGAGAGGGTGTACCCTTTCCTCCAAATTTTTTAAATAATGTTCTGTATTCAAGTAGTTGGACAATCTTTTATATTTCTTGTGAATTTTAAATGTGGTTTGTCAAGGAAAGGTATACTTCTCCTCAACATATCTGAATATTAAGCACTATATTATAATAACATACAAAGTATTACTGTTTCCCATACAATAAATCGGAAAAGGCAAAAGTAGTAACATTTGCTAAAATGATGCACCCCCTACGTTGGCTGCCAATTTCGTGTAAATTTAATTTCTTTACTAAAAAGAAGTCTGGCAGAAGCCTGTGCAAAAATCATACAATTATGTACCGAGTTCCCATTTACGGACAACCCTCTACTTTCAATTTAAGAAAAAATAACGGACAAAAGGGAATCCTCTCCCCACCTTCGCTCCACTCCGACCTGATATCGGACTATCACGTACCCTATATTAATTTCGCAGCTACTCAATGGTCCCTATAAATTCTATCGAAGTAAATCGATAAAGTTTATTTCAATTTTCCCCTTCCCCAACCAGATATCGAAAAATCATATACTAATTTAAAAATCATGTATAAATTTAATCACCTCCTCCCACGTTCCCTGTAAATTTCAAGTAGATCGGAGTTGTTTGTTTTAAAGGAACGTCACTTTCCCCGATACAATATCGACAAACACCGTAGTGAATAGCACCCCTAAACTTCCCTGAAAATTCTTGAAACTTTCCTTCAAGTGTGGGGCAAGGAAGGTTGCCTTTTCAAACCTTCCCCCACTGCCTTTGTAAATTTCAAGAAAACTTAAGATTTTTTTTGCAGTTTTAGAGGAGGACCTCCTCCCCGACTAAATATCGAAAAGTGATGTAGAGTATCTATTGTAAACGTCCCAGAAAATGTCAAGCAAATTATAAGCCTAAAGGGGCGGCCTCTGTTCCGTACAAATATCACAAAATCAGGTATCAACTATTAATAATCGTAACCTCTCCCCAGTCCTCTGTAAATTTCAAGTAACTCGGTAAAGTTTAATTGTTTCTCTGTATGTAGTTATTTAAGAGAAGCGGATGTCTCCCTATGTCCTTTTATTTTTCATTTTTCCGTAAAATTTCAGTCGGGGAGTTTAGTTTTGTTTTCACTGTACTTTAAAAAAAAAGGTCGGGCAAAGGGGTGGTCCCCCTCCCCGACCAAATATCGAAAAATAATGTAGCGGATTTTTGTCTAGATGCCAACCCCAACATTCAATGAAAATTTCAAGCAAATCGCATAATTTTGTTCCAAGTTTAAAAAAGTAGGGCAAGGGGGAGGTCCCCCTCCCCGTCCACATATGAAACCATCAGGTACCCCATATTAATTCCATAACCTCACCGCATGTTCTCTGTAAATCTCAGATAATTTAGAGAATTTTAGTTTTTTCACTGTACTTTAAAAAAAGTCGTACAAAGGGGAGGTCCCCCTCCGCCAACAAATATCGAAATATAAAGTAGCGGATCTTTGTCTAGATGCCAACCCCAACGTTCAATGAAAATTTCAAGCAAATCGGACAACTTTGGTCCAATTTTCAAAAAGTCCGACAAAGGGGAGGTCCACCTCCGCGACCGGGTGTCAAAAAATGAGGTACGCTATTTTCACCACATGAACGCCCACTACGATCTCTGAAAG
Organism: Haematobia irritans; assembly: GCF_050003625.1. Classification (NCBI taxonomy): domain Eukaryota; kingdom Metazoa; phylum Arthropoda; class Insecta; order Diptera; family Muscidae; genus Haematobia; species Haematobia irritans. The sequence goes on along the minus strand of NC_134399.1, from coordinate 198,409,181 downwards.
TTTCAAGTAAATCGGTTCAACCGTTTCGGAGCCAACTCGGAACATACAAACAAACAATCAAACAAACAAACAAACAAATAAACAAACATAAATTGAATTTTATATATATATATATATATATATATATATATATATATATATATATATATATATATATATATATATATATATATATATATATATATATATATATATATATATATATATATATATATATATATATATATATATATATATATATATATATATATATATATATATATATATATATATATATATATATATATATATATATATATATATATATATATATATATATATATATATATATATATATATATATATATATATATATATATATATATATATATATATATATATATATATATATATATAGATTTTGTCAAAATTTTATTTCAATTGAAAATTTTTTAAAAATTTTATTTCTATAGGAAATTTTTGCAAAATTTTATTTCTATAGAAAAAAGTTTACAAAATTTTATTTCTATAGAAAATTTTTGCAAAATTTTATTTATATAGAAAATTTTGTCAAAATTTTATTTTCTTTAAAATTCAGTCTCTTGACAATAATCTTCCAGTGAAATTTTTGTTGAAATTTAGTAAAAAGTACCTTTCCGCTCAAAAATACCTTTTTTGTACTTTCTTAAAAATTGTATTTTCCATCCCTGAGTAACTGGCAAAGTGACCAAAATTTTTAAAAGAATATGCACGTTTGGAAATATATCTTTATTGCACTCTCCAAGGGCTTCCATCGCTGAATTAGGCAGGTTCTTTTCGCAGTTTTGCGCCATTTCATTTACACATGTGTGTTTGGCTGTTTCGTTGTCGTTGCTATGGCCAAACAAAGCGAGTCATATTCACAAAAAGAACAACAAACACACATAAAAAGCAGAAAGACATTTTCCAAAAATTAAATTTGTGATGCGAGAACAAAAACAATTTGTTTTTTTTCGACCGTCGTTTGACGGGCTTTTCAACTAGTATTCTATGATTTGTGCAAGTTTTATAGGCAAGCGATTTGCAAAATAAAACCTTAAGCTTTTCTTCAACATCTTCGATAAGATTTTTCTATGCGGCTAAAAATATATATTTATTTATATAAAAATATTCATTCATTTCGTGGGGGTTTGATCCACCTCACCCCCCCTCCCCAGAATACAGCCTTGTATACGGCCGTAAGTTCGGCCAGGCCGAATCTTATGTACCCTCCACCATGGATTGCGTAGAAACTTCTACGAAAGACTGTCATCCACAAATTTCAACTCACATGGTTGTTAAATATCATATACTATCCACACGTACCAAATTTCAACCAAATCGAATGAATTTTGATTCTCCAAAAGGCACTGGAGGTCAAATCTGGGGATCGGTTTATATGGGACCTATAGATTATTATGGACTGATAGGAACCAATTCCTGCATGGTTGTTGGATACCCTATACTAACATCACGTACCAAATTTCAACCGAATGGGTGCTCCGGAGGTCAAATCTGGGGATCGGTTTATATGGGGCCTATATATAATTATGGACCGATATCGACCAATTTTTGCATGGGTGCTTGAGGCCATATATTAACATCACGTACCAAATTTCAACTGAATCAGATAAATTTTGGTCTTCCAAGAGACTCCGGAGATCAAATCTGATGGTCGGTTTATATGGAGGCTATATATAATTATGGACCGATATGTACCAATGTTTGCATGGTTGTTAGAGACCATATACTAACACTATGTACCAAATTTCAGCCGGATCGGATGAAATTTGCTTCTCTTAGAGGCTCCGCAAGCCAAATCGGGGGATCGGTTTATATGGGAGCTATATCTAAATATGAACCGATTTCAACCAAATTTGGCACGCATAGCTACGATGCTAATTCTACTTCCTGTGCAAAATTTCAATTAAATCGGAGCAAAAAATTAGCCTCTGTGGTCATATGAGTGTAAATCGGGCGAACGATATATATGGGACCTATATCTAAATCTGAACCGATTTCAATGCACACTTCACTACACTACTAATTGTACTCCTATTGCAAAATTTCAACCAAATTGGGGTAAAACTCTGGCTTCTGGGACCGTATTAGTCCAACTCGAGCGAAAGGTATATATGGGAGCTATATCTAAATCTGAACCGATTTCATGAAATTTGAACACTTGACTATAGTACTAATTGTTCTTCTTGTGCAAAATTTTAAGCAAATTAGGGTAAAACTCTGGCTTCTGGGGCCATATAAGTCCATATCGGGCGAAATATATATATATATATATATATGGGAGCTATATCTAAATCTGAACCGATTTCTTCCAAAGTCAATAGGGTTCTATTCTGAGCCAAAACACATACTTGTGCCAAATTTAAAGTCGATTGGACTAAAATTGTGACCTAGACTTTGATTACAAAATGTGCTCACGGACAGACGGACATGGCTATATCGACTCAGGAGCCCACCCTGAGAATTTTTGCCAAAGACACCATGTGTCTATCTCGTCTCCTTCTATGTGTTGCAAACATATGCACTAACTTATAATACCCTGTTCCACAGTGTGGCGCAGAGTATAAAGAAACAATAACTAAGTCATAGTACTTTCTATGAATAGGTTCTTCCTTGGCAACATCCGTACATCAATATTTACTCTGCTTTTTAAAAATTAACTTGCTCATGGACTCACCATTCTCTGAGTGTAAGTTTCGAGTACATTCTAAAGTTTTCGTGAATATCTATTACCATGTTGTTCTATTTGTTATTCACATAGCACTGCATACATCCTTGGAATATGTGGAAAGGTATCACTATACTCACCACACACAGACACCCATACACTTCACTCCTTATAAAATTGTATTTTTGCAAATTCTTATCACATCATAAATTTTGTACACGTTCCTTTGTCAATATTCTATGCCGGTTTACTCAATATCATTATGTTTTTTTTTTGTTTTTTGCTTTATAGACACATTTTACTCAAAGCTTAACTTCATTGAAATATAGGGTGTCCGGAATTATTATTATTATTTTTATACCCTGCTCCACACTGTGGAACAGGGTATTATAAGTTAGTTTATATGTTTGCAACACCCAGAAGGAGACGAGATAGACACATGGTGTCTTTGGCAAAAATGCTCACTGTGGGCTCCTGAGTCGATATAGCCATGTCCGTCTGTCCGTCTGTCCGTGAACACATTTTGTAATCAAAGTCTAGGTCGCAGTTTTAGTCCAATCGACTTCAAATTTGGCACAAGTATGTGTTTTGGCTCAGAAAAGATCCCTATTGATTTTGGAAGAAATCGGTTCAGAGTTAGATATAGCTCCCATATATATATTTCGCCCGATATGGACCTATATGGCCCCAGAAGCCAGAGTTTTACCCTAATTGGCTTAAAATTTTGCACAAGAAGAACAGTTAGTACTATAGTCAAGTGTGCCAAATTTCATTGAAATCGGTTCAGATTTAGATATAGCTGCCGTATATATCTTTCGCCCGATATGCACTAATACGGTCCCAGAAGCCAGAGTTTTACCCCAATTAGGTTGAAATTTTGCACAGGGAGTAGAATTAGCAGTGTAGTCAAGTGTGCAAAATTTTATTGAAATCGGTTCAGATTTAGATATAGCTCCCATATATATCGTTCGCCCGATTTACACTCATATGACCACAGAGGCCAATCTTTAGCTCCGATTTAGTTGAAATTTAGCACTGGGAGTAGAATTAGCATTGTAGCTATGCGTGCCAAATTTTATTGAAATCGGTTCAGATTTAGATATAGCTCCCATATATATGGTTCGCCCGATTTACACTCATATGACAACATAGGCCAATCTTTAGCTCCGATTTAGTTGAAATTTTGCACTGGGAGTAGAATTAGCATTGTAGCTATGCGTGCCAAATTTGGTTGAAATCGGTTCAGATTTAGATATATCTCCCATATATAGCTTTCGCCCGATTTACACTCATATGACCACAGAGGCCATTTTTTTGCTCCGATTTAGTTGAAATTTTGCACAGGGAGTAGAATTAGCATTGTGGCTATGCGTGCCAAATTTGGTTGAAATCGGTTCAGATTTAGATATAGCTCCCATATATAGCTTTCGCCCGATTTACACTCATATGACCACAGATGCCAATTTTTTGCTCCGATTTGGTTAAAATTTTGCACAGAGAGTAGAATTAGCATTGTAGCTATGCGTGCCAAATTTGGTTGAAATCGGTTCAGATTTAGATATAGCTCCCATATATATGTTTTTCTGATTTCGACAAAAATGGTCAAAATACCAACATTTTCCTTGTAAAATCGCCACTGTTTAGTCGAAAAGTTGTAAAATGACTCTAATTTTCCTAACCTTCTAATACATGTATATCGAGCGATAAATCATAAATAAACTTTTGCGAAGTTTCCTTAAAATTGCTTCAGATTTAAATGTTTCCCACATTTTTTTTACTAAAATTGTGTTCCACCCTAGTGCATTAGCCGACTTAAATTTTGAATCTATAGAGTTTGTAGAAGTCTATCAAATTCTGTCCAGATCGAGTGATATTTAAATGTATATATTTGGGACAAAACTTTATATATAGCCCCCAACACATTTGACGGATGTGATATTGTATCGAATATTTGGATCTACAAAGTGGTGCAGGGTATAATATAGTCGGCCCCGCCCGACTTTAGACTTTCCTTACTTGTTTTTTTAAGGAGAATCGAAATTTCATAAACAGAATAAGAGTAGCTTTTTATTGTTGACCACGGGACATTCCAAAATATCTAAAATTCGGATTTTATTTTGTAGTTTTATAGTTTTGCGAGAATATATGAAAATTTGATCTTTTAAAAATTTAGTTTCTTAATTTTGTTCGAAATTTCCTTCCTCCGGAACGAAATAACACAAAATTTTCTTTTTTAGAAAATAAATCCGAATATTTGTTTTTATTTGATTTCAAATATTTCGTGCATAGAAAACTTCTTTCGTCTAAAAGTACATTTCTCAGAAAAGAAAGCACTTCTTTCAATGTGCATCTTTATGGGGTCAGGAAATCCATCAATAAAAAAAAATTACTCAAAAAGATTTACTATGATCCAAAGGATTTTGACATACCTTTAAGGATTTAGGTATTGATTCCGAGCTACATCTAAAGGTACACAGAAAAAATATTGCCGTGAGTTCAAAGAATTCATGTCTTTAAAATACGAATGCCAATTTTGCTTAGCACAGAAGACGCATTTCTCTAATATAACGTTTTTTCCTTGTCCAAAAGTCGTTAAGCTTTTCAACGAAGTCGTGCTGTCCTTATAATAAAGTGATTTGACTTAAAAATGTGTATCATAACAAGAAAGAAAACATGTTTGGGCTAAGGTCAACTTGACTTTAATAAATCAGAAAAATTCTTTAGAATTAATGAAATTGTCTTTAAATTTGTTGTCTTTTTGCATCAATTTATAATCTACAAAACATTAAGGACAAATCCCCTTAAAATAATGAAATTTTTATTAAAATAAAGTTTAAAATCTTTGCTTCAAAAAAAAATTTTTTTTTATTAAATTTAGGACACAAATTTTGGAAATTTGTGTCCTACATATTGCTCCAAGACCTCATGGGTCGTAGTGAAATTCTGAGTCGATCTAAGCATGTCCGTCCGTCCGTCTGTTGAAATCACGCTTCCGAACGAAACAAGCTATCGACTTGAAACTTGGCATAAGTAGTTGTTATTGATGAAGGTCGGATGATATTGCAAATGGGCCATATCGGACCACTTTTATGTATAGCCCCCAAATTAACGGAACCAAAGATTTGGCTTACGAAGCTTCTAAGAGAAGCATATTTCATCCGATCTGGCTGAAATTTGGTACGTGGTGTTACTATATGGTTTCTAACAAGTATGCAAAAATTGGTCCATATCGGTCCATAATTATATATAGCCCCCATATAAACCGATCCCCAGATTTGAACTCCGGAGCCTCTTAGAGGAGCAAAGTTCACCCGATCCGGTTGAAATTTGATACGTGGTGTTAGTATATGGTTTCTAACAAGTATGCAAAAATTGGTCCATATCGGTCCTTAATTATATATAGCCCCCATATAAGCCGATCCCCAGATATGACCTCCGGAGCCTCTTGGAGGAGCAAAATTCATACGATCCGGTTGAAATTTGATACGTGGTGTTAGAATTATACACGTATTTAATCGGCTGTTTTTTGTTTAATATATAACCCGTATGGACTAACTTACAATTGAGAAGATGGTATTAAGAAGTCTTAAGATACCTTGCCATCGGCAAGTGTTATCGCAACCCAAGTAATTCGATTGTGGATGAAAGTCTTTAGTAGAAGTTTCTACGCAATCTATGGTGAAGGGTACATAAGATTCGGAGTGGCCGAACTTACGGCCGTATATACTTGTTTTAATTGTAACAATCATCAAGTCGGAATCAACATCAAAATTCTTAAGGGAAGCTTACATTTTTTGGATACAAGTAAACTTATTTTTGAGTTTAGGTAAGAGTTTGATGTAGCCCCCATAGACCCAGTTTTCTCTATTTAACTTTTTGTGGGATAAAAGCCACACGAGAAATTTGGGTACAAAGATATACAATTTAAATCTCGTAATTTAATTGGTAATATCTATTTTTTTTTTATTTTTCAGGTTATATTTCAACAGATGGAGGAATACGACGAAACAATATTATATAATGGTAAGTAAATTTGCTTTTTCTTATTTTGTTTAAAAATTCCCATAAGCATTTGGACATTAGAAGATTCTTGTGGGAAAGTATTTAAAAAAAATCGTTTTATAATTTTAAAATATTTTTAATAAGAATATCAAAATTGTTTAGCTTCAATCTGCACTGAAAAAAAGCATACCCGGTTCCAAAGATTTTGTCTTTACTTTAAAAAATTTGGTATTGATTCCGAGCCAAAGAAGCGGAGAATACAAGTAAGGATACTTTTAAGACACAATTATCTTTTATAATCGGGTTTTGTGTACTTGCTTCTATGAAGCAAATTTTAATTTTTCGCTTTTTCAGCTTTTTTATACCCACCACCATAGAATGGTGACGGGGGTATAATAAGTTTGTCATTCCGTTTGTAACACATCGAAATATCGATTTCCGACTGTATAAAGTATATATATTCTTGATCAGGGAGAAATTCTATGACGATATAACGATGTCCGTCTGTCCGTCTGTCCGTCTGTCTGTCTGTCTGTCTGTCTGTCTGTCTGTTGTAATCACGCTACAGTCTTCAATAATGAAGCAATCGTGAGGAAATTTTGCACAAACTCGTCTTTTGTCTGCAGGCAGGTCAAGTTCGAAGATGGGTTATATCGGTCCAGGTTTTGATATAGTCCCCATATAAACCGACCTCCCGATTTGGGGTCTTGGGCTTATAGAAATCGTAGTTTTTATCCAATTTGCCTGAAATTTGAAATCTAGAAGTATTTTATGACCATAAAGAGGTGTGCCAAAAATGGTGAGTACCGGTCCATGTTTAGGTACAGCCCCCATATAGACCGATCTCCCGATTTTATTTCTTGGGCTTATAGAAACCGCAGTTTTTATTCAATTTACCTGAAATTGGAAAGCTAGAGGTATTTTAAGACCATAAAGAGGTGTGCCGAAAATGGTGAGTATCGGTCCATATGTGGGTATAGCCCCCATATAGACCGATCTCCCGACTTTACGTCTTGGGCTTCTAGAATCCAAAGTTTTTATCGTATTTGCCTGAAATTGGAAATCTAGAGGTATTTTCGGGTCATAAAGAGGTGTGCCGAAAACGGTGAGTATCGTTCCATATTTTAGTATAGCCCCCACAAGAACGATCTCCCGATTTAACTCCTTGGGTTTCTAGAAACCGTCGTTTTTATCTGATTTGCCTGAAATTGTAAATATTCTGGTATTTTAGGCTCACAAAAACGTGTATTAAGTTTTTATCGGTCCATTTGGTAATGCCTCCATATAGACCGACTTCAATTCTTGAGGGTATAGAAGGCGCACTGATCATGAAAATTGCTTGAAAGTCAATGTAAAATTTCCAGATTTTACTTCTCGGGTGAAAATCTACAGATTTAAGATTTCAAATCAAGACGTTATTTTATAATTTTCTTGCACATTTACAAGAGATGTTAATGATTCCTCTAAAACTCAAACAATTGTTCTTATAAATCCAGAATCTGATATAGTCCTCATAGGTGAAATCTTTAAATTTATCTTCGGGAAGTGTCCTCAAGTCCTCAAGCCCTCCTGAAATTTCAAAGGAACCCTAATATTTGGTTCATGGTGGTGGGTATTTAAGATTCGGCCCGGCCGAACTTAGTGCTGTATATACTTGTTTCTTCATATGCTATCAAAGTCCTTTAAAAACAAGTTAACGACATCTTTATTTTCCTAATTAAGACTCGACTTTCAGTAGAAATTATGCTATGTTTCAAGTAAAAAACTTCTTTAAAATAAAGTGTTGAAAAACATGTCCTATATTTGAACGATTTTTTGCTTTGTAGTCAAGATGCAAAAAGACAACAAATTTAAAGACAATTTCATTAAATTTAAAGATTTTCTCTAAATTATTAAAGACAAGTTGACCTTAGCCCAAACATTTTTTCTTTCATGTTATAATACCCATTTTTAAATCAAATCGCTTAATTATAAGGACAATACGACTTCATTGAAAAGTTTATCGACCTTTGGTCAAGGGAAAAAACTTTATATTAGAGAAATGCGTCTTCTATGCTAAGCAAAATTTGCATTCGTATTTTAAAGACATGAAATCTTTGACCTCACGACAATATTTTTTTCAGTGTGCCTTTAAAATAAATACCCATCAAAAAAAGCGTCACCAAAACAAGTAAGGAAAGTCTAAAGTCGGGCGGGGCCGACTACATTATACCCTGCATCACTTTGTAGATCTAAATTTTCGATACCATATCACATCCGTCATATGTGTTGGGTGCTATATATAAAGGCTTGTCCCAAATACATACATTTAAATATCACTCGATTTAGACAGAATTTGATAGACTTCTACAAAATCTATAGACTCAAAATCAAAATTTAAGTCAGCTAATGCACTACGGTGTAACACAATGTTAGTAAAAACAAGTTAGGAAAGTCTAAAGTCGGGCGGGGCCGACTATATTATACCCTGCACCACTTTGTAGATCTAAATTTTCGATACCATATCACATCCGTCAAATGTGTTGGGTGTTATATACAAGGATTTGTCCCAAATACATACATTTAAATATCATTCGATTTGGACAGAATTTGATAGACTTTTACAAAATCTATAGACTCAAAATTTAAGTTGGCTAATGCACTAGGTTGGAACACAAATTTAGTAAAAAAATATGGGAAACATTTAAATCGGAAGCAATTTTAAGGAAACTTCGCAAAAGTTTATTTATGATTTATCGCTCGATATATATGTATTACAAGTTTAGGAAAATTAGAGTCATTTTTACAACTTTTCGACTAAGCAGTGGCAATTTTACAAGGAAAATGTTGGTATTTTAACCATTTTTGTCGATATCAGGAAAACATATATATGGGAGCTATATCTAAATCTGAACCGATTTAAACAAAATTTGGCACGCATAGCAACAATGCTAATTATACTCCCTGTGCAAAATTTCAACTAAATCGGAGCAAAAAATTGGCCTCTGTGGTCATATGAGTGTAAATCGGGCGAAAGCTATATATGGGAGCTATATCTAAATCTGAACCGATTTCAATCAAATTTGGCACGCATAGCTGGAATGCTAAATCTACTCCCTGTGCAAAATTTCAACCAAATTGGGCCAAAACTCGGGCTTCTGGGGCCATATAAGTCCATATCGGGCGAAAAATATATATGGAAGCTATATCTAAATCTGAACCGATTTCAATCAAATTTGGCACACATGACTATACTACCAATTGTACTCCTTGTGCAAAATTTCAAGCTAATCGGGATAAAACTCTGGCTTCTGGGTCCATATAAGTGCATATCGGGCGAAAGATATATATGGGAGCTATATCTAAATCTGAATCGATTTCAACCAAATTTGGCACGCATAGCTAGAATGCTAAATCTACTCCCTGTGCAAAATTTCAACCAAATTGCGTCAAAACTCTAGCTTTTAGGACCATATTAGTCCATATCGGGCGAAAGATATATATGGGAGCTATATCGAAATCTGAACCGATTTCAATCAAATTTTGCACACTTGGCTATACAACTAAGTGTTATGCTAATACAAAATTTCAAGCAAATCGGTATAAAACTCTGGCTGCTGGGTCCATATTAGTGCATATCGGGCGAAAGATATATATGGGAGCTATATCTAAATCTGAACCGATTTCAATAAAATTTGGCACACTTGACTATAGTACTAATTGTTCTTCTTGTGCAAAATTTTAAGCAAATTAGGGTAAAACTCTGGCTTCTGGGTCCATGTAAGTCCATATAGGGCGAAATATATATATGGGAGCTATATCTAAATCTGAACCGATTTCTTCCAAAATCAATAGGATTCTATTCTAAACCAAAACAAATACTTGTGCCAAATTTGAAGTCGATTGGGCTAAAACTGCGACCTAGACTTTGTTTACAAAAATGTGTTCACGGACAGACGGACATGGCTATATCGACTCAGAAGCCCACCCTGAGCATTTTTGCCAAAGACACCATGTGTCTATCTCGTCTCCTTCTGGGTGTTGCAAAAATATGCACTAAGTTATAATACCCTGTTCCACAGTGTGGCGCAGGGTATAAAAAGTGATGCCTAGGAATAATAGATATTATGGATGTATGTAACTTATTTGTTATTGATCTGGTCTCCATTTTCGCAAAATGTTCAATTCTTCAGAATTATTTTAAAGACTTCCATATAGCTAAGAAATTCTTTGTTATATGCTTCCTAACACACAACCTAAAGGTATACAAAATTTGAAGTGTTTAAAATATTTGTTTATTTTATTGTTCAAATAGCACTTGAGTTTAAAATGAAATAAAAATATATCTTTCAAATTATATACTAATTCATGTACTCCATTAACTTCTTAAAATACTTAAAATATCAACTTTTTCGTTTATACCATATACACACAAAACATAGAGACTCTTTAGTGGGTATATAAATATCCCAAACACACACACACACTCGTATAAAACATCTTCGATTGCAAACTCATAAATATTACTCTTCATCTACACCTACACAAAACATACATAACATAAATATAACTATTACTATTATTGGCATCCTTATTGGACTATGTGTGTTTCAGTCTCAGGGGTTTTTATCTCTCTACACATGCACACACACATAGACACATACAAAAATTCCAAGAAGCATATATCCCAACACAGGTGTTTGAATGTTTATACCAGCATATCGACACACTTTCCTATCACACTTTCTTAAAAGCCCTTAAGGTCTTTTTAACTTTCAAATATCTTTAGTGTCCATTTACTTGTCCTTCTCTTACTGTATTTTTTGGGTGGGAGTGGGAGATTCTCCCTTTGCAGTAAATAAGTGAGAGTTTCTTTTGTAATTTAGGGTGAGCGCCAGTGTGTGGGTTTATCTTCTATATAAAATATATTCAGGTTTTTCTTTGTGTATGGAAGTAAGTTTGCTAGTAAAAGTAATGCTTTCCGTTGTATATTCATGGCGAGTCTCTGCGTGTGTATTGGAATTTGATTGAGTGTAAAATTGGCGTAGTTCCATTTGAATGGTTACCCTAAATGTTTTATTATGCTAGGTGGCATCTTAATTTGGTTTCAAATGATGTTATGTTTATCTTATCAGAATTATATGTATATTTGATTTTTATGTTACTTTTGCTTCTGGGGCATTTTCTCTGAAATTCGAAATACGTGGTTTAATCATTTATGCAGTTGATAGGCCGGTTTTTTTTTTTTTTGAAAATGAAATACATGGTTTTTTGTTTGTCTATGTATGCGAAACCAAAATTTTATTTTATTCGAAAGTTTTGTCAAAATTTTATTTTTATGGAAAATTGTGTCAAAATTTTATTTCCATAGAAAATTTTGTCAAAACTTTATTTCTATAGAACATTTTGTAAAAGTTTTATTTCTATAGAAAAATTTGTCAAAATTTTATTTCATTGTCGCTGTTTTTGATTTCTGCTTAAAACCAACAGAGGAAAAGAATGTTTGTCAAATTTATTTGGGCAAAGCCCTGTAGACTGCAAGATGGTTGGATGGACGCACGTTTCGGAATTACCACATTCCTCATCAGCATCCTCTAATTGCAGCAAAACTATCAACCAATTATCAGAATAAATTCAGGCAGTTCACTAAACCCAAAATTTTGTCAAAATCGTATTTCTATAAAAATGTTGTCAAAATTTTTTTCTATAAAAAAATTTTGTCAAAATTTGATTTCCATAAAAATTTTTTTCAAAATTTTATTTCTATAGAAAAGTTAGTCAAAATTTTATTTCTATAGAAAATTTGTCAAAATTTTATTTCTATAGATAATTTTGCCAAAATTTTATTCCTATAGAAAATCTTGCCAAAATTTTCATTTTATCGAAAATTGTGTCGAAATGTTATTTCTATAGAAAATGTTGTCAAAATTTTATTTCTGTAGAAAATTTTGTCAAAATTTTATTTTAATAGAAACTTTTGTAAAAGTTTTATTTCTATAGAGAATTTTGTCAAAATTTTATTTCTATAGAAAATTTTGTCAAAACTTCATTTCTATAGAAAATTTTGCCAAAATTTTATTTTTATACCCTCCACCATAGGATGGGGGGTATATTAACTTTGTCATTCCGTTTGTAACACATCGAAATATTGCTCTAAGACCCCATAAAGTATATATATTCTGGGTCGTGGTGAAATTCTGAGTCGATCTGAGCATGTCCGTCCGTCTGTTGAAATCACGCTAACTTCCGAACGAAATACGCTATCGACTTGAAACTTGGCACAAGTAGTTGTTATTGATGTAGGTCGGACGGTATTGCAAATGGGCCATATCGGTCCACTTTTACGTATAGCCCCCATATAAACGGACCCCCAAATTTGGCTTGCGAGGCCTCTAAGAGAAGCAAATTTAATCTGATCCGGCTGAAATTTGGTACATGATGTTAGTATATGGTATCTAACAACCATGCAAAAATTGGTCCAAATCGGTCCATAATTATATATAGCCCCCATATAAACCGATCCCCTGATTTGGCTTGCGAGGTCTCTAAGAGAAGCAAATTTCTTCCGATCCGGCTGAAATTTGGTACATGGTGTTAGTATATGGTCTCTAACAACCGTGCAAAAATTGGTCCAAATCGGTCCATAATTATATATAGCCCCCATATAAACCGATCCCCCGATTTGGCTTGCGAGGCCTCTAAGAGAAGCAAATTTCATCCGATCCGGCTGAAATTTGGTACATGGTGTCAGTATACGGTCTCTAACAACCACGCAAAAATTGGTCCACATCGGTTCATAATTATATATAGCCCCCATATAAACCGATCCCCCGATTTGCCTTGCGAGGCTTCTAAGAGAAGCAAATTTCATCCGATCCGGCTGAAATTTGGTACATGGTGTTAGTATATGGTCTCTAACAACCATGCAAAAATTGGTTGACATCGGTCCATAATTATATATAGCCCCCATATAAACCGATCCCCCGATTTGCCTTGCGAGGCCTCTAAGAGAAGCAAATTTCATCCGATCCGGCTGAAATTTGGTACATGGTGTTAGTATATGGTCTCTAACGACCATACAAAAATTGGTTGACATCGGTCCATAATTATATATAGCCCCCATATAAACCGATCCCCAGATTTGACCTCCAGAGCCCCTTGGAAGAGCAAAATTCTTGCCATTCGGTTGAAATTTGGTACGTGATGTTAGTATATGGTATCCAACAACCATGCAGGAATTGGTTCCTACCAGCCCATAATTATATATAGCTCCCATATAAACCGATCCCCAGATTTGACCTCCGGTGCCTTTAGGAGAAGCAAAATTCATCCGATCTGCTTGAAACTTGGTACGTGGTGATCGTATATGATATTTAACAACCATGCCAAAAGTGGTCCATATCAGTCCATAATCATATATAGCCCCCATATAAACCGATCCCGAGATTTGGTTTTGGAGCCTCTTGGAGGAGCAAATTTTATCCGAGTCAGTTGAAATTTGGTACATTGTGGTACTATATGGCCGTTACCAACCATGTCTAACTAGGTCCATATCGATCTATAGTTATATATAGCCCTCAGATAAATCGATCCCCAATCACACAAAAATTGGTCCATATCAAGTTCATAATTGTATATAGCCCCCATATAAGCGACCCCCATATTTCAATTCTGGCTCTCTACGTACCGTGCAAAAAGTCCATATCGATTCGTAATTATTTGTAGACTTAACTATACATAACTTTTTTGTCTAATATATACCACGTATGGACTAACTCACAATTTAGAAAACGATGTTAAGAAGTTTTAAGATACCACAACCCAAGTAATTCGATTGTGGATGACAGTCTTTTGTAGAAGTTTCTACGCAATCCATGGTGGAGGGTACATAAGATTTGGCCTGGCCGAACTTACTTATGGTCGTATATTTTTGTCTTTGCTAAAAACTTCACAGAGCCCGAGACGTTTCCAACGAATGCAAAACCTTGGAAATCGGTTCGTGCTTTCATCAGAGATGGGTCTGTATAAAAAAAAAAAAATTCCCGCTTTTCCGTTGAAACTTTGCTTGAAGTTTCTTCGCTATAAACCTCACAGAGCCCGAGACCTTTCCAACGAATTCAAAACCGTGGAAATCATTTTGTGCGTTCTGGAGTTAAAGATTTAAAGATTTTGTCAAATTTTAATTCTATAAAAAAGTTTATCAACATTTTATTTCCATAGAAATTTTTTTCAAAATTAAATTTTATAGATAAGTTTCTAAAAACTTTATGTCTATTTCTTTTTAACTAAACTCGAAGGACTAAGTCATTCAAAAAACAATGATGGAAAATTCTTTAACTGTTAACATAATTAAAAATTTATTGCAAGCAATCAATTTTCTAATCAAACTAAAAACACTAACCCCCATTTTCATAAAGCTCCGTTAGTGTTCCGTTAACTAACCAACTTTTGAACCGTATAATGGACGAAGCCGTCATCTTGCATATATATTTCATATGCCAGTTAGGAACTTAACTGACGAAAATTTTTCAGTTAAAGTTAACTGGAGAGAAGATATTTGCAATTTACTTTCTGTTAACTGGCAGTTAAAGCCTAACGGAGCTACATGAAAATGGCCGTAAGTCAGTTAATAAAGTAAAGAAAATACTTATTGTTTTATTAAAAAAATAATTGAGTATTAATTAAGCAATTAAAAAATTAATTGCAATTTGCTGATGAAATCAATTAATTTTTTAAACAAGTAGTTTTTATGCCAAAGTAAAATTAAAACTGTGATTGATACTATGATTTTCGTGATTCAATTAAAAAAATAATTGGATTGAATCAGAAAAAATTTTGTGTGAACCTGCGGGGTCTAAAACTTTTTCGTTGGAATCTTTTCTTGCTGATCAAAGTTATTTTACCCTAGCCACTAGGTAATTTTAGGTATAATTACTAAAATGTATTTTTTAATTACTTAAAATATTCAGCATACACAATCGCTCATCTTATGGTTGTATTTCTAAATCTGATATCAATGTCCAATTCATTCATCTGGAGTTGATGAAAATGTAATTTTACCCCGTGTACTACAAATAAAAAAAATCCATTAGAATACAAGAATCTAATTAATTTCAGTTATACTTACAATAATCACTGGGACAAAACTTTAAGATAAATCTTTTAACATGATAATAAAATACAATCATCTAAAGAGGTCATCATTCATTGTCAGGTTAACTTTTCATTCCATTCATTATTACTATAAATTGTAGAAGCTAATGTCTCTGAGAAGGGTTGATAATTCTTTGTAAATAAAAGAAATAAACAAAAGTAAGACCCTCTCTGTTTAGTGAGAACAAAAATATTAAAATATTTGTGTGTGTGTAAGTGTATGGAGAGGGGTGGCAGTACTAACCCCATACCAAAAGAGTTCCGCATTACAAGACTAATTAATTTTATGACTTTTAAAGGACCCCCAAAAGTCCTGTTGTTAAAAATATCATGAAGCAACAAAAAAGGATTTCTCCGGATTTTATATGATTTAGTCGTAGCGTAGAGAAAGCAAACGTAGCATTTTGTGCAATCCACAAAAAAAAATTTTTGTGGGGTTGAAACACACCTACCATCTATGTGAAATCCTGTAAACAGCAGTGCCCCAGCAAGGCTGTGGCATAAAATTTCTTTCTTTCTCACTCTGCATCTCCCTCTCTCCCTGTTACCGAAATAAATGAAGCAGGACCTTTATGCCAACAAAAACTACAATGTGTAAAAATTAATTAAAGGGCATATTTATGAAACCATAAAACTTTTCAGCACTTTCATTCAGCACCTTTTCATCCGCATACTTTGTCCTCATTGAGTTATTCCTTAGCCTCGTATTATGAATGTGGCCGCCAGTGGCGGTGTTTAAGACATTTTTGTTTAAATTCCCATTAAACACATTAAAGTGTTAATATTTTCTTGTTTTTTCTTTCGCAACCCAATGGCTGAGTCTGTTCCTGAGTTTTAGTTTTTATTTATTGAGGTCTGGAAATGCTTCCGTTTCTAAGTAGGCCAATTAAATTTTTAAAGATTTTTGTATTAAAGACTGTTCTTAGAGATTGAAGAGTTAGTTCCATTTCTGTATGTAAGTGCTATTTTATGCACTCAAAAAATGTTTAGTTTAAGTATTTTGGCTTCCAAGGATGCGGCTCTATAAAAATTATACTACACAGAAAAAAATATCGACAGAATGTTTGCAATTAAGAAAATTGATTGAAGTTGAAATTTCAAAATATTAAATACCAAATTAAATGCCACAATAAATATAGCAGAACGACTATTGCCACCCGTGCCAAAAATAATCTACAAAAAGTTGAAGTCAAAATTTTATTTGTATGAACAATTTTGTCAAAATTTAATTTCTATAGAATATTTGGTCAAAATTTAATTTCTATAGAAAAGTTTGTCAAAATTTTATTCCTATAGGAAATTTTGTCGAAATTTTACTTCTTTAGAAAACTTTGTATAAATTTCATTTCTATAGAAAATTTCGTCAAACTTTGATTTATGCAGAAAATTTTCTCAAAATATTATTTATAAGAAAATTTTGCAAAATTTTAGTTTTCTATGAAATTTTCTCAAAACTTGATTTCTGTAGAAAATTTTGTCAAAATTTAATTTATTATAATTTATCAAAACTTTGTTTCTATAGGAAATGTCTTCAAAATTTTATTGCCAAAATTTCATTTTTATAGAAAATTTTCTCAAAATTTTATTTCTATAGAAAATTTTATCAAAACTTTATTTCTTTAGAAAATTTTGTCAAAATTTTATTTCTATAGAAAATTTTGTTAAAATTGTATTTCTATAGAAAATTTTCCCAAAATTTTATTTATATAGAAACTTTTCTCAAAATATTTTTTGTTTTTGAAAATATTGTCAAAAATTGATTTCTATAGAAAACTTTCTCAAATTTTTCATTCTATAGAACATTTTGTCAAAATTGTATTTCTATATAAAATATGCTGAAAATTTCTATAAAAAATTTTGTATACAATTTTGTGAAATTTTATTCTATAGGAAATTTTGTGAAAATGTTATTTCCATAGAAAATGTTGTCTCAATTTTATTTCTATAGAAAATTCTGTTAAAATTTTATTTCTGTAGAAAATATTTATTTCTATAGATTTTTTTTGTTTGTTTTTTATTTTTATGGAAAATTTTGTAAAAATTGTATTTCTATAGAGAATTTTTCCAAAATTTTATTTGTATAGAAAGTTTTCTCAAAATATTTTTTCTGTTGAAAATTTTGTCAAGAATTGATTTCTATAGAAAATGTTGTCAAAATTTTATTTCTATATAAAAGATCCAAAAATTTTTGACTCTATAGAAAATATTTCTAAAATTTTATTTCTATAGAAATTTTTATTTCTACAGAAAATTTTGTCAAAATTTTATTTCTATAAAATTTCTACAAATTTTATTTCTTTAGAAAATTTGATCAAAATGTTATTTTTATAGAAAATTTTGTCAAAATTTCATTGCTATAGCAAATTTTCTCACAATTTTATTTCTATGAGAAATTTTCTCAAAATTTTATTTTAATTAAAAATTTTTTCAAAATTTTATTTCTATAGAAAATTTTGTCAAAATTTGATTTCTATTGAAATTGTTTTTCATGTTGGAACCTTTCTTGCTGATTAACAAACAGAGGAAAAGAATGCTTGTCAAATCTATTTGGGCAACGCCGTATAGACTGCAAGATGGCATCATCTACTTGCAGCAAATCTATCAAACAATTATCTGAATAAATTCAGGCAGTTCACTAAACTCAAAGTGCACCACACTTGAACCTTCCAAAAAAAGGTTTATGATAGCCGGCCTTTGCCTTAATAATCGTTTTGTTTTGTTATTGTTGGTTTATTCTTCAATCATTTTGTTGTTTTTGATTTCAGCTTAAAACCATACATTGAATAAACTAAAAGTGTAGCTTAACCAACAGAGGAAAAGAAAATAGAAAATTGCATCAAATTTATATCTTTAGAAAATTTTGTCAAAACGTTTTTCAAAATGTTATTTCTATAAAGAATTCTATTAAAATTTTATTTCCTTAGAAAATCTTTTCAAAATTTTATTTCTATAGAAAATTTTGTCAAAATTTTATTTCTGCAGAAAATTTTGTCAAAATTTTATTTCTATAGAAAATTTTGTCAAAATTTTATTTCTTTTGAAAATTTTGTCCAAATTGTATTTCTATAGAAAATTTTGTCAAAATTGTATTTCTATAGAAAATTTTGTCAAAATTGTATTTCTATAGAAAATTTTGTCAACATTTCATTTTCATGGAAAATTTTTTCAAAATTTTATTTCTATAGAAAATTTTCTCAAAATTTTATTTCTATAGAAAACTTTCTCAAAATTTTATTTCTATAGAAAATTTTCTCAAAATGTTATTTCTATAGAAAATTTTCTCAAAATTTTATTTCTATCGAAAATTTTCTCAAAATTTTATTTTTATAAAAAATGTTCTCCAAATTTTATTTTTATAGAAATTATCTCAAAATTTTATTTCTATAAAAATTTTCACAATATTTTATGTTTATAAAAATTATATTCTTATAAAAATTATATGAAAATTTTATTTCTATAGAAAATATTCTCAAAATTTTATTTCTTTAGAAAGTTTTATCAAAATTTTCTTTCTATGGAACATTTTCTCAAAATTTTATTTTAATAGAAAATTTTGACAAAATTTTATTCCTATAGAACATTTTAAAAAATTTTATTTTTATAAAAAAGTTTTCTTAAAATTGTACTTCTATAGAAATGTCTTTCATAATTTTATTTTAAAAGAAAAATTTGAAAAAATTTTTTTTTCTATAGAAAAATTCTCAAAATTTTATTTCTATAGGAATTTTTTTTTTAAAAAATGTTGTTTCTACAAAAAATTTTCTCAAAACTTTTTTTCTATACGAGATTTTTTAAAGTTTTATTTTTATAGGAAAATTTCTCAAAATTGTAGTTCGATAGAAAATTTTATTTCTATAAAAAATTTTCACAAAATTTTGTTTTTATAAAATTATCTCAAAATTTTATTTTAATAAAAATTATCTCAAAATTTTATTTTATTTCTATAGAAAATAAAAATTTTATTTCTTTAGGAAGTTTTACCAAATTTTATTTCTATAGAAAATTTTCTCAAAATTTTATTTCTATAGAAAATTTTGACAAAATTTTACCTCTATAGACATTTTTTTCACAATTTTAGTTTAAAAGAAAATTTTATAAAAAATTTTGTTTCTATAGAAATTTTTCTCAAAATTTTATTTCTATAGAAAATTTTCTCAAAATTTTATTTTAATAGAAAATTGTGACAAAATTTTAATGTTTAACAAAAAGTTTTCTCAAAATTTTACTTCTATAGACATTTTTTCACAATTTTATTTTAAAAGAAAATTTTTAAAAAAAAATTTGTTTCTATAGAAAATTTTCTCAAAATTTTATTGTTATAAAAAATTTTCTCAAATTTTTATATTTACAAGAAACTTTCTCAAAAATGTATTTCTGTTGAAAATGTTGGCAAAATGTTAGTTCAATAGAAAAGTTTCTCAAAATGTTATTCTTATAGAAAATTGTTAAAAATGTTATTTTCATTAAATTTTTTTTTTCAAAATTTTACTTCTATTGAAAATTTTGTAAAAAATTTTGTTTCTATAGAAAATTTTCTCAAAATGTTATTTCTATACGAAATTTTCTCAAAATTTTATTTTTATCCGAAAATTTTTCATAATTGTAGTTCGATAGAAAATTTTGTCAAAATTTTAGTTTTGTAGAAAAGTTTCTCAAATTTTTATTTCTATAGAAAAATTTCTCAAAATTTTATTGTTATAAGAAATTATCTCAAAATTTTATTTTTATAAGTAACTTTCTCAAAAATGCATTTCTGTTGAAAGTTTTGGCAAAATGTTAGTTCTATAGAAAAGTTTCTCAAAATGTTATTCTTATAGAAAATTTTTAAAAAATTTATTTTCATTAAAAAATTTTCTCAAAATTTTACTTCTATTGAGAATTTTGTAAAAAGTGTTGTTTCTATAGAAAATTTTCTCATAATATTATTTCTATACGAAATTTTCACAAAATTTTATTTTTATCCGAACATTTCTCAAAATTGTAGTTCGATAGAAAATTTTGTCAACATTTAAGTTTTATAGAATGTTTCTAAAATTTTTATTATATATAGAAATGTTTTATAGAAATGTTTTAAAAAATTTTCTCAAAATTTTACTTCTATTGAAAATTTTGTAAAAAGTGTTGTTTCTATAGAAAATTTTCTCATAATATTATTTCTATACGAAATTTTCACAAAATTTTATTTTTTTCCGAAAACTTCTCAAAATTGTAGTTCGATAGAAAATTTTGTCAACATTTAAGTTTTATAGAAATGTTTCTAAAATTTTTATTTCTATAGAAAAATTTCTCAAATTTTTATTTAAAAAAAAAAATCTATAGAAAATTTGCTTAAAACTTTATTTCTATAGTTATTGTTGTTTTTGATTTCAGCGTAAACCATGCATTGACTAAACTGCAAGTATAGCCTGATTACCAGAGGAAAAGTATGCTTGTCAAATTTATTTTTTAGTTTTTATTCAAATTTTTTTTTTATTTCTATAGAAAATTGTCTCAAAATTTTAGAAAATTGTCTCAAAATTTTATTTCTTTAGAAAATTTTATTAAAATTTTATTTCTATTGAAAATTTTGGTAAAATTTTATTTCTGCAGAAAATTTTGTCAAATTTTGGCATCTATAGAAAATTTTATCAATATTTAATTCTATAGAAAGTTTTGTCAAAATTTTATTTATGTAGAAAATTTTGTAAAAATTTTATTTCTAAAGAAAATTTTATCAAAATTTAATTCTATAGAAAATTGTGTCAAAATTTGGTTTCTACAGAAAATTTGTCAAAATTTTATTTCCCTTTATCGGGAACTGATGATATAGTGTAATAGTTAAAATGAGTAGACCGTCCAATAAAGGGATATGATGAGAATTTTGGAAAACATTTTCTTACTATCCAAACACCATATTTGGTTACCCAGCAAAAAAAGCGTCGCCAAAAAAGTAGTGAAAATGTTCTTTTTGGATCCGGAAGTGGTGCAAAATTGGCGCAGAAGCGATGAATTTAACATGAGCTTGTCATAAGACGAATGTCCACCATTTCAACATACGTTGCACTGAATATACATCACTTCGTTAGATGTGATCCGAATTTAGTGTTTTGGATGTGAATGAAAAAATTATGTGATATTTTGAAAAATAAATAAATTTTAAAATTTCAAATGATTTTTAATGCACTCTAACGCTTGTCTGAAAACCTTGACCTCAAATATTTTCAAAATTTCGTAGTTTTTCTAGAATGAATTTAGAGATTTTTTCTAAAAAAAATTAAATAATTTCTACCATTTTATTAATCCTTACCCTATTTTTAACATATTTGAAACAATAAATGTTAAAATTGCCCTTTAAAAGTATGAAAAAAGCGAATTATAAAAAATTGAATTAAAAGAACTTCCTGAGTAGTTAAAATAAAGAACATGTCTGGTAGCAC
Organism: Haematobia irritans; assembly: GCF_050003625.1. Classification (NCBI taxonomy): domain Eukaryota; kingdom Metazoa; phylum Arthropoda; class Insecta; order Diptera; family Muscidae; genus Haematobia; species Haematobia irritans. The sequence continues at coordinate 198,386,945 of NC_134399.1, read as the reverse complement.
ATTTTTGGAAGTGCTTTTAAAGCTGTGCCTTTAGAAGTACTTCCAATTTTTTTTGCTGGGTAGTTACAAAAGTGTTTTTAAAATTTGTATTTGGCCGGAGTCGAATAAAATTTTTAGCTTTTGAGGCTCCACAAGAAAATCATTTGTCCATTTCTAGACCAAATTTTCCATTTGCCCGATATTTTATGCAATGGAATAAAAAAGAGCAAAGTTTTCTGAATTCAAAAGAATTTCATTGTAACCCTGATTATGGAAAAATCCCCAAATGTATAAAAATTCCTAATTCCGAATTCCCCAACGAAAAAATGTCTTCACATCCAAGGAAAAATATCCCAATTTTGGGGTAAAGCTCCAAATCTTGTTTTGAATATGAATAGGTTTGAGGTTTATTCAGGCGAAGACAGATATCCAGTTTCCCGTGAACAAATCTGTGAGTCATTTTGAAGTTAAGGTGGGTATTAAGTTCGAGTTTAGTCGCTAAAATCGTAATTTTTTTCCCGATTACTTTTCTTTACTAATCCATTTTAAGGAATGACAACTTTGTGAAAATTTTCTTTGGGCTGGGGAATAGCCCAAAGTTATAATGAAATCTTCAAAAAATACGTATAATTTTATGTCTTTTTTTACTGATTTAGTTTTCACTTTAGTGAAAAAATGACGATTTTAGCGGCTAAATTCGAACTTAATACCCACCTTTACTTATAAAAAAAAAGAAACCTTTAAAAATTATCCCTTGTCGACTGGTATAAAAATTAATTCAAGACACTCATATGAAATTACCCATTATTCGTGGGAGCTCTTCAAATCTGTTGAAAGGATTAAGAGTATTGAAAAGCCATTGGAAAACAAAAAGAATTCAAGCCGATTGCAAGAGAACAAATGAATACTAGCTGAGAGGGGTGTAAGAAAGAAAGAAAGGAATGAGGTAAACATTATTATTTGTCAATATAGCAAGTCAATATTTGTATAAAATTTTTACAAAACTCATTTCAAAATGAAAACATCAAAAGGAACAACAGCACATCAAAAAAAAAAACGTCAGAACAAACGGCACATGGCATGAACACACCCACATTTACGCACTTTTAAGCACACACAAACAGACAAATATTGATGGGATATTATTCATTCATTCTCTTAGTTATTGTATGCCACCCTAACGAGTGTGTGTTTATGAATTGAAAGCTTCTTAAAGAGCACGTCACCGCACCCCCCTTTAACCACTGGTTCTTCGAAACTCTTGGTACCACCATATACGTCAGAATACGCCCCAGCTGACGACACCAGACCACCATCATTTCTGATGAAGAGATTGTCGCTGATGCGTTGATGAAATGATATTTTGATGTAGTTTTTCTTTTTTCGCCTCTATTCTCCCCTCTCGTATACCGTTGTAATGATTTGTTTGAAAAGGCTTACTCTTCATCAACTATGAGTGCGTCTGAATGATGTGAAGGAATTTTTTTTTACCATAAAATAAAATTGAAATGTGCAGAAAATTGTAGAGAAATTGTTGATTTTTTTTCCTCCTAATGTAGGTTTGTTCTCTTTCTCATAATGCGGGTATAGAAAATGCTTGAATTGCTACTTTAAAAGAGAATTTCAGAAAAAAAATTAAATAATTTTTTTTATTTTTTATAAAAAAAAAAATAAGTAAAAAAATTTACTTTCCAAAAAAAATGTTATCAAAAATCAAACTAATATACAAAACGAAAACATTTTGGATTTCATGTAACGTTTTTGGTGGATTATTATAAAACAAGTAAGGAAAGTCTAAAGTCGGGCGGGGCCGACTATATTATACCCTGCACCACTTTGTAGATCTAAATTTTCGATACCATATCACATCCGTCAAATGTGTTGAGGGCTATATATAAAGGTTTGTCCCAAATACATACATTTAAATATCACTCGATCTGGACAGAATTTGATAGACTTCTACAAAATCTATAGACTCAAAATTTAAGTCGGCTAATGCACTAGGGTGGAACACAATGTTAGTAAAAAACTATGGGAAACGTTTAAATCTGAAGCAATTTTAAGGAAACTTCGAAAAAGTTTATTTATGATTTATCGCTTGATATATATGTATTAGAAGTTTAGGAAAATTAGAGTCATTTTTACAACTTTTCGACTAAGCAGTGGCGATTTTACAAGGAAAAGGTTGGTATTTTGACCATTTTTGTCGAAATCAGAAAAACATATATATGGGAGCTATATCTAAATCTGAACCGATTTCAACCAAATTTGGCATGCATAGCTACAATGCTAATTCTACTCCCTGTGCAAAATTTCAACTAAATCCGAGCAAAAAATTGGCCTCTGTGGTCATATGAGTGTAAATCGGCCGAAAGCTATATATTGGAGCTATATCTAAATCTGAAGCGATTTCAACCAAATTTGGCACGCATAGCTACAATGCTAATTCTACTCCCTGCGCAAAATTTCAACTAAATCGGAGCAAAAAATTGGCCTCTGTGGTCATATGAGTGTAAATCGGGCGAAAGCTATATATGGGAGCTATATCTAAATCTGAACCGATTTCAACCAAATTTGGCACGTATAGCAACAATGCTAATTCTACTCCCTGTGCAAAATTTCAACTAAATCGCAGTTAAAAATTGACCTCTGTGGTCATATGAGTGTAAATCGGCCGAAAGCTATATATTGGAGCTATATCTAAATCTGAACCGATTTCAACCAAATTTGGCACGCATAGCTACAATGCTAATTCTATTCCCTGTGCAAAATTTTAACTAAATCGGAGCAAAAAATTGGCCTCTGTGGTCATATGAGTGTAAATCGGGCGAAAGCTATATATGGGAGCTATATCTAAATCTGAACCGATTTCAACCAAATTGGGCACGCATAACTACAATGCTAATTCTACTCCCTGTGCAAAATTTTAACCAAATTGAGGTAAAACTCAGGCTTCTGGGACCGTATTAGTCCATATCGGGCGAAAGATATATATGGGAGCTATATCTAAATCTGAACCGATTTCAATAAAATTTGGCACACTTGACTATAGTGCTAATTGTTCTTCTTGTGCAAAATTTTAGGCAAATTAGGGTAAAAGTGTGACTTCTGGGGCCATATAAGTCCATATCGGGCGAAATATATATATGGGAGCTATATCTAAATCTGAACCGATTTCTTCCAAAATCAATAGGGATCTATTCTGAGCCAATACACATACTTGTGCCAAATTTGAAGTCGATTGGACTAAAACTGCGACCTAGACTTTGATTACAAAATGTGTTCACGGACAGACGGACACACGGACATCGCTATATCGACTCAGGAGCCCACCCTGACCATTTTTGCCAAAGACACCATGTGTCCATCTCGTCTACTTCTGGGTGTTGCAAACATATGCACTAACTTATAATACCCTGTTCCACAGTGTGGAGCAGGGTATAAAAATGGTACCAACCAAAAGTGTATTCCGAAATATCGGGTAATTGAAAAACCCAACAAGGCCTGCCTTCCTTATTGTGTATGTTAAAACTGAAAGACTATTTGTCGCATTTACTTTACAATAACTTATTATACCCTGCACCACACTGTGGAACAGGGTATTATAAGTTAGTGCATATGTTTGCAACACCCAGAAGGAGACGAGATAGACACATGGTGTCTTTGGCAAAAATGCTCAGGGTGGGTCCCTGAGTCGATCTAGCCATGTCCGTCTGTCCGTGAACACATTTTTGTAATCAAAGTCTAGGTCGCAGTTTTAGTCCAATCGACTTCAAATTTGGCACAAGTATGTGTTTTGGCTCAGAATAGAACCCTTTTGATTATGGAAGAAATCGGTTCAGATTTAGATATAGCTCCCATATATATTTCGCCCGATATGGACTTATATGGCCCCAGAAGCCAGAGTTTTACCCTAATTTGCTTAGAATTTTGAAAAAGGAGAACAATTAGTACTATAGTCAAGTGTGCCAAATTTTATTGGAATCGGTTCAGATTTAGTTATAGCTCCCATATATATCTTTCGCCCGATATGGACAAATGCGGTCCCAGAAGACACAGTTTTACCCCAATTTGGTAGAAATTTTGCACAGGGAGTATAATTAGCATTGTAGCTATGCGTGCCAAATTTGGTTGAAATCGGTTCAGATTTAGATATAGCTCCAATATATAGCTTTCCGCCGATTTACACTCATATGACCACAGAGGCCAACTTTTTGCTCCGATTTAGTTGAAATTTTGCACAGAGAGTAGGGTTAGCATTGTAGCTACGCGTGCCAAATTTGGTTGAAATCGGTTCAGATTTAGATATATCTCCCATATATATAGCTTTCGCCCGATTTACACTCATATGACCACAGAGGCCAATTTTTAACTCCGATTTAGTTGAAATTTTGCACAGGGAGAAAAATTAGCATTGTTGCTCTGTGTGCCAAATTTGGTTGAAATCGGTTCAGATTTAGATATAGCTCCCATATATATATATATATATATATATATATATATATATATATATATATATATATATATATATATATATATATATATATATATATATATATATATATATATATATATATATATATATATATATATATATATATATATATATATATATATATATATATATATATATATATATATATATATATATATATATATATATATATATATGTATATATATATATATATATATATACATATATATATGATTTGACAAATATGCTCAAAATACCAACATTTTCCTTGTAAAATCGCCACTGTTTAGTCGAAAAGTTGTAAAAATGACTCTAATTTTCCTAAACTTATAATACATATATATCGAGCGATAAATCATAAATAAACTTTTGCGAAGTTTCCTTAAAATTGCTTCAGATTTAAATGTTTCCCATATTTTTTTACTAACATTGTGTTGCAACCTATTGCATTAGCCGACTTAAATTTTGAGTCTATAGATTTTGTAGAAGTCTATCAAATTCTGTCAAAATCGAGTGATATTTACATGTATGTATTTGGGACAAACTTTTATATATAGCCCCCAACACATTTGACGGACGTGATATGGTATCGAAAATTAAGATCTACAAAGTGTATAATATAGTCGGCCCGCCCGATATTAGACTTTCCTTATTGTTTTAATTATGAAGTTTTTTTGTGGTATATACTAACCGAACAAGGCCCGCCTTCGTTAATGTGTAAAACTGAAAGACTATTTGTCGCATTTACTTTACAATAAATTTTTTTGTTAGACTTCTACAAGGTTAGGTTAGGTTAGGTATCAGGCTCACTTGGACTATTCAGTCCATTGTGATACCATAGTGGTGAACTTTTCTCTTATCGCTGAGTACTGCCCGATTCCATGTTAAGCCCAATGACAAGGGACCTCCTTTTTATAGCCGAGTCCGAACGGCGTTCCACATTGCAGTGAAACCACTTAGAGAAGCTTTGAAACCTTCAGAAATGTCACCAGCATTACTGAGGTGGGATAATCCACCGCAGAAAAACGTTTTGGTGTTCGGTCGTAGCAGGAATCGAACCCACGACCTTGTGTATGCAAGGCGGGCATGCTAACCATTGCACCACGGTGACTCCACACTTCTACAAAATCTATAGACTTAAAATTTAAGTCGGCTAATGCCCTGGTGTGGAACACAATGTTAGTAAAAGAATGTGGAAACATTTAAATCTAAACCAATTTTGAGGCAACTTCGCAAAAGTGTATTTATGATTTATCGGTTGATAGATATATATTAGATGTATAGGAAAATTTAAGTAATTTTTTCGACTTAGCAGTGGCGATTTTTCAAGGAAAATGTGGGTATTTTGACCATTTTTGCCCAAATCGGAAAAACGTATATATAGAAGCTATATCTAACTCTAAAGCGATTTCCACAAAATTTGACGTAGATAGTTACTATCTTAATTCTACTCCCTGTGCAAAATTTCACGTAAATCAGTGTACAACTTTGGCCTATGTGGTCTATTAGTGTAAATCGGGCGAAAGATATATATGGGAGCTACATCTAAATCTGAACCGATTTAAATAAAACTTAGCACACTTGACTATAGTACCAATTGTACTCCTTGTGCAAATTTTCTAGCTAATCAAAGTAAAACTCTGGCTTCTGGGGTCATATAAGTCTATATCCGGCGAAAGATATATATGGCAGCTATGCCTATATCTGAGCCGATTTCAATTAAAATTCGCATACGTGACGATACTACGAATTGTACTCCTTGTGCAAAATTTAAACCAAATAGGATCAAAACTCTGGCTTCTGCGGCCATATATGTACATATTGGGCTATATCTAAATCTGAACCGATTTCTTCCAAAGTCAATAGTATTCTATTCTGACTCAAAATAGAAACTTGTGGCAAATTTTAAGTCATTTGTCAAGGGTCGGCCCTGAGCAATATTGCCAAAGACACCATGTGTCTATTTCTTCTCCTTCGGGGCGGTGCAACGCTGAATAAATTTTTAGGAGGACCTATAGTGCGTATGAGTTATACAACATTTCTCTCACACACAAATGCATCAATCATACGCCCACTGGTCAGCTTTAAGAGATAACAAAAAAATACCTCGAGACAGCAAGAAAAACAACAAACACTTAATTTCGCCTGCCTTCGAAAAAGACATGTATGTATGTGATAAATTTGTCTTCAAAATTTCAAATGAAATTAAGTACAAGATGCCATCTTTATCCCAAATGACACTTCAATAAAATTTAATTGGATTTTGGTAAACTGTCACTCAATCATTTATTCACCCATACTCGTACTCATTCACCAGCTCAGTTCTTCCTCTTAAGCCATAAAGAGTATCTCTGTGTTTAATTTGTGGCTTATTTACCCCCTTATTGATGCGATTTTATACTGTGTTTTTGCTCTTTATCGTATTCTATACGAATAAATTAACATAAGGCCCTGGTATCGTTTGCCATCTTGTCATTACTTATCAATCGATTTTCTGAAAAAAAAAAAAAAAAAACAAATGGGGCTTGAGCTATCAATGTCTTAGACATTTTGTGGGGTACTTTAGTTATAATGTCCCGCACTAAATCCCTACTTATATTCCTCCAGGTCTTGGAGATGAAGTGGATATAAGCGGGAAGGGTTAGGCATCACGATTGCCACAGAGTCTATAATTCTACCAAAAATGGTAAATTTTTTACTGTTTGATAGATTTGTGGAATTCTTAATGTTTTGGTAGATTTTACAAAACATTTATCTCCAACTCAGAGGTACCCTATATAAATGGAATTATGAGAACATTTTTTTATTGAAATAACATTTTGAAAACATTTCAACAGAAATAAAATTTTGAGAAAATTGTCAAAATTTTATATCTAAAAATGTTTTCTCTAAATTTTATTTCTATAGAAAATTTTTGTCAAAATTTTTATTTCTATAGAACATTTTGTCAAAATTTTTATCTCTATACAAAATTTTGTCAAAATTTTATTACTATATATTTTTTTTAAATTTTATTCATATAAAATATTTTTTTGTTTTTCAATTTTTTCCTCTGGAATAACATTTAAAAAAAAAAATTTGGACAAAATTTTCTATAGAAATCAAATTTAGAGAAAAAATTCTATAGATATAAAGTTTTGACAAATTTCTCTATAGAAATAAAATTTTGACAAAATTTTCCATAGAAATATGACAAAATTTTTTATAGAAATAAAATTGAGAGAAAATTTTTCATAGAAATAAAATTTTTTTAAAAATAACAATAAAATTTTGTTAAAATTGTCTAGAGAAATAAAATTTTGTATAAAAATAAAATCTGATAACATTTTCAATAGAAATAAAATCTTGGGGAAATTTTCTTTAAAAAAAAAAATTATGCGAAAAACTTTTCTATAGGACTAAAATTTTGAGAAAATTTTCTACAAAACTAAAACTTTGAGAAAAATTTCTATAGAAATAAAACTCTGCCAAAATTTTCTATAGAAATACAATTTTGAGAAAAATTTCTATAGAAATAAAATTTTGAGAAAAATTTCTAAAGAAACAAAATTTTGACAAAATTTTCTATTAAAATAAAATTTTGAAAATTTTTCTACAGAAACAAAATTTAGAGAAAAAAATTTTATAGATATAAAGTTTTGACAAATTTCTCTATAGAAATAAAATTTTGACAATATTTTCCATAGAAATTTTCTATAGAAATAAAATTGGGAGAAATTTTTTTCATAAAGATAATTTTTTTTTTTTTAATAGGAATAAAAATTTGAGAAAATTGTCAAGAGATCTAACATTTTGTATAGAAACAAAATCTGATAATATTTTCAAATTTTGGGGAAATTTTCTATAAAAATAAAATTATGCGAAAAAAAAACTTTTCTATAGGAATACAATTTGAGAAAAGTTTCTATAGAACTAAAACTTTGAAAATTTTTTCTATAGAAATACAATTTTGAGAACAATTTCTAAGAAATAAAATTTTGTAAGCATTTTGTGAAAAACTTTTCTATACGAATAAAATTTTGAGAAAATTGTCTACAGAAATAAAATTGTTATATACAAATAAAATCTGATAAAATTTTATTTCTAAAAAAAAATCTTGGGAAAATTTTCTATAGAAATAAAATTATCCGTAAAACTTTTCTATAGGAATAAAATGTTGACAAAATTTTCTATAGAAATTAAATTTTGAGAAACGTTTCTATATAAATAAAATTTAGAGAAAAATTTCTATAGAAATAAAAGTTTGACAAAATTTTCTATTGAAATAAAATTTTGACAAAATTTTCTATAAAAAAAATTAAACAAAAAATATAGATATAAAGTTTTGACAAATTTCTCTATAGAAATAAAATTTTGACAATATTTTCCATAGAAATAAAATGTTGACAAAATTTTCTATAGAAATAATTTTTTTTAAATAGGAATAAAATTTTGAGAAAATTGTCTAGAGAACTAAAATTTTGTATAGATATAAAATCTGATAAAATTTTCTATAAAAATAAAACTATGCGAAAAAACTTTTCTATGCGAATAAAATTTTGAGAAAATTTTCTATAGAAATAAAATTTTGTATAGAAATAAAATCTGACAAAATTTTCTATAGTAATAAAATCTTGACAAAATTTTCTATAGAAATAAAATGTTGAGAAAATTTGCTTTAGAAATAAAATTATGGCAAAATGTTTGAGAAAATTTGCTTTAGAAATAAAATTTTTACGAAATGTTCCATATAAATGAAATTTTGGGAGAATTTTCTATGCGAATAAAATTTTGACAACATTTTCTATAGAAATAAAATTTTGAACAAAGTTTTCTACAGAAATAAAATTTTGCGAAAAATTTCTACAGACATTTTCTATAAAAATAAAATTAGGCGAAAAACATTTCTATAAGAATAAAATTTTGAGAAAACTTTCTATAGAACTAAAACTTTGAGAACATTTTCTATAGAAATAAAACTCTGACAAAATTTTCTATAGAAATAAAACTTAGACAAAATTTTCTATAGAATACAATTTTCAGAAAAAAAAATCTACAGAAATAAAATTTTGTAAGCATTTACTGAAAAACTTTTCTATCTGCAGAAATAAAATTTTTATATAGAAAAAAATGTGATATAATTTTCTATAGAAATTAAATTAAATAGAAATAAAATTTCGAGAAAATTTTCTATAGAAATAAAATTGTGGTAAAATTTCCTCTAGAAATAAAATTTTGACAAAATTTTCTATACAAATAAAATTTTGAGAAAATTTGCTTTCGAAATAAAATATTGACAAAGTTTTCTATAGAAAAAAAAATGCGAAAATTTTCTATAGAAATAAAATTTTGACAACATTTTCTACAGAAATAAAATTTTGACAAAATTTTGTATAGAATCAAAATTTTGAGAAAATTTTTTGTCGAAATAAAATTTTGAGATATTTTCTATAGAAATAGGATGTTTCTAGAGAAATAAAATTTTGACCAAATCATCTATAGAAATAAAATTTTGAGCAAATCATCTATAGAAATAATATTTTGAGAAAATTTTCTATAGAAAAAAAATCTTTAGAAATTTTTCTGTAGAAATTGTGACAAAAATTTCTATAAAAATAAAATTTTGACAAAATTTTCTATTAAAATAAAATTTTAACAAACTTTTGTATTGAAATAAAATTTTAACAAAATGTTATATAGAAATAAGATTTTGAGAACATTTTGTATAGCAATTAAGTTTTGCGGAAATTTACTAAAAAATAAAATTTTAACAAAACTTTCTATAGAAATTAAATTTTGAGAAAAAGTTTCTATAAAAATAAAATTTTGTGAAAAAAATTTCTATCAAAATAAAATTTTAACAAACTTTTCTATTGAAAAAAAATTTTAATAAACTTTTCTATAGAAATAAAATTTTGAGAACATTTTCTATAGGAATTAAATTTTGCGGAAATTTACTAAAAAATAAAATTTTAACTAAACTTTCTATAGAAATTAAATTGTTAGAAAAAGTTTCTATAGAAAAAAAATTTTGCGAAAAAAATTTTTATACGAATAAAATTTTGAGAAAATTGCCTACAGAAATAAATTTTTTCTATAGAAATAAAATCTAATAAAATTTTCCATAGAAATAAATCTTGGGAAAATTTTCAATAGAAATACAATTTTGAGAAAATTTGCTATAGAAATAATATTTCGATAAAATTTTCTATAGAAATAAAATTCTGACAAAATTTTCTACACAAATATTATTTCGAAAAAATTTTCTATAGAAATAAAATTTTGTCAAAATTTTCTATAGAAATAAAATTTTATAAAAATTTTCTATAGAAATAAAATGTTGAGCAAAGTTTCTATAGAAACAAAATTTTGAGAAAATTTTTGTTGAAATAAAATTTTGAGATAATTTTCTATAGAAATAAAATGTTGACAAAATATTCCATAGAAATAAAATTTTGACAGAATTTGTCGATAGAAACAACATTTTGAGAAATTTTGCTGCAGAAATAAAACTTTGATAAATTTTTTCTAGAAATAAAATTTATAGAAAATTTTCTATAGAAATAAAATTTTCAGAAAATTTTCTATAGAATTAAAATTTTGTAAAAAAAAAAAAAATTATAGAAATAAAATTTTGAAAATTTGTTCAAAAAATTGTTACGATTATTTTTTAATTGTTGTGTTATGTCGTACTATCAAAGAAGAAACAAATATTTTCCGATCATACCAACTAAAAAAAATTGATCAAAATCTTAAAAAAAAAAGATTTTTCAATTTTGTAAATTGTGGTAAAATTACTTTCCAATTTTGGTAGATTATTTTTGGGACGAATGGCAACCATGTTAGGCATTGCCACTCTTGTTATTGGGTAGTATGATGAGGGAATAATGATAAAGTATTTTACAGTGTGAGCAATTTTTATTTCTCCGAAAACAAAAAATATAACAACCAGCACTAGCAGCTCAAGTGCTACTAATGTTCTACCATAAGCAGCGGGTGAGTTATAAAAGCAATCAATTCATGTGGAAAATCGCTGACATTTATTTTTTTGTTTTTTTGTGAATCGCAATGGAAGTTGAATGGCATAAGAGGATCTCTTCCTTGTTATTCCAAACTAAAGAATGCAGTTTCTCGCTATAAACATAAATTTAATGTACTCGACATTTTTTTGGCTTTGTTTGTTTGTCGTTTCATATTTTTCTATTTGTTGTTCCAGCATCATTGTTAATATTCGCGAGTTTTCGTTGGTGGTGGGTCGCTATGTCTTTAGAGCTTCAATGAAGGATGTGTTTTATCTCGAAGAACACTAGCTTACAAATGTTGCAGTGTTAAAATTTTATATAAATTTTCTCTAAATACACTGAGTATAAATTACAGGGTGGCCGATGTGGATTGCAACCAACTACAGTTAGCTATAATTTCTAAACCCCTGGTCTGACAGAAATTATCCGAAAAACAAATAAGGAAAGTCTAAAGTCTGCACCACTTTGTGATCTAAATTTTCGATACCATATCACATCCGTCAAATATGTTGGGGGCTATATATAAAGGTTTGTCCCAAATACATACATTTAAATATCACTCGATCTGGACAGAATTTGTTAGACTTCTACAAAATCTATAGACTCAAAATTTAAGTCGGCTAATGCACTGAGGTGGAACACAATGTTAGTAAAAGAATATGGGAAACATTTAAATCTGAAGCAATTTTAAGGAAACTTTGCAAAAGTTTATTTATGATTTATCGCTCGATATATATATATATATATATATATATATATATATATATATATATATGTATTAGAAGTTTAGGAAAATTAAAGTCATTTGTACAACTTTTCGAATCAGCAGTGGCGATTTTACAAGGAAAATGTTGGTATTTTGACCATTTTTGTCGATATGAGAAAAACATATATATGGGAGCTATATCTAAATCTGAACCGATTTCAACCAACTTTGGCACGCATAGCTACAATGCTAATTCTTCTCCCTGTGCAAAATTTCAACTAAATCGGAGTTAAAAATTGGCCTCTGTGGTCATATGAGTGTAAATCGGGCGAAAGCTATATATGGGAGATATATCAAAATCTGAACCGATTGCAACCAACTTTGGCACGCATAGCTACAATACTAATTCTACTCCCTGTGCAAAATTTCAATTAAATCGGAGTAAAAGAATGGCCACTGTGGTCATATGAGTGTAAATCGGGTGAACGATATATATGGGAGCTATATCTAAATCTGAACCGATTTCAATAAAATTTGGCACGTTTGACTATAGTACTAATTGTTTTTTTTGTGCAAAATATTAAGCAAATTAGGGTAAAACTCTGGCTTCTGGGGCCATATAAGTCCATATCGGGCGAAATATATATATATATATATATATATATGGGAGCTATATCTAACTCTGAACCGATTTCTTCCAAAATCAAAAGGGTTCTATTCTGAGCCAAAACACATACTTGTGCCAAATTTGAAGTCGATTGGACTAAAACTGCGACCTAGACTTTGATTACAAAAATGTGTTCACGGACAGACGGACATGGCTAGATCGACTCAGGAGCCCACCCTGAGCATTATTGCCAAAGACACCATGTGTCTATCTCATCTCCTTCTGGGTGTTGCAAAAGGGTATAATGAAGGCCGGATTTGTGTAAAATCCACGTCCCGGTGATAGAAAACTTGCTGGTGAGCTGAACATTTCGTGAGAAGGTAGGCGTCTCATATTGAAAAATGATCGCGGACGAAGCCACTGAAACTCCAAAACTTGGAAGAATTCACTGACGCACAAGAATAGAGCCAAGGAGTTGGTATTAATACAGTATTAATACAGTGTTCATACAAACCGACCATCCCTCACTATGATTTGGAGTCTTTAGTATATAGACACCGCAATTTTTTTCCGAATTTTTTAAAATTCAAAATCTGGAGGTAATTTAGGTCCATAAGTAGGCGAGAGGAATATGGTCTTGTAAAAAAGCGCAATTTTTATCAGATTTTCCTGAACTTTCGGAATCGGGAATGTAGGCGAATTTAGAGTTTCAGAAGTAGGTGTATATCAGTGCATGTTTTGGTACATCTCCCATATAGATCGATCTCCCGATTTGACGTCTTGAGCTTCCAGACACTACAACGTTTAATCGATTTGAGTGAAAGTGGAAATCTAGGAAAATTTTAGGTCGAAAAAGACCTGTGTTAAATTTTGTTTTTTTTTTCGCATGGAATAATTTTTATCGATTATCTTGAGAAGGGAAAAACCATCAACAGTGACCATTATATGGCGTTAATGGAGGGTTTGAAGGTCGAAATCGCGGCAAAACGGCCCCATATGAAGAAGAAAAAGTATCGTTCCACCAAGACAACGCACCGTGTCACAAGTCATTGGGAACGATGGCAAAAATTCATGAATTGGGCTTCGAATTGCTTCCCCACCCACCGTATTCTCCAGATCTGGTCCCCAGCGACTTTTTCTTGTTCTCAGACCTCAAAAGGATGCTCTCAGGGCAAAAATTTGGCTGCAATGAAACTGAGGCCTATTTTGAGGCAAAACCGAAGTAGTACTAAAAAAAATTGGAATCGTTGTACCGCTCTTTAAGGGAACTATGTTGAATAATAACAAGTATATACAGCAGTAAGTTCGGGCGGGCCGAATCTTAAATACCCACAACCATGAACCAAATATTAGGGTTTCCTTTGAAATTTTAGGAGGGCTTGAGGACACTTCCCGAAGATAAATTTAAAGATTTCACCTATGAAGACTATATCAGATTCTGTATTTATGAGAACCATTTTTGTTTGAGTTTTAGAGCATTCATTAACATCTCTTGTAAGTGTGTAAGAAAATTATAAAATAACGTCTTGATTTGAAATCTTAAATCTGTAGATTTTCACCCGATAAGTAAAATCTGGAAACGTTACATTAAGTTTCAAGCAATTTTCATGATTAGTGCGCCTTCTATACCCACAAGAAGTGAAGTCGGTCTATATGAAGGCATTACCAAAAGGACCGATAAAAACTTAATCCGATACACGTTTTTGTGAGCTTAAAATACCAGAATATTTACAATTTCAGGCAAATCAGATAAAAACTAAGGTTTCTAGAAACCCAAGGAGTTAAATCGGGAGATCGTTTTTATTAGGGCTATACTAAAATATGGACCGATACTCACCGTTTTCGGCACACCACTTTATGGCCCGAAAATACCTCTAGATTTCCAATTTCAGGCAAATTGGATAAAAACTTCGGATTCTAGAAGTAAAATCAGGATATCGGTCTATATGGGGGCTATACCAAAACATGGACCGATACTCACCATTTGTGGCACACCTCTTTATGGTCCTAAAATATCTATAAATTTTAAATTTCATACAAATTGTGTATAAACTACGGATTCTATAAACCCAAGATGTAAAATCGGGAGATCGGTATATATGGGGGCTTTACCAAAACATGGAACGATACGGACCATTTTCGGCACACCTTTTGATGGTCCTCAAGTACCTCTAGATTTTCAATTTCAGGCAAATTGGATAAAAACTACCGTTTATATAAGCGCAAGACCCCAAATCGGGAGGGGACCTTGCCAAAACATTAACCGATGCTCACCATTTTTGGCACACCTCTTTACGGTTATAAAGTAACTCTCGATTTCCAATTTCAAGTAAATTGGATAAAAACTGCGGTTTCTATAAGCCCAAGAAGTAAAATCGGGAGATCGGTCTATATGGGGGCTATACCAACACATGGACCGATACTCACCATTTTCGGCACACGTATTTGTGGTCCTACAATACATCTAGATTTCCAATTTCAGGTAAATTGAATAAAAACTGCGGTTTCTATAAGCCCAAGAAATAAAATCGGGAGATCGGTCTATATGGGGGCTATACCAACACATGGACCGATACTCACCATGTTTGGCACACCTCTTTACGGTTCTAAAGTACCTCTCGATTTGCAATTTCAAGTAAATTGGATAAAAACTACGGTTTCTATAAGCCCAAGAAATAAAATCGAGAGATCGGTCTATATGGGTGAATTACCAAAATATGGACCGATACTCACAATTTTTGGCACACGTATTTGTGGTCCTACAATGCCTCTAGATTTCCAATTTCAAGTAAATTGAATAAAAACTGCGGTTTCTATAAGCCCAAGAAATAAAATCGGGAGATCGGTCTATATGGGGGCTATACCAAAACATGGACCGATACTCACACACATATTTGTGGCACACGTATTTATGGTCCTCCAATACCTCTAGATTTAAAATTTCAGACAAATTGGATAGAAACTACGATTTCTACAAGCCCAAGACCCCAAAACGGGAGGTCGATTTATATGGGGACTATATCAAAACCTGGACCGATATAGCCCATCTTCGAACTTGACCTGCCTGCAGACAAAAGACGAATTTGTGCAAAATTTCAGCACGATTTCTTCATTATTGAAGACTGTAGCGTGATTACAACAGACAGACAGACAGACAGACAGACAGACAGACGGACATCGTTATATCGTACTTTATATAGTCGGAAATCCTTATTTCGATGTGTTACAAACGGAATGGCAAACTTATTATACCCCCGTCACCATTCTATGGTGGTGGGTATAAAAACAAATTTTGACAAAAAATGTGTTTTTCTTTGTTAGACCGGGGACTTATCAGCCAACTTGTTACTTGTTATACCCTCCACCGTAGGATGGGGGATATATTAACTTTAGCATTCCGTTTGTAACACATCGAAATATTGCTCTAAGACCCCATAAAGTATATACATTCTGGGTCGTGGTGAGATTCTGAGTCGATCTGAGCATGTCCGTCCGTCCGTCAGTTGAAATCACGCTAACTTCCGAACGAAACAAGCTATCGACTTGAAATTTGGCACAAGTAGTTGTTATTGATGTAGGTCGGATAGTATTGCAAATGGGCCATATCGGTCCACTTTTACGTATAGCCCCCATATAAACGGACCCCAAAATTTGGGTTGCGATTGCTCTAAGAGAAGCAAATTTCATCCTATCCGGCTGAAATTTGGTACATAGTGTAGTGTATGGTCTCTAACAATCATGCAAAAATTGGTCCATATCAGTCCATAATTATATATAGCCCCCATATAAACCGATCCCCCGATTAGGCTTGCAGAGCCTCTAAGAGAAACAAATTTCATCCGATCCGGGTGAAATTTGGTACATGATGTTAGTATATGGTATCTTATGACCATGCAAAAATTGGTCCATATCGGTCCATAATTATATATAGCCCCCATATAAACCGATCACCAGATTTGACCTCCGGAGCCTCTTGGAAGACCAAAATTCATCTGATTCAGTTGAAATTTGGTACGTGATGTTAATATATGGCCTCAAACACCCATGCAAAAATTGGTCGATATCGGTCCATAATTATATTTTGGGATCATATAAACCGATCCCCAGATTAGACCTCCGGAGCATCTTGGAAGAGCAAAATTCTTCCCATTCGGTTGAAATTTGGTACGTAATGTTAGTATATGGTATCCAACAACCATGCAGGAATTGGTTCCTATCAGTCCATAATTATATATAGCCCCCATATAAACCGATCCCCAGATTTGACCTCCGGTGCCTTTTGGAGAAGCAAAATTCATCCGATCTAGTTGAAATTTGGTACGTGGTGGTAGAATATGATATTTAACAACCATGCCAAAAGTGGTCCATATCAGTCCATAATCACTTATAGCCCCCATATAAACCGATCACGAGATTTGGTTTTGGAGCCTCTTGGATTTGGCTTGCGGAGCCTCTAAGAGAAGCAAATTTCATCCGATCCGGCTGAATTTTGGTACATGGTGTTAGTATATGGTATCTAACAACCATGCAAAAATTGGTCCACATCGGTCTACAATTATATATAGCCCCCATATAAGCCGATCCCCCGATTTGGCTTGCAGAGCTTCTAAGAGAAACAAATTTCATCCGATCCGGCTGAAATTTGGTACATGATGTTAGTATATGGTCTCTAATGATCGTGCAAAAATTGGTCCATATCGGTCCATAATTATATATAGCTCCCATATAAACCGATCCCCCGATTAGGCTTGCAGAGCCTCTAAGAGAAACAAATTTCATTCGATCCGGCTGAAATTTGGTACATGATGTTAGTATATGGTCTCTTATGACCATGCAAAAATTGGTCCATATCGGTCCATAATTATATATAGCCCCCATATAAACCGATCACCAGATTTGACCACCGGAGCCTCTTGGAATACCAGAATTCATCTGATTCAGTTGAAATTTGGTACGTAATGTTAGTATATGGTATCCAACAACCATGCAGGAATTGGTTCCTATCAGTCCATAATTAAATATAGCCCCCATATAAACCGATCCCCAGATTTGACCTCCGGTGCCTTTTGGAGAAGCAAAATTCATTCGATCTGGTTGAAATTTGGTACGTGGTGGTAGAATATGTCCATAATCATTTATAGCCCCCATATAAACCGATCCCGAGATTTGGTTTTGGAGCCTCTTGGATTTGGCTTGCGGAGCCTCTAAGAGAAGCAAATTTCATCCGATCCGGCTGAAATTTGGTACATAGTGTAGTGTATGGTATCTAACAACCATGCAAAAATTGGTCCACATCGGTCCATAATTATATATAGCCCCCATATAAACCGATCCCCCGATTTGGCTTGCAGAGCCTCTAAGAGAAGCAAATTTCATCCGATCCGGCTGAAATTTGGTACATAGTGTAGTGTATGGTATCTAACAACCATGCAAAAATTGGTCCACATCGGTCCATAATTATATATAGCCCCCATATAAACCGATCCCCCGATTAGGCTTTCGGAGCCTCTAAGAGAAGCAAATTTCATCCGATCCGGCTGAAATTTGGTACATGATGTTAGTATATGGTCTCTAATGATCATACAAAAATTGGTCCATATCGGTCCATAATTATATATAGCCCCCATATAAACCGATCCCCCGATTTGGCTTGCAGAGCCTCTAAGAGAAACAAATTTCATCCGATCCGGCTGAAATTTGGTACATGATGTTAGTATATGGTCTCTTATGACCATGCAAAAATTGGTCCATATCGGTCCATAATTATATATAGCCCCCATATGAACCGATCACCAGATTTGACCTCCGGAGCCTCTTGGAAGACCAAAATTCATCTGATTCAGTTGAAATTTGGTACGTAATGTTAGTATATGGTATCCAACAACCATGCAGGAATTGGTTCCTATCAGTCCATAATTATATATAGCCCCCATATAAACCGATCCCCAGATTTGACCTCCGGTGCCTTTTGGAGAAGCAAAATTCATCCGATCTGGTTGAAATTTGGTACGTGGTATTAGAATATGATATTTAACAACCATGCCAAAAGTGGTCCATATCAGTCCATAATCATTTATAGCCCCCATATAAACCGATCCCGAGATTTGTTTTTCGAACCTCTTGGAGGAGCAAATTTCATTGTGGATGACAGTCTTTCGTAGAAGTTTCTACGCAATCCATGGTGGAGGGTACATAAGATTCGGCCTGGCCGAACTTACGGCCGTATATAATTAACAAGTATAACATGTATATACAGCAGTAAGTTCCGCCGGGCCGAATACTAATTACCCACCACCATGAAACAACTGTAATAGTTCAGGGAGTTTGATGACAGATATTCTCCCAAGCAGATCAACTCTATCAATACGCTTTCCGAAGATAAATCTAAAGATTCTACCTATGAAGATTAGATCAGATTCTGGATGTATAAGAACCATTTTTGTTTGTGTTTTAGAGAAATCATAAACATCTCGTGTAAGTGTGTAAGGAAATAATGAAATAACGCCATGATTGAAATCTTTAACCTGTAGATTTTTACCCCCATTATTCAAATGATTAGAAGAAGCAAAATCTGGAAATTTTCTTGAAAAGTATCTAGAAGCAAAAACCCAAATTTGAAAGTGAATGTATCGTTAGTGTAACTCCTTACTTGTTTGGCTCGTAATCAATACCAAAATAATTTAAGTAAAAAAGAATCTTTGGAATTCAGTAATTGTTTTTTTTTTTATAAAAGTTATCTCTTCTTTCATAATAAAACATTTTTTTTTTGTAAACCCGTGTCAATTTTTCCACGCTCTAAAAGCTCACATTTTTCATTCAGTCACAATATTTTTATACGCTGCCTGTGTCCTTTTTTCTCCATGGTGTATTAGAATCGGAATGTGCATATTTATCATAGAGGAATTTGGTAGCATAGAAGTTTGTTTTGGGGGATGTGTATCCAGTGCCAGGATAACGTTGGCGGTGCATGGAGTATATTTTTTGTAAGAAATTACTGTCGAGCAATAAAATCATTCACAAGCTTTTGTTTTGCCAACCAGAGTATCTATATTCCACCAACTACTAGCAATGGTGGAATGCAATGCAAAAAAAAAAACGAATTCACTTCCCCCAAAAGCAAAGGCAATAAAGCAAAAGAGAATTATTCATCTATAATAATTGGAAAACCTCAATAACTGTAAGTATAACCATCATAGCGGTGATGGTCTGGAAACATCCTCAAACATCATCTTTGGGAATACAACCTTCATCGTCATCATCATGTGGTTATTATCGAAATTTTCTATTCCACCCAAAAAATTCTCATCTCAACAACCCTCTGGAGGGGCAAGCCAAAGGATCATCAAATAGAGACAAACCATCAGTGTCGTGAAGAGTTTGAGAGAAAAATTGAGGAATAGAAAAATTCTGGTATTTGGTTACATCAGCACCAGTCCATGATGGACAATTGCGATGTGGAGGATATTTCTTTCACTCCTGGAGATTGAAGTGGAAAATTTTTCTGGTTAAATATACATAGATTCCATTTGAATGGCAAGCTACAAAGAGCATTTAAATGAATTCCCGACAGTCTTTTCTGATGTTGGTTATTTTTTGCATTTTTTATACCCATCGCCATAGGATGATGATGGAGGCATAATAAGTTTACTATTCCGTTTGTAACATACCGAAATATTAGTTTACCACTGTATGAGGTATATTTGTTCCTAACTAGCGTAACCCGGCCCACTTCGTTGCACCTCCTGAAGCATATTTGCCTTAACTTAGTCAACCATATCTTTCCATATGAAAAGAAATTCGAAAAGATTTGAAATTTTTATACCCTCCACCATAGGATGGTGGAGGGTTTAAATTTGGCACATGGTGTTAATATACGGTCTCTAACAACCATCCAAAAATTTGTCCACATCGGTCCGTAATTATAAAAAGCCCCCACACAAACCGATCCCCAAATTTGGCTTGCGGAGTCCCAAAGGGAAGCAAATTTCACCCGATCCGGCTGAAATTTGATACATGGTGTTAGTATATGGTCTCTAACAACCATGCAAAAATTGATCCACATCGGTCCATAATTATATATAGCCCCCATATAAACCGATCCCCAGATTTGGCTTGCGGAGCCTCAAAGAGAAGCAACTTTCATCCGATCTGGCTGAAATTTGGTACATGGTGTGGGTATATGGTCTCTAACAACCATACAAAAATTGATCCACATCGGTCCGTAATTATATATAGCCCCCATATAAACCGATCCCCAAATTTGGCTTGCGGAGCCTCAAAGAGAAGCAACTTTCATCCTATCTGGCTGAAATTTGGTACATGGTGTGGGTATATGGTCTCTAACAACAATACCAAAATTGGTCCATATCGGTCTATAGTTATATAGCCGATCTCTAATCACACAAAAATTAGTCCATGTTGGTTCATAATCATGGTTGCCATTCGAGCCAAAAATAATCTACCAAAATTTTATTTCTATAGAAAAATTTGTCAAAATTTTATTTCTATAAAAAATTTTGTCAAAATTTTATTTCTATAGAACATTTTTTTTTAAATTTCATTTCTATAGAAAATTTTGTTAAAATTTCATTTATATAGAAAATTTTGTCAAAACTTTATTTCTATAGAAAATTTTGTCAAAATTTTATTTTTATAGAAAAATTTGTTAAAATTTTATTTTCATAGAAAATTTTGTTAAAATTTTATTTTCATAGAAAATTTTGTTAAAATTTCATTTTTATAGAAAAGTTTGTTAAAATTGTATCTCTATATAAAATTTTGTTAAAATTTTATTTCTATAGAAAATTTTGTCAAAATTTTATTTCTATAGAAAACTTTGTCAAACTGAGTGTTAGAGAATATGCCTTTCCCAAACATATACCGGAAAATGAAACATCCTCTACGTTACCTGTCAACTTCGTGTAGATTTAAGTTATTTACTTAAAAAAGTCTGGCAGAAGAAAAGTATGTATCGAGTTCGCATTTATCGACAATCTTCTACATTCTTTTTTCAAAAAATCGGGCAAAAGGCAACCCCCCTTCGCTCCTCCCCGACCAGATATCGTAAATTCACATACCCTATATTCATTTCACAAACTACCCAACATCGCTATTCCCCTTTCCCAACCAGGCATGGAAAAATCAAGTAATCTGTATAAATTTAATCATCTTCTCTCAATTTCAAGTAAATCGGAGAAGGTTAGATTTTGCTCTATTTTTTGTAACGGGACGTAACTTTCTCTGCAAATTCCAAGAAAATTTGAAAACTTTCCCTAAAGTTTCATAGTGTGAGGCAAGGAGAAGGTTCCCGTCTAAGTACCCAAAAATCAAGTACACAATATTGATTTCATAACCTTCCCCTACGGCCTTTGTAAATTTCAAGTAAACTGGAGAATTCTAGTTTTTTTTTTTCAGTTTAAGGGGAGGTCTCCCTTCCCGTCCCAATATCGAAAAATGATATAGCGTATATTGTGTAGACGTTCCAGAAAATCTCAAGCAAATTATAAACCCAATTTTTAAACAGAATGGTAAGGGGAGGCCCCTCTTCCCTTCCGAATATCACAAAATCAAATATCCATTATAATAACCTATCCCACATCCTCAGTAAAGTTGAAGTAAATTGAAAAAGTTTAATTGTTTCACGGTATGTACTTGAGGAGAAATGAGGTCTCCCTGTGTCCCTTTATTTTTTACCGACCAAATATTAAAAAATCATGTACCTCATATAAATGTCATAATCTCCCCCAAGTTCTCCGTAAAATTTCAGTAAGTCGACAAATTTTATTTTTTTTCGCTGTACTTTAAAAAAAAGGCGGACAAAAGGGGAGACCCCCTCCTTCACCAAATGTCGAAAGATAAAGTAGCTGTTCTTTGCCTAGACGCCTCCTTCAACCTTCCCTGAAAATCTCAAGCAAATCAGATAATTTTGTTCCAATTTTCAAAAGGTCGGGCAAGGAGGAGGCCCCCCTACCGTCCAAATATTAAAAAATCGGGTACCCCATAATAATTTCATAACCTCATGGCGTGTTCTATGTAAATCTCAAGTAAATCAGAAAATTTTTACTTTTTTGCTGTACTTTAAACTAAGGTCGTATAAACGGGTGGTCCACCTCCGCAATCAAATTTCGAAATATAAAGTAGCTGGTCTTTATCTAGACATCACGCCTAACCTTCCTTGGAAATTTCACCCAAATCAGAGAACTTTGGCCCAATTTAGAAAAAGTTGGGCAAGGGGGATGTCCCCTTCCCACAACAGATATCAAAAAATGAGGTACCCTATTTTCACCACATGATTACCCTCTACGTTCTCCGAAAATTTTGCATGTTAAAAAATAAAATTATTTTATAACAAGTATATACGGCCGTAAGTTCGGTCAGGCCGAATCGTATGTACCCTCCACCATGGATTGAGTAGAAACTTCTACGAAAGACTATCATCCACAAATTTCAACTCACATGGTTGTTAAATATCATATGCTACCACCACGTACCAAATTTCAACCAGATCGGATGAATTTTGCTTCTCCAAAAGGCACCGGAGGTCAAATCTGGGGATCGGTTAATATGGGGCCTATATATAATTATGGACCGATATCGACCAATTTTTGCATGGTTGTTAGAGACTATATACTAACACCATGTACCAATTTTCAGCCGGATCGGATGAAATTTGCTTCTCTTAGAGGCTCCGCAAGCCAAATCGGGGGATCGGTTTATATGGGGGCTATATATAATTATGGACCGATATGGACCAATTTTTTCATGGTTATTAGAGACTATATACTAACACCATGTACCAAATTTCAGCCTGATCGGATGAAAATTGTTTCGCTTAGAGGCTCCGCAAGCCAAATCGGTGGATCGGTTTATATGGGGGCTATATATAATTATGGTCCGATATGGACCAATTTTTGCATGGTTGTTAAAGACCATATACTAACACTATGTACCAAATTTCAGCCGGATCGGATGAAATTTGCTTCTCTTAGAGGCCTCGCAAGCCAAATTTGGGGGTCCGTTTATATGGGGGCTATACCTAAAAGTGAACTGATATGGCCCATTTGCAATACCATCCGACCTACATCAATAACAACTACTTGTGCCAAGTTTCAAGTCGATAGCTTGTTTCGTTCGGAAGTTAGCGTGATTTCAAGAGACGGACGGACGGACATGCTCAGATCGACTCAGAATTTCACCACGACTTTATGGGGTCTTAGAGCGATGTGTTACAAACGGAATGACAAAGTTAATAGACCCCCCATCCTATGATGGAGGGTATAACAAAAGCAACTGCGATGAATTCAAATTATAAATTTTTGTAATGTGCGCTGTATGTAAAAAAAGATTTTCCCGCTTTTCCGTTGAAACTTTTCTTGAAGTTTCTTTGTTATAAACCTCACAGAGCCCGAGACCTTTCCAACGATTTCAAAACCGTAGAAATCGGTTTGTGCGTTCTGGAGTTGCATCAGAGATGGCGGTGTCTATAAAAAAAGATTGTCCCGCTTTTCCGTTGAAACTTTTTTTGAATTTTCTTTGCTCTAAACCTCACGGAACCCGAGACATTTACAACGAATGCAAAACCGTGGAAATCGGTCGTGCGTTCTGGAGTTGCATCAGAGATGGCGCTGTATATAAAAAAAGATTTTGCCGCTTTTCCGTTAAATTTGTTCTTATAGTTTTTTTTTTACAAACCTCACAGAGCCCGAGACCTTTCCAACGATTGCAAAACCGTGGAAATCGGTTCGTGCATTCTGGAAGGAAAACACGACTTATTTTTATATAGTAGAAGAACAGGGACAAAGTGTTTCGTATAATCCTCATATACACCGGTCTCCCGACTTAATTTTCCGAGGAAATAGAAATTGCACACCCAGAAAAGGTCATATTTCTTCCCTTAATATGTTTCTAGAACAAAATGTTACTTTTGGACAGGGAGCATTTGTGACTCAAAAATTTTATTATCTCGCCAAACTTATACATGCTTGCCAAAATAAGATACATAATTTCCGAGAAAATAACTTGGTTGCGACAAACATGTTCCCTGCCCAAAAATAAGATTTTGCTCTTAAAATATGTTTGGGGTGATTATATTCCTTCTCTGGATACACTTACCCAATCCAAATTTCCTGAAACTAGAAGTAAAATTCTCCATATGTATTTTCCATGTATGATTATCAAACTCACCTGACGACGAGGGGTTTTTCGAGGAAACTATAATATTTGATCCATGGTGGTAGGTATTTACGGTTCGGCCTGGCCGAACTTAAATATGTTTTTTTTTTTTGTTGGGGGGGAATATTCAAAGTTGCAATTTGCAACATATACCAACCATCCATGACGAAAATTCTCTTTGTTAGAATTTGGAAGGAACAAGAGAAACAGACTTTCTTGTTGAATTCAAACAAATGAAAATCAACCAATGGATAGAGTTTTTGGTTTTCACATGCCAATCAATGTGAGAAATTCAAGTGATAGGAAATTTTAACAAGATTTAAGTTATTAAATTTTACCCAATCGTTTGATACTTCTAAAAAAACGAAAACTTATATTTAGGACCCTTGAGCTGATGTACTAAGAATGAGCACTTAGAAATAATCAATTTCTTTGGAAATTTGGAAATTTTCCATGACTTTTAATTTCATTTTAGTCCCCATTTTCGATCCCCCTATCAATAAACAGGATGTATGATATGTATTGCACCAATTTAAGGTGATTGTAGAATATGTGTAACAATACTCTGGATCTTCAATCGTTTGTCTACGTGGTCCCGGAGTTTCCTTCATACAATTCTCATCCGACATGCAGGGACCTGGCATCTTTAGTTTCGATTCAACGTTGGTCTCTTTTTTTCACTCTCAAATCAGTTACAGGATCGAAATCCGCAGGATCGAAGTCAAATGGTCTTCCTTCTTCAGATTTGATGACAGCAGGATTGAAGTCCGCAGGATCGCTATGTAGGATTATCAGGATCAATACTCAGAAATGTAGGATAAGTACAACAAACTCAGAAGTAAGGCAGCATCGTTATGTAGAATATGTAGAATTCGTACCACAAAATTCATGGAATAAGGAGCCTGCCTACCCGGGTGTGCCGGCACTTAATAACGCCAATGGCTCATATATCCTGACGGCACTACAGAAGCGCCTTGCCAATAGTTGAGAGATTCGCGGCACTCAAAAGCACCAATGTGAAAATGGATAATACTCCCCGATCTACAGTTAAACGCTGATTAAACTTTATTCTATTCTTAACTTACCACTAATAATCTAAATACTATGTTTACATTTGCTTGTCAGCATACGCTTGCGATGGTTCTGTTGCAACAATGTAACTCGAACTCATTGAACTACTTAAAGGGAATCAAATGACGATCAGGAACTTGGTCATAAAATTTTGTCTTTGACCAGCACAAGAAAACAAAACAAAATATACGCGAAAGAACCACAGCAAATGTATGTTGACATTTGTATCAGGCTTATTCAGTCCATTGTCAGACCTCAGTGGTGAACTTCTCTCTTATTACTGAGTGCTGCCCGATTCCATGTTAAGCTCAATGACAAGGAACCTCCTTTTTATAGCCGAGTCCGAACGGCGTTCCACATTGCAGTGAAACCACTTAGAGACGCTTTGAAACCCTCAGAAATGTCACCAGCATTACTGAGGTGGGATAATCAACCGCTGAAAAACTTTTTTGGTGTTCTGTCGAAGGAGGAATCGAATCCACGACCTTGTGTATAAAAGGCGGGCATGCCAACCATTGCACCACGGTTGCTCCGGACGATATATAAATTTTGACAAAATTTTATTTCTTTAAACAATTTTCCCACAATTTTATTTCTATCGAAAAAATTTTTCAAAATTGAATTTCTGTAGAAAATTTGTCAAAATTTTATTTCTATCGAAAATTTTTTCAAAATTAAATTTCTATAGAAAATTTATCAAGATTGTATTTCTATAGAAAATTTAGCCAAAAATTTACTTCTATAGACAATGTTGTCAAAATTTTATTCTTATAGCAGCAAATGTTGTCAAAATTATATTTCTATAGAACATTTTGTCAAAATTTTATTTCTATCGAAATTTTTTCAAAATAATTGTCAAAATTGTATTTCTATAGAAAATTTTGTCAAAATTTTACTTCTATAGAAAATTTATCAAAATTGTATTTCTATGGAAAATTTTGCCAAAATTTTACTTCTATAAAAAATGTTGTCAAAATTGTATTCTTATAGCAGCAAATGTTGTCAAAATTATATTTCTATAGAAAATTTTCTCAAAATTTTATTCGCTTAAAAAATTTTGCCAGATTTTTTCCAAAGAGATCACCAAAATTTCGAAATTATATCCCCAAAAAATCACCAACTGTAATATTTTTCATCACGAAATATATGTAAATATATAAATTTTGTCAAAATTTTATTTCTATCGAAAATTTTGTGAATTTTTTTTTTGCAGCAGCAAATGTTGTCAAAACTATATTTCTATAGAAAATATTCTCAAAATTTGATTCGTTGAAAAAATATTGCCAGATTTTTTTTCAGAGAGATCACAAAAATTTCGAAATTCTATCCCCAAAAATCCCCAACTGTTATATTTTTATACCCACCACCATAAAATGGTGACGGGGGTATAATAAGTTTGTCATTCCGTTTGTAACACATCGAAACATCGATTTCCGACTATATAAAGTATATATATTCTTGATCAGGGAGAAATTCTAAGACGATATAAGCATGTCCGTCTGTCCGTCTGTCTGTCTGTCTGTCTGTTGTAATCACGCTACAGCCTTCAATAATGGCTCTATCGTCCCGAAATTTGGCACAGATTAGTTTTTTGTTTGCAGGCAGGTCAAGTTCGAAGATGGGCTATATCGGTCCAAGTTTTGATATAGTCCCCATATAAACCGACCTCCCGATTTGGGGTCTTGGGCCTATAAAAACCGTATTTTTTATCAGATTTGCCTGAAATTGAAAATCTGAAGGTATTTTGGGACCATAAAGAGGTGTGTCGAAAATGGTCCGCATCGGTCCATGTTTTGATATAACCCCCATATAAACCAATTTCCCGATTTGGAGTCTTAGGCCTATAAAAACCGTAGTTTTTATCCAATTTGCCTGAAATTGGAAATATAGAGGTATTTGAGGACCATAAAAAGGTGTGCCGAAAATGGTGCTCATCGGTCCATGTTTTGTTATAGCACCCATATAGACCGATATCCCGATTTTGCTTTTACGGCTTCTAGAAACTATATTGACCATCCGATTTGCCTGAAATTGGAAATCTAGAGGTATTTAAGGCCATAAAAAGGTGTGCCGAAAATGGTGCTCATCGGTCCATGTTTTTATATAGCCCCTATAGAGACTGATTTCCCGATTTTGCTTCTTGGGCTTCTAGAAACTATATTTTCTATCCGATTTTCCTGAAATTGAAAATTTACAGTTCTTTTGGGACCATAAAAAGGTGTGACGAAACGGTGCTCATCGGTCCATTTTTTGGTATAGCCCCCATATAGATCGATCTCCCATTTTGCTTCTTGGGCTTCTAGAAACTATATTTACCAGACGCTTTGCCTGAAATTCTTGAGCTACAATAAACTGTATTTATTACATGATTTGCCCGAAATTCGAAATCTAGAGGTATTTTTGGACCACAAATAACAGTGCCGAAATTGAGGTATATCGGTCCGTTTTTTGGTATAACCCCCATATAGACTGATCTCTCGATTTTTACTTCTTGGGCGTCTAGGACTATATTTTCTGGCCGATTTGTTTTGAAATTGAAAAATCTGGGAGATATTTTAAGATCACAAATATGTGACTAGTAAATGGTGCCTATCGGTCCATGTTTTGGTATAGCCCCCATATACACCGATCTCCCGGCTTTATTTCTTGGGCTTCTAGAATCCGTAGTTTTTATCCGATTTGCTGGAAATTAGTAATCTATAATAAAATTTTAGACAAACGAAATTTCTTTTTCTTATAAAGTGTTTTCGTTTATTCAACGATTGTCTCTAAAATTTGTGTCAAAAGAAAACTTTGCTTGTCCAAAATTACGTTTCTCAAAAAAGAAAACACTTCTTTAAGGGTATAGCAGGCGCACTGATCATGAAAATAACTTCAAACTGAAAGTAAAAGTTCCAGATTTTTCTCATCGTATTTAAATAAACGCGGAAAAATCTACAGATTTAAGATTTTAAATTAAGGCGTAATTTCAACATATACACGATATGTTTATATTTTCTGTAAAACTCAAACAAAATTGGTTCTCATATATCCAGAATCTTATCTGGTCTTCATAGGTAGAATCTTCAAAGTTTGTCTTCGGGAGCTGGCTCGTATGGGAAAAGATTTGTCATCAAACTCCCTACAATTCTATATATTATCAAGTAAACCACTACGAGGAAGAGTTTTCATAGTAAACTATTATACTTGATTCATGGTGGTGGGTATTTAAAATTCGGCCCGGCCGAATTTACTGCTGTATATGCTTGTTTCTTATGAAATATATATATATATATATATATATATATATATATATATATATATATATATATATATATATATATATATATATATATATATATATATATATATTGTCAAAATTTTATTTCTATACAAAATTTTGTCAAAATTTTACTTCTATAGAAAATTGTGTCAAAATTTATTTCTATAAAAAGTTTGGTCAAACTTTTAGTTTTATAGATAATTTTATCAATATTTTATTTCTATAGAAAATTTTGCCAATATTTTATTTCTATAGAAAATTTTGTCAATATTTTATTTATATTCAAAATTTTGTCAAAATTTTATTTCTATAGCAAATATTTATTTCTATAAAAAGTTTTTAAAATTTTATTTTTATATCGAATGTTGTCAAAATTTTATTTCCACAAAAGTTCGTTAAGCACCTTTTAGTTGGAGAGGAATATTTTGCAAAATCTGCCAAAGCACATAAGCGTTATTGTATTTCACTTTTACACATTGACGTATCTAGACATTTTTAACCAGGGGGCTATAGCCCCCTATCTATACTACAGTAACAAAATATAATTGAAAATCATATATAGGTTTCACATTCTAGGGGGAGCCACCGTGGTGCAATGGTTAGCATGACCGCCTTGCATACACAATGTCGTGGG
This sequence comes from Haematobia irritans, assembly GCF_050003625.1. Lineage (NCBI taxonomy): Eukaryota > Metazoa > Arthropoda > Insecta > Diptera > Muscidae > Haematobia > Haematobia irritans. Next base: position 198,357,039 of record NC_134399.1, on the reverse strand, counting down.
TTCGATTCCTGCTACGACCGAACACCAAATTTTTTCAGCGGTGGATTATCCCACCTCAGTAATGCTGGTGACATTTGAAAGCTTCTCTAAGTGGTTTCACTGGAATGTAGAACGCCGTTCGGACTCGGCCGTTCGGACTCGGCTATAAAAAGGAGGTCCCTTGTCTTTGAGCTTAACATGGAATCGGGCAGCACTCAGCGATAAGAGAGAGGTTCACCTCTGTGGTATCACAATGGACTGAATAGTCTAAGTGAGCATGATACATCGGGCTGGCACATAACCTAACCTAACCTAGGGGGGCTAATATTTTTCTGGAGGGGCTAAGCCCTTCCCCAAGATGCCTTACTACGCTTATTGTGATTGAAAGTGGAAATATCCCCCATGTCACGACGTAATCCCCAGCCAAATCCGCAGATCCCCAAAGTGAAACAAATTTCCCCAATTTGGAAAAAAGTCCCCCAATCTGACACCACAGTGTGTTAGAAACGGAATGACTTATTATAACATTATACCAATCTATGGTGGTGGCTATAAAAATATGTTAAATTCTCAAATTTGGCGATATTGATGGTATCGTAACAAAATATCATTCCTTTCAGCTTGTATTTGCTTAAATTTTTATGTTTTTGGTGTTCTTTTAATTAAAAAATAAAATTCTGCTAAAAATTAAGAAATAAAGACCTTTCGAACAATAGCAGCTCAAATCATGCCTTAGCTGATGCTTCGTCACACTTTTCAAATATATTTTAGAGAATTCCATTATTTTATTTGTCCTTACTCTATTGAATACACGGATGTTAAAGTTCATCAATAATAACTTGAAAAGAACTTCCAATAGAATTTCATCGGAAGTGGGCAAAATGGATTGTGGATCCTGGTTTGTACTCAATAATAATTGCATGAGGATTAATTTCCAATTTTTGTAGTGTAGTTCAAGAGATCAAATAGGAAGATATGTCTATCTGGAAACCATTTAATATTCTTCTGATATCAGCATCTTCAGATTTTTATTTACAACTCTTTGAAATTTACCTGCATACATATAAAAGATTAATTTGCTTCATTGAGCGCAGACGGACGGACATGTAGTCAAAAAAATGTTTCTTGCTTATATCAGAAAATTCATAATAAAAAATATTTTCTTAATTGCAAAAATTCTTCAAACCGAAGTTGCAAAATCCTTAGGATAGGTCTTAGCCTACATTTGAAGCGATTTTATGTTTGATCCAAAGATGCAATATCTCTGGTAGCTTTAAAATAATTTCTTTAAATCAAAACTGTTTTTACTTTAAGGAAAATTTGTCTTCTTCCCGTTTTTCATTTTCTTTCATGTTTTCACATAAATAAATGCTATTAGAAAGTGTAATCCAGTAATTTTTATTTGAATCCATGCTCACATGACCACACTGGAATCTGTGCAGACAAAACAGATTTCGTAAAATATGATAAAATCTTCAAAAAATGCAAAACAAAATAATATAGACTCGATTATTTTCCCTCTAACAGCAAACCAAAGCTACATGAAAAAAAAAAAACAAACACAAATAGAAATTATATGAAAACTAGACTAGACACCATGCAATATCCCCCATTTAAGCAAATCGTTTTTATTTTATATGTAAATACAGAGTCTCTTTAAGCCATACCATAGATATTCTACATATTCGAGATGGGAATGTTTCCATCCCATCGACATGCTGTCTATCTGTGTGCGAGAGAGAAGGAGAGAGAGAGAACTAGAGACTTTAGACTTTTACTATTGCTAAAGAGTACATATATGAGTGTTTTTGTTTTTTGAGTGAGTATATGAATGTATTGGTGCTTATATCGTAATCCTTTTTTAAGATTCCTTTGATGTGCTTTGTTGTGAATGGTCGTCCATCGATTAATTTTTGTGAGAAAATTAAAAGACAATACCAGCTTTGTTTGTACTTAGCCAAGTCAATGGGTTTTTGTGGTTTGGCTATCAGGCTGTTTGGCATTACGATAAAAACCAGCAACTTTGTATAGCCTTAAACTGTACGATATTTTAACAATTCAAAGAACAAAAGGAAATACATACGAAAGTGATTATTATTTGCAAAAAAAAAGAAGGTCTTTTGGTGGTGTTAGGAAAGAAAGAAATGGATTAAGTTTGGCTAAAACAAAGATATGGGATTTTGTTTTCCAAGTTTTTAAATTGTTTCCTACAAATTCCAGAAAATTTATTTGACTGAATATAACAAAAAAAAAACTAAGTAAAAGCAAAGACCATTTAATAAATAAAATGAAATATTAGTAGATCCAAAAAATGGTATTATCTAACCACATCTATTCCTATATTTTATTCTATTGAAAATTTGAAAACATTTTGTCAATATTTTATTTCTATTGAAAATTTGAAAATATTTTGTCAAAATTTTATTTCTATAAAAAAGGGGAGTATCCCTCCGGGACCAAATATCGAAAAATAAAGTAGCGGATCTTGGTCTAGATGCTAATCCCAAACTCCACTAACAATTTCAAGCAAATCGGTCAACTTTGGTCCAATTTTCAAAAAGTCGGACAAAGGTGAGGTTCCCCTCCGCGACCAGGTATCAACAAATTAGGTACCCTAGTCAGCCGTTTGCGAGCTTACCCGGAACATGCAAAAAAACAACAAACCAATAAACCAATAATAGTTTGGATTTTATATATCAAAATTTTATTTCTATATTTCTATTTTTGTCACATGTTATTTCTATAGAATATTTTGTCAAGTTTTATTACTAGAGAAAATTTTGTCAAAATTTTACTTCTATAGAAAATTTTGTCAAAATTTTACTTCTATAGAAAATATTGTCAAAATTTTACTTCTATATAAAATTTTGTGAAAATTTTATTTCTATAAAAATGTTTGTCAAATGTTATTTCTATAGAAAATTTTGTCAACACTTTATTTCTATATTTGTTATTTTAAATTCATTTCAACTTCTTCCACAAATTTTATTTGTAAGAAATTTATTTTTCTTCATTAACTTCTTATGTTAAATAGTCTTAAAATAATTATATTATCATTTATATTATACCCACCAAATGCAGCTTATTACTCTCATATTGTTATGGTTACTCTATAATGACGGCGAAATACATTAGAAGCGGCTTATGATTACTTTCCTAATTGAAAAGATTAAAATGTTTTTTTTTTTTTTTTTGTCGTTTCGACAATAAAATTCGATTAGAGGATTAAGTGGCAATTTGACCTTTCGCACAATTTCAAAGAAAGTATCATTTAAAGAATTGAAGGAAAACTGCACAGAAAAAATATCAGTCAATATGAATCAATAACTAAAATTGAAAAAAAAGTTATGAAGTCTTTTGACAAAATTTTCTATAGAAATAAAATTTTGACAAAATTTGTTGTAGGAATAAAATTTTGACAAAATTTGTTATAGAAAAAAAAATTTGACAAAATTTTCCATAGGAATAAAATTTTTAAAAAATGTTCTATAGAAATAAAATTTTTAAGCGGCATAAGATAAGATTAACAAATTTCTATAGAAATAAAATTTTGACAAAATTTTCTATAGAAATAAAATTTTTAGAAAATTTTAAGAAATAAAATTTTGAAAAAAAAAATTCTAGAAATACAATTTTGACAAAATTTTTTATAGAAATAAAATTTTTAAAAAATTTTCTATAGAAATAAATTTTTTTTAAAATTTGTTATAGAAATAAAATTTTGACAAAATTTTCTATAGGCATAAACTGTTGAGAAAATTCTATAGAAACAAAATTACAAAATTGTAAATAGAAAAAAATTTACAAGATTTTCTTTAGAAATAACATTTGACATAATTTTCGATAGAAATAAAATTTTGAAAAAAATATGTAGAAATAGCACTTTGACAAAATTTTTCAAAAAAAAATTAACAAAATTTTTTAAAGAAAAATAAAAAAATTAAGAAAATTTTCTATAGAAATAAAAGTTTGACAAAATTTTCAACGAAATAAAATTTGTAAAAATATTATATAATATAATATATAATATAAAATTTAAAAAAAAATTGTAGAAATAAAATTTTTACAAAATTTTCTATAGACATAAACTGTTGACAAAATTTTTTTTTGAGAAAACATTTTCTATAGAAATAAAATTTTGACAAATTTTTAGAGAACTAAAATTTTGACGAAATTTTTTTTGATAAAATTTTCTCCAAATTTTGGTAGATTATTTTTGGCTCGAGTGATAACCGTGATCGAAAGTCGAAAAATCGAATTTTAAAATTGAGTCAAAATTTGCAATGTCAAACGTGGAACTTTTCAAAATATGAAAAAGTCGACTCCGGCTTACTACTTAATATTTCAAATTGCCATTGTGTTTTTTTCACTTAATATTAACCTCTTCAATTATTAAATGTTGTCTAATTTTCTTGCTTCCAAATAACAAACTAATATCACAAATATCCTTGAAACATTTCTCAGTCATTAAGCCAAGAATTTTATTGGGAATTTGAAAAGCTCATTGGTGTATTTTTTGCCTAAAAGAAGATATTCTGAAGTACTTGCCTATTGCCTTTTGGCTTCCAAAATAATATTCTATGGAAATTTAGGTCTTGTGTTAGGGCTTTTAGGAAATTGTTTCCATGTTAGTAGCCTTGATGTATCATTAGTTCCGCTCTAATAGATAATCTTTACTGTCCCCCAAAAGCTATGAGAGAAATTTCTTGGAAAATATTTAAGCGTTAGCTAATAACCTTCCGTGAAGATAGAATAATGTGTAAAAATATTTACGACGACGACGTGGTGGTTTGGTTGTTTTGGCAACAAGATAAATTTTCAATAGGGGCCTAATGTGAATTTGTTTCCCTTCCCAAAACGTCCCCTTACTCCCATGTTTGTTGTTCTATGTTCTTTGGAAAATTTGGCCACAATAATGTCGAGATGGTTTATTTAAATAACTTCACACAACAAAAGCATCTCCAGTCAATACCAAATTATCCTTAATGTTTATCCTTATACACAAGGCAGGTCAAATTTTAAAGTCCTCTCATATTCTCAATGGAATGCTTCGCTTGATATTGGTCCATTAGCTATACATAAAGCAATCATTTCCATAACTTACCAAGGTAAATCTGATGATGAGGATGATGAAGTTTTTAAATGATTTCAAATCTAAAGCGATGTAATAAAAGTTGAATGTTGTAAATTTACTTTTTGATTGTTACCCAAAAACCTTGTAAATCAACAGTGGAACTGGCACATACAACTTTTTCAGTCAATGCAAGAAAAAAAAAATCATGTAAGCAGGCTAAGGTCGTTTTGTGAGTGGTGACTGTGAGTGAATTCTGTGGTGGACGAGAGTAAAGAGCTGAGGCCCAACCAGTAGGTCATATAGTTTATAAACTTGAGTTAGACTTTTCATCGATTTGCTCTCGGAAATTTGTATAGAAATAAAATTTTGACAAAATTTTTTATAGAAAAAAAATTTTGACAAAATTTTCTATAGAAAAAAAATTTTGACAAATTTTTTATAGAAATAAAATTTTGACAACATTTTCTATAGAAATAAAATTTCGACAAAATTTTCAATAGAAAAAATTTTCCCAAAATTTTCTATAGAAAAACAAACAAAATTTTCTGTAGAACTAGAATGTTGACAAAATTTTCTATAGAAATAAAATTTTGATAAAATTTTCTAAAGAAATAAAATTTTGATAAAATTTTCTAAAGAAATAAAATTTTTACAAAATTTTCTAAAGAAATAAAATTTTGACAAAATTTTCTATAGAAATAAAATTTTGACAAAATTTTCTATAGAAATAAAATTTTTATAAAATTGTCTAAAGAAATAAAGTATTTACAAAATTTTCTAAAGAAATAAAATTTTGTGAAAATCTTTTCTATAGGAATAACTTTTTTCATTGTTGTTGTTGACAAAATTTCTATAGAAATGAAATTTTGACAATATTTTGTATAGAAATAAAATTTTGTTAAAAACTTTTCTATAGGAATAACTTTTTGATAAGTTTTTTTATAGACATAAAATTTTGACAAAATTTTCTATAGAAATAAAATTTTGACAAAATTTTCTATAGAAATAAAATTTTGACAAAAATTTTCTATAGAAATAAAATTTTGACAAAATTTCCTATAGAAATAAAATTTTGACAAAATTTTCTATAGAAATAAAATTTTGACAAAATTTCCTATAGAAATAAAATTTTGACAAAATTTTCTATAGAAATAAAACTTTGACAACATTTTCTATAGAAATAAAATTTTGACAAAATTTTATAGTGAATTAAAATTTTGACAAAATTTTCTATAGAAATAAAGTTTTGACAAAATTTTCTTTAGAAATAAAATTTTGACAAAATTTTCTTTAGAAATAAAATTTTGACAAAATTTTCTATTGAATTAAAATTTTGACAAAATTTTCTATTGAATTAAAATTTTGACACAATTTTCTATAGAAATAAAGTTTTGACAAAGCTTTCTATGGATAACAAAAATTTTGACAAAATTTTCTATGGAAATTAAATTTTGACAAAATTTTATATTGAATTAAAATTTTGACAAAATTTTGTATAGAAATAAAATGTTTACAAATTTTTAATAGAAATAACATTTTTGCAAAAATTTCTATAGAAATAAAGTTTTGACAAAGTTTTCGATGGAGAAATAAAATTTTGACATAATTTTCTATAGAAATAAAATTTCGACAAAATTTTCAATAGAAAAAATTTTCCCAAAATTTTCTATAGAAAAACAAACAAAATTTTCTGTAGAACTAGAATGTTGACAAAATTTTCTATAGAAATAAAATTTTGATAAAATTTTCTAAAGAAATAAAATTTTGATAAAATTTTCTAAAGAAATAAAATTTTACAAAATTTTCTAAAGAAATAAAATTTTCTATAGAAATAAAATTTTGACAAAATTTTCTATAGAAATAAAATTTTTATAAAATTGTCTAAAGAAATAAAGTATTTACAAAATTTTCTAAAGAAATAAAATTTTGTGAAAATCTTTTCTATAGGAATAACTTTTTTCATTGTTGTTGTTGACAAAATTTCTATAGAAATGAAATTTTGACAATATTTTGTATAGAAATAAAATTTTGTTAAAAATTTTTCTATAGGAATAACTTTGTGATAAGTTTTTTTATAGACATAAAATTTTGACAAAATTTTCTATAGAAATAAAATTTTGACAAAATTTTCTATAGAAATAAAATTTTGACAAAAATTTTCTATAGAAATAAAGTTTTGACAAAATTTCCTATAGAAATAAAATTTTGACAAAATTTTCTATAGAAATAAAATTTTGACAAAATTTCCTATAGAAATAAAATTTTGACAAAATTTTCTATAGAAATAAAGAAATAAAATTTTTACAAAATTTTCTAAAGAAATAAAATTTTGACAAAATTTTCTATAGAAATAAAATTTTGACAAAATTTTCTATAGAAATAAAATTTTTATAAAATTGTCTAAAGAAATAAAGTATTTACAAAATTTTCTAAAGAAATAAAATTTTGTGAAAATCTTTTCTATAGGAATAACTTTTTTCATTGTTGTTGTTGACAAAATTTCTATAGAAATGAAATTTTGACAATATTTTGTATAGAAATAAAATTTTGTTAAAAACTTTTCTATAGGAATAACTTTTTGATAAGTTTTTTTATAGACATAAAATTTTGACAAAATTTTCTATAGAAATAAAATTTTGACAAAATTTTCTATAGAAATAAAATTTTGACAAAAATTTTCTATAGAAATAAAATTTTGACAAAATTTCCTATAGAAATAAAATTTTGACAAAATTTTCTATAGAAATAAAATTTTGACAAAATTTCCTATAGAAATAAAATTTTGACAAAATTTTCTATAGAAATAAAACTTTGACAACATTTTCTATAGAAATAAAATTTTGACAAAATTTTATAGTGAATTAAAATTTTGACAAAATTTTCTATAGAAATAAAGTTTTGACAAAATTTTCTTTAGAAATAAAATTTTGACAAAATTTTCTTTAGAAATAAAATTTTGACAAAATTTTCTATTGAATTAAAATTTTGACAAAATTTTCTATTGAATTAAAATTTTGACACAATTTTCTATAGAAATAAAGTTTTGACAAAGCTTTCTATGGATAACAAAAATTTTGACAAAATTTTCTATGGAAATTAAATTTTGACAAAATTTTATATTGAATTAAAATTTTGACAAAATTTTGTATAGAAATAAAATGTTTACAAATTTTTAATAGAAATAACATTTTTGCAAAAATTTCTATAGAAATAAAGTTTTGACAAAGTTTTCGATGGAGAAATAAAATTTTGACATAATTTTCTATAGAAATAAAATTTCGACAAAATTTTCAATAGAAAAAATTTTCCCAAAATTTTCTATAGAAAAACAAACAAAATTTTCTGTAGAACTAGAATGTTGACAAAATTTTCTATAGAAATAAAATTTTGATAAAATTTTCTAAAGAAATAAAATTTTGATAAAATTTTCTAAAGAAATAAAATTTTACAAAATTTTCTAAAGAAATAAAATTTTCTATAGAAATAAAATTTTGACAAAATTTTCTATAGAAATAAAATTTTTATAAAATTGTCTAAAGAAATAAAGTATTTACAAAATTTTCTAAAGAAATAAAATTTTGTGAAAATCTTTTCTATAGGAATAACTTTTTTCATTGTTGTTGTTGACAAAATTTCTATAGAAATGAAATTTTGACAATATTTTGTATAGAAATAAAATTTTGTTAAAAATTTTTCTATAGGAATAACTTTGTGATAAGTTTTTTTATAGACATAAAATTTTGACAAAATTTTCTATAGAAATAAAATTTTGACAAAATTTTCTATAGAAATAAAATTTTGACAAAAATTTTCTATAGAAATAAAATTTTGACAAAATTTCCTATAGAAATAAAATTTTGACAAAATTTTCTATAGAAATAAAATTTTGACAAAATTTCCTATAGAAATAAAATTTTGACAAAATTTTCTATAGAAATAAAACTTTGACAACATTTTCTATAGAAATAAAATTTTGACAAAATTTTCTTTAGAAATAAAATTTTGACAAAATTTTCTAACGAATAAAATTTTGACAAAATTTTCTATAGAAATAAAATTTTGACAAAATTTTCTATAGAACTAAAATGTTGACAAAAGTTTCTATAGAAATAAAATTTTGACAAAATTTTCTATAGAAATAAAATTTTGACAAAATTTTCTTTAGAAATAAAATTTTGATAAAACTTTCTATAGAATTAAAATTTTGACAAAATTTTCTACAGAAATAAAACTTTGACAATATTTTATATAGAAATATAATTTTGACAAAATTTTCTATAGAAAAAAAATTTTGACAGAATTTTCCATAGAAATAAAATTTTGTGAAAAACTTTTCTATGGGAATAACTTTTTAATAAAACTTTTTATAGAAATAAAATGTTGCCAAAATTTTCTATACCAAAAAAATTTTGACAAAATTTTCTATAGAAATAAAGTTTTGACAAAATTATTTACAGAAATAAAATTTTGACAAAATTTTCTTTAGAAATAAAATTTTGACAAAATTTTCTTTAGAAATAAAATTTTGACAAAATTTTCTATAGAAATGAAATTTTGACAAAATTTTCTATAGAAATAAAATTTTGATAAAATTTTCTATAGAAATGAAATTTTGACAAAATTTTCTATAGAAATAAAATTTTGATAAAATTTTCTATAGAAATAAAATTTTGGCAAAAGTTTGTATAGAAATGAAATTTTGACAAAATTTTCTATAGAAATAAAAATTTGACAAAATTTTCTATAGAAATAAAATTTTGACAAAATTTTCTATTGAATTAAAATTTTGACAAAATTTTCTATTGAATTAAAATTTTAACACAATTTTCTATAGAAATAATGTTTTGACAAAGCTTTCTATGGATAGCAAAGTTTTGACAAAATTTTCTTTAGAAACAAAATTTTGACAAAATTTTCTTTAGAAATAAAATTTTGACAAAAATTTTCTTTAGAAATAAAATTTTGACAAAATTTTCTTTAAAAATAAAATTTTGACAAAATTTTCTATAGAACTGAAATTTTGACAAAATTTTCTTTAGAAATAAAATTTTGACAAAATTTTCTTTAGAAATAAAATTTTGACAAAATTTTCTATAGAAATGAAATTTTGACAAAATTTTCTATAGAAATAAAATTTTGATAAAATTTTCTATAGAAATAAAATTTTGACAAAATTTTCTATTGAATTAAAATTTTCACAAAATTTTCTATTGAATTAAAATTTTGACACAATTTTCTATAGAAATAAAGTTTTGACAAAGCTTTCTATGGCTAACAAAAATTTTGACAAAATTTTCTATGGAAATAAAATTTTGACAAAATTTTAAATTGAATTAAAATTTTGACAAAATTTTCTATAGAAATAAAGTTTTGACAAAATTTTGTATAGAAATAAAATGTTTACAAATTTTTAATAGAAATAACATTTTTGCAAAGTTTTCTATAGAAATAAAGTTTTGACAAAGTTTTCGATGGAGAAATAAAATTTTGACATAATTTTCTATAGAAATAAAGTTTTGACAAAATTTTTATTGAAATAAAATTTTCTATAGAAATAAATTTTTTTTGATAACATTTTCTATAGAAATAAAATTTTGACAAAATTTTCAATAGCAGTAAAGTTTTGACAAATTCTCTATAGAATAAAATTCTGATAATTTTTTTTTATAGAAAAAAATCTTAACCATTTTTCTATAGAAATAAAATTTTCACAAAATTTTGTATAGAAGTAAAAATTTAACCAATTTTTAATAGAAACAAAATTTTTACAAAATTATCTATAGAAATAAAGATTTGACAAAAGTTTCTATAGAGAAATAAAATTTTGACAAAATTTTCTATAGGAATAAAATTTTGACAAAATTTTCTATAGAAATAAAATTTTGACATAATTTTCTATAGAAATAAAATTTTGATAAGATTTTCTATAGAAATTAAATTTTGACAAAATTTTCTATAGAAATAAAATTTTGACAAAGTTTTCGATAGAAATAAAGTTTTGACAAAGTTTTCTAAAGAGAAATAAAATTTTGACAACATTTTTATAGAAATAAAATTTTTTATAGTAATAAAATTTTTTTTGACAAAAATTTGTATAGAAATAAAATTTGGTGAAAAATGTCTATAGAAATAAAATTTGGACAAAACAGATTAGAAAATTAATTGATTTAATTAGCAAATTTCAATTAATTGTTTAATTGATTGATTTAATTGATTGCAAAACTGAATTAATTGTTTATATTAAAACCGTAACTAGGGTATTTTCAACTTTTTTCTCAACTGTCTTAGTGTTTTAAGTTTAATAAAATAAAATTTATAGTTTCAAATAAATTTTTAATAAAAAAAAACCATCCCTTGTTTTACTTAATCTTCCGACTTTGATTAAAAATTTAATCGTATCAATTAATTGTTTAATTAAATATTTCAAACTTTTCAAACATTAACTTTATTAATTTAATGTTTCTATCTTGATTAAAAAGTGAAATGTATCAATTTATTTAGTAATCAAAATATTCCAACTTCAATCAACCTTTTAATTGCAAATGATATTTTTTTCTATGCACGCGAAGTTCAAATTTGAAAGAGAATTGTGTCCTAAAATTATCCTTACTCTAATTCTCCGTCTCTTTGGCTCGGAATCAGTACCAAAACCATTAGTGTAAAATGTTTGGACAGGGCGCGTATTTTTTTTCAGTGTACAAATATAGGAATAATAAAGATTGATTTTTTAAGAGTTTGAAGAAATAAAAAAAAACATATAATTTAATGTTTGAAGTTAATTTCATTCAAATGTTGACCGCAACTGGTCCATCCGCTTAGTCCAATATTGCCATACTTTTTGTAACATTTCGACCGGCATCTCACGAATAAATTCTTCAATATTGTCTTCATTTTACTTACGAGTCCATTCGTTGTCATATTGTTCATCTATTGTCTCCATTATCTGTTGGCTTTCTTATTCCTTATTATTTAAATAAGACGCTGTCCCTTAATTTAATTATGGACAGTCCCTATATCTATGTAAATTTCCTATTACATTCTCTTGGCTAAGCAGCCCTTGAACAATTCGTAGTGTTAGGCCTTTGTTCTTGTTCTCCAACCACTTGGCTTTCGTTTGTTCCACATTTTGAGGTATTTTTCTTACTCTCTAAATGCTTTCTCTGTTTTCAATGTTGATTCGTTCTAAATGTTGCTTTCGGTTAGTTAAACACTTTTACTCGCTTACTTTGCCATAGAGTACAGACTCTACCCACTCTACGTAGCTTTACACACTCGCTCACACACATACTCTCTTACACACTCATTTAGTTGGGGCAAGCTTTAAACACTGAAAGAGCAATGAAATAAAGAATGGTTGCACTGGAGAGGGGGGTGTATTTTGCAGAAAGCAAAGTGTTCGGCGGGTCAAAATGCCATAGCATAGGATACTGAAGCTACATACAAAAAACCTCAATGGCATATGAAGAAACTCTGTGAAACAGGGTGATGTCGAACGAAAAAACAAAAAAAAACAACTGCCAAGTGAGATCTAAGAAATTTTGTATTGTAAAATTTTATGAATGAATCAAGAGAATTGTGTGAACTTTCGCACTTGCTCTGGTTTATTTTAGAGTTCGTGTTCTGTTTTTTTTTTTTTTTTTGGGGTTCTCTTTGTTTTTTTTTTTACATCCATATTTTATTCAGCTCTTACGAGTATGGTATTGTATGTGAATATGCATAGAAATTCAATATTTATATAGGGCAAAGATTTTTGTAGCTTGAGAGGCAAGTTTCCGTAAGTGTATATGGGGTATTTTGAAAGGAAATATAAAATTTCATTCCATTTGAATGCCAAGGCAAAAAATCTTTTTTTTACCATTCCTTCCTCAAAAAATTTAACATTTGAATGGCTACCATATATAAGTGGGATGGATGATGAGGGGTTTAAAGGGTTCCCGGAAAATTATATTTAGCTAAAAATGCCCGCATGAAATTCTTTTTATGATTTAATGTCCATTTAATACTCTTACATTTACACTTAAAACATTTTTTATGTGGGTCTAGTGGTCCAAGCATAATCCTTAAGTTAAATTTAAACAGTAAATATTGCTACGTGGTCTTTCAATATTTGAACTTTTTCCTTTGGGTTTAGAATGCTAGCAAGGATTAATGTTATGGATTAATAGAGTGGGTCGTATATAATATTAGTATCTTTTAAAGAGGAAGCTTAAATTATATTTTTTTTTATAAATTCAATCGAGTTTTTTACTTGTTATACTCCGGTGTCAGATATTATTTATCAGACACCGGAGGAGCGTCTAATAACTACATTGGACAGTTGATGTATTGGCACACACAAAAAAATTTATAGCTTCAATTACGAAATTAATTGATCCAATTAATTTTTTAAATTAAATATTTTCCATCACAGAAATGATAATATCAGTTGAAAAATAATTGATCAAATTAAAAATTAATTGATACTATTAATTTTTTGATTGATTTTTGTTTCAATTAAAAAATTTGTTGAATCAAATAAATTTTTAATTGAATATTTTTATACCCACCACCATAGAATGGTAATGGGTATATAATAAGTTTGTCATTCCGTTTGTAAAACATCGAAATATCGATTTTCGACTATATAAAATATATATATATATATTCTTGATAAGGGAGAAATTCTAAGACGATATAACCATGTCCATCTGCCGTTTGTCTGTCTGTTGTAATCACGCTACAGCCTTCAATAATGGCGCTATCGTCCTGAAATGTGGCACAGATTCGTTTTTTCTTTGCAGATGGGTCAAGTTTAAAGATGGGCTATATCGGTGCATGTTTTGATATAGTCCCCATATAAACCGAACTCCCGATTTGGGACTTATGAAACCGTATTTTTTATCCAATTTGACTGAAATTGGAAATCTGGAGGTATTTTAGAACCATCAAAAGGTGTGCTGAAAACGGTGCCTATCGGTCCATGTTTTAGTATAGCTCCCATATATACCGATCTCCCGATTTTGCTTCGTGGGCGTCTAGAAACTGTATTTCCTATCCGATTTGTCTGAAATTTAAAATCTAGAGGTATTTTAGGACCACAAATTGGTGTGTTGAAAATTGGGTGTATCGGTCCATGTTTTCGTATAGCCCCCATATATACCGATCTCCGGATTTTAATTCTTGGGCGTCTAGAAACTGTATGTACAATCCGATTTGCCTGAAAAAAGAAATATAGAAGTATTTTTGCACCATAAAAAGTTGTGTCGAAAATGGTCCGTATCGGTCCATGTTTTGGTTTAGCCCCCATGTAGACCGATCTCCCGATTTTATTTCTTGGGCTTCTAGAAACCTTATTTGCTATTCGATTTGCTTGAAATTTGAAATCTAGAGGTATTTTATGACCAAAAATAGGTGTGCCGAAAATGGGGTGTATAGGTCGATGTTTTGGTATTGCCCCATATAGACCTATTTCCCGATTTTACTGTTTGGGCGTATAGAAACCATATTTTCTATCCGATTTGCCTGAAATTGAAAATCTGGGGGTATTTTGGCACCATAAAGAGGTGTGTCGAAAATGGTCCGTATCTGTCCATGTTTTGGTGTAGGTTAGGTGTTAGCCCGATGTATCAGGCTCACTTAGACTATTCAGTCCATTGTGATACCACATTGGTGGACTTCTCTCTTATCTCTGAGTTCTGCCCGATTCCATATTAAGCTCAATGACAAGGGACCTCCTTTTTATAGCCGAGTCCGAACGGCGTTCCACATTGCAGTGAAACCACTTAGAGAAGCTTTGAAACCTTCAGAAATGTCACCAGCATTACTGAGGTGGGATAATCCACCGCTGAAAAACTTTTTGGTGTTCGGTCGAAGCAGGAATCGAATCCACGACCTTGTGTATGCAAGGCGGGCATGCTAACCATTGCACTACGATGGCTCCCTTATAGACCGGTCTTCCAAATTTACTTTTTGTTCTTCTATAATCCGTAGTTTTTATTCAATTTGCCAGAAATTATAAATCTATAGATATTTTAGGCCTATAAAGAGGTGTGTCGAAAATAGTCTGTATCGGTCCATGTTTTGGTATAGCCCCCATATAGACTGATCTCCCGATTTTACTTCTTGGGTTTCTAGAATTCGTAGTTTTTACTCAATTTGTGTGAAATTACAATTCTAGAGGTATTTGAGGAGGTGTGTCGAAAATGGTGAGTATTGGTCCATGTTTTGGTATAGACCCCATATAGACCTACCTCCCGAATTTATTACTTGGGCTGCTAGAATCTGTTGTTTTTATCCACTTTGCCTGAAATTGGAAATCTAGAGGTATTTTAGGACCACAAATATGTCAGCCGAATGTGTATCGAGCCATGTTTTGGTATAGCCCCCATATAGACCGTACTCCCGATTTAACACATTGGGCTTCAAGAAACCGCAGTTTTTATACGATTTACCCAAAAATTTAAATATATTGGTATTTTAGACCCTCAAAAATCTGTATCGCATTTATTTTTACCGGTTCATTTTGTAAGGCATCGATATACACCGATTTCACTTCTTGAGGGTATAGCAGGCACACTTTATTTCATGATTTCAATAAAACTCAAAAAAAATTGGTTCTTATAAATGCAGAATCTGATCTAGTCTTCATAGGTAGAATCTTTAAATTTATCTGCGGGAAGCGTACTAGTTGAACTGATCTGTTTGGGAGAATATCTGTCATCAAACCGCCTGAAATTCTATATATTATCAAGTAACTCGATACGACGAAGAGTTTTCAAAGTAAAGTATTCCATTTGATTCAAGGTGGTGGGTATTTAATATTCGGCCTGGCCGAACTTACTGCTGTATATAATTGTTATACCCTCCACCATAGGATGGGGGGTATATTAACTTTGTCACTGCTCTAAGACCCCAATATTGCTCTAAGACCCCATAAAGTATATATATTCTGGGTCGTGGTGAAATTCTGAGTCGATCTGAGCATGTCCTTCCGTCTGTCCGTCTGTTGAAATCACGCTAACTTCCGAACGAAACAAGCTATCGACTTGAAACTTGGCACAAGTAGTTGTTATTGATGTAGGTCGGATGGTATTGTAAATGGGCCATATCGGTCCACTTTTACGTATAGCCCCCATATAAACGGACCCCCAAATTTGGCTTGTGGATCCTCTAACAGAAGCATATTTAATCCGATCCTGCTGAAATTTGGTACATGATGTTGATATATGGTTTCAAATAACCATGCAAAAATTGGTTCACATCGGTCCATAATTATATATAGCCCCCATATAAACCGATCCCCAGATTTGGCTTGCGGAGCCTCAAAGAGAAGCAAATTTCATCGGATCCGGCTGAAATTTGGTACATGGTGTTGGCATATGGTCTCTAACAACCATGCAAAAATTGTTCCACATCGGTCCATAATTATATATAGCCCCCATATAAACCCATCCCCAGATTTGGCTTGCGGAGCTTCAAAGAGAAGGAAATTTCATCCGATCCGCCTTAAATTTGGTACATGATGTTGGTATATGGTTTCTAATAACCATGCAAAAATTGTTCCACATCGGTCCATAATTATATATATCCCCCCATATAAGAGCCTCAAAGAGAAGCAAATTTCATCCGATCCATCTGAAATTTGGTACATGATGTTGGTATATGGTCTCTAATAACCATGCAAAAATTGGTCAACATCGGTCCATAATTATATATAGCCCCCATATAAACCGTTCTCCAGATTTGACCTACGGAGCCTCTTGGAGGAGCAAAATTTATCCGATCCGGTTCAAATTTGGAACGTCGTGTTAGTATATGGCCGCTAACAACCATACCAAAATAGGTCCACATTGGTCTATAGTTATATATAGCCGATCTCGAATCACACAAAAATTGTCCCATATCGGTTCATAATCATGGTTGCCACTCGAACTAAAAATAATCTACCAAAATTTTATTTCTATAGAAATTTTTTTCAAAATTTTATTTCTATAGAAAATTTTGTCAAAATTTTATTTCTGTAGAAAATTTTGTTAAAATTTTATTCGGTTCATAATCAGGTTGACAATCGAGCCAAAAATAATCTACCAAAATTTTATTTCTATAGAAAATTGTGTTAAAATTTTATTTCTATAGAAAATTTTGTCAAAATTTTATTTCTATAGAAAATTTTGTCAAAATGTTATTTCTATAGAAAATTGTGTTAAAATTTTTTTCTATAGAAAATTTTGTCAAAATTTTATTTCTATAGAAAATTTTGTCAAAATTTTATTTCTATAGAAAATTTTGTCAAAATTTTATTTCTGTAGAAAATTTTGTCAAAATTTTATTTCTAAAGAAAATTTTGTCAAAATTTTATTTCTATAGAAAATTTTGTCAAAATTTTATTTCTGTAGAAAATTTTGTCAAAATTTTATTTCTAAAGAAAATTTTGTCAAAATTTTATTTCTATAGAAAATTTTGTCAAAATTTTATTTCTGTAGAAAATTTTGTCAAGATTTTATTTCTATAGAAAATTGTGTTAATGTTTTTTTTTCTATAGAAAATTTTGTCAAAGTTTTATTTCTATAGAAAATTTTATCAAAATGTTATTTCTATAGAAAATTATGTCAAATTTTTTTTTTTCTATAGAAAATTTTGTCAAAATTTTATTTATGTAAAAAATTTTGTCAAAATTTTATTTCTGTAAAAAATTTTGTCAAAATTTTATTTCTATAGAAAATTTTGTCAAAATTTTATTTCTGTAGAAAATTTTGTCAAAATTTTATTTCTATAGAAAATTTTGTCAAAATTTTATTTCTATAGAAAATTTTGTCAAAATTTTATTTCTATAGAAAATTTTGTCAAAATTTTATTTCTATAGAAAATTTTGTCAAAATTTTATTTTTATAGAAAATTTTGTCAAAATTTTATTTCCATAGAAAATTTGGTCAAAATGTTATTTCTATAGAAAATTTTGTTAAAATTTTATTTCCATAGAAAATTTTGTCAAACTGAATATACGTATTTGATAGATCTTTTTTGATTTAATATATACCACGTATGGACTAACATACAATTTAGAAGACGGTGTTAGGAGGTTTTAAGATACCTTGCCATCGGCAAGCGTTACCGTAACTTAAGTAATTCGATTGTGGATGGCAGTGTTTAGAAGATGTTTCTACGCAATCCATGGTGGAGGGTAACATACACTAGCTTCGACCTGGCCGAACTTACGGCCGTATATACTTGTTTAAAACTCAATTAAGACTTTAATTGGATAAATTTTCTTGAAATTTTTGTCTGTGTAAATACGGAGTTCTAAAGTGTTCCGTTTAACCGAGTTGACGAATTAGTTGAACGATCACGAACACCTTGTGAGAATATATACCGCATTAACATCAACCACATTACAAAATAATCTTTAAATTCACTGAAATATCGTACGTTTAAAACGATATAAAATTTAAAATCTTTTATAAAATTCCCTATTCATTGGATGTAATAAATTACCACCCTGGTCAAATAAATGTCTATTATGAGCGAAATGAAACGCTTCTCTTAGATAGTTAGATTTTTAATAGAACTAAACTCATGCATATATATGTAAAATAATAATTCATTTTATTTAATTTCAAACATCCAATGTAGGTTGCTATTCTGCTTCAACATTTCTATTTAGAGTCATGTTTCATATCGAAAAAGTCTAGGTCCATTTTGCCTTTGACTTTAGCCTTTATGATGACAATGCATCTTCTGAGTGTCAGCTGTGACATCTTGCATTGCTTTTGTCTTTTTCATCTTTTGGTTTTTGTCTTTAGTGTACTAGAGTATATTTACGCTTTCTTCTTCTCTTTCTCTCTCACTCTCTCGCTTACTTTGGCATCTCATTGTTCTGTGAGTGAGTTTTCTTCTCATAATTCAAAGATGAAATTTTACAGTTTTGCAATTTAAATTTAGTACTCTTGCCAAATAGCAAAATATTAACCCTTTGGGTGACTTGACCTAAACTGAAATGTCCCATCCCAGCCTAGCCTCCTAACCTAACGTTCCCAGATGAAAACTTAGATTGTAATTACTATGAATAATTTCATATTTAATTAAGAATTGTTGGCATTGCTGAGAACAAAGAAAATGAAATATGTAACTGAAACTGAAAACTGCCAAAGGAGACAACGACCATGTAGGTGTGTTGGGAAATATCACGCCATGAAGTATCTTCCATGCCATAGTTTCTATACAGTGAAAAAAATATATTTATGTGGTACTAAAAATAAGGCAAACTAAATTTTAGGACAAGCAATTTACACAATATTAAGGACAAATTTCTTTAAAATAATAAAATTGTATTTAAAGGAAAGTTTGTAATCTTTGTTTCAAAAATTTATTTATTACATTTGGGACACAGATTTTGGAACTCTTAGTCCCTCGGTTAAAGTCGTATGTCTTTGTCTTTCATTTCTATAGAAAATTTTGTCAAAATTTTATTTCTATAGAAAATTTTGTGAAAATTTTATTTCTGTAGAAAATTTTGTCAAAATTTTATTTCTATAGAAAATGCTGTCAAATTTGTATTAAAAAAAATTTTTCAATATTTTATTTCTATAGAAAATTTTGTTAAAATTTTATTTCTGTAGAAAATTTTTGTCAAAATTTTATTTCTATAGAAAATTTTGTGAAAATTTTATTTCTGTAGAAAATTTTGTCAAAATGTTATTTTTATATAAACTTTTGTCAAAATTTTAAATTCTATAGAAAATTTTGTCAAAATTGTATTTCTTTAGAAAATGTTGTCAAATTTTTATTTCCATAGAACATTATTAAAAAACAAGAGTAACTTCGAGAACCTGACAAGTTAAAATAAAACAAGTATATACAGCAGTAAGTTCGGCCGGGCCGAATCTTAAATACCCACCACCATGAACCAAATATTAGGGGTTCCTTTGAAGTTTCAGGAGGGCTTGAGGACTTGAGGACACTTCCCGAAGATAAATTTAAAGATGTCACCTATGAGGACTATATCAGATTCTGGATTTATAAGAACCATTTTTGTTTGAGTTTTAGAGGAATAATTAACATCTCTTGTAAGTGTGCAAGAAAATTATAAAATAACGTTTTGATTTGAAATCTTAAATCTGTAGAAGTAAAATCTGGAAATTTTACATTGAGTTTCAAGCAATTTTCATGATCAGTGCTCTTTCTACACCCTCAAGAAGTGAAGTCGGTCTATATGGAGGCATTACCAAATGGACCGATAAAAACTTAATCCGATACACGTTTTTATGAGCCTAAAATACCAGAATATTTACAATTTAAGGCAAATCAGATAAAAACTACGGTTTCTAGAAACCCAAGGAGTTAAATCGGGAGATCGTTTTTATGGGGGCTATACTAAAATATGGACCGATACTCACCGTTTTCGGCATACCTCTTTATGACCCGAAAATACCTCTAGATTTCCAATTTCATGCAAATAGGGTAAAAACTTCGGATTCTAGAAGCCCAAGAAGTAAAATCGGGAAATCGGTCTATATGGAGGCTATACGAAAATATGGATCGATACTCACCATTTTCGGCACACCTCTTTATGGTCCTAAAATACCTCTAGATTTCCAATTTCAGACAAATTGGATAAAAACTACGGTTTCTATAAACCCAAGACCCCAAATCGGGAGGTCGTTTTATATGGGGACCATACCAAAACATGGACCGATACTCACAATTTTTGGCGCACGTATTTGTGGTCCTACAATACCTCTAGATTTCCAATTTCAGGTAAATTGAATAAAAACTGCGGTTTCTATAAGCCCAAGAGTAAAATCGGGAGATCGGTCTATTTGGGGGCTATACCAAAATATGGACCGATACTCACAATTTTTGGCCACCATAATTGTGGTCCTACAATACCTCTAGATTTCCAATTTCAGGCAAATAAGATAAAAACTTCGGATTCTATAAGCCCAAGAAGTAAAATCGGGAAATCGGTCTATATGGGGGCTATACCAAAATATGGACCGATACTCACCATTTTCGGCACACCTCTTTATGGTCCCAAAATACCTCTAGATTTCAAATTTCAGGCAAATTGGATAAAAACTACGATTTCTATAAGCCCAAGACCCCAAATCAGGAGGTCGGTTTATATGGGGACTATATCAAAACCTGGACCGATGTAGCCCATCTTCGAACTTGGCCTGCCTGCAGACAAAAGACGAGTTTGTGCAAAATTTCAGCACGATTGCTTCACTATTGAAGACTGTAGCGTGATTACAACAGACAGACAGACGGACATCGTTATATCGTCTTAGAATTTCTCCCTGATCAAGAATATATATACTTTATATAGTAATAAAAAAACAATAAAAAAAATTGTCAACATTTTATTTCTATAGCAAATGTTGTCAAATATTTAATTCTATACAACATTATTTCAAAATTTAATTTTTATAGAAAATTTTGTCAAAACTTTATTTCAATAGGAAAATTTGTCAAAATTTTATTTTTATAGAAACTTTTTCAAAATTTTATTTCTATAGAAAATGTTGTCAAATTTTTAATTCTATAGAACATTATGTGACAATTTTATTTTTATAGATTTTTTTTGTGAAAATTTTATTTCTATAGAAAATTTTAATTCTATAGAAAATATTGTCAATATTTTATTTCAATAAAAAAAATTGTCAAAATTTTAATTCTATAGAACATTTTGTCAAAATTTTATTTAATAAATATTGTCAACATTTTATTTCAATAACAAATTTGTTAAAATTTTATTTCTATAGAAAATTTTATTTCTATAGCAAATGTTGTCAAATGTTTAATTCTATACAACATTATGTCAAAATTTTATTTTGATAGACAATTTTGTCAAAATTTTACTTTTATAGAAAATGTTGTCAAAATTTTATTTTTATAGAAAATTTCGTTAAAACTTTATTTCAATAGGAAATTTTGTCAAAATTTTATTTTTATAGAAAATGTTGTCAAATTTTTAATTTTATAGAAAATTTTGTCAAAATTTTATTTTTACAGAAAATTTTGTCAAAACTTTATTTCAATAGGAAAATTTGTCAAAATTTTATTTTTATAGAAACTTTTTCAAAATTTTATTTCTATAGAAAATGTTGTCAAATTTTTAATTCTATAGAACATTATGTGACAATTTTATTTTTATAGAATTTTTTGTGAAAATTTTATTTTTATAGAAAATTTTAATTCTATAGAAAATTTTGTCAATATTTTATATCAATAAAAAAAATTGTCAAAATTTTAATTCTATAGAACATTTTGTCAAAATTTTATTTCAAAAAAAAATTGTCAAAATTTTATTTCAATAACAAATTTGTTAAAATTTTATTTCTATAGAAAATTTTATTTTTATAGCAAATGTTGTCAAATGTTTAATTCTATACAACATTATGTCAAAATTTTATTTTGATAGACAATTTTGTCAAAATTTTACTTTTATAGAAAATGTTGTCAAAATTTTATTTTTAAAGAAAATTTCGTTAAATCTTTATTTCAATAGGAAATTTTGTCAAAATTTTATTTTTATAGAAAATGTTGTCAAATTTTTAATTTTATAGAAAATTTTGTCAAAATTTTATTTTTACAGAAAATTTTGTCAAAATTTTATTTTTATAAAAAATTTTGTGAAAATTTTATTTCTATAGAAAATTTTGTCAAAACTTTAATTCTATAGAAAATTTTGTCAAAATTTTATTTCTATAGACAATGTTGTCAAAATTGTATTTCTATAGAAAATGTTGTCAAAATTTTATTTCTATAGAAAATGTTGTCGAAATTTTATTTCTATAAAAAATATTGTCAAAATGTTATTTCTATATAAAATTTTGTCAAATCTTATATGGAGAATAATATTTTCGAAAATATATCAAAACATCAAGGATTCTACCTTGGAAATTGGTAGCATCCTTGATGTTTTGACAGTAAAAAATATACCGTTTGTGGTACAATTCTACCAACTGTGGCAACCGCGCTACTGAGTCAGTCCCCTCAGGGTGGGCTCTTAATTCGCTCTAGCCAAGTCTGTTTGTCTGTGAACACATTTTTGTGATCAAAGGCTCGGACGAATTTTTGCCTGTATAGACTTATTCATTATTATAATATTTCCCCTAACAGAAAGACCCTATCACCTTCAATAAAGGATAAAGGACTTAGAGAGCAGATTCAACATAAAAGTATTGGAGAAATTTTATTTATTTTTTTTTTATTTTGTTTACAGAATTTTCTGAAGTGTTGCCAATTAAAAATATAATCAAAATACTTACTGGAAAGTAAACTAAATGTGCTCTGCTCATTTTTCGAAAAGATTTTGGCAAATACTCTTGACATACCTCGAGATGCCAAAATGTCCCTTTAGTTAGTCATTTTGGTATTTATAATGACCCATTAATGCTGGGGCACGTAAACATAATCAGGACTTTTAATTTCACTTCCACTTGAAACATTTTAGCAAACACTTAGTGGCATTTGATGTACGGATGGCCAACTGGCAAATATTTATACAAAATCTAGGCTTGTTTAACTCATCCAATGGGCTTTTGCAGTAACTTTGAATTAAATTTTGGGAAAAGTCTAAAATTTTCTATTTGCTTAGTTTGTGTCTAGGTCAAAGTGTGATGTTGCAAAGAAGAAACGAAGACTTAAATTCGCTGGTGAGTTTGCCATATTCACGCCTTACGCGTTTGTAATGGCGTTGACATTGATGACCATTATCTAAGAAAATCATGAAGCCTATGATGGCAAGGCCTTTTACAAAGTCATAATGATGAGAATTCTCTTCATCATCATCATTATCATCGTCAACATCTTGATGTGCCTAGATGTTATGGTGTTGGTGAAATCACTTGGTGTTTTTTTTTTTTTTGTGGAGCTTATTTAATCTTCTCTCATAATGTATTCCACATGAATTTTGGGAATTCCAACGTAGACGACATTCATTATTCAGATGTTAACAGCATTTCGATAGCATCGTGACTTATTTCCACGTCACTCAAGTTTATCCCTTATCCCAAAGATTTCACAGTGGGTATTGCGGTAGCATTGCTCTCGCTCTCTCTCGTTGTGGGCTTTATAAAGTCGGTAAATTTTAAGAATGTAATTAATTGGTGGATACATTTCATCAAAGCTTCAATTGAGGAAGGATAACAGAGAAGGGAAGGCAAAGGAATTTTGTTACCAACTTTTTGATGAAGGGAGTGAGATAATTTGAAATGCCCAACTCTTGTGGTATGGTGGGATCACATACTCTCTCTTTCTCTCTACACACACACATACACATAGACACATGGATGACTTTAACTTTATGGGAATTTTCGAAAGAAAAATTCAGGGATTATACTTTTTGGTCGTGCGAGGGGGGAGGGGGTGGTTATTGAGAGGGGTTTACGATGTACATCATTCGTAATTGCGTTTCTTCGTTGGTTTTTTTTCGTAATGTCGTATTCCCGATCTCTGTTTGGAGTGAAATGTTCACATTTACTTTGTTGTAGATTTTTGACAGATGCCTGTCTAAAGCTGTCAATCAAAATAAAACCCCCCCAAAGATAAAACATGTTGACGGATGGACAGATTGATGGCATACTATTGGGAAAGAGCGCGGCACAGCGATTGAAAAGGGTAATGGGACTAGAATTTGCAATAATCGTTTTTGAATTAAATTCTAATTTTGGAGGCGGCCCATACATGGGAAGATTTCAAGGTCCACAGTAATCTTAAATTAATGGGGGCAGTAGCAAAAATTTTGTTTTTGAGGGAAATTGCGATGTTTCTATACCCAGCAGCGTTACCAATTTTTTGACTCTTTTACCAGGAAAAATGCATTCAGCTTTAAGCTTTTTTTCTGTTTTTTATACCCTCCACCATAGGATGGGGGTATATTAACTTTGTCATTCCGTTTGTAACACATCGAAATATTGCTCTAAGACCCCATAAAGTATATATATTCTGGGTCGGGTGAAATTCTGAGTCGATCTGAGCATGTCCGTCCGTCCATCGGATGGTATTGCAAATGGTCGGATGGTATTGCAAATGGGCCATATCGGTCCACTTTTACGTAAACGGACCCCCAAATTTGGCTAGCGATTGCTCTAAGAGAAGCAAATTTCATCCGATCCGGCTGAAATTTGGTACATAGTGTTAGTATATGGTCTCTAACAACCATGCAAAAATTGGTCCATATCGGTCCATAATTACATATAGCCCCCATATAAACCGATCCCCCGATTTGTCTAGCGAAACCTCTAAGAGAACCAAATTTCATCCGATCCGACTGAAATTTGGTACATGGTGTTGGTATATGTTCTCTAATGACCATGCAAAAACTGGTCCACATCGTCCCGTAACTATATATAGCACCCATATAAACCGATCCCCAGATTTGAACTCCGAAGCCTCTTAGAGGAGCAAAATTCATCCGATCCGGTTGAAATTTGGTACGTGGTGTAAGTATATGGTCTCTAACAACCTTGCAAGAATTGGTCCATATCGGTCCATAATTATATATATCCCACATATAAATCGATACCCAGATTTGTCCTCCGGAGCCTCTTGGAGGAGCTAAATTAATCCGATCCGGTTGAAATTTGGAACTTGGTGTTAGAATGTGGTCTCTAACAAACACGCAAGAATTGGTCCATATCGGTCCATAATTATATGCCCCCATATAAACCGTTCCCCAGATTTTGATCTCCGGAGCCTCTTGGAGGAGCAAAATTCATCCGATCCGGTTGAAATTTGCACGTGGTGTTAGTATAAGGTCGCGTATAATCATGCCATAATTGGTCCATATCGGTCTATAGTTATATATAGCCGATCCCTAATCACACAAAAATTGGTCCATATTGGTTGATAATCATGGTTACCACTCGAGCCAAATCTTCCATGATCTTCCAAAATTTTATTTTTATAGAAAACATTGTCAAAATGTTTTTCTATAGAAAACATTGTCAAACTTTTATTTCTATAGAAACTTTTGTCAAAATTTTATTTCTATAGAAAATTTTGTCAAAATTTTATTTCTATAAAAAATTTTGTTAAAATTTTATTTCTATAGAAAATTTTGTTAAAATTTTATTTCTATAGAAAATTTTGTCAAAATGTTATTTCTATAAAAATTTTGTTAAAAGTTTATTTCTATAGATTTTTTTTAAATTTTATTTCTATAGAAAATTTTGTCAAACAGTTTATTTTTATCGAAAATATTGTCAACATTTTATCACTATAGAAAATTTTGTCAAAATTTTATTTCTATAGAAAATTTTTTCAAAATTTTATTCCATAGAAATTTTTGTCAAAAATTTATTTTTATCGAAAATATTGTCAAAATTTTATTTTTATAGAAAATTTTGTCAAAAATTCATTTTGATCGAAAATATTGTCAAAATTTTATTTTTATAGATAATTTTGTCAAAATTTTATTTCTATAGAAAATTTTGTCAAAATTTTATTTCTATAAACGTTTTTTTCAAAATTTTATTTCTGTAGAAAATGTTGTCAAAATTTTATTTCTGTAGAAAATATTGTCAAAATTTTATTTCTATAGAATTTTTTTCAAATTTTATTTCTATAGGAAATTTTGCCAAAATTTTATTTCTATAGAAAATGTTAATAAATTTTTATTTCTATAGAACATTTTGTCAAAATTTTATATCTATAGAAAATATTGTCGAAATTTTATTTCTATAGAAAATTTTGTCAAACTTTTATTTCTATAGAAAAATTTGTCAAAATTTTATTTCTATTGAAAATATTGCCAAAATTTTATTTTTATAGAAAATTTTGTCAAAAATTTATTTTTATCGAAAGTACTATCAAAATTCTATTTTTATAGAAAATTTTGTCAAAATTTTATTTCTATAGCAAATGTTGTCAAAATTTTATTTCTATATAAAATTTTGTCAAAATTTTATTTCTATAAAAAATTTTGTCAAAATTTTATTTCTGTAGAAAATTTTGTCAATATTTTATTTCTATAGAAAATGTTGTCAAGATTTTATTTCTGTAGAAAATTTTGTCAAAATTTTATTTCAATAGAAAATTTTATTTCTATAAAAATTTTTTTAAACTTTCATTTCTATAGAAAATTTGTCAAAATTTTATTTCTATAGAAAATTTTGTCAAACTTTTATTTCTATAGAAAATTTTGTCAAACTTTTATTTCTATAGAAAATTTTGTCAAAATTTTATTTCTATAGAAATTTTTGCCAAAATTTTACTTCTATAGAAAATTTTGTCAAAATTTTATTTGTTTAGAATTTTTTGTCAAATTTTATTTCTGTAGAAAATTTTGTCAAAAATTTATTTTTATCGAAAATATTGTTAAAATTTTATTTTTATAGAAAATTTTGTCAAAATTTTATTCCTATAGAAAATTTTGTCAAATTTTATATCTGTAAAAAATATTGTCAAAATTTTATTTCTATAGAAAATTTTGTCAAAATTTTTATTTCTATAGAAAATTTTGTCAAAATTTTATTCCTATAGAAAATTTTGTCAAAATTTTATTTCTATAGAAAATTTTTTCAAAATGTTATTTCTATAGAAAATTTTGTCATAATGTTATTTCTATAGAAATTTTTGTCAAAAAATTGCTGGATATGGTGTATATCGGTCGATATCTTGGTATAATCTTCATTTAAGCCGATCTACCTTATCAAAAGTGAGTATTTTCAAATTTTTGGCTTGAGAATTCATTCAAATGTTAATACTGTTTTTAGTAAATATTTTTTTTTCGATGAACTTTGTTTCAAAAGGAAATAATAATATTTTATACATTGTATAAAAATTATAATCTTTTAATTAAAAACATATTTATTAAAAATTAACGATAAAATTATTTTAAACAAGAATGGACAACAACCACATTAATTTTCTTGGGTGAGCATACAAATTTTCGAAACAAAGATTATAAACTTTCTTTTAACTAAAATTTAATTAGTTTAAATAAATTTGTCCTTAATATTGTGTAAAATTTAGGTTTAATATCATGGAAATATTTTGTTTGTTTCGATGAAATTTGTTTCAAAAGGAAGTTATAATATTTTATACATTGTATAAAAATTATAATATTTTAATTAAAAACATATTTATTATAAAATAATGATACAATTATTTTAAACAAAAATGAACAACAATCACATTAATTTTCTTGCGTGAGCATATGTGATAACCTTTTAAGAAAAGAAAACCACTAAACATTACAATCTCTAATTGTTATTGCCATCTATAAAAATGCAATTAAATTGGCTGCCGTTCATACAACTCGCTACCTCTAATGTATACCGCATAGAATCTAATTCTAGACATTATGCCAAAAACCAACTTTACAACAAATAACTTATCGCCTTCTTGATAAAAACCAACATCAATTTTAGTTTTTAAACTTGTATACAATCAACCCTTTTGTAAAAAGTAAATAGCTATGCATTGAAAAACAAAAAACTCTGGCTCCCATTCACACCCATCTACCCACAATCCAACCATCTATCCACCACCCACACAGAAATTTCAATTGTTTTGGTATTTTTTGTTGTTGTTAAAGTTGTCATTATGTTGACTGAAATCTTAACTTTGTCCTTGTGTCTTTATCTCTCCCACCCTCCCTCTCAGTCTCACTCTGTGTGTTTGCCCAAGTGTATGCATGGGTGTCAGTGTATTCTCCAAACACTTTTCGGGGGAGAAATTAAAAAAGTTATTTGAGTAATTTATGAAGTTTCTTGTTTCCTTAGCTTACCCCCGCCCCTACCCTCTCACCATGTGTTTGTTTCACCGCCTTATGCATCTTCGAAATGCAATTACTCAAATGTATTATATGAGTGTTCTCATACTCAATCATACACTGTGTGGCAATTCCTCCTCCTCCACGCTATCTCTCTGTGTCTCTCAAGTTTGTTTATGTTAATTTCTTTTTAAATACGAGGAGATTTTATGTGTGTGTATAAATACAAGAATATGATGTGAATTGTAATTAAGATAGAGTCTGAATTGAGTAAAGATCAAGTATGACAATGACATCTTTCGAACTTTTTGTAATTAAAACACAAGACTTGACTGAACTTTGCATTGGAAGACCATATTAAGGGGTTTAAAAAAAAATTTTCTCTGTCGATTTGAATTTATGAAATGCTAGCTTTATACTTTAACAAAAATAATATTTTTTATTAAATAATGCAAAATTATGATATCAAATAAATTTAATCTGCTTAGGTACAACACTTAAGATATCATATTATATTCCACCGACTTAAACACTTTCATATGTTTTCAGCGTTTATTATGTTTGACTAATGGCTGTTTCTCTTTTCTTTTTTTTTTCTAGGTAAGCCCAATTTCGAACAATAAGTTTTACATAAACGTGGTAAGTCAACTTACTACACACCAACACTCATAAAAACAAGTAAGGAAAGTCTAAAGTCGGGCGGTGCTGACTATATTATACCCTGCACCACTTTGTAGATCTAAATTTTCGATACCATATCACATCCGTCAACTTTTTACAACTTTTCGACTAAGCAGTGGCGATTTAACAAGGAAAATGTAGGTATTTTGACCATTTTTGTCGAAATCAGAAAAACATATATATGGGAGCTATATCTAAATCTGAACCGATTTCAACCAAATTTGGCACTTCCTGTGCAAAATTTCAATTAAATCGGAGTTAAAAATTGGCCTCTGTGGTCATATGAGTATAAATCGGGCGAAAGTTATATATGGGGACTATATCTAAATCTGAACCGATGATTTCAACCAAATTTGGCACGCATAGCAACAATGCTAATTCTACTCCCTGTGCAAAATGTCAACTAAATCGGAGTTAAAAATTGGCCTCTGTGGTCATATGAGTATAAATCGGGCGAAAGTTATATATGGGGACTATATCTAAATCTGAACCGATGATTTCAACCAAATTTGGCACGCATAGCATATCGGGCGAAATATATATATATATATATATATATATATATATATATATATATATATATATATATATATATATATATATATATATATATATATATATATATATATATATATATATATATATATATATATATATATATATATATATATATATATATATATATATATATATATATATATATATATATATATATATATATATATATATATAGGTTAGGTTAGGTTAGGTTATTTGGCTCGCATAGCTACAATGCTAATTCTACTCCCTGTGCAAAATTTCAACCAAATTGGGGTAAAACTCTGGACCATATAAGTCCATATCGGGCGAAATATATATATATATATATATATATATATATATATATATATATATATATATATATATATATATATATATATATATATATATATATATATATATATATATATATATATATATATATATATATATATATATATATATATATATATATATATATATATATATATATATATATATATATATATATATATATATATATATATATATATATATATATATATATATATATATATATATATATATATATATATATATATATATATATATATATATATATATATATATGGGAGCTATATCTAAATCTGAACAGATTTCTTCCAAAATCAATAGGGATCAATAGGGATGTGCCAAATTTGAAGTCGATTGGACTAAAACTGCGACCTAGACTTTGATTACAAAAATGTGTTCACGGACAGACGGACATCGCTATATCGACTCACGAGCCCATCCTGAGCATTTTTGCCAAAGACACCATGTGTCTATCTCGTCTCCTTCTGCGTGTTGCAAACATATGCACTAACTTATAATACCCTGTTCCACAGTGTGGAGCAGGGTATAATAATAATGAACGGCGTTCGCGTTTCAAAACGATCCGTTCATAAAAGTGATTCTAAACTCAGGACAAGGTTCGAATTCCGCATCAAAATGTTTATTTTTATAACATGCGCCACACTGAGGAACAGGGTCTTATAAGTTAGTGCATATGTTTGCAATACCCAGAAGGAGACGAGGTAGCCATATGTTGTCTATGGCAATATTGCTCAGGGCCGACCCGTGAGTCGATCTAGGCATGTCTGTTTGTCCGTCCGTCCGTCTGTCTGTGAACACATTTTTGTAATCAAAGTTTAAGTCGCAATTTTAGTCCAATCGACGTCAAATTTGGCACAAGTAACAGGTTGGCTGATAAGTCCCCGGTCTAACAAAGAAAAAAACATTTTTTTTTTTCATAATTCGTTTTTGTTATTCAACATAGTTCCCTTCAAGAGCGATACAACGATTATAACGACCTTCCAATTTGTTGATCCATTTTGGTATTACTCCTTCGGTTTTGCCTCAAAATAGGCCTCAGTTTCGGCGATCACCTCCTCATTGCAGCCAAAATTTTCCCCTGCGAGCATCCTTTTGAGAACAAGAAAAAATCGCTGGGGGCCAGATCTGGAGAATAGGGTGGGTGGGGAAGCAATTCAAAGCCCAATTCATGAATTTTTGCCATCGTTCTCAATGACTTGTGGCACGGTGCGTTGTCTTGGTGGAACAACACTTTTTTCTTCTTCATATGGGGCCGTTTTGCCGCGATTTCGACATTCAATCGCTCCAATAACGCCATATAATAGTCACTGTTAATGGTTTTTCCCTTCTCAAAATAATCGATAAAAGTTATTCCATGCGCATCCCAAAAAACAGAGGCCATTACTTTGCCAGCGGATTTTTGAGTCTTTCCACGCTTCGGAGACGGTTCACCGGTCGCTGTCCACTCAGCCGACTGTCGATTGGACTCAGGAGTGTAGTGATGGAGCCATATTTCATCCATTGTCACATATCGACGGAAAAACTCGGATGTATTACGAGTTAACAGCTGCAAATACCGCTCAGAATCATCAACACGTTGTTGTTTTTGGTCAAATGTGAGCTCGCACGGCACCCATTTTGCACAGAGCTTCCGCATATCCAAATATTGATGAATGATATGACCAACACGTTCCTTTGATATCTTTAAGGTCTCTGCTATCTCGATCAACTTCATTTTACGGTCATTCAAAATCATTTTGTGGATTTTTTTAATGTTTTCGTCGGTAACCACCTCTTTCGGGCGTCCACTGCGTTCACCGTCCTCCGTGCTCATTTCACCACGCTTGAATTTTGCATACCAATCAATTATTGTTGATTTCCCTGGGGCAGAGTCCGGAAACTCATTATCAAGCCAAGTTTTTGCATCCACCGTATTTTTCCCCTTCAGAAAACAGTATTTTATGAAAACACGAAATTCCTTTTTTTCCATTTTTTTCACAATAACAAAAGTTGCTTCACAAAAGACGCTCTATCTCACAAACTAATTGACTTACAGACGTCAAATTTTGACACGAATCATTTGAAAGTTGGTACTATAAAAAAAAATATGCATTTACTACTATGTGTCAGACCGGGGACTTATCAGCCAACCTGTTACGTGTTTTATGTCAGAATAGAATCCCATTGGTTTTTGAAGTATTCGGTTCAGTTTTAGATATAACTCATATATATCTTTCACCCGATATCTACTAATATGACCCCAGAAGCCAGAATTTTAAACTGATTTGCTTTAAATTTTGCACAAGTAGTGCAATTGATAGTGTGCCGAATTTCGTTGAAATCGGTTCAGATTTAGTTATAGCTTCCATATATACCTTTCACTTGATATTGACTTATATGACCCCAGAAGCCATAGTTTTACCCTGATTTGCTTTAAATTTTGTATGTGGAGTAGAATTAACGTTCTCAATATACATGCCAATTTTGGTTGAAATCGGTTCAGATTTAGACATAGCTCCCATATATATCATTTGTCCGAATTACACTCATATAACCACAAAGGCCAAAATTTTACTCGGATTTACATGAAACTTTGCATAGGGAGTAGTTGTTGTTGTTGTAACAGTTTTTAATGTAGTTTCATCCATTTTGTTCTAGGCTTGTGTAGTTCAACTAGTAGCCAGATCAAGAAACCCTGCGACAAGGATGTGGTGTGTCCAGATTGATCTGATGGTGAGGTGGGTAGGCAAAGCTGGGCAAGCGAAAAGGTTACGAGTGTCATGTGGCCCTTGATTACAGATGGGACACACGTCAGCTATGCTGCTCTCAATCACTGATAGGAAGGAATTGAGACGGCTGCACTTGCCTGATCTTAGTTGGGCCAAAACTACACTGTTCTGCCATGGGAAGTCTCTATCCTAGTTGTTGTTGTTGTAGCAGTTTTTAATGTAGTTTCATCCATCTTATTCTATGCTTAGGTAGTTCAATTAGTAGCCAGATCAAGAAACTCTGCGACAAGGATGGGGTGTGTCCAGAGTGATCTGATGGTGAGACGGATAGGCTTAGCTGGGCAAGCGAAAATGTGACGAGTGTCATGTGGCCCTTGATTACAGATGGGACACACGTCGGCTAAAGGGTGAAAATTTGGTCAAGGGAAAACGCGTGTAAATAGGCGAAATCGTTTATTTAAAAAATCAAATTAAATTTCTTTTTCAAGTTCAATTAGTATAAAATTCAGGAAAAATATTCAGTTAGGCTTTCGCTTTTCCAAATCCGAATTGCCGGGCCTCACGCTTGACACCTGCCATCAGATTTTGTACATCCACCTTTTCCACCTTCTTCGCCGCAGAAAGCCAGTTTGCCTTGAACTGCTGCTCGTCCTTAGCAGTTTTTTTGGTCTTATTAGGTTCCGCTTGACAATAGCCCAATATTTCTCAATTGGGCGGAGCTCTGGCGTGTTGGGAGGGTTCTTGTCCTTGGAAACCACCTGCACGTTGTTGGCGGCGTACCACTCCATGGCCTTTTTACCGTAATGGCAAGATGCCAAATCCAGCCAAAACAGTACGGAACAACCGTGTTTCTTCAGAAAAGGCAGCAGACGTTTATTCAGACACTCTTTCACGTAAATTTCTTGGTTGACAGTCCCGGAAGCTATGAAAATGCTGCTTTTCAAGCCACAGGTACAGATGGCTTGCCAAACCAGATATTTCTTTGCGAACTTTGACAGTTTTATGTGCTTGAAAATATCTGCTACCTTTCCCCTTCCTTTTGCCGTATAAAACTCCTGTCCCGGAAGCTGCTTGTAGTCGGCTTTGACGTAGGTTTCGTCGCCCATTACCACGCAGTCAAACATCGTCAGCATCGTCGTGTACAGCCTCCGGGATCGCGCTTTGGCCGTCGTATTTTGTTTATCATCGCGATTTGGAGTCACTACCTTCTTGTAAGTCGATAGTCCGGCTCGTTTTTTGGCTCGATGCACGGTTGTAGACGATACACCCAGCTTATTTGCGGCATCTCGGAGAGAGAGGTTAGGGTTTCGCTTGAAACTACCGGCAACTCTCTTTGTCGTCCCAGCGGCTTCCGGTTTTCGATTTCCCCCCGATCCAGACTTCCTGGCTGTCGACAAATGTCCCCAAAACACTTTAGTTACATTTGTAACTGTTGATTTGGCAACTTTTAGCGATTTTGCCAGCTTTGCGTGCGAGTAGCTCGGATTTTCGCGATGCGCGAGCAAAATTTTGATACGCTGCTCTTCTTGCTTGGACGGCATTTTGACAACTGAAGAGTGAATTCCAAAATCAAAATAGGAGCAACATTCTACACACACACACTTTCAAAATGAGGGGTGTTCACCCAGCAAAAACTAGGTAACCACATCTCATTACAATTGACATTACCGGGAGTAAAGCTGTCATTACACGTTGCATTACATTGCGTCGAGTTATAATGACTAACTTGTAATGACAAAAATAAATACTTCTAGGTAATTTTCGAATTGTTATTCTCAAATTTTTAGGCAGTTGTAATTAACGAATAAATAAAATAGAATACATTATGGTACCATTAGGTACAATTATTCACATAATCGAGTACTTACATAAAAAATCAAAAAGAATATGTAAGGTAACGGTAATTCTGAAAAATTTTCCGTTAAGAAATTTTTATCACAAATAATTCATAATAATTGTGTTTAATGACATTATCATATTATGTGTTAAATAAATGCTTTTTTATACCTCATTCACATTACACTTCCAAAATGCGCTTAAACTAAATTTCAAATGTCATTTGCCTTATAAAAAAGAGACTTAAAATCCTCTTTTAGTAGATTTCGAACTTTATGTGAATTGGCTATTGGATATATTATAACGTAATTCACGAATCCAACTCCCTTAAAGAACCTACATTTATTTCTATTTTAAGTGTGAAATTAATTTGCGTGTAATCTTATTTGGATTATTTATTAGATTTGTTGTTTATTTATACAATATTCGTTTCTATTCAAGTAATTCTCCTATTACAGCATCACTCGCCATATTTTGATCCATTGTAATCGGCGATAGAAATCAATATTTTCGAGATTTGGTTGGCTGAGACAATAAGTGGCTATTTTGCAAACTTTGGTGTATCTACGAATAAGTAATTACATATTAGGTGATTATATGCTTTAAATGCACTACTTATTTTATGGCCGAAAGTATGCCTGGGGAGAAGTACTTTCCTTCTAGGACATGCGTATGTAAATGTAATCCGAAGCGATGCCAATTAATAAGTGGTTATTAATTTTTAAATAGGCTTACCTACAAGATTACCGGGTAATGAGAGTTTTTGCTGGGCAGGTTTTTTAAATGCAAAATTGAAAGAAATACGTCAAGTTTATATTGACCAAATTTTGACCGTATCACCCTTTAAATGTATGTATTTGGGACAAACCTTTGTATATAGCACCCAACACATTTGACGGATGTGATATGGTATCGAAAATTTAGATCTACAAAGTGGTGCAGGGTATAATATAGTCGGCCCCGCACGACTTTAGACTTTCCTCACTTGTTTTTTTTTTCGATTTCGGCAAAAATAGCCAAAATATCCACATTTTCATCATAAATACACTTTTGTGAAGTTGCCTAAGAAATGCTTCAGATTTAAATGTGTCCCATATTTGTTTTACTAACATTGTGTTCCACCCCAGGACATTAGCCTACTTAAATTTTAAGTCTATAGATTTTGTAGGAGTCTAATAAATTTTCTCCAGATCGAAAAAAAAACTACATAGCTTTGCTAGCTTTACGAAGACTTGAAAATATAGTAAAATATGTCGTAAATTTATACCAAATACGTCGTAGTTTTTGACACACCATCATCTCCGTTAATTAGGTCTCCTATTTATGGTTAATACTCCTAATTACAAATTTATTACACTCCTGGCTCTTAGAAAGTGTATCTTTTTGTTCTACTACAAATTAATATGCACATAGCTTTATTTAAATACCTTTGCCTATTGTTTTGACGCCCCCCAAAAACCCTAACATGGCAGCAGCTACTTATAATTAGGCGGAGTAAAGGAAACATTTTATTAGGATCCAAAAAGGCTTTTAAAAATCAATAGGGTCTACTAAAAGCAAAAAAAAAAATTTACAACCGAAAAATTTTATGCATAAATATTCTCCAAAAAACAATTTGCAGTGAATAAAAATTACGAAATTTTACTTTCAAATAAAAGGATGCTTGTAAGTATCTTCGAGAAGTAGACACACACACACCGACATACCCTTATATATATTCTTGGGAAAAATATTCACACACACACGCATATTTACAAGACTAGGTGTAAGCAAATATTTCCAATCGCTTCACTGACTCATTCACAGTTTAAAGGTGAAAATCCATTAAAGGCATCATAAACACATTCTTACCAATAGCTATTACAATGGCCTCCTCCACCCCATAAGCTTTCACTTGTGTTTGCCTGGCATAGCTTAAGTTTAAATGTGAAAATTGTGTTTCCTTAGTCTGCTGCTGCTGCCACTGTTACGGTTAAAAGTTGAAAGATACTTTCAAAGTGTATTTAAAAATTTATAAATTTATGGTTATGTTCTGTGAATCCCAAATGCCAGCACGTGAAAGAAAAACCTGCCAGAGTTGCTGGCAAGTCATGCCAGTAGGATGAATGAAAAATCTCTGTCGTGGTTTTCACTCAGCACAACTGACAGTTAACATGGATATTAAGATCCATACTTTGCTCTGACATTCACCTCATTCCCCCAAACCTCATTTATTGCACCACACTCCCATATATATATATACCAGGCGTGTATATTTCTCTTGTTCTTGTTTTTGTTTTATCAATTAGAGAAATTCACCAAGATTTTTCTCTTTTTCAATGTAAATAAATATGGCTTGACTGGGTTGAGATGGATGGATGAGTTGAAGAGAATTTATTCCCCATGGGGGTGAGTGTAAAAAAAACTTCTCTTTGCGGATTTACACCATACACTCACATACACATGTACCCAACCAAACAAACCAAGTACCACGAATTTAAAATGTAAGCAAAAAAAAAAAAAAAAAACCAACGCGCTTTGCACCAAACACTAACCATACACACATACACATGCTTATCTTCACGCACCCAAAACTTTGCCTCTGAACTTCCTTCCGGTCCGTTTAGCAGGTGTGTACCAAGAAAATAGCATTGGCGTTTTCAATTAAATGTTTTTCTGTTTTTTGCTTTTATTTTTGTTGGTGCATTTGATTTGTTCATTGTATACGTGCACAGGTTTGGGTGTATATGTGTGCCTATGTGTTTGTGTGAAAATCGAAAACAACAGCAGGAGCAGCATCAGTTTCAACAACTTGAAGACGTGATGAAATTTTTTGCATATTTTTCGGTGTCCTATGAGAATTTACTCTTCATCAGTGCAAAATTTGTAAATGAAATGATAATTGAAATGAAAAACAAAATGGTGTGCCGGAGTGCTTATCAAAATGATTGATATACCTGATGGGCCATATTTTAAAATTTTGCAAAGAAAATTGTGATTTACCACCATTTTCATGTAGCTAAGTTGCTCCGTGCTATGATAGCTAACGGACTTCTAAACCGAGCTATGAAAATGGCATTTAGTACATTGAAAGAAAAGCATGCGCAATTCCAGAGATTTTGTCTTTAAACTAAAAATTTGGGCATTGATTCCGAGCCAACGAAGCGGAGAATTCCATTAAGGACAAATTTAGGGCACAATTCCCTATTAAATCTAAACTTTGGGTACTTAATTCTACGAAAAAAAGTTCAAAGACATACGACTTTAGCGGCGGAACGCAAATTTCCAAAATTTCTGTCCTTAATTTAGTTAAACAAATATATACAGCAGTAAGTTCGGCCGGGCCGAATCTTAAATACCCACCACCATGAATCAAATAAAATAGTTTACTTTGAAAACTCTTTGTCGTAGCGGGTTACTTGATAATATATAGCATTTTAGGGGGTTTGATGACAAATCTTCCCCCAAGCAAATCAGTTCAACCAGTACGCTTCCCGAAGAAAAAAATTAAAGATTCTACCTATGAAGACCAGCCAATTTTGTTAGAGTTTTAGAGAAATCATACACATATCGTGTATATGATGAAATAACGCCTTGATTTGAAGTCCTAGAAATAAATTCGGGAGTTAGGTCTATATATGGGGCCTATACCAAAACATGGGCCAATACAAATACCTCTAGAATTCCACTTTCAGACGAATTGATGAAAACTATGAATTCTAGAAGACCAAGAAGTAAAATCGAGAGATCAGTCTATATAGGGGCTATACCAAAACATGGACCAGTACGGGCCATTTTCAACACACCTCTTTATGGTCCTAAGATACGTCTATATTTCTAATTTCCGGCAATTTGGATAAAAACTGCGGATTCTAGAAGCCCGAGAAATAAAGTCGGGACATCGGTCTATATGAGGGCTATACCAAAATATGGACCAATAGGCACCATTTGCAACTCACCTATTTGTGATCTTAAAATACCTGTAGATTTTCAAATTCAAGCAAATCGGCCAGAAAATATAGTCTCTAGACCCCCATGAAGTAAAACCGAGAGATCGGTCTATATGGGGGTTATACCAAAACATGGACCGATACCGACCATTTTCGACACACCTCTTTATGGTCCTAAAATACCTTTAGATTTTCAATTTCAGGCAAATCGGATAGAAAATACAGTTTCTAGACGCCCAAGAAACAAAATCGGGAGTTCGGTCTATATGGGGGCTATACCAAAACATGGACCGATACGGACAATTTTCGACACACCTCTTTATGGTCCCAAAATACCTCTAGATTTCCAATTTCAGGCAAATTGTATAGAAAATACAGTTTCTAGACGCCCAAGAAGCACAATCGGGAGATCGGTCTATATGGGAGCTATACCAAAACATGGACCTATGGGCACCATTTTCGGCACACCTTTTTATGGTCCTCAAGTACCTCTAGATTTTTTTACCAACAACCTACCAAACAAAAAAAATTTATTTCTATAGAAAATTTTGTCAAAATTTTATTTCTATAGAAAATTTTGTCAAAATTTTATTTCTATAAAAAATTTTGTCAAAATTTTAGTTCTATAGAAAATTTTGTCAAAAATTTATTTCTATAGAAAATTTTGTCAACATTTTATTTCTATCGAAAATTTTGTCAAAATTTTATTTCTATTGAAAATTTTGTCAAAATTTTATTTCTATCGAAAATTTTGTCAAAATTTTATTTCTATAGAAAATTTTGTCAAAATATTATTTTTATAAAAAAAATTGTCAAAATTTTATTTCTATCGAAAAATTGTCAAAATTTTATTTCTATCGAAAATTTGTCAAAATTTTATTTCTATAATTTTTTTTCAAAATTTTATTCCTACGGATTTTTTTTCACAATTTTATTTCTATAGAAAATTTTGTCAAAATTTTATTTCTATAAAATTTTTTTTCAAAATTTTATTTCGTTTTGTTATTGTTGGTTTTGTTCTTTAAGCATTGTTGTCGTTTTTTTATTTCAGCTTAAAACCATACATTGACTAAACTACAAGAGTAGCTTAACCAACGGAGGGTTCAAGTGTGGTTTTTGTTGGGTTTAATAAACTGCCTGAATTTATTCTGATAATTGGTTGATAGTTTTGCTGCAAGTAGAGGATGCTGATGAGGAATGTGGTAATTCCGAAACGTGCGTCCATCCAACCATCTTGCAGTCTATAGGGCTTTGCCCAAATAAATTTGACAAACATTCTTTTCCTCTGTTGGTTAAGCTACTCTTGTAGTTTAGTCAATGTATGGTTTTAAGCTGAAATAAAAAAACGACAACAATGCTTAAAGAACAAAACCAACAATAACAAAACAAAACAAATGGAAAAAGAAGAGGAGGCACGCTCAAAATAAACCCAGCCATGTGAATTCAAATCGATGATTTGACAGTGGCATAGGAAAAGAGATATGTTTGTTTCGAATTCATTTGGCATAAGCCGGCTATCAATGTAAAACCTTTTTTCGGAGGGTTCAAGTGTGGTTTTTGTTGGGTTTAATAAACTGCCTGAATTTATTCTGATAATTGGTTGATAGTTTTGCTGCAAGTAGAGGATGCTGATGAGGAATGTGGTAATTCCGAAACGTGCGTCCATCCAACCATCTTGCAGTCTATAGGGCTTTGCCCAAATAAATTTGACAAACATTCTTTTCCTCTGTTGGTTAAGCTACTCTTGTAGTTTAGTCAATGTATGGTTTTAAGCTGAAATAAAAAAACGACAACAATGCTTAAAGAACAAAACCAACAATAACAAAACAAAACAAATGGAAAAAGAAGAGGAGGCACGCTCAAAATAAACCCAGCCATGTGAATTCAAATCGATGATTTGACAGTGGCATAGGAAAAGAGATATGTTTGTTTCGAATTCATTTGGCATAAGCCGGCTATCAATGTAAAACCTTTTTTCGGAGGGTTCAAGTGTGGTTTTTGTTGGGTTTAATAAACTGCCTGAATTTATTCTGATAATTGGTTGATAGTTTTGCTGCAAGTAGAGGATGCTGATGAGGAATGTGGTAATTCCGAAACGTGCGTCCATCCAACCATCTTGCAGTCTATAGGGCTTTGCCCAAATAAATTTGACAAACATTCTTTTCCTCTGTTGGTTAAGCTACTCTTGTAGTTTAGTCAATGTATGGTTTTAAGCTGAAATAAAAAAACGACAAAATTTTATTTCTATAAAAAATTTTGTCAAAATTTTATTTCTATATAAATGTTTTTCAAAATTTTATTTCTATAGAAAATTTTGTCAAAATTTTATATCTATAAAAAAATTTTGTCAAAATTTTATATCTATAAAAAAATTTTGTCAACATTTTATTTCTATAGAAAATTTTGTCAAAATTTTATTTCTATAGAAAATTGTGTCAAAATTTTATTTCTATAGAAAATTTTGTCAAAATTTTATTTCTATAGAAAATTTTGTCAAAATTTTATTTGCATATAGAATATTTTTTCAAAATTTTATTTTTATAAAAAAAATTTTCAAAATTTTATTTCTATAGAAAATTTGTCAAAATTTTATTTCTATAATTTTTTTTCTTCAAAATTTTATTCCCACGGAATTTTTGTTCAAAATTTTGTTTCTATAGAACATTTTGTCAAAATTTTATTTCTATAGAAAATTTTGTCAAAATTTTATTTCTATTGAAAATTTTGTCAAAATTTTATTTTTATAAAAAAAAATTGTCAAAATTTTATTTCTATAGAAAATTTGTAAAAATTTTATTTCTATAGAAAATTTTGTCAAAATGTTATTTCTATAGAAAATTTTGTCAAAATTTTATTTCTATAGAAAATTTTGTCAAAATTTTATTTCTATAAAAAATTTGTCAAAATTTTATTTCTATAGAAAATTTTGTCAAAATTTTATTTCTATAGAAAATTTTGTCAAAATTTTATTTCTATAGAAAATTTTGTCAAAATTTTATTTCTATAGAAAATTTTTTCAAAATTTTATTAAAAAAAAAATTGTCAAAATTTTATTTCTATCG
Source organism: Haematobia irritans (assembly GCF_050003625.1). NCBI lineage: Eukaryota > Metazoa > Arthropoda > Insecta > Diptera > Muscidae > Haematobia > Haematobia irritans. The sequence goes on along the minus strand of NC_134399.1, from coordinate 198,315,199 downwards.
AAAATTTTGTCAAAATTTTTTTTCTATAGAAAATTTTGTCTAAATTTTATTTCTATAGAAAATTTTGTCAAAATTTTATTTCTATAGAAAATTTTGTCAAAATTTTATTTCTATAAAAATTTGTCAAAATTTTATTTCTATAAAATTTTGTCAAAATTTTATTTCTTTAAAAAATTTTGTCAAAATTTTATTTCTATAGAAAAATTTGTCAAAATGTTATTTCCAAAGAAAATTTTGTAAAAATTTTATTTCCATAGAAAATTTTGTCAAAATTTTATTTCTATAGGAAATGTCTTTAAAATTTTATATCTATAGAAAATGTCCTTAAACCTTTATTTCTGTAGAAAATTTCCTCAAAACTTTTCTCAAAATTTTAGTTTTTATAGAAAATTTGTGAAGTATCTCTTATTTGGAGAGGAATATTTTGAAAAATCTACCAAAACATCAATAATTCTACCAATCTACCAAACAATAAAAAATCTACCATTTTTGCTAGAATTCTACCAACTGTGGCGTCTGTCCGTCTGCCGTCTGCCTGTGAACACATTTTTTTTTTTTGTAATCAAAGACTTGGTAGCAATTTTAGTTCAATCGACTTCAAATCTGGCACAGGTATGTGTTTTGGGTCAGAATAGAACCCTATTGATTTTGGAAGAAATCGTTTCAGATTTAGATATAGCTCCCGTATATATCTTTCGCCCGATATTTACTTATATGGCCCCAGAAGCCAGAATTTCAGCCAGATTTACTTGAATTTCTATACACGGATGATAATTAATAGTATAGTATAGTGTCCTTAATTTTATTGAAATCGGTTCAGATTTAGATATAGCTCCCATATATATCTTTCGCCCGATATTCACTTACATGGCCCCAGAAGCCAGAATTTCAGCCAGATTTGCTTATAATTTTGCACAAGGAGTAGAATTGATGGAGTGGTAGTGTGTACCGAATTTGGTTGAAATCGGTTCAGATTTCGATATAGCTCCCATATATATCTTTCACTCGATTTTCACTCATATGACCACAGAGGTCAAAGTTTAAATCCGAATTACATGAACTTTTGCACAGGGACTAAAATTAACATTGTAACTACTCATGCCAAATTTGAATGAAATCGGTTCAGGTTTTGATATAGCTTCCATATATACATTTTTTGGATTTCACCAAAAACGGCCAAAATATCCTCATTTTCCTTGTATAATCGCCACTGATAAGTCGAAAACGTGTAAAAATGTCAAATTTTCCTATACTTCTAATACATATCTATCGATCGAAAAATCATAAATACACTTTTGTGAAGTTGCCTTAAAAATTACTTCAGATTTAAATGTTTCCCATATTTGTTTACTAACATTGTGTTCCACCCGAGGGCATTAGCCTACTTAAATTTTAAGTCTATAGATTTTGTAGAAGTGTAATAAATTTTATCCAGATCGAGTCAGATATAAATGTATGTATTTGGGACAAAAACCTTTATATATAGCATCCAACACATTTCACGAATTTGATATGGTATCGAAAATGTGGATCTACAAAGCGGTGCAGGGTATAATATAGTTGACTCCGCTCGACTTTATACTTTCCTTATTTGTGTTCAGTTAAATTTAACCGACGACATCTGAAATCTTTTTTCTGTTAACTGTCAGTTAAAGCCAAATGGAGGTATATGAAACTGGCAGTAACTAAGATTTTTGTTTGGTTTCTCTTTTGGTTTTATTTCGACGAAATAGTCTGCAGTGAGCATATTTTACCATAATGAACTTCAAAAAATATTACGAATTCTTTATTCGTGTACGTGAGTATCCAGAACTTTTTCAGGTTAAATGAAACCATGCTACATTTTTATACATTGTGGTTTGCTGCGGGTGACCAAAGATGAAAATTTGTTCTTTTTTTCGTTTTTTTGGTTTTCATTCATGCATGTTAATCTCAGGTTTTACCATAAATCCAAAAGAAGGTTTAAATTTACTACGGTGAATGCAGATTTAATTATTAATTTAAAGGGATCTTTGAATCGGGTGCATATGGAATATTCAAATATAGTGGCGTTATGAAATTGAATCTCAGGAAAATGAGCACTAAACCCCAAATAAACCATTGCTTCAAAAGGGGAATGACGCCTCATAATGAATATGAGGTTCATAATAAAATGTAATTGAAGCATGAAAATCGACCCCAAAATTTTTAAAAATATCGAAAACTTTTTTGAAATAAAAAAAAAATCGACATTTCCGAAATTTTTCAAAAAGTCGAATTTTAAAATGGTCGAAAGCTCAAAAACAAAAATATAAAACCTGAAAAATTGAATTTTCCAAATTTTGAGAAGAATAAAAATTGTGGTATCTCGAAGTCAAATCAGGAGATCGGTCTATATGTGGGTTATATCAAAATCGATCGATACGCCCCATATTCGGCTTACTTATGTGTGAACCCAAAATCCTTTTGATATTGAATTTCAGGCAAATCGCATACAAAATGGCATGTCTACACACTTAAGAGGTCAAATCTGGAGATTGGTCTGATAAAAACTACGGTTTCTAGAAGCCCAAAAATTAAAATCGGGAGATCGGTCTATAAGGGAGCTATTCCAAAACATGGACCGATTCACACCATTTTCGGCACACCTATTTTTAGTCCTAAAATACCTCTAGATTTCCAATTTTAGGCAAATCGAAAAAACCAAAACCAAATCGGGGGATCGGTTTATATGGGAGCTATATCAAAACGTGGACCGATATAGCCCATCTTCCAACTTGGCCTGCCTGCAGACAAAAGACGAATCTGTGCCAAATTTCAGACGATAGGGCCATTATTGAAGACTCTAGCGTGATTACAACAGACAGACATACAGACGGACATGCTTATTATACCCTCCACCATAGGATGGGAGGTATATTAACTTTGTCATTCCGTTTGTAACACATCGAAATATTGCTCTAAGATCCCATAAAGTATATATATTCTGGGTCGTGGTGAAATTCTGAGTCGATCTGAGCATGTCCGTCCGTCCGTCCATCTGTTGATATCACGCTAACTTCCGAACGAAACAAGCTATCGACTTGAAACTTGGCACAAATAGTTGTTATTGATGTAGGTCGGATGGTATTGCAAATGGGCCATATCGGTCCACTTTTATGTATAGCCCCCATATAAACGGACCCCCAAATTTGGCTTGCGAATCCTCTAAGAGAAGCAAATTTCATCCGATCCGGCTGAAATTTGGTACATGATGTTAATATATGGTCTCTAATAACCATGCAAAAATTGTTCCATATTAGTCCATAAATATATATAGCCCCCCATCATAAGCGTAGAAAGGCCTCTGGGGAGGGGGCTTAGACCCCCCAGAAAAATTTTAGCCCCCCCCAGAATTTGAGAACCTATTTACGATTTGTTATTGCTTTTATATAATATTAAACAAGTAAATAAAACCGCACAAAGTTCCAATAAAGAATTTCATATCTTTAGCACAAAGTTCCGCTAAAGAATTTTCATTTCAATTGCCGATGGCAATATATAGCTTTATTTTTATATAAGTGAATTATTTATTATAAGTGAATGTTTGAAGTCTGATATTTATGAAATAAAACATTGGTTGAACTTATGATTTAAGTTCCTAAATTTATGTTTAGTTTAATAACTAAAGCACCTTTATTAATTTGTTTAGTCAGAGTTTTAGCCGATTTAATTAAAAAAAATGTAATTGATATTAAAAATATTCTTTTATAAATGAATATCTTAATAACGGTGCAAAAAACCAGAATCTCCAAAAAAGTTATGAAACTGTTCTTTTGTGTCCGGAAGTGATTCAAAATTGGCGCAGAAGCGATGAATTTAAGATGGACATGTCATAGGACGGATGCCCATCATTTCAACAACCGTTGCACTGTATTTGCATCACTTCTTAAGGTGTGATCCGAATTCAGTGTTTTGAATGTGAATTAAAAAAAATTCAAATTGATATTTTCCCAAATAAATAATGGAAAATGGGAACGTTTGTCATAAAAAATTTTCAAAATAAAATAAAACAGTAATTGAACCTATAACTTCAGTCCATTAATTTTTAGCTAGGGAAAATTGTCTAGCTACGCTAATGGCCCCCATATAAACCGATCCCTCTATTTGGCTTGCGGAACCTCTAAGAGAAGCAAATTTCATCCGATCCGGCTGAAATTTGGTACATGGTGTTAGTATATAGTATCTAACAACCATGCAAAAATTGGTCAACATCGGTCCATAATTATATATAGCCGCCATATAAACCGATCAACAGATTTGACCTCCGGAGCCCCTTGGAAGAGCAAAATTCATCCGATTCAGTTGAAATTTAGTACGTGATGTTAGTATATTGTATCCAATAACCATGCAGGAATTGATTCATATCACTCCATAATTATATGTAGCTCCCATATAAACCGATCCCCAGATTTGACCTCCGATGCCTTATGGGGAAGCAAAATTCACCCGATCTACTTGAAATTTGGTACGTGGTGGTAGTATATGATATTTAACTGCCATGCCAAAAGTGGTCCATATCAGTCCATAATCATGTATAGCTCCTATATAAACCGATCCCGAGATTTGGTTTTGGAACCTCTTGGAGGAGCAAATTTCATCCGAGTCAGTTGAAATTTGGTACATTGTGCTAGTATATGGCCGTTAACAACCATGCCTAACTAGGTCCATATCGGTCTAAAGTTATATATAGCCCAAGTTCATAATTGTATATAGCCCCCATATAAGCGACCCCCATATTTCAATTCTGGCTCTCTACGTAAAGGGTGATACGGTCAAAATTATCAAAATATAAACTTGACGTATTTCTTTCAATTTAGCATTTAAAAAACCTGAACACCCCTCATTTTGAAGGTGTGTGTGTAAAATATTGCTCCTGTTTTGATTTTGGAATTCACTCTTCAGTTGTCAAAATGCCGTCCAAGCAAGAAGAGCAGCGTATCAAAATTTTGCTCGCGCATCGCGAAAAATCCGAGCTACTCGCACGCAAAGCTGGCAAAATCGCTAAAAGTTGCCAAATCAACCGTTACAAATGTAATTAAAATGTTTGGGGAACGTTGTCGATAGCCAGGAAGTCTGGATCGGGGGGAAATCGAAAACCGGAAGCCGCTGAGACGACAAAGAGAGTTGCCGGTAGTTTCAAGCGAAACCCTAACCTCTCTCTCCGAGATGCCGCAAAAAACTGGGTGTATCGTCTACAACCGTGCATCGAGCCAAAAAACGAGCCGGGCCTATCGACTTACAAGAAGGTAGTGACTCCAAATCACGATGATAAACAAAATACGACGGCCAAAGCGCGATCCCGGAGGCTGCACACGACGATGCTGACGAAGTTTGACTGCGTGGTAATGGACGACGAAACCTACGTCATAGCCGACTACAAGCTGCTTCCGGGACAGGAGTTTTATACGGCAAAAGGAAGGGGAAAGGTAGCAGATATTTTCAAGCACATAAAACTGTTAAAGTTCGCAATGAAATATCTGGTTTGGCAAGCCATCTGTACCTGTGGCTTGAAAAGCAGCATTTTCATAGCTTCCGGGACTGTCAACCAAGAAATTTACGTGAAAGAGTGTTTGAATAAACGTCTGCTGCCTTTCCTGAAGAAACACGGTTGTTCCGTACTGTTTTGGCCGGATTTGGCATCTTGCCATTACGGTAAAAAGGCCATGAAGTGGTACGCCGCCAACAACGTGCAGGTGGTTCCCAAGGACATGAACCATCCCAACATGCCAGAGCTCCGCCAAATTGAGAAATACTGGGCTATTGTCAAGCGGAACCTAAAGAAGACCAAAAAAACTGCTAAGGACGAGCAGCAGTTAAAGGCAAACTGACTTTCTGCGGCGAAGAAGGTGTACAAGGTGGCTGTACAAAATCTGATGGCAGGTGTCAAGCGTGAGGCCCGGCAATTCGGATTTGGAAAAGCGAAAGCCTAACTGAATATTTTTCCTGAATTTTATACTAATTGAACTTGAAAAAGAAATTTAATTAGATTTTTTAAATAAACGATTTCACCGATTTACACGCGTTTTCCCTTGACCAAATTTCGACCGTATCACCCTTTATCGTGCAAAAAGTCCATATCGATTCGTAATTATTTCTAGGGTTACCTATACATAACTTTTTTGTCTAATATATACCACGTATGGACTAACTCACAATTTAGAAAACGATGTTAAGAAGTTTTAAGATACCATATATATATATATATATATATATATATATATATATATATATATATATATATATATATATATATATATATATATATATATATATATATATATATATATATATATATATATATATATATATATATATATATATATATATATATATATATATATGGTATCTTAAAACTTCTTAACATCGTTTTCTAAATTGTGAGTTAGTCCATACGTGGTATATATTAGACAAAAAAGTTATGTATAGGTAACCCTAGAAATAATTACGAATCGATATGGACTTTTTGCACGATAAAGGGTGATACGGTCGAAATTTGGTCAAGGGAAAACGCGTGTAAATCGGTGAAATCGTTTATTTAAAAAATCTAATTAAATTTCTTTTTCAAGTTCAATTAGTATAAAATTCAGGAAAAATATTCAGTTAGGCTTTCGCTTTTCCAAATCCGAATTGCCGGGCCTCACGCTTGACACCTGCCATCAGATTTTATACAGCACCTTGTCCACCTTCTTCGCCGCAGAAAGTCAGTTTGCCTTCAACTGCTGCTCGTCCTTACAGTTTTTTTGGTCTTCTTTAGGTTCCGCTTGCCAATAGCCCAGTATTTCTCAATTTGGGCGGAGCTCTGGCGTGTTGGGAAGGTTCTTGTCCTTAGGAACCACCTGCACGTTGTTGGCGGCGTACCACTTCATGACCTTTTTACCGTAATGGCAAGATGCCAAATCCGGCCAAAACAGTACGGAACAACCGTGTTTCTTCAGGAAAGGCAGCAGACGTTTATTCAAACACTCTTTCACGTAAATTTCTTGGTTGACAGTCCCGGAAGCTATGAAAATGCTGCTTTTCAAGCCACAGGTACAGATGGCTTGCCAAACCAGATATTTCATTGCGAACTTTAACAGTTTTATGTGCTTGAAAATATCTGCTACCTTTCCCCTTCCTTTTGCCGTATAAAACTCCTGTCCCGGAAGCAGCTTGTAGTCGGCTATGACGTAGGTTTCGTCGTCCATTACCACGCAGTCAAACTTCGTCAGCATCGTCGTGTGCAGCCTCCGGGATCGCGCTTTGGCCGTCGTATTTTGTTTATCATCGTGATTTGGAGTCACTACCTTCTTGTAAGTCGATAGCCCGGCTCGTTTTTTGGCTCGATGCACGGTTGTAGACGATACACCCAGTTTTTTGCGGCATCTCGGAGAGAGAGGTTAGGGTTTCGCTTGAAACTACCGGCAACTCTCTTTGTCGTCTCAGCGGCTTCCGGATTTTCGATTTCCCCCCGATCCAGACTTCCTGGCTATCGACAAACGTTCCCCAAACATTTTAATTACATTTGTAACGGTTGATTTGGCAACTTTTAGCGATTTTGCCAGCTTTGCGTGCGAGTAGCTCGGATTTTCGCGATGCGCGAGCAAAATTTTGATACGCTGCTCTTCTTGCTTGGACGGCATTTTGACAACTGAAGAGTGAATTCCAAAATCAAAACAGGAGCAATATTTTACACACACACCTTCAAAATGAGGGGTGTTCAGGTTTTTTAAATGCTAAATTGAAAGAAATACGTCAAGTTTATATTTTGATAATTTTGACCGTATCACCCTTTACGTAGAGAGCCAGAATTGAAATATGGGGGTCGCTTATATGGGGGCTATATACAATTATGAACTTGGGCTATATATAACTTTAGACCGATATGGACCTAGTTAGGCATGGTTGTTAACGGCCATATACTAGCACAATGTACCAAATTTCAACTGACTCGGATGAAATTTGCTCCTCCAAGAGGTTCCAAAACCAAATCTCGGGATCGGTTTATATAGGAGCTATACATGATTATGGACTGATATGGACCACTTTTGGCATGGCAGTTAAATATCATATACTACCACCACGTACCAAATTTCAAGTAGATCGGGTGAATTTTGCTTCCCCATAAGGCATCGGAGGTCAAATCTGGGGATCGGTTTATATGGGAGCTACATATAATTATGGAGTGATATGAATCAATTCCTGCATGGTTATTGGATACAATATACTAACATCACGTACTAAATTTCAACTGAATCGGATGAATTTTGCTCTTCCAAGGGGCTCCGGAGGTCAAATCTGTTGATCGGTTTATATGGCGGCTATATATAATTATGGACCGATGTTGACCAATTTTTGCATGGTCAATTAGAGAATATATACTTACACCATGTACCAAATTTCAAATTATATATATATATATATATATATATATATATATATATATATATATATATATATATATATATATATATATATATATATATATATATATATACATATATATATATATATATATATATATATATATATATATATATATATATATATATATATATATATATATATATATATATATATATATATATATATATATATATATATATATATATATATATATATATATATATTATATATATATATATACTTTATATAGTCGGAAATCGATATTTCGATGTGTTGCAAAAGGAATGACAAACTTATTATACCACCATCACCATTCAATGTTGATGGGTATAAAAAGTCGAGGAAAAATGTCGAAAAATTTAAAAGTTTCAAACGTTTCAAAATTTTACACCCTCAAAAAAAAATCGCTTCTCTAACATAGTTCCAAACATATTTTGCAGGAAGCACATATATTATTGGATACTGCCGAAACATTAATATGTTTGTTTTATGTGAGCATATTATATGTTTGGAAGCATTTTGAGTCCAAAAATAGTATATGCTTGGAAGAATTCCTCAAACAATATTGTGCTCATTCCCTCACATAATTTTCACTTCCACGAAATGTTTGAGTTCTTCGCATCTTTTTCTGTAATACAAATATATTGTTTTTTCAAATGTCTATTCTCTTGGTTCCGAATGTCTATTCTCTTTATTCCGAATACTCATTCTAATATTCAAATTAAATGAAACAGTTTTCCGAAACAACATACAAGCGGTTTCACAGAAATTGCTCTCATTTCATTCTCTCGCTGTGTTATGTTGATATCTTTTTATTCAACCCTCCCGGTTTCCATCTCTATTTATTTCCCTATACTAACTCTCTCTCTCTGTCGCTCTCTGAATAAAGTATCACAACATATATATGTTTACTCGAAATTTGTAAATTTATATATGTTTACATTCACACATACTATTTTTATGAAACATTCATGCCCCAAATATAATATATTCTAACATATTAACATATGTGACCCAAACATTTTGTGTTAGTTTAGGAACATTACATGTTTGCACTTAAATATATTGTGTTTAAAAATTGTGCCCGAAACACATTTTGTTTATATCGGAACATATGAAAAACATATTTTTCTAACAGTGTAGAAAATTGAAATCCCGAAAACTCGTCTTAGCATGTTTGAGAAAGGTAATTTTTTCCAAATTTTGATAAATTATTGATATGTCGACCTATCCAACCCTTCCAAGTCGAATGGTTGAAAAATCGATTTTTTCCAAATTTTGAAAGGGTCGAGAAAATACAAAGTCGACATTTCCACATTTGAGACGTGTTGCACACTCTAAAATTGGGCTTTCGCAAATTTTGAAAACTTGAAAATTTAATTTTCCGAATTTTTAATATGGGTTCGATAAATCGATTTTTCCAAAATTTTAAAAAATCGAAAATTCGACATTTCCAATTTCTATAAAGGTAGATTTTTCAAAATGTTTCAAAATTTTAAATCTCGAAAACAAAACCTTTTTATTCTAACATTTGTAAAATGATTGAAAAAGTAGACTTTTCTAAGTTTTAAAAAAGTCGGATTTAGTTGCAAAATCGAAAAATCGTTTTTTTTTTTTTTCAAAAAAGTCGAAAAGTGGAGATTTTAACATTTACGAGTACAAATTTTGAGAAAGTGTAATTGTTGGAAAATCGATTTTTGTTGAAATTCGATTTGTCCAAATTTTGAAACAATTTTTCAACATTTCCAAATGTTGAAATGTTAATTTTCCGAATTTTAGAAATATCGCAAACTCGAAAAATTGGTTTTTTGCAAATTTTGGGAACAAGAAATTTCCACTTTTTGAATTTTGTCGAAAAATGGAAAATTTAATCTTTGCAAATTTTAAAAAAGTCGAATTGTTGCAAATAGATTTTTCCAAATGTCGAAAAGAGGAAATTTTAAACTTTGCAAATTTTAAGAAAGTCGGATTGTTGCAAATAGATTTTTCCAAATTCTTTTTGTTTTTGTTTATTGTTTGTTTCAATCATTTTGTTGTTTTTGATTTCAGCTGTTGGTTGGTTTTCCTCTGTTGGTTAAGCTTCACTTGTAGCTGAAATAAAAAAAAACAAAATTTTCCAAATTTTTATACAATCAGACCAGAGAATGAAGCCGACCCATTTTTGTCGGCGGCGGCTGACACTAATTTTTTGCGGCGGCGGAAACTTAACTGCTAATCCGATATAAATTTGTCAATTCGGCGGCGGACAATTATTCATTTTAAAATCAATTTGAAATTATTCGAATGGTAATGAGATTAGTTGTACAACCAATCTTACAATCAAATTTACATTTCCTTAAAATTTTCTAAAGCAAATTTTTTTTTCAAAACTATTCTAGCTGCTTGAGATTGATAGACTGTGGATGGAAGGTTAAAAATTTTGGCAAAAAATATGACAGTTATTAATATCTGATTTAAATCGATATTTTTGATTAATTGGCGACTAAATTTGAGTCGAGATGAGTCGACATATTCTGCGGCGGCGTCGGCTAGCAAAAAATGGTCGGCGACGACTGAAATCAGCGGCGCGACTCGGCGGCTTCATTCTCTGAATCAGACCTAAAAGGTCGGCATTCTCAAATGTTGAAAAAATCATTTTCCAAATTTTATAAATATCGCAAACTGGAAAATTGGCATTTTGCAAATTTTGAGTACATGAAATTTCGACTTTTTGTATCTTTCGCGACCACGAAAATGTTTCCAAATTCTACAAAAATCGAATTTTCCAAATTTTGAAACTATTGAAATCGCAAATATTTTAAAAATCGTCATTTCCAAATTTTCGAAAAGTATTTTTTTTTTTTAAATTTTGAAATAATCGAAAATTTTACTTTTCCAAATTTTAAAAAAAGAAACGAAAATTTGAAATGTCGACTTTTCTAAATTTTGAAAAACTCATTTTAATTCAGAATAGACTCTTTTTTTTTAAATTTCATAATTCGATTTTACCTATATGAAAAAGCAATTGGTCGATTTGACATGATTTTCAAAAAAGTTAATTAAGCGATTCTGAATAAACGACTAACAAATGTCGAAACTTTAAAGAAATCCAATGCTTTAAAAACTGGCAATTTTTAATTGGTAGACTTAAAAAAAAAAAAAACTTTGAAATAATCGTAAATTTTGCCTTTTCAAATCACAAAAAAAATAATCGAAAGGTCAAAAAAAATATGAAAAATTCTATTAAATTCTTTATTTATTAAAATATTTATTTTGTCGATTTGGGTCACATTATTTTTTTTTTTTTTTTGCTGTGATTTTCAAAGTTAATTAGGCGATTTTGAATACAACGAAACGTCGACTACAACTTTTCGAATATTTTGTGAAAAAAATGAAAATGTCGACTTTCGCCATTTTGATCCCTAATCACAATAGCATAGGCTGGTACTAATTAAAATCCCTCAAAATGGAGAAAAGTAAGAAAATATTATTTTAATTAGCATAAAATGAAGTTTATTATCTTCGTATTCACTTTATCTTTCTTTCACCATCAAAGTGAAAGATACCAAATCTTTATCAACTACGATTTTGGGCACTTTTTTTGTTTTTCGTCACGCCTTTTTGACAAAGAAACACAGCATGAATAGTCGGCGGCGGACTGACTGTTGGTCAATGATGATTGTCCCAAATACTGATTTTCGCATATAAACTCCCTCCCCATCGAGATGGGCTATACCTTTCTATTGTTTTTCTTTTTCCCAAGGAAGGCATGGAGGCGTTGAAGAACTTTTCTTTTAGATTAATAATAATCTCAAAAGATTTTAATTGGATTGTTTAAACAGCATCCCTGCCAAGCAATGCTATTCCTCCTCCTTAAAGGACCGTGATGATGGGTTGGCAAACGGAACAAATCTAATTTAGTTTCACTTATGTAGGCAATATTTGAAGGAGGCAAAAAGTTTTCAATTTTCCAACTCCTCAAGTGGCATGTTTTCATTAAAGTGTAAAATAAAAGTCCCATTGTGATTTTCCCCCTATAAAACTTTATCGGGAGAACTCAAACATATGGACATTTACAATGCATACGCTGTCCACCACATTTAAAACTCAAAGGATTTATATTTGTTGGGTGCGTGTGTATGGGTGTGTGTGTGTGTAAGGAGAGTGAAAGTGTTTACAAAAGCAAACAAGATCCTTGTAACCTTGTCAATATTTTATCTTTCTCGGCCATCACAGAAACCATAGATGTTGGAAAAAAAAATTTGGGCTTTAGCAAAACTCACTTAAAAACTTTGTTTGTTTTTTTTTTAAGTAAATTTAGAATTGTTTTCTAAGTGGTTATCCTTTTAATTTTGTGTGTGGGTGTGTGTTTATCTACAAACAACTGAAAACTAATCCAAAGTTGTGTTTAACAACAAATAACTCAATTAAAATACATTTTCGAATACGAATTACATTGTAATCGGACTAATTTATGGCTAATAATATGACATGGGATTTTATTTGTGTGTCTCATTTGCATATTTATCAAGAGGCCAGTTTTTGTGTATTTTGGCCCAACCTTTATTAAAATGAATAATGGTAATGGAGACATAACAACTGAGAATAACAAAATGTGAATAGATTATGGGGTAGGATCTGAAGTATCCATATATTTTGACAACATTTTCCATAGAAATAAAATTTTGACAAAAATTTCAATAGAAATAAAATCATGACAAAATGTTCTATAGAAAAAAAAATTTTTCAAAAATTTCAATAAATATAAAATTTTTACAAAAATTTCAATAGAAATAAAATTTTGACAAATATTACAAAAGAAATAAAATTTGGACGAAATTTTCTATAGAAATAAATTTTTGAAAAATTTTTCTATAGAAATAAAATTTTGACAAAATGTTCTAAGAAATTAAATTTTGACAAAATTTTCTAAAGAAATAAAATTTTGACAAAATTTTCTATAAAAATCAAATGTTGACAAAATTTTCTATAGAAATAAAAGTTTGACAAAATTTTCCATAGACATAAAATTTTAACAAAATTTTCAATGGAAATAAAAGTTTGACAAAATCCTCTATAGAAATAAAAATTCCACAAATATTTCTATAGAAATAAAATTTTGACAAAATTGTCTATACAAGTAAAATTTTGACAAAATTGTCTATACAAATAATATTTTGACAAAGTTCTATATAGAAATAAAATTTTGACAAAATTTTCTATAGAACTAAAATGTTGACAACATTTTCTAAAAACAAGTAAGAAAAGTCTAAAGTCGTGGGGGGGGGGCGACTATATTATACCCTGCACCACTTTGTAGATCTAAATTTTCGATACAATATCACATCCGTCAAATGTGTTGGGGGCTATATATAAAGGTTTGTCCCAAATACATACATTTAAATATCACTCGATCTGGACACAATTTGATAGACTTCTACAAAATCTATTGACTCAAAATTTAAGTCGGCTAATGCACTAGGGTGGAACACAATGTTAGTAAAAAAATATGGGAAACGTTTAAATCTGAAGCAATTTTAAGGAAACTTCGAAAAAGTTTATTTATGATTTATCGCTCGATATATATGTATTAGAAGTTTAGGAAAATTAGAGTAATTTTTACAACTTTTCGACTAAGCAGTGGCGATTTTACAACGAAAATGTTGGTATTTTGACCATTTTTGTCGAAATCAGAAAATCATATATATGGGAGCTATATCTAAATCTGAACCGATTTCAACCAAATTTGGCACGCATAGCAACAATGCTAATTCTACTCCCTGTGCAAAATTTCAACTAAATCGGACCAAAAAATTGGTCTCTGTGGTCAACCAAAATGGGATAAAACTCTGGCTTCTGGGACCGTATTAGTCCGTCTCGGGCGAAAGATATATATGGGAGCTATATCTAAATCTGAACCGATTTCAATAAAATTTGGCACACTTGACTATAGTACTAATTGTTCTTCTTGTGCAACCTAGACGTAGACTTTGATTACAAAAATGTGTTCACGGACAGACGGACATGGCTATATCGACTCAGGAGCCCACCCTGAGCATTTTTGCCAAAGACACCATGTGTCTATCTCGTCTCCTTCTGGGTGTTGCAAACATATGCACTAACTTATAATACCCTGTTCCACAGTGTAAATAAAATTTTTACAAAATAGTCTATAGAAATAAAATGTTATCAAAAATTTCAATAGAAATAAAATTTTGACAAATTGTCTATAGAAATAAAATTTTGACAAAATTTTCTATAGAGACAAAATTCTAACAAAATTTTCTATAGAAATAAAAGTTTGACAAAATGTTCTATAGAAATAAAAGTGTAACAAAATTTTCTATAGACATACAATTTTAACAAAATTTTCTATAGAAAAAAATGTTTGCCAAAATTTTTTTAAAGAAATAAATTTTTGACAAAAATTTCAATAGAAATAAAATTTTGACAAAAATTTCAATAGAAATAAAATTTCGACAAAATTTTCTTTAGAAAATTTCAATAGAAACAAAATTTTGACAAAATTTTCTACAGAAATAAAATTTTGACAAAATTTTTCTATAGCAATAAAATGTTGACAATTTTTTATACGAATAAATTTTTGTCAAAATTTTCTATAGAAATAAAATTTTTACAAAATTTTATTCGTATATAAAATTGTCAAAAATTTATTGCTATAGAAAAATTTTGTCAAAATTTTATTTCTATAGCAAATTTTGTCAAAAAATTATTTCTATAGAAAATGTTATCAAAATTTTATTTCTATAGAACATTTTGTCAAAGTTTTATTTCTATAGAAAATTTTGTCAAAATTTTATTTCTATAGAAAATTTTGTCAAAATATTATTTATAGAGAAATATTTTTTTATTTGTATAAAAATAAAAAAATTACAAAATTTTCTATAGAAATAAACTTTCACAGGGTCGACCAAACACCAAAAATTTTTTCAGCGGTGGATCATACCACCCCAGTAAAGCTGGTGACATTTCTGAGTGTCTGAAAGTTTCTCTAAGTGGTTACATTGCAATGTGGAACACCGTTCGGACTCCGCTAAAAAATGAAGTCCCTTTTCATTGAGCTTAACATAAAATCGGCCAGCACTCAGTGATAAAAGAGAAGTTCACCTCTGTGGTAACACTGGACTGAATAGTCTAAGTTAGCCCGAAATATCGGGCTGACACTATACCTATCCAGCAAAAAAAAAGCGTCGCCAAAAAAGTAGAGAAAATGTACTTTTTGGATCCGGAAGTGGTGCAAAATTGGCGCAGAAGCGATGAATTTAACATGGGCTTGTCACTGAATTTGCTTAACTTCTTAAGGTGTGATCTCAATTCAGTGTTTAGGATGTAAATTAAAAAAAATTTCACATTTTGCTAACCAAATAATTTTGTATATGTTTTATGATTTTGAATGCATTCTATCCTTTGTTCGACAAGCTTGACCTCAAATAAAATTTTGACAAAATTTTCTATAGAAATAAAATTTCGATAAAATTTTTTATTCAAATAAAATTTTGTTAAAATTTTCTTTAGAAATAAAATTTTAACAACATTTTTTATAGAAATAAAATTTGGACAAAATTGTCTGTAGAAATAAAATTTTGTCAACATTTTCTATAAAAATGAAAATTTAACAACATTTTCTTTAGAAATAAAATTTTGACAAAAAATTCTATAGAAATAAAATTTTGACAAAATTTTCTATAAAAATAAAATTTTGACAAAGTTTTATATAGAAATAACATTTTCACAAAAGTTTCTATGGAAGTAAAATTTTTACAAAATTTTCTATAGAAATAAAATTTTTACAAAATTGTCTATTGAAATAAAATGTTAACATAATTTTCTATAGAAATAAAATTTTGATAAAACTTTCTATAGAAATAAAGGGTGATTTGTTAAGAGCTTGATAACTTTTTTTTAAAAAAAAACGCATAAAATTTGCAAAATCTCATCGGTTCTTTATTTGAAACGTTAGATTGGTCCATGACATTTACTTTTTGAAGATAATTTCATTTAAATGTTGACCGCGGCTGCGTCTTAGGTGGTCCATTCGGAAAGTCCAATTTTGGGCAACTTTTTCGAGCATTTCGGCCGGAATAGCCCGAATTTCTTCGGAAATGTTGTCTTCCAAAGCTGGAATAGTTGCTGGCTTATTTCTGTAGACTTTAGACTTGACGTAGCCCCACAAACAATAGTCTAAAGGCGTCAAATCGCATGATCTTGGTGGCCAACTTACCGGTCCATTTCTTGAGATGAATTGTTCTCCGAAGTTTTCCCTCAAAATGGCCATAGAATCGCGAGCTGTGTGGCATGTAGCGCCATCTTGTTGAAACCACATGTCAACCAAGTTCAGTTCTTCCATTTTTGGCAACAAAAAGTTTGTTAGCATCGAACGATAGCGATCGCCATTCACCGTAACGTTGCGTCCAACAGCATCTTTGAAAAAATACGGTCCAATGATTCCACCAGCGTACAAACCACACCAAACAGTGCATTTTTCGGGATGCATGGGCAGTTCTTGAACGGCTTCTGGTTGCTCTTCACTCCAAATGCGGCAATTTTGCTTATTTACGTAGCCATTCAACCAGAAATGAGCCTCATCGCTGAACAAAATTTGTCGATAAAAAAGCGGATTTTCTGCCACTGATTTTGGTAATAAAATTCAATGATTTGCAAGCGTTGCTCGTTAGTAAGTCTATTCATGATGAAATGTCAAAGCATACTGAGCATCTTTCTCTTTGACACCATGTCTGAAATCCCACGTGATCTGTCAAATACTAATGCATGAAAATCCTAACCTCAAAAGAATCACCCTTTAAAAGATTGACAAAAATTTCTATAGAAATAAAATTTTCACAAAATTTTCTATAGAAATGAAATTTTTACAAAATTGTTTATTGAAATAAAATGTTAACAAAATTTTCTATGGAAATAAAGTTTTGATAAAACTTTATATAGGAATAAAAGTTTGACAAAAATAGGAATAAAAGTTTGACAAAATTTGGACAAAATTTTCTAAAGAAATAAAATTTTGACAACATTTTCCATAGAAATAAAAATTTGACAACATTTTCCATAGAAATACATATTTGACAAGTATTTTTCTTTAGATTTTGACAAAATTTTCGGTAGAAATAAAATTTTGCAGTTTTTTTGTTTGATAGCTTTCTAGGAACATTTTCTCATATTTTTGATAATTGTGTATAACACCCATATAGACCAATCTCCCGATTTAACTACTGCGGATTCTAAACACTGTAGTTTTTGTTTTTTCGATTGGCTTGAAATTAGAATTCTTGATACAAACTGTCGTTTTAATTTACTCCAACTTTATCTCTACATAAATATCGAAATAATCGAAAGATTTTAATTTTTGTTTTAAAATTTTTTCAAACAAATCCATAAATAATCTATGAGGCCATAATCTCAAAATTTGGTAAATCGCACAAACAAAATTTACTTCTCTTCAATAGTACACACACACACACATGCACACACAACCCGTCCCTGAACTTTGACAGCTGTGGTAATAAAATTGTCAATAGATGCCATTAGAAAATTTATACTGAATGATATGCTATAGTCCCGGTATGACCTTGCAAGCAATAAACCCCCAGACAACAAAAATTCTAATAACCATATCAATAAATTCTATTCTTATAATCTCCATTTAACAAACTTTCACATTACTTACCATCACATGGTTATATATCATCGAAAAATAAGTGCTTCGTTTGTAGTAAATCCTTATAGGATTTTGTTGTTGTTGTTGTTTTTTTGTTTTTTTTTCATAGTCAACATAAACAGTGAGTGAGTACAAGAATACACCAGCAAGCAATACACCCACATTGGTAGTCATACTGAAAAATACAAGAGAAACTATTTTGATTTTCACAACACGTTCGTTTCATCATCAAAGAAGTCTATAGATAGGAGAGGAGGAGTAGTTGTACACACACACACTCACTCACCCAAACATAGACTCACATGAAATCCATTCAAATTCACATTGAGAAATGTAACAACTGAGAATAGGCTTATGATTACACTCATAGGTTTGTTTTATTACCCTCCTGATAGTAATATTGTTTCTCTTGCCCTCTCTCTCTCTCTCTCTAGGCTATCTTCTCTTCTCTTAACATTGCATGTATGAGATATGAATACCAGTTTTATTCAAAATATGCCTGGTTTATGGTACCAAACGAAAATTCACATAAATTATTTTTCAAAATAACTGCAATGAATTGTATTCACACACAGTTTATCAGATATGTTCACAGGGTTTTGTGCTATATATATTTTTTAGAAAACAAAACGAAAAAAATTGAGTTATTTGGTTTATTAAATAAAAATCAGCATGAAAAATATATTTTGTGTATGCGACAATAAGGAAATTGTACAAAATTGTTTCCGTCAGGCACAATTTCCACAATTCCATACACGTACCCCTCTTTTTTTCTCACTCGCTCGCTCGCTCTCTCTCTCTCTCTCTCTACCCAAAGGACCTACTCAAAATCGAAGAAGCATAGAAAATGCAAACAAATGATGGTAATTTCCGAACAAAAAAATCATACAAAAAAAAAAACACAAAAATAAGGCCTCCAGTGTGTTAAGAAATGACGAGTGGGAGATGTGTAAAGAATTGGGCTTTATATTCTCACATTTGTGGCCTGCTTTTGTTAAGACACTTAGTCTTATGTAAATGGGAAACGGAAATATATCGTTTGCCTTAGTGTACCAACTACACTTATGGTATGAAAAGGGAAGGTGTCATTTAAAATCAAATATCACAAAATGATACAAAATAGGATTACTTGTTCATCCAACAGAAAACTCAAATCATAAATCACCAAGTTAATTCATGTAAAGAGAGGTAATATTCGAAAATTAATTGCAACCCATTTGAAATTACTTTAATAAAAGAAAATTTTAATGTCGAGCAGGTGAAAAATCATCTGTCACTTAAATAGAATTAAATAGACAACAAACTGCAGAAATGATAGACTTCATAAGAATGAGATCAAATTTTGTATACATAAATATAACACCATGAACCAATCACCAATGCAATGATCAGATGAGAATAACCTTAAAAAGCTTTTGTTTATTTTTTTGTCCTTTATCAGTATACGAGAGTTGCCTTCTATATTTCGGGAATGGAGAACAAAAGCAAATACTAATAATCTAAAATCGCACTATTTCCCATTAAGATTTATACACATTTGTGTGCGTTTGAACCAACTGTTGAAACATTTTTGCCACTTTTATTGAGATATCTCCAAGATAAGCATTCTGAAATCATCTACGGTTTACAGTCGACTGATGATTATATTCAGGCACATACAAGTAAATCCACGATTCATCACTTGTCACAATATCATGGACGTGTTTCGAAGCAATGCAAACGTATATTTGGAGCATTTCATTCGACCAATTGACATGAAGCCTTTTTAAGCATATTCTGAGGGATCCAACGCGAACAATTTTTTTTTTTTTTTTTTTGACGGTTCAATGTTCTATATAGCAATATTGAATGACTAGTCACATGACGATCTTGCAATATCAGTTGGAGCCTAGCATCATTGGTTTCCCGAACAACAATTTATTTTGGACAACCTTCACAAAATTTAATTGACCATTCCATCGATAGACTCTCGTTCTTTACGTAGCTTTATCAGCAAAATTTTAATTAAATTCATCGATACACTGTTATTGAGTTTATCCACGTTGAAAGCAAATTCGGGTTCCTATCATTTCTAAAGTGCTCGCCTGACAGCTGACAGATTTATTCCAGTACAGTTCACTTTATAGGGGGTGTTGTTCCTTTTATATATTATAAAAAAATTATTAAGAAATTATTCTCAAATTTCTTATCGTTTTTTAGTTGAAATTTAGTACAGGGGACGTATGATTGACATTATTTGCATTAGCATTAATTATACAACCCAAAGCACTTAACTTAAAGAGTTAGCCAATTTTTCGATAGAATTAAAACATACGTCCATGGAAATATACGAAATATTTTACCATTGGAAAGTTCGTATTTGGCCTGCTTTCACGGTTGCCACACGAAATTTTTTTCTAGAAACAAATTTTCTCAAAATTTTGTTTATATAGAAAAGTTTTCTCAATATTTTATTTCTATAGAGAATTTTATAAAAAATTTTATTTCTATAGAAAATTTTGTCAAAATTTTATTTCTCTAGGAAATTTTGTCAAAATGTTATTTCAATAGAAAATTTTGTCAAAATTTTATTTTTGCAAACATCCCCTATTAGAGGTGTGCGCGTGAGGGATTTTTCACGCACGCTCACGCACGCTCACAAATTCAAAATGTTATTCACGCACGATCACGCACGCCTTTTTTAGAATTGCTCACGCTCACGCACGCTCACGAATGAATTCGTAACATTCACGCACGATCACGCACGCCCGTTTTTGAATTGCTCACACTCACGCACGCTCACGAATGAATTCGTAATATTCACGCACGTCCGTTTTTGAATTGCTCACACTCACGCACGCTCACGAATGAATTCGTAACATTCACGCACGAAGGTTTTTATTGATTCACGCTCACGCACGTCCACGAACCAAAATCCTGCAAAGATAAACACTCACGATTGTAGAATAGTGACTACCGCACGCTCACGACGGGAAATATCAACTCACGAACAACAAACTTATTCACGCACACTCACGATTCGAAAAAAACTACTCACGCACGTTCACGAACAATGAAACGTACTTCCACACACCCCCGATTCATAAAAAAACTATTCACTCACGCTCACGATGTAAAATGCAACTCACGCACGTTCACGACATACGAAACCTACTCACGCACACTCACGATTCATAAAAACTATTCACGCACGCTCACGATGTAAAATGCAACTCACGCACATTCACGATTCATAAAAACTATTCACGCACGCTCACGATGTAAAATCAACTCACGCTCGTTCACGACTATTATACTTACAAAACAAACGAAAAAATGTAATTCACGAATGAGTACGAACTTAAAAACGTACTCACTCGCGCTTGTGATACAAATGAGCTACCCACACAAATTCGCCAAAATATTTCTAATTAAAAATCTGTTGTTGCATTCTCCCTAAATCATACCATTCAAAACAGATCATATTACTAGTGCGGTTTAAATGGGAGCTATATATAACTAAGGACCCATATGGAAATTTGCTCTTCCGGAAGCCAAATATGGGGGCCCATTTGTAATACCATCCACCTACATAAATAACAACTACTTATACCAAGTTTTATATCGATAGCTTGTTTCGTTCGGAAATTAGGTTTCAACATGCGGACCGGCCACGACCCAGAATATTATTCTGTATGAGAGCAGTATTTCAATGTGTTACAACCGGAATGACGACGTCAGTTATACCCCAACACATTATTCAGAATTTTTCGATATAAAAATGAAAGCAGTATCGATACTGGACATTTTGCTTAATATGCGTCATATATTTCAAATAGTTCATTGAGTACACTATGTTCATAGGATTTAAAATTTAACCCCATGATACTATGTACATGTTAAAAATTGTAGTAAAATATACTTGAGTAAATCTTACTTTTTAAAGCTAATTATTAAAAAATAAATTTTAGCTGCGAAACATGAATAATGAAAATGTTGTTTTTAATAAAATCTAGTATGAAGTCCAATACAGATATTTCATACATACTTTTTATCGTGAGCAAGACATTTTTGTAGATATAAAATTTGTCGTGAGCGTGAATAGGTTCGTGATTTCTCGTGAGGCTGAATTAATTCGTGAATGTGAATTTTTTCGTGAACGTGAATTTCATCGTGAATTTTTCGTGAATGTGAGTTTCTTCATGAACGTGAATTTTCTCGTGAGAGTGAATTATTCGTGAACGTGAATTTTTTCGTGAACGTGAATGTCATCGTGAGTGTGAAGTTTTCGTGAGTGTGAATTTCTTCGTGAATGTGAATTTTTTCGTGAACGTGAATTTTGTCGTGAGCGTGATTTTGAAGAAATTTACTCACGCACATTCACGAACAGAATTTGATGTTCACGCACGATCACGCACGACACATTTTTGTTCAGTCCCATTCACGCACATTCACGTGATTTGGTCAAAATTTCATTCACGAATCACGTGACTCACGCGTGAATCACGCGTGTCACGAAAACTTCGTGTCACGCGCACACCTCTATCCCCTATGAAATGAACTGTACTGAAATAAATCTGACGCCTGACAGCTGACAGATTTATTCCAGTTCATTTTATGTTCTTTTTATATATTATATTTTTTTATATATTATGTTTTTTTTTTTATACATTATAAAAAAAACGCCACATGACGTGTTGAATGTTGAATATGATTTGTTGGGAAAATATTCTCAAATTCAAATTCGTTTTTTTTTTTTTAGTTGAAATTTAGTACTGGGGACGTATGATTGTCATTATTTGCATTAGCATTAATTATACAACCCAAAGCACTTAACTTGAAGAGTTAGACAAGCGTATATGAAGATAAATGACAAGCGTATATGATCGATACAATTAAAACATACGTCCATGGAAACATACGAAATATTTTACCAGTGGAAAGTTGCCACACGAAATTTTTTTTTCTAGAAATTTTTTTTTTTAAATTTTATTTCTATAGAAAATTTTGTCAATAATTTATTTCTATAGGAAATTTTGTCATAATTTTATTTCAATAGAAAATTTTGTCAAAATTTTATTTCTATAGAAAATTTTGTCAACATTTTATTTCTATAGAAAATTTTGTCAACATTTTGTTTCTATAGAAAATTTTGTCAAAATTTTATTTCTATAGACAATTTTGTCAAAATTTTATTTCTATAAAAAATTGTGTCAACATTTTTTTTTTTCTATAGAAACATTTTCTCAAAATTTTATTTCTATAGAACATTTTGTCAAAATATTATTTCTATAGAAAATTTTATTTCTTTAGACATTTTTTTCAAAATTTTCTCAAAATTATATTTATATAGAAAAAATTTCTCAAAATTTGGTTTTTATAGAAAATTGTGTCAAAATTGTATTTCTATAGAAAATTGTGTCAAAATTTTATTTCAATAGAAAATTTTGTTTAAATTTTATTTCTAAAGAAAATTTTGTCAAAATTTTATTTCTATAGAAAATTTTGTCAAAATTTTATTTCTATAGAAAATTTTGTCAAAATTTTATTTCTAAAGAAAATTGTATCAAAGTTTTATTTCTATAAAAAATTTTGTCAAAATATTATTTCTATAAAAAAGTTTGTCAAAATTTTATTTCTACAGAAAATTTTGTCAAAATTTTATTTCCACAAAAATTTTTGTCAAAATTTTATTTCCATAGAAAATTTTGTCAAACATTTATTTCTATAGAAAATTGTGTCAACATTTTTTTCTATAGAAAAATTTTCTCAAAATTGTAGTTCTATAGAAAGTTTTGTCAACATTTTTATTTCTTTAGAAATTTTTTTCAAAACTTTCTCAAAATTTTATTTCTATAGAAAATTGTGTCAAAGTTTTATTTCTATAGAAAACTTTGTCAAAATTTTATTTCTATAGAAAATTTTGTCAAAATTTTATTTCTATAAAAATTTTGTCAACATTTTATTTCTATAAAAATTTTGTCAAAATTTTATTTCTATAGAAAATTTTGTCAATTTTTTATTTCTATAGAAAATTGTGTCAAAATTTTATTTCTATAGAAAGTTTTGTCAAAATTTTATATCTATAAAAAATTTTGTCAAAATGTTATTTCTATAGAAAAATTTTATTTCTATAGAAAGTTTTGCCAACATTTTTATTTCTATTAAAAATTTTATTTCTTTAGAAATTTTTTTTTCAAAATTTTCTCAAAATTATATTTATATAAAAAAAATTTTTGAAAATTTTATTTCTATAGAAAATTGTGTCAAAATTTTATTTCTATAGAAAATTGTGTCAAAGTTTTTTTTCTATAGAAAATTGTGTCAAAATTTCATTTCTATAGAAAATTTTGTCAACGTTTTATTTCTATAGAAAATTTTGTCAAAATTTTATTTCTATAGAAAATTATGTCAAAAATTTATTTCTATAGAAAATTTTGTCAAAATTGTATTTCTATAGAAAATTTTGTCAAAATTGTATTTCTATAGAAAATTTTGTCAAAATTGTATTTCTATAGAAAATTTTGTCAAAATTTTTATTTCTATTAAAAATTTTATTTCTTTAGAAAATTTTGTCAAACATCCACTATAAAATGAACAGTACTGGAATAAATCTGTCGCCTGACAGCTGACAGATTTATTTATTTTTTGTTATATATTATAAAAAATCGGCACATTATGACGTGTTGCATAGGTGTATGATTTGTTAAGAAATTATTCTCAAATTCTGTTCGCTTTATTAGTTGAAATTTAGTACAGGGGACGTATGATTGTCATTATTTGCATTAGCATTAATTATACAACCCATAGCACTTAACTTAAGAGTTAGATAAGCGTATATGAAGATAAATGATTGTGCATATCTCGTAAAGTTTACGGAAATTTTTCGATAGTATTAAAACATACGTCCATGGAAATATACGAAATATTTTACCATTGGAATGTTCGTATTTGGCTTGCTTTCACGGTTGTCACACAAAATTTTTTTCTAGAAAAAAGTTTTCTCAAAATTTTATTTATATAGAAAATTGTGTCAAAATGTTATTTCTTCAGAAAATTGTGTCAAAATTTTATTTCTATAGACAATTTTGTCAAAATTGTATTTCTATAGAAAATTTTATCAAGATTTCATTTCTATAGAAAGTTTTGTCAAAATTTTATTTCTATAGAAAAATTTTTAAAAATTTATTTTATAGAAACTTTTCCCAAAATTTTTATTTCTATTTTGTCAAAATTTTATTTCATTCGTTTTATTTTGTTATTGTTGGTTTGTACTTCAATCAGAAGGTTCAAGTGTGGTTCAGTTTGGGTTCTCTTAGTGGTTTCACTGCAATGTGGAACGCCGTTTGGACTCGGCTATAAAAAGGAGGTCCCTTGACATTGAGCTTAACATGGAATCGGGCAGCACTCAGTGATAAGAGAGAAGTTCACCAATGTGGTATCACAATGGACTGAATAGTCTAAGTGAGCCTGATACATCGGGCTGCCACCTAACCTTACCTAACCTAGTCAACGCAATGGTTTTTAAGCTGAAATCAAAACAACAAATAAAAATGTATTTCCAAAGAAAATTTTGTCAAAATTTTATTTCTATAGAAAATTTTGTCAAAATTTTATTTCTATAGAAAATTTTGTCAAAATTTTATTTCTATAGAAAATTTTGTCAAAATTTAATTTCTATAGAAAATTTTGTCAAAATTTTATTTCTATAGAAAATTTTGTCAAAATTTTATTTCTATAGAAAATTTGGTCGAAATTTTATTTCGATAGAAATTTTTTTTTTATAGAAACTGTATCCAAAAATTTATTTTTATATAAACTTTCTCCAAAATTTTATTTCTATAAAGATTTTATCTACCAAACTATCAAGAAGTATACAAATCTCCAAAACAGAAAAAATCTATTATCTTTATGTGATGTTTGGTTTCCTAATTTGTTCAATAACATTATTAAAACAAAAATAATTTTCTGTAA
The DNA here is from genome assembly GCF_050003625.1 of Haematobia irritans. Lineage (NCBI taxonomy): Eukaryota > Metazoa > Arthropoda > Insecta > Diptera > Muscidae > Haematobia > Haematobia irritans. The sequence goes on along the minus strand of NC_134399.1, from coordinate 198,289,173 downwards.
CATAATCTCTGTATTTCTATATATGAAACTATCCAATTTTATAGAATTAAATTCTTAAATCTGGAACTACAATATAACTCATAGGAAAATATTCCTAAAAAAAATATCTTAAAGCTAACAATTGGGATGATGTTTGAAGCAATCTGACTTGGTAAACTTTGTTGCCTTCGTTATAATCTTTTCCGGTTTCCTCCACATCCTCCTGGAATATAACTCCTAAGGAAAGGAAACACTAACACACATATACAGACATGTACACACTTAAACATACAATCAGCCCCGAATATGGTATCATAAATTTTGCAAGCGTATATGTACGAGTACGCTTTGGTATGAGTAAACATTAAAGTGTCTTGCATATGTGGTGTAAACAAACACATACCATTATACAAAATACGTGCATGTACATCAATGATTGCTGGTATCCTTGTTCTTAAGGATGTTGTTTTATTATTCGCAATGCGAGGTGGTGGTGGGAGGGAAGAAGTGTTTGTATAGTGCGTGAGATATGGGTATCTCTGTTTCTTTTACTTCATGGTGTAAGTTCAAAAGTTCACCTTTTTCGCTATAAATAAATATTTGACTTTGTAAACATTTTAAGGACTCTATATATGAACGAAGAAAAATATGAAAAGCAAACTTCAGATATAATCATTTAAGGCCTATAAGACTTCCAGAATCATAAAAAAATTGCAAAAATATAAAAGCTCAAACTAAGCACAACTATAAATGGCGGAATTTCCATAAAATAGGGCTAATATATATGCATTTATAGAAAATTTATGATGGCGTGTTTATTGCCATATTTTCCGAAAATGTTATTGCTTTTAATTTGGTTTGTGATAATAAATGACTTAAACTTACGATTTAGGAAATTTTATATACTTTCAATAAAATTTCCTAATTGTTTATATTGGCCAGGCTGAATCTTAAATACCCACCACCATGGATCAGGTTACTTGATAATGTATAGCCTTGCAAGGGGAATTTGATGAAACATAAAAGTTCGACTCAAATGATACGCGTCCCGAAGTTTTTTATACCCTCCACCATAGGATAGGATGCAAATGGGCCATATCGGTCCACTTTTACGTATAGCCCCCATATAAACGGACACCCAGATTTGGCTTGCGGAGCCCCTAAGAGTGGCATATTTCATCCGATCTGGCTGAAATTTGGTACATGGTGTAAGTATACGATTTCTAGACACCATGCAAAAATTGGTCCACATCGGTAGATAATTATATATAGCCCCCATATAAACCGATCCCCAGATTTGGGTTGCGGAGCCTCTAAGAGAAGCAAGTTTCATCCGATCCGGTTGAAATTTGGTATGTGGTGTTAGAATATGGTCTCTAACAACCATGCAAGAATTGGTCCATATCGGCCTATAATTATATATAGCACCCACATAGACCGATCCCCAGATTTGAACTCCGGAGCCTCTTGGAGGAACGAAATTCATCCGATCCGGTTTAAATTTGGTACGTGGTGTTAGAATATGGTCTCTAACAACCATGCCAGAATTGGTCCCCATCAGTCCATAATTATATATAGCCCCCATATAAACCGATCCCCATATTTGACCTTCGGAGTATTTTGAAGGAGCAAAATTCATCCGATCCGGTTGAAATTTGGTACGTGGTGTTAGTATATGGTATCTAACAACCGTGGCAAAATTGGTCCATATCGGTCCATAATTATATATAGCCCCCATATAAACCGATCCCCAGATTTGACCTCCGGAGCATTTTGGAGGAGCAAAATTCATCAAATCCGGTTGAAATTTGGTGCGTGGTGTTAGAATATCGTCTCTAACAACCACGCCAAAATCGTCCATGTCGGTGTATAGTTATATATAGCCGATCCCCAATCACACGAAAATTGGTCCATATCGGTTCACAACAATGGTTGCCACTCGAGCCAAAAATAATCTACCATTTCTATAGAAAATTTTGTCAAAATTTGATTTCTATAGAATATTTTGTCAAAATTGTATTTCTATAGAAAATTTTGTTAAAATGTTATTTATATAGTAAATTTTTTTCAAAATTTTATTTCTATAAAAAATTTACCAAATTTTATTTCTATAAAATTTTTTTTTCAAAAATTTATTTCTATAGAATATTTGGTCAAAATTTTATTTCTATAGAAAATTTTGTCAAAATTTTTTTTTCTATACACAGAAAAAAATATCACCAAAATATTTCCAATTAAAAAGTTAATTGAAGTTGACATTTTTTTCAATTAATAAATTAATTGGTACAATTAACTTTTTAATCAAGATAGAAACATTAAGTTAATTTAGTCAATGATTGAAAATTTTAAAATTTTTAATTAAAAATTTAATTGATACATAAAATTTTTTTTTGAAACAATCAATTGTTAATCCAAATAAAAATTCTAAGCCAATTCAGAATGTAATTGAAAATAGTTACCTTTTTTAATTACTAAATTAATTGAGTTTTGCAATCAACATCAATTAAATTTTTAATTGAATCAATTAAAAAATTAATTGAAATTTGGTAATGAAATCAATTAATTTTTTAATCAAGAATTTTTTCTATGCCCAACTAAAACTGTGATTGATACTATCATTTTCGTGATTGAAGACATTTCAATTAAAAAATTAATTGGATCAATTAATTTCGTGATTGAATCAGAAAAAAATTTTTTGTGTGTATATAAAACTTTATTTCTGTACTCGTATGGACTACCTAGCAATTTAGAAGACGGTGTTAGGAAGGTTCAAGATACCTTTCCATCGGCAAGTGTTATCGTAATTCGATTGTGGATGACAGTCTTCAGTAGAAGTTTCTACGCAATCCATGATGGAGGGTATACAAGGTTCGGCCTGGCCGAACTTACGGCCGTATATACTGAAATTTGCTTCTCTTAGGGGCTCCGCAAGCCATATTTGGGGATCGGTTTATGTGGGGGCTATAAAAAGGGCTCGTTCACAACAAATGTTCCCTATCGAGACATTTGTATCTTGACGCTCACTTCATACCGGTATTTCTGGCCAAACAAAAAAAAATGTATTTTATAGACGATTTCTTGTCATTTAACATTGAAATATAATTTCGAGCCTATGGTCAAGACGACTATTTTGTACAAAGGTTAGTCTGAAGGTCCAATTTTTGACCACGTGTTCAAGGCTTTGAGGGCATATTATATGTATATCTCTTCTTCGGCATCTTTAGTTCTGCCTCTATCCTGTCGTTCTCTCTGACATCTTGATATATGGATATGCTTCCACGAATTTTTTTAATTAAAACATTTTTGTATCCACTCGTATGTTTATATTCTCAAACACCCAAGTTTTTTGTATTTGCGGTGTCGTATTTTTTAGGGTTTCGCCCAGCTTTGAATTGTCATAACAAACCTCTTTGGTTTTGAGATTTCTTTGTTTATAAATGAGCGTAACCTAGTTCATTACTTCTTTATAAGAATCTCTAAAAGCTTTTCCTAGACAAACGAAATTCCCCTTTGTTATAAAGTATTTTCTTGAAAAGCTAATAAACCCGAATTTATGAGCCTAGCAGACACATCCCTATTTTGCTTTACTTTATATTTCCTTTTTTTTTTGAGAAGTTATAACTTCACACAATGTGGCAACAAATAATCATTTAAATAATAAATATATACCCATTTAGTTGTAAATATTCGTGTTAAAATAATCCAATTATAAAATGCCATAATTTCTTAAAAGAAATCTATGATAACCACATACACCACAGAATTTCTAAAGCGTTGTGTAACTCTAGACGAGTGAGTGCCTTTTACAATTTTAACAGAAATTTCTCCATACACGTATGATTAACATTCGTCATGACAGTAACTCATTTCTCTCAAACAATTTTGGTTTTCTTCACCACCACCACCACCACCACCAGTCCTCTCAGAAGACGAACAATTTTAGAACAAATGAATCAAATAATAATCAAAAATTATATTGAATTTTTCATGATTTCATTACTTACAGCTCAATTTTTCTTCTTTGTATCTATCTCTCTTACAGGTATGTTACCAGTGGATCTTTTCACATAGCTTACATGCATCGCGTAAGTAAATTGGTGGGGGGGTGTTAGTAACGACGTAATACTTTATGGGCATGCATGCACATCATACTTTGAAACTGTTATCATTCTCCTTTATCCTCTCCCATTTACATTGACAGCCCAACACAGTTAGAGAGACATGTGGAATGGAACCGTTATATGAATAAACATTTATTCAAGAGATGAATGCTTTATGTTTGATATCTATGTGGGATTGTATGTAGGTGTTTATGCTGTGTGGCGATGCCTATTCGCTCCCTCTCTATCTCACACTGTTTAAATTTATGTGAGCATTGTATAAAGACATTTGTTGTCGATGTGCAAAAAAGGCAAACGTGTGTGTATGAATGTCATTTTTTATATTATAATTAACTATGTTGTCACTGTGACTTACTTTCATGGAACGTGACGTGTATATTTTTTGCCATCTTATGCTGCTCTTTCCTTTTTTGTACTTTTGCTCTTTACTTCCTTCCTTGCATATTAGAAATGGAGCACAGTGGTAATTCATAAAATAATGGGTAATTAAAATTAATTTAGTTATTAATATGAGCTTCATTTAACATGTCGTTTTAAAGGAATAATAAGTTTAGTATTCCAATTGCATAACATTGAAAAGTCGATTTTTGGCTATATAAAGTCTATAGAATAAATACTAAGACGATCTAATAATTCGTATCTGTCCGTCGGTCTGTTGTAATCACGCTGTAGTCTTCATGAATGCAGCTATAATTCTTAAATTTGGCACGAATTCTTGTTTGGTCTGTAAGAATATCCAGTTAGATGGCCTATGAAAACAATTAGAAAAAAAACAACAAAACAAATAATAAATCGCTTTATGGTTTATTAAAAAATATTCCCCATTAATATCTATCTATAATATTTTGCATGCGTTTGAAAAAAATTATCGCAGTATTTTTGACACTCTGGTTGAGGAATCTTCAAAACAAGCATTCAGATTGACACTATTTTGACAAAATTTTCTATAGAAATAAAATTTTGACAAATTTTCTATAGAAATAAAATTTTGACAAAATTTTCTATAGAAATAGAATTTTTCCAAAATTTTCTATAAAAATAAAATTTTTCACAATTTTCTATAGAAATAAAATTTTGGGAAAATTCTCTAAAGAAATAAAATTTTGAGAAAATTTTCTATAGAATACAATTTTGAGAAAACTTTCTAAAGAAATAACATTTTTATATTTCATGTTAGCCTGATACCGAAACAGGCAATTGACGTCCAAATGCATTATATCTAATTATAAAATTATTTTTCGAGCTTTATGGACAGATATAGATTAAGGAACATGGTTAATAGAGCCATTGAAAAGAAAACGCCAGATACAAATCTATACACGCCTGGACTGTACATGTTTCGGTTCGGGCGAATGAACCTTTCCACAGCTTTTAGTATAGATCTGGCTAGGAGAGATAACTCAATTTTGGTCCCTTTATGCTAACTCCTTATGGAGAAAACATTTGGGAAATTTCCTCTTACAAATTGAATCATCTTTTCTCCCACTGTACATCACCTTTTCATATAACTTACAAGTCCCTTAATGTTTTCTCCATAAGGAGTTAGCATAAAGGGCCCAAAATTGAGTTATATCTCCCAGCCAGATCTATACTAAAGGCTGTGGAAAGGTTCATTCGCCCGAACCGAAACATGTACAGTCCAGGCTTGTATAGATTTGTATCTGGCGTTTTCTTTTCAATGGCTCTATTAACCATGTTCCTTAATTTATATCTGTCCATAAAGCTCGAAAAATAATTGTATAATTAGAAATAAAATTTTGACAATATTTTCTATAGAAATAAAATTTTCACAAAATTTTCTATAGATATAAAATTTTGACAAAATTTTGTATAGAAACAAAACTTTAAGAAAATCTTCAATAAAATATAAACTTTGACAAAACAAACAACTAAAATTTGCCAAAATTTTCTATAGTAATAAAATATTGCCAAAATTTTCTATAGAAACAAAATATTGACAATATTTTCTATAGAAATAAAATTTTCACAAAATTTTCACAAATTTTTCTATAGATATAAAATTTTGACAAAATTTTGTATAGAAACAAAACTTTAAGAAAATCTTCAATAAAATATAAACTTTGACAAAACAAACAACTAAAATTTGCCAAAATTTTCTATAATAATAAAATATTGCCAAAATTTTCTATAGAAACAAAATATTGACAATATTTTCTATAGAAATAAAATTTTCACAAAATTTTCTATGGACATAAAATTTTTACAAAATAGAAATAAAATGTTGACAAAATTTTCTATAGAAATAAAATTTTGTCAAAATTTCTATAGAAACAAAATTTTGAGGAAATTTTAAGAAAAATAGAACTAAAATGTTGCCAAATTTTCTATAGAAATAAAATTTTGGCATATTTTATTTTGAAGAAAAATTTCTATACAAATAAAATTTTTACAAAAGAAAACAATTTTTTGAAAATTGTCTGTAGAAATAAAATGTTGGCGAAATTTTCTACAGAAATAAAGTTTTAACAAAATTTTCTACCGAATTAAAATTCTGACAAAATTTTCTATTGAAATGAAAAAATTTTGTATAGAAACAAAACTTTAAGCAAATCTTCAATAAAATATAAATTTTGACAAAACAAAAAATTAAAATTTGCCAAATTTTTCTATAGTAATAAAATGTTGCCAAAATTTTCCTTAGAAAAAAAATTTTGAGAAAATTTCCGATAGAAATAAAACTTTGAGAAAATTTTCTATAGAAACAAAATATTGACAATATTTTCTATAGAAATAAAATTTTCTATGGAAATAAAATTTTTACAAAATAGAAATAAAATTTTGACAAAATTTTCTATAGAAATAAAATTTTGACAAAATTTTCTAAAGAAATAAAATTTTGACAAAATTTCTATTGAAAGAAAATTTTGGCAAAATTTTCTATAGAAATAAGATTTACAAAAAAAATTTTCTATACAAATAAAATTTTTACAAAAGAAAACAATTTTTTGAAAATTGTCTGTAGAAATAAAATGTTGGCGAAATTTTCTACAGAAATAAAGTTTTAACAAAATTTTCTACAGAAATAAAATTCTGACAAAATTTTCTATTGAAATGAAAAAAATTGTATAGAAACAAAACAAAATTTTCTATAAAAATAAAATTCTGACAAAATTTTCTACAGAAATAAAATTCTAACAAAATTTTCTATTGAAATGAAAGTTTGAGAAAATTTCCTATAGAAATAAAATCTTGATAAAATTCCCTATAGAAATAAAATTTTGAGAAAATTTCCAATAGAAATAAAATTTTGACAAAATTTTCTATAGAAATAAAATTTTTAGACAATTTTTTAAAGAAATAAAATTTGGAATAAATTTTTTATAGAACTAAAATTTTAACAAAATTTTCTTTAGATTTCCTATAGAAATAAAATTTGACAAAATTTCCTATAGAAATATAATTTTAAAAATGTTTCCTATGGAAATAAAATTTTCTATAGAAATAAAATTTTGACAAAATTTTCTATGAAAGCAAAATTTTGAGAAAATTTTCTGTAGAAATAAAATATTAACAAAATCTGCAATAAAAGTAAAATTTTGAGAAATCGTCAATAAAAATAAAATTTTGACAAAATTTTTATAGAAATAAAATTTTGACAAAATTTTATAAGGAAAAAAAATCTTAACAAAATTTTCTGTAGAAATAAAATTTTTACAAAAATTTTTATATAAATACAATTTTGAAAAAAAATTTTATAGAAATAAAATTTTGACAACATTTTCTAAAGTAACAACATTTTGACAAAATTTTCTATAGAAATAAAATTGTTTATATGAATACAATTTTGAGAAAATTTTATATAGAAATAAAATCTTGACAAAATTTTCTATAGAAATAAAATTTTGACAAAATTTTCTATAGAAATAAAATTTTGGCAAAAATTTCTACAGAAATAAAATTTGGACAATTTTTTTTATATAAATACAATTTTGACAAAACTTTTCTATAGAAATAAAATTTTGACAACATTATTTATAGAAATATAATTTTGCAAAATAAGTTTTTTGTATGATATTTTTTCCAAAATTTGGCAGATTGTTTTGGGTTCGGATGGCTACCGTGCTAGTTGTACGATTGCGACACGTCTAATTTTTCCGTAAAACAGATTATCACAATTTTGACAAAATTTTCTATAGAAATAAAATTTTGACAAATTTTTGTCAAAATTTAAAAAAAAATTGACGAAATTTTCTATACATATAGAATTTTAACAAGAATTTCTATAGAAATAAAAGTTTGACAAAAATTTTTATAGAAATAAAATTTTGCAAAATAAGTTTTTTTTTTATATTTTCTCCAAAATTTTTTCTCCAAAGTTTTTAGTTCGGATGGCTACCGTGCTAGTAGTACGATTGCGACACGTCTAATTTTTCCGAAAAACAGATGGTCACTCGTTTTGGATGGGCGAGTAACTTTTGTTGGATTTAGTTCTTCTTGAAACACCCATATATTCGACTGCTGTTTATTTTCGAACTCATAAGCGTAAATCTACGGGAGCAACCCTGGTACAATGGTTAGCATGCCCGCCTTGCATACACAAGGTCGTAGGTTCGATTCCTGCTTCGATCGAACACCTAAAAGTTTTTCAGCGGTAGATTAGTAATGCTGGTGACATTTCTGAAGGGCTCAAAGCTTATCCAGGTGGTTTCACTGCAATGTGGAACGCCGTTCGGATTCGGCATTAAAAAGGAGGTCCCTTGTCATTGAGCTTAACATGGAATCGGGCAGCACTCAGTGATAAGAGAGGAGTTAACCAATGAGGTATCACAATGGACTGACTAGTCTAAGTGAGCCTGATACATCGGGCTGGCACCTATCCTAAATCTACGGCTTACTTAAAGAAGAGGTTCCTTGCTCCATTTCTACCGCACAATGACCACCAAAATCATCGGATCTCTATCCGTTGCACTTCTGCTCTTGGCGCATTTTCAAGAGTAAGATTAGCAATAAAAAATATTAAAGTGTCGATCATTTAATGATAAAGCATCATCTGGAAGAGGCCAAAATATTGCAGGGCAACTTTAGTAGAGCATTTGGAGACCATAATTCGAGCCAAAGTTAGCCAATTGGAACAAATCTAAACTGATGCTAAACCTTTGACAATAAAATAAAAAAATAGGACTTTACTTTGTTGCATTACCTATCAGCCATCTATATATCCCAAAATATTTCCACCATTTTTATAAATTTAATCGTTCCGGATACCACTGTATATTGATAGATGTGCAAAACCAGACAAAATTTACTTTTTATTTATGTTTTTCTTAATAAACGCAGTTCGATTTTTTTGGGGGACTTTCATGTACAATTTCATTTTGTTAGCATCAGTGCTGTAATGATGTGAAATTTAACACTCCACTGTTAAGGGAGGGCATAATAACGCTCGCTTTAATTTTTCTTCGAAGCTGGTATTTGTGCCGGCTGCAGTGCTTCTTTATTGCTGGCTTCAACTTAATCTTGTTATAAATAAGTGAGCATCACCAGTATCAAGCCATACAACTGCTGCTACTACTACGACAGACACCTTCCCATATAAATAAATGTTTGTAGTCCAAATGGGTGGAGTGAGGTGAGCAAAGGCTGAATATCAACAAATATTTATGCTTACATACATATATAGGATATATGTACATGGCGAGTTCTCACACAACTCACAGCAATTCATAATTCATGGTGGCTTTGCGCTCAAATATGATAACAGATGAAAAACAACAATGATAACACAGCAAACGAACGACACATCTACCTCAATTACCAACCGAAGCCACCCATTGAGGGAACAAACAAATCATGTTCATCTCATACTTTTGGGTAAAGAGAGAGAGAGAGCGAGAGTAGTAGCAATAATTCACTATACTATATGATCACATTCACTACGCGGTTACATTGAAAACCCCAGCAAGCATTTAGGAGTGCAGTTTATTCCTAAAGTCAATTTGGACATTTCTCTTAAATTAAGTAGAAATTGTTACTCGTGAATAATGGATGATAGTCTTGGTAGAGAACAGAAAATATCCCCCCTTTCTGTTTTGCAACAAAAGACGAAAAATGTCGGAATTAATTAATACGAATAAAAGGGGTATAACGACAATAAGTACGTCTGAGGCGGATCCTAAGACACGTATTGCTAGACATGACCATCATCAGTTGAGTCGGCCTAGCCTTGAATATTCATAGTTGCATTTAATTTTCGTGATCAAGGTATCACTAATTTTTTGGCACAATGAAAATAAGTAAACAGTAATTCGTTCCAATTTTAGGTCTTTCTCACAAGTTATACACGAGAGAACCCTACTAAATTATTTCAAGAAATATTTCAAATAAAACCATGGCAAGCGGCCATTCTAACTTTATTGTCATAAGCAAAAATGAAATGGCTTCACCAAAGTAAAAAAAGGACCTATGGCTTAAAACTTACGTTTTAGAATCTGACTCAGTACAATTTTAAGAATGATATTTACAATTACTAAATAAGAGTAAAACTTTGACCTCTGTGGTCATATGAGTTTAAATCGAGCGGAAGACATATATGGGAGCTATATCTAAATATGAACCGATTTGAATCAATTTTGATGCACTTGACTTCCTACTTGTACTCATTGGGCAAATTTTGAAGCAAATCAAGATACAATTCTGCTTTTTGTGGCTTATCGTGCGAATGATATATATGGGAACTATATCTAAGTCTGAACCGATTTCTTCCATAATCATTATGGTTCTATTCTGATCCAAAATATATACTTGTGCCAAGTTGAAATTTTGATTGAACTAAAAGTGCGACCTAGATTTTGATCACAAAAATGTCTTCACAGTCAGACGGACGGACAGGCGGACTAGTTTGACTCAGGAGCACGGTTGCCACAGTTGGTATAATACTACTAAAAATGGTAGATTTTTTTTAATGTTTACGAGATACTGTTTGACAGAAGAATTCTTACTGTTTTCGTTGATTTTGAAAATCTTCTTCTCTAAAATTTTCTATAGAAATAAAATGTAGTCAACATTTTGTATATAAATACAATTTAATAAACATTTTCTATAGAAATAAAATGTTGGCAAATTTTTCTATAGAAATAAAATTTTGGCAAAATTTTCTATAGAAATAAAATTTTTTATAGAAATAAACTTTTGATAATTTTTTTAAAAATAAATTTTTGACAAAATTTTTTATAGAAATAAAATTTAGAAAAAAATTCTATAAAAATAAAATTTTCGCAAAATTTTCTATAGAAACAAATTTTGGACAAAATTTTCTACAGAAATAAAATTTTGATAAAAATTTTCTATAGTAATAAAATATTGGCAAAAATTTCTATAGAAATAAAATTTTGACAACATTTTCTATAGAAATAAAATTTTGACAACATTTTCTATAGAAATAAAATTTTGACAAATTTTTCTAGTATAATAAAATGTTGACAACATTTTCTATAAAAATAATAGGTTAGGTTATGTGGCAGCCCGATGTATCAGGCTCACTTAGACTATTCAGTCCATTGTGATACCACAGTGGTGAACTTCTCTCTTATCACTGAGTGCTGCCCGATTCCATGTTAAGCTCAATGACAAGGGACCTCCTTTTTATAGACGAATCCGAACGGCGTTCCACATTCCAGTGAAACCACTTAGAGAAGCTTTGAAACCCTCAGAAATGTCACCAGCATTACTGACGTGGGATAATCCACCGCTGAAAAACTTTTTGGTGTTCGGTCGTAGCAGGAATCGAACCCATGACCTTGTATATGCAAGGCGGGCATGCTATAATTGTCTATAGAAATAAAATTTTGACAAAAATTTTTATAGAACTAAAATTTTGGACAAAATTTTAATTCTATAGAAAATTTTTGACAAAATTTTTTATAAAAAAATAAAATTTTTTTACAATATTTTCTATAGAAATAAAATATTGACAAAATTTTAAATAGAAATAATATTTTGAAAAAAATTTTCTATAGAAATAAAATTTTGGCAAAATTTTCTATAGAAATAAAATTTTGACAAAATTTTCTACCAAAAGAAAAAAATTTGACAAAATTTTCTGTGTAAATAAAATTTTGACAAAAATTTCTATAGAAATAAAATTGTGACAAAAATTTTTATAGAACAAAAATTTTGACAAAATTTTCTATAGAAATGAAATTTCATGAAAATTTTCTATAGAAATTAAATTTCGTCAAAATTTTCTATAGAAAAGAAGTTTTATCCAAATTTTCCGTAAAAGTAAAATTTTGGCAAAATTTTGTACAGAAATAAAATTTTGACATAATTTTTTTTGGAAATAATATTTTTACAAAATTTTCTATAGAAATAAAATTTTGACAAAATTTTTTATAGAAATAATATTTTGAGAAAGTTTTCTATAGTAATAAACTTTTGATAAAATTTTCTATAGTAATAAAATTTTGATAAATTTTTTATAGAAGTAAAATTGTAACAAAATTTTATATAGAAATAAAATGTTGACAAAATTTTCTATAGAAATAAAATTTTGACAAAATGTTTTATAGAAATAAAATGTTGAAAAAATTTTCTATAGAAATAAACTTTTCGCAAAACATTCAATCGAAATAAAGTATTGACAAAATTTTCTATAGATATATAATAAAATAAAATTTTTCTATAAAAATAAAATTTTGACCAAATTTTCTATAGAAATAACATTTTCTATAGAAATAAAATATAATAAAAATTTTATACAAAAATAAAATTTTGACAAAATTTTTTATAGAAATAAAATGTTGACAAATTTTCTATAGAAATAAAATAAAATAAAATTTTCTGTAAAAATTTTGGCAAAACTTTCTATAGAAATAAAATATAATAACAATTTTCTATAAAAATAAAATTATGATAAAATTTTCTATAGAAACAAATTTTGAACAAAATTTTATATAGAAATAAAATTTTGATAAAAATTTCTATAGTAATAAAATATTGACAAAAATTTCTATAGAAATAAAATTTTGACAAAATATTCTATAGAAATAAAATTTTGACAAAATTTTCTATAGAAATAAAATTTTGACAAAATTTTCTATAAAAATAACATTTTGACAAAATTTTCTATAGAAATAAAATTTTGACAAAATTGTCTATAGAAATAAAATATTGACAAATTTTTCTAGTGAAATAAAATTTTGACAAAATTGTCTATTGAGATAAAATTTTGACAAAAATTTTTATAGAACTAAAAATTTGGACAAATTTTTAGTTCTTTAAAGTTTTTTAGTAGAAAGTTTTGACAAAATTTTATTTCTATAGAAAATTTTGTCAAAATTTTTTCCATAGAAAGTTTTGTCAAAATTTTATTTCTATAGAAAATTTTGGCAAAATTTTCTATGGAAATAACATTTTGACAAAATTTTCTATAAAATATAAAATTTGGCAACATTTTCTATAGAAATAAAATTTTGAAAAATTTTCTATAGAAACAAATTTTGGACAACGTTTTCTATAGAAATAAAATGTTGATAAAAATGTCTATAGTAATAAAATATTGAAAAAAATTTCTATAGAAATAAAATTTTGACAAAATATTCTATAGAAATAAGATTTTGACAAAATTTTCTATAGAAATAAAATTTTGACAAAATTTTCTATAGAAATAAAATTTTGACAAAATTTTCTATAGAAATAAAATTTTGACAAAATTTTCTATAGAAACAATATTTTGAAAAAAATTCTACAGAAATAAAAAATTTGACAAAATAATCGATAGAAATCAAATTTGGCACAATTTTCTATATAAATAAAATTTTGACAAAATTTTCTATAGAAATAAAATTTTGACTAATTTCCTATAGAAATAAAATTTTGACAAAATTTCCAATAGAAATAAAATTTTGAGAAAATTTTCTATAGAAATAAAATTTTGACAAATTTTCTATAAAAATAAAATTTTGACAAAATTTTCTAGAGACATAAAATGTTGACAAAATTTTCTATAAAAAATAATATTTTGACAATATTTTCTATAGAAATAAAATTTTGGAAAAAAATTCTCTAGAAATAAAATTTAAAAAAATTCTATAGAAATAAAATTTTTACAAAATTTTCTATAAAATTAAAATTTTGAAAAACTTTCTATAGAAAAAAATTTTGACAAAAATTTCTATAGAAATAAAAATTTGACAAAATTTTCTCTAGAAATACAATTTTGAAAAAATTTTCTATAGAAATAAGATTTTGAAAAAAAAAATTACAAAAATAAAAATTTGACAAAATAATCGATAGAAATAAAATTTGGCAAAATATTCTATAGAAATAAAATGTTGACAACATTTTTTGATAGGTTTTGGTAAAATTTTCTCCAAAATTTTGGTAGATTATATATGGCTCAAGTGACAACCGTGCTCTGGATCCCGCCCTTTTCCACGGATTATAAAAATGTTTTCTTCCATAGAAAATGTTTGCAGGGACACCCGGACTTACACACATTCCAATTGACAAATTCTGTTACACTTACTCATAGGACATTGAGAAGTCAGATATTAATGTCTCACCACCAAACTACTGCAATGTTATCAACATCAAGTGTTGGTGGCTTTGGTGTTTGTTTGGTGTATGCCTGAGTGTGTGGTTGTATTTGTGTAAAGCATGATTCTTCCCATTCCATAATTATAGCGGGAGACTGTCAGCTTAATGTTTGGCTTGAGTATGAAGAAGAAGAATTCAGTGGAACTTTTGTTAAATTCTCATTCACATTCATTGACTCTAACAAAAGAGGGACTGACAGGGATTGTGCCACAAATGGTCTCTGTATACGTTTGGTATATGTGGGGGATATCTCTGAGTTCGCGCCCTCTCTTCTATATGCAGTGTTGATGTAACTAACACAGTTACAATTTGAACCGCTTTGTGAACCACAAATTTTCCCCCAAAACGAATTAATGTTGATGATATTATTGCTGGCTGGCTTGTTTGCTTGCTATCTAGGACTGGTTGTTCGAGGACCTGGAAATTGTTTGTCATTTCAAAATCGCTTCAACAATTATTCTTCACACACACACACTCGCACGCACACAATATAGTTTGTGGAAGAGAGCGTTGACTAACCACTAGAACCAATGCCATTGCCATCGCCAAGAGGAATGTATGGAATTGCATTGTAGAAGGGGGCAAAAAAGTAATGCTACAATGCGTACCATACCACTGAAATGTTTTCATAGTGGTGAATTCAAGTGAATGGTCTTAATTTGAGTGGATATTTACAAAAGCCGATGATTTCAAACGATAATGGCTTGCAATAATGCAAACGCTAACGAATTCAATGGAATATTAGTAATGGCCCACTGCAACAAGGGGGAGTTTGTTCGTTAAATATTTTAAGTTTTGCTATTTTCCTTATTTTGTAGATTTACTGTTTATGACAAGGATTCCTTGAAGATAGAATTGGTTTTTTTTTTTCGTTCAAAGAAATATACCAAACAAGTAGGGACAATCCGAAGATGGGAAAAGACGACCAACTAAACCTATTGGATTTATTGACTACACTTTTGTGAGGTAATGCTATAAATATGAGTTAAGTAAGGGAAAGTTCCCGGCCTTATACATAGAGAGTGCAAACAAAATGAAAACAATTTAGAGAATACGACGGATACGAAAACAACTTGAACCCTAATTAG
Organism: Haematobia irritans; assembly: GCF_050003625.1. Classification (NCBI taxonomy): domain Eukaryota; kingdom Metazoa; phylum Arthropoda; class Insecta; order Diptera; family Muscidae; genus Haematobia; species Haematobia irritans. The sequence goes on along the minus strand of NC_134399.1, from coordinate 198,273,428 downwards.
GGGATTTTGTAACGATTCTCCCTACATGGTCTCAATTCGGAGGAATGTCCTACCTTATTGCTTGCCGCGGTGCTCAGTCCTGGAGAAGACTTTGTTTTGTGAAATCATTGCATAAAAGAAAATCTTGTAATGTAGCTTTAAAAACAAAATAGGATAGAGATGATGATACACACAAAAAATTTTTTCTCTGATTCAATCACCAAATTAATTGATCCAATTAATTTTTTAATTGAAATGTCTTCAATCACGAAAATGATAGTATCAATCACAGTTTTAATTGGGCATAGAAAAAATTCTTGATTAAAAAATTAATTGATTTTTTCAGCAAAATTCAATTAATTTTTTAATTGATTCAATTAAAAATTTAATTGATGTTGATTGCAAAACGCAATTAATTTATTAAGGTAACTATTTTTAAAAAGGTAACTATTTTTAATTACTTAGTTAGATTGGCTTAGAGTTTTTATTTGGATTAACAAATGATTGTTTGAAATACATTTTTAATTAAAAAAGTAAAAAAAAAATCAGAACTTTTGTAACTGAATTAGTCTTCCGAATTTGTTTAAAAAGTTAATTGTATCAATTAATTGTTTAATTAAACATTTTAAAAATTTCAATCATTGACTTAATTAACTTAATGTTTCTATCATGATTAAAAAGTTAATTGTATCAATTAATTTATTAATTGAAAAAATTTTCAACTTCAATTAACTTTTTAATTGGAAATATTTTGGTGATATTTTTTTCTGTGTTTAGATTTAGAAAGAACTTCGTCGATTTAGAAGAACTTGGTCACCACCCAAAAATAACATTTTGCTCTTAAAACATGTTTGAAGTGATCATATTCCTTCTCTGGGTGTAGAGACCATGAACATTCCAAGGTAACTCAGTACCAGTGTTGCCAGTATTGGGGATTTTTCCCCAAATCGGGGATATTTTTTCATGGATGGGGACAAAATTTTTGAGTTGGGGACTTGGGGATTTGATGGGGAATTTCCACAAATTTGGGGATTTTTGTGGGGAATTCTGGTCAGTATAGCAAATCAGGTTTTGAGTTATGGTTTATATGAAATTCTTTACTTCTACATGCTTAAAAAGGGCTTAAAGAAGTACAGAAAATCTTCAAAATATGAAAAAAAGTTATATTTCAAGAGTTACTTTACAATTTGCTTTGTTTCTAAGAAATTGTTTACTATTATGAAATTATTTCGCAAGGACGTAGATCGAAGTGTTGGCCCCTCATCTGCATACATCACTGATTTGGAAAATATATATCAAACATATATAATAGAGTTCATATCGGGGCAACAACTCCTTTTGATCGATCACCCAATTTTATTTCTTAGCTATTCAGAACTAAGTTTTGATTCATAACTACACATGTTGACCCAACTCCTATTTTTATTTCTCGAGCATTTAGAAGATAATTTGCATAAGACACAAATTCGATGACTCTTTATACCAATAAATAATTCTGATGAGGGATTGTATCAGATAATATTTTGAGCACCAGTCTCATTTTTTGGATTTTTAAATCTTAATCTTATTGTAACTCGCAAACTGATGTATCAAAAATCGCATATTTTTAAAATTTTTAGATTTTGACGGATTTTTTAAAGCAGAGCCTGTTTCTTTTTTCAAAAAACTTGCCAAAAAATCTATTGTGGATTTTTATGGGGAATTTTGAATTAAATTGGGGATTTTTGGGGATGAAAGCGTCTTATTTTGGGGACAAGAGCCCGAAAAATACTGGCAACACTGCTCTCTACCATCGATCTAAGCTCCCCAGCAAAAAAAGAGCTTCCAAAAAAAGTAGTTTGGATCCCCAATCTGTGATCGGGAGGTAGTGCAAACTTGGACCATCTCCAATGAATTTTACATGGGCTTGTCATAGGACGGAAGTACTCACTTTTTGGACCCTTTGCATTGCTTTAGAAGTTGTGCCCTGGAAATTAATTTGAATAAAGACATTTAAAAAGCGAAAAAAATTTATTCAACCAATTTCACTTTTTTTTCATCCAAATGTTTTATTACACTATTATTTTCCTATTATCTAATTTTTACAATTTGAAAAACTTTTTCGCTCTGACCATGGATTGAACCTGGGTTTGCTCGCGCCATAACAGAACGCCTTAGCACACTCAGCCACAAACGGCATTGAACATAAAGCGTCGAAAGGTCAATGCAAATGTTTGTGATATGATCGTAATACGACACCAAGGAATAACATTATAATTGCTTCTCAAGATGTTCTTTATTAGTATGAACGAAAAAATAAGAAACGCAGGTTCAAATCTCACCAACGGCAATTTTTTATCAAATATTTCTCTAAAAAATTATTTTTTTATGTTATGCATCGTTTTTATACCCACCATCATAGAATGGTGACGGGGGTATAATAAGTTTGTCATTCCGTTTGTAACACATCGAAATATCGATTTCTGACAATATAAAGTATATATATATATATATATATATATATATATATATATATATATATATATATATATATATATATATATATATATATATATATATATATATATATATATATATATATATATATATATATATATATATATATATATATATATATATATATATATATATATATATATATATATATATATATATATATATATATATATATATATATATATATATATATTCTTGATCAGGGAGAAATTCTAAGACGATATAACGATGTCCGTCTGTCTGTCTATTGTCTTCAATACACTCTACAGTCTTCAATAATGAAGCAATCGTGCTGAAATTTTGCACAAACTCATCTTTTGTCTGCAGGCAGGTCAAGTTCGAAGATGGGCTATATCGGTCCAGGTTTTGATATAGTCCCCATATAAACCGACCTCCCGATTTGGGGTCTTGGGCTTATAGAAATCGGGTCTTGGGCTTATAGAAACCGTAGTTTCTATCCAATTTGTCTGAAATTGGAAATCTAGAGGTATTTTATGACCATAAAGAGGTGTGCCAAAAATTGTGAGTATCGGTCCATTTTTTGGTATGGTCCCCATATAAAACGACCTCCCGATTTGGGGTCTTGGGCTTATAGAAACCGCAGTTTTTATTCAATTTACCTGAAAATGGAAATCTAGAGGTATTGTAGGACCACAAATACGTGTGCCAAAAATTGTGAGTATCGGTCCATTTTTTGGTATGGTCCCCATATAAAACTACCTCCCGATTTGGGGTCTTGGGCTTATAGAAACCGTATTTTTTATCCAATTTGTTTGAAATTGGAAATCTGGAGGTATTTTAGGACCATAAAGAGGTGTGCTGAAAATGGTGAGTATCGCTCCATATTTTGGTATAGCCCCCATATAGACCGATTTCCCGATTTTACTTCTTAGGCTTCTAGAATCCGAAGTTTTTATCTGATTTGCCTGAAATTCTAAATATTCTGGTATTTTAGGCTCACAAAAACGTGTATCGGATTAAGTTTTTATCGGTCCATTTGGTAATGCCTCCATATAGAGGGTGTAGAAGGCGCACTGATCATGAATATTGCTTGAAACTCAATGTAAAATTTCCAGATTTTACTTCTACAGATTTAAGATTTCAAATCAAGACGTTATTTTATAATTTTCTTGCACACTTACAAGAGATGTTAATGATTCCTCTAAAACTCAAACAAAAATGGTTCTTATAAATCCAGAATCTGATATAGTCCTCATAGGTGAAATCTTTAAATGTATCTTCGGGAAGTGTCCTCAAGTCTTCAAGCCCTCCTGAAATTTCAAAGGAAACCCTAATATTTTGTTCATGGTGGTGGGTATTTAAGATTCGGCCAGGCCGAACTTACTGCTGTATATACTTGTTATTTCTTATTTTCGGCATATATTTTCGTATACTCTAAAAAATATATTTTTCCATTAAAAATCAACAAAAGAAATAAAATTCTCGTAATTTGCAAAAAAAAAAAAAAAGCAAAAAAGTCAATCGGCACAGGTTCAAATCCCGGAATGGAAAAAAAATCATTGGGACTGCATCGGAAGTTGAAAAAAACTCGATGGGGGATTCTGGGAAGGGCTTTAAAAGAAATGTTTGTGGAACAACTTCCACTTTTTTTTGCTGGGTCGTGTCAACAAAAAATGGTATCATAGGGCGATTCCTCACTTTATTTATATCGTACAATGGCCACCAAAATTTCTGGATCTCAATATGTTGGGAATTTGGAGAGTACGGTTGGGAATCCACCGCGGTGCAATAGTTTGAATTACCGCCCTGCATAAAAAGGGTCATGGCTTCAATCCGAGTTTCGACCAAACACCAAAAAGTTTTTCAGCCGTCGATTATCCCCTGCCACCGTGGTGCAGTAGTTAGCATGACCGCCTTGCATAGAAAGGGCTATTGTTTCAATTTCGAAAAATATTGTTTCAATTTCGACAAAATACCAAAAAGTTTTACAGTGCTGGGGGAGATAAAACCTCTAAATGATGCTGATGACATTTCTGAGTGTTTCAAGTCTTCTGTGCGTGGTTGTTGTTCTTGTAACACTGTTTTATGTGATTTCATTCATTTTTGTTTTACGCTTTGGTACATCAGCTGGTATCCGGATCAAGAAACTCTGCGTCTGTGTTCAGAGTGATCTGGTGGAACTGATTCGAGTATGTTTAGCTGGGCAAGTGAAAAGTTGACGAGCCTCATAAAGCCCTTGGATGCAGATGGGACACACATCAGCTACGCTTCTATCAATCACTGCTAGGTAGGCATTGAGGCGGTTACCTTGCCATAATCTTAGGTGAGCCGAAACTACTCTGGACTTGCGCGGGAGATCTCTTTCCTCTGGTGTTATGGGCGGTGGTCGAGCTCTCTAGAACCTTGTAGCTTCTCACCGCTTCAGCTACAGTATCCTTATGAATCCTCTTCAAAACCAGTCTGGTATGCTTCCTCGTCTAGAGGTTCTCTTTTGTACCGCAGGAATTCGGGCTGCAGAAGGTCTATCCACAAGATGGTGATTTGGAGGGGTACTGCGATATCCATGCAGAGATACTGCTTTAACAAATCTAATTGTGTCTGCGCACATGGATGATCTTGGTCTCCACATTAAGATGATCGGGGGGTGTGCTGCCCAGTTCTAAGGGCAGCGTTCTGACAGGTCTGTCTGTTTTTACAGTGCGTACCGCTTGTTTGAGGTGTCCACACTGGCGCTACATATTTTATCACTGACCAGCCAATTGCCTTATATGTAGTCAACAAGGTTTCTTTGTGTGCACCCCAAGTGCTGTCGGCAAGCGACTTGAAGACCTTGTTTATATCGCGGAACTTATGACAAATTGCAGTGGTATATACAGACGACTTGAAAAGATTGTCGAATGTAATCTCGGGAATATTAGGGTAGTTTGTAGTCGGAATTGTTTTGTCATCGACTGGGACATTTCACTGCTTGAATACTTGCGGCGGATATCCTCAAATATCTAGGTTAGGTTAGGTGGCAGCCCGATGTACCAGGCTCACTTAGATTATTCAGTCCATTGTAATACCAAATTGGTGAACTTCTCCCTTATCACTGAGTCCTGCCCGATTCCATGATAAGCTCAATGACAAAGGACCTCCTTTTTATAGCCGAGTCCGAACGGCGTTCCAAATTGCACTGAAACCACTTAGAGAAGCTTTGAAACCTTCAGAAATGTCACCAGCATTACTGAGTTGGGATAATCTACCGCAGAAAATCTTTTTGGTGTTCGGTCGAAGCAGGAATCGAACCCACCACTTGGGTATGCAAGGCGGGCATGCTAACCATTGCACCACGGTGGCTCCCAACCTCAAACATCTAGCAGTTAAATAACTAGTAAGATCGGTAAGATAGATGTTTAATCGATTGCATCCCCGTCCTCTATTTATGTATGCTGAAATGACATGCAAAAGTGTTGTTGTGCTATGTACTTTACGGAATCCATGCTAGTGGTTGGCAGCTAGAATTCTTCACAAGGCTGGGGAGGAATAGTGTCTCATGTGTCTTGGCTACTGGCGACAGAAGGGAGATCGGTTCGTACAATTCACACTTGCTTGAGTCTTTGCCTGGCTTCTGTCGTGGAATCACCCTACCAATTTTCCAGACCTCGGTTAAGGCAGTCCATTGTGATACCACATTGGTAAACTTCTCTCTTATCACCGAGTGCTGCCCGATTCCATGTTAAGCTCAATGACAGGGACCTCATTTTTATAGCCGAGTCCGAACGGCGTTCCACATTGCAGTGAAACCACTTAGAGAAGCTTTGAAACCCTCAGAAATGTCACCAGCATTACTGAGGTGGGATAATCCACCGCTGAAAAACTTTTTTGGTGTTCGGTCGAAGCAGGAATCGAACCCACGACCTTGTGTATGCAAGGCGGGCATGCTAACCATTGCACCACGGTGGCTCCAGAGGTAAGTTGTGGCCAACCGTAAGAGCCCTCTCGAACACAGCTACATGGGATGATGGAATCTCAGTCATCTATGGCGATGTAACGGTGACAGATCTGAGGGGATGGGAGGGTTTTTCCACCGACACTATAGTGATAAAGCAAAAAGGTGAGCCATTTAATAGACTAAGTGACCCTTATATTATATCGGGCTGCCACCTATCCTGCCTGTGCCAATGCCTGGACTACCTTGCTTCAGGTGTTCCACTTGTGCACGTCGACAATTTTACTTCACAGCGCTTCTGTATGGCGCCAAAAGGATATTAATTGCCTGAAACCCAAGTTGGAAGACTTCTTCTAAACGCTGGAAACCCAGGTAGGCAGGCTTCTTCCAGAAAATCCTGTTTAAGATTATCCTGTATATTTTCCCCAGACTTGAATATTCAAACCTTTTTAGAAATTAATCTCCTTCAATCATAGACCTGCAGAGTTATCACAAGATAGAACATTGAGGAGACATTCTGCCTATACTCGCAGTGTGATATACTTGCCCAAAAAAAATCAAAATTAGGAAAATTATTTGTTTCCTTTTCTATGTAATCGTAAATCAAAATATATCTTTGTCTTTCGAACGATAGCCTACTTTATAGTCACCATCCAACATAAAAAAATATTAACATTTTCACTTTACAAGCTGAAAAGCTATAAAGCAATATCAGAAAAATCAATCTTAAAACCTGGACATAAAACCTAACCTTGGCAGCATTTAACACTCCATTGAAACATTCATTGCTAGAAAAAGTAATAAAGATAAGAGAATAGCCTTAGCATTAACCCCTTTCAGGAAAAATAGAGAGAAAGATTAAAGCCCATTATTCACACAACAATGGTAAGAAATTAACAACCAACTGTCCACATCAAAAAACTAGAGCCTCTCAAAAAAGTTCTCCAAAAAACAAAAACCTACCATAATTTAATTTCACTTTACTAAATTCTAAGATTTTCCAATGGTTAAATTGAGAAAACGAAATAAAAGCACTTTCCGATAAAAAAAAGAGTTTGCAGGAAGAAAACATTTCCAAAATCATACTGAAGGCCAATACCTTTGGTACTTGTTTTTGAAACACCTTCTTTATGGGACTTATCAGATTAGTAAAGCGTTTCATTTCGATATGGTTATAGTTTGTTGGTGTTGTTGTTCTTTTTTTTTTTTGTTTTACTCTCCCCCGTCCAACGAGTGACTTATTTTCTCATGATGCTTTCATTTTATTGCTGTCATCCCATTGAAGTATTGAGTAAATAAATCCCTTTTCGGTTGTCCTCAGTAAACCATTTTGTCCTCTTCTAGTTTGTGTGTGTTTTTTTTTTTTTGCTTTGTCTCACAACCAGCGGTGCCAACTCTGACGATTTTTCGTCATTTTGACGATTTTTGATGGTAAATTTGGCCTCTGACGATTTGACGACGATTTTAAACAACTTAGTTATGAGATGACGATTTTTTAAAATGCTCGACTTAAGTGTTTCCTTTTAAGGGTTTTTATATCGATTTGACGATTTTTCAACGTGATGTAGTTATAAGTTGACGATTTTCATAAGTTGTAATGCAAAACAAGTTATTTTGGATCTCAATAATATGACAATTTATATATAGCTTGCTCCCAGCCGTCTCCAATGTAGAAAGAAATTTCTAAGCAATCAATATAAATAAACCTAAAATCCGGAATCCCTTTGAAAATTAAACATTGCAAAGTATTATTTTGTCTAAAAGCTATTTAACGCAAAATAATTCTGATCGCTATAAAGCCAGTTTAGTTAAATTCACTTTATTTATTTATTCATTACAAAGACAATTAAAGAGGAAGATGTGAATTGGGCTTTGATAGTGTTAGTGTTAAGAACCAGAGATTAGCCCCATACTTATAGGAAAGGCGCTTCGCACTTACTGGTTTGATGCAGACAATTTTTATTTTGCTATTTTCTCAAAAGTTCCCACAAATTTCTGTGTCGATTGCACTTAATTATTAATTAAATGTTTCATGAAGTGTTTTTGTTCCTTTAAAAGGTAAAAAAATTGCTCAAATAAGTGAATTGGGTTTTGTTACGAATGCAAAATGAAAAGAGAAACCGAAAAAAAGTTGCAAATTCTCATCGAACATGTATGGGGCTAATCTCTGGTTCTTGAGAAAAAAGAATAACAACATGCCCAATTCACATCTTCCTCTTTAATTGTCTTTGATAAGGATTTAAATTCGATTAGAGAATAGAACATTTTTCTGTCAAGAAAATTTTGTAGTACATATGGTCACAATCAGATATATTAATTTAAATTAATTAAAAATTTATTTTAATTAATCGTCGTTTAAAAAACTGGAAACTATATGACTTAATTAGCGATTTAAACGGCATTATTCATGTAACTAAAATGAATTTTAATAACAGCTTTATTGTGTATACAATATATGGATGCCTCAGATGTTTTAATAAAACTTTTATTTTATTATGAGTGACGATTTTTTGACGAATTCTTTGGTATGAATTGACGATTTTGACGAAAAATATTTTAAAAATTGACGATTTTCAGCCCAAAACAGTTGGCACCACTGCTCACAACAGTAGTGGCTTACTCTTCTCACATTGACACGCTGAGAAGAGTAAACAAAGCAAAAAAAAAGAGATTGCTAAAATCGCATTTACTGTGTATCGATGTTGACAATATCGCAACACAATGCCATTTCGTTGAGTCTCCTCTGTTAGCTCTACGTAGCATGGAGTTGTGGAGAGGGGAAACGGAGCACGAGGTAGGATAATGTTCGGAAATGTTTATGTACTTTTACTTTCGCTATGCGCTCTTTGTTAAAGTTTTCGTTTATATTTAGTTGATTTGTTTGCTCATTACAAATGACATTGATGGGTATTTAGATACTAATCACCACACTGTCACCCATACAACAGCATTTGCCAATGGTGTGCATAAACACCATTAACTAAGGCCACTCTGAGTGTACAGTGGTAACATTCATGTGGATATATCATTGAGAGGTGAACTCGTTTGATTGGGGGAAAAAACTGTATGGCGATTAGGTTACTAATTTTTATACTTTCTAGGGAGAAAGATATATGGCCAGGTAGGCGATGCTTTTTCTTGAAAGACTTTAAAAAATTATGCTACTCGTAAGTTCCTCGAATTAATTGAAATTTTAGGAACACATGAAGCAGCCCTGGTGAATATGAATCAATTCCAAAATCTTTTTGGTCTACTCTCCATATTCACGGTATTTTTTGTGAAATTAAATCAATTATCTTTCGCTTTCAACGTACGAGAGGTGATAGGATCGTCTCAAAAGTGGTGATTTTGATGAAGAAGACAAGAAAAGTCCAGGGCGGCCGAAGAAGATACTGAATTTGAGGCACCAATCGAGACATCGTCACGCAAGCAGAACTTGCCAAATCGTTTGAAGTTATGCTATTTCTCATCGACTGAAAGTATCGGGAATGATTCAAAAGCAAAGAAATTGGGTACTGTACGTTATTTTGTATCGTTAGATGTCGAAAGGCGAGTTATTTTGTATCGTTACTGGTGACAACCATGCAAAAAAAAAAAACACTACAAAAAACCGAAGGGAAAAAAGTCATATGTCTACCCATGTCTTGGTATGCCCGCCTTACATACAAAACGTCCTGGTGTCAATCCCAGTTTAGACCAAACACCAAAAGAGTTTTTAAACGTAGGACTAATCCCTCTCAGTAATGCTGATGACATGCCTGAATATTTTCAGTGGAGGTTAATTTGAATGACTTGGAGCCAGTTTAGACCAAACACCAAAAAAGTTTTTCAGCGCTATTACCTCTTAGTAATGCTGATGACGGGGAGCCACCGAGGTGCAATGGTTAGCATGCCCGCCTTGCATACACAAGGTCGTGGGTTCGATTCCTGCTTCGACCGAACACCAAAAAGTTTTTCAGCGGTGGATTATCCCACCTCAGTAATGCTGTTGACATTTCTGAGGGTTTAAAAGCTTCTCTAAGTGGTTTCACTGCAATGTGGAACGCCGTTCGGACTCGGCTATAAAATGCTGATGACATGCCCTCTCAGTAATGCTGATGACATGCCTGAATTTTTCCAGTGGAGGTTAATTTGAATGACTTGGAGCCTTGTGTCAATCCCACTTTAGACCAAACACCAAAAAAGTTTTTCAGCGCTATTCCCTCTTAGTAATGCTGATGACGGGGAGCCACCGTGGTGCAATGGTTAGCATGCCCGCCTTGCATACACAAGGTCGTGGGTTCGATTCCTGCTTCGACCGAACACCAAAAAGTTTTTCAGCGGTGGATTATCCCACCTCAGTAATGCTGTTGACATTTCTGAGGGTTTAAAAGCTTCTCTAAGTGGTTTCACTGCAATGTGGAACGCCGTTCGGACTCGGCTATAAAATGCTGATGACATGCCCTCTCAGTAATGCTGATGACATGCCTGAATATTTCCAGTGGAGGTTAATTTGAATGACTTGGAGCCTTGTGTCAATCCCACTTTAGACCAAACACCAAAAAAGTTTTTCAGCGCTATTCCCTCTTAGTAATGCTGATGACGGGGAGCCACCGTGGTGCAATGGTTAGCATGCCCGCCTTGCATACACAAGGTCGTGGGTTCGATTCCTGCTTCGACCGAACACCAAAAAGTTTTTCAGCGGTGGATTATCCCACCTCAGTAATGCTGGTGACATTTCTGAGGGTTTAAAAGCTTCTCTAAGTGGTTTCACTGCAATGTGGAACGCCGTTCGGACTCGGCTATAAAAAGGAGGTCCCTTGTCATTGAGCTTAACATGGAATCGGGCCACCAATGTGGTATCACAATGGACTGAATAGTCTAAGTGAGCCTGATACATCGGGTTGCCACCTAACCTAACCTAACCTAATACTGATGACATGCCTGAATATTTCCGGTGGAGTTTAATTTGAATGACTTGGATCATACTTTCTCCATTAGGACATTTTCTCGGAAATCGATGCGTTCATCTCCTTCCTGTGTGATTTCCTCTACGCCAATTTCTGTCCTTTCCAGTTCCTTTATGGACAAATTTTTTAACGGCTAATCGCCTCCCAGTTTTCCCCTTAGTGCCGATCATGGCTTTCCAGCATAGCCCCGATGTGCCCGTCAGGTATATCCGTGGACCGTACTTCGCCTCCAATCATGACGATTCCCTGCCCTGTGGCTTAGCATTGGGGGTCACTAAGATGCAATGGTTAGTATGTCCGCCTTTCATACATAGGGTTGTGGGTTCAGCCCCAATTTCAACCGAAAATCAAAAAGTTTTTTCAGCGCTGGATTATTATTAATGCTGATGACATTTCTGAGTGTTTCAAAGCTTCTCTAGGTGGTTTCACCGCAATGTGGAACGTCGTTTGAACTCGGCTATAAAAAGTAGGTCCCTTGTCAATGAGCTAAACATAGAATCGGTCTGCACTCAGTGATAAGAGAGAAGTTTGCCACTGTGGTATCACAATGGATTGAGTAGTCTAATTGAAATATCGGGCTGCCACTACACCAATCCTAACCTAACGTATGCGCTTTTCTTGGTATACTCCTTGGGAGGCTTTTCGTCATCCCTTGTTTTTCCGATTTTGAAAAAGGCACTTCTAGTCACAAAGAATGTCCTGCCTTTGGTTTTGGTCAAAGTGGAAAGGGAGACCTGTTCTAGGCCCAACGCAAGGGTTCCATTTCGTTCTTCTTCTCTATGAAAGACCGCCCGTTTTTTTCGAGTCGAATCCCTCGTTCCGTCGAGCCAATATCTTCAGAATGCATTGCGTCGTGAATGTGCTGTCCATCCTCTTGCGTAGAGTGAAGCCTTCGCCAGTTGTGGCATATCATATTTCCTCACCTATTTCAGATTGACTCCTCCACTATGAAAGGGTATATCATCCACTATTTTCCGCAGGGTCTTCGCACAAGTCTCAGACGTAAGCCTCAACATGAGGTAATCAGTCCACTTTGAAGAGACTGTTGGTACGTCTTCATTAAGCATTACATAGTCCATGATTCTATTGCCAACCAGATCCTCGATGTCGGATTGCTGATATTTGGCAACATGCGCAATTTTGGTTGAATCTGCAGCACACAGTTTCTCCTGGTAACGTCTCTTGGCTAGGAATGTGGCACCGTTCATCTTTCAAAATCTTCCCTTCCTCTTCTGCGAAGATGGTTTAGTAATAATTGGCTTTCCCTTCTTGCGCTCGTCTTCATCGTATTCGGGCCAAGCTTTCCGCCGTGCATTAAATTCTGCTTGTTTGATATTCTCTTGGGGCAGGATTTGGTCATTCCGGTACACTTCAAGGCAAGGTGCTATTTTGTTTCCTTCCCGCCGTTTAAGTGATCTGCTCTTCCGGAGATCTTATCCTCTTTCCCATACGATTGGGAGGAACTCCTCCCCTGACCCCTTCGGAGCATCTTGATTTCCGTTCATTGTCTATTTGATTTTTTAAACATTCTCGCTGTGCCCCAGATAGTCTCTTCCTTCTCGTTGTCAGCCTTGCAGCATCATCGCTGACCCCCATCGACCTTCTTATTGACTCCGTTGTAAGTTAGGTTCGCCAAGAAATTAAAATTAATGCTTTCATTTACATCCGAGTCGAAATCAGACTTTCTACCTCTTTTCGAAGGGCGGGAAGGACCTAACATCACCTGCATATCTTCATCTCCCCCATGCATCTTGCCAACGGCTACATAGCTAGACTTTATTGTAGCATTATCTTCGACTACAGGTGCCAAGTTGCCCACACGTATAGAAGCTGAGCTTGTAAGTCTTTCCTCAACCATACCTATTTGAGGTCTACTATTGTCTGATTTCGATGCGTCGAGACTCATAAATTGATCACTGGTCGCCGACACTGGAACACCTACCCCCTGTGCGGTAAGAGTATAATCGCTTCGTCTAATATTCATTTGGGTCTGCGGAACACTCTGAGATGAACCTCCTGAGATGGATGCCCTAAAGCATCCATCTTTTTCCTCTATCCGCCAACTGGGGATGCGCCCAATAAGAGACTGACAACTCCTCTGGCCGGGGATAGTTCCGGGCCACCATCCGTATATTCCAGACATTGCTTCTTGTTACGATCGATGACACATGACCTGACTCTTTTGGTTCTTATTAGGAAGCCAAAAATTTGCTGATTTACGGATTAAATCAAAACGCGACGCGACGTTTTTTCGTCGCCATATCCCGTTGTTGCCAGAAAAAGGCTTCTATTGATCAGTCTGTTAATTTTTTTTTTTGAATAAATTCTCAAACTTTTGGAAAACTCCCAAAGTTTGTGGGGTGGTCATGAATTAAGCTCCTTTTCGCTCTAGGACGCATAGTTTAGGAGATATGAACAAAACAAGTTTTTCATATAAAAATTTCATTTTTTTTTTCAAGATTTTGATGGAATTTTCGATTTTTTGGGGGTGGTCATGAATTAAGCACCTTTTCGCTCTAGGACGCATAGTTTAGGAGACAAGAGCAAAACAAGTTTTTCATATAAAAATTTAAATTTTTTCATGATTTTGATGGAATTTTCGATTTTTTGGGGATGCTCATGAATTAAACTCTTTTTCGCTCTAGGACTCATAGTTTAGGAGATATGACCAAAACGAGTTTTTCATATAAAAATTTCATTTTTTTTTTCAAGATTTGGATGGAATTTCCGATTTTTTGGGTGTGGTCATGAATTAAGCTCCTTTTCGCTCTAGGACGCATAGTTTAGGAGATATGAGCAAAATAATTTTTTCACATAAAAAATTTCATTTTTTTCAAGATTTGGATGGAATTTTCGATTTTTTGGGGGTGTTCATGAATTAAGCTCCTTTTCGCTCTAGAACTCATAGTTTAGGAGATATGAGCAAAACAAGTTTTTCACAAAAAAATTTAAATTTTTACAGGATTTTGATGGAATTTTCGATTTTTTGGGGGTGGTCATGAATTAAGCACCTTTTCGCTCTAGGACGCATAGTTTAGGAGACAAGAGCAAAACAAGTTTTTCATATAAAAATTTAAATTTTTTCATGATTTTGATGGAATTTTCGATTTTTTGGGGATGCTCATGAATTAAACTCTTTTTCGCTCTAGGACTCATAGTTTAGGAGATATGACCAAAACTAGTTTTTCATATAAAAATTTCATTTTTTTTCAAGATTTGGATGGAATTTCCGATTTTTTGGGTGTGGTCATGAATTAAGCTCCTTTTCGCTCTAGGACGCATAGTTTAGGAGATATGAGCAAAATAAGTTTTTCACATAAAAAATTTCATTTTTTTCAAGATTTGGATGGAATTTTCGATTTTTTGGGGGTGGTCATGAATTAAGCTCCTTTTCGCTCTAGAACGCATAGTTTAGGAGATATGAGCAAAACAAGTTTTTCACAAAAAAATTTAAATTTTTTCAGGATTTTGATGGAATTTTCGATTTTTTAGGGTGCTCATGAATTAAGCTCCTTTTCGCTCTAGGACTCATAGTTTAGGAGATATGAGTGATATACTTTGAAATTGTCATGGATCGTTGGAAATGATCCACTTAGAAAATCTTTGCAACGCTCAAAAATTACAAGAGAAGTACCGATGAGAGATAATCCACCGCTGAAAATACTTGTTGGTGATCGGCCTAAAACTGGGGCTGAGCCCACGACCATATTTATCCAAGGCCGACATGCTAAAGTTCTGATGTCTAAGAATATTTCTTATATATTAAGTTTCTTCTTTTATAAAATTCAAAAGTTCTCACCCTTCTAACCACATTGCAATGTTGGGGGGGTGCAAACTTTTTCTCAAATAACCAAATACTCTGGTTACGGAGCAGTCATGCTGCCATCATTCATTTGCATCAATGACATCGACATAGTCATCATTTCCGTCACCATAGTCATCATAGTAATCGCTCTCTTTCCCTCTCCCGCTTTGTCTTCATTCTCTTCTTGTCATCCATGTAATTGAAGTCATTGGTAATGCCCATCAATACCTAAAGTGCTTAAGAATGATTTTACTTTAAAAGTTAACAGATCAATTGCGACAATTTAAAGTACCTTTTTGTTCGGTTCGGAAAAGCTCATATCTGGATAAAATGTCCTTGCCGTTGCTACTCCATCATTGAAATGGCGTTAAGGATTAGTGGAATACACACACACACACACTGTCAAACGAAATACTGGGCTGCACTTATTTGTGTGAGTGAGTGAGTGAAAATGGTGGGTGTTGGAGTGACATACTTTCAAAGGTAGTGCGGCATTTATTTATTGTGGATTCCTAACAAAAAAACATAGCACTGCCACCACCTAGTAAAGGAGCCATGAGACCTACAATGTTGGTGTATGGTTGTTCATGAATATGCTGACTTCTGTCATTCCCTATTAAAAGTGGATAAAGATTGTAAGAACATTTTTGCAAATGTTTACGTTTATCTCATGAAATGTCGTTGATTAACGATTCATTGCAAAAAATATAATGTTTTTATACCCTCCACCATAGGATGGGGGTATATTAACTTTGTCATTCCGTTTGTAACACATCGAAATATTGCTCTAAGACCCCATAAAGTATATATATTCTGGGTCGTGGTGAAATTATGAGTCGATCTAAGCATGCCCGTCCGTCCGTCTGTTGAAATCACGCTAACTTCCGAACGAAACAAGCTATCGCTTGAAACTTGGCACAAGTAGTTGTTATTGATGTAGGTCGGATGGTATTGAAAATGGGCCATATCGGTCCACTTTTACGTATAGCCCCCATATAAACGGACCCCCAAATTTGGCTTGCGATTGCTCTAAGAGAAGCAAATTTCATCCGATCCGGCTGAAATTTGGTACATAGTGTTAGTATATGGTCTCTAACAACCATGGAAAAATTGGTCCATATCGGTCCACTTTTACGTATAGCCCCCATATAAATGGACCCCCAAATTTGGCTTGCGATTGCTCTAAGAGAAGCAAATTTCATCAGATACTTCTGAAATTTGATATATGGTGTTAGTATATGGTCTCTAACAACCATGCAAAAAATTGGTCCACATTGGTCTACAATTATATATAGCCCCCATATAAACCGATCCCCCGATTTGGCTTGCGGAGCCTCTAAGAGAAGCAAATATCATCCGATCTGGCTGAAATTTGGTACATGGTGTTGGTATATGTTCTCTAATGATCATGCAAAAATTGGTCGACATCGGCCCATAATTATATATAGCCCCCATATAAACCGACCCCCAGATTTGACCTCCGGAGCCTCTTAGAGGAGCAAAAGTCATCCGATCTGAATGAAATTTGGTACGTGATGTTAGTACATTGTCTCTAACAACCATGCCAAAATTGGTCCATATCGGTCCATAATTATATATAGCCCCCTTATAAGCCCATCACCAGATTTGACCTCCGGAGCCTCTTAGAGTAGCAAAATTCATCCGATCCGGTTGAAATTTGGAACATGGTGTTAGAATGTGGTCTCTAAGAAACACGCAAGAATTGGTCCATATCGGTCCATAATTATATATAGCCCACATATAAACCGTTCCCCAGATTTGATCTCCGGAGCCTCTTGGAGGAGCAAAATTCATCTGATACGGTTGAAATTTGCAACGTGGTGGTAGTATAAGGCCGTTAATAACTATGCCAAAATTGGTCCGTATCGGTCTATAGTTATATATAGCCGATCCCCAATCATATGGTCCATATTGGTTCATAATCATGGTTGCCACTTGAGCCAAAAATAATCTACCAAAATTTTATTTTTATAGAAAATTTTGTCAAAATTTTATTTCTATAGAAAATGTTGTCAAAATTTTATTTCTATAGAAAATTTTGTCAAAATTTTATTTCTATAGAAATTTTTTTCCATTTTTTTTTTCTATAGAAAATTTTTTCCAAATTTTACTTCTATAGAAAATGTTGTCAAAATTTTATTTTGTCAAAATTTTATTTCTATAGAAACTTTAAACATAATTATATACATATTTAATCGGCCTTTTTAGTTTAATATATACCACGTATGGACTATGTGGTATATATTACGGTGTTAGGAAGTTTTAAGATAACTTGGCATTGACAAGTGTTCCCGCAACCCAAGTAATTCGATTGTGGATGATAGTCTTCAGTAGAAGTTTCTACGCAATCCATTGTGGAGGGTACATAAGCTTCGGCCTGGCCGAACTTACGGCCGTATATACTTGTTGTAAATGAAATATAGCAAATTATGGTGTTATGGCGGACTTTTGGTTCAAATGTGTAAACATTGTAGATGCAATATGACATTACGGGCATATGTATCTCTTTAATAGATTATACTTAATTTATACAAGAAGGCCATTCATATATTTCTACTATGAGTTTGTTGTGACCCCAACGGTATACTCGTTGGGGTACTAGACTCCCGTCAACTCCTCTGTGGGTATGGAAATTCAACACCTTCAGTTTAATCCGTTAACTCATACATTAGCAATTTTCACAGGTAGTTGAGAAAATCAAAGTTCAACGTTAAAGTCGCAACTTTGCGGTAAGAAAAAATTTTGGATAACAAAAATATTAACTCGGACCGCAAAGTTTCGATCATAACGTTGAACTTTGATTTCCTCAACGATCTGTGAGAATTGCTAATTTCTCATCGCTAGCCACTACGTTTGGAGATGGAGAACGACTTCTCATTTGAGTGTTTCCAAACACAGTTTATGGGTTTTGTGGCCGGTTATCGCGTAATTCTCAGATCAGACAAGTTCGATATAAAGCTCAATGGGGCTGACATACACCTAAGTCACCATTTTTTTCTTTCTATTGTACCCTTCTTTTATTCAGGTCTTTTGGTTTTGCGAAGAGATGTCTCGTGATGTGAGGCAAATATCCACAATTTAAGCAGACATCTTAAATTACTGGGTTCAAAAAGGGGGGTTCACTGTTCAAATAAGGAGCCACCGTGGTGCAATGGTTAGCATGCCCGCCTTGCATACACAAGGTCGTGGGTTCGATTCCTGCTTTGACCGAAAACCAAACTAGTTTTTCAGCGGTGGATTATCCCACCTCAGTAATGCTGGTGACATTTCTGAGGGTTTCAAAGCTTCTCTAAGTGGTTTCACAGCAATGTGGAACGCCATTAGGACTCGGCAATAAAAAGGAGGTTCCTTGTAATTGAGCTTAACATGGAATCGGGTAGCACTCAGTGATAAGAGAGAAGTTCACCAATGTGGTATCATAATGGACTGAAGAGTTTAAGTGAGCCTGATACATCGGGCTGCCACCTAACCTAACCGCACTGTCAAAATACCCGAAGATGCCACATTTTAGCTGAGATAGCATCAATCTGGTATATCTGATGGTCTTCCACCCAGCTTATTGGTAGGAATCTTGGAATGCTTCTGAACCGCTACCCGGTGTGCTGCCCTCAATGCCGCCCTAATTCCCTCATCACGGTCATCACCGATTAAGTGGTTGATTGACTGTATCTCTTTCTTGAAATCGAACCGTGTGGATTAAGATGGTACCCTCCTGGGTATAGCATTGTTTGGATGGTTTATCATATGCTGGTGGGTGAGGATGTCGCAGTGTTGCCTCACCTAGAGCATTTTGGACTCATACTGAAGATGATGTTCTGGTGTTTTGTAGTGACATCCAGTGGCAATCCCCAGTGAAGTTTTTGCACCGTTTGAAGATTTCTCCATTGGTATCGCTACTACTGGTAGTCCAAATGAGGGACGTATAATCGATAAGCGGACAACCAATAAACTCATACATTTCTTATCTCGTCTCTTTATCTTTCCACCAAAGTGCTACCAGTCAATACCTTTAGGATCTTGTTTGTAACTATCATTGTTTTTAGCTGGAATTTCCGCATGCTCTCCAAAGAAGAACAAACACTCAAACGTCAAATCAAGAGCTTTGGGGTTCTTGGATGTGGGGATACTCTGGCCACAAATTTGGATATCGAGCTTCCGTTTCACTTCCGTGCTCCACAATGGGAAAATGGTTGTCGTCGATTTAGGAGCCCCGTGGTACACTGGTTAACACGCCCGCCTTGCATACACAAGGTCGTGGGTTCGATTCCTGCTTCGACCGAACACCAAAAAGTTTTTCAGCGGTGGATTTCCCACTTCAGTAATGCTGATGATATTTGTGAGTGTTTCAAAGCTTCTCTAAGTGGTTTCAGTGCAATTGGGAACGCCGTTCGGACTCGGCTATAAAAAGGAGGTCCCTCGTCATTGAGCTTAACATGGAATCGGGCAGCACTCAGTGATAAGAGAGATGTTCACCAATGTGGTATCACAATGGACTGAATAGTGAAATATCGGGCTGCCACCTAACCTAACCTAACCTAGGAGCAAAAAGTTTCAGATTGCTATTGATAAAGACCTGCCTAAGGGCAGGGCGGTACTCGTTAATATTCACTACACCTTCCTTGATGTCCGTGACTATGGGACCGTATAGATCATCAAATGAACGTCTGATGGTGGAAAAGGAGATCCTGCCACCTAACAGATAAAAAGGAGGGAGAAGGTATTCCGCCTTGGGATACCCCTTGTTTATTCCTCCAAAGATGTCTTTCCTCTAAATTCCACATAGAACTTTCTGCCAGCCATATACTTCGCAAACCGTATAAATAAAATAATAAAATTTTGTTAACATTTTCTATAGAAATAAAATGTAGACAAAATGTTCTATAGAAATAAAATGTTGACCAAGTTTTCTATAGAAATAAAATTTAACAAAATTTTCTAAGAAATACAATTTTCACAAAATTTTGCATGGAAATAAACTTCTGACCAAATGTGCTATAGAAATGAAATGTTGACAAATATTCTATGGAAATAAAATGCTGACAACATTTTTTTTCTATAGAAATAAAATTTTTAACAAAATTATCTATAGAAATACAATTTAGACAACATTTTTTATAAAAATAAAATTTTGCCCAAATCTTCGATAGAAATAAAATGTAGACATAATTTTCATTAGAAATAAAATTTTGGCAAAATTTTCATAGAACGAAAGTTAAACAAAAAACCTTTGTTGTTAGCACCTTATTTCTTTTTTATTTATTTACATAATTTATTATGATTGTTGATCTTGTAATAAATAAATTAATGGAACGACTTTCTTTATATAAAATTGTATTTTTTTTTGTAGAAATAAATTTTAGCAAAATTTTCTTATAAATAGAATTTTGACCAAATTCTCTATAGAAATAAAATGTTGACAACATTTCTTATGGAATTAAAATGTTGACAAAATTTCTTATGGAAATAAAATCTTGACAAAATTTTCTCTAGAAAAAAAATACAAAATTTCCCACCGAAATAAAATTGTGCCAAAATTTGTATAGAAATATTTTTTTTTATTTGAAATGAAATTTTGACAAAATTTTCTATAGAAATAAAATTTTGACAACATTTTCTATAGAAATGAAATTTTGACAAAATTTCTGCAGAAATAAAATTTTGACAACATTTTCTGTAGGAATGAAACTTTGAAAACTTTTTTATAGAAATAAAATTTTGAGAAAAGTTCGAGAAAATTTTCCAACAGAAATAAAGTTTTACAATTTTTCTTTTTTATAGAAATAAAGTTTAGACAAAATTTTCTATAGAATTTATTTATTATTTTGAAAACAAAAAAAAAATCTATAGAAATAAAGTTTTGCAAAAAAATTTTCTATAGAAATAAAATTTTGACAAAATTTCCTTTAGAAATAAAATTGCGACAAAATTTCCTTAGAATTTTTTTTTAGAAATTTTCCTACAGAAATAAAATTGTGAGAATTTTTTTTATAGAAATAAAGTTTAGACAAAATTTTCTATAGAATTTAGTTATTATTTTGAAAAAAAGAAAATCTTTAGAACTAAAGTTTTGACAAGACTTTCTTTAGAAATAGCATTTATATAAAATTTTCTATCAAAAAAAAAATGTTCACAAAAATTTCTATAGAAATAAAATTTTGACAAAATTTTCTATAGAAATAAAAATTTGATAAAATTTTCTTTAGAAATAAAATTGTGACAAAATTTCCTTAGACATTTTTTTTTCAAATTTTCCTACAGAAATAAAATTTTGAGAATTTTTTTATAGAAATAAAGTTTAGACAAAATTTTATTTATTATTATGAAGAAAAAAAATTATAGAAATTAAGTTTTGCAAAAAAAATGTATATAACTGAAATTTTGACAAAATTTTCTATTGAAATAAAATTTATATAAAATTTCGTATAGAAATAAATTTTCACAAAATTTTCTATAGAAATAAAATTTTGATAAAATTTTCTATAGAAATGAAATTTAGATAATTAGATAATTTTCGATAGAAATGAATTTTCACAAACTTTTCTATAGAAATAAAATTCTATAGAAATAAACTTTTGCAAAAAAATTTTCTATAGAACTGAAGTTTTGACAAAATTTTCTATAGAAATAAAATTTTCATAACATTTTCTATAGAAATAAAATTTTGACAAAATTTTCTATAGAAATGAAATTTAGGTAAAATTTTCTATAGAAATCAAATTTTGACAATATTTTCTATAGAAATGAATTTTTGAGAAAATTTCTGCAGAAATAAAATTTTGACAAAATTTCCTGTAGGAATGAAACTTTGAAAACTTTTTTTAGAAATAAAATTTTGAGAAAAGTTTGTATAGAAATAACCTTTTGAGAAAATTTTGGTAAAATTTTCTATAGAAATAAAATTTTGACCAAATTTCCTTTAGAAATAAAATTGTGACAAAATTTCCTATAGATTTTTGTTTTACAAATTTTCGTACAGAAATAAAATTTTGAGAATTTTCTTTTTTTATGGAAATAAAGTTTAGACAAAATTTTCTATAGAATTTATTTATTATTTTTATAGAAATAAAATTTTGACAAAATTTTCTATAGAAATGAAATTTAGGTAAAATTTTCTATAGAAATCAAATTTTGACAATATTTTCTATAGAAATTAAATTTTGAGAAAATTTCTGCAGAAATAAAATTTTGACAAAATTTCCTGTAGGAATGAAACTTTGAAAACTTTTTTATAGAAATAAAATTTTGAGAAAATTTTGGTAAAATTTTCTATAGAAATAAAAATTTGACCAAATTTCCTTTAGAAATAAAATTGTGACAAAATTTCCTATAGATTTTTTTTTTAAATTTTCCTACAGAAATAAAATTTTGAGAATTTTCTTGTTTATGGAAATAAAGTTTAGACAAAATTTTCTATAGAATTTATTTATTATTTTGAAAAAAAAATTGCTATAGAAATGAAGTTTTGACAAAATTTTCTAAAGAAATAAAATTTTGTCAAAATTTCCTTTAGAAATAAAATTTTGACAAAATTTCCTTTAGAAATAAAATTGTGACAAAATTTTCTATAGAAATGAAATTTAGGTAAAATTTTCTATAGAAATAAAATTTTAACAAAATTTCCTTAGACAATTTTTTTTACATATTTTCCCACAGAAATAAAATTTTGAGAATTTTTGTTTTATAGAAATAAAGTTTATTCTGATTATAAAGTTTAGACAAAATTTTATTTATTATTTTGAAAAAAAAAAAAATCTATAGAAATTAAGTTTTGCAAAAAAAAATCTATTTAACTGAAGTTTTGACAAAATTTTCTATTGAAATAAAAGTTATATAAAATTTTCTATAGAAATACATTTTCACAAAATTTTCTATAGAAATAAAATTTTGACAAAATTTTCTATTGAAATAAAATTTATGTTGGCGAAAATGTTCTTCCTCCAACCTAACAGAAATAATTTTTACCATATTTCATAATTTACTTTTTAAATACTTAATAATGATCTTCATTCATTCATATAATACTTATAATTTAACATATTTTCTTCTTTAACAGACTCTGTAGTTTATTTCTTTACATTTCCTTGCATTCTGTTAAATTTCTTTGCATTATGTTAACATTATAAATTCATTCATACTTTATTTATCGTCTACACTGCATTGCTAAAGTAATTGTTAAAATTTCCCATACATAATTGTTTTTGTTTGAGGTTTCGATTCATATTACTCTCATTTTTTTCTATCCTCTTTAACAAGCAATAACATAGAAATAGCAACTACAATAGCAATGGCTTGTGCGTTAGCTAGCATATGCATTGATCCATTGATATTGTTGTTGCTGTTTTTTTGTTTCTTAATGAATATTGTACTAGCGACATACATTACACTCGCTCATTGTCATGAGTAACTATACTTAATTAGTAATAAAAAGAACCTTTGCTTGAAATCAATGAGAGAAATTTCCCATATTATTTCCAAATATTTGGGCCTCCTCATTACTTTTGATAGTCATATCGTTCCCTTTTTCTGTCTGACCAGCAAGCAGTTAACATTGGCGATAAGTATAGTTCAAGAAAAAGTGTTTGTAAAACATATTCTTTCAAAACTTGAAAATAAATTTGAATACTATAAATTTCGAATTCCTAACTTTTTCTTTTCTTGATTTCGATCGATCTATTACTTTACGTAAACATTTGGTGCCGAAACCCGGGAATTCGCGATTTAATTCAGATTTTTTGTGATTTTTTACGGATAATTTTCTTTTCTCGAATAAAAAGGACCGCGTGTTTTTTTATTGATTTTTTCTGCGTTTGATTATGGGTGATTTAGAGGTAATGATTCAAAGACAACGTGACGCGTTGGTGTTTTTGCGAAAGTATGCGGATCGATTCGATTCGAAGCAAGACTCTTTGAGAACTTCAGGTTATGTGACTTCTTTGGCACAACGCGTTGACGACATTTTCAATATTTTCGAAAGTCAACATCAAGAAATTCTTCGAGTTGTGCAAGAAGAGTCATTGGATGAGGGACATGTTCCGTATTTAGATGAGGATTTTTATTTTGAGTTTTCGGAATTGTATTTTACTTTCAAAGGAAAGCTTCTTGATGCATTGCCACATAACTCTACTCAATCACCTTTTGCTAGTACTTTCGCTGTGCCACATAGCCGCGTGGATACGACCATCGGTGTCGACACGAGATTACCTAAGATATCATTGCCAAAATTTACGGGAGAATATATGGAGTGGATCTCCTTCCGCGACATATATTTCTCCCTTGTCCATAACAACGATTCCTTAACTAAGATCCAAAAGTTTTATTACCTCAAGGGTACTTTAAGTGGAGAGGCTGCAAATTTGATTAAAAATATATCTGCCACTGATGCGAATTATGACTCGGCTTGGAACATTCTCGAATCAAGATACCACAATAAGAGGATAATTGTGGGTAACTTGATAGGTAAATTATTTGGTATTGAAAAGTCAGATGGTGGATATATTTCCATCAAGAATTTGCTCGACTCTACACAGGAATGTTTGTCGTCTTTGAGGAATCTAGGTATGGATACTCAAAGTTGGGATCCTATCATAATACATCTTATTGGACAGAAGCTGGATTTACAGACTCGTAAGGAATGGGAACAATCCCTACGTTCGTCTACTGAAATCCCAAACCGTGCTGAAATGTTTGAGTTTCTAGAGAGGACTTTTAGAACTCTTGAATCTCTTAGAGATAATTTTCCAATGGATAATATGAGGGGCAATTCAAAAAATGTTAAATCCAGTAAAATGAGTTCTAAGAGGACGACTTGTAATGCAGGTAAAATTTCAAAGCCTGTTAAGGGCCAATGTTCTTATTGCAATAAATTGCACCCTTTGGCCAAATGTTATAAATTTTTGGCTCTGAGCTTCTCAGATAAAAATAAATATGTTTCTACTTCGGGTATTTGTCGCAATTGTCTTTTCCCCGGCCATAATCCTGATACTTGTGTGTCACCTTTCCGTTGTATTACTTGTCACCAGCCTCATCATACTGTCCTCCACAGTACTGAGCCTGAAGTCCCAGATTCTATTAATGAAAATTGCCCTACGTCCTCGAATAATAGAATTACTTCCCATTTTGGCAATTCCTTCCAATCTGTACTTCTTTACACTATTCGCTTGATTGTTAACTCGAACCATGGTCGATTTCCTCTGAGAGCTTTGCTTGACCCGGGCTCACAGGGCAGTTTAATAACGGAATCGGCGGTTCAGATGATGGGCCTTAAGAAGGACAGGTGCAATTATGAAGTAGTCGGGATAGGTGAAGGTAAATGTAGTTTTTCACGGTTTTCTGTTGACGTGAGTTTATTCACTCGTAGAAATGAACCGGTTATTTCTTGTAGGGCTTTGGTCCTGACGAATTTGTCATCATACACTCCGGAATATTTTTCGAGAAATATTTCTTTGCCAAATATTGACAGTGAAAATTTGGCTGATCCCCAATTTTACAATGCGGATAAAATAGATATGATTCTGGGGTCCGATATCTGCTCAATGATAAAAATACCTGCAGAATCATTTGTCCATGGTGAACTCTTTTTTCAGAATACTCATTTTGGTTGGGTATTTTCTGGCCGCACAGGCTCTATATCTTCCAATAGGGTTCACATTCATAATACCAATCTGGAGTCTATTTTGAAATCGTTTTGGGAGCAGGAAGAGGTGGCTTCAAGCAGAGATTTAAATGCTGAAGAAATTTCTTGTGAGGCTCATTTTGAGCGTACTACAAAGAGAACCAGATGTGGTCACTATGAAGTTGATTTACCATTTAAATCTCTTCTACGAGATAATTCTCTGCCTGTGGTGAGTAACAATGTTGACAACGCATTTAGGCGTTTTAGGCAATTAGAAATATCTTTCTCGAGACGCTCGACCTTTGCAGACTCTTACAGGACATTCATGCGCGAATACGAATCCTTGGGTCATATGTCCAGGATTGGGACATATCCAAGGGATGTTCGACATAATTCCTACTTTCTACCTCATCATGGTGTCTTTAAAGAAGACAGTTCTACCACTAAGATGAGGGTGGTATTTGATGGTAGTAGCCACAGGAAGGGTATGGATTCTCTCAACGATTTACTATCTGCGGGGCCAGCCCTTCAGAATGAATTACCTACTGTTATAACTCAGTGGAGAAGACATAGAATAGCCTTCACTGCGGACATTGAAAAAATGTTCCGACAGATAATGGTTTCTCCACATCATCGTAAATTTCAGCAGATTCTTTGGAGGTTCAGGCCTTTTGAAGAAATATCGATATATGAGCTAAACACGGTGACGTATGGTACTACATCCGCACCATATTTAGCTATCAGGGTTCTTCGAAAACTGGCTCATGATTTTTATTCCGAATTTCCTGAGGCTTCAAGAATTTTGCTGTCCGATACATATGTTGACGACATTTTGTCGGGCTCTGACTCTTTTGAGAATGCACTACTTTTATATAGAGACTTGTGTGGTCTTCTTAAGAAGGCTGGATGCAATCTCAGAAAATGGACAACGAATTCTGTGGATTTACTTCGTGAAATCCCCGAGGAACACAGGGACCCATCCATAGTTTTTGATTTTAGTAAGGATAAAACTATCAAGACGCTGGGTATACAGTGGAACACTGACGACGATTCATTTTCGTTCAAGATAGTACTTGCTGAGTCTCACACTCCAACGAAAAGATCAATTTTATCAGAATCTGCTAGGCTATACGATCCACTGGGTTGGTTGACCCCATGTACAGTTGTCGCAAAGTCCATATTTAAAAGTCTTTGGGAACACGGAGTTGATTGGGATTCAGAAATACCGGAATCTATTAGCAATCGCTGGCTTAAATATCGTTTTTCATTACCTGATCTGGAAAGGATAAGAATTCCTAGATGGATTAACTGGTCAAAGCACTCAAAAGTTGAATTGCATTGCTTTTGTGATGCATCAACAGTAGCATATGCGGCTGTTGCCTATACAAGAGTCGTGACCACTAGTAATATTGTTGTCAACCTGATTCAGGCCAAATCCAAAATTTCACCCATTAAAGTTTTGACAATTCCACGTTTGGAATTGTGCGCAGCATCCTTGTTGATTAAGGTGGTTCAGAAAATCAAGATCTCGTTAAGAGATTTGCAAATTTCGAAATTTTATTATTGGAGTGATAGTTCAACTGTTTTAAGTTGGATAAGAAAATCTCCTTCCAACTGGAATGTTTTTGTCGCCAACAGGGTGGCAGAAATTCAAAGATTTAGTGACCCACTGGAATGGCGGTATATTCCATCGGGTCTGAATCCGGCAGATTCTGCTTCGCGAGGAATTATTCCTGGGGAATTGGTTGAGAATGAAATTTGGTGGCGTGGACCAAATTTCCTTTATGAATCTTCGGATTTGTGGCCCCAGAATCTTCCCAATTTGGAAACGAATCTGGAAGAAAAGGGGGCGAAGATTTCTGCTCATAATTCAGAGGTTTTGCAGTATCCTGAAATTTTGCAAAAATACTCTAAATTAGAAACCCTGCTACGGGTGCTTTCTTTATGTACAAGATTTGTACACAATTGCCAAGACAAGAGGAACAAGCAAATAGGATTTCTTACGACGTCAGAAATTAATCTAACTTTACATTCTCTTGTCAAATTGACACAGAAAATTGACTTTCCTGATGAGTTTAAGCTGCTTGCTTTAAAGCGTCAGATAAGAAACAGTTCCATTTTGAAGCTTATGCCTTATCTGGACGAGGATGGTATTGTTCGTGTAGGCGGACGCCTACAAAATTCAGATTTACCTTATTGTGTAAAACACCCCATTATATTGGCAAAGTCAAATCCTTTATCTAAACTTTTGATTTTAGATGCACATATTAGGACACTTCATGGTGGCATTACATTGACCATGTCGTATGTAAATCGTAAATTCTGGATAGTGTCAGGTAACCAATTGGCGAAAACTATTATACATAGATGCATGCCATGCTTTCGACAATCAGCCAAGACTGCTCGTCAAATCATGGGGAATCTGCCTAGTATCCGTATTAAGCCATCACGTCCTTTCAAGCATAGTGGGGTAGATTTTGCAGGCCCCATAACAATTAAAGCCTCTTCTGTTAGGTCTTCTGCGACTTCCAAGGGCTATATATGCCTATTTATTTGTATGGTCACAAAGGCCATACACTTGGAGGCCGTTTCGGACCTTACCACCAATGCATTTCTGGCGGCATTTCGACGCTTTGTTGCCAGAAGGGGAGCTTGCACAGATTTATACTCTGATTGTGGCACGAATTTTATTGGGGCCTCCAAAGAGCTCCAAATTTTACATAGTAGGAAGTCCAATTCATTGCACGACGATTTAAAGCAAGCACTGAGCTTATGCGAGACGAACTGGCACTTCATTCCACCAGCTTCACCAAATTTTGGAGGTCTTTGGGAAGCTGGTGTCAAGTCGGCTAAATTTCATCTAAAACGAATAACTAACGAACGGCTTTTGACCTTTGAGGAGTTAAGCACATTACTATGTCAAATTGAGGGTTGCTTAAACTCTCGACCCCTTGCTCCTTTGACACCAGATCCAGCGGACTTTGATGTATTGACTCCTGGCCATTTTTTAATTGGCGAGCCAACAGTTTGTATTCAGGAACCATCGTTGCTTGAAACCCCAGTCAACTATCTTACACGATGGAAATATATAGAAAGGTTAAAGCAACATTTCTGGAAAAGGTGGCGGAACGAATATCTCAACCGACTACAGGCTAGACCAAAATGGTTAAGTCCAGAACCAAATGCGAAAGTTGGAGATTTGGTTTTAATCGCAGATGAGAGATGTGGTCCTGGCCAATGGCAACTTGGACGTATAAAAGAAACGCATTCTGGAGCCGATGGACACATAAGGGTGGTATCGATTCTAACAAAAAATAAAATATTAAAAAGACCTATCTCTAAAATTTGCTTTCTTCCAGGAGATTCACCAGACCAGCCAACACCAATAGCCCAAAAGACAATAGCCAACTAAGCATACCTTCAATTTACAACGGGGCCTTGTTCAAATCGCTGTGAGTCGGAGCATAGCGGAGCTGTGATGCTCAACTAAAATACTCCCAACGAATGGCCTCCGCTTAATTAATCATCATCAAAAACAGTCGTTCTTCGGGGGGAGAATGTTGGCGAAAATGTTCTTCCTCCAACCTAACAGAAATAATTTTTACCATATTTCATAATTTACTTTTTAAATACTTAATAATGATCTTCATTCATTCATATAATACTTATAATTTAACATATTTTCTTCTTTAACAGACTCTGTAGTTTATTTCTTTACATTTCCTTGCATTCTGTTAAATTTCTTTGCATTATGTTAACATTATAAATTCATTCATACTTTATTTATCGTCTACACTGCATTGCTAAAGTAATTGTTAAAATTTCCCATACATAATTGTTTTTGTTTGAGGTTTCGATTCATATTACTCTCATTTTTTTCTATCCTCTTTAACAAGCAATAACATAGAAATAGCAACTACAATAGCAATGGCTTGTGCGTTAGCTAGCATATGCATTGATCCATTGATATTGTTGTTGCTGTTTTTTTGTTTCTTAATGAATATTGTACTAGCGACATACATTACACTCGCTCATTGTCATGAGTAACTATACTTAATTAGTAATAAAAAGAACCTTTGCTTGAAATCAATGAGAGAAATTTCCCTTATTATTTCCAAATATTTGGGCCTCCTCATTACTTTTGATAGTCATATCGTTCCCTTTTTCTGTCTGACCAGCAAGCAGTTAACATTGGCGATAAGTATAGTTCAAGAAAAAGTGTTTGTAAAACATATTCTTTCAAAACTTGAAAATAAATTTGAATACTATAAATTTCGAATTCCTAACTTTTTCTTTTCTTGATTTCGATCGATCTATTACTTTACGTAAACAATTTATATAAAATTTTCTATAGAAATAAAATTTGACAATATTCTCTATAGAAATAAAATTTGAACAATTTTCTATACACTGAAAAAAAAAAGATTTACGTGATATTAAAGATTATACAACATAAATTTTAAGATGCGAAATTTACAAAATTGTAAATTAAAATTTTAATTAAAATAAAGTTTATATTCTTTGCTCCAATTTTTTTGTTTGTTTTTTTTTTTTTTCATTAAATTTAGGACACAAATTTTGTAAATTTGCGTCCCTCCGTTGAAGTCGCATGTCTTTGAACTAAGGCTAATTTTCCTTAAAATAATCAAATACATGTTTTATTTAATGAAATCGTCCTTAAATTAACTAAAATATTGAAACTTTAGATTTAAGATAAAAACGCTTCAAATATAGGCTAAGACTTATTTTGAGGATTTACCGAATTTGGTTAAATTTTGTTTTTGGATTAAGAAAACATTTTTTATTTGAAGTATCCGTTATAATTTTTAAACTGGCATTTGTTAGTACGAGAATTGTTTATTAATATACCGCGAAAAAGAGAATAAAAATTCGATAGTTAAGATCTATACCCTAATTTCAATTTTATTGATCCTAGATTGAAAGCCAGATAGGTCGCTAAAAATTTTCTTTATTTTAAAGAAGTCGCATCTTTGGCTCGGAATCAATACCAAAATCCTTAAGGGAAGGCAAAAACCTTTGGATCCAAGCAAACTTTTTTTTTTTTTTTTGAGTGTAGATATAAAATTTTGACACAATTTCCACATCGTCATCATTTCCCTTTATTGGATCTACTCATTCCAAATATTATGCTGTATTGATAAAACTTATATTGCAAAGAGCTTTAAAATATCCAACATGTCAAAAAAAGAAAAATAGTAGAAAATTTTGTTATCCATTTAACACCACTCCAGTATATATAATTTTGAAAATTTTTCTATACAAATAAATTTTGGCAAAATTCTCTATACAAATAAAATTTTAGTTTTTATTGAAATAAAAATTTAATTGAATGAAATTTTTTTCACATATAAAATTTACACAAGATTTCCTACAGAAAACAAATTTCGACAAAAATTTTCTATAAAACAAAATTTTCTATAGAATAGAACATTTTTATAAAAAGTTCTATAGAAATAAAATTTTGACAAAATTTTTTGTAGAGATCAAATTTTGACAAAATTTTTCTATAAAAATGTTGAACTTTTAAATCATTATCTTTAAAAATCGGGTTAGGTCATTTTTATATAGCCAGAGACAATCAATGTCCATTGCAAGATCTCCCTTTTCATAAAAGTAACATATTTCCCTTGTAGATGCAAGCTGAAATCATTGTGTAAAACTTCATTTACAATTCAAGGCGTATTTATTTATAAAAATAAATAAAATTTAGTCGCTATTGGGAGAGATTATAATATAATTGCAAATATTGAAATATATATGGAAAGCATTTATTTGGAAGAAAACATTGTTTAACATACCAACAACCAAAATTTGATCAAAAGCTTCAAAATGAGATTTTTTTTAACCCTAGTATAGACTACTTGGTCTGGCCAGACCAAATTTGACTTTGAGCGCTTAGTGATCGAAAGCTTATCGCCTATCCTAGGGTTAATTTGGTAGATTATTGGTAGAATTTTCTTAAAATCGTGTTAGATTGTTCTTGGCTCTATTACGACCCCTTCCTGTACAACCATAATTGTTTTTAACCAGCATGTGTCTTTGGAAATTTGAATGTGTGTTCGTTCAACATTCCCTTTTATTGTTTGTAATTCAATATCCGCCACCTCAAATGCCCGATTTACTATGGAATATCCCATACATACGAGTATTGATGTAAGTGTCCTTTTATTGTTCCGTGTAAATTTCAGCCATTGATAGATGTTCAAATGTTGATAAGTGATTGATGGTGGCCTACCAAAGAGAAGCCCCAGCAGCAAGAAAAAACTATAGCACCTCGCAGCACACCCATACCCACCCCCCGAAAAACTGCGGGATGCTATGGCTGTGGTTTGATTGATTGGGGGCAGGATTTGGAAACTTTGTTTTAAGGCAATTAAGTAACTTTGATTTTCACATTCAAAAAATAGGGGATTACCAACGACAAACTCACACAAAAAACCTACAAAATCGAACTTTTATTTAAAAATTTCCTTTTCTAACTCGACAATCAACTGCGATGAAATATCCTTCCTACCCTCCAACCGCCTAAAATGCCTTGTCATCATTAATCTTGAAAAGAGGCATCGCGCATTTTTGGGATATTTGCCAAAAACTATGGAAAAACAAATACTCTGCTGATTGAGTTTCTTGCACAATTTAATAATGAATTTGTTATTCAAATGTAATTAACGAATGAGAAGACTGAATGTACAAATGAATGAATGAATGAGTGAGTGAACATACAAACAAATGAGCTAGCGAATGAATGTCTCAATGAGTAGCTGAATGAATGCAAACCATGCACCATGCTCACTATTCGTTGCATAAAATGCCTTGAATATTTTATTTGTTTGCAAAAATATTCTCAAGTTTTCGCTGAAAGTGTATATGACTGTGTGCGTGTGTTTGTGTGTGTGTGTGCGCAATAGCTGCTGCACTATTATACTCCATTGCAATTCCCATCGCATACACTCAAGGCAGGAAACGTGAGCAAATTCTTATCGCAACACAAACGAAATGATTATCCTGCAGAGAGGGAGAG
Source organism: Haematobia irritans (assembly GCF_050003625.1). Lineage (NCBI taxonomy): Eukaryota > Metazoa > Arthropoda > Insecta > Diptera > Muscidae > Haematobia > Haematobia irritans. Next base: position 198,240,632 of record NC_134399.1, on the reverse strand, counting down.
AGAGCGTGAGAGAGAGTGAGAAAGAACTCCTAATGGAAGTTGAGTTTTTGTTTACATAAAATTAACTTTCTGGCATTATTGTTTGTTTTGGTATAATGACGTGAACCATAAATTTTGCTACTGCGGAATGGGGCATGGGGCATCCGCGAATACATTTTTGGGAAATTTTCTTTAAAATGTATACCTAACGAAATATAAAAGATAATGTCAATGTTTCCATAATTGAAATTAAATAACACTTTTACGATTTTAAAGACCAAAACACGTAAATAGTTTTTTTACGTTTTTTTACACCTACAGGGTACCTGATATGTATGGCAAGAAATTTCAGGTTGCCATCAATTCCAAACCGTTCGTGTGACATTTCACAAATGTATGCAGTGACAGTTCATCAAATCCACCCGTAATTTTATAGATTATCAAATAATATGTCATATAACAACCATGGCTTCCATAGTTACTAGAATTCTACCAAAAATGGTATATTTTTTTACTGTTTGGTAGCGTGGTAGAATTTTTGATGTTTTGGTACATTTTGCACAATATTCATCTGCAAAAAAAAATTGGAAGTTCTTCTCAAGGCACAACTTTAAAATAACTTCCCAAAATGCTCTCCCAAAGATGTTCTTTATTTTAACTGTACAGGAAGTTCATTTGAGTCAATTTCTTTATAACTCGATTTTTTCATATTTTTAATGGGTAATTAATTTTTTTGATGTATCAAATAGTTTAAAAACAGAAAATGGTACAAATTATATAAATTTAGCCGAAAAAAAATTTAAACCTTTGTAGAAAAAATTCGAATTTTTGAAAATTTTTGATCACAAAAGTTCCAGACAAGCGTTATACTGCATTAAAAATCATAAAAAATGTTAAAAATTATTTATTTGTCAAAATATCACAAAATTTCTTAATTCACATCCAAAACGCTGAATTCGCCTCACACCTTAAGAATTGATGCAAATACAATGCAGCGGCTTTTGAAATGGTGGACATTCGTCCTATGACAAGCCCATGTTAAATTCATCGCTTCTGCGTCAATTTGGCACCACTTCCGGATCCAAAAAGAACATTTTCACTACATTTTTTGGCGAAGCTGGTTTTGCTGGGTAGATTAGGTTAGGTGGCAGCCCGATGTATCAGGCTCACTTAGACTATTCAGTCCATTGTGATACCACAGTGGTGAACTTCTCTCTTATCACTGAGTGGTGCCCGATTCCATGTTAAGCTCAATGACAAGGGACCTCCTTTTAATAGCCGAGTCCGAACGGCGTTCCATATGGCAGGGAAACAACTTAGAGAAGCTTTGAAACACTCACAAATGTCATCAGTGTCAACTGAGGTGGGAAATCCACCACTAAAAAACTTTTTGGTGTTCGTTCGAAGCAGGAATCGAACTCACAACCTTGCGTATGCAAGGCGGGCATTCTAACCATTACACCATGGTGGCTCATCATCAACTAAGACGTACTGCAAAATAGTTTTGGAAATAACATTTTGACAAAATTTTCTATAGAAATAAAATTTTGACAAAAATTTTCTATAGAAATAAAATTTTGACACAATTTTCTATAGAAATAAAATTTTGACAAAATTTTATATAGAAATAAAATTTTAACTAAATTTTCTACAGAAATAAAATTTTACAAAATTTTATAAAAAAATAAAATTTTGCAAAATATTCTATAGAAATAAAAGTTGACCAAATTTTTTCGAAATACAAAATACAAACATTTCTAGAAATACAATTTTGAGAAAAATTTCTATAGAACTAAAATTTTGACAAAATTTTCTATAGAAATAAAATTTTGATAAAAATTTTTATAGAAATAACATTTTGACAAAACTTCGTACACAAATAAAATTTTGACAAAATTTTCTATAGAAATACAATATTGACAAAATTTTCTATAGAGATAACAAGTTTAACAAAATTTTCTATAGAAATAAAATTTTGACAAAACTTCGAACACAAATAAAATTTTGACAAAATTTTCTATAGAAATACAATTTTGACAACATTTTCTATAGAAATACAATTTTGACAAAAATTTCTATAGAGATAACAATTTTAACAAAATTTTCGATAGAAATAGAGTTTTGACAAAATTTACTATAGAAAAAAATTTTGACAAAAATTTTTATACAAATAAAATTTTCACAAAATTTTCTATAGAAATAAAAAATTGCAAACATTTTCTTTAGAAATAAAATTTTGGCGAAATTTTCTGTAGAAATAAAATTTTGACAAAATTTTCTATAAGAATAAAAGTTGATCAAATTTTCTAGAAATACAAAATACAAAAATTTCTAGAAATACAATTTTGAGAAAATTTTCTATAGAACTAAACGTTTGACAATATTTTCTATAGAAATAAAATTTTGACAAAATGTTCTATAGAAATACAATTTTGACAAAAAATTCTATAGAAATAAAATTTTGAAAAAAAATTTCTATAGAAATAAAATTTTGACAAAATTTTCTATAAAAATTAAATTTTGACAAAATTTTCTATAAAAATTAAATTTTGACAGAATTTTCTATATAAATGAAATTTTGACAGAATTTTCTATAGAAATACAATTTTGACAAAATTTTCTATAGAAATACAATTTTGACAAACTTTTCTAAAGAAATAAAATTTTCCATTCTTTTTGTTTCGTTATTGTTGGTTTTGTTCTTTAAGCATTGTTGATGTTTTTATTGCAGCTTAAAACCATACATTGGCTAAACTACAAGTGTAGCTTAACCAACAGAGGAAAAGAATGTTTGTCAAATTTATTGGGCAAAGCCCTATAGACTACAAGATGGTTGAATGGACGCACGTTTCGGAATAACCACATTCCTCATCAGCATCCTCTACTTGCAGCAAAACTATCAACCAATTATCAGAATAAATTCAGGCAGTTCATTAAACCCAACAATGAACCACTTGAACCTCCCGAAAAAAGGTTTTGTATGATAGTTTTGATTCATTTTTCTATAGAAATAAAATTTTGACAAAATTTTTCATTTTTCAGTTATTATCTGGTTACATACTATGGGCTTATATATGGTTCTTTACTGCCAAAGAATCACAAAAGATCCAGACAAGCGTTATACTGCATTAAAAATCATAAAAAATTTTAAAAATTATTTATTTGTCAAAATATCACAAAATTTCTTAATTCACATCCAAAACGCTGAATTCGCCTCACACCTTAAGAATTGATGCTAATTCAATGCAGCGGCTTTTGAAATGGTGGACATCCGTCCTATGACAAGCCCACGTTAAATTCATCGCTTCTGCGTCAATTTGGCTCCACTTCCGGATCCAAAAAGAACATTTTCACTACTTTTTTTGGCGAAGCTTGTTTTGCTGGGTAGATTAGGTTAGGTGGCAGCCCGATGTATCACGCTCACTTAGACTATTCAGTCCATTGTGATACCACAGTGGTGAACTTCTCTCTTATCACTGAGTGCTTCGGCTTACGCCGAAATAAATTCAAAACAAACTTATCTCTTTTCCTTTGTCACCAACAAATCATCGATTTGAGTGCACTCAGCTTTATTTCGATAGAAATAAAATTTTGATAACATTTTCTATAGAAATAAAATTTTGAAAAAATTTTCTTCAGAAATAAAATTTTTACAAAATTTTCTATAGGAATAAAATTTGGACAAAATTTTCTATACAAATAAAATTTTGACAAAATTTTCTATAGAAATAAAATTTTGACAAAATTTTCTATAGAAATAAAATTTTAACAAAATTTTATATAGAAATAAAATTTTGACAAAATTTTCTACGGAAATAAAATTTTGACAAAATTTTCTATAGAAATAAAAGTTTACAAAATTTTCTATAGAAATAAAATTTTGATAAAATTTTCTATAGAAATAAAATTTTGATACATTTTTCTATAGAAATAAAATTTTGACAAAATTTTTCATTTTTCAGTTATTATCTGGTTACATACTATGGGCTTATATATGGTTCTTTACTGCCAAAGAACATTTTATAGTCTGCACAAAGTCATTTTTAATGTCAATTTTCCTCCTATGATATAACGCTACTTTCAACGATACTGCCACTTAAACAAATTCTTTTAACCCTCTAATGCCCAATCCCGCCTTTAGGCGGGCTTCGATAAATCATGAAGTTTTTAGTGAAATACACCTTAAGACAACAAAATTTTGCAAAATAAAAAGAAAACTTACTTAAAACTGTTCAAGAGGCTTGGCAGCAGTTGTCAAACAAATTAGGGCATTAGAGGGTTAATTTTGTGGGGTAAGAAAATTATAATGTGACGCAGCCTTGTTTCTGACTGGCAATTCTTCGTATCGTCCGTACGCCTTTGGAACTCCCTACCTATCAATATTCAAACGGTTAGTGACAGCGACAAATTTAAGGCGAAATGGTTTAATCACTTCGCTACCACCTGAATGTCTTTATCTCTTTAATTTGTTATTGAATGTTGTGATATTTTTTGTCTAGATAGGATGGGGGGTATATTAACTTTGTCATTCCGTTTGTAACACATCGAAATATTGCTCTAAGACCCCATAAAGTATATATATTCTGGGTCGTGGTGAAATTCTGAGTCGATCTGAGCATGTCCGTCCGTCCGTCCGTCTGTTGAAATCACGCTAACTTCCGAATAAAACAAGCTATCGACTTGAAACTTGGCAAAAGTAGTTGTTATTGATGTAGGTCGGATGGTATTGCAAATGGGCCTTATCGGTCCACTTTTACGTATAGCACCCATATAAACGGACCCCCAAATTTGGCTTGCAGACACTCTAAGAGAAGCAAATTTCAACCGATCCGGCTGAAATTTGGTACATGGTGTTAGTATATGGTCTCTAACAACCATGCAAAAATTGGTCCACATCGGTCCATAATTATATATAGACCCCATATAAACTGATCACCAGATTTGGCTTGCGAGCCTCTAAGAGAAGAAAATTTCATCCGATCAGGCTGAAATTTGGTACATGGTGTTAATATATGGTCTCTAACAACTATGCAAAAATTGGTCTACATCGGTCAATAATTATATATAGCCCCCATATAAACCGATCCCCCGATTTGGCTTGCGGAGCCTCTAAGAGAAGCAAATTTCATCCGATCCCGCTGAAATTTGGTACATGGTGTAAGTATAGGGTCTCTAATGACCATGCAAAACTTGTTCCACATCGGTCTATAATTATGTATAGCCCCCATATAAACCGATCCCCCGATTTGGCTTTCGGAGTCTCTAAGAGAAGAAAATTTCATCCTATCCGGCTGAAATTTGATACATGGATTTGACCTCCGGAGCCCCTTGGAAGAGCAAAATTCATCGGATTCGGTTGAAATTTGGTACGTGATGTTAGTATATGGTATCCAACAACCATGCATGAATTGGTTCATATCAGTCCGTAATTATATATAGCCCCCATATAAACCGATCCCCAGATGTGACCTCCGGTGCCTTGTGGAGAAGCAAAATTCATCCGACCTGGTACGTGGTGGTAGTATATGATATTTAACAACCATGCCAAAAGTGGTCCATATCAGTCCATAATAATATATAGCCCCCATATAAACCGATCCCGAGATTTGGTTTTGGAGCCTCTTGGAGGAGTAAATTTCCTCCGAGTCAGTTGATATTTGGTACATTGTGCTAATATATGGCCGTTAACAACCATGCCTAACTAGGTCCTTATCGGTCTATAGTTATAAATAGCCCTCAGATAAATCTATCCCCAATCACACAAAAATTGATCCATAATTGTATAGAGCCACCATATGAGCGACCCCCATATTTCAATTCTGGCTCCCTACGTACCGTGCAAAAGTCCATATCGATTCGTAATTATTTGTAGACTTACCTACACATACCTTTTTTGTCTAATATATAGCACGTATTGACTAACTCAAATTTAGAAAACGATTTAAGATACCACAACCCAAGTAATTTGATTGTGTATAACAGTCTTTCGTAGAAGTTTCTACGCAATCCATGGTGGAGGGTACATAAGATTCGGCCTGGCCGAACTTGCGGCCGTTTATACCTGTTCATAGCTGAAAAATTCATTCAATATTATTCTACCAATTTTAATATTTTCATAATCAAGATAGTAACCTATAGATTAATTATTAACTTCTATCTCTTGTCACATATATATTTCTACTATATTTATTTTTTTTTTTTTTTTGTGATTATTCCAATGTCGGTTAATCACAGTCTTACTCAATCAATTCTGGAGTTTCATTTAATTTTTTTTAGTCATCCTTATTGTTACTCACTGCAACCGTTTGTATATAAATTCGCAATTATGTTGTTATTATTATTTTCCAATTACTTTTAAGTTTCTTTCTACATATGTTATTATATAAAATAAAAATCTATTAATCTTGTTGTACAGGTATTTGAAATAAATCAAGTCAAAAAAGAAATTCTTTGTGTTCCCTATCTACGTATAAAATTCGCCAAAAATCTTACATTTATAATTTTTTATTCTCCATTTGTATATGCATTTATTCACAATGTTCCTGATTAAAAATTTATATTTCCTTAAAATGTTCTCAACGTTAAAATGTCTCTCCGCACAATATGCTGCATTAAAAATAATACCCTGGCCCACAAGTAAGAGAGTTGTGCGTCCATCGTAATTATAAACTTTTGTGGGAATTTAAAAGCATGGAAAGGATTAAGATGCATTACGTAGGCAGATTGCAATGTTTCTCGGTTCACTTTTTTTCTTTTTTTACTCAACCACCCATTGGTGAAACATTTTGCATGCATAAATATTCTAAGAATATTCTGCAACAGAGTTAGCACCAAGTGCCAAGCGCAAATACACCCACACACACACACCACACTCTACTAAACTATGAGAAACCGTGAACAACAACAAAAACCCAAACTTAAAAGCACTCGGTGTGCATCTATTATGGAATCTGGTCAGCAACAACCGATTTAGATGTTCCTTCCTTGTGGCCATACGCAAAAAGGAAGTGTGTGCGGTAGTAGAAGTGGTTCTAATGGCGTTTTTTTTTTTTTTTTTGGTTTTGTATACAACACCATTCTGCTATTCTCTCTTGTCGAGAGAATGACTAAGAAATTTGACAGAGTCAAGAGATGAGTTGGATATTGGGAAATGAGATTACGTGAAGAGTAACGAAATTTAACTAAGAAATGGAGAATTGTATGGAATTAAATTTAAGATCTCTTAATTGTGTTTGTATATGTTTTTTTTTTCGATTTACTTCCTTAACTTGTGCACCATAATTTTCTCATACTAGATGTTGGTGGCAAATGGGTACCTTCAAAATGGCAACACAAATTAAATTGTAAAATAGTGTTAGAACGTTGCATGGTTTTGTTTGCATGTTGCAAACATATCTTAATTATCTTATAAACAACTCACAACAGCTTCATGCTATGGCAAACTAACAATAGAGAAAGTAAAACAAAACGTCGCAAACAAAAGGAAACGAAACGTGATGTATCGAACAAGTGGAGTTATCTCAAAGACGTTTTTGCTCGAAGAATTTTTTAATTTCCAGTATTTTCTTTGCTTTCTAACCTCCATCGTCCATGGGTTTATTTGTTTGGGAAAAATCAGCTAAAGTCAATCAGACCATCACTTTTTGCTTTATGTGTTGATGTTTTGTTGCTGAGCATCAATACAAAAAGAGAGGCGTGAAAAATAAGTTGCAATACAGAAAACCCTTATTCAGCTAGGCTGAGTTGGGAGCCACAGTGGTGCAATGGTTAGCATGCCCGCCTTGCATACACAAGGTCGTGGGTTCGATTCCTGCTACGACCGAACACCAAAAAGTTTTTCGGCGGTGGATTATCCCACCTCAGTAATGCTGGGACATTTCTGAGGGTTTCAAAGCTTCTCTAGGTGGTTTCACTGGAATGTGGAACGCCGTTCGGACTCGGCTATAAAAAGGAGGTCCCTTGTCATTGAGCTTAACATGGAATCGGGCAGCACTCAGTGATAAGAGAGAAGTTCACCACTGTGGTATCACAATGGACTGAATAGTCTAAGTGAGCCTGATACATCGTGCTACCACATAACCTAACCTAACCTAACCTAGGCTGAGTTGAAGTCTTACTATAGAAAACCTTATTCAGCCACTCTGAATTAAAGTTTGCCTATAGATAACTTTATTCAGCCGGGCTGAGGTAAAGTTTTCCTATAGATAACTTTATTCAGCCTTGCTGAATTAAAGTTTGCTTTCAGAAAACATTATTCAGCCAGGCTGAATTACAGGTTTGCTAAAGAAAACATTTTTCAACCAGGCTGCATTAAAGTTTTCTTATAGAAAACTTTATTTATTATTATTCGGTCAGACTGAATAATGTTTTCTATAAGAAAACTTTACTTCAGCCTAGCTGAATAATGTTATCTATAGGAAATCTTTAATTCAGACTAGCTGAAGAAGGTTTTCTATAAGAAAACTTTAATTCATCCTGGCTGAATAATGTTTTCTATAGGAAATCTTTAATTCAGCCTGGCTGAATAAGGTTTGCTGTATTAAAACTTTAATTCAACCTGGCTGAATAATTTTTTCTATAGGAAATATTTAATTCAGCCTGGCTCAATAAGGTTTTCTATAAGAAAACTTTACTTCAGCCTATCTGAATAATGTTTTCTATAAGAAAACTTTACTTCAGCCTAGCTGAATAATGTTTTCTATAGGAAATCTTTAATTCAGACTAGCTGAGTAAGGTTTTCTATAAGAAAACTTTAATTCATCCTGGATGAATAATGTTTTCTATAGGAAATCTTTAACTCAGCCTGGCTGAATAATGTTTTCTATAGAAAATCTTTAATTCAGCCTGGCTGAATGTTTTTCTATAAGAAAACTTTAAATCAGCCTGGCTGAATAAGGTATCCTATAAGAAAACTTTATTGCAGCCTGGCTGAATAATGTTTTCTATAAGAAAACTTTACTTCAGCCTAGCTGAATAATGCCTTTTATAAGAAAACTTTACTTCAGCCTAGCTGAATAATGTTTTCTATAGGAAATCTTTAATTCAGACTAGCTGAGTAAGGTTTTCTATAAGAAAACTTTAATTCATCCTGGATGAATAATGTTTTCTATAGGAAATCTTTAACTCAGCCTGGCTGAATAATGTTTTCTATAGAAAATCTTTAATTCAGCCTGGCTGAATGTTTTTCTATAAGAAACACGGAAAAAAATATCACCAAAATATTTCCAATTAAAAAGTTAATTGAAGTTGAAAATTTTTTCAATTAATAAATTAATTGATACAATTAACTTTTTAATCATGATAGAAACATTAAGTTAATTAAGTCAATGATTGAAATTTTTAAAATGTTTAATTAAAAAATTAATTGATACAATTAACTTTTTAATCAAATTCGGAAGACTAATTCAGTTAAAAAAGTGCTAATTTTTTTTACTTTTTTAATTAAAAATGTATTTCAAACAATCATTTGTTAATCCAAATAAAAACTCTAAGCCAATCTAACTAAGTAATTAAAAATAGTTACCTTTTTTAATTAATAAATTGATTGCGTTTTGCAATCAACATCAATTAAAGTTTTAATTGAATCAATTAAAAGATTAATTGAATTTTGCTGAAAAAATCAATTAATTTTTTAATCAAGAATTTTTTTTATGCCCAATTAAAACTGTGATTGATACTATCATTTTCGTGATTGAAGACATTTCAATTAAAAAATTAATTGGATCAATTAATTTGGTGATTGAATCAGAGAAAATTTTTTTTTGTGTGAAACTTTAAATCAGCCTGGCTGAATAAGGTATCCTATAAGAAAACTTTATTGCAGCCTGGCTGAATAATGTTTTCTATAAGAAAACTTTACTTCAGCCTAGCTGAATAATGCCTTTTATAAGAAAACTTTACTTCAGCCTAGCTGAATGATTTATCTATAGGAAAACTTTACTTCAGTCTAGCTGAATAATGTTATCTATAGGAAATCTTTAATTCAGACTAGCTGAAAAAGGTTTTCTATAAGAAAACTTTAATTCATCCTGGCTGAATAATGTTTTCTATAAGAAATTTTTAATTCAGCATGACTGAATAAGGTTTGCTATATTAAAACTTTAATTCAACCTGGCTGAATAATTTTTTATATAGGAAATCTTTAATTCAGCCTGGCTGAATAAGGTATCCTATAAGAAATTATATTACAGCCTGGCTGAATAATGTTTTCTATAAGAAAACTTTACTTCAGCCTAGCTGAATAATGTTTTCTATAGGAAATCTTTAATTCGGACTAGCTGAATAAGGTTTTCTATAAGAAAACTTTAATTGATCCTGCCTGAATAATGTTTTCTATAGGAAATCTTTAATTCAGCCAGGCTGAATAAGGTTTTCTATAGTAAAACTTTAATTCAACCTGGCTGAATAATGTTTTCTATAGGAAATCTTTAATTCAGCCTGGCTCAATAAGATTTTCTATAGTAAATCTTTAATTCAGCCTAGCTGATTAAGGTTTTCTAAAGTAAAACTTTAATTCATCCTGGCTGAATAATGCTTTCTATAAGAAAACTTTAATTCAGCCTATCTGAATACTGTTTTCTATAGGAAATCTTTAATTCAGACAAGCTGAATAAGTTTTCCAAAAGAAAACTTTAATTCATCCTGGCTGAATTGAAGTTTTCATATAGCAAACCTTATTCAGCCAGGCTGAATTAAAGTTTTCCTATAAAAAGCCCTATTCAGCTACGCTGAATCAAATTTTTACTATGGAAAACCTTATTCAGCCGCGCTGAATTAAAGTTTTCTTAACGAAAACATTATTCAACCAGGCTGAATTAAACTTTTCCTATAGAAAACATTATTCAGCTAGGCTAAATTAAAGTTTACCTAAAGAAAACATTATTCAGCCAGGTTGAATTAAAGTTTGCTCACAGAAAACATTATTCAGCCACGCTGAATTAAAGGTTTTTCACAGGAAACATTACACAACCACACTGAATAAAAGCTATCATACAATAAACCTTATTCAGCCTGGGTGAAGTAAAGTTTTCCTATAGAAAACATTATTCAGCCAGGCTGAACTGAAGTTTTCTTATAAAACAATATTATTCAGCCAGACCTTATTAAACTCCTTATTAATTTAACTGACTTATGGTGTCTGTACGACTACACATGTATTCAGCAAGTACTGCATTGTGCATAATAGTGACATGGTTTTAGTGTGGACCGGTCATTGTCTCTATCAATGATCCATTCCCAATGAAATGGAAATCCCAACTACATAAAATGCTTTCAGTGTCTCGTTTTTTTATGTTGATTATTTTCATTTAATGAGAATTAAAGCTTTATATATGGTGTTTTCTCACTCTCTGCCCTATACATGTGTATGTGTGTGTGTGTGTAAATATGGATGTTGCTGTGGTTTTCTGTTGGACACCATATTCAAGAAATGATTGTGATTTCCATATAATGCGTATAAATTCGTGTAGTATTCCATTATTAAAGAATAATAATCAGATGTCGAAAATCACAACAAAGGGTAAGTGCTGGTGGGGAGATAGAAACTAATGAAAGTTATGTTTTATGAGTCTTCAGAGAGAGATGAGAGTTTTATTCTTTGGATGCAAGTGAGAGCAGAGAAAATGTTTCATGTGATAATAGAATTTTTCTCAAATTTGATCAGATTTCACCGTAATTTAAAAAGAACGTAAAGAACGCTCCATTTCGGCTTTTTATCTCTCCTTTAGTCCTCCTGCCATCGCTGTATTTAAAACATTCTCCATTTAATATACCAAGTCGACCATATAGGATGGAATTTTCAGGAAATTCAATGCGAATTGAAACTGAAGTTTTATACAATTTTGCTTCATTTTTGCCACAGCAGCATGTTAAAACATACAATGCTGCAATCATTGTGTCTGAAACGACGTGACTGGGACTTTTACGAATTGAGAAATGACCATCTCTTTACCAGTCAACCGACCATCCAACGAACAAACCATATCATCCCACAATAAATACTTGCCGCCATGTTTGGCTAAGTGGTCTCATTTATATTTTGGCGCATTAAAAAAAAAATGATTATTATGAAGTTGGAATATATTCAGCAAGCGCAATGGCAATCGTAACAATGTCAGTGTTTGTGTCTTTGTAAGGGATAGCTGTTACAATCGAAATTTTTGCTGTTGCTGTAGACCAAAGACATTTACTATGACCATCCAAAAACATTGGCAACACAATTTCATGCCAACAACATGGTTACCACTGTCACTGTGATAGATTTTACTGTGAATTGTGGATTTTGATAAAAATTTTTATAGAAATTAAATTATGACATAATTCTCTATAGAAATAAATTTTTGCCAAAATTTTCTATGGAAATAAAATTTTGAGAAAATTTTCTGTAAAAATAAAATTTTGACAAAATTTTCTATAGAAATAAAATTTTGACAAAATTTTCTACAGAAATAAAATTTTGACAAAATTTTCTATAGAAATAAAATGTTGATAAAATTTTTAATAGAAATAAATTTTTGATAAAATTTTATATAAAAATAAAATTTTGACAAAACTTTGTATAGAAATAACATTTTGACAAAATTTTCTATAGAAATAACATTTTGACAAAATTTTTACAAACAAATTTTGACCAAATTTTCTATAGAAATAAAATTTTGACAAAATTTCTATAGAAATAAAATTTAGACAAAATTTTCTATAGAAATAAAATTTTGACAACATTTTCTATAGAAATAAAATCTTAACAAAATTTTCTATAGAAATAAAATTTTGACAAAATTTTGTATAGAAATAAAATTTTGACAATTTTTTTTATAGAAATAACATTTTGACAAAATTTTGACAAAGTATTCTATACAAAACAAATTTTTACCAAATTTTCTATAGAAATAACTTTTTGACAAAATTTTTTATGGAAATTAAATTTTAGCGAAATTTTCTATAGAAATAAAATTTTGACAAAACTGCTATAGAAATAAAATTTAGACAAAATTTTCTATAGAAATTAAATTTTGATAAAATTTTCTATAGAAATAAAATTTTGTATAGAAATAAACATTTTGACAAAATTTTCTATAGAAAATTCTATAGAAATAAAATTTTGACAAAATTTTCTATAGATATAATCTTTTGCCAAAATTTTCTATAGAAATAAAATTTTGTTGTTGTTTTTTTATTTCAGCTGAAAACCATACATTGACTAAACTACAAGTGTAGCTTAACCAACAGAGGGAAAGAATGTTTGTCAAATTTATTTGGGCAAATCCCTATCGACTGCAAGATGGTTGGATGGACCGTGCTTCCAACGTGCTTTCGGAATTACCACATCCCTCATCAGCATCCACTACTTGCAGCAAAACTATCAACCAATTATCAGAATACATTCAGGCAGTTCACTAAACCCAAAAGTAAACCACCCTTGAACCTTCCGAAAAAGGTTTTACATGATAGCCGGCTTATGCCGAAATAAATTCGTACAAACATATCTCTTTTCCTTTGCCACCGTCAAATCATCGATTTGCGTGCGCTCAGCTTAATCTATAGAAATAAAATTTTGATAAAATTTTCTACAGAAATACAATTTTGAAAAATTTTCTTCAGAAATATAATTTTTACAAAATTTTCTATAGAAATAAAATTTTGGCAAAATTTTCTATAGATATAATATTTTGACAAAATTCTCTATAGAAATAAAATTTTGACAAAATTCTCTATAGAAATAAAATTTTGCCAAATTTTCTATAGAAATAGAATTTTGACAAAATTTTCCATAAAATAAAATTTTTGACAAAATTTTCTATTGAAATAAAATTTTCATAAAACTTTCTATAGAAATAAAATTTTGAAAAAATTTTCTATAGAAATAATTTTTTAAATTTAAAATATAGAAATCAAATTTAGGCAAAATTTTCAATAGAAATGAAATTTCCTCAAAAAATTTTCTGTAGAAAAAAATTTTTACAAAATTTTCTATAGAAATAAAATTTTGACACAATTATCTATAGAAATGAAATTTTGACAAATTTTTCTATAGAAATAAAATTTTGACACAATTTTCTACAGAAATAAAATTTTTGACAAAATTTTCTGTAAAAATAAAACTTGGGCAAAATTTTCTATAGAAATAAAATATTGAGAAAATTTTCTATAGAAATAAAATTTTGAGAAAATTGTCTATAGAAATAAAATTTTGAGAAAATTTTCTATGGAAATTAAGTTTTGATAAAATTGCCTATATAAACAAAATTTTGACAAAATTTTCTAGAGAAATAAAGTTTTGATAAAATTTTCTATAGAAATAAAATTTTGACAAAATTTTCTATAGAAATGAAATTTTGATAAAATTTTCTATAGAAATAAAATTTTGACAAAATTTTCCATAAAATAAAATTTTGACAAAATTTTCTATTGAAATAAAATTTTCATAAAATTTTCTATAGAAATAAAATTTTGAAAAAATTTTCTATAGAAATAATTTTTTAAATTTAAAATATAGAAGTCAAATTTAGGCAAAATTTTCAATAGAAATGAAATTTCCTCAAAAAATTTTCTGTAGAAAAAAATTTTTACAAAATTTTCTATAGAAATAAAATTTTGACACAATTATCTATAGAAATGAAATTTTGACAAATTTTTCTATAGAAATAAAATTTTGACACAATTTTCTACAGAAATAAAATTTTTGACAAAATTTTCTGTAAAAATAAAACTTGGGCAAAATTTTCTATAGAAATAAAATATTGAGAAAATTTTCTATAGAAATAAAATTTTGAGAAAATTGTCTATAGAAATAAAATTTTGAGAAAATTTTCTATGGAAATTAAGTTTTGATAAAATTGCCTATATAAACAAAATTTTGGCAAAATTTTCTAGAGAAATAAAGTTTTGATAAAATTTTCTATAGAAATAAAATTTTGACAAAATTTTCTATAGAAATGAAATTTTGATAAAATTTTCTATAGAAATAAAGTGTTGATAAAATTTCCAATTGAAATAAAATTTTGACAAAATTTCCCCTAGAAATAAAATTTTGACAAAATTTTCTATAGAAATATAATGTTGACAAAATTTTCTATAGAAATAAAATTTTGACAAAATTTTCTATAGAAATAACATTTTGAGAAAATTTCTATAGAAGTAAAATTTTGAGAAAATTTTCTATAGAAATAAAATTTTGACAAAATTTTCTACTGAAATAAAATTTTGACAAAATTTTCTATAGAAATTAAATTTTGATAAAATTTCCCACAGAAATAAAATTTTGACAAAACTTTTCATAGAAATAAAATTTTGACAAAATTTTCTATAGAAATAAAATGTTGACAAAATTTTCTATAGAAATAAAATGTTGACAAAATTTTCTATAGAAATTAAATTTGGATAAAATTGTCTATAGAAATAAAGTGTTGATAAAATTTCCAATTGAAATAAAGTTTTGACAAAATTTCCGCTAGAAATAAAATTTTGACAAAATTTTCTATACAAAAAAAAAATTTTGACAAAATTTTCTATAGAATAACATTTTGAGAAAATTTCTATAGAAGTAAAATTTTGAGAAAATTTTCTTTAGATATAAAATTTTGACAAAATTTTCAATAGGGATAAAAATTTGACAAAATTTCTATAGAAATTAGATTTGGACAAAATTTTTTATAAAAACCAAATTTGTACAAAATTTTCTATAGAAATTAAATTGTGACAAAATTTCCCACAGAAATAAAATTTTGACAAAACTTTTCATAGAAATAAAATTTTGACAAAATTTTCTATAGAAATAAAATGTTGACAAAATTTTCTATAGAAATTAAATTTAACAGGACACAAACCAAACTTTAAGGACGTAGATATTTTGACGCAAGAAACCAATTATAAAAGGAGATTTACTCTGGAGATGCTACATATTATAAATGTACCTGCAGAAAGACGAATGAATTTTAAGACTGATACGGACCATTGTGCACATATTTATAGAAATATTGTACAAAAATATAGAAAGACAGATTAGCTTTTAGTTGTAAATATACTCCCTTGTAAAGAAGTTCATTGTTCTTTAAATTTAAATGTAATTATCTGTGTTTTTCATGTAATGATATATTTTTCTGTTAATGTGTTAAATGTTTTTTCTTTTTGTTTAAAGTAATTTCCCTGAAGACGAGCATCGGAGATGTCTCGAAATATTGGAAAAATTTTAAATATAAAAATACAACTCAAAAAACAACAACATCTGTTTTTATTCACATGACCTCAAGCCGAACTAAGCAAATATAATTAAAAGCTTAAAGGTCAACTAATTAAAACAACGAAATTAAATTTTGATAAAATTTTCTATAGAAATAAAGTGTTGATAAAATTTCCAATTGAAATAAAGTTTTGACAAAATTTCCCCTAGAAATAAAATTTTGACAAAATTTTCTATAGAAATAAAATTTTGACAAAATTTTCTATAGAATAACATTTTGAGAAAATTTCTATAGAAGTAAAATTTTGAGAAAATTTTCTTTAGATATAAAATTTTGACAAAATTTTCTATAGGAATAAAATTTTGACAAAATTTCTATAGAAATTAAATTTGGACAAAATTTTTTATAAAAACCAAATTTGTACAAAATTTTCTATAGAAATTAAATTTTGACAAAATTTCCCACAGAAATAAAATTTTGACAAAACTTTTCATAGAAATAAAATTTTGACAAAATTTTCTATAGAAATAAAATGTTGACAAAATTTTCTATAGAAATAAAATGTTGACAAAATTTTCTATAGAAATAAAATTTTGCCAAAATTTTCTAGAGAAAAATTAAGTTTTGATAAAATTTTCTATAGAAGTAAAATTTTGACAAAATTTTCTATAGAAATAAAATTTTGATTTTTATTTCAAAACTTAATAATGAGTTTAGCTCGATATCGAGAAAATAAATGTCACCATGGTGGACTATTATCTGCTTTTATTTCCCGAATAAACTGCAAATATATGTGATTGTCATTTAATAAATTTTCCAGTTTTTCTTTCTTTAAAAAAAGCTTATTTTTTTTTTTGTATAATTAAAATTTGTCAAAGATAGTTCAAAATAGTGGACATTAATGCTTTGTTTTTAAAATTCTGCAATAAAATCTACATGATTTTCCTGCTAAGCATTTTTGCCGCTCACTTGTCTTGTTTACAAAGGAATCAAAAAAAAATATGTTTCGAAAAAAAAGTTTTATTTAAACTTTTCAAACAGCCACTGTTGGTGAACATCCCTGTTGAGGCTTAAAGGGGGTGGCTGTGTTGACCAAGTTGGCCATAAGAGAGCGATATATATTTTTATAAAAATGTGCGCCTTTTTCACGTCTCTCTAAACAGCATTCTGAAGCTCTGAAGGAAATGGACAGAAAGCCTGCTAGCCATACAATACCATTGGCCAACCAATTCCCCGTCCCGCACCCGGAACCCAAAATGTCCCCCTCAACATACATCCATAACTAAACAACCATTCGAATAACCACTAAACGAATGTTTATGGAGCGGAAATGAGTTGTTTTGTTGCCATAAAGAAAATGCATTAAAAGCACATTTTGACCATATCGTCGCTACATGCCACTCCACTCCACCGATATACTTCAAATATTCATATAGCCTGGTCGTCTGTATGATACCCTTGGCTCGTTTTTCCTTTGAAATACTTTTGGCCAGAAAACAAAGTTTTTTGTTTTTGTTTTGTTTTCTCCACACTAACAATAAGATCCTTGGGCTCCTTCGGCTCCTATGGCCTGGCTCTTCTCATTACAAATAATTTTGAAAAATCTTCGTTGTAGCGGTGTACACTTTAGCCTCAATTAACGTAAATAATTGGTTTTGCATGTAGCCGAATCGGTGTCATCTTCTTTTTGGCATCTTGGACTAAATTGGGTAGTTGTCTTTATTTATTTGCTTAAGAAAGTTTCCCCCAACCTCCCTCCTCCCTCCCACCACCACAATAATTTGAATAAAAACTTTGGCGAGTCTGGGTCTATCTGTTTCAATAGGTCTTTGGTGGTTTTTGTGGTGGTGATGATAATGATAACTTTTGGACAAAGTCTCAGGACATTCAAATTTGTTTAGTTTGTTAAAAATGCTCCATACTCAAATTTAGGTCTGTTTTTTTACTTCTATTTTAGATTTTTGCTTCATTGCTTTTGTCGTGCAGCAATTTAACGTAGAATGGCACTGTCTAAAATTTATGTCTAGGTCAAGGTTAAATTTGTTTGCTCATAATGCTATTGGTGGTTGAATTGATATTTAAAGGAGAGCGATCTAATGGCAACCAGATATTCTTTGAGTAAGCAAATGTAAAGTGGCAAATTTTGATTTATTTTTAATTGCATAAAATCGTAATAGACATTTGCGGAAATTAATTATTTTCTTTGAGATAGATAAACAATATGAAATTAAATTGAAAGCATTAGCCTAAGACCTAGCAAAGTAGATATAATGGAGGAGCTAAATTATGCTTCCGTGTGATTTTATATTGCTTCATATCTTTGACATCTTTATGTTAAAGGCAATCATGGCTACTGTGGCTATATAACATAATAAGGAAAAAATTAAATTTGATTTAAAAGTATTAAAATTCAATTTAATTATGGCCTAAGTAATTTAATTGAGCCTAACATGGCGGGCTACCACATATTGCAGCACCAGTTTGCGTAGCGAATAAAATTGAAATTGTATAGAAAATATTTTATTTTTCGTTTTTATACCCTTCACCACTACTCTGGTACATGTGCATAATAACATATCGTAATAAGTTTGTGCATTTGTATGTGACGCCAAGAAAGACCAGTCGCAGACCCACCGTTTAGTATGCCGATCGTCTTCGAATTAAATTCTGAGTCGATGTCCGTCTGTCTGTCTGTTTATGTATTTCTGTGTACAAAGTAAAGCTCGCAGTTTAGGTCCGATTGTCCTCAAATGTTGCATAAGGGCTCATTTCCGCCCAAAGACATTCACTATTGATTTTGGAAAAAATTGTTTCAGATTTAGATATATCTGCCTTATATATAGTTATCACCGATATGTTCATAATTGCCGTGTTTATCAACAGATCTTCTGCAAATTCCTCACATCCGAATATTTTGCGAGTCTCGGAAAAGTTGCAATATATTAATTCTACTCCAATTGCAAAATCTTATGTAGACCGTAATAAAACTTTGGTTTCTGTGGCACGGTAGCCACTCATGCCAAAAAAGTCTACCAAAATTTGAAGACAGTTTTACCAGAAATCTACCAAATTTAAAAAGATCTGTTTTGATGTTTTTGATCGTATTTTTTTTTGTCAAATTTTTAATTCTATAGAAAATGTAGTCAAAATTTTATTTCTATAGAAATGTTTGCCAAGATTTTATTTCTATAGAAATTTTCTCGAAAATTTATTTTTATAGAAAATTTTCTTAAAATATTATTTCTCTAGAAAATTTTGCCAAAATTTTATTTCTATAGAAAATTTTTGTCAAAATTATCAAAATTTTATTTTTATTGAAATATTTCTTTAGAAAATTTTCTCAAAAATCTATTTCTATAAAAAAAATTTATCAAAATTTAGTCTATATAAAAATTTGTCAAAATTTTATTTTATAGGAAATTTAGTCGAAATTTTATTTCTATAGAAAATTTTGCAAACATTTTATTTCTATAAAAAATTTTGCCAAAATTTTATGTCTATGGAAATTTTGTCAAAATTTTATTCCTATAGAAAATTTAGCCAAAATTTTATTTCTATAGAAATGTTTGCCATGATTTTATTTCTATAGAAATTTTCTCAAAAAATTATTTTTATAGAAAATTTTCTTAAAATTTTATTTCTTTAGAAAATTTTGTCAAAATTTTATTTCTATAGAAAATTTTTGTAAAAATTATCAAAATTTTATTTTTATGGAAATATTTCTATAGAAAATGTTCTCAAAATTTAGTCTATAGAAAATTTAGTCAAAATTTTATTTCAATAAGAAATTTTGTTAAAACTTTATTTCTGTTGAAAATTTAGTCAAAATTTTATTTGTATTAAAAATTTTGTCAAAATTTTATTTCTATAGAAAATTAAGTCAACATTTTATTTCGATAGAAAATTTTGTTAAAACTTTATTTCTATTGAAAATTTAGTAAAAATTTTATTTCTATTAAAAATTTGGTCAAAATTTTATTTCTGTAGAAAATTTAGCCAAAACTTCATTTCTATAGAAAATTTCGTAAAAATTTTATTTCTACAGAAAATTTTGTCAACATTTTATTTCTATAGAAAATAATGCCAAAATTTTATTTCTTTGGAAAATGTTGTCAAAATTTTATTTCTACAGAAAATTTTGTCAAAATTTTATTTCTATAGAAAATTTAGTCAAAACTTTATTTCTATAGAAAATGTTGTCAAAATTTTATTTCTATAGAAAATTTTGCAAAAATTGTATTTCTGCAGAAAATTTAGTCAAAATTTTATTTCTATAGAAAATTTTGTTAAAATTTCTATTGAAAGTTTAGTCAACATTTTATTTCTATTAAAAATTTAGTCAAAATTGGTACAAGTGTAGCTTGTAGTTTAGTCAATGCATGGTTTTAAGCTGAAATCAAAAAAACAACAACAATGAATTAAGAAAAAAAAAAAAACAACAAAATAGAACGAATTTAGTCAAAATTTTATTTCTATAGAAAATTTTGCCAAAATTTTATTTCTATTAAAAATTTAGTCAAAATTTTATTTGTATAGAAAATTTAGTCAAAATTTTATTTCTATAGAAAATTTTGCCAAAATTTTATTTCTATTAAAAATTTAGTCAAAATTTTATTTCTGTAAAAAATTTTGTCAAAATTTTATTTGTACAGAAAATTTTGTCAACATTTTATTTCTGTAGAAAATTTAGCCAAAATTGTATTTCTATGGAAAATTTAGTCAAAATTTTATTTCTATTAAAAATGTAGTCAAAATTTTATTCAACATTTTATTTCTATTAAAAATGTAGTCAAAATTTTATTCTTATAGAAGATTTAGTCAACATTTTATTTCTAAGGAATATTTAATCAAAATTTTATTTCTATAGATAATTTAGTCAAAATTTTATTTTTATAGATAATTTTGCCAACATTTTATTTCTATAGAAAATTTAGTCAAAATTTTATTTCTATAGAAAATTGTGTCAAAATTTTATTCCTATTCAAAATTTTTTCAAAATTTTATTTCTATAGAAAATTTTGTCAAAATTTTATTTCTATAGAAAATTTTGTCAAAATTCTATTTCTATGGAAAATTTAGTCAACATTTTATTTCTATGGAAAATTTAGCCAAAATTTTATTTGTATAGAAAATTTAGTCAAATTTTATTTCTATAGAAAATTTTGCCAAAATTTTATTTCTATAAAAAGTTTGTCAAAATTTTATTTCTGCAGAAAATTTTGTCAAAATTTTATTTCTATGGCAAATTTAGCCAAAATTTTATTTGTATAGAAAATTTAGTCAAAATTTTATTTATATAGAACATTTTGCCAAAATTTTATTTATATTACAAATTTAGTCAAAATTTTATTTCTATTGAAAATTTTGTCAAAATATTATTTCTATAGAAAATTTAGTTAAAATTTTATTTCTGTAAAAAATTTTGTCAAAATTTTATCAGTATAGAAAATTTAGTCAAAATTTTATTTGTATAAAAAATTTTGCCAAAATTTTATTTCTATTGAAAATTTAGTCAAAATTTTATTTCTATAGAAAATTTTGTGAAAGTTTTATTTCTATAAAAAATTTTGTCAACATTTTATTTCTAAGGAAAATTTAATCAAAATTGTATTTGAAAAAAAAATGTAGTGAAAATTTTATTTCTACATTTTTATTTATATAGAAAATTTAGTCAAAATTTTATTTCTATAAAAAATTTAGTTAAAATTTTATTTCTATAGAAAATTTAGTCAATATTTGATTTTTACAGAAAATACAGTCAAAATTTTATTTCTATGGAAAATTTTGTCAAAATTTTATTTCTATAGAAAATGTAAAAAAATTTTATTGTTATAGAAAATTTTGTCAAAATTTTATTTCTATAGAAAACTTTGTCAAAAATCTATGTCTATAGAAAATTTAGTCAAAATTGTATTTCTATAGAAAATTGTTCCAAAATTTTATTTCTATAGAAAATTTTGCCAAAATTTTATTTCTATAGAAAATTTTGTCAAAATTTTATTTCTATGGAAAATTTAACCAAAATTTTATTTCTATAGAAAATTTTGTCAAAATTTTATTTCTATAGAAAATTTTGTCAAAATTTTATTTCTATATTTTTATAAAAAATTGAACTACCTCATAGTTAGAGAGGAATGTGTTGCAAAATCTACCAAAACATCAAGAATTCTACCAATCTACCAAACAGTTAAAGATCTAACATTTTTTAAAATTATAAAGTGTTCTGTGGTCATATGAGTGTAAATCAGGCGGATGTCAAGCCACAGAAGACAAAGTTTTATTCCGATTTACGTGAAACTTTGCACATAGAGTAGAATTAAAATTATGGCTATACATGCCAAATTTAATTGAAAACGGTTCATATGTAGATAAAGCTCCTTATATATTTCTCGTACGATTTAGATTCTTATAACCAACGCAAACCATTTTTTTTAAAGTCGGAACGTCAAAAACTCGACTTTTCCAAACATTTATAAAAGTCGAAAACTTGAAAAGTTGACAATTAAAAAAAATCGAAAGGTAGAAAATTCGACAATAAAATTGAATTTTTCACTTTAAAAAACGGTCTAAAGTTGGTAATTGAAAGTGTCGAAGATTCGACAGGTCGATATTTTCAGTATTTGGAAAACTCTATATTTTCTCCAAAATTTGAAAATGTAAAAAAAATAGATTTTTAAATTGTGAAAAATCGAAACTCGGAAAGTCGACTTTTGAAAATTTTCAAAAGTCCAAAACATGACAATTCTATTTATCTAATTTAAAAAATGTCGAAGGGTCGAAAATTAAACTTTTCCAAAAATTTATAAAATTTGAAAACTCAAAAGGTTTTTTTTCCAATTATCCAAAAACGATTAGTAGAAAATTCGACAAGACGACTTTTATAAATTTTGAAAATGTAAAAACTTAAAAACTCAACTTTTCCAAATTTTGAGAAAATTTTTCCATGCATCAGTTATTGACCGATACAATGTTTTATTTTCGGCAAAATGCCCGTTTGTGCGTGACATTAATGGTGATATTGCCGGCACTTTCTAGCTGCTATTATTTTGGCTTTTACCTTTTGCTTTCTACCGGCTACTCTCAATCAATCATTATGGGTGTAATGTACGTTTTCTGCAAATGACATTTAGTATTTTATTTTTTGTTTTGTTTGTGATACGTAAACTTTTCCTTATATCCCTTTCTCAAAGTAAGAGCAGATTATATGTGAAATAGGGCAAAAGTAACACAAAATTTTTAATAATAAGAAGAAAAAAACGTTCTCCATTTAATCACCAAAAAAGTGTCGTAAAAAAAACAGTGATCCCGAAACTGCAGCAGGACGGATATTCACCATTTCTACAATCGTTGCACTGGATTTGCATCACTTCTTAAGGTGTGATCCGAATTCAGGTTTTTCGATGTGAATTAAAAAATTTTGTGAAATTTTGCCCAATAAAAATTTTTATTTTTTTTTACGATTTTTAATGCGGTAATAATTCGCAATTGTTCCAGAATGGATCCAGAATTTTTTTAATAATTTGTACCATTTTATTAATTCTTACTTGTAATTATTTTTAAACTACTTGAAACAAATCCCAATAAATAATCCTTCGTTTTAGTTTGGCCACCCTTAAACGTATGTATACGAAAATTACGAAACACCCTCAAACATACATTTACAAAAATATATTTTCGTCCAAAAAAAAAAGGAGACAAGCCTTACAGATACAAATCGACATAGAACTCATCGACAAGTCTGTAATGTTACATATAATTTGTCGTCTTTGTAGTATTGCTCTTGACACTTGCCTTACTGATGCCAAACTAAATCTTCCGAAAGAGGTCAGTATGGAAAATGCAAGATACACACAAACAAAATATTTTTGGTCTTCAATCACGAAAATAATTGATCCAATTAAATTTTAATTGAAATATCTTCAATCACAGAAAAGATAGTATCAAATAAAAAATTAATTGAAAGTCAAGTAAAAAATGAATTGATCCAAATTAAAATTTAATTGATTTTGTTAATTTTTGATATTGATTTTTGTTTTAATTAAAACGTATGTTGAATCAATTAAATTTTTAATTGAATATTTTTTTTAACTCAATTAAAATTTTAATTGGAAAATTTTTCGTAAAATTTTTTTTCTATCTAAATTCTTATGAAGTGAAAATTAAGTTCATCTCTAGAAGACAATTATTCGAGGTACTTTCAAAGTAATGACTTGGGAAGAATTTCTATAACAAATACATTCATTCCTATAACCAGCGTTGCCATAATGAATTTTTATTTTGGACCAACAGTTTTCTAAAATTGGACCACAATTCGTACCAGTGGACCATTTTTCCAAATTAAATTAATATAATTTAAAAGTTAAAATTTTTCCAAAATTTTGTCAACATTTTATTTCTATAAACATTTAATTCAAATTTTCATTTCTATGGAAAATGTTGTCAAAATTTCATTCGCATAGAAAATTCTTTAAAAATTTCATTTCTATAGAAAATTCTGTCAAAATTTTATTTCTATAGAAAATTTTGTAAAAATTTTATTTCTATAGAAAATTTTTATTCAAATTTAATTTCTGTAGAAAATTTTGTCCATATTTGATTTCTATAGAACATTTTGTACAAATTTAATTTCTATTGAAAATTTTTGTCAAAATTTTATTTCTATAGAAAATTTTGTCAAAATTTTATTTCTATAGAAAATTTTGTCAAAAATTTTTTTTTTCTATAGAAAATTTTGACCAAATTTGATTGCTATAGAAAATTTTGTCAAAATTTTATTTATAGAAAAATTGTTCAAAATTTTGTTTCTATATAAAATTTTTTAAAAATTTTATTTCTATAGAAAATTTTGTCGAAATATTATTTCTATAGAAAATTTTGTCATAATTTTATTTCTATAGAAAATTTTATCAAAATTTTATTTCTATAAAAAATGTTGTCAAAGTTTTATTGTTTAAGACAATTTGGTTTTTTCTATAGATAATTTTGTCAAAATTTTATTTCTAGAGAAAATTTTGTCAAAATTGATTTCTATAGAAAATTTCGTCAAAATTTTGTTTATAAAAAATTTTGTCAAAATTTTTTTCTTTAGGAAATTTTGTCAAAATTCCATTTTTTAGAAATATTAGCCAACATTTGATCTCTGCAGAAAATTTAGGCGCAATTTTATTTCAATAGAGAGTTATTGCAAAATTTTATTTCTTTACAAAATTTTTGCATAATTTTGTATCTATACAAAATTTTGTTTCTATAGAAAATTTTTTCAAAATTTTGTTTCTATAGAAAATTTTGTCAAAATTTTAAAAATTTTGAGGAATTACGAAAAATTAGAAAATTTTGTCAAATTTTTTTTCTATTGAAAATTTTGTCAAAATATATAGAAAATTTTGTGAAAATTTTATTTCTATAGAAAATTTTGTGAAAATTCTATTTCTATAGAAAATTTTGTGAAAATTTTATTTCTATAGAAAATTTTGTCAAAATTTTATTTCTACAGAAAATTTTGTAAAAATTTTATTTCTGCAGGAAATTTTTGTAAAAATTTTATTTCTAAAGAAAAATTTGTTAAAATTTTATTATCATTGTCAAAATTTTATTTATAGAAAATTTTGTCAAAATTTTATTTCTATAGAAAATTTTTTCAAAATTTTATTTCTATAGAAAATTTTTTCCAAATTTTATTTCTATAGAAAATTTTTTCAAAATTTTATTTCTATAGAAAATATTGTCAAAATTTTATTTCTATCGAAAATTTTGTCAAAATTTTATTTCTATCGAAAATTTTGTCAAAATTTTATTTCTATCGAAAATTTTGTCAAAATTTTATTTCTATAGAAAATGTTGTCAAAGTTTTATTTTTTTAGACAATTTGGTCAAATTTTTTGTCTATAGATAATTTTGTCAAAAGTTTATTCCTAGAGAAAATATTGTCAAAATTGATTTCTATAGAAAATTTCGTCAAAATGTTATTCATAAAAAAGTGTGTCAAATTTTTTTTTAGGAAATTTTGTCAAAATTCCATTTTTTTAGAAAATTTAGCCAACATTTGATCTCTACAGAAAATTGAGCCGAAATTTTATTTCTATAGAAAGTTTTTGCAAAGTCTATATAAAATTTTTACAAAATTTTTGCATAATTTTGTATGTATACAAAATTTTGTTAAAGTTTGTTTTTGTACAAAAGTTTGGCAAAATTTTGCTTCTATAAAAAATTTTGTCAAAATTTTATTTCTATAGAAAATTTTGTCAAAATTTTAAAAATTTTGAAAAATTACGAAAATGGACCAAAATCAACCAAATTCCATTTGGTCCGACCATCGGACCAAATTTAAAATTTTATAATTTTTTGACCAATTTTGGTCCGATCGGACCAAAGTGGCAACCCTGCCTATAACCATCATTAATTACCCAACCCTATATTTCAATCTGCTGAGTGGTATAGATAAATCCATAACAGATGCTAGGAGTCCTTTTTTTGTCTCGTTATCACATTGGAAACGTATGTCTCATTGTATTCATTGTAAGCAATGAGAAAGAAAAACATCACAAATGTGACACAAAAAACAAATCGTACTTGAAATTTCGCCAAATATTTTCGGTTTCGATGGAAATGTTGGGAGAAGTAACATAAAAATTGCTAAATTGCTCGTTATACAAACTCAAAGACATTCGACACATTTACACATACACACATATTTCTATATACACGAAAAAAAAAAATACTCTCCCTTTGAGAAAAAAATGGAGGGCCCAATGACCTCTGGTTACTAAAGGGTGATTCTTTTGAGGTTAGGATTTTCATGCATTAGTATTTGACAGATCACGTGGGATTTCAGACATGGTGTCAAAGAGAAAGATGCTCAGTATGCTTTGACATTTCATCATGAATAGACTTACTAACGAGCCACAACGTCGAATTTTCAGTGAATGGGCCCTAGAAAAGTTGGCAGAAAATCCGCTTTTTTATCGACAAATTTTGTTCAGCGATGAGGCTCATTTCTGGTTGAATGGCTACGTAAATAAGCAAAAATGCCGCATTTGGAGTGAAGAGCAACCAGAAGCCGTTCAAGAACTGCCCATGCATCCCGAAAAATGCACTGTTTGGTGTGGTTTGTACGCTGGTGGAATCATTGGACCGTATTTTTTCAAAAATGCTGTTGGACGCAACGTTACGGTGAATGGCGATCGCTATCGTTCGATGCTAACAAACTTTTTGTTGCCAAAAATGGAAGAACTGAACTTGGTTGACATGTGGTTTCAACAAGATGGCGCTACATGCCACGCAGCTCGCGATTCTATGGCCATTTTGAGGGAAAACTTCGGAAAACAATTCATCTCAAGAAATGGACCGGTAAGTTGGCCACCAAGATCATGCGATTTGACGCCTTTAGACTGTTTTTTGTGGGGCTACGTCAAGTCTAAAGTCTACAGAAATAAGCCAGCAACTATTCCAGCTTTGGAAGACAACATTTCCGAAGAAATTCGGGCTATTCCGGCCGAAATGCTCGAAAAAGTTGCCCAAAATTGGACTTTCCGAATGGACCACCTAAGACGCAGCCGCGGTCAACATTTAAATGAAATTATCTTCAAAAAGTAAATGTCATGGACCAATCTAACGTTTCAAATAAAGAACCGATGAGATTTTGCAAATTTTATGCGTTTTTTAAAAAAAAAAAGTTATCAAGCTCTTAACAAATCACTCTTTAAAAGGTATTGGCTGAGAATGTTACAGATACTAAAAAAAAAGAAAACTATATCATATATGAGAGAGTATTTAAGTATGTGTAGGAGATATAGATGAGTATGTGTGTAAGATATTTCTCATTCATTCGTATACAATTTTATTGGTTACACTATCAGCTGTCAAAGCAATACAACTTTAAAATGAATCTATTTTTTCCTCGCAAAAAAAAACACACAAAACTAGGGTTTGATGTTTTTTTTTTCGTTCTCCCTCTCTCTCTCCCACTCTCTTGTAATTGGAATTATGCTTCACACATATGAATGTAGCATCCATTGAATATATGTTGGGGGGAAAACATTTCAAATAAGCAATAAATTTTATTTGAAATTTCTGTCAACACATATTCTGTTGGAAATCTAATGTCCGTTTG
Organism: Haematobia irritans; assembly: GCF_050003625.1. NCBI lineage: Eukaryota > Metazoa > Arthropoda > Insecta > Diptera > Muscidae > Haematobia > Haematobia irritans. Next base: position 198,212,366 of record NC_134399.1, on the reverse strand, counting down.
TTGAACTATACTCTATGCGGAATATTTTCATGTCATATCAGAAAGTAATCATTGCCAAAGCAAAATAAACGAAATTAAAAAAAAAAAAACTAAAAAAATAAACCAAAAACGGCTACGTTATATACATATGTTGTATTCATATTTTGCCAACTAAAACTTTAATATGAAAAAGTATTGAATTGATTTTTAATGAATAGAAAAATCGATCATATAATTTTTTAAATAAATCAAATGGTTCTAATCAATTATTTTTTTTACAGTTTGCGTAATTCAAGTAGATTCAATTAAAATTTAATTTTGTGGTTCCAAATTGTAGAAATACTGTATGAATGAACGGAATGAATAAACAAAAATAAGCCCTTAAGGAGGGGAAAGTCAAAGTAGAGTAGAAAGGGCTTCGTACACAGAAAAAAAAAATTTACCAAAATTTTTCCAAATAAAATGTTAATTGAATTTTAAAATCTATTCAAATAAAAATATTTCTGCTGAATTTTCTTTTTTTTGGGTTGGTGGATTTTTTTTTCAACTCGTTCTCGGCAAATAGAATAACGATTTACCAATACAGTCGTCCAATAAAGGGATCTGGTATTGATGTGAATACCCGAAACAAGTGTCTTCTCAACTATTTTGGACAACATTGTTGTCTTTCCGTACTTTGTACAACAAAAGAATCAATCCTAGTTGAAAAATGCATTTTGAAGGAAAAATTCAGAGAAACAAAACTAAAACAAACATTTTTTTTATTTTTTTTGTTTTATTTATAATTAAAAATTTTTTAATTATAGCAACCATCAACCAAAAACTCAATAGTATAAATTACAAGTTGGATGATATGTAATGCAACGTAAAGCGCAATATTTTGTTTTAAATTTATTGTTCAAAAGGACAAAATGTTGAAAATTGCATATAAGCAATCTGTTTAGATATGTTCGAATTTTCTGCATTGGGCACGAAATATGGCCTTCCAACAGCTCATAAAGCCGTTAGAAGCTGCACTAAAGTGAATCCACGGTATATAGGCCACGGTATTTAGTTTCTTAAGATGGCGAAGCGTCATCTTAAGAATCTTTGCTATATTTTAAGGCCAACCTTACCTTGCTCGAAAATGCCCTAGGCGGCAAAGTCCAATATTTCGATAGCCAAAGGAGGAGCCTCCTTTATTAACAATTCTTGCTTGGCGTCTACTACGAGCGATTGTGCTGTTGTCCTGTTGGAATTACGATTGCCACTCGTTCCAAATATAATCCGCCAACATTTAAAATTTTACAAAAAAAAAAAACTACCAAACTCCAAAAAAAAAAATTAATAATTTTGATGTTTTTATAAAATTATTGTGACTAGCATAAAAAACTCTTCTTTTTCGAAAGATATGTTTTATTTTTTTAGAAGTTTTTACAATATTATATGTTATGATGAATTTTAAAGTTTTAACTTATTTAGCTTCCACCAACAGGGGAAAGTTACTACTTGTACAAAAAGGGAGGATTTACCCACAATGGACTCTGATGTTATGACCTCACACGAAAATTAAAAATTTTAAAAATTTTGAATTTATATAAAATTTTGTTAAAATTTTATTTGTATAAAAAATTTTCTCAATATAGATTTTCCATAGAAAATTTTGTCAAAATTTTACTTCTATAGAAAATTTTGTAAAAATTTTATTTCTATAGAAAATTTTGTCAAAATTGTATTTTTATGGAAAATGCTGTTAAAATATTTTTTCTATAGAAAATTTTGTTAAAATTTTATTTCTATAGAAAAATTTGTTAAAATTTTATTTCTTTAGAAAAATTTGACAAAATTTTATTTTTATAGAAAATATTGTCAAAGTTTTATCTTTAGAGAAAATTTTGTCAAAATTTTATTTCTAGAGAAAATTTTGTCAAAATTTTATTTCTATAGAAAATTTTGACATTTTGTTTTTATAGAAAATTTTGTCAAAATTTTATTTCTATAGAAAATTTTGTCTAAATTTTATTTCTATAGCAAATTTTGACCAAATCTTATTTTTATAGAAAATATTGTCAAAATTTTATTTCTATAGAAAATTTTGACAAAATTTTATTGCTTTGGAAAATTTTGACAACACTTTATTTTTATAAAAAATTTTGTATAAATTTTATTTCTATAGAAAATTGTGTCAAAGTTTTTATTTCTGAAGACATTTTGATGAAGATTTTATTTTCAAAATTTTATTACTATAGAAAATTTTGTCAAAATTTTATTTCTATAGATTTTTTTTTTTTTTTTAATTTTTGTTCTCAATATTTTCTCAATACAGATTTTCTATAGAAAATTTTGACAACATTTTATTTTTATAGAAAATTTTGTCTAAATTTTATTTCTATAGAAAATTGTGTCAAAGTTTTTATTTCTGAAGACATTTTTATGAAAATTTTATTTTCAAAATTTTATTTCTATAGAAAATTTTGTCAAAATTTTATTTCTATAGATTTGTTTTTTAATTTTTTTTTTTCTCAATATTTTCTCAATACAGATTTTCTATAGAAAATTTTGTCAAAATTTTAGTTTTATAAAAAATTTTGTCAAATTTTTCTATAGAAAATTTTGTCAACATTTTATTTCTATAGAAAATTTTGTCAAAATTTTATTTCTATAGAACATTTTGTCAAACTTTTATTTCTATAGAAAGATTTGATAAAATTTTATTTCTATAGAAAAATTTGTTAAAATTTTATTTCTATTGAAAATTTTGTCAAAGTTTTATTTTTAGAGGACATTCTGTCAAAATTTTATTTCTAGAGAAAATTTTGTCAAAATTTTATTTCTGTAAAAAATTTGGTCAAAATCTTATTTCATTGGAAAATTTTGACAACATTATTGTTATAGAAAATTTTGTCTAAATTTTATTTCTATAGAAAATTTTGTCTAAATTTTATTTCTATAGAAAATTTTGACAAAATTTTATTTTTATAGAAAATATTGTCAAAATTTTATTTCTATAGAAAATTTTGACAAAATTTTATTACTTTGGAAAATTTTGACAACATTTTATTTTTGTAGAAAATTTTGTCTAAATTTTATTTCTATAGAAAATTGTGTCAAAGTTTTTATTTCTGAAGACATTTTTATGAAAATTTTATTTTCAAAATTTTATTTCTATAGAAAATTTTGTCAAAATTTTATTTCTATAGATTTTTTTTTTAATTTTTTTCCCCAATATTTTCTCAATACAGATTTTCTATAGAAAATTTTGTCAAAATTTTATTTCTGTAGGAAATTTTGTCAAAATTTTATTTTTAGAGAAAATTTTGTCAAAATTTTATTTCTAGAGAAAATTTTGTCACAGTTTTATTTCTATAGAAAATTTTGACAAAATTTTATTTCTTTGGAAAATTTTGTAAAATTGTTATTTCTATAGGAAAGTGTGTCAAAATATCATTTCTATAACAAATTTTGTCAAAATTTTATTTCTGTAGACATTTTTATCAAAACTTTATTGTCAAAATTTTATTTCTGTAGAAAATTTTGACATTTTTTTCTTTTTTTGGAAAATTTAGTAAATTTTTTTTTATAGAAAATTTTATTTTTATAGAAAAAGTTGTCAACATTTTATTTCTATGGAAATTTTTCTCAAAATTTTATTTATATAGAATATTTTTATCAAAATTTCAAGTCAATAGAAAGTTTTATTAAAATTTTAATTTTATACAAAATATTGTCACAATTTAATTTCTATAATCAATTTGTCAACATTTTATATTTATAGAAAATGTTCTCAAAATGTTGCCTATATTTTATTTCTATAGAAAATTTTGTCAAAATTTGATTGTTATAGAATTTTTTGCCAAGATTTTATTTCTACAGTGAAAAAAAAATATTGACCTAATACGGAAGATTATGCAACTTAAATTTTAGGACTCGAAATTTACGCAATGCTAAAGACAAAAATTCTTTAAAATAATGACATTTTAATTAAATGAAAGTTTATAATCCTTGCTTCAAAAATTTTGTTCATTAAATTTAGGACACAAATCTTGAAATTTTGCGTCCCTCTGTTAAAGTTGTAAATCTTTGAAGTAAAGCAAATGTTCCTTAAAATAAAGAAAAACATTTTTAATTTAAAGAAATCGTCTTTAACTCAACTGACATATTGCATTTTTAAATTTAAGATAAAAATGCTTCAAATTCAGGCTAAGACTTATTTTAAGGATTTGCCTCTTTGGTTTAAAGTTTTCTTTTTTTTTCAGCATTAAGAAAACAGTTTTTACTTTGCAGTACTTGGCATAATTTGGATTTTGAAACTGGAATTTGTTTGTACATGAATACCTTTATTAATATATCGCAAACATAGAATAAAAATTCGATGAATGAGATATGTATCCAATGTTATTTTTATCGATCCTAGATTTAAAGCCTGGGAGGTCCCTAAAAAATGTCTTTATTTGAAAGAAGCCGCATCTTTGGCTCGGAATCAATACCAAAATCCTTAAAGGAAGGTCAAAATCTTTGGATCCAAGTAAACTTGTTTTGAGTGTATAGAAAATTTTTTCAAAATTTTATTATTATAGAAATTTTTGCCAAAATTTTATTTCTATAGAAAAGTAGTGGTAAAATTTTATTTCTATAGAAAACTGTTGGTAATTTTTTTTTTATAGAAAATTTTGTCAAAATTTTATTTCAATAAAAATTTTGCCAAAATTTTATTTCTATAGAAAATTTTGTCCACTTTTTAAAATTTTATTTTTATAGAAAATTTTGTAAAAATTTTATTGTTATAGAAATTTTTGCCAAAATTTTATTTCTATAGAAAATTTTGTCCAACTTTTATTTCTATGGAAAATTGTTGGTAGTTATTTTTGTTTCTATAGAAAATTTTGTCAAAATTTTATTCATTCATTCATTCATTTTATTGTTTCATTGGTATTAAACGGTTTTTGTCATACATATAATCCATACAAATTTAAAGAGCTTAAAGATAATTTACTTTTTTCTACTTAAATATAATAACTGAAGCTTAAAATTCTATTATATACATAATGTAGAATGGGAGGAAAAAATTTACAAAAAACCTATATGAATTTTGGTTAAGATAAAATAGGGGAAAGGTGATGTGGGAGGGGTTTGTTATAACTACAGCTTAAACCTAGTTGAGAAATTAATCTGAAACCAGTTCAGATATGTGATTGTGCTCGGAATACGAACATTTGGTAATGAATTTTTCTAGCATTTTGCTTATTTTATCCTCCACCAGATCAACATTAGCGATTTGGTGAAGCCTGTATGTTGAGTACATTCTTGGTAAATTAAATATTAATTTCAAAACTTTATTTTGCATAATTTGTATTTTTTTCAGATGGCATTTTGCAATTTTAGCCCAAACCGGTGCAGCATAATAGATCACAGCTTGAAAAATTGATTTGTCAAAATTTTATTTCTATAGAATATTCTGTCAATTTTTTTTTATAGAAAATTTTGTCAAAATTTAATTTCTATTGAAAATTTTGTTAAAATTTTATTTATATGTTGTCCAAATTTTTATTCTATAGAAAATTGTTGGTAAAATTTTATTTCTATACAAAATGTTCTCAAAATTTTATTTCTATACAAAATGTTCTCAAAATTTTATTTCTATACAAAATTTTCTCAAAATTTTACGGCTGCTTACACTTTTAGGATAGGTTAGGTATAGTGGCAATCCCTTATTGCAGGTTTACTTAGACTATTCAGTCCTTTGTAAGAGCAAACATGGTGAATGTTCAATGAATGCTACTCGAATCCCTTGCATGGTATAAAATATATGAACTTCGGATTCGTCATGTTTTCACTCTCTTTTATTTGTTTTAATTTAATTAAAATATTTTACTCGTTAACTTATTTTCCAATAACATTTAATACAAATTTAATTAAACGATCTCTAGTACCATCATGGGAAAATATAGAAACAATAATTTCACTTTTACAAATGTCCTTCCTTATGTCAGAGTTTGAGTGGGGATATACAGTTTGTTTGCTATTGAAGTCCTTGACAGCCTTCATGCCATGGTACCATTCTGTCATTCATAAGCTTGTTAAGCTTATCATGTCCCGCCTGTAAATCCGCCTATATTTTTTCCCCCATTTTATCCCAATCACTTGAGTCTTATTTTAATGTTTTTTTTCAATCATAACGTGTGAATGCTGAATTATCATCTCGTCACATAGAAATTGACACGGTGTGGGAAGATGATATTGTGTGTGTGAGCACAGCCTAATACTGTGGTATAGTTTTGTGGGGAAGAAAATATTAATATTCCAAATAAGGCAGAATAAAAAAAAACAATAAATTCTTTACTTGTCTTTATGGCTGGTGGCATTTATTCAAGTGACACTTCGTTCGTTCACATAAAAGGTGCAAAAAATTCCAAGGAACCAATTTTGGATAGCTGTGTTTGGGGGTGGGGGTGTATGACATTAAATTTCACTAACACATGCTACCACATCAAATCGTTTCAAAATTAAAAAAATATATGAATAGATATTTGTTTCCTTATGGGATGATAGTTTATCCTTTTTATGGTGAATGTGTCTTTATGTCTCAAACAAATGTGGAATATAATTGAAATTTTGGAAATAAAAAAAATTTACTACCTTGTATTATTGAAATATTGGAATATCATGTGGATTTCAATTTCTGATATGTATATGCAATATCTAGGAATTATTTTGATTTGAGTTTCTTTTGTAATAAAATAAAACACCTGTTGGTAGTATGTAATAAGATTTGATAAAAAAAAATGCAATGTGATTCGTGCAGTTTGAATTTTTTAGGGAATATATGAATCTGGTTACAATTTCAAAATCAATTTTATGGAAATGTATTGCTACTCCTCAACCGTAAAATTCAATATAAATTTAACAAAGCCATCACACGAAAGTGGTTCTGAGATATTTTGGCCCATAGATATTGAGAAAATTGACACTTTGTTGTTTTTTTGGGTTTATATGGGCACTATATGTAATGACGAACCGATATCTAATAATTTCTACACAGATTTTAAAGGGCTTATACTAACGTCACGTATCAAATTTTAACACGATCTGATGAAATTTGCTACTCTAAGAGACTTTGGAAGACAAATCTTGGGATCAGTTTATATAAGGTCCTATATGGTATATAACACTAGGCAACAAATAACAAACTTTTCTCTGTGAATTGTTTCTAGCATATTTTTTTCTTATTGATTATGACCTACTAAACACGAAAATGAAAAATTTCTGGCGATTGGTTTTCGAGATATAATTTTTTAATTTTTTTTTTTTTAATTTTTGGAGGTACACCTACAATTTTGAGCATATCTTTCGTTTTCTTTTACCTTTTTGATCTTAATACTACTCAAATTAAAGAAAATTGAGCCGTCTACAACTCATTCTCAGAAAATTTTCAAATCGGGTAAGTAGTTTGGATGTTAGCGGCTTAAAAAGGTAAAAAATGGCGTTTTTTAAGTAAAAATGTGGCAAAAAAAACATATAAAAATTCATATAAAATATAAAAAAATTTCTAACGTCAATTTGTTTTTTTACGTGTAGCTGGAATCTTTACAAAGAAATTAAGCCCTTACTTAACAAAATCTGACAACAAATAGCGGACTTATAATTTTTTGGTAAAAGATCGAAAGGAGAAGTCAGCTGTTTTTCCACATGGCATAAAATGTACAGTTATACCTTTGTTTCTACTCATTTCTTTTTTGGGCGTTGATTTGGTTACTTTTGTTAGTTTAGGTTTTACCAAAAAAAATATAAGTCCGCTATTTGTTAAGTAAGAGCTTAGTTTCTTTGTAAAGATTCCAGCTATACGTAAAAAAAACAAAAAATTGCCGTTAGAAATTTTTTTATATTTTATATGAATTTTTATATGTTTTTTTTGCCACATTTTTACTTAAAAAACGCCGTTTTTTACTTTTTTAAGCCACTAACATCCAAACTACTTACCCGATTGGAAAATTTTCTGAGAATGAGCTGTAGACGGCTCAATTTTTTGAGTAGTATTAGGATCAAAAAGGTCAAAGAAAACGAAAGATATGCTCAAAACTGTAGGTGTACCTCCAAAAATTAAAAAAAAAAAATTAAAAAAATTATATCTCGAAAACCAATCGACAGAAAATTTTTTAAAAATCATTTTCGTATTTAGTAGGTCATAATCAATAAGAAAAAATATGCTAGAAACAATTCACAAAATGGTTGTTGGCTAGTGTAATTATGAAACGGTATAGACCAGTTTTTGTATGGTAGTTAGAGAGCATACGAGAACTTCAAGAACCACATTTTAATCACATTTGATGAAATTTGCTCGTTAAGAGGTCAAATCTGGATATCGGTCTATATGGGAGCTATATATAATTATGATAGATACGATAGAGACCAATTTGTGTATGGTTATTACCGATAACCCAGAGTTTTGCCCTGATTTGCTCTAAATTTTGTACAGAGAGAAGAATTAGCGTTCTGGATACGCATGCCAATTTTGACTGAAATCGGCTCAAATTTAGATATAACAGGTTGGCTGATAAGTTCCCCGTCTGACACATAGATGGCGTCGCTAGTATTAAATGCATATTATTTTTATATAGTACCAACCTTCAAATGATTCGTGAGATAGAGCGTCTTTTGTGAAGCAACTTTTGTTATTGTGAAAAAATGAAAAAAAAGGAAATTCCTGTTTTGAAAAAATACTGTTTTCTGAAGGGGAAAAAAAACGGTGAAAGCAAAAACTTGGCTTGATAATGAGTTCCCGGACTCTGCCCCAGGGAAATCAACAATAATTGATTTGTATGCAAAATTCAAGCGTGGTGAAATGAGCACGGAGGACGGTGAACGCAGTGGACGCCCGAAGGAAGTGGTTACCGATGAAAACATCAAAAAATCCACAAAATGATTTTGAATGACCGTAAAATGAAGTTGATCGAGATAGCAGAGGCCTTAAAGATATCAAAGGAACGTGTTGGTCATATCATTCATCAATATTTGGATATGCGGAAGCTCTGTGCAAAATGGGTGCCGTGCGAGCTCACATTTGACCAAAAACAACAACGTGTTGATGATTCTGAGCGGTGTTTGCAGCTGTTAACTCGTAATACACCCGAGTTTTTCCATCGACATGTGACAATTGATGAAACATGGATCCATCAATACACTCCTGAGTCCAATCGACAGTCGGCTGAGTGGACAGCGACTGGTGAACCGTCTTCGAAGCGTGGAAAGACTCAAAAGTCCGCTGGCAAAGTAATGACCTCTGTTTTTTGGGATGCGCATGGAATAATTTTAATCGATTATTTTGAGAAGGGAAAAACCATCAACAGTGACTATTATATGGCGTTATTGGAGCGTTTGAAGGCCGAAATCACGTCAAAACGGCACCATATGAAGAAACAAGTATATACGGCCGTAAGTTCGGCCAGGCCGAAGCTTATGTACCCTCCACCATGGATTGCGTAGAAACTTCTACGAAAGACTGTCATCCACAATCGAATTACTTGGGTTGTGGTATCTTAAAACTTCTTAACATCGTTTTCTAAATTGTTAGTTAGTCCATACGTGGTATATATTAGACAAAAAAGTTATGTATAGGTAAGTCTACAAATAATTACGAATCGATATGGACTTTTGCACGGTACGTAGAGAGCCTGAATTGAAATATGGGGGTCGCTTATATGGGGGCTATATACAATTATGAACTTGATATGGACCAATTTTTTGTGATTGGGGATCGATTTATCTGAGGGCTATATATAACTATAGCCTGATATGGACCTAGTTAGGCATGGTTGTTAACGGCCATATACTAGCACAATGTACCAAATTTCAACTGACTCGGATGAAATTTGCTCCTCCAAGTGGCTCCAAAACCAAATATCAGGATCGGTTTATATGGGGTCTATATATGATTATGGACTGATATCGACCACTTTTGGCATGGTTCTTAAATATCATATACTACCACCACGTACCAAATTTCAAACAGGTCGGATGAATTTGCTTCTCTAAAAGGCACCGGAGGTCAAAGCTAGGGATCGCTTTATATGTGGGCTATATATAATTATGGACTGATATGAACCAATTCCAGCATGGTTGTTGGATACCATATACTAACATCACATACCAAATTTCAACCGAATCGGATGAATTTTGCACTTCCAAGGGGCTCCGGAGGACAAATCTTGGGATCGCTTTATAATTATGGACCGATCTCGACCAATTTTTGCATGGGTGTTTGAGGCCATATATTAACACCACGTACCAAATTTCAACTGAATCAGATGAATTTTGGCCTTCCAAGAGGCTCCGGAGGTCAAATCTGGTGATCGGTTTATATGGGGGCTATATATAATTATGCACCGATGTGGACCAATTTTAGCATAGAGACCATATACTACCACCATGTACCAAATTTCAGCGGGATCGGATGAAATTTGCTTCTCTTAGAGGCTCCGCAAGCCAAATCGGGGGATCGGTTTATATTGGCGCTATATATAATCATGGACCGATGTGGACCAATTTTTGCACTGTCATTCGAGACGATATACTAACACCATGTACCAAATTTCAGTCGGATCGGATGAAATTTTCTTCTCTTAGAGGCACCGCAAGCCAAATCGGGGGATCGGTTTATATGGGCGCTATATATAATCATGGACCGATGTGGACCAATTTTTGCACTGTCATTAGAGACCATATACTAACACCATGTTCCAAATATCAACCGGATCGCATGAATTTTGCTCCTCCAAGAGGCTCCGCAAGCCAAATCGGGGGATCGGTTTATATGGGCGCTATATATAATCATGGACCGATGTGGACCAATTTTTGCACTGTTATTAGAGACCATATACTAACACCATATACCAAATTCCAACCGGATCGGATGAATTTTTTTCTCTTAGAGGCACCGCAAGCCAAATCGGGGGATCGGTTTATATGGGGGCTATATATAATTATAGACCGATGTTGACCAATTTTTGCATAGTTGTTAGAGACCATATACTAACACCATGTACCAAATTTCAGCCGGATCGGAGGAAATTTGCTTCTCTTAGAGGGTCTGAAAGCCAAATTTGGGAGTCCGTTTATATGGGGGCTATACGTAAAAGTGGACCGATATGGCCCATTTGCAATACCATCTGACCTACATCAATAACAACTACTTGTGCCAAGTTTCAAGTCGATAGCTTGTTTCGTTCGGAAGTTAGCGTGATTTCAACAGACGGACGGACATGCTCAGATCGACTCAGAATTTCACCACGACCCAGAATATATATACTTTATTGGGTCTTAGAGCAATATTTCGATGTGTTACAAACGGAATGACAAAGTTAATATACCCCCATCCTATGGTGGAGGATATAAAAAGTGTTGTTCCACCAAAACAACGCACCGTGCCACAAGTCATTGAGAACGATGGCAAAAATTCATGAATTTGGCTTCGAATTGCTTCCCCACCTACCGTATTCTCCAGATCTGGCCCCCAGTGACTTTTTCTTGTTCTCATACCTCAAAAGGATGCTCGCAGGGAAAAAATGTGGCTGCAATGAAGAGGTTATCGCCGAAACTGAGGCCTATTTTGAGGCAAAACCGAAGGAGTATCAAAAAATTGGAAGGTTGTTATAATCATTGTATCGCTCGTGAGGGGAACTATGTTGAATAATAAAAACGAATTTTGACAAAAAAAATGTGTTTTTCTTTGTTAGACCGGTAACTTATCAGCCAACCTGTTATATACTTGTGCTGACTGACTTATTCTTCCGAGTTTGATAAAATGTTAATTGTATCAATTAATTTTTTTATTAAAAATTAAAAAAAAACAGTCATTGACTTACTTGTCTTTATAGTTTAATTAAAAATTTAATTGTGTCCATTAATTTTTTAATTGAAAAAATTTTCACCTTCAATCAACTTTTAAATGGGAAATTTTTGGAGGTATCTGTTCTGTGAATGCAGTCTTCATTTACTTTCTACGACAGATATCTATTAGCTTCTCCAGAATCTTAGGTAGCAGTGTTGTAAGTTATTAGACCTGTGTGAGAAGAAGTTCTCGCTTTGGGTCTTTATTTGGTTCCAACAGGTTAGAAAAACTGCGGAAGTGTTTGTAGCATCCTAGTTTTAATATAATTTTCCTGGCGTTCTATGATTGGCGCGGCTTCCTTAATTCTATGGTGGAGAGATAGTGTTGTTTCCTCTTAAAGAATAATATTAGAAATATTTGTCCCACCCTTTATTGACTACCGTCTAATTTGCTATATACCGTGCTTAAGAGTTTTTTTTTTGAAACTTTCCAAGTCAATAAAAACTAACAAAATGAAATTATACCTAACAATATTAAACTTCATTTTGGTTGACTTGTTTGGTTTGGTTTTTTTGCGGATAATACCTTTTTTTCTCATCGTTGTTTTTCTTTTCGACTTATCTACATTAAACAGTTTTCTTATACGGGAAACTCTTACAAATTTGTAATTTGTAATGCCATTAGGGAAATAAATATTTATTGTATGCCTCAGGTCTTGAGATGGTCCCTTAAGAAATCCTACCAATGAGCTTTCTTTTAAATGTGGGGCCGTTTGTTTGCGGCTGCGAGTGTGTGTGTGTGTGTGTGTGGGAGTGTGTGAAGAAGCACACTAAATAACTTTCAATCTAATCTCCATATAGAAGAGACTAAAAAAAAGCCTTACCATGAGCGAAAAAAAACACACACACACCAACCAACCAATCTCAACCGGAATTATCCCAAGGCTAATGTATTTGTGCAAGTGTGTGTGTGTTTGTAGTGGTCTTTCAATTTTGTTTTGGAGCTTTGGAAAACGGAAAACAAACAAACCATTTGAAAGGACATACTCTACTCAACCTTCTCATAAATCTCAATTCGTTTATCACAAAAGAAAAATCAAATATTATGGCCTTATATATATACGTGCCAGGTAGTTAGTTGGGATGGCATGGGATGGGATGTCTACTCAGAAATTGTGACTATGGGAAAAAGCAGCTTAAAGCGTACACTGGGGATTGTGAGAAAGTTCTTCGTTAGAGTTTTTTCACAAAACTTTACTAAATTAGGTATAAATTCTCTTTATATAGAGATATTATTATTATAAAGATGTCGGTTATAATACATGCTACACTCGGAATTATGTTTTGGGTGAGTGGGCCAAGCGAAAAATGTTGGCAAAGACAATTTTCTATGCACACCCAGCAAACAAACGGAAGTGTGCAGAAGCAATGAATTTAACATGCACCTGTCACAGGATGGACATCCACCATTTCATCAGCTGTTGCATAGAATATGCATCACTATCACTTCTTAAGGTGTTATCCAAATATTTTCAAATATTCGGCAAATTTTTATGTTTCGCATTTTCACCTTTTTTATACCCTCCACCATAGGATGGGGGTATATTAACTTTGTCATTCTGTTTGTAACATATCGAAATATTGCTCGAAGACCCCATAAAGCATATATATTCTGGGTCGTGGTGAAATTCTGAGTCGATTTGAGCATGTCCGTCCGTCCGTCTGTTGAAATCACGCTAACTTCCGAACGAAACAAGCTATCGACTTGAAACTTGGCACAAGTAATTGTTATTGATGTAGGTCGGATGGTATTGCAAATGGGTCATATCGGTCTACTTTTACGTATAGACCCCATATAAACGGACCCCCAAATTTGACTTGCGATTGCTCTAAGAGAAGAAAATTTCATCCGATCCGGCTGAAATTTGGTACATGGTGTAAGTATATGGTCTCTAACAACCATGCAAAAATTAGTCCACATCGGTCCATAATTATATATAGCCCCCATATAAACGGACCCCCAAATTTGGCTTGCGATTGCTCTAAGAGAAGCAAATTTCATCCGATCCGGCTGAAATTTGGTACATGGTGTTAGTATATGGTCTCTAACAACCATGCAAAAATTAGTCCACATCGGCCCATAATTATATATAGCCCCCATATAAACCGATCCCCAGATTTGACCTCCGGAGCTACTTAGAGGAGCAAAAGTCATCCGATCCGATTGAAATTTGGTACGTGGTGTTAGTATTTTGTCTCTAACAACCATGCCAAAATTGGTCCATATCGGTTCATAATTATATATAGCCCCCATATAAACCGATCCCCCGATTTGGCTTGTGGAGCCTCTAAGAGAAGAAAATTTCATCCGATCCGGCTGAAATTTGGTACATGGTGTTGGTATATGTTCTCTAATGACCCCGCAAAAATTGGTCCATATCGGCCCATAATTATATATAGCCCCCAGATTTGACCTCCGGAGCTTCTTAGAGGAGCAAAAGTCATTCGATACGGCTGAAATTTGGTACATGGTGTTGGTATATGTTCTCTAATGACCATGCAAAAATTGGTCCATATCAGCCCATAATTATATATAGCCCCCATATAAACCGATCACCAGATTTGACCTCCGGAGCTTCTTAGAGGAGCAAAAATCATCCGTTCTGATTGAAATTTGGTACCTGGTGTTAGTATATTGTCTCTAACAACCATGCCAAAATTGGTCCATATCGGTTCATAATTATATATAGCCCCCATATAAGCCGATTCCCAGATTTGGTTTGCGGATCCTCTAAGAGAAGCAAATTTCATCCGATCCGGCTGAAATTTAGTACATGGTATTAGTATATAGTCTCTAAGAACCATTCAAAAATTGGTCCATATCAGTCCATAATTATATATAGCCCCTATATAAACCGATCCCCAGATTTGAACTCCGGAGCCACTTGGACGAGCAAAATTCATCCGATCCGGTTGACATTTGCAACGTGGTATCGCAAATTGGTCCATATCTGTCTATAGTTATATATAGCCGATCCCCAGTCACACAAAAATTGGTCCATATCGGTTCATAATCATGGTTGCCACTCGAGCCAAAGATAATATACCAAAATTTTATTTTTATACCCACCACCATAGAATGGTGACGGGGGTATAATAAGTTTGTCATTCCGTTTGTAACACATCGAAATATCGATTTCCGTCTATATATAGTGTATATATATTCTTGATCAGGGAGAAATTCTAAGACGATATAACGATGTCCGTCTGTTTGTCTGTCTGTTGTAATCACGCTACAGTTTTCAATAATGTAGCAATCGTGCTGAAATTTTGCACAAAATCGTCTTTTGTCTGCAGGCAGGTCAAGTTCGAAGATATCCTAAATCGGTCCAGGTTTTGATATAGTCCCCATATAAACCGACCTCCCGATTTGGGGTCTTGGGCTTATAGAAATCGTAGTTTTTATCCAATTTGCCTGAAATTTGAAATCTAGAGGTATTTTATGACCATAAAGAGGTGTGCCAAAAATGGTGGGTATCGGTCCATGTTTTGGTATAGGCCCCATATAGACCGATCTCCCAATTTTACTTCTTGGGCTTATAGAAACCGCAGTTTTTATTCTATTTACCTGAAATTGGAAATCTAGAGGTATTGTAGAACCACAAATACGTGTGCAAAAATTGTGAGTATTAGTCCATGTTTTCGTATGGTCCCCATATAAAACGTCCTCCCGATTTGGGGTCTTGGGCTTATAGAAACCGTAGTTTTTACCCAATTTGTCTGAAATTGGAAATCTGGAGGTATTTTAGGACCATAAAGAGGTGTGCCGAAAATGGTGAGTATCGGTCTATATTTTGGTATAGCCCCCATATAGACCGATTTCCCGATTTTTCTTCTCGGGCTTCTAGAATCCGAAGTTTTTATCCTATTTGCCTGAAATTGGAAATCTAGAGGTATTTTCGGGTCATAAAGAGGTGTGCCGAAAACGGTAGTATAGCCCCAATAAGAACGATCTCCCGATTTAACTCCTTGGGTTTCTAGAAACCGTAGTTTTTATCTGATTTGCCTGAAATTGAAAATATTCTGGTATTTTAGGCTCACAAAAACGTGTATCGGATTAAGTTTTTATCGGTTCATTTGGTAATGCCTCCATATAGACCGACTTCACTTCTTAAGGGTGTAGAAGGCGCACTGATCATGAAAATTGCTTGAAACTCAATGTAGAATTTCCAGATTTTACTTCTACAGATTTAAGATTTCAAATCAAGACGTTATTTTATAATTTTCTTGCACACTTACAAGAGATGTTAATGATTCCTCTAAAACTAAAAAAAATGGTTCTTATAAATACAGAATCTGATATAGTCCTCATAGATGAAATCTTTAAATTTATCTTCGGGAAGTGTCCTCAAGCCCTCCTGAAATTTCAAAGGAAACTCTAATATTTGGTTCATGGTGGTGGGTATTTAAGATTCGGCCCGGCCGAACTTAGTGTTGTATATACTTGTTATAGAAAACATTGTCAAAATTGTATTTCTATAGAAATATTTTTTTTTCAAATTTTATTTCTATAGAAAATTTTGTCAAAATTTTATTTCTATAGAAAATTTTGTCAAAATTTTATTTCTATACAAAATTTTGTCAAAATTTTATTTCTATAGAAAATTTTTTCCAAATTTTATTTCTATAGATTTTTTTTTCCAAATTTTACTTCTATAGAAAATGTTGTTAAAATTTTATTTCTATAGGAAACTTTAAACTTAATTATATACGTATTTAATCAGCCTTTTTAGGTTAAGATATACCACGTATGGACTATGTGGTGTATATTACGGTGTTAAGAAGTTTTAAGATACCTTGCCATCGGCAAGTGTTACCGCAACCCAAATAATTCGATTGTGGATGACAGTCTTCAGTAGAAGTTTCTACGCAATCCATGGTGGAGGGTACATAAGCTTCGACCTGGCCGAACTTACGGCCGTATATACTTGTTTCTTCATATGCTATCAAAGTCCTCTAAAAACGAGTTAACGACAACTTTATTTTCTAAATTAAGGTTCGACTTCCATTAGAAATTATGCTATTTTTTAAGTAAAAAACGTCTTTAAAATAAAGTGTTGAAAAACATGTCCTATATTTTGAACGATTTTTGCTATGTAGTCAAGATGTAAAATGACAACAAATTTAAAGACAATTTCATTAAATGTAAAGTCTTAATTTTCTGAATTATTAAAGTCAAGTTGACCTTAGCCCAAACCTATTTTCATTCATGTTATAATACCCATTTTTAAGTCAAATCACTTAATTATAAGGACAATACGACTTCATTGAAAAGTTTATCGACTTTTGGACAAGGAAAAAAAACTTTATATTAGAGAAATGCGTCTTCTACGCTAAGCAAAATTTGCATTCGTATTTTAAAGACATGAAATCTTTGACCTCACGACAAGAGTTTTTTCAGTGTACTCTGTTTTTAACCTATTTGCTAAATCCTTTCTAGACAAATTGCCAATTTTTGTAAATGTGTGAGGTTGAACGCTTCAGACAAACGTTCACCCAGAAAAAAAGAAAAGTTGGCTCTAATGCCAACTGAACTTTATTTTAGTTCATGAAGATTACTTGATTTTAGTTAAATTTTAATTTATTTGAATAAATTTTTGCTAACTTTAATGACGTGAACTAAAAATAAGAAAAAAAGTTTTATACAAATATAGTGCACAATTTTACTAAAAAATAAAATAGTTCATATTTTCCTCAAAATAGTAGAAGTTTGCTTAAATTGAGTTCTTAAGTCTCTCAAATGAGTAAATCTTACTAAAATATTACCTGATCTTCGTACAGCGCTAAAGACATTTTAACAATTTTTAAATCCAATTTTTTTTTCAACATATGAAATTTTCTTAAACAACAGAAAAAAAAATTAATTATTATTAAAAAAAATTCTTCAATTTGACCAAAAGTATTAACTTATTTATAACATGTTGCAATTAGAAAACTATTTTAGTTAAAGTTTTCTAAAATAAACCTACATTTTCTTCCACGATGGGGTCACTTTGTTTTGGGTGCATAAGTGTGCCGAGTACGGTGTGTATTGCACCAAGGTTTGCTATAGCCTCAAAATAGACCGATCTCCCTGCTTGATTTCTTTTTGGACACCAAAATTTTTAGAAATTTAGGGGTATTTTTTGTCCATGAAGAGATATACCAAATTTATTATACACGAGTCCATGTTTGGATATAGGCCCTATTTAAACCGATTTCATAATTCAACAGCTTGGAAGTTTGGAACCCATAATTGATTGAAGACATTTCAATTAAAATATTAATTGGATTTGTGATTGACACAAAAAAAATATGCGTGTATATAGACCGATTCTTAGTGTTTAATACTGTGTCATCTAGGAAACAATTTTATTTTATTTGAGGTGGTAAGAATTTAAGATTCGGCCCGACCGAACCAACGGTCCCATATGTACTTGTTGTTTACTTAATTCAATATAACCTATATCCATATTTTTGTTGTTGTCAGTTTTAAAGCTTATACTAAATTTCTCTCTTCTATTGCAGGTATGTTTCGTCTTGAATATTTTAATCATATTAATGGTAAGCCAAATAACTTTTAAATAGTTAAGAAAGTACACTGAAAGATGGACCAGGGTATTATAAGTTAGTGCATATGTTTGTAACACCCAGAAGGAGACGAGATAGACACATGGTGTCTTTGGCAATAATGCTCAGGGTGGGTCCCTGGGTCGATATAACCATGGCCGTCTGTCCGTGAACACATTTTTGTAATCAAAGTCTAGGTCGCAGTTTTAATCCAATCGACTTCAAATTTGGCACAAGTATGTGTTTTGGCTCAGAATAGATCCCTATTGATTTTGGAAGAAATCGGTTCAGATTTAGATATAGCTCCCATATATATATTTCGCCCGATATGGACTTATATGGCCCCAGAAGTCGGAGTTTTACCCTAATTTGCTTAAAATTTTGCACAAGAAGAACAATTAGTACTATAGTCAAGTGTGCTAAATTTTATTGAAATCGGTTCAGATTTAGATATAGCTCCCATATATATCTTTCGCCCGATATGGACTAATACGGTCCCAGAAACCAGAGTTTTAGCCCAATTTGGTTGAAATTTTGCACGGGGAGTAGAATTAGCATTGTAGCTATGCGTGCCAAATTTGGTTGAAATCGGTTCAGATTTATATATAGCTCCCATATATAGCTTTCGCCCGATTTACACTCATATGACCACAGAGGCCAATTTCTTGCTCCGATTTAGTTGAAATTTTGCACAGGGAGTAGAATTAGCATTGTAGCTATGCGTGCCAAATTTGCTTGAAATCGGTTCAGATTTGGATATATCTCCCATATATAGCTTTCGCCCGATTTACACTCATATGACCACAGAGGCCAATTTTTAACTCCGATTTAGTTGAAATTTTGCACAGGGAGTAGAATTAGCATTGTAGCTATGCGTGCCAAATTTGGTTGAAATCGGTTCAGATTTAGATATAGCTCCCATATATATGTTTTTCCGATTTCGACAAAAATGGTCAAAATACCAACATTTTCCTTGTAAAATCGCCACTGCTTAGTCCAAAAGTTGTAAAAATGACTCTAATTTTCCTAAACTTCTAATACATATATATCGAGCGATAAATCATAAATAAACTTTTTCGAAGTTTCCTTAAAATTGCTTCAGATTTAAACGTTTCCCATATTTTTTTACTAACATTGTGTTCCACCCTAGTGCATTAGCCGACTTAAATTTTGAGTCTATAGATTTTATAGAAGTCTATCAAATTCTTCCAGATCGAGTGATATTTAAATGTATGTATTTGGGACAAACCTTTATATATAGCCCCCAACACATTTGACGGATGTGATATGGTATCGAAAATTTAGATCTACAAAGTGGTGCAGGGTATAATATAGTCGGCCCCGCCCGACTTTAGACTTTCCTTACTGGTTTTTACTAAAATTGTGTTCCACCCTAGTGCATTAGCCGACTTAAATTTTGAGTCTATTACAAAATCAATAGAAGTCTATCAAATTCTGTCCCAGGTCGATTGATATTTAAATGTATGTATTTGGGACAAACCTTTGTATATAGCACAAAAGATTGACGGATGTGATATGGTATCGAAAATTTTGATCTACAAAGTGGTGCAGGGTATAATATAGTCGGCCCCACCCGACTGTAGACTTTCCTTACTTGTTTTTTTTTTTTTAATTCGTAACAATTACATTTTCAGATCATGAATGTTGTTTGTTGTTTTGACAACGCATGGTATCATTTTATCGTTGTCAGATTCATACCCCCTGTGCTCCGTTTGACACCACATGTATGTTGATTCACTTTTATGAACGGATCGTCGTTCAGGATCTTATTCAATGGGTTCGTTGTGCTCCGATTTATTTTACAAACATTTTTCGTCGATCTAGGACATCAGAAGGTTTAAATTTTAGAGAGTTTGTTTTAACAAAGCATTGTGAAATCTCAAAAAATTTTAATTCATTTCAGTTAAATTTTTCGCGTGAGACAGTTCATGTTTCCTATAAAATATTTTTTATACCACTATACAATGGTGACGGGGGTATAATAAGTTTGTCATTCCGTTTGTAACAAATCGAAATATCGATTTCCGACTATATGAAGTGTATATATTCTTGATCAGGGAGAAATTCAAAGACGATATAAACATGTCCGTCTGTCTGTCTGTCTGTCTGGCTGTATGTCTGTCTGTCTGTTGTAATCACGCTACAGTCTTCAATAATGAAGCAATCGTGCTGAAATTTTGCATAAACTCGTCTTTTATCTGCAGGCAGGTCAAGTTCGAAGATAGGCTATATAGGTCCAGGTTTAGATATAGTCCCCATATTAACCGACCTTCCGATTTGAGGTCTATGGCTTATAGAATCCGTATTTTTTATCCAATTTGCCTGAAATTGGAAATCTAGAGGTATTGTAGGACCGAAAAGAGGTGTGTCAAAAATGGTGAGTATCGGCCCATGTTTCGGTATAGCCCCCATATAGACCGACCTCCCGATTTTACTTCTTGGGCTTATGGAAAACGCAGTTTTTATTCAATTTACCTGAAATTGGAAATCTAGAGGTATTGTAGGACCACAAATACGTGTGCCAAAAATTGTGAGTATCGGTCCATATTTTGGTATAGCCCCTATATAGACCGATCTCCCGATTTTACTTCTTGGGCTTATAGAAACCGCAGTTTTTATTCAATTTATCTGAAATTGGAAATCTAGAGGTATTGTAGAACCACAAATATGTGTGCCAAAAATTGTGAGTATCGGTCCATATTTTGGTATAGCCCCCATATAGACCGATCTCCCGATTTTACTTCTTGGGCTTATAGAAATCGCAGTTTTTATTAAATTTACCTGAAATTGGAAATCTAGAGGTATTGTAGGACCACAAATACGTGTGCCAAAAATTGTGAGTATCGGTCCATATTTTGGTATAGCCCCCATATAGATCGATTTCCCAATTTCACTTCTTGGGCTTCTAGAATCCGAAGTTTTTATCCTATTTGCCTAAAATTGGAAATCTAGAGGTATTTTCGGGTCACAAAGAGGTGTGCCGAAAATGGTGAGTATCGGTCCATATTTTAGTATAGCCCCCATAAGAACGATCTCCCGATTTAACTCCTTGGGTTTCTAGAAACCGTAGTTTTTATCTGATATGCCTGAAATTGTAAATATTCTGGTATTTTAGGCTCACAAAAACGTGTATCGGATTAAGTTTTTATCAGTCCATTTGGTAATGCCTCCATATAGACCGACTTCACTTCTTGGGGGTGTAGAAGGCGCACTGATCATGAAAATTGCTTGAAACTCAATGTAAAATTTATGATTTTACTTCTACAGATTTAAGATTTCAAATCAAGACCTTATTTTATAATTTTCTTGCACACTTACAAGAGATGTTAATGATTCCTCTAAAACTCAAACAAAAATGGTTCTTATAAATCCAGAATCTGATATAGTCTTCATAGGTGAAATCTTTAAATTTATCTTCGGGAAGTGTCCTCAAGTCCTCAAGCCCTCCTGAAATTTCAAAGGAAACCCTAATATTTGATTCATGGTAGTGTGTATTTAAGATTCGGCCCGGCCGAACTTACTGCTGTGTATACTTGTTTTAATATATCTTTTTCCATAAATGTACTCAAAAAAAGTTTACTTGGATCCAAAGATTTTTACCTTCCTTTAAGGATTTTGGTATTGATTCCGAGCCAAATATGCGGCTTTTTTAAGGTACAGTAAAGAAATTATTTAGCGACCTATCTGGCGTTAAATCTAGGACCAACAAAATTAAAATTAGGATACAGATCTCATTTATCAAATTGTCATTCTCTTTTCGCGTTTTATTAATACTCACGTACTCACGTACAAACAAATGCCAGTTTAAAAATCCAAAATATGTCGGATACTTCAAAGTAAAAAATATTGTCTTAATTCAAAAAAAAAAAAAAACATTGCCATAAAAATCAAAAAATAACGAAAAAAAAGTATATCCGGCCATAAGTTCGGCCAGGCCGAAGCTTATGTACCCTCCACAATGGATTGCGTAGAAACTTCCTCTAAACACTGCCATCCACAATCGAATTACTTGAGGTCGGTAATGCTTACCGATGGCAAGGTATCTTAAAAACTCCTTACACCGTCTTCTAAATTGTAAGTAAGTCCCTACGTGGTATATATTAAATTAGAAAAGACCGATTAAATAAGTATATAATTCAGTTTGACAAAATTTTCTATAGAAATGAAATTTTAACAAAATATTGTATAGAAATAAAATTTTGACAAAATTTTCAATAGAAATAAAGTTTTGACAAAATTTTCTATAGAAATGAAATTTTAATAAAATATTCTGTAGAAATAAAATTTTAACAAATTTTTCTATAGAAATAAAATTTTGGTAGATAATTTTTGGCTCGAGTGGCAACCGTGATTATGAACCGATATGGACCTATTTTTGTGTGATTGGAGATCGGCTATATATAACTATAGACCGACATGGACCAATTTTGGTATGGTTGTAAGCGGCCATATACTAACACCACGTTCCAAATTTGAACCGGATCGGATGAATTTTACTGCTCCAAGAGGCTCCGGAGGTCAAATCTGGGGATCGGTTTAAATAGGGGCTATATATAATTGTGAACCAATGTGGACCAATTTTTGCATGGATGTTAGGTTAGGTGGCAGCCCGATGTATCAGGCTTACTTAGACTATTCAGTCCATTGTGATACCACATTGGTGAACTTCTCTTTTATCACTGAGTGCTGCCTAGAGGTGTGCACGTGAGTAATAGTTTACTCACGCTCACGCACACTCACGACAGAAAAATCATACTCACGCACACTCACGCACGATATTTTTTGGTAGGACTCACGCACACTCACGAAAAGAAAATTTGTATTCACGCACACTCACGCACGAAAACGTCGTGACTCACAAAAAATACCGTGACTCACGAAAAATATCGTGACTCACGAATAATTTTATGATTAGTTTACCTTACCGAAGTGTCTGAAAACATGAGCATTATTAAATCGAGAGTGTTATTAAACTCTTAACATCTCAGGTGTCACTAGAATTGTAATTGATTTTAACTCTTAAGCGTTTTATGGTGGTGAGCAGGAATATTGTCGTGAGTGTAATTCATTACTCACGCACACTCACGAAGATATTATTTTCGTGACTCACGCTCACGCACGACATTTTGGTTTGTTAATCACGCTCACGCACACTCACGCTGTTTTCATGAGCGTGACTCACGCACGAATCACGAAAATTTTCGTGAGTCACGACAATTTCGTGTCACGTGCACACCTCTAGTGCTGCCCGATTCCATGTTAAGCTCAATGACAAGGGACTTCCTTTTTATAGCCGAGTCCGAACGGCGTTCCACCTTGCAGTGAAACCACTTAGAGAAGCTTTGAAACCCTCAGAAATGTCACCAGCATTACTGAGGTGGGATAATCCACAGCTGGAAAACTTTTTTGGTGTTCGGTCGAAGCAGGAATCGAACCCACAACCTGCATACACAAGGTCGAGGCGGGCATGCTAACCATTGCACCACCGTGGCTCCCGTGGTGCATGGATGTTAGGGACCATATACTAACACCACGTTCTACATTTGAACTGGATCGGATGAATTTTGCTCCTCCAAGAGGATCCGGAGCTCAGATCTGGGGATCGGTTTATATGGGGGCTATATACAATTATGGACCGATGTGGACCAATTTTAGCATGGTTGTTGGAGACCATATATCAACACCATGTACCAAATTTCAGCCAGATCGGATAAAATGTGCTTCTCTTTGAGGCTCCGCAAGCTAAATCTGGGGATCGGTTTATATGGGGGTTATATATAATTATGTACCGATGTGGACCAATTTTTGCATGGTTGTTAGAGACTATATACCAACACCATGTACCAAATTTCAGCCGGATCGGATGAAATTTGCTGCTCTTTGAGGCTCCGCAAACTAAATCTGGGGATCGGTTTATAATTTTTGCATGCTTGTTAGAGACTATATACCAACACCATGTACCAAATTTCAGCCGGATCGGATGAAATATGCTTTTCTTAGAGGCTCAGGAAGCCAAATCTGAGGGTCCGGTTATCTGGGGGAATATATATACTTTATGGGGTCTTAGAGCAATATTTCAATGTGTTACAAACGGAATGACAAAAAACAAGTAAGTAAAGTCTAAAGTCGGGCGGGGTCGACTATATTATACCCTTCACCCCTATGTAGGCCAAAATTTGTGTTACCATCTCAACTACTTCACATTTGCTGGAAGCTATATAAAGGAGACAATTTTTTTACTTCTACAAAACCTCTAGAATTAAAATTTAAATCGGCAAACGCTATCCAATTAATTGTAGGAAACTTCCATTGAAAATGGGTCTAAAATGTGTAACTGTCTACCATATTTCCCCAACTCTGGTGAACGTATATATGGGAGCTATATAATGTGAACCGATTTTGGCTAAATTTGACATGTATAGTTAGAATAATAATTCTGCTATCTATGCGAAATTTCACGTAAATGGGAGTATAACTTTGGCCCCCCTGGTCATATGAGTGCAAATCGGACGGAAGATATATATATGGGAGCCATATCTAAATCTGAACCGATTTCAACCAAATTTGGCACAATTACCGATACTACTAAACGTACTCCTTGTGCGAAATTTGAAGCAAATCACGGCAAAACCCTGGATTTTGAGGCCATATAGGTTCAAATCGGACGAAAGATATATATGGGAGCTATATCTAAATCTGAATCAATTTTGACCATATTTGGCAAATACAATAGTATCGTTAAAAGCACCGCTTGTGCAAAATTTGAAGTAAGCCAGGACAAAACTTTGGCTTTTGAGACCATATAAGTCCAAATTGGGCGAAAAATATATATGTGAGCTATATCTAAATCTAAACCGATTTTAACAAAATTTGACACACTTAACGATACTATTAAACGTACCCGTTGTGCAAAATTTGAAGCAAATCACGGCAAAAATCTGGCTTTTGTGGCCATATAAGTTCAAATCGGACGAAAGATATATATGGGAGCTATATCTAAATTTGAACCGATTTCAATAAAATTTACCAAGCATTGGTAGAATGTCAATTCTAGCCTCTGTGCAAAATTTAACGAAGATCGGTAGTAAACTTTGGCCTCTGTGGTCATATGAGTCTAAATCGGACGAAAGATATATATGGGAGCTATATCTAAATCTGAACCGATTTGGCTTATATTTGGCAAGATTTTCGAGATACATAAAATATTTGGATGTACGGTATTTCAAGAAAATCGATTGATAAACACGCTAACTATGACCACATCGGTGATAAATATATATGGCAGCTATATCTAAATTTGAACCGATTTCAATAAAATTTACCAAGCATTGGTAGAATGTCAATTCTAGCCTCTGTGCAAAATTTAACGAAGATCGGTAGTAAACTTTGGCCTCTGTGGTCATATGAGTCTAAATCGGACGAAAGATATATATGGGAGCTATATCTAAATCTGAACCGATTTGGCTGATATTTGGCAAGATTTTCGAGATGCATAAAATATTTGGATGTACGGTATTTCAAGAAAATCGGTTGATAAACACGATTTTTTCCAAAACCAATAGCGATTGTCTCTGTCCCAACAAACGGCCCTATGCCAAATTTGAGGACGATCGGACTTAAATTGCGAGCTGTACTTTGTGCAAAAATTACATATACAGACAGACGGACGGACAGACAGACAGGCGGACATCGCTAAATCGACTCAGAATTTAATTCTAATCCGATCGGTATACTAAAAGATGGGTCTATGACCACTATTTCTTGGCGTTACATACAAATGCACAAACTTATTATACCCTGTACCACAGTAGTGGTGAAGGGTATAAAAACTTTAAACCAAAGATACAAAATCCTCAAAATAAGGCTTAGCCTATATTTGAAGCGTTGTTATCTTAAATCTAAAGATTAAATATTTCAGTTAATTTAAGGACGATTTCTTTAAATCAAAAATGTGTTGCTTTACTTTAAGGAAAATTGGCCGAAGTTTCAAGACATGCAACTTTAACGAAGGGACGTAAATTTTCTAAACGTGTGTCCTTTAATTTAATGAAAAAGAAAAAATTAGTGAAGCAACGATTTTAAACTTTCTTTTTTTATTAAAATTTCATTATTTTAAAGAAATTTACCCTTAATAGTGTGTAAATTGCGCATCCTAAAATTTAGGTTGCGTAATCTTTAATATCACGTAAATATTTTGTTTCAGTGTGTATAAGCTCCACCAATATTAAATACTGTCAAAATAGGCCACGCACTTCCAAAATTCTATGCAAAAATTTATCTCATAAATATATCTCCACTTTATTTAATGTGATTTATTAGATTTCATTCATACACCAAAAAATTTTGCATTAAAATGTCATGACTTTAAATTACAATAAAAATAAAGTTTAGAAAAATAAAACCAAATAAAATAAAAATTTTAATGAAAAAAAAAAAACAAAACAAATTTCCTAACGAAAGTCCCATAACATTGCCAGATTAGTGACATATTTAATATGCCCTATCTCTCCTCCATATCATCTGGCGAGAAATTGTCATTGTATTATTTGCTTTTGTTTTTCAAAATGACAAATGATAAATGTTATGCAAAATTTGAAATATGTTTGGTTTTAGGCTTCAGTGAAAAATACATCGTAAATCATGAAGCCTTTTGGGATTTAGCTTTTGTGTTAGAAGATTAACATTTTGCAAATTCTAAAAAAAAACCTCAAAAAAAAACGAACAATCTAAATAAGAAAGGATTTCCTTTTTCTTTTTTTCCATTCCATTTTTTTTTTATATATGACAAAAAATTGTCTTTTTATTATTTTGGCAATTTAATAGAGAATATGTTATCTCCAATTTCCATTCCATTATCCATTTATGCAGAAATATAATCTTAAGCATAAGAAAAATTGTTGAGGTCATTTCGATTATCTTGTAAAAAGTAATAAAACCAATAACCCATATTCCATCATTTCTAATGCATATCCATAAGGAATTCCCAAAGATTTTGTCTTGCTCGTTTTTTTTATTTATTTTCCAATGTAGTCCATTTAAAGTCATTGTTCTGTGGCCAGAAGTCTTTATTGGAATTTATTTTATGTGCATACATAAAAGCATAGAAGAACAAACACAACTTCTCGAATATCCATATTTATAGAATACTATAGAAATGAGAGGAACAAAATAAAATGAATAAAAAAAAAACTTTTTCTATTTGTGTAATTTGTACACAATATATACCTAGCAAAAAAATTTGGAAGTTCTTCTAAAGGCACAACTTTAAAAGCACTTCTAAAAATGTACTCCCAAAAATGTTCTCTTTCTCAACTACACACGAAGTTCTTTTAATTCAATTTTTTTAATAACTCGCTTTTTTTCGTATTTCTAATGGGTAATTTTAACTTTTTATACCCTCCATCATAGGATGGGGGTATATTAACTTTGTCATTCCGTTTGTAACACATCGAAATATTGCTCTAAGACCCTATAAAGTATATATATTCTGGGTCGTGGTGAAATTCTGCGTCGATCTAAGCATGTCCGTCCGTCCGTCCGTCTGTTGAAATCACGCTAACTTCCGAACGAAACAAGCTATCGGCTTGAAACTTGGCACAAGTAGTTGTTATCGATGTAGGTCGGACGGAATTGAAAATGGGCCATATCGGTCCACTTTTACGTATAGCCCCCATATAAAGGGACCCTCAGATTTGGCTTGTGGAGCATCTAACAGAAGCATATTTCATCCGATGCGGCTGAAATTTGGTATATGGTCTCTAACAACCATGCAAAAATTGGTCCACATCGGTCCATAATTATATATAGATCCCATATAAACCGATCCCCAGATTTGGGTTGCGGAGCCTCAAAGAGAAGCAAATTTCATCCGATCCGCCTGAAATTTGGTACATGATATTGGTATATGGTCTCTAACAACCATGCAAAAATTGGTCCACATCGGTTCATAATTATATATAGCCCCCATATAAACCGATCCCCAGATTTGGCTTGCGAAGTCTCCACAAGAAGCAAAATTCATCCAATCCGGTTGTAATTTGGATCATGGTGTTAGTATATGATCTTTAACAACCGTGGCAGAATTGGTCCATATCGGTCCATAATTATATAGAGCCCCCATATAAAACGTTCTCCAGATTTGACCTCCGGAGCCTCTTGGAGGAGCAAAATTCATCCGATCCGGTTCAAATTAGGAACGTGGTGTTAGTATATGGTCGTTAACAACCATACCAAAATTGGTCCAATCACACAAAAATTGGTCCATATCGGTTCATAATCATGGTTGCCACTAGAGCCAAAAATAATCTACCAAAATTTTATTTCTGTAGAAAATTTTGTCAAAATTTTATTTCTAGAGAAAATTTTGTTAAAATTTTATTCGGTTCATAATAAAATTTTCATCATTGTCAAAATTTTATTTCTATAGAAAATTTTGTCAAAATTTTATTTCTATAGAAAATGTTGTCAAAATTTTATTTCTATAGAAAATTTTGTTCAAATTTTATTCGGTTTATAATCATGGTTGCCACTCGAGCCAAAAATAATCTACCAAGATTTTATTTCTATAGAAAATTTTGTCAAAAGTTTATTTCTATAGAAAATTTTGTTAAAATTTTATTTCTTTAGAAATTTTTGTCAAAATTTTCTTTCTATAGAAAATTTTGTCAAAATTTTTATTTCTATAGAAAATTTTGTGAAAATTTTATTTCTATAGAAAATTTTGTTAAATTTTTTTTTCTGTAGAAAATTTTGTCAAAATTTTATGTCTACTTTGTCAAACTGAATTATATACCTATTGGATCGATCTTTTTTGATTTAATATATACCACGTATGGACTTACATACAATTTAGAAGATGGTGTTAGGAGGTTTTAAGATACCATGCCATCGGCAAGCGTTACCGCAACTTAAGTAATTCGATTGTGGATGGCAGTGTTTAGAAGAAGTTTCTACGCAATCTATGATGGAGGGTACATAAGCTTCGGCCTGGCCGAACTTACAGCCGTATATACTTGTTTTGTTTCAAATCGGTTAAAAACAGGCTAAAAATTAATAAAATGGTACAAAATATTTAAATTTTGTCGAACACAATGCTAAATTCATTTTAGAAAAATTGTGAATTTCTGAAAATTTTTGAAGTCAATCGTTTCAGAAAAGCGTTAGAATGCATAAAAAAGTCATCAAAAATTCTAAAAATTATTTCTTTGTCAAAATAAAGGGTGATACGGTCAAAATTTGGTCAATATAAACTTGACGTATTTCTTTCAATTTTGCATTTAAAAAACCTGAACACCCCTCATTTTGAAGGTGTGTGTGTAGAATGTTGCTCCTTTTTTGATTTTGGAATTCACTCTTCAGTTGTCAAAATGCCGTCCAAGCAAGAAGAGCAGCGTATCAAAATTTTGCTCGCGCATCGCGAAAATCCGAGCTACTCGCACGCAAAGCTGGCAAAATCGCTAAAAGTTGCCAAATCAGCCGTTACAAATGTAATTAAAGTGTTTGGGGAACGTTTGTCGACAGCCAGGACGTCTGGATCGGGGGGAAATCGAAAACCGGAAGCCGCTGAGACGGTTGTAGACGATAAGCTGGGTGTATCGTCTACAACCGTGCATCGAGCCAAAAAACGAGCCGGACTATCGACTTACACGAAGGTAGTGACTCCAAATCGTGATGATAAACAAAATACGACGGCCAAAGCGCGATCCCGGAGGCTGTACACGACGATGCTGACGAAGTTTGACTGCGTGGTAATGGACGACGAAACCTACGTCAAAGCCGAAACCTACAAGCAGCTTCCGGGCCAGGATTTTATACGGCAAAAGGAAGGGGAAAGGTAGCAGATATTTTCAAGCACATAAAGCTGTCAAAGTTCGCAAAGAAATATCTGGTTTGGCCAGCCATCTGTACCTGTGACTTGAAAAGCAGTATTTTCATAGCTTCCGGGACTGTCAACCAAGAAATTTACGTGAAAGAGTGTTTGAATAAACGTCTGCTGCCTTTCCTGAAGAAACACGGTTGTTCCGTACTGTTTTGGCCGGATTTGGCCAATCTTGCCATTACGGTAAAAAGGCCATGGAGTGGTACGCCGCCAACAACGTGTAGGTGGTTCCCAAGGACAAGAACCCTCCCAACACGCCAGAGCTTCGCCCAATTGAGAAATACTGGGCTATTGTCAAGCGGAACCTAAAGAGGTCCAAAAAAACTGCTAAGGACGAGCAGCAATTCAAGGCAAACTGGCTTTCTGCGGCGAAGAAGGTGGACAAGGTGGCTGTACAAAATCTGATGGCAGGTGTCAAGCGTAAGGCCCGGCAATTCGGATTTGGAAAAGCGAAAGCCTACCTGAATATTTTTCCTGAATTTTATACTAATTGAACTTGAAAAAGAAATTTAATTTGATTTTTTAAATAAACGATTTCACCGATTTACACGCTTTTTCCCTTGACCAAATTTAGACCGTATCACCCTGTAGTTTGTGAGATAGAACGTCTTTTGTGAAGCAACTTTTGTTATTGTGAAAAAAAAATGGAAAAAAGGAATTTGGTGTTTTGATAAAATGCTGTTTTCCGACGGAAAAAAATACGGTGGAAGCAAAATCTTGGCTTGATAACGAGTTTCCGGACTCTGCTCCAGGGAAATCAACAATAATTGATTGGTATGCAAAATTCAAGCATGGTGAAATGAGCACGGAGGACGGTGAACGCAGTGGACGCCCGAAAGAGGTGGTTACCGACGAAAACATCAATAAAGTCCACAAAATGATTTTGAATGACCGTAAAATGAAGTTGATCGAGATAGCAGAGACTTTAAAGATATCAAAGGAACGTGTTGATCATATCATTCATCAATATTTGGATATGCGGAAGCTCTGTGCAAAATGTATGCCGCGCGAGCTCACATTTGACCAAAAACAACAATGTGTTGATGATTCTGAGCGGTGTTTGCAGCTATTAGCTCGTAATACACCCGAGTTTTTCCGTGATATGTGACAATGGATGAAACATGGCTCCATCACTACACTCCTGAGTCCAATCGATAGTCGTCTGAGTGGACAGCGACCGGTGAACCGTCTTCGAAGCGTGGAAAGACTCAAAAGTCCGCTGGCAAAGTAATGGCCTCTGTTTTTTGGGATGCGCACAAAATAATTTTTATCGATTATCTTGAGAAACGAAAAACCCACAACAGTGACTATTATATGGCGTTATTGGAGCGTTTGAAGGTCGAAATCGCGGCAAAACGGCCCCATATAAAGAAGAAGAAAAAAGTGTTGTTCCACCAAGACAACGCACCGTGCCACAAGTCATTGAGGACGATGGCAAAAATTCATGAATTTGGCTTCGAATTGCTTCCCCACCCACCGTATTCTCCATATCTGGACCCAGCGACTTTTTCTTGTTCTCAGAGCTCAAATGGACGCTCGCAGGGAAAAATTTTGGCTGCAATGAAGAGGTGATCGCCGAAACTGAGGCCTATTTTGAGGCAAAACCGAAGGAGTACTACCAAAATGGTATCAAAAAATTAGAAGGTCGTTATAATCGTTGTATCGCTCTTGAAGGGAACTATGTTGAATAATAAAAACGAATTTTGACAAAACAAACAATGTGTTTTTCTTTGTTACACCGGGGACTTATCAGCCAACCTGTTATATCACCATGTTTTGGAACTCCTCTTTATGGTCCTAAAATACCTCTAGATTTTCAATTTCAAGCAAATTGGATAAAAACTACTGTATATATAAGCCCAAATCGGGAGGTCAGTTCATATGAGGACTATATCAAAACCTGGACTGATATAGCCCATCGGCCTGCCTGCAGACAAAAGACGAGTTTGTGCAAAATTTCATCACGATTGCTTCATTATTGAAGACTGTAGCGTGATTACAACACACAGACAGACAGACAGCCAGACAGACAGACGGACATGGCTATATCGTCTTAGAATTTCTCCCTGATCAAAAATATATACTTTATGTAGTCGGAAAATGATATTTCGTCCTTAACGGAATGACAAACTTATTATACCCCCTCACCATTCTACGAGGGCAGTTCGGAACCTTCTTAGCCTAGCACTAAAAGCGCGGTATAAACAGAAAAAAGTTAAGTGTTTTGGAAGCTTCCATCTCTGTTATGAGCACATGTTAAATTTTGTTTCGATCTGGCAACTCCTTCATATAGAAACAGTTGTTCAAAAAAGACACATCCGCAGTTTTTTTACAATGGAAAAATTAGAAATGAGTGCTGTCATTAAAAATTTACATAAACAAGTAAGAAGAGTCTAAAGTCGGGCGGGGCCGACTATATTATACCCTGCAACACTTTGTAGATCTAAATTTTCGATACCATATCATATCCGTCAAATATGTTGGTTGCTATATATAAAGGTTTGCCCAAATACACACATTTAAATATCACTCGATCTGGACAGAATTTGATAGACTTCTACAAAATCTATAGACTCAAAATTTAAGTCGGCTAATGCACTATGGTGGAACATAATGTTACTAAAAAAATATGGGAAACATTTAAATCTGAAGCAATTTTAGGGAAACTTCGCAAAAGTTTATTTATGATTTATCGCTCGATATATATGTATTAGAAGTTTAGGAAAATTAGAGTCATTTTTACAACTTTTCGACTAAGCAGTGGCGATTTTACAAGAAAAATGTTAGTATTTTGACCATTTTTGTCGAAATCAGAAAAACATATATATGGGAGCTATATCTAAATTTGAACCGATTTCAACCAAATTTGGCACGCATAGCTACAATGCTAATTCTACTCCCTGTGCAAAATTTCAATTAAATGGGAGTAAAAGATTGGCCACTGTGGTCATATGAGTGTAAATCGGGCGAACGATATATATGGGAGCTATATCTAAATCTGAACCGATTTCAATGAAATTTGGCACACTTGACTACACTACTTATTGTACTCCTAGTGCAAAATTTCAACCAAATTGGGGTAAAACTCTGGCTTATGGGACCGTATTAGTCCATATCGGGCGAACGATATATATGGGAGCTATATCTAAATCTGAACCGATTTCAATCAAAATTTTGCACACTTGACTAAAGTACTAATTGTTCTTCTTGTGCAAAATTTTAAGCAAAGTAGGGTAAAACTCTGGCTTCTGGGGTCATATAAGTCCATATCGGGCGAAAGATATGTATGGGAGCTATATATGAAACTGAAGCGATTTCTTCCAAAATCAATAGGGTTCTATTCTGATCGAAAACACATACTTGAGCCAAATTTGAAGTCGATTGGATTAAAACTGCGACCTAGACTGTGATCCCAAAATTCACAGACAGACGGGCATGGCTAGATCGACTTAGGGACCGGCCCTTAGCAATATTGCCAAAGACACTATATGTCTATCTCGTCTTCTTCTGGGTGTTGCAAACATATGCACTAACTTAAAATATCCTGTTCCACAGTTTGGCGCAGGGTATAATTAATTGATGCAATTAAGAAATTAATTGATCCAATTAAAAAATTAATTAATGTCACATATTTTTGTTTGTTTCAAACAAAAAATTTGATCTTTCATACTCACACGAATAATACGGCTAAAATGCTATAGAGTCCAATTCATCTGAAAAGCATTATACCACCTAATTTTCTTGCATGCTTAGACGATAAGTTTATACATTTTTCCCATTGTGATATTTTTTGTAGATTCGACCCTTTCAAATTTACTTGTTTTCATTTGCCAAGAATTCTTCTACACGCAAAAAAATAATTCTTTCCTCCCAAACGAAATTTTAGACAGACAAAGTTCGTTTCTCATTTGCTTTTCGCTGTAAGGAAGTGTATTTGGAAGAAAAGTATATACTTTTTGTGATAAACGTTTATTCTTTTCCAGGAAGTAAAAACAATTTCATAAAGACTAACTCAAAAAAAAAATTTTCTGGCTAATTGCATTTTCCCTCACATCTTTCTCACTTCCACGAAGATTTTTAGTTCTTAGCACCTTTTTCTGTAATACAAACAATGTAGAAGAAATTATACGATTTTATACATTTTTAAAATTTTTTTACCTTTCGCCTGGACGGAGAATCGAACCGCGGACCATGCACTTTGTAAGCCAACACACTAACCACTGAGCTATGTACCTGTTATGGTCATCAATAGATAAATATCCATATAAGTTATATTTATATAGCATAGCTTGCGGCGCCCACGAACCGAATAAACAAAGTTTATTTAACAGAAACAAACATTTAGTTTGGCACCGTGGAGCAGTGGTTGCTACGTCTGACTCTCATGCCAAGGGTCGTGGGTTCGATCCCTGCTTCGACCAAAGTTTTTTTTTTTTTTACATACATTCTACATATGTTCGGCAGATTCCGAAAAAAATGTTCAACATTACATTGTACTATATTAAATTTTGAACTGTAAAATGTGTTTTATTAAAGACCAAAAGTCAGAAAAGAACAGTGTTTGATATAAACGAAATGGACTCTGTTGTTGTTTCAAAAATAACTTTTTTTATTGAACAAATAAAAACTTTGTAACAAACGAATTTTTTTGGTGATAAAAGTTTAAAATTTTCGAAGCAATTCAAAAAACTCTAACAAAAGAAAAACGTTTTCGGTACACGTTTTCCAAACGTTTTTTTTCTTTGCGTGTAGGTGGAATGAAATATATTGATATTCTAAAATAAAAAAAAAAATCAATATCGTATCAATTTAATAGCCAGGAGCTGTATAAATAAATCTGATCTAAATCTGTGATTGATGAAAATACATGGACACACACATTCACATAGACATACACAATGCCTAGGCATCTGTATATTGTTAACCCCATTTTATAGTTCAATTTTTTTATTATGTATCAAAACTATCAAGTCATTTTCTTATTGTATGCCATCGCTGGAAAAGAAAAAAGATTGAATGCAGCTTTGGCTACGAGAATACAAAAGCCTTAAGCTAATCTATCATAGTTTCAAACACACAAAAAGGATAACGACCACTTGCATACATACATACGCACACACACACATACGGAATCACTATATGGCTTCATTCGGGCAAATGTAATTTTCTAAAAATCCTTATGGACTCTTTTATTTGTTTTCTCTGTTTTTTTTTCTTTATTTTTTATTTTTATGTCCTTGTTAGTGGTTTTGTTGTTACAACACAGCTACTTTCAAGTCTCATATCCAGAATATAGGTCCTACGAAACTTCCAATACAATGCCGGCATTAGTGGTGGTGGCGATGGTGGTAGCACTCAACTCAAGTGAGAAAAATGGTCAAGATTGTAATGTTAGATAGACCATTATGGCTTTATTACATTTTGGGTTTTATCCTGTTTGTCAGATGCACGAATGTGTGTGTGTGCGAGCCTCCTTTTTTGTACCCACTCTCGTTAGGCTTCAATTCGGATTTTGGGGCTTTGTAACACATATTTAGGTGGTGGTGTTTTCGTGCGAAGACTTGATTTATGGCAAATTTGTTGTGGCCCTAAACATAATTAAGTGCTAAACAAATGTAAACATAAATAAATACGTTGCAAATAAAATGTAATTAATGTCCCAGCAGTCATTCAATCTGCCTGAAGCATTTAGGCTACGACGAACTAAGGTAGTTTATTGAGGGTATCCAAGACCTAGGCATAAAGATGATTAACGAATATTATTGAGGCTAACAAGATTTTCGATGACTCAAGAAAATTTCAATTGATTCCTAAATCGAATACCATTAAGATTTCAATAGGAAAAATTTTATTCAGCCCGGCTGAATAAGGTTTTCTATAGGAAAACTTTAATTCAGTCTGGCTAAATAAGGTTTTCTATAGGAAAGCTTTAATTCAGCCTGGCTGAATAAGGTTTTCTATAAGAAAACTTTAATTCAGCCTAGCTGAATAAGGTTTTCTATATTCGAAAACTTAAATTCAACCTAGCAGAATAGAATTTTTCACAGGAAGACTTTAATTCAGCTTGGCTGAATAAGGTTTTCTGTAGGAAAACTTCATTTCACTCTGTCTGAATAAAGATTTCTAGAGGAAAACTTTAATTCAGCTTTAGTGAAATTAATGAAAGCTTAAATTTAAACTAGCTGAATAAAATCGTATATAAGAAAATTTTAATTCACCCTAGCTGAATAATTTTTTTATACAATCAAATTTTATAACATAAGTTTAGCCTTCTATAGGAATGCCTTAATTCAGCCTGGCTGAATAAGGTTTTCTATAGCAATACCTTAATTCAGCCTGGCTGAATAAGATTTTCTATAGGAATACCTTAATTCAGCATGGCTGAATAAGGGTTTCTATAGGAAAACCTTAATTCAGCCTGACTGAATAAGGTTTTCTATATGAAAACTTTAATTCAGCATGTCTGAATAAGGTTTTCTATAGGGAGACTTTAATGCAGCCTGGCTGAAATTAATGAAAATTTAAATTCAACCTAGCTGAATTAAATCTTATATAAGAATATTGAAATTCACCTTGGCTGAATAATTTTTTTATAGGAAAACATAAATTTAGCCTGGCTGAATAGAGCCTTTTATTCGAAAACTTAAATTCAACCTAGCAGAATAGAAGTTTTCACAGGAAAACTTCAATTCAGCCTGGCTGAATAAGGTTTTCTGTAGGAAAACTTCATTTCACCCTGTTTGAATAAAGATTTCTGGAGGAAAACTTTAATTCAGCTTTAGTGAAATTAATGAAAATTTAAATTCAGCCTAGCTGAATAAAATTTTCTATAAGAAAACTTAAATTCACCCTAACTGAATAGTTTTTTTATAGGAAAACCTAAATTCAGCCTGGCTGAATAGAATCATCTATTCGAAAACAAAACTTCAACCTGGAATGGCGACTTCAATAGGAAAACTTAAATCCAGACTGGCTGAATGGAGTTTTCTCCAAGAAAACTTAAAGAAGAAAACTTTTCTAGATTAGAACTTTAATTCAGCCTGGCTGAATAGAGTTTTCCTACAAGAAAACTTAAATTCTATCTAACAGAATGGAGATTTCAATAGGAAAACTTAAATTCAGGCTGGCTGAATGGAGTTTCCTGCAGGAAAACGTAAGTTTAATTAAGTTTTCCTATAGAAAACCCCTTTAAGCCAAGCTGAATTAAAGTTGTTCTATAAAAAACCTTATTCAGCTAGGCTGAATTAAAGTTTTCTTATAGAAAACTCCATTTAGCCTAGCTGAATAAGGTCTTTTATAGAAAAACTTTAATTGAGCTTGGCTGAATAATTTTTCTATAGAAAAACCTTAATTCAGCTAGGCTGAATAAGGTTTTTTATGGGAAAACCTAAGTTCAGCATGCTTGAATTGAGTTTTCCATAGCCGAACTGTAATTCAGCATGGCTGAATTAAAGTTTTCTTATAGAAAACTCCATTTAGCTTAGCTGAATAAGGTCTTTTATAGAAAAACTTTAATTCAGCTTGGCTGAATAAGTTTTCTATAGAAAAACTTTAATTCAGCTTGGCTGAATAAGGGTTTCTATGGGAAAACCTAAGTTCATCATGTTTGAATTGAGTTTTCCATAGCCGAACTTTAATTCAGCATGGCTGAATTGAGTTTCCTATAAGAAAATTTCAATTCAGCCTGGTTGTATCAAGATTTCTATAGGAAACCTTTAATTCATCATGGCTGAATAGTGTTTTCTATAGGAAAACTTTAATTCAGCCGCGCTGAATAGAGTTTTCTATTGGAAAACTTTAATTCAGCCGCGCTGAATAGAGTTTTCTGAAGAGTTTTCCAGCCAGGCCGAATTACATTTTCTGTATGAATACGCTAATTCAGTTTTTTTATAGAATATCCAAAAAATCTTGCCTTTTTCATTTCTTTTTACAAAAAAATTACACCCTTTTTTGTAAACTACTGTAATCTCTGCTCATAGCGAGTTTTTGAGAAGGGTTCTTCTTATGTTACAAGTATTGTGTGAAAGTGTTTCGTATTACCATTTTGCCCAAGGCAATCTCTGTGTATGTGGTGCAAAGCCACCTAAATATTTGTTCAAGTATTCCCATTTAACCGCTGCTTTCGTTTGTCGCATATCTGCTTAACCACAATCGGAATGAAGATAATTCGAAAGAATTTTTTTTTTCAAATGAATAGGAAGGAGACAAAGGATTACACAACAGTGCCATAACCCACACAGTAATTCCTTCTTTATAATCAGCATTACTAATTAAGTATTAAGTCTTTTAAGCGTTTAAGCGTCATTGAAAAGGATTTCAGTGTACGGAATGGAGTGCCATTTAATGATGCTATTAATTTAATTTAATAACCTTTAGACCCAAAAATTAAATTAATGTGAAATATCAGATTGCTTGTAAGCTCACATTTGGCAGAGGAGTAATTACAATTTTTTTTTGGGAAAATATGTATGCAAGAAATTATAATTATAAAATGATTGTATTAATATTGTAAAATTTATTAGTATTTAGGATATTTTTATCTGAGTGCAAATTTTAAAAAATGTTTAATAGGAATTAGTAAAAGTATGGGGTTTTTATTGTAAGGATTTCAGTTAATAACTTATGCATATATATGACTACATAGCCTTTTGTTTTGAAAATTTTATTTCTATGAAAAAAATTTTCACAATTATTAGAATATTTTTTCAAACTTTTATTTCTATAGAAAATTTTGTCACGCTTTTTTTTCTATAGAACATTTTGTTACAATTTTATTTCTATAGGAAATTTTGTCAAAATTTTGTTTATATAGAAAAGTTTGTTAAAATTTTTGTTCCATAGAAAATTTTCTCAAAATTTTATTTCTATAGGTAAAATTTGGATTATCCCACCTCAGTAAAGCTGGTGACATTTCTGATTGTTTCAAAGCTTCTCTAAGTGTTTTTTCTACAATGGGGAACGCCGTTCGGACTCAGCTATAAAATGTAGGTTCCTTGTCATTGAGCTTAGTGATAAGAGAGAAGTTCACCAATGTGGTATCACAATGGACTGAATAGTCTAAGTGAGCCTGATACATCGGGCTGCCACCTAACCTAACCTAACCAAACATACCTCATTAATGACTGCTCTAAGTTGTACGATTGCGACATGCCCAGTTTTTGGAAAAAACCGGCGATTATTTGCTTCAAAATGCTTCGAGCGCTATAATCTTTCAACTGGTGTTTACTTTCGGGCTCATACCGAACAAAAAAAAAAAAACGATTCAACGCCTGTCATAGACTTGAACCTATAGAAAAAAATTTGACAAAATTTGCTATAGAAATAAAATCTTGACAAAATTTTCTATAGAAAAAAAATTTGTCAAAATTTTCTGTAGAAATAAAATTTTGTCAACATTTTCTATAGAAATAAAATTTTGACAAAATTTTCTATAGAAATAAAAATTTTCCAAATTTTCTATAGAAATAAAATTTTGACGAAATTTTCTACAGAAATAAAATTTTGAAAAATATTTTCTATCGAAATGAAATTTTGAAAAATATTTTCTATGGAAATAAAATTTTGGCAAAATTTTGTATGAATATTAAATTTTGACAAAATATTGTATAGAAATAAAATTTTGTCAAAATTTTCTATAGAAATCTGTATATAAATCTGTATATATATGATTTATAATTTTAAAATTTTATTACAATTTATAGATTTAATAATTTTTTTAGAAAATTATCTACAGAAACAAATGTTTGATAAAATGTTCTATAGAAATAAAATTTTGCTATAGAGATAAAATGTTGACAAAATTTTATAGAAATAAAATGTTGACAAAATTTTATAGAAATAAAATTTTGACAAAATTTTACAAAGAAATACAATTTTAACAACATTTTCTGTAGAAATAAAATTTTGACAAAATTTTCTATAAAAATAAAATTTGGGCAAAATTTTCTATAGAAAAGATTTTGACAAAACTTTCTTTAAAAATAAAATTTTTACAAAATTTTCTATAGAAATAAAATTTTGACAAAAATTTTCTATAGAAATAAAATTTTGACAAAATTTTCTATAGAACTAACACTTTAACAAAGGTTTCTTTAAAAAAGATTTTGGCAAAACTTGGTTTAGAAATATAATTTTGACAAAGTTTTCTAAAGAAGTAAAATTTTGACAAAATTTCCTACAGAAATAAAATTTTGACAAAATTTTCTACAGAAATAAAATTTTGACAAAATTTTCTATAGAAATCTGTATATATATGATTTATAATTTTAAAATTTTAAAATTCTTATTTATAGATTGTAATAAAATTTTGACAAAATTCTCTATAGAAATAAAAGTTTGATACAATTTTTGGCAAAATTTTATATAGAAATAAAATTGTGACAAAATTTTATATAGAAATAAAATTGTGACAAAATTTTCTATAAAAATAAAATTTTGACAAAATTTACTGTAGAAATAACTGCCATCTAACCTAACTTAACATGGTGACACGTCACACACTGATTCCAAATCGCATTCTTTTGAAATAGTTCTGTAAAAATTTGTGAAAATTTTGTATAGAAATAAAATTTTCAAAACTTTATCTATAGAAATAAAAATTTCAGAACATGTTTTGACACAATTTTGTATACAAATAAAATATTGACAATATTTTCTATATATGTTACATAAAAGTTTTAAAAAGTGTTCTAGAGAAATGAAAGCTTAATAAAGTTTTCTATAGAAATAAAACTATTTTTTTAAGTTAGCCTGATATCAACGCAGGCTGGCTTTTCGTCCAAATCAATTACTTTATATTAATTACAATTTTAAATGCGAGGTAATTGGACATGAAGATTAAGGAATTGGTATTATTATGCTATTGAAAAGAAAAAGCCAGATACCCATCCTACAGGCCTGACTATACATATGTTTCAGTGTTGGCTAATCCACATTTCCATAGTCTCTTGTAAGATCTTGCTGGGTGGGATGATTCAATTTGGGTCTTATATGCTACTTTCTTATGGAAATTACATACGAGAACCATTTCCCCCAAGTTGAATCACTTTTTAACCACCACTGTGCATCGTCTTCTCATATAGTCTTAATCTTAATCTTATTTTTATACCCTGCGCCACACTGTGGAACAGGGTATTATAAGTTAGTGCATATGTTTGTAACACCCAGAGGCGAGATAGACACATGGTGTCTTTGGCAATAATGCTCAGGGTGGGTCCCTGAGTCGATATAACCATGTCCGTCCGTCTGTCTGTGAACACATTTTTGTGATCAAAGTCTAGGTTGCAATTTAAGTCAAATCGCCTTCAAATTTGGCACATGTTCCTAATTTGGGTCAGAATAGAACCCTATTGATTTTGGAAGAAATCGGTTCAGATTTAGATATAGCTCCCATATCTATCTTTCGCCCGAAATGCACTAATATGGACCCAGCAGCCAGAGTTTTATACCGATTTGCTTGAAATTTTGTACAAACATAACACTTAGTCGTATAGTCAAGTGTGCAAAATTTGATTGAAATCGGTTCAGATTTAGATATAGCTCCCATATATATCTTTCGCCCGATATGGACTTATATGGCCCCAGAAGCCAGATATTTCGCCGAATTTGGTTGAAATTTTGCACCAGGAGTACAATTAGCAGTATAGTCAAGTGTGCAAAATTTGATTGAAATCGGTTCAGATTTAGATACAGCTCCCATATATATCTTTCGCCTGATATGGACTAATATGGTCCTAAAAACCAGAGTTTTGGCCCAATTTGGTTGAAATTTTGCAAGGGGAGTAGATTTAGCATTGTAACTATGCGTGCCAAATTTGGTTGAAATCGATTCAGATTTAGATATAGCTCCCATATATATCTTTCGCCCGATATGCACTTATATGGAGCCAGAAGTCAGAGTTTTATCCCGATTAGCTTGACATTTTGCACAAGGAGTACAATTGGTAGTATAGTCATGCGTGCCAAATTTGATTGAAATCGGTTCAGATTTAGATATAGCTCCCATATATATCTTTCGCCCTATATGGACTTATATGGCCCCAGAAGCCAGATATTTGGCCGAATTTGGTTGAAATTTTGCACCAGGAGTACAATTAGCAGTATAGTCAAGTGTGCAAAATTTGATTGAAATCGGTTCAGATTTAGATATAGCTCCCATATATATCTTTCGCCCGATATGGACTAATATGGTCCAAAAAACCAGAGTTTTGGCCCAATTTGGTTGAAATTTTGCAAAGGGAGTAGATTTAGCATTGTAGCTATGCGTGCCAAATTTGGTTGAAATCGATCCAGATTTCGATATAGCTTCCATATATATTTTTCGCCCGATATGGACTTATATGGCCCCAGAAGCCAGAGTTTTGGCCCAATTTGGTTGAAATTTTGCACTAGGAGTACAATTAGTAATATAGTCATGTGTGCCAAAGTTGATTGAAATCGGTTCAGATTTAGATATAGCTGCCATATATATGTTTTTCTGATTTCGACAAAAATGGTCAAGATACCAACATTTTCCTTGTAAAATCGCCACTGCTTAGTCGAAAAGTTGTAAAAATGACTCTAATTTTCCTAAACTTCTAATACATATATATCGAGCGAAAAATCAACTTTTGCGAAGTTTCCTTAAAATTGCTTCAGATTTAAATGTTTATTCTGATAATTGGTTGATAGTTTTGCTGCAAGTAGAGAATGCTGATGAGGAATGTGGTAATTCCGAAACGTGCGTCCATCGAACCATCTTGCAGTCTATAGGGCTTTGCCCAAATAAAGTTGACAAACATTCTTTCCTCTGTTGGTTAAGCTACACTTGTAGTTTAGTCAATGCATGGTTTTAAGCTGAAATCAGAAACAACAACAATGGTTAAAGGAAAAAAACAACAATAACAAAACAAAACGAATGAATAAAATTTTGATAAATTTTCTATAGAAATAAAAGCTTGACAAAGTTTTCTATACAAATAAAAGTTTGAAAAAATATTCTAATAACTGTGAAAAATTTTTCTATAGAAATAAAATTTTTAAAACATTTTCTATATATATAAACTTTTGACCAAAATTTCTATATAAATAAAATTTTGCCAAAATTTTCTATAGAAATAAAATTTGCAAAATTTTCTATAGAAATAAAAATTTTCTATAGAAACATATTTTTCTATAAAAATAAAAGTGTGACAAAATTTTCTATAGCAATAAATTTTTGACCAAATTTTCTATAGAAATAACATTTTGAGAAAATTTTTTATAGAAAAAAAAATTTAACAAAATTTAGTATATAAATAAATTTTTTAAAAATTTTCCTATAGAAATAAAATTTTGAGAAAATTTTCTATAAAAATAAAATTTTGAGAAAATTTTCTATAAAAATAAAATTTTGAAATTTTCTATAAAACTAAAATTTTGAAAAAATTTTCTATAGAAATACAATTTTGAGAATATGTTCTATAGAAATAAAATTTTGAGAAAATTTTCTATAGAAATAAAATTTTGAAAAAATTTTCTATAGAAATAAAATTTTGAGAAAATTTTCTATAGAAATAAAATTTTGACAAAATGTCCATAGAAATAAAATTTTGAGTAAATTTTCTATAGATATAAAATATTGACAAAATTTTCTATATAAATAAAATTTTTAAAAATTTTCCTATAGAAATAAAATTTTTAAAAATTTTCCTATAGAAATAAAATTTTGAGAAAATTTTCTATAAAAATTAAATTTTTAAAAAATTTTCTACAGAAATAAAATTTTGAGAAAATTTGCTATAGAAATGAAATTTTGACAAAATTTTCTGTATAAATAAAATTTTGACAAAATTTTCTATAGAAATATAATTTTGACAAAATTTTCTTTAGATATAAAATTTTGACAAAATTTCCCTAGAAATAAAATTTTGAGAAAATTTTCTATAGATATAAAATATTGACAAAATTTTCTACAGAAATAAAATTTTGAGAAAATTTTCTTTAGAAATAAAATTGTCAAAAAAATTCAAGTTCTTTGACAATTTTAATTTTCGTGTGATTTCATACGATCCATTGTGATTAAGTTCTCCCTTTTTGTAGATGTAGTCCCGTCCAAGCTAAAATCGTTAAAACATTTAAAATTCGAATCATTTATAATTCAATAGATATTTATACACATAATAAGGGTGATCAATCATTCACCCGAAGAAAAAATTTGTTTAACTAATCACAAAATTTGATCAAAATTTCATTTTGATAGATTTGTGGTAAAATTTTCTTCAAAATTTTGGTAGATTATTTTTAGCACGAGTGGCAACCATCCCAGAAGCCAAAGTTTAATTTGATTTTCTTCAAATTTTTCACAAAGGATACATTTGCTAGTATTGTCACGTGTGCCAAATTTGATTCAGATTTAAGTAAAGCCCCCCATATAAGCGAAAATTATCGGCAATACACTATTTCACCATAATTAGTAATGTTTAGAACAAAACTCTGGCGCATTTTATTAAGAAAATTTATATATGTAATATATCGTTAAAAATGTATTCTAGAAGAATTTCTTCTCCTAGAAATTTGAGAACGA
The DNA here is from genome assembly GCF_050003625.1 of Haematobia irritans. Lineage (NCBI taxonomy): Eukaryota > Metazoa > Arthropoda > Insecta > Diptera > Muscidae > Haematobia > Haematobia irritans. The sequence continues at coordinate 198,167,535 of NC_134399.1, read as the reverse complement.
TCGGACTTAAATTGCGAGTTGTATTTAGTAAATATGGAAATAAAGAAATTTTTGTCTTTTACAGAGAAACAATAGTTTAAAAGTTTTCCCTTAAGATATAGTTTACACAATCCTTATTATTTATGTAAATATATTTTCTGTGTTCATTTTGCGTTTTTTACTCATCTTATGACATCTACAAATAACAAATACTCATGACCTTTCTCCGATACAAAAAAAAAAAAAAAATAATTTATACCATCACAATATGACTTAACCATACCGTTCTTCAAATAAATCATTTTGATTCCATTTAACATTCCGATTACCCTTTTGGCAAATTTTCCTTCCATTTTGATATTGTCAAAGATAATTAATTTCCATAATTTCCTTTTCGTAAAACTTCAAATTGAAAAAATTATGGGGGGGGGGGTTGGGTTACATTTCTGCAAACATCGTAAAAATGCAAATGAGAATATAAACAACATTTCACATCCGAAGTGAAAAGACCCATGTATAATTTATATTTCTGAGTATGACAGGGCAGTAAGAGAAAAATGAGACATTTTTCCTTAATATTGGATGGCTCAGGAGGGGGGATGGAGGTGAAGGGAATACTTAAAGTTTAAATGTTCACAAGATGATGGTGTCATTAATTACAAAATGGAATACTCACACAGCTACTTAATTCAAAGAGTCATTCGTTTGTATGTAAGCAAATAAAAGAACCTCTCTCACCCCAAAACACCCACACACACACTCCTACTCCCACTAAGGAAACGGATATGGATTTGCAAAAATAATCCCATGCACAATAAGTAGTGCAGTAGTAGTGGGGATTTCTTCAAGTCCTTGATGTTTTAAGGAATCTTTCCGCTTAATACTGATACCAGCATTCACTTATATGTGAATTGCTGTACTTGAGTATGAGACTTTACATATTTTTCAGTTACGTTAAAGCGCTTTTGCTCATATGTATTCGGCATTACCCTTTGATTACGATGTTTATTTTGGGAATATGAAACAGCTTACAGATGTGCACATAAAGATGGGTCGAAATTTGATTTAGTATGTCAATGTACACACAAAATTTCCCAAAAAAAAATTTTAATTGAATTAAAAAAAAAATTAAATTAAAATTTTAATTGGTTGGACAAATTTTTTAATAGAAATAAAAATCAATCACCAAAATTTATTAGATCGATTAATTTTTTAATTGACTTTGGTGATTGGTAATTTTATTTCTGTGATTGAAGGCATTTCAACTAAAAATTAATTCGATAAATTAAAGACAAAAACTATTTTTTTCTATATGTTCCTCAGCCACCTTTAAATAGGTATTTAATTGAGAAATTTCGAAAGTAAGATAATAAAATAAATAATAAATTGGTCACACATCGAAATATCGGTTTCCGACTATATAAAGTATATATACTAGGAATCAGAGTGAAATTCTTAGACTATCTAACAATGTCCGTCTATCTGTCCGTAATAAAACTATCATGATGAAATATTCTACAAACTCGTCTCTTCTCGGCTGGCATGTCAAGTTCGAAGATTCGCTACATTGGCCCTTGTTTCGATATAACCGATAACCCGATTTGAGTTGAGGGCATGACACCCTCAACTTTTATTCGAGTTGCTTAAAATTGGAAATCTAGAGGGGTTCCGATGCAATCCATTTCGCAATAGGCTATTTTGAGTAAAAATTTTAGTTTTAAACAATTAAATTTCACAAAAAAATCGAAAATCAATACAAAAAAGTAAAAACAATAATATTAAACAAGTATATACGACCGTAAATTCGGCCAGGCCGAAGCTTATGTATCCCCCACGATGGATTGCGTAGAAACTTCTTCTAACACTGCCATCCACAATCGAATTACTTAAGTTGCGGTAACGCTTGCCGATGGCAAGGTATCTTAAAACATCCTAACACCGTTTTCTAAATTGTATGGAAGTCCATACGTGGTATATATTAAATCAAAAAAGATCAATCAAATACGTATGTAATTCAGTTTGACAAAATTTTCTATAGACATAAAATTTTGACAAAATTTTCTACAGAAATAAAATTTTAACAAAATTTTCTATAGAAATAAAATTTTCACAAAATTTTCTGTACAAATAAAATTATTTTTGGCTCGAGTGGCAACCATGAATATGAACATAATAAAATTTTAACGAAATTTTCTATATAAATAAAATGTTGACAAAATTTTCTATAGAAATACAATTTTGACAATGATGAAAATTTGATTATGAACCGAATAAAATGTTCACAACATTTTCTATAGAAATAAAATTTTGGTAGATTATTTTTGGCTCGAGTGACTACCATGATTATGAACCGATATGGACCAATTTTTGTGTGATTGGAGATCGGCTATATATAACTATAGACCGTTATGGACCAATTTTGGTATGGTTGTTAGCGGCCACGTTCCAAATTTGAACCGGATCGGATGAATTTTTCTCCTCCAAGACGCTCCGTAGGTAAAATATGGAGAACGTTTTATATGGGGGCTATATATAATTATGGACCGATATGGACCAATTCTGGCGCGGTTGTTAAAGATCATATACTAACACGATGTTCCAAATTACAACCGGATTGGATGAAATTTGTTCTCTTGGAGACTTCGCAAGCCAAATCTGGGGATCAGTTTATATGGGGGCTATATATAATTATGAACCGATGTGGACCAATTTTTGCATGGTTGTTAGAAACCATAGACCAACACCATGTACAAAATATCAGCCAGATCGGATGAAATATGCTTCTGTTAGAGGCTCCATAAGCCAAATCTGGGGATCGGTTTATATGGGGGCTATATATAATTATGGACCGATGTGGACCAATTTTTGCATGGTTATTAGAGACCATATACCAACATCATGTACCAAATTTCAGGCGGATCGGAAGAAATTTGCTTCTCTTTGAGGCTCCGCAAGCCAAATCTGGGGATCGGTTTATATGGGGGCTCTATATAATTATGGACCGATGTCGACCAATTTTTGCATGGTTGTTAGAAACCATATACCAACACCATGTACAAAATATCAGCCAGATCGGATGAAATATGCTTCTGTTAGAGGCTCCATAAGCCAAATCTGGGGATCGGTTTATATGGGGGCTATATATAATTATGGACCGATGTGGACCAATTTTTGCATGGTTATTAGAGACCATATACCAAATTTCAGCCAGATCGGATGAAATATTCTTCTGTTAGAGGCTCCACAAGCCAAATCTGAGGGTCCGTTTATATGGGGGCTATATGTAAAAGTGGACCGATATGGCCCATTTTCAATACCGTCCGACCTACATCAATAACAACTACTTGTGCCAAGTTTCAAGTCGATAGCTTGTTTCGTTCGGAAGTCAGCGTGATGTCAACAGACGGACGGACGGACGGACATGCTTAGATCGACTCAGAATTTCACCACGACCCAGAATATATATTCTTTATGGGGTCTTAGAGCAATATTTCGAAGTGTTACAAACAGAATGACAAAGTTAATATACCACCCAAGCTATGGTGAAGGGTATAAAAACAAGTATATACAGTAGTAAGTTCAGCAGGGCCGAATCTTAAATAACCACCATTAATCAAATATAATAGTTTCCTTTGAAAATTTCAGGGGGGTTTGATGACAGATATTTTCCCAAGCAGATCAGCTCAATCAGTGCAGTGAAGACTAGATCAGATTCTGAATTTTTAAGAACCATTTTTTGTTTGAGTTTTAGAGGAATCATAAACATCTTTTGTAAGTGCAAGAAAATGATGAAATAACGCCTTGATTTGAAATCTATAATCTGTGGATTTTCATCCCAGTTATTTAAATGACTACGAGAAGTAAAATCTGGAAATGTTTCATTCAGTTTCAAGCAATTTCCATGATCAGTGCGCCTTCTATACCCTCAATAAGTGACATCGGTCTATATATGGAGGCCTTATCAAATGGACCGATTAAACTAAATCATATACACTTTGTTATGGGTCTAAAATGCCAGTTTATTTTCAATTTGTGGCAAATCGGATAAAAACTACAATGTCTAGAAACCCTAGGAGTTAAATCGCGAGTTCGGTGTAATGGGGACTATACCAAAACATGGAAAGATACACACAGTATTCAGCACATTTAATTGTAGTTCTAGAACCTAGACCCCAAATCGGAGGGCCGGTTTATAAGGGGGCTATATCAAAAACTGTACCGATAGTCAATATATTCGGCACACCCCTTTATGGTCCTAGAATACCTCTAGATTTCCAATTTCAGGCAAATTGTGTAAAAACTAGGGATTCTAGAAGTCCAAGAAGTAAAATCGGGAGATCGGTCTATATATGGGGGCTATATCAAAACATGGACCGATAATCACCATTTTCGACACACGCCTTTAGGGTCCTAGAGTACCTCTAGATTTCCAATTTCAGGCAAATTGGGTAAAAACTACGGATTCTAGAAGACCAAGAAATAAAATCGGGAGATCGGTCTATATGGGGGCTATATCAAAACATTGACCGATACTCACCATTTTCGACACACGCCTTTAGGGTCCTAGAGTACCTCTAGATTTCAAATTTCAGGTAAATTGGATTAAAACTACGGATTCTAGAAGCCCATGAAGTAAAATCGAGAGATGGGGGCTATATCAAAGCATAGACCGATACACCCCATTTTCGGCACACCTCTTTATGGTCCTGGAATACCTCTAGACTTCCAATTTCAGGCAAATCGGGTAGAAAATACACTTTCTAGACGCCCAAGAAGAAAAATCGGGAAATCGGTCCATTTGGGGGCTATACCAAAAAATGATCCGATAGGCACCATTTTCGGTACACTTTTTGATGGTCCTCAAATACCTCTAGATTTCCAATTTTAGGCAAATTGGATAAAAATACAGTTTTTATAAGCCCAAGACCCCAAATCGTGAGGTCGCTTTATGTGGGGACTATATCAAAACAGAAGACGAATCTATGCCAAATTTCAGGACGATAGCGCCATTATTGAAAACTGTAGCGTAATTAGAACAGACAGACAGTCTTAGAATTTCTCCCTGATCAAGAATATATATACTTTATATAGTCGGAAATCGATATTTCGATGTGTTACCAACGGAATGACAAACTTATTATACCCCCGTCACCATTCTATGGTGGTGGGTATAAAAAACCTCTGTGGGAGTACATGTACGTGAAAAGCCGCTATCAGCTAACAAGTGTGGGTAGCACAGAGGGAGATCCTCTGACTTGAAAACGAAAGGTTCCGAGTAAAACGCTCGGTGCGAGGGATCATCATTTTTATTTATTTATTTTTTATTTTAATAGCTATCGCTTTTTATACCCACCACCATAGAATGGTGACGGGGGTATAATAAGTTTGTCATTCCGTTTGTAACACATCGAAATATCGATTTCCGACTATATAAAGTATATATATTCTTGATCAGGGAGAAATTCTAAGACGATATAACGATGTCCGTCTGTCCGTCTGTCTGTCTGTCTGTCTGTTGTAATCTCGCTACAGTCTTCAATAATGAAGCAATCGTGCTGAAATTTTGCACAAACTCGTCTTTTGTCTGCAGGGCTATATCGGTCCAGGTTTTGATATAGTCCCCATATAAACCGATCTCCCAATGTGGGGTCTTGGGCTTATAAAAACCTTAGTTTCTATCCAATTTGCCTGAAATTGGAAATCTAGGGGTATTTTATGACCACAAAGAGGTGTGCCAAAAATGGTGAGTATCGGTCCATGTTTTGGTATAGCCCCCATATAGACCGATCTCCCGATTTTACTTCTTGGGCTTATAGAAACCGCAGTTTTTATCCAATTTGCCTGAAATTGAAAATCTAGACGTACTTGAGGGCCATCAAAAAGTGTGCCGAAAATGGTCCGTATCGTTCCATGTTTTGGTATAGCCCCCATATAGACCGATCTCCCGATTTTACATCTTGGGTTTATAGAATCCGTAGTTTATATACAATTTGCCTGAAATTGGAAATTTATAGGTATTTTAGCACCATAAAGAGGTGTGCCACAAATGGTGAGTATCGGTGCAGGTTTTGGTATAGCCCCCATATAGACCGATATCCCGATTTTACTTCTTGGGCTTCTAGACTCCGAAGTTTTTATATAATTTGCCTGCAATTGGAAATCTAGAGGTATTTTCGGGCCATAAAGAGTTGTGCCGAAAACGGTGGGTATCGGTTCATATTTTAGTATAGCCCCCATAAGAACGATCTCCCGATTTAATTCCTTGGGTTTCTAGAAACCGTAGTTTTTATCCGATTTGCTTGAAATTGTAAATATTCTGGTATTTTAGACTCACAAAAACGTGTATCGGATTAAGTTTTTATCGGTCCATTTGGTAATGCCTCCATATAGACCGACTTCACTTCCTGAGGGTATAGAAGGCGCACTGAAAATTGATTGAAACTCAATGTAAAATTTCCAGATTTTACTTCTCGGGTGAAAATCTACCGATTTAAGATTTCAAATCAAGACGTTATTTTATAATTTTCTTGCACACTTACAAGAGATGTTAATAATTCCTCTAAAACTCAAACAAAAATGGTTCTTATAAATCCAGAATCTGATATAGTCCTCATAGGTGAAATCTTTAAATTTATCTTCGGGAAGTGTCCTCAAGTCCTCAAGCCCTCATGAAATGTCAAAGGAAACCCTAATATTTGGTTCATGGTGGTGGGTATTTAAGATTCGGCCCGGCCGAACTTACTGCTGTATATACTTGTTTTACTTATTTTAGTCATTGGTTCGATTCTCCGAGGGTGTTATCGCATAGTGGGATATTTGTTCTCGAACGGGGACACTAACTGTATGGGAAGATGGTATCGCCTATGAAGGTTTTATCTTCCATGGCGAAACTACTTCGTTATACTTTGGATAGAAAATGTTTGCAGGGTAATACTAATACTAATACTAATACTAATACTAATACTAATACTAATACTAATACTAATACTAATACTAATACTAATACTAATACTAATACTAATACTAATACTAATACTAATACTAATACTAATACTAATACTAATACTAATACTAATACTAATACTAATACTAATACTAATACTAATACTAATACTAATACTAATACTAATACTAATACTAATACTAATACTAATACTAATACTAATACTAATACTAATACTAATACTAATACTAATACTAATACTAATACTAATACTAATACTAATACTAATACTAATACTAATACTAATACTAATACTAATACTAATACTAATACTAATACTAATACTAATACTAATACTAATACTAATACTAATACTAATACTAATACTAATACTAATACTAATACTAATACTAATACTAATACTAATACTAATACTAATACTAATACTAATACTAATACTAATACTAATACTAATACTAATACTAATACTAATACTAATACTAATACTAATACTAATACTAATACTAATACTAATACTAATACTAATACTAATACTAATACTAATACTAATACTAATACTAATACTAATACTAATACTAATACTAATACTAATACTAATACTAATACTAATACTAATACTAATACTAATACTAATACTAATACTAATACTAATACTAATACTAATACTAATACTAATACTAATACTAATACTAATACTAATACTAATACTAATACTAATACTAATACTAATACTAATACTAATACTAATACTAATACTAATACTAATACTAATACTAATACTAATACTAATACTAATACTAATACTAATACTAATACTAATACTAATACTAATACTAATACTAATACTAATACTAATACTAATACTAATACTAATACTAATACTAATACTAATACTAATACTAATACTAATACTAATACTAATACTAATACTAATACTAATACTAATACTAATACTAATACTAATACTAATACTAATACTAATACTAATACTAATACTAATAAGAGCAAAATGTTATTTTTGGACCGTGAACAAGGAACATCCCAGCAAATTTGGAAGTTGTTCTAAAGGTACAACATTAAAAGCACTTCCAAACATGTCCTCCCAAAGATGTTCTTTATTAGAACTAAACAGGAAGTTATTTTTATTAAATTTTTATAACTCTTGTTTTCATATTTTTTTAAGGGTAAGTTAAACGTTATCGAATTCAAATTTATGAAAATATTGGAGGTTAAACGTTGTAGACAAGCGTTAAATTCATTAAGAAAAATTATAAAAATATTTATTTCGCCAAATATTACAATTTTTTTTAATTCACATCCAAAACACTGAATCTGGATCGCACCTTGAAAATAGATGCAGATTCAGTGCATCGACTGTTGAAAGGGTGGGCATCGGTCATACAACAAGTCCATGTTAAATTCATCGCTTCTGCGACAATTTTTCACCACTTCCGGATCCAAAAAGAAAATTTTTACTACTTTTTTGGCGACGCTTGTTTGCTGGGATGTCGTGGCCATGTATCTGATTTCGGCAATCTTTTTGTGACAAAAATTACCGCAAATCGCTAATCGTTTTCTCGAACTGGATGCAAATGCCTGTGGAGGTGATAAAACTTTGCTCTCTCCATTTCCATTTCAAGCCCTTGTGTCCCATGACTAACAGTTCAAATTGATACTAGACTTGAATTTACTATCATCCTAGTCCTTGAGACCTTCTAAACTACTTTAAAAAATTTTTCAGGATATGTCCTTGATTTTATTCTCTAAATTTGTTTTTCTTTGGGCTTTTGATGCACCGAAAATTTTATTTCTTATTACAATTACTGCTCACTAAATGCCATATATAAACAGAAAGTATTGCACCTATCTCGCCCTCCCAGTAAATCAGTTTATATCTATATACATATTTATAATTTTATATCGACCCATCTTACTAAACTTTTTTTGTGTGTTTGTGCGACAAATTAATTTAAATTTGTTTCATTTTTTCGTAAAGGATTCGTTCTCATATTTACACTAGCATAACGCACATTGTTTGCATACTTTTGTATAATAAAGTTGTTTTGAGACATCAGTGTATTAGTGACATAAACCAGCATACATTGTGTGTGCTTGCCTTTTAACTTTACTCGGCATTTGTTTGAGTTATTACAGGAAATTTTGTGTCATCTCTTTGGCAAAAAGATTGAATGCTTACGCACACATACATTTGCATCTAAAATATGTCAACAAAAATGAACCGATAGGATAATGATAACATTGTTGTTATTGTGTGTGTGTGTGTGAAGGATTTTCTTTCTTTATGACCTTGTTAGTTTGTCAAATGTTTCTCTTTGAGTATAGATGCGTATAGATGAATGTGTGCGAAGATATCTACACAGAAAAAAATACTAATGAACTTACGCAATTATTGGGAATGCAAATTAGTAATGCCGGATTGACAAGAGATGGCGTTTGGGAATGATTCAAAGGCACGGAAATTGGATACCGTACAATTTAGAGAATCAGATCAATATTCCCTTGAAATATTTGGTTGTTGGTTTGCTCACAATACGTCGTTCTCCCGTGGCAATTGGTGATTCCATAGACTGGGTAGCGTATGAGAACCAGATCAATATTTACTGCATTCCATAGAAATCTTTGGTATACTTGACAAACTTTCCTTTGACAGATTGCATCCCCCGTAATTTTGTTTATCTTAAATTAAATAAATTTCGTGTAATTTTATACGAGTTTATACTTTCTTAAGAATTTGCCCATTATAGGTATAGTTGGATTTTGCTTTGAAGTTTAGTCAAACATTTAGGACAAAACGCCGGCTATGAAAACTTTACCGATTAACCTCAAATAAAAAATTATTGTATGTAAAGGGCTGTTGAAAAGTGATGCAACCAATTTCAGGTTGCTGTCATTTCTAAACTGCTCGTCGGATAGTTCACAGATTCATTCCAGTCACTGTTCATTTTATTGTTTACAAGTTTACAAAAGCATTTTGATATATCTCACTCAGAAATATAGTGATCGAATTCAAGCCTGATAGAACGATTGCTTTCGGTTTGGCGGGAAAACGATAAATGGCAGTGGTTAGAGACCTCTAGCATTTAAATATGAAAAAATAGTTTGTTTCTCGTACTATTGCTCGTTACAAGTGAAATTGGCAGTACTGCATCGGGTCCAAAAAGTGAACAAAAAAAAAACTGTTAGAACACTAGAAATGATCGGAAAAGTTAAGGTCAGATTTGATCGAAATCCACGCCCTAGTGGAAAAAGTGGTAGACTTGCTACTGAACTTAAATTATCCCCAGAACGAATGCAACAAATATTAAACAAGTATATACGGCCGTAAGTTCGGCCAGGCCGAAGCTTATGTACCCTCCACCATGGATTGCGTAGAAACTTCTACTGAAGACCGTCATCCACAATCGATTTACTTGGGTTGCGGTATATTTTGCCGATGACAAGGTATCTTAAAACTTCCTAATACCGTAATATATACCACGTAGTCCATACGTGGTGTATATTAAACTTAAAATGGCCGATTAAATACGTATATAATTAAGTTTGAAAAAAATTTCTATAGAAATAAAATTTTGACAAAATAAAATTTTGACAACATTTTCTATAGAAGTAAAATTTGGACAAAATTTTCTATAGAAATACGATTTTAACAAAATTTTCCATAGAAATAACATTTTGACAAAATTTTCTATAGAAATAAATTTTTTACTAAATTTTCAAAAGATTTAAAATTTTGACAACATTCTGTATAGAATTAAAATTTTGACAAAATTTTCTACAGAAATAAAATTTTGCCAAAATTTTCTATAGAAATAAAATTTGACAAAATTTTCTATAGGAATAAAATTTCGAAATAATTTTGCTAGATTATTTTTGCTCGAGTGGCAAGCATGATTATGAGCCGATATGGACCAATTTTTGTGTGATTGGGGATCGGCTATATATAACTATAGACCGATATGGACCAATTTTGGCATGGTTATTAGCGGCCATATATTAACACCACGTTGCAAATTTCAAACGGATCGGATGAATTTTGCTCGTCCAAGTGGCTCCGGAGTTCAAATGTGGGGATCGGTTTATATAGGGTCTATATATAATTATGGACTGATATGGACCAATTTTAGAATGGTTCTTAGAGACTGTATACTAATATCATGTACCAAATTTAGAGCAATAGCAAGCCAAATTTGGGGATCCGTTTATATGGGGGCTATAGGTAAAAGTGGGCCGATATGGACCAATTTTTGCATGGTTGTTAGAGACCCTATACTAACACCATATACTAACACCATGTACCAAATTTCAGCCGGATCGGATGAAAGTTGCTTCTCTTAGAGCAATCACAAGCCAAATTTGGGGGTCCGTTTATATGGGGGCTATACGTAAAAGTGGACCGATATGGCCCATTTGCAATACCATACCACCAACATCAATAACAACTAATTGTGCCAAGTCGATAGCTTGTTTCGTTCGGAAGTTATCGTGATTTCAAGAGACGGACGGACGGACGGACAGATCGACTCAGAATTTCACCACGACCCAGAATATATATACTTTATGGAGTCTCAGAGCAATATTTCGATGTGTTACAAACGGAATGACAAAGTTAATATACCCCCATCCTATGGTGGAGGGTATAAAAACTGAGAATGAGGACTAAAGCGATTGAAATTTCAAAATGTCCAGGCGCTCAACAAAATGATCTAATTTACTTGCTAAAGAGGTTACCTCATATTCATCGATTTACTTGCTAAAGAGGTTACCTCATATTCATCGACCATGGCGTAAAAAAATGCCGAATATTATAGGAAAAATGTCCAGGCAAATATTTTGGCCGCAGAGCATGTACATTCCAACAGATTTCAGTCATATTCAGTACACGTCAACTTTTGCGCCTGTGGCAATTTGGAGAGTAAGCCGAAATATTGGTCATCTCAAGACGTCGTTGTACCGGAAATGATCCACACTACAGTGTGTGATGGATTTGTCAGCCGTTTGAAGGCCATAATTCGTGTCAAAGGTAGCCAATTCGAACAAACTTTATACCAGAGAAATTCGTGTTCTACACTAAGCAAAATTCGTATCTGAAATCTTTGTACTCACGAAAATATTTTTTTCTGTGTACTGGCTTCTTTTCCGCAGATGTTAAAATCACCAAAAATAAAAAAAATCGGAAGATCCTATCTGTTAAATCGTCTATGGCTTGAGACATCATAGACCAAAATTTTGTTTTGGAGTATGGAGAACTTCTATAAATTATCATAATGTATGACTCTTTAAATTTTAGTACAGTTTACTGAAAAGTATGTTCACCGTTGCTCCATTTTTTTGCAAAATTGCTTTCGATTCCTTTAACCATTCATTTTTGACGTATACCATAATACCACGTTTTTTCTGCAACTTTTGAATATTACGAGGTGCGACTATATAATCGTGAAAGCAGCGTGAAATTAGATATTTAAAAGTATAATTCCATAATTCATCCTGGCCGAACTTACGACCGTATATACTTGTTTCAGTGTATTTATTTCTAAAACAATCCATTTTATTTATTTTTCTTCATACAAAAAACATGAAAATTCGCAAAAAAAAAACTGCAATTCAAAAATATTAGTTTACATATACCATCCAACTTGATACCAACTAACTTATGCCAGCAGTTAACAAGTTACTAGGAAATTTTCTATACATACTACAACTTAAAATTCAATGATAGATAGCATTCAAAAATTAGCACACAAAAAAAAGAGGAATACGAAGAGTACAACAAAATGAGAGTAGCTTACATATTTATTACAACTTTTTCTAGGAATTATGTGACAGACAGAGGAAAACAAATCCATAGAAAAATCATAATGCAAATATAAAAATTCATAAAATTTTCTGCTCTATTTACATTGGACTTTTTACTGTATGTCAGTCATCAGTTTCTTAGATAGTCGCTCATGCAGGCAGGAAGGAAATCTCTCATCATATTAAGCTGACGCATGTGAGTGCTGTCGTTTAAGTTTTTCATTTTTGTTTTTTTTTTTTTATCTCACCAACAATCCCTCATGTCCTTGAGTAAGAAAGTATATTTATTTGGTTTATAATGGCACATCCTGAAGCCAAATCATTTTGCACTAGAGCTCAGTTTTGTTACTGAACGATGAAATGACAGATATCAACAACAGCAACTGCAACATCAATTGTAATTGTAACGGTTGGGGGAGTGGTAGTGGTAACCTTCATATGTTCGTGAGATAGAACCATGTGTTGTCACTATGAAAGTGCTGTCGTTTTGTTTTTGTTTTTGTTATACCATCAACCTTTTGTACTGTGCTTTGCTGCTTCATAAACCTGTGTTTACTTAACTCTCATGGCATATGGGTTGAAGTTTCTCTTTTAGTGTAACACCGAGTGTGTGTGGGAATATGTGTGTGGAAGTGTTATTTTCTTTATGTTAGAATATTTCTACGGGTATTTCTTGTATATGTGTGTGTGCTTGCGTTTTATTATTAGTAGTCAGCCTTGTATGTATTTTTGTTTTTTTTTTTTTTTAATTTGTTTTACTTTTCCTCTCGGTTTCGATGTCAATTGCCTTATACTGCAGATAATAGTTATGTGTGCATGCCTGTGAATATATACGAAAGTCAATATAAAGACAAGACCTCAATCTCCATTTTAAAGATGTACTATAATAACTTGAAAGCAGTGGGTTAAAGTAACTATGCAGTAAGCTTCAGAAGAACAAGAGACAAAGGTTAGAAGCACATCCATCTATCAATATATTTAAAATTCAAAGTATGTTTGTTTGTTTTTGTATGTTCCGGGTAAGCTCGGAAACGGCTGATGCGATTTTCTTGAAATTTTCGGAGAACGTTGAGGGTGGTCATGTGATGAATGTAGGGTACTTCATTTTTTTTTAATATCTGGTGGGCCTGCCCTTTGCCCGACTTTTTTTTAAATTGGACCAAATTTCTCCAATTTGGATGAAATTTCCAAGAATGCTTAGAGTTGATCCGCTACTTAATAGTTCAATATTTGGACGAGGAGGGAGGCCTACCTTTTGCCTGACTTTTGTAAAGTACAGTGAAAAAACTAAAATTCTCAGATTTATTTGAGAAAATGCGGTGATGTTATGAAATTAATAATGGGTATCTGATTTTTTTTTAATATTTGGACGGGGGAAGATCTCCCCTACATCCCTTTCCTGACTTTCTCCGACTTATTGGAAATTTACGTAGGACCTGGGGGTTATGAAATGTATATGGGATAGTCGATTTTTTACTATTTGGTAGGGGGAAAATAGAAGGGCACAGGGAGACCCCCTGTAAATTGGGTTTATGACTGCTTGAAAATTTCAGCGAAGGTTGAGGGTGACGTCTACACAAGGATACCCAAGGATAATTGAATTAAAAGAACTTCCTGGGTAGTTAAAATAAAGAACATCATTGGGAGTGCATCTTCTGGAAGTGGGTTTAAAGTTGTGCCTTTGGAAGAACTTCCAAATTTTTTTGCTGGGTGAATAAAAAACTAAAATTCTCAATTTTACTTGCAATTTACAAAGGCCGTAAGGGGAGGTTATGAAATTAATATTGTGTACCAAGCCTCCAATTCTGGCAGCACAGCTCCGATGACAGCCCGATATGTCAGGCTCACTTAGACTATTCAGTTCATTGTGATACCACAGTGGTGAACTTCTCTCTTATCACTGAATGATGTCCGGTTCTATACTAAACTCAAAGTCAAGGGTCCTCTTTTTTATTCGAGTCTATACGGCGTTCTAGATTGCAGAGGAATCGCTTAGAGAAGCTTTGAAATATTGAGAAATGTCAACAGCATTACTGAGAAGGGAGCCACCATGGTGCAATGGTTAGCCCCTGGTGCAATGGTTAGTCCGCCTTGCATACACAAAGTCGTGGGTTCGATTCCTGCTACGACCGAACACCAACAAGTTTTACAGCGGTGGTGACCCCACCTCAGTAATGCTGGTGATATTTCTGAGGGTTTCAAAGCTTCTCTAAATGGTTTCACTGTAATGTGGAACGCTGTTCGGACTCGGCTATAAAAAAGGAGGTCCCTTGTCATTGAGTTCAACATGGAATCGGGCAGCATTCAGTGATAAGAGAGAAGTTAACCAATGTGGTATCACAATGGACTGAATAGTTTAAGTGAGGCTGATACATCAGGCTGCCACCTAACCTGACCATTACTGAGAGGGGATAATCCACCGCTGAAATGATTTTTGGTGTTCGGTCGAAACTGGGTTTGAAACAACGATCCTTTGCATAAAAGGCGGACATGCTAGCCAGTGTACCACCATGGCTCCCAGGTCCATATTGGTTTAATTATCTGATTGTATAATAAGATTTTACTCATATTTTGGATAGATACCTTGTGGTTCACGAACATCTAATAAATATTCGAGAATTTAGGTTGAATGGCGGCGTTTGTCTAGCGATGGTTCGTGTGGGTTAGGTTAGGTTATGGAGGATGAGACCAGCCAAAATAGCTGGCTCCCACTTAGATCATGTTGATCCATTGTGTTTCCTTATAGTTGTTATTCTTCGTCTTCATCAATCATTTGAGTTTGCTGGCGAGTTCCAACGAAAGTTTTCCTAGGTCTTCCATCCCGAGGCCGTCTCGTGAGTATAATCTCCGCTGTTCTTCTGATATGCGGATCCAGCGGGGTGACACCCATCAGTACCTCTACTTCTACTATGGCCATTGTCCTCATTGCGCCAGTCATGTATATAAGGGCCGTTCTGTTTATCCTGTTGAACTTCAGTATATGATTCTGATGGTTCGTAATCGTCCACCAGACGTGTCGTCCGTAGGTGGCCACAGGTCTCACAACTGCCGTGAACAGCCAGTGAAAGAGGTAAGGCTTCATTCCCCAATCAGCCTTGGACACGCCAAAAGGGCCGCGTAGGTCTTCTTCAGTCTAACTTCTTTTTTCTCCAGCCAGTTTAGTCAGGAGTCCAGGACAACTCCTAAGTACTTAGCCGATTTCGAAAGACTCAATCTCGTCCCTTGAAATTGTGGGTCCTTTTACCCGGTTATTTTTCTCCTCCTAGCGAAGAGCACTGACTCCCTTTTCCTTGGGTTAACGCCCAATCCGCACCGCATTTCCCAGTCGAATAAAATTTGCAGGGCCTCACTTATTATATCCGAGATCGTGTCCAGAAATTTGCCTGACAATATCATCCGCATACGCTACTATTTGTATACCTTTGTTGTGCAGAACAGTAAGAATCTCATCTACTACGAGTGGTCAGAGTAAAGGCGATATCGCCCCTCCCTGAGGCAGTCCTCTTGTCGTAGTCGCATTCCTTATAGCATGCTCCAATTCCTCTTCTATATACCTGTGTAGTAACATTCCCTCGATCCAGTCTTTTATATAGTCATTTACACCAATTCCCTCCAATGCAAGTAGAACCACGCCAATCCACGTCCTTCAATGTCAAGAAAAGCCGCCAGTATATGTTCCCCATATGCCATTGACCTCTCAATATAGTGCATTACAGAGTGTAGTGTAGAGTCCACAGATCTGCCCTTTAAATAGACATGTTGGCAGTTCGATGAATTCCCGTCGATTCCTTATGTGATTACCAAGTATTCTTTCTAGCGTTTTTAGCTAGAAAGAAGTCAAGCTAATAGGTCTGAAGTCCTTAGCAGTTCCATGTACTATTCTGCCTGCCTTCGAAATGAAAATCACCTTGACCCTTTGCCAAGCCTTCGGTATATACCCATGTTCCAAATATGCCGCGAATAGCTCCCTATAAAAGTCAACCAGTATATCGAAGGACTCCTGTAGTATACACGGATAGATTCGGTCCAGCCCCAGAGACTTGTGGGGACCGAAATTGTCCAGTGCTCATGATGCTTTCCTTGGAAACAATTTTCGAAATCGGATAAAAACTACGGTTTCTAGAAGCCCCAGAAGTTAAATCGGGAGATCGGTCTATGGTGTGTGTCGGACCATGTTTTGGCTTCGGTCCTAGAAATAACAAGTATATACGGCCGTATGTTCGGCCATGCCGAATCTTATGTACCCTCCAATATAGATTGCTTAGAAACTTCTTCGAAAGACTGTCATCCACAATCGAATTACTTGGGTTGTGGTATCTTAAAACTTCTAAACATCGTTTTCTAAATTGTGAGTTAGTCCATACGTGGTAGAGAGCCAGAATTGAAATATGGGGGTCGCTTATATGGGGGCTATATACAATTATGAACTTGATATGCACCAATTTTTGTGTGATTGGGGATCGATTTATCTGAGGGCTATATATATAGGCATGGTTGCTAACGACCATATACTAGCACAATGTACCAAATTTCAACTGACTCGGATGAAATTTGCTCCTCGAAGAGGATCCAAAACCAAATCTCGGAATTGGTTTATATGGGGCCTATATATGATTATGGACTGATATGGACCACTTTTGGCATTTCAACCAGATCGGATGAATTTTGCTTCTCCAAAAGGCACCAGAGGTCAAATCTGGGGATCGGTTTATATGGGGGCTATATATAATTATGGACTGATATGAACTAATTCCTGCATGGTTGTTGGATACCATATACTAACATCACATACCAAATTTCAACCGAATCGGATGAATTTTTCTCTTCCAAGGGTCTACGGAGGTCAAATCTAGGGATCGGTTTATATGGGGGCTATATATAATTTTGAACCTATTTCGACCAATTTTTGCATGGGTGTTTGAGGCCATATATATTAACACCACGTACCAAATTTCAACTGAATCAAATGAATTTTGATCTTCCAAGAGGCTCCGGAGGTCAAATCTGGGGATCGGTTTATATGGGGGCTATATATAATTATGAACCTATTTCGACCAATTTTTGCATGGGTGTTTGAGGCCATATATTAACACCACCTACCAAATTTCAGTCGGATCGGATGAAATTTGATTCTCTTAGAGGTTCCGCAAGCCAAATCGGGGGATCGGTTTATATGGGGGCAATTTTTGCGTAGATGTTAGAGACCATATACTTACACCATGTACCAAATTTCAGCCGGATCGGATGAAGTTTACTTCTCTTAGAGGCTCCGCAAGCCAAATCGGATCGGTTTATATGGGGGCTATATATAATTATTGATCGATGTGGACCAATTTTAGCGTAGATGTTAGAGACCATTTACTTACACCATGTACCAAATTTCAGCCGGATCGGGTGAAATTTGCTTCTCTTAGAGGCTCCGAAAGCCAAATCGGGGGATCGGTTTATATGGGGGCTATATATAATTATGGACCGATGTGGACTAATTTTGCATGGTTGTTAGAAACCACATACCAACACCATGTACCAAATTTCAGCCGGATTGGATAAAATTTGCTTCTCTTAGAGTCCCCGCAAACCAAATTTGGGGATCCGTTTATATGGGGGCTATACGTAAAAGTGGACCCATTTGCAATACCATCCGACCTACATCAATAACAA
The DNA here is from genome assembly GCF_050003625.1 of Haematobia irritans. Classification (NCBI taxonomy): domain Eukaryota; kingdom Metazoa; phylum Arthropoda; class Insecta; order Diptera; family Muscidae; genus Haematobia; species Haematobia irritans. The sequence goes on along the minus strand of NC_134399.1, from coordinate 198,149,117 downwards.
CTACTTGTGCCAAGTTTCAAGTCGATAGCTTGTTTCGTTCGGAAGTTAGCGTGATTTCAACAGACGGACGGACGGACGGACATGATCAGATCGACTCAGAATTTCACCACGACCCAGAATATATATACTTTATGGGGTCTTACAGCAATATTTCGATGTGTTACAAACGGAATGACAAAGTTAATATACCCCTCATCCTATGGTATAAAAATGAAAATAATGTCCTAGAAATAAATTCCGGTAGGTCTATACAGGGGCTATACCAAAACATGGACCAATACTCACCATTTTTGACACACCTCCTAATGGTCTTCAAATACCTCTAGAATTCCAATTTCAGACAAATTGGGTAAAAACTACGAATTCTAGACTGGTCGTAGAATATACCCAATCATGAACCGATACGGACCATTTTCGGCACACCTTTTGGTGGTCCTAAAATACCTCTAGAGTTCCAATTTCAGGCAAATTGGATAAAAATGAAAATAATGTCCTAGAAATAAATTCCGGTAGTTCTATACAGGGGCTATACCAAAACATGGACCAATACTCACCATTTTTGACACACCTCCTAATGGTCCTCAAATACCTCTAGAATTCCAATTTCAGACAAATTGGGTAAAAACTACGAATTCTAGACTGGTCGTAGAATAGAACATGAACCGATACGGACCATTTTCGGCACACCTTTTGGTGGTCCTAAAATACCTCTAGAGTTCCAATTTCAGGCAAATTGGATAAAAACTATGGATTTTAGTAGCCCAAGACGTAAAGTCGGGAGATCTGTCTATATGGGGGCTACACCAAAACATCGACCGATACAACCCATTTGCGACACACCTATTTGTGGTCCCATAATACCTCTAGATTTTTCATTTCAGCAAATGGGACAGTATATACAGTTTCTAGACGAGCTCAAGAAGTAAAATAGGTAAGATCGGTCTATATGGGGGCTATACCAAAAGATTCACCAATATGCGCCATTTGCGCTACACCACCTTTTGGTACTAAAATATTTCTAGATTTCAAATTTCAGGTAAGCCGGATTGATAATACAGTTTTTAGAAGCCCAAGAAGTAAAATCGGGAGATCGGTCTATATGGGGGCTATATCAAAACATGGACCTATACACCCCATTTTCGACACATCAATTTATGATCCTAAAATACCACTAGATTTTCAATTTCAGGCAAATCGAATAGTAAATACAGTTTCTAGAAGCCCAAGAAGTAAAATCGGGATATCGGTCTATATGGGGACTATATCGAAACATGGACCGAAAGGCACCATTTACGGCACACCTTTTTATCGACCTAGAATATCAAAAAATTTCAAATTTAAGGCAAATCGGATTGATAATACGGGTTTTAAAAGCCCAAGAAGTAAAATCGGGAAATCGGTCTATATGGGGACTATATCGAAACATGAACCTATACACCCCATTTTCGACACACCAATTTATGATCCTAAAATACCACTAGATTTTCAATTTCAGGCAAATCGAATAGTAAATACAGTTTCTAGAAGCCCAAGAAGTAAAATAGTGAGATCGGTCTATATGGGGACTATATCGAAACATGGACCGAAAGGCACCATTTACGGCACACCTTTTTATCGACCTAAAATATCACAAAATTTCAAATTTAAGGCAAATCGGAAAGCAAATACAGTTTCTAGAAGCCCAAGAAGTTAAATCTGGAGATCGGTCTATATGGAGACTATATCGAAACATGGACCGAAAGGCACCATTTACGGCACACCTTTTTATGGACCTAGAATATCTCTAAATTTCAAATTTCAGGCAAATCGGAAAGCAAATACCGTTTCTAGAAGCCCAAGAACTTAAATTGGGAAATCGGTCTATATGGGGGCTATACCAATGAACCGATACGCCTCATTTTTGTTACACCTTTTTATGGTCCTAAAATATCTCTAGATTTCCAATTTCAGGCAAATTGGATAAAAACTACGATTTTTGTATGCCCAAGACCCCAAATCGGGAGGTTGGTCTATATGGGGACTATATGAAAACTTGGACAGATATAGACCATCTTCGAACTTGACCTGCCTGCAAACAAAAAACGAATCTGTGCCAAATTTCAGGACGATAGCCCCTTTATTGAAGGCTGTAGCGTGATTACAACAGACAGACAGACGGACATGCTTATATCGCCTTAAAATTTCTCCCTGATCAAGAATATATATATACTTTATATAGTAGGAAATCGATATTTCGATGTGTTACAAACGGAATGACAAACTTATTGAAACCCCGTCACCATTCTATGGTGGTGGGCATAACAAGATCTATTGATAAAATACGAAAAGACTTTGTCCATTAGCAGATGTGATTAGAAAAATTGATTTTCTCATCTAATAATTCAAACCTTTTCATTCCAATCATTTGACTAAAATAATTACCGATTTATTTTATTTTTCCTTTCAGTCCATTCACCTCTCTTGTCCTTACACACTCGTCTGTAAAACATGCAAATTCAATAGCAATCATTAATTCCATTTAAATTTATGGCCACAAGTATTTTCAAATATTTGCAAGTGACGGTGAATCGATAAATTTGTTGTTTGTAAAAAAAAAATAGAAAATCTTGCACTAATTCGACATCACTCACATTCAGTCGACCACATGTCATAGCTCCCCAAAAGGCTTTGCCTAAATTGGCTTTTGAAATTAAGCAAATCGACCACAAAGTGTTTTATGATTTGTGGTAACTTTGTAGTTTACAACCAATTTGCTAGAAACACACACCACACACACACACACACACACACATACAACTTAAAGGCAACAACACCAATAGCAACAAAAACAAAAGCGAAAAAATAATGATTTATAAAACTTTGTTTAATTAAAATTGTTCTTCGTCTTTTTTTTTTTTTGTTCCTTTGGTCTTTTAGTGATGTGGTCAAATTAGTTTTCCAAAAGCAGCACTAGAACAGCACCAAGCTTAAGGGTTCACCATATCAACGACCACAAAACAACTTGGTCCGGCACTTTACTTTACCAAAATTAGTTATCCATATATCATAGAAGAGCTACGGTTGAAGGACCATCACAGAAGCTCACATAATTGAAACATATGTCCATGTACTCGTATGTACATCACAAGTGATGCTGCTGCTGCTGGTGCTAGAGTAATGAGGGTTTTCAGGTTGGTAGCACATTCTCAGAAAGAGAGTCATGTTTGGAAACAAAAACTAAAGTAAAGTTTTGCTCTAATAATGATAAAGACCAATTCACAAAGTTAAAGTTTATTAAAATATTTTTTTTTTTTTTTGTGAATATGAGTAATGAGTAATTTTAACTTGATATTAAAATTTTTTTACATAAAATATAATTTAAAACAAGTATTGAAAACGCAAATTAAAAGTGAATGATTTTTTTCAAATGTTTGAGAATTTAAACCGAAAAAAATGTAATAACAAGTATATACAGCAGTAAGTTCGGCCGGGCCGAATCTTAAATACCCACCACCATGAACCAAATATTAGGGTTTCCTTTGAAATTTCAGGGGGGCTTGAGGACTTGAGGATACTTCCCGAAGATAAATTTAAAGATTTCGCCTATGAGGACTATATCAGATTCTGGATTTATAAGAACCAGTTTTGTTTGAGTTTTAGAGGAATCATTTACATCTCTTGTAAGTGTGCAAGAAAATTATAAAATAACGTCTTGATTTGAAATCCTAAATCTGTAGAAATAAAATCTGGAAATTTTACATTGAGTTTCAAGCAATTTTAATGCTCAGTGCGCCTGCTACACCCGCAAGAAGAAAAGTCAGTCTATATGGAGGCATTACCAAATGGACCGATAAAAACTTAATCCGATACACATGTTTGTGAGCCTAAAATACCATAATAGTTACAATTTCAGGCAAATCAGACAAAACTACGGTTTCTAGAACCCAAGGAGTTAAATCGGGAGATCGTTCTTATGGGGGCTATACTAAAATATGGACCGATACTCACCGTTTTTGGCACACCTCTTTATGACCCGAAAATACCTCTAGATTTCCAATTTCAGGCAAATAGGATAAAAACTTCGGATTCTAGAAGCCCAAGAAGTAAAATCGGGAAATCGGTCTATATGGGGGCTATACCAAAATATGGACCGATACTCACCATTTTCAGCTCACCTCTTTATGGTCCTAAAGTACCTCTAGATTTCCAATTTCAGACAAATTGGATAAAAACTACGGTTTCTATAAGCCCAAGATCCCAAATCGGGAGGTCGTTTTATATGGGGACCATACCAAAACACGATACTCACAATTTTTGGCACACGTATTTGTGGTCCTACAATACCTCTAGATTTCCAATTTCAGGCAAATTGAATGAAAACTGCGGTTTCTATAAGCCCAAGAAGTAAAATCGGGAGATCGGTCTATATGGGGGCTATACCAAAACATGGACCGATACTCATCATTTTTGGCACACCTTTTTATGGTCATAAAATACCTCTAGATTTCAAATTTCAGGCAAATTGGATAAAAACTACGATTTCTATAAGCCCAAGACCCCAAATCGGGAGGTCGGTTTATATGGGGACTATATCAAAACCTGGACCGATATAGCCCAACTTCGAACTTGATCTGCCGGCAGACAAAAGACGAGTGTGTGCAAAATTTCAGCACGATCGCTTCATTATTGAAGACTGTAGCGTGATTACAACAGACAGACAGACAGACAGACAGACAGACGGACAGACGGACATCGTTATATCGTCTTAGAATTTCTCCCCGATCAAGAATATATATACTTTATATAGCCGGAAATCGATATTTCGATGTGTTACAAACGGAATGACAATCTTATTATACCCCCATCACCATTCTATGGTGGTGGGTATAAAAATGTTTTTTTTTTTTGGATCTGGAAGTGGTACACAATTGCCGCAGAAGCGATGAATTTATCAATGGCCTGTCATAGGACGCAGGTCCACCATTTCAACAGCCGTTGAAATGAATTTGCATCTCTTCTTAAGATGTGATCTGAAATCAGTGTTTTGAATGTGAATTTAAAAATTTTGTGATACTTTGCCAAATAAGTAATTTTTATATTTTTTATGAGTTTTAATACATTTTAAAGCTTGTCTGAAATGTTGGTCGTAAAAATTTTGCTCGATTTTTTAATTAAACAAGTTTTTAGGCAAATTATTTTCCATTGTGTTATTCATTCGATCAATGTATAGAATGACTGTAAATGCAAAGCAACTTCCAATTACGGAGATCATTTTATGTTTCCTAGAATGTTAGAATAGCTGATGGGCTGAATCGATCCATTTTATTAATTTTGTCAATATTTTATTTACTGCACTCAAAAAAAGTTTATTTGGATCCAAAGATTTAGACCTTTCCTTATGGATTTTGGTATTGATTCCGAGCCAATGATGTGGCTTCTTTAAAATAAAGAAATTTTTTCAGCGACCTATCTGGCTTTCAATCTAGGACCAATAAAATAAAAATTAGAATACAGATCTCATTTATCAAATTTTCATTCTCTTTTCGCGGTTTATTAATAAAGGTACTCACGTACAAACAAAGGCCAGTTTAAAAATCAAAATTATAACGGATACTTCAAAGAACAAAAATGTTTTCTTAATTCAAAAAAAAAAAAATTAAACTTTAAGCCAAAGACGCTAAATCCTCAAAATAAAGTCTTAGCCTATATTTGAAGCGTTTTTATCATAAATCTAAAGGTTCAATATATCAGTTAATTTAAGGTCAATTTCTTTAAATCAAAAATGTGTTTCTTTACTTTAAGGAAATTTAGCCTTAGTTCAAGGACATTTGGGCTTTGCCCACATAAATTTGACAAGCATTCTTTTCCTCTGTTGGTTAAACTACACTTGTAGTTTAGTCAATGCATGGTTCTAAGCTGAAATCAAAAAAAGCAACAACAATTTTATTTCTATAAAATTTTTTTCAAAATTTTATTTACTATATAAACATTTTTTCAAAATTGTATTTACCATATACAATTTTTTAAAAATTTTATTTACCATATACAATTTTTTAAAAATTTTATTTAAAAAAAACAATTCAAAATTTTATTTCTATAGAAAATTTTGCCAAAATTTTATGTCCATGAAAATTTTAGTCAAAATTGTATTTCTTTAAAAAATTTAGTCAAAATTTTATTTAAAAACAAAATTGTCAAAATTTTATATATTTAAAAAAATTCAAAATTTTATTTACTATATGAAAATTTAGTCAAAATTTCAATAAATATCGATAGAAAATTTTGTCAAAATTTTATTCAAAAAAAAAATTGTCAAAATTTTATTCCTATTTATAATTTTGTCAAAAATTTATTTCTATAAAAAATTAGTCAAAATTTTATTTCAATAAAAAATTTTGTCAAAATTTTATTTCATATTTGTTGTTTTGATCTCAGCTTTAAAACCATTGTGTTGACTAAACTACAAGAGTAGCTTAACCAACAGAGGAAAAGAATGTTTGTCAAATTTATTTGGGCAAAGGCCTATAGACTGCAAGATGGTTGGATGGACGCACGTTTCGGAATTACCACATTCCTCATCAGCATCCTCTACTTGCAGCAAAACTATCAACCAATTATCAGAATAAATTCAGGCAGTTCGCTAAACCCAAAGTGAACCACACTTGAACCTTCCGAAAAAGGTTTATGATAGCCGGCTTATGCCGAAATAAATTCATAAAATTTTGTCAAAATTTTATTTCTTTAGAAAATGTTTGGAAAATGTTATCTCTATAGAAAATTTTGACAAAATTTTATTTCTATAGAAAATTTTTGCAAAATTTTTTTCTATAGAAAATTTTTTCAAAATTTTATTTTGTCAAAATTTTATTTCTATAGAAAATTTAGTCAAAATTTTCTTTCTATACAAAATTGTTGTAAAATTTTATTTCTATAAAAAATTTTGTCAAAATTTTATTTAAAAAATTTTTTTGACAAAATTTTATTTACTATATAAGAATTTAGTCAAAATTTAATTTCTAAGAAAATTTTGTCAATATTTTATTTAAAAAAAATTTTGTCAAAATTTAAAATGTTGTCAAAATTTTATTTCAATAAAAAATGTTGTCAACATTTTATTTCTATAAATTTTTTTTTCAAAATTTTATTTACTATATCAATATTATACCGTATTATACCGTCTTAAAAATATATCACAAAAGTCACAGTTTGCGACAGGGCAGCACAGATTTTGGTCAAAATTTTATTTCTATAGAAAATGTTGTCAAAATTTTATTTCTAAAGAAATTGTTCTCAAAATTTTATTTCTATAGAAAATTTTGTCAAAATTTCATTTCTATGGAAAATTTTGTAAAAATTTTATTTCTATAGAAAATTTTGTCAAAAATTTATTTCTATAGAAAAATTTGTCAAAATTCTATTACTATAGAAAATTTTGCAAATTTTTTTTTCTATAGAAAGTTTTTTATTTATGTTACTATATACATTTTTTTCAAAATTTTATTTCTATTGATAATTTTTTCAAAAATTTATTTCTATAGAAAATTTTGTCAAAATTTTATTTCTATAGAAAAGTTTGTCAAAATTTTATTTCTATAGAAATTTTTGTCAAAATTTTATTTCTAAAGAAATTTTTCTCAAAATTGTCTTTCTTACTGATGCTCACTGACACTCACTGTCACAGATAATAAATTCCCATCACATTTCCGAAATTTGCTATGCATCGGTTTTCTTAAGCCATCTTTATGTATAAATACAATAGTCAAAAAAAATCAGTAACCATCCAGTCAGACATAAATCTATCCATCATGTCATTCAATCGTAACTCTTTTTTTTTTCATTTTTTTATGGTGGATATTAGCAATGTAGCACAATATTCGTTTAGAGGGGACAAGAAATATAATTTTAACATCAAACAATGTTGCTGACATGTCGTTAATTGGTATTCATAACCATGAATATATTATTTAAGTACTTCATTTTGGATTAGGTTTTTTTTTAGCCGCGCCGACAAATACCCATTCACTCACTCATAAATTCGTATGTAAATCCAAAGTATATATTTTTATACGGTCTTAGTAGGCCTTTTTTATTTTCGTTTCCGTTTTCATTTCTATTTTTATTTTGTCAAGTGGTCGTTTTCATTTCAAATGAATCGCGGCGATGTTTGAATGCAACATTAGTGGGGAAAAAATGACAAGAACCTGCACAGTGCACAGTGTTCCGATAAATAAGACAAAACCAACAAATATTGGTGGAGCTTTCAGGTTAGATACACCGATAGACTTAGAATTACAACGTGAGTGAACTTAGCATAGCGTTTAACACCTTTTGTCATGGCTATGAGTTTGGCAAGGTCCAGGTAATAGTGTTTGGCCCTTTAAACCTTATTTACCCAATACGAAAGTATGAACAGCCTAACGTTTGGAACCCGCAATTTATACAATATTAAGAATCGAAATTTATAATTAAGAAAATTTAATAAACTATAGAATTGTTTTTTTTTTATTTAAAAACTTTTCCCATTAAATTTAGGATACTAATATTTTAAATGTTATTTCCTTAGTTAAAGTCATGTGTCAGTAGGGAAGTAGTGTCACACTGATAAAAATATTGTCCTAATATGTAAGATTATGCATCCTAACTTTTAGGCAATTTTCTTTAAAATAAAGGATTTTTTTTAAAATGAAGTTCATAATCCTTGTTTTAAATAAAATCTCCTTTACATTTAGGACATGAACCTTTCAAAAAAAATATCCCTTCATTAAAGTCGTATGTCTGTGAAGTAAGGCTATTAACTGAGATATTGTATCTTTGGATTAAAAACAAACAAACTTCAAATATAGGCTAATACTTATTTTGAGGATATGATGGATCGATAAACAAAAAATAGGATTTCGAGACTACATGCAATTATTTATGTTTTTTTGTTAACGCCTTCTAATGTGATTTGAAATCGAATTTCTGTGGATTCGGTACCTAAAATACATTTTAAATTTCCAATGTAAGCCAAATCGGATAAAGTTTCACATTACACACAAAATATTTTTTTCCGATTCAATCACGAAATTAAGTGATCCAATTTATTTTTTAATTCAAATGTCTTCAATCACGAAAATGATAGTATCAAAAAAAAAAAAAATAAATAAACAAGTATATACGGCCGTAAGTTCAGCCAGGCCGAATCTTATGTACCCTCCACCATGGATTGCGTAGAAACTTCTACAAAAGACTGTCATCCACAATCGAATTACTTGGGTTGCGGTAACACTTGCCGATGGCAAGGTATCTTAAAACTTCCTAATACCGTAATATATACCACGTAGTCCATGCTTGGTATATATTAAACTTAAAAAGGACGTTTAAATACGTATATAATTGAGTTTGACAAAGCTTTCTATAGAATTAAAATTTTGACATTTTCTATAGAAGTAAAATTTGGATAAAATTTTCTATAGAAATACGATTTTACAGAATTTTCTCTAGAAATAACATTTTGACAAAATTTTCTATAGAAATTCGAATCTCGATTACATATTCACGGTGAATGACCCCAATTCACAACTGGAAGTGTTTAATGATGTGGTACAGGATGTATATGACCGTCATGTTCCTCTCAAGTTTGTACGTAATAGAGGGACTTCCAATTGGTACGAGGACCCACTTATAACTACTGCTCTTAACATGCGTGATTTGGCATATAGAGCTTTTGTCGAAAATCGGAATGACTTGAACTGGAAGATATACTGTAAGTATCGGAATCGAGCAAAGGCAGTTATTAGGAGAAAGAGGGCTTTTTACTATCGGCATATTTTTACGGCCGTATCTTCGAAAGATTTGTGGAATGAGCTTAGAAAAGTGGGTTTTGTGGACAGATCTCGGGTAGTTACGAACATTAATGTCGATGAGTGCAACAGATCATTTATACTGCCGCCGGTGAACGATCAGCAAGATTTGGCTATTCGACGTAATTTGGCTATAGATGATAATGCCTTTAGTTTGAGGAATGTCGATGTGCATGAAGATTGGGACAGTATATGCAGGATAAATTCGAACGCTGTTGGTTGTGATGAGATACCACTGAAATTCATAAAGATTATTTTTTCAGCTATTGGCAGATACCTAGTACATATATTTAATACTATATTGACGACATCAACTTTTCCCCGGATATGGACACGTGCCAGAGTAGTTCCGGTGCCAAAAATAAGGTCACCTCAGCTAATCTCTGACTATCGGCCTATTAGTATTGTCCCAGCTCTCTCTAAAGCTTTGGAGAGTCTAATTAATGAGCAGATGACTTCTTACCGATTTATCAATCGGGATTTCGGAAGGGGTGTAGTACAACGACGTTAATGACAGATTTGGTTGATGGGATTAGGGAATTGATTGATGGGAGGAATGTCGTTGCCTTGGTTAGTTTGGATTTTAGTAGGGCCTTCGACTCGATAAGTCATATAGTTCTTTTGAACAAGCTGTATGAAAAGTTTCATTTCTCGTCTTCAACCTGTTTCCTATTGAAGTCATTTTTGAGTCATAGAACTCAGTTTGTGCAGTGTGGTGATGATGTTTCAGATGTATGTGAAGTGTACCGTGGAGTACCGCAAGAATCAATTTTAGGCCCTCTCCTTTTCTCTCTATACATTATTGATATTTTTGATAATTTTAATTTTATGAAGGCACACTTGTATGCAGATGATCTGCAATTGATCGCGCACTCTTCTGGTGAAGATTTGCAACATTTCGAAGCAAAGGTGAATAGAGAATTGAGTTGTATTTCTGATTGGTGTCGAAGTAACTACATCGATATTAATATAGCGAAATCTAAATCTATGATCTTTGATTGTTCGTTCGTCTCTTATATACATTTTGCTTTGAACGGTGGCACTCTTCAGAATGTAAAGTTTATGAAGGTTTTGGGATTTTATGTTGATGACAAGCTAAAATTTGACGTTCATGTGCCTAGGATAGCTTCGAGATTAGCCTACCTCTTGCGAAGGTTATATGCCACAGGGGCACTTGTGGTCAAGAAAGTAGTGGGAAAGTCTCTATTATTGCCACATATATTATACGGAATTGAGGTTTACTCGGGGGCCCCTTTGGGTACGCTTGATCTCCTCCGGATACTATTTAATAGGATTGTTCGCTATGTTTATGGTTTGAGTTTCTACGACCACGTCAATTCTTATGTGTTGCAGTTTCTGGGGTGTAGTTTTGGGAATATGGTTGATCTAAGAGTACTTTAATTGTTGTATAAGGTCATGAAGCACGATAATCCACCATATATGGCGTCGAATTTTGTGTTTGGGTCTTCAACTAGGACTCATTCATTGCAGCTGCCTCAGTACCGCTCTCTAATTATGCAGCGTTCATTTCGTGTCCGGGCAATACGATTATGGAATTCGGTAGTACCATATGATAATAGGAACTTTTCGTATTCATGCAATCAATTCCGGGACATTGTTCTGCAGTGTTTTTGATGGCCTTCTTGGATTTTAATTATGCTAATGGTCCCATAGATATTCGATTTCGTCATCCATTTTCGTTCCACTAATTACTTTAGAATAAGCATTAGTTTATAAGTTTGTATTTTTATTTTTTAAGGATTTTTATATTAATTGTGCCTATATATATATATATTAATCAATGCGTAATCAATTAGGCCGAATACGGCTCACAGGTTATTGAATGAACAATAAATGAAATGAAATAAATGAAATGAAAATTTTCAAAAGATTTAAAATTTTGACAACATTCTCTATAGAATTATAATTTTGACTAAATTTTCTATAGAAATAAAATTTTGCCAAAATTTTCTATAGAAATACAATTTGACAAAATTTTCTATAGGAATAAAATTTTGACAAAATTTTCTATAGAAATAAAATGTTGCTAGATTATTTTTGGCTAGAGTGGCAACCATGATTATGAACCGATATGGACCAATTTTTGTGTGATTGGGGATCGGCTATATATAACTATAGACCGATATCGACCAATTTTGACATGGTTATTAGCGGCCATATAATAACACCACGTTGAAAATTTGAACCGGATCGGATGAATCTTGCTCCTCCAAGAAGCTCCGGAGTTCAAATCTGGGTATCGGTTTATATGGGGGCTATATATAATTATGGACCGATATGAACAAATTTTTGAATGGTTGTTAGAGACTATATGCTAATACCATGTACCAAATTTCAGCCGGATCGGATGAAATTTGCTTCTCTTAAAGGATCCGCAAACCAAATCTGGGGATCGGTTTATATGGGGGCTATATATAATTATGGACCGATATGGACCAATTTTTGCATGGGTGTTAGAGACCACATAGTTATACCATGTACCAAATTTCAGCCGTATCGGATGAAATTTGCTTCTCTTTGAGGCTTCGAAAGCCAAACCTGGGGATCGGTTTATATGGGGGCTATATACAATTATGGACCGATGTGGACCAATTTTTGCAATTTTGTTAAGGACCATATACCAACACCATGTGCCAAATTTCAGCCGGATCGGATGAAATTTGCTTCTCTTTGAGGCTCAACAAGCCAAATCGGGGGATCGGTTTATATGGGCTTATATATTTTTATGGGGCTTATATATAATTATGGACCGATGTGGACCAATTTTTTCATAGTTGTTAGGGACCATATACTTACACCATGTACCAAATTTCAGCTGAATTGAATTAAATTTGCTTCTCTTAGAGGCTCTGCAAGCCAAATTTGGGGGTCCGTTTATATGGGGGCAATACGTAAAAGTGGACCGATATGGCCCATTTGCAATACCATCCGACCTACATCAATAGCAACTACTTGTTCCAAGTTTCAAGTCGATAGCTTGTTTTGTTCGGAAGTTAGCGTGATTTCAACAGACGGACGGACGGACATACTCAGATCGACTCAGAATTTCACCACGACCCAGAATATAAATACTTTATGGGGTCTTAGAGCAATATTTCGATGTGTTACAAACGGAATGACAAAGTTAATATACCCCCATCCTATGGTGGAGGGTATAAAAATTCTGTGATACTTTGTCAAATAAATAATTTTTATAATTTTTAATGGATTCTACCGCTTGTCTGAAACGTTTGACCTGAAATATTTTCAAAAATTCACAATTTTTTCAGATCGGATTTAGAATTCTTTTTCAACAAAATTTAAATGATTTTTACCATTTTATGAATTCTTACTCTGTTTTTTAACCAATTTGAAACAAAAAGAGTTAAAATTACCCATTAAAAGTATGAAAAAAGCATGCTTTAAAAAATTGAATGAAAATAACTTTCTGGGTAGTTAAAATAAAGAACATCATTGGAAATGCATCCTCTGGAAGTGCTTTTAAAGTTGTGCCTTTGGAAGAACTTCCATTTTTTTTTTGCTGGGATGGTAAGTGTCATTGAGTCTCGTTGGTATTAGGTATGGTAAACTTTGCCATTAGCCCTTGCCTATTCGTTCCTTTCTTCATTTTCACAAAAACAAAGAAAAACTTTTCAGTCATTTGCAATAATTTCAATTAAAATTTTTTGAATTGTCTTTACCATAGAAAATTCCCCAGTGAATACTTAATGGAATTGTAATAAATATGTTATTAAAATTTCTACATTTGACTGGTATTCTTCTATATCACCCCCCCTCACACCCGCCTTGAACTATGCAATTTAATTTAAAATTACGTAAAAAGACATTGTCATTTATTTTAATTACATACTTCATTGACTTTTCCAATAGCCATATAGAGTAAATTGAGAGAATTGGGGGGAAAAATCTTAATTTAATTATTTTTGTTTTTTTTTTCTTATTTTTTGCCAATGACTTGATATTCGAAAGTTTTAGTCTAACCATAGTAGAATTGATACACTGTCGGACTAAAGAATCTAGTAAGTGGGTGTTTAAACTGGCTGCATTGTAAATGTGGAAGCGGTGGAAGTGGCAACATCAAAAACATGACCATTTCTAAAGAGAAAGATACAAAACCTAAGCATGAATCCCAGGGGCATTCAGAAACACAATCTCCATTTTATGGTGCCATTTTATTTCATTTCATTTCGCTTCTTTTATTTTATTTCATTTTTCATAGCATTGCCTTTATTTTTCCCCCACCCCCGCTCCACTGTGTCAGATTCACCGATTCACTTCGTCATTCATTCAGAGTCTCTAGCCTTTTTTTTTGGGGGGGGGGGGGGGGGGTTTGCGTTTCCCCCCTCAGTCGCAGTCGTAGATCTTCATTCATTTGTTCAATGGTTGGTTAGTCTAACATGAGTAAAGATTTCATTCTCTATTGTATAAATGAATGAATGGATGGATAGATGGATGGATGGTTGGTTGGATGTTTTTGTTTTCTTCAATTTGCCCTAGGATAAGGGAGGCTTTTTCTTCGGAATTGTAACGTTTATATAGTTAAAGTGTTTCAATTTTTCTTCAAAAAGAACCATACTCTTTTTAGTGTTAGATTGAAATACATTTTATATGAAATTTAGTTACTTGGTTTGGCAACAATATTCACCCGCTCTATGCGTTTTGTCTAAGAAGTTTATGCGAGTTGTATTACGGAAACTTTAATTGTGTTATTAAGTGCCCAGCAAAAAAATTTTGGAAGCTCTTCTAAAGGCACAACTTTAAAAGCGCTTCCAAAAATGTTCTCCCAAAGATGTCCTTTATTTTAACTGCACAGGAAGTTCATTTGAGTTAATTTTTTATAACTCGCTTTTTTCATACTCTTAATGAGAAATTTAATTTTTTTATACCCTCCATCATAGGATGGGGGTATATTAACTTTGTCATTCCGTTTGTAACACATCGAAATATTGCTCTAAGACCCCATAAAGTATATATATTCTGGGTCGTGGTGAAATTCTGAGTCGATCTAAGCATGTCCGTCCGTCCGTCCGTCTGTTGAAATCACGCTAACTTCCGAACGAAACAAGCTATCGACTTGAAACTTGGCACAAGTAGTTGTTATCGATGTAGGTCAGATGGTATTGAAAATGGGCCATATCGGTCCACTTTTACGTATAGCCCCCATATAAAGGGACCCTCAGATTTGGCTTGTGGAGCCTCTACCAGAAGCATATTTCATCCGATCCGGTTGAAATTTGGTATATGATGTTGGTATATAGTCTCTAACAACCGTGCAAAAACTGGTCCACATCGGTCCATAATTATATATAGCCCCCATATAAACCGATCTCCAGATTTGGCTTGCGGACCCTAAAAGAGAAGCATATTTCATCCGATCCGGCTCAAATTTGGTACATGGTGTTGGTATATGGTCTCTAACAATCATGCAAAAATTGGTCCACATCGGTCCATAATTATATATAGCCCCCATATAAACCGATCCCCAGATTTGGCTTGCGGATCCTCAAAGAGAAGCATATTTCATCCGATCCGGCTGAAATTTGGTACATGGTGTTGGTATATAGTCTCTAATAACCATGCAAAAATTGGTCCACATCGGTTCATAATTATATATAGCCCCCATATAAACCGATCCCCAGATTTGGCTTGTGGAGCCTCTAAGAGAAGCATATTTCATCCGATCCGGCTGAAATTTGGTACATGGTGTTAGTATATGGTCTCTAACAACCATGCAAAAATTGGTCCACATCGGTTCATAATTATATATAGCCCCCATATAAACCGATCCCCAGATTTGGCTTGCGGAGCCTAAAAGAGAAGCAAATTTCATCCGATCCGGCTGAAATTTGGTTCATGGTGTTGGTATATGGTCTCTAACAACCGTGCATAAATTAGTCCACATCGGTCCATAATTATATATGGCGCCCATATAAACCGATCCCCAGATTTGGCTTGCGAGGTCTCCAAGAGAAGCAAATTTCATCCAATCCGGTTGTAATTTGGAACATGGTGTTAGTATATGACACATGTAGGTGTAGGATGTAGGTCGGATGGTATTGCAAATGGACAATATCAGAGCACTTTTACGTATAGGCCCCATATAAACCAACTCCCAGATGCGGCTTGCGGAGCCTCTTAGAGAAGCAAACTGCATCCGATGCGGTTGTAGTACGTGGTGTTTATATATGACCTTTAATACCCATGCAAAAATGGGCGCATATCGCTCTATAATTATATATAAAAACCGATCCCTAAATTTGACCTCCGGAGCCTCTTGCAGGAGCAAAATTCATCCGATCCGGTTGAAATTTTGCATTTTTTGTTACTATATGGACATTAACAACCATGCAAAAATTGGTCCATATCGGTTCATAATTATATATAGCACCCATATAAATTGATTCTCCCACATTTTATGATATAGAAGACAGTCTTTAGTAGAAGTTTCTACGCAATCTATTGTGGATGGTACATACTTCTTTTTATTGTGTTTGTCAAGGAGTGTTTGTATTTATAGGTTACACACCTTTCCTTGATTGTTTGGTAACATTTTCAATTGTTCAAGAGCTGTAGTCTAAAAGCGCAAAAATCGTTGAAAATGGACTGCGCTTCAAATGTTCCATCCGCTAAGTCCAATTTTGGCATACTCTTTCCAACTTTTCTTGCCGGTAACTCACGAATAAATGTTTCAATGTTTTCTTCCAATACGTCAACATCAAGCAAAAAAAAAAAATAAAAAAAACTATGCCGTTTGAGTTTTTCACTTACACGGAAGTTCTTTTGAGGAGATTTTGCAAATTACGATATTTTTTATTTTTTGTAAATTTTTAATGGAAAAAATATATCTATATAAAAATATATATTAAAAATATTTTTAAGAAAAATATTTGCTAAAAAATTGACGCTGGGGAGATTTGCAAAAGGGTTCTTTATTTCTCCATTCATAAAGAACATATCAGGAAGTAGTTAGAATGTCATGCCGTGGTGTCATATTAGGAGCATATCACAAATTTTAGAATAGAATCACAATAATAGAATTGAAAATTTGGTCAAAATTTTATTTTTATAGAAAATTTTGTCAAAATTTTATTTCTATAGAAAATTTTATCAAAATTTTATTTCTATAGAAAATTATGACAAAATTTTATTTCTATTGACAATTTTGTCAAAATTTTGTTTTTATAAAAAATTTGGTCAAAATTTTATTTCTATAGTAAATTTGGTCAACATTTTAATTCTATAGCAAATTTTGTCAAAATTTTATTTCGATAGAAAATTTTGTCAAAGTTTTATCTATAGAAAATTTTGTCAAAATTTTATTTCTATAGAAAATTTTGTCAAAATTTGATTTCTATAGAAAATGTTGTCAAAATTTTATTTCTATAAAAAATTTTCTCAAAATTATAGTTCTATAGATAATTTTGCAAAATTTTAATTCTATAGAACATTTTGTCAAAATTTTATTTCTATGGAAAATTTTGTCAAAATTTTATTTGCATAGAAAATTTTATTTATATTTTATTTCTATAGAAAATTTTGAATTTAGTTTTATGCAAAAAAATTTGTCAAAATTTTATTTCTATAGAAAATGTTGTCAAAATGTTATTTCTAAAGAACATTTTGTTAAAATTTTATTTTTATAGAAAATTTTATCAAAATTTTATTTCTATAGAAAATTATGAAAAAATTTTATTTCTATTGACAATTTTGTCAAAATTTTGTTTTTAATAAAAAATTTGGTCAAAGTTTAATTTCTATAGTAAATTTGGTCAACATTTTAATTCTATAAAGAATTTTGTCAAAATTTTATTTCGATAGCAAATTTTGTCAAAATTTTATTTCGATAGAAAATTTTGTCAAAGTTTTATCTATAGAAAATTTTGTCAAAATTTGATTTCTATAGAAAATTTTGTCAAAATGTTATTTCTATAGAAAATTTTCTCAAAATTATAGTTCTATAGATAATTTTGTCAAAATTTTAATTCCATAGAACATTTTGTCAAAATTTTATTTCTATGGAAAATTTTGTCAAAATTTTATTTGCATAGAAAATTTTATTTATATTTTATTTCTATAGAAAATTTTGAATTTTATTTTATGCTAAAACATTTGTCAAAATTTTATTTCTATAGAAAATGTTGTCAAAATTTTATTTCTATAGAAAATTTTTCAAAATTTTATTTATATAGAAAATTTTGTCAAAATTTTATTTTTATAGAACATTTTATCAAAATTTTATTTCTATAGAAAATTATGAAAAAATTTTAGTTCTATTGACAATTTTGTCAAAATTTTGTTTTTATAAAAAATTTGGTCAAAATTTAATTTCTATAGTAAATTTTGTCAAAATTTTATTTCTATAGAAAATTTTCTCAAAATTATAGTTCTATAGAAAATTTTGTCAAAATTTGAATTCTATAGAACATTTTGTCAAAATTTTATTTCTATGGAAAATTTTGTGAAAATTTTATTTGCATAGAACATTTCATTTATATTTTATTTCTATAGAAAATTTTGAATTTTATTTTATGCTAAAAAATTTGTCAAAATTTTATTTCTATAGCAAATTTTGTCAAAATTTTATTTCGATAGAAAATTTTGTCAAAGTTTTATCTATAGAAAATTTTGTCAAAATGTTATTTCTATAGAAAATTTTGTCAAAATTTGATTTCTATAGAAAATTTTGTCAAAATTTGATTTCTATAGAAAATTTTCTCAAAAATTTAATTCTATAGAACATTTTGTCAAAATTTTATTTCTATGGAAAATTTTGTCAAAATTTTATTTGCATAGAAAATTTTATTTATATTTTATTTCTATAGAAAATTTTGAATTTTATTTTATGCAAAAAAAATTGTCAAATTTTATTTCTATAGAAAATATTGTCAAAATTTTATTTCTATAGAAAATGTTGTCAAAATATTATTTATATAGAAAATTTTTCAAAATTTTATTTATATAGAAAATTTTGTCAAAATTTTATTTTTATAGAAAATTTTGTCAAAGTTTTATTTCCATAGAAAAAATTTTGAGAAAAATCTAACCAAACATCGAGAATTCTACCAATCTATCAAACAGTAATAAATCTAGCATTTTTGGTGGCTGTGGCAACCGAGGTCACAATATCCACAGAGAGTATTAAGAAAAGAAGACGACGAAAATTTCTCGTCTACAAAAACAACAAATGTCAACCGTATAGATGTCACACAATGCCTGCAGATTTAGTATTACCGATGTTGCGGTCGAAGCGCTGATATGATAATTTGTTTATAAAGGCACCGGCAGTTATAATTTCAAATTGTCTGCAAAAAAATTTTAATAGAATGAAAAGATTTATATAAACGAACATTTGTTATTACAAAGTAGGTTCTAAATCATATTTTCCTTACGTTTCATTAAGCCGGCAGAGAATTGAACTGGGTGGCGTCGACGGAAACTGTATGATATTTGAGAGAAGCGTCGACAAAAACTGCATGATATTAGAGAAATTTTCCTCATGACGCCACCTAGTTACTGACGAAGTTTCGCTTGACAGTTTCTTTATCTTATTATCTTAATACTCTCTGATATCCACTTCAGGTATTTATGGCGTATACTTATTTTTTTCTTCTTCAAGACACTTTCCAACAATCATACGCCACACAGTCCATTACGATGCGATTACGAAAATTACAAGGGATATAAGAAGCTCTTTTTTGATGGGTATTTACATTCTCAGCAAAAAAACAAATTAGAAGTTCTTCTAAAGACATAACTTTAAAAGCACTTCCAAAAATGTCCTCCCAAAGATGTTATTTATTTTAACACCGCACGAATTTTTTTTAACTAAATTTATTATAACTCGATTTTGTCATTTTTTTAACGTGTAATTTTAATTTTTTTGTTTCGAATAGGTTAAAAACTAAGTACAAATTAACAAACTGGTACAAATTATTTCGAAAATTCTAAATCCAATCTAGGATATTGCATATTTTTAAAAATATTTGAGGTTAAACGTTTTAGACAAGCGTTATAATGCATTAAAATGCATTAAAAAAATTATTTATTTATTAAAATATCACAGAATTTTTTAATTAACATCCAAAATATTTAGTTCGGATCATACCTTAAAAAGTGATGCATAGTCAGTGCAACAGCTGCTGAAATTGGGAAGCTTCCGTCCTATAACAAGCCCATGTTCAATTTATCTCTTCCGCCTATTTTGCATCCCTTCCGGATCCAAAAAGAAAAATTTTCACTACTTTTCTGGCGACTCTTTTTTTTGCTGAAATTCGCTTCTATCTTGCTTTTGAATACAATTTACATTGGATGGGAATCGTCTAAGCATGTGTGTGTGTGAAAATATGGCAGCTATCACATTTTATATTTGTCAAACAATCTTCTCTTGCTTGATTTCATATGCACCTTTCAATCTTTAACCCTTTCATATACACATGTGCACTTGTGTTGCCCTTTTATTTCAGTGTGTGTGTGTGAGCAATTTTCGTGGTTGCTGCCACCCTGCAAGCAGCTACTGCAACATGCAAGAGACGACAGAGACATGAGCACAGATATATTTTGTACTCACTTAAATATCTAAACACTTACACCCATACACACACCACTTTACTTTTAA
This sequence comes from Haematobia irritans, assembly GCF_050003625.1. Taxonomy (NCBI): domain Eukaryota; kingdom Metazoa; phylum Arthropoda; class Insecta; order Diptera; family Muscidae; genus Haematobia; species Haematobia irritans. Next base: position 198,128,660 of record NC_134399.1, on the reverse strand, counting down.
GCATTCGCCATAAGCATTGCATACATAGTGCTTTAGGCTGCTAATACACCTAAATAGAGACGTTTTAAAGAAACAAAAACCATATAGAAAAGAAGAATATTCAAAGAAAGATAACAGTTTCGTTTTACATGAGTCCTTTTGTCAGAATAGAAAAAGCAAATGAACACAGAAAATAAAATGCCGCAAAAGACATGCAAATGCTCTTAGTTATTTTTGAAAAATACAGCCTCAAATAGAATGACATTAGTGCGTTTAAGCATTTGGCTTTAAGCAAATACATTAAGCAAACGAAAGAAAAAAACAGGCACTCTTTAGAAAAAGCAAAGCCATGAACGACATTTCAAAAGAATGTTTCTGTTTCCCTTCAGTCCCTCATAAACAAAGTAACCAATCTTTCCAAACACTTACTTTACACACTTCAAAACAAAAGAGAAATTTTAAGGCCAATCTAAAGATTTGAAATGCAAGCCTTATAAAAATTCTATTAGCCAGGATTTTCGTAACCCAAATAGCAATGTCATATCTCAATTGAAGGGCATGAGAAGAAAAAGATAAAAGAGATGCAATCACGGCTGCCACAGTTGTTAGAATTCTATAGAAATAAAATTTGAACAAAACTTTCTATATAGAAATAAAATTTCAACAAAATTTTCTATAGAGAAATAAAATTTCAACAAAATTTTCTATAGAAATAAAATTTTGACAAAATTTTTTAAAGAAATAAAATTTTCACAAAATATTATGTAGAAACAACATTTTGACACAATTATCTATAGAAATAAAATTTTGACAAAATTTTCTATAGAAATAAAATTTTGACATAATTTTCTAAAGAAATCAAATTTTGACAAAATTTTCTATAGAAATAAAATTTTGACAAAATTTTTTCTAGAAATAAAATTTTGACAAAATTTTCTATAGAAATCAAATTTTGACAAAATTTTCTACAGAAATAAAATTTTGACAAAATTTTCTATAGAAATAAAATATTGACTAAATTTTCTAGAGAAATAAAATTTTGACAAAGTTTTCTATAGAAAAAAAAATTGAGAAAATTTTCTATAGAAATAAAATTTTGAAAAAACTTTCTATAGAAATAAAATTTTGCCACAGTTGTTAGAATTCTATACAAAAAAAATTGGACAAAACTTTCTATAGAGAAATACAACTTTGACAAAATTTTCTATAGAGAAATTATATTTCGACAAAATTTTCTAAAGAAATAAAATGTTTACAAATATTCTGTAGAAACAAAATTTTGACAAAATTATAGAAACAAAATTTTGACAAAATTTTCTATAGAAACAAAATTTTCTAAAGAAATAAATTCTGACAAAATTATCTATAGAAATAAAAAGTTGGTAAAATTTGCTATAGAAATAAACTTTTGACAAAATTTTCTATAAAGAAATAAAAATTTTGTCATAATTTTCTACAGAAATTTCTGTAGAAATAAAATTTTGACAAAATTTTCTATAAAAATAAAATTTTTACAAAATTTTTTGTGGAAATAAATGTTGACAAAATTTCCTACAGAAATAAAATTTTGCCAAATTCTCTATAGAAATAAAATGTTGGCAACATTTTCTATAACAATAAAATTTTGACAAAATATTCTATAAAAATAAAATTTTGCCAAATTTTCTATAGAAATAAAATTTTCACAAAATATTCTGTAGAAATAAAATTTTGACAAAATTATATATAGAAATAAAATTTTGACAAAATTTCTATAAAGAAATAAAATTTTGAAAAAATTTTCTATAGAAATAAAATGTTGACTAAATTTTCTAGAGAAAACAAATTTCGACAAAATTTTCTATAGAGAAATAAAATTTCAACAAAATTTTCTATAGAAATCAAATTTTGACAAATTTTTTTACAGAAATAAAATTTTCACAAAATATTCTGTAGAAATAAAATTTTGACAAAATTATCTATAGAAATGAAATTTTGACAAAATTTTCTATAAAGAAATAAAATTTTGACAAAATTTTCTATAAAGAAATAAAATTTTGACAAAATTTTCTCTAGGAATAAAATTTTGACAAAATTTTGTATAGAAATAAGATGTTGATAAAATTTTCTATAGAAATAAAATTTTGACAAAATTTTCTATAGAAATAAAATGTTGACTAAATTTTGTAGAGAAATCAAATTTTGACAAAATTTTCTATAGAGAAATAAAATTTTGACAAAGTTTTCTAAAGAAAAAAAAATACAAAATTTTCTACAGAAAAGAATTTGGACAAAACTTTCTATAGAGAAATAAAATTTTGACAAAATTTTCAATAGAAACAAAATTTTGACGAAATTTTCTATAGAAATAAAATTTTCTATGGAAATAAAATGTTGATAAAATTTGCTATAGAAATAACATTTTGACAAAATTTTCTATAGAGAAATAACATGTTGTCATAATTTTCTACAGAAATAAAATTTTGACCAATTTTCGATACAAATAAAATGTTGACAAAATTTTCTATAAAAATAAAATTTTGACAAACATTTTTATGGAATCTTGACAATATGTCCTATTGAAATAAAATTTTGCCAAATTTTCTATAGAAATAAAATGTTGACAATATTGTCAATAAAATAAAATGTTGACAAAATATTCTATAGAAATAAAATGTTGCCAAATTTTCTATAGAAATAAAATTTTGACACAATTTTCTATATTACAATTTTGACAAAAATTTCTATAGAAATAAAATTTTGGCGATTTGTTTTATAGAGAAATAAAACTTTGTCATTATTTTCTATATAAATAACATTTTGATGAAATTTTCCATAGAGAAATAAATATATTGACGAATTTTATTTTTATAGAAAATTTTCTACAGAAATAAAATTAAAACACAATTTTTTATGGAAATAAAATTTTTACAAAATTTTCTATAGAGAAAAAAAATTGTCATAATTTTCTATAGAAATAACATTTTAACGAAATTTTCCATAGAGAAATAAAATATTGACGAAATTCTTAATAGAAGAAAAATTTTGACAAAATTTTCTATAGAAATTAAATTTAGACATAATTTTTATAGAAATAAAAATGTTCCATAGAAACACAATTTTGACAAAATTTTCTATAGAAATAAAATTTTGACAAAATGTTCTACAGAAATAAAACTTTGACAAAATTTTCTATAGAAATAACATTTTAACAAACTTATCTATAGAAATAAAATTTTGACAACATTTTCTAACGAAATCACATTTTGACAAAATTTTCTATAGAGAAATAAACTTTGGATCTAGTGAACTACCCGAATTTATTCTGATAATTGGTTGATAATTTTGCTGCTAGTAGAGGATGCTGATGAGGGATGTGGAAATTCCGAAACAGCTGTTCATCCAACCATCTTGCAGTCTATAGGGCTTTGCTCAAATAAATTTGACAAGCATACTTTTCCTCTGTTGGTTAAGCTACACTTGTACACTTGTAGTTAATCAATGCATGGTTTTAAGCAGAAATCAAAAAGACCAATAATGACTGAAGAGTAAACCAACTATAACAAACAAAACGATTGACAAACTTCTCTATAGAAATAAAATTTTGACTAAATTTTTTAAAGAAATAAGATTTTTACAAAATTTCCTATAGAAATAAAATTTTGGGAAAATTTTCTATAAAAATAAAATTTTGACAAAATTTTCTATAGAAATAAAGTTTGACAAAATTTCTTATAGAAATTAAATTTGACAAAATTTCCTCTAGAAATAAAATTGACAAAATTTCCGACAGAAATAAAATTGGCAAAATTTCCTGTAGAAATAAAATTTTGACAAAATTTCCTATAGAAATAAAATTTTGACAAAATATTCTATAGAAATAAAATTTTGACAAAACCATCTAAAGAAAGAAAATTTTTATAATAAGATTTTGTTTTTTTTAATTTGGTAGGTTTTTGTTAACATTTTCTGGAAATTTCATTAGATTACTTTTGGCTCGAGTGGCAACCGTGGATGCAAAACGATGCGGTATTAGTGTCAATTTCCCCAATACTGAGGACATTTCCTCAATAAATAAACAAAATTCTTTGTATGCTTCATGCCGGCACCCATTTGTATAGAAATTGCAATAAAATAAAAAAGATCTCCATAAAAAATAAACGCTAAAACAACAAATTCATTTTAGGATAGAAATTTGTTATCTGGTTTTGAAGGGGAAAAAAGATACGAAGAAAAAATCCAAAAACAAACTAAAATTTTAATTAAACCCTATTTCGAGTACAACCATACCAGAGAATAGAATCCATTTTTCACGAGCTGCCAACCAAACCATTCAGTCGTAGATGATATCTGGCGATATTGATATAGCTACAGAAGGACAAGTATTGCGGTTGATTGAATGTTTCACAACAATTATTCTTTCTATGCAGTTATATGCAGCACAGTCTTAGGATAGGGCAATAAGGAAGATGAATAATTTTTGGAAACTAAATCTAGCAAATCAAATTGACGGCTTATGAAATTTTAGAATAAAATGTTCGACTTTTTTAAATTTATGCCACATTTTTTTTATAACCACCACCATACGTTAGAATGGTGTAACAAATCGAAATATTGACTTCCGAATACTGAAAAAACAGTTTACTTGGATTTAATATTTAGACCTTCAGTTAAAGATTTCGGCATTGATACCGAGCCAAAGAAGTCGGCTTCTTAAAAAAAAAGAAATTTTTTAGCGACCTATCTGGCTTTAATAAAATTAAAATTAAAATTAAGATACCGATCTCATTTATTAAATTTTCTTTCTCTTTTCGCAGTTTATTAATAAAAGTACTTACGTATAAATTAATGCCAGTTTAAAAATCCAAATTATAACGGATACTTCAAAGTAAAAATGTTTTCTTAATTCCAAAAAAAAACTTTACACAAAAAATGCTATATCCTGAAAATAAGTCTTAGCCTATATTTGAAGCATTTTTATTCTAAATCTAAAGTTTCAATATGTCATTTAATTTGAGGACAATTTCTTTAAATCAAAAATGTGTTTCTTTATTCTAAGGAAACACATTTTTGATGTAGTTCAAAGACATGCGACCTTAACGGCACGACGCAAATTTACAAAATTTGTGTCCTAAATTTAATGAAAAATATGTTTGAAACAAAGATTATAAACTTTATTTAATTTAAAATTTAATTATTTTAAAGACATTTGTCCTTAATAGTTTGTAAATTTCGAATACTAAAAACTAACAAACAAATATATATTCTCGATCAGGTAGAAATTCTAAGATGAGATAACCAAGTCCGTCTGTCTGTCTGTCTGAAATTTTGCATAAACTTTTTGCCTGCAAGCAGGGCAAGTTCAAAGATGGGTTATATATGTCCAGGTTTTTATATGGCCCCCATAATATCCGACCCAATAAATGTAGATGTGGAAACAAGCAAAAAAATAATAATTTCAATCAAGTTACAAAATTTTCTATAAAAATTATTTACTTTTCAGAACATTTTCTTATTGAAATGTTGACAAAATTTTCTATAGAAATAAAATTTCGACCAAATCTTCTATTGGAAAAACATTAAAAAAAAAAATTAAATAAAATTTTGTCAAAAATTTACATAGGAATAAAATTTGACACAATTTTGTACAGAAATAAAATTTTTAAAAAATTTCCTATTGAAAGAAAATTTTCTAAAGAAATAAAAAAAAACAAAACAAATGTTGACAAAATATCCAAACAAAATAAAATTTTGACAAAATTTTCTATAGAAATAAAATTTTGACCAAAATTTATATAGAAATAAAAATTGACACAATTTTCTACAGAAATAAAATGTTGACAAAATTTTCTATGAAAAATAAAATTTTGACAGAATTTCCTATTGAAATAAAAGTTTCTAAAGAAATAAAATATTTACAAAATGTTCTATAGAAATAAAATGTTGACAAAATTTCCAAATAAAATAAAATTTTGACAAAATTTTCTATAGAAATAAAATTTTGGCAAAATTTTTTATTGAAACAAAAATTTCGACAAAATTTTCTATAGAAATAAAATTTTGACAAAATGTTGCGTTTACTCCAATTAATTTACTCCGTTTGTTTTGATTTCATGGCATAATTTCATTATGGTTAAAAGTTAGATCTTCTAATTCTTAACCATTTTAGGGACGTACGTTTGTTTTCTTTCTAATATGAATGAGTAACATTTCCTATTATAATATATAAGGAATAATTTAAATATCATAAATTAAACTTGGGATAAAAATATTGAAATTACATACATACATATATTCTATTAATAAATATTTGAAAAAAATAATTTCAAAATCATGATTCGGCTAGAGTGGGACAGATTTTTTTAATTTCTCTTGTCATTATGGCCCATGGAAGATTTTTCTTTATTTAAAAAAATAGGGAATCTGTAATAATATAATACTGTGATGGGAAAGAGGAGGAAAGACACGATCCCCCCACCCGATTATGCTAGCGAAAGAAGGCTCCTACAGTCCTAGGTCTTTCACAATTCTAAGATGTTATGGCATGCTTTGCAAAACTTACATCCTAGAATATTTTGTCAAAACTTTATTTCTATAGAAAATTTTGTCAAAATTTTATTTCTATAGAAAATTTTGTCAAAATTTTATTTCTGTAGAAAATTTTGTGAAAATTTTATTTCTATAGAAAATTTTGTGAACATTTTATTTCTATAGAAAATTTTGTAAAAGTTTTATTTCTATAGAAAATTCTGTCAAAATTTTATTACTATATATAATTTTGTCAAAATTTTATTACGCTATATACAATTTGGTCAAAATTTTATTTTCATAGAAAATGTTGTCAAAATTTTATTTATATGGTAAATTTTGTCATAATTTTATTTCTATGGAAAATTTTGTCAACATTTTATTTCATTAATAAAATCTTATTTCTCAGTAGAAAATTTTGTCTAAATTTTATTTCTATAGAAAATTTTGTCAATATATTATTTCTATAGAAAATTTTGTCAGAATTTTATTTCTATTTGTTTAGTTTGGCTTGAGGTCATGTGAATAAAAACAGATGTTGTTTTTTTTTTTTTTTTTTTTTTTTTGAGTTATAATTTTTATTTAAAATTATCCAATATTTCGGGACCTCTCCGATGCTCGTCCTTACTCACATGACCTCAAGCCAAACTAAACAAATATAATTAACAGTTTAAAGGTCAGCTGTCAAACAACAAAATTTTATTGATATAGAAAATTATGTCAAAATTTTATTTCCATAGAAAATTTTGTCAAAATTTTATTTCTATAGAAAATTTTGTCAAAATTTTAATTCTATAGAAAATTTTGTAAAAATTTTAATTCTATAGAAAATTTTGTCAAAATTTTATTTCTATAGAAAATGTTGTCAAAATTTTATTTCTATAGAAATTTTTGCCAACATTTAATTTCTATAAAAAATTTTGTCAAAATTTTCTTTCTATAGAAAATTTTATCAAAATTTTATTTCTTTAGAAATTTTTGTTAAAACTTTATTTCTCTAGAAATTTTTGCCAACATTTAATATCTATAGAAAATTTTGTCAAAATTTTTATTCCTAATGAAAATTTTGTCTAAATTTTATTTCTATAGAAAATTTTCTCAGAATTGTATTTCTATAGAAAATTTTGTCAAAATATTATTTCTATAGTAAATTTGGTAAAAATTTTATTTCTATAGAAAATTTTGTCAAAATTTTATTTCTATAGAAAATTTTGTCAAGATTTTATTTCTATAGAAAATGTTGGCAAAATTTTATTTCTGTAGAAAATTTTGTCAAAATTTTATTTCTATAGAAATTTTTGCAACATTTAATTTCTATTGAAAATTTTGTCAAAATTTTTATTTCTGCAGAAAACTGTGTCAAAATTGTATTTCTATTGAAAATTTCGTCAAAATTTTTATTTCTAATGAACATTTTGTCAACATTTTATTTCTTTAGGAAATTTTGTCAAAATTTTATTTCTATAGAAAATTTTGTTAAGATTTTATTTCTATAGAAAATTTTGTTAAAATTTTATTTCTATAGAAAATTGTTTCAAACTTTTATTTCAATAGAAAATTTTGTCAAATTTTATTTAAATTTTGTGAAAATTTTATTTCTATAGTATATCAAAATTTTATTTCTATAGAAAATTTTATTTCTATAGAAAATTTTGTCAACATTTTATTTCTTTAGGAAATTTTGTCGAGATTTTTTTCTATAGGAAATTTTGTCGAGCTTTTTTTCCCAAAGAAAATTTGGTCAAAATTTTGTTTCTATAGAAAATTTTGTCAAAATTTTATTTCTATAGCAAATTTTGTCAAAATTTTATTTCTATAGAAAATTTTGTTAAGATTTTATTTCTATAGAAATTTTTGTTAAAATTTTATTTCTATAGAAAATTGTTTCAAACTTTTATTTCAATAGAAAATTTTGTCAAAACTTTATTTCTGTAGAAAATTTTGTGAAAATTTTATTTCTATAGTATGTCAAAATTTAATTTCTATAGAAAATTTTATTTCTATAGAAAATTTTGTCAAAATTTTATTTCTATAGAAAATTTTGTCAAAATATTATTTCTTTAGAAAATTTCGTTAAAATTTTATTTCTATAGAAAATTTTTGTCGAAATTTTATTTCTTTAGAAAATTTTGTCAAAATTTTATTTCTATAGAAAATTTTTGCCAAAATTTTATTTCTATAGAAAATTTTGTCAAAATTTTATTTCTATACAAAATTTCGTTAAAAATTTATTTTATAGAAAATTTGGTTTAAATTTTAATTCATTAGAAAATTTTGTCAAAATTTTATTTCTATAGAAAATTTTGTCAAAATATTATTTCTATAGAAAATTTCGTTAAAATTTTATTTCTATAGAAAATTTTGTCAAAATTTTATTTCTATAGAAAATTTTGTCAAAATTTTATTTCTATAGAAAATTTTGTCAAAATTTTATTTCTATAGAAAATTTTGTCAAAATTTATTTCTATAGAAAATGTTGTCAAAATTTTATTTCTATTGAAAATTTTATTTCTATAGAAAATTTTGTTGCTATAGAAATTTTTGTTGCTATAGAAAATTTTGTTAAAATTTTGTTGCTGTAGAAAAATTAGTCAACATTTTATTTCTACAGAAAATGTAGTCTAAGTTTTATTTCTATAGAAAATATTGTCAAAATTTTATTGTCATATTTACTTGTTTAATTCTGAAAAGATGTCTAATTTAGACGTTTTTATGAGGCAGCAAATCAAATTCGATTTTTCCATCTATTAAGTTGGGAGCCACCGTGGTGCAATGGTTAGCATGCCCGCCCTGCATACACAAGGTCGTGGGTTCGATTCCTGCTTTGACCGAACACCAAAATGTTTTTCAGCGGTGGATTATCCCACCTCAGTAATGCTGGTGACATTTCTGAGGGTTTCAAAGCTTCTCTAAGTGGTATCACTGCAATGTGGAACGCCGTTCGGACTCGGCTATAAAAAGGAGGTCCCTTGCCATTGAGCTTAACATGGGATCGGGCAGCACTCAGTGATAAGAGAGAAGTTCACCACTGTAGTATGGACTGAATAGCCCATTGTGAGACTGATATATCGGGCTGCCACATAACCTATTAAGTTCACCTAAACCATCTAAAGGGTGGTTAAATTGTAAGGGCCGATGTTGAATGTGAACCACACCTAAACGCCAATTTTTTCCGAATTTTATTTGACATTTCTCTATTTCAGACTTACTCAATTTGAACCATGTAGACATAGACCATAGACAATCCAACAACGTGTTAAATGGTTCCAAGAAATGGCAACAGTGGATGATCAATTTTCGATGAAAATCATCTTCAGTGATGAGGCACATTTTCACCTCAGTGAATTCGTCAATAAACAGAATTGCTGCATTTGGGCGAATGAGAATCCAAGAGTGATTGTCGAAAAACCAATGCACCCACAAAGAGTGACTGCCCAGCAAAAAAAGAGCTTCCAAAAAAGTTGTTTGGATCCCCAATCTGTGATCCGGAAGTAGTGCAAACTTGGATCATCTCCAATCAATTTTACATGGGCTTGTCATAGGACGGAAGTACTTCCTTTTTGGATCCTTGGCATTACTTTAGAAGTTGTGCCCTGGAAGTTAATTTGAATGAAGAAATTTAAAAAGCGAAAAAAAAAATTTTTTCAACCAATTTCACTTTTTTTATACATATGTTTTATTACACAATTATTTTCCTATTATCTAATTTTTACAGTTTGAAAAACTTTTTCGCTCCGACCAGGGGTTGAACCTGGGTTTGCTGGCACCATAACAGAACGCCTTAGCACACTGAGCCACAAACGCCATTGAACATAAAGCGTCGAAAGGTCAATTCAAATGTTTGTGATATGATCGTAACACGACACCAAGGAATAACATTCTAATTTCTTCTCGAGATGTTCTTTATTAGTATGAACGAAAAAATAAGAAACGCAGTATCAAATCTCACCAGCGGCAATTTTTTTATCAAATATTTTTCTAAAAAAATATTTTTTTATGTCATGCATCGTTTTTATTTTGTATTTTTGGCATATACTTTCGTATAAATATATTTTTTCCATTAAAAAACAACAAAAAAATTAAAAATTCTCGTAATTTGCAAAACTTTCTCAAAAGAACTTCCATGGAAGCGAAAAAGTAAAACGGCACAGCGGGAATGATTTTTTTTTTTATTTTTTTACTTTTTTTTATTAATTTCTATTTTTTTAAGTATTTTTATTAGTTTTCTATTGTTTTGTAAAATTTAATTTTACAAAATTTGCACTTAAAATAGCCTGGTTGCGTTGTTTTTAATACTTGTCTACAAGGACTGCATCGGAAGTAGAAAAAAATCATTGGGGGATCCCAAGATGCGCTTTAGAAGAAATGTTTGTGCACTTGTCCAAAAGGACTGCATCGGAAGTGGAAAAAATTATTGGGGGATCCCACGATGCGCTTTAGAAGAAATGTTTGTGGACTTGTCCAAAAGGACTGCATCGGAAGTTGAAAAAACTCGATGGGGGATTCTGGGATGGGCTTTAAATGAAATGTTTGTGGAACAACTTCTAATTTTTTTTGCTGGGTGTTTGGTGCGGTTTATGGGCTGGCGGCATCATGAGGCCGTTTAGGCAGTTACTCTGAATGGTGTTCGCTATAGTGAGATGATAACGAACTTTTTATGGCCCGAATTGGAAGATATGGATGTTGACAATATGTAGTTTCAGCAGGACGGTGCCACTTGCCTCCCAGCTAACGAAACAATGGCTCTTTTACGCAACAAATTCAATGGCCATGTTATCCCACGTAATGGCGATGTCAATTGGCCGCCAAGATCATGTTATTTGACACCGTTGGACTTTTTTCTTTGGGGTTATTTGAAATAAAATATGTACGTCGATAAGCCAGCAACAATTCAAGAGCTAAAGGATGAGATAATTCGGCACATTAACGGCATAGAACCTCCACTAAGCCTCAGCTTCATCGAAAATTTGGACCATCGGATGAAAGTGTGCCACCGAGGTCGCGGCGCCCATTTGGCGCTATGTTATTCCGTTACATAATTGAGTAATACCAATATATCATAATAAAATAAAATTACAATAATTTGTTTTATTCAAAATCAACATCGGCCCTTGAAATTTCAACCACCCTTTATTAAGTTTTCACATATTTCCTTCTATAAAATTTTCAACTATTCCCCATATCATTTCTCTATGCTGTGGAAATAAAAAATAAATGTCACTACAATCCATGCGTATCTTCAGCCATCATTCATGCATCTCAATGGGTCATAGCGTTGCAGATAATAGTGAATTGCTCTTGGATTTCCATGGCTGTTACTCTGCAATGCTCTCAACACACTCCAGCTAACATATCACAGTAGTTCAATGGTTGAGTATCAAGCAATAACCAAAAATCGATTTCTTGTCAAGTTGCAATCAATTGAATTTGCAACAAATAACAAAAAACAAAAAACGAAAATCACTCAGAAAGCAATATGATTGTTAATTTAATATTCCTGATATTTCGGTGAACTACAACATTTAACCCACACGCCAAAAAAAATAAAAAAACGAAAACCCAGAAAAACAAAAATATTTGAAATATTTTTGGATACTCTATAGTAGCAATGTCGATATCTGTTTTCTATCCCCTCGACATCAACCAATGGTACACAAAGGAAAGAAATAAATGGAATACCTAGAAATCCGATAACTGATTTCAATGGCATTTTCCAAATACTCATGGTATGCCGTGAAGTGTTTCACTTTATCTCACCAACAGTCAGGCATTTTGGACCATCACTGAATTGAGCAGTCATAGAGTGCAGTAGTCACATGTGTTTGTGTGTGTGTGTAAGGAACATTGGCCAATATAGGCATTGGGGCTAAACTGAAGTGAGCCATAAGGAAATATACAGTCGCCAAAATTATTGCTTGTCGACATCCACTAAACACGACCACTAGAATGTATGCCAAAGTGCTGGTGAAGAGGTTGCACCAACAACGGTCTCCTACGGTAATCTTCATAGAACTGAATTTCATTCTCCATTTGCCATTCACCACCAGCACCACGACGACCACTCAACAAATCCAAATGATTCAAGTTTCGATAATAGTTTATTGGATTGTGTGATATGTTCTTCCCCATTCCACCCCTCCCCCCTGCCAAAATCCATCCATTGTCATTTAGGAGGTCTAACATAGCGCTCATCGAGGTATTACCATTCACATTGATGTTCCTCTACACGTACAGTGTTGAGATCAGCTCTTTTCATGACATAAATGACCATTGAAAATACACCGGCAATGGGACCTCTTACCAAAGAGCTCTTCTATACAAAGGGGAAGAGAATGATACGAAAAAAAAAAACAAGTATATACGGCCGGAAGTTCGGCCAGGCCGAATCTTATGTACCCACCACCATGGATTGCGTAGAAACTTCTACGAAAGACTATCATCCACAATCGAATTACTTGGGTTGTGGTATCTTAAAACTTCTTAACATCGTTTTCTAAATTGTGATTTAGTCCATACATGGTATATATTAGACAAAAAAGTTATGTATAGTTAAGTCTACAAATAATTACGAATCGATATGGACTTTTTACACGGTACGTAGAGAGCCAGAATTGAAATATGGGGGTCGCTTATATGGGGGCTATATACAATTATGAACTTGATATGGACCAATTTTTGTGTGATTGGGGGATCGATTTATCTGAGGGTCATATATAACTAAAGACCGATATGGACCTAGTTAGGCATGGTTGTTAACAGGGATCCGGAGCGGAGCGGAGCGGAGCAAGCCCTTTTTTTGCCGGAGCGGGAGCGGAGCGGGAGCGGCATTTCTAAAATCCGGAGCGGAGCGGGAGCGGAGCGGTTTCCAAATGAAAAACCGCTCCGCTCCGAATAAAATATTACTTGAATGAAATGTGTAACTTTGAAATTACACTGTGTAGGTAATTTCAAATTTAGCTAGTACTTAGCGTAGTGTGAGTAAACGTTTAAAATGTACGATATGTATTTTTGTACGTACATTGGGGAAAACACAACGTGTTTTTTAGTAATTGTTTTCAAAAACGGCAAATGTCAAAATATATATCTAGTATGTGTTGTAAAAGTAACAACAGTACTTTCGATCAATTTCATCCCGTATTACTACAAAGATGTTTGTAATGAACGTCAAATAAATGCAATTAAACGATCTTATTTATATTTAATTTGTAGTTTTCTACACTGAAAAAAATATTGTCGTGAAGTCAAAGATTCCATGTCCTTAGAATAAGAATGCAAATCTGCTTAACATGGAAGACGCATTTCTCTAAAATAAAGTTTTTTTTCTTGTCCAAAAGGCAGTAAACTTTTGAATGAAGTTGTAATGTCCTTATAATTAAGTGATTTTACTTAAAAATGTGTATCATAACATGAAAGATAAATTTTTTGAGGTAAGGTCAACGTGACTTTAATAATTAAGAAAAATTCTTTAAAATTAATAAAATTGTCTTTAAATTTGTTTCCTTTTTGCATCTTGCCTACAAAGCAAAAAATCGTTAAAACATAAGACATGTTTTTCAACACTTTATTTTAAAGACGCTTTTTACTTGAAACATAGCATAATTTCTACTGGAAGTCGAGTCTTAATATGGAAAAAAAAAAATAACTCGTTAACTCGTTTTTAAAGGATTTTGATAACAACTGACGAAAAAAATCTAAAAAACTGAAAAATTAACATTTGCTTCCTAGAACAAGTACATAACCCCCAAATTTAAAAGAGAATTACGTCTGTAAAGTATCCTTACTTTTATTCTCCGCTTCTTTGGCTCGGAATTAATACCCAAACTGTTAAAGTAAAGACAAAATCTTTGGAACCGGGCATGCTTTTTTTCATTCACATTTGCTTTACTATTGTACTATATCCTAGCATTCTCTTATTTCTGATATTAGTTCTCGAAAATTTAATTAAAATTATGGATAGTTTCAATTTTGGTTGAAAAATGTGCGCATATACATTTATTATACAATAAAGGGGAAAAAAGCGAAATTAGGTAACACTAGATCTGAGTAAGAATATTCGTAGGTATACCACGGACTGATGTCGATGGAGGTTGTTGCAAACATAAACATACACACACACATTACAAATATAACAAAACCTCTTCAATTCCAATCAGCGTTGCCGTTTTGGTCCGATCGGACCAAAATTGGTCCAAAAGATTTCTAATTTTTAAATTTGGTCCGATGGTCAGACCAAACAGAATTTGGTCCATTTTGGTCCATTTTCATAAATTTGGTTTCTATCACATATTAAATAGTAGATGGTGCACCGCAAAGAATATTGTCGGGAGGCCAAATATTTCACATGCTTAAAATACGAATACGAATTTTGCTTAGAATAGAAGACGTATTTCTCTGAAAAAAAGTTTTTCCTTGTCTAAAAGTATCTAAACTTTTCAATGAAGTCTGTTTGTCCTTATAGCTAAGTGATTCGACATAAAAATGTGTATCCTAACATGAATGCAAATTTCATTTTAATGAAGTCAAAATGGATTTAATATTTCTGAAAAAATCTTCAAAATTAATAAAATATTTGAACACATTGTTTTAAAGTCATTATACCCTAAACCACATAGTGGTTAGGGTATAATAAGTTTGATCTGCCACAAAATGTGCCTACAAGAAATATTGATTTTAGACCCCATAAAATATATACTGATCGACTCAGATCACCTCCTGAGTCGATCTAGCGCTTGGCGTCCGTCCGTCCATCCGTCCGTCTGTCCGTCTGTTGTTCACAGGATTTCGGTCGCAATTATTAACCGATTTTGATGAAATTTGGTACAGGGAGTTTTTTTGGGCACATGGACGAACGTTATTGAATTTGGAAGAAATCGGATCAAATTTTGATATAGCTCCCATATATATGTATTGCCCGATTTCGACGAATGGGGTCACGTTGCACTTTTTTTACTAACCGATCGTCGTCAAATTTAGCACAAAATAATCTTCTGTATCACCCTTTAAGTCTGAAAATTTCTTCGAAATCTGTTCAGATTTAGATATACACAGTCTTACACAAGTTTACATACGATTTAAGAAATTGTATTTTCATTAATTATTAAAATATAATGAAATATGCATATATATGCATTAGATTTTGTAAATTAATTTGAAAAACAAAGTATTTGTCAATTTTCAAGAAGATGTTTTTAGTCTGGATTATAAACAACAACAAGAAACATGTTTAGTTATAAGGTAAAAACCTCAAGGGTATGTAAACTTATGTGAGACTGTGTAGGTCCCATATATATGTATCGCCCGATTTTGTCAAATTAGGTCATAAAACCCTTATTTATCAACCGATCTTACTCAAAGTTGGCGAAATGTTATCTTCTATAGCACTAACTATATGTGCAAAAAATCATCGAAATCGGTTCAGATTTAGCTATAGCTCCCATATATGTACCGCCCGATTTTTCTAAATAAAATAAAACACAATTGAACAAATAATACAATGTTTGTACTATAATTTTCTCGAAGAGGAGCGGAGCGATTTTTTTTTTCTCGGAGCGGAGCGAGGAGCGGAGCGGTTTTTTTTTCTCCGGAGCGGGAGCGGAGCGGAGCGAAAAAAATGGACCGCTCCGGATCCCTGGTTGTTAACGACCATATACTAGCACAATGTACCAAATTTCAACTCACTCGGATGAAATTTGCTCCTCCAAGAGGTTCCAAAACCAAATCTCGGGATCGGTTTATATGGGGCTATGTACGATTATGGACTGATATGGACCCCTTTTGGCATGGTTGTTAAATATCATATACTACCACCACGTACCAAATTTCAAGCAGATCGGATGAATTTTGCTTCTCCAAAAGGCACCGGAGGTCAAATCTGGGGATCGGTTTATATGGGAGCTATATATAATTATGGACTGATAGGAACCAATTCCTGCATGGTTGGTGGATACCATATACTAACATCACGTACCAAATTCCAACCGAATGGGAAGAATTTTGCTCTTCCAAGGGGCTCTGGAGGTCAAATCTGGGGATCGGTTTATATGGGGCCTATATGTAATTATGGACCGATATCGACCAATTTTTTTATGGGAGTTTGAGGCCATATATTAACACCACGTACCAAATTTCAACTGAATCAGATGAATTTTGGTCTTCCAAGAGGTTCCGGAGGTCAAATCTGGTGATCGGTTTATATGGGGGCTATATATAATTATGAACCGATGTGGACCAATTTTTGCATGGTTGTTAGAGACCATATACTAACATCACGTACCAAATTTCAGCCGGATCGGATGAAATTTGCTTCTCTTAGAGGCCTCGCAAGCCAAATCGGGGGATCGGTTTATATGGGGGCTATATATAATTATGAACCGATGTGGACAAATTTTTGCATGGTTGTTAGAAACCATATACTAACACCATGTACCAAATTTCAGCCGGATCGGATGAAATTTGCTTCTCTTAGAGGCCTCGCAAGCCAAATCGGGGGATCGGTTTATATGGGGGCTATATATAATTATGGACCGATGTCGA
Organism: Haematobia irritans; assembly: GCF_050003625.1. Classification (NCBI taxonomy): domain Eukaryota; kingdom Metazoa; phylum Arthropoda; class Insecta; order Diptera; family Muscidae; genus Haematobia; species Haematobia irritans. The sequence goes on along the minus strand of NC_134399.1, from coordinate 198,111,641 downwards.
GCAATTTTTGCATGGTTGTTAAGGACCATATACTAACACCATGTACCAAATTTCAGCCGGATCGGATGAAATTTGCTTCTCTTAGAGGCCTCGCAAGCCAAAGTTTGGGGTCCGTTTATATGGGGGCTATACGTAAAAGTGGACCGATATGGCCCATTTGCAATACCACCCCATCCTATGGTGGTGGGTATAAAAACAGAGTCGCATATTTCTGACCATGAATACTTGGTGGTAGTACTTACTTGGCTATTTTGAATAACCATTTCATGTAACTTTATTTCTGTTAAGAAGCTGATCTGAATCACAAGCGACAACTTTAAGGGAAGGGCAGATAATCCATATCATACGAGGGCTGCCTTTAATATTTCGGTATTAGAAAATAAAATCAAATATTAAACAACGGAAATCGCACTTTGGCATGCGTCCAGAAGAACATACATTCTGAACACATCAACCGCCTCTTCAGGTGTGGAATAACTTTGACTTCCCATTTTATTTTTTACGGACGGAAGTTACTCGGTGCCAAGTCAGGACTACACGGCAGATTACCCATCAAATCGATGTTTTGGATACTCAAAAATGGTCAGATTGCTGTGATGAAGGGTGATCCGTCTTCGGTGTTCTTGACTTCTTGGAAAACAACTGGCAAACAAATGATTGTGTACCACTCGAAAATAGCTTTCAAAAAGTAGTTTGGATCCCCAATCTGTGATCAGGAAGTAATACTAACAAATATCGAAAATTTTTGACCAAACTTTAAAAAGGTCGGGCAAGCAGGAGGTCCTTCTTAGCGACAAAATATTAAAAAATCAGATACCTCATCTTAAAATCATAACCTACCACCACGTTCTCTGTAAATTTCAAGTGAATCGGTTAGGTTTATTTTTTCGCTATTCTTAACAAAACAATCGGGCAAAGAGGAAGTCGTTGTCAACGACCAAATATCGAAAAATAAAGTAGCGGATCTTTGTCTAGACGCCACCTTAATCTTCCCTGAAAATTTCAAGCAAACCAGACAACTTTGGTTCAATTTTCAAAGAGTCGTGCAGCGGCGTGGTTGCCTTCCCCGACCAGATAACTAGGAATGAGGTTTAGATGTTTTCTAGGTTACCATAAACCTAAACACAAACATACCGTTATCCGTTTTGAAGAGATTTTTCAAAGGATATTATAATATAAGATCCATGGTGGAAGGTATTTGTGATTAGTCTCAGCCGCATATATTTGTTGCATACTTATTTACCCGTTTCATAACATCACTTTATAATCAACGCAAATGACAATTATTTTAGCAACTTAACTATTCAATATTTTGCAAATAAAATTAAGGGAATTGAAATTTTTCTAGAAAATTAATCCCCAATGAATAACAAAAAAAACGAATATTTCTCTCAATGGATTGGTGTGGAGATACAAAAAATCGCATTCATCTCGCAATACCAATAAGGTGCATATATTAAATTTTTATTTTGCAATTTCAATGTTCAATTAAATTTCCCTTGCATTTTGCGTAAACGTATCGCAATGGACTTTGTGACATATGATTGTTGGAAAATCGCTGGAATAAGAAAAGAAAAATAAGTATACGCCACAAATACCTGATGCGGATATTGTGACCATGGTTGCCACACGAGTCAAAAGTAATCTGCTCAAAATTAAGAGAAAATTCCTACCAAGCAAAAAAAATCTTTTATTGAAAATTTTGTCAATACTTTATTTCTATAGAAAATTTGTCAATATTTTATTTCTATAGAAAATTTTATCAAAATTGTATTCCTATAGAAAATTTTGTCAAAATTTTATTTCTATAGAAAATTTGTCACAATTTTATTTCTATAGAAAATTTTGTCAATATATTTTTAACGAAAATTTTGTCAAAATTTTATTTCTATAGAAAATGTTGTCAAAATTTTATTTCTATAGAAAATGTTGTCAAAATTTTATTTCTATAGAAAATTTTGTCAAAATTTTATTTCTATAAAAATGTTGTCAACATTTTGTTTTTATTGAAAATATTGTCAAAATTGTATTTCTATTGAAAATTTTGTCAAAATTTTATTTCTATAGACAATTTTGTCAACATTTTATTTCTGTAGAACATTTCAAATGGTTATTTCAAACATTTTGTCAAAATTTCATTTCTATAGGCATATTAGTCAACATTTTATTTCTGTAGAACATTTTGTCAAAATTTTATTTCTATAGAAAATTTTGTTAAAATTTCATTTCTATTGAAATTTTTGCAAACAATTTTTTTTTATGAAAATTTTGTCAACATTTTATTTCTATGAAAATTTTATCAAAATTTTATTTCCATTGAAAATTTTGTCAAAATTTTATTTCTATTGAAAATTTTGTCAAAACTTTATTTCTATAGAAAATGTTGTAAATTTTTTTCTATAGAAAATTCTGTCAAATTGTTATTTCAAACATTTTGTCAAAATTTTATTTCCATAGAAAATTTTGTCAAAATTTCATCTCTATTGAAAATTTATTTTTGTAGGAAAATTTTGTCAAGATTTTATTTTTATAAAAAATTTTGTCAAAATTTTATTTCTATCGAAAATTTTGTCAAATATTTATTTAAAAATTTTTGTCAAAATTTTATTTCTATAGACAATTTTTTTACACGTTTTATTTCCATAGAAAAATTTGTCAAACTTTTATTTCTGTAGAAAGTGTTAACAAGATTTTATTTCTATTGAAAATTTTGTCAAAATTTTATTTCTATTGAAAATTGTGCCAACATCTAATTTTTAGAAACAAAATTTTATTTCTATAAAAATGTTGTCAAAATTTTATTTCTATAGAAAATTTTGTATATTTTTTTCTATAGAAAATTCTGTCAAATGATTATTTCAAACATTTTGTCAAAATTTCATTTCTATAGGCATATTAGTCAACATTTTATTTCTGTAGAACATTTTGTCAAAATTTTATTTCTATAGAAAATTTTGTTAAAATTTCATTTCTATTGAAATTTTTGCAAACAATTTTTTTTATGAAAATTTTGTCAACATTTTATTTCTATGAAAATTTTATCAAAATTTTATTTCCATTGAAAATTTTGTCAAAATTTTATTTCTATTGAAAATTTTGTCAAAACTTTATTTCTATAGAAAATGTTGTAAATTTTTTTCTATAGAAAATTCTGTCAAATTGTTATTTCAAACATTTTGTCAAAATTTTATTTCCATAGAAAATTTTGTCAAAATTTCATCTCTATTGAAAATTTATTTTTGTAGGAAAATTTTGTCAAGATTTTATTTTTATAAAAAATTTTGTCAAAATTTTATTTCTATCGAAAATTTTGTCAAATATTTATTTAAAAATTTTTGTCAAAATTTTATTTCTATAGACAATTTTTTTACACGTTTTATTTCCATAGAAAAATTTGTCAAACTTTTATTTCTGTAGAAAGTGTTAACAAAATTTTATTTCTATTGAAGATTTTGTCAAAATTTTATTTCTATTGAAAATTGTGCCAACATCTAATTTTTTAGAAACAAAATTTTATTTCTATAAAAATGTTGTCAAAATTTTATTTCTATAGAAAATTTTGTATATTTTTTTCTATAGAAAATTCTGTCAAATGATTATTTCAAACATTTTGTCAAAATTTCATTTCTATAGGCATATTAGTCAACATTTTATTTCTGTAAAACATTTTGTCAAAATTTTATTTCTATAAAATGTGTCAAAATTTCATTTCTATTGAAATTTTTGCAAACAATTGTTTTTTTATGAAAATTTTGTCAACATTTTATTTCTATTGAGAATTTTGTCAACATTTTATTTCTATTGAGAATTTTGTCAAAATTTTATTTCTATAGAAAATTGTGTCAAAACTTTATTTCTCTAGAAAATTTTGTAAATTTGTATACCCTGCTCCACACTGTGGAACAGGGTATTATAAGTTAGTGCATATGTCTGCAACACCCAGAAGGAGACGAGATAGACACATGGTGTCTTTGGCAAAAATGGTCAGGGTGGGCTCCTGCCTCGATATAGCGTTGTCCGTCTGTCCGTCTGTCCGTGAACACATTTTTGTAATCAAATTCTAGGTCGCAGTTTTAGTCCAATCGACTTCAAATTTGGCACAAGTATGTGTTTTGGCTCAGAATAGATCCCTATTGATTTTGGAAGAAATCGATTCAGATTTAGATATAGCTCCCATGTATATATTTCGTCCGATATGGACTTATGTGACCCCAGAAGCCAGAGTTTTACCCTAATTTGCTTAAAAGTTTGCACAAGAAGAACAATTAGTACTATAGTCAAGTGTGCCAAATTTGATTGAAATCGGTTCAGATTTAGATATAGCTCCCATATATAGCTTTCGCCCGATTTACACTCATATGACCACAGAGGCCAATTTTTTGCTCCGATTTAGTTGAAATTTTGCACATGGAGTAAAATTAGCATTGTAGCTATGCCCGCCAAATTTGGTTGAAATCGGTTAAGATTTAGATATAGCTCCCATATATATGTTTTTCTGATTTCGACAAAAATGGTCAAAATACCAACATTTTCCTTGTAAAATCGCCACTGCTTAGTCGAAAAGTTGTAAAACTGACTCTAATTTTCCTAAACTTCCTAAACTTCAGTCAAAAATTTCCGTACAATTAAAATTTGTGAGAAAAATTTCTCTTGAAATGAAATTTTAACAAATATTGTCAAAAATTTCCGTACAATTAAAATTTGTGAGAAAAATTTCTCTTGAAATGAAATTTTAACAAATTTTTCGTTAGAAATACAATTTTGACAAATTTTCCGATAGAAATAAAATGTTTACAAAGTTTTCTGCAGAAATGGAATTTTTACAAAATTTTCTATAGAAATGAAATTTTGACAAAGTCTTCGAGAGAAGTAAAATTTTGACAAAATTTCACAAAATTTTCCATAGAAATAAATTTTTTATAAAAATGTCTATAAAAATAAAATGTTGACAAAATTATGGGAGATTATTTTTCTATCAAGTGGCAACCATGATTGTGACCCAATTTTCCTGTAAGTTTTTATACACTTCCCCGCTACTGTGGTGCAGGGTATAATATTTTTTTCCAGAACTTTTAAATCCTTTTTTAATTAATTTTTTTTTATTATAACATTACCTATCAATTGTGTTTTTTTTATTTTCTTATTTGATTGCAGGTTATTTTCTCCAATTGCAGTAGAGTAGCGAGACAATTTGGACAACAATGGAGTAGTAAAGTAAAATCTTGTGAGTGAAATGCAATTGACACCAATGGAAGAAGGATAAAAAGAAATGAATAGAGAGAACAAAAAAAACGCAAACCACTAGAAACAAACCAATAAATATTTGTATAAAAAACCAAATAACTGCCATTGTTACGAAAATAAGAAAATAATTGCAAAATTTTCAATATTGAGAAAAACAAATTCAAGAAAAAAACAAACAAAAATCTTATTAAAAGGAAAAAAGAGAAAAATAAGACAAACGAATAAACAGAAAACTGCAACAGCAACCAATAACTGCAAAATCATATACAAAATTCTTTAAAAACAAAAACAACAACAACAAAAGGCTGCCACAAATAAACCCCCCCAAAAAACCAAAAATAAAATTTGCAACAACTTATGGCAAAAAAAACGAACTGCATTTAATTGCAACTTTATAAGCGGATGATAAAAACGAAAAAAGGCATACAGCAGACCTCCTCGGCGAAGAAAATCGCGAACGTAATCAACAGCCATCAATCAATTGCGGATTAAGGCGAACGCACACAAGACAAAAATCCCAACCCACCAAGAAATCTATATAAAATCTCGTATACACACACACATATATACAAATTTTGTATAAATGTGGTCCTTGCCTTTGGCTTAATTTGTGAGAGAAAAAAAAACAAATCCAAGATCCTGATATGGGTCTTATAATTGTGTAACGACGAATTTATTTATGGAGGGAGGGTAACGTTGTGCCCGATTCAATTCAAGGCAAACGTTTTCCTGCCATTTGCCACGTGGTCCCTAACAAAGCCAGCCAAATAAAAAACAAACAAAAAAGCAACAACAGCCAGAGCAGTGGGATCTTAAAACGGACCTACAAATGAATGAATCCGTGAATGTTGGTGCAACACAAGGACATCATACAATAACAACCCATATTGCCGCTGGTGCATTGAGCAACTTAAAGCTAGCCGTAGCGGCAGCCAAAGCTAAGGCGGCGGCTAAGGCAGCTGTAGCAGATCCACAATCATTTGCGGCGCCTTCAGCTTACCACTTTGCATTGCATAGCAGCACCAGTAGTAGAAGACGACATTGCTCCACCTCTAAGGCGGCGAATGGGCTTAAATGTAGAATCTTTTGCCAGAGCTTAAAGGCGCCGTTGTGCTCGAGCTATAGATAGCAAAAAATAGAACAGAACGACATTAAGGCGTTCATCTTAAAAACAAAACACGGCCATCCAATTAGCCATCATAGTGAAAAAAATCAAGGGAAAAAACGCCATAGAAATCTTTGCCCCTTTGACTAAAGTCTAATAAAATTCTTCCCCTAAACTATAAACTATAGAAATAAATTTCTTCTCACTCTCATGGTTTGCAGGTCAATCAAGTCGTCTATCATTAAGGCTTACTGGTGAACAGAAACAACATAAAGAAAAGAAGGAAACCACTTCGGAGAAGCTTTAATATTTTGAAAGAACTAAATTCGTATAACCACAACACTTGCCCAGATTTGGACCACTTTAAGCGCTTTTTTGCATATTAACAGCTAACATAAATCGTGAGTTACACCCACTTCCAAAAAAAAAAAAAAAGAAACAACCAAGAGCATATGACTGCCATAGCCATATTAGTCCATAGAAGAAGAAAAAATAAAAAGCATTTCTTGGCCTTCTGTGGACAATTGATGGATTTTTTCTTTCGATAAATCTTAATTTTTGGAAATATTTAGTTGCTATTTAACCGCTTGAAGACCATTACTGGCTGACTGATTGACCCATAAAAAAAAAGAATAATAGCAGAGGTCTCAACTCTATTACAACCACAAAGATCTTTGCAGCACTTGGTTAATAACTAAGGTAACTCAAGAACCACACACCTACAAACAAAAAAAAAATCACTTAAGGCTAAACTAACTACAGCAGCAGCAGCAGCAACAACAACCAAAACACCAAGAGGCAACAGTAAACATTTATCTTCAGCCCACATCAACACTATTGCATCGTCGTTGTCGTTGTCGTCATCTTCATCGTCACCATCAAAAATCACTAACGAACCGTTAAAGCTTGAGGCTTTCGAGAGAACTCACAAAAGACACAGAAAACGAAGTTACAATCATAGAAGCCACAACAACTACAACAACTGCCCCAGAGAAATAAATAATGCACAGAGAGAGAAAGAGTAAAGCCAAAGTCTACTAAAGGAAAAAGTGAAACGAACATCAACAACTCAACTTAAACATTTAGCAACAGCAGAGGCCTTACCACCCGCCCCCGCCATCTATGCTAGCCATCATAGCTGCATCGACAACACAAAGGCTAAAAAGAAGAGCATAATCAACACACGCTCTCACGTATATACACACACAACCATTCTACGTACGCATCCCCACTCACTTATAGAGCTGAGAGAGTACAACTTGATCTTTTGTTTTGCATTTAAAAGGAGGCACCATACAAAAATCACAAAAGGGGAAATGAGATGAAGTGGTTTCAAGTGGCATTAGATATGATTCTTGTGCTTTCATTCATATCAAGTAAGTACCAAACCGAACCCCCCTTTACCCATTTTATATATATATGTAAAAGAACTAAAACTAAATCCTTGTACTATTACAACTACCACTACTATTGCTATGACATTTAGCATGCAGACATTTAAAAAAGAGAAGAGACTATGAAAAGCAAAAGTGGATAGACCTAAGTACTTTACATACTTTTATACTGAACAAAAATAAAACGGAATACAGCGACGACCATCAGTACTTGTGATGTCAGTTGATTCTCTTTTATCTTTTTCTTTTTTAAATGCTTCAGTTGTTTCTTTTTTTTTTTTGTGATATGATATGGTCTATGTATGAAATTTGCCATGACCATAACATCAAAAAAACTACGGAATAGGAAAAGTAGAAAATAAAAAAATAAAATAAAAAAAAAACAACAACATCAAAAAAATACAATAAAAATAAAATTTCATACAGGGATGCCATTTAAATAAGATTAAACCACCGTTAGTGGGGTTTATGTTTCATATTGTAACAGCACTGAATTATTGTTGAGTATTAAAGTAGTCGAAAAACAATTAAACCAAATCCTAAAATAAATTAATTAAGTTAATAAATTAATTTTTAATAAAAGATAGTGCTTGCATTATCCGATGTTGATTTTGAATAAAACACAAACTATTTAGGAAATTATTGTAATTTTATTTTATTATGATATATTGGTATTACTCAATTATGTATGGAACAAAATATCGGCCAAATGGGCGCCGCGACCTCGGTGGCACACCTTCGTCCGATGGTCCAAATTTTCGATGACGCTGAGGCATAATGGAGGTTCTATGCCGTTAATGTGCCGAATTATCTCATCCTTTAGCTCTTTAATTGTTGCTGGCTTATTGACGTACACCTTTTCTTTCAAATAACCCCAAAGAAAAAAAGTCCAACGGTGTCAAATCACATGATCTTGGCGGCCAATTGACATAGCCATTATGTGAGATAACACGGCCATTAAATTTGTTGTTTGCCTGACCGGCCTCATTTTGGAAATAATACCGAATACCGAAATACCGATGATGCCGCCAGCCCATAAACCGCACCAAAGAGTCACTCTTTGTGGGTGCATTGGTTTTTCGACAATCACTCTTGGATTCTCATTCGCCCAAATGCGGCAATTCTGTTTATTGACGAATCCACTGAGGTGAAAATGTGCCTCATCACTGAAGATGATTTTCTTCGAAAATTGATCATCCAATGTTGCCATTTTTTGGAACCATTTAACACATTGTTGAATTGTGTATCTCTCGATGGTTCAAATTGAGTAAGTCTGAAATAGAGAAATGTCAAATAAAATTCGGAAAAAACTTGGCGTTTAGGTGTGGTTCACATTCAACATCGGCCCTTACAATTTAACCACCCTTTATATAGCCCTCAGATAAATCGATCCCCAATCACACAAAAATTGGTCCATATCAAGTTCATAATTGTATACAGTCCCCATACAAGCGACCCCCATATTTCAAATCTGGCTCTCTACGTACCATACAAAAGTCCATGTTGATTCGTAATTATTTATAGACTTACCTATACATAACTTTTTTGTCTAATATATACCACGTATGGACTAACTCACAATTTAGAAAACGATGTTACAAAGTTTTAAGATACCACAGCCCAAGTAATTCGATTGTGGATGAGAGTCTTTCGCAGAAGTTTCTACAAAATCCATGGTAGACGGTACATAAGATTCGGCCTGGCCGAACTTACGGCCGTATATACATGTTTTATTTTTTATACCCTCCACCATAGGATGGGGGTGTATTAACTTTGTCATTCCGTTTGTAACACATCGAAATATTGATCTAAGACCCCATAAAGTATATACATTCTGGGTCGTGGTGAAATTCTGAGTCGATCTGAGCATGTCCGTCCGTCCGTCCGTCTGTTGAAATCACGCTAACTTCCGAACGAAACAAGCTATCGACTTGAAACTTGGCACAAGTAGTTGTTATTGATGTAGGTCGGATGGTATTGCAAATGGGCCATATCGGTCCAATTTTACGTATAGCCCCCATATAAACGGACCCCCAAATTTGACTTGCGAGGTCTCTAAGAGAAGCAAATTTCATCCGATCCGGCTGAAATTTGGTACATGATGTTAGTAAATGGTCTCTAACAACCATGCAAAAATTGGTCCATATCCGTCCTTAATTACATATAGCCCCCATATAAACCGATCCCCCGATTTGGCTTGCGGAGCCTCTAAGAAAAGCGAATTTCATCCGATCCAGCTTAAATTTGGTACATGGTGTTAGTACATGGTCTCTAACAACCATGCACAAATTGGTCCATATCGGTCCATAATTATATATAGCCCCCTTATAAACCGATCACCAGATTTGACCTCCGGAGCCTCTAAGAGAAGCAAATTTTATCCGATCCGGCTGAAATTTGGTACATGGTGTTAGTATATGGTTTCTAACAACCATGCAAAAATTGGTCCACATCGGTCCATAATTATATATAGCCCCCATATAAACCGATCACCAGATTTGACCTCCGGAGCCCCTTGGAAGAGCAAAATTCATCCGATTCGGTTGAAATTTGGTACATGATGTTAGTATATGGTATCCAACAACCATGCGAGAATTGTTTAATATCAGTCCATAATTATATATAGCTCCCATATAAACCGATCTCCAGATTTGCCTTGCCTTCGGTGCCTTATGGAGAAGCAAAATTCATCCGATCTGGTTGAAATTTGGTACGTGGTGGTAGTATATGATATTTAACAACCATGCCAAAAGTGCTCCATATCAGTCCATAATCGAATATGGCCCCCATATAAACCGATCCCGAGATTTGGTTTTGGAGCCTCTTGGAGGAGCAAATTTCATCCGAGTCTGTTGAAATGTGGTACATTGTGCTAGTATATGGCCGTTAACAAACATGCCTAACTAGTTCCATATCGGTCTATAGTTATATATAGACCTCAGATAAATCGATCCCCAATCACACAAAAATTGGTCCATATCAAGTTCATAATTGTATACAGTTCCCATATAAGCGACCCCCATATTTCAATTCTGGCTCTCTACGTACCGTACAAAAGTCCATGTCGATTCGTAATTATTTCTAGACTTACCTATACATAACTTTTTCGTCTAATATATGCCACGTATGGACTAACTCACAATTTAGAAAACGATGTTAAGAAGTTTTAAGATACCACAACCCAAATAGTTCGACTGTGGATGACAGTTTTTCGTAGAAGTTTCTACGCAAGGGTACATAAGATTCGGCCTGGCCGAACTTGCGACCGTATATACTTGTTTTGTTTTTGTTTGTTTGCTATGATATCTGAGAAAAATATTTAGTATACATCAAGTCATTGAACAGACAACATCATATTTTTTTAATTGTGTTAAAAATGTCGAATTTTGTAGCAAAAAGTGATGATTTGAGGAAAGCATTAACTTTTTGTTTCCATTTGAAGAAAAGAGTCTCGTCGAATAATTGTCGAGGCAATATGCAACAAATGGTTTTAAACGGTTCCGAAATAATGATTTTTATGTGAGAAATGAAGAACGTGAAAGACCACCAAAAAAGATTGAAGACGCCGATATTGGATGGAGATGACACTGTGACTCAAAAGAAAATGACAGCAATGTTAAATGGTGCACCACAAACAATTTCTGCACGTTTAAAAGCTATGGTAAAACGCTCACTTGATACCGGTATACCTGGAATATGGAATTTTTAGGAAACCTTGGGGAGGTTATGGAATAAACATGAATTATTTCATATGAAATAAAATTGGAATTTTGGTGTTAATTTTAACTTTAGTGCTAACTATTGGCCAATACTAAAACAGCTATCTTCATTATAAAATTGTATGTTTGAAAATATTTCAAAATGTGAATTTAGTAAATTTTCCAAAAAAAAACAAGTAAGGAAAGTCTAAAGTCGGGCGGTGCCGACTATATTATACCCTGCACCACTTTGTAGATCTAAATTTTCGATACCATATCACATGCGTCAAGTGTGTTGGGGGCTATATATAAAGGTTTGTCCCAAATACACACATTATCACTCGATCTGGACAGAATTTGATAGACTTCTACAAAATCTATAGACTCAAAATTTAAGTAGGCTAATGCACTAGGGTGGAACACAATGTTAGCAAAAAACAAGTAAGGAAAGTCTAAAGTCGGACGGGGCCGACTATATTATACCTTGCACCACTTTGTAGATCTAAATTTTCAATACCATATCACATCCGTCAAATGTGTTGGGGGCTATATATAAAGGTTTGTCCCAAATACATACATTATCACTCGATCTGGACAGAATTTGATAGACTTCTACAAAATCTATAGACTCAAAATTTAAGTTGGCTAATGCACTAGGGTGAAACACAAAGTTATTAAACAATACGGGAAACATTTAAATCTGAAGCAATTTTAAGGAAACTTTGCAAAGCCATTTTTGTCGAAATCAGAAAAACATATATATGGGAGCTATATCTAAATCTGAACCGATTTCCATCAAATTTGCCACACATAACTATATTACTAATTGTACTCCTAGTGCAAAATTTCAACCAAATTGGGCCAAAACTCTGGCTTCTGGGGCCATATAAGTCCATATCGGGCGAAAGATATATATGGGAACTATATCTAAATCTGAACCGATTTCAATCAAATTTTGCACACTTGACTATATGACTAAGTGTTACGTTTGTACAAAATTTCAAGCAAATCGGTATAAAACTCTGGCTGCTGGGTCCATATTGGTGCATATCGGGCGAAAGATATATATGGGAGCTATATCTAAATCTGAACCGATTTCTTGCAAAATCAATAGGGTTCTATTCTGGCTCAAATTAGGCACATGTGCCAAATTTGAAGGCGATTGGACTTAAATTGCGACCTAGACTTTGATCACAAAAATGTGTTCACAGACAGACGGACAGACGGACGGACAGACGGACATGGTTATATCGATTCAGGGACCTACCCTGAGCATTATTGCCAAAGACACCGTGTGTCTATCTCGTCTCCTTCTGGGTGTTACAAACATATGCACTAACTTACACAGTGTGGAGCGGGGTATAAATATGGGAAACATTTAAATCTGAAGCAATTTTAAGGAAACTTCGCAAAAGTTTATTTATGATTTATCGCTCGATATATGTGTATTAGGAGTTTAGGAAAATAAGAGTCATTTTTAAAACTTTTCGACCAAGCAGTGGCGATTTACAAGGAAAATGTTGGTATTTTGACCATTTTTGTCGAAATGATAAAAACATATATATGGGAGCTATATCTAAGTCTGAACCGATTTCAACCAAATTTGGCACGCATAGCTACAATGCTAATTCTACTCCCCGTGCAAAATTTCGACTCAGGAACTCACCCTGAGCATTTTTGCCAAACACACCATGTGTCTATCTCGTCTCCTTCTGGGTGTTGGAAACATATGCACTAACTTATAATATCCTGTTCCACAGTGTGGCGCAGGGTATAAAAACAAAAATTGTCTAGGATGACCATGATCATCCTAGACACAAACCCTACCAAAAAGCTTAGAAATAAAAAAAAACACTTGGTCACAACAAAACATTGAATATTGTTTTTTTTTTTTGTTTTGAAAAAAAAAATCAAATGATGCCGCACTGCATTCCAAACAAAAAGAAGATGTATACCATCAGGCTATTCTCTATATTTTTCGATTTTCTTTTTTATTCGCATTCGTTTTTTTTCGTTGGCATTATTTTTTTAGTTTTGCATTTCACTTAATGCTGTGGCCATCTCAATAAAGAATTCAACTTGACCCAAAAGGACGACATTAAAACGCAACGACTATAACATAAAGACTGCCAGTGGCGTAGTTTGACATTTGAACTTTGTTTGTGGGATTATAGCAAAAGGCTGACAGACATAGACAGTATAGTTATGTGGGTTTGTGTGGCTTCCTCTGGATGGGTGTGTGTGTGTGTGCCTTTGGCCTATTCATTCCATATAGCCAACATAAAAAAAAATAAAATCTTAATTATGTCCAACTATTCTTTGCATTCTCAAGTGTACTTATATTTGCTGATGAGGCTAGATGTAAGGCAAGTTTTTTTCTTTTTGTGGGTCTTCCTCTAGTTTTTTTATTTTTTTTTTTCTATTGCCATATTTTTGAAAAGTTTTTCCGTTCTCCTGGTTTGCAGTGGTATTTAGCAAATAATGAGTGAAAGCATAAAGACATTCATGACAGGCCGACCGAACGACCGACCAACGCTTAAACACACACCTCTAGCATTTGATGAAAATTAACCATTCAAATGCCCTGGTCTTTCTTGCTCTTGATTCTAGCATATTTTTATAATGTCCATGCAATAATAATGGAATATCTTAACAAAACAAGAGAGAGGCCCCCCCCTCAGGGTCAATGAAGATGTCCTGGACATGAATGCCACAATGTCAGGGCTTAAAGGTTTGACAATATGACCATACAAACAAAAAGAGTTGAATTGAAAATTCCTTTTTGTTCTGGTGAGGTTTTCTTTCAACTCTCAAACACTATTCCTTCATCACAGAGCGTAATGAAATATCTTTTATTTTATGAATGAAATGAAAACTTTTATTCTCTATGACAAGTGCAATGTCAAGACTAATTGAGGCTTATTGAATGTTAAAAGGAATCAAAGAAGTACGAGTTTATCCTATGGCTGCTTGGGGAGAAAAATAGCTTTAATTGAATATTTTTATTTAGCATACTGAATATTATAAAAATTCCTGGAATTTTATTTTATAAGAACTGAGAATAAATGCAAGTTGAAATTAAACTGGGAGAGTAATAACCGCGCACCGAATGGGTTAATCGAGTTATGTTGAGGAGATCAAAAATGGCTATACAGGCAATCAAATTTAAGTTGCCGTCATTTCTAATTCGTGCGTCCTGAAAATCCTCAAAAAATTAAAATTTTTTTGTGAAAAACTTATTTTGGCCATAACTCCTTAAATATGCGTCCTAGAGCCAAAAGGACTTTAAATTGAGACCATCCCAAAAAATCTAAATGTCGATGAAAATCCTCAAAAAATTAAATTTTTTATATGAAAAACTTATTTTGGCACCGAATGGGTTAATCGAGTTATGTTGAGGAGATCAAAAATGGCTATACAGGCAATCAAATTTAAGTTGCCGTCATTTCTAATTCGTGCGTCCTGAAAATCCTCAAAAAATTAAAATTTTTTTGTGCAAAACTTATTTTGGCCATAACTCCTTAAATATGCGTCCTAGAGCCAAAAGGACTTTAAATTGAGACCATCCCAAAAAATCTAAATGTCGATGAAAATCCTCAAAAAATTAAATTTTTTATATGAAAAACTTATTTTGGCCATAACTCCTTAAATATGCGTCATAGAGCCAAAAAGACTTTAATTTGTGACCACCCCAAAAAAATCTAAATTTCGATGAAAATCCTCAAAAAATTAATGTTTTTATATGAAAAACTTATTTTGGCCATAACTCCTTAAATATGCGTCCTAGACCCAAAAGGACTATAATTCGTGACCAACCCCCAAAAATTCAAAAATTTCGTTGAAAATCTTCAAAAAATGAAATTTTCATATGAAAAACTTATTTTGGCCATAACTCCTTAAATATGCGTCCTAGAGCCAAAAGGACTATAATTCGTGACCAACCCCCAAAAATTCAAAAATTTCGTTGAAAATTTTCAAAAAAAGAAATTTTAATATGAAAAACTTATTTTGGCCAAAACTCCTTAAATATGCGTCCTAGAGCCAGATGACAGTACATTTTATTATTTACAAGCGTACAAAAGTATTTTTATCCATTGCATTCAGAAATATTGAAATTCACGGGTGATTCTGAGACTGCTTTATTTTGGCTGGAAAACCATAAATTCTTGATCAGGGAGAAATTTTAAGATGATATAACGATGTCCGTCTGTCCGTCTGTCTGTCTGTCTGTTGTAATCACGCTACAGTCTTCAATAATGAAGCAATCGTGCTGAAATTTTGCACAAACTCGTCTTTTGTCTGCAGGCAGGTCAAGTTCGAAGATGGGTTATATCGGTCCAGGTTTTGATATAGTCCCCATATAAACCGACCTCCCGATTTGGGGTCTTGGGCTTATAGAAATCGTAGTTTTTACCCAATTTGCCTGAAATTTGAAATCTAGAGGTATTTTACGACCATAAAGAGGTGCGCCAAAAATTATGGGTATATGTCCATGTTTTGGTATAGCCCCCATATAGACCGATCTCCCGATTTTACTTCTTGGGCTTATAGAAACCGCAGTTTTTATTCAATTTACCTGAAATTGTAAATCTAGAGATATTGTAGGACCTCAAATACGTGTGTCAAAAATTTTGAGTATCGGTCCATGTTTTGGTATGGTCCCCATATAAAACGACCTCCCGATTTGGGGTCTTGGGCTTATAGAAACCATACTTTTTATCCAATTTGTCTGAAATTGGAAATCTAGAGGTATTTTCGGGTCATAAAGAGGTGTGCCGAAAACGATGAGTATCGGTCAATATTTTAGTATAACCCACATAAGAACGATCTCCCGATTTAACTCCTTGGTTTTCTAGAAACCGTAGTTTTTATCTGATTTGCCTGAAATTGTAAATATTCTGGTATTTTAGGCTCACAAAAACGTGTATCGGATTAAGTTTTTATTGGTCCATTTGGTAATGCCTCCATATAGACCGACTTCACTTCTTGAGGGTGTGGAAGGCGCACTGATCATGAAAATTGCTTGAAACTCAATGTAAAATTTCCAGATTTTATTTCTACAGATTTAAGATTTCAAATCAAAACGTTATTTTATAATTTTCTTGCACACTTACAAGAGATGTTAATGATTCCTCTAAAACTCAAACAAAAATGGTTCTTATAAATCCAGAATCTGATATAGTCCTCATAGGTTAAATCTTTAAATTTATCTTCGGGAAGTGTCCTCAAGTCCTTAAGCCCTCCTGAAATTTCAAAGGAAACCCTAATATTTGGTTCATGGTGGTGGATATTTAAGATTCGGCCCGGCCGAACTTACTGCTGTATATACTTGTTCGTTATGCGCTTTGGTACTTCAGCTTGTATCCATATCAGGGTTAGGTTAGGTTAGGTTGAAGCCCGATGTATCAGGCTCACAAAGACTATTCAGTCCATTGTGATACCACATTGGTGAACTTCTCTCTTATCACTGAGTGCTGCCCGATTCCATGTTAAGCTCAATGACAAGGGACCTCCTTTTTATAGCCGAGTCCGAACGGCGTTCCACATTGCAGTGAAACCACTTAGAGAAGCTTTGAAACCCTCAGAAATATCACCAGCATTACTGAGGTGGGATAATCCACCGCTGAAAAACTTTTTGGTGTTCGGTCGAAACAGGAATCGAACCCACGACCTTGTGTATGCAAGGTGGGCACGGTAACCATTGCACCACGGTGGCTCCCATCCATATCAAGGAACTATGCGACTAAGATGGGATGTGTCCAGAGTAATCTGGTGGTTTATTGGGCAAGTTTAGCTGGGCATGCGAAAATGAGACGCGTGTTAGCTACACTGCTATGAATCACTGATAGGTAGAAATTGAGACGGCTGATATTTGATGGGCCAAAACTACGGGAGGTCTCTTCCCTCTGTGGGAGTTCTCTTACCACCGATGCTATGGGCACTGATCGAAGTCCAAAATATAGAAAATAGAAAATCCGACTCACCACGGATAAGGTTAGCTGGGCAAGTGAAAAGAAACTCGGCGACTAATCCCATCCCATATGTGTTCAGAGTGATCTGGAGTAGAGGTGTGCACGTGAGTAATATTTTACTCACGCTCACGACGGAAAAATCTTACTCACGCACACTCACGCACAATATTATTTGGTAGGACTCACGCACACTCACGACAAGAAAATTTGTACTCACGCGCACTCACGCACGAAAATACCGTGACTCACGAAAAATACCGTGACTCACGAAAAATACTGTGACTCACGAAAAATAACAACAATTTTTTGAGTAATTTTCCTTAGCGACGTGTCTGAAAACATGAGCGTTATTAAAATCGAGAGCGTTATTACACCCTTAACATCCCAGTTGCCACTAAAATTGTAAATGAATTTAACTCTTAAGCGTTTTATGTTGGTGAGTGGGATTATTTTCGTGAGCGTAACTCTTCACTCACGCACATCACGAAGATAATATTTTCGTGACTCACGCTCACGCACGACATTTTGGTTTGTTAATCACTCACACTCACGCCATTGCCATGAGCGTGACTCACGACTCATGCGTGAGTCACGACAATTTTGTGTCACGTGCACACCTCTAATCTGGAGGTGAGTCGGGTAGGTTTAGCTGGTCAAGCCCTTGATTGTAGATGGAACATACATCCGCTACGCTGCTATGAATCACTGATAGGTAGGAATTCGGGCTGCTGCACTTGTCTGATCTTACTTGGGCCAAAACTACCCTGGACTGCCGTCGGAGGTCTATTTTCTCCGGTGCTACGGACATTGATCGAACTCCAAGAAATAGGATTAACCTTTTAGCCTCTAACCGCTTTAGCTTTAGTACCCTCATAAATCCTGTATAGACCTGCCTGGTCTGAAGGATCTCTCTCTCTCTCGCGCTCTCGAAAGTGAAGATCACCCTTACATTCCTAGGTTATGGTTGCCTCCACCACAAGATGGTGATTTGGATGGTTACTGCGATAAAATCCCCCCCGACAACATGTAATTGTGTCTTCGCCCAGTTATGATATCTGTCTCCACATAACGATAATGCAGAGGTGTTCTGCGGAGACATCCTGTCGCAGTTCTAAGGGCTGCGTCTGTATATTACTCCACTGCTTGTCGCTTGTTTGAGGTGACCGGCCAATTGCCTTACACGTAGTCAAAAAGATTTTCTTGTCTCAATGTACTGCCGGTAAGCAGCTTGACGACCTTGTTTCTACAGCGGAGTTATTTGCCATTGCACTGGCATGGGCAGATGATTTTTAAAAACTGTCGAATGAAACCCTGAGAATCTTGGGTTAAGTTGATGTCGGAATCATCTCCCAGTCGACTCTAAAATTCAACTATCTGCGTCCTCAAATGTGTAGCAGTTAAATAACTAGTAAGATCAGCAAGGTAGCATTTTATCGATCGTATATGTCACCACCAATGGGCCTGGATGCCATTGTTGTACAGTCGTCCGCATATTTATACAATCTTAACGCTGTCAATAGGAAGTGATATAGAGGATAAATATAGGCTGTTCTATTCTAGAGGACCTCGACTTTTAACCCTTAATTCCACATACAACTGGCGCCCGCACAGATAAATAAGAACCCAAAGTTTGCTTGCTACCGGTAGAGACACTTTCTCGATATCCTCGAATAGTATAGCATGGTTGACAGTGTCGACTGCCGACTCCATAATGTGGACGAAAAACAAACGATAACAACATCAAAAATCGTGTGAACATTTAAGGTCCGATTTGATCGAAATCCACGTCGCAGTAGTAGAAAACTTGTTCGGGAACTGAACATATCGCGAGATCAGAAAAATGAGCTTTGATTAAAGCCATTGATTTCCAAAAAGTGCAAAGAGCTTAGCGATGCACAAAAGTTGGGCTGAAAAAAGCCTAACATAAGGTTAGATTAGATATTAGACGATGACTGTAATACCCGAATCGAATTGATGTCCACTTAGACATCATCTTCTTTTTCTCATCTTTTTTATACCCTCCACCATAGGATGGGGGTATATTAACTTTGTCATTCCGTTTGTAACACATCGAAATATTGCTCTAAGACCCCATAAAGTATATATATTCTGGGTCGTGGTGAAATTCTGAGTCGATCTAAGCATGTCCGTCCGTCCGTCCGTCTGTCCGTCTGTCCGTCCGTCCGTCTGTCCGGCTGTCCGTCCGTCTGTGGAAATCACGCTAACTTCCGAACGAAACAAGCTATCGACTTGAAACTTGGCACAAGTAGTTGTTATTGATGTAGGTCGGATGGTATTGAAAATGGGCCATATCGGACCACGTTTACGTATAGCCCCCATATAAACCGATCCCCAAATTTGGCTTGGGGAGCCTCCCGGAGCAGCAAGATTAATCCGATCCGGTTGAAATTTGGTACCTGGTCTAAGTATACGGTCTCTAACAACCATGCAAAAATTGGTCCATATCGGTCCATAATTATATATAGCCCCCATATAAACCGATCCCCAGATTTGACCTCCGAAGCCTCTTGGAGGGGCAAAATTCATCCGATCCGATTGAAATTTGGTACCTGATGTTAGTATATGGTCTCTAACAACCATGCAAAAATTGGTCCATATCGGTCCATAATTATATATAGCCCCCATATAAACCGATCCCCAGATTTGACCTCCGGAGACTTTTGGAGGGGCAAAATTCATCCAATCCGGTTGAAATTTGGTACCTGATGTTAGTATACGGCCTCTAACAACCATGCAAAAATTGGTCCATATCGGTCCATAATTATATATAGCTCCCATATAAACCGATCCCCAGATTTGACCACCGGAGCCTCTTGGAGGAGCAAAATTCATCCGATCTGGTTGAAATTTAGTACGTGGTCTTAGTATACGGTTTTTAACAACCATGCAAAAATTGGTCCATATCGGTCCATAATTATATATAGCCCCCATATAAACCGTTCCCCAGATTTGACCTCCGGAGCCTCTTGGAGGGGCAAAATTCATCCGATCCGGTTGAAATTTGGTACCTGATGTTAGTTTACGGCCTCTAATAACCATGCAAAAATTGGTCCATATCGGTCCATAATTATATATAGCCCCCATATAAACCGATCCCCAGATTTGACCTCCGGAGCCTCTTGGAAGGGCAAAATTCATCCGATCCAGTTGAAATTTGGTACATGGTGATAGTATATGGTCTCTAACAACCATGCAAAAATTGGTCCATATCGGTCCATAATTATATATAGTTCCCATATAAACCGTCCCCAGATTTGACGTCCGGAACCTCTTGGAGGAGCAAAAGTCATCCGATACGGTTGAAATTTGGTACATTTTGTCAATATATGGCCTCTAACAGCCATGTAAAAATTGGTCCATATCGGTCTTTAGTTATATATATCCGATGACTTATTAACCAAAAATTGGTCCATATCGCCAAAAATAATTTACCAAAACTTTATTTCCATAGAAAATTTTGTCAAATTTTATTACTGTAGAAAGTTTTGTCAAAATTTCATTTCTATAGAAAGTTTTGTCAAAAGTTTATTTCTATACAAATGTTTGTCAAAATTTTATTTTCATAGAAAATTTTGTCAAAATTTTATTTCTATAGAAAATTTTGTAATCTACCAAAACTTTATTTCCATAGAAAATTTTGTCAAATTTTATTACTATAGAAAGTTTTGTTAAAATTTCATTTCTATAGAAAGTTTTGTCAAAAGTTTATTCTATAGAAATATTTGTCAAAATTTTAGTTCTATAGAAAATTTTGTAAAAAATTTATTTCTGTAGAAAATTTTGTCAACATTTTATTTCTATACTAAGTTTTGTCAAAATTTCATTTCTATACAAAATTTTGTCAACATTTTATTTCTATAGAAATTTTTGTCAAAATTGCATTGCTATAGAAAATTTTGTGAACATTTTACTTCCAT
This sequence comes from Haematobia irritans, assembly GCF_050003625.1. Taxonomy (NCBI): domain Eukaryota; kingdom Metazoa; phylum Arthropoda; class Insecta; order Diptera; family Muscidae; genus Haematobia; species Haematobia irritans. The sequence continues at coordinate 198,090,290 of NC_134399.1, read as the reverse complement.
AGAAAATTTTGTCAACATTTTATTTCTATAGAAAATTTTGTTAAGTTTTTATTTCTATAGAAAATTTTGTCAAATTTTTATTTCTATAGAAAATTTTGTCAAAATTTTATTTCTATAGAAAATTTTGTCAAGGTTTCATTTCTATAGAAAATTTTGTCAAACTAGATTATATACGTATTTAATCGGCCTTTTTTTGTTTAATATATACCCCGTATGGGCTAACTTACAATTTAGAAGACAGTGTTAAAAAGTTTTACGATACCTTGCCATCGGCAAGTGTTATCGCAACCCAAGTAATTCGATTGTGGATGACAGCCTTTAGTAGAAGTTCCTACGCAATCCATGGTGGAGGGTACATAAGATTCGGCCTGGCCGAACTTACGGCCGTATATACTTGTTTTTTTTTTTTTGTGATGAGACTATTCTTAACGTTGCTCAAGAACTTCCATTTTTTCGTCTTCTCTAAAGTTGCTTAAAACATTCAACCTGAGACTCTGAGGAAGGCGAAAATGTTCCTTAAGCTACACTTCGGCAGATCAGTGAGAGCCTGAAAGAAAAATGTTTCATTCGAAGGACAATGTTAGGCACTGGCACAGAAAGTGCCACGAGTCTTCCGTAACTTCAGAATCCAGACCGCATCTGCAAATATCATCATTTTTAAGGTCTGTTCTTACCACATGCTCTCCAAACGTGTTATGACCAGTTATAACGCCAATTACAGGCCTCAATTTCAGTCTTTTCATCAGAGTTCCACAACTCCTACAGTTCTTTTCGTTCCGACTCAATATCCTCCCCACAGTTCATAATATTTAACATGTATGCTGCTACGATATGTGGACAGCGGAGGGAAAATGTGCACGAGTACCCTCCGAAGCCAGCACATCCTTCCCCATTTCCCATTATACTGTTCAGTAAGAACCAACGAGTTACTACCGTAGACTTTATATTTGCATTGCCCAAATCCTAACGTTATATTGCTTCGCTTGTCCGAAGCTGGCCAGTTACCGAATTTGGTTTTCTTTGAAATTGAGCATTATGTGAAGAAAAACAAAAAAGACGCGATTATTTACCAAAACCGTCAGGAGAAAATGTATACTTCGATTGGCCACCAGACTGGTATGGCCCGCCGTAATGGTCAATGATCTCTGCCAGCTCATATTCATCGACCGTGAGGTCAAAATAAATGTCGAATATTATTAGGAAAATATCCTAAAGACAATATTGAAGCCCTGGGCAGACAAACGTTTCGGCAGTAGACCATGGATAATCTAACAGGACTCAGCACTAGAATGGCTTAAAAAAGTGCTAAAAAAATGTAGTTGTTTGAGCCGATATGTGAGAGCTCGTATTGTCGTGGTGATAAGGGATCCAGTTTCGGGTTTCCTGATTTCTTGGAAGACAACTGGCACACAAATGATTTTGTACCATTCAAAATTGACTCTTCTGCGTTGTCCTAGTGGTAATGGATTGTGATATGTCCAGTTTTTCAAAAAAAAAAAAAGAAAAAACAGGCGATAATTTGCTTTGAAGTAAGTCCAGTTTTTTCGAAAAAGCGGACGATCGATTGACTGGAAGCCAGAGACGTGTTTCTAAGCACAGCATTTTGGGAGCCATCGTGGTGCTATGGTTAGCATGCCCGCCTTGCATACACAAGGTCTTGTGTTTGATTCCTGCTTTGACCGAACACCAAAAAGTATTTCAGCGATAGATTATCTCACCTCAGTAATGCTGGTGACATTTCTGAGGGTTTCAAAGCTTCTCTAAGTGGTTTCACTGCAATGTGGAACGCCGTTCGAACTCTGCTATAAAAAGGAGGTCCCTTGTCATTGAGCTTAACATGGAATCGGGCAGCACTGAGTGATAAGAGAGAAGTTCTCCAATGTGGTATCACAATGGATTGAATAGTCTAAGTGAGCCTTATACATCGGGCTGCCACCTAACCTAACCTAACCATCTATACTGCATGAATTGGTTGCAATAACGTAAACGAATGATCATAAACTAAAGGGTGGTTACATTGTAAGGGCCGATGTTGAATGTGAACCACACCTAAACGCCAAGTTTTTTTCCGAATTTTATTTGACATTTCTCTATTTCAGACTTACTCAATTTGAACCATGGGGAGATACACAATCCAACAACGTGTTAAATGGTTCCAAGAAATTGCAACAGTGGATGATCAATTTTCGAAGAAAATCATCTTCAGTGATGAGGCACATTTTCACCTCAGTGGATTCGTCAATAAACCGAATTGCCGCATTTGGGTGAATGAGAATCCAAGAGTGATTGTCGAAAAACCAATGCACCCACAAAGAGTGACTGTTTGGTGCGGTTTATGGGTTGGCGGCATCATCGGGCCGTATTTTTTCCAAAATGAGGCCGGTCAGGCAGTTACTGTGAATGGTGTTCGCTATAGTGAGATGATAACGAACTTTTTATGGCCCGAATTGGAAGATATGGATGTTGACGATATGTGGTTTCAGCAGGACGGTGCCACTTGCCACACAGCTAACGAAACAATGGCACTTTTGCGCAACATATTCAATGGCCGTGTTATCTCACATAATGGCGATGTCAATTGGCCGCCAAGATCATGTGATTTGACACCGTTTGACTTTTTTCTTTGGGGTTATTTGAAAGAAAATGTGTACGTCGATAAGCCAGCAACAATTCAAGAGCTAAAGGATGAAATAATTCGGCACATTAACGGCATAGAACCTCCATTATGCCTCAGCGTCGTCGAAAATTTGGACCATCGGCTGAAGGTGTGCCACCGAGGTCGCGGCGCCTATTTGGCCGATATTTTGTTACATACATAATTGAATAATACCAATATATCATAATAAAATAAAATTATAATAATTTCGTAAATAGTTTGTGTTTTATTCAAAATCAACATCGGCCCTTGAAATTTTAACCACCCTTTAGTTTGATTACTCGTTTACGTTATTGCCACCGATTCATGAAGTGTTGATGCACTGCCTACTTTATTGCAACTGAACTCTTACTGCTGAAGTATTTTTTGCTGGGCAACTTTTGTACCATGGTGGCTCCCTAAACTATAATAATTTCCGTGAACTAAAATAAAATAAAATTGCCTTTAGTGCCCTGGTGGGTTCACTTTTTTGGAGTATGTATTGTAAATAAAAAAGAGTTCTGCTCGTCAATAGACATATTAAACGACAATTGGATATTGATTTATATGTATCTCAAGTGGAGGGTATATCAATTTCAAATTTACCATCTTTTCAAAAATTTCCATAACAATTGCGGCATTAATTCGAATACCTTGAATTATTTCACATATACATATAATACCTTTCTAGTGTATTTGGTTTAAATAACCACTTCATCATTTTCCTACGGCCTTCAATGGCATCGTACTTCCTCTCAGGTTTTTTTTAAATACTCATACTTTTCTCACAGACAGACAGACAAAACGATAAACCATGAATTCTTAATTCATAACAGCTATGTGAACCTTTCGAACCTTGTAAATATTATCCATCATCGTCATCATTATCATCATCATCAACATCACCGTCAAAGTCAACGTCAATATTACAATTGGCATCTCTCTTCATACGCAAGAGGATAAACACTCACTCACATTGGGGAATCAATGAAAATTTATTCGCTCACTCGTTCGTTCGTTCATGGAAACGTTCATTGATTGCCTTGAAAATTTTTACACGTAAATTCAATTAAATAATTTATGTCTTACGTGCCACACTTAATGTGCACATTGATGGATTTATTAAATGGAAGAAAATTTCACAAAGTTAAGAGCCTGTGACGGAGTGAGATTGTGTGTGAGAACGATAGAGAGTTCAATTTTGCATTTTTCTACCATTGACATGGCCTCGACATTCGATAAAAAATTTTAAAAAAATCAGAGTATGTAGGCATTTATGTGAGCATGCATATCACAGAGTATCTGAGCGTCTCCATGTGTGTGTGTGAGTGTGTGAAATCTTTTGATTTTATGAGAATGTGTCACATTATCGAAGCTGCATGTAATGATGTGGTTTCCCAATTGTAAGGGAAAGCCATGTGCATGTGAGAGAGAGAAGGGGAAAGAGAGAGAGTGTAATTTCCGTCTTGTGTTCTATGATTTTAATAGACAAACTACCATAAACAATAGCAAATACTGCCTTTAGCCGTTTTTACAAATTTACATTATTTGGCATTGGGAAGGAAATATAAATGCTTGCTATTTAACTTATGAATTAATAAATAATACCAACCGATATGTTACCACAAATCCTTTAAAGAAAACCGCCTATTATCTTCTCTTTGGTCTTGCCTTGGTTATACTTCCCCCTTCTTACCTCCCTTGATGATTAGAAATGTGTAAACGGTTTTGTGCGGTTTTTACGAAACTTTACAAACTTTCCACAATTTTATCGAATTTTATATTAATCCCCCAGGAATATTTAATGGAAAAATTTTAATTCCTATTTAGCGCAAAGCTTGTTGTCGAGGCACTCATGTATGTATGTGTCTGTGAATGAGATTTACATGGAATATCCACGGGATCCCGTGAATCACACAAAACATATATACAAACATGTTCGGACATGCACGCTTGTATGTCGATTGCGTTTTATTGATTTTAATTACATTCTCACCAACAATTGATGTATGTTGGTTTGTTTTTGCTTGCAAGCCCATACACAGGTGCCTGTTTTTTGTCTATATGGAATAAACCAAACCATATCCGCACACATTTTACAAAATGACCCAATTTTAAATAATGTTGGACGAGAGTACAAAAAATATTTGGAGTTAGTTGTCAACGACTTATGGTATCACTGATATCAGCTATATTATAGTCCTTCATCTAAGGATACCAAAGTTGTAAAACGAGTTTTTTCACATTATTAACATATTTAGAAAAGTCAAAAGTTGGCCGGATCCAATATAATTTACCCATTATGTAGTAAGATATGTTAGATTAAGTTCGGTATAATGACAGCCCCATATTTCGGGCTCACTTAGACTATTCAGTGCATCAGCGTTGCCAGAATTGTTTCACCAAAAACCGCTAGATTTGTCCAAAAAACTAGCCAAAAAAAGCTAAAAAATTTAAAAAAATAGCTAGAAAAAAAGCTAAATTTTTTTGTATCAAAAGTCACATTTTTGATTGAAATTTAACAAACTTAAAGGCTTTATTTCACTTAAAATGCATATTATTTTAATTGTATTAATTTTAATACCATTTCTGTGAGACTGTAAGAAAATCTAAGTCTGTTTGCGTACTCGATACATTTTGATTACTATCACAAATTTTTAGTCCTTCGTTTATATTTCCTAGTAAAAACATTTTTCCCAGTAAACTTGCAATTATCAGCTTGTTAATCATCAACAAGTCCAATGTGCGATATATTGCACAATGTCACATAGAACTGCATTAGAAAATATCAATATATTTCGTTTTAACCGAATTAATCATAAATTCGTGAACGTGTAAAATTCTCCTAATTTTACCCAAGAGAATAAAACCCATTTTAACTGTCTTGCAAGTTTATACTGAATAACTTTTATTCGAAAATTTCCAATACAAACCTATTGTTGTCCAATTTTCGTAAATGTAAATCCATTCCATTAATAAATAGCAGATTTGTTTTGATCTTATCACTACGAATTTTTTATTGCCTTTTTTGATGTTAAAAAAATAATACCACATTCAAAACTTTATTTCCTTAATTATTTCTATGCTCGGTTCCAAAAATTTTGTACACTAATGATTCCGAGTCAAATTTGACTTTATTCGTTTTTTCACCTTTTTCTTCATGAGCTATCACAGTGCTTTAAAAACATGCTAACGACAACTTAAATTTCCAAATTCAGACTCGACTTTAAGTAGAATAAAATGTTGAAAAACCTCTTCTATTTTTGAACGCTATTTTGGTTTGTGTTCAAAATGAAAAAACTCCACAAATTTAAAGACATTCATCAATTTTAAGAAATTTTTAGATTTGACCCTAGCCTTCTTTCATGAAAAATACCCATCTTTAAGTTGAATCACTTAACTACTCGTATAAGGACAAAACGACTTTATCGGCTTTTAGACAAGGAAAACAGTTTATATAAGAGAAATTCACAAATGCTAAAAAAAAACTTTACAACCGGGTGCATTTGCTGCAAAAATGCCCGCATAATGACTGGAATAATTATTAATGTTTCAATTGAGCTTTGAAATATGTGGAAACCCGTATTCTGGCTTAGATAAAATCGAAGTTTTATCCATATTTCAATAGGAACATGTCGAAAATAAAAAAGTCAAAAATAGCTAAAAGGGTCATGAAAAAAAGCCAGAAAAAAAGCTAAAAGCTAAATGCATTTTTTCCCCGCTAAACGTCTTCAAAAAAAGCCAAATCTAGCGGGAAAAAAGCTAAATTGGTAACGCTGCAGTGCATTGTGGTGCGACAGTGGTGAAATTCTCTCTCATCACTGAGTGCTGCCCGATTCTATGTTAAGCTCAATGACAAGGGACCTCCTTTTTATAGCCGAGTCCGAACGGCTTTCCACATTGCAGTGAAACCCCCTTACAGAAGCTTTGAGCTTCGAACTGTAGGCCCTGTAGGCGCAGGTCTCTGTGAGGGAGCAGTTTGTCCGAAGATTTCATTTGTATTATTTCGCTTCGCTTTTGGGAATAAATTCCTCAAGCAACACCAAAATATAAACGATCCAAGAGCTGAACGATGTGCAATGCGCCATCGGTCGCCTATCCTAGTCTTCCTCTGGTGGGCAAAGGTCCACAATTTAAGCAATCCATGCGATGAACTGATTAAGAATTAGCTTCTCTCGCATGAATTGATTTTTATCACCAGAAATCACACCTACGGAGCAACACATAGCCACTGAGCTGAGTCTGTTTGTTGGTTGACCATTGGGTGACGAAGTTTGGATTAAAAACACTAGTTTACCTTGAAAATGTTCAATTGATGAGAGGTGACTGTTTTGTGTATTTTTATCTGCTGATTTCGAAAAAGAAGGATCTTTTTTAACAGTTTTTGATAAATCCCGTAATTTTCAGTTTTTCTTCATATCTCGAGCTAGAAATATCCGATAATATCGTTGTTGGTACATGAATAAAAGGTATCGGAGAAAATGAAATTAGGTAACTGTCCTCTTTCGTACAAGCGAGGAGACAAACGACTATGAGGAATCTCAATTTACTAACATGGTCTAAGTGGATACCATGTTTCCTTTCTACGGATTTGGTGTCATTCTCTATAACCTAATCTAACCTAATTATACTCTGCACCATACTGTGGAACAGGGTATTATAAGCTAGTGCATATGTTTGCAACACCCAGAAGGAGACGAGATAGACACATGGTGTCTTTGGCAAAAATGCTCAGGGTGGGCTCCTGAGTCGATATAGCCATGTCCGTCTGTCCGTCTGTCCGTGAACACATTTTTGTAATCAAAGTCTAGGACGCAGTTTTAGTCCAATAGACTTCAAATTTGGCACAAGTATGTGTTTTGGCTCAGAATAGAACCCTATTGATTTTAAAAGAAATCGGTTCAGATTTAAATATATCTTTCGCCCAACATGGACTAATACGGTCCCAGAAGCCAGATTTTTACCCCAATTTGGTTGAAATTTTGCACAGGGAGTAGAATTAGCATTATAGCTATGCATGCCAAATTTGATTGAAATCGGTTCAGATTTAGATATAGCTCCCATATATAGCTTTCGCCCGATTTACTCTCATATGACCACAGAGGCCAATTTTTTGCTCCGATTTAGTTGAAATTTTGCACAGGGAGTAGAATTAGCATTGTACCTATGCGTGCCAAATTTGGATGAAATCGGTGCAGATTTAGATATAGCTCCCATATATAGCTTTCGCCCGATTTACATTCATATGACAACAGAGTCCAATTTTTTGCTCCGATTTTGTTGAAATTTTGCACAGGGAGTAGAATTAGCATTGTAGCTATGCGCGCCAAATTTGGTTGAAATCGGTTCAGATTTAGATATATCTCCCATATATAGCTTTCGCCCGATTTACTCTCATATGACCACAGAGGCCAATTTTTAACTCCGATTTAGTTGAAATTTTGCACAGGGAGTACAATTAGCATTGTAGCTATGCGTGCCAAATTTGTTTGAAATCGGTTCAGATTCAGATATATCTCCCATATATATGTTTTTCTGATTTCGACAAAAATGGTCAAAATACCAACATTTTCCTTGTAAAATCGCCACTGTTTAGTCGAAAAGCTGTAAAAATGACTCTAATTTTCCTAAACTTCTAAAACATATATATTGAGCGATAAATCATAAATAAACTTTTGCGAAGTTTCCTTAAAATTGCTTCAGATTTAAATGTTTCCCATATTTTTTTACTAACTAGTGCATTAGCCGACTTTAATTTTGAGTCTATAGATTTTGTAGAAGTCTATCAAATTCTGTCCAAATCGAGTGATATTTAAATGTATGTATTTGGGACAAACCTTTACATATATAGCCCCCAACACATTTGACGGATGTGGTATTGTATCGGAAATTTAGATGTACAAAGTGGTGCAGGGTATAATATAGTCGGCCCCGCCCGACTTTAGACTTTCCTTACTTGTTATTTTCTGCATCGGGGAGGTAATTCAATTTTTTTTTTTGGAACTACAATGACTTTAGAGCAAGCTCATGTTTCAACAAGCGTTGCATTTGTTCTCACGAATTGTTCAGCTTACGACAAAAGTTATCTACCAATGCGGCGGATAATTTCCGGTGTGTTTTTAATGTTTCAACATGCGTTGCAGTCGTTCTCACGATATGTTCAGCTTACGACAAAAGTTATCTACCAATGCGGCGAATCATATGCGGTGTGTTTTCGTCCACTTTTTGGACGTAATGCAATGCTATCGGTATCACAGTATCGAGCAATGGTACGAATGTGTCTAACGATGGTCACTTGTGGTTTTCCAGCCAAATATAAAGCAATCACACTATCATGTTTGAATTCCATCAAGAATAACTTTCATTTTTAATGCAAAAGATCAAAATGATTTTGTAAGTTGGTAAACAATAAAATGAATTGTCATTGAAATTAATCTGGTAGCCAGAGCGTTTTAGAAATGATAGTAACCTAAATTTGCTTGCAAAACATATAAGTGACACTGTATTGATGGCCAAAAAAAAAATATATTCTTTACATTCCGGACAAATTACGCATACTGACAACGAAATGAGATAGATAGAATGAGATTATAACATTAATATAGCTTCAGTACTACCTGTGGCTTATGTCCCGAACTAAGCCAACGGTTGTCTATCCTACGTTACTAATTATTTATTTAGGATATATTCTATCACAACTATCCTCCATATTTACCTGCCACAAGAGTACTCCATTTAATCCTTATGTAGGGTAAAGGAAACAAACAAACAAATTGAAACATTCATTCACGAAATACTTTGACATTTTGTTCCAGAAAATATAGGCTCACCGGCATAGACAAGGAAATGAAAATTGTATGAATTTAAATTTTGTTGTTGGGTTCATCCTTCCTGAAGCATTTGGGTAAATTGCAGGTCACTACCAAATAACCATCCTAGCAAATGGTATCGGGATAGTGTATTGCCTCTCATAGCAGCAAGCAACAGTGTAGTTGTAGTTGGGCAGACTGGGTCATATGTTAAATTGGATTGAGTTAAGAGTTGGTTGGCATGGTTTTTGGTGATGTGGTATGGTGAATATATCCACTACATGAATTATTTTCGGGGGCCAATTACAAACCGCAAACATACACGTTAAGTCCTGAATTGAATTGGCTGCAATGAGAATGAATGGCCAGGAGAATACATACATAGTATGCGAGAATAACGTGATGCGTATGAAGAGTATGAGATTTTCCAAATAAAAAAATGCACTTAAAATGCATCCCGGGAGCTTCTATCAACAAAACGACCGATGAAAATTTAAAAATCCTTATTGGAAGGTGGCTCACCATCCAATAATGTTAAAATGTTATTTCTATAGAAAATTTTTTCACAATTTTATTTCTATAGGAAATTTTGTCAAATTTCTATAGAAAATTTTTTTAAAATTTTATTTGTATAGAAATTTTTTTCAAAATTTTATTGCTATAGAAAATCTTGTTAAAATTTTATTTCTATAGAAAAGATTGTCAAAATATTATTTCTATAGCAAATTTTATCAAAATTGTCAACATTTTATTTCTACAGAAAATTTTATTTCTATAGAAAATTTTGTCCAAATTGTCAAAATTTTATTTCTATAGAAAATTTTATTTATACAGAAAATTTTATTTCTATAGAAAATTTTGTCAAATTAATCAAAATTTTATTTCTATAGAAAATTTGGTCAAGATTTCTATTTCTATAGAAATTTTTTGTCAAAGTTTCTATTTCTATAGAAAATTTTGTCAAAATTTCTATTTCTATAGAAAATTTTGTAAAAATATTTTTTCTATAGAAAATTTTGTAAAAATCTCATTTCTATAGAAAATTTCTATTTCTATGGAAAATTTTGTCAAAATTTTATTTCTATAGAAATATTTGTGCAAAATTTTATTTATATAGAAATATTTGTGCAAAATTTTATTTCTATTGAAAATTTTGTCAAAATTTTATTTCTATAGAAAAATTTGTCAAAATTTTATTCCACTAGAAAATTTTGTCAAAATTTTATTTCTATAGAAAATTTTGTGAAAATGTTATTTCTATAGAAATTTTTTTCAAAATTTTATTGCTATAGAAAATTTTGTCAAAATTTTAATTCTGTAGGAAATTTTGTCAAAATGTTAGTTCAATAGCAAATGATGTCACAATTGTATTTTTTCAAAATTTTATTTGTATAGCAAATTTTGTCAAAATTTTATTCCTATAGAAAATTTGTTAAATTTTTATTTGTATAGAAAATTTTGTCAAAATTTTATTTCTATAGAAAATTTTGTCAAAATTTTATTTCTATAAAAAAATTTGTCAAAATTTCTATTTCTATAGAAAATTTTGTCAAAATTTCTATTTCTATAGAAATATTTGTGCAAAATTTTATTTCTTTAGAAAATTTTGTCAAAATTTTATTTCTATAGAAAATTTTGTCAAAATTTTATTTCTATAGAAAATGTTGTCAAAATTTTATTTCTATAGAAAATTTTGTCAAAATTTTATTTCTATAGAAAATTTTGTCAAAATTTTATTTCTATAGAAAATTTTGTCAAAATTTTATTTCTATAGAAAATTTTGTCAAAATTTTATTTCTATAGAAAATTTTGTCAAAATTTTATTTCTATAGAACTTTTTTTTGGAAATTTCTATTTGTATAGAAAATTTTGTCAAAATTTTATTTCTATAGAAATATATGTGCAAAATTTTATTTCTATAGAAATATTTGTGCAAAATTTTACTTCTATAGAAATATTTGTGCAAAATTTTATTTCTATAGAAATATTTGTGCAAAATTTTATTTCTATAGAAAATTTTGTCAAAATTTTTATTTCTATAATTAGTTTTTTCAAAATTTTATTGCTATAGAAAATTTTGTTAAAATTTTAATTCTGTTTGAAATGTTGTCAAAATGTTAGTTCTATAGAAAATGATGTCGAAATTGTATATCTTCAAAATTTTGTTTGTATAGAAAATTTTGTTTAAATTTTATTTCTATAGAAAATTTTGTTTGAATTTTATTTCTGTAGAAAATGTTGCTTAAATTTTATTTCTATAGACAATTTTGTTAAAATTTCATTTCTATAGTAAATTTTGTTAAAATTTTATTTCTATAGAAAATTTTGTCAAAATTTTATTTCTATAGAAAATTTTGTCAAAATTTTATTTCTATAGAAAATGTTGTCAAAATTTTATTTCTATAGAAAATTTTGTCAAACTGTTATTTCTATAGAAAATTTTGTCAAAATTGTCAGAATTTTTTTCTATAGTACATTTTATCTCTATAGAAACTTGTATTTCTATAGAAAAATTTGTCAAAATTGTCAAATTTTTTTTTGTCAAAATTTTAGTTCTATAGAAAATGATGTCAAAATGTTATGTCTTCAAAATTTTATTTCTATAGAAAATTTTGTCAAAATTTTATTTCTATAGAAAATTTTTTCAACATTTTATTCCTACAGAAAATTGTGTCAAAATTTTATTTCTATAGAAAATTTTGTCGAAATTTTATTTCTATAGGAAATTTTGTCAAAATTTTATTTCTATAGAAAATGTTGTCAAAAAAATTTTTTTTTTCAATAAAAAATTTTGTCTAAATTTTTATTTCTATAGAAAATTTTGTCAAAATTTCTATTTCTATATAAAATTTTGCCAACATTTTTTTTCAACAAAAAATTTTGTCAAAACTTTAATTCTGTAGGAAATTTTGTCAAAATGTTAGTTCTATAGAAAATGATGTCAAAATGTTATTTCTTCAAAATTTTATTTCTATAGAAAATTTTGTTTAAATTTTATTTCTATAGAAAAAATTGTAAAAATTTTATTCCTCTAGAAATTTTGTCAAAATTTTTTTCTATAGAAAATTTTGTCAAAATTTTATTTCTATAGAAAATTTTGTAAAATTTTTATTTCCATAGAAAATTTTGTCAAATTTTTATTTCTATAGAAAATTTTGTCAAAATTTTATTTCTATAGAAAATTTTGTGAAAATTTTATTTCTATGCAATATTTTGCTAGGATTTTATTTCTATAGAAAGTTTTGCCAACATTTTTTTCTATAGAAAATTTTGTCAAAATTTTATTTCTATAGAAAATTTTGTCAAAATTTTATTTCTATAGAAAATTTTGTCAAAATTTTATTTCTATAGAAAATTTTGTCAAAATTTTATTTTTATAGAAATTTTTTTTGAAAATTTCTATTTGTATAGAACATTTTGTCAAAATTTTATTTCTATAGAAAATTTTGTTAGAATTTTTTTTCTATAAAAAAATTTTGTCAACATTTTATTTATATAGAAATATTTGAAACATTTTTGCAAAATTTTATTTCTATAAAAAATTTTGCTAGAATTTTATTTCTATAGAAAAATTTTCACAATTTTATTTCTATAGAAAATTTTGTCCACATTTTTATTTCTATCGAAAAATTTGTCAACACGCACATTTTTTCACAGATACCCTGACCACTATGTGGTTTATGGTGCCAATACTTATGTGTGGCACTGTACATTTTTTAATTTTGTTGTGATCGAAGTATGTAAAACCCATAATGATCTCTTTTCATATGGCAACTCTGTTATTTGGTTTGGTCTACTGCAATTGTTGTTGTTGTGATGAACTATTATGAACAGTGTTAGTACTACAAATGTCACCCTATTCGCATTTGCTGAAAATGCAAATTTTTATTTGCAGCTCTCTTTTCATCCATCGCTTTCATAAGTTCTTCCTGTTACAAGAGCTCTCCAACAAAAAAAGTTATGCATGATGCACTTACTGCTTGCCTGAATTTCATTCTCTAAACCAGTAAGCAGATGGATGATATGATGAAATGGCATTGCTGGGCAAATGGGAGTGTTGTAAGGGTGTGAGCAATATTGTAAGCTCTTCTCAAACCGCAACAAAAATGCTTTACTAGTTGGTGTTGTTGCCTTTTGTGTGTGTGTATAGTTTTCCTACATTAGGAACCACAAGAACAGGGGAGCATTCATTCATTACCTAGTTGGTAGCCAAAGAGAACGAGTGTAAGAGCGTGTGAGAGACAGAGAGGGAAAGCATAAATGAGAGCTGTTCACTATTGAAATGCTTAGTTTTTAAATAACTTAAGTTGATGGTGGTCAAAAGTTGTGCCATGTTAACAGTTTTCATGAAATATTTGACTAATTTTGCAACATTGAAAGTCACTTTTAACAAAAACTCTCTCACACACACACACACTTGCATTACAAAGGCACACACATACCACTATACACTATACTAACTAACTTTCATACATAAATAAAGGTAGTTAAATTTGATGACATTTTTGTGTTGGGGTTTTGTGGTTATTTCTGGTAAAGGTGGGTATCGCTATGAGTATATGTGCATTGATGTTTGCACCGGAATGTACTTGGAAATGTGTTTGTATTTTATGAACAATCAACTTTTCAAGGATTTTTCGTGTCTGCTGGATCTCTCTCTCTCGTTATGTCTCTGCTCAGTTAGGGGAATTTCCTCAATGATGTGTTAATGAATTGTTTGGAATAAATTATGCCCCACCTCCCCTTTCGACCCATCTACCAAATATCCATGCTTTTACTCACCTTAACATTGGAAAAAGAACGGGATAAAAATACTGTCGGTATAGATGGAATGAATTTCTTCAGGGTTAAATCATGTTTTGTATCATTTTTCCCTCACTCTTTATGGCCAGGTAATGTAGGCGGCTAAAGTTAATACGCATATAAGTACCCAAGAGGCATGCCGTTGAATATTCACTTACGAGTACCCACAAAAGGAGGTGGTTAACCACAAAAAACAGCCATAAGACTTGTTTTCCCCATGACAAGATAATCAAGGTCATTTGGAATAAACATATTCGCATTAATGAAATTGCCTTGTTACATTGGGTCTTACTTAGTTTGCTTGTTAGGGTTGTTGGTCGCTTTTTTATTTTTCTCTCTCTAGAGTTTCATGAGGAAATGCACTCAGCTGGAGATAGTAATAATAGAAACTAATGGGTACTTAAGCACTATTTCGAATATTATGCCTAAATAGTAATTGGACATATGAAGGACATTGGATAGTTTTTCCATGTTCTAGTTTTTAATAAGGACTTGTAAATAACAGTAATTTAATTACACTAGTAATTAGATGGGTTGTTTTACAAAACTCGGCTTATAAGGACGGCAGTAATGGGGGTATTTTATCTGTGTGGGAAAAGGTATTTTATGTGCCGATTCCAGGTGACCAGACAAAGGCTAAAGGGACACAGTGACAAAAGTCCATGATCACATATGGTCAGACAACCATCATAGCGAGGACTGTGGATAGAGCAGCAGTTTCCTCCATTCATCACAATGTGAGGCAGTTCTTTTTTGAGAGGACTTCAAATCGGCTATTTATATAGGGATGAATGGTCACTATTCCGCATTATTGGACAGATTTGACTATAAAATTCACACAAAATGGCTTCACTTTGTCAAGGAAAAGTTGTCCTTTAACGACTATAACGTATAAGATCATCTCCATCCTTGCCACGGCCAGCCCAAGCACTGCCGTCCCACAATATCCTGATTTGGACACTACGAGACATGCAACTATTTAAAAATTTTATTTTGAAATTTTTTGATCAATTTTTCGTGGCTAGTATGAAAAAAATGTTTTTTCCTTCGAAAGAAATGTTATTGTAATATGTACTATATATTACGATCCTATTAGCGAAAATTTTTTGGATGTACAAATATCCCTTGAATTGTGTCGCATTTTAAATTTTTTAACGATTTTAGCTTGCACCAATAAGAAAAAGTTATTACTTCTACAAAAGGGGAGAACTTACAATGGACTTTGATAGTATGGCCCACATTAAAAAAATTAAAATTTTTAAAGATAATAAATTTATAGAAAATTTTGTCAAAATTAAATTTCTATAAAAATGTTTGTCAAAATTTTATTTCTATGGAAAATTTTCTCAAAATTCTATTTCTGTATAATTTTTTCTCAAAATTTTAATTCAATAGAAAATTTTCTCAAAATTTTATTTCTATAGAAACTTTTCTCAAAATTTTAATGCTATAGAAAATTTTCTCAAAACTTTATATCTAGAGAAAATTTTCTCAAAATTTTAATACTATAGACAATTTTGTCAAAGAGTTATTTCTATAGAAAATTTTCTCAAAATTTTAATTCGAGAGAAAATTTTCTCAAAATGTTATTTCTTTAACAAATCTTGTCAATACTTTATTTCTATAAAAAAATTTTATCAAAATGTAAATTCTGTAGAAAATGTTGTAAAAATTTTAATTCTTTGCTTTTGAATTTTAATTTTAAACATTTTAATTTTAAAGAAAATTTTGTCAAAATGTTATTTCTGTAGAAATTTTTGTCAAAATTTTGTCAAAATTTTAATATTATAAAAAATCTCATCAAAATTGTATTTCTATAAAAATTTTGCCAACATTTTATTTCTAACGAAAATTTTGTCAAAATTTTAATACTACAGACAATTTTGTCAAAATGTTATTTCTTTAAAAAATCTTGTCAAAATTTTATTTCTATAAAAAAAATATTTATCAAAATGTAACCAATGTAGAAAATCTTGTCAACATTTTAATCTTATCGAAAATTTTGTCAAAATGTTATTTCTATAGAAAATTTTCTCAAAATTTTAATTAAATAGAAAATGTTCTCAAAATTTTATTTCTATACAAAATTTTCTCAAAATTTTGTATCTACAGAAAATTTTCTCAAAATTTTAATACTATAGACAATCTTGTTAAAATGTTCCTTTTGTAGAAAATGTTCTCAACATTTTAATTCGATAGAAACTTTTCTCAAAATGTTATTTCTTTAAAAAATCTTGCCAAAATTTTATTTCTATAAAAAAAATGTATCAACATTTTAATTCTAGAGCAAATTTTGTCAAAGTCTTATTTCTATAAAAAATTTCTCAAAATGTTATTTCTATAGGAAAATTTCTCAAAATTTTAATTCAATAGAAAATTTTCTCAAAATTTTAATTCTATAGAAAATTTTCTCAAAATTTTATATCTAGAGAGAATTTTCTCAAAATATTATTTCTATAGAAAATTTTCTTAAAATTTTAATTCTATAGAAAATTTTCTCAAAATGTTATTTCTTTAAAAAATCTTGTGAAAATTTGATTTCTAAAAAAATTCTACAGAATTTACATTTTGAATTTTCTATAGAATTTTAATTCTATAGAAAATTTTGTCAACATTTTAATTCTAAAGAAATTTTCTAAAAATTTTATTTCTATAAAAAATTTTGCCAAAATTTTATTTCTATAGAATATTTTGTCAACATTTTATTTCCATAGAAAATTCTGCAAAAATTTTATTTGTATAGAAAATTTTGTAAAAATTTTATTTCTGTAAAAAATTTTGTCAAAATTTTATTTCTGTAGAAAATTTTGTCAAAATGTTATTTCTATAGAAAATTCTGTAAAAATTTTATTTCTATAGAAAATTTTGTCAAAATTTTAGTAATATGGAAAGTTTCATCAAAAATGCATTTCTATAAAAAAATCTGCCAAAATTTTATTTGTATAGAAAATTTTGTCAAAATTTTATTCCTATAAAATATTTTGTCAACATTTTATTTCTATAAAAAATTCTGCAAAAATTTTGTCAAAGTTTTATTTCTATAAAAAATTTTGTCAAAATTTTATTTCTGTGGAAAATTTTGTCAAAATGTTATTTCTATAGAAAATTCTGTAAAAATTTTATTTCTATAAAAAATTTTGTCAAAATTTTAATACTAGTTTCATCAAAATTGCATTTCTATAAAAAATTTTGCCAAAATTTTATTTCTAGAGAATATTTTGTCAACATTATATTTCTATAAAAAATTCTGCAAAAATTTTATTTCTATAGAAAATTTTGTCAAAATTTTATTTCTGTTAGAAATTTTGTCAAAATTTTACTTCTAGAGAATATTTTGTCAGCATTTTATTTCTATAGAAAATTCTGTAAAAATTTTATTTCTATAGAAAATTTTGTCAAAATTTTAATACTATAGAAAGTTTCATCAAAATTGCATTTCTATAAAAAATTTTGCCAAGATTTTATGTCTATAAAAATTTTGCCAAAATTTTATTTCTATAGAAAATTTTGTCAAAATTTTATTTCTATAAAAAATTTTGTTAAAATGTTATTTCTATAGAAAATTTTGTCAAAATTTTAATACTATAGAAAGTTTCATCAAAATTGGATTTCTATAAAAAATTTTACCAAAATTTTATTTCTAGAGAAAATTTTGTCAAAATTTTATTTCTGTAGAAAATTTTGTCAAAATTTTATTTCTATAGAAAATTCTGCAAAAATGTTATTTGTATAGAAAATTTTGTCAAATTTTTATTTCTGTAACAAATTTTGTCAAAATTTTATTTCTATAGAAAATTCTGTAAAAATTTCATTTCTATAGAAAATTTTTTAATAATTTTAATACTACAGAAAATTTCATCAACTATAGACAATTTTGTCAAAGTGTTATTTCTATAGAAAATTTTCTCAACATTTTAATTCGATAGAAAATTTTCTAAAAATGTTATTTCTTTAAAAAATCTTGTCAATACTTTATCTCTCTAACAAAATTTTATCAAAATGTAAATTCTGTAGAAAATGTTGTCAAAATTTTAATTCAAAAGCAAATTTTGTAAACATTTTAATTCTAAAGAAAATTTTGTCAAAATGTTATTTCTGTAGAAAATTTTCTCAAAATTTTATTTCTGTAGAAAATTTTGCAAAAATTTTATTTCTATAGAAAATTTTGCAAAAATTTTATTTCTAAAGAAAATTTATGTATAAATCTTGTCAAAATTTTACTTCTACAGAAAATTCCGTAAATTTTTATTTCTGTAGAAAATTTTGTCAAAATTTTAATATTATAGAAAATGTCATCAAAATTGTATTTCTATAAAAATTTTGCCAACATTTTATTTCTATAGAAAATTTGGCAAAATTTTAAAACTATAGACATATTTGTCAAAATGTTATTTCTATAGAAAATTTTCTCAACATTTGAATTCGATAGAAAATTTTCTCAAATTAATATTTCTTTAAAAAATCTTGTCAAAATTTTATTTCTTTGAAAAATTGTTTATCAAAATGTAAAATCCGTAGAAAATCTTGTCAACATGTTAATCCTATCGAACATTTTGTCAAAATGTTATTTCAATAGAAAAATTTCTCAAAATTTTATTTCTATAGCAAATTTTCTCAAAATTTTAATTCTATAGGAAATTTTCTCAAAATTTTATATCTATGTCAAAATTTCTATTTATATCTATGTCAAAATTTTACTTCTAGAGAATATTTTGTCAACATTTTATTTCTATAGAAAATTCTGTAAAAATTTTATTTCTATAGAAAATTTTGTCAAAATTTTAATACTATAGAAAGTTTCATCAAAATTGCATTTCTATAAAATATTTTGCCAAGATTTGATGTCTATAGAAAATTTTGATAAAATTTTATTTCTATAGAAAATTTTGTCAAAATTTTATTTCTATAGAAAATTCTGTAAAAATTTTAATTGTATAGAAAATTTTGTCAAATTTTTATTTCTGTAAAAAATTTTGTCAAAATTTTATTTCTATAGAAAATTCTGTAAAAATTTCATTTCTATAGAAAATTTTGTAATAATTTTAATACTACAGAAAATTTCATCAAAATTTATTTATATAGAAATTTTTGTCAAAATTTTATTTCTATAGAAAATTTCATCAAAATTGCATTTCCATAAAAAATTTTGCCAAAATTTTATTTTTATAGAAAATTTTGTCACAATTTTATTTCTATAGAAAATTTTGTCAAAATTTTATTTCTATAGAAAATTCTGCAAAAGTTTTATTTGTGTAGAAAATTTTGTCAAATTTTTATTTCTGTAAAATTTTTTGTCAATATTTTATTTCTATAGAAAATTCTGTAAAAATTTCTTTTCTATAGAAAATTTTGTAAAAATTTTAATACTACAGAAAATTTCATCTAAATTGTATTTCTATAAAAAATTTTGCCAAAATTTTATTTCTGTAGAAAATTTTGTCAACATTTTATTTATATAGAAATTTTTGTCAAAATTTTATTTCTATTGACATTTTTGTCAAAATTTTATTTATATAAAATTTTTTGTCAAAATTTTATTTGTATAGAAATTTTTGTCAAAATTTTATTTATATAGAAAATTTTGTCAAGATTTTATTTCTATAGTACATTTTGTCAAAAATTTAGAAACTTTTGTCAAAATTTTATTTCTATAGGAAATTTTGTCAAAATTTTATTTCTATAGACTTTTTTGTCAAAATTTTAATTCTATAGATAATTTTCTCAAAATTTTATTTTTATAGAAAATTGTTGTCAACATTTTAATTCTATAGAAAATTGATGTACCTCTTAGATGGGGAGGTATATTTTATAAAATCTAGCAAAAGATCAAGAATTCTACCAATCAACCAAACAGTAAAAAAATTTACAATTTTTGAGAGAATTCTACCAACTGTGGCAACCGTGACAATTTATTCTTGTCTTTTATAATTTGATTTTTATTTTCTTTGACATTTCACGTAAGATTTCCCATAGTGCAAAATTATTTAGAAAACATTACAATAGAACATAGTGTCAATGATTTATGATCTTTATTAACTCTGTTCTAGATTTGTCAAGATTTGCCCTTGCACATTTACTTTTATTCAGTGTCAATTTTGACTAAGTTCCACAGCGAAGACATATCATTTTCCATCAACTGCTTTCAATGCAATCCCAATGTCCCATGGGGGAATAGAAGAATAAAACAAAAAGCACGAAATATATGCTCATGAAAGCATTCAAAGGAAATGCAAATATAAGTCACAGGTGACAAAATTGACTATGGCATGTGACGAAATACGAGTATTAAAATGGATGGATGGATGTAATCTAAACTCGCAAAAAAAAAAACTTCACACGGAGCCAAAGATTTTGATCTTTCCTTAACGATGGGGAAGTGCTTCTAAATTGTCCCAGTACTTGTCCTTAGGAATGAGTCCAAAATGTCCCAATGTGTAAATTTACCCGGTCAACAAGAAATCCATGTTAAAGTGACTGGTCACCTTCATATGTTTCGATCAGAATTGGAACTGGTCCATACACACCAAGACCTAGTCCGGTACCGGTCCTGGGATTGATCCATTTCCCTTAGTGAAATGTGTGTCTAATGAAAATTGTGTATCATACTCTTTCATATCAAGTCAATATTTTTTCAGTGTGACAATCTAACATTTTTATTTTTCCCCCAAAATATAAAATTCTATTTTCTCTTTTCAAGTTTCTCTTACTTTTGATCCGCTCTAATAATCTCCCTTGAAAGAGATCACCTAGTTTTCTTTTTGTTGTTTTTGTTGTCTTTTCACAATGTAATATTGCAAATATTATGTAAATCATACTTTTCCACGTTGTTGGATTTGGATTGGTAAAGGTCTTGGCAAAGTAGAAAACTTGCAAACAGGTATTTGCATTATCCTTCAACTACAGCGAATGTTTCTCAACAATCTGTAAGTGACATCGCATAAGGGGTTTCAATTCAAATCTATGCAGATGTTTTGTATTGGTGTGTGTGTGTGAGTGGGTGGGTGAGTGAGGTAACTTTAGCTGTGTGTGCATTTGAGCTTTGTGCTCACTTCCATGTCTTGTTGCATTGCATATTTTTCCGCTTGACAAATTTTTACAACAAAGTGATAATGTTTCTGTTTCTTGTCATTCTTGTTCATTTTTTTTGTAATCCTACTGTGTAGTAGCAAGTACTGCAATGTAACCTTGTTAAATAAAATTCTTCATATCATAGGGAGGTATAATAGGTTTCACATACGACTTGTAACATATGGAAAAATAGGCTGGTGACGTTACACAGTAGGTAACGTATCTTATATATAAAGTTTAGCAATACTACATGTTGCACGGTTGCCACTTAAACCAAAAATAATGAACCCATATTTGGAAAAAATTCTACAAAAATCTGATGAAAATTGTAACAAACCAATACCAAACAAAAATATCTATAGAAAATTTTGTCAAAATTTTATTTCTATCGAAAACTTTTTCAAAACTTTATTTCTATAGAAAATTTTGTCAATATATTATTACTATAGAAAATTTTGTTAAAATTTTATTTCTGTAGAAAATTTTCTCAAAATTTTATTTCTATCGAAAATTTCTCAAAATTTTATTTCTATAGAAAATTTTGTCAAAATTTTATCTCTATAGAAAATTTTGTCAAAACTTTATTTTCATAGAAAATTTTATCTCTATAGAAAATTTTGGCAAATTTTATTTCTATAAAAAATTTTGTCAAAGTTTTATTTCTATAGAAAATATTGTCAAAATTGTATTTGAAAAAAAAAAATCAAAAATTTTTTTTTTTTAATTTTGTCAAAGGTTTATTGCTATAGAAAATTTTGTCAAAGGTTTATTTCTATAGAAAATGTTGTCAAAGTTTTATTTCTTTAGAAAATTTTCTCAAAATTTTATTTCCATAGAAAATATTGTCAAAATATTATTTCCCAAAAATAAATTTTCAAAATTTTATTTCTATAATAACTTTTCTCCAAATGTTATTTCTATAGAATATTTTCTCAAAATTTTACTTCCACAAAAAATATTGTCAAAATTTTATTTCTATAGAACTTTTTTAATTAATTTTATATCTATAGAATATTATTTCAAAATTGTATTCCTATAAAAAATTTTGTCAATGTTTTATTTCTATAGAAAATTTTGTTAAAGTTTAATTTCTATAGAAAATTTTCTCAAAATTTTATTTCTAAAGAAAATTTTCAAAATCTTATTTCTATATAAAATTTTCTCAAAATTTTATTTCCATAGAAAATATTGTCAAAATTTTATTTCCAAAAAAAAATTTTTCAAAATTTTATTTCTATAAAAAATTTTTCAAAATTTTATTTCTATAAAAAATGTTCTCAAAATTTTATTTCTATAGAAAATGTTGTCAAAGTTTTATTTCTATAGAAAATGTTGTCAAAATTTTATTTCTATAAAATTTTTTTCAAAGTTTTATTTCTATAGAAAATTTTCCTAAAATTTTATTTCTATAGAAAATTTTGTCAAATGTTATTTCTATAGAAAGTTTAGTCGAAACGTTACTTCTATAGAAAATTTCGTTAAATTTTTTTTTCTATAGAAAATGTTGTCAAAATTTGATTTCTATAGAAATTTTTTTCAAATTTTAATTTCTATAGAAAATTTTGTCAAAATTTTATTTCTATAGAAAATTTTGTCAAAATTTTATTTCTATAGAAATTTTTGTCAAAGTTTTCTTTCTATGGAAAATGTTGTCAACATTTTATTTCTATAGAAAATTTGTCAAAATTTTATTTCAATAGAAATTTTTGTCAAAGTTTTATTTCTATAGAAAATTTCGTTAACATTTTATTTCTATAGAACATTTTGTCAAAATTTGATTTCTATAGAAATTTTTGTCCAAATTTTATTTCTATAGAAAATTTTTGTTAAAATTTTATTTCTATAGAAAATTTTGTCAAAATTTTTATTCTATAGAAATTTTTGTCAAAGTTTTATTTCTGTAGAAAACTTCCTCAAAATTTAGTTTCTATAGAAAATTTTGTCAATACTTTATTTCTATGGAAAAATTTTTCAAAAGTTTTTTTTCTATAGAAAATTGTGCTAAAATTTTAATTTTATAGAAATTTTTTATAAAATCTTATATCTATAGAATATGTTGTCAAAATTTTATTTCTGTAAAAAATTTTGCCAAAGTTTTATTTCGATAGAAATTTTTCGCAAAGTTTTATTTCTATAGAAAATTTTCTTAAAATTTTGTCAAAATTTTATTTCTATAGCAAATGTTCTCAAAATTTTATTTCCATAAAAAATATTGTCAAAATTTTATTTCTGTAGAATTTTTTTTTTATAAATTTTATATGTATAGAATATTTTGTCAAAATTTTATTTCTATAGAAATGTTTGTCATTTTTTCCTAAATAAAATTTTCGCAAATATTTATTTCCATAGAAAATATTGTCAAAATTTTATTTCTTTAGAAAATTTTGTCGAAATTTTATTTCTATAAAAAAAATTTTGACAAAGGTTTATTTTGATAGAAAATTTTATTAAAGTTTAATTTCTATAGAAAATTTTTTCAAAATTTCCATAGAAAATATTGTCAAAATTTTATTTCTACAGAAAATGTTGACAAAAATTTATTTCTGTAGAAATTTTTGTGAAAGTTTTATTTTTTTATAGAAAATTTTTTTAGTTCCATAGAAAGTAGTTATTTCTATAGAAAATTTTTACGAGATTTTATTTCTTTAGAAATTTTTTCAAAATTTTATTTCTATAGAAAATTTTCTCAAAATTTTATTTCTATAGAAAATATTGTCAAATTTTTATTTCTATAAAAAATTTTCTCAAAATTTAATTAAAAAAAATTATAATTTTATTTCTATGGAAAATTTTGTCAAAATTTTATTTTCCGATATTTCGGAAAATAAACATATTTATTTTATTCAAGTTTAATTTATAGACCTATAGCTGAGAATCTGAAACAAAAAATCATAAAAATTAAAATAAAAAGGTCAACAATATCAACAACAAACACAAATTATATTTCCATAGAAAATTTTATGAAAATTTTATTTCTATAGAAAATTTTTGAACATTTTATTTCTGTAGAAAATTTTCTCAAAATTGTATTTCTATAGACAATATTTTCAAAATTTTATTTCGATAGAAAATTTGTCAACGCCCAATAATTCTAGATACATAGATCCTTTGAAAGATCTCTGCTTTCTTGTAAGCTTGTATTCGGCATTTGGAAATACGCCTTCTATTCCTAGTTATACTTGTTAAGGAATACAATAATGTTTATGGCAATGTATCTTCCGTTTCCGTTGGGCTCTTTCTCCAGAGCCTAAGATTTATTTTATTTTTGTTCTATTAGTTTTTTCTTCGGTTTTCCTTTTTTCAATATGTTTCTCTCATCATTACTGTTGTTATTACTTGTCAGTTATATGGTTTTGTAATCTGTAGGTAGAGCTTGAAACATTGTTGTCTCCATTGTGCACCTCACCTCACTGCCATGAAGAAGGGCCAACTTTGTTTTTATGTGGCTTCCAAGTCAACACACAAAAATGTTCACAGGGGTTTACCATGGATGGAAGGTTATTGCAGTTACAATAGTTGAAATGTTTGCTATGAACAAAAAAAAACAAAAGTTTTAGTGCTTAGGGTTTTGTTGCATCAGTTTTTTGTTATTGTTGTTTGTTCTAATACTTTTGCGAAACAGTTTATTAAAAATGCAGTTCTAAACTATAAAGTAGTTTTGCTTACACACTGAAACGCCATAATATAGGCTTACACGAACCTTATGCCTACATTCATAGGAATTTAGCATATTGACACATAATAAAACACCTTGCAGGACCCAAGGTATTTTGAGTAAAAAACGAACAACAACAAAAATCCCTGTCGAAAACATACCAATATCTACAGTTCTACTATAAATACACACACACACACATAAAGGGAAAACTATATTCGTTACTAGAAACAAAAAAACTTCATCTCATGCAAATGCACATCCCCAAGGCAAGGCAAGGCAAGGTGTGTGACATTGTTCTTTTCTTTTACCGGCGAGCAACCAAATCTGTTTATTTTAATGCCATCCCATTCTAATCCCTTTGGATAAGGATATTGATATTGTAAATCTCTCTCTAACAGTGATGCTGAACATCACTGTTAGAGAGATTTACAAAATAAAAAAAATAAAAATCAAGAAAAATGTGCATATTTTCAGTGTCGATAAAATTTCTATGGAAATTAAGGCAATATATATGTATGTTTAAAGGTTGTTTTCTTTTTTTCTTGTAGAAAAACAATGTAAATATACCATTTTATTGAAAAAGAATATTTTTCTTTCGTTTTGATATTTTGTAAAAGAAAATTGAAAGAAAATAGCTTTTGGCTAAGGATTTATAGAGATTTAAAAAAGGTGTTTGTTTATACTTTGCTTATGTAATGCAATTTAAATGTGGATGACATAAAAAGATATGGGAAGACAAAATTTAAATTCAATCTCATCCAGGTTTATTTTTTCATAAATTTCAATTCAAATTTTCCCAGGTTCCGGAAAAAAGCTTACTCAGTTGCAACGATTTGGTACCTCTTATATTATGTTGTTATTGATTCTGAACCAAAGTAGCGAGAAATAGAAGATAATTATCCAATTTCGAAAGCGATCAAAATTTTATTTCTTTGTGAAACATTGTCAAAATTTTATTTCTATAGAAAATCTTGTCAACACATTATTTCTATGGAAAATTTTGTCAAAATTTTATTTCTATAGAAAATTTTGTCAAAATTTTATACTATAGCACATTTTCTCAAAATTGTATTTCTATAGAAATCTTGTCAAAATTTTATTTCTATAGAAATCTCGTCAAAATTTTATTTCTAAAGAAAATTTTGTCAAAATTTTATTTCTATAGAAAATTTTGTCAAAATTTTATTTCTATAAAAAATTTTGTCAATATTTCATTTCTATAGAAAATGTTGTCAAAATTTTATTTCTATAGAAGATTTTGTCAAAATTTTATTTCTATAGAAGATTTTGTCAAAATTTTATTTCTATAGAAAATTTTGTCAAAATTTTATTTCTATAGAAAATTTTGTCAAAATTTTATTTCTATAGAAAATTTTGTAAAAATTTTATTTCTGTAGAAAATTTTGTCAAAATTTTATTTCTTTAGAAAATGTTTTCAATATAGTATTTCTATAGAAATTTTTTTCAAAAGTTATTTCTATGGTAAATATTGTCAAAATTTTATTTCTATAGAAATTGACGTCAACATTTTATTTCTACAGATTTTTTTTATTTTTTTTTTCAAAACTTCGTTTCTATAGAAAATGGGGTCCAAATTTTATTTCTACGGAAAAATTTTGTCAAAAATTTAATCTCTATAGAACATTTTGTCAAAATTTTATTTCTATAGAAAATTTTGTTAAAATTTTATTTCTATAGAATATTTTCTCAAAATGTTATTTCTAAGAAAATTTTTAAAAATTTTTTTTTATTTCTATATAAAAGTTTGTTAGAATTTTATTTCTATGGAAAATTTTGTCAAAATTTTATTTTCATGGCCAATTTGGTCAAAAATTTAATGTCTATAGAACATTTTGTCAAAATTCTATTTCAACGAAATTTTTTTCAAAATTTTATTCCTATAGAAAATTATGTCAAAATTTTATTTCTATGGAAAATTTTGCCAAAATTTTATTTCTATGGAAAATTATGTCAAAATTTTATTTCTATGGAAAATTTTGTCAAAATTTTATTTCTATAAAAACTTTTGTTAAAATTTTATTTATATAGAATATTTTCTCAAAATGTTATTTCTATAGAACATTTTTTCAACATTTTATTTCTATAGAAAATTTTGTCTAAATTTTATTTCTATGGAAAATTTTGTCAAAATTTTATTTCTATAGAAAATTTTGTCAAAATTTTATTTCTATAGAAAGTTTTATCAACATTTTATTTCCAAAGAAAATTTTGTCAAAATTTTATTTCTACAGAACATTTTGTCAAAATTTTATACTATAGCACATTTTCTCAAAATTTTATTTCTATAGAAAATTTTGTCAAAATTTTATTTCTATTGAACATTTTGTTAAAATTTTTTTCGTATTGTTGTGTTTTTTTAATTTCAGCTTAAAAGCATACATTGACTAAACTAAAAGTGTAGCTTAATCAATAGAGGAAGATAATGTTTGTCAAATTTATTTGGGCAAAGCCCTATAGATCTCACTAGAACATTTTGTCAAAATTTTATTCCTATAGAAAATTTTGTTAAAATTTTATTTCTATAGAATATTTTCTCAAAATGTTATTTCTAAGATATTTTTTTCAAAATTTTATTTCTATATAAAATTTTGTTAAAATTTTATTTCTATAGAAAATATTGTTAAAATTTTACTTCTATAGAACATTTTTTTGTTGAAATTTTATTTCGGTGGAAAATTTTGTCAACATTTTATTTCTATAGAAAATTTTGTCAAAATTTTATTTCTATGGCACCTTTTGTCTTAATTTTGTTTCTATGGAAAATTTTGTCAAAATAGAAAATTTTGTCAAAATTTTATTTCCATAGAAAATTTTGTTAAAATTTTATTTCTATGGAAAATTTTGTCAACATTTTATTTCTATTGAAAATTTTGTTAAAATTTTATTTCTATCGATAATTTTGTCAACATTTTATTGCTATAGAAAATTTTGTCAAAATTTTATTTCTATTGCAAATTTTGTCTAAATTTTATTTCTTTAGAAAATTTTGTTAATATTTTATTTCTATTCAAAATTTTGTCAAAATTTTTTTCTTTAGACATTTTTTTCAATGTGGTATTTTCAAAGTTTTTTCTATGGAAAATATTGTCAAAATTTTTTTTCTATAGAAAAGTTTGTCAAAAATTTTATTTCTATGGAAAGTTTCGTCGATATTTTATTGCTATAGAAGGTTAGGTTAGGTTAGGTTATGTGGCAGTCTAAGTGAGCCGATGTATCAGGCTCACTTAGACTATTCAGTCCATTGTGATACCACAGTGGTGAACTTCTCTCTTATCACTGAGTGCTGCCCGATTCCATGTTAAGCTCAATGACAAGGGACCTCCTTTTTATAGCCGAGTCCGAACGGCGTTCCACATTCCAGTGAAACCACTTAGAGAAGCTTTGAAACCCTCAGAAATGTTACCAGCATTACTGACGTGGGATAATCCACCGCTGAAAAACTTTTTGGTGTTCGGTCGTAGCAGGAATCGAACCCACGACCTTGTGTATGCAAGGCGGGCATGCTAACCATTGCACCACGGTGGCTCCCATTGCTATAGAAAATTTTGTCAAAATGTCAAAATGTTATTTCTAAGAAAATTTTTTAAAATTTTTTTTTATTTCTATATAAAATTTTGTTAGAATTTTATTTCTATGGAAAATTTTGTCAAAATTTTATTGTCATGGCCAATTTGGTCAAAAATTTAATCTCTATAGAACATTTTGTCAAAATTTTATTTCAGCGAAATTTTTTTCAAAATTTTATTCCTATAGAAAATTATGTCAAAATTTTATTTCTATGGAAAATTTTGCCAAAATTTTATTTCTATGGAAAATTATGTCAAAATTTTATTTCTATGGAAAATTTTGTCAAAATTTTATTTCTATAAAAAATTTTGTTAAAATTTTATTTTTATAGAATATTTTTTCAAAATGTTTTTTCTATAGAACATTTTTTGAACATTTTATTTCTATAGAAAATTTTGTCTAAATTTTATTTCTATTGAAAATTTTGTCAAAATTTTTTTCGTATTGTTGTTGTTTTTTTAATTTCAGCTTATAAGCATACATTGACTAAACTAAAAGTGTAGCTTAATCAACAGAGGAAGATAATGTTTGTCAAATTTATTTGGACAAAGCCCTATAGATCTCTCTAGAACATTTTGTCAAAATTTTATTTCTATAGAAAATTTTGTTAAAATTTTATTTCTATATAAAATTTTGTTAAAATTTTATTTCTATAGAAAATTTTGTCAAAATTTCTTTTCTATGGCACCTTGTCTTAATTTTGTTTCTATGGAAAATTTTGTCCAAATAGAAAATTTTGTCAAAATTTTATTTCCATAGAAAATTTTGTTAAAATTTTATTTCTATGGAAAATTTTGTCAACATTTTATTTCTATAGAAAATTTTGTTAAAATTTTATTTCTATCGATAATTTTGTCGACATTTTATTTCCATAGAAAATTTTGTCAAAATTTTATTTCTATGGCAAATTTTGTCTAAATTTTATTTCTTTAGAAAATTTTGTTAATATTTTATTTCTATTCAAAATTTTGTCAAAATTTTTTTCAATGTGGTATTTTCAAAGTTTTTTCTATGGAAAATATTGTCAAAATTTTATTTCTATAGAAAAGTTTGTCAAAAATTTTATTTCTATGGAAAGTTTCGTCGATATTTTATTGCTATAGAAAATTTTGTCAAAATTTTATTAGGTTAAATTTTATTTCTATGGAAATTTTTGTCAACATTTTATTTCTATGGAAAATGTTGTCCAAATTTTAATTCAATGGAAAAAATTTGTCAAAATTTTGTCAAAATTTTATTTTCATGGACAATTTGGACAAAATTTTATTTCTGTAGAACATTTTGTCAAAATTTTATTTCTATGGAAAATTTTGTTAAAATTTTATTTCTATAGAAAATTTTGTTAAAATTTTATTTCTATGGAAAATTTTGTCAACATTTTATTTCTATTGAAAATTTTGAGAAAATTTTATTTCTATGGAAATTTCTTTCAAAATAGAAAATTTTGTCAAAATTTTATTTCCATAGAAAATTTTGTTAAAATTGTATTTCTATGGAAAATTTTGTCAACATTTTATTTCTATAAAAAATTTTGTCAACATTTTATTTCTATGGAGATTTTTGTAAAAATTGTATTTCTATGGAAAATTTTGTCAAAATTTTATTTCTATGGAAAGTTTTGTCAAAATTTTAATTCTATGCAAAAAAATTGTCAAAATGTTATTTCTGTGGAAAATTTTGTCAAAATTTTATTTTTATAGAACATTTTCTCAAAATTTTATTTCTATGGAAAATTTTGTTAAAATTTTATTTCTATAGAATATTATCTCAAAATGTTATTTATATAGAAAATTTTGTCAAAATTTTATTTCAATAGAAAATTTTGTCAAAATTTAATTGCAATTAAAAATTTTGTCATGATTTTATTTCTATAGAAAATTTTGTTAAAATTTTATTTCTATAGAAAATTTTCTCAAAATTTTATTTGCATAGAATTATCACAAAATTTTATTTTTATAGAAGATTTTTTAAAAATTTTATTTGCATAGAACTATTGCAAAATTGTATTTTTATTTTCTAAATTTTGTCAAGATTTAACTTCTACAGAACATTTTGTGAAAAAAAATACTTCTATAGAAAATTTTTGTCAAAAATTTACTTTTATTGCTTAGGCAATTGCCGACTATCAAAAACCTTTTTCGGGAGGTTCCAGTGTAGTTCACTTTGGGTTGAGGGAATTACTCGAATTTATTCTGATAATCGGTTGATAGTTTTGCTGCAAGTAGAGCATGCTGGTGAGGAATGTGGTAATTCCGAAACAGCTGTACATCCAACAGTCTTGCAGTCTATAGGGCTTTGTCCAAAAAAGGTTGTACAAATAAAGGTTATGTGGCAGCCCGATGTATTAGGCTCACTTAGACTATTCAGTACATTGTGATAACACATTGGTGAACTTCTCTCTTATCACTGAATGCTGACCGATTCCATGTTAAGCTCAATGACAAGGGACCTCCTTTTTATAGCCGAGTCCGACCGACGTTCCACATTGCAGTGAAACCACTTAGAGAAGTTTTGAAACCCTCAGAAATGTCACCAGCATTACTGAGGTGGGACAATCCACCGCTGAAAAACTTTTTGGTGTTCGGTCGAAGCAGGAATCGAACCCACGACCTTGTGTATGCCAGGCGGGCATGCTAACCATTGCACCACGGTGGCTCCCAACTGCCAAACAGACGGACATAGTTATATCGTCTTAGAATTGCTCACTGATCACGAATATGTGCACTGAAACCAAAGCTGGCACAGTTCTAAAGATTAGATCGATCTTTTATAAATCACAATTATTATCCAATTTAAGATCCATACATTTACATGGAATCAATAACAATGGGCTATTTATGATTCGATGACTTTTCTCCCATTTTTAAAATAATATTATATCTCTAAAATTTCTTTAATTGCAATAATCATAAGCCAATTTTGTTATCACTAGTTATGATATTCTTTAGCAATTTCTACTACTAGAAAAATCATCAGACTTTGCATCTTTAAAAGCTTATTTTTATTCTTAAACTCCCACATATTGGCATGCTTCGTATTCGTATATATTCCACTGAATGATAATTAAATATTATATAATTACTATTTGCTTGAATTACAAAGACCATAATTTAATACATACATGATTTATTCATAATGGAATATGATATTGATATTCCATAGAATTTTTCGAGCAAAAATGCTTATGAAATATATTCAATGAGAATTCCCAGAATGTATGTGAATCGTCATACTTCAATAATTCCCACATTTCATCGAATAGGTTTCGTATACAAGATATTGTGTGCTTTCTGATTAATCGTTCATTAATTGAGTTTAAACATTTAACTTTTGAACATTTATTTTCCATTAGCTACTTGATTTAACAACACAAAACAAACGTGGCAAAAATCACAAAGACATCACTAACAATTAACCATAACAGCACTAGGGAACGGGAAAATTTTCCCAAATATGGTAATGAGTTTTTGGGACTTTCGATATACAAAAATATGAATTTTATTCATGACCCAATTGAATGGTTTGAAAATGTCCGTCCTTAAAAAGTATTTTATATTTTGTTGTCATCCAATTTACTTCAAAATTCTTCATAATATTGTTTTGTTGTACTGTAAATGGGGCTCAATATCATTGATAGTCATTAAATTCTGGTGATAGAAATTTCCTTGAAAAATGTGATAATACAACAAAAATTTCTTATCTATACACTGAAATAAAAATTTTGCTAAGTTTTTTTTTCAGAGGCAACAATTCCGGCTTCATCAAATTTCAGTTTATAGAATTTTATTAAAATGTCGACTATAATGATTTTTTTCCGTCAGCCATATTATAACCCTACTGCAAACGCACTATCAACATTTTATTTTTATAGAAAATGTTCTCAATTTTTTTTTCTATAGAAAATTTGTCCAAATTTTATTTTTATAGAAAATGTTCTCAATTTTTTTTCTATAGAAAACTTTGTGAAAATTTTATTTTTATAGAAAGTGTTCTCAATTTTTTTATAGAAAATGTTCTCAATTTTTTATAGAAATTTTTCCAACATTTTATTTCTATAACAAATTTTGTAAAAAATTTATTTCTATAGAAAATTTTGTTAAAATTTTATTTCTATAGAAAAGTTTGTCAAAATTTTTTTAAAATTTTATTTCAATAGAAAATTTTATCAAAATTTTATTCCAATAGAAAATTTTATTAAAATTTTATTTCAATAGAAAATTTTATTAAAATTTTATTTCAATAGAAAATTTTATTAAAATTTTATTTCAATAGAAAATTTTGTCAACATTTTTTTTTATAGATTTTTTTTCTCATTTTTTTTTTTTCTATAGAAAATTTTGTAAAAATATTATTTCTATAAAAATTTTATCAATATTGTACTTCTGTAGAAAGATTTTTCAAAATTTTTATTTCTATAAAAATTTTGACAAAATTTTATTTCTATAAAAATTTTATCAAAATTGTACTTCTACAGACAAATTTTTAAAAATTTCTACTTATATAAAAATTTTTGTCAACATTTTATTTCGATAGAAAATTTTGTCAAGATTTTATTTCTACAGAAAAATTTTCAAAATTTGTATTTTCATAAACAATTTTGTCAAAATTTTATTTCTATAGAAAATGTTGTCAAGATTTTATTTCTATAGAAGATTTTGTCAAAATTTTATTCCTATAGAAAAATTTTTCAAAATTTTATTTCTATAGAAAATTTTGTTAAAATTTTATTTCTTTAGAAAATTTTGTTAAAATTTTATTTCTATAGAAAATTTTGTTAAAATTTTATTTCTATAGAAAATTTTGTCACAATGTTATTTCTATAGAAAATTTTGTCAAAATTTCTTTTTTATAGAAAGTTTTGTTAAAATTTTATTTATATGGAAAATGTCTAAATTTTTATTTCTGTAGAAAATTTCAAATTTTTATTTATATAGACAATGTATGCAAAATTTTAATTTTTGTTAGAAAATTTTGTTAAAATTTTATTTCTATAGAAAATTTTGTCAACATTTTATTTCAATAGAAAATTTTGTTAAAATTTTATTTCTATAGAGAAGTTTGTCAAAAATTTGTTAAAATTTTATTTCAATAGAAAATTCTGTTAAAATTTTATTTCTATAGAAAATTTTGTCAAATTTTATTTCTAAAGAAAATTTTGTCAACATTTTATTTTTATAGAATTTTTTTTTTCAATTTTTCCCCATAGAAAATTTCGTTTCTATAGAAAATTTTGTAAAAATTTTATTTCTATAAAAATTTTATCAATATTGTACTTCTACAGAAAGATTTTTCAAAATTTTTATTTCTATAAAAATGTTGTCAACATTTTATTTCTATAAAAATTTTATCAAAATTGTACTTCTACAGACAAATTTTTCAAAATTTCTATTTATATAAAAAATGTTGTCAAAATTTTATTTCGATAGAAAATTTTGTCAAGATTTTATTTCTATAGAAAAATTTTGTCAAAATTTTATTTCTATAGAAAATGTTGTCAAGATTTTATTTCTATAGAAAATTTTGTCAAAATTTTATTCCTATAGAAAATTTTTTCAAAATTTTATTTCTATAGAAAATTTTGTTGAAATTTTATTTCTATAGAAAATTTTGTCACAATTGTATTTCTATAGAAAATTTTGTCAAAATTTTTTGTTCTATAGAGAGTTTTGTTAACATTTTATTTCTATGGAAAATGTTATCTAAATTTTTATTTCTATAGAAAATGTCAAATTTTTATTTATAATGACAATGTTTGCAAAATTTTAATTTTTGTTAGAAAATTTTGTTAAAATTTTATTTCTATAGAAAATTTTGTCAAAATTTTATTTCTATAAAAATTTTATCAAAATTGTACTTCTATAGAAAAATTTTTCAAAATGTCCATTTCTATCAAAAATTTTGTCAAAATTTAATTTCTATAGAAAAATTTTTAAAGATTTTATTTCTACAGAAACATTTTTCAAAATTTCTGTTTATATAGAAAATTTTGTCAAAACCGTATCTCTATAAAAATTATGTAAAAAGTTTATTATAAAAATTTTATCAAAATTCTACTTCTACAGAAAATTTTTTCAAAATTTCTATTTCTATTTGTTGTTTTGATCTCAACTTTTAAACCATTGCGTTGACTAAACTACAAGAGTAGCTTAATCAACAGAGGAAAAAAATGTTTGTCAAATTTATTTGGGCCCTATAGACTGCAAGATGGTTGAATGGACTCACGTTTCCGAACTACCACATTCCTCATTGAATGAAGTATGAGGAAGCACGCTCAAAATAAACCCAGCCAACTGCACTCAAAACGATGATTTGACAGTGACATAGGAAAAGAGATATGCTTGTATAAATTTATTTCGGCAATGGCCGGCTATCATAAACCTTTTTTCGGAAGGTTCAAGTGCGGTTCACTTTGGGTTTAGTAATCTGCCTGAATTTATTCTGATAATTGGTTATAGTTTTGCTGCAAGTAGAGGATGCTGATGAGGAATACAACTATCTTGCAGTCTATAGGGCTTTGCCCAAATAAATTTGATAAGCTACTCTTGTAGTTTAATCAACGCAATCGTTTTACAGCTGAGATCAAAACAACAAATATGATTAAAGTACAAACTAACAATAAAAACAAAAAACCAATTTCTACTTCTATAAACAATTTTGTCAAAATTTTATTTCTATAGAAAATATTGTCAAGATTTTATTCCTACAGAAATTTTTTCAAAATTTCTATTTTTAGAAAAAAATTTGTGAAAATTTTTATTTCTATAGAAAATTGTGTAAAGATTTAATTTCTATAGAAAATGTCGTCAAAATTTTATTCCTATAGAAATTTTTTTTTTTTAAATTTTATTCCTATAGAAAATTTTGTAAAAATTTTATTTCTATTGAAAATTATGTCACAACTTTATTTCTATAGAAAATATTGTCAAAAGGTTATTTCTATAGATAGTTTTGTTAAAATCTTATTTCTATAGAAAATTTTGTCAAAATTTTATTTTTAAGAAAATATTGTCAAAATTTTATTTCTATAGAAAGTTTAGTCAAAATTTTATTTCTATAAAAAGTTTTGTCAAAATTGTATTTCTATAGAAAATATTGTCAAAATGTTATTTCTATAAAAAGTGTTGTCAAAATTTTTTTCTATAGAAAGTTTTGGTCAACAAAAATTTTTCATTAGAAAATTTTGTCAACATTTTATTTATAGAAAATTTAGTCAAAATTTTATTTCTATAGAAAATTATGTCGAAGTTTTATTTCTATAGAAAATGTTGTCAAAATTGTTATTTCCATAAAAAAATTTCTCAAAATTTTATTCCTATAGATTTTTTTTTTCAAAATTTTTTTTTCTATAGAAAATTTTGTCAAAATTTTATTTCTGTAGAAAATTTTGTCACAATTTTATTTATATAGACAATGTTTTGTAAAATTTTATTTTTCTTTATAAAATTTTCTTAAAATTTTATTTCTTTAGAAAGTTTTGTCAACATTTTATTTCTATAAAAATTTTCTCAAAATTTTATTTCTATAGAAAATTTTGTCAAAATTTCTTTTCTATAGGAAGTTTTGTTAAAATTTTATTTCTATGAAAAATTTTGTCAAAATTTTTATTTCTATAGAAAATATTGTCAAAATTTAATTTCTATAGAAAGTTTTGTCAAAATTTGATTTCTTTAAAAAGTTTTGTCAAAAGTTTATTTCTATAGAAAGTTTTGTCAAAAAATGTTTGTCTTTAGAAAGTTTTGTCAAAATTTTATTTCTAGAGAATTTTTTTTTTCAAAATTTTATTTCTATAGAAAGTTTTGTCAAAATGTTATTTCTATAAAAATTTTGTCAAAATTTTATTTCTATAGAAAGTTTTGTCAAAAATGTTTTTTATTTAGAAAATTTTGTCAAAATTTTATTTCTATAGAAAAAGTTTTCAAAACTTTATTTCTATAAAAATTTTTGTCAAAATTTTATTTCTATAGAAAATTTTGTCAAAAATTTATTTTTATAGAAAATTGAAGTTCCTCTTAGTTGGTGAGGAATATGTCTAAAAAATCTACCATTTTTTGTACCAACTGTGGCAACATGGAAAGCGTTTCATATATAAAAAATCTGACAAAATCACAAAAAATTTGACTTTCATAATCCAATTTTTACAAAATATCATATTTCATTTACCTATATAAGTTCCAGTTTACAGAACAAAAAACCTTCAGAATTTTGAAAAAATGGCAAGCAAATGACTCTCTTTTTGCCAAAATATAATAATGTTGGAACAAACATATATCGCTATATAACATCCCTATTACAGTAGTCAAATATTTTAATTAATAGAGAGAAACTTATTTTTCTAAATTTTCTTAAAATAAATAGCTTCAACATTACAAAATTACTATTCTCGACAGCTTTAGTAAAATTAGCAGTCTGTCTGATCATTTAAACTCCTAAAACATCGAACTCCCACCACACTCCCCTTAAAACACACTGCTACCCTGCCAACATTTGACTGTTTGTTTTATCGTCTTTCGCTGAGATGTCACTATTTCGGATCGCCAGGAAGTGTTCTGGTAGTAATATCTGAAATAAGAAAACAATAAATATAACTATCGCGTGGGGTGTTTCCTTTTCGAAACACCTTCGAAACGGCGATCACAAATCTAAATATAAACTCGTTAAATCGACAAAACTAATTTTCCAATAACACCTCATTGAGACTATATGTGTGTAAACACCCACTCTCAGCCAACAAGCGTGGGTAACGCAGAGGGAAAGCCTCTGACTAGAAAACGAAAGGTTCCGAGTTCAATGCTCGGTCTGGACGATCATCGTTTTTTTTTTTTTAATAGCTATCGCTTTTTTTACTTCTTTTAGCCACTGGTTCGATTCCCCGAATACTATCGCGTAGTGGGCCATTTGTTCCCGAGCGGGACACTAACTCGATAAGAAAATGATTTCGCCTATGGCGAAGCTACTTCAATATACTTTCGATAGAAAATATTTGTATATGATCATTGTTTACCTATACAAACTCCAATGCTATTATTCTCACTGCATTAGCTCAGTCTCTTGTTACCAGTGCTCTCCCAATGACTCTCAATCTTACTGCTCTCTCTAAATTCGATATCAAGCAAAAGGAATTGGCGAATGGCATAAATTTTTACATTTTTTATTTTTAGTAGAGAATTTTGCGTTTTCTTTAATACTTGCGTTGTTGTGGTTGCTGTGTAGCTGTTGGTTGCTTTGTTGTGTGTGATTTTTTGTTGTTCTGTTTGGCTTTTGTAGGCTTGAGAGTCTTTGGGAGAGCATTGGTAACAAGAGACTGAGCTAAAGCAGAGAGAATGTATGTATGATGATTTGTGATAGTCGAATTGGTGGTGAATTGACTTATTTCTATATTTGTTTTAGTGTTATCAAAGGCTATAGCTAGATAACATTTCATAAATTCTTCCAAACATTCTTTACCTATATGGTTATGAATTTTTGAGAGAGAAAGAGATAGCGAGAGAAAGACGGAATCTTCATAAACACCAAACATTTGTGTGGTAAATATTTTTTGAAATTTTCTACAAAATTAAGAAAGTTATCTAATAAAATCCATAGCCTTGCTATAAGGTAAGCTATATTATAAAATATTTTGCAAAATTTACAGATGTCATTTATCATTACGAGTGCCATCATCATCATCATCATCATCATTGTTGTTGGTTTGATCTTTTGGTGGCATTGTCAACTTCATCATACTAATCATAAGAATGACATGCTGTTTACAAAACTCGACAATATTATGCTGATGATTACCAACATATTTTTGAATGTAATTTATTTGCTGAACCGACAGACAACCTAATAGCAACAAACAACCAAAGAAACAACAGCAAAATGAACCATAAAGCAGGACAGCAATTAAATTAAGCATTAATAGCCTTCTTAGAGTTAGTCAGGCAAAAGAAAACACAAACAAAATTGGGATCTAATAAAACTGGAAATTTGTATGTTAGGAAGGATATACTGAAAAAAAATTATTGATTGATGGATTAAATTTTAGGATAGACAATTTAAATTTCCCGATATGAAACAATGCTAGAGACAAATTTCTTTAAAATAATGAAATTTTAATTAAAATATTTTTTTTAATCTTTGTTTCAAAAATTTTTTCATTAAATTTAGAGCATGAGTATGTATATCTACAAAGCCGGATTTCGCATGGAGATTTATTTGAAAACGCATTTCATAAATTGTGTGTTTTGTTGATTAAGTTGACAGAAAACTTTATTAAATGATGTTTTCTCTATGCCTTTATATGTCTATGTATTTACGTTTTTGTCTTACCTTCACTATACTCACACACATACATATATTCCATACTCATCCAATCACCATGACTATTGATTTGTATGAAGCTATTTACAAACAAAAAACAAACTGAACCATGAATATTTGTGAATACGCTGTCATTGGGCATGACAATGCGACATAATCTAATCCGATGGATTTGAATGAAAATCTATCCTGTTATTGACATCATTGAGTGGTTGTGTAGATGCCTATGTGTATGTGTATCATTCAAGTACTTTTGCTTTAGTATTTGAGTCATTGAGTGAATCAATGATAGATTTACCTCTCTTTCCAAAATGGATTAATATGTACGTTTATCGTTTCGTACAAAATTCCTTTTTAGTTGATACTCGTATCGATTCAATGGATGATAGTAGGATTTATAATTACGAAAATCCAATAATAAAAAGCATTTGTCATGAATCATATTATTTAGGATTTAACAAAATCAATTTATTGAGCAATATTTATTCAAAATAATCTTTATTTAAAATATTTCTTTATCAGGTATATATTTTTTTAACTATTAAATTAGCCGAAGATGGTACAAATGACTATACAGCCGATGACCCATAAAATCGATGCTTTGAGTGATCAAAAATGTAGTTGTGAGAACATGCATTGCAGTAGTGAATTGTGATTCGTATTCGGCCGTTAGTTATTTTGACTTCTTGCAAGATAACTGGCAAACACATAGTTGTGCACCACTCATATTTGACCATTCTGCGTTGCTCAAGTAATACGATTGCGACAAGTTTTCCGAAAATACTGGCGATCGTTAGCTTAGAAGTGTTTCGTCCACAAGCAAGTTTTGTTTACTTTCGGGTTAAAACGCGTAAATCCATGATTCATTGTCTAGTACAATGCTATATCACGATTGCTAAAGTTAGAAGAATTCCACCAAATGTGATATATGTTTACTGGTTGGTAGAATTCATGATATTTTGGTAGAGTTTGGAAAATGTTTGCAGAAAATTTCTATAGAAATAAGATTTTTCTACAGATATGCGATTTTGACAAAATCTTTCACAGAAATAAAATGTTAACAACATTTTCTATAGAAATAAAATTTTGACAAAATTTTATATAGAAATAAAACTCTTACAAAATTTTCTATTGAAATAAAATTTGGAGAAGATTTTCCATATAAATAAAATTTTAACAAAATTTCCTATAGAGATAAAATTTTGCCAAAATTTTCTATAGAAATAAAATGTTGACAAAATTGTCTGTAGAAATAAAATTTTGACAAAATTTTCTATAAAATTAAATTTGGACAAGATTTTCCATAGTCGGTTAAGCTACACTTGTAGTTTAATCAATGCTTGATTTTAAGCTGAAATAAAAAAACAACTAAAAATAAAATTTTAACAACATTTTCTATAGAGATAAAATTTTGACAAAATTTTCTATAGAAATAAAATTTTGACAAAGTTGTCTATAGAGATAAAATTTTGACAAAGTTGTCTATAGAAATAAAATTTTGACAACATTTTGTATAGAAATAAAATTTCGACAAAATTTCCAATAGAAATAAATCTTCAATTGAAAAAAAATGTTGACATATTTTTCTATAGAATAAATTTTATTTCGATTGAAATAAAATTTTGACAAAATCTTCCATAGGAATAACATTTTGACACCATCTTTTATAGAAATAAAAGTTTGATAAAATTTTCTATAGAGATAAGATTTTGACAAATTTTTCTCTAGAACTACAATATTGACAAAATATTTTATAAAAAGAAAATTTCGATAAAATTTTTTATATAAATAAAATTTTGACAAAAATTTTTATAGAAATAAAATGTTGACAAAAGTTTTTTATTGTAATAAAATTATGACAAATTTTTTATAGAAATAAAATTTTGACAAAATTTTCTATAGAAATAAAATTTTGTATAGACACAAAATTTACAAAATTTTTATAGAAAAAAAATTTACAAAATTTTGTATAGAAAAAAATTTTGACAAAATTTTCCATAGGACAAAAATATTGACAAAATGTTCTATACAAATAATAGAAATAAAAATTTGACAAAATTTTTTTGTTGTAATAAAATTATGACAAATTTTTTATAGAAATAACATTTTGACAAAATTTTCTATAGAAATAAAATTTTATAGAGACACAAAATGTACAAAATTGTCATAGAAAAAAAATTTACAAAATTTTGTATAGCAAAAAACTTTGACAAAATTTTCCAATATTAGCAACATTTTCTATACAAATAAAATTTTGACAAAATTTTCTATAGAAATAAATCTCTTACAAAATTTATAGAAATACAATTTGGACAAAATTTTCCGTAGAAATAAAATTTAATAAAATTTTCTATAGAGATAAAAATTTGATAAGATTTTCCATAGAAATAAAATTTTAACAAAATTTTCTATAGAAATACAATTTTGATAAAATTTTTTATAGAAATAAAATTTTGACAAAATTTTTTATAGAAATGAAATTTTTACAAAATTTTCAATAGAAATAAATCTTTAATTGAAATAAAATTGTGACAAATTTTTCTGTAGGCACAAAATTTTGACAAAATTTTCTTTTGATATACAATTATGACAAAGTCTTCAATTGAAATAAAATTTTGACAAAATCTTCCATAGAAATAAAATTTTGACACAATCTTTTATAGAAATAAAATTTTGACAAAATGTTCTATAGAAATAGAATTTTGATAAAATTTTCTATAGAGATAAGATTTTGACGAATTTTTCTCTAGAACTACAATATTGACAAAATAGTTTATAAAAAGAAAATTTTGATAAAATTTTGTTATAGAAATAAAATTTTGAGAAAAATGTTTATAGAAATAAAATATTGACAAAATATTTTTATTGTAATAAAATATTGACAATTTATTATTTTTTATAGAAATAAAATTTGGACAAAATTTTCTATAGAAATAAAATTTTGTATAGACACAAAATTTAAAAAATTTTTATAGCAAAAAAATTTACAAAAAAATTTTGACAAAGATTTCCAAAGGACAAAAATGTTGACAAAATTTTCAATAGAAATATTAGAAATAAAAAATTAAAAAAAGATAATTTATTGTAGAAGAATTATGATAAATTTTTTATAGAAATAAAATTTTGACAAAATTTTCTATAGAAATAAAATTTTGTATAGACACAAAATTTACAACATTTTTATAGAAAAAAAAATTTACAAAATTTTGTATA
The DNA here is from genome assembly GCF_050003625.1 of Haematobia irritans. Classification (NCBI taxonomy): domain Eukaryota; kingdom Metazoa; phylum Arthropoda; class Insecta; order Diptera; family Muscidae; genus Haematobia; species Haematobia irritans. The sequence continues at coordinate 198,048,214 of NC_134399.1, read as the reverse complement.
GAAAAAAAATTTTACAAACTTTTCCATAGGAAAAAATTTTGACAAAATCTTCTATAGAAATAATTTTTTTTGACAAAATTTTTTTAAAAAAATTAAATTTTAACATTTTTAAAAAAATGAAATTTTGACAAAATTTTCTATAGAAATAAAATTTGGACAAAATTTTGACAATTTTATCTATTGACACAAAATTTTGACAATTTTTTTTTAGATATTTAGTTTTGACAAAATTTTAAATTGAAATAAAATTTTGACAAATTTTTCTATAGACACAAAATGTTGACAAAATTTTTGTTATTGTTGTTGTTTTTTTAAATTAAATTTTAACATTTTTTTAAAAAATGAAATTTTGACAAAATTTTCTATAGAAATAAAATTTGGACAAAATGTTGAAAATTTTTTCTATAGACACAAAATTTTGACAAATTTTTTTAGATATTTAGTTTTGACAAAATTTTAAATTGAAATAAAATTTTGACAAATTTTTCTATAGACACAAAATGTTGACAAAATTTTTGTTATTGTTGTTGTTTTTTTTTATTTTTTTATTTCAGCTTAAAACCATGCATTGACTAAACTACAAGTGTAGCTTAACCAACAGAGGAAAAGAATGTTTGTCAAATTTATTTGGGCAAAGCCCTATAGACTGCAAGATGGTTGGATGGACGCACGTTGCGGAATTACCACATTCCTCATCAGCATCCTCTACTTGCAGCAAAACTATCAATCAATTATCAGAATAAACTCAGGCAGTTCACTTAACGCAAAAGTAAACTACACTTGTAGTTTAGTCCATGCATGGTTTTAAGGTGAAATAAAAAAAAAAAACAACAACAATCAATGCTTGGTTTTAAGCTGAAATCAAAAACACAACAACAATGATTAAAGAAAAAAACCAAAACCAAACGAATGAAAATTTTTGTTAGATATACAATTATGATAAAATCTTCTATAGACATAAGAGTTTGACAAAATTTTCTATAGAAATAAAATTTTGCCAATTTTTCTATAGAAATAGAATTTTGATACAATTTTCTATAGAGATAACATTTTGACAAAATTTTCTCTAGAACTATAATTTTGACAAAATATTTTACAAAAAGAAAATTTTGATAAAATTTTTTATAGAAATAAAATGTTGGCAAAATTTTGTATAGAAAAAAATTTACAAAATTTTTAGAGAAAAAAGTTTAAAGATTTTTGTATAGAAAAACATTTTGATAAAATTTTCTATAGGAAAAAAATTTTGACAAAATTTTCTTTTGAAATAAAATTTTGTATAGAAAAATAATTACAAAATTTTTATAAAAAAATTACAAAATTTTATATAGAAAAAAATTTACAAAATTTTGTATAGAAAAAAATGTTGAAAAAGTTTTCTATAGAATAAAATTTTGACAAAATATTCTATATAAATATAATCTAAAAATAGGCCCGAGTAGAAAATTATTCAATGATCGAAAAAAATGTGGAAATCATCTATTTGAAATCACTATTCTATTGAATGTATGCCTTTAAATAATAACAAATCCTGTACAATTTAAAAATTCTACCACTACAAGAAATACAACTTTTTCCCAAAACATCTACCACATTGAGGCACTAATTTTATTTACTATCCTTATTAAGCCTTGCTAGCCAACACCACAAACCTCAATAACATTTTTTTATAATTTGCTTTAATACCATCTTCCTACTCTCACCGCAAGTCTCTTCGCAAAATGCCTCAATGAAAAAAAGATTGTTGGCCCATGGTGCGTATGAGGAATGTTAAATATTTTATTAAAATGTCACACATACACCACTATGTAAAGCAACCGTAAAACCGAGTTTATCTTCATTTGATGGTAGCAAGAAAATTGGGTCTCCATTACTAATCACGCTTAAAGCATTTAAAGTTGTCACATTTATTCACTTGTTTTGACATCTCTCCATCTCGTTCTCTCTCCCACTCTCATACGAGTATATGTTATAATATTCGCTTTGGGATTCATTTAAAGAGATTGCGGTAATTTTTGTGAAATCACATGAATTGCTCAATGAAGTGTTAACAATTTTCACACAACACAACACAACTCTACCACTAATGTTATACGCCGTTATGTTACTGTTGGTCCATGTCCTGGCCATAAAGTGTTCACGCGTCAGGGAGAAATTTTGTGTTAAATGTTGTGCATGGAGCGGTTTATGAAAATTACAAAATAAAATAATTATAATAGCTGTGGCGGTAATACATCATTAGGATGTCGAGGATGATGTCAGAATGCACACACACACACACACACTCGTCCGTTGATAATTGCATTTAATGTCTATGGCCTCTTTTATTTGTTGCAATGTTTGTCTCCTGCGATAATTTTTCAAATAAATTGATTGTTTTCCGCTTGAAAGAACAGCAAAGCGTGAATATAATAGTAAACAAAAAATATATATCACTATTTTTTTGTAAATAAAAAGGATGTATAAATTTCATTGAATTATTTTTTTAAATTATTTTAATGTTTTATCATAAATTTAAAAAGGAAACAACAAATTGAGCAAGAGCAATTTGTTGCTTCCTTTTGAAATTGTTGATAAAGATGAAATTACCAGATTTAAGTAGGTTGCCCTAAGTTATACTTGTTGTTGTTGTTATTAGAAAAAAAATGTCTTAATTTTTCTTCTTGTGAAGGATGGTATTCTGGATTTTTAGAGGCAAGTGTTTATCGCATGTAAAAATATATTTATCACATGTTAAAACATTCAAACTCTTAGAATAGTTCACATCCGGCTAACGGATTTGTGGTTAAAAAATCTCAACAATCCAATTTCTCTAACTTTCCGATCCTCAAATTTGGATCATCTCCTGATAAGTACTTATGTGGCTCCATGAACCAGAGTTTTTCCCTGATTTGCTTTAATTTATGCCGAAGAGTTCAAATAATATTGTCATAAGGTGTACCAAATTTGATTGAAATCAGTTGAGATTTATATATGTTTTCCGATGTGAGCAAAAATCACCAAACCACCCACATTTTCCTTGTAAAAACACCACTGCCTAGTCAAAAACTTGTACAAATTTTCCTATATTTGTAATAAATATCTATTGACCGAAAAATCATAAATGCACGTTTGCTTAAAAATTGCTTTAGATTTACATATTTCTGTAGAAACTTTTGTCAAAATTTTATTTCTATACAAAATTTGTTTAAAATTTTATTTCTATAGAAAATTTTGTCAAAATATTATTTCTATAGAAAATTTTGTCAAAATTTTATTTTTATACCCTGCGCCACACTGTGGAACAGGGTATTATAAGTTAGTGCATATGTCTGCAACACCAAGAAGGAGACGAGATAGACACATGGTGTCTTTGGCAATAATGCTCCGGGTGGGTCCCTAAGTCGATCTAGCCATGTCTGTCTGTCTGTCTGTCTGTGAACACATTTTTGTGATCAAAGTCTAAGTCGCATTTGAAGTCCAATCGCCTTCATATTTGGCACAAGTTCCTGTTTTGAGTCAGAATATAACCCTATTGATTTTGGAAAAAATCGGTTCAGATTTAGATATAGCACCCATATATATATTTCGTCCGATATGCACGTATATGGACCCAGAAGCCAGAGTTTTACCCTGATTTGCTTGAAATATTGCACAAACATAACACTTGGTCGTATAGTCAAGTGTGCAAAATTTGATTGAAATCGGTTCAGATTTAGATATAGCTCGCATATATATATCTTTTGAAATTTTGCACAGGTAGTAGCATTAAAATACTAAGTATACATGTCAAATTTGGTTGAAATCGGTTCAGATTTCTATATGGCTTCCATATATATGCCTTTCCGATTTGGGCAAAAATGGCCAAAATACCCACATTTTCCTTATAAAATCGCCACTGCTAAGTCGAAAACTTGTAAAAGTGACTCAAATTTTGCTTTATTTCTACTACATATCTATCTATCGATAAATCATAAAAACACTTTTGCGAAGTTGCCTCAAAATTGGTTCAGATTAAAATGTTTCCCAATTTTTATACCCTCCATCATAGGATGGGGGTATATTAACTTTGTCATTCCGTTTGTAACACATCGAAATATTGCTCTAAGACCCCATAAAGAATATATATTCTGGGTCGTGGTGAAATTCTGAGTCGATCTAAGCATGTCCGTCCGTCCGTCCGTCTGTTGAAATCACGCTAACTTCCGAACGAAACAAGCTATCGACTTGAAACTTGGCACAAGTAGTTGTTTTTTAGATGTAGGTCGGATGGTATTGAAAATGGGCCATATCGGTCCACGTTTACGTATAGCCCCCATATAAAGGGACCCTCAGATTTGGCTTGTGGAGCCTCTAACAGAAGCATATTTCATCCGATCCGGCTGAAATTTGGTACATGGTGTTGGTATATGGTGTCTAACAACCATGCAAAAATTGGTCTACATCGGTCCATAATTATATATAGCCCCCATATAAACCGATCCCCAGATTTGGCTTGTGGAGCCTAAAAGAGAAGCAAATTTCATCCGATCCTGCTGAAATTTGGTACATGGTGTTGGTATATGGTCTCTAACAACCACGCAAAAATTGGTCCACATCGGTCCATAATCATATATAGCCACCATATAAACCGATCCCCAGATTTGGCTTGAGGAGCTTCAAAGAGAAGAAAATTTCATCCGACCCGGCTGAAATTTGGTACATGATGTTGGTATATGGTCTCTAACAACCATGCAAAAATTGGTCCATATCGGTCCTTAATTATATATAGCCCCCATATAAACCGATACTCAGATTTGGCTTGTGGAGCCTCTAAGAGAAGCATATTTCATCCGATCCGGCTGAAATTTGGTACATTGTGTTGGTATATGGTCTCTAACAATCATGCTAAAATTGGTCCACATCGGTCCATAATTATATATAACCCCCATATAAACCGATCCCCAGATTTGGCTTGCGGAGCCTCAAAGAGAAGCACATTTCACCCAAGCCGGTTGTAATTTGGAACATGGTGTTAGTAAATGATCTTTAACAACAGATTTTGTCAAAAGTTTATTTCTATACAAAATTTTGTTAAAATTTTATTTCTGTAGAAATTTTTGTCAAAATTTTCTTTGTATAGAATATTTTGTCAACATTTTTATTTCTATAGAAAATTTTGTGAAAATTTTATTTCTTTAGAAAATTTTGTTAAAATTTTATTTCTGTAGAAAATTTTGTCAAAATTTTATGTCTACTTTGCCAAACTGAATTATATACGTATTGGATCGATCTTTTTTGATTTAATATATACCACGTATGGACTTACATACAATTTAGAAGATGGTGTTAGGAGGTTTTAAGATACCTTGCCATCGGCAAGCGTTACCGCAACTTAAGTAATTCGATTGTGGATGGCAGTGTTTAGAAGAAGTTTCTACGCAATCCATGGTGGAGGGCACATAAGCTTCGGCCTGGCCGAACTTACGGCTTATATACTTGTTTTTTACTAACATACTAACATAACATCCCAGGGCATTAGCCAACTTAAATTTTAAGTCTATAGATTATAAATTTTGTTCAGATGGAGTCAGATTTAAATGTATGTATTTGGGACAAAAACCTTTATATATAGCACCCAACACTTTTGACGGATTTGATATAGTATCGAAAATGTGGATTTACAAAGTGGTGGAGGGTATAATATAGTCGGCACGCCCGACTTTAGACTTTCCTTACTTGTTTTTTTTTTTTTTAATGTGTCAAAATTTTATTTTTATAGAAATAAAATTTTTGGCGAAATTGTCTCTAGGAATGAAATTTAGTCAAAATTGTATTTCTATTGAGAATTTTGTTAAAATTTTATTTTTATAGAAAATTTTGTCCAAATTTTATTTCTATAGAAAATTTTATCATTTTTTTTTAAAGAAAGTTTTGTCAAAATCTTTGCTATAGACAATTTTTTAAAATTTTTATTTATATAGAAATTTGTTTGAAATGTTTGTTTCTATAGAAAATGTTATTAAATTTTATTTCTATAAAAAATTTTGCCAAAATTTTATTTCTATAAAAAATTTTGCCAAAATTTTATTTCTAAAGAAAATTTTTCCAAAATTATATTTCAATATAAAAGTTTGCTAAATTTTTTTTCTATAGAAAATTTTGGCAAAATTTTATTTCTAAAGAAAATTTTTCCGAAATTACATTTCTATAGAAAAGTTTGCTAAATTTTTTTTTCTATAGAAACTTTTCTTAACATTTTATTTCTATAGAAAATCTTCTCAAAAGTTTACCTCTATAGAAATTTTTGTTTATTTTTTTCTATGGAAAATTTTGTCAAAATGTTATTTCTACAGTAAATTTTGTCAAAATGTTATTTTTATAGAAAATTTTGTCACAATTTTATTTCTATATAAAATTTTGTCACAATTTTATTTCTATATAAAATTTTGCCAAAAATTTTATCAAAATTTTATTTCTATAGAGAATTTTGTCAAAATTTTATTACAATCTATAAATAAGAATTTTAAAATTTTAAAATTATAAATCATATATATACAGATTTCTATAGAAAATTTTGTCAAAATTTTATTTCTGTAGAAAATTTTGTCAAAATTTTACTTCTTTAGAAAATTTTGTCAAAATTATATTTCTAAACAAAGTTTTGCCAAAATCTTTTTTAAAGAAACCTTTGTTAAAGTGTTAGTTCTATAGAAAATTTTGTCAAAATTTTATTTCTATATAAAATTTTTGTCAAAATTTTATTTCTATAGAAAATTTTGTCAAAATTTTATTTTTAAAGAAAGTTTTGTCAAAATCTTTTCTATAGAAAATTTTGCCCATATTTTATTTTTATAGAAAATTTTGTCAAAATTTTATTTCTACAGAAAATGTTGTTAAAATTGTATTTCTTTGTAAAATTTTGTCAAAATTTTATTTCTTTGTAAAATTTTGTCAAAATTTTATTTCTATAAAATTTTGTCAACATTTTATCTCTATAGAAAAATTTTATTTCTATAGAACATTTTATCAAACATTTGTTTCTGTAGATAATTTTCTAAAAAAATTATTACAATCTATAAATTGTAATAAAATTTTAAAATTATAAACCATATATATACAGATTTATATACAGATTTCTATAGAAAATTTTGACAAAATTTTATTTCTATACAACATTTTGTCAAAATTTAATATTCATACAAAATTTTGCCAAAATTTTATTTCCATAGAAAATATTTTTCAAAATTTCATTTCGATAGTAAATATTTTTCAAAATTTTATTTCTATAGAAAATTTCGTCAAAATTTTATTTCTATAGAAAATTTGGAAAATTTTTATTTCTATAGAAAATTTTGTCAAAATTTTATTTCTATAGAAAATGTTGACAAAATTTTATTTCTACAGAAAATTTTGACAAAATTTTTTTCTATAGAAAATTTTGTCAAGATTTTCTTTCTATAGCAAATTTTGTCAAATTTTTTTCTATAGGTTCAAGTCTATGACAGGCGTTGAATCGTTTTTTTTTTTTTTTTGTTCGGTATGAGCCCGAAAGTAAACAGCAGGTTAAAGTTGATCGCGCTCGAAGCATTTTGAACATTTTGAACAAATAATCGCCGTTTTTTCCAAAAACTGGACATGTCGCAATCGTGCAACTTAGAGCAGTCATTAATGAGTGATGTTAGGTTAGGTTAGGCGGCTGCCCGATGTATCAGGCTCACTTAGACTATTCAGTCCATTGTGATACCACATTGGTGGACTTCTCTCTTATCACTGAGTGCTGCCCGATTCCATGTTAAGCTCAATGGCAAGGGACCTCCTTTTTATAGCCGAGTCCGAACGGCGTTCCACATTGCAGTGAAATCGCTTAGAGAAGCTTTGAAACCCTCAGAAATGTCACCAGCATTACTGAGGTGGGATAATCCACCGCTGAAAAACTTTTTGGTGTTCGATCGAAGCAGGAATCGAACCCACGACCTTGAGTATGCAAGGCGGGCATGCTAACCATTGCACCACGGTGGCTCATTTATTTATTTGTATGTTGTCTTCCAAAACATGTGGAAACAAACCGCCGAAAAGGGATATCTCTTCACCACAACAATGCGAATTCTTATAGATCGACTCAAACGACTGCATTTGTGAACACTCATAACATCGATTTTATGGGTCATCCGCCGTATAATCCTGGCACCAAATAATTTTTTCTATTCCCGTTAGTTAATATGAAGATGAGAGGGCAACGTTTTTCGACCCCTGAAGAAGTGGTTGGTTGATACATTTAAAATCCATGTTTTTGGCAAAAGTGCTTCGACAATTGATTCATACGCATCCAAAAAAGTATTGATCTTAATGGGAAATATTTTGAAAAACAATAAAGAGATTCTCCATAATTAATATTTGTTTTTATTCAATAGAAAAGCTAACCCTTGTCTATATACCACCCTGCAATTTTTAAGAATTTGAGATTCTATCGAAAATGTAGATCTACAGAAATTTGCAGAATTTTCCTAATACTAAAATTTCTATTTTATAGTGGACTGATTTACACTCAGTTTCGAATTTCTGTTATTCAAATGTCTTTGATTATTTATATCACCCATAATATTTTTTTTTTTGCACTCCACTGTCTATTTTACATTATTAATTTGTGTGTTTTTCCCTCTTTTTCTAGGTAAGTTTTTCCTGGCAATTGTGTAAGTGATATTTTGTAAATTTAATATTTTAAAACAATTTTTTTATGGACAGATTACGAGTATACTTCATCGACTCAGAGTGCGTTTATAGTTCAGACTACTTAACGAGATCTTTGATTTTCTGTTTCTTATTTTTAAAAGTATGTGTCCTCTTAAAATTTCCCCTTGTCTATTTTCAATTTCACCTACATTTGTTCTTAAATCTATCACTCACTTGCATTGACATAAAAATCTCCAAGGTCTTAAAAGATTTATTATTTCCTCTCACCTCTGAATGAATAACGTTCTAGCAAAAATATGACTTTACTTTGAAGAAGGCCTCTTATCTGAAGACAATGTGTGATGATACTACAAAACACCTCCGTTTTACACCTACGAAGGGTGTCTTCTAATCTAAAATTTTCACCTACAGCCACTTTGTCTCTTATAGTAGCTATGAGGGGGGATGGCTAGATCTCATATGTGTGCGTGTGTGTGTGTGTGAACAGCTAGAATGCCAGTTAGTGTGACAATGGCAAACAAGGATCAAGTACATTGTACTTCATTATATTTGTTGAGTGGATTCCGTTTTTGTTGCTGTTGTTGTTGCCATTCTATTTTTTTTTTTTGAATTCTCTTTCTTTTGTTCTTTTTCCATATGATGTTGATGTTGTTGGTGGCGCTCTTATTGCCTTGAGTGTATGGGTGTGTGTGTGTGTGTGGGTCCTACACACAGTTCTGTTCCATTTAACTGTTAAAAGCGAACAATGTCATTGTTGACTATGTTGTTGTTGTTGGTATTGTTTTTTGTTGTCATTGTTTTTGTTGTTGCAGTTATAGCTTTCAGCGAGATTTTGTTGGCCTTTGCTTTGCTCTTTTCAAGCTGCCATTTAGCCCAGACAGTTCTTTGTTTCACTTTTTTTTTTGCTCTTTCTTTATAAAGGTGACAATAATGCTAGCGTGAGGAAATGATAGGTTGGTTATGTATGCACAATGGGGTGATTATTATATTTTTTGCTTCTCTTCACATATTTTATCTTTTCAAACATTTTTAAGAAGAATATTTAATTTTCATTAAAAAAATCGTTTCTTTAGAAAAGTGCTAGTAAAACAAAGAGTAAGAAAAGAATGATCCGCAAATTCGGGAGAATTTTATTCTTAAACAAGTATATACGGCCGTAAGTTCGGCCAGGCCGAAGCTTATGCACCCTCCACCATGGATTGCATAGAAACTTCTTCTAAACACTGCCATCCACAATCGAATTACTTAAGTTATGGTAACGCTTGCCGATGGTAAGGTATCTTAGAACCTCCTAACACCGTCTTCTAAATTGTATGTAATTCCATATCTATTAAATAAAAAAGATTTATCAAATACGTATATAATTCAGTTTGACAAAATTTTCTATAGACATAAAATTTTGACAACATTTTCTATAGAAATAAAATGTTAACAAAATTTTGTATAGAAATAAAATTTAATTTTTTTTTTATAAAAATAAAATTTTGACTAAATTTTCTTTAACAATAAAATTTTGTACAGAAATAAAATTTTAACAAAATTTTCTATAAAAATAAAATTTTAACAAAATTTTCTATAAAAATAAAATTTTGACAAAATTTTCTATAGAAATAAAATTTTAACCAAATTTTCTATAGAAATAAAATTTTGACAAAATTTTCTATAGAAATAAAATTTTGACAAAATTTTCTATAGAAATAAAATTTTGACTAAATTTTCTTTAGAAATAAAAATTTGACAAAATTTTGAACAGAAATAAAATTTTAACAAAATTTTCTATAGAAATAAAATTGTATCAAAAATTTTCTATAGAAATAAAACTTTAACAAAATTTTCTATAGAAATAAAATTTTGACAAAATTTTCTATAGAAATAAAATTTTGGTAGATTATTTTTGGCTCGAGTGGTAACCATGATTATGAATCGAATAAAATTTTAACAAAATTTTTATAGAAATAAAATTTTGACAAAATTTTCTATAGAAATAAAATTTTGGTAGATTATTTTTGGCTCCAGCGGCAACCATGATTATGAACCGACATGGACCAATTTTTGTGTGATTGGAGATCAGCTATATATAACTATAGACCTATAATTTTTAATAGGCTTTCAATTAACTTTGTAATTGGTACTATCGTCTCTGTGAATGAACACTTTCTATAAAAAATTAATTTCAATTAAAAATTAATTGGATTAATTTTGTGATTGAAGACAAAAAATATTTTTTTTTTGTTTGTGTATGCGCTGCATTTTCGATAAAATCTGGCCTTCACTTTTCGGATCATTTGTTGTTGGTGATTTTTCGTCCACTTTTTGGACACGAGTGGTCTCACATTTAAAGGCTGGCGAGTTCTAGCAATAGTCACTAATGGTTTTCCAGCTAAATATATAGAGCAATCACTCTATCACGCTTGCCAAATTCAATACAAATAACATTACTTCTGAATTAAAAACATCAAAATACTTTTATAAGCTTGTAAAAAATTGAATAAAATGTAACCAAATCTGTCGTTATTACTTTAATTCCATTAGGAATAATTTTATTTTTCAATGCGACACAAAAAACTGAACTGTCACTGGAATAAATCTGTCAGCTATCAGACAACCGGTTTAGAAATGAAAGCAACCTTATGGTGGTTGTAATACATATCAGTCACTTTATATGTTTTGCGGCTTAACAAATATAAAGAAATTACCCCTTTCGCTATGATAGCGTGAAAATTGTTTAAAAAAATAAATTCGAAATTATTCGCCCCAATCCCAATGTGCTTCGCTGAAGATACATTCCGTAGCAGATTATGTTAATGCTGGCTTTTGAACACACACACACACACTAACATCCACCTACTGAAAGGATAATCAATGAAAATCCTTCAATGAACAAACCAAATATTTTTCACAAGAAATTAACAAAGTTTAAAGCAAATCTTGGTACTTTGTGACATCGAAACACTCAAAGGAGATCATCGCCATTGTATTGCCATACAGCTTTACCGCCTCCACGACTATTATTCAAAGCAAAGCAAGAGATCACAGAGCTTAAAAGAAAGAAACCAAACGACTAAAGAGAAAAAAATTTACAATGAAATATAGTTTCCGTTTCCGAAGCCCATTTAAAGCTCAATAAAATTATTTAACACCCTGCGGAAATATATGATATTGATGGCAATGCTTTAAAAGATTTATTAGTGCTGCTTTTGAATCACGATTTATTTTTTGTTACCTACAATAGCAAACAGGGAATAAATAAGGTCAAAGGAAATGAAAACTGGAATATTTCTTTGATATAATATTTCTTTGATATAATTTAAAAAAAATATTTCTTTGATATAATTTAAAAAAAATCAAAGCCTAACATCAACAGATGATGTTGACCAATTAAAATGTAGGTCATGTAAATTACAATTACGTTTTGCGATAATCCTCGTATTGAGATATTTCGGATTAACTACGGTTGGATCTTTGCTTTACTGAATATTTTGCCATTACTTTTTAAATACTTCTTTAAAGTTTTTCAATTATTCCAAAATTGTTGGACTCAATATAAAAATGTGGGTGATGTGTATTGCAACCACATTAAAGTTGCAATCATTGCTACGATATTATTCCCTATTGCCAGACCTCAAAAATGTGTTCCCTTCGGCTATGAGAAAATTTTAAATTTTATTTCTCAAAATTTTATTTCTAAGAAAAAATTTTATTTCTATAGAAAATTTTGTTAACATTTTATTTCTATAGAAAATTTTGTCAACATTTTATTTCTACAGAAATTTTTCCAAAATTTTATTTCTACAGAAATTTTTCCAAAATTTTATTTCTATAGAAAATTTTGTCAAAATTTTATTTCTATAGAAAATTTTAGCAACAATTTATTTCTATAGAAAATTATATCAAAATTTTATTTCTATAGAAATTTTTGTCAAAATTTAATTTCTATATAATATTTTCTCAAAATTTTATTTCTATAGAAAATTTTGTCAAAATTTTATTTTTATAGAAAATTTTGTCAAAATGTTATTTCTACAGAAAATTTTGTCAAAATTTTATCTCTATTGAAATTTTTGTCAAAATTTTATTTCTATAGAAAATATTGTCAAAATTTTATTTCTATAGAAAATTTTGGCAAAATTTTATTGCTATAGAAAATTTTGTCAAAATTCAATTTCTAAACAAAATTTTGTCTAAATTTTATTTCTATAGAAAATTTTGTCAACATTCTATTTTTGTAGAAAATTTTATCAAAATTTTATTCCTATAGAAAATTTTGTCACAATTTTATTTTTATAGAAAATTTTGTCAAAATTTTTATTCTATAGAAAATTTTGTCAACATTTTATTTCTATAGAAATTTTTGTCAAAATTTTATTTCTTTAGAAAATTTTAGCAAATTTTATTTCTATAGAAAATTTTGTCAAAATTTTATTTCTATAGAAAATTTTGTCAAAATTTTATTTCTATACAAAATTTTATTTCTTTAGAAAATTTTAGAAAATTTTATTTCTATAGAAAATTTTGTCAAAATGTTATTTCTATAGAAAATTTTGTCAAAATTTTATTTATATAGCAAATTATGTCAAAATTTTATTTCTTTAGAAAATTTTAGCAAATTTTATTTCTATAGAAAATTTTGTCAACATTTTATTTCTATAGAAAATTTTGTCAAAATTTTATTGCTATAGAAAATTTTGTCAAAATTTTGTTGCTATAGAAAATTTTGTCAAAATTCAATTTCTAAAGAAAATTTTGTCTAAATTTTATATATCGGCTTAAACCATACATTGACTAAACTACAAGAGTAGCTTAATCAACAGAGGAAAAGAATGTTTGTCAAATTTATTTGGGCAAAGCCCTATAGACTGCAAGATGGTTGGATGGACGCACGTTTCGGAATTACCACATTCCTCATCAGCATCCTCTACTTGCAGCAAAACTATCAACCAATTATCAGAATAAATTCAGGCAGTTTATTAAACCCAACAAAAACCACACTTGAACCCTCCGAAAAAAGGTTTTACATTGATAGCCGGCATATGCCGAAATAAACTCGAAACAAACATATCTCTTTTCCTATGCCACTGTCAAATCATCGATTTGAATTCACATGGCTGGGTTTATTTTGAGCGTGCCTCCTCTTCTTTTTCCATTTGTTTTGTTTTGTTATTGTTGGTTTTGTTCTTTAAGCATTGTTGTTGTTTTTCTATTTCAGCTTAAAACCATACATTGACTAAACTACAAGAGTAGCTTAATCAACAGAGGAAAAGAATGTTTGTCAAATTTATTTGGGCAAAGCCCTATAGACTGCAAGATGGTTGGATGGACGCACGTTTCGGAATTACCACATTCCTCATCAGCATCCTCTACTTGCAGCAAAACTATCAACCAATTATCAGAATAAATTCAGGCAGTTTATTAAACCCAACAAAAACCACACTTGAACAACAACAATGCTTAAAGAACAAAACCAACAATAACAAAACAAAACAAATGGAAAAAGAAGAGGAGGCACGCTCAAAATAAACCCAGCCATGTGAATTCAAATCGATGATTTGACAGTGGCATAGGAAAAGAGATATGTTTGTTTCGAGTTTATTTCGGCATAAGCCGGCTATCAATGTAAAACCTTTTTTCGGAGGGTTCAAGTGTGGTTTTTGTTGGGTTTAATAAACTGCCTGAATTTATTCTGATAATTGGTTGATAGTTTTGCTGCAAGTAGAGGATGCTGATGAGGAATGTGGTAATTCCGAAACGTGCGTCCATCCAACCATCTTGCAGTCTATAGGGCTTTGCCCAAATAAATTTGACAAACATTCTTTTCCTCTGTTGATTAAGCTACTCTTGTAGTTTAGTCAATGTATGGTTTTAAGCTGAAATAGAAAAACAACAACAATGCTTAAAGAACAAAACCAACAATAACAAAACAAAACAAATTTTATATATATAGAAAATTTTGTCAACATTCTATTTTTGTAGAAAATTTTGTCAAAATTTTATTCCTATAGAAAATTTTGTCAAAATTTAATTTTTATAGAAAATTTTGTCAAAATTTTTATTCTATAGAAAATTTTGTCAACATTTTATTTCTATAGAAATTTTTGTCAAAATTTTATTTCTATAGAAAATTTTGTCAAAATTTCATTTCTATCGAAAATTTTGTTAAAATTTTATTTCTATAGAAAATTTTGTCAAAATTTTATTTCTTTAGAAAATTTTAGCAAATTTTATTTCTATAGAAAATTTTGTCAAAATTTTATTTCTATAGAAAATTTTGCCAAAATTTTATTTCTATAGCAAATTATGTCAAAATTTTATTTCTATAGAAAATTTTGTCAAAATTTTATTGCTATAGAAAATTTTGTCAAAATTCTATTTCTAAAGAAAATTGTGTCTAAATTTTATTTTTATAGAAAATTTTGTCAAAATTTTACTTCTATAAAAAATGTTGTCAAAATTTTATTTCTATAGAAAATTTTGCAAAATTTTATTTCTATACAAAATTTGTCAAAATTTTATTTCTATACAAAATTTTGTCAAAATTTTATTTCTACTGAAAATTTTGTCTAAATTTTATTCCTATAGAATTTTTTTTTTGTCAAAATAAATTTTCTATACAAAATTTTGTCAAAATTTTATTTCTATAGAAAATTTTGTCAAAATTTAATTTTATTTGTTTAGTTCGGCTTGAGGTCATATGAATAAAAACAGATGTTGTTGTTTTTGTGGAGTTGTATTTTTATTTAAAATTATCCAATATTTCGAAACATCTCCGATGTTCGTCTTCAGGGAAATTTTTTTAGAAGTAAAGCACAATGAACTTATTCGCAAACGAGTAAATTTAAACCCAAAATCTCTATAATGTCTCTTTACCGGCCGTTTGAAAACCAATATTCGAACCATAGTCAGCCAATTTAATAAATTTTAACTCAATCTAAAAATTGAAGTTATTTTC
Organism: Haematobia irritans; assembly: GCF_050003625.1. Classification (NCBI taxonomy): domain Eukaryota; kingdom Metazoa; phylum Arthropoda; class Insecta; order Diptera; family Muscidae; genus Haematobia; species Haematobia irritans. The sequence continues at coordinate 198,032,616 of NC_134399.1, read as the reverse complement.
GAAATTTTTTTCCTTTGAACGAAAAAATTAAAAAAAAAATATTTTAGGGCCATAAATAGATATGTTAGATTTGGTGCCACTGAAAAACGTATTAACCACAACCCTCGATTGCAATCGACTGAATAGTCTAAGTGAGCCTGAAAATAAATCGGGCTGCCACTTTAACCTAACCTCCAATTTCCAAAATTCATATTCTACTCCATATATAAATTATATCAGCCTTCAAATCAACAGAACCCTACGGGGATATTGATCCAAATTGCCAATGACAGACCTATGAAATACCTAAAACCGTCGGTGCAGTTTGTCGCTATCTATCAGATCTACATATGAGGACCTGTCTATGGGGTGTTCCCACTAAATTGTTCCAAGACGTGTCCTTTGAAAAGAGTCCAAGTCGTGTCTTAACGTGTAAATTTACCCCGTCAATAACAAACCCATATTAAGGTGTCCCTTTCATACATTTTCACCAGAACTGGGACTGGTCCATATACACCAGGGTTTAGTCCGGTACAGGTTCTTAAGTGGACCCATTTCCCGTATGGTATTTTCTTTTATGCAAAGAGTCTAGTCTAGTAATTACAAGGACGAAAGCACTTCTTTGAAAAAATTATCGAGTTCGTGCCCACAGTATTAATGATTATTTTTAAAATCTTCGATTAGGTGAAATCTTTTAGGCTAACATAGACTCTTCAGTCCATTGTGCTACCAAAGGTAGTGAATCGTAAAATCCAAACATCAATATTTGATCTTGGACAAAATTTCTCACATTTAAACTAAACTCCAATCAAAATTATGAACCGTATTTTCATCAGTGCTGCCAGGGAAAATTTCGGTTTACCCTAAAAGGACAAAACAAGTTCCCTACTTTCCCCTACATTCACAAAACAGTTCCCTACAATTTCCCCAACAATATTTTTCGTAACATTTTCCATACAAAATTATTCTATAGAAATAAAATTCTAGAGAAATAAATATTTGAGAAAAAATTCCATACAAATACTATAAAAATAAAACTTTGACAAAAATTTCTATAGAAATAAAATTTTGACACAATTTTTTATAGAAACAAAATGTTGAAAAAAAAATATAGAAATAAATTTTTCATAAAATTTTCTACAGAAATAAAATTTTGACAAATTTTTCTGTAGAAATAAAATTTTGACAAAATTTTCTATAGAAATAAAATTTTGACAAAATTGTCTATAGGTATAAAATTTTGACAAAATTTTCTATAAATATAACATTTTGACAAAATTTGCTACTATTTTGACAAAATTTTTTATAGAAATAAAATTTTGACAAAATTTTCTATAGAATTAAAATTTTGACAAAATTCTCTACAGGAATAATATTTTCACAAAATTTTTATAGAAATAACATTTTTGACAAAAATTTCTATAGAAAAGATTTTGACAAAATTTTCTGCAGGAATAATATTTTATGGAAATAAAATTTTAACAAAAATTTTTATAGAATAGAAATAAAATTTTGACAAAATTTTCTATAGAAATAAAATTTTGACAACATTTTTTATAGAAACAGAATGTTGACCAAATATTCTATAGAAATAAAACTTTCATAAAATTTTCTATAGCAATAAAATTTGGACAAATTTTTCTGTAGAAATAAAATTTTGACAAAATTTTCTATAGAAATAAAATTTGGACAAATTTTCTGTAGAAATAAAATTTTGACAAAATTTTCTATAGAAATAAAATTTTGACAACATTTTCTATAAATATTAAATTTTGACAAAATTGTCTATAAATATAAAATTTTGACAAAATTTTCTACAGTAATAATATTTTGACAAAATTTTTGATAATGAACTGCCTGAATTTATTCTGATAATTGGTTGATAGTTTTGCTGCAAGTAGAGGATTCTGATGAGGAATGTGGTAATTCCGAAACGTGCGTCCATCCAACCATCTTGCAGTCTATACAGCCTTGTCCAAATAAATTTGACAAACATTCTTTTCCTCTGTTGGTTAAGTTACACTTGTAGTTTAGTCAATGTATGGTTTTAAACTGCATTAAAAACAACAACAATGCTTACAGAACAAAACCAACAATACCAAAACAAACAGAATGAACATTTTTTTATAGAAATAATATTTTGACAAAATTTTCTACAAGAATAATATTTTGACAAAATTTTTTTATAGAAATAAAATTTTGACAACATTTTTTATAGAAATAAAATTTTGACAAAATTTTCTGCAGGAATAGTATTTTGACAAAATTTTTTATAGAAATAAAATTTTGATAGAATTTTTTATAGAAATAAAATTTTAACAAAAATTTCTATAGAAAAAATTTAGACAACATTTTCTACAGGAATAATATTTTGATAGCATTTTTTATAGAAATAAAATTTTGACAACATTTTTTATAGAAATAAAATTTTGACAAAATTTTCTATAGAAATAAAATTTTGACAAAATTTTCTATAGAGATAAAATTTTGACAAAATTTTCTATAGAAATAAAATTTTGACAAAATTTTTTATAGAAATAAAATTTTGACAAAATTTTCTATAGAAATAAAATTTTGACAAAATTTTTTATTGAAATAAAATTTTGACAAAATTTTCTATAGAAATAAAATTTTGACAAAATTTTCTTAGAAATAAAATTTTGATAAAATTTTCTATAGAAATAAAATTTTGACAAAATTTTCTACAGGAATAAAATTTTGACAAAATTTTCTTTAGGCGTATTTATTTGTGGTAACATTTTCTTAAAATTTTGGTAATTTTTTTTGACACTAGTTGTAACCGTTGTTACCACACATTGTTAAAAATCAAGCCTTGCCGGTTTCCAATTTCCTCTTCTAGAGCATCCAAAGTGTAAAAATTATTAAAAATTGTGTTGAGTAAAAAAGTCCCTACATCCCTACAAGACAATAAATATTAGAAAAAAACCTACATGTAGGAAATTTCCCCTACTAAAAAAGTCAAAACTTAAATTTTTATAAACCAAAACTAAAATATTAACCATGCTTCCCATATAGTATGTTATAATCCCACTCAGTTGAGGTATATAAAATGTCAACAAATATTGGATTATCTTTAAATGACATCATCATCATCATGCACACATGCAAATCAAAATAGTTGGCGAACTAAACTATTTTTTTCGATCATAAAATAGAAAATTATTGGACCATCAAAATATATTTATGGCTGGCATTGATGCCTCCTTTTATGAATGAACCGGTGAACTTCCGTTGCTTAGTGCAATTTTTATTTTCTAAAACAACATCAACACAAATTTAATTCCATTTATCCTCTTTTGCAAAAAGAAGATAATGTTTGTTTGCAAAAATATGACAAAAAAGCAAAAAAGTTTGCCGTTTCCTGATCACATCAAATGAAATGCACATAAAGTCTAAATAAATTCGTTTTGGGGTGTATTTGTGTGCGTGTGTGTGAGAGATAGAAAGAGTTTGTTTTTGATGAAAGTCATGAATAAATTGTAATACATTCACACTAGCATTTCGATTGTCACATGAATAGATGAATGTACCCATACCAACTCAAAAGAACAAAAAATACACGTTTGCTCTCAATTCATTCATATAAATGTTGATATAGATGAACATTTCCCATACCAAAGTATATCTTAAAAAAAATAATAATAAGAAAGTTCGAAATGGGCCAAAATTCTACAATACGAATATATACGAGTTGGCTGATATGTAAGCAATTTCAGATTGCTATCACTTCTAAACCAAAATCTTTAGACCTCTATGGCGGTTAGAATTATGAAGCTATTAAAAATATTCCTATAATGACAAAAGTTGTGCTCTGCACTAACAATCATTTTTCCCCGTCCTTCAATTCGGTACATCCCAATACCCATATACATTCATATTAAAATATGTATATATACTACACAAATATTCCCATATAAATGTTTCATATTCATCTAGACAAAGGTATGTAAATAATTTCAACTCGTTCCAAAACCGGTATTACCATCAACGCCTTCATCGAGCCCTTGTGAGGGGGTGGGAAAGGAAAGGAATGTTCAATGTTCGAAACATTCAGCAGTTTTCCTGTAACAGTCATTCATGCATGTATCTTGCCATACGTCGAATTCATAGCACAACTCTGATAATTGAAAGCTCCGGAACATGCTGTGAAATTGTTTAAAAGAATAGTGAACAGAAAGTTCTTTGGAAAGGATGAGGGGGATGAGTATGAAGGAAATTTATCAATAAAAGAAAAATGCAAATAAAATATTTCTAACTTTATGCCGGTAGATGGACGGACAAAACAAAATATCCGACTTCAGTCAAATGAGCATTCATTCATCCATGAAAAAATTTGGTTACAGTTGATTTTATGTACGTGTTAAAAAATGTTCATGTAAATAAAATATTAAATGTATATTTTTTTTAAGAAATAATAAAAACAAAATATAACATAAAACATTGTAAGGGTAATAAAACAACATGAATGAGATGAATTCGAGCGAAGCCGACAATTTGGTATTTTAAACTAAACCTTTGTAATGTAAAAAACGATTTGAATGCAATATAAGCTGATGAAGTATTTTCTTTAGAAATAAAAAAAGAAAAAAATTCCTATCGAAATAAAATATTGACAAGATTTTCTATAGAAATGAAATTTTGACATTTTCTATAGAAATTAAATTTTGACAAAATTTTCTATAGAAATAAAACTTTGACTAAATTTCCTATAAAAATAAAATTTTGACAAAATTTTCTATGGAAATAAAATTTTGACAAAATTTTCCATAGAAAAAAAATTTGACAACACTTTCTACAACAATAAAATTTTGACAAAATTTTCTATAGAAATAAAATTCTGATAAAATTTTCTACCGAAATAAAATTTTGACAAAATTTTCTGTAGAAATAAAATTTTGACACAATTTTCTATGGAAATAAAATTTTGACAAAATTTTCTATAGAAATAAAATATTGACAAAATTTTCTAAAGAAAAAAATTTGAGAAAATTATCTATAGAAATAAAAATTTTACCAAATTTTCTATAGAAATAAGATTTTGACAAAATTTTCTATAGAAATAAAATTTTGACAAAATTTTCCATAGAAATAAAATGTTGACAACATGTTCTATAAAAATAAAATTTAAACAAAATTTTCTATAGCATTTTCGACAAATTCTCTATAGAAATAAAACTTTGACTAAATATTTTTATACAAGGAATTTTGACAAAATTTGCTATGGAAATAAAATTGGGACAACATTTTATAGATTTAAAATTGTAAAAAAATTTTCAGTAGAAATAAAATTTTGACAAAATTTTCTATAGAAATAAAATTTTGACAAAATTTTCAACAGAAATAAAATTTTGACACAATTTTCTATAGATTTTATTACTTTGACAAAAATTTTTATAGAAATACAATTATGACACAATTTTCTTTAGATAAAAAAATTTTGACAAAATTTGCTATAAAAATTAAACTTGATTTATTTTGTTTCTTGTTCGATCTTTTTCAGCTTAAATAAAATTCTTTATTTTGCCAAGCTTAAGATTTAGATCTAGATTTTGTAAAAATTAAATTTTGCAAAATTTGCTATAGAAATAAAATTTTGCAAAATTTTCTATATAAATAAAATTGTGACAAAATTTGCTATAGAAAAAAATTTGACCAAATTTTCTATAGAAATAAAATTTTGACAAAATTTTCTATAGAAATAAAGTTTGAAAAGAATTTTCTATGGAAATAAAATTTTGATAAATTTTTCTATAGAAATAAAATTTGGACAAACTTTTCTATAGAAATAAAATTTGGACACAATTTTCTATAGATTTTATTACATTGACAAAATTTTTTTATAGAAATACAATTAAGACACAACTTTCTATATATACAAATTTTGACAAACTTTTCAATAGAAATGAACTTTTGAAATAAATTTATCTGTGGAAATAAAATTTTGGAAAAATTTTCAATAGAAATAAAATTTTGAAAAAATTTTAAATAGGAATAAAATTTTAAAAGAATTTGCTATTGAAATAAAATTTTGATAAATTTATCTGTGGAAATAAAATTTTGATAAATTTTTCTATAGAAATAAAATTTTGAAAGAATTTTCTATGGAAATAAAATTTTGAAAAAAATTTTCAATAGAAATAAAATTTTGACAAAATTTTCAATAGAAATAAAATTTTGACAAAATTTTCCATAGAAATAAATTTTGACAAAATTTTCTATAGAAATAAAATTTTGACAACATTTTCTACAGAAATAAAATTTTGACAAAATTTTCTATAGAAATAAAATTTATATCTAATTATACAATTATTTTTCGAGCTTTATGGACAGATATAGATTAAGGAACATAGTTAATAGTGCAATTGAAAAGAAAACGCCAGATACAAATCTAAACACGCCTGGACTGTACATGTTTCGGTATGTGTCCATAAAGCTCGAAAAATAATTGTATAATTAGATATAATGCATTTGGACGTCAATTGCCTGTTTCGGTATCAGGCTAACATGAAATATAATAAGCAACGATGAGCCCGTCGTAAAACTAGGAAAAACACGACTAATGTACGCGTTAGAATTGTTGTTGTATCCTGGAAACCAGTTTCTGTAAGTTGCCACATGTTGTTGTAGTTGACTGTAGAAACAATAAGCATTGTTCGACTGTTCACCACTTAGGTGAATTCTAGCTTTCTAAAAAATTTCGCTATAGAAATAAAATTTTTAGAAAAATTTTCGATAGAAATAAAATTTTGGAAAAATTTTTAATAGAAATAACATTTTAGAAAAATTTTCAATAGAAATAAAATTTTGACCAAATTTTCTACAGAAATAAAATTTTGACAAAATTTTCTATAAAAATAAAGTTTTATAAGAATTTTCTATGGAAATAAAATTTTGATATTTGATAAATTTTTCTATAGAAATAAAATTTTGACAGAATTTTCTAAGAAAATAAAATTTTGACAAAATTTTCAATAGACAAGAAAATTTTGACAAAATTTTCTATAGAAATAAATTTGAACAAAATTTTCTATAGAAATAAAATTTGGAAAAAATTTTCTACAGAAATAAATTTTTGACAAAATTTTCTACAGAAATAAAATTTTGACAAAATTTTCTATAGATTTTAATACTTTGACAACGTTTTTTATAGAAATATTTACGACACAATTTTCTATATATAAAAAATTTTTATTGTTGTTTTTGATCTCAGCTTAAAGCCATGCATTGGCTAAACTACAATAGTAGCTTAACCAACAGAGGAAAAGTATGCTTGTCAAATTTATTTGGGCAAAGCCCTATAGACTGCAAATGGTTGGATGTACAGCTGTTTCGGAATTACCACATTCCTCATCAGCATCCTCTACTTGCAGCAAAACTATCAACCAATTATCAGAATAAATTCGGGTAATTCACTCAACCCAAAGTGAAATACACTTGAAGCTTCCGAAAAAGGGTTTAATAGTCGGCTACTGCCTAAACAAATTTGCAAGCATATCTCTTTTCCTTTTCCGAATTTATTCCTGATAATTGGTTGATAGTTTTGCTGTAAGTAGAGGATGCTGATGAGGAATGTGGTAATTCCGAAACAGCTGTACATCCAACCATCTTGCAGTCTATAGGGCTTTGCCCAAATAAATTTGACAAGCATACTTTTCCTCTGTTGGTTAAGCTACACTTGTAGTTTAGTCAATGCATGGCTTTAAGCTGAGATCAAAACAACAATAACAATTAAAGAGAAGCCAACAATATAAACAAAACGATATAAAATTTTGACAAAATTTGTTTAAAAATTAAATTTTGCAAAATCTTCTATAGAAATAAAATTGTGACAAAATTTCGCTATAGAAATAAATTTTTAGAAAAATTTTCGATAGAAATAAATTTTGGAAACATTTTTAATAGAAATAAAATTTTGGAAAAATTTTCAATAGAAATAAAATTTTGACCAAATTTTCTACAGAATAAAAATTTGACAAAATTTTCTATAAAAATAAAATTTTTAAAAGAATTTTCTATGGAAATAAAATTTTGATAAATTTTTCTATAGAAATAAAATTTTGACAGAATTTTCTAAGAAAATAAAATGTTAACAAAATTTTCTATAGAAATAAAATTTGAACAAAATTTTCTATAGAAATAAAATTTGAACAGAATTTTCTATAGAAATAAAATTTCGACAAAATTTTCTACAGACATAAATTTGACAAAATTTTCTATAGATTTTATTACTTTGACAAAATTTTCTATAGAATTAAAATTGTGAAAAAATTTCTATAGAAATAAAATTTTGACAAAATTTCTATAGAAATAAAACTTAGACAAATTTTTTATAGAATTAAATTTTGACAATCTACAAAAAAAAACTTCAACTAAATATTGTTTAAACAAAATCTTCTATAGAAATAAAATTGTGAAAAAATTTGCTAAAGAAATAAAATTTTGGAAAAATTTTCAACAGATATAAAATTTTGGAATTAAAATTTTCTAAACATTTTCAATAGAAATACAATTTTGACTAAATTTTCTAAAGAAATAATATTTTGACTAAATTTTTTATAGAAATAAAATGTTAAAAAAGTTTTCTATGGAAATAAAATTTTGATAAATTTTTCTATCGAGATAAAATTTTGAAATGAATTTTTGATAATTTTTTCTATAGAAATAAAATTTTTACAAACTTTTCTATAAAAATAAATTTTGGACACAATCTACTTTTATAGATTATTTTATTATTTCTATAGATTGTATTACTTTGACAAAATTTTTTATAGAAATACAATTATGACACAACTTTTTATATATAAAAAATTTTGACAAAATTTTCAATAGAAATAAAATTTTGACCAAATTTTCTATAGAAATAAAATTTTGGAAAAATTTTCAATAGAAACAAAATTTTGAAAAAATTTTCAATAACATAGATGTAAAATTTTAACAAAATTTTCTATAGAAAGAAAATTAAAAGAATTTGCTATTGAAATAAAATTTTGATAAATTTTTAATAGAAATAAAATTTCGACCAAATTTTCTATAGAAATAAAATTTTGACAAATTTTCTAAAGAAATAAAAAAGTCAAAATTAATCAATGTCTTTAAAAATTTTAATTTTGTTTTAGGTCATACTATCGAAGTCTCTCTTTATACACCTAAATAAATAAATTAGGAGAGATCATAAATAAACTTCTAAAATAAAATATTAAAATATTTTTTTCGAAGAAACAGGGGTTTTTTATAATAACCACAAACATTTGATTAAAAACTGCGAAATTATATTTTGTTGGTAAATTTTCCTTCAAATTTGGTACATTTTTGGCTCGAGTGGCAACCCTGCTTTGAACATTTAATTTTAAAAGCATTTTTACCCTAACCATGGGATAATTTCTACTAGAAGTCGATTCTAAATTTGTAAATATAAATTGTCGTTAACAAGTTTCTAAAGAATTTTGATAGCACATGAAGAACAAATTTGAAAAAAACGAACGAATTAACGAATTAAAATTTGTTCCCTAGAATCAAGTAATCAAAACTCAAATTTAAAAGAGAATTGCGTCTTAGAATTATCATTCAACTCAAAGCTTTTTTGGCACGGGATCAATACCAAAATTATTAGTGTAAAGACAAAATCTTTGGAACAGGACATCACAATCACGGTTGCCACTCAAGCCCAAAATAATCTACCAAAATTTGGAGAAAATCTTACCAAAAAACAACCAGACAAAAAAATCGTATTTTGCACAGTTTTATTTCCATAGAAAATTTCGCCCAAAATTTTATTTCTATAGAATTTTTTTGTCAACATTTTATTTCTATAGAAATTTTTGTCAAAATTTTATTTCTAAGCAATTTTTGTCACAATTTTATTTCTGTAGCAATTTTCGTCAAAATTTTATTTCTATAGGAAAATTTGTCAAAGTTTTATTTCTATAGAAAAATTTGTCAAAATTTTATTTCTATAGAAAATTTTGTCAACATTTTTTATTTCTATAGAAATTTTTGTCAAAATTTTATTTCTATAGCAATTTTTGTCAAAATTTTATTTCTGTAGAATATTTTGTCAAAATTTGCAATATCTACATTTCGTAATTTAAAATTTTTAGATTTGTCTATTTTTTTTTTCTCCCAGCAAATACAATCAGTAGGTATTGAAAGATTCCGTGATTTATTTTCCCCCTCAACTCGATTATAATCTTTGGCTTTTAGCACTTCACTGCTTGTCGCCTTCCAATCGTATTACAGTTTTAAAATTTCCTCCGTATGTCTTTACTTTCTCTATGTGACTGACTGTTGAAAATGTAATCGTTTTACTCTGAATGTCTTTTTGGTCCCCTATGGTTTTTTTGTGATAAATGCTCTTCTCCGCTGCCTCTACTTCCATTTCACCATGAGGGGTAGAACCTACTTTTGTTTAGACATTTGAACAACTTAATACATTTGAAGCTTGGCAATTTTATTAGCTGTAATCATTTTGCCGAAAAGACAAATGTTTTGGTCTTTAAATGTGTTTACTGTAGGCCTTAGTACGTACATTGGTTTATCAATTTATAATGACACTTGGGATGTGGGATTTCATGTGAGCACTTGGCAGTATATTTTTGTGTGTCCATGGATTTTTGATTTTATTAATGACTGGTAATGTGATTTTAAAGTATGAGACAGTTGATTAATAAATTTGAAGATGTACTATTTGCAACCAATAAATATGGATACTCGGCCCAAACCTGTATATCTTACATCAGTCTTCAAAATTAAAAAAAAAAAGTGTCTTAATATGAACGATTACCGAACCTAAATTTTAGATAAGGCTTTTTTTGAAATTGAGAATATATTTTCTAATGTTAAAAGATGGATTTTTAAACCGACATTTATTTCTATGTAAAAGAGTTTGCTAACATATCGCAAACAAATTGAAAATTCGTTAAATGTGATTTGTTATTCTTATTCTATTTTATGGCAAAGGTATGGCAAATATGGTGTGTATTGGTCCACATTTTCGTATAGCCCCAATATAAACTGATATTCCTATGAAATTTTTCTTAAAATTGTATCTAGAAGTATCCCCATATAAAGACAAGTTCACCAAGGTGGTATCACAATGGACTGAATAGTTTAAGTGAGCCTGATACATCGGGCTGCCACCTAACGTAACGTATCCCCATATAGGGATCGGGCTTCCAGAAGTCACAATTTGCATCCAATTTGCCTTAAATAGGAAATCTAGAAGGGTGTGCCGAATAATGTGTGTATCGGCCACATTTTGGAATAGCCTCCATATAGATCCGATCTCCAGATTTATATTAATTTTTTTCCGATTTGCCTGAAATTAGAAATCTTGAGGTATTTAGACCCACAAAGACTTGTATCGAATTTAGTTTTTAGAGGTCTAGTTTTTGGTTTTGGCTGGAGAAGATAGAAGGCACATTGGACATCTAAATTATCCGAAACTAAAAATAAAATTTAAAAAATGTGTGTAAAAAACTACAGATGAAGATTTTAATCTACACCATGTTATCCCTCCAAAAATAGCATTATTCTCTTGAAAGATGTTTGAGGTGACCCTATACCTTCTCTGTGTGGTGACATTTTAGGTTGATCAGCACAAATTTGATAAGTTCAAAAAAAAAAACATCAATAAATTACTACAAAAGACTGTACGAAACATTTCAAAATGTTAATTTATAACAAAAGAGAGAAAAGAGAAGAAGTTACATGCAATCCCAGCAAAAACAAGTATATACGGCCGTAAGTTCGGCCAGGCCGAAGCTTATGTACCCTCCACCATGGATTGCGTAGAAACTTCTACTGAAGCCGATGGCAAGGTATTAAATACGTATATAATTAAGTTTAAAGTTTCTATAGAAATAAAATTTTGACAAAATTTTCTATAGAAATAAAATTTGGAAAAAATTTTCTATAGAAATAAACTTTTTACAAAATTTTCTATAGAAATAAAATTTTGATTGACAAAATTTTCTATATAAATAAAATTTTGTCCAAATTTTCTATAGAAATAAAATTTTGACAAAATTTTCTATAGAAATAACATTTTGACAATGTTTTCTATAAAAATAAAATTTTGGTAGATTATTTTTGGCTCGAGTGGCAACCATGATTATGAACCGATATGGACCAATTTTTGTGTGATTGGGGATCGGCTATATATAACTATAGACCGATATGGACCAGTTTTGGCATGCTTATTATTAGCGGTCTTATACTAACACCACGTTGCAAATTTCAACCGGATCGGATGAATTTTGCTCCTCCAAGAGGCTCCGGAGATCAAATCTGGGGAACGGTTTATATGGGGGCTATATATAATTATGGACCGATATGAACCAATTCTTGCGTGTTTGTTAGAGACCACATTCTAACACCATTTTCCAAATTTCAACCGGATCGGATGAATTTTGCTCCTCTAAGAGGCTCCGGAGGTCAAATCTGGGGATCGGCTTATATGGGGGCTATATATAATTATGGGTCGATGTGGACAATTTTTGCATGGTCATTAGAGAACATATGCCAACACCATGTATCAATTTCAGACGGATCGGATGAAATTTGCTTCTCTTAGAGGCTCCGCAAGCCAAATCAGGGATCAGTTTATATGGAGGCTATATATTATTATGGAGCGATGTGGACCAATTTTTGCATGGTTGTTAGAGACCATATACTAACGCCATGTACCAAATTTCAGCCGAATCGGATGAATTTTGCTTCTCTTAGAGCAATCGCAAGCCAAATTTGGGGGTCCGTTTATATGGGGGCTATACGTAAAAGTGAACGATATGGACCAATTTTTGCATGATTGTTAGAGACCATATACTAACACCATGTACCAAATTTCAGCCGGATCGGATAAAATTGGCTTCTCTTAGAGCAATCGCAAGCCAAATTTAGGGGATCGGTTTATATGGGGGCTATATATAATTATGGACCGATGTGGACCAATTTTTGCATGGTTGTTAGAGACCATATACTAACACCATGTACCGATCCGGCTGAAATTTGCTTCTCTTAGAGGCCTCGCAAGCCAAATTTGGGGGTCCGTTTATATGGGGGCTATACGTAAAAGTGGACCGATATGGCCCATTGCAATACCATCCGACAACATCAATAACAAATACTTGTGCCAAGTTTCAAGTCGGTAGCTTATTTCGTTCGAAAGTTAGCGTGATTTCAACAGACGGACGGACGGACGGACGGACATGCTCAGATCGACTCAGAATTTCACCAGAACTTTATGGGGTCTTAGAGCAATATTTCGATGTGTTACAAACGGAATGACAAAGTTAATATACCCCCCATCCCATGGTGGAGGGTATAAAAATTGGAAGTACTTCCAAGACACAAATTTAAAAGCACTTCCAAAAATGTCCCCTCAACGATGTTCGTTATTTTAACTACTCAGCAACTTCTTTTAATTCAATTTTGTATAACTCTTTTATTCCATATTTTTATACCCCACCACCACAGAATGGTGATGGGGGTATAGTAAATTTGTCATTCCGTTTGTAACACATCGAAATATCGATTTCCGACAATATAAAATATATATATTCTTATCAGGGAGAAATTCTAAGACGATATAAACATATCCATCTATCTGTCTATTATAATCACGATACAACCTTCAATAATGGGGCTATCGTCCTGAAATTTGGCACAGATTCGTGTTTTGTTTGCAGGCAGTTCAAATTCGAAGATGGGCTATATCGGTCCAAGTTTTGATATAGTCCCCATTTAAACCCCGTAGTTTTTATCCTACTTGCCTGAAATTGAGAATCTAGAAGTTCTTGAGGACCATAAAAAGTTATACCGATCTCCCGATTTTGCTTCATGGGCTTCTAGAAACTGAATTTACTATCCGATTTGCCTGAAATTGGAAATCTAGAGGTATTTTTGGATTTAAGGAGGTGTGTCGAAAATGGGCCGATCTCCAGATTTTACTTCTTAGGCTTCTAGAAACAGTAGTTACTATCTGATTTGCCTGAAATTGAAAATCTAGTGGTAATTTAAAGATCATAAATAGGTGTGTCGAAAATGGTTCGTATCGGTCCATGTTTTCGTACAGCCCCCATATAGACCGATCTCTATATTTTATTTCTTAGGCTTCTAGAAACTGTAACTGAAAATAAAGAGATTTGACGAAAATGGTGATTTTTGGTCCACGTTGGTCCGATTTTACTTCTTGGGCATCTAGAATCCGTAGTTTTTATCCAATTTGCCTGAAATTGGAAATCTAGAGGTATTCTAGGAAAATAAAGAGATGTGCCAAATATATTGAGTATCGGTACTGTTTTTGATATAGCCCCCTTATAAACCGGCCCTCCGATTTGGGGTCTAGATTCTAAAACTACAATTAAATGTGCTGAATACTGTGTGTATACTTCCATATTTTGGTATAGCCCCCATTACACCGAACTCCCGATTTAACTCCTAGAGTTTCTAGAAATTTTTGGTTTTATTCAATTTGCCACAAATTGAAAAAATACTGGCATTTGAGACCCATAATAAAGTGTATATGATTTAGTTTTATCGGTCCATTTGGTAGGGCCTCCATATAGACCGATTTCATTTATTGAAGGTATAGAAGGCGCATTGATCATGGAAATTGCTTGAAACTGAATGCAAAATTTCCAGATTGTACTTCTGGTGGTCATTTAAATAATTGGGATGAAAATCTTAAGATTTTAGATTTCAAATCATGGCGTTATTTCATCATTTTCTTGCACTTACAAGAGATGTTTATGATTCCTCTAAAAGTCAAACAAAAAATGGTTCTTATAAATTCAGAATCTGATCTAGTCTTCATACACCCAGAGAAGGAATATGATCATCTCAAACATATTTCAGGAGCAAAATATTATTTTTGGATGGTGACCATGTAACATGTTTGTTGCAAAAATGTTGTTTTCTCGGCAAACATAACATGCTTTCCGAAAACAGATACATAATTTCGGAGAAAATAACATGGTTGCAGCGAACATGTTACATGGTCACCATCCAAAAATAACATTCTGCTCTTGAAACATGTTTGAGGTGAACATATTCCTTCTCTGCGTGTAGGTAAAATCTTTACATGGGAAGCGTACTGGTTGAACTGATCTACTTGGGATTGAATATCTGTCATCAAAACCCCCCTGAAATTTTCAAAGGAAACTATTTGATTCATGGTGATGGGTATTTAAGATACGGTCCGGCCGAACTTACTACTGTATATATTTGTTTTTTAATTGACATGTCTTCAATCACAGAAATGATAGTATCAATTAAAAAATTAATTGAATGTCAATTAAAAATTAATTGAACCAATTAAAAAATATATCATACTATTAATTTTTGTGATTGATTTTTGTTTCAATTAAAATATTTGTTAAATAAATTCAATTTTTAATCGAATATTTTTTAAAACTCAATTAAAATTTTAATTGGAAAATTTTTCGTGATATTTTTTATGTGAGCAACGGAGTTTGTGATTGAGTGTGCTAAGGCGTTCTGTTATGGTGCCAACAGACCCAGGTTCATTCCCCGGTGGAAGCGAAGAAGTTTTTCAATTTGTAAAAATTAGATAATAAGAAAATAAAAGTGTAACAAAAAATACTGATAAAAATAAAAATTTAAATTGAAAAAATTTTGTTTTTTAACTTTTTAAATGTCTTCATCCAAATGTACTTCCAAGACACAACTTCTAAATCAATGCAAAGGATCCAAAAATGGAGTACTTCCGTCCTATAACAAGCTCATATAAAATTCATTGGAGATGATCGAAGTTTGCACTACTTTCGGATCACAAATTGGGGATTCAAACTACTTTTTTGGAAGCTTTTTTATACCCTCCACCATAGGATGGGGGGGTATATTAACTTTGTCATTCCGTTTTTAACACATCGAAATATTGCTCTAAGACCCCATAAAGTATATATATTCTGGGTCGTGGTGAAATTCTGAGTCGATCTGAGCATGTCCGTCCGTCCGTCCGTCTGTTGAAATCACGCTAACTTCCGAACGAAACAAGCTATCGACTTGAAACTTGGCACAAGTAGTTGCTATTGATGTAGGTCGGATGGTATTGCAAATGGGCCATATCGGTCCACTTTTACGTATAGCCCCCATATAAACGGACCCCCAAATTTGGCTTGCCAGGCCTCTAAGAGAAGCAAATTTCATCCGATCCGGCTAAAATTTGGTACATGGTGTTAGTATATGGTCTCTAACAACCATGCAAAAATTGGTTCACATCGGTCCATAATTATATATAGCCCCCATATAAACCGATCCCCCGATTTGGCTTGCGATTGCTCTAAGAGAAGCAAATTTCATCCGATCTGGCTGAAATTTGGTAAATGATGTTAGTATATGGTCTCTAACAACCATGCAAAAATTGGTCCACATCGGTCCATAATTATATATAGCCCACATATAAACCGATCTCCCGATTTGCCTTGCAGAGCATCTAAGAGAAGTAAATTTCATCCGATCCGGCTGAAATTTGGTACATGGTGTCAGTATATGGTCCCTAACAACTATGAAAAAATTGGTCCACATCGGTCCATAATTGTAATAGGTTGGCTGATAAGTCCCCGGTCTAACAAAGAAAAACACATTTTTTTGTCAAAATTCGTTTTTATTGTTCAACATAGTTCCCTTCAAGAGCGATACAACGATTATAACGACCTTCCAATTTTTTGATACCATTTTGGTAGTACTCTTTCGGTTTTGCCTAAAAATAGGCATCAGTTTCGGCGATCACCTCTTCATCGCAGCCAAATTTTTCCCTGCGAGCATCCTTTTGAGGTCTGAGAACAAGAAAAAGTCGCTGGGGGGCCAGATCTGGAGAATACGGTGGGTGGGGAAGCAATTCGAAGCCCAATTCATGAATTTTTGCCATCGTTCTCTGACTTGTGGCACGGTGTGTTGTCTTGGTGGAACAACACTTTTTTCTTCTTCATATGGGGCCGTTTTGCCGCGATTTCGAACTTCAAACTCCCCAATAACGCCATATAATAGTCACTGTTGATGGTTTTTCCCTTCTCAAGGTAATCGATAAAAATTGTTCCATGCGCATCCCAAAAAACAGAGGCCAGCGGACTTTTGAGTCTTTCCACGCTTCGGAGACGGTTCACCGGTCGCTGTCCACTCAGCCGACTGTCGATTGGACTCAGGAGTGTAGTGATGGAGCCATGTTTCATCCATTGTCACATATCGACGGAAAGCTCGGGTGTATTACGAGTTAACAGCTGCAAACACCGCTCAGAATCATCAACACGTTGTTGTTTTTGGTCAAATGTGAGCTCCCGCGGCACCCATTTTGCACAGAGCTTCCGCATATCCAAATATTGATGAATGATATGACCAACACGTTCCTTTGATATCTTTAAGGCCTCTGCTATCTCGATCAACTTCATTTTACGGTCATTCAAAATCATTTTGTGGATTTTTTTGATGTTTTCGTCGGTAACCACCTCTTTCGGGCGTCCACTGTGTTCACCGTCCTCCGTGTTCATTTTACCACGCTTGAATTTTGCATACCAATCAATTATTGTTGATTTCCCTGGGGCAGAGTCCGGAAACTCATTATCAAGCCAAGTTTTTGCTTCCACCGTATTTTTTCCCTTCAGAAAACAGTATTTTATCAAAACACGAAATTCCTTTTTTCCATTTTTTTCACAATAACAAAAGTTGCTTCAGAAAAAAATGTCATCCGATCCGGCTGAAATTTGGTACATGATGTTAGTATGGTTTATGTGGTCTCTAATGGCCATGCAAAAATTGGTCCATATCGGTCCATAATTATATATAGCCCCCATATAAACCGATCACCAGATTTGACCTCCGGAGCCTCTGGGAAGACCAAAATTCATCTGATTCAGTTGAAATTTGGTACGTGATGTTAATATATGGCCTCCAACACCCATGCAAAAATTGGTCGATATCGGTCCATAATTATATATAGCTATCATATAAACCGATCCCCAGATTTGACCTCCGGTGCCTTTTGGAGAAGCAAAATTCATCCGATCTGGTTGAAATTTGGTACGTGGTGGTAGTATATGATATTTAACAACCATGTGAGTTGAAATTTGTGGATGACAGTCTTTCGTAGAAGTTTCTACGCAATCCATGGTGGAGGGTACATAAGATTCGGCTTGGCCGAACTTACGGCCGTATATACTTGTTTTTTAATTGAAATGTCTTCAATCACAAAAATGATAGTATCAATTAAAAAATTAATTTAAAGCCAATTAAAAGTTAATTGATCCAATTAAAAAATTAATTCATACTATTAATTTTTGTGATTGAGTTTTGTTTCAATTAAAAAATTTGTTGAATAAATTCAATTTTTATTTGAATATTTTTTAAAACTCAATTAAAATTTTAATTGGAAAAATTTTCGTGATATTTTTTCTGTGTGCAACGGACTTTGTGATTGATTGTGCTAAGGCGTTCTGTTATGGTGCCAACAGACCCAGGTTCATTCCCCGGTGGAACCGAAGAAGTCTTTCAATTTGTAAAAATTAGATAATAAGAAAATAAAAGTGTAACAAAAAATACTGATAAAAATAAAAATTTAAATTGAAAAAAAATTTTTGTTTTTTAGCTTTTTAAATTTCTTCATCCAAATGTACTTCAAAGACACAACTTCTAAATCAATGCAAAGGATCCAAAAATGGAGTACTTCCGTCCTATAACAAGCTCATATAAAATTCATTGGAGATGATCGAAGTTTGCACTACTTTCGGATCACAAATTGGGGATTCAAACTACTTTTTTGGAAGCTTTTTTTTTTTTTGCTGGGATATTAAAACATGGACCAATACATATCAAATTTAGCTCCTAAAAATATGGACCAAAATTTGTTTTCTATAATTGCTCATTTTCTTTATATGTCGAAACATGGTTCGATATAGTCCATCACCGAACTTGACTAGCCTGGAGACAAAATACAAGTTTTTACATAATTTCAGTGCGAAAGCTGTAGCATGATTACACCAGACAGACGGACACACACCACACTTGTTTTCAAGAATTCTAAGAAAAATGTCTTCTGCTTAAATTTACATTCAAGTTATTTATACCGTCATTGATTTTTATACCCACAATTAGTTTATAAAATTTTTGGATAAGGGATATTTTCTTGGACCGAGAAAAAATTTCATGAAATATTATAAACATAAAATAATTTTATTTTTTGGTATAGACCGATAGACTCTAGTTGTTATTGTCCGCGTAAATAAGTTTATAATAATTTGTAATTATAATAAATTAATATAATACTATATATAAATAAATATTTTTATGTAGTAAAACTAAATTATTTTCAGCATGACTTCAACAAATGACTTTTTTCTGTGAAAAAAGACCATTTAGTTTTACCAAAATCAACTATGGCTACTGTCATGCCTCAAATTTCCATCACCATCTTTATGTAAATCATCAATTAATACCTCGTTAATATACAAAAAGCTGACTATAATTGCTACAAAGTTTCCAGGAGAATTCAAATATTTGCTTCCTAATTGATTTGATTGACAAGCCAATATTTGGCTACATGAAAATCAAAGAAAAGTCAATTCTTGGAATATTTGTAATACAAGCATGAAACAGACATTCCAGTAGCCGAAATAAAAGCAATGTGTAATTCTAGAATTCATACAACAACCCTGACGCCATACACACACGCACCTACAAAACTGGCAATTACACATGGTCATATGGTCCTCGTTAACTCAAATGCATATCTGAGGTTATACCCCCAAACGCACACTCGCACAATCATATATTGCTACCATGTAAACGCACACTTAGATTGCCATAGAACAGTTTGTTAGGAAAACTAATAAACATAAGCACGGAAGAGGCTCGCACTTTATGAGTGTTGTGAAATTGCTCATTTGGGTCCATTTAAATTAATGCCTCTCTCGCGTGTCTATCACTGGCTATGGCGGATGTTTGATGGTAATGCCGATGCTGATGCTGGTGATGATGTTGCTGCAACAACAACAAAGACAACAACACCAACATATCTGAATAATATTGTGTTCCATCGCTTTAGTCATTACGCACCACCTACACAACAGCGACCGACTGGTCTGACATAGAAAACCTCGACCCTATACAAGTGAATGTAATGCCCTCATTTCAACAGAAACCTAGGTCGTCTGCTTTATGTCTTTTTGAACCCCCTAACCCTGGTACGAAAATGAGCACCATGGTGTAGAGCACACACCCACCCACACTCACCCCTAGTATATGTGGGTAAACCGAATACATGGTAATTTCCTACATAGTCAGTCTAAAGCTCAGGAGATAGATTTTGCCGGCAGCCAAAGAATTTTTTTTTGCCATTCGAATTTTCATTTAGCGACTACAAGCCTAATCAATGTGTGTCGCTGTGTGTGTGTGAGTGTATTTGCCTGTATATGTATTAGTTGCTACCAGTGTATGATACTAAATTGCCCTCTTTTTAATGATGAATCTAAAAGTGCAAATGACAATGGGTTGGTAGTTGTAATGATGATTTTCTCCTGCAAAACAAATCTGTGGGGTTTCTTCTTGGTGTCATGATTTATTGGAGGTCTTCAAGTTAGGCCAAAACAAGAATCTGCAACAAACAAATTTCCTTTGATCATTGATGTGTTTATGGATGCAAACACGAAGTTAGAGGTTATTCAAAATGGTGTTATAAACATAGATCCGGATATGTATGGCTTATTGGGTTGTCTATTGAGAGGAGAACAAAGATTACGAAATTTAACAGATAATTGTGGAAAATTGATATAAGCTGGATCCTGTTTTAAACCGATTCACATGAAATTTAATTGTAGATCCATAGGACATCATCTTATGATTAGAATATGATAACGTTAGTTTAAGTTATCTATAGTGGCAGCCCGCTATTTATACCCTAAACCACATAGTGGTTTGGGTATAATAAGTTTGATCGGCCAAAAAATATGCCTACCAGAAATATTGATTTTAGACCCCATAAAATATATACCGATCGACTCAGAATCACCTCCTGAGTCGATCTAGCGCTTGGTGTCCGTCTGTCCATGTATTTGTTGTTCACAGGATTCCGGTCGCAATTATTAACCGATTTTGATGAAATTTGGCACAGGGAGTTTTTTGGGCACAAGAACGAACGCTATTGAATTTGGAAGAAATCGGATCAAATTTAGATATAGCTCCCATATATATGTATCGCCCGATTTCGACAAATGGGGTCACGTTGCGCGTTTTTGCACACGCATCGTCACCAAATTTGGCAAAAGGTAATATTTTCCATCGCCCTTCAAGTCTGCAAAATTTCATCCAAATCGGTTGAGATTTAGATATAGCTCCCATATATATGTATCGCCCGATTTTCCCAAATTTGGCCATAAAACCCTTATTTATCAACCGATCGGACCCAAATTTGGCTAAATGTAGTCTTCTGTAGCACTTACTATATGTGCAAAAAATCATCGAAATCGGTTCAGATTTAGATATAGCTCACATATATATATACCGCCCGATTTTTCTAAATTTGGTCATAAAACCCTTATTTATCAACCGATCTGACCCAAGTTTGGCTAAATGTAGTCTTCTATAGCACTTACTATATGTGCAAAAAATCGTCGAAATCGGTTCAGATTTAGATATAGCTCCCATATATATGTATTGCCCGATTTTCCCAAATTTGACCATAGAACCCTTATTTATTAACCGATCTTACTAAAAGTTTGCTAGATTCAGTCCCCTATAGTACTAACTATATGTGCAAAATTTCATCGAAATCGGTTCAGATGTAGATATAGCTCCCATATATGTATTACCCGATTTTGAAAAATTCGCCCCTAATAACCTTATGTTTGACCATACAGGCCTCATTTCTTAACTGATCTTACTCAAATCTTGCACAAGGTAACCTTTTTTGCTATTAATGAAACCCGCAAAATATTATGCAATTTGGTTCAGATTTAGTTTATATGCATCGCTCTATTTTCCCAAATTTGGCCATATTTATTAACCAATGTTACTCAAATTTCAAATTTTGATGTACTAGCCGATCGTATTTATACGTACTTGTAGCTTTTACATAAGAATATTGCTCGATTTTTAAAATTTTGATTTATTACCCACACTAATTTAACGATTTTCTCTTTTTTAATAATGAGCTCAATATTAGTGGCATACTAACTCCGTAGGTGCAATATCAACACAGCCAGTGTTGCTAGAAGTAGGGGAAATTCCCTATATGTAGGGTTTTTCTAATATTTAGCGTCTTGTAGGGACGTAGGGCCACAATGTAGGACATTTTCACTCAACATAATTTGTAATAATTTTTACATTTTGGTGGCTCTAGAGGAGGAAATTAGAAGCCGGCAAGGCTTGATCTTTAATAATGTGTGGTAAACTTTATTCCTGTAGAAAATTTTGTCAACATTTTATTTCTATAGATCATTTTGTCAAAATTGTATTTCTGTAGAAATTTTTTTCAAAATATTACTTCTAAAAAAAATTTTCTCAAAATTTTATTTCTGTGGAATTTTTTCTCAAAATTTTATTTCTACAGAATTTATTGTCATAATTTTATTTCTATAGAAAAATTTCTCACAAAAATTTGTTTATAGAAACTTTTTCCAAAATTTTATTTTTATAGAGATTTAACAAAAAAGATTACTAATTTGAGTAGAATTCTACCAACTGTGGCAACCGTGGTGGTAATACAAATTTATATTCTAAGTTATATACGTTGCATATTCATGTTTTAAGATAATAAAGTACTTAGGACCATTTTTGTTTTGTAAAATTTTTTAAATTTAACGAAATATATAGTAGGGAAAATTGTTTGGGAATGTATGGGAAAGTAGGGAACTTTTTTTGTCCTTGTAGGGTAAACCGAACATTTTCCCTGGCAACATTGACTATGAGCTATAGTCAGATTGACACAAAGCACCCATAGACATGTACCCCTTAATTTTCTTAAATATGTAACTGCGTTTTATCTCCCAGACCTATATGTTACCCCACAAATGCTTATGATTACTAATTCTGTAATGGTGGTTTTGGGGTATGATATAGTCGCCCCGCCCGACTTTCTACTTTACTTACTTGTTTTGGTTTAGTTACAATTAGTTAAGTTATAATTAAGGTTTCTAGAGCCAAAAATATTCTACCAAAATTTGGAAAAAATTTTACCAAAAGAAAACTAACAACACAGAAAAATCTCATTTTGTCAAAATTTATTTTTATAGAAAAATTTGTCAAAATTTTATTTTTATAGAAAACTTTGTCAAAATTTAGCGCATAACAGGTTGGCAGAAAACTTTGTCAAAATTTAGCGCATAACAGGTTGGCTGACAAGTCCCCGGTCTAACAAAGAAAAACACATTTCTTTTCGTCAAAATTCGTTTTTATTATTCAACATAGTTCCCTTCAAGAGCGATACAACGATTATAACGACCTTCCAATTTTTTGATACCATTTTGGTAGTACTCCTTCGGTTTTGCCTCAAAATAGGCCTCAGTTTCGGCGATCACCTCTTCATTGCAGCCAATTTTATTCCCTGCGAGCATCCTTTTGAGGTCTGAGAACAAGAAAAAGTCGCTGGGTGCCAGATCTGGAGAATACGTTGGGTGGGGAAGTAATTCGAAGCCCAATTCATGAATTTTTGCCATCGTTCTCAATGACTTGTGGCACGGTGCGTTGTCTTGATGGAACAACACATTTTTCTTCTTCAAATGGGGACGTTTTGCCGCGATTTCGACCTTCAAACGCTCCAATAACGCAATATAATAGTCACTGTTGATGGTTTTTCCCTTCTCAAGATAATCGATAAAAATAATTCTATGCGCATCCCAGAGGCCATTACTTTGCTAGCGGACTTTTGAGTCTTTCCACGCTTCGGAGACGGTTTACCGGTCGCTGTCCACTCAGCCGACTGTCGATTGGACTCAGGAGTGTAGTGATGGAGCCATGTTTAATCCATTGTCACATATCGACGGAAAAACTCGGGTGTATTACGAGTTAACAGCTGCAACCACAGCTCAGAATCATCAACACGTTGTTGTTTTCGGTCAAATGTGAGCTCGCGCGGCACCCATTTTGCACAGAGCTTCCGCATATCCAAATATTGATGAATGATATGACCAACACGTTCCTTTGATATCTTTAAGGCCTCTGCTATCTCGATCAACTTCATTTTACCGTCATTCAAAATCATTTTGTGGATTTTTTGATGTTTTCTTCGGCAACCACCTCTTTCGGGCGTCCATTGTGTTCACTGTCCTCCGTGTTCATTTCACCACGCTTGAATTTTGCATATCAATCAATTATTGTTGATTTCCTTGGGGCAGAGTCCGGAAACTCATTATCAAGCCTAGTTTTTGCTTCTACCGTATTTTTCCCCTTCAGAAAACAGTATTTTATCAAAACACGAAATTCCTTTTTTTCCATTTTTTTTTAATAACAAAAATTGCTTCACAAAAGACGCTCTATCTCACAAACTAATTAACTTACAGACGTCAAACACGAATCATTTGAAGGTTGGTACTATATAAAAATAATATGTTTTTAATACTAGCGACGCCATCTATGTGTCAGACCTGGGACTTATCAACCAACCTGTTATTTTACCAAAAAAAAACAAAATTTTATTTTGTCAATATTTTATTTCTATAAAAATTTTTCCAAAATTTTATTTTTATAGAAAAATTTGTCAAAAATTTATTTTTATAGAAAAATTTGTTAAAATTTTATTTTTATAGAACATTTTGTCAAAATTTTATTTCTATAGAAAATTTGGTAAAATGTTACTTCAATAGAAAATTTATCAAAATTTGATTTTTATAGTAAAAAAATTTATATAAAATTTTGTCAAAATTTTATTTTGATAGAAATTTTTGTCAAAATTTTATATTTATACAAAATTGTGTCAAAATTTAAATTCTATATAAAATTTTGTCAAAATTTTATTTTATACAAAATTTTGTCAAAATTTAATTTCTATAGAAAATTTTGTCAAAATTTTGTTTCCATAGAAAATTTTGTCAAAATTTTGTTTCCATAGAAAATTTTATAATTTTTTTTGTACCCTCATTCCGAAATATTGCTCTAAGACCCAATAAAGTATATATATATATATATATATATATATATATATATATATATATATATATATATATATATATATATATATATATATATATATATATATATATATATATATATATATATATATATATATATATATATATATATATATATTTATATATACATATATATATATATATATATTTATATATACATATATTCTGCGTCGTGGTGAAATTCTGAGTCGATCTAAGCATGTCCGTCCGTCTGTTGAAATCACGCTAACTTCCGAACAAAACAATCTATCGACTTGAAACTTGGCACAAGTAGTTATTGGCACAAATGTGCCATATCGGTCCACTTTTACGTATAGCCTCCATATAAACGGACCCCCAAATTTGGCTTGCCGATTCTCTAAGAGAAGCAAATTTCATCCGATCTGGCTGAAATTTTCTACATGATGTTAGTATATGGTCTCAAACAACCATGCAAAAATTGGTCCACATCGCTTCTCAATTATATATAGTCCCCATATAAACCGATCTCCAGATTTGTCCTCCGGTGCCTCGTGGAGGAGCAAAATTCATCCGATCCGACTGAAATTTGGTACATGGTTTTGATATATGGTCTCTAACAACCATGCCAAAATTGGTCCACATCGGTCCATAATTATATATAGCTCTCATATAAACCGATCCCCAGATTTGATTTGTGGAGCCTCTAAGAGAAGAAAATTTCATTCGATCCGGTTGAAATTTGGTACATGGTGTTAGTATATGGTCTCTAACAATTGTGGAAAAATTGTTCCATATCGGTTCTCAATTATATATAGTCCCCATATAAACCGATCTCCAGATTTGTCCTCCGGTGCCTCCTGGAGGAGCAAAATTCATCCGATCCGACTGAAATTTGGTACATGGTTTTGATATATGGTCTCTAACAACCATGCCAAAATTGGTCCACATCGGTCCATAATTATATATAGCCCCCAAATAAACCGATCCCCAGATTTGGCTTGCGGAGCCTCTAAGAGAAGCAAATTTCATCCGATCCGGCTGAAATTTGGTACATGGTGTTAGTATATGGTCTCTAACAACCATGAAAAATTAGTCCACATATATAGCCGATCACTAATCACACAAAAATTGGTCCATATTGGTTCATAATCATGGTTGCCACTCGAGCCAAAAATAATCTACCAAAATTTTATTTCTATAGAAAATTTTGTTAAAATTTTATTTAATTGTTGTTGTTTTCTATTTCAGCTTAAAACCATGCATTGACTAAACTATTGGAAATGGAAATTTCCGACATTTTTGCATTTGAACAATTAAATTTAAAACATATAAAAATATAAATATATTTATAAATTGAAAAAAATATGAAGAAAAAGTCATCGAAATCGGTTTATAACCAATTTTCGATGCCTACAGGTCATCATGTGAACCAACTTAGGTAATTAAAACCTTCAATTTCATGTTAAAAAACAAGTAAGGAATGTCTAAAGACGGGCGGGGCCGACTATATTATACCCTGCACCACTTTGTAGATCTAAATTTTCGATACCATATCACATCCGTCAAATGTGTTGGGTGCTATATATAAAGGTTTGTCCCAAATACATACATTTAAATATCACTCGATCTGGACAGAATTTGATAGCCTTCTACAAAATCTATAGAAAATTAAGTCGGATACTGCACTAGGGTGGAACACAATGTGAGTAAAAAACAAGTAAGGAAAGTCTAAAGTCGGGCGAGGCTGACTATATTATACCCTGCACCACTTTGTAGATCTAAATATTCGATACCATATCTAGGGTGGAACACAATTTTACTAGGGTGGAACACAATTTTAGCAAAAAAATATGAGAAACATTTAAATCTGAAGCAATTTTAAGGAAACTTCGCAAAAGTTTATTTATGATTTATCGCTCGATAAATATGTATTAGAAGTTTAAGAAAATTAGAGTCTTTTTTACAACTTTTCGACTAAGCAGTGGCGATTTGACAAGGAAAATGTTGGTATTTTGACCATATTCGTCGAAATCAGAAAAATCGGAGTTAAAAATTGGCCTCTGTGGTCATATGAGTGTAAATCGGGCGAAAGCTATATATGGGAGATATATCTAAATCTGAACCGATTTCAACCAAATTTGGCATGCGTAGCTACAATGCTAATTCTACTCGCTGTGCAAAATTTCAATTAAATCGTAGCAAAAAATTGGCCTCTGTGGTCACATGAGTGTAAATCGGGCGAAAGCTATATATGGGAGCTATATCTAAATCTGAACCGATTTGGCTGATATTTTGCAAGTTTTTCGAGACTCATAAAATATTCGGATGTACGGAATTTGAGGAAGATCGGTTGATATACACGCCAATTATGACCAGATCGGTGAAAATTATATATGGCAGCTATATCTAAATCTGAACCGATTTTTTCCAAAATCAATAGGGATCGTCTTTGAGTCGAAACAGGACCCTCTACCAAATTTTAGGACAATCGGACTAAAACTGCGAGCTGTACTTTGCGCACAAAAATACACCAACAGACAGACAGACGGACAGACATTCAGACAGACAGACAGACAGACAGACAGACAGACAGACAGACGGACATCGCTAAATCGACTCAGAATTTAATTCTAAGGCGATCGGTATACTAAACGACTCTCAGACTTTTCCTTCTTGGCGTTACATACAAATGCACAAACTTATTATACCCTGTATCACAGTAGTGGTGAAGGGTATAAATATGGGAAACTTTTAAATCTGAAGCAATTTTAAGGAAACTTCGCAAAAGTTTATTTATGATTTATCGCTCGATATATATGTATTATAAGTTTATGAAAATTAGAGTCATTTTTACAACTTTTCGACTAAGCAGTGGCGATTTTGCAAGAAAAATGTTGGTATTTTGACCATTTTTGTCGAAATCAGAAAAACATATATATATGGGAGCTATATTTAAATATGAACCGATTTCAACCAAATTTGGCACGCATAGCTACAATGCTAATTCTACTCCCTGTGCAAAATTTCAACTAAATCGGAGTTAAAAATTGGCCTCTGTGGTCATATGAGTGTAAATCGGACGAAAGCTATATATGGGAGATATATCCAAATCTGAACCGATTTCAATAAAATTTGGCTCACTTGACTACACTACTAATTGTACTCCTAGTGCAAAATTTCTATTAAATCGTACTGTGGTCATATGAGTGTAAATCGGGCAAACGATATATATGGGAGCTATATCTAAATCGGAACCGATTTCAATTAAATTTGGCTCACTTGACTACACTACTAGTTGTACTCCTAGCGCAAAATTTCAACCAAATTGGGGTAAAACTCTGGCTTCTGGGACTGTATTAGTCCATATCGGGCGAAAGATATATATGGGAGCTATATCTAAATCTGAACCGATTTCAATAAAATTTGGCACACTTGACTATAGTACTAATTGTTCTTCTTGTGCAAAATTCTAAGCAAATTAGGGAGCTATATCTAAATCTGAACCGATTTCTTCCAAAATCAATAGGGTTCTATTCTGAGCCAAGACACATACTTGTGCCAAATTTGAAGTCGATTGGACTAAAACTGCGACCTAGACTTTGACTACGAAAATGTGTTCACGGACAGACGGACATGGCTATATCGACTCTGGAGCCCTCCCTGAGCATTTTTGCCAAAGACACCATGTGTCTATCTCGTCTCCTTGTGGGTGTTGCAAACATATGCACTAACTTATAATACCCTGTTACACAGTGTGGCGCAGAGTATAAAAATAATGGATTCCTGTTTACTACACCTTATATTTGATTTCGAAACGGACAACAATTTTAGAATATTTTTTGCCTTTCCCTTAATTACTCTAGAAAACCCTGAAATCCGGATTACTTTGCTACTCTTCCCTTAATCGGCTTCAGTCAACATTCTATCGCTTTTAGCTCTAAAGAATGGTGACAAACGCCAATTGTAGAGAATTAATTCGTCATTTCATTTTTATTACTGTCATTAATATTTAAGGAATGTAAAAAAGAAAAGGAATTTGAGCAATTTTTTGTGAGCGCGTTAAAAGTAATTATGTTTGTGCCTTTTTGTGTTTCTTTTGCGTCTCATTGTAGCGGAATTAATCTTTCATTCATTTGCAGACACCATTGCAAAATGTTATTCGAGCAATGAGGAATTTGATTTAACAAACAGCATCCAAAGTAGGATCCAAAGAAGCAAAGCTATGATAATGGAATGGATAAATTTTGAGAAACAGAGAGGAAGAGAAAGAGGATATTTTTATTACTTAATAAATTTAAAAACTCAAAGAAATGACTTCTTTGAGAGGTCTGTGTGTATAGAAATTTTTGGCAAAGGTTTATTCATTAGAGGCAGTGTTAGTCAAATAGGAAGTCCTGTTTAGCCATCATTCATTTAATCCTTTCGTTTTTTTTTTCTGGCAAAGGGGCTATGCCAAATGAGCTATAAGAGAGAAGAGAAAGAGAGCACTAGGGGAAATAATTGCTGCTTAAAAAAGGATTCACATTTGCCTTGTGTGTTTTTTTTTTTTTTTTTATTCGAGGCCATGACATTCCGTTAAGCCAACAAGACAAGATGTAATGTGCCCTTAATATAAAAATAAACCAAAAAAAACAAACTTCCTAATGGGAATACATCGTAGCATTGCTTCCAGTTGTTGCTACAGCCATTTCGCGTCTACTTCTTGTACTCATCATTTTGAATGTCCCACAGCTGGTGTAAGTGGTAATAAAATCCATTTTATCTGCCACCATAATGGGCCAATGTCAAAGTTGTCAACATAACAGCCATTTACTGGATAAACAAGTCGAGGACATGCAAGGACGATAAGCGTGTGTGAGAGCGAGAGAGAGAGAGGAAGTATACTGCAAAGATCATAGCAAGTGTCAATATCACAAGGATATCGTTTGGCATGTTGTAGCTGTTAAATTTCTTGTTTATTTTTGATTAAAAGCAATTACTTTTTTGTGTTAAAGATGGATTTTTAGTCTGCAGGATAACAATATTTGATAGAAATCTCAATGGATGATTTTTAAGTGGTTTCAAAATCATAAAGTATGTGATATATAAAATATCTAAAAACAAGTAAGGAAGGTTTATGTTCCCATATACATACATTTAAATCTGAACCGACAATATATTTAAGGCTTCTTAGTGGACAATATATTTAAGACTTCCTAGAAAATCTGTTGACTTAAAATTTAAGTTTGGTTAATGCCCTGAGATGGAACACAATGTTAGTAAAAAACAAGTAAGGAAAGTCTAAAGTCGGACGGGACCGACTATATTATACCCTGCACCACTTTGTAGATCTAAATTTTCGATACCATATCACATCCGTCAAATGTGTTGGGGCTATATATAAAGGTTTGTCCCAAAAACCATACATTTAAATATCTCTCGATCTGGACAGAATTTGATAGACTTCTACAAAATCTATAGACTCAAAATTTAAGTCGGCTAATGCGCTAGGGTGGAACACAATGTTAGTAAAAAAATATGGGAAACATTTAAATCTGGAGCAATTTTAAGAAAACTTCGCAAAAGTTTATTTATGATTTATCGCTCGATATATATGCATTAGAAGTTTAGGAAAATTAAAGTCATTTTTACAACTTTTCGACTAAGCAGTGGCGATTTTACAAGGAAAATGTTGGTATTTTGACCATTTTTGTCGAAATCAGAAAAACATATATATGGGAGCTATATCTAAATCTGAACCGATTTCAACCAAATTTGGCACGCATAGCTACAATGCTAATTCTACTCCCTGTGCAAAATTTCAACTAAATCGGAGCAAAAAATTGGCCTCTGTGGTCATATGAGTGTAAATCGGGCGAAAGCTATATATGGGAGCTATATCTAAATCTGAACCGATTTCAACCAAATTTGGCACGCATAGCTACAATGCTAATTATACTCCCTGTGCAAAATTTCAACTAAATCGGAGCAAAACATTGGCCTCTGTGGTCATTTGAGTGTAAATCGGGCGAAAGCTATATATGGGAGCTATATCTAAATCTGAACCGATTTCAACCAAATTTGACACGCATAGCTACAATGCTAATTCTACTCCCTGTGCAAAATTTCAACTAAATCGGAGCAAAAAATTGGCCTCTGTGGGCAAATTAGTGTAAATCGGGCGAAAGCTATATATGGGAGCTATATCTAAATCTGAACCGATTTGGCTGATATTTTGCAAGTTTTTTGAGACTCATAAAATATTCGGATGTGCGGAATTTGAGGAAGATCGGTTGATATACACGCCAATTATGACCAAATCGGTGAAAAATATATATGGCAGCTATATCTAAATCTGAACGGATTTTTTCCAAAATCAATAGGGATCGTCTTTGAGCCGAAACAGGACCCTATACCAAATTTTAGGACAATCGGACTAAAACTGTGAGCTGTACTTTGCACACAAAAATACATCAACAGACAGACAGACGGACATCGCTAAATCGACTCAGAATTTAATTCTAAGACGATCGATATAAAGGGTGATTCTTTTGAGGTTAGGATTTTCATGCATTAGTATTTGACAGATCACGTGGGATTTCAGACATGGTGTCAAAGAGAAAGATGCTCAGTATGCTTTGACATTTCATCATGAATAGACTTACTAACGAGCAACGCTTGCAAATCATTGAATTTTATTACCAAAATCAGTGGCAGAAAATCCGCTTTTTTATCGACAAATTTTGTTCAGCGATGAGGCTCATTTCTGGTTGAATGGCTACGTAAATAAGCAAAATTGCCGCATTTGGAGTGAAGAGCAACCAGAAGCCGTTCAAGAACTGCCCATGCATCCCGAAAAATGCACTGTTTGGTGTGGTTTGTACGCTGGTGGAATCATTGGACCGTATTTTTTCAAAGATGCTGTTGGACGCAACGTTACGGTGAATGGCGATCGCTATCGTTCGATGCTAACAAACTTTTTGTTGCCAAAAATGGAAGAACTGAACTTGGTTGACATGTGGTTTCAACAAGATGGCGCTACATGCCACACAGCTCGCGATTCTATGGCCATTTTGAGGGAAAACTTCGGAGAACAATTCATCTCAAGAAATGGACCGGTAAGTTGGCCACCAAGATCATGCGATTTGACGCCTTTAGACTATTTTTTGTGGGGCTACGTCAAGTCTAAAGTCTACAGAAATAAGCCAGCAACTATTCCAGCTTTGGAAGACAACATTTCCGAAGAAATTCGGGCTATTCCGGCCGAAATGCTCGAAAAAGTTGCCCAAAATTGGACTTTCCGAATGGACCACCTAAGACGCAGCCGCGGTCAACATTTAAATGAAATTATCCTCAAAAAGTAAATGTCATGGACCAATCTAACGTTTCAAATAAAGAACCGATGAGATTTTGCAAATTTTATGCGTTTTTTTTTAAAAAAAAGTTATCAAGCTCTTAACAAATCACCCTTTACTAAACGATGGGTCTCAGACTTTTCCTTCTTGGCGTTACATACAAATGCACAAACTTATTATACCCTGTACCACAGTAGTGGTGAAGGGTATAATTATGGGAAACATTTAAATATGAACCAATTTTGAGGCAACTTATTGATTTAAAGGGTGATACGGTCAAAATTTGGTCAAGCGAAAACGCGTGTAAATTGGTGAAATCGGCGTATTGGGAGGGTTCTTGTCCTTGGGAACCACCTGCACGTTGTTGGCGGCGTACCACTCCATGGCCTTTTTTACCGTAATGGCAAGATGCCAAATCCGGCCAAAATAGTACGGAACAACCGTGTTTCTTCAGGAGAGGCAGCAGACGTTTATTCAAACACTCTTTCACGTAAATTTCTTGGTTGACAGTCCCGGAAGCTATGAAAATGCTGCTTTTCAAGCCACAGGTACAGATAGCTTGCCAAACCAGATATTTCTTTGCGAACTTTGACAGTTTTATGCGCTTGAAAATATCTGCTACCTTTCCCCTTCCTTTTGCCGTATAAAACTCCTGTCCCGGAAGCTACTTGTAGTCGGCTTTGACGTAGATTTCATCGTCCATTACAACGCAGTCAAACTTCGTCAGCATCGTCGTGTACAGCCTCCGGGATCGCGCTTTGGCCGTCGTATTTTGTTTATCATCGCGATTTGGAGTCACTACCTTCTTGTAAGTCGATAGTCCGACCCGTTTTTTGGCTCGATGCACGCTTGTAGACGATACACCCAGCTTATTTGCGGCATCTCGGAGAGAGAGGTTAGTGTTTCGCTTGAAACTACCGGCAACTCTCTTTGTCGTCTCAGCGGCTTCCGGTTTTCGATTTCCCCCCGATGCAGACTTCCTGGCTGTCGACAAACGTTCCCCAAACACTTTAATTACATTTGTAACGGTTGATTTGGCAACTTTTAGCGATTTTGTCAGCTTTGCGTGCGAGTAGCTCGGATTTTCGTGATGCGCGAGCAAAATTTTGATACGCTGCTCTTCTTGCTTGGACGGCATTTTGAAAACTGAAGAGTGAATTCCAAAATCAAAGTAGGAACAACATTCTACACACACACACACCTTCAAAATGAGGGGTGTTCAGGTTTTTTAAATGCAAAATTGAAAGAAATACGTCAAGTTTATATTGACCAAATTTTGACCGTATCACCCTTTATTCAGTCCATTGTGATAAATTTCCAGTAAACATAACTCCAAATTTAATATTCAATATTCTTATATGCCATCTGGTCTTTCGAATAATATTTGGCTTTACCAAATCTTTATCTCTGTCAACAAAATCTCTTTTTAAATAAAATTAGTAGAAAATAAACAAACTCTAAATTAGATAACAAAACAAAAAAAACGAAAACTTCAATCCAAACGATTTCACAAATTTCCAAAGTTAATACAAATCAAGTTCAAAGCTCAAATCTTCCCTCATTAACAAAATCAACTCATTAATGATTAATTTAGTTCATGTTTGAAACCTTTTTTCCTTTTGTTTTGTTAGCCATCATCATCGTCAGTTCAGTTCAATTCAGTTATGCACGAAAGCGAATTAAAGTTAAGTCCTCACTTGAGTGATTTGTTCATTAACTGAGTGTGCCGAGATTGAAAGTGAATGCCGAATGAATTAGGACTGTTACCATTCACAAAAAGATCCTGTTAACGTTTAATACGGCGGCATTAACGTGAACATAAATTAAGGACTTGAGAATTTCATTTCATCGTCTTTGTCTTGGAACACTTCAATACACAAAGAAAAAAAAAAACTTTTTTCCCCCTCAAGTAACCAAGATATGAGAGAGACGCAAAGGAATAGTGAGAAACAATAAAAATGTTTAAGAAATATTTATTTCTTTTTTGTTTGCTTTCGCTATAAAGCAATAATAAAGTTTTATGAAATTCTGTCACGCCATCCAATGACGAACTTCAAATGCCCAATTTCAGGGTATTTCTATATTTCTTTCGTTTTGCCAAAGAAGTTTCAAACAATGGCTGGATAATGCTGCTGTTTGGATGCCGATGTTGAGGGCAGCGGTAAGCTTTTAAATAAATACAATCATAACGATAAGTCAAAGTCACACAGTACTTCCAGCTAAGTTTTTTTTTTCGAAAAGTACAAAAATTTTAGTTAGAATTTCAATTTTTGGACATAAAACTGCCAACACCAGAGGAAACAACCAAAACAAAAACGAGTTTTCTATTGCTACCTAACTGTATTTCAACTTTTGACTAATTTTTGTTTTTTTAATTTTATTTGTATAGAAAATTTATCAAAAATGTTATTTCTATAGAACATTTTGTCACAATTTTATTTTTGTCAAAATTTTATTTCTATAGAAAATTTTATCAAACCTTATTTCTATAGAAAAATTTTATTTCTAAATTTGTCAAAATGTTATTTCTGTAGAAAATTTTGTCAAAATTTTATTTCTATAGAAAATTTTGTCAATATTTTATTTCTATAGAAGATTTTGTCAAAATTTCATTTCTATGGAAAATTTTGTCGAAATTTTATTTCTATAGAAAATTTTGTCAAAATTTCATTTCTATTGAAAATTTTGTCGAAATTTTACTTCTATAGACAATTTCATTTCTATAAGATATTTTTCCAAAATTTTATTTTTATAGGAGATTTTGACAAAATTTTATTAAAAATTTTATTTTGCCAAAATTTTATTTCAATAGAAATTTTTTAAAAACTTTATTTTTTAAAAGTCTTAGGTCTATAGAAAAATTTTTGTCAAAATTTTATTTCTATAGAAAATTTTGCAAAAATTTCCTTTCTATAAAAAATTTTGCAAAAATTTCCTTTCTATAAAAAATTTTGTCATAATTTTATTTCTATAGCAAATGTTTATCAAAATTTTATCACTATAAAAAATTTTGCCAAAATATTACTTCAAAAATTTTATTTCTATAACTAAATTTCATTTCTATAGGAAATTCTGTCAATATTTCATTTCTATAGAAAATTTTGTCAAAATTTTATTTCTATAGAAAATGTTGTCAAAATTTTATTTCAATAGAAAATTTTGTCAAAATTTTATTTCGATAGAAAATTTTGTCAAAATTTGTCAAAAAATGTGATTTCTATAGACAATTTTGTCAAAATTTTTTGTCTATAGACAATTTTGACAAAATTTTATTTCGATAATTTTTTTTTTTAATTTTATTACTATGGAAAATTTTGCCAAAATTTTATTTCTATAACTAAATTTCATTTCTATAGGAAATTCTGTCAATATTTCATTTCTATAGAAAATTTTGTCAAAATTTTATTTCGATAGAAAATTTTGTCAAAATTTTATTTCGATAGAAAATTTTGTCAAAATTTTATTTCGATAGAAAATTTTGTCAAAACTTTATTTCGATAGAAAATTTTGTCAACATTTTATTTTGATAGAAAATTTTGTCAAAATTTTATTTCAATAGAACATTTTGTCGCAATTTTTTTCTATAGGCTTTTTTTATAATTCTATCAAAATGGCAAATTTTGCCAACATTTTACTTCTATGTAAAATTTTATTTCTATGGAATATTTTTTCAAAGTTTTATTTCTATGGAATATTTTGTCAAAATATTACTTCTATGGAAAATTGTTTCAAAATTTTATTTCTATTGACAATTTTGACAAAATTTTATTTTATTTCTATAGATTTTTTTTAAATTTAATCACTATGGAAAATGTTGTCAAAATTTTATTTTTATAGAAAATTTTGTCAAAATTTTATTTCTATAGAAAATTTGTTCAAATTTTATTTCTATAGAAAATTTTGTCAAAATTCTATTTCTATAGAAAATTTTGACAAAATTTTATTTCTGTAGAAAATTTCGACAAAATTTTATTTCTATAGATTTTTTTGTAAAATTTTATTTCTATGGAATATTTTGTCAAAATTTTATTTCTCTAGATAAATTTGTCAACATTTTGTATCTATAAAAAATGTTGTCAAAATTTTATTTCTATAGAAAATTTCGTTAACATTTTATTTCTATAGAAAATTTTATCAAAATTTTATTTCTATTGACAATTTTGACAAATTTTTATTTTATTTCTATAGATTTTTTTTTAAATTTTATCACTATGAAAAATGTTGTCAAAATTTTATTTCTATAGAAAATTTTCTCAAAATGTTATATCTATAGAAAATTTTGTCAAAATATTATTTCTATAAAAAAAAAATTGTCAAAATTTTATATCTATAGAAAATTTTGTCAAAATTCTATTTCTATAGAAAATTTTGACAAATTTTATTTCTATAGAAAATGTTGACAAAGTCTTATTTCTATAGATTTTGTTTAATTCTATCACTATGGCAAATTTTGCAAACATTTTATTTCTATAGAGTATTTTGTAAAATTTTATTTCTACGGAATATTTTTTCAACTTTTATTTTGTCAAAATTTTATTTTTATGGAATATTTTTTTCAACTTTTATTTTGTCAAAATTTTATTTCTATGGAATATTTTTTCAAAATTTTATTTCTATGGAATATTTTGTCAAAAACTCATTTCTATAAAAATATTTGTGAAAATTTTATTTCTATAGAAATTTTTTCAAAATTTTATTTTTATAAAATTTTTGTTAAAATTTTATTTCTATGGAATGTATTGTCAAAATTTTATTTCTATAGAAAATTTTGTCAAAATTTTATTTCATTCGTTTTTGTATTTTATGGTTGGTTTGTACTTCAATAGCATTTGTTGGTTTGATCTCAGCTGTAAAACCGTTGCGTTGACTAAACCACAAGAGTAGCTTAACCAACAGAGGAAAATAATGTTTGTAAAATTTATTTGGGCAAAGCCCTATAGACAGCAAGATGGTTTGATGGACGCACGTGTCGGAATTACCACATTCCTCATCAGCATCCTCTACATGCAGCAAAACTATCAACCATTTATCAGAATAAATTCGGGTAGTGCAATAAACCCGGATGGTTCGAGTGTGGTTCACTTTGTGTTTATTGAACTACCCGAATTTATTCTGATAATTGGTTGATAGTTTTGCTGCAAGTAGAGGATGCTGATGATGAATGTGGTAATTCCGAAACGTGCGTCCATCCAACCATCTTACAGTCTATAGGGCTTTGCCCAAATAAATTCGACAAACATTCTTTTCCTCTGTTGGTTAAGCTACTCTTGCAGTTTAGTCAACGCAATGGTTTTAAAGCTTAGATGAAAACAACAAATACAATTTTATTCCTATAGAAAATTTTGTCATAATTCCATTTCTATAGAAAATTTTGACAAAATATTATTTCTCTAGATTTTTTTTAATTCTATCACTATGGAAAATTTTGCCAAAATTCTACTTATATAGAGTAACATATTTTGTAAAATTTTATTTCTATGGAATATATTGTCAAAATTGTATTTTTATAGAATATTTTGTCAAAATTTTATTTCTTTGGAATATATTGTCAACATTTTATTTCTATGGAAAATTTTGTCAATATTTTATTTCTGTAAAACATTTTGTCAACATTTTTTTTTTCTATAGAAAATTTGTGAAGTAGAGGTAGTTGGGAATATTTTGCAAAATCTACCAAAACATCAAGTAGTCGACCAATCTACCAAACAGTAAAAAATCGACCATTTTTGGTAGAATTCTATCAACAGTGACAACTTTGTATACGACCAAAAATGCGGTATTGTCAAATCTAAAGTACCACCAGCGTGAAACTATACATTAATATCTTTGAAAACATCTATTAATGATATATATATATATATATATATATATATATATATATATATATATATATATATATATATATATATATATATATATATATATATATATATATATATATATATATATATATATATATATATATATATATATATATATATATATATATTTTATTTCTGTAAAACATTTTGTCAACATTTTTTTTCTATAGAAAATTTGTGAAGTAGAGGTAGTTGGGAATATTTTGCAAAATCTACCAAAACATCAAGTAGTCGACCAATCTACCAAACAGTAAAAAATCGACCATTTTTGGTAGAATTCTATCAACAGTGATAGTAGTGCAATAAACCCGGATGGTTCGAGTGTGGTTCACTTTGTGTTTATTGAACTACCCGAATTTATTCTGATAATTGGTTGATAGTTTTGCTGCAAGTAGAGGATGCTGATGATGAATGTGGTAATTCCGAAACGTGCGTCCATCCAACCATCTTACAGTCTATAGGGCTTTGCCCAAATAAATTCGACAAACATTCTTTTCCTCTGTTGGTTAAGCTACTCTTGCAGTTTAGTCAACGCAATGGTTTTAAAGCTTAGATGAAAACAACAAATACAATTTTATTCCTATAGAAAATTTTGTCAAAATTTTATTTCTATAGAAAATTTTGTCAAAATTTTATTTCTATAGAAAATTTTTTTCAAAATTTTATTTCTATAGAAAATTTTTTCAAAATTTTATTTCTATAGAAAATTTTGTCAAAATTTTATTTCTATAGAAAATTTTGTCATAATTCCATTTCTATAGAAAATTTTGACAAAATATTATTTCTCTAGATTTTTTTTAATTCTATCACTATGGAAAATTTTGCCAAAATTCTACTTATATAGAGTAACATATTTTGTAAAATTTTATTTCTATGGAATATATTGTCAAAATTGTATTTTTATAGAATATTTTGTCAAAATTTTATTTCTTTGGAATATATTGTCAACATTTTATTTCTATGGAAAATTTTGTCAATATTTTATTTCTGTAAAACATTTTGTCAACATTTTTTTTTCTATAGAAAATTTGTGAAGTAGAG